>NC_044252.1:9545000-12063333 GCF_003957555.1 Calypte anna
AAGACTAAGTCCTAAGGAAATCTGAGCTGTCTTTGCAAAGAGACATTGCTCTATTTTTATTTCTTATCTCTACTCTAGCCTTAGGGTAATTTGGTGCAAGATGAAGATATATTGTAAACACCGTGTATTTATTCTAGCATAGAAACAGATATTTTCAACTACTGAAATTCTGATGGAAAAGGCTACCATACATGCTTTTTTTTGTTGGCACAAAAATACTTTTCTTGTGTATCTCAATTTAACACATTTTACTTATGGAGACGTGCACTACATACGGCTTCACTTTGGAGATCTCCCACACAGTTACTTTAAATAGCTATGATATAGGAAAGTTATTGTCAAACTTTTAAATATATGAGACATCCAGAATTACTTTAAAAAAATTGTAATCATTATTGTTTCTTTAGGCTGTGGAATTTATTTCCCAACTCATAATTCTCTCCCCTTATTCTCCTTCTCTTCCCTATAGGAGAAGGGGGAGGGGTTAATGAAAAGAATCTGGCATTCCTTTAAATGCTGGCCCGGTGTTAAACCATGACAAACTAGAAGGATTATCCCACCAGAAAACAGTACCAGTTACCTTGGTTTTGGAAAGAATAGGGGCACCACGATCCAGAAGCATTTCTACAACCTGTTCATGGCCACTTCTTGCTCCACAGTGGAGAGGGGTCAACCCATCCTGTGGGACCCAAACATTATACCCGATTAGTTTCAAACACATTAAAACCTTGTGCACTTTTATAAAGACCTACTGTGTCCTCAAAAACTTAATTAATTTCTGCAGGACAGTGCTCTTATGCAACTGAAAAGCAGAGCCTGCTTTTTCAAGTGGATAGAGTACATTTTGGCTCTGATTTTCTAAACATTGAAATAGTCATATCAAATCAGCATTCATGCAATGGGATACTTCCAGGCTGCTTTCCCCTATGGTGAAGTGGTATATGCACATACAAGAACAAGAACATCAGGTACTTTTTGCTGACATGCCTTTGAGAAAACTGTTTTTTCCATTTGTCAATATGCATCAAAGTCAATGGATAATCCTTCTAACTGAGAAAAAAAAATCTTTCCTCTTTGGACTTTTTTTTTTTTTTTAATTTAGTACACTGATTTTGATAGGTGTATAGTGTATAAGAAAACCATCTTAATTCCAGGTGATAAAAGTGTGTTGGATTAACTTCTGTTTCTGGATGCTACTGAATGACTGGTCTAGAGTCAATGCATACTGTCAATATTTCTTTTAGAGTAGTTTGCACAGTAATCATTATCATACTAGAAAGGCATTCCTGAAATGTAATTTAAAATACAAAGAAGGCTCTTTTTAACATTAACAGTTATTCCATACCTATATAATTGTGCTTTGACCTGTGCCCTGTTTGCAATGCTCAAGTAACCTGCTGTACATGAGTGCTATACTGAATGATAGCACATATACATATATATATACATATATACCTTGAGCAACAGCGAGTAAAGTCACATGGAATTTTTCAATGCTGCATGATACGGTGCTTGATACAAATAGTAATGTCAGAGTTTCAAGAAAAACAAGGAAGAAAAATTTATCAGTCAGAGCAAATATTTGATTTGTTAAAAACAAAACAAATATGCAGGAGATATTGTGACACAGAGACAGAAACAATACTGTATTTTCACTAAAATGAACCTTTATAAGAAAGGCTGAAACTACTACAGAAGAAAGATATTTATTAGTTTTTCAAATTCAAGTCATAAAGGAAGATACCTTTTACCAGCAATCTTAAAAGCACTTATGTTCTATTGTCTAAAATATATGCTGCATCATTTTTATAAAAAGGATTATCTAAAAGTCCTTTAATAACATCCTATACTTTCCAATATATGCACATGCACTCCCTCTCTGCAAGTGTATTAGACTGTTCATTCTTTTTACTCCCTATAATTATCACATTTTCCAGGCACATCAAAGAAACCCTAGGAAATCAGGCACAAACCTGTATGTTAGGGAACATTTTCCAGATTTTAAGCCCCATCCACAACTCATTTCACAAATGTGACATGGGTAGCACATAGAGAGTGAGACACATTTGATTATCTACACGCACAGGAATAGACCCTTAAAAACATTGTGCTCTCTAGAGAACAGTCCCCTAAATCTCTCATATTGCCCAAGTTTGCCCAGCTTGTGCCTACAGCTGACAAGGTTCCTGGGACACAGGAGGCAGCAGGCAGTGATGTGTGGCCAGCTAGAGCTCATGTTAGTCCAACCAGCAATCATCACCACCAGATGCATCTCACAGCATGACACGACACTACAATCTAATGTAGGTGCTTGTTGAGACAGCCAGACTGTGGCTAGTGTTAAAAAAATATCAGGACTCTCATGGTAAAGAGCAAACACACTTAAAGACAGCTCATTTAGCTGCAGAGAGTTTATTTTGGATTCTGAAGAGATATTGTCTATTCACCTGGCTTTGTTAATTGCTGTATGGCACTCAAAGTTGCAAAGAAGTGTTCAGAGGCAATCTGAAACACAGATCAGATTATTTTATTTTAAAAAAAGAGAAACTGAGATTAAAAGAGATTGCTCTGAACTCTGCAATACTCTACTGATTTAGTCAGATTTTCTAGTTGCTTATTTACTATTCACATAGACTATACTGAGTGAAGCATAAAATAAATTGCATGGATAAGGAAGCAAACTTGCCTTAATATGATAATCTGCAATGGTTTAGAAACAACATTACAAGCGATTATGACAATAATCTGCAGATTAAGGACTCTCTAAGTATGCACTGACATGATAAATCATATCATCTGTATTATTTCTCCCTCCAGAGACTCTGAGAAAGCTCCAGCACAGTCAGGAGGACAATAGAAGATGTTCTGTTTAGGCACAAGTTTCCTTTAAGCATCACACAACATTAACTGGGGCTTTTTCTTTAGCTTTTGTTTCAATCACACACGCACCAAATAAATGAGATTTTAGCACTGTTTCTGGTCCTCTTTGAGACTCAGATACCTGAGTAGCTCCCTGATGTTGTTACACGGAGGTGACAAGTCAGGCTTGAGGTTGGACGATGATGGTGCAGTTTATTGAGCCTCCCTTCTACAAGTGTGTTTCTCTGCCACCACATGTGGTCCAGAAAAATCATAGAACCATAGAATGGTTTGGGTTGGAAGGGACCTTTGAGTTCCATCCCCCATGCATGGTCAGGGACACCTCCCACTAGACAAGGTTGCTAGAAGCCCCATTCAACCTGGCCTTGAACACTTCCAGGGATGGGGCATCCACAACTTCCCCAGGCAACCTGTTCCCATGTCTCACCAGAGACTCCTGATCAGCACAGGTAAATATGAACCAGCCCCTCTGTGCTCCCCAAATACCTCTTCCCTTAAAGAACTGGTGTTATGAATTTGCAAAGCTACTGTCCATGATATTTGAAAAGTCATGGCAGTCTCACTACAGTGTATAGTGAGAGGAAAAGGGACAATGGTTTCAAACTTGAAGAGGGGAGGTTTAGGTTAGACATTAGGAAGAAATTATTTCCTTTGAGGTTCATGAGACACTTGAACAGTTGCCCAGGGAAGCTGTGGTTGCCCCCTCCTTGGAAGTGTTCAAGGCGGGGTTGAGCAACCTGATCAAGTGGAAGGTGTCTGCCCATGCTGGGGGGCTGGAACTTGATGATCTTGAAAGTCCCTTCCAACCCAAATCATTTTGTAATTCTATGATTCCCTGTCAACACCCACCCACAATTTCTCTCGCACAGTGGGATTCTCTGAACTTTACCTCAAATCTAAGCAGCCTCACTACCACAACCCTCACATAAGCAAGAATCAGTATATAACCCAGTTTAAGAGTGATTAAATTAAGAACATCCAGTAAAAGCTTTACTGTGCTGCCAATATTCACCGCCTGTCAGACTTTGAGCCAAATCTCTGAGCCTGTCGTCCATGGCTTTGGCTGAAGTGTTCCAGGCAGTCCCACTCCCTGAGGAAGAATGTGGCTCCCCCTGGGGAGCAATGGGTGCTGCGGGGCTTCCCATGCCCATGGCTGCTTAGTGAGTCCCCCTGCATGAGTTTCAGCCTAGTGCAGCTCTGTATCTCATGGTGCCTCTAAGCCTTCTGAATTCTCCTCTTCATTGCCACTACTGCAAACTGCCCTTTCCATACATTTCTCTGCTCTTCCTACATATGCAAAGCACACTTAGAGTGCCAAGTCAGTGTTACTCTGGTGGTTATTTTGGGTCTTAATACATGTGGCTTTTCAAGAGCAGCTTATGTATGATCTGATATAACTTAAAAGAATATACCCCACGATATATATGGCTTTTCTAGAGCAGCTTAGGTATGATCTGATATAACTTAAAAGAATATATCCCACATGTTTGCATGCTGATAAGAGTGCCAGTCTGTTATTTAGGAGAAAAATCAGTAGAAAAGCAATTGTAAACACTTATTGTTAATCCAGGCTAAAACATGCTTGTTGCTTACTTCAGACACAAATTCACTTTGGCATATATTATACCAGACAGCCAAAGCAAATCAAGTTAATTTAACCAACCACTCTAGTTAAACTTTAAAAAATAAAGTCTTTTCTGGAAGACAGAGAAAAAATATTAGAGCAACATTCAGTAAACATGTTACATGAGGCATTAATAGGTCTTTGCTTGGAAAGTTAGTTAAAAACCTGAACAATAAAAGTTGACATTGATGGACAAAAGCAGCACCTGGTCCTTGAGGAGTGCCCTTAAGAATTTAGTACAAAGCCCTAAATACCAGCTCCTAGACCTGTCCCACAGAAAAAAAGCCAGTGATAAGGCAAACAGCTGGTTAAAATAAACAATGCACCATAAGCAAGAACTACAAGGCATTAAAACATAAAGATGACCGAGTCTCAAAATAGCTGTAAGATAGTTTTTAAAGTAACTTCATCTGCCCATCCAGTATTTGAGCTCCTAACTACAGCTGGCAAGCGTGCAACAATCTTCATGCTGCTCATCAAATCCTAGAGAAATAAATACAGAGAAACTGGGAGCCCGTGGATGACTTTCTCAATGATTTTAACAGGATAAGGATTTAGCCCTTCACATTAACCTTTTGTGCAGTATTTCAGCACTGAAGTTTCCAGGACCATCTGCCAGCAGCATGCTCATGAGGATGACTAAGGAGAGGAAATCATTATCCAAACTTATTTAATGCTCGGAAAAAACTTTCTGTGACTATATCTGTAAAATGAGTATGTTTGTGAAAAGTAAAAATAGATATTACATATTTCCAGTACCCCAATACAGATAATGAATTGCAGAAAAAGATTACAAAATGGCATCTGAACAGATAAATCTGTCCCACCTAAGAGCCACAGGAACAAATCCTGGCCCTGTTAGTGTTTGGTCAACAACGCAAAATGGTATAATCTGCATACTCATTTAAAGGTGAACTACAGACTTGATAAAGGAGAAACAAAAGCCAAAGAATTTCTGCATCTGATCAAAAGAAACAAGCCATTTTCTAGAGGTTTTGTCCTTTCATATGGGTACAGAACTTTCTCCATTTGCCTTTAAAGGAGGTATTTTGCATTCTATAACCAACATTTGCACTAACTGGTGTTCAAGAAAAAAACTGCTTTAATTTAAAAAACCCCAAAAGTCTGCTCATCTTTGATCCACAAAATTTCTGCTCATCTTTTTAAAGCCTCTTAAAACAGACAATTACACATCTGGTAATGGCAACTTCTGTTATTTTCAGGTGTAAATCTCATCTCTTCATCAAGCTGTGTGTGCATTCAGAACCTGCACCTGCCTCTGGCAGAACACCCCAAGTCTGGGCTCTGGCTGGGCATCCAGCTGATGGGCAGGATTTTATCCATGTAGCAGAAAAGACAGCCTTGGCTCCTCTTTCCCTTTCAACATGTTCAGTAGTGATTATGGTGTTGCAAAAGGATGTGACTGAAGCTTTTGTCATCCTGGGTATTTATAAGGCCACTCAGTCTGGGACTGCAGCTATTCTCTTCCCTTTTCTCTAACGTACAGATCTCTAATGGGTTCTGTGAGTTTCCTCAGCAAAGCCACACACCACCCAGAACACAGCCTGGTAAATCCTTGCCAAGATGAGACAGTGCCACCAGGAGCAAAACTTCCACTTTGGCACTTGCTGCCAGAAAATAATCCCTCTGTTAATGCCAGAGACTTCAAACGTGAAGTGGCACACGTATAGGACAAACAGGAGAAGTTATGCAAAGCCCTTCTGATTCATGAAGATGATGGCTGTCTCTGGGGGAAACCAACACTGGGGAATCACACTCATCCACTGCCTTTTGCCCCACTGGGAAGCTCCGCAGGACCCAGGAGCTGTCAATGTACTTTTAGTTGCATAAATTATCCTGATGCCTGACTCTAGAGCTTGTGATATGAAAAATGAAGCAGATCACAAATTTTCTTAATGAAAAGAAAACAATAGCCTGGGGTCCAGCTACCTAAAGTAGTGGTCGCCAGCATTTTGAGTACAGTAGACCATATAAATGCTCACAGAGAGGAAGCAAACAGTCCCTTGCCACAGCCCTTTCTCCTTGCTCTGACCAAATGCCCATCTGTCACATCACCAAAATGTGGCCCTCCCCATGGCAGACCTATGTCCCTCAGCCTAGCAGCCCCCATGTAGCCACACAGCAGGCTGGTATTTTAATCCAGAAATTATATCTGCTGATCCCATTATGCATGAAAAGTCATCTCTTCCATATTTCCCAATTTGAAAACCAAAAACATTTTACAAAGAAATCTTGAGAGACTTCTAAAGGTAAAATGGAAGAAGAACTAAAGAAAAACACCTGGAGAGAGTGAAGAGATAAGAAAATCAATTGACCCAGTTTCTGAATTTGCTACAGAAACAAGAAATGTGCCTCTACAGTCTTGGTAGAAAATCTCAGAGACTGGTGAAACACTGGAAAACCAAACAGAAACTTGTGAATGCAATAATAACTGCAGAAAATAGACTTTTAGGCTTTGTTTGGGTGGAGATTATTACAGAATAATTAAAAATGAAAAATAATGATAACCTAATATTAAAAGAAAAAAGTCAGCTGTCTAAAAGGCACAGGCACAGCTCCTGAAGGTTACTTTATGTACACAGGAGAATGCTGTGAAGACTGCCATGAGAGCCCACAGCACCACTGGTTCTGAATGTTTGAACTTTTTCCTTCTTTTTCACCAATGTGCAGGAAAATAAACTGTTCATGAATTGCTTTCATGGGGTTTTCACTACAGCACTTAGATATAACCTTATGCACTGAGCTTTCAGGTCACTCAGAAACTGGAATCAGGTGTTGGCCTGCTGGAAACCAAAACTTCCCTCATTTCTCAGCATATTTGCTGACAAATACAAGCCAGCAAGAAGTCCCCCGTGACTCACAGTATTCACAGTTAACCTTACCCTTGTTTTGGCATCAATTTTAGCTCCTCGATCAAGTAGGAGTTTGACCATATTTGCATTTCCCCTCTTCGATGCAACATGTAATGGTGTGATATCATTCTGTGGAAGGAAAAACATGAAAGTAAATATCCGTGCATCTTTCTTTCACGAACTCCATGACCAGTTTGCTCACAGAATGAGTTAAGCCCGATTTGCTTAAGTGTAAAAGTTGTGTTTCCCTGGGGCCTGTGTTTATCCACACACATGAACTCCTGTTCTGATACCTTGACATATACATTACAAAGACAAACATGCAAGTTGGGGTTGGATTTATAACACGATAGGATTTTGCCTCTGATCTCAGTTTTTGAGTAAGAGTTAAATTTATCCAATTTTACTGATTAAATCCTATCAATTTAATTCAGCTGTGGCCATTTCTGAGCATGCAGCGATAAGGATTCACACTGCACAGCTTTATTGGCCTTGTAGAGACCACGGCATAATAAATAAAACCAGTTCATCTGTAGATCTAATCAAAAGCAGGAAGATGCCAATGCAATTTCTGAACATTATCAGCAAACTCTGAAAACCTTGCAAAGCACTTTCATTTCAGTTGCATCACTAATTTCATCTACTGAATTTGTTCTTCTAAAGGATGTAACACTGTCATTCAGTGGGACTGTAACTACGTGTCTGTGCCTCCCCAGGAGGTGCCTGGCAGCCAGCAGCATGCAGTGATGCTGCACATCCAGGACACTTACATAACCAGTGCCCGAGCACACAAACACACTCTTTTAACAAGCTGTAGCTAGGATGTTTCTTCATGCTCTGATGAATCCTTTCTCTTGTGGCATATGAAGGCCACATCCTGTATATATTTGTTCATACGGAGCCAAGCAAAAATAAAATGATTTAAATAGAGCATGCAGCTACTGTATGAGGATTATATGTGATTTTGTGATTCTGTGACAAATAGAATTTTAGAGATCACGTTTCTGTGTATTCAGGGGCATACAAACAGCTGGCTGCATAAAACCAGCCTTCCTGTGACTGAGCAGAAAGCAGTAAATTTTAGCAAGCATGTGTGCTATGGCTGACTGAATCAGAAAGGCACCCATCACCTTGACTAGCTGGAGAAGAGTACAAGTGTATTGCCTGGCCAACAGACCATTTAATAACGTTTCCTTAAAACTGCAGGTGAGTGGAGTGGTAGAATGAATACCTGTGCTGATAAAAGATCACCTCTCAGATGTGACAAGCTGACTCAAAGCTTAATAATAATGCTGAGTACCTAATCCAGTATGTTATGTTTTCATTTTCACATGATTTCACTATGAAGCTAACTCAAAGCTACTAGAAAGTACTAATTAATACTATTGCAGAGGTAAAAAGCCTTTTAGCAAGATGAAATTACAGTTTCTTTCTCTGTTATTAATGATGACTAGAGCATCAGTGTGACTACTATTCCAGGGTGGCCTCACATTCCTTTAAGAAGCAAAGTAAAACAAAAATGTTGCTTAACACATTAAACATAAAGTATGCTTTGCCTAGTCCTTCCAGGGGTAAATCTGGGACATTGCTTAATTTTCAATTAGTGAGTTTGTTTTAAAAAAGAAATAATTCTCTTTGACTGGGAGTTGACACTGGATATGCTATGGGGTCAATATATTACAGTATGAGCCTCAAAGAGGACAGAAAAAAGAAGAAAAACATAATTATGAGGAGATACTTTCAGCTTTTCCTATCTTTCCAGGAAGAAAGATATTACAGAGGTCAGAGGGAGAGAGAGAAATCTACTTTCCTTGAAAAAAACAGTAAAGTAAGTAATTTTCATGCCTTCAAATAAAGGATACTGCAGGTAGTTTAGATGAAGGACCACCTTTTTCAGGCTGCTAGGGTTGAAGGGAAAAGAGGTTAACTCATTCTAATAGACCTTAGTGCCTTGTTAATAAATTAATAAGTTAGTGCATCGTACATAGATGAGAAGAAATATCTTTTCTGAGAAACAAGAAAGAAATGGAGGTGGGACAGTAATGCAAAAGGTAGGACAAATTTCTATTAGAAGTCTGGTTCTTAATCATCTTGATGCCAATCAAAATCAATCTAGTGTAGCACAGGGAAAGGTATAATCACATAAGAATGTACACTTTGGATATAATTCTTTGCCAGCCTGTTAGTTCAAAGCTCCTGTTGCCTTAAATGAAGGAGAGTTGATTCTGGAGTGGATGAATGAGCACTGGAAGATACACACCTTAAAACTCCAACAGATGGGACTTCTACTTAGTAGTTAGTTTAGGTCACACTGTTTGCTTGCAACAGGTGAGAGAAAGATATAATCAGTTTTCATGGTCAAAAAGGGGGTCCTGCTCATCTGACCTCTGTGCTTCTGGTTTGTACTGAAATTAGCAGGACCTGTCCTGTAGTTGTCTCTCAGCTTCTGAGAGGGGGCAAGCGTGCTGATGGGGGATCACTGGAATATTCCCCAGCACCTAATAAGGGCTGAGCTCAGGTCTGCAAGCTGGAGAGCTAGCAGTCCATCCTTCTGCCATTTGATCACCTGTCTTTATGAAAACCATGTAAATTTAGGGCCTCTAGGGCCTTGAAACATTTAGTTACATTTGGCTGAAAATAGTAGCAAATGCACATTAAGAAGATATAGATAGGTAGATAGATAAGAAATTTTATTACTTCAGACAGTTTGTCAGGAAAACCAACAACACACAAGTATCCCGAAAAAAAAAAAGAACTGAACAGGAGGAATCACACAAATGAAACCCTCCATGCCCAGTGGAACGTCTGTTATTTGGCTGACCAAACTCAGCTCCTCTCTCCTGGGGAAAAAGGCACTCCAGCACTCACTCTCTGGGAAGGAGCAGTTTTCATTGTACCCTGCTACCTCTTCAGACAGTTCATAAAAAGAATTAAGAGACAAAGAAGAAAAAACATGTTTAGCCTTACTCAGTCCTAATAGCCCAGGGCAACACTGTGGGGAAGTAAAGGGGGGAAAAGAGAAGGGGCAGGTCTCTATTCAGAATTTCATTTTGCCACTTAGCTATCTGAGCTTTTACTGGTAGAGAACAGTATGAAGTAATAATTGTGATGTTTGAGAGCTCCTGACTCCTGAATAGAGGAAGAGATGCATTCTGTGAATGCTTGAATAATTGCACACTGAAGCTTAGGGCAAGAAACTTGTCTTTGGTCAATACTGTGTTGTTCCATGGCTTACAGAATTATACTTAGACATATCACATATCTAGTGCCTTCCCAGCTCTCATTTGACAATCAAGAAAGTGACCTGAGAAGTGAATGGTTCATTAATGAATCATCATTAATGCTTCTGATGACAAAATATAAAGCAAGCAACTTAAATTTGAGTTGTTTGTACCTGTGACAAGAAACTACAGGTAAAAAAGGCTTTGTACTATGTATAGCTTAGGTTTAGGTTATTAACATTTTTTAGTGTTATCAGCTGTGGTATCAGAAAAAAATATAGCTACCAAATGTAAGGTTCTGAATTCTTTAGTAAACCAACAGCATCTGCTGTCTTTTCATTCTATTTTTATCTGTTTGATCATCTATAAATTTCTCCCTTTGTTCCTAAGATAGAATAGTAAATGAAGAAACTTTTGAAGATGTTTTCCTGCAGTAATAAAGCTGAAATGCCTTCAAAAATTTGCTGTTGAAAGATGTGGTTAAGATCTAGAATGTCTGCTGGATTGCTTCTTGCCCTCACTACTGAAATATCAAATGCTGGATAATGTCTCAGATAGACCACTCAACATAGAGCTTCAACTTGCCATTCAACTTGAGAGTTAACAAATTCTGCAGGGAATATGAAACATATGTTGTGAGAATAGCAGCCTAAAACTATGCGATGAATTCTCCTAGGGTTATGAACTAGTACATAGGTTTTCCTCTCCCCCTTGGCAGATTTCCTCAGGTGTTTGACTTGAAGTACTCTGAAACTGTATATAGCTCAAAGTATGACAGATTAGATGCATGCAGCTTTTTTCTATCCCTTACAACATTGTGGATGACTCTTTTCCCTTGATCTATTGCCTGCTGCAGCCACCACCCTCTCACACAGGGCCTGTGTCCCTTCAGTCTCACAGTATCCAGAAATATGATGAGTGAAGAGTAATTGTCTTTTCCATTCTGTGGCTTTTGCTTGTGCCTGACCACAGGAATCACTAAGTCCTTTCACCTGCATCTCTCTATCTGCAGGTTCACAAGAAAACTTTGAATTATGCTGTGCTAAGCAATAAGCCACCTACATTTCCCATCTGAAATGAGATCAGTTCCCCTCTTACATATGGTGTTATCCATCACTCTTCACCACAGCTGGGGTTACTCAATGCTAATACAAATCAGCACTGTAATGTAAGCATTATAATGGTTTAGGAAGCCAGAAAAAGTAGGAAAAATTTGAAATTGGAGTCCAAACGCAGTACATCTTGTAGTTATCCTTTAATGCATTTAGAAAATGAAGATGTCCCCCTGGTTTCTGGTGTGATATGTTGTCTCTTGGGATTTCCTCTTTCTCCCATCAGGAAGTCTGAGTTCACAAGTATAAGGATGCTAATAATAAACAAGAAAAATAAATGTTTTCACTTACAGTGTCAAATTCCACTCTGAAGCTCACAAAAAAAGGCTAAACCTTTTGTAGTAGTGCTGCATTGTTTTAAATGCTTATTGATTGGAAGGGATGGATGTAGGGACTACATATAACTATTTCTGGTGTCATGGGGACTGAGGAGAGATCTTACCTCCATGTCTGAGCTCTCTTCCCAGAAATGTCACGTATCTTTGATATTTTTTAAAACAAAACAGCTCAGGTTTTTTGCAAAAATATCCAGATTAATTTGGAATTCAGTAAGATTGTCCTTCTTAGTTCTCAAGTGAGAGCAGACTCTGGGAAGAACTTAATATTGACAAGGAATGTGTGAATAAAACAGAAGCTGAAAATAACCAGACTTCTGTTAAAGCAGAAATTTCCTGTACAGTCTGGAAAACTTTCCCATCATTAGAGGTTCTAAAGGAAATGTTGGTTATTGGTGGTTGTGGACTGGAATTGTCACCAACAACACTGTGTTGGTGTCACCACTATTGTCAGTTCCTGAAGGTATGGGGAGATGGTGCTGTGCATGTGAAGATTGTCATATGCAACTAAGCAGCTACATCAGTGTATTAGATGTGAAAATGCACAGTATTCTTGTCTGTATTTTTTTCTGGAATTTAGAACTGGAACTGAAACACAGCAGAATTCCTGCATAGAAAAGTCTTACATTCTAGGAGCTTTTATAGGATTCATTGATTCTTGCATAGGACTTCCAGAAATTAAAGAAATTATCGGTAAAACACACAAACACACAGCAGATGATTTCCAGGAAACCTTACAGCAGCACATAATTTTCCAGCTTTTTTATTCTCTACTTAGTAAAAGTCTTATATTGTGCTAATGTAGCTCTTCTTTGCTTATATACTCCAACTTCCTCAGGCTTGAGATGTCTAAAATGAATCCTAGAAGAAAACAAAGTATGAGTACAGCAAAGAGCTGTTATGGCAAACTACCACTAGGCAACTAAAGAGATGATTTTCTTTTATGTTACTGTCACTTACTTGCTTCCTGCTTCTTGACGGGCTAATGGTGTTCTGCTCCTCAGCTTCAGGGTCATCATTAATGCATGCTGTCCTCACATACCCTCTCAAAATTACCAAATCCTTTCTCAGCCTTCCAGTAAGCAAACTTTCTGTAGGCAAAGCCCATTCCCAGTGGAACAGAGATCTCCTCTAGAATAAGGAGTGCTGTGTGTCAGGAAGGCTGTTCACAGAGTTGGATGCAGCTTTATGGCACAGTAACTATCGCTTGTCTGCTTTGGCAAGAGATATATGGGCAGAGGTCATCTTCATGTAGAGGATTCCCTTGCTACCTGTATCTTCTAACTTGCTTAAATATGGAGTGGACTTGGAGGTCACAAAAGTTTATTTCAGCTGTTGCTCTGGGTGCTGCAGAGAACAGTTTCTTTCTTCCTTTCTAACCACTGAGCTCCTCAGAGACAGGTGGACCTCCAGAGGCATTTCCTCACCTGGGCTAGACAAATCTTTCCATTGGAAGATAAAATCAGACAGAAGAATGATATATGAAGATCCTGTGAACCCTCAAAAGATAACTTTTACCTACCTATAATTCCCAGAAAACACAGCTGATTCAAAGCACCTTCCTCATCTTCTGTCTGCATAGCAGCCTTGGAGAAATACTGATGTGCAATTCCTTGTTGCTGAATTAGCTCAGAGCTATCTGGACACACATTTCCATTGCAGCTGGCTGGGAATTGCAGTAGATAAAGCTGCCTGCCCTACCTGCCCTCTGCTCCTGGGGATGTGTGAGAGAGGCCTGAAGGGTAAAAGGTGGGCACCCTGCAAGAGTCTGATTTATAGAAAAAGTTTTCCTGCACAAGATAACGTAAGTAAAATCAGACTACTAAAGGAACTGATTTCTCATTCCTTCCAATGGCTGTTACTTGCTTTAGCATGTACCTGGATACACCTTTCCAAAGTCCTAGACATCAAAGTGTAAGGTAATCTAGAGAAAATTTGAAGGGAGCAGTAGAAATAAAGAAGAAATCTTACTGTCACCCATCCTTTTTCACCAACACCTCACCCAGCCTAAAGCTGAAAATGGCTTGATTCTGGTAAAAAAAATCCAGCCCATGCAACAGGGACCAGCTCCAGCAGCAGCAGCAAGGTTGGGAGTACAGCAGTTTTCACTACACATATGATCACTGTGTGCCAACACCAAATCTCCTCAACTGAAAGCCTGAAACAAGAGAGTCTGCTTGATGGGTAACACTTCTCAATACTAATCACTAGGATGGTAGGTCCTGAAGAGGGCAAATAGATATCAAAACTATTAAAACTCCAGATGAAACACCAGCCATGGTTTGATTCAAAGGCACAAGTGGCTGATGTACAATTTCTTTTTTTAATAACTACTATTACTTTTTCTTATTGAAAAATTTTATACAGTGGGTGACTTAAAGGTCTTTGGCCTTCTTCCAGTTTGTAACTAGGATTTATCCACACATCTCCAGCATCAGGTGCCACTGCCAACTAAGAGAATAATATCTCTAAGAGAATAATTGCTGCAATCCTTCAAAGCCTGGGTAGCAACTGCATTTATGTGTTCATCTGGCTAAGACAGGAGACTGACTTCACCCACAGTTGTCCTTTATTTTCTTCTTTTGCTTCTTTACCCCATAAATGATTGCCTTCCAGTTAAAAAAGAGTAAAATACAGCAATCAATAAAAGGATTTCTTTAGCTTTGATGAGTTTCAGAACATACAAAGATATTACAGAAAAAAGATGATCAATAGACATAAAATGCCTGTTATATCTACAAAGAATACCCTGCCAGTAATTGTGACAGGTTTATTGCTGAGCTTGAGCCCAAGAAGTCAAGCATTTTGGAATGAGTATTTTTCCTTCATTACAAAGTGGCACTCATCCAGCCCAACAAGGTGATCTTGTTTCACTTAGACTGAGGTTATGAAGATTCTTGGAGCTGCCTCTCCGCAAATAAATAGAATCAGAGGCATCACAAGCTGATTTACTGAAATGATCTCCCTCCTTCCCACAGGGAACTTTCCATGTTGTGCCATTTTCCCTGCACTTGTAGCAAAGCTAGACAAAAACGCACAGGCACAGAAGTTCATTTAATGGAAGAGCAGACATGAAATCAGTGTCTGGGCTGGAAGAGTGCAAACCAAAAGCAGGAACATATCCAGCTCTTTAAGACCTTACAGTAAGCAGGTACACAGTCTGGCAGGCACCACAACACATGTAAGAGCTCCTGGAGCTATGCCTGTTTGTCCTAGATACAGCAAAAGAAAGGACCAAGGGAGTATGTGACAGCTGAGAGGCAGGCAGGTGCGTACCAGCAAGGATGAGGGGAGCAGCTGCTACTGCATATCACTGGGGACATTATTTGTTTACAGTACAGCACCACTGCTCACCTCCTGCCCACACACCAGGAGCCATCACCAAGTTTCTGTCTCTCCCTGCCTTCATTGCTGGAACCTCTTTGTTCTGTGAGCTCTCAGAAATGCACTGAAAACACAGCAGATAAAGGTATCTCCTTTGTCACAAATGAGCCTTCCTTTTTCTTATATCCTTTCACCAAATCCTCCTCACTACTCTCATGCTTGTCCTTACAGCTCAGAGATCTCACTTCATCCTGTGTCTACATTCACATTTTCTCCATCCTTTTCTCCTTCACTACACTGGCCTTGGGAACAGTCTATCCTGCCATCACATGGTTGTCTTCATGTTGTACCCTACATACAAGCATCTTCTGCTACCACAATCTCCTGCTCTTGTTCAAATCTCTCCCCAGAACTGATACTTGCCTAAACTGAGATGCAGACAAGTAGTGTTGATTCATATTTATTTAACAAGAACAGGGAGAATATTTAGCTAATTAGAAAAAGCAAAAAGTGCATTTGACACCGTCATCCTACAGTTTGCTCTTTGTACTTCTAAAAGGTACAGAAAATTCAGAATTATTCTAGTTAGGTTACAGCCCTTCAAGATCTTGCTCTGTTGCTTGTCTTAGACTGTCAGCAACTCAAATCTGGACCTTTTATCCGGAGGGAAGATGGCAAATAGTGGATGCTGTTTGCAGAAATTAAAATAAGAGGCAATGAGGTGGCAAGGGGCAGGTTGTAGCTGCGGGTCATGCTTAGTACCTCCACCTGTTTTGCAGTCTGGGCCATGAAGAATTAAGCAAGGACTCTGTAACTCAGTGTTTATAATTGCACTTTACATCAGCTTAAACTGATGTTCTGTTTGCCTCCACAAATTCACTGCTCCACCAGAATCTAACTCATCTTTCTTTGAAGCACTTTCATTACTTACAGTCTGATAAGCACTAAAGAACAAAATTCAGCTCCATATTACTGTTATTTATGCTGATATTCCTTCTGTCACAGCCACTTTATGTAGCTTTGCAACCAGCATACAGCAGAGATGTGTGCTGTGGATGCCCCCACCCAGCTATCACAAGCACAAAGAAGCTGCTCAGTGCATCATAGCTCAGCCCACTGCTCTTTTGGGCTGATGTCACCTGCCTGTTCCAGCTTTCTGAGCAGTCTGCCTCTCTCTGCCCATGACAAATAATGGGGGGAAACCCTGAAATTTCCTGATCATGAAGAAGAGGGGAGAATAGCCTTGTTACTTTGGATGCACCCTCTACCAATGACCATAATCCTCAACAGAGCTGCTGAAGCCTAAGAATTATTATTTTATTGAAACAAGCATATGCAGACTATATTTAGCAGTACTGGTACTAAATGCTGCTAATTGCTAATGTAGTAGAATTGCTAACCCCTGGTTTTACTTCTGAGTGGGAAAGTCTTGAGCCAAAAGCCCATTCTTCTTCTTTGCTCCTATGATTAGACCCTATCAAATACCAAATGCCCAAGCTTATGACCATCTGAAAGGCCTTAATGCTCTTAATTTGGTTAATTTATGGACTTGGAAGTAAGAGGTCAATGGTATCAGTGATAGCAAAGCACATATACTTAGCAGCTTCCCATAAATCCTTAACAGCCAAAGGTACTCTTAGCTTGTGAACCTCATGTGGATCCAACCTGGGATCCTTCTCTCACCAATAGCATGAAGTAATTCAGTGATTAATGTGATTTGGAAAACATCCTTTGTAGTGGATATATGAGAGCTGATCCTTACCTTTGATATTCAGCTATCAGCTTGACCCAGTATCTGCTAGTACACCAGTTAGTAGGTACCACACCATGCACTATAAGAGTGTCTTTCAGCTTTGGGGATTTATCTTCATGAATAAATCACTGAATTATGCTATGCTGACTGAATAATGACCAGAACCAACACTTTTCACCCACACTTCTGCTTACAGTTTAAGGAAACCTTCTGGATCTGTTTTTATTTCAAATTATATTCCTGCTCTATTACAATGTCCACCAAATCAGAGACAATGTCTAAAAAACCTACTACCTTGAAAACCTGAAACCACATTTGCTTTTTTTGGATTTTGTTTCTTGTTTTGTTTGGTTTTTTTAAACCATAGCACACATCCCACCACTGTACAACTAATATAGACAGGCCCTCCACTTTCTTGTTTAGGAGATTATTAGAGAAACTAATAGGAAAAGTAAGTGTATACTTCAACCAAGAATTTGATCTGTTTTCCACAATGAATTTCAACATTTCAGTATTTCAATTTCAATATTTTCTTGTTCTTTCAACTATGTATAACTTGCCTCTGTCATCTTCTGGCCTTTGCACTTCACCTGCTTACATTTTGTTGTTTCCACATCCTCCCTACTCTGACCACACTCCTTTACTCTAATATTCCTCCTCAGTCTTCCAACAGACCCTTGACAGTATTTACAGTCAAACCTTGGCCCAGGCTGTAAGATGAAGCCCAGCTTGCACCAGGCTCACAGAGGAGTCCAGAGGAGTCACAGAGGAGTCTAGAGGAGTCACAGAGGAGTCTAGAGGAGTCACAGAGGAGTCTAGAGGAGTCACAGAGGAGTCCAGAGGAGTCACAGAGGAGTCTAGAGGAGTCACAGAGGAGTCTAGAGGAGTCACAGAGGAGTCCAGCTGCCTGTGGGAGGATGGACCCTTTCCCAAGGCAAGAAAGTGCTGCTGAAGCCACTGCTGAGCTGCTCCTCACCAGCACAGAGTGAACCAAAGGAACACCAGGAAAGCCCATGCAACATTTTTTCTCTTTCCCACTTCATTTCCGTACATGTAAGGAGCTACACACCCAGGGCTGCGTTGTGACTTTGGGGCACAGCTCACAGGGTCGGGAGGGTCACTACCCCCACTCTACTGTGCCTTCTTCCATACATCTCCCATTACCTACTCCCCTCCATTTCTACACCTCATTTCATTTTCTATCTCTTCAGTTTCTCAGATCTCCTTTATGTATGATCTGACTCTTGCATGTGCAGTGAAGGCAGAGCTGCTTTTATTCACCCGCACTTCATCTTCACTAGAGAAGACTCTTTATTCAGGGCAATTCAACCTGCCTCATGTTAAAGCTGCAGTGGAAGCATTCATGTCACTGAACCCCAGCCTATCTTTTGCAACACTAGAACTACAAAAATAGCAGCTCTTTTTTATCAGAGCTCAGGTTAGGGTCAGCAGCCCAGGGGAACTCCCTTTATACTGTACATTAACAGAACAAGAGCAGTCAGGACAGACTCTTCAGCTGGTAAGAGCAATGTAACTTTCCACACCTTTATGGAAAAGTGTTTCAAAGTGATGATCAGGCAAACTAAGTATAATTAACATTTCACACTTACCCTGGCAGTGAAGTCCACCGCAGCACCCCGATTTAACAGCAGTGTAGCTACATTGATATTTCCATAGTGAGCAGCTATGTGGAGGGGAGTGAACCCACTCTGGAAAAACAAAACAAAACCAATAGATACTTATTTATTTAAATCTTGTTGGTACTCTAAAGTCTGTAAAAACATCACTGAAAAAAGCTAGTAATAGGAGTCTGCTGCAAGTCAGCATTCCAATTCTGTGATAGTTTTCACTCACTGACATTTATTTATAGATTCTCAAAGTCTAAATAAAGTAATATTGCTAGGCAGGAGGGAAAAAATTAGTATAATTATTCTAGAAAACCAGAAGTAGCATAAAACTTTCAGTAATTCCAGAAAAACCCCAAACAAACAGCAAAACATTTGAGTAATGAAGCAATTATCGATCAAGAAATAGATTTCTGATCAGAACTATCTAGTTGTTACTGATATTTTGTCAGTCTTGCAAGTCAAATCTCCTAAGAGATTGTTTGCAGAAGTTAGGATACCTGTAATGTAATGATACTTGCTAATTTTTTTATATAGATTTATAGTAGAGGCAAATGAAAACAACACCAAAGAATATTTAAAATTGTTAATATGGATTTTTTTTCCCCAAGAGTTAGTACCATAAAGACCAGTCTCCCAGTGTGGGCAGTCACACTGGGTTATGTTCAAACACCACAATTTACCACCCTAATTAGAAGATGCCTTACTGATACAATTCCACAACTTATTTTCATACTTAAGTGGTTTTACTTCTTTCTTAAATAATTCTAAAACATGCAGCAATTCCATCAGTCCTGCGAAGTATGAAACCTTATGGGAACTAAATGCATTTCTAAATTGTTAGCAAGCCATGCTAGCTGCCACTGCCTTGCTTAAGAAATTTTGCAGATATAAACCCACTCTCCAGTCATTCTATTTGCTGACACCATCAAGATTAAGTGTCATGCAGAAGCCTAAAATCAGACCTGGATGCACAACATGACAGGGTTGTCTGCAGCTCTTAACACATCTGATAAATGTATGTTCCATGAGAAACCCTGAAAACTCCATCTTACATAATATGGCTCTTTTATGATGGCAGTTAGTTCCCAAGAATGCTTACTCTTAGTTTTAAACCCTAGTTTCAGCTGCAGAAAGCCCTGGTGTCTAAACTACAGTCTTCTCTAGCACATGCTACTTCATTTCATCTAAAGCAGGTGTCTATCCTACAAAAGGCGATGCAAAAAAGAAGAGTAAAGAATGATGCAGCAGCACTAGGTTATGAAGGAGTGATGATGCATATATATATTTATATATACCTCTGTTGTTCTATTCACCATCATCTAGGTTAACACATTTGGAAGCAAAGAGGGGAAAAAATGAACGGTTAGTTCACCACTGGTGATATGGATGCAAAAAGCTTCATGATTGCTACGCAGCATGGCAGCTCAGATGACAGCATAATCTGCACACAAAGGAAGCTCTACTGAATGGAAGCTGAATGATCAAGTATTTTGAATGCTAATTGTTACATGTTTACCAAAGTTCTTAAAGTAGCAATTGCACAAACAATTAATCAAATCACATAACTGTACAACGCCTATAGCACACCACTGCAGGAGTGGCTTATATTCCCAACAGAGTAATTCTAGTAATATTTATTCTATTATTTTCCATTTGAAACGTTTCTACAGGAGAAATTAACCCTGATTTAAACAGAAAGGGAATAGGGAAGAAAAAGGCAAGGGAAGAAACTGAAACATTATTTTTAATCCCAGGAAAAAGTTATGTGTAACTGTAGCAAAATACTCCAGGCTAAGGGAGATCTTCACAGGATGGGTCAGCACTTATTAGCATCAAACTTTTTTCCAGTTGACAACTGACCTTTGACTCCACATCAGCATTGTGGTCGTTCTGCAGGAGCAAAGCTGCTGCCTTGGTATCATCTTTGCGAG
Source organism: Calypte anna (assembly GCF_003957555.1). Taxonomy (NCBI): domain Eukaryota; kingdom Metazoa; phylum Chordata; class Aves; order Apodiformes; family Trochilidae; genus Calypte; species Calypte anna. Next base: position 9,565,682 of record NC_044252.1, read on the forward strand.
CAGCAATGTGCAGGGCAGGCAGGCGGACTTTCCCCTTCGTGTCATTTTCAAGCAACAGTGAAACCACCTGGTCATGACCTTGCTGCAAAGCTACTGCCAAAGGTGTGAAACCGTCCTGCAACATACAAGGAGAGTTCTCAACATGTGTTCCAAGGTTTCCAGGGGATGGAAAGGGGAAGGCAAGAGATCTAAGCATTAATAACAGTACTGGCTCGCATTCAAATGTAACTCGGTTCAAATCATAGAATCATAGAATCAGCTGGGTTGGAAGGAACCTCTGAGATCAAGTCCAACCCTTGATCCACTACCACTGTGGTTACCAGCCCATGGCACTGAGTGCCACATCCAGTCTCTTTTTAAATATCTCCAGGGACGGAGAATCCACTACTTCCCTGGGCAGCCCATTCCAATGTCTCACCCTCTCCCTAAAGAAATTCTTTCTAATATCCAACCTAAACCTCCCCTGGCACAACTTGAGACCGTGCCCTCTTGTCTTGCTGAGAGTTGCCTGGGAAAAGAAACCAACTCCCACCTGGCTCCAACCTCCTTTCAGGTAGGTGATGAGGCCTCCCCTGATATCAAGAGTATCTAGCAATGGGATGGAAATGAAAGTGTCGGTGATTTGATACCAAATGCTCAACACTTTTTTCTGGCACTCTAGACTTAAACGTAAAGCTATAAGACACAAACTAACAAAAATGAGTGAGACTTGAGGAAAAAAATGTGACATTAATCACAAATAACTGTTACATAATTAAGTTAGTGTATTATAAATGTATAATTAAAGTGCTATAAGAAAACCTGAATTATTAAAATTACAGCTGTTAATTATGTCTCCATAACAAATAATCATCGATTCCCCACACAAATACAGGTTATAATCTACTTTTTTTTTTTTTAAAAAGAAAAAAATCCAAATAACTCTTCTACTCTGTTCTCTGCTATCTTTTACACATGGGTTTAAAAATTACTAATGATGAAGTTTGAATATCACATTCTTTCAATACAACAATTATTTAAATATGACTTCCATTTATGAAAATGTACATAGATGTGACAATCCTCTCATAAACAGAAATTATTTCCTTTCAGATTAACTAATAGTTAACCAAAATAGTACAAAATAAGAAAACTGAAAAGTAGAAAATTTTTTTAACAGAATGCAGCAATGACACCAAAAATGCAGATCATTACCCCATGTCAAAACTCCAGAGCTCAAGTGTTAACTTTCAACCTTTTGATCTAGAACTAAATCTTTCCGTAAGGAATTTATCTCTCTGGCTTACCAAAGGGTGCCTCAATTTAGGAGGAGAAACAGAAGGATGTTCAGAAAAGAACATTTTTTTCAACATTTTGGAGGAGAAATATATAATTGAAAAAAAAAAATAGAAATTCTTTGAGTCCTAGACAAATTACTTTTCCCCCATGACATGAATTTTTTAAAAACTCATTTAACCACTGCCTTCCCTTCCCCTTGGCCTCCAGCTTGCCATCCTCCAGTCAACAGAGAGAGTTTTGTGTTGTAGTCCTGGGCTACAGACTGTGGGCAGAGAGCAGCAGAGGGCATGAAACATGCTGCAGAGCTGTGAAAGCCAAAAAACTCCATGAGCATCCCCACAAGAGGGCCCTGGCAATATAGTCAGGCTGTACCTGCAGGAATGGAGGTTCCTGCCTGGAGAAACCCTGAGTTTAACAGTGACCCGGGGGACCAGATTTTCCTGGTCTGCCTATGCAGTCAGTGGCCGTGGCATGGTTGGCTGCTTAACAAAGAAAAGTGCTGTAGCTATCTACAGTGTCTTTCATTGGGCTTTCTCTTTTGCTAAAAGTACTGGTAACAATAATTTTTAAAATATCCCAGGAACACTTTTTCTCCTTTCCTTAGGGAAAAGGGCGTGTAAAAGCAGAAGTGGACACTTATTTTCAATCCCAGAACAGCTGCCATGCCCTATATCCCCAGTTTGCTAACACTGATGAGAGCTGCTCATCATTCCAGTGTCTGCAGAGATCACAGTACTAAGGCCAAGCAAACTATGACTGAGAATATTAGCACTTACAAGAATGAATTTCCACCACATGCTCTCTGAAGGTGCCACAAAACAGAACTGCAAACAAGTACTGTGCTGTCAGCACTATAATTAGCAACTTAACTTTAAAACATAAGGCAAAGCCCACTGTAGAAAAACCAGAACCACACCCCCCAAAATTAAAAGAAAATAAAAAAAGAAAATAGCTGGTTCTAATTTTTAATTTAGATTGAAACACCTATAATGAATATTTAGGTGAAAAGTGCTTATTAACAAAGGCTTGTGCACTCACAAAGATAAAGATAAATCAGTTTTATATGAAAACTTGCACCAAAAGAGAATATAAAAGCACCCATAAGCAACTACCATAAACAAGTAAGGCAATAAAGGCAACACTGTTTTTCAGTCTGGTATCTTCAAAGGAATTCTCCATGGATAAAATTAGAGTGCACCTTATCATCAAGCTGAGTTGGAGAAAAGCTCACCCCGACACACAACACTCAAGGTAAAAACAATACTAAAGAAGAAGAAACAAGTATTTTCTTTTTTCCAGAAAATCATGAAGTGACAGGAGTATTTCCAGAATTCTAATTCTATTATAGATCTCTGTCTGTACATTCCAATGCTATTGTACGTTCCAAATTGTTACAAAGAAGTAGAAATCAGTGCTCTGAAAACTGCAACTTTCAATTAATTTTCAAGATTTAAAATTTTTCTTTTCTGTATTTTTTGACTTCATATTTTTGAAGGTTTTTCAGAAAGTAGTTTATGATGTACACTTCTAGCAAAAACTCTTCATGAGAGACTTTTAAAACATAATTTTGATCCATTACCAATTCATTTTTAGTGTTAACCTTTTGAAGAGTAGAAACAGATTCCATACATACATCATTAGAGTGATACTGAGGCATAGTAACGCAATAAACTAATTTTACCTTTCTTATTTTGCAAAAACTAGTTCATTTTCAAAAAATCATTATTGCTTTCATAGAATCAGTTCAGCTAGAGCAATCATAATGTCATCAGTATTAGAGAGCACATACTGAAATACCATTTTTACCCTAGCAAAACCTTGCAATTAAGACAACTGAAAATTCTTCAGAGTAAGAACCTACATCAAGTGCTGCGCATTTACAACTTAATATATCTATGTTTTTTGTTTCCCTCTACGTTTCCTTATTTGACTTAGAATTACTTTTTAAAGCAAGAACTAAAAAGTATTCTTCTAGAAAGGTCTCAAAAGACCTTCAAGGGTGAACCTTACATCTTTCTGTGAGCTTGAAATTATCTCTGCAGAACTAGATGGGAAAACTGGGTGCTACAGAGAGGGTGTCAACATGCCAAAAAATGCACTTTAGAAAACACTCTAAGCTCTAAGTTACCTTGGGTTTTCCCTGATATCCCAGGGCTGGCTCCAAAGCCATTCTCTCAAGGCCAAGTCATTCTCCCTTTATGGTTGCCCTCGACACTACTCGCTATTTTTAATGAAAGCATGAAGGACTTTTATATCATGCACACAGATTCCCTGTTTGAGCACTTAACATGAAAGATTACCAGTTATGACTAAGAACATGTCTATTTTTAGAACTGTTTCTAGTTAAAGTAATTTTTTATTTTAGAAATGGCAAGAAATGGTTGGACTAGCTGAAAAGCCAGTAACTCAGTATTCATTAGCATATTTTGCAGAAAGAACTTTTTATCGCTCTTTAATTTTGTCTTTAAAAGACTAGTTTAATAAAAGCTGGCAAGAATCGTTGCTGAAGAACATTTTACTTTATTCATAAGGCATGAAATTCAATCTTTACCTCTGTGGCAAGGCTTTGACTGGCACCATTGTCAAGAAGAAACTTAACAACCTCCAGGTGGTTTTCTTGAGCTGCCATATACAGTGGGGTGAAACCATTCTGAAATAGAAAACAAGAGTGTAAACACTCCACAGACATTTCACACAAACCACAAATCTGTAAAAATTGGGTAGATTAGGAGGAAAAAAATACACTGTGTGCTCACATGCCAGATAATGGGCTGATCTCTCTTGATTTAAGTGAAGATAAGAGAAGGGTAATATTACTTAAAAGGACATAGTGAAATCTTTAAGCTGACCAGATACGATTCGGACAGCTAAGTGAGAATTATTTGTCTTACATCTGTTGAGAAGTTAAGCTAAGAACCAATCTGGACAGACAGCTTAGTGGAGATGAGTTATGATTCCCATTAAATGCACCCACTGCAATGGAAATGCAAAACAGGACAGGCAAGTACTGTACAAGTTGGTAGCAAAAGGAAGAGCAGTAGCTCTTCAAAACACATTTTTTTCTCCTCCTTCCTTGCTTTGACTTCTCTTTCACTTGTTCCAGCTATTTATGCCTTTTGTGTCCTCAAAGGGCTGCCTCCTGAAAACAGCCTGCTTGTGGTCACTGAGCTACTACATATTTCAGGCACCAGGAGATCTCCAGACTGTTGGTTCTCAGTAGCTTGAGACAGAGGTTTATCAGTGTTTCTGGACACGTTAGAGAATTTCTCAAATTATGCTTGAATAAGAGATTTCAATCAATGCAAGACAAGTATTAGAGGCTGCAGTGCTTTCCTCTTACAGTCAATGCTTTTGTCTTTGGTTTAACTGTATACAGGTCACAGCCTTTCAGGAGCTGAATTTTTGGGGACTAACATGAAGGCAATGTATTTTTCCCTGTTTTATACATTTCTGAAATTCACAGCTTTGATGTCACTCATAAAACCAAAACAGCAAAATGCAGTCATGAAGCCTGCTCTAGGACCAAGATACCTCTAAATGAATTTACAGAAGTTGCTGATTTGCACCTGAAATTACTTGGCTTTTGGACAGCACTCAGTTCAACAGAATTGTGAATTATACATATATATATATATAAATTTTACACTATCAACTTAAACCATCCATATACTGTTGACTGAGCATCTTGGTACTGTTAAAACAATCAAAGAGGTACCTGCATGTCCTGGTTTGGGCCAGGAGAAAGGTGATTTTGTGTTTGTACTTTAGCTTTCAACTAAGTCTCTTGTAAGTAGTGCCACTTGCTGAAATTAACAGCAAGTTTCTCAGACAGTGTGTGCTTCTAGGACTGATAATGCTCAGTGTTTATAGTTACAGCCAGAGACTGGTGTGCAGAGCCAAGGACACTGCTCAGTTCTGAGGAATATTTTACCCTTCCAAAGGAGTAAAGAGGTCCCACCTGCAGCCTTCCTTTGGGGAGGGCCGGACAAGATAGATGCCAGAATTGACCAAACAGAGTATTCCATCCCATATACGTCATACTCAGTATAAATTTGAGGGATCACAAGGGTCAAACCTTTTTCCTGCCCTTCCTGCTCCCCCTTCTTCGCTTGTTCCCTGTTTGTTTCAGCATTCTGGGGGGATTCCATCCGTTCCTCTGCCTGTGGTCCTGATCCCTGCCAGCCCATATCTGTGTGTTCCTGCCTCCAGCTCCCAACTGCTGCTGACTCCAGGAGTCCAGCCTGGACTTTCCCAGGGCTGCCCTGCAGCCTCGGTGGTGATGTGAGAGTTATTGGGGAAAATGGGGGAGGAATGTGGTATCAATTTTCCTGTATATTTTTGTGTATTTAGTAATTTCTCCTATTTATCATTACTGTTTCATTAAAGTTGTGTAGTTTAGTTTCTAACCCATAAGTTTCTCTCCCTTATTGTCTCTCCTTTCTTTATCAGGGAGGAGAGGGGCATTAATAGAAAGCATCTGTTACTTGGTTTAATTGCCGGGTCAGTGTTAAACTGTGATACTGCAATAAGAACAACAATCTTCTTCTCCTCTGATCTTTCATCATACATGTTTTTATCCTTTGTACTCCAGCATTACTCTGTCAGACATAGCACTGCTAGATTTTGCCTGATCCCTTTTTTTATGGTACTAGTGTGGGCAATGATGCCATTAAATGCTTTGGCCAGGAGGTCACTGAGGTTCACTGCTCTGTTAAGGCTCTGTCTTCTCACTGTCTTCATGCCATTTCATGCCATTGGGAATTTTGTGAACCTCAGACTTCTTTTAAGTTAACTTCATACAGAGTCAGCTGCAATGGGGCAGCAGCTTCCCTCTCCAACTGCTCATTCCTAAAATTCCCCCAGACCTCTTGCTCTACCACACACCACTTCTGGTGAGGAGACAAGGAGGAAGAAAATAAAAAATAAAATAGGTAAGAACTAGTTAAAAATAACAGGTAAAACAGAAAAGAGATTTCATCTTGCTTAAAAAAAATAGAAAAATTCAGGAAATGCTTACATATGAGGTTTGGCTGAGAGCATCAGCACTCTCATGTCTACAGTGCAGTCAGGGCTGACATTTCAGCAAGGTGGAAGGCACAGGGGGAGCAGCTCAGCAGCTCAGCTAGAACATCTACAAATGACACTGACCTAGATTTTGCAGGAAACCAATGGAGCCAAACAGAGATGAGTTGAGAAGATTTTTACAGTATATTTGCATCAAAGAAAAACCAGCATTTTAGACTCTAGAGGGAAACTGTAGCCTAGGACCTGCTATGGCAGTGAATCTCAGCTGAGTTCCAGCAGCCACAGTGAAAACAGCTGAGCTACATCTGACTGTCACAGCAACAGGGCAGAGTTGCAAGGCACACGTCCAACTCAGAGCACGCAGGAGAACAGAGATAACCTGAGGGCAGGCACATAGGCTCTGCTGGCAGAAGACACTAATAGGAGGTCAGAAGAAAGGACAGTTGGAGAGGAAATGGCATGAACTGGATGTTTGATCCAAGGGAAACTTTACCATCAACAAGACACTGAGCAGCTGTGAAGCCACGTGTTTACAAGGCTCGCACAGGCTGCAGGGTCTGTTGCTGTTCCAGTATTTTGATAATTTGGTCTCTATTCAGGAAAACATTGCTACAAGCATAAAGCAGATGCTGAAGTCCTACTGGAGCCAAAACCTAAAGTTGGCAATGTGTTAATGCACCCTCCAGAACCAAAACCTAACCATTTAGTTACTGTACTTTTAAAATTCTGCTTAATGAAAAATGAAGCCAGAACACACTTGCAAAGGTACTCAATATGTCACATTTCAGGTTGTTATTATAGGGAACAGCAGTCTGGCATTTTCCCCTATCACTTCATGGCATACTCAATACCTATTTACTGACTCAGCTGGAAACAGAGATTAATTTTTTAGTGTCAAACATTTGCATTTAGAGAGGAAGCAGGAAACACTCCTTAATCATTAGTTTTAGAAAATAATTAACAGGCAAAAATTCTCAGAACCAGAGCAGAACCTTTTTTCCCATGTTAAATTACTGGAGGGTTTTCAACATCTTTCCCCCCATACTCTGCTTTTTCTTCTGTCCTTAAAAAGGGGCAGAAACTGTCAGCCACAAGCCTGAAGAAAGTATTTTGCCTTCAGTATAACAAATAGCTGTTAGAACAGGTACAAAATTCATATTGAGTAAAAAATTTTTTTACATTTTTTTTTTTTAAGGTCAGGAAGATTTTATTAAAGGAGGCCTTACATCCCTAACACTGGTACTGTCAGCAGGGTAGAGCTGTTCCCTTCAAGGGAAGAGGAAATAAAGCCAAACTCACAGGAAACAGGGTCAGCATCAAAACAAAAAACAAACAAAAAAATCTTGTATAGTGTCTCTGTGGATAAACCAAATTCCACAGAACTTTATTCTAAGTTTTAGGAAGGCTCAAGTGCTGCTCCATAGCATGGATGAAGCTGGTCCTGGGGCAGTTTGGTAACAAGGAACTCGAGACCTCCCAAGACTAATCCCAACTGGAGTATTCCTCTGCCAGGTATCAATGAGGACTGTTCAATACACATCCGTCTCAAGCAAAGACATCAAAGGCATCCATAATGGGAAAAATACCCTAAAAATTTTAATTCTCATATGCTGTCAAAACAAGGGTAATGTGGCAAAACCTTAAGGTGTATGGACAATGCAGTTATACAAGATGTTTACAGACTCAGATTATTTTTAGTTTTAGGGTTGAATACATAAGCTCTCAAACACAAGCAGAAAAGATCCTTTCAAAGTAATCTTAATTTCTTCAACAGGAAAACCACTGGAAATATTTCAGCTTTTTTACTTCTTAACTGACTTTTACTTCATAAATGACTGTACTTGAAACTACTTTTTGTTGCTATCTTTCTCTTTGAAGGAAACATGAGCTACAGATGACAAATAAGTAAAATTGTTGAAATAGAGTCTATTATATATTTTGTTCATATTATTATTTGAGAGATCATTAAAAATATTTTTAAATGTACGTTTTTAAATTTCCCTTTTTAGCAAACATAGGCTATTACGCCCACATTTAGATAATAGAGAAACTATATAAATAACAGAAAATGTATAAATACTGGGCTGGATGAGAAGACCACCTCTTAATCTGCTCCTCTTTCTCTGATGCTGCCTGCCATCCAGCCCCAGAGTAGGGAGAACAAGAATGAAGCACAGATGCAGGAACACTTCCTATGGCACAGCTACCCTGCTTCCAAGGACCTGGAGTTCCTGAATTTTTTGAGCCAGAGTTTTTCTGTGTTTCATTTTGCTGCTTTGCTTATAACATCAGCACTGTTCCCCTGTGTTTCAGATTTTCTATAATTGACCTAACTATTTATTTGAAGGACTAACCAAGCTTAAAAGCTCTGTACATGCTTGCAATACCTCCTTGTATGAGGAAAAGGGGTGAGCTCATTGAAGTCTGAGACACTGAATTATGTGAAACAGAATCCATTTCATTTGAACAAGCTCTCTCCCACTCTCCTGTTCTATCAGTATCTCATCTGACTCTAATAATTAGCATCTCACAGGACACTGGAGGGCAGATCTGAGGCTGAGTGGTTCATGTTTGTTGTGCTGCCTCTTACACAAGCATTTCCAGCATCCTGCAGACACCCCTGGATGTGCCTTCACTTTCTTCATCCCTTTCTTCAGGGTATGTGTCTATGTGTCTTCTGGAAAGCTTAAGAGAGAGATGCTATTTCTATGTTTTCTCTGCTACTGAATAAGGCAGGCAATGTAGACTTAATCCCAACTAGTGGTTGACATCCCATGTTGGAAAAGACCTGAACACAACCTTAGATTTGACTGTGCTGTCATGTCTACGAAGGATGGACTTGATATATCCATCATACCTCTTGGCACACTCTGACCACCTGGAGAGGGTCGGAGCAGGACTGGGAGAGCTGGAAGCACTTCAAGTTTTCATTGTATGTTGAGTTACAAGGTGGAATCAACTCAGCACTATTCTCATTAAATTCTTCCTTCAGTAAGAAAAAGGCAGCTGTGTGTTTAAACTTTGCCTTTGCACATCTTGTTAGTTACCTACATATTTGAAACAGCTAAAAAGGATTTTTTTTTTTTTTTTTTTTTTTTTTTTTTGGTAGCAGGATTACATTAATCCTATTTATGCTATCAAACCTGATTTTCAAGAGCCAGCATTAGCACAATGAGATCTACCAAATCTACTTATTTATATTATAGTTTATAATGGGACAATGGTTTGAATGTAAGCAAAGTTTTTGAAAGTATCAAATAGAAAAACATTACCTGAGACTGTGCGTTGACATTTGCCCGATTTGTTACCAACACTTTGACTACTTCTGCCTGTCCAGCAAGGGATGCTATGTGCAATGCTGTGTTTCCTTTCTGAAAAGAGAGATGGTGATATTTGAAAAGGGTAAAAATGCTGAGTTTAAATACATGACAATACTTTGAAGAACATATTTCACTTAAAAATATGGTATTTCTTGAAATAAAATACTCTTACTGAATACTTCTAATGGTTAAGTTATTCTAGAAGACATGGACAGAAACCAAGACATGAATCTACAATTTGTTCAGTAAATCTCATTCCTAGTAAACTATGACATTTACCATAATTTAAAACATTTCTAGTAAACAGTTACTGAGACCATTCCATCAGTAACTTAGACTACTCCAACAGTTGAAAATGAGCAATTATTGCTGCAGTAATGTCTGTAATCAGTTGGCTGACACTTTGTGCCCATGCCATCAGTGTGAACAAGAGAACAATTAGATAGGCCTGACTGACCTTTGTTGCTGCATCCACACTGGCACCTCGCTGTATCAGTTCAGAGACAACTTCTACATGTCCTTCTTTGGAAGCAAGATGGAGAGCATTCAATCCATTCTGATTGGGGAAAAAAAAAAATAAAAAAAAAAAAAAGAAAGGAAAAAAAAAGCAATGGGAAAGCCTGGTAAGCATTTTCCAGTGTAGCAAACATATTATGAGCCAAATTACAAATTATTACATACTAGCGAGAGAATTGCTTAAACAACTACTCTTATGCAAACTTCACAAGAACCAGATTGTAAGGAAAGAGTATAAATCAAGTCAGGATATACCAGCTCTGCAGTCTGAAGTCCTTCATGCTGTCATATGATCTGATGTAACATAAATGGAATGAAATATAACGTGAAATAGCACAACATTCTCCAAGTGAAACTGAAAAGGCTTCTCCATAAGGGGCAAAAGGGGCAAAAAAAGCTTTAATTGGATAAAATATGTAAACATGGCTCATCAAAAAACACAAATTATTGTTGACATGGAGTGCAAATATAAAAAGACATTCAATTAACAGGGAGAAAGGCATTTATCCAGCAAATTTTATCAAAATATTTTTAAACCTGATTTGAAATGTTGATGTCCACTCCACTTTTTAAGTAGTCAAGAGCCTTTTCCAAGTTGCCAGCTCGAGCAGCTCTCAGGTAACTTGCATTTGTGTCAGACTACAAGAAAAAAAAAAATCCTTTTAGAAAACAACACAGTATAAAAATACATTCCTTAAGCAAAGGAGTTACTTGCTGTACATACATACATCTAGACATAAAGGGGTCCCAAACTACTTTATCAAATATGGGTTAAATTCTGTGCTTTGTGCATATGCAAACTCCCCCTGGTGTAAATGGGCTGTCTGCCTGACTGGGCACTGGGTTGACTTCATATATAAATGTGAATTATGCAGCACTAACATGCAAGGCTGGTAGCCAGGGACACATGTAGTACCCGGCATGGAAGACAAACATGGTAAAGCTCAGGACAGAACTCCATGGAAACTCCTCTGCTCTTTCTAAAGGTGCCACACCACCTTCAGTGTCCAAGGTGAACTGAGCAGGTCAGTACTGTGAGGTCTCACATAACAGTCAATTTAAGAAAAAAATATAAAATACTCAATATTGAAGGACTGGACTACCTGAATGAAAAAACATGGTCCGACAAACGAATGCATTTTAAAATCTGAACTAGTATTACATTTTGTTTTACTTTCTCTATCCTCTCTCATTTCATGGCACATTCTATTTACAATATCTACCTACATTCAGTGAAGCATCCAGGAATACCAGAGTCCAGTTCCACTATTTAAAGTCCATTTTACTTTTTTTTCAAATATTGCTTTAAAGATAGCTGTGGAAATTTGCCTCATGTTTCTTTCAGTTTGAATGCAAGGATGGCAGAAAGGATAGTTAAGTCATGAAAGAATCACTGAAAGTAATTCCCATACCCAGAGGGTTTTAAAAACAAGTTATGCAAATAACCACCAAGGACAGTTTAGATAATGCTGATCCTGCCTTGGAGCAAGTGAAATGAACTGGGTTAGCCTTCAAGAGGCACTAATCATATAATCTTTGATTTTATCTGTGCCATAGCTTTCCCTGGCATCCTGGGCAGTAAACACATTTTTGGTGCCATCTTATTCACTGGTGTAGCAGGAACCGGTTTTTTGTTTTGTTTTTTTGTTTTGATTTTTTTTCCCCTCAGTATTGTTTCATCACAGGCTCACAACACTGGAACTTTAAGTGCTTTGAGGTCATTTAAGGTTCTAAAGAGTACAGCAATTGCTTTAACAGAAAAAATTAAAGGGAGTAACTGCTAGGAGAAATACAAAACCCTGGCACTTAAGCTCAGTTATACTTATCCAATGATCAGATAAGTTTATTTTTCTTTTAATTCCCCATTTTCTGGATTTGCAATTGATTTTTCTCCTCTCCTGTCAATGCAGTGGCTGCAAACACATTTTTCTATTTAAGACTTGCTTCAAGCTCATTTGAAGTCACCTTCACGTGCAGGAGGAAACAATCTTGGGCACAATGACAGCAAAATGGTAAACGCCTATCAAGTCTGCTTTCTTCTTTGTACCAGTACAAGCTACAAAACCATTTTACCAGTACTTTCAATAGACAATCTCTCTAACAAGGAGAAAATCTTTGCTTATGAACCCTTCATTTTCTCTCAAGTTTTGCACTCATGGTATTTATTCCATTTTGCAGGGGTCTGTTACTACCTTACGACCTTCCCTGCTCTTTTTTTCCAAGCATGCCACACTGATCATTACAAACCAACTTTTGCAATGTGCTTTCAACAAAACATTCCCTAAACACCAATGTTTTACACCAATGTTTTATTAGGCTTTATCAAAACCAAGCTGCTGCTACAAACTACACAGTCAGAAATCTGAAGGATATTGGGAAGAATATCTGCCTTGAGAAGTGCAGTAAAGCACTTTCATTTGTGCAATGCAGATTATTACAGGAGACAGGTCATACTCTCAGTGCTTAGCAACAGCAGCCACTAGGGTAAAAAAACAGGTCAGCATTTTATCAGCATTACCAAAGGTATGAGGGAGGACTTAATAGACCGGGAGCCTTTTTTTGTCACAGTTTAGTGGCATGTCTGTTTGGCACAGTCAGCGGGTGGCTGGTAATTAACATCAGCTGTTTACAGCTGCTTCTGGGTGGGAAGGGATGCACCAGAGAAGCTTGCTATGGAAAATCAGGTCCTGCCTGCCACATTAGTGCATGCCAGACAAGAACCACTCTCATACTCAGAACATTTAAATATCTCTATTTGCTCAAACAAAATGGAGGTGGGGGGTGAGGAAGGGAGAGGAGAGGCAGAAGGAGTGATAAATAGCTACTAATGGAAATATCAGCTAACTGTTGTTTGACTGCAGAGGGAGAGCAAAGCCTGTGTCTTTTAAGGACTTCTCTTGGAAGCATTTGCTAACAGGAGGAAGGACGAAGCTTAGGTCACACTTTTAGCATAAGGATTAAAAAATTTTTCAAATCAAGAGAGCTCAGGTGCTGCTAAATGATGCACAAATCTATTCCTGAAATCCCTCAAGTAAACAGCATACCCTCCTTTCCCAGTCACCACTTGAAACTCATTTTTTTTTGCTCAAACCATCCAGAAACATCACTGACAGCAGCAGCTAGGTTGCCACCTGAGCAGCAGGGCTGGTGGGATGCTGGGACTCTCACTGCTTAGACAGAGGTGGGTTCCCAGCACGAGGGGCACCATGAAAAAAAAGCAGTGAAGATGCATACAGGCACCAAAACAACTTGGAAGCACCCAGAGAAGCTGCTGTTTAACAGCACCACAAGGATAAAACAAACTCCCCCACACTTCAGCTGATCTGAGTTGGCACTTCCAGTTTCCACCTTACTGGTTTCCAGTTACATGAATGTGATGTGAGCCAGTATATGAAATTGCAGCCAAGGTATAACACACCCCTGTGCACTGAGAAGGGGAAAACTTTCTCACCTGTGCATTGAGAAGGGGAAAACTTTCTCACCTTGGCTAAAGCTCCTGAGCCCTTTGAGATTCACACAGAGGTATAACAGACTGAGGCAGTACAATTGTGCAAAAGTTCAATAGGGTTTCTGTGATTCTTATTCATTACGGTCTCTGACATAAGCAGAAACAAGCAAAGGAAAAAGAACCAACACCTTTGAAAACCAAAACCAATTCCAGCCTTTCTAAAAGTAACATTGCTAGCTTCCACTTTGCCTATGACTAAGGCATTACTTCAGCCCTGCTTAGACACAGAATAGACTTTAAAGCATTTTCTACCCTGCAAAATTCCTTGAATAACCTTGTTTTAAGATATTCCACTTTCAAAACCCAGAAGAGCCAATGAATGCTGCATTAAACTTCACAAAAACTAAGTGGAGTCAGTAAAAATTGATCAAAAACATCAAGACAAAACTTTCACCTTTCTAAACCTAAAATTTTCTCAACTTATGGTTCTATTTTAAACCTAAATTATTTATTTATTTATATTAGTATCACAATATAGTAGAATACTGTTATTTCTAGTTGTCACTGTTTTGTTTGAAACAAAGCCTTTGGAGTCCCTGATAGAGCATTTAATTGCTGCTGTATTGTCCAGACAAGCAACATCAGAGCCTAGGATCAAATCACTGAAGGATTTAAAAGGTCAAACAAGTGTAACAATAATGTTAATTGTTATTTAACTTGATTGCCACTATGCTAGGAGGTTCATATCAGAGTCTAACCAAGAACCCTTTGGATGCATTCAAAAAACACAATGGGGAAAAAGAGGATTTTATGTTTCCGACCTTTGCTCAGGAACTCCACAGGTAAGCACTCCCCCTCTGTAGGTAACTCTTTTGGATAGACCCACTTCTACCTCACCCTCCTGTTAGCATCTGAAGACATTCCCTTGACAGACCTAATAAAAATATTCTCCAGTATTAATCACTTAGGCCTCAATATTCCTGAAAGAGGCAGTCTGTATATTAACAATCTATACAGATCCCATGAAATGAAAATGAAAATAGTCTTTTAAATCTTCAAAGTCTTGAGAAATATCAAGAGAACAACAAGCATGGGACATGCATCAAAGCATCCTGGATCATATATGTTTTTGCAGTCAGTGACAAAGATTTCAACCCTTTCTGTGTGTTTGCACAAGATCCCATTTCCCAGGCTGTGCACCCGAAAGCTTTCCCAGCTCCCTGGGGATGCTGCCTTTTCAATTCCTCTATCCAGACTCAAAATAAAGTGAAGATTCTTACAAATGTTTTACTTTTTGAAGACACAGGCCTCAGATGCTGTGTGTTTAGTTTTGGAGTGGTTATTGGGACAATATTTCATAAACAGCAGATTTTTGATAGTACCAGTACTGATCCATGTATAATAACAAGCTTTTTCTTCACAGACAATACTATTTTTCCCCTCTCCACCTGCAGTTTTTTGGGAAAAAAGGGATTATTTCTAGTTTTAGAAAATGCAAACATGCAGATGATTGGCTTATGAATGCAGTTTTTACACAATGGATATTTCTTTTAAATTTGTGTATTTTCCTTTAATGCAGTATACTATAAAAATACAGTTCCTTAATGCACAGAAGGCTGATGAGCTTGCAGACTGTGGGCTGCTTGCAGCCCACAACAGGTTTTCCAGTCTGGAATTCATTTCAACACCCTTCATCCCAGAGATATCTCTGGGAAGGGCTGAGTCTGAACAAGCTGTGCTGGTAGCAGGACTGAATTTCCCAAATGTTCTTTATCCTAAGGTCCTCTAGACCTACCACATGATGGATGGTAGAGCTTGTGATGTGCATAGATAAGACCTGTAAAGCACTACTCCATTTTAAGGAAAAGCTATGTGAGGTAAAAATCATTTCTATTATAGGAAAGAGTAACTACAAAGTCACTTGGATATTACCATAAGACTCCATTTTAAAACAGAAAATGCTGCTGCTGACTCACACTAGCAAATACATAGTCACTGTCCTTCTCTCCAAGTATGATTAAAGACAAAAACTGTTAGGAAACTGTTAGCCAGGGTCTGGCCTGGCTTTTCCACAGGACTAAAGAGGGTGTCCTGAGCAAACAGAGCATATGAATTATTTAGTAAACCCTTCAAAACTGCAAAACCATTATTTTCACAGGTCTCCTCCCATACTATGATGGCATTTCTATTACTCTCATCTCTCTGTCCTTTGTGTTCTGCTTACAGGGGCTTCTTTTTCAGATTAAAAATCCAGTCTATTTTTTCACACTGGGTGCAGGGTTTTGTTTTTCACTCCATCTTTAACAGTAGCTGTTGTGAAGGGAAACCCCCAGCAGGTTCCCATTGTGCCAGAGCAGGATGCATTCTGGCTTGAGTCCCAGCAAAGAGATGCTAACCATGCCTAACATTTGTTGCGGGGGGAAGAAGTGACCGCATTTTAAGGGATGAACTTATGTTACTTCCATTTGGATATGTGCTCAACAAAACTACTCTTTCAACAGCATGGGATGATCTGAGAAAAAAGATTTTAACATTTTTGCTTATTTTGATAATGGTAGGCTTACTGAAATGGCCTTTTTTTTCAGTTAGGCCCAAGTCTGATGGGCACTAAGCACTACACTGGAAACTGGAGGTCCTTGGCATTTCTTTGGTTTTGCTCCTTTGTTGATATAGACTTTTCATTCAAGTAAATATGTTACAGTCACTAAGGAATGAAATTTTATTTCGAATAAAGGATACTGGCCAGTTAATAGCAATGACTGAACCAGGTCTGAAGCCATATAATTTTCTTAGTGAGACTCTTCATCTATCCTCCAAGCATCTGTATCCTTTACATCTCACTACTACTATAGAAATAAACCTGTATTAAAATATTTTACTTTCACCTTTTTCATTAGAAAGGGTGCTTATCCTTCAGAAAGATACTTTTGGCATCACAGCCCTAAACACAACTACAGAACAACAGGAAAAATTCCATTCCTACCACCTGACGATGAAAAGGAAAGAACTTTCAGCTAGGGAAGGCCAGTTATTTTGAATACAACTGCAGGATTAGAAATTATTTCATTATTGGTCAAAACCCAACCAAATACCTCTAATTGTTTGCCCTGTCATGCAACCTATTACAGTATTTGGAATGTCCCCATAACTGGCCCTATTCCAACTGTGCAGCTACCATATGTTTTCCACAAAGAGCAAAGGGGGTTGTGATTCCCAAGTCACCGAAGATACACAGAGCTAGACAGGAAACCCTTGTCTAACATCCACCTGTATAACATGCTGAACATATTATCCAAGTTGAAAATGTCCCTAAAGCCAGCATTTACTTGTAACTACAGATACCCAAATACAGAACGATTCAGCTCCAATTACAATAAGATAAACATCTGACAGCTCAACAGAAAACACCTGAACTGAGATCAAACTCAAATGTTCATACAGGGTAAGCTGCTTCCAATGCTCTGCCAGCTTGCACAGGTGAGGTTTTGAGATTTTGAAGCACAAGTTTGATGTGTCAGCTTAATCTGAAGAATTTAAGATAACAATGATTAGCATGTGCTAAATTAGTAACACCAAAAGCAAGATCCTAGGTTTCCAGGCCTATGAAATTAATGTACATCTGCACTGTCAAGTATGCATTAACAACAAATTATAAGAATTATTTTATTTTAATGGGAAAATAAGATTCCTGGAATACTGACTTTTTAACTATCAGGCTTGCCTGTATGAAAAGACAAACCTGAATGACAAAGTAAATTGGGACACACTCTGTTCAATATGCTAAAACCAGTAAAATCACTGGTTAGATTCTGATTCTCATGTTAGAATTGCAAAAACATAAAAGAAACTGATTCACATGTATAATTAATGAAAACAATCCAATACAGTTGGATGCAAAAGATTTAAGCATCTAAAATTCAAGATTCCTTCTCCAAGCTGACAGCCCCAACTTCTAGAATTTTATTTCAAACTCTGTGAAGAAACTCCTGAGCCTCTAATGACTCATCTCTCACTCTCTAAAGCTTTCCTATCATGCACTTACAAGTGAAAACTAAATCACTGGCTTTCAAAACTGCTACCACAGTCACAAAGAGCTAGAGAAGGGCTGGATATGTTTCAAGGGTTTTTTCTTATGTTTCTGTTCACCTAAATGTACAAACTCTCTTATATTTCAAGCTAGATGAGATGCCATTGATCTCCTCCCTGATATTTTTCTCTCAGAAACTGACTACCCAATGAGCATGGAAATAATTTCAGCATACATCAGTCTAAAATTTAAAGCCATTTCCATGCTAAAGTTTCATTTTTCAGATCACTGCATGAATTATGCCAAGTTGGTCCACCTCTTGTTCTCTCTGTGCATCTTGTTTTAAAATGCAGACACAGAAAAGAGAGGAAAACAGTTCAGCAACCCTTTTCAAAACATTTTTTTAGAGGATATTTTTTTTTATCTATAATCTCAGATGGGAAAAAAAGAATCAGTATAAGCCTAAGTCAGACAGTATTGCTGATTTTAGGAAGACAGATTTTAATCACTCAAAATGAGCTCACTACAAAAACACTATGTAAATATGCTTCAATCAGATGTGTTGAAGTGGAAGTTACTGGTAATAAATTGGAGCAAACTGTATCCTGGTTAAATTGTAATGGTCGTAAATACACCCTAAAAATATTATTGTAAACAAGTTAGAGGAACCATAGAAAAACTACATAACCTGTTATGTAGCTTGACAACCTATTAAGAACTTTCAGTACAGTAAATTCAGAAGTTTCTTCTTTTCTTTCCACTTTATGTCTGCTTTTGAATGCATCTCTCATTCAAAACCAAAAGAATTCTGCCATGGAAGTTTGAACATTATTAAATTGAAAGATTGTTTGATGATAACAGGTCAAACCATTTTTGAGGTGGTAAAAATATATGCAGAAACACACCAGTTTACACTGCATGTATTGCAAATTCCACTCATAGTTAAATTTTATACTTTCCTAGGCTCAAGAAACATTTGGATTGATAGTTTTAAAGATATCTACCAGACTAGATAACTATTAGGAATTTTGACACATTGTTCATGATTCTTACACAAATTAAAAAGTGTATCAGTTTTTAAGTGTCAATGCATAGGTTTCCATAGCAGGGATTATGACCTCTGTCAGAAGCAAAGAACATCATCCAATTTACACATCTGAATACCTTGCTGGAGAGAGTCTTTGGACACATACACAGGACACATACAGAATATGAAGGTCAGTGTAAATTATCTGAAGATCTTTCAGATACTAAGAGGACTCCCTGGGCAAGATTGGTAACACAGCCAGAAATGTGGTAACATGTCAGTTCTGCAGGGCAGGTTAGAAGCATCCCATGAGGTCTGTCATAGCTCTTTCCCTAAGCTCTTTTCCCTTTCTCCTTAAGGGAAGAAGCTCTTTCCTTTGTAACATTAACAGAATAATCTGTCCTGACACCTCTTTGTAGATCCATTGTGAAATATATAAACCCAGATACAATGAGAAAGACTTCACAGAACCAATAAACCAGAGGATTCAAATGTCTCCCTAAAGCCAAAGACCAGCTGAGGCAGTTTTGGTAGAAAAATCTAGCTAGCACTACCCAAACTCATGAAGGCAAATCTCACATGGGAGAGTTAACAATTCTTAAATGCAGGAGCTGAGCTGAGCAACCTGCTAGGAGATAATTATAATCTTGGTCTGAAGACTAACATCCATGAAGCTTTGTTGGCTTAGCCATCTTCTTCTACAGGGGCTGAATTTCCCTTCTGACCATAACCTATTGTTTCGTATTTTCTAATTTATTCTGTTATCAAGGATGTGATCCAAAAACTCCAAATCTACTCTGTAGTCTCCCACATTACTCTAAGTCACACAGGCAAGGCAGAGCCCTGCAGAATGGGCACTGGGCACACTGCTGTCTGTTGCTGTCAGAAATACTGAGGAAAACCTCTGTTCTTCCTCCCAGATGTGATGCTGTATGAGGGGTGCAACAGCCCGAAGTGGCCTGCACAAAGCTGAGGAGCTGGACACAGGAGAGCCATCAGCCTCCATGGTTTCCAGACCTCCCTTTTTCTTCTTCCTCCATGATTAAGCACTGACATTCACTGCTGAAAATTTGTGCAATGGCATGGAAAGTTCTATGATAGCATCTGTTGGGGCTGTCTGGATTAGATTTATTCAATGGTGTAAGCAGCAAATGCAAATTAGTTTACAAGTGTTTTGTTCCTCTTTCCACATGTTCAGGATTTAAGGATTAGTTTGGATTCCAATGGAAAAATTGCTTTTACCAGCCCAAGCACAGAAGTCTGTGAGCAAAACCTACAGATCAGAGCCCTGCAATTGGTATCAAGTTTTCTGACTCTAAATACAAGATGCTGTTTCAAATGAAAGGAAGAGTCTAAATCACTTCTGGGCCAAGGCTAAAGCCAGGATTTACAGGCACAAACAGGATGAAAACAATAACGGGGAGGGCAATCTTGGGTATATGGAGTCCTACAGATGAAGAGAGGGGGAAAGAAAACAGAACATAGCTCAGTTTTATTCTTAAAGTAAGGGAAAAAATACCAAATATACAGATAGATCACTGCAGATCAGATGGTTCCATTTTCACACTGTCAATTTTCAGTTACAAAACTGCACTAATACTTTTCTGGCTTTCAAAGCCACTGTACACCAGAGAGTTGGAATACTGTAGAAAAAACATGATCATCTGAACATCTTAGTTGAGATTTCTAATTTCTTGACAAAAATAAAAACAATGGACCTATTTAAACAGACCTCATATTCTGTTTTTATCTGAAAATTACCACTGTTTTTTAACATCAGAATGAAGTATGTTTGGAAAACACATAATTCTTTAATCAAAGAAAGTAATGATATTTAACTAAGAAATTAACATTATCCAAATCAGGTTAAAAGACTTTATCTTGATTATTTTAATAAACACATGCTTAGAATTACTTTTCAGTTCAACTCTCACAGTGAAAATCAGTTTATTACATGCTTACAGAAATAAGTTCAGGCCAAAAATCTTACCTACCTGTCCTCTACAGTAATCTCCCCTAGCATTTGATGGTAGAATAAGTCATTCCTATACAGTGCTTATTTAAGTATCTCTTCTGAATAGCAAATCTACAGGATACACAGAGCAATAGTTTGTTTTTTCCTTAGAATTAAATGTGCATGGCAACCTTTAAGAAATTTAAATATGCATGGAATGAAAACAGACTTTATTACCAACACTATGAGCAAGAAAACACGAGGATGTGCTTGTACCCCTTCTCCATAGCTCAACTCTGTTTCAGATAGCTACTACACCTTCAATAAACAATGTATAGACTAACAGAAGACATTTCTATACAACTTCTAACAAAACTCAGAGTAAATACCATTCCATTTCAGCACAGAGGGGCAGAGCATACAGCAGACCAGCACATTGCCAATGCCACAGCTTGAAGGTGGCAAGATTTTCAGTTCTCTCTACTCTCCAAACTGTTGCACACAGAAACTGGCAGGACTGTGTCAAGTTCTGTACTACTTGGGCTCATTTAAAAAACATCGGCAAAGATTTTTATCACTCTGAAGATTGATTATTGTGCTAAAACCCAGGAAAGTACAAATAATATTATTAGGACTGAAAAAAAAGGGTTTAACCCAGTACTATAAAACATTTGAATCAAACAAAACGTTCTCCTTCAAGAAGTGGCTTCACAAAGAAACTCCCCCAAATAAATATTTTCATAGTTTTGAAATTACTCATGGAAACCATAGTTTGCAAAATAGTGTTTAATGAGGGAAAAAACACCAGTCCTTGTCCTGTCAGCCAGTGTTGACAGCAAGGAAACAACATGCACCTCTAAAAGAACTCACTGCACTATTTTTTCAGAACACAAATCTATTGCTGACATGGAAATTAGCTAGTAAATTACTGGGTGCTACTATCTGTAATATCTCTATCTAAAAATATCCTGCCATCAATTGACCCTTCCACAAACCTAACACTCATCAATATTAATAACTGGAGACCACACTTAGCTAGGAACCCCATATTTTAATTCTGCAATAAAGCAGCCTGGAGAACAACTACTTTAACTTTGTGGGTTTTAAGTGACTAGCTCAGGCTAATGAAGAACCTAGTTTACAGAGTACAGGAATGTCATTTCACAGCAGTTTACCCACTTGAATAATTGTTAAATCACACAGTGAGCACCTTGGAGGTCACTGGGACTATCCCCGAGAGTAAGAATGATACAGGTGCATCCTTACAGCAAACTACTAGCACTACAGCACTAATCTTTTGAAGTGCAATTGACCTACAGAATGCTAGTAGAAAAAGTGTGTTATTTGATATATACACCTTCAAGACAAAGATTTCAGTTAACTTTTTTCAAAATACACAAGACTTGCTAAAACATTTCAGTGAGTAAAATGATTACATATATCTAGGTTACTTAAGGTCCTGATCACAGAACAAAACATCACAAAACATTTCTGCAGTTTTTATCAGCCTCTTCTATAGATATTGTGTCCCGAGCAGAACACAGCCATTGGTAAATTATTCCATACACCATTTTCCTGCTGCCTCAGCCTATACTGTAATCGAACTGTCAGGACACAAAATACACCAAACAAGCTGAAACATACCTGTTCCTACATCTAGCTCTGTCTCATACAATCAAAGTCTTAAAAAAACAATACAAGAAACTCAATATGCAGATTTCACTCTTATTTCAGAATCCACAAATGCTTACTTGTTCTGGAAAACATTCTCCCTCTTCCACTGCCATTTTCTGTGGCCAGATACGAAACCTGATGACTCAATTAGTTAACACTTTGGACCCTGCACCATTGCTAAATATAGCAGCCCCAGGAAGTGGTTTCCTTTTTTATTTTTTTTTTCTCTATTTTTTTTTTCTATTTTTTTTTTTTTTTTTAATTTTTACTTTTAAATAAAGGAACTAAGCCCAGTCACTTGTTAGACTTCCCTTGGCTATTTAAATGGCAAACGACAAGTGACTGTAAGACTATTAAGTTAGTAGCAGTGTGTCCCAGGATTCCTGGCTCACTTACCATATTTGCTGCCTCCAGTCATTCTGCGTGTATGTAATCATGATCTGTGGAATACCCAAAATAGCTGCAGCATCAGCTGATCAGAAAACCACTGCTGCTTGGAATCACTCATGAAACAAGCTTTTGTCATTCTGCTTATCAGCTCTTTCTAATGCAGACTACTTTGAACTATTTCTAAAGGCAACAATAACATCATTTTACACTCTGTGTGTTTTGAATACCACATATGCCTGCCTCCTACTCCATGGTAATTTATATTTATTCAGATTTTCTGATGACTAATTATGATAGATTTGTGCTGCTGGTTCTAGAGGCTGTTTTCCTGAACCAAAAGACTGTTCTTTATATACTTCAAGTTCCTAAACCAGAGAAATTAAAAGCAGTACCAAGAGCAAAATCATTTTGCTTCAGAGGAAAGCATAGAGAGAAGTCCATGATTTCAATAAAGTAGATCTCTTCCTTTTCAATGGAATCTGTGCTAGCAGCAGGGATTTTCTGCATGTTTCTCTAGTTATTTACATTAGGAGTGCCTTTAAAGAATGCCCACCTTCTGAGAAAGGGAATATTGAAATCTCTTCAGTACACCACAAGCATCTGCACAATGTGCCCTGCACTTGCCTATAACACATCTCACCTGACACACAAGAGATGAGCACAGAGTCACTGGTACAGAAGAACAGCAAAGGATAAGACAAGGGAAAAAAATAATAATCAGGGTCTAATGGTTTTTTCAGACAAGATATGTCCAGTGTTTTATTTGTTGATGAAAGGAAATAATCTATATGTAAAATATGATAAGGAAAATTTGAAATTTTCAAGAAGCATTTCTGCACTTTTATCAACTAGAGCTCAGCCACCAGGCAGTAGCTCCATACAGTTATAATGCAGATCTTGTTATTAATTATCTATGTAAAATCTTTCAGTAGGTGCAAAATTTAAGTCCCCCCCCAGTGTGTCACTAAATAGATAACGGAGGCACTCAGGGGATCTAGCTTGAAATGACTTCATTAATGGCACTGATGAGGCACATCTCTGCTTTTGCACATATTTGCTTATGGTATTATAGTGTCTATGACTAATACCCAGATCTGCCACTGGCTAAATAAAGGGAAGCTAACAGCTGTCTGCAGAGGTGGAGGAGCCTTCCACCCCAATTTAAACACAAGACAATGACCAAGTCAGTTTAATTGAACTTACCTCACTGACAGATCTATGCAGAGCCTGCAATAGCAGAGATTTAAATCATCTGCACCAGCTACTTCAGCAATGCTCTCTTGGGAAATGTGCAATTTCTGAAGCTGAATTTTGATTTAGCATTACAATTCAATTTGAAGACTGTGAACCATCATTTCAAAACAGTAAAATGAAACATCCCAGCTCCAGAGACCCAGGACCATAGGGTTACTATCCAGTGACTGAATTATTGTTTCTAACTGAAGAAGGATTGGCTCTGAATAAGAAGCAGGTGCCTAAATACCCTTCTTGTGCCTTTGTAGGGGTGCTTGAAAACAAAGAGATAGGAGATATGATGATTTCTCTAATGGGATTTGAGATAATTTAATGACATTTACAACTTCCTTAACAGTTTTTTTTTGTAGAAAAAAGGATTAAATCAGGCAAGTTTTATGGAAAGAGTCTGTCCAAAAGTCCAAGCCCAGTGTGAGGTGGTGTCCCCAAACCACTGGGTGCCACTGAACTGCAATCTGCTGCTGGGGGGATAGTGACTGGTGACACAGAACTGGCAATCCAACAGATCTCCTAAAACCAAAATAGGGATTGTTTGGAAAGAAGGAACAATGCTTTTATAAAAAAAGGATTCAACAACCTCTTCATGTGTCTCTCTTACTGTCTGACTTCACTCCTTGCTCCCTAGGCAGACCAGGTCCCATGGATGGTACCAGCACAGTCCGAATGACAGCCTGATCCCTCCAGGATCCCTCTGAGACTGCCTTCCCCTTCCCATTGCCTGCTCATTTATTCTGCTAGAGCTCTTTTGCTTTTCCAGTCTCCAGCCCCTGGCTTTTTGACTTCCCATTAGTATGATGAGACCAGTGGACGATTGACCTAGACAGTTGCCTATTAACCTCCACAACCTCCACAGAACTGTCCTGGCTCAGGTTGTGAGATTTCCACAAGAAATTATTCTATTCTCTCAATATTAATTTTAAAATAGCAATGATCAGAATTACAAAAGAAGAGCACAAAGAAAAATTAATATCTGACAGCACCAAAAAGTCATCTCAGCACATTCACATCCATCAATTCAGCTCTGATTATTGAAAGCTCACATCATAAATCATGGCAACACTTTTTTTTTTTAACCTTCTGGATCAGTTTTACAGCCTTCAGGATGATTTCTCACTTGTATGCTGTTAACATATGGTAATGAAGGAAAGGCTCGATACTAAAGGCAAAATCTATTTGTTATAGACTTTGGGTACAATTTTCAAAATCCTTTTGTTATCTGCATCCTGAATTACATGAACTGCAAATTCCTGTAGTCATTCTTTGCTTGAGAAAGAGAAACAGCCCTGCATACAATCATGTAATGAATAGATATCCAAGGGAAGAAAAAGATCTCAACAATCAATCTCCTCCCCTTTTGAAAAAGAAAAGGGAAAAATAAAACCAAAAAACCAAACAACAATCACACAAAAACCTAAAACCCTTTACAATCTCATTAAAATGACAGATTTGGTACAGATGGAGGATTCTTTTAAACAGAATAGTGGAAATGTCTTTTTAAATTATCACTACTCTGCCCTCCAACCAGATGGAGTGCTTATGATTACTGGCTTGGAAGTGACTTGCAAACAAAGCAACACATGGCAGAATTCAGTATAAAGAAATACATGGTGTGACATGAGATACAAAAAACATAAATATCTTTCTAAGAATGGGAAAGACAAGCTGAAATATTTCAATCCATAATCTGGAGTTAGTGATCCAGATTTTGGGAAGATGAAATATAAATCTGATTTTTTTTTTCTGAACCTGCAATGGATGACATTTCAGACATTTTGGAAAGCTAGAAAGTCAGCTGAAGCCCACCAGAGAAGGGGGTTATAGGTTTGTGGCATTTTGGGCATCCTTTTCAGAGGATAAGTAGCATCAGTACTGATGTGCACTTATACAACACAGACCTATGAAGGATCCTCAGTTATAGAAACTTCTTATATCACAGAAAACGTTAGGAGTATCTGAGATATTTAATATAATTAACTAAAATTCTGTTCTGGTTGTTAAAATAATGGCTGTGTCCCAACTTAGATTTTTAAACAGCAGTTTGAGTGCAGACATTGCAAAGGCAACAAGATATTCACTAAGCAATTCCCTGAGACCCAGAGACCACAGGTCTGTATGCAAAACCATGAAAGATGCATATTACATACAGCGAGAGGGATAGTAAAGCTCATAAGATAGAGACTTCCCCTTCTTTCCACCTAAGATACTTCATCTCAAACACCTCATGGTTAACTTCTATGGATAGCTACCAGACTTTTACAAAGAAGCTACTAGACCAAGGAAAAATGCACATTTACTCACTTGTGCTTTAACTACGGAGAATATGCAGCCAAAGGAAAAAAATCCTTACCTAGTTATAAAATGCCCCAGCAATCAGCATCATTTGCACATTACTTTTTTAAAAAATCTGCTTGTTCTGCCACCATCCATATTGAAAAGCATACGTTTTCTGTATTCAAACAAAAGTCAAGTGCTGGCAGCATTTACGGTTTTTTTTAAAAAAATATATTAGTTATTTTAGTTTTGGTTTTTTTCTTAATTTTGACGAAGATATTCATCTGCCATAATGCCTATTAATCTAAAGCTCTGCAGAACTACCAAAAAAGGAAATCCTGTAACTTCTGCTACAAGATACTCAAAATTTCTCTACAGAGAGTATCCAAATTAGTGCACAGGAATCCCATGGTCTCATCCTGTTCTTCCTCAGCAGCAGATAGGATCAAACCTCAAGGACTGAAATTACTTACAATCATTTTTCAGAATTTGTTTCTCCAAACATTTTGAAACACCATGCTTTGAAGCCAGCCCTGCTGTGACCTGTAAAATTCAGCACATTACAGATACTCAAAATGCCCATGGAAGAACCACACTGAAGCTCTGCAGTGTTCCCCCTGTCCCAATCCGTATCAGCTCCCGTTACCTCCCTGTCAGCACTTCACCTCCCTGGGATATGCTGCTTTCAATAGCAGGGCAAGGGGTTCTCAGGATTATGGACTAAAATAAATGATACATTTATGGTATGAGTGGTATGTCCAAAGCATCTGAACCACTATCTACAAAACCACTTCAAATTCTGTTTTTTTAAGCCTTTATTGTTCCCCTTAAGCTATCAGAATAGATTCTGTATTTCCGCTCTGCCCTGATAATCACCTCAAGCTTTCTGGAGGAGCAATTTTTTCTTCCATTTCCACCCATTAGATGGGGTTTTCATGCCCAAGTTCTAAAGCTTTTTTAGTTTCCAGCAACCCTGGGGCTACAACACCCTCAGATTCTTCCCTGTCCTGTGGGAACACAAACAACTACAACCAAGTGGAAAACAGATAAACCCAAACTTCCTGTCCAGACCAGACCATGTATCATTCAAGGCTTCCACCACGAAGACTTCAAGAATTTCTTTTCCTTCATCAGTATCTTGCCTTTACATGGAAAAGGTATACAGGTTTACCTGTGTCCAGGACAAAGGTAATTTTGCAAAACCACATATCACAGAAACCTCATAATTGGCATAATGTGTGAAAATGGAAGTTAAGACAGCACTTAGCGAGGCAATTTCCTGCTGCCAAGACCACACTATACTCTTCAAATAATAAAGAACTAAAGACAACAGTAGTTCCATCCCCTTGGCACCACAAAAAGCAGCTTTAGTTAAGCTAACTAGAAGCTTCTGGATTTATTAAGATTTCCTTCTCTCCCACTGACCACCTAAAAGACAGCTCTATCAATGATTTGCTACGAGCAGCACCTCTGGAAAATACTGAGAAAATGCTGCTGGCTTGAAGTGTTTACATAAGCATCATGATAAAAATCATGATTGACTCCTGAGCAAACTGACTCAACACTATCATGCTTGAAAAACAACTAGTAGCCAATTAGGAAAGGAAAAAAAAGCCAGAGAGTCCAGTCAACCCTATGTTCAGATGAACTACAGATCTCACATGAACTCTCATAGAGAGGAGGGGAAGAGCAAGGGCAAAGAACTATATATGGAAAGCACAAGGAGACCCGATATCAGATCTTCCTATATCATCTTGAAGCATTGCTGATGTTTGAAATTCTCTGCTGATTAATCTGATGGCTTATTGCATGCCATGCCTCTTGTTCCAAGTAATGTTGAAAACTGGGAATCTGGACAAATTGAAAACAGCTACTGCCTAACTCCTGCTCTGACATACCTCACTGGAGTATAGGGTTCCAGAAAGAAGAAATCCCTTGGACCTGAACAGCAGAGCTCAGTATTTTTTCCAAATGTTGAACCTGCATTTGATGAAAATACTATGAGCAGGTTAGTGGTATCAGTGGCTGCTGATGGTCTCCTTAGGTGTGTTAGTATGTAAATACACAGATAGGGAAGTAAAAATCACATGCTAATTATTGCACCACAGTACAGAAAAATAATGACTAGTTCAAATAAGTGTTTCAGTTTTTAAGAGTTTACAAAAAAAAAACCCATAGTTTAAAGTATCAGAGGAATGTTGCGTAAATTATACTGTCCATTTGTATATGGTATCCATGTGACAGCAAGTTGGCTCTCCTTTTGGATTGTATTTCTAGCAATTTTCAATATTCCAGGATTGCCAGGAGCAAAGAATTAATCATTAAGATTCATGATGACAATGGAAAGTATTTCATCCTAGAGTTAAGTACCAGAAATGTTACTGCTGGCAAACCAACCATTCCAACACTCCCTCTCTCTGTTGTCTATCTTGTAGGCCTATTCTGAACATAACTGTGAGATGAAGCCCCAGAACTGACAGATGGTTTCAAAATGCTCAGACATGGTTTCTGCACAGAAAAAGAAGTTTATATCATGTAGTATGTTCCAAGAGCAATACTACAAAAGCAGTAGTTGTTCATGATATCTGACAACTGACATCTCCACAAGACCTTAGCCAAACCCTCACCCCCACCACTATTAACAAAATATTTGACTACAGATCTTGACCACCTAAAAAAACAAATCAAATGAAAACAGAAGTAGGCTTAATTAAAAAAAGAAATACCAAGAACAGTTTGCAAGCATATCTGCTCACCAAGAGCATATGAGCGTGTCCAATGCCCTGTGGAAAAAGCTCAAACTAGCACAGCTATCATTTAGTGTACAGTGCCTTATTAATCTTCATTTATAGATGGTGCAGTCATTATATGATAAAAGAAAAATGGAATCACTGACCTGACTGTAACTAGTCTTTTCAATCTGTTCTCAAATGCAATGGATGAAGCAAGACTTGTAAACCACAGGTAGCCTGTTACTCATTCTGGTGTACAGACTACAGCCAAATCATCATACTATAAAAATGTATACAGACATAAAGTAAAACTTTTATCAGAAAACTAATGTAAGAATAGCTTGCTTATGAAGTGATGGGATTTCTAACACATGTAACATTTAGCAACACTGGACAAAAAATAAAATAAAAATCAGAAATTTTCAAGAAAATATTAGAAAGGACTATTATGGATGAGGGAAGAAAAAAGGTGTTCTTGAAATCACACCAAACCCTATTTCTTATGATTCTGTGACACACAGGAGTGTTAGAGCTCATCTGCAGGCAAACTGCACTTGGCGTCAGAGTCAGAAGGAGCTTAACACAAGGTGCCATGGAACACAAACCCCCAGCCATGTAAAATCAATCAGCACTCTGCCCACACGTGGTGTACGTGAGACCATGAGGCTCACAGGGGGCCACAGCCTGGGCAGTGTCAAAGCTGCTGGACCTTTCAATGCTTGAGGACTTAGCATTACAAAGTACTCTGAATTTTTCTTCAAATTACACTTGGAAGGACTTCAAGAAAAACTGCAAGTTTATATATCTCATAATCATTATAACAATGTGAAAGGAAGATGCTACAATGCAATGAACCCAAAGAAAAATGAGCAGCTGTAGCTGTAGTTGATTTTAGCATCACTCAAAAGTTGTCAGTCTCAGTGCTGACATCTCCTGATTGTTAGTTAGGACACATACAGACCTGTCACCAGTGGTCAGGAGATTGCTAGACAGTAAACTTTCACATTACAGGGTGCTGTTCCCAATTAAAATATGAATCTGTATTTGTCATTGAAAATGACCAAAATCCAGTTTTAACCTCCAGTAAATGTTCCCTCCAGTAGGTTCCTCTCTATCAGCTTCCTGTCATTAGGCACTATTATTTTCAAAGAAAATGCTACACAACCTTAGGCCTACTGTCCCTTTCCAACTCAATTACAGCAAAATCTCAAATTATTTCACTTACTCTGTTTAATTCCAGGCTATACTATGGCATAAAAATCAAGGTGGGGACAAATTATAAACCATTATATATAATTTACTGAATATCCAGTTCCTATGGGATAAGTGCTCTTTTCAGGCACAAACCTGTGTTTCAGATCTAACTCAGTGTTGAATGTCTGGGCAGCAAATACAAGAGACTTCCCCAATGTTTTCTTCCTCAAGTTTTAGTCACTGTACTAACACCAGATTCAAATTGCCCCAACTTTGTTACTGCAATGGAGCTGAAGCTGTGCTTTCCAGGAACAGGGGAGCATCCAGTTGTTCCATGCAATAACCTTAAGATATCCTATACCAGGAGAGGACAAAGAGTCTTCCTGTATCAGAGTTATGCACAAATTTCCCCAAAACAGAAGAAAATGAGTAAAATAAAGAACAAATTGTCTCATCAAGATAATTTCTGATATGCTGCTGGGGGTTGAGGGCAGCTCTGAAAACTGCATTTCAAGCAGGACTTACATTTCTCAGCACAGATGTATAAATATATCTCTCAGTTCTCACTGTAGTGCTGGCAGTTTGACTAAATATTAATGCTGTCCCTGAAGCACTGCTACTGATTTTGCATCCCCTTATGTGCATTACACACGAGTTGCTGGCTACATTTAAGATGCATGCTTTCTGAAGTTGCATTAGACCTACAAAGGAAGAGCAAAGGGCATCTCCAGGGACTGCATCAATGCCCTCAGGCTTCCCTAGGAACTGTGGGGAGCTAGAGGAAACTGTAGGATGCATAATTCCTAAATGTGGTGCTGAGCATTGAAGATCTATTGCAATTTGATGGTGACTTATACTGTGTTGTAATGTAATACTTTGCAGCTATACTGCAGCTATTTTAAGCAGCATCAAGAGAGCTTTCATTGTACAGTAAAAAAGCTCTCAGAAAACTTGTTCAAAAATACAAAATAGAAGTGTGATAGCAATAAGGGTCTGTATTAAGGAGCTAGGTACCTCTCTTTGCACTGCCTTGACTCATGTGCACCACACTTTGGATCTGGTATTCGTTCTATACCTATCAAAATGTATTTCACACTATATGAGGTTAGAATATTAGCCAGGTTTTGCCCTAGCTGGCATGGCTGTAACCTATGCTACATCAGTGAAATGGGTTCATCAAGCTTCTGAGATCTGATTTCTCACTGAACATTTTGAGCAGATGCACAAACACACCTTGGAATGGCTGCATGAATAATGCAGTCATTACAACAGAACACATGGCCATATTCTGGTTTTTCCTAACTTTTTTCATGAGCATTGCATTTCTTTTCCTTGGGAGAACCTTCAAGTCTGTAGCTACTATCACAACTAGTGCTCACATTTCCTTTCTCTCTGTGAACTGTTATTTCTTATCTGATCCTAAATAGCTTTCACAGGGCTTCTAAAATTACTGTATAGCAGTAGTATTTCTCATATCTGCATTACCTACATGATGCTTCATGAAAAGCAGTCCCTTGACAGGATAAACCAGCTGGTGTTCACACTGCATTATGGAGGAGGCAGCAGATGCTATATTTAGGGTACAAAATATCTTCTTCCATTATAAATCTATTTTACAGACCACAGAACTCACTGATACAGTTATGTCTTTTTGTGATTGATGAAAATCCTATTTAACTTGTATTTACAACCCAATCATTAAATAGCTGTCATTTTCCCTTTATCTCTTTGCCTTAGTAAAATTACATACACAAAACCATACTGGTTTTTACTAACTCCAAATGTAACAATCTGCCATGAACTGCCAGGGCAAAGCATCAGTACTGTATCTATACTTAGTGTGGACAATCCCAGAGCCTAATAGTTTTTCTGCATTTCCCCCCAAGTCTCTCCAGGGCAGAGACTAATGGGACCTAATCATACTGAGGTCATCTCAGATGAGCCAAGGATTTACTGTGGTTTTTAAAAGACATCTAAAATACCTCCTAAATGTATCACCAATCCAGTTTTTAGTTTGGGTAGTTGTCTCTCCAATAACTTACCTGTGGTTTTTTTTAATGGCAGGAAATACAACAGAGCTTTTAAAAAACTGATTTCCATGCAAGCAATTCTCCACACGTATGCACACACAGAGATCATGTTTGTTAGATATCTATGAAAATATTCTCCATTTGAATGTGTAGACAGATAGCTGCTGAAAACTGCAAAGAATAGTGTTGATCCTGAATTTAAAACAATAGGAAGCCATGGACTTCATCAACTGTATTTTAATGGTCTTAGCAAAGAGGAATAAAGAACTCCTGAGACACAAAGCATTATAACTATAACTAAGTTTAAAAAAAGTCTTTTTTCCCATTAATAAAGACTCTTTAAATTTGCATGTGTGCCACTCTGATATAAAGTTAGAACAAGGCATTTTTGAATCTGATTAAAGAATCTGACCCAACTCCCATATAATTTAGTAAGAAATCTCATCTTTAATTACCAAGCATTGTAAATTATTTGTATTAATAAATTATTTGTCTGCAGCAAACACATTCAAAAGGGAAAATGAATGCATCAGGAACCATATTTTACTACTGCATTTTAGTACCTGTCCTTTAAGCCCAATTGAATTTTTCATGCTGCCTAACTGGTACCTTGTAGGCTGAAGCACGCAAGTATTCCCTCTCTCCTCAGTAGCACTGGATCTCATGTGAGATTTAACAGCAGAGAATTTAAGAAGAGGGGAAATGCTTCCATTTTGATTTGAGTTGTAAGCACCATCTTGTGGAACTACAAAGGCTGCAGATCAGATCAGAAGAAACATGGATTTACAAGCTCCTCTCCTAAACTGACTGGGAATGCCACCTGGACATAAAACAGTGAAGAAACAAGAATGAAATTATTTATCTCTCCTCCTCCAGACCCACAATAAAAATGAAAAGAAGCTTTTCTCCAGCCCAAAACATTAAACTTATCACTACCTATCTGCATATAAAGCCCTATGGGCAGCAGAACTGGTATAATCATTGGAAAATAATTGTAGATGGAGATTCCTGGGTCTAGAAATGCAAAACTACATTTCCTTCATGATGTAGAGTTCAGCTCCATTTCCCCCCCTTCTCTTCCCCCTCTCACAGTACTGTTACAAGCTATCATTTCTGATTTACAGAGCAATTGTCTTTCTCCCTACAAGAAAGTACTTATCACAAAAGCTCTGCTCAAGCACTCAGGAAATTTTTAGTCTGGTAAAACGTTGCGGATGCATAATGCTAAGCTGTAGCAAGGGATGTGTGGTGCTTGGGTTATGGAAGATGCCATTCAACAGACTGGAGGGGAAGGCATCCTCCTTTCGGATTAAAAATAGCAGCACACACACTGTCAACAAGGGAAAAATCTACAGATACAGGATTGCACACAATAAGGCACATGTAAACTTTTATGATATATTAATTTCCTTAGCACTGTCAATGATATTATTATTATTGTTGTATCCATCAGCATTCAGCAGACAATTCACTTGCTCCCACACAATGCCATGGAATTATTTGAAATGTAAATAGAAAAAGCAGAAAATCTCTTCTACAAGGGCTAGTTAATCTATGAATATTAAACCACAATGAGCCCTCCTGGGAGCTCTGACAGACTGCTCCAGGATGGAAAAACATGTCATTGCTGACATCAATCATATTTCCTAAAATTAGTGGGAAGGGAGTACTTATTTGAATAATCACCATCCATAAGTCTAATATCAACTCAAGAATGTATGGCCCAAATGAAACTTCATTATTTTTGTCTTCATTTTAAGGTTTTTAGTAGAGATACAAGTGGAATGTAAATAACTAGCATTTTGTATTTTTTTTTACTAAACTACCTTAGCACTTTGCTCTAATATTACCATATGCATATAAGGCGGAAAAATAATTTTTAAAAAGCCTATAAAAGAAGCAAAAAGGGTGGGCAGCAGCTCTGCCTGTTGCAACAGTAGTGCTGGTGGATGCTGGTGGTGTCCTTCTGCTTAATTGAGCCCATCCTGTAAATCCATACTGTGTGAGAATGTTAAATGGGGTATCAGGAAAATCATTGCACTGTAACAGAATGATTAAAAGACAAGGAGGATGGGACTACTGGGATGAATCATATATCCTTCAAATATCAGCAAGTTTGGGGAGTTACACTTGTACTTATCTGAAGAAAGATTGTGCAAGTGTAATTGTCACTTAAAAACT
The DNA here is from genome assembly GCF_003957555.1 of Calypte anna. Taxonomy (NCBI): domain Eukaryota; kingdom Metazoa; phylum Chordata; class Aves; order Apodiformes; family Trochilidae; genus Calypte; species Calypte anna. Next base: position 9,600,003 of record NC_044252.1, read on the forward strand.
CACTGAACATTAGTACAGTACATGTCTCTCACTCTGTCATAAAATCATAGAATCATTGAGGTTGGCAAGGACCTTTAAGAGCATTGAAGCCAACTGTAAATGTAACATGGCCAAGTCCACCACTAAACCATGTCCCTAAGCACCACATCTACACATCTTTTAAATAGTTCTAGGGGTGCCCACCTCCCTGGGCAGCCTGTTCCAATGCTAACACATTTGTACAACAGTGTAAATTAACATCAAAAAGCTCCCTCGTGTTTTTATGCTTTATATTTCTCTTATTTATTGCCAGGAAGAGCTTGGATGTAGCACAGTATGTCTTAACACCTTGTAGTCTTTAAAGATCCCAGCTTGCCTTTTGCAGACTTAAAGGTAAAGAGATGCCATGACCAAATTCCAGCTCAGGGAATTAAGTTCTCCCTAACCTAGTTCCCAAAGGAGTGGCAATTACCTATAGTAGAAGTCTTTATCTGCTGACCTCAGCTATTGGCCACATTTGCTGCCAAACATTTGGCACTTTCATTGCCAACACTGGAGGTTTCTTATCATATGCTTTTCTTTTACTTTTCATGCACAGACAAATATTGCCTGTAAATGACATACTATGAGTTATTCAAAAGTCCTTTAGGATTCCTCAAATGAAAACACTTTTTTTTTTTCATTAAACATACAGTGAAATAATAGATAATTATAGAAATTATAAAGGAAAGATGTGAATAATGGCAACAGTTCAATGCCTCTGTCCATTCATAATCTCAGGTCTGCCTGAAAGAATAATGCAAATAGCTTGACATGTTTGACTCACATTTTCCATTGCTTTTCAACTTGCAGGGCACTCTGCTTATTCTGAAATCCAATATTACCAGAAATTATGGCTGTGTAATTTGAGTTCTTACAATTAACCAATAAACTTGATACTAACCCTAAATGACTTAGACTTCAAGCAATAGGGGACGATGTACTTGATATTTTTTGAAAGGCACCTTTAAAGCCATGTAGTATATAGAATTCAAGGGACAATATGAAAAAACCTATGAGGATTTAATGCAAAAATAGCATTACTTCTCCATTTGGTACAGCTTTTAAAATGAGGTCTCAAGAACTGAAGAATGAAATACAGCTCAGCAAGAGAGATTCTGTTTCCTCACACATACTCTGCAGAAAGTGCAAACTGGAATTTCCAGCTTTTGTTTTTATTTTATTTTTTAATGCAGTCAGCTGGCAGTTGCTTAAGTAGCATCCTTGCCAACCCCAACTTAGAGCCCTCCTGCACACGTGTTTGCTTCTCTTATGTTGAACAGCAATCTCATAGACTATAAACCATAATATTTTGATAAACTCCCTCAAGCCAGTGTGGCCAAAATTTACCCACTGGGATGAGACAGTTTGACTACATGGGCATGAGCCATCAGAGCTTAGATACAGGGAAGCTGAGTATCAACACACACAGAAGAATAAGGTCAGGCACAAGCAGACAGACCCAAGTTAATCCTGTGTAACTTCAGGTCTTCAATCGAGGTGCCTCAGGATGGTCAGGAAGAGCCCACAGGCAGGGAGAGATGTTGGCTGAACCTAAGTCAGCTCCTGGAGGTGTCAGTCTCTGTCCATAGATTACTGAGGGACATGAGGGTCTTAACTGAAGTGCCATGAATCTGATCCTAGTGAAAGCTAGGTTAACATCCTCATTTTTAACAAAGATGTTGAAAACTGTTCATTTTCTATTTTTTTGGTGTGCACGAGATGGACACTTGACCTGAGAAAGTGCCCAGCTTGCTCAGTTTATGCTTTACCAGCATCATAGCAGCAGCAAATGATGAGTGCTGAACTGAAATATCTCATAGGGATTTACAGATTTCCTCTAACAGCACCTTTAACTGTTAAATGACTAATGGGTTAATTTCCTCTTTGGCACAAAGCCTTTACTCTGATAATATGTGAGACTTAACAAGCTGTTTTCAACAAAAACATATGGGAAATGGTAAACTTGTCCAGGTTATGTTTAAAAGAGGATATTCTGTTGGAGTAATACTTTAGATAGTGCCCTTAAAAATAAAAATCAATCAAGATGGATTTTAATGTTCCACATTTGATAGCAACTTATTAAATATAATCATGAGTCTCTTTCCTTCCCACTTAATCCTGCTGCCTTCCCAGGCACTGAATCATTGTTCTCCTTCATTACTAAAATACACACCTGAAGTGCTGATTAGTGTCCTAGATGCTTGATAACAGGGACAGTAATCAATACCCCTTCTTTAATCTGTCTGAAGAGGACATTTCGTCCCTTTGCTTTTGGATACAGGCTCTGCTGCTCTGATCCATGGCTTTAATATCACCTTCAGATTAGATGAGTGCAGAGCACTCCTTTAGTTGTTCTTTTTCTTCTCTCAATACATAGTATTGCTGTGCCACATCTGGTGCCTCTTTGGTGAGTTTGAAAATACTGGTTTTACAAAACTCAGGCTCTAAATAATTTTGGATCATGCTGCCCAAGAAAGACTTCTGCAGCCATCCCATAGAGCTTCAGGGAGAAACCAGAGCTGGAGACCTCATCTATGGATTTCAGATATTGGAACTTCTGCCACTTGCTTTGCCCAATTGCTCTGGGGTTGTGGTGAATTTTTGTTTCATTTGGTTGTTGATTTTAAAAGCCGCAGTAGAAAAAGACTATTTCAGCAGATAAAGAGCTTCAGGTCTTTCCTTTGGAACAATTGGCAATCTGGAAGACTGAGATTTTGGCCTGAGTTTTGCAAACCATGCACATGCTTAGTTTTAAAGACAGAAGCCATCTCCCTGAAGTTTAACAGCAGCCAGGTGTAGGTGCACTTCAGCAAAAACCTGGTATTTGCTTCATAAGTATTTGATTTGTAAACTTATTCTTCTGTATTTGTGCTCTGTAAAATAAAATTAGTATCTTTAAAAATCTGTTTTGTGTACCTTTTTAAAAAATACTGCACAGTAATATGATGCCTACAGTTAAATATACCTTCTACATTGCTGCTTTTACTACATTATAAGGCAGTGAATTTTAAGACAACATCAATAATTTAGAAACTCAACTATGAGCAGCAGCTGAATTGGATTATCTTTACTGGGCAATTTTTTTCAGTAAGATATTAGCTTCTCTTTTTTTTTTATAGGAATACATCGATGGAGAGCTTTCAGTAAATCCATGTAACACACAATCAATAGACATAAACCCATGTGCAATTATAAAAAATTTTTTTCAGCAAGTATGATTCTTCTCACAGCTCTGCCAAAAGGAGTGTGCACTGTTCAAAATGAAGCTAATGGGACTTAAAGGGCAGCTGGTGGAGCCCCCACCTACAGGCACAGGAAAACTGCAGGGACTCAGCCCTTCATTTGTGTGAGGGAACTTCCTCATGATGCTTGCCTCCAGGAAAGGGCATTTTTAGCTCTAACTGCCTGAAGAGGTCTCTTTTCACCCCTGAGTCAACTGGGGTTTGAACAAGCAGTTCAAACAGAGCATTTTAAAGGCCAGGTTGTCTATACTGTAATTTAAAACAAACCCCAAAAAAGACCAAACCACACATTAAAAAAAACTTACTAAATTAGAACCAAGCTGGCACAAGGAGGTGCCTTTTTTGTTGTCCTCAGAAATGGACGGACTGAGATGATTACTGGTGTGCACAAGCACTAATGCACAATTCCCTCATTGCTCCTGACATTTTCATCCAGTGCAAACAGGCATCATGCGGAAACCACTGTCAGCATCACTGGGTGAGTACCAGCGTCCACCTGGGTCATTTTTTCTTCAGATGGAAGGTGACCCACACCAAAGTCCCTGTATGTTCCTGGATTCAAACCCAAAAACTGTTGTGCCCAAGGATGATCCCACTGGGCCCTGAGACTCTTTGCTATATAAACTGATTCTCTCCAGACTCCCGGATAGTGTGGGCTGCAAGCCAAAGTCATTTGACAAATCAGGGGGATGAAGCTGTATCTTTTGGGAGGGCTGACAGTCTCCAGCACAGATAGGGGAAATGTGGAAAGTCTCTTCATTGTCTGAATCTGGCAGGGATTATTTGGGCCAAAGACTTCAATTACAATTGACAGTGCAGGCGTGCTGCTGATGGCAGCCATTTTACGGATGCAGAGTTATCCCTAGTGACACTGGCAGTAAGGAGTAGCTGCCAAATGACCCACATTTGTAGGTAGTTCCTACTGACCTGAGGGAGACTGCTTAAGCCCAGCATCAGCTGAATCAAGTGACTGCAAAAGAGCCATTGTGGACGAAGAGATTTCAGTAACTGTGCTGACTGACCTGTCCTCCTGTAGCTTCTGCTCTCCCAACCACAGGTGCAAAGGATCAATACTGTCTGCTGCACTAAGCAGTGGGATGTGAGCCTGCCTTCCCCACGCTCTTCAAGGGAACCACTTGTGCTGCCAGGTCTACGTTTCCCCAGCTCGTGAGCTGCAGCAGGATCCTGAAGCTGGGGCTGATGGAAGTTTTCACTGAAATCTGTTCTTCTCACACAGGGGATAATGCATGTACAGTGACTGCACAGTGGGAGACCAGTCAGATCATTTGAGAGCATTCTCTCATTTGAAATAACCTTGTTGACTCTTCTTAGCTTTCTAGGGGTGAACCACCACACTCTACAGCAATTACAGAAATCAGAATTTTCCACTTACTTTCATTTAAAACAGAAAAAGATTACTGTAGCAACAAATACTCCATCAACCTCTAATGGTTCACAAATGAAAGAGTGCCATTTAATCTACAGACTCAGTATGAATTCTGGGTAATGACTGAAGACATCAGTAGACATTTCCACTACACAGTATTTGCAGACCTGGACTTGAGACTTCAGCTTCTGTGACTGTGTTGAAATCAAAGGCTAGAGTTCATATGACAAGAAAAAAGCCTGGTGTTCACAGACACACAGCCAGCACATAAGGATATGTCTTAACAGCAAACTTCTACCTTACAAAATGCCCTGAGGTGCACACTCTATATACAGTATGCTATTTAAAATGTCCTGTAATGGATTCTGTGATACTTTCTCTGACTTCATTCCTCAAGTTCAAGAGCTCATGCGGAAGCCAATACATAAGCAATGTTAGCAGAAATGCAGGAAGACCTACAGGCAGAGAAAGTGGGTATTTTCTTGATCGCACTTCCACAAGTTTTTAGGAAAAAACAATTAAAAAACCTATTTTTAGGAACATGGTTCACTTTGAAAGATTGCATCTCAATGCTGTTCTCTTGTACAAAAGCTAACAGAACTATGTACCCAAGAGCTATATGTTACTTCTATTTTTGCTATCTTTCATCAAACCCTAATGGCCCTTTAGAATTTTTAAGATATTTCTTGGAAAGATACAGGAGTGGAAAATTATAAAAAATTACACATCCAAACTGTAGATTAATACGCCTGAAGATACTTTTGAAGACTGGCAATTAATTCATATTCAGAATAACAAACTATATTATGACTAGTAGCATAAATACCTGTAATTAAGCTGTTTACAGAGCAATTACTGAAATTTTTAAAAATAATATTTCCTTAAAAACAAAGTAGAAGCCAAAAGTGTCTTCAAAAATATTTAAGTAGTCTTTACACTAAAGCTCCAAACCACCACAAAGATAAGAAGCAATCAGCACACAAGTGGAACACTTTTACCAAATTGTACTTCTAAGTTTTCAGTCTCATGCTGCACCGTTTCTTCTAGTCTCACCTCAATGTGGAAAATCCCAATGACATTTCAAGCATGAAAGCCTACCATTCACATAGGCATGTTCTCATAAGCCTATTGGAAGTCTTTTCCCATGAGCATTTGACTTGGTATATCTTTTACAATATGTCTTCAAGGGTTTTATTTTATATATAAAATACCACATATAGCTAGTGTGTAGAGGGAATAAGGTCGTGTACAGCTAAAGGAAGAACCCTTGACATTTGCTTTTCCATTTAAGAAGAGTGAATTTCATGAACAGATGTGGATACTGCAAACTCAGTCACTGACATTGCCTGCTGAGGAAGTCAGAGGGATTCAGTCCCAATACCATAAAAATTCGTGCTTAAGATTCTAACACTCACTACACAAAATTCTCTGTATCATAAAGAACATGCTCTTCCCTAGACTAAGTTGGTATTAAATTAGATCTTTAATTTCAACAAGAAGAAATATGAAGCCCAAAGATGTGCATGGTTTGTTGCATGTTCAATGCCGTGAAATCAACCCAGCTCTCTCCTAAATCATGGAGAGGGAGAACATAAAAGAGACTGGATGTGGCACTCAGTACCATGGTCTCGTAACTGCAAAGGTAGTGGATCAAGGGTTGGACTTGATGATCTCTGAGGTCCCTTCCAACACAGTCAATTCTATGATTCTATCATAAAATCCAAATGCTGTCCTTTTGGCCTATCCTCAGTACGTCTGGACATCACCTCCTGAAAAGAAAGACATTAAGGGAATAAAAAGGGAAGAATGGAAGACAGGAGTGATGAAACATTTCACTTGTGGCTGAATTTTGTTGGTGCCTGCAAAATGATCTGCAGCTCCTGCCCCAGCCTGGCAGCAGATGTATAAGGGACCACAGGAAAGAGTCGCACTTGGCACCACTGCAGTCGGCTGTGACCAAGGCAGCCAAAGAAGAAAATACAGAGACCTGACACCTGTTTGGTGGAGTTCTTGGCTCCTTAAGTGGCCTTCACAGACAGGGAACAAGACATCCCTCATTTTCTTGGGTTCTTTCATTTATGTACGTCAAAGAATTTTTTTTTTTTTTTTTTTGGCATCCGAGATATCCAATTCCACTTTTTAATTACTCTAAAAATTCATTCTGACATTTAGTAATGTGGGGCAAAACATGAAAATCCTTTTAAGAACCTTTTGCAAGATTTTCTTTAATTTCTTTAAAGAAATTAAAAGGAATCTGTCCTAAGTAGATTTCAATACAAATCTCCAAGAAACAGGGCCTGCAACATCTCCTAGAAGACGATTATTTCAGAAGATAAATATTTGAGAGATATCAAAGAATGTTTCTGATGTGACAAATCTTGGGGAATGAATGCTGTGAGCACCTCAGAAGTTAGGTGAATTAGAAAGAGGTGGTAGCATTTTTTCTTTTTTCCTCCCAGCCCAATATTTCCAATAACTAGTAAATAAGTCCCCAGATGCACTAATGGCTTCCATCCAGGAAATGCATCTGCTGTGTGTATGAGATCTGCAGCTCATAAATAACTGCCAGCTATAGAATTATTCACTTCAGTGCTATCAGAAAGGAGACTATACCAGAATTACACGTACGGGTTATATCAGTTTGATTTAGATCTCACGTGCATGTGTGCTAAAGGTTAGCTTTTGTGGAAAATTACCAATATAATTTTTCCATGAAATCTCTGTCTAGAAATCAAAGCTTTCTGAGCCACACACACTGCCACTTGTCCTTTAGCCATCAGCACCCCCTGTGCCAGTATATCTGTGTGGGTACACTTCAAGCTTCACCTTATGAAAACCCTAGTGCCATTTTGTCAATGACTTTTTACATCCTTGTGTTATGTAACAGAGAAACAATTTCCAGGTTTTGCATGCCAAATATCACATGCTGCCTTTTGTGGATCCAGACAGAAGGTTAAGGCTCCAGTAGTCCATCCACTGAGGTTAATGCAAAAACCTCCACTGGTTTCTATTGGAACTGGCTTGTACCTGAGCTGATCCACGAAGGCACAGGTACAGTAGTGGTACAGCTGCTTGTATGTGGCTCACATATTTAAATCAGAAAAAAAAATTCCCTGTTGTGATCAACTTCTATCAAATATTGCCAAGATAATTCTGAACAAAAAATTTAGGCCAGAGAGGAGAAAAAATAGACTGAAGTCACATATCAAAAAGAATGACAGCTAAGAGAAAAAGATCTAAATGCTTCATAATTGAGTAGTCTGCCCCTAATTTCTACTTCCAAAAGGAATTAATATAGAAATATTTTCAATAAGCTGGTAAATAGCAGGGTGGGTAGTCTTCAGAAAATAAACCTGTGCTATCTTCAACTTTCATTCCATGTGGTTGACCTGAATAAACTCTGTTATGAAAACCATGTCATCAGATGCTTCTGTGCTCAATGTGCACATGCCATGGTCTACACTGCAACCAGAAAGCTTTAGTGAAGGCTTTACATTAACATGTTCAGATTCTGGGCATATGGACAGTCCTAGGACAGCAACACAAGAACCATGCAAATATAGTCCCCATACTTTTAGAAGGATGACTAGGAAAGGAGCTGCAACTCTTCCCATACATACATGCAGCGCTCACTCTTTGCAGAGAGTCTTTATAAATGTTTTTGGCAGCCCAGGTACCTGCAACATGACAGGTAAGAGCTTCCAGCTGTATCTGGCCTGTGACCAACAGGCTTCTGGTCCCTTGTCAGGTTCTGAGAAAAAGCAAAACTCTTAAGCTTCCAGGCAATTTAGTACAGAAAAAAACATTTAAACTTTGAGAGGCCAACAGGGGTCAGCCCTGCCTTAGCATGGAGGCAAAGTTGAACACAGTAAACATGCCACTTCCAGCTCCATGGCCTGTGGTGCAAGTCAGTCAAAAGTCACTTTCTGGAAAATACACAAGGCTTGAATAATTAATGTTATAAAGCAGCTACAGCCATGAAAAAGCAATGAAACATGTGGCAGCAGGAGCCCTCCTGAGGACGTATCTCAGCTTTCCCACATTAGTTCAAACTGAACTCAGCTCTGCAATTCTGTACTTGAAAGAAGCATAGAAGAGACCTGGTGGGCTCAGTTCTTGTCTCATACATCCACATACAGTCAGCAACAGTTTCTTGTTTGCACATCACATAGAGTGGTTTCAGCACTGCTGGATGTGGCAACTGCAGCACTTCTGCCCCCAGCAGGGTTGCCCTTCCAGAACAGGCTTGGGATAAATAAATCAAAGTGGCACCTTCAACAGTTGGGAACCTTTCTTGCAGCGTGTTTGTCTACAGGACTGTAATTTTTACTAAACTAAATCATATAATGAAAAATGGACTACAAGAAAATCCTTCTGCAAGAGTGAGTCTAGGTAGAATACATGGATGTGTCTAATATGACCCTCAGTCAACTATATAGGACTATGTGCAAGGCACAAAAGTACAAGAGAGAACCACAGCCACTAAACCTGATGCTCAAACAGCTGATTAAGAAATAGACAAGAGGTGGTTGTGCTTGATTTGGCTATCTATTGCTATTCTAGTTTCATTGCTGAAACAGAGCAAGTGCTTCAAATACAGCAACGTGCCTGAAAGAGGCACGCACAGCTCCCACTGCCTGCAGAAGGGGCTGCACGGGGATGCTAGAAAGGAGAAAAGAGCCCTTTGTGTCATATCAAACACTGGAGCATCCAACAGATGATCTACTTTTGACTCACACTTTATCTCATGATCAGCTGGGCTGGGTTACTGAACACACTGTCAATTGTTTAAAGATGGAAAAATAAAGCTGCAGGCTGCAGTTGATGTTTACTGAGGTGTTGTGAAGCTGTTCATTTATCCAGGCAGAAAGCACTGCAGAAGAAATGCTGGAAAATGTAATCAAATGTTACAGAAAAAAGTTATATTGGTTTTATATTGTTATGGCTGCTTATATTTATCACAAAGTACCAATAGTTAGTATATCCAGCAAGGTAACCAGGTGAACACATGCATACATGTAAACCCATACAAATTATAATTTATATTGGGGCACAAAAACATGTTCTGTTTAAAAAGAAATGGCTAACACTAACCTTCAAAAGGAGGACAAATGTTATGTTTTGCCTCAGATTTCCTGCATTTACTGAAACATTGAAAACCAAATGTTGCACATATATTCCACACACTACAATAATAATAGAGAAAGGTGAAAAACCTGAAAAGTTCTAATTCAGTTTAATAAAAAAAAATCAACAACAAAAAACAGCAGACCAACAAACAGCCCTTATAGGGGTGTTGTGCTTGAATTCCACAACAGTTCCTTAACCAAAATGGTCTCCCAAGATCTGCTTATTCCTACCTTCTGCTCAGTCTCCTGAGAAGCCACAGGCAACAAATAACACATTAGCCACAAAAGGACTTCTGTACAACTTAGCAACTTCAAACATTCCCCTTTTATTCTAAAATGAATAAATTAATAGAAAAACCAAAGTTAACTGCAAAATCATTATCTTACTCAAGTACCAAGACGAACCCAGGCCAGATCAAGAGTGGGGCAGAAGGACATAGAGATTAATTTATATAATTTTATTTTCAGTTTCTGAAGTCTTTAGGCATTTATATTTGCTCAACCACAAAAACATGTCTGATTTTACTGCTTCTATATATATATATATATATACACACACAAAAGTTTCCACTTAAAGGTCGCTTCCTTATGATACTGCAAAACTTAACCCAGCCCACACAATTTTCTTCTTTGAGAAAGCCAAGAATCACTTATTTCTTTGGAAAAATGTTCATGTTCTACCTCACAAGACGATGCAACTGTAGTGAAATGTATTTATTCTTTTTCAAACAGAGAGCAATTCCTACAAGCAACTAGTATACTCCTTTATATAAGCAAAACAAAGTTTTATGGCTGAGAAAAAAAATCACATATTCCAACTGATTCTAAATAATAAAAAGAAATATTTGTGTCTGGCTATTCCAATTCTCCTTTTAATGTGTGTGCTTGCTGTTAGGGTTAAATTGAAAGCCCTTAACTCTCCCTATGAAACATTAAATGGGATAAACCTGCTTGCTGGGGTCTGTTTCTTTGATATTTTGTACCTAATGGAACCATGTTACATCTGAATCAAAAGAGGTAAAAAACCTAAACATTAACAAAGTAAAATCTTTTAAAACATAAACAGGTAAATAAACACAAAAAACACAACTTAAAAAGAAATCAGTCTAAACTCTCCTCTCCTTTAACAAAAATCACCAGAAGTAAGAGGGCATTTTAAAGTGGATATTTATTTTCTTGTATCACAGTTATGAAACCTCAGTCCTTCCTTCTGAATATATTTTCAGAATGATTCAAATCATTGTTTATGTGACACCATCATTAATGGAGAAAAGCATTAGGTTGCCTGTCAACTTGCCACAGCAGAGCACTTTCTGGCACTTGGGAAGTCAGTCCTAGAGGACTTGCTCAACATATGCCCAAATGTTACATAGAGAGTAAAGCAACATATATTCAGCGTGATGGAGGAAAGCAGGAAATATTGGTGAAAGTCATTGACCAGGAGCATTTACTTTGTCTTCCACAAAGAATCAAGTCCAAAGATTCTACACTGTTGTCTTCAGCCTTACTGCATTTAAGTGCATTGCTGGGAGAACAGTGACATCGACAGAGTTTACAGCTTTCTGATGACCTTAAACCTCATGGTTAGTAAGCATTCACTGTACAGTCACTGTCTGTCAACACGTGGGTCACAGCTGGCCTTGCTTCCTCCCAGGCATATTGTTCATACCTTAGAAAATGCTTTTCATGTTACTGATGCTGTGGATAATGCTTCATGTATAGCAGAAGCATCTCACTGCATTTTGAAAGCTTTATCAACCAGGGTTTTGTTTTTTTGTTTTGTTTCTTAAGAGAAAATGAAAAGAGTTTAGTGTTAAAGGTCAGAGATCTAACAGCAACATACCTGTTAGGGTCAGATTTTCACAACTCACTGTTTTGCTTTTTCACAACTCACTGTTTTGCCTTTTTCACAGCCACTTCTAACCAAGATTAAAATCAAGTTTGAAGAAATGAAGATAACTGGGCTTTAAAGTTCTGACACCTGCACAATCTACCAGGAAGAAGATAACAGCAGTAAACCCTAAAGCTAAAAGCAAATAATTGCCAAACCATAAAATTCTGGGAAAAGGGTTCAGCAATGTTCTCCTTCTGTTTCCTTGTAAATGCAGGAAGACATAAGATAGTTGACAGGGTGGGAACATAAGGAGCTTTGCCAGGTAGATGTTTCCCACCAGCACAAGTAGCAATTTGAGTTTCTGATGACAGTGAGGAGAAAGCAGAGCCTGAATTGAGCCTATAGAGGTTTAACTTATGTTCCTAATCAAACTGAAGCCACATTAATCACTCATATACATGGTTACAACAGGAGCAAAAGATGGTTTCAGGATTTTATCTGTTACTATCCATAAAACAGGGTTTACCAGGGAAATATTACCCTATTAAGTGGGTGAGGTTATTAAGAAAATGGATATACTGTAGAGATGACAACTTATTAAAAAAAACAATACAACACAAGACCTGTAGGCTAAACAAAGACAGTAAGAATGTTTTGAAAATGTAGTCTTTTTAACTTACACTTTTACAACTGGAACTATAAAGGACTACAATACAATCTGTGATCCAGCTAAGAGTTAGAGGCTGAATGATGGTTCTGCTTCTATTCAACAGAAAGACCCAAGCCATAAAAATGTTGAGGATGCATTTAAATAATACCATAGGAGCATCAGTCACTAACCTTCCTCTCATTCCCACCAGGCCAGCACTGGTGTGCCCCCAGACCACTAGTGTAGCCCCAAAAGTGAGTTGAACATCTATCTGCAATACCAACATGCAAATGCTAGGTGTGGTGAGATGGAAGATAAAAAGGAGTTAAGCCCAGCAATTTTCAGTGACAAGTGGCTCAATGAGTCTGAGCAGACTGTGGTCTAAGAAACATCGGGCCACACTCCAGTATCACACTGAGCCTACAACCAGGTCCCAGATTTCTTTTCATCCATCTTAATGCCCTGTTTCTTCTCCAGGGTCATCAGCATGTTGTAGCTCACAGTATGGTTACAGGTATTCGCTGAGAGCCAGGAGAGAGATGAGCTGGGTTTTTTGTAAATTCATCTATATTCTCAGGTCTTAGCACACAGCATTAAGTTCCTCAACAATCAGTGCCACTGGCTATATAAGCAATTGCATACACAACCTTCTACCTGGTGTACATACACTCTTGGACTCCCCTGCAACTTGACACAAAACCTGTTAGATTTTCTCCCATCCATTTGCTCACAGTGATCAAACATCATCAGCTCTCTGCAGCCAGCCCATCATGTTCCCCAGCCAGGCTTCTCAGGTCTTCTCTTCATAGTGTCCAGCTGGGGACTATGCTCTGTGACCTTCACCCAGGAACAGTCCCCAGGAATGCTTTGGTCCATTTACTGATCTTCAGTATCTGCATCTACAGCCCTACAAATGCAAAATACCTATGCAAGGTGCAGGTATATTTCACAGATTCTACATTTGCATTGCAAAGAGGAGAGAAGCCAAAAGCTTTAATACCTAGTAATTTACAAAACAATTTCAAATTCTTCATTAAGACCATTTTTATCTGAAGACAAGCATTCAACATTTGCATCTCAGTCTACCAGTCAGTATTAGGGCACATATAATGGATAAATCCTGGTTTAAAGTGGAACACACTAAGAGCAAAAGACACTTGATAATTGAACAAATAGTACCAGAAAATCTATGGATTTAACTGCCTAACATTTATGTATTTCCATTTTTACCTAAGCAGTACTCAAACTAGTTAGTAATGTAAGATAAAACCACATGAGAATCATATAATGATCCTACAAACAAAATTATTACACCAATATTTAACATCAGGAGCATGAACAACTTTGGAATTTTGAGAATTTTGCTAAAAACCCTCCAGATCAACTATTTATTGTATAACAGTCAGAGTGCATAGTTCCTCTCTGCATAGAATGCAGAGCAGAGAACACTTTATAAGCATGCTAGGAATATTACAAGTACTCTTTGAATATATATTTTGTGTAATTCAAGAAAACCATATCTCCACTTGCATTATTGTATCTGAATAAGCTGTTCCAACTTCAGGAATTATTTTTTTTCATTTCAAAAGAAATTATTCAGACATAATGGTCTTGAACTAAAAAGCTGTTACATAAGTTACTGTTTGAGAATCTCTTAAGTATACGTATTTTAAGGGGCACAAATACACACAGAGTACATGTGCAAAACTCCACCTCTCCTTATACAACATAAATTTTACAGCGCTTTCTTTCTGCAAATGAAATTTCCTAGTTTCAAATGCATTGCCCTTGAGGGTATCAAGTAATGTGATGAAATACTGTAAGGTTTCTGCTCTTATAGTGAAGGTCATTATACAATGGACAGTTTCTTTTGTCTCACTTTTCAGGATGATCAGAGCACTGAGGCGATAAGAGGGAAGCTGGTGCTTTTATGTGATGCAAAATCACCAAGCTGTATGTCCAGTCATTGCCTGGTGCTGCACTGCAGCTTCTGAAACAAACCTTCCCCTGTACCCAATGACATTAAAAAGCTTAGGGCCTGCTTCTCCTTTAAAACGACAGAAGCGTTTTTCCTATAAGGTTGAAAATATTCTTGATTGCAGTATCTGATGTAATTGTTTTGAAAAAATTGTCATAATTTAGAATGGTTTTCATTTATTAAACACATACTCGTGAGAGCTAAATAAAGCGACAGGAAAAAAGTGTAAATAATATGCAGTGTGAATGTAGATGGGATTTCTAATATCAGAGGATGTTTTTTTTATCTAATGAAGAGAGTAAATTGCACAGCACAGTAACTGCATTTCATGCTGCATACAGCACTGTGCAGCCACAGCTGCTGTGGACACATATTTTCTTTCTCCCAGCTTTACAATATTCTCTGATTTAATCATCACACGGGATATTGGAAAACAGTCTCCAGGATATGGGAGAAAGTCTGTAGCATAAACACACTATCTAAAGGGCTAAGAGGAAAATTACCAGGAAAAGTTCTTATTTTCCTCACCCCTACACTCCCCACACATAGATGCTGAAGAATAGATGAAGTCTTTCTCTGGTTGCCATGAAAACTAAGAGATGCAGCCTTGCCTCAGAGGAAATGATGTTATGCTCACACAATAAATAAGAAATGAGAGCTGCATGGCCCTACCTCAGAAACACAAAGCTGAGTCAAAAGACAGTCTTTCTAAAACCCAGGCATGTGTGGATTCTAATCAGCTCTGTTTATAACGTATGATCATAGTTAATTGTTCATTAATTCCACCATGTCATTTGTTCAGAGATTATACCCTCCATATAATGAATGTTTTGGGGTACGCTCCAGCAGAGGAAATTAAAACAGATAATAGCTGTGATTTTAAAGAGTCTTAACAATCTTAGATTTTAATCCATTAGCCTATACTAGTTTTAAAAGGTCTCAAAATATTAAAAACTCTCTATTCCCTTGAAAAAGGAAACACACATGCTTACAGAGTTGATCTGTTTCTCTCTAATACTTGGCCTCACCCTGGCAGCTGTCTCCATACAAAGCTTTCCCCTGCAAGGGGTGCGGATGTGGAGTGTTTCAAACTTCCAGGTGCATAATTCACCCCCAGTTCATCAGGCAGTCCCACATTTAGGTACTTACAATTACTATAAATAACACTGAAAACACTGAAAGGAACAGAGCAGACAGCATTAAATGCCTGCATTCATGATAATGGAGAAGTTCAGGGTTCTCTCCTGGACTTAGGAAAACACTTCAGTCCATGAACTCACTCCACTTGACAAGACAAGACAGGCTTGCAAAACATCATAAATAACACACTCAGATGAGTAACACTGATAATTAACTATTTTGCTGCTTATTTGAGCCTCCAGAATTCTGACGTGTCAAGAATGACAGTACTTGCCTAACTGTATCACCATGGGCTTCGATTGCATTTCACTTGCAATCTTAGGGTAAGTTGATCCTTAATAGTTTTCATGAGACTGAATTTGCTGCAGGGGCATAATGTGTTTGGAGGGCTGTCACAAAGAGAGCAGTGTCAGTGATTGAAATGGCTCCTTCTGCTCAGAGCAACAAAAAATTTTGGGGAAAAACTACCATATTACATGGAAATTACTGAATATAACTGATGGGCTGGAATCAGAATTTTCAGGTTTTCAAAACAGTTGCAAGGAATTTTATTAAAAAAAATAAAGTAAAATAATTTCTGTCAACGTGCCAAAACAAATTTTTCAATTGACTGTTTGGGGGTTTTTTTATTTATTTTCAAAATTTAAATCAATATTTTATGGTTTCCTAGGTTTGGGGGCTTTTGTTAGTTTGGATGTTTTTTACCCCCCCAGGATATGTTCATCTTGTTATTGACTTTAATGCTTTGTTGAGTTTAAATCATATTTGAGTCTTTAAGCATAATAAACTGTATTTTTCTATTTAAGAAACTCTTATCTGGGAATATTTGCCTGATTATTTGTTATGATTCGGCCACTGTGTTCCAAATTTGCATTTTTTTGTTGCATACAAATGACCGCCTGAAGGAGAATTTATATACTTCTACTTTACACATTGGAGAAACACCAGGCATATAATGAGTTAATTAGCTGCTTAGTAAGCACAATTAAATCAATAATATGAATACAATTATCAGCTGTGGCTTAATCCTGGATGGCCTTCCTTTCCTTTTCTAATGGACTGATCATTGTTCTCATCTTCAAGGTTTTCTCCCTGTCAGTGTTTAACCATTGTTTGTTTGCTGCTGATGATACAAATATCCATAATTTGAATTTATAAAAAAAATCCACATATGAAGAAAAAAATGTCTTTGAAATGCCAAATTTTGGAGTTAATTGGAATCCCCAATATTTCAATTCACTGTTCAAGACAAATGATGCCATGTGCAGCTTGCAGGTGCTCACATCCAACTTTCGTTACACAGAAGTGTGATAACAGATAGCATTTCAGGATGGGCCTTGTCTCCTAAAAACTGTAAGCCCAACAAAAAAAGCTGATCAACCTGTCTAGTTACAAAATATTTTGTTTTCTGGAAAGTGAAATCTCCTGCTGGCAGGTAGCATTTTCCCCTATGCATTTCAATTGCAACAACTGATATATCTCTTGCAGCTAAAGACTTAAAATCAAAGCAAAGAGAACCTTTCCTTGATCTAATGCAAAGAATCTTGGTTCTCTGGGGGGAAAGGTTTATTTAATTCCCTGTAATGATGAGAGTTTCCCTCATTTTGCAAGGTGTGCTACAAATGGTTTAACTCCCTCCCACATGCATTCCCACTGCATTTGGCAGCATCACTCAGGAAAAGCAACAATACCATGACCCATGGGTCAAATATTTTTAAAAGTTATTCTAAGTATAATGTCACTAAACTTAAAAGACACGCAGTGACCTTTAAAGTAAAATCTTAATGTTTGCAATCCATCAGAACGGAAGAAAAGTATTATCTAAAATGCCACCAGTAGATTAACACCACAAGGCTGAAGGACCAGCTTTCCTCAGCTGACTTCATTGGACTGTTACCATGCAGTGCCAGCATACTCATCACCAGAATGCCTTGCTCTCATTAAAGAAGAAATTCTGAAATTCAGAATTATCTCCACTGCTCTGTTAATAAACATTCTAGTTCTGCCATTTAAAAAAAAAAAAAAAAAAAAAAAAAAGAAAAAGGAAGCAAGCAAGCAGGTTGTCACTCTGAGGCTGGTTAATACACTCCCTCACTCTCTCTGATTTACCCCTGACCTTGTCCATTCTTGCCATCACTCTTCCCCTGAGCAGTTATTAACATCTCTTCATCAAGCAGCAGGATGTATTCCAGGATGTATGCAGTACAAGGTGGCTACATATCAAACCTAAAAGGTACTGCTAGAAAATCCTCCCTAAAGCAATGCAGCTCTAATCTGTAACTGCTAAATATAAGAGCTACAATCACATTTATTGAATCCCAGTCACCATCTACCCGTGAAATAAAACTGATTGCAGGCAACCCTCATGTTAGTAACACTTCATATATTCAATTTATGTTTGCATGAACAAAGCTATGCAAGAGGCAAAAGACTGGATATTCATCTAAAAGATAAATGCATAAAATACCTAATATTAACAAAATCAACTGCCACTAATTGACATGCATGTTTCTATAAAAAATAATTAAAACATTATAACTAAATAACTAAAACCAGATAAAACTGAACCCACAGGAAGACCCAGTATATTGCAAAGTCCCAGCCAGGAGTTTCCGAAAGCTCTGTCAGGGATCTTGCTGGTTACATTTGCAAGATCAGCCCCAGATCCCCACCCAGTTTTCTGTTTTATCCCTTGAATATTTCCTCAGTCTTCCCTTAAGATATTGTTTAGTTTGAGTATGACCATAGTCTATGATTTTGTTTTCCCTTTGAGATTATTACCTTTGCTCCTTTTCCACAGAACTCTTCCAGACAACTCTTTTCTAGGAAACAGGCAGGCACAGAGTGTCTTGTGAAAACTAGGACAGAGGTTGTGACTTATCAAAAAAAAATGTGAGAAAATTGTGCTGCAAATGAAAAGAAATACACAGAAAAACATAAAGCTAGATTTTGTTTTGACCCCTAAAGTTTAAGAATTAAAAAAATATATATTTTGGTTTGGACTGATATTTTGGGTAAGAATTGCAATTTTGTAGATGTATTTTGCTCAGCTTCATACCATACAGGTCCTGAAACTGGCAAGCCCTGATTAATTTCTGGTTACCTCATTGTATGTGGGCCTTGACAAAGTACTGGGCTACATATCCATGGTATAAATTCAAACAGCAAGCTAATGGATAACAGATATCATCTTTTCAAGGACTTAAGATGCAGTCTCTTGGACGCCCTCCAACCAATTAAATTCTGCACTCTGCTATATAAAACTAGGTTTTACCTTTATGCCTACTTTGATGCCTGAATTTCTCCCCTTAACAAGCCAACATCTCTGCCTGGGGAGGAAGGCTTCACAAAGACAGCTGCAGTCCCAGCACAGCAATGCAATCAGAGAGCAGCAGCCCTGCAGGCAGCACTGGATTTGCTCACTTGCCGCAGGACTGATGCTTTCAGGGAAGAGAGCCATCCCCTTTCAGCCATACATCACCTTTCCTGCTCACAGATCCTATCTGTACCAGACTGAAAGGAACCGCAGGACTCCCCACACTCAGCTGGGTTTGGAGCCCAGTCCCCAGCAGAAACTGAATTTTTGTTGGCTTTGTCCTAATTCTGCTCGCTCCCAGGTTTTATCTACAGACTCAGTCTGGACAAAACAATGCAGTTGAATAAGGAGCCCCTTAGAATGAGGGGTTCAGCTTATGCAGTCCAAATAAGACTGAATTTCTGGGTCAGCTGCCCCCCTCACTCCTCCTGTATCTCCTCTTTAATTGCCGCCTCCCTTTCAAACATCAAGGCCCTTTCTAATGCTTGTATTCTGTTTTTTCCTCAAATTTATTTAAATTGATGTGTTTTAAAAGTGCACCAGCTTTTCTCTCTGCTCATTTGCATTTGGTAGTAAATAAGAAGAAAGGGGCAGCTTTGCTGTTGGAAACAAAGGGCTTCAATTTTGAACAGCTTCCCTGAGGATCTTGTTTGGTCACAGCAGCTCTTGGCTTTCCAACCCAAGGCAGATTGTGCATGTGGCCTTTCAAGCTGAATTTATTGCATATGTTCAGTGGTTCTTCTAATTGGACCTATGACTTGACCACAATTCAGTGAGTTTAGCTTCAAGGATAACAGGCATGTTCTTCAACAGGAAAACACATACCAGAATTTTGGCAGTTTTCCTGGGTATTAGATGGGTTAAACAGAAACAATTTTGAAAAAATTTTACCAAGTATTTATAAACAACACAGATTTCTACCTGGAATTTAACTAGGGTGAACAGTCATTATAAAACAATCTTTAGCCAATGGCTCATTACTATATGAAAATTAATCTAAATAATAGTAAATAAGAAAATTAATCTAAATAATAGTAAATCAGATATTTATACTGAATACCAAGGGCCATAATTAGAAGTATTTCCATGTATACTTTCTCTCCACCAAAAGCTTTTAAAAAAGCATATCCTCCTTTTAAAACTGCATTTATCTGCCAGAATTATGGCAAGACCAAAGCAAAGACTTTCCAGAGGATTATGGACATGGCCAATAGGCCCAATAACAGAACAACACTGATCTGCTAGTAAAAAAAAACTCTAAATCCTAGCTGGGTTTTATTTTGTAGCAGTGGCCCTTATGCAAGGCATGAAAATATATTCTGTATCAACAACAACTTTTATCTTTTACGTGGGTAGTGTGTGCTGAGTGTGCAAAACATTTATGAAGCCTTCTTTAAGCATAACCAGACATTCTGATATTACAAAAAAAGGTAGACAGAAAAATATCAGAGAGGAACATCAAACAACATAGACTTTGCCATAACTGGTAAAAAGCGTTGGCTGTTCCTCAGGCTGCCCTACTTAGAAACTTTGATTGTGCACCCACTGTCATGAGAAATGTTTTTCCCTCAACATCTTTTTAATCTTTTCAGACTGGTAGAAAAACAGTAGTCTTTAGTTATCAGAATTTTGATGCTTAGCAGCTTCAAAGTGCTGGCAGTTTCAAAATAAATCAAGTGGTAGGAAAAACTGGGACTGCAGGTATCCAGTACATTCATTGATTCTCCTTGAAGATGTTTTCCTTGCTTAGATGGTAAAAATGTGATAAAGGAAATCTTTCCACCCACTTCTCAGCAATATTTCACTATGGGATATTTCAACTTTCCTGAGACTTGTGTAAGAGAAAGGAAGCCATCCATAGATACATACAGAACATACTGCCTGCTACTCTCTTTCTGAAAAAAAAATCCTCTTTATAGAGCAGCTTCCTCAGCACGACAGAAAAATGCTGCATCTACTCACACATAGGCTGAGGCTCTTTTTTTAACTTGCTGCACCATGAAGTGCTTGATACATGTATCTTGGGAGATATCCTTGCCCTCAGGCATGGAGAGCACTCCAGGCTCATTTGAGGTCTACTCAGCAATCTATTTTGGAATAACATCCGCATTAATATTCCTATAGTCTGGGCATGAAAAACATTAGCCTCAGCACCAGAGGTTATTGGTAGACTCATATAAATCTGAAGGGGGCAGGAGAACAGGTTACAGACTCAGATCACCCAGACACTGATGTTTCCTCCTGGGCCAAAGGCAAATTCAGCTGATGAGATGGCTGCAAGTGCTAAACACTAATAGTGATTAATGAATGGGAAATGATTGCAGTTGCAGAGATACCATGGTATACTCAGAAGGAGACGTGATGCAGTTATGGGAGAAAGATAAAAGCTATTTGGGAGAAAAGGAAATTATTCAACCTACAGAGGAATCTCATCATAAAATTATGAATGCCTATATTTATAGGATACTCTGATTACAACCCTGGAAATACAAAATTGAAAATTATGCATAGCTAGCTACAGTCAGTGGCTCAGTTCCACCTTTGCCTTTGGCTAGTAAAATGCCCTTCAAGCTCATGTTGAGAAGGGGAAGGAATACCTATCCAGTGGATACTGCACAGCTCTGCTTTCCTACAGGTTCCCAGAGAACACCGGAGACCACTTCCAGATGAGTAAGCTTGGGGACAACATACAGCCAAGTGACTGGGAAGGGCAACGTGCCTGGCTAGTTGTGACAATCTTGCTTCACTGAAGAAAGTCAATGATGGAGTTATTCTACATCCTGACATTTAAAAGTAATCCTTCAATAGATGAACCAGTGTGCTGAACAGAAAGTGAATTTCACAACTATATCTTCTACCAGCACCAAACAGGGCAGGTAAGGGTATGGTTCATTACAGAGTACAGACAGGATAGCAGCACTGTGGTTCCTCATTTTAATACTGCCTTTAAGGGAAGACCTTCAGAATATGCATATTAGTGCAGTCTAACTGAAAGGAAGATACCAACAAATGCATTTACTTATGAGTTGTTCTGAGCTCTGTAAACTCCGAATGTGATGTAGAAATCACCGGAGATTATGCGATTTGAAGAACTTCAAAAGAAAAGTGGCAGAAGTCTGAAAAAGATCCTTTAATTTTTTGACTGGTCTCTCCAATGAATTGTTCTTTGAAACTGTCTTTTCATTAAAAAAAATAAATTCTAACTCCTTTAGGAATCAATAACAGAAATGGACCAGAATCCCACTATAACTTATATAAATGAAGGAACAAGGTATTGATACACACTCACAGAATGTACACTTCTGAAAACAGTGTTAACAATTTTGTGAACAGCTTCTTTCTAAGACTGGCCAACAGCACAATTCCACTGCATGGAACCACAGAAAACATGTTTTCTCTGAAATCAACCCCCTTCTATCATCATACAACTTCTTCTAGTCCAGGTCTTCTCAGAGTAAGAGCCCCACTGACTGTGGGGAGCAGGGACACTTTGGAGATGTCTTATTCAGGGCAAAGCACACAAGTGGGGAGTCAGCCAAATTCTTAACCACCACATCTCCTCCTGCTCTTTCTCTGCACACATGCAAACTCACTCACATAGGATGTGCAATACAGATATGTTTTGCTGTGTATAAATCCTTTATCTGTAGAGCACAAGGTCTCATACTCAAGCTGAACTCTTCAGCAATCAGAGCACAAAGACACCATGCAAACAGACATTTACAAGACCACCAGACCCAACTTCACTGATTACATCTTTTTTTAGTGGAGATGAGTATTTGTCTTACAGCCCATGGTTACTCCTCAGTACTAGTGAATTATGTGAGTTCTTGATTTCAGATTGGTTACTGGTTGCTTGTAGTCTAATAAAGGATTTGCATAATTGCAGTGCTTTTAAAATATGATTATGCAAAATCAGCTACTTCAGTAGCTCCAGGAAATATTTTCACAGCACTCAGAATTCAACAGCTACCTGTCTCCTCTTCTGACCACCCTCCCAACTCTCTGACTTTAGCACAGCCTGCATATTTAGTAGCATCTTATTTCAAAAGGTGGAGGCCACAAGGTTAAGGATAGGAGCTGACAGAGTGGGATTGACAAGATTTCACACACATACACACACACAAAAAAAAAAAAAAAAGAAAAAAAAAAGATATCGTTTTCTGCTTTTAAAAAGGCCTTCCATATCCTACAAAAACACAGACAACTGACATATCATACCCTCATCCCATCTATGCATGTGTGCTTGAAGGGATATTACAAATACGTGTAGAATATATGAATATAACTCAAGCTCATTTAGTGACTTTCCCTGAATATGCACCAAAGGGGAGAGCTGTTCAGAAATCTGCTCAATCTACAAAGCACAATTTTCTACAAACCATTACAGACTTCTTTGCAGAATACTGACCATGAGTTTTAATGGCATAGAATCAGGTACCATTGTAATACCTGCATCCTTTCCTTCACAGGGGAAGCAAGTGACAAGATCAGAGGGTTTGTTTTTTGGTTTGTTTTTTTTTTTGTATTTACAGATTCTTAATTCCTCAGGTGAGGCATCAGGCTCACCTGAGTCTGTCTGGCTCCTGGTAGAGACTGGGTCATCAGAGACACCAACTTTAATGCTACTGATGGAGTCTGATATATATTATATCCATGAAATAAATGCAGACATTAAGACAGCTGGCCATGATGGAGTAGCAGGTACTTGTTAAGGTACAGACCTTCATTTCCTTTTAATAAGAAGTAACTACTTTTATAAATTCTTGCTAATTCCAGTTAGACAAACATGCAGTAAGATACATTCTGCATAAAATAGGATATCAGAAACATAAATGAAGCCCTTGTACCTTGCATTTTTTTCTTTAATGATGTATTATTTTCAATGAAGAAATTAGGAAGAAGTCAAAATGAACACTCAAGCTGACATTTAAAATTAATACATAAACTGTGATAGTTCAACATATAATACATTAGACCCTTCTGCTGCAAAATAAGCTACAGTCCAAAACTGTGAATAATGCATAGCTGAAAACCCAAAAAGTTAGGTAAAATACATCATTCAAACTGTTTCCAATTAGGAAAACCATCTTATTTCAGTCTAGTTCTCCTGTCTGTTTCAGTTTTACTTGAACACATACTGAAAAAACATTCTGTTGGAGTTCCCTTCCAAGTCACTATACAGTGGTATCAAGCTTCGTAAAAAAAAAAAAAAAAAAAAAAAAAAAAAAAAAAAAAAGCTGCCCTCTTTCATGGACATTGGCAAGAGGCCACCCCATGGAGCACTGGTCAACAAAGTGGAGCCCCACACAAACACCACACTCAGGCAACAGGCACACAAGAATGGATTTAAAAGGTGTTAAACTATCCCAAACATTCACCAGAGATCTCAGGGCCTGCTTTGCAGAATGCCCAATGTTCTCAGCTGAACTTGCAGTGCTAGGATACTCAATAACTTCAAAAAAGAGGACATTGCTTTAACTTGTCTCACTTACATGGACATGGGATAAGTGCTCTGAAGGCATTTATCTTCTATTTAATACATAGGACTATCACCTAGGTTAGGTAACTGAAACCAGGAACAATGTGGGCCTGTGTGTATCATCTCAGCTGAGCTCATTACCTGAAAGGGTTCCCACACACCCCAGTCTAATGGGTAGGCATTATTTTATGGAGTAGTTAAAAGGCCCAAGAGGTTTCCAGACCAACAGGCATGCTGGGCCTGCTCAAACCATAAGGCCTGGTTCTTTCTAGTACAGTCCTGTGCTACCTGTACTGCCTCAGTCATAAAATCCCTTTTACCACTCTACCAATGGCATAAAGAGCTGTACAAATTACTTGAATAGCAGCAAACCCATCCCTTTATTGTCTGAACTTTCAAATCAATGTGGATTTTTTTTTTTTCGAACACAACATATAACTTGGACTTTTCTCTTCTCTGTTGTTTTCCTCTATGCACATCACATACACCAGCAGCCTAGTTCTTACCCCTTGTTACAGTCAAATTAGGTCTGAGTCTAACCCTCAATTTCAGCAGATGCTCAGTCAATTCCACTAGTCAAAAAATATTTTGGCTCACAGTAGCAATTACTGAATGGCCAAGGGGAATTTGTATCAAAGTACACATGACTTAACCTGAAACCATCTACTCACTCAAATTAAGAGCTTCAAATTAGCAGTGCTTTTATCATTGACACATGACTTAATATTCATAACTGCATAAAAAGAGACTCTATATTTTGTTTAAAAATCACTGTTTATCAAACACCATCTTTGAACTTTGTTTTTCTTCCAAATCGTCTATTTTCCCATAGAAAAAAAAAATCTTCTTCTTCTTCTCAACTGACCTAAAAAAATACCCAAATAAAACCCCGCCTAGACGATAAAAAAAAAGAAGGATAAGACTCCATTAGTACCAACCAGGTAGTTGAAACAGTGTAGATTTACACCCACTGAGAGTCCATCCCTAAATCTAGTGACTGAGCAACCTTCCCATAATGGCAAGGTCGCCCATTGTTAGTCCTCCTTCTTCCCCCCCTCCTCCAACCATGAGCTGATAACACTAAGCATAATGTGGTTTATAAATCAAACTGCCCTTTGGCTAATAACTAACAGCCACCTACTGTGATGGCACAAACCTGAGGGATCAAGAAGGTGAAGAGGTAATGGTGGATGTTCTAAGCATGCCTCAGTACAAATGGAAATGAATAACAGTGAAAAATTTCTCCGGGTTTATAAAAAAAGTAACACTGAGCAGTGCCCACTCCAAATGATGCTGTAGTGTTACCCACATATTACAATGCAATCTTTTCATTCCTTTGGGGGTCATCTTCAAAGAAGGAATTGTTTTTCCAACTGAAGAGAAACACCCTTTCACCATCAAACCCCCTGCTAATAAGAATTTAACCATCCTAGTAGAGATCCTATCCACCAGTGCCCCTAGACATCTGTCAGAAATGTCTTTTAGCTCTTTAATCAGATCTACCGTGGACAGAGCACCATGTACAAAATCAAGGATATGACTTAAATTTTCCTTGAACCTAAGAAAGACTCACCAACTGAACAATTGTTCCTTCGAGCCCTAAATCTACATGATATTGTAGTTTACCAGAGGTCAAACTTCCAGATGTTAGAGCAACATCTGCCTGGTTTGTGCCTTAATACAAATGGTTAAGGAACAATCTTTTGCACCCAGCCTAAGTTCTACTACTGTTAAATTCAACTGTTCAGAAGCCATGAAACTTATCTCTCTAATCTCAAGACTTGTTTAAAAATCATGAAATTACTTTTTATTTTTAATTTTATTTTTTTATTTTATTGGATGGGGATTTGTTCTTGTTATCTGAGTTAAAAGCTTTGGAGCTCCCCTTTCAAGCTTTACCTGTTAACTCATAGACTGGTTTGCCTATAAAACATGAACAAATTCCAACTTGAATTACTTTTTAAAACCATAGGGCAATTCATGGCAGGAACATGTGTCTGTCAGGGAATTATTCATGTTTTTCTTAAACCCACTTAATTATCACTGTGAACCAAACTGAAGAAGCCACTTGCACTGAAGCTGGTATTCACACAACCCTTTGCTTAGGTTAATCATGTGGGTGCAGATGGTGCATTTTTAAAACATCATGAGACTTGCACTGAAACCTTGACACAACTGAGATCCATCAAACATTTGACAGCCCCAAGAGAGCTGAGGAGAAAGGAAACAGTGGAAGTCTTCCAGCTAGGACATGATAATTCCCTCCTGGGGCCCCACTACCCCTGGGAATGGTTTCCAGCTCTGTTGCCTTGGGCAGTTCAAGCTGTCTTTGCAGACCTTTGCAGCTTGGAGAGGAACCCAGCCCAGAAGATGCACAAGCTCCTCAAAGCCATGTGAATAGCTCCACACCTATAGGCTGATCAGTCCTGACACAGCAGCCCAATATATGCACATTAGGAAATTGCAGGGCAAATCTGCCAGCATACCTGAAAGTTAAGTAAAACCTTACAACAGTGCAAGCCTTATGATGAAATTACCAGGATTTGTGACATTGGCATCCACTACTTTCACTGCTGCCCACAAGTCTGCAGCAGCAGAGGATGTGACAGCAACTGCCTTCAACAACTCAGAGAGGGCTGCAGCCAGGCTTTCCATTATGATCAAGCTATTCTGTGTTCCCAGAGAGTATGCTAGCTCTTGAGCAAATGGAACCACTTCAGTCCTACTGAATATTGTATAAAACATAAATCATTGAGTCTGTGCCAAGACCTGCCCTTCTCTTGTACTATGTATTGAACAGAGAACACAAAAAATTCAGATTTCACCTTTATTTTAGGAATGACACTGACTAAGCAACTTATTTATTTCCAGACAATAATATAGGATAAACAAACCAAACTATGCAAAACAGAACTGCACTATTAGGAATCCTATCAATCACTTTATATTAAAGGTAACTTGGCTTGTTCTGTTATAGCTTTTAATGCTCAGGTCTGCCCTTGAGTGTATTCAAACTATTTGCAGTGTAGGACACTGCACAACCATTCAGAGAAAGAAATGTTTTAAGCTGTAATATACATTTGAACAATAAACAGGAAAACCTGTATAACGCAGAACCTCCACTGTATTCACTTCACTTCCTGACCCTATCCCTTTCTTTTGCATGAGTTCAACTCTTTAACCTCTGAACCTTCAGAAATGTTTTGAATTCAGGCAAACAGAAAGAGTGTGACGGGCCCAGAGGGCACAGAAACCCAGCATCTCTACAGAACTAAGTGTGGCAATGTGAAAATATTTCACCTTGAAATTAAATGGGTTTGGATATAATACATGGTTTCATTTTGTGTATATTTTCAAAAGGTCATTTCTCTGGTATGAGTATTGGAGCCAGACTTAACAGAAATATTATTACACGTAAATTGCTTAATCAGTCAAAAGCAGTGAAATATTACCCTCAGACTGCAATCCTCAACCTAATAGGAACGTAAATCAGCATGACTGTTGCTGGTATCATCAAGTCGAGGACACTGGATGCTCCCACCAGCCTTGCTTTCTAACCACTGGCTGCCTTACTCTCCTTACTGTATAGATATCCAGAAACATTAGCACTCTTTTGTTTCAATGTGATTGGAAGACCCTAAAGGATATTTCTGTAAAAAAGGTTAGCTTTGTGCAGTATCATGTGATCAACAAAAAAACCCCATGAGTACTGCTGCTTGTGGGTGGTGCAGAGGAACAAGAAGTGACTCACAACTCATAGTGGAAAAATTGGGGGGAAAATGTTTTAAATAGTCAGGAAAGTACAAAATGGCAAGCTGCAATTATTGGACGTCCTACGCCCTATGTACTCGGTGTCAAAATGATGTCTTTGCTATGAGAAAACTGATGCCCAAATGTATAAATGCTAAGTGAAGTAGTTACAGCTTTTCACTCCATTCTCATATTAGAGAGAGCCTCTACATACCTGAATCTGCAAGGTCCTAAGGAAACCCAGAAAGAAAACAAATAAACTACCAAATTTCAGTATGGCACAAAGGGGTGAGAGGGAGGAAACAACAACAAAAAAGCCCTTGGTGGAGCAAAAGCTCTCTATTTTATCTCATTCTTAAAATACAGAAATAAAACCATTTTTAAAAATTTTAAAATCCACTCATTTGTGATTAATAGGTTGATATTTATCCTTGTGCCACTCTAGTTACTAAGAGATTTTCTCTCGACAGCACTGTGTTGTATAAACAATAAACCTTTTTTGCCCACAGAGCAGTTGTCTCACCTCACTGAATCAAGAGCCTCTCACTGCCACGTCCCTTCTATATTGTTGTAATCACAAACTGCACCCTCACACAAAGGCACTCGATGGGTATGGCTGGCCATGCTATTGTTAAACTTGAGAACATTAAGAGCAACGTGGGTTCCTGCACCATGAGTAGAGTTAGCTGAGAGACCATATATTTTAGGTCAGCAGCCATAGGTAAATAGGACTGACAAGCCAGCTCCTAAAATTCTTAGCTGCTGGGATCAATTTCAGCTGGGGTTAAAAAACACCCTCTGATTACATTACAGACCTGCACATAACCAGACCAGCAGATGAGAAAAATACTACTATTTCAGGCCAGTTTCAAACAGCAATGCCTCACAATTGGCCCCAGAGACAGAATCTTCTTTTCATACTTTATATTCAAATAGGATTCAGAAGATCTGCATGTACACATTCATACAGAAAAAATGCCTACAGTTAATGTGCTGCAGTACATTCTCTGCAGCCATCTAAACAGTCTCCTAATGTGCTCACTAGAACAGAAGGCAGTGGGCTTCCTAGTGCTTTTCATTACGTGTAGTACTGCCATGGCAGGGGAAAAAAAAAAAAAAAAAAAGAGAAAAGGGCAGGGAAATGCTGACTCTCACCCAACCAAAAGATGTTCATATGTTAGAGGAAATCTACATGTCATCTAGGAAGCACATGCACCACTTCTCTGAGCATATGAAGATTATCCACTCCCCCCTTAGGGGGATTTCACAAAAACACATAGAAATACTACACACACAGGACACTAAGACAACTGGCTTCTTGGTTTGTTTTTGAAAAATTATAATAAAATACAGCCAAAGACAAGAAAGCATGACAGGGCCTTATTTCTATGGAGTAGGGTACAAGGACATACCCACAGACCTGCCAAGGTGGCTGGCCTCTTTATCTGTCATAATGCCACAAACCAGAAGTATTTTGCTTTATACCTTAGACAGAAACAGTAAGACTGGAATCACAAAGATGCTCCTGAACTGAACAATGAGCAATGCAGTGCCTACTGAATGTTTTTAACTCTAGTGTGCTGGAAGGTTTTCTGCAGCTAAGAAAAATCTATAGCAGGTTCTGCAATCTCAGTCACATACATCCCTAACAAAAGAAAGTTACTAATAGCAGATTGCTACAGCTCAATTCTGTAAAACACCTTACCCTTAGGAAAAAAGAGAAACCCTGGAACACCTCATTTCTGTAACATTATCCCAAAACCAGATGTTTCAGAAGCCAAACATGTGACATAGTCTCAACACAAAGAAAAAAATCTGCCTTCACACACATCCCTTTAAAGTACATGTATGTAAGGCTAAACTATTATGCTGTTAAACCTAGAAGAAAGCACAGCATTTAACCTCACATCATGGTTACAAACTATCTTCAACTCACAGACATCCTGCATATCACAGTAACAAAAGTGATCTATCAGGGAAATGAATGCACACCTTCTGCATCATTCCTGCAATCAACTAATATCCAATTAAACATTCAATTGCTTTGCAAACCCCACAGCTGTGGTTATCAATTCTATTTTACAACGTTAACAAATTACTCTGACAGCTACCAAGTCACATGCAAGAATGAGCTTTGATACTTCAGTTGTAAGGTAAGAAAATTAAAACAAAAGAATCCCTGTCAGAATTTGGCACAGATCTAGATACCTTTTTCTTCCGATCCCGGGATCTTTTCCTGTGTTTTCTTTTTTTCTCAGTTTCTTCTTCAGCATTTATTTCTAAATCCCTGTTTTTCTTTAACTGTGATGCTGCATGAGCCATAATGCATTAAAAATCCTTTACAACAATGCTCCCTTGTAAAAGGTGATTTCCTCGGGCACCTTTAGCCAGCCCTTACAGCAAACGTTCCAGTGATTGGAAGGAAATCTGTGACCAGAGCCAGGAACACATTCAGGATTCAGAGATCTCACAGGAGCTTGCAGTCATTAGAAAAACACATAGTTGCAGATTTCTTCCTGTACCTTTCTGTACCTGAGCCTTTATAAAACAGTACAGCCATCGTAATGCATTTAACGTAATGAAAAAGACAGCTGGGACAGAGAAAGCTGTATTATGGCTGTATCCCCTGCCACCAGCTGGAAGTGTCTAAGTGACTCCACCGAAGGGGGAATACTGAAAAGAAGCACTTGCTGTTAAAAAAAATTCCAGAACAATTACTTATGCTGTATTGTATTTTCTTCATCAATCCTAAAGCATGTTTTTAAAACCCATTAAAAAATGCAGTATTAATGATGTACATGTCTCAGCTAGTTTTGTATAGTAAGCAGTTTAACCTATAATGAAATGGAGCAGCTCCTACTTTAGGTTAACTGCTGATGGTGACAAAAAATAAAATAAAAATTTCTTTTTACCATGGAGACCCTGACTGCATTATGTAGAAAACAATGCATGCATTGCCACATCTTAACAGTGTGTCCTTTATACCCATTTTCCAATTCCAATACATTTTGTGAGAGAGGATAACAGAAAGCCCTGTTGTCTTTTTCTGGATTGTTTTTTTTTTTTTTTTTAAAAAAAGAAACCCAACATACTTATTACAACACATCATACAGAAAGAAAGATGCAGTCACACTAGTGTGTGAAACAGGCATTTAATTCATGGGAGATTTCCTGGCACCGTTCTTTTACGTGGTCAGAAAGGGAAATCGGCATTATTTTCATCTACTTGGAAATGTACTTTTAGGCTTTTATGTCAAGGCTTGCTTCAATCATCTTACTATTTTTGCTACCTGAGTCCTCAATGACTGCAGCTTTTGAATATTCATTATAGGAGGTAAAATAGCAGCAGTATTGAGGCCTTCAGGAGGATCTTTTACGAGGATGAACACTGAGCAAGCGTCTAGTAAATAAGGAACCACATTTTTTTTCAGCACAAATATGAACAATCAGCAGCTTGCCTTGAGACTGCTAGTTTTAACCTCTTCCAGTATATCAAGTAGCATACTTCACAGTAATGAAGATTAGCATTTTAAGGCAGTCTGATTTCTTTCAGATAAGAACCAAAAGTGTCCATAAGTGAAACTGGTGTATTTTCCATGGTACTAGCATTTCTTTCCAGTTGGGAAAAACAGAATTTGCTGTAAAAATAAAATTGAATTTAAATTTGAAGTGCATTTAGCCAAATAATATTGTTTCTTGGAAGTGTGGCATAAAATCCAGAGTGGTGTCACGAGGTTCTAAATATTCTTCCCTATTGCTCCCTATTACATGTATTGCTTTAGTGTCCATATAACATGGCTGAAAGTAAAATAACCATTTAAATCTTCAAAACAGGAACTACACTGAACACAGTGTTTGTTGTCCAAAGGCACCACATAGTGCCTATCTATATAGTCTATCTACTGGTCACAGCCTAACAAACTAGGTTTAAAAAGTTGTTTAATTTGGAATGACTTTTAGGAAGTGTTCAAGGTTGGAGGTCAGTTATGTGACCTTAGAGATCTACCATTCTGATGCAGTAAAATGAGATTCCTGTCTTTATCTGAAATTCCCTGTACCTTCACATCATCTCACACCTTTCTCTACTCTTCCTCCACATCTGAAAGACTTCTGAATACTCATATAATGCCTCATTTTGGGAAACTGGAAAGAGAAGTGTTGCACTTGGGCAGTGCCTGGTTTTTAACCAGGTGTAAAGTCCCACTTGTCTATGTGCTATAGAAGCTTGAATAAGCATGTTTCTATTTTTAAAGATGCAGAATATACCTGAAGGAGGAGTAGAGCATGCTTTCAACTTTAAGGCATAACTACAAGCAGTCAAAAGTCCCATTCAGGCAGGTATCTGGATTTTGGCCCTGCTCTTCAGTGAAGCACAGGACTGCAGAAAGAAGACACTGCTGGACCACAGAAGTCCTACCAGAGAGGGTAACTGGGCAAAGTTGCTGATTTGAGGGGGCAAGAGAAGATATCTCAAGGATGCTGGCGGAGAAAATATTAAGTTTTGGTGGGAAATGCCTTGTGACTATTAAAAAAACTACCTAAGGCTTCAATTTCTGGCTCACAAGCTGCATGTGTGACCTTGCCAGTTATTCTCTCTGAAGCTCACTTCTTTCTCCATAAAATAGAACAGACATCAGTTCTACAGGACCAGAACTGAAAATGGATTCAAACTTCAGTGAGGTTGGATCCCCCTTATTTACAGCACATTCCATCTGGATCTGGAAGACTCTTGAGCCTTTGCCTTTGGAAAAAAAATTTCTTATACAAACCACAAAGTGACTGCTTCTGTCTCTCTCCACTTGCTAGCTAATCCTGTGACATTCCATAAACCCTTTTACCTTGTAATTAAATGGACGTACAAGTAATGTATTATGAAGTTTTATTGTTTTAAACACTTGAAGCATACTTTTAAAGCAAGTTTGCACAGTGAATATTATGCATATATGCAGTTTAAAAGCCCTAATGCCAATTTATGCATAGGATCTATTCTATGCAGGTAGAAAGAAGCCTAAGCTTATATTAATGAGAATAATTCTAAGAAATGAGGATAATAACTCAATCCCTTGAGTGCATAAGTGCAAGGATTTTATCTGTCAGCTGAGCCTGCGTCCCAAGTACTTTTTTCACTTCATTAACCAACTGGACCATACGTGTAGACGTTTTTATCACGTGGATTACAACCCTTACTTGAACTGCAGAGTCCAAACTCCTCCTGAATTAGATTCCAGGAAGAAAAAAATCCCTTTTTTGAAGCTAGGGTTTTCAGAAGTTATGCCTTAGCTAGGAAAACAACAGTTGGAAAAAAAAAATTTATACTAGGAGCAATACTTGTGAGATTTTGTATATCTTGCAAGCTGCAACAATCTCAAACAGAAAAGAGGTTCCAGTAAAATTGAGAGTAAAAAATTCAGACCCCTGTGGAAAAGACACAGTAGATCTATAATGTCTGCTGTTGGTGAAGTGGTGAACTGGCATCATTAACTGGAAGGTGATAGGGCACTGCCAGATGAAAGTTGGATGAAGTGTGAAGATTTTCATGCCAGATATTTCATAATTCACTTCAAGTGAATTAGGTACTAGAAAACTTCATTAGGTGCTCCTTTTCAGACCTCAGAAAAATAATTAAGCTGTTTGATTTCCCCCTTAATTACAAAGTTAATGAAATGCCAGTGAGTGTTTCAGCACAATCCATGGGATCCTGATAAAGTTTGAGAGAAAGATAAACTGTATCTTTATTTGATTACAGGAAATTTACATTTTCTGTTAATGCAAGGTTAAGGTTCACTTAGCTTCATCTGTTCATCATGCCATAATAATGGCTGGGAAGTGATTTTATCAACTTGGAAGTTTAGTTTGTCATTTGGTTTAGTTTAAGCTTCCAGTCCCACTGTTGAACTAGATTCAAGACAGACTGCAAAACAGCAGCAGAATATAACATTGAATTAGATCTTGAAAAACCACAAGTTATAGAGGCAGAAAGTGCTATTTAATTATTTGAATTAATTTATCAATTAGTCAGTGGCTTATGGAGCAAAGGTGGTACCAACACACATTATTTTAAACAATTATGAAGAACAAAAAAAAAAAAAAAGATGAGACAGTAGTGAAAATATCAGATTATTAAGAATATACCAAAAATAAACCTATGAAAATCTAAGCTCTTTTAGGGACGATGAAATGCCATAAAATCATTCAATATTTACAGTACTTAGATTATTATGGGTCAAAAATGCTTATAATCACTCACATTGCTAGAAGGTCACTCTGATAACTCTTACTGACAAAGTATGTTTTCATATCTCCAAAGATGAAAAGAAAAATTACAGGCAGAATAGATAGAGCAGAGAGAGAAGACAGGGAAAACACATGAAGAAAAACAAAGCCAGTTCTTGTTAGGTTACTGTTAAATTCCTAATTCCTGAATTACCTTATACAGAACAAATTATAAAAGGGAAGGGGGATCTATCTGTAGTTCCGCTTTGGATTATTTGGTTGAGATAAGCAGTGGAAGTGAGAAGAAAATTTGAAGAAAGAAGAACAAGGTATACCAGAAATAAGTCAATATTGCATTACCAGTTCATGAAAATAGCACTCTGGGAGAAGACTAGGAAATGAGTTCTGGTTATTAAACAACAACCAAACCAAACAAAAACAAACAAACCCAAAAAGCGCTGTATTTTATCTCTCCTTTTCATGTACCTGATGTCAGGACAGGATAAAGCCATATCCAAACATACAGAAAATCAAGGTCACTAAGTAGCACATAAGTGGAAAATAAGAAAAGTTAAGGCTTGTTTTGCCCTTCTGTTTTCTTGCACTGAGTTCCCACCACCACCTGGGTGTCCTACCAGAATTCTGTTTTGGCAGTAAAAACCCCATAGAAACTCTGAAGAAGAGTCAGAAAGAGCTGAATGTGCTACACAGAGAGAAGGTAATATCTAAATTGCATTTTATAGACCGCTCTTGTGGTCTATAAAATACCGTATAAAATTTGAAATTTTATTGAATTACATTTTATTTCTTATTTGACTTCTTTAAAACACAACAGCTTAAAACAAGAGCTTTGTAGATGACCAAAGTCAGGGATGAAGGGCACGGTCTTTAGTTGTGCCAGGGGAGGTTTAGGTTGGATATTAGAAAGAATTTCTTTACAGAGAGGGTGATCAGACATTGGAATGGGCTGCCCAGGGAAGTAGTGGATTCTCCATCCCTGGAGATATTTAAAAAGAGACTGGATGTGGCACTCAGTGCCATGGACTGGTAACCACAGAAGTAGTGGATCAAGGGTTGGATTTGATGATCCCTTCCAACCCAGCCAGTTCTATGATTCTAAGTGATAATGGCCAGATGTTTGAAGCTGAGAGCATTTGTACTGACCTACCAAGAGGCTTACTATCTCTTGGTAAAGACCCTCCTATCCTCACTAGAAATTCAAGTGGAAGTAGTAAGAACTGTAAATGTAGACAATCCAACCACCATAAAAAACCCTCAAGCTCTCCAAAACAACAAAACAGAGCAAAATGCTGCAAAATTCTTTTCACTAAGCACTGTCCAAACACATCACTTGCCTTCTGAGCTTGAACAAGCTCAAAGCAACAATCACAATCAAGTTCACAGAATTAAGTGCAAAATTAGTATTTCTCTGTGCAGGGATGACACTGTTTATTTTAACTGATGAATTTATATCTCCTGAAATCCAGCATAATCCCAATATGAGGACGTTTGACGTGTCTGTGAACTCTTCACTAACTTCCAGTTTGAGTCATGACACTTAAAGGAAACAACTGATTTTGGTTTGCCTTTCAGACTTACACTGTAAACTGGGACTGTTGAAAAGCTGATTCAAATCTCACTCAACCCATAGCCTATGGGCAGAAAAAATAAGACAATAAATCTTCAATTGTCCCAGGCCACCATCTACCACACAGGCAGGGCAAATTTACATGCAAACAATTTGAGAGAGGGAAACAATGTAAAGGGAGGGGAACTCATGCACTTGCAAAGAACATGTCTAGAAGACTGCCAAGTATCCAGGACATGAAGGTCATCACATCATCCCTGACTTTCAAAACAGGATAATTTTGTTTGAGGCCTGCACAGAGAATGGGAGCTAAAAGTGACAATATTAACTGTTGATGGTATAAAGACTTTCATCTCTGACTCATAACAAACCAAAAAACGATACTGGTGTATCTTATTTACAGACACTCACAAACTGGAAGATATATTTTGAGTGGGTTTGTGGATGACACTGCTAAGGAGCCCAGGAAATATATCTGCTGCAAGCAACACAGTAAGAACAAGACATGTAATGTCTGAATTGCTGCTGAGCACACACACAAAAAATTTTCTTGCAATTCATCTTTCAGCAAGAATACTGTTAAAATCCTACATTTACTGAGAATCATTGAAATTACAAAAGCACACACTTTTTTTGCCTGTAATTCAAGTGGCAGACTGGAACCAAGACTGAAATCCACGTATCTGTGTCTTAGAGATGTTGACAAATACCACTCTATGTACCATAAATTGGGTTTCAAACATGTTAACTGGTGGAAGTCATATCCAAGACTGACCACAGATCACAATTAGTGACATAGTTTTCAACCCTTGTTTGGAGCTACTCAATAATATTCTGAAACCATAAATTCAGTATATTAACATTCCCCCTATTCCTAGTTTCACAGTTATTCTCTGCTGCACTGTGCTCTCCAATTTTGCTACTGCAGTCCTCAGTACAACAGAGGGACCAGGAGGGACCGGGAGGTCAGGGCCATGGTGCTACCTAGCATCAAACTGAGAGAGTTTTAGTTTGGGAACTGTTAGATGCCTCTTCAGATTACACCAATGCAACCAGGTAAAGCTACCCTGGCACACATAATTAAGTGCAAAATTAGGCTTTGTGCCAGTTTTGCACTCCCACATGCGTAACTTGAGCACTGCCTGTGATATGATGGGAGGATCTATCCCTTTCCTGGTGAGTTTTGAAATAGAAATGCAAAAAAAAAAAATCCATCAGGATCTTATGGTTCAGCTACAAAGTTCACCCTGAGTGGACAATTAATCACAGCTGCATCTGCCAACTTCTGCTCCAACAGATGAAAGCAACAGCCAATTTGCTAACACATCCAGTGAACACGGAGCATGTGGAGGGGTTTCCTTCAACAGAAGGAAGGCAGATATCAAGGAGGTCCTTGCATAGCTTTCAGAAGCTCCTATGCAAGATCATCTGGTCCCCAGAGAGATACAAGAGGACTTATTCCCCACTCCTCTTTGATAGAAAACACCTTGTCTCAGTGATTTAAAAATAACCCGACACAGCAGCAGGAAATATCTTTGTGGTACTTGAAATTACTCAGCATCAAGTCCCCACCTGCTGTCCCTTTTCTGGAGCAGTAGCAGTCTTGAAACAAAAAAAGTTATGTAAAAAGCCATACCACTGCAGAACTGCAACATCTACAAAGGTATCAAATGGTGAATTTGTTTGAGCTAATGAAGCTGCTGAACAAAGTCTGATGGGACCAACAGTCACAAACAGATGCAACACCTTTGCCTGTAATAGAGAGATCATTTTCCAGTGCCCTTTATTTAGTGTTGGGTTTTTTTGTAAGGTTTCAGTCGAGAATACATACTTTAGGAAAAAAGAAATTTTGCCTAAATGAACCTCTACACAAACTGTTGCACAATGTGTATCCTTAGGATGCCCCTGTGCCTTAGGGAAGTCACTGCAACCATGAAAATATTATTTTACCTCTCCTATCATGACACAGACAAAAATGTGCATAACTTAGAGCAAAGGCAACACTGGGTTGCCTTATGAAATGGGTTATTTTCCCCATCTGCCTGTGCCAGTAGGGAGCTGCACTGATTGATCCAGTGCCTGTATATTTTCCTGTTGCAAAGCTCTGCACATCAAGAGCAGCTTACTTGTTTTATTTTGAAGTAAAAAGTTACTAAATAAGTGCAACAAAGGACCCATCTGCAGAGGTCACAAGAAAGGCTCTCTTTGAAGTTTCTAGCTCGCCCTGAGATTTTCAACTGTATAAATTTTTGTTACATTTCTGTGGTGCAAAAATATAGAAACACAGGAGTGGAGTTACAAAAAAAGATTATTTGATTTGTTTTGTATGGTAGGTATTTTTCATTTTTAATTTCTCTGAGCTGCAAAAAATCTACTACTAACACACAATGTTACACAAATAAAACAGGTACACGCGAGCCAAGAACAAGAGCTGCTGCTTCAGTTCCTTCCCTCTTCAGTGCTACACTCACACACTGAACCTACGCTCCCTTGACAAGTATAGGAGATATATTTACTGAATCCAAATTAATTGCAGACTTCCCTTTTCTGGAAAACTAATTTCAGAATTTTCAGCAAAGTCTATTTCCTACCAATACACACAGAATTTATTAAGTTTTAAGAAAACATTTAAAATTAAAACATCTAAAATGAAAATAATAATAATTTTAAAATCCCCAATCCACTCCAGCATAAGAAACTCATTTAATTAGACTCCTTAATTATTCATTATGCCTTTTCCTATGCTCACATGACCATCTTTGTCTCATTCCCAAAGGAACCTCTCCATAATTAAGTCAAGGAAATATTAAAATCTCAACATGCTGCCCAAATAAGATTTCAGCACTGTAAGTGTTCTGCACACTCCTTGCAGCAGTAATGTGACTTCTATAAGAAAAAAACTTCAACCCTAAAATCATTAACAATCAATTACAAGAGGCAGAAGCTTTTCAAATGCATATTTTTCAGGTGACAATATTGTCCTGTTCCCATAAGTAAATTCATCTGCAAGTTCAAAATTCAAAAGTGGCATACAATAACTTTCAGTATTCTGAAAATAACAACCAAAGTCAAAGATCATTCAGGGTCACTACAGAACTACAGAAATAGATTATTATTTTTTTTGTTGGGGGGGGGGGGGGCTTGTGGAAGTAAGTCCAGCTATTAGAATTTTGGTGCTAAAATCTTGCTGGAACAAAGCCTTGGAGTAAGAAAATTAACTACAAGAGACTGGCCAAAAGCAAAAGAAATTTACGGCCCCTAGAAAAAAATCAAAAATGTCATTTATGAATAAATTTCACATAAAGCTCTTTATGTCCACAGGAGGCCAAGTTCTTTCTTGTCCTGGCAAGAGTAAGCTAGTGCATGAAAAAAATCCATTTATATGTTTAATAATTATAATTATCACAGAATAGGTGCCTTGATGTAGTGCCTGAAAACCCAGGTAATATTAAGTTCCATATTCAGAACACCATAGTAAGAAGCAATTGTGGCCCTGATCTGTTTGTAAGCTAAACACACAACACACAGAGGCTGCAGGGGAATGGGTTATTCCTGCTTCAGAAAGGGCTAAATGTGAACTGGAGATCATGAGACTGATTGGAGAGGTGGCTGCTTTGTTTTTATTGTATGGCAAACTGGACGTAAGTTACCAGAAGGCAAATATCATACTGGGGATGTAAAAATACAAGAACCTTGAAGACACAGGAAAGAAATCTCTCCCCTCTACACAGCATTGCTTGGGTCTCAGCTGGAACACTGTGTCCTATTTCAGGCACTGAATTTCTAGGAAAAAGTTGTCAGCTGGAGATGTGAAGCATTTATTCCCTTAATTCTGAAACCACTCTTCTTCACAAAACAATGCTGAATGTTTCCCTGAATCTGGGGTTAGTAACAAATAGCTTTAGACACACACATTCACACACACACTTGGCAAAGACAAAAACCAGTGAGCACTACAAGCTCACTCATTTGCCTGCCTCTTCAACCTGCTTTTTCTTTTTCCCCTGGAGCAGTCAAATCCATGTGAATGGATGCAAACATAAGAACTGCATAAGAACAAAGGGCACTTGAAATTTTTTATTTCTGTTCTTGTGTTTTGTTTTGCTTTAAAGTAGTTAGCGGAGGGCCTTGGAAGGAGGAAGGTTGCATGGAAGATGTAGTCAGAGATAAATGCATTGTTCTTCTCTAATGGTAGCACAAATACTACTTAAAAATCACTGCTACAAAGTGCAAAAGACAAGAAGACATACAAGAATTGTTCCCCCTAGAACAGCTTAAAGGATACTAAAATAGGTAGATAAGAACAAGGTTAACTTCGTGCAGTTCATGCTAGGACACTTGAATTACATAAGCTTAAGCAAAAATTCCAGCCACAACTGTTTTGTGGGGCTGGTGGGATTTTTGGTTCTTTTAGGTTTGGTGGGTTTTTTTGGTTGGTTTTGGGTTTTTTTCTTTTTTTTTTTTTTTTTGAGATCCCCTGGAAAATAGGCAGGGTACTAAAAGACTGCTGAAGGGCAAGCCTGGTACTAACCTTGAAAGAACAGATGGCAAATGAAAACTTCAAAGAACAGAAGATAACAGAATTGTACACTGGTTCAGTTAATTTTCAGCCCTAGAAGGCTCCTCTATCAAAGAACTTGTCATCACCCAGGAGGTAATAGGATGAACAGTAATCAATCTGGATTTATCAAGAGGAAATTGTATAAAATTAATTTAAATTTTTTTTTGTGAAAGGGTGGCCAGCATTGATAACAGGAGAACAGCAGTGCTTGTACCTGACATTCTCAGAAGTAAGGTAAGTGATATGAGTTGATGAGAAGATTGTTAGATTGATCCAAGAGGGAACTGGTAGCTGACCTCAGAAATGAGATATTAACATCCATTGTCAAAATGATTTTATGTTCTGCAAGACTCATGTGTGTCATGGTTTTGCTTCCCTCCAGGGCTTTTATTAACAACTTGGTCAATAGAAAAGAAAGATTTTACCAAAGCAGATAACAGAAAGCTACAAGAAGTGTATGCATGCTAAAGAGAGAAGAAATTAGATCATAATGGTAATAAGACCAAACAGAGAAATTGTTTTGGAAAAAACAAAACAAAAAACAAGCAAATAAAAAAAACAAAACAAAACAAACCAGAAAAAAAAACCCACAACAAAACCCCCCCTAACCAGTACATTAATTTCAGTGAGAATGATATGGAGGGGAAAAACCCAAACAAAACTAAAAAAACCAAGCAAAAAATCCCATTAAAAAACCCAAATATTTATGCAAGCTGTGGAAGAAATAGTTATATAAAGCACAGTCTGCAGGATATAAAACACTGCAAGTTTAACATGGGACAGAAGACAAACAGCACAGTCAAGCTCAGAAGTGTAGCCTGCACAATAAAACACTTTCTCTTCTATTTAGCATTTGCAAAGCTGTGACTGACTTTTGCTATTCTACTTCCTGAAAGACAGAGACATCTGGAAAAAAACAAAAGCAATCAGAAGTCTGTAAAACATTGCCTCATTCACCCTAAATAAAAGATGAAAGTCAGCAAGACACTACAAAAGCAAGGAAACACATGTGTGTAGCTCCTTTGCAGAATATAAGTGCTGAACACTGTAATTTTTTTTACTTAAAAAAAGAAAAAAAACCCACAAAAGCAGATCTGAGTGTCTCTTGTGGGTCAGATAGACCCCTAAATAGGAGTCCAATCTAGACATCCTTGTACCCAACCCAAACACATGATCTACTTAATGCAACTTAATAATAAAGTAAGCATCAGAAGCCTACTGCATAAGTAATTAAAAC
Source organism: Calypte anna (assembly GCF_003957555.1). Classification (NCBI taxonomy): domain Eukaryota; kingdom Metazoa; phylum Chordata; class Aves; order Apodiformes; family Trochilidae; genus Calypte; species Calypte anna. The sequence goes on from NC_044252.1 coordinate 9,641,530, forward strand.
AATAATGACAACTACATGATCAGATGTTGAAAGAAATCACTCTGGTCTGCCTGCTTCTTTCCTAGACTAGAAATCTGGAGAAATAACACACTAGATCTTCACAAGGTTTGTTATCTATTTACAGATAAAATATTTGCAGTATAAAATTCTAACTATGACCAGAATAGAAACTTTACAGATTATTTTCCCTTCTAAAATACATGTTCAGATCCATTTAGCAATATTTATGTTTATGGCACTGATTACCACTCTATGACCATCATACCAAAAGGACCACAGACATCCCAGCTTCCAGAAGTTAATTCTTAATTCAATCTTGCTGTGAGAGCACAAAACTATTTTTATTGGTAAGGTTGGACAGTTATAAATACATTTTCAGTTCCTAACATAAAATCTATGACCATTAGCATGCTTCAAGTTATCAGAAGCACTTGCTGCAGGTAACAGAGGTCCAAGTGAAGATCCAAATCTAAAGGGAATAGTGATGTGCCTGAATAATTCTGGTGAGTGTGAAAGTCTTAAAAATTTCTCACTGCATCCAAAATAGAATTAAAAAATAAAACCTATAATTAGTTCATGGGTTTAAAAATCAAGATGAATTAAACACAGTAAACTATGTAGAACTTTACAATGGAGCAGACTCCTCAGCATACATTACAGGCACATTACAGAATTTTACTCTAGGAAAGAACAATTGTGCATTGTCAGGATAATGGTTAAGATGATCTAATAGGGTTTTTCCATCTCTTTGCCCATCATCACATTTTGATTACTTCTGTGAGTAGAAGTCCTAGGCACCATTCTTTCTTATACAACAAGATCTTCTGTTCTGCTGAACACACAAAATTGCAATTTTTTATAGATTCTTTAGAGAGACTGCAACATTTTTGGTGTTAAATTGAAAAAGCATTGCATAAAATTAAAGCTCTCTAGAAATGTCATAGTAATTCTTCTACTAAGAAGAACGTCTCTTCTAAATATATTTAACTTATAAAAAGAAAAAAAAAATTGAAAGAGTAATTTGTAACCTTAATGTTGCTTTTTGGAATGATAGCATAGGTTCTGAAGGGTATTCACTAACAGTAGGAAGACAGCTTAAAAGAGATACAAGCCACAAGACACCACTAAGGCAGTCTAAGTAGCTGCGTTGTTTGGCAGAGGCTAAAGATACAGTGATAATGATAACCAAGTTTTGGACTGCATCAGAAGAACTGTGTGTTTGTGTACAGCAAATAAACACTTTAAATATTATTAGGTGAAACAAAAAAAAAAAAAAAAAAAAAGGCAAAAAAACCCCAAAACCTCAGCTAGTTCACACAGGATTCCAGTGTGTAGGCTGAATAATTGTCTCATCATGATAATAACCTTTCTGATAACCATGATCATCACCTTTCTGATAACCATGATCTCACCATTGCACTCAAAGATCCAAAATGCTGCCAATACTCATACACCCACAGCCAGGCATACTCAGTCTTTGCATTTGAAGAAAATCTTACTCTGCAGCTTCAGCCCTTGGCTGGTAATGCAGGTAGGATGTAAGCCTATTATTTTTTGTGCCTTTCCTTTTAAATCACAAAACCTATAGATTTTCTTTGTAGACAAGAAAGCACAGACTGGAATTCCTGTTGATGTGAAGACTCCTCCCACTACACCATTAATTCAAAACAAATAGCCCAGTTATCAGCAGAAATAAAATCTAGCTCTATGCACCTTGTAAATAAAAAATTGAGATGTAATTTTATTTTCTGTAGCCCATTTTTCCCACCTACTTTCTGTTTCATAAAAGAAGCAAGTTAGAGTATATTCTGCAGTGGAACCAGGGAATAAAGCTTGCCATTTGCCACCCCTTCCCTGTCCTTCCTATCTTACTGGAGGCCAGGAGTTATCTATTTTTAAATGCAGCTATATTGTTTTCTCTAGTTTACTGAAACAGTGAAAATTAACACCAGCCATTGGTCTGGTAAAGTGTGTAAACTCAGGCAAAGAAAGCAGCCAAGCATTTACCAGCCTTCCGTTGACAAAATCCAAGGTACAAAACCTGGGCTGTCTTAATCTCTTATAATATGGGGTGGAAACTACCACCTCCATGATAAATATATGACAAACAGCAGAGCCACTTCACTGAAACATCTCTCTTTTTGATTTATTGAGATATTCCTGTATTTAACTGCATAGTGACCAGGTTCACACACAAGGATAAGGCAAGGGAGAAGCACCTCAACTTGCAACAGTTTAAAAGCACCAGACAAGATTTTTCATAAACACAAACTGGTGTCAGGGAAGGCAGTGGACTATTGCCAGCTGGATTTCTACCATACAGCCTCCTCTAGTCTCCTTCCCACCTGCTTTAATCACTGGATACTCAGTGTTGCCCTCCAAATGGCCTCTATTCTTTTAGCTTTTACAGCATGGGAAGTCTTAGAAGGCTCAGCCTCATTGCAGAAGGGAACAACTCTCCTGGTGTCAGCACTCACCTGTTCCTGGAATGCTGCTGGAGCAAGTTCTGGGTCAGCCTCAACCTCCCTGAAAAATGCTGGCTACTCCTGACTCTCTACAGAAAAAAGAAAAGTTCTCTGTTTGTTGCCATGCTGCCTGGGATATGGGCAGGCCTGTACATAAAAGATGTATACAGAAGCAACTCCAAGGGACACACTTTTATGTAGTGTAACAAGGCAACCAGGTGCCCCTAATTGCCAGGTAGTGGGCATGAGCTTGTGCTAAGCCCACCTGTGCCTGATTAGGGCTGGCCCCCACTGCGCATGAGCAGGACCAGGGGGCCAATAAAGGCACAGGTGGGCTTAACACAAGCTCATGCCCACTCCCTGGCAATTAGGGGCACCTGGTTGCCTTGTTACACTACACTTTTATCTTTAAACCAACCCTTAAAACCCTGACTCTATGAGTTACATATTGAGCTGGATGCACGTGTTAATTCATGCGCATTACAGGCACACTCTCCAAAATCCCACATCATTTTTCTGATTTTAACAAGTTGCTCCCTGGAAAGCAGAGCTGATTAGATCTGAATTCCCAAAGCCCGTTTGGAACACACATCTCCCTGCACAACAAATTTAGGTCCACACCATTTCTTCTAGGCTACTACCACAGCTGTCCTGCTTGTCCCCTGCAGCCCTACCCTGGTTGCCAGTTTGCCCACCCTCACCATGCCTCCAGTTTCTTTTCCACATCACTAAACCACCATAATATCCCCTCCTCTCCTGCATTCCCTGTGGCTCTAAAAATGCATTTTACCAATGTGTAACCTCAATTTCCTTGGGAAACTGGAGTTAAACTAAACATACACAGTGAAAAACAAGTGTGATGAAAATCCACAGATACTTTGTTAAAATAAGTAGAAAGAGCAAGTTTTTGTCTGTATTTCAATACTTCATCTGTTAAGCACAAGGACAGCAAGATTAGTGAGTGTGAAATAATGGCTTCTCGGATTTTTATTTTTTTTTAAATTAATTAACTTAATACATAAACAGGAAGGTGAATTTTCACTTGCTTCCATAACCTTCAGGACATCTAGGTAAGATCACACTGAGTCAGGCTTTATCCCTCTACTTTCTTCTTCATTTAGCAGACTTTTTGACAGATTTTTATTCTCGCAGTGTGACAACTTTTGTTTTCCATTTTTACAAGGCCCAAGTACAATAAGCAACTTAATATGATGGCGAAACGAGTAAGATAGAGAATGTTAAAGCCAAACCTACAGAGAGTCAAAATCATAAAATTTATTTTATTTTATAAAGCAGTCAATTTAGCAGAAGAATTTATATGAAGAATCTGATAAAAACTCCTCTGACAAAAAGCACATTTTCCATGTTCTACTGCTCTCCAAACGGAAGTTATGGAAACACAGATGATCACTGCCTTTAAGCACACCAGGAAAAAGAGCACTTAAGTTCAAATGAAGGAAGCCTTCCTGTACCTAAAGTGGGCCTACAAGAGCACTGGAAAGGGATGGGGGAATGGTTTTAAGATGAAACAGGATCAATTTAGATTAAACATTTGGAAGAGATTCTTCACTGTGAGGGTGGTGAAATGCTGGTACATGTTGCTCAGAGAAAGTGTGGCTGCCCTTTCTATGGAAGTGTTCCAGGGCAGGTTGGATGGGGGCTGAGCAAGCTGATATAGGGGAAGGTGTCCCTGCCCATGCAGGAGGGCTGGAACTAGATGAACTTTAAGGTCCATTCTGGTTTTATGGTTTTATCAATTCTGAATGAAATAATTTATCAATCAGACCTAGCAAGACCAAAAACAAGATAATAGAAAATAATGTTTTGTTGATTGTTTTGGTTTTTGTTTAACTGTGGAAGACCATGCTGAACTATGGTTGGAGAAGTGAGGACCCAGGAAATGCAACCTGGGTATAACTTGTTGCTTCCTGGAAGCTCTAAGATTAGGACTAGAAGTAATAAAGAGAAATTCTTCTAATATCTTGCGGGACTTTTACAGGAAAAACTGGGGAGGACCATCATGGGCATAATCAGCCAGGTACTCCTTTTTTATTGTTCATTGATCTAGAAGGGATGGCAACCTCCAGTCCATTCTCTGAAAAGGAAGATGAATGTTGATGTAGTGCTTTATTGGAATGAATTAACATCCATTGGATACCAAGTTACAGATGCAGCTGTAAAGAAACTAAGTAGACAAGTCTGAAAGGAGAAATTGCTTTTGGAACCACAGATTCTTTATCTGCAACTGTAAAGCAGTAAGATCCACAATTTAACTTTACATTGCACAGGAGAGTATTTCCCTCAAATTGTATAAACCCCCCTCATGGTTAAGTTCCTGCTAATCTTCCTCATGTCAGGCACAATTTTATTCACCTTTATTATATTCCCCTTTATTCATCCATTCCTCTCCAAGCTGTAGAGACCTGCTCTATAAATTTCTCCTCATATAAGCAGTGATTCTTGCACTTTTCTTTTAATCTGTTCTCACTTCTACAGCCTTCTGGTGAGGAGATGAGGGGTTGTTAGGGTGATGTAGCAACAGAAATTCTTCTCAGAGAAAGAACAAATTAATAAAGGAATATAATTTTCTGTTCTGTTCCCAGTTATTCCTAACATTTTTCAATCTTACTATTGGATTGTGAGTAGTCACATTAAGGATGTACCTGCCTGTTCTAACAGTTGGTGCTAAACAAAGGAGTAAAGAAATCCAGAACACCAAGACTCTGTGTACAAGCTGAAGACACACGTTAATCTTGCCCTGTTCCCCCCTTGGTAAAGAATTGTACATTTAAATTTCACTCACTTTTTAAATAATTCCATCTATTTTTTCCCCAAACACTGGAATGTAATTTCTAGTAGTGCTCAACCTCCACAAAGGATGTGAAATTGTTAAAAACCCTTATATAATTCTATGTACATAGGATACAATTCTATTCTCACTAAATGGGTATACAAATCAGGAAGTCATTCTACTGAGGTCAGTGAGGTAATAGGTAAGAAACTGATAAGTTAAAAACTTTTAAGTAAACTGATAAGTAAAGCAAATCAAGCCTAAAAAGATGTTCTCAGAAATACCTCCAAATCAAGAAAGACGTCATCTACAAATACCATTTTACAGAAGAAAGACTGAGCGGCAGACAAATGAATACTTATTTATTTCAGGAAAGACTGAGTTGGAGTTTCTGGAAGTGGAATAGCAGATGCTAGAAGCATCTTGGCAGGGCCATAAGCACCAATCTATTCTCTGATACAGGGGTTTGGCAGCAACCCAGTAAGAAGCTAGAACTCACTTGTATTGTTAAGAACATCAGTCAAATCCAATCCAGCCAGAAAATCATCTTCAAGTTTAAAAGGCTTTTCCCAATGATCCACTGGAAGAGGCAGCAAGATGTGAAAATGTCTAAAGAGCAGGGGCTAAATGATTCAAAAGGTAAAGTGATAAACTTTGACCTCTGTTCTATGAATGATCCTCAAGAATTGCAATAATCTGAGTTTTGGATGACTGAGCATAAAATCATTGTGAATTGCTTCCAGAGACTTATGGTAAATTACTGCAGTTTTATGGAAATTATATTCTGCATCTTGACCAGTTATGCTCTTAAGTTCTGATATCTGGCTTTTCATAACTGCAAAAAATAAAGCTTAATGATGTCAATGTCATTAAAAAAAAGAAAAAAAAAAGAAAAAAAAAAGTGAAGAGGTGCAAAACTGGGTAGGACCTGCCAGGCTGCCTTGCCTACATTCATCTAAAGCTCAAACTACTGTTCCAGTGGACTTTACAATTATGATGTTTGGTTGTTCTACAAAATCAGTCCTCTTTATCTAATTGTCTTTATGTTCCTACCTGATTCCTGCTGAGTTTACAACTTCTCTTTTGCACCTGAGAGAAGAGACAAGTAATTTCTTGCAACTACACCCTAATCTGTGTGAACCCAGGTACTTTCCTTGTGCTTTCTCCAGTATGAACACTTTCCACAAGCCTAACTCTATCCATCACAGATCACAAGACACAGCAAACTTCAGCTCCATGTTCAGAATGAAGAAATCCAACTCCAAATTTATTTACTTCATCAAAGCAAGAAATAGAGTTATTGTCATCACTGGTATTGCAAACTCCCTTCACAAAAGAGCACTGTAGTGAGAAGTGCTTAAAAACAATTCTCTTGCTCAAATTTCAAGGTAATATTTTGTGTTGTGTCATTTGCTTGTTTTATTACTATAAAAAAAAAACCTCACTTAACCTGGACCAACAAGACAAATGATGTTGCATTTTACTGGTATTTTAAATCTTAGGGAAGTTCTGAATAATCTAAATAATCTGAATAATCATTTCTTATCTTCTCTTTGTCAGGGAATAAAGTTATAGCACAAGTATATGCCCAGGCATCACAGACATTAATAAATGCAGACAGCCTAGCAGCTACCACTATCTTATATGCATATGATATGAAAAGGCTGACTTGACCCTGTCCCCTGGAGTATTTGACTTTTCAGGTCACTTGTTTGCTATGGTGATGAAACCAGTGCTCCTAAGATTGAAGTGAGCACTAGGGGTCTTAAAATAAAAAAAAAGAAAGGAGAAGAAAGGAGAAGAAAGGAGAAGAAAGGAGAAGAAAGGAGAAGAAAGGAGAAGAAAGGAGAAGAAAGGAGAAGAAAGGAGAAGAAAGGAGAAGAAAGGAGAAGAAAGGAGAAGAAAGGAGAAGAAAGGAGAAGAAAGGAAAAGAAAGGAAAAGAAAGGAAAAGAAAGGAGAAGAAAGGAAAAGAAAGGAGAAGAAAGGAAAAGAAAGGAGAAGAAAGGAAAAGAAAGGAAAAGAAAGGAAAAGAAAGGAAAAGAAAGGAAAAGAAAGGAAAAGAAGGAAAAAGAAGGAAGAAAAAAAAAAAGAAAAAAAAAAGAAAAAAAATGAAGTTTCCCCAAGAGACAAGTTCTAAATTAACAAGGATATACCAAATGCCACTTTGAAGCCATTGTAAAAGCAGATATTAGGTTTCAATATAGCCACTCAAGACTTGGCCCTAAGCAGAACATTTCTTCCTCTTTTGAATCACACTGTTTCTAGGACATGCTGTTCACATTGGCAGCTGTAAAGGGTTTGTGTCATACCTGGCACAGATAAAGGCAGATAGTCAAGGCCATGTAGGAAAGGAGAGGTGATAGGGGCCAAGGGAGACAAGATTATCAGAATGTGAAGCTGAAGTTATGAATACTCATTGAAGAACTACAATAACAAAATACTTGCACTTGGAACTCTAAATTAACCAAAAATAAGGAATTCAGTGTATTTTGAGTGAATCTGATTAAAAATCCAATAGTTTTTAGAATGCAATATTAAAAAATATGTACTAAGAATATGGCAAAAATGGATATCATACCAACTACCTTCTATCAATATAGATTCCCAGATCTCTTTGATCAAGAGTGACATTTCACTTTGATGGTTAGCATTATTATGACACCTGAGTGGAATAGGTAGGGTTAAGTGTCCATTAGTATTTTCATTAAAAATCATTTTATGCAACAATTGCTCTAACTTTAAAACTCTCTTGTTCTTGGCAGGAAAATGCAGTAGCCAAATGTGGTTAATAAATTTGCCACAGTAAAAAATATCTAAAACATTAAAAAAAAAAAAAAAAAAAAAAGTGAAATAAGCTCACAGCAGCATCTAATATTAAACATAGCCCCCAAGTTTACATTTAATCCAGCTATCACTTACTTAGAGAGATATTTTACTCTCAGGCTCATACTTTATCTACCAGCAATGAATTGGTTTTCTCTAAAGCAATAAACAACCAAGCAGGTCTAAAAATCAGAATTCTTTCTCATGAAAGGGGATGAACAATCATCATATCCTATGAGCACTGAGTCCACAGGCTTTTGGGATCATTAGAGCAGCTCAGCTCCCCAAATCTACAACTCCAGTTTAAAGACTTTAAAAATTGTGCCAAACTCTGGCCACTGAATCACCTGTGGGGCAGAGCTTCCTGCTGCTTCCAAGGAGCTGTAAAAGACAGGGTGTAGGAAAACCTTCCCTGAAGCCTGCATAACCTTGTCCAACCTCTATAAATGCCCTTCCTTGCAGGGGACAACTGCAAGCTCAGCTGCTTGGAGAAATTGAGATAAATGGCAAGAAGCTAAGAGGAAGGCAACCCCTGTGCAGCATCCTGGAGGGGACACTTAGAGATCTCTGTCTGAGCAAGACTCAGGAGGATGTGCTGCTTCAGGAAAACTTAATTTGACAGTTCAGCAATGAAGCTGTCAGCCCAGGAGCTGAGAGCAGAGACCATTCACACCAACAATGCCCCCTCCCATGCTTCTCCCATGATTAAAGATAGCTGGAGAAGGCACCTCCAGTCACTAAGAAGATAAGATCATAGAATCATAGAATTGGCTGGGTTGGAAGGGACCTCAGAGATCATCAAATCCAACCCTTGATCCACTACCACCGCAGTTACTGGACCATGGCACTGAGTGCCACATCCAGTCTCTTTTTAAATATCTCCAGGGACGGAGAATCCACTACTTCCCTGGGCAGCCCATTCCAATGTCTGATCACCCTCTCCATAAAGAAATACTTTCTATTAAGTCAATGCCACTTAGACCCAGTGGAGGCCCAGAAAGGGATTGGGGTGCTCACAGCCCTGGGAGTACCTGTGCTTGCACCTGTAGTTATTCAGGAATTTTTCTCCATATCATCATTCCTGGTATTACAGGACTCCTTTTCCACCTGCAAGCAGACATGAGGATCCATCCTTGTAATCCTGAAGATCAAAGAGGTGAAGATTGCAAGGAAAAGTATTTGGCTCATTCCTTTTAATGATGACCTGAAGCAAAATCACCAGGCAATGACATACGCATGGATCTGTCAGGACAGCTGCAATAAATATCAGTAAACTAGTTTAGCACAATTACTCACAGCAACTAAAAATGTGGATGGGGTGAAATCATAATATCAGTGCCAAAATTATGATTGACTTTGTTGGAGTCAGGAGTCACGAGAAAGACAGAATTAGCTGAAGGCACAAGTTTAGAAGAATGGGAGAAAGCAGAGGGGTTCACATCCATTCCAGAACAATGGTTTCTGGGAAACTAAGCTGTAAGTACAAGGAATAACCAATAGTGTTTTCCTGACAAGTAGAATGTGCAGTCAACAGAAATTACAGAAGTGATCCCCTGAGAAATCTTTCATAACCATCTTGATATCAGGGAACTTTAGGAATATTTTGAAAGCTAATATTTTTGATGCACATGAAAATAAATCCATTAAAAATTACACTGTCAATGTAAATATTTAATCAGTAAGGTTCTGACACACACAATGTATACCAGGGAAATGTTACTAGACAGTAACTACCCAGACTCCGAGCAGGTGCCTGAAGTTTGATTGCTGTCTGTAAGTTTTCCTTCTAAAGGCAAAGACTTGAAATCCATCTTGGGGATTCACAGAGCCTTTTGAAATGATGTACAATATTTTAGCTGCATAGCAAGCATTAATAGGAGTTGCCGAGATAAATTTCAGAATATCTGCTTTCATTATATATTACTTAACCTAGCTGAACTCATCATTTTTTAAATATATTTTTTGTAAAATTGGCAGCAAATTGAAATGAGGTTTTAAAAAAATTATTGCACAGCATAATGTACAGACAGAGACATGACTTTGGTGCACTACCATCTTGTGGACTATCTAGGAAGAACAGTAAATTAACTTTTATATATACAACCATTTGACATTCAGAGTATATACTAATGTGAAAAAAAAAAAAGAAAAGGGCCTTAAAACTGCATTGGGCAAATATTATAGGGAACTGGGAATTGTTCATTGGTTTCTCATGGCTTGGCAGATTTCATCAAACCTCCCTTGGGCAGTTCAGCACCTATGCACGATGCCACCAGCCTTTCCTGAGAGACAACTCTCACCAAAACTGCAAGATTACACAGAGAGGTTGTAGAAGATCAATGAATTACCCTTCTCCAGCTCCACCACTGCACAGTTCCAGGCTTTCACCTGTGCCTGTCTGGAATTTTCCCCTGTAGGCACAGCTGCACTTTGGTGTCTGAAGGATAAAACTATATCCTGTATCTCAGTTCCAGTATCGAGGATTTGCTTAGGTTGGTTAAGTTAGCAAAGTTTCACAACATATTTTAAGGTGTATACATGGGAATGTACATTCATGATATTTATGAAAATGCATTTTAAGACACTGTTCATGTGTGTGTACAGATAGATAATATACATTCTGTGTGTGTATATACACACATATAAATCATATCTATTTGAAATATGATAAACTGCCTCTATGACTTCTGCAACTAATTACTGTGGGTGTTACTGCCTCTCTGCAGTATAGTTAAACCCCCATGATGAATCATTCTGCACCTCTCTCTCTCATATTTCCTGTGACTATCTAGAAATATGCTAACAAATTTCAAACTGTAGAAAATTACACTATCTTTGACTCTAACTCAGTGTGAGGAAACAAGAATTGAAAGAACACATATCGGGCTTTTAGTTGACTGCATGTCTATACTCAAGTTTTCCTGTTAGTAGTGAATCAAATGACATATTCTAAAAAAGTGCTAAGAACATTAAATACTGAATCACTGATGTGATCTGCACATAGACAGGATATTTTTAAAAGTATTATGCCAAAGTCTAGGTGTACTTGTATAATATTAGTAATATTGTTTAAAATACAGTAGCATAAAGAATGCAATTACTTGCACTACTTTCATTCAACTTCTCTGTATAATTACTTGGTAGTACTTGAAAAGTACTTTGAAAGAATATGTTATTAAGTAAGACATTTCAGTCTCCAGCTACAAAAGATTAATCATCAAAAAAATCAGTTATGACAACTAAGAAGAGGGCAATTGCCAAAGCTCTTTGGGTATGCAGTGATTCAGCACAATGTCTCTTTGACCTTTGAGGTCCAGCCCTCAGTAGAGCCACTGGTGCTGTCTCTGGGACAAGGCTACAAGTATCTCATTGCTAGAGGAAGGCACAGCTTCCCTTCTGGGATGGATTTCACTGGGTCTACCTCTTAACCAACAAGGGCTGAGACAGATTGATCACTACAGATATAATAAAGGCCAAACACATTCATGTTAATTTCTTTAAAGCTGACTACATCCCTTTCTGCTGAAGGTTAAATTACGCTTCCTCATGGTTCATCCCTAGCCATCCAGCACCTCTCATGAGGCCATCATTCCAGATAATTTCTGCTGTCACATAAGGATTCAAATGAGTTAATGCAGGACCAGATGAATTGTAGTGAATGCCACCAGTTGGCTCCTTCTGACCAAGGCTAAATCCAAGATGAGAGCCCCAGCCTGTGAGGGCAGAGGACACACCTGCACAGCTGCTTCACCTGTCAAGGTTCTATTCTAATCCTTTATCCTTCCCATCATGATTCCCAAATTCAGAACTTGCTTACTATTCCAAGCATCACTGTTCAAAGCCTCCCCCAGTTACTGAGAAATACTCTATGGTTTACCTCTCACTTCATTTGTACAAAGTTCATTGCTAAGCCTTCCCCATCTTACTTAACCATGATCACATCATTCCCCTGAAACCCACTAGCACCCCTCCCTTTCACCCAGCCTCCATTTCACAGGGAGATATGAAGCTTGAGAATGAGCAAAACCTCCAAACTGTCCACCTACACAATTAATATTAATCAATGAAGTACAACAGAACTTCTGTTGCAGTTAAAAAGCTGTTGATCAAGATGCATTAACCTATACTTCTAGGATCACCCAGAACTGGTCCAAAAACCCCCAAAATGTTCTCCTTCAAAATCCCATCAACTGCTGCGGTTTCATCACAGTTTCCTGTAGCTATCAGAAACATAAAAGGCAGAACAAATTCTTCAAGCAGAACAAATTCCAGTTAAGATTCTCTGAGCATAAAGGGCTAGGGGGATGCTACAACACCATCATTTTCATTGGTGTAAATTCACATCACTTTCCTTTCAGACATTCTATTAAAAAAAAAAAGGAAGAAATGGCATTGTTTTACTAAGAAAGAAATGAGTACAACTTAAACAGAGTTGAAGCTCACCGGAAAAGAGTTAAAATCTTCATAAAGGAGCATGATACTACTTTGAAGTATAATGTGATTAGCTTCTATATGTTACAAAAAAACCAAACAAACAAAAAAAAAAGCACAACAAAAAATTTTATTTCCAAATGAAGCGCGATTGTTCCCAAAATTGCATTTAGATGACATTGCAGAAATATTTATCAATGCCAACACAGGAATTCAAAACATCACTGGCAGTCTTTCCACAGCATGCAAGAATTCTTTTAGGATTATCACGAGTAGCAAGTCATCTGACAAGCCCTATAACTGAGCAAATATTTACAGGGGTCACCACTTGTCACTATGATACTGCTATATATGATATTTATAGGAGTCACCACTTCTTTTTAAGGTAATGCTACAAATGCTAACACTCATTCGTGGCTTTCTACTTTTAATGACTTGCTAAACAGTAATAAGTGCTAAAGATTAGACCGAAATGAGAGATTAAAACTTCCAGCCACCTCACTGATTTTCATGTATTTGCAGCTCAAAATATAACCATCACCATAGGAATCAACTCTGATGCAAGCTAGAAAATGGTCCAATTATTTAATTAGTTTCAAAAGGGGAAACTTTTAAGAAAACCTGAGCTATTTATATTGTGGGGAAAATAAGGGGAAAAATACAGCCAGACTTCTAAATGTTACCCAAGCGAGAAGAAAGCAACAGTAATCAACATCCACTAACAGTTGGATATATCAAGAACGAACTGGAAAAAAACCACCCATGGGAAATTTCACTGTCACCGGATGTCCTGGACCTGTTCTGTTAATCAACACAGCAGGACAAGCTGACTTCAACACCCTGGTTTGCTCCAGCCTGTGTTTACAGCACTACCAACTGTGAATATTTCATGACACTTCATAAAATCACGGTTTTATGAGTGGGTTCTTTCTACCATGTATGTGGAGGAGTAAAAGAGACCCTCTTTTTAAAGTAATTTTTCACACCTCAGTGATTAATGCAGAGTTAACAACACGTATGCTTTCAAGAAATAATGTTTAAAAGCATAAAATTGGAGGCTAATTAGGGGCAGCCTGAACACTTTGTGAGAGCTACTGCAGAGCATGGGATGGTTTATCATCTAAGAAACCATGTCACAAAGAGCACAAAACATGAGAGACCAAGTACATATGAGAAGCCCTTTTTCACTTCAGAAGACTGTGGCTACCTGTACAAGCAGTCACTAAATGTCATTTAGGTGTAGAGGTGTTGGGGATGAGGAAATTAGATATAAATTTTACTTTGGGATTTGAACCAGACTCTTGATTTGATTTCAGATTTTCACATTGTACTCTTCTTCTGAACTCTCTTAATAGAAATGTCCTTGAACAACAGAAACAATTAATTTAATAGAACAGATTCATCTCAGTAGTTACTTTCTGTACTGACATACCTAGTGTAACATGGCACATGATTCAGGCAGCCTTGGAATTTTCTTAATAAGGTTTTTCAGAGAAGTAAGAAAGTAGTATTATGATTATAATATTTGATTTTTTAAAATGTTTTTGCTACTTTAGGGTTTGGGTTTTTTTAATGTAGAGTACTTTCTCTTCTGAACTTTGCCATCTGCAATTTTCTGCCTTTTACAAAATATTATAACCAATTAAAAATATGTTTTAAATATATATTTTTAAGTTCACTATACTTCAATATACTTAAATAAATTCAACTGGGAGAGACATCTTCTGCCCCAAAGTTTACATTAAACACTACCTAATGGTACTTACAGAAATGAATTTTTTCACGCACAAAAATTCACACATGTATAATTTCTGCATCTATGCTCAATATAGAGCTTCAATATTATCAGGTCCAGAGTAGAGAATTTTTTCATCATTAACCATAGGCAAATATAGATATGAAAATTTATCAGTTTTCAAATAGCTTGGTTCTTATAGTGTTCTTATATCCAAGCAAAATGTTTCAAATTTATATTTAAAGAATTGATGCATATTTGTAATTATTTCCTTTTTGAAACATTTTGAAACCCTTGGTGCATTTTAGTACTTGGACCTTTAGGGGTTTTAATCATGAATGTATCACAACATTTGATCACAGTATGATAATACATTTCCACATTTTTTACTGTAATGCCTGTCTTCTGAGAGAAAAAAAATCATTGCTGGCTAGCTCAGGTGACAGAAACCACCAGAACAGAAATGTGCTCGTTAGTCCAGAGCAAAAAAACAATAAAGCAAACATCTTGTTTGTGAAAAATTTGATGTTTTTAATACTATTTTCATAAGTCATTATTTCACTGTTGAAAAACACAACATGTTCCATCGCCGATTAGTATCTGGTTCAAAACTGAAGCCATTAGTAATAAGGAAAATCTCTACAGGAAGTACATATGACAAGCACATCCTGGCATCTGACAGTATTCCAGCCAACACAACACACAGCTTCACTCTGATGAAAGCCTCTCTCCTTCTGAAGGAGTATCAGCTCTCGGATGCTCAGAGAGATGAATAGTTGCCAGAGGTAAACAGGCAGAGAGAAGTAGGGATGGCAAGAAGCAATACCAATGAATCAGCAGGTGACAAGCAGAAATTTGAATGCACTGTCAACATGCTTCAAGAAAGGTAGGTGTTTCAAAAAATATCAAGTTTGTTTAAGGAGCTATGAGAGAGAAGTATCTGGTGAAATCCTACATTCTAGATAATCACCTAAAGCCAAAATGTTGGCTGAATCAAAGCTGCTTTGAACAAAGCTGACAACATCTTATCCTGCTTTTTGTTTAGCTCTGTCTTCTAACAATATTCTTGTGGATCAACTGATGCATTTTCAACTTTCACCAGTAAGCCCTAATAGCAATTAAGTTTAATTCATTACTGACTTCTTATGAGCATTTTGGTGAAAATATCCTTACAGCACCACAGTAGCAGCAGGCTCCCAGACAGCATAAGTTGAGAGAGGAAGCTGTGCATTTCTAATAGATGCAAATAACTCAGACATCGCCTGTTTCCCATACAGGAAAAATTGGTGTTGCTTATAGCTCACTTGACACACTGTCACAGTGTAAAACATAGCCCTAAAACATACAAGGTTTTATTAATGATATTCCTAACAAGATGTAAGTTCTTCTTAGCAATAACCAAAAACATGACATGACTTGCTGACAAGTAGTGTGACAGCTCCTTTCGAATCAAATGTGTTCAACATAAATAGCAATTCATTATGCCTGACACTCCCTGACAGGTAAGAAATCCTTAACAGCAAAGGCAGTGCTCTGAGAATTTCATCAATACATTTTAAAAATAGCTAATTATCTGCTTCCATCAAAGCTCGCCTGTTCCATACCATGAACTCTCTCTACACACCTCAGTTCAAACGCTGCCTTGATCCTCTTGTGCTCGTACAATGTGTCACTAGAGGGTGCAGTAGCTCTGTTGCTTAGAACGAAAGTGTTTACAAATAAAATGCTAATATATGACTAAGCTCTTTCAATGACCTTATTGAGCCACGTATGTATTGCATACTTTAGGAATTATTTTATTCAAGTTCTCCAAATAACTAAACTTGGAGACAACATACATTCTCTATAGTAAGGAAGACTATCTTGGTTTAAATTCAATCTGTTTCTAAGACTTCATATAAATTAACACCTGAAAAATTAAAAAAGCAAAAGCTCCACTACAGGATTTAGCAAATTAGCCAGTAGTACTGAGAGGAGAAGGCAGGAGCCTTTATATTCTTCCCCAAAAGGTAAAAGAGGAGAGAAACTTCCGAGATCTCCATCAGCTGAACATCTGTCTGGAGGAGCAGCCCCAGAGCAGGGACAGGCACCAGGGCACACAGCAGGGAGGAAGAGAAACAGCAACAGGCTGAAGTGGTCGTATGTACAAACTGGTTTCCTCATCCTAGCAGTGAAACTATATTGGTAGAATTAATACAGGAGCAACATTGTTCAGTACAATTACAAAACATCTTGCATGCTACACCACAGATCATGACAAATTAAGCGTTCAGTTTTGGGCACCTCAGTACAAAAAGGACACTGAGGTATTGGAGCAGGTCCAAAGACGGGCAAAAAAGCCAGTGAAGAGTTTGGAAAATATCCCCTATGAGGAGCAACTGAGGGTGTTGGCGCTGTTTAGCCTGGGGAAAAGGAGGCTGAGGGGAGACCTTATCACTCTTGACAAATGCCTGAAAGGAGGTTGTAGTGTGAGTGGGGTTGTTCTTTCCGGTGACAGACGACAGGACAAGGGGAAATGGCTTCAAGTTGTGTCAGGGGAGATATAGGTTGGATATCAGGAGAAACTTCTTTACAGAAAGGGTTTATAAGCACTGGAACAGGCTCCCCAGGGAGGTGGTTGAGTCTCCATTCCTGAATGTGTTTTAAAATTGTCTGGATGTGGTGCTTGGGGACATGGGTTAGCGGTGGCTCATCAGAAATAGAGTTATAGAGTTAAGGTTGGACTTTATGATCTTGAAGGCCTTTTCCAGCCTGAGCAAAGAATTCATTCTATGTGATTCTAATTGATTCTAAACGATTCTATAAATTAAACATTTCAACCTGCGGCTCAGCAAGAACCAGACCTGAAAGCCCTGCATTACAGTGAGTATTTAGCCCTCCAAGGCTGGATGACCTTCCATGTCATCGATCCCCAGCTTTAAGAAATACTTTTCATTTAGAGAAGCATTGCCAAACTAACATAAGTAAAACAGGCCAAAATATTTTATAAAATAAAACTTCATTTTGCCCAACACCCCAAAAAAATAATTTGCAAGGCCCAGTTTCTTATCTGCAACAGCATACTTTACCAATAGGCAGCGTATAATTTTCTATTCCTTTATTTGCCTATTATTTTCTGGAAAATCTCTTAATCCTTCTGTAGAGTCATCCACTACTCAAGTCAAAATTGTCTTTTCAAAATACATGCATCTTCAGCATTAACATACTCATAACTCTTCCCTGAAACCTGAGAAACTATTCCCAGTAGCCATCTACATTGAATGCATCCAGGAAGCTCTTACAGCATATAAAACTACAGCTGACTTCATCTATTTGACAGACTGGATTTTTTCCCCTCTCATCTCTGCCATAGCAATCTCCAGATTAAGAGAAATCAGTCACACTTCCCACTAAAGACAGTTCAGTCCTTTTCCATCAGATCAGCTTAGCAGCATCCAAATTATTTTCCAAGTACATTGAACACAGATAAGGGTGTGCATGCCAGCACCATGACACATGGCTAAGGAACAGGGCTTGCCTACCAACATCCTCAAGGTGAACTAGGAGTGCTGCCACGAGGCTTCTGTCCTAAAACAGACAAGACCAGGTCTGGGGTCAGGATTAGGTTTTGGCCTCTAAGAACAAGATATGTGAGATACATGGCAAGAGAGGCTCAGGAGCAGCCAAATATCAGCATGAGCTGCAGCTGGCATTATTCCATAAGCCTGGGGTGATCAGTATTCAACAGGATGAGGACAGGCAGCTTTTACTCTGGGGACAGACAGGTCCATCCCTACCAGAATTTTATATCTGCTTCTGATTTCCCTCCTGTGCTAAACGTGGTCATTGCTATACTGCTGCTTGGATGGACATTTAACCTAAGTTCAGCTACCCTATTTCCACCACTGTAAAGGAGAGAGTACTCAAGCAGCCTGAACAGGGGTAGAGGTTTTAAATTAAAATAAGGTAGGTTTAGGCTAGATATAAGGAAAAAAATTTTTACAATGCATGCAGTGAAACACTGGAACAGGCTGCCCAAAGAGACGGTAGATGCTCAGTCCCTAGAGACATTCAAGAAGTCAAGTTTGATGGGGCTCTGAGCAACCTGATCAACTTGAAGATGTCCCTGTTCATTGCAGGAAGGGGTGGACAAGAAGACTTTTAAAGGTCCCTTCCAATCCAAACTATGCTAACACACTTTCAAAAAAGAGAGCTCCTAAGAATGCAGCCTACATTGACAGTACCCAAAGGGTGCAACACAACTCTGGGAAGCAGGGATGAAGACAGAGAAGATGATGTGTTATTTGAGGGGAGGAAAGAGCAAAGAAAAAAAATTCATATTCACTTCAGTTAAAAATAGACTCACAGAATCTGAAATCAGAGTATAGGTTGTAGGGTTCTTTTCTGATAGAAGATCTAATCATTGTCACGATGGCTGGTAAAATGCAAGGTTTTTTTATTTGTTCCTTGACCTGGTCAACATTTGTTTTAACACTTCACCTTCTGAGCCTGACAGACTGTTGCACTCAATCATGTCCCTTCCCACCATATATTTAGTTGAGGGCTTCATGATACACCTAAGTGTCCTTTACACTATCCTATGGGAAGGCACGAGAGCCTGCTGAGAGAATCCATAAGGTAACCACAATAAACAGCAACATTCAGTGAGTTTGATTTGAACTACATTAACAAAGGTGATCTTTCACTGTTAAATCTATATAGAATAAAAAAAACCCAAAACCAAATATATAGAAGCCTACAATAAAATGAAAAAAAGAGCAAAGAAAACTAACTTCCACTTTGTTTACATAAATAGATATATGTGTCTATAAAACCTGGTACACATGAAGGATAACTAATGACAATATGTCAAATGAGAACATTTTTAAAGCTCTGAGCAAATTGTTATATCTATAATTATTACAGCTGTCAATTACAGCAAACTGTCTTTTTCCATCAGCATTTAATAGCTAATGTAGTCTAAAAAATTCTTCAGACAGGGGGTTGTTAATAACTGAGGAAAATGGCAAGCCATTGAGATTATATGACAAGCCTCAGTAACCCATAAACACCTGTTTTTTAAGGCACATCCATTAGGTGTGGGCGGTTTTTTGCAGAAATGTCACTGGCTTTTGATTAAACAGCTATTGAGAAAAGCATCTGGCAATGTGAAAATGCAAACCAGTTTGTGGGCTTTATCTAGTTTTATTTTTCACCTTTTCCTGCATATGAATACATCTGAATCCTATATGCATGTATGCTGTACTCTAGGCTCACAAAGTATACCTAGAATTTTTCAAAAATATTAAAGGTATCAAAACCCACTATCAGTGTTTACAGTGTCGGAAAAGCCTGTCAGATTTTTTTTTCTTTAAGCTATAAAACACCTTTTAAATACACATCTGGAAAGAGAGAGAGTGAACTGAAAAATATGTGGAAGCCAGTTCTAGAAATTGGCATATTTGGAAATAGCTGTTTTTATCATGTTCAACTTAATTTAATACTTCTTAAAAAACAATAAAAAACAATAGATCAAAGCAGCTGAATAATATTGCAGATAAAAAACCAGTAAGTTATAACCAGCCTTTGAGAAAGCACAGCTAAAAGAAATGCTGAGAAAATGAGAAACTATGTAGATTGAAATACAGAAAACACTCCTAGTAAAATAGAAATATTGCCAAGAGCTGTTAAGAAGCAAGACAGGAATGATTCATGTTCATCTACAAAAATCCATATAGTGTTTCTGCAGCTTTATTTTCTTGCAGCTATGCTGCAATGAAAATTTTCATTTTTATATTAAAGCATCAGAAAGGAAAGCTTTGCTCAGTCTTCAGGTTCACAAGATATTAGTGGCAGGGTTTCTGCCTTTAGAGGAGAGCCATAAGGTCTGGTCTCTGGCCTCCTGGGCTTTGATGTGGTGCTGGAGCCAAATGTTTGAGGGGGCAGGTGGCAAGAGGATTTAACACAAGCTTCATTCAAGAGCAGTCTATTCATCTGCCTTCCAAGCAGCACTCTTGATGAACACAGATCTAAGCCACAAGCATAAATAAAAGACAAGATTTAAATGCCTGAAGGTTTTATCTTTACAACTAAAGTGTCCCCTCCACATAAAGCAAAGCATTTGATTAAAACAAGAAACCCAGGAAAACAACAGGGCTCACTTTCTCCCTCAAAAGAGATAGCTCAAAACAAAATAAGCATGCACTGAGCCTGTTGTTTTGATGTGTTTGGGATTGATGAGACTGAAACACTGAAAATCAATGAACAGAACTTTCAAAAGCATGTTGGTTATCTAAAGCATTGTATGACTATTTTAGGGACTACTACTTAACAGGTCATCATACACAAGTTAAGCCTGAACACTGATGATGCAAAAGTTATTATTTTGGACAATAAAAGTCATGTTTGACCACAATGTCTGAAAGCTAAAAATTCTTGTTAAAATAGTGGAGTTAATCTCTCAAAAATCTCTCTTTCCTCAGGAAAACCAAACCAAAACACAACCAACCATTTGATATTTATAACACAACAACTAGTTGCAAAATCAACTATTCAGACTAAAAGTTCAGAGAAAAATATGGATAACCATAGTTTAGGAGAACTTGAGCTTTTCTACACCACTATTTTTACTTGTTTCTATCAAGTATTTGTTAATTTTAGCTACAGGCATCCAGGCATAACAGCTAAAGGCATCTGTCTCTGTGATAACAGGGACACAGATCTTTCCTTTAGTAATGTTATAAAAGAATAATGTTTTTGGTGAATAATGACTGTTTGCTACACAGAGGACAGACATCACACTGCACTCTGGAAAAATCTCTGTTGATATCCTCACCAGAGAGGAGTATCTGCAGGGTCTGAAATGACTGCCAGACTTCCTGATGTCTGGACAGAAACAAATCATGAATTAATTATGCCTGAACAATAGTTTGACAAGTGAAATAAGTCTGACAGTCATGATGGGATAACTTGACATTGGAAGGAGAAGAGAACCCATGCCTGTTAGGTGGCTGTTTTAACCCAAAGATGGAGACCATTCCTGACAGCACTCTGGCAGCCAGCCTCCAGCAGGCTGGGTAACAGCCACTTAGTGTTAGATACCAAAACCCAATGTTTGAACACCAAAATCTGCATTGGTGTAACACAATATCATACATGTCATTCTGTAGTATGTATGTTACCATAACCATTTTGCTTCTTTTCCATGATCACTAGTTTCTGCATTTTTAATGTGAGACACTACATGAGAATAATATTCAGTACTTTGAGTTCTGTGTAATTAAGCAGTTTTAAGTATTTCAGGTGCACATGCATTGGTGCATCTGGGTTTTTTCCAGTTGTCTGTGAGGAGGACACTGTGATCCAGCTGGAACTCTTCCTGCTAGACATACATTGAAGCCTGGTTTTGCTGGCTGGGTTTTTTACCCCGGAAGTTTGCTAACCCTCCTCAAGCTGCTTGCAAGCTTGTTTACTCTTTTCACCAGCTGTGACTGACTGCTTAGGGCTTAAGCTCCAAGGTTCCAGAGGACTAGAGAAGATATTGCCCTCAAAGCTCTTCTGTGGCCTGGAATTGCTGCTGCATTTGTTATCCTTACCTCAGCCTCTCAGTTACCAAATTTCCTGTGAGAAACACTGTGCTCCTAGCTCATTTAGATAATCTGTGAAAAGCAGGCTTGTGTCCTATAGCACTTTTTGTTCTAGCTAGGACTGCAATCAAAATTTCATTTTATAGCTATGAATTCATTACTACAGTTCTTGCTGGGACAGACTGGCAAAAATACTATTTTTACCACCATCCCTCTTTGTACTGAGTATTAAAAAACGTGCAAAAGAGTTGAACTGTAGGTGCCATCTGGCACAACACATTTTTGCACTTAATTTTCATTCAGTTATTATCTGTAGATTGGCCCAGAGCTAAAGTTTTCCCTTCTCTTCCTATTAACCACAAGTCACCATCCCAAGACAAATGGCATCGATCACACAGAATGTTTCAGTGCTCTGTCATACTGTTTTCATGAGAATTAATCATCCATAAGAAGAGAGCAAAAAGCAAAAAGAATGGCCAGCAGCACTTATATTTCAGGAGATACTGATACAGTTGCTGTGATACAGCTGTAGAAGAGGTCAAAGTTCAAACACGCAATGGAAAAACCTTAAACAATTTATGGTTTATTATGAGAAAGTACATAATCATTTTGGTTGAAGTATCACATATCTACCCAAGACTAAAAGAATGGGTATAACTATAAAAACTTGTCAAAGTGAATTTTAACAAAGTGAGACAAGCTGGATATAGCTTTAACCAGAGATACCCTGTTGGTAATTGAGCAGTGCTCTTCCCTTCAAGCCTGCTGATGGAGTTGAGTGCTTTAAGTGGATCAATACAGATAAATGGTCTAAAAGCAAAGGCAATCACAGAAAGCACTAATTTCTCATCATTCAAATTGGGCTGAGAGAATACATGCCTTAAGTGACATCCACCCAAACTTTGGTATTCTCAGCATCCTTGTAAACAAATAAAAGGGAATTCTATCAGAATAAGAAGTGCAACATTTTTCCCGGAACCACTGCTCCATTCCTCCAGATTTTCATACCACTTCCTTCATAACCTCTGAAAAACTAGCAAAAGCAGGACTCATCTTCCCTTTGTTACCCGAGGCTCCTTGCATCTGGCAAGATGCAAAACTGGGATCATGACTGCTAATGACTAGTAAGAAAATATCTGCAAGAGAGATCTGTCAGGACAGGATTTGCAACCAACCATTTCTTGTCAGTTTGAGAAACAACTGTGTAAAGGGAGAGCAATCCAACAGCTGGATCAGGATGGACAATATTATGAGTCCAGAAAATTTTTGTTGTTGCTGTGGCTGGGATCTGGGGAGAAGGCTGGGAGCAACGAGGCTACCAGTGCCAACACAAATGTGTTTACAATAGGCAATGCTTTGAGATTTCTTAACCTCAAGCCCAGTCACCCCCTTCATAGTTTCATCACGTCCACAAAGTTAGACAGACAAGACTGCCTCAGAGTAACCCTGTTTTTCAAGTGCAAACATCAATTTCAATACCCTGTAGATTAACTGGGAAAGAGGAAAAATACTATTGCTGTAAACAAGTGAAATGCAGCATAGGAGCATTGTGGGTGGCTTGGGTGAAATCTGCACCCATTCAACAGCAGCAAACCCAGAACAAAAGTATCTCAGAAGGCAGGGAGCATAACCCAGCTCTGCAAAAGCAGTGTCCCTTGGCAGCCAGGGAGCCAAACCCCAGCTTTTCCATCACTGAGCTGTGGGTTGGAGCAGCACAGCAGAAGCTGTTGCACAGATCTATAGTCAGCATTGGCTCTTGACATTGACACCCTCACCTGTACAGCACTGCTAACAGTTAATGCATCACTGGGCTACTTTTCAGTAAAGAGTATTTGTTACAACTTTTTCAAACAAAAATGTCTTTTCCTCTGCTCAGTGAAGCCTCTGGTTAATGCCCAGCTAGCACAGGAGGACACAAGCTATTCACATCTGGTGTCCAGTCAGGAAAGCAAGCCAGGAATGGGGGGGAAAAAAAAATTTAAAAATTCCCATACTCAACCAATGACTCCTACTCAATTTTATAGGTTGTTGTGTTTTAGGGGAGAGGTTTTCAGGTGTTTTGAGGGATGGTGTTGTTTGGTTTTATGGGGGTTTCTTTTAAAAGGAAGCAGGAGAGAAAGAAAATGTATCATTTATCAGCATTTAACCTTTACTTGCAAGGACAGTTCTACCACATGCAAAGATCGTGGCAGGAAATTACCCTCAATATTTTATTGAAAAGAGAGCTCCTTTGAAGTGGTTACTGAGAACATCAGAAGATTAATCTCAGCTATTTGCCAATGCAATGCAAAATAAAAACAGGCAGCTGAAAATTTAATCAATGTTTAAAATTCTAGAGATTATGGCTCAGAATTTGTGTAAACATGATTTTCATTGATTTCAGCCTCTATCACGGGTTTTGAAACAAAACCAAAAAAGAAATCATGCCATATATTTTCTGTCCACAGGGGGGCAAAAATGGGCTGCTCTATAGAAAAGAAAAAAAAAAGCATTTCTAAACAAGTATGTAATTGTATGCAACTTTTCTTCCCAGTATTTTATTTCTTTATTTCTAATCAGGCAAATATATTATCCAATTTTCCAAATTACCCTTGGCTCGTTTATGTTTCATATAACATTATGGTAATATTCTCATCAAGCCACTTCAACTAATTCAAGTATTCTTTTTCTTTACTCCTCACAAGCCTATTCCTCTTTTGTCTGGTTCTCTAACTTATAGGAATTAATAGTTTTTGGTTAAAGAGCAAAAAGGGGTTCCTGAAGTTCTTTAGCAACGAATCTCTTTATTGAAAGCTTTAATAACCCAGCTACACTAAAACACAACCTAAACACATACATCTTTTCTGGCAGAGCTTGCAAAAGTATACTGGACCTGCTTACCTGGCTATATATCCTACAATCCAGTTTACATTATCTTTACAGGGTTTAAAGGCTGCAAAGAACACTTCTCTCTGAGTATCTGCTTCCAGTAGATCTCAATCTTTTTTTTTTTTTTTGTTAAACATTAGTCTACCCAGGCTTCATCACACATGTATAGCTGCACAGGAACCGAAAAGGTTGGTATCCCAGCTATCAGAGCAAGAACTGATCTACTGGAATTTCTGTCCAGTCTCCACTTACAGCAATTGAAGAGCCTTCTCAATATTTACTAAGCATTTCTTAAAAATTCACCACTGGTTTAAGAATTATAGCAATCTGAGGAAAGGAAAGAGAATATTCCTTTCCTAAGACAGTGACCTTAGTATTCAAAACCCAAATTACTTATAAAAGACTGCACCAACTGCTTAACCACTTCAACAGGAGCTAAACTGGTGTTCAGCCCAGAAGTTGAACAACATCCCTAAAATGAGGCACACTGCTTTGCAGCTGGAGCAAAAAGACTGGGATTCAAACTCAGAAAAACAGCTGAATTACCTTTCTACCATGAGTCCTTACCCAAAACCAGAACCAGCCTGTATCATCAGTGAGTGTCTACAACTCAAACGCTCTTCCTCTGACTAACGTTGGCACTCACTGGACAAACAAATCCTTCTGGATGGGCAATGTCAACATCCCCTGGGATATTTTTGGAGCTACCAGGAATTCAGCAGCAAAAGTTTTATGACAAAACTAACTAGAGTCAAACCTGTGAATCCACATTAGACAAATAAGAACAGCTGATAGCACAGTCAACAAGAGTTGAGGCATTTCATAAGACACAGTTTTAAACACATCTACAGTCATCATTAATCAGACCAGTAAGATTTCACCGTACTGTGTGGCTCACAATGAAACATGCATTATCCTGATCATCATCTCAGAAAACTACAGGGTACACTGCTGCCTCTTGTCAATTTACATTATTTTCACTGACATTTCTGTTTAGTAAAAAGAAGTCTTCAGGCAAAAAAAACCCCACACTCACAGAAATACTGATTATAACAAGCATGTGGCCATTTCCCCCCAAAGACTCTATCAAACTATTTTATTTTTTCATGGAATCTTTTATCTGAATTTGCTTGAAGAAAAAAGGCTTGATCTTCATAGTGAGTTCTCCAATCAAGTTTCATGCAGATAATTTTTACATGATGTGTAACCACTAATTTTACATTATATTCTTTACTGGATATTTTACTAGATATAACGTAAAGATTAAATATCTATTTTCAGAAAATTTCTTCATATACAAAAGCAAATGCTCTTATC
This sequence comes from Calypte anna, assembly GCF_003957555.1. NCBI lineage: Eukaryota > Metazoa > Chordata > Aves > Apodiformes > Trochilidae > Calypte > Calypte anna. Next base: position 9,667,526 of record NC_044252.1, read on the forward strand.
TGAAATGTATCCTACAGCATTTTGACTGTCCATTGCAATGCTGAGCAGCAGCAAGATTTAGCACCAGCAGAATTCCATCACTTACAACTGAGTTGTAGAGCTCAAAGCAAGTCTCATTGAGACAGAAAGGTGAGAGACAAACACAAGTTCACCTTAAGCCTGGAGGTTCTTTCATTCCCATAAAAATACTGATATTTTGAAGCACAATTGGAAAAAAGCAAAGTACTTAAACCTACAAGCCTAGATCAAAGCTCTTCTCTGCACTCAAGCCACAAAACAGGAGCAGCTATTCTATGAAACCTAGGCCTAGAAAGCATTTCCCATATGAAGCATTTCATGTGGATCAGCACCTGAAAATCAGTGGGACTTCCACAAGCCTCAAAGGCTCCATAGGACTAAAGTCTACAGGGAATAGAAAGTGTCCTTTCCAAGAAACATGTTTGTCAAATCACAGGCATCAGCCATCAAGACTTCCTCACCCAGGCTTCCTCCTCTTCCAGTGCTGTATGCACAGCACATCCTTCTATCCCCCTGCATGGCAGAGGATTGGAATACCAGAGCAGCAGAGAGGTTCTGCATGGGTTTGCCTCCAGGAAACACTCTTTCCTACAACCCCACACCCAGTGCATTCTCACAGTAGGAAAAGAAAAAGGGTAAGAGATTCAAGAGGAAAAGAAAAGAATGAGAGGTCAGAGAAAAGTCCTGCCCAGCTCAAGAGCCAGCTGGCACAGCAAACAGAGCAAAATAAAACTCTAGCCGTGATGGACGTGGTTTTGTACCACATTTGTAATACCCCAAAATAAAACCTAGAGTCTGGTGACAACCAAGTGACAGGCAAATGGGGGTCTAAAAATCAAAGCAATTCACATGATGACTATGAGAACTATATCAAGTTAGGTCATCCATTTCATTCTGTTGTTGCTGAGCACACATAATTGCTGGACATCTTATTAACATAGGCTCTTACAGCTTGTGGTCCCTAAAGCCTGAAATATTTATAAGGGGACAGAGAAAAGCAAGAGGGAAAGCACATGCTCCCTACAGGATATTCACTTTCACTGACAAAACAGGATATAGATTGAGAACATAATTCATCTCTCTTGCACGGAAAAGGAGTACAGACAGTGTGTCTTGTACTTCTGGTTCAATTAACCTAATCCCCACTGCCATAAAGACCTGATCTTCAGGGTTTGCTTCCCTTAAAAAGTGAGGAAAAAAATGTACTATTTTTTTCCCAGAACAATTTGTGACTGGAACATTTTAAACATTGTTCTGCTGAAGTGAGCTAAGGCATTACTGCACAGCGATACCAGACTGCACTTCCCTGGCTTGCCATTCCCAAATTGCAATTGTTGATTTCTGCTCCTTAGCTAATCAGAGTTAAGAGGTTTTGCCCCATTTTGTAAGAGTGAAGCAATTTCTCTTGCTCTGTAACTCTATTTTATATCTAACAAATAAGCTGTTAACTGCTACTTTGTACCCCAGCATTATGTAATAAGCTGAATCCTACAGTCCAACTGAACCATGTAGCTGTGATACTTATGAAGAAGCCACATAATATTAATTAAAATATTTGGACAAAACTTGTTCCCCAAATGGTGCTCTCCTGTCTGTCTTGAATACCCAAAATATATCTGAGTTGCAACAGTTCTTTAGTTGAGTTGTAACTCAAGTTTTACCAAAAATCTTTGTCTCTCCCATCGATTTAGTAGCTGGAAAAAAAAAAAAAAAAAAAAAAAAAAAAGCACAAGGAGAACAGTCTCATATTTTGATTCCTTATCCAACACAGGCCATGCATACTGAGAGAAGCTAAAAAATTCCAAGTGCTAGAAGTGTTCCCAGTCAGCCAGTATGAGCTCAGGCCTTCTAAGTCAGGAAAGTCCCTCCCTTAAAAAGCCACAACACAAGAGGGAGAAGACAGAAGCGCGTTGCCTGACATCCACGTTGCCTCTTTACAAATCAAATACCAGTTTCAGAAAGAACTGCAATGCCAACCTCTTCCTGTCTAAACATCCCTTACCTTAGAAAGGAAAGCACAATCAGAGATGTCAGGTTTCCTTGGGGCAAAAGCCAAACACAACCCTACACTGAGCCTCAGCCCTGTGAGGGCATTTGGGCAGAAGGGGCAGAGATTCATCAAGCAGCTGACACTTACAAACCCAAGTTGCAGTAAAATACAATAGCACCCGGTTCCACCTCTTCCCAACAGCATCATTTTTAAATTTTCCTTCCACTTTTTGTAATCACAAACTGGCTGAAGTAGGACCATTTCATGTATTTTTGCTTTAGCCTTTTCTAGTCTAAACACAGTTCAGGAACAATTAGAAATCAATTTCTACTTTATGTATTTTGATGCAGAAAGCTCAAATAGGGTTAAACAGGCTTAGGCTTGGCATGTTAACATACACTGCTTCTCTGTAATTTATTAAGTAAATAAAGGCCACAAAACTTGAAAAGGCAGAAGTTAACTACTCTGGGTGGAGAACTGAAGAAAATGCATTTTCTGCAGCCTTACTAAAAGATTTTATGTGTGCCAGCATTTCAGAGGATCAACAGTAGTTTTCATGAACAGTTTCACAGGGTTCGTTCTATGCATAGAGCGAGCTCTACAAAGCCATTTTTATGAAAGTAGAGGAGCCACTATTTAAAGTAGGAATGTAGAGATTAAGGTCAATGACAGAGGGAAGTTTTAAAACTGTCATGCGGGGAAGGATGTTCCACTCAAAAGCTGCAAGGAGAAGGGCCATATGAATTTAAACCTGATTCGATACAGACTTATAAATATTAAATATGTGCACTGTATTTACACATCTTGCTACATTCATCTCTATCTATATTTAAAAAAACACATTTGTGCTTATTGTACAATAGTTGTGTGTCACTCCATCTTTTTCCCATACTAGTAGCTCTTGGAGACAGATGACATTTACCAAATAGATACATAAGGGAAGCCATATATTGTATATGACATTAAATTTATTGAACTTAACTGACAGATAATGCTATATACAGCATCACAGCTGATGTCTCTTCAAAGTTATGGATCTGCAGTAGTTCTTTAATAATATTGTGGCTTATCTCTATATGCAGAATGTACAAATGTAAAAAGGACAAGAAAAAAATAATCTAAGAGATTCAGACAGGTTTCATTATTAATGCAACTTTGTATTGGGTTTGGTGCTACTGTATTACTTGAAACACTGATAACAATTATGAATGACAAGGATATTTTACAGCAGAATGAATCCTTCTGGAGCTCTTCCTTTGACTTGGATTGGGGTTAGCCCAGAAATCCTACTGGCAATCACTTGTAACCAACTGTCTGAAGCAATCACAAAATCTGAACGTAGTATATTGCACGTATTGCAACTGTGTCAAACACAACTGACTACAGCAGTGTGTGGCATTAAGCCATCACTTAAGAAGCTCCAAAATAAAGCCCCAAAAGAAACACCCATGATTTCACCATCAGGAAAGAAAAATGCTGAGTTGTCACTAATATTAATAATTTGTCTGAAAATTAGTTTCCCCTTCACAGTACCAGCACCACCCCCAACCCCCCATCTCCTCCAAAACCAACAAAAACCAATGGGTTTGTCCTCCATCTTGCTCTCTATTCCTGGCCTGAAGTGTGAACTGAGCCAGAGCAATAAATTGATCAACTGAAAGCTAAGAAGAAAAAAAATATTAACAAATAATCTTCCGTCCCGATGATCAGTTCCTTCATATAAGCCACCAATGAATGCACAAAGAGTAGTAACAGCATAAGGAATGCAGGAATGAGTGCCTGGAAATTGGAAGAAGAGTAAAGGCAGAACTGCAGTAGCCAAATTGAGTTAAAATGATTGCAAAACTCCAACCTGAGCACATCTGGAAGCATAGGAAGACTGCAGGGTATGCACAGCTGCAAGAAAGCAATGCACTCACACTGAGCTGTAGGAAAATTTTCTTCTGTGGGGATATAATAAGCTTAGTTATGGACTTCTTCCCCCTTCAATAAGTCTTCAGATCTATCAGTGGCAATCACTAAGGCTGTATCTCTAGTCCTGCCTCCATAAGCAGAATGTCATTCACAAAACCTAGAGGAAAAGTATAATAATCCCTCCAGAGATGTCAAACAGTGCCTCCCACAATATCCTACATAATTCAGTTCCTTACGTTTTTAAGCCAAGTAGGCTCCAACAGGCAAAACACCCAGGAATTACTTCATCATTGCCTGAGTAACTTTATACTCTGACCTTCTCCATAGATACAATATCAGGTAAAACACAAGGTAACTTTTCCCTGACAGTCAAGTATTCTTTATCATTCAGGATGTAGCTACTTGCAAGCACATGCTCGGTTCTCCCAAGTAGATAACCATGCAAAGTGTTCCCTTAAACCTACCAGATTGGGCCAGATAGACAGAACCTGAACTGAATTATGAACTCTAAGGATCATAGAAAAGGTGTAACCAAACCCTGAAAATCATCCTTTCCAGCTCAGTCACCGCAGAAAAGAAAGTCCATGTATTATAGCCAAGAGCTCAAAAACCCCAGGAACTAGAAAAGGGCAAACAAGGCATAAAACACCACATGCATTTGTGAAAACAACTCTGATGTGAAACACTGGGCATCCAGGAAATAAACCCTGATGAAGAAAGGGAAGAAGAAGAAAGACAAACACTGTAGAGAATTAAAAAAGAAGAGCCTAGAGGATCAGCATCTAGGAGAGAATATAAGAGATAAGCCTGCAGCTGTTGTGAAATACAGAGAGAAAGCAGGGTGGAGCTTACCTAAACCAGTGAGGAAGAGAATATAATTCAATTTGAAGCAGAAAAAAACAAAAAACAAAAAAACCCCAAACACATTCAGGCCTCCAAAAACAGACCTGGATTTTACAGGACATAGACAGGAAATAATAGAACCAAGAGCAAGTGACATGGAAGATTTTTTGAAACCAAAGACAAATAGGGACTGAAGGAAGACAGGAAAGGCAAGTGGTTAAGTGTTTAAGCATGAAACAAGAAACAGTTAAGCATCCAATATTTCTTCTTTCAGGGATATAATATTTTCTCACTGAGCACTTCATATCATCCAGGATTCCAGATATTGATCTCCCCATTTATGTACTGTTGTGTCCTCCATTGTGAAGCTATTATATTCTTTTCAGTCACATTTGAGTTTGCCAAAATAATCATGAAAAGCATAGACTTTACTTATTTAATATTCTGATATGTGAACCTAAAATTACTATCAATATTATATCAACATTATACTAAAAGAATAGAAGTTTAGAAGTTAAAAATTCTCAAATTAAAACCTGGGTCTTTTCCTCTGAGTTGGAGAGATCTGGTTTCTCCAGCATTTCTGTTTTACAAAACAACACATCTGCATTTTTCTTTTTTTTTAGAATGATCCAGGTTGAAAAGGACCTCTGAGATCATCAAGTCCAACCTTTAATCCACTGCCACTGTGGTTACCAGACCATGGCACTGAGTGCCCCATCAGTCCCTTCTTAAAAACCTCCAGGGATGGAGAATCCACCACCTCCCTGGGCAGCCCATTCCAATGCCTGATCACCCTCTCTGTAAAGAATTTCTTCCCAATATCCAACCCAAACCTCCCCTGGCAGAGCTTAAGTCCATGCCCTCTTGTGTTACTGATGGCTGCCTGGGAGAAGAGACTGAACCCCCCCTGACTCCAACCTCCTTTCAGGGAGTTGTAGAGAGTGATGAGGTCTCCCCTGAGCCTCCTCTTCTCCAGACTGAACACCCCCAGCTCCCTCAGCCCTTCCTCACAGGACTTGTGCTGGATCCTTTCTCCAGTCTAGTTGCCCTCCTTTGGATCCACTCCAGCACCTCAATCTCCTTCCTAAACTGGGGGACCCAGAACTGGACACAGGACTCAAGCTGTGGCCTCACCAGCGCTGAGTACAGGGGCAGAATCCCTTCCCTGGACCTGTTGGCCACCCTCTTCCTGATCCAGGCCAGGACGCCATTGGCCTTCTTGGCCACCTGGGCACACTGCTGGCTCATGTTCAGCTTCCTGGCAATCCAGACTCCCAGGTCCCTTTCTGCCTGGCTGCTCTCAGCCACTCTGTGCCCAGCCTGGAGCTCCCCATGGGGTTGTTGTGGCCAAAGTGCAGGACCCGGCACTTGGCTGTGTTGAACCTCATCCCACTGCAATCAGCCCAACTCTCCAGTCTGTCCAGGACCCTCTGCAGATGAGGGGATTGAGTCCACCATTAGCACGTTCACAGATGACACTAAGTTTGGGGGTAAGTGTGAATCAGCTGGAAGGCAGGAGGGCTCTGCAGAGGGACCTGGCCACAACAACCCCATTGAGAGCTCCAGGCTGGCCACCAGGCACTCACCTGATGATAAAAGGAGATCAGCTTGGTCAGACAGGACCTGCCCTTTCTAACCCTGTGCTGGCTGGGTCTGATCCCCTGTCAATCCTGTAGGTGCTATGTGATTTCCCTCAGGATGATCTGCTTGTCAGCCCAATTTATGTTGGTCACAGTGTCACAGACAATGTTTCCCTGAAGTCCCTGTGAGTCACAGCCTTCCTATAGGGACAGCCCAGAACAACAGCTTGCAGGCAAGTGTTCAGCTACCTCAGCATTTGGGGCTACAAGCAATGGCTTCCAGCATTAGCTGTTCTCTTATTTGGCAGAAATTCTAACCCTGATTTTCAGACACAAACTCAGTCTTCAGTTGAGAGGTGTCAGTGCAATGGCCCTGCTAGGACTCCAGTAGAAGGAAGCCATCACATAATTTTAATTTGCTTGGGTTTGCTTGTAATTTTTCTTTCTTTTCTTGACCACTGTCTTTGTAGCCTAGCACAGTCACTGATGTCCTACCGTACAGGCTGCCCAGGGAGGTTGTGGAGTCTCCTTCACTGGAGACATTCAAAACCCGCTTGGACACGTTCCTGCGCGATGTACTCTAGGTGGCCCTGCTCTGGCAGGGGGGGTTGGACTAGATGATCTTTCGAGGTCCCTTCCAACCCCTAGGATTCTATGATTCTATGATTCTATGATTCATTGCATCTGATACCAATCTGAGCTCGACAAGTTATTTGCTGTTTTGAACTGCTCGCGTCACATATATGCTGTCTCATTGTCTCAAGTCATTACTTGCCTCTTGAAAGTAAGGAATTCCTGAGTGCAATTTCTTCTGATACAATTATGCTACTATGAGGGCTATCTTCAACTACTACCTTTTCCTTTGATGGATTCAGGTTGCAATTTTTGCACATTTTTTGTCTGTTTTGTTCTGTGCTTTTGCAAAGAAAAACAGTCATGCAGCAGCATTTTTATCCTCATCCTGCAGTGTCTTGAGAAATTCCTGTCTGACATACATACTTTGTGCTTGTAACTGTGTCCTTGTCTTTGGCTATAGGTTAAGTCAAAGGCTTTTTTGTTTGTTTGTCTTAAGATATTTAGGGTGATTTTTGTGTGCTTTCTTGGTCAGATCTCTGAATTTTTCTTCCTTGTTACAATTTTCAATGAATTAGCTTAAGTTTTATGAAGATATACTTGTCTGAAACTATATCCTGCCCAAAGAAGGCAAAAAATTGATCTATTTTTCAGTTGTGGATTACAAGAGTTGAAAAGATCTGTCATAAACATTTATATAGAACTGCATATTTTCTCATTATTTTTCTACAACAAGGCTATTGAAAACAAAATCTCCTATTTCTAATACTGATATTTGCAGAAGGCTTCTTGAATTTTATAGTTTTTCTCAGCCTACTGCTTGTGAATCATGCACCAACTTTAATCTATCTCAACTAACACACTATTCTTATTCCTTCTCCTGATTCACCAGAATTAAACTTCCTAAGCTGCAATTTTAGCTAGTTTATCCAGAGCCACCATGCTAGGGAGCATTACTCAGAACAGAGATTGGCAGCCAGGAGGACAGTGAAGGATGCAGCAGGCTATCTCACCACCCATCTGAGGAAAGCACTTTTGATTCACAGTCACCATTCTTGAAGTACAACTCATGCACTTGTTGAGATAAACATAAAGGTATTTTTAGCTCCATGCATAAGTTATCAGGTTCTGTACAAATACTCCTAACGTTCCACAGATTTCAGTGGTTAGGGATTTATGGCTCACCTCATCTTCCATCAAAGTTCATGAGAAAGCTGAAAACATGAATGAAAACAGAAGCAGACCAAGCAAGGAAGCATACTAATCTGAAATGTACCTAAGTCTACAGGGTATATGTATTTGATAATCATTATGGCACTGAGTTATCACAAAATTTTAACATCAGTGCTTTGCACTGAAGTTTGTGTTGCTTTTTGAATCCCGCTCTCCCCAGCTTATGTTTTGTCCCAGCTCAAATACAAGGGGGTAACATTCACATATTCTAACACAAAAGAAGATGGCTTAAATCTCATGTAACAGTACTTCAGGGAATCCAGTACCTTTTCCCCTCTGGATTAATGGAGACAGGAAGACATAAAGCTGAAGCTATTCTTAAAGAAGTAAATGTGCCACACTGATAACCACAGTCATTGACTAAAATCCTTATCACCCAAATACATATGGTGCAAGCTGAGACAAGACCACTCTCCTGTACTTCTGTATAATTTTATGTTGAAAAAAATCATTACATGGTAGCCATGGTTACCCATAGAAGATAAGAGCAGCATTTTTCATCCAACAATGTCAGAAATGTGCATAAATTCAGGATTTGCACTTGATGTTTTTTTCAGGCCTCCCCATCTGCACATTTATTTTCTGCTGCCTGTGTATATGCTTTAACATACTAGGATTCTAGATATTTCAGGAAAGAGATTCTTTTTCTCTCTTGTTAATCTAAAAAGCAATTTCCAGTTATCCCTAAAGCACAATTTAATTGCAAATCTATTCCAAAAATCAGAATCTAAAGCTTATCTAAAAGCTTTTAAAACAATTGTCAGGCTCATAATAAGGAGGCTCCACTTAAAAGTGAGCACTTTTTTACTGAAAGATTATACTGTCTGTGTACTAACTGGTACAACATTGCTTTATCTTCATGTTATAAAAAAAAAAAAAAAGCAAACCCAAACCCAGTGCTAAAAGAAGACATTAACTTATTTCTTCTACTAAACCCCTGCTGTTTTATTTAACAAATAATGAAACTCCATGTTGTTTCATGGCTTTATTTTTCATACAGGTAAAATGGATGCAAAACATTTGTGAGAGATGAAAATCAGATTAGCTGACTGCTAAATTTTAGAAAGACAAAAGTGTGAGTGTCAAGATAAGTGCAGTGCTGCCTTAACTGTGGGGGCTGTTTGCAGACCTGCAGCCCAGGTCATCTGCTATTCCCAGAAATATTGCATTGGCTCTGTAGAGCTCTTCCACTCAAAATTAAATAAATAAATAAATAAAAAAGCTAATTCACCAAAAGCAAATGTATCTTCCAGAAACAGGCAAGCTGCAATTACCACTCTAAAGACAGATTAGAGATTGTCCACTGAAGACACATTTTTAAAAATGTACCTGGCAGGGAGATCTGCTACCAGCTCACCCCAACCAAGTTCCCACTTAAATAACTGGGAGGATCACCTTCAAATTTAGTTGCCTGGTCTCCTAAGGATTTCTCATGGAAACAGGACTCACAGAATTAAAAAAAAAGTGAAATAAAATTAGGCAGCCCAATACTCACTGGGCCATCTGAAAGATACTGTCAGTCCTTTCTCCATGTGCAACACTGTGCCAGGAACACACAGGCAGCCTCCCATGGTGATGGCTACAACAAAAAGAACAGACTGCTTTGTCAACTGCAGGAAGAATCTCTTCCCTGCTCCCAGTTTCTGGATGGCCTTTGTACCTCCGTGTGCCAGCACAGGTGTGTATGAGCTCCTCTATTAGTGTTTTAGGGTCACTAGTGACAATGAACAGAATATATTCAGCAGAGTAGTGCTTTGCAGCTAAAAGATTTAAAGCTATTTGCAAGACACAGTAATTTAAATCCAAACCAGCTTCAAAGGGATCCTTATCACATGCACACAATATTCCATGCCTGCATCAGCCAACAGCGGCAGAGAAGCTTGGCAAACAAGCTCCTGCTTAAGTAAAGAATTATTAGGAGCGAAAAATCAAATTTTATACTTTATTTAAACATGACAGAATAATAACTAGTGTTGGAAAAAACAAACTAAACAAAACTTGTCTCAGTGAGATACACTGACACAAACCAGCATCTGACTTGGCCCAGGATGGCAGGGTGTAACAAACAGTTAGTATCCTGTGCCAGAGAAAAAGGGACACAGCCTAGTTGGGCCAGGATGCAACTCTGTGTGCACCAAAATGGATCACTGAGGTGGAACCTAGCATGGCAGGAGGGGTTCTAAAGAGATCCTCCTGCCATGCTTTCAAGAAGAGAAAGAAATGTTGCTTTTACTTGAACAGAGCTGAAGATGTCAGTTCAGGATGTTTTAGAAGCCTAAGGTTGAAATGGTGGTTTGGAAGTAGATTTGGGTAGGATTTCAGGTCAGTATTTAACCTTCAGGAAATGAATGATGCCTGTAGTACTTAGATGCTCCCCTAGATGTGATATTTGCACTAAATATTATTTTCTATTTCCTTTTGTGCATCCCTCTATTTGTAAAAGACTGAATTCTTTTTACACTGACATTTAAGTATTTATTGTTTTATTAAGTCCACTGAAGAAAAATATTGTTTACAATGTCAAAATAAAGAATATTACAAAAGAAATTATTCCTATTTTTCAGATGTGCTGAAAAAATATGTTTTGAGGATAACCTTGTATTTTAAATTAGAGTAATCATTGCTGGATCCATTCAACTGGCTGTTCTTGCACAACATTCAGTCTCCTTTTCAGCAATTCTGAAATTGAGGCTCACAAAGCCTATGGGATTTATTTTAACTGAAGAGGTTTTAGTGATAGCCAAAGCTTTATCTTTTTTTACTTTTTAAATCCAGATATTCATAGGTCTACATTTAAACTCAGACCCAGCTGCATTCATATCCAGCAACAACGAAGATGCAGATCAACATAAGATGGATGAGTGTTAAGACACCTACCTCAATTCTGCTATTCATGGATTTCTCATATAAAAGAAAATTTCAGGATAAGAAGCAATTTACATAGTAATTGCTACATCAACTGGGATGATGTTAAAGATAATGCCAGAATGCAGAACACATTGTTTGCAATAATTTCTCACACACACCCTACCAACTGTCTTAGTCTCTCCCCATTCATAGTCCATTTTAGGTGTCTGCAAAGACCTGTATACCTAACACTGTCACATATTTATGATTCTATTTACCTTGTGAGAGTTTTCTTTCCAGTGTTACCCTTTTTTAAACTATTATCTGTATATATTAACAATGGGATAAGTGATTAGCAAGTCTTTTGTGGTTTTTTAGTGAACAAAAGATTCTTTACTGACTCATTACAATCTGCTGCCTGTCTCTCAGCACACACAAACAAAGGAGTCTCTAAACTGTTGCCCAGGGCTTTGAGACAATACACTGAAAAATGAAATTTTTAAATCTATAGCCATGTGTATTTTAGAACATGTTCCTCCCCAAAAATACATTGTGTAATTTGCATGAGCAACTTCTGTAATGCACCAATTTGTGGCAAGCAGGGAGCAGTGAAAATACCAACAGAACTGCCTACTTCAGAATAAAAACCTGCTACTGACCAGAGAAGAGAAAGAAGACTTCTGAAGTTCCACAAAAAATTTGCATATTTCCTTTAGTTTCATCATGCATAAAGTGTTACTATAATAGCTCTGTAACTCCTAAAACATGTTTGAAGATGCTGCTGTGTTTAATAGGAACACAGAGCAATGAAATTATTTCTTTTTTCTTTTACTTGATAACTAATACCAGTTTACCTAAAGCTGTAATCAAATTAGGTTTTCAATCTCATAGTCTTGTAAAGTCTCAACATTTTTAAGTTGTTTTGTTTTGTTTTCAATTCCCCATTATTACATTCCAACAATTTTCTTAGACACATGGACTTTCAAAGGCAGCAATAACAAGCAACTTCTCAGTTCTATTATTGGAAAATTTTTTCATACATCCTCTCCTACAAAAACTGCATGTACTTTTCAGGTGCTTAGCTGATCTCTAATAGCTGCAAGTACTGCACAGATGCTCATCTCACCAGGTACTTTACTTAACGTGCTCAGTAGATTCTGTCCCTGCTACAAAGCAGTCAGCATTAGAGCCCTGAAAACATAACTTCAGGAGACATTGTCACAACACAGCCACTAATAAGGTAACACAGGCAATCAAAAATATAGAATCACAGAGTAGTTTTGGTTGCAAAAGACCTTTAGGATCATTAAATCCAACTGGTAAACTTAGCTCTGCCAAAGCCAGAGCTAAACCATGTCTCAAAACACCATAACTACAGGTCTTTTAAATACCTCCAGGTCTGGTGACTTCTCCACTTCCCTGGACAGCCAGCTCCAGAGACTGACAACCCTTTCAGTGAAGGAACATTCTTAATACAGCCTAAACCTTCCCTGGCACGAACTGAGGTCCTTTCTTCTTGTTCTATCACTTGTTACTTGGGAGATGAGACCAACAGCCCCTTCCCTACAACCTCCTTTCTGGGCAGTCATAAAAAGTGAGAAGGTCTTCCCTCAGTCTCCTCCAAACTACACAACTCCACTTCCCTCTTCTGCTCCTCATAAGACTTGTACTCTAGACCCTTCACCAGCTTTGGTGTCCATCTCTGGACTTGCTCCAGAACCTCAATTCTTTCCTGTAGTGACAAGCCTTAAGCTGAAAAGGGTGTTTGAGGTGTGGTCCCACAAGTGCTGAGTACAGGGAGACAACCGCTGCCCTTTGTTACAGACGTTTCTCTAAATCAGTATTTTTGGGGACTGCTGTTACCTGAAAGTGCTTCAGAAATGTATTCAAAGTATCAGGTACTTCAACTGTGACTCACTGCTATACATCAGGGTTTACTGCTGGTCAGGCTTGATTTGTCAGAATCTGCAAATACAATGGCCAGAGCAGATTCAAAATGTTAAGCAGGAATGAGTCATGATAATGCCAGAGAGAATGACCTCAGTTTTTCTAGTCTACAACAGGTCATATGGTGACTCTGGTTTTTACCATGAAAAGTTATTTCTGGATGAACTGTTTGTTCAGGAAGGCAAAATCATCCTCAGTCAGGATAACTGATTTGAGAATGAAGTGTCTGAAGGTTTACAAACAGAGCAATATTTGAAAGCTAAAAATAATGATTATTCAAACACACTTAAAACCACAGTACAATGTGTTGTGATCCTGCCTCCCTCAACAGGGTTGTACTGGGTTGTGCACTCCCCTGTGGTTTGAAGAAACACCTGGATGGTGAAAAAACAGAGCAACTTAATGCTGGACCACTTCTTTAGCATAACTGTCCTGCTGCAATTTTAAATTACATACAAGACAAGGCCCTGTTCATTCGTGATTGTTAGAGAACCCATGACACCTGAATGCCAGTTTCAGTAATCGAGATAAATTCCTGTTTGGGAAATTTCAATTTATTTCTTTACATATTCTCTGCAGTTTCATTAAAGTATAAATATTCTTCTCCTCCTGTTTGACATTAACATGTTCAGTGCCACACAGCCTAACAATATTTTTTGTGGCAACCAAAGCCACTAATATATATAGTTTGCAATCAGGATGTACAACACCCAGTCAAATGATGATACAAGAAAGCAGTGATTCAATTTTCAAAGTAATATGGTGGAAAATCAGCATGTTAACAATTTAGCTATTTTCTTCTTGCCTCTATTCATCACAAAGTAATCTGTAATTATAATATTCAGTCTCTGACACTTGCATTGAATTTTTCTGTTTAAACTGGATATCTACAAAGAATATGTTACAAAATCACTCTGCACATCACGCAGAAGTAATCAGCTATAGGATAGTTTACTAAAATTATTTTTTAAAAGTATAACATAACAGCTACATACAGAAACAGTCACAAGGAACTTACATGAAGCAAGTAGAAACATAAAAGTCTCCCTCTGTAAAAATTAATGTTATTCTGAGAACCAGAGACTTTTCATAAGGCATGAGAAGGTACAAAATACAAGGCTAACAAGACAAGAGAGAAGGTTGAAAGGGTGCTGAAGTATCAAGAGATCAATAACAATACTTGGAGGCCATTCAGATCAAACCTCACTGAATGAGCTGGAGTCACACAGTTCCAGTTAGAAAATAATCATCAGAGTTCAGCATTCATAAACTGAAAAAACTGATTGAGAGTAATGGGAAATGTATACTGAAGGCAAAAAGTTCTAAACCAGATCACAGTAAAACACAAATAAAACATATATACAGAAACATCTGCTTTCATATAAAACTGCCAGGGCAAGTTCTCTATTAAAATGCCCTGAGTGAAAAGAAGAATGTGATTCCTCTCATCTCACAATTCCAGGACACCAGGGGGAAAAGGAACATTAAATTGAACAGGATTTTAATGTATGGTCCCAAATATTTAAACCCAATTGGTTACATTAAAATTATATCCAAACAATTTCTACTTTCAAAGGAAAATATGAATTGAAATGGTGTTTCATTCCTTAGTTAAATAACCCAGGCTGTTCACATTCACATGCTCTAACAAACATTCTTTTGTTGATGTTTTTTCCCAGCTTTGTTATTCACAATAATTAAGGTGTTTTCTATAAGCCACTCAGATCAGGAATTACATGGAATAATGTTCTATATGCTAAATAAAGGACATTACCTCTGATCTGCTGATAAATTTTAAGAGTGGATCATCCCGACCCAATTACCTTGTTCTTTTCGACTGATTGTTTTTGTTGAGAGGTGCAGACAAGAATAGCTTAAAGCCAGGCTGCATGAAGCAACATGTGCTGGCATGTTGGATTAAGAAGAAATGCAGAAAGCTCCATGTATTTTACACACCCCTTAAGGTCATGAGGGAGAGATTCCACTCAGACACCTGAAAGGTAGGTAGAAATTACAGTAGGCAAAGCCCAGTCAGTATACAGTTCTGCAGTTCTACCATAAACAAGCTTCTCCATCTTCCCTCTTGCCAAAACCAAGCAGGTTAATCATACAGAGCAGACTTCTGTTACACAATGATAGATGTGAGAAAGGGTGGTAGTTAAGCAGCTTATTGAGTTCAGCACAACACCCTGAAGTCAAAATTTGAAAACTATATAGAGGAAAATTAGTACTCACTGGCACGAAAGCAACCCCGGGATTTTCTCACTGTGCATATGTGAGATCTGCTGTATGTTGCCAAAGTCTGGTTTACGAGGAAAGTTTTCTCCTGAAGGTGCACTTCATCCCAAACTCATGAGCAAGAGTAGAGTCATAACTAGAGCAGAGGAAGAGTCTTAAAATGTACTTTCACACATTATCACAGGGAATGGTACTATCCTGAGCCACATTCTCAACTGCTGGAGTCACCTTTGATCCACTGACTTTGCCAAGCTTGCACTGATTTTAAACTCAAACATCACCTGAATCTCATCCTGCTGCTCTCTGGCAAAGCCCAGTGGTAACACCTGTGGACAAGGCTGCAGAGGGAGCTAAGCACAACCAGTAACACAGCTCGGGTAACTGCCCACTCAGGAAACACACAAGAACAGCGGCCAAGAAAACAGAGATACATGATGCTCAGCTACACCAAACAGACCTGAAACAAAGCTACATCAGTACCACCCCAGCAAAAGTGAGAGACTCTGGTTCTCCTTTTGCCTAGAGCATGCTCTGACCTTGCAGATGGCAGCTGCAAAATGGGCTTGTGCTGCCTTGTGCTGCTCCGCTCAAGGTGCTGCCTACAGCACTCACAGGGACAGAACCAAAAATCTGACCAACTCCCCTCGAAGCAGAGCTGTGGGGAGTCATGTACAAGGAGAGCTGAGTCCTTTTCCAGAGTTTTCCTTGCCCATGCCCAGGTGTGGCAACAGAGCTGAGAGATCTGCCTGAGTAGAGGCAGGGGTTGCCCTGGGTAGGGTACAGAGAGTTCTAGCTGGTTCTGGCTGGTTCCAGCCAGTTCTGGCTGGTTCCAGGCAGTTCTAGCTGGTTCTGGCTGGTTCCAGCCAGTCCCAGCCGCCCTGCAGATGGTGCAGATGGAGTGGAGACAAAGAGGAGGGAAAGCAGAGACAGGAGCAGGGAGAGGCAGAGAAGCTGGGAGTGAAGGAGTGAGGGCTGAGGTGGGGAAAAGGGGGATCCAGTGTTGCCATCTGCCCCCCACTTCCCCCGTTTCAGGTACTGCCAGGAGAGTCATTACAGACTGATGACAAGGACTCCATCCATTTTAAATCCAAGTTTTTTCACAGGCAAGCAACATATGGCATTTCTGTCTTACATTTTCAGATATGTTTCTGAACACCAAATGGAGCACACAGGAATCGCTGAGGGTGGAATTTGCTTTCTGAAATAGAGGCCTATTTTAAGAGGTGAGAAAAGATCCTTTTGGATTCATACTTACATAGGGGATCTGAAGCCTCTGAGAATGACCAGTTGTCCAAACAAATAAAGCCAGACCTGGTCAATAAAAATATCTTTTTGCATGTTAATAGGAGAGGCAGTTAGCTGAGCATTTAAAGCAAAAGTAGATATTTGAATAATACCTTTGAGATGGTGAACATGTGATGCTCCCTTGTTCTTTTTATCCCCTCAAGAGCAACCTTTCCAACATGCATACTATTTTGTTTCTAGGGTACTAAGACACAGAAGACAGTCTAAACCCTTAGTGTAATTTTGATTAATGATACGTCTTGTTAATGTCTCAATTCAGAGCATACATGCCTGGCAAAATTATAACAGTGAAAATACTTCATTAAAATAGTTTATCGAAAGACATAGTGAACCCTTCATCACTTGAAACTTCAAATGAACGTTAACAGTCCTTATAAAAATTGTGTTGCAATTTACAGCAGCATTATACACAGATGTTATGTTCTGCTTCACAGAAAAATCAAGGCAGGTTAAATACAACAATCCTTATCCTTAAGAAACCCAGTCAATTTTATGTAGAAATACTGCATCCATTTTCCAGCATGAGGTGCCAAACTTCAGGTTGTGTAATATTAATAGATGTTCCTTTTTCTGTTGCCTTCCTCCTCACTTTCTGCTGTGAAGTATACATGGTTTATAAACTTAGATATTTTTCCATGACAGGTTTAAAAGTAGAATGGCCTTCCCTTCATGAGAGGAAAGCTGTGATATTAATCATGAAAAGCCCAAATACAACAAATAAACTACTCTATATGCTGGAAAGCCCAATAGTACCTTTTGGTTGGTTGGTTGGTTTTGTTGTTTTTTTGATTTGGTTTGGTTTTGGGTTTTTTGTTTGTTTGTTTCTTTTTGTGTAGGGGGCAGGATTTAAGCCTCAGTATTCATAAAAATGGATCCCTTCAGTGCAGATTCACTGCTCTGTTCCTTCTTTGCAAAGATAAGGGTTATTTTCCCATTTGGTGTATTTGCACATTATCGAGAGTGAAACTTTTGCAATATTTATATTTCATTCCCACATGTGAGAGGAATTATTCAGAAAAAGCAATGTTCCTTCCAGCTTTTCATAACATTTTTGTCCTATTTGACAACCCTCCAAACTTCACTGCATGTCTTGACCATTACAACTGCAGTAATAACATCATCACCACATCAGTCTAAGCACCCTAAGGCTTCTTACTCTATATTTTTTCCCCTATGTCTGACCAGGAACTTAAGGCTATTAGCCAAAAAGAAAAGCCATAAGTAAACATGTTTCCAGTGCCTTGAAAAGGATTCACTCTTAGTAGGAGAAGTTATTCATCAAGCCACAAGATTACTGAGTCCTGCTTTTTGTTAGATTTGCTTTCTAGCAATAATGAAGAAGTGGTGCTGTCATGAAAACAACCCATTATAGGAACAATTCCTTGACTTACATTTTTCCAGCTAAACTAAGCTAAAGCATCTTACTGGAATAACAATAGCACATGCAATACTGTAATACTAAAAATAAGACATCTGTGTGGATGTGCCTCCTCCACTTAATTGCAAACAAGGTAAGGCACGGTGTATAATCAATATAAAATTGTGTTAGCTGCACAGGACATTTTCTACCAACATATAGCTAAATGCAAAAAAACATAGTATTTTTTACACAGTAGAAAATGTTATGCCATCATTATAGAACCAAATTCGTCTCACAGTCAGAAATTATGGAAGTATACAGCTGAACAGCTGCAGCAAAAAAGACAAATAAAACCAGTTGTAGCCTGTAGCAATGCTAATTAAAAATCAATCCATTGCCAGTGTCTTCTGCTGAGTTTAAAAAATCACAACGAAATTAAGATGGTGTGATACAATAGCAAGACAAGAAAGGCATTAATTTAAAAAGTTGAATGTCAAGCAAAATTCCACAAAAATTTAAGAATTACAGTCACAGCTCTCCCCACTGCTGGAAGTGAATGCTCTTCATGCATTCAATATGAATTGACAGGACTTTCTAAACCTCTGCAAGGGAGTGCCTGCAGTGCCACCCTGAGTGGTCCTCTTCTGGGGGGAATACCCCAGGCAACCCCCAAAGTACACACAAAGTTCTGATGTGAAGTAGTTAATGGGTAAGAGCATGGCCAGAAATAAAGACCAGGTGAAGTTTTAAAAAAATGCTCTTTTACAACTCCTAATGCAAAAAATATCTTCTACAAGGCAAAAGTTAATCACTAAAAATGAAAACTAAGCTAATAAATTATTTTTGGAAGCACAAAATAAGCCAAAGGGGATGTATACAGATTCATTACAAAGCTAGGCAGTATGTTTGATTATATACTTAGTACTAAATAGGTATATTTCAAGTGCATTTATATATATGATGTCATTAGGGCAAAGCTGTATGCCAAGTTACCATGATCACAGGAGGTTATCAGCAGGCTTATTTCAATGATTCATTATCACTCTTCTACAGGCAACCAATAAATAGGTCAGTATTCAATATATTTATCAATTTAACTTATTACAGCATACCTGTTGTATTGCACTACTGTTAAAAAACCAAGAATTTTCTAATTTAACTATATGAATAACACAGCTACTTTGGGAAATGGATTTTACTGACCTGTTTGACCACAGAATGGGAGACAAGACAAGGGCAAACTGCCATGCTGAAGTGATACAAAGCCTTTGAAGGTTTAATTTGGGAGGATCTTGCAGATTTAGAGCTACCTGCACATTGTGGAAGTTATCTGACAAGAATGCCAGCAAATCTTTAGGTTTTTAGTACTTTTTAGTAATTCATCCCCAGTGTTTATAGGAGCTTTGCAAAATTCATACAGAGAAATCAAGTCTGCATATCATCATGTCAGCTGTCTTAAAAAGTTGCAGGATGGTATATGACTTAGCCATTCAGCCTAAAGAAAATACATCCTACAGAAGCCAGGGCATTCATGCAATTCTCCCATCTCCATTATTCTGGGAGTTTTTAATTTATTTGTTTCTGATGTACATAACTAATTGTGCTTACGGCTGCTGAGAGAGAAAGAGTTAAAAGTGTCCTTCTACAAATCAAAACCAGTAGCTCATCCATCCCTGGAGATAGATTGAAACTTAGGACAGCCCTATAAAAAGTTTTTTTCAAGTGATTTACCACCTAATAAAAAAAGCATTTAAGACACTGTGACAACTTAGCTTCCAAATATGACAGCTTGGTAGGTGAACCAGTGAGACTCATCAATGCAAGTTTTTGAAATAATCCTGAGGCACAGCTCCTTGTGGCTTGTAAAAAACAGCCCTATCACCTTGAGTGGGCAGACACAGAGGAGGGTACCTGAGTAGCAAAGATCCTCTTCAGGCTGGATCTCACTACAGTCTCCAACGTCTTTTCTGACTGTATGTCCCCCTTTCAGTTGTACCTCAGACTTCCTTATGTTATATGAGCAAGCCAGCCAGTTTCCATCCAAAATTACTCTCAAATTTTCTCTCTCCACCAGGAGTTTCCAGCTGGATTGTCCCTACACACTGGATAGCCTCAAAGCCCTGGTTTCATCAGGAACCTTCTCCTTGGCCCGATGCCCATGTTAAATTACAACAAAACAGCTTTCTTTGAGACCTCATAGGACAGAGCTGGAGAATAACTGTCCCTAGCTATGTTTGGGGGCTCTTGTTATTTTCTTCCTCAGTTCCAGTCTCTCACCTTCAAAATATTAAATCAGAAAGAGCAATCCAAGCTTCAGAAAAAAATCCAAGCAAAGTAACTTTACAAAAGTGAAAGATGTATTTTACAGCCAACCAGTCTTCCAGTCTTCACTGTTCTCATAATCCTGTCATAGAAATTACTTGTGCATGTAAGCAAGACTAAAAAACAACACCCCTGACATATGTTAGTATTTTGTGAATCTTACTAGTTTTGAAAAAGAAGAGCTTTGTTACAGTGAATACTATGACCCACCAGGAAATCTAAAGTCCTGCTTCAACAGATGCAGGTGATATGATTAAATATTTTCAAACTATAAGTATTATTTCATGCATATCCCAGAGGATAGTTTAAAACAAACACTTGTACAGAAAAAAAAATATATTATGCAAATATATGCACACATATATACATATGTGTATAGACAGTAGAAAAAAAAATCATTCTATAAAACAGAGACTTTATTAATAAATAATTAGCCCATGGGAATCGCAGTAAGGCATTCATGGACAACTGACTGTGGTATTTAGTGCTTATACTTTTTCTTTATAATCTAATACATGTTTTTATGGTATTCTGTTTTTTTACCTCCTATAGTTATGTAAGTAGCTTTACCATTGTAAACAGGTCTTCAGCTCTTTTGCCATATGTTAAAGATGACAGAAGATGTTACAAGTGATGAAATTCATTTACAAGGAGAAAGCCCAAGAATTCATGAGGTTTTATGCTCTAAGGGCAGGAAATAATTTTGGCTCTCTCACAGAATGAACTGTTTAACCAGAAAACACATTGCACTGAATTCACTAGAAGTTCCACACAGCAAATCTCAGTGGCTCTTTCCATCACAAAAAATTCTCATTTGAGAGATAAAACTCTTCTCACTTAATTCATAGAAATATGAGTATGTGCAGTTGTGACTTAGGGCTAAGCAATATTGTTGAAGGCAGTAGTGTATCAGCATTATAGGACTTTATTTCAGCCTTCTGAATGTACCAGGAGAACTCCTTTGTCCTTGCCACTAGGCTGTATGGAAAGCATGGCAGTAGCAGGCAGACTGGCTTTTGGGTCCTCTACAAGAGTGAAAAACATCGAGGTGATAGCAATTTATATCCCTAGCTGAAACACCTTAGAACACCTGTGAGCAGAGCAGAGACTAAAGGGGGACCATTATATTTTAAAGGCATTCACTCAATATTAATTCTCCTAGAGATACTTCATGTAAACCACTGCACCTAAATTACTGCCCTGGTAAAACAGCCTTGTTTACAAGGATTTAAGAAGACCTGCTCAGATATTCATTTATCAGAATAAGAATATGCACTGCTGTAGAAAGAAAAATACTTTTTTCCCTTCTCTGAAACTACTGAGATCACTCTGAACTCTATCTGCCTTAAGTCTGAGATGAAAACCTTATTATTTTATTTTCCCTTTAAAGATCAGATTACAGTGGTATATTTCCATTCCACTGAAAATCTCTCCCGCATTGTGCATCTTTTGGAGCACAACCAAGTACCTGCAAAAACATGACTGACTAATTTCCAATTTATAAAATGTAATGCAATTATCTTCTTCAAATTTGATCTAATAACAAAGCCTCTGAGTGGTCTAAGAATATTTTCTTGATACATGCTCAGCTGAAAACTCCCATAATTTTCAGCAGTGTACACAATATCCATTTCTAGTTGTGTATCTCTCCTTCTAGTTTGAGAATCTATGGTTAATTTCACCACCCTGCATCATCTCTTCTTAGTTTGACAGCTAATGTTTAATTATACCACCCTGAAGAGCTCTTTAAATGGTATCCAGTTTCCAAGCTGAAACATCCAAATTCAAAAGAAAATATTAATAACCCTTCAGAGAGAAACATGTCCAAAACCTCTGCAATCCAGGAAATAAAAAAAAAAAACGACAAACTGCAGAATACTGATACCAACCAATCCAACAGAACAGCTCCCATTTTATCCTCCTTCCAGCCATGCCACACAAAGCTGGTTTCCAAGCCCACAAGAGGCTACTGCTAGATGTCACTGGCAAATAAGTAAAAATGCTATTATGGGGTATGGAAACATCACACTTACCATCTCCCTCAGAATATACACTCCAAAAGCACCCACAGTACCTGCATGTCAGTATTCTCCTATTGCCTTTATTATTTTCTTTCCATAAACTGGCATCAGAAATAAGAGCCAAAGAAAGTGATAATGTAGATAGGGATTCCCAGTGCCACATTCACTTACCTGCAAAAGGAAAAGCACAGGGTTTGAGCTCACCAATCACAGCAGTTTGCTAATCTTATTAGATGGCTGCTAATTATCTCTGACACAAAGGAGGATTTCATGAGGCAAAGAAGTGAAATGATTTTTAATAGAAATAGGTTATATTGAGGGAAAAAACCCAAATATTATATTCATCAAGAGATCATAAACATTTCCCTTTGTTTGCTGAAAAGCAGATGTGACAATGAAACAGGTGGTGGAAATATAAACCCTTATAAAACCTCTAGGGTGTTTTCTCAGGAAGTGTCTAATGATTGTCACTAGATCTGTTGCAGTGCTCACTTTATAGGCCAACGTGATGCAAGTAGTCACTGGGGTTTTGCCAGCAATCTCCTAGGCAACGGGCTGCTCAAAGGAGCTACAAATAGAAGCAGTAAAACCCCACTCCTGATTTCTGTCTCAAAGCAGTTTGCACTTGTAACATTCACAATGCATGGCAATGCATCCTACAAAGGTAGCAGTGAACAAGAAAGGATGCATTCCCTTTCATAGCATACTACAGCCACAGACGCTGGGAATAAGAGTCAGATTTATCTGTTAGTCGTGAGAAAATAATTTAATACCTTCATAATTTCTTTTTTCCCGATTTAATAGATTTTTAAAAGAAATTCTCAACAGTGCAGTGTTCACAGGCTCCTTAGTAATATGAGGTGCTCACTTGGTTTCCTCAGGGATCAGAAAACATAATAATTTATTATGTATATTTTTTAAAGATTTATTATGACTTTATATAGTTAACTTATTTCTGTTTAGGCTAAAATACAAGTGTAAATTAATTAAATTTAGGTCAGTTGTGCATTTTATTTAGTAAACCAATAAATAGCAAGTGAAAACCTAGAAAGAGTGATCTGCTGTCTGCTGAATAACCAGTTCATATATTATTTAGTGAAATCTCTCCAAGAATAACAAGTAATCACGAGTGCTTGCTCATTGAATAGAATTTTTAATTTCTGACATTTTTCTGTGTAACTCATTTGTTAAAAGATCGGGTATTTATAAAGAGGTCTAAAATTATTTTTTAAATATTTTAGAGTGTCTACACTGTACTCTTATTTATACTTTAGTCTCCTCTGTATTTATATAACATTATAATATCTTACAGAGAAAATTAGCCATCCTCCAGAAGAGGTTGTGGAAGGAATTAGGAGTTCCCTCAAGAAACCAAATGAATTCTAGCTTTAAAATAGGTTTCAATATAAAATGTGAAAGGTTTTCCCTGAATTATGCAGAGTGCAAGTGTCAGGTAACAACAGCTGGTATAGATTCACCAACAAAGTAAAACACAACAAAAACATAAGAAAATCTCAGGCTGCTAACTAATGTTGGTGTCATACTGATAAGTTCAAAATTAATTTTAAAGCCTCCTACAATCTCTTACCAGAGAAAATATAAAGTAAACACATTAGTCATATAGTCACCTTTATAAACAGACATAAACTCCTGTCACAAGTGTACATAATTTTAACATTTTTATTTGAATATATTCACAATTCGATTTTAAAACTTGATGCAGTTTTGCAGGTGTGTATATGGGTCACTGTATAAAAGAGTCTCACAATATCTTGTTTAGGCTAAGTACAGAATTATACCATAACTTGGAACCTATTATTTACATGTTTTTAATGAAAGCTATGAGGATGTCTGCTTCAAAGTGACCTCACTACAAGCAGTTTATTCTGCATGATGACAATAAGAAATGAAGATATCCATAATGTAACCTGAGTATCAGAAACAGCCTAAGTGCATCATACAAGACCCAAATTTAGTACAATCTACTTTTCAGTTGTGTTGTTTCAGAGGTAATGTGAACAGAGATTTCTGATTTGTCTGCATAATGTTGTATTGCTTAACTCAGATTCAGCCAAAGTGACCAACCAGATTATTTCATTCAACCCAGGGTGTGTAGCCTCTGGATGCACAGCATCCTGGGAACTAAACTGCTTCATAATGCTTAGCTGCTGAGCCAGGAAGCCAGTTGAGCAGATATACCTTATCTTTAAGGATTCCTCTTGGAACTGCTGAGCAGTATCAGGCCCATGCTTATGTGAAGAAATTAGTTAAGTCTGTTAGTTATTAAAGCATCTCTCTTCAGGTGACGATGCAACCTCTCATGAGGTCATTTCCTCCCTTTTCTTGAAAACTACTTTCTGTTTGGAGCCTGAGTTGCAACGCACAGAGTTAATGTCTGTTTAGCATCTCATCTGAAAGCTTCCACAGCTGCTTGTAGCCAGGTGGGGTCAGTCTCTTTTCCCAGGCAACTATCAACAAGACAAGAGGGCACGGTCTCAAGTTGTGCCAGGAGAGGTTTATGTTGGATATTAGAAAGAATTTCTTCACAGAGAGGGTGATCAGACATTGGAATGGGCTGCCCAGGGAAGTAGTGGATTCTCTGTGCCTGGAGATATTTAAAAAGAGACTGGATGTGGCACTCAGTGCCATGGTCTGGTAACTGTGGTGGTAGTGGAGCAAAGGTTGGACTTGATGATCTCTGAGGTCCTTTCCAATCCAGCCAATTCTATGATTCTATGATCTGGTGGAGGATCTGGATGGGCTGAGAGAAGTGGGTACAGCCCACCAAGCCTTTTGAGGAGGAGCTGGATAAAAACAATGGCTAAAGGGCTTTGCAAGACTGGCCTCAGGCACACACCATGGCTGGCAGCAATTTTGCAGATATTTCTGCAGAACAGTAACAGACCTGATTCAAGACCTTTCTTAGCAATAGCTAAGAAAACGATGAGGTGTTCATATATTCTCTACACCCTTTTGAAGAGCAAGGAAGACTGAAATGCAAAGAAGAAAAAACACAACAGCAGCAGCAGCTGTGCTGAAGAACATAAGGCTGTTAGAAGATGAGGGCAAATGGTGGTTTTCAGTATTGATTTTGTTCAGAGAGTAACATGAAGAATAAATGTGAAGCAAGACCTCCTGCATTAGTATTCTTCCTTGCATGGACAACTTTCATAATGTGTCATTAGACTGGAGAGAAGAACAGCTACCTGGACAAATTACAACACAACATTTCTTCAGCATATAAGACCAAGTGCCTGTGCCATTTCTACAAGGAGTTATAAATGGGAAGTTGCTCTTTGCTATAAAGTTCTGCTCTCTGAGGAATTCAGAAGCATTATTTTAAAAAAAACACACTACAAGACAAATGAATGTTCTGAAGGACAGAAGAGACCTTACATTATATATTGAAGGGTCTAAGAGTTAAGTTATTTGCAATTACTGCATTTCCAAGGAGCAAACTTCAATTTTATAAAAGACAAAGGGCTCAGGTATTTTTCTTCAGCTAAAAACAAATTACCACATGATAAATGAACACTCTTCCTACAAGGGCCAAACCAAGATTTTTAATTTGCTTTTAATTGCCAAATTTTCCACAGAAAGACAATGGTGAAAAATTACACCAAGTTTGTCATACACTTCCACCTGACTGGATATGTTCTGTAAAGGAGATAAGTGGAGAATCATAGGAGTGCCTGTTCTGAACCACAGCCAGGCAACATATTAAGAGAAACAGAAAAAAGGAAAACATAATCAGTAAAAAAGTTATGCAGGAGACCTCTGCTAAGATCTCTGAAGATATGAGAAGCAGAATAAAAGATACTGTGTCAGCTGAACAGACAAAGAATATGATGGAGGCAGTGCCTGACCTGGGAAAAAGATTTAGAAATCAGAATACAGAATATTAACTTCATGCAGAAAGACAGAGATGAAAAGAGCAGCATGGCAAAAGCACATGCCAAAAACCTGGCAAGCCCAGGAGAAAAAAAGGTAGTCAGAGCTGACAAGAGGGATGAGCTTACAACAAACCAAGCCAAGAGAAAACCATGGCATAAGCCAACATTATATCAGCAGAAGTGAACAGGAAGTGACAGATTTTAGAACTGCAGTAGGAAATGCCAAGCCAAGAGATTATGGAAGCAGGAACACTTCTGAGAGCACACTCCAGGTTAGCAGACGATCAACATGAAAAAACAGCACATTAATTTTCCTCTCCTTTTAAGACCAACCCAGCATTTTCTAATATGGTAACATTAAAAAGCCATGATTATTTATACCTGTATAGGGAAAGCACAGCTATGAAGTGGAAAGAAGAGAAGCAGTCAGAATAGAGGTAAGAAACAAACATCAGAATTGGAGAAATGTAAGAAAACGTATGAAAAAGAACAAAATATTTTACAGAGTTTGAAACTAGAGTAAGCAGTAAGTAGTGTAGGGGTGGGAATGAAGTGAGATGGATGGAAAAAACCAAGATTTTTTCATATAATGTAAGGGCAGAATAAAAAAGCCTAGCCCAGTGGCAGTGAGTTCTAACAGTGTTCAGTAAAGCACCAGCACAGCTTTGAACTCCATTTGGGTGTTGCATCCAAAAGTCAAAACTATACCAATTACATGGTACCCTCTCTGAAAATGCATAGGATTCTCAAAATTCGGGCTTTTGGCAAGACAAAAAGATGCTGGGAGACAGAGGAGACACTGGAGCAAGGGGGGAAAAAAATAAGCCAAGACAACAAATTAAAACCAGCCACATTTTAGGAAAACAAGTCATCAGCCCCTGCTCCATACACAACCAGTCACACTTAGCCTTAACTCTACTCAGATCTTAACTTATAACCCTGTTATCTTAAATTCTGTTCTCCAGATTATACTGTTACCTTCTGCTCCTAAAAAAGATTATCTTAAACAGAAAAAGCAGGGGTTTCTTGCATCAACAGGAAACTGGGAAAAAAATCATTACTCTAAACACAGTAATAAATTTTAATCAGCAAACCACTAATTTCACACATTAGGGCTAAACCAAATGGTCTGAAAAAAAACCCCACTAAGTTCTCTGCCCTGCATGGAGCCAGGAGACAATGTAGGGTTAGATCTGTACTTCAGCTGAAACTCCAGACACCTCAGAAGAGTCACAATCTGATTACAGTTCAAGCCTATCTCTAAGGAGCAATAGCTTGTTTCACAACAGGTGGCAGTGCTGACAGTCAACTGCACCTACTGGAGGTGATCACAAATTCCTAAGAACTTTTCTCTCATATTTAATTCTCATTCTAGACTGGGCAAGGAGACAGGTGAACAGAGATCTACTTGAAGCCCCTCAAAGCAGTAGGAAACCTGCATCTGAACAAGTTTAACCTCTGTCCCAGGGCATAAAACTTTACAACTACCAACAAACAATGAATTAATGTCCCTGTGCATCAGCTCCTGTTGTCCTACAGTTTTAACAAGCTGAGCAGAGGCCTGGGGTTTACTCTGGCAGGGCAAACTGTAAGCAGCTGACTACCAGACCTTGAAGCATTAACTCTTGCATAAAACTTATTACATGCTTTAATAAAACTGGACGGTAGATTTTGTATCTAGTTTCTACCAAATAAGTTATATTTCCTTGTGTTCTCTTTCTGATTTTATGACATTGATACAGAGAATGGTTCAAATTTTTACTGCAGTCAGTGAAGGAATATAAATCTAGGAAGTTTTTTCAGGGAATAATAATAATATTGTGAAATGCCCCTTGGCTCCATTTACATTTTAAAATTAAAAAAAATATCTCCTATGTCTTTCAGGCATCATTTTCTATGTCCTACAATTCACTATTAAGAAAAGAGGACTGTTGAGAAATAAGGTCAGTCTAGAATACTGCAAGAGACGACATGTAAAACCTTTAACATTTCATATTACATTAGTTTTTTGAAAAATATATTTTTAGCAAGAGGAAGACTTCCATTCTTTTGAAAAGAAAAATTTACTCTTAGGAGCAGGTTTGTCTATAGAATATAAATTTTATTTACTTCATGAAAATAGCTTGCAGGTCAGGTCACTGACTACAGCTGTGGAAAGCAAAGCAAAACAAAACAAATCTCTCTAAAGAGCTATATTACAATCAGAAAAATAACTGAACTGAAAATGACTGAAGCAGCTGTTTTAAAAAAAAAATTCCATCCATAGTTAACTGGTGTCATGGCACTGAACAGTTGAGGTAGGCTGCAGTCAAAACACATATCCACCCTGTACAGTCTTTTTAATCACACACGAACATGTTCACACAAAGACAAGGAAAAAACCCACCAAACTCCAGTAATAATAACTGACATGGCATTTTATACTCCTGGAAGACAGGCTGGTAGTTCCTGAGTCTGTAGTCAGTCTAAAGGTTAAAAAAAAAAAAAAAAGCTCCACACATTCACACATACAAAAAACCCAACAAAAATAAAAAACAAAACCTCTCCCCCCAAAAGAAAAAACATAACAAAAAAAAAAAAACAACACACAAAACCCCACCACAACAAAAATCCCAGAATAACTCCTGAAAACAGAACCTGACTACATATGTATGTACTTCATCAGAAAAAAAAAAAATAGTGAGCAGATGCTTTTGTAGAGGAAGACCTGTTCATTCCAAGTCCCAGTGAGCAACAAAGATAGAAAAGTGGCTGTCCTTAGTGTTTAGCCAAAGTGAAATCCTGCTTCTGCCCAGTAATCCTGTGAAGGCACATAGCAGTAACAGATGTACAAACTAAAACAGAATGTAGTGGTTATCTCCTGGAGTTTCATTTTTTACTGATTGCAGATGGCTCCAACTTTAGTTTATGCAAGGCTTTAACAAGCTGGAACTGAGAAACTGGGACAGAAGAAAACTTATTTCACAATAAAATCCCTGAAGTGCTGACCATTTACTTACCTTTTAGCAGAAATTCATCATCTAGCCATGTCACAGATATCCCCTACTCATAGTCTCTCTTTTCTCTTTGCTCTTGCCTAGGTATCTTTAGGGTCTTAAAAATTATCTAAGTCTTAATAAAAAGATGGAGACAAATGCTAAGATTGGTTTGAGATGGAAAGACTAAAGATAAAACCACTGCTGGAATAATTTTTCTCACATGATCAGTGCATATATGCAGAAGGTTTTTCAGCAAATCTGATGCCTTTTTACTAGGTTTCTCTTAAGGACAGGTTTGAAAGTAAAGACTGAAAATGTAGTGCAGGAGTTATAAAGGATTCAACAAAACTCAGAGAGATAAAGTTGTGCATTTCAGTGCTTACCTGAGAAGGCTGATACAAAATACAGTTTGAAATATTGTGAAAAGAGTACATTGTGCACATACAAAGTTTTTCCTCCTTCTCAGTAATTTTTCAGAAAAAACAGAATAAAAAACCCAAACCAAACCAAAATTGTGGCTCTTAGTAGTTTTAATGCTTTTTTCATTAAAATAATTTCTATTTCTTTTGGTATAATGCCAGCTACCTCCACAACTGATGAGAAAGGAACAAAAAAGGAACAAAGAACTTGCTTTTGATCCACCATTTCATCAAAGGAAATTCTTCCCCTTTCAGTCACAACACAAGCATTGTTTTCTATAAAGTACCATGACTTACTTGGCATCAAGACAACACTTGGCACTTCATCCAAAAGTACCAAAATTTACCTCATAGAACAGGTATTCACAAGTGTTATATAGCCCACAATTATTTCAAGAAATACCAAGTTAACCTCATTAACCAGCATGCACAAGCACATCATAATGAATTATGCTGATGCCAGTATACAAACCACACACCAACTTTACACTTAAGTGAGCTATTTAGTGAAAAAGAATTCTTAAAAAACATGATACATACTTTGTGACTTTTAAAGCAAAATCAGACACCTTTCTAAAAGTTGAACCAGAAATTGTGGAGCTGGTTTAAGAAATCAAGAGGGAAATTCTCTGGCGCATGCTGAAGAAAAGTTTAATAATGATGATTTTTCCTGCCTCCATGTACTATGAATTTATGAATTTCAGATAAGTTAAGTATGCTTAAGATCCTAGAGGGACTGACATTTTTTTCACATATTAGCCCCAATACCTGAAGCCATCTGGAGCTCATGGCAGAATTTGCAATCATGAAGGCAGAAAGAGTGAGCTAATTTCAGGTGGGCAGCAGGTTAAGGATCCTTCAGGGTTGGATTTGGACATTTCTGTACCCTAGTTTACAATAATCTTACTGATAAACATTCTCAAAAAGGTGAATTCAGGTCAGAACATTTACTCACATCAAAAATCCTGCTTAGAAGCAAATATACAACATATGTGGTTTTGTATTATCTTGCACCACACAAAGGCAAGGGTGCAGCATAGTGAGTGGAATTAATAATTTATTGATTGTATTTTGCTGTGGTTACCTGGATTCAGAAACTATGAGAAAGTAAGTATTTATCTGAACACTATCAGAAACTTAGGAGAGAAATATTCAATATTGACAGACTAGACTCAATAAAGAGTATTATGTGAAAACAATGGAAGCTACTTTAGGAAGTCTAGTGCAAAAAATAACAGAAACAAAACCCAAACCTGCTAAAGAGTGTTTTTTCAAGGCACTTTCAAGATTTACTACTAATGGAAGCAGAACCCACAGCAACAAAAAAAGGCTATTCTGAAAGAGCTGTGCAATTTATTAGGATTTTCTTTTCTGTCACATTGAGTACCTTTACCATAATTTTGCTGGAAAAGTCTTTTAAAAATAAACCAGTGTTTGCAACCTGCTATGAATAACAATTTAAGTAGATCTTCTATTTTCAACCATCATGTATATATTCCCAGGCGCATGAAAATCAACGTGGATTTTTCATTATTTTCTATACCTAATATAACAGTTTAAAGCTATTTACTCCACATAGATTAAAAGGTTATTACACATTTCCATCTCTCAATTCTCACCTAGGTTGCTATCTTGTTTGTTTCTCTAAGTTATTTAGGCTGTCACTCATGCTTACTTTCATACAATAGCACTAAGCAACTCAAGTTCATTGCTACAAGCATTCTGCAAGTGAGATTCAAACTATTGGCACTGTAAGTAAATGATGCTGCAGTATTCACTCTGCAGTCTTATTGGCAAATATTTTTTGAGTGTTCCAATTATGAACTCTGCACAGATCAAGTGAGCTCCACCTAGAGAAAGAGCATGTCTCCTTGGCCTTCCAGACACCTAAACAAAAAGATTTTGCCAAAAATATGGTTTGAAGCCATTAGTAGAAATTTACTTAAAAGTTACATCAGACTTTCAGATGCTGCACTATACTAGCATGGCTGTAAAACTTAAACACTAGAACTGATTTTCATCAACCAGCTCAGACTGAACATAGAGGTGTCTGCCCTACTTTGTACAGACATAGGTATGGAGTGCTAGAAAATGAATTATTTGAGGGTAGAAGAAGGGGAAGATAGATGCTTTAAAAAAAAAATCATTAAGACGCACAGATTCAGTTTCCCTTGTCCCACAAATCGTCTCAAAGCTACAAAGACCGTTTGGGAAACTCCACAATATGTTAAAAAATTATGACTATATATACCAAACCCAGTTTGTATTGCTTCTAGAGAGGCCTGGCAAAAGGTCTGCATGGAAATATAAACACAAGGGTACCATTACAGCAGTCAGTTCCAGACCTTGCTTTACTTATGATAAAGAAGAAAGTGTCATTGCTTTAAGAACTAACTTGCTTTCATTCTGATGGCTACCAGTTTACTGGTCACAGCTTGAGAAAGAGCTTACTTTTCAGTTTCTGTCCAGCATGTAATTCAAGTAGGGATAATATAAGATTTCATATGAAAAGCTAAGGCAGTGGCATTATGGGAAAAGATTCAGTCCTACGTTTCCATCGATAGAGATTCCCCAGAGGTTCTGAAGATGAAGTCAAGATCTGCTGGGTAAGCAGGAGCAGGCATTTGCCTAGAAGCTGAATAAAAGATGGGAAGAAAAAAAAATTAAAAACCATGAGGCCCTCCATCTTACAGACTTCCTTCATGGGCCCTAACAAAATTCTCAGCCTTTTGGGGGTTGCCCTCAGGCTGCCAAAATAAGAACCGTGCCACAGTGGTCACTTCATGATGAACTCTGAACCCTTCCCAGCTGCTCAATGACCATTTGCTCCTCCTAATCTCCATCCATTCCACAAACAGGTTTTCTCCTCTACTTGCTCTCCAACTTTCCCTTTTTTTATTATCATTACTGCTTCCATCCTAATAGACCTTCCAAATTTGAGTCTTCTATCCAGAAGATAAATAATGAAATACTAAAATTTAGAGATACTTGGAACCATCACTGTAATTTGCTCTCATTGGTCACATATTTTGATCCCTAATTTCTTACCAATTAGAGAGCAGAAAGGTTGAAGACAAAGATCAGATCTCTACCTCACACAGACTGCAACATAAAAAGGCTCTGATTGCAATTGTGGCTTCTGTGCTATTATTGAGGAATAATCCATTGTTATGCTTTGGTTAAACAGGGATTTCTCATCTTTTGAGATTTTCCACATTTCAATACAGTAACTGAAGGCTGTTATTTTTCAAACTGCGTCTTCCTTTTCTCGACTGCTTTCTCACTATAAACTCACCACTCTTTTCTCCCCAAAACATCCTTGAACTATCCTGTATTTATGTTTAGTTATTTATGATGCTGTCCAGTGAATGGCATATATGCACAAGATAACCATGACAACAAATAATTAGCAGTTTTTAGATGGCTGAGTGCCACCTGCAAAGAAAACAGCAATTCAGCTCCTTACAAGAGACAAAGGAAAGGCTGAAGACATCTTGAATTAAACCATTATATTCTTTCCCTGCAGTGTAATTGCTTATTTAAATACATTAAGAGAACTAAGAGTTTCTTGCACAGCAAACAGTGACAGTGCCATACTCCTTTCCCTTTTATGTGGCTTTAAAACTAGCTGAAGTAATGCAGAAGTAATTTGAGTGATAAGCCACATCTATGTTTTATTTCTCTTTCAAATTAAACAGCCATCATTAACTGGTGAGAAAAACTGAACTGGATTTTTCAGTTTCTCAGATTGTCATCAATTCCTTTTTCACCATTGGGTCCCCTGTAGTCTTCTTTCATTTTGCCTGGACATGACTGAAAATAAACTGGAACACAAAATGGGAATGTTCCTCCATTTTATTAGGAATATATGCCTGTGTTAACCAGAACTCTGTATTCCTTCTCTGCCTGTTAACCCCCAGTGCTGAAAGTGGGGACAAAAATGTTTTCTGTTTCCATCTCAGTCAGGACCACACCCCTTCTCCTGTGAGGCAGCATCAGTCCCACATCTATCCTCACTCTATTGCATAGCAAAGTTCTAGAAACCCACTTCCAAATCCCACTGCCTTGTGGATAGCAGAGGAGGAGAGGGCAAGGACCAGGGCAGTAAAACCTGCTTTTGTATCACTGTGATTCCTATAATTTATCTTGTCATGTACACAGTAATCACAGTCATTTCCTCAAAACAGAGCTGAGGTTTTTCAGAGCCACAGAAGAAATACCTGCAGAAAAGCACATAAATGACTGAATTCTACTGGGTCTCTATCTTTTTGTTCCAGAGCCCTAAACTGAGTGAGACAACATGGGGGCAGGATGAGATTGAGTGGGAGGGAAAAAAACATACCCTTACAGATAATTCCTGAAATTCTTCCGGCACTGCCCAGCTCAAATTCATTTAATAGGTGGTTGAAAACCAGTTGGGCTACTCCAAAGCTACTCAAGCACAGATCCTATGAGGAGAGGCTGAGGGAGCTGGGGCTGTTCAGCCTGGAGAAGAGGAGGCTCAGGGGAGACCTCATCACTCTCCGCAACTCCCTGAAAGGAGGTTGGAGCCAGGTGGGGGTCGGTCTCCTTTCCCAGGCAACTCTCAGCAGGACAAGAGGGCAAGGTCTCAAGTTGTGCCAGGGGAGGTTTAGATTGGATATTAGGAAGAATTTCTTTACAGAGAGGGTGATCAGACATTGGAATGGGCTGCCCAGGGAAGTAGTGGATTGTCCATCCCTGGAGATATTTAAAAAGAGACTGGATGTGGCACTCAGTGCCCTGGGCTGGTAACTGCAGTGGTAGTGGATCAAGGGTTGGACTTGATGATCTCTGAGGTCCCTTCCAACCCAGCCAATTCTATGATTCTATGAAAAGCTAACACACATAAAAGCCTAGGCCACGTTTGTTCCTGGAGCCAGGACAGGCAGTCAGTTCTCCACAAGGACAGCACAACAGCACCAGCTGCCATGCCAGCCCTCTCCACCTCATACCAACACTGACAAATCAGTGCATGCATCTGAGAGAAACAAGAGGAACTGAAATTTTAGAAGAGTTTTTTATGTAACCAAAAAGCTCACTTCTCAAGATTTTCACTCTCCCCTTAGGAAGCAGTGTCTCAGAGAGGCCAGGTGAAGTCTGCAATTCAGAGTTGGCAATTCCAGTTTCTCAGCAGCCATCACGCCTACAGCACCATGTGCTTCTAAGTTCTGGCATGTCAGCCACTTGGGGACAGCCTACAAGCCAAGCCCTGCTCTGAGAGGAGCCACTTTCCCTAAACGGGGTGGCTAAGATTAGCTTCCTTCACTTAAAATGCCTGCCTCAGACAAATTGCATGTTTTGAGTCACATAAATGAAGAAAGAGGCCAAGTTACTATTTAAGATCTCAAATATCTTCTATGAACTGGACTGAAAAACATTACTTTGAAGAAAGAGAGGGGTTAGATGACACTAAGGCTGCTTTGAGGTTGGGAGCTATACTGAAGAGCAACAAATGGAAGAAGCAAGGCAGATAAGTGAGAAGATGGGCAAATTGTTACCGAATACATAAACACTGCAAAGTGTTAATCAAGTGTGTTTCTGCCTATATCAAGTTCATGGCACACAGTACAACACAGTGTGAAGTTTTCACACTAAGAGCTCTTCATTGTGAAGAGAGAGGAACAGATTTCCCTTCCAAGAAGATCAGGGTCTTGTTTGAAGCCTTTGCATCTGACAATGTACCAGTCAGAGAGAACAAAATTACTCTATCCATCCTCTCCCATATTTCCATACTTAATTGTTGTCAAAGAAAATCAGTCACTTTCAAAATGTTTCCAGCATTAATATACCGGAATATTTTAAATAAGAAGATATGTATATATGTCACATAAACAGCTTTTAAAAAAACACATCAAATCTGCAGCAACCCATGCTTATTACCATATCTGTGCCAGTATAAGTGGATGCTATTGATTTAGGAACTGTTTATCCAGAATACAGAAACTTTACTTGAAAAGACTTTTTCAACCTGATATATTACAGATACAGTTTGAATTTGTCAAGTGAGTCAGCTGGAAAAATAGTCATAATGGTATACTGACATGTTTTTTCCTCCTTGTGTCCCTTTGGTCTTCTAGCTCCATTTCCTACTCACGAGGATTTGGTAAAGAGAAGTACTCAGTTTCTTCTCCATCAAGGCATTTAAACCCATATCTCCCAATCATCAGACAAAATCTGCTCTCAGTTCAAATCTCTCTCAAATTACCAGGAGGTAATAGATAAAGCAGAGAATTTCCATGCTATCCTAAGCTGGGTCCTGGTTAGGTTTGTAAGCATTATTCTAGCTTGGGAAAAAAACAAACCAAACCAAACTAAACCAAACCAAACCAAACCAAACCAAACCAAACCAAACCAACATTTCTATTAAAAGAAAAAAAAAAAGTCATTTGACATCAAGAAGACAGACTAGAATGTTATGTGGAGGGAATTTTTAAATGCTCATATCATTAAGTAATCAAATGTTGATGAATATGTCCTCATATTCTTTTTTTTTTTGCCTTCTATATACGTTGCTATGGTCATTCCTACAAGAAAAGAAAAATTTCCTTAGCAGATTTATATTACCCCAGTCACACCCTGTAATGGCATCTCTCTGAGGCAGACTGATCATCTCTGCTTCCTGCCTGCAGCACATTAGGTCATCCTTCCCCTCATAGCCCAGCTCTCCAGTCACAGGGCACTTCAGACAGACAGCAAGAAGGGCAAATCCGTGCTTCTCCAGTTAGTCTATATTAAGGGCCTTACAAAGCAAAGGAAATGCTGATAGAGGATACAGAGAGATTAATACCATTACATCTTGTAAATGATCCCAGGGAATTAAAAACAGTCTGCTTGAAGAATGTAGAGACCGATGTGCTCCAGGCATCCTCCACGGATCTCACCATAGTAACCAGAATAGCCAAAATGTCTCTGTTATCTGTATTTATATTTGAAAATAATTTCTGCAACATGTAATTTTGCACTTGGGTGAAGGACTTCTAACAGCAAAAAAATAATAATCAAAGCCTAAAGAAAATGTCTGTTTTAACCAAAACAAAGAAGGAAACTAAAAAGAGTTCAGTAAGCAGCTTTCTTCACACATTAAGGCTTTCTTGCTACAGAGGTACCTTAATAAATAAAATAGCTACTCTAAACAATATACATTTTGCATTCCATCATAGGCATTTGTATATCTGTGTGTAATGAGATAATTTTTTGGTAGATATTAATACTAGCAAAAACATTTGCCTATATTTAGATATTATACTGGAACACTATTTACCCAAAGTTCTTGTACTTGAAGTGTGTATAAATAATCAACAGCCAGTAGTCAAATTAAACACAGAAAAATTACAATAAATACCCAAGTTATTATGTTCTGATATTTTTCTTTTCTAATTTTGAAGCTTTATGGTAAGTTTTCATTATAGACCAAGTTAGGCAGGTAAATAAGATACCTGCTGTGTTTTTACTGTGTCAAACACACTCCTTGAGTTCAGCTCACTCCAAAATGTCAGACTTCAATCACACTCTCCATCTTGCATCTTTCTGGCAGCTTGTGCAGGTTATTTCGTTGATACCACCATGTAAAAAGGACAAGGTTTTCACCTGGATGTTCCTCTAATATTCTCTGAATTCCTCCAAAATATTACTCTCTTTTTATTGACAGCTCTTTGGTTGTATCCAAGCTAGCAAATGTGAGGACACACACTGGCAGCTGTACAATAACCCTGTGATATGAAGCACAAGATGGGTCTCTGTGGATCACAATCTTGGTGTCAGAGGAGAACAAACCCCAGGGACCAGCATCAGACTTCCAGGATGCTACAGCAGATGAGAACACTTGGACATTAGAAAGACCACGGTGAGAGACAAGATCAATGCCAATCCCTTTTGAAGACATTTTGTCTCCAAGTAGCTACTCTGTGGCCCTACACAGGAAGGGAACACAAAACGTAGCACGTTTCCAGGAAGGAATACTACAGTCCAGTGAAGCCATTTTGCAGTTAGAAATGTTTTCAGGCACCTGGGGTTTGGTTCCTAATTTTCAGCTGGAATGGAATGTACCTTTCTTGCTTCTCCATAAGTAAGCAGGCTTTATCATCTTTCACAACATAATTCAACAGAAAATAGGCTGCCAGCAGTGCCATTTTGTGCTGTCACTAAAGATTTTGCTGAGATAGCCAATAGTGCTAATGCTTATCCTGGCAATGGATCATATTATGGAATAAATTTTCTCAATGTAATTATTTGGATTACTTAAAATTAGTGAAGTGCCAATCAATTGTTCAGCTGGGAGATGCACACATTCTCTAGCAAAAATCAAAGCAAAATTGTCATAGACAACCAAAATAGATTCTTGTCTTTAAATTCCTCTTAGGGTTACAAAACATTTAAAGTTAAAAGCCACTTGGGCCTTAGTTAACTAGGCACTTAAGAAAAGTTCTAAGATCTGTGGCTATAAAATAATGAATATGAAAAACTTATGTGAAAGAATGAATTTACAAGAATTCTAAAGTACATTAACTCACCTACTCAGCACTATTTTGATATTCAGCAACCACTGGTATGTACTAAAAATCTAACACCTGGAAAGAGTGACTAAATTTTGCACTACGGCCACCACCTTGTCCTGCAGTCTGCATTGCCTGAGATGCACACCCCTGCCCCTATGAAGCAACGGAAGTGTTGGAGATGGCTCAAAAATGTAAATCCTCACCGGATGAGCTATCAGCTGAATTTAAACTCTCTGTTGTTATACACCCTCATATCATGTTTACAAGTCATAAGAGGTCCTGGCTGTCAGCAAGCTACTATTTCCTGAGCATTTACAGAATCAAAAAACTGCAAGAGAAACCCACAGTTTTCTCAGCATGGAGTGTGTGGCTGTTCCTATATTCATAGCAGTTGTTGAATTCTCACTTTTAACTTTAATGGACAGTTCAGATATGAAGGCACATTTGGATAATATTTCACTTTCAAGGCAGATTTTCTTCTCCCCCTGCCTCCTCATACGATAGATTAAATTCATTTCAACTTGGATTTTTTGCAAGCTCAAACTTGCTGGCAGGTTCCATTGAATTCAGGTGAAGAGTGAACATCTCACAAAAATACAAAAACTTACAAACCATGAAGGCTTCCACTCTTAGCACAAAGGATGTAAGAGAAAACACAACACATTGCATCTTTGGTAATACATCATCATAAAACTGTGGGGGTTTTCGCCTCACTGGCATGAATACAAAACTATTCTGTACAACAATCACTTACACTCATTTTGTAAACTATGAATATTGCAATCACTTTCCTGATGTAATGGTAGTCACCTTCTTTTGGCAATACGTGAGGCTAAGGACTCTGTTCTTCCATACTTCCCTCTTAACCCATTGATTTCCATGAAGAGGCTTCTGAGAAAAACTGAATCAAAGACTGAAATCCAGGTGTTGACTCCATCCCATGCTAGTTGTTTTCTCAGGGGTTCTTGGTTTTGTATTTTTTTTTCCTCTAGGAAGACAACAAGGACAGGTTGCCTATCTCTGCTGTCAAATCATGGCTAGAATAATAGCTCTGCATTTTGTTTACTTTTGATTGCATATAATTCACATATTGTAGGCATGGGTTTTTGGTTAGAAATAAAGACTTATTTTTCCTTTAAATTATATATTAAAGGACTAAAAGGCTGATGTGTTTATTTGCACCGTGCAATCATTATATGAAATCTGACCTTAGAAGAAACGTATAATAATAGTACTGAGTGAATAAGATGACATTTGCTTATTTTTTGGACTAATTCAGTTTCTGCATTAGTGACTGATTCCAAACAGTGTGCAATATGAATCAAGATATGATTCATTCCTCCATGAATTAGTATGCATTAACTTAATGAAAAAATCTAAAGGTTGTTTTAAATTCTCACCAGGGTGTACATGTTCCAGGGATAAAATGAATCAGACTACATAAAATTTCAACACTGTCTCAATCCTGCAACGTGACTATTTTCTGTTCTTCTCAGCTTTGGTTTAGACACAGGAGCTGAGTGTTTGCTAACAAGGTGGCAATGATAATAAGTGGCTATTCTGCACATAGGTTGTAAGGAAGCGGTAAATCTGACCTGAAAAGGATCAGGATTTTGCTATTCAGTTCTCTCAAGGTTTGATCTAAATTACTGGCATAGGACAGAACGTTTGGATCTTTCCACATCAAGTGATGCTGGTTCCCATGTTCAGCCAATACCCAGCACACGACCCCCATTTCTCTTCACAGGGCCTGGGTTCCTGTGCTCAGTCAGCCCTCCTGCACTGTCAGTAGCTCAGTACCACCCCAGCCTCACCAAAAGCACTGGAGATGCTCCCCAGACATCCTTACAGTTTGATAGCTGTAAGTAATTCAGCACAAGGTGGCTGAAGACCAACACTGGGGCAAAGACAACAAGGTTGAAGTTACACTGTGCTGAACACTAACAGCTCTCATCAGTCTCAGACTCGTTTACTGTTGTCATTAATACAGCATCAGGAAGTTATTTTCTTAGAAGAATATGAGAAAATAATGCAAA
The DNA here is from genome assembly GCF_003957555.1 of Calypte anna. Lineage (NCBI taxonomy): Eukaryota > Metazoa > Chordata > Aves > Apodiformes > Trochilidae > Calypte > Calypte anna. The sequence continues at coordinate 9,707,562 of NC_044252.1, forward strand.
AGACTACTGTCTTTTGTACAGTTCTAAACGAAGTTTCCACATATCCCTAGTCCTAATTAACCTGCAGAATCAATCGAATTTTTGCAGTTTCATTTCATTATACATTCAGCAACATGTTTATAAAATAGGAACAGTCCAGGCAGGGAATCTTTAGTGGTGGGATTTTTTTAATGCACTTTATTTATATGCTTAAATATCCAAGCCATTAAGACACTATCTTTTCTGCTGTAACATACACTACGGTAAGATGAAAAGTAAGACACTTGCAATATAATGTAATGTTGTGGTGGAATAGTTAAAAAAAAAAAAAAAAAGTTGCTATAATTTCTGCAAAGAAAAATCAAGCCAACGCTATGATTTATTCTTTCAGCCTTTTCTATCTTGTACATGACTATCTCTTAACTGCAACCAAAATCTTGATTCAGTTTTAGACAGATGACTGATACAACAGAGTAGAGGGAGAATTACTGCAGGGATGGAAGCCACTGTGAGAAGAGGCTTGTCAGAACATTCCATCATGCTCTTCCCAACAGACTGAGCACAGATACTGCTTAGCTCCAGATGGATGTATCACACGTTTTCAGAAATAAAGACATAAGTGAAAATATGTTCCAAATAGCTACTTTCTCTCCTCCCTTCACCCAGGTTCTAATTATAAATCCATTCCCAGTTTGTTGGATTTATTTCTACATGCACTCTGCAGCATGCCTATCATTATGAATGGCAAAGAACTCCATAATGGCATTGTTAATAGTCATTCACAGAAGTGTGCTGTAATGCATTCGAAAAACCACGCAGGCTAAGTCAGGCTAAACAAGTAGCCTGATTTTAAAACTGCTGAACAGACAAGCAACTCCCACTCTCCAGCAAAGCTGCTGAGTGCTCAGCACTTGAGAATTAAGAGAACTCCGTAATCTCTGCTCCTAGTTTGCCTTGTGAAAATTTTGGCTTTAGACAAAAGCCTGTTCAATACTAATCCTTGCCATAGGAGTAAAATTGAAAAACCCGTATTTCTTGGGAGAAGCCTGAACTACTCAAGCTTTGTAGTAGTTATGGAGTTTTAACTTGAAATGTGATGGCAGGTTTAAGGGCAAAGATTTGTGGTGCTTATATTCAACAACCCATACTACAGATGTGGATTCTGGCCATGTTCCCCTATATCACATTAAGGTAACCTCTGGAAAAATTATTGTAATACCCTCATTTCACTAGACCTCTTGATTGCATCCCTTGAAATTGCAAATCTTTAACACTAGTTAAGTCTTTTTTGAAATTTTGCACTGCAACTCCAGCCCCTCATAGATTAACATTTTGTTGCCTATTTTAGAGTGAGTCTTGTTCCTCCCAGCTGTGAAATAGCTTCAAGCGGAAGCAGCAAACATCAGAAGACAGAACAGTAACTGCATTTGACATAAAGCCCTCTAACTCTATTTTAGAATCTCACAGGCAGTGTTATTGTATATTTATTGTCTTGGTTTGGAATTGCCGTTGTCTAGATTTTCAGTTGCATTTAAAGAGATTATGTTCTAGGTAACAGGAAAATGAAGAAGGTTCAAGTATCCTGGGTTTTTTCTCGTCTTTCCAGCACTCCTCATTAGTCTACTAAACCCCCCAAATGTTTTTTATGTCTATTTAAAGTCCCTTCCAAACTTAGGGGGACCACTGAAAAAATGAACAGAGAACATGAAACAGTCCTGGCTCAGTTCCTGCTTCAGAGAAGAAGATGAACTCCTGTTTTTATGAACTTTCACTCAATAAAAATCGGCAGTATTGTCAAGATAAATATGAAACCAGTAAAATTATGTCATTTTCTCTTGGAGAAATTTTAAAACCAAGTTCTCTGGAAAAAAAAAAAAAAAAAAAAAAAAAAAAAAAAATCAACCCTACATAAAGCTTGAATTACTACAGAGAAGAAATGCTGACATTAGTAATGCAAAGTATAGTCACTTTACTGAAATTTGCTATCCTTTCAGGATGCCCTGCAGAGAACGTGGAGAAGATGAAAACAGGGCATTATTTCAGGACCCTTATGACTGGGATCAGCTGCAACCTCATCATTCCAATTTCCCAGTGTACCAGCAGTAAGTTCAAAAGGTGGGAAAAACATCTAGGATTTAATACACAAACTTATTCCTGAACTTGCTCTAAGCCATTTTATTATTACCATTAATGTTTTTTATGTATACTTTAAACCTCAGAGAATGCTGCAGGTCTATTTGTATCTAATATACCATTGAGAGAGAAATGGCTGCAAGGGATATGCTGACCATCCTTTACCCAGCTCCTTTGCAAGCAGATTTCCCCTTCTGTTTTGGAGTATAATACAAAGCATTTAGAATTTAAAGTATATTCAAGACCCAAGAAGAAAAAGGGATGCTAAAAGCAGTAAAATAAACACTATGAAAACAGAGGGCTTTTTTCTGTTTGCCCCACCCTACTACCAAACCCCATCCCTGATTCCTCCCTCCCCCAGAACAACTGTTGCAGGACAAAGCCACCATTTCACAGAAGTTCTTATCAATTTTTATAAATTATGGAATCTTTAAAAGACAAAAGTACTAAGGTAGCTAGCTAATGCCTATTATGGCTTTTCCACACTGCCCTTGACAGCAGCTAGAGTCATAGCCAGCAGCCTTGCAGGTCAGAAAAGCCCAGCTCCTCCTGCTCTGCATGGCCTGCCAAAACATGGAATGCCATATTTCCTCCAGTGCTTTTAAGGTTCTTGCTAGATTGAATCTCTTTTGATAACCAGTCAGCTTGCTTGCATCATACTCAGACTTATCTAGATTGCTATCCTCCTTTTTCATACTGCCATCAATATTTGTTGGTGTACACTGAAAGTAATTTACTGGTAACAAGTAGACCCTTTCATTAAATATCATGTCCAGAAAATGAGCCATGTTTCACCCTGATTTACCATTAGGTGTTGTTAGCTTGGCAATTTGCTGATAAAAAATACCCACTCCAGAAATCAGGCAGAATTGGTAATGCCTTCCTCTCACTGTCAGAGCTTCAACTACAGGGAACAGTTTGATGTCTACAGAAGCTCTTCCTGTCAAAGTCATCTTGAAGGGCTGCTGACTGCCCCTCCAAACTGACCCTGCTCACTTTACATTTCATCTGACATTAGGGTCAGTTTTGCCACAACGGATTTTCTTTTCAGATACATAAAATGTATGTGTAGAGAAGTGAAAAATAGAGTGATGAGCCACAACTTAATTTGTTTTCAAGCCTTTATTGTAGCCAACACCTAAAAAGACAGCTGTGAGTCTAGAAGCCAGAAGGGCTGTGGATATATCTCAGAGTGAAACACTTCATGGTAAAGTCATCTTTTCTTTTGGTAGAACTGCAGTTTTTCACGATTGAAAACCGTAAGACTTGAGAAGGAAGGACAGCATTCTCTGTTAAGTACATATGTTTGTGTAATACAAGGGAATGGAGAAGACATGAAGGGTAAGGAAATCCCTGTATCAGTAAGCTAAGCCATAGATAAAACAAAGGTTCCTGGAAAAGACAAGGTAAATAGAATATTTGTAGTCATGAGCTTCTACTTTCTAGCCAACATAGTACGAAAACAGGGAACAGAAACAAACATACAGTTAAATTCATAATTTGGCATAGACATAACTTTGGGAATGATTACAAAAGGCTTGGTGCAGTGATATAAAAAAAATTCAGTTAGGAGCAGGAACTTCTCCGTTTTGTTGTATCTGAGTTGTGGTTTGGGTTTGTTCTTTTCAAACACAACACTAGAGGGCAACGCAGCGGGGATTTGTTTCCTGCCCAGTGTCCAGGCTGAGCTGCATTTACAGTGCTGATCATATGGCACACGGGGGCTCTTCTTTAAAGAATTCCCAAGCCTTAGAAATAAAATTCCAAATCTCTCCTAAAAGATTTTTTTTTTAACAGAAATATCACATGATGATTTTTTTTCTTAGCTAGTAAATTGCCAGTAATCCAGTAATGCCCACAGGCATTAGGCTAGTGTGTCCATGGCTAGTCAAAGAGATCTGTTCTTTTAATAACTGCATGAAACAAAGGGTGTGGCTCTTGACTTTAACAGTACTGCTGAATTCAATAGGAGAAATTTGCCCTGACCAGTTAGTCTTTGATTTTCTCTTCAATTTCCATTTAATAGCATCACAAATTAGAAAGTCTCAGGACATTACTCTACTTTCAAAAGTTCAGCTTACAGAAAAATCACCTACAGACCTTACTACAAATATGATGCTTCCTTATTCTGTATAGTTTCACCAATACTTGTGGACAAATAGACATACATTTTGGTTTTATTTTAATTGCCAGCAGTTGATGTTCAAATACTTTCCTTTGATGAGTTACTAAGTTCTTGAGTTTATTGCATTACTAAGAAAGAGCTTCCAAAACAAAATCTTTAAATTTTTTAAAACTCCCCACAATTTTCACATTTCTAGACTATTTCTCTCATATTGTTTATCTAAAAACATGGCTGCTGATATCTGCTTTAAGAACAAGACTGTCAACACCATATTTAATACAAGTTTGCTATCACTGCTTTGAAACTTTTTCCCTCAGACAGACATTTTGTTAGTTCATAATTACAATACTACCACAGAAAGCACCACCTTTGATCTTTCTGTTAAAATATCAGTAAAATAAGCAGGCTTGGATTAGCTAACTCAAACTCTATTTTGATTCAGATCCACCTGTTTCCATCTGACAGAATTAGCTGCCTTTTTCCTACTATTTGGATCTATCACTATCCTTTATCTTGGCAGTACTTCTACCCTCTCTTTCAAAAAAGGCCAGTAATATCCTTATGTGCTCCATGGATGTATTCTAAAATCATATAAATCCTTAATTTCAGCTGGGACTGTCTCTTTCCATTTATGAGGCAAATTTTAGGTATGTGATAGAGTGACTCACCTGACTATCAAAGCAAAGCTACTTACTGCTTTCACCTGCCTAGGAAATCTTCTTTGCATTTTTACATTCCATAATGTTCAGATGATGCCTTTAATGGAAGAAAACTGTTGCTTGCAAAGTGGCAAGGAAATACTGGGAAGTTAGATGTGACTGGTGTGGAAGCAGCTCCAACTAAAGGGACATGGTGTAGCTAATAATGAAGGCAAAGAGGTTAATTGCTTCCAGTGTCACTCATAGTCATCTGTTCATCTATTCTTTTGAAGGAGCTGTACCAGAATTATGTAATGAACACATTTGAAGAGCATGAAACATTCCAAATGAAACTTGTTTGAAAACTGAAAGTTAGACAAAAAAGTTGATGCAAGAAACAACTCTGTACCAAATACCTTTATATCTGGGGAGCCTGGGTTGACTGAAAGGGCTGGATCCCACCGTGGGTTGGTGGGATGGTTTCGGGTGAATTGTCATCGTATTTAAGTTTTTTTGGTATAGTAAAAGCCCACTTAAATCCAGCCCTCTTCTCTGGGGTCAGATCCTTGAGACTCAACAGAGTATGAGTGGAACCAGCCACCAGAATTTCACAGACCATCTTTCATGATATATTTTTCAGCTGGAAAGCCATTCAAAGTGACACTGCCTTATTTGCTAAGGTTTTCACCTGTGATAACCCCACACTGGCATTCTACTGAAAATATTAATTACTAATTAGGAATGATACTGCCTCCTAACCACACATAAGAGTAATTAAGTTAAAAGAAAACCCAAAGCTGTTTAGGGCAGCAGGGAAAAGTGGAAGAGAGAGCCCTCCATTGTTTGCAGAGCATTAGCCCCATCAGACCAGGGTACATGTGAATCCCACCCCACTCTTCCTGTGTTTACATTCCTCAGAGACAGCTGGGACTTTGCCTGAAGATGCTCCAGCAGGATAAATTTCATCCTCACCACACATAGTGCCTCCTCGTTTAGAGTGTTTTACCAAAAGCTCAGAGCCTGCAAGATCACTACATCCATATGCTTTTGATATGCAAACAAGCCCAGATGCAGGCCCAGCCAACAAATAAAAAAAAAAATCTGAAATCCAGCAGAAGAGGGTAAATGCCCTGTACCTGCTACTGTCCAAGAAAACACAACCCTGCACAGATCTTCTGAAAAGCCCATTTTCCCCAGCACCTCCCTCCTTTCCCAGATTCTTCCATTGAGTCCCTAATACAAACTCTGAGATAGTAACAAATTCCCAGCACATTAGAATTGTTCAGATTAACAGACTCTTATCAATACCATGAATCCTACAGATGTTTAGGGTCTCTTCATAAAGATTGTTGCTTTCCACTTCATATACTAACAGAAATATGCAATATCAACTTGATTAAAATCATCAATCACACCTTGGCTAAGAGGATCTCCTAAGAGAACCATTAGGGAGAAATATACAAACACCAAAGTGTTCTTTTTATGCTGTTTTTCACATTATTTCCTTAAGAAAAAGAACCAAAAATCGATATATTTGTTCCTTACAGAGTATTCCATCAATGACACATCCAAAAAGAAAAGTAAGAACACAGCTTGCAGTGATCTGTTCATTTTGACATTGGTAAGCTTGCATCAAAGTAGGAAAAAAGGCCACACACAACAGCAATACACAATGTTTATATAACCATTATTACCCAAAACAATTATCATTCCCCCTAAACAGCAGTCTTAAACAAAACAATGAAACGGAATTAATGGTATACAACATGAAGTACCATATTGCTTGCTTTATGTTATTCCCTTTCACAATATAATGACTCCTTATAAAATGTATTCAGACAAATCAAACCTTGTTCACATGCACAAACTGCTAATACACTATAGAGAATTTTCAGGAACCAAAATCTATTGAAGGCAGAACCCAGAAACAAGACTGTGATGATAACACTTGAAATTAAGTATCTTGAATATATCTAGCTATGCAGTCACTTTACACATAAAAAGTCATGGTGTGTATTATATATCAAAGAAATGCTAAAGAAAATATCCCATGTGTAGTTTTTTCCATCCATCCACTTTATTCTTTTTCTTCAGTGCTAAGGAAAAGGCAAGGTTTGTCCTGTGCTGTTTTGGGAATGAAAGAACAGCAAATTTCATGCCTTTCAGTTTATTCAGCAAATGCTTTCCATTGACTGACCTGGCAGTCAGTGGAATGTAACAACCTCCATTAGCAACCTGCAAAAAACTGGAAGACAATGTGAAGATTACTGGTAACTCCTTTGAAGTATTTAGCTACTGCTCATACTACAGATTTGAAATTTGAGGTGTTGAGAAGAGTGACCAAGGAAAATTCATTATATTATTGGTTTGATCAGATACCAAAATGTTCATTAGGACCTAACACCAATTTAATACAATGCTTTTATAGAGCTTTAAGATTTAAAACCTGAAGCTGAATCTGCTTGGCACATGGAAGATCCAAGAGCTGGGGAAGGCACCCTGGCCCCAGCATTTGCAATGAATAACGAGCTTCAAAACAACTAAAAAGTTTAAGGCAAGACCATTCCATAAACATGGTAAGCATTTCAACACCTACCAGACCTACCTTAGTATTATCACTAAGATCTACTGAATTCCATAATTTTATCAGTCACAGGGTCTGGAAAAAGTACATCCCAGATGCTGAACAGAGACCCTTCAGGTTCTAATGAACATTTAAAGATGTATATGTGATTGAAAATAAGTTGAAGATAGGGCAAGCTGGAGTTTAAACACTATCAAGACTTTATTACAGAAACTTTTTTGCCATTTCTTGTCCCACAGATTATTACAAAACAACAGTATCTAGCTGAAGGTAAGCCACTGTAGCTCATTTCTTATAGCTCAAACCCACTTTCTGTAATCCAATATAATAGCAGCCTAATTGTGCATAAAACAATTTTCTTTTTTTTTTTTTTCATCAAGAGTGGTAGCTTAGCAGCAAGTGGAAGGATTGTCACCCAGGTTACAAATTCTGTCACTTATCTACAGAGTGAATTATGTTAAAAATTCAGTAATTTTACACACCTTACTCATTTCATTTAATATAGACTATGACAATAACATCTGCTTACAATTTTTTAACCATACCTACCTGGGGGCCAGGAGCTGTTGACTAGTTCTACTGAAGCTAGGTAATGTTACTTAGAGTAATGTTTCTAGGAAAAACAAACATCTGAAATGGCTCATTTCAAAACAGTAAGATGCTTAACTCACCATTACACATGCATTATTTTGTTTCAGCCTGGTGAAACAAAATTTCCATTGTTTTCTAGGAGAACTATGATATTGTGACATCCCAAAGCAATCCCAGTCAAAGGTGACAGGAATCAATGCATTTCTCTAATTTTCTGGGACAATTAAAAACATTGTTGATGGTAAGAAAATGCAAATGTGTTTGATCCAGGGGAACAAAATTTTAAAGCCTGAAGGTTTAGGAAACAGAATAAATTAGTTAAGAATATTGATAATGACTTAAAACTTATATATTCTACCATTCCTGGGTTTTCACTATTTGGATGTACCAATGAGGAGTGTCTGATAGATTCAGGGGTTTTTTGGGCTTTGTTTTGTCTCTAATATATGTGCTGAAAATAAGATATTAAGAATCTGTCACAACAATAAAACAGATGCTAAAGCTGAACAGGTAGAAATTGGCATCCAAGGCTAAATCAAATCTGTTTATCATGCTACTGAATTAAATTTTTAACACAGGATGCATTGACATAGAAAGGTTAAAGCTCTTCACCACACTCATATTTAAATCTATAAAAATAGATTTCATAGAAACTTGAAATTAACAACGTAGTGTAAACCTTATTTAGCAAGACAAGACAGTTTCCTTGAAGTTTTTTTGTTTGTTTGTTTAAAAAATCTAAGCAGATTCTAGTTTCTCAGTTTGTCAGGAACAAACCAAATTTAAAATTTAATTAACACACCAAGCAATAAGTTAATTTTATGAATAAATTAAAATTATGAAAAAAAATAGGAAAAGCATACTATGAAAATTCTCTTTCACATTAGCAATGAGTACTTCTCCACTGGGACCAAACAGCAGTGAATATTCTCCCCCAACAACTACAACGTGTATGAGAACCAAAGGCAGATAAACATGGCCATTACAACATCCAAATCAGCAAATCTAGTTGTAAAAGACAACTTTGAAAGAGATGTGATACCACCAGGAATCTGAAAAAGAAACCCAAAAAGCCATTTCTCATCCTGTCATTACAAAAACTGGTCTGCATGGGTGCTGAGTTATGGTCACCAGACATCTCACCAAATTCATGCACATACAGATGAATCTTTTGACCATATGAAGATGAAATACCAAGACCTCAGACCCTCAGATACTGTCCGCACTGAAATCAGTGATGTTATTTCAGTAGAGGGAGGCTTTGACTATAATGGACCTGAGCTGGCTCCATCAGAGGCAGTGACAACTTCTCCCAAACCCCTATTAACAGTGCATTTTTACAATAGTGGGGAATGGCTCATCACACCTCAGAGAACCCCAACTTCTGCCCCCACACAAATGACCTCTGAAGTTTCTCATCCCAGTAAGTCCACACTGCTGACCAGAATTTCAGCTGTGCTCAACAACAGAAGAGTCCTCTCTGGAAACAACCACTAAGGGTGCTGAGTCAAACCTTGGAGCTACGACAGAGCAAATACTCCCTGGCAGAAACTGAGAACTCTGTTCCCAGGGTAGTGAGCCCAGGCTACTGGCTCAAGAAAAGTGGATTGAGCTAAATCTCCCATTAGTCCAAAATCATAACACTGGCCACTCTAAACATTCTGACACCAAATATTGATTTTTCAATCTGCTGCACAAGCACTCCTCTCCACATACCATATTGATAATGTACACAAAGCAATGCAACAACAGTGAAATTGTACTACAGTGAGCAACAAAATAAAGCAGGTTAAGGAGATTAAGGCAGATTAAGGAGAATTTTACTCTAGAATCAAACCAAGGGTTCAGAGTCAACTCACTCTTCTATGCATTAAAGGATAAACTCTTTTTATAAATTTAGGGTAATCCCAGTAATAACATAAACCATTGCTGGTTTATGTTATATATATATATATATATATATATGTATATATTTATATATACACACTGAAAGATGCATCAGCCATATTATTTGTGCAAGTTGTTTGAAAATGGTGGAGGGGGCAGGGTAGGAGAGGAATGAAAGATTCTTCATAACAAAAATATGAATTTCCAGCAAAACATCCAGTACAAGAGTTTAATGTGAAATTTCCCACTACTCAGAAGGGACTGGTGCCCAAAAAATAATTGTTATATTAAAACATTAAGTATCTTTTACTACAGAAATTTTGAGCTGGTCTACTTTCTTCCATTTTTTGCACTCCTGACTATCTTTAAAAGGTTCAGAGGACCAAAAGTATTTTCATAGCTAATTTGATTTTGGTAGTTTGAATCACAAGAGGAAAGAATACTTCTCTTTTGTTAAAAATCAAAACACATCTCATACCACCAGTGACAGCTGAGTTCAATGCTCTTCTATAATTGAGATCCCAAATTTACTGAGAAGTAATGACACAAACATACAAGATAAAGCCACTACATACTGCCTAGGGATTCAACTTGACAGTTTCAAAACACTGACTCTGTAAAACCATGGCTGGAAATTGCAGGACAACCACAGCTCAAATGCAAGAGGCACAGGCTGTTGGTAGAGAAAAACCCTTGAGGATGAAACAGAGAAACTAATTAAGCTTCCTGTTCCACCAGAGCTAATCCTGTTCAGCATAGCCTCCATGATAAATATTGATGCAATTCATCATCTTTTGAAAGCTCCATGGCCACTTAGTATCAGTGCTCAACACAGCATTATTCTGCTTTCATCTAAATTGTCTATCCTTCAAAAGAAATCTCAGCAATACCTTCCAATTTGATTATCTTCATCTTCTTCATCAAGATTGAAATTTTCAGCATACTTATGGAATCTTATTTTTTGGCCAAAGGTACTCCTTAATCATAACTCTAGAAATTCAGAATACACACTACTATGTGTGATTTGCCTACAGCTCAGGTGAGCTTCCTGTTGCTGTCCTCCTGACCTTTTGGTGTGTTTATTTTAGAAACTCTTTGCAAGAGTAGAAAAAACAAGAGCTTATGAAGAGGGAATGGGATATGAATGAGTACCTCAGCAGTAAAACAGCAGAAGGAAGACCTGCCACCACTCAGCTCTGAAGATAAATGAGACAGGAGGTGAGGGAAAGGCTAAATATGGAGAAAGCGTAGCTGCCAAGAAAGGAGCTATCTAAAGAGAACAGGAAGAAGGCCATGGAAATACCTACTTTTAGGAGGGACAGGTGGTATAACTCCCTGGAATCCCAGACCCAGTTAAGTTTTCACCTGGCTCAGGAGTTTACCACCAAACACCATTTGTATATCAATCTCTTCTTGGAGAGCATTCCTCAGTTAACTAATTTCTTCACTGACTGTTCAGGGACTCATCTTTGGAACCAAAACTATTCTAAATTTTCCCCAGTTAAGTGTGAAAAGAAGGGCAGCTTCCACTAGGACCAGAAGAAATGGTTGGTTTTTGTTTAAAAAAGACTCTAGTTCCCCTCCCATTGGACACATTCAGGCCTAAGCCTGTGCTTAACACCGACACGGCAGCAGCCTGGATGTGAGGCGGGATGAGCCTCAGCCTTACGCAGCATATCCCAGCATATCCCAGCAACAGTCTCAGTGATTCCAATAGCATGAAGAGAAATCAAACAGCAGTGAAACAACACACTCCACAGCTTAAAAAAAGCTCTGTCCAGTCCATATTGAAATGTAATGTTTTACACTGATGCCCTGTTAGCTACAGCTCACGTAATGGGGCACACGAGGGTAGGCTTCACCATTCACCATTACCTCGCAAGGACATCAACTGAGTGTTGTGCCCCTGGCCTTCCATCTTCACAGCAGTAGCTCAAAAATGTAAACATCTCCAGCAGTTCCCCCCCCCACCCCTCTGCTGCCTCCCATGAGACCAGTGACACGCTGTACCAGGCAAATAAGGGTGAATTTGGAGAGGATGGGCTGTAGGTTTCTGCCCACAGAGACTATCAGCTTTCCAAGGTGAAGACACGGGCAGACTATCACCAGCCATTGCTGGAATAACAGCTGAGGCTTCGTTTGATCCTAAATCACCTGGGCTGCTCTGCCTTGTTGGATACTGGATTGGTCTTCTAGAAGACACACATCTATATGAGCTTGAGCTATAGAACTTGATGTGTGCTACAAAACTACTGCTAGATTGTTGAATGCCATTAAAATATTTTGTATAACATAGTAAAAAATATTGACACAGTCAAAATTTGAGAAACACCCTGGATGCCTAGATACAGCTCCTAGTCCTGAGGCAGTCTGTCATGCCTGACAGAAGCATCTGGTATGTCAGGAAGGTATCCTAATTTACCATTAAAGTGATTCCAATTATTTTTTCCAGCTTCATTCCAAAGCTGCTCTATTGAATTCTGGAATAATAGGGGGTCAGTTTGGTCTTAATTTGCTTTTTCAACACTTTTTACTGAAACCTTCACCAAGGAAATGGATTAACTATGAGGCTCTCATCCACTTATGATAGGAAGGCAAACATACACTCAGAAAATAAAGGGTGGGAGTCTGAATATATTCTCTGAAACAATTATAAACCTTTTGGATATCTATCTACAGTATTCAAATAAAATCACATTATAAAATAATATACTGAAATAATATTTTAAATATGAGTTTGAAAACCTGAATAAGTCAACTTCCTAGATTTAACAATCTGGATCTTGAGTGTAATTACATGAAAATCATCCATTTCAAAATGGGCGGGGGAAACATGGATATCAGGAAAGCAAAAAAACCCTTCAACATAGAATGTAAAGACCAAATTTATCTTTGACAAAACACTTATGCCATAATATAAATTAGTTCCACTGAAAATGGATTTTTTTTCCAGAGTTTAGGTTAACCACAACATTTCCAATCCTCAAAAATACATAAAACTGATCAAAGTGGCATGCAGCAAAAATTGTTGCTTTTAAAAAAATAAAAGCTTACTGTAAAACTTGCCTCTCTTATCCATGACCATAATACTCATATACAAGAGCACATGTTGATTATCTCTCTTTAAAAGAAAAGCTTCATTTAGATACCTGTTTACTTGTTAATCCTATGTTTGGAATACACTAAGAAAACTATAACCACATTGATATTCTATAGCTAACAGATATTTAAACACTGGAATATTTAAATAATGCAAAATAACTGAGCCGCGATGGTATCACTGATTCTAGCAAAGAACACACCCATCAGCTTCTAGCATAAACAAAACCATCCCGATTCTACCATCATCCTGGTTCTAAACAAATAATCAAACCAAAGCCACTCCACACCCAGAAACAAACTGCTAGAACACAGAATGACTAATAAGAGGCATTACAGCACATTGCCTATACAAAAGGGAGTTACCTTTTTTCCTTTCTTTTTCCTGTGAGCTGGTTTAGCATTTTTCTCCTTTACTTCCTCACTCATTTTTCAGCAGGTGAATATACAGGGGAAGGGGAATAAAAGAGATCACTGCTTGTATTCCAACATGCAAAGCCACTGCAAATATTCACAGCACTGAAACCATCTGCTGACGTTTCTCAGGCAAGTAACAGAATAACTGCTGTTCAAAGGCAGTCTCGGCTCCTCCTGCACAGCCTTGAATTGCTCATAGCTTTGCTACGCTTGCCTCCGTGAGAAACTGGGTGTTCTCACATCAGTCTGAGTCCTCTAAAAAATGAAAAACCTTTTTTCCTCTCTTACTCTCAACTAGTCTTTACTGCTGAGACGAGATCTTGGCAACGCTTTGCAGCTTGATCATCCACAGCGCTTCCAGGCTCTGGGAAGGGGTTGATGAGCCACACTGAAATTAGCTGCAGACGGCTGACAAGTCCGAGGAGAATTCACCAGCCCATGATTTGCTGTTTCTTGCAGACGGAGAAAGTGAGCCTGAATTGCTCTGATTGCCAGCCGGGTACAATACCGACATGTGTTGAATGCATCAGGGCATGCCAGAAAAGGAAGCCTCCAAGAGTGACAAAAGATCAGGTTACTGGATCTTAAAGCCACTCCCAGGCAGATTCAAACAATAAAAGGCACAACACGCTGCTGAAGAAATTGCTGGATGAGATGTTTGCGTTTCCAGCAGCTCTATATTCCCATCCAAAGGGCCTGAAAATTGCCACTCCGAACAAGATTTATCATGTTAATTATCCGTCTCCTGAAAGCAGCAACAGTATTTCAGCAAAACACATATTTACAATTATACCTGCCTGTGAGATCTTGCTCCTCCCTGGTATGCCTGTTCCTATGACAGGATTTGTACGGTCTCTCTCCTAACACAGCTCCCTTCACAGATCTGTTACGTGCCTCGTGTGTGTGCACGACTGGCAGGTTACAGATCATGTTTCCACAAGCTGAGACCTACTCCACAGAATGCTTGAGCTACTTCTATACAAGTCTCATGGAAAAAAAATACATAGAACCAGGAGAGGTCAGAGACTTCGTTGCAAAAATTATCTCCTTCCCATGCCAATTAAGATCCATTACACACAACACACATTACCACCAGCCATGACAGCAGTCATTAAAGACTTATGTCATTACTACATTTTAGGCTACACACCTCTCTTTAGATACATCTACAGATCCCTGAAGTTCCCCCTTAGGAGCTTTCCCCTCCCACCAGGATAGCCAGGGGCGAGTGTGAAACAGGTACCCGACATCATGCAATAGCCCCTTCCACTGCACCCAGCCTGTGGACCAGAGGGAGCAAACCCTACTTTGCCCATTTCTGAGGACCTCAGTCACATCAGAGGTGCCAGGTGACAAGGAAGGGGTTTATTTTGTTGCAGGCTTGGGGTTTATTTTATTTTACTTTTGCTTTTGTATAACAGGCAATCTCCAATTTAACATATGGTTTGTTTGGGGACGGGGTGTGAGGAAAGGGAGGGGAGTGAAGCAGCATCAAGATCCTTTGTCTCCCATCTTTGCCCATTTTCCCATCCCTTCACTCCCATTTCAGTAGCATTTAACTCATGACAACCAACATGCATCCCAGAGACTATGAAAAGAAGATTTAATGCACTGATTCATAACGCTATTTGTTTCAAAGCTTTCTTCTCGTATTATTCTCTACAAATGAATTTCAATGAGCAGCCACAACAGCACCATCACAAAGAGGCTGTTGCTGTGCACTTGCAACAAGTCCTTGTGCTCACTGTCTTCATGCGCAGGAAACAAACCAGCACCATCTGAACCTGTGGCTTCAAACAAGGGAAATAATTTTTCACATCAACCTGGCAAGGTTCACAGTTTCAGCAACTGAACCTCATAACATGCAGAGTTTAAATAAATACAAAGAGACTACTGATCAAACTGACCCCAAATCTTCACCTAATTCATTGGCATACACTAAAATTTACACTTACAAAGCAGTATTTTTAGATAAAAACACAGGCATTGTTTATAATGCACAAAACCAGGAATTTAATTTTCACAGGCCATTTGGTTTTAATGGCCATCTCAGAGAAAGAAAAAGAAGCCCAGCCATTTCCAATTTCACATTTTTTTAATAGATGTTATGTTATAAACTAAAGTGCTCTCTGCTGGTTAACAGTGGGTAAAACAATGCTTAAACACTGAAAATAACATCTTATCCTAATACACATGCAAAGCAAATATCGTTTCTTAAAGACTTTTTTTTACTATATGTGCCTCTCCTTGGACAAATAATTATTTTCTGACCTAAGTCCAAATAGGTAGAGTTCAATTACAAATCAAACGTATCTGCCAAAAACAAGTCAAGGCTTTGATACATTAACCTAGCTAGCTAAAAGGAAGACTGCAATTTATGGCATGCTTAGGTATTTGTATGCAGATAGTCATTTTCTATTATATTTTAAAATAAAAAAGTCATAACAAACAGTCAGGCTTCTTCAGAAATATAAATGAAAAAAAATCCTCTTTCCAGAGCAACTTCATAGCTGTCAAGAAGTTGATACATTCACACAATTCCTTGAGCTCAGGTACACAGATAAAGGAACATCACAAGTTCCCACTGAATTTCAGTCATTTAGCTCATTATCTCTAAATCTAGCCCACAAGATGGAAACTGTCTTCATTAGGGTTTAGGTCTCATGTTCTGTTTCTAAGTCACAAAGCACATAATTATTTCTGAGGCATTAATACCTTCAGTGGCCACCTATTTCAAAAGCCCTTTAATTTTTCCTGTTTTCTCTCATTTTCACAAAAATGAGTAATCTCCCAAGCACTGGTATATTTAGAACTTGAAGGAAAAATCCAGATAAGCAATAGAAGAATTTTATAGTCACAAGATGCTCTGAGAGGTAGGAAAATATCTCACACTTCTCTCCCCCCATGATGCTCAGCTAACCATAGCAACCTGCTGAAAAGAAATGTAATGAATCTTTCTTCTGCCATTTGAAGCAATCATTTGCGTGTCAACATGTACACCCTTTTTATGATTTTTTTTTCCATTTCTTCTTTACTTCAAAAATTTGCCAAGTTCTTTTACTCCAGGTAAAGCCACTGTGTCAGAAGGAGAAGCTAAGTACTTAATACAAATACACAGATTTCTTAGCAAAGGATTTTAGAAAAAAAAATCTTCAAATCACACCACCATCTTTATTTCTCTACAGAGGCTACAAAAATTATCTTTGATAGTCAAACTACTATCAAGTGGCTTCTGATTTCAAGCTACCTCTACATTATACTACAGAAATTATTTGAGTTAAACTTCTTCCCTAGGCTATTAGCATACTCAATGTAACTTTGAGTATTTATATGCTTAAGGTAACCGAAGCAGGAGGAGTAAAGTCAAAAAAAAGACTAAAAGTCTGCCAGAAAAATTAAGATTTTCAAACACCCAAGAGAAGTCTCTTATGCATATTGAAGTGCGGCAACAAGAACAAAACCTGAACGAAGAAACTAAATATTTAAAAAAAAAATAATTAAAATCAAGGAACATTTAAGCTTTTAGAAGTGAGTTCTAAGTTAAAAAAGCAAATAAAATGAAGACAGAGGAATACCAATGCAGAATCACCTTAAATATTCTAAGGAAGCATTGACACCCAAAGTTTCTATGCATCAATGTTATGATCAAGAAGCACATTGATAAATTACAAGTTACAGTCACTACCTGCTGCCTGAATTAGTCTTTGCTCACAGAGTGTTTTATTTTAGAACTCTCACAACAGGTATTTCTTTGTGGAAGTGCTTATGTATGGTTTGGGTTTGTTTTGAGTCAGCAAAGGAACAGCACGGAGAAGCATAACACTTTGCAATTGCATAGCTTCTTTAAAAACTGAAATTAATACTTAATGTACTTTAAAATCTTTGTATTATTGATGAGAACATACACACTGTGCCCTGCAACTCACTGCTTAATTACAGTAGTGTCTAGAAGGGAACTTTCACAACCTCGTTGATACGGATCAGTTTGAGGACAGTTCTATTTTTAAATCAAAATAACTCGCATAAGAGGACAAGAGGATAGGCCAAGTTCTGTCTATCAGTACAGTTCTATTTATAAATTAGAGCGACTTGCATGCAAGAAGCAAGCAGTACATAACTTGTCATTGGTAACCTGTTTTGTAACTGTATGCAATGGGTTTTAAAAGGAACAGCTATGATAGTTACTTGCTATACCAAAACAGCATTCAAATCCAAATCACAAAACAACTTCATAAAACAAACAAACTAAAGGACTAGGAACAAGGAGAGAGCAGGGCAGACAAAAGTCCAGCTTGCTGTTTGTACGTGTAGAAATGCACAAGCTTAAGTTTAACAAAAGTTTGTGTCATTCAGTGTTTACTGTAAGATCACTTTGCAGATGGGCTGCTCCGTACTTCCTATCCTGTTGGGCCTCAAGCAGTATTCTTTGTATGATAAGCCAAAAGTCAAGGTGAAATCTAGTATTACCTAGACAGGAATGGTGAGTCAAATGAACTCTAATCCTCTTTCTCTAATAAAATCAATACCAAGAAAAAGTCATACCCCTTTTATGTGCAATGTATATTTTCCTTTCATATATGAAAGGAAACATTTTGTGAAGACAATTAAATCTAACAGAAAAATAGCTTTGAGATTCATCTCTGCTCCTTTTCAAACTCCATAATTTGAAAAAAATACATCTTTAAAAATGACAGTTCAAATACTACCACTGTTGAATTCCTTAACTTCTAACAGACTTCTAACACAGACTACTTACCCATCAGCTTTTGTTTGCAAAGGTGTGTGTCTAGAGATACCAAAAGAAAAATAACACAAAACCCACTTATATTCAGGCTAAAATTATGAGAATAGGGTGGTAGCTACCAATTAGTAACCAAACCTGGTACAAGTGACTGACTATACACTCAACTATCAACCTGAAGATATTGTTGGCCTAAAATCACACACTATAGTCTAGCTTGGCCCCACATGAGCTCCCTTCTCCCTTTAAATGGAGGTGTATCATCAATTTAGGCCTGAATTAATATTCTAGGTTAGAAGCAGAAGTCAAGTAAAGCAATAAGAAAGAAGAGCCATCTGATTAAACCCTCAATTAAGTGAGCTGCAAAATCTCCTGCTTGATCAGAAAAGACTTTACCACCATTCTTTCAGAAAGACAAATATCTTCATTAAAAAAAATTACTTATTCTGACCATAAGGCTAAGAAAAGAATAGAAGCAAAGGCAAAGAACCCAGGTTTTAGCTCAGGTTAACAAGTTAAAATTAATTCTTGTATTGAAGCCCGGGGCTGAACAGGAGATACTACCAAGAATCCAAACCAAGCTGTGTCATCTTTACAATTACTTTAATATATGTTAGCTGAGTTTAGAAGGCTCGAGGACAAACATATCACTTGAGGATGGAACTGAAGGGAGTCTGGGAGTGAAGCCCAGAGTGCTTGGAAGTTACTCTGAGAGAGAGAGAAAGTTGAGAGATTAAATTTCTTCCCTTTCACCATTAAGGGGGCAAATTAACTTGCCTCGAAACATCCCTCAGCAACTGAAACTTGTAAGAATTCTGGTTCAGTATGAAGGAAATACCAGACCAAAAATTAGGTAAGGATGAAAGTCATACCACAAAAAAACTAGAAAATTTCTTAGCTGGTACAAAGCTAATTCTCTGCCAACTGTGTCTGAAAATAGTTAGGGCAAAGAGATCGTATTTTATATCCAAGCTCTGTAAATCCCCACTTGCCTGCTATGAGATACTTCATAATGGATTCTGGTTTTCATTGCATTCCTTTCATATTTTAGAAAAAAAAATTTTTTTCTGCTACTTTATAAGACTTTTTTCAAAGTTTGAACGTGGAAAACAAGTTTTACTAAGCTAAGATGTCAGGTTTTATCCCAAGCAAACACCTGCTGTCAGTAACATCTTGTAGAGAAAGGAAGGGAGTGGGAGCAGCCAATTTCAGAGAAACTTCCACTGGACCAGAGTGTGAAGCAAAGAAGCCCCACCCCACAAAGAAATATTTTGGACTATTTTTTCCAAGGTCCACTTCTGCTGTCAGGATTTGGATATTTGCCTGCCACTACAAGATGCCTTCCCAGCACACAGTGTCTGCCCATGTTCACATTTAGGAGGGAGGAGGAGCAAACCAGCCCGGGGGCTGCCTGGCCAGGGCTGTGTGGCAGCACCATGGCTGGGGGTGTGTGTGTCACCTTCCCATGGAGGTTCCTCCACAGGGAGCCAAGTTGGCTGTCTGGGCAGGGATTCACCTGCTTGGTTATCACATCACATTGCCCCAGAACAGCACATCTCTGCAGCTGGTGTATAAGATCCAGCCTAACATCAAATCTTTTAAGACCAGAGTGGGGGACAGTGGAAAGAAAGAGACAGAAGAAGCAAATCTAAGCATAGGTACATGTGCAGCATCTTTATTCTCCAGAATGATGCTTATTTTGACAATCACAGAAAAAAGGACAGCAGCATTACAAGCCAGGGAAATGGTAGAAGCCCTCATGACAAATTATTCACAGCTCTACAAATTCACTGAACTATTAAGTGCTGAACGATTCAGATTAGCACTGAATCAGGATGCAAGTTTTTTAAGCCAGACATTCATCCCAATTTTACTGGTGATGTCACAGAAGCAGGAGTAAGAAAAGCAGTCCTATTAAACATGAGAAAACAAGTTAAGTTGGAGCAGCTCTGCTTTGTGACCACATTTGAAGCATAACAACACAATGTATAGCACCTTTTCTCCCTAAAGAGAAAAATGCACTTCATTTTGGTTAGGTGACAATTTCTTGATCTCTTATATTTTATTTTAAACCATGATGTCCTACTTAACCACTGCAAACACCATTTAAATACCAAAAAAACCGCATTGTCTATAAAATGTGTAAAATTCAAACAAAGTTGCCACTGAGAGGTATAAAACCAGAAATCATTACAAGTCTCACCAGTATTACGTCTGATGGGGCCTTACATGTGTGCAGAAACTGGTATCTGTGTTTTAACAGTCATCTGCCAAAGTGCCATTTAATGAAACCTCCCAAATTTGATACCCAGATGAGACATAGCCTATACTGTAACATCATCTTTATCAATCTGTTTATATTTGCATACAGAGAGCTCTACTATAATATAGAATCATAGAATCATAGAATTAGCCGGGTTGGAAGGGACCTCAGAGATCATCTAGTCCAACCCTCGACCCACCGGAGCAGTTGCTAGACCATGGCACCGAGTGCCACATCCAGTCTTTTTTTAAATGTCTCCAGGGATGGAGAATCTACCACCTCACCGGGCAGCCCATTCCATAGCCTGATCACCCTCTCCGTGAAGAAATTCTTTCTAATATCTAACCTAAACCTCCCCTGGCACAACTTAAGACTGTGTCCTCTTGTCTTGTTGAAGGTCGTCTGTGAAAAGAGTCCAGTTCCCACCTCGCTACAGCCTCCTTTCAGGTAGTTGTAGACAGCAATGAGGTCTCCCCTGAGCCTCCTCTTCTTCAGGCTGAACAGCCCCAGCTCTCTCAGCCTCTCCTCATAGGGCCTGTGTTCGAGTCCCTTCACCAGCCTGGTTGCCCTCCTTTGGACCTGTTCCAGGACCTCTACATCCTTCTTAAACTGAGGGGCCCAGAACTGGACACAGTACTCGAGGTGTGGCCTAACCAGCACTGAGTACAGGGGCAGAATCACCTCCCTGGACCTGCTGGTGACGCTGTTTCTGATACAGGCCAGGATGCCATTGGCCTTCTTGGCCACCTGGGCACACTGCTGGCTCATGTTCAGTTTCTTGTCAATCCAGACTCCCAGGTCCCTTTCTGCCTGGCTGCTCTCAGCCACTCTGTGACCAGCCTGTAGCGCTGCATGGGGTTGTTGTGGCCAAAGTGCAGGACCCAGCACTTGGCCTTGTTGAACCTCATCCCGTTGGAATCGGCCCAGCTCTCCAGTCTGTCCAGGTCCCTCTGCAGAGCCCTCCTGCCTTCGAGTTGGTCCACACTTCCTCCCAGCTTGGTGTCATCTGCGAATTTGCTGATGATGGACTCAATATAAATCCATTATAAGGTTAATCCACTTATCTAAGTATCAAATTAGAATTTTTTCCTCCCCGGAGTTGAAACTTTCCTTGAAATATTTCAGTCCTTTTGCAATTCTGACAAAAATATCACAGAGATAAAGTATTTGAGGTCAAGGGGGAAAGGGAGAGGTTGTTCCCATTCCTCTCAGACAATACCTTTCTCCTGGTCTATGTTTTGGGAAGGAGAGTTGAAAAATAAAGGTATTTCTAAAGTAAACAAGTATTTGTTTTGTGGTTCGAAGGGCTTTTGGGGAAGGTTGGTTTGGATTTTTGCTAATTTTCATTTTTAACACGAACAACAAAAGCAGAAAAGGAGCATTTTTTTATTTATTTTTCTTTTGTCCAGCTATGACACATCCAAAAAAAGTGAAATGCTAACCATAACTACAGAAAGCACCAAGGAATAAGCCATATACTATTTAAATTCAAGGCTGTGTTAGATTTCTCTCATTAGAAGATATGTGGATAGGAATAAATTTACAGATAATGAAGAGGCAAAAGAGATTTGATTGGGGCAAGCATGTAAGAGATCAAACGGGAAAATTCATTAAATCTAATTAGTTGGTAATATAAATATAGAAGTGTCTAACTTTTTGTTTTCTCTCTGACACTGAAGTGTCCCAGAAACTTTCCTCATCTAATAGCAACTGATTTTTTTTGCTGTGGTGTGATGGTATGATTTTTTATTTTTTTTTTTTAAATCTCATGTAAGCAGTAGAAGTAGTCTGGAGTTTCGTTTCTTCCCAATGTTACAAAATGTGCTGCATCTACCAAAAAGAATTTTCTTTATGAAACAACCCAGCAATTTAAATGCAAATATCTTAAGAAGAGTTTTAACCTACCTAGGTCAGTGCCTATTGATTAAAAACGTTCAATTCCACTTACAATTATGAAAGTACTTCCCATACAGATCAAAAGGAACAACTTTCATCTCTAAAGGCCTGTCAAATATTTGCTTCAACAGAACAGGATCAAAATTAAGAGTTTTTTATAAAATCCAGTGATACATAACACTATAATAGTGTAACTTTTTATGCTTAAAACACATGATGAAGATTTAAAACAAACACCATCTGAAATTATTTTTTTTCTATACCTACAGAGCTTCCAAGAATCTAATCTAATATAGGACTGTGTGTAACTATGTGTAAGGTTCTCTACGGAAATATACAAATACAATAATATAAAAAATGAAAACACCACAAGCACAAGCTTTTTTCTTTAAGCTCAGGCTAAGAAATAAAGGCCACAAAAATTTAAAGAAGGAGGGGGAGGGGAATGCACATGACTCTTTTCTTGTCCACTTTTTGCAAGCACAAATCCAATCTGTCATGCAGAATATGGATCTTCAATTTTAGCCCGGGGCAAATTTGAGTTTCTGGGTTGTTATTAAATTAGAATAGCTTTAAAGAAAAAGGAGACTTTAAACTTCTCATAAAATGAACAGAAAAGCTTTGTAATTAAGTAATTAATTCATGAAGTCTCATAATTGATGCTATGGCCACCAGAAAATACACTTGGCATTAAATATAAAATGCAACCAGATAGAGTGGAAGGTTTTAGAATCAAACTTCTGGCTTTGTGCAGGTTACAGGATTCAAACCTGCCCTCTGCTATTCAACGTAGGTCAAGATTATCTTTCTTGAAGTGCCTAAGGAAAAGCAAACAAAAAGGAGAGAACCCAGAAAACATATTGCAGAAAGTCAAGTGAATTCTGTAAATCCACATTGTCTATACAAGTTACACTCATAAAAAATACAGTATTCTACTCCATACTTTATATTCAAGACCCTGAAATTTGTCAGTAGTTTTATTTTATTATAATACTAGATTGAAATGTGCCATTCTAGAGGAAGGTATCTTCTTTCTCTCTCACCATCTAACTGCATTTTAATTGGCAAGAGATTAATTTTCCTCAACTTATGACTATTTTACCCAATATAGTAATTTCCAAGGGAACTCCCTGTCTTTATCTGGATCCAAGAATCTTTTCATCTTAATTTAACCCCCTTACCCAGGTGACTAGCAGGAGTGAGACAGTGGCTGGATTTGGCTGCTAATGAAGGTCAACCCACCAGAGCAGAGAATGCCAGCCTTGAACAAACACCACTGTCTAGAACCTGCACAAACTTCATGATAAAAAACCAGCTATCTGAACTGTGATATTACGTATGCTTTTTAGAGGTGCACACGAGGAAAACAGACTCACATTAATTTAATGTCTATGTTGAAAAAATCAGATCTTGTGAATTAGGAAATTCTAAGGAAACAAAAAACAAACAAACAAAAAAAATTACTCTTTGTGTTTAGAAGGATTCAAAAATTTAAAGGAAAATAGTTGATAACAGATGAATTTCCTAGCATCTGGAAAGTGAGTGGGAGAAAGAAGACAGAAGACGCTATTTAAATCACTAAATTGTAAGATGTAATTTTGTCATGATGCCATCTAAAGCTTACATATGCCAAACAATACTCAATGTGCACTTAAGGCCTAGAGTTCCGTATCTGCAATTTTTAAATAAAAATGCAGAAATTCTCATCTTAAGTGAACATAAGCAGCAGAAAACAAAAAAAAACCTCTTTCTGAAGCCGTGAACCAGGCTGCATATAACACAGACCAATGTGTAATGATTCACATCTTACAAATGTTGCAGCTGTGACATGAGCTGCAGAAGTAAAAGGGACAATGAATACAATGGTTTTACTGAGCTATTGGAAAGAAGTTCACCTGTGCTGTACTTCTAATGTACAAACCCCCTACCAGAAATATTCACTTTCAGTACTCCAACAAATTGCTGGATAAAGGGCTGAAGAGCTATTCAGGAATAGAAAACATGCAGCACTTGGCTGCAGAAGAAGGTACCTGGCAGAAAAGGGGTTCTGCTTTGAATTTCCTCTTACATTATGAACACACAACAAATAACCCCTGTTGCTGCTGAAAAAGCTCTTTCTGTAACCAGTTTTGGCTACTTTTCATTTCAGGTTAGTCTATAAGTTAGCAAACATGAAAGATATAGTAATTCCAGTATAGAGGAAGAATTAAAAATATAAACAAATACTACAGGATTCAAAGAACCTCATAGATGAGGCCAGAGAATAAAAAAACTTGAAAGTGTATTCCCTGAATGAAGAAATTCAGTAGTTATAATTCAGATCTCTCCAAGAGAATAGGTTGAAGAGGACAGAGTTTATCTTAAAACTTTTAATGCCCTTCAACACGTTGCACTATTGAAGTTGGAATGATCAAAACTGCCATAAAGTAAAATTAATGAATTACTGGTTTACACATCCAGAAACCTCAGCACTGGTAGTTCAGACTCTGCAGATTTTGAGAAGATTCTAGGACTCCTTTTAGAAAATACATGAACACACAGTACCCTAGGCAAAATCTGAGGTAAGAAAATGTCATTAAAAATAGTTTTTATAATCCCAATGCCAATATACTGCCCTGTTGAAGAATAATTACTTGCAGTTTCAAAAGGTTTTAAAGGTTAAAGAAAACCTGACTATTTCTCTGTGAATGCCAGGTAACCAGATACGTAGGAGACAAAGAAAATCTTGCAGTCCAGCAAGGCACAGAGATACTGAAGGAAACCCCTTCTGGTCAGGAGTTTCCCCTTAAAAGCATTCTTCATTTTCTCAAATACTGATGCATGTAGCAGGAAGAGCCTTTCTTGCTCCTGAGGCTCGACGAGCTGCTTGCCTCCCCATTGCCTCACACCAGAGTGAGCTTTTTCTCTATGGGTGTGTGTCCCACCTTTATTGGTCCCCTGGTAATAGGGGGCCTGCCCTAACCAGGCACAGGTGGACTCACACCCACTCTTTGGCAACTTGAGGCACCTGGTTTATCTTGTTTCTCTACAGATGCATTATTACAATTTTATTCAACTAAACATACTCTTTTTCTTAGCATTCTAAACTGGATTTTACTTTTTTGTATGCAAAACATTTATTCATATACTCTTTGGTGCTCAATGGTTATTCAGTGGATATGCACATGAAGGTCTCTTGGGAATTTTCTGCAGTGCCAGTCCCCAGGGAAACAGAGGCTCCATTTCAGAGAACTTTGCTGCATTTGGCAACATTGAGTCCATTCTTTCAACCAGCATATTTCTTCATCACACATTTACTTAATTGCAGACCACTTGCAGCCCTGTTAGCCCCCTTTGAGGAAGCTCTTGATGCTTATAAGCAAACTTCAGCCCTTTTATCTTGCTGGTTTTGCTGCGAGTTTTTGTTTATCCAGACATCTTTCTTGATCTTGTAGCCTCTCTTTTCAGGTTTCCATGAGCAGTCCCAGCGATTGCACTGGTCTAAAAGAAACTGCTGGAAGAGCAGACACTTTTCCAAAAAGCAGAAAAAAAGCGAAGTAACCATGAGGACAATACGCATCATCTAAGCCTTTCAATGTGCCAGTGGAAGCCAAAGGTCTACTAAATATGATAGAAAAAACACAATAGCCACAAGCTCCCAAATAACATGAGGAAATTGAGTGATAAGTTAAGTAAGAAGTTGAAATGCTCTTTTCTCCTAACCATCTCAGGATCCTTATCTCCTACCACTTCCAAGGGCTTCCCACCATCTTGTTTCTATATGGCGAGCTGCTAACATAAGAGTCCTTGCCAGCACCACTTTAGTCACAACAAATGGGATTCAAACATGGAATACTCTGAAAGATTGGCTCCTCTGGCCTCCAAAGAGTGGGTTTTCATCACACTTAGTATTGTTTTCCATGACAGGTAAAAGTCACAAGGGAGTCTAGAGTGAGCATGAGTGTAATTTGCAGCTTTCTAGTCAAAACAGTTAAAAACCTGTAATTCATGTATGCAAGTGATCCACATGATGACATAAATAAAAACATGGGCATTGGTTTCAACATCACCAATGCAGGCTGAGTTTCCAAAACCAGAGCATTTAAACTGCTTGTTTACATTTTTAAATAATAATTTTTAATTTTTTAAAATAATTGTTTGTTTGTTTACCCTTTGTTAATTTAAACTGGTGTGCTCACTTTCCTCTGTGTTATAAATGGCCTCCTCTCTAAGAATGTTTAGCTTCACAAGTTCAAAACACATTTAATCATTTTTCAGTTTCATGTAGAATTTCCTCAAAACAAGCAACACTTTTCTAAAATTTTCAATATGGAAAATTAGTCTGAAGTTTTTCAAGCTCAAAATAGCTAAATTATTATAGCTGTGAAAGCACCCTAGAGAGAAAATCTCTCTTTCGTTCCATCAACCAAAAAATGCCTCCAGAGGAAAAAAAATGGCACTAAAAGAAACCTTCAGAGATAGTTTTTACCAAAACAATGATGAACTGAAATAGATTCTAAAATTTTTTTCCATATTTTTCTCATTTCTTTTCACTTTCTTGAACTGTATTATCATTAACCTAAAAACTTTTAAGAGAAACAGGCACTCAGTAGTAGCTGTAATCTCACACACACAAATAAAAACCAGAACAAATTTAAAAAAAGACAAAACTCCAAGAAACAAAACCAACACAAACCTCCCAAAACAAACCTGGAGGTGTCAAATGAAAATTTCACCAGTGGGTTTGGTTTAAATATATTTGATCTAAATATCTTTAAATATCTAAGCAGGTGAAACAAAAGCAAGATAAAACTGAAAGCTATGATTCTTTCCTTAATACAATTTGTTCTAATATCACATTTCATTTAGTTCACTATTTAAGCCCTCAAAATAACTCCAGGGGATCATTTCCATAAAGAGAAATAATCTCACTTTCTCAATATTTTGCTGTACTAGAATTCCTGCTTGAGGAACTTTTCCAGAACATCAGTCATGCCCTCTGGCTTTTTCTCAGGTCAAATCCTTCCACATTACCCATATGCTGTTTCCACATTATTTATATAGCAGCACTTAAAGCATCTTGTAGCAAGAAGAAATGGTCCTGTGCTATTCAATAACAATGGCAATAACAATGGCAATACTTGTTCTGATAACAGGAGGGGCATTCCCCGGAACAGCTTTCCATATGTTGCATTAATAAGGTTCACTTTGCACTGTCTGCATACGTCCTTGTTCTTCAGAGCAAATTTCAACTTCTATTTATACAATTTTCATAGCCAGAAAAGCATTTTAACTTTCATTACCAAGACATATAAGTCTGAATGACCATTAGATAGCAATGTTATACATAAAAGACAATTTTTGAAGTCTTAATGGCTGACCAAGTGAGGTGATAAACTCTGCCTGATTATGAAACTCCAGGACATCATAAATGCTTTATGGAGACATCATTATTATCAACATCTGTTTAGAGAATGGTAAAAGCCTTGAGTATGCAGTGTACGTAACACTTTTTACACCCTGAAATAACTACAACATAGGTTGTGATTGTATTTCAAGCTCAGGAATCAGTAGGAAACACTATTTCCATTTGTCAGTACTAAATCAACCTGAAGGACAGCATTGTTCACTTTCCGTAACAGTTTATCAGCTGATTAATTCTACCAGGCCAAACATGGACAGAGGATCTCCTCTGAGTTTAGTACAATCCCATCCTTCATTTTTTAAGCTTACCCAATCACATTATATGCATAAGAAGCTAGAGTAGGCATCTCATTTTCCTCTTGTTGCATATTGAACCAGCTATTCTTTGAAAAAGCAGGGTAAAATTAACTTTGTCAATTAACTTTTGCCCTTCCTCACACACACTCCCCTTTCGTTTTCCCTTGGAACTGGTGTTATTTGTCACTCTCTCTTCCACCACTTCATCTGCCTTCTCCTGATTTTTACATGCAATGTGCCATATCCCATCTCTCCACACAGCCAGTGAAACCTCATACAGACCAGAGAATTTGGACATGAACCCTTTCCACCTGTCTCTTCCCTCTGCTTTCTATATACACATCAGTTCCCTCCTCATGCCACCTTGGTCACAAATCTGACTGCCTTTTGTATGCATACCAGTCTCTGGGATCAGTGCATATGACAGCTCTGTGGTGTTCATTCATCCAGCCACAAAATCCTCATGATTTTGATTCAGTTTCTCCACTTTTCCACCTTTCGGCTTCTTTCCCCTCTCATCTTTGCAGTTTTGAGACACCCAAAACTTCAGTTTCAGACTTTTTGATTGCTCTCATAAATACCTGCTCACTTCCAACTTACATTTTGGTCTTAGTCATTCTGTGTAAAATCACAGATAATTCACTCTCATACTGCTGTCATCTACCTTAATTTTTGTAGCATATTTCATCATCTTTTTATACGTGGTTTTCCACTTATTAGTCCAATGTTTTCCCTAATTTGCTTCTTCCTGCATTTTCTGCCTCCAGGGTCCTTTCTCAATCCACACCCATTTGACCCAGTGCAGTTATTCTTTCCAGGTTTAGTTTCAGAAGGAACTGGTTAGGCTGTTATTCTGTAACTTCTGGGTTACAAAAAGATTGAAAAATCTTTTTGACAACCCTTGAAATTAATTAAATACACTCTTGGTCTTAAATATAAAATAATGTTATGAGTAATGTGTTAGACAGTTCAACTATCACATAAGCAGTTCTACAAGGAGCTGGCAATAATATATTAGAGACAAATTCCTTACATACACTTGCACCAGCATCCAATCCTGTGAGCATCATCATGGGACACCTCAGCCCATTGGGTTCAGCCATTGGGTTCATCCCCAAGCACCAGCTCTGCTGTAGCACTGGCATTACAGGATTTCTACAAGACAGTGTTGCCATGTTGTGCCTGTTTCATCTGTTACCAGTAAGAGAAACTTCACTCCTGTACACTGTCCCTGGCATCCCTGCTTCTAGCCAATTCAAATTCTTCTGCAGCTGGACCTTTTGTCCTCCACACCAGATCATTCCTTGCTCATAAGTTATCACTACTGAGCAGTTACAACTTGAGTTTCCTTTTCACAAGCTCCCATGCACTTGGTTCATCCTCTAGTAAATGCCTTGAGCCACGCTCCTTCGGTTTTTCAGTGTCTTCTGATTACTGCCAATGTCATTCCTCACCCTTGTCTCAAGGAATGATAGGAGGGAATTAAATACTTTCATAATTCTGATGTGACTGAACAAAGTTTCAAAGACCAGTTTCACCTCCCATCAGAGCAGCTCTCTGCTTTAGCAGAAAACCTCCCTGTCTCCTGCTCTGTTGTATCCCTTGCAGGAGATGAGAAACCAGGGTAGTTTCTAAACACAAGAAGTACAAAGTTGTCAGCATTTCTTATGCAGACTTCTTCAAAGTGTCTGCTACCCCAGAAACTTAAATCATACATCACTAGGTTTTACCCCATCTTTTGGGCAAACTCCTGATAAGGGTTGCTTGAGTCCAGCACTTTTTCTTGTCCTTAGCTGATTATTGCTGGGAGAAGCCACTGCTTGAAATGAGATTTCATTTATTACCCCTCCTCCAGCAGGTGCTCTCCAGCTACAACAAAGTGATCACATAATGGAACTTTTGAGATAAGCCCAGCAGACTTGCCAGCTTTTGCTGAGGCATCATTTTGGCCTCTTGCTTCAGAAGCCAGGAAAATACAATGATGAAGCCCAAACTTCTCTCATGGCACTTTGCATATTAATGTGCTGCATCAAGAAACAAAAACCTTTCTTGTAATCAGGAGAAAAATTCAAAACTGTAATATCTGAAAGAAAGGTAGAAAATATTAAAAAATAAACTCAAAACTCTTTATTGTTCATTTTTTTGGTTTTGTTCTTCTACTGAGGAAAGAAAATATTACAGGAATACACTCAGGCAGAAGTCTTATAGCAAAATATTTTATATTATTATTATAATGTGAATAACAGCCAATATAAACTAGTTAAATTAAAAGAAAATTAGTAAGTAAAAACCCACAAAACATATAGGTCAGTGATACTAAATTAAATAGGTAGAATTTTACTGACTGCTGATGTTAGTGATAGTCACTGGTACCATGTCTTGATACTTAATAATTTGTTGGTTTTGTAACTTGTTTCTCTTTATTATTGTCTTGTCTGTTTGTATGGATTAAGACAAAACAGATTAATTAAAATTTGAAAGAATAACCTGTCTTGCTGAGAACCATTATTGTGATTTATGCATTTATTTAAAAGTTCTAAAAGGAATTGTGTACAGTTTGTTCCTAGCTAAAACAATATTCAGCTGCCAAAAATAGCCGTGTTAGCTGACTGGCTTGTACTCCAAAAGAAGGAAAAAATTAATTTTATTCCCCTCACCCCCTGCCATGGTTATGAGCTTTCACAATTACTCAGACAAAACTTAAATTGGAAATGACAATTATGATTGATTAAAAAAAAATAAATTAAAATACCCACAACAAAATTGTGGAACATCCTCCTGCTCTACCACCTTTTATATTGCATCTAAATGTCTTCACAATTATCACAGTTGTCTGATTTACATGTATTTTTGTAAAATGTGCATGTAAATTGTCATTTTTACATCAAACAACCCTCAGATGTTAAAGCCAAAATCCTTAACATTATCTCTATTACCTACCAATCAGTACATCTTTCTTTTCTGACTGCAGTCCTTTGATAAACTACACTTGATTAAATGAATGTTCACCTATACAGCTGAAAATCTTGGCTGTAGATTTTGAGTATGGAAGCATGTGAACACCTCCTGGTTAAAAATACCTCCCTGGGATTTCTAATAAGCATAAGAAAAGAAAAGGAAAAAAACCAAAAACAAACAAACAAAAAAAAAACCCCATGACAAAGTTCATCTGACACTCATCCATTTCTATGCAGTTTTGTTATATTTTATCTTCATACAGGAGCAAATTCTGATGCTGAAAGCTTGATGCACTTCAAGGCTAAGCATGAACACACCTAAAAGGTCACTACCAGAAGAAATTTTACACAGCAGTTGAAGAACCAAAGCTGATGCTTCAATTCACTTTTTTCCCCACTGGCTGACAAAATCAATTCTCACTTAGAGATCAAATTCTGAAGCAGAGACCAACTATATCCCAGACACAGGTCCTAACTGTAAGACAACATATTGCAAATAAATGAGCCAAATACTATGTTTTCAAAGTCAATATATTTTTCTGAAAATTATTTTGGTTGTGGGGGCTTTCTTGTGCCACATATTGCTACACAGAGAGATCAAGAGGAACCTCAATTACTCCAACATCTTGTGCTACGTGCAAGCTTAAAACCAAACAAAATAAACCCAAAAACCTTTTGTACCAAAGGAACACCAGAATCTCACTTTGCATAGACCTGGACCTGCAAGCACCACAGAACAGATGCAGTTAACAATTCTTAATCATTCTACATGATTTCTGCAAGGACTATTAATCCCCCAGCAACTCTGCACCTACCATGCTCTCCATTACTGTCCAAATGTCAAGCCTGTGTCTTCCAAGCAAGAGTCTCAGTAGAGTTTTGGGGGCTTTTCCAGTCCTTCCTTCTACCTATTTCTATTAACTCAATTTAGCTTTAAGCAAAAAGGCCTTTATAATTTCTAAGCCTTTATATCAAAGGCCATTACCAGACATATAAGTGGCATGAAAGACTGAAGCGGTGAACTAGATTTCCAAAATGCTGCCATCTGATTCTCATCCTACACAAATAGGTAATCTAGGTAATGAAGAAAGCTTTTGTCTCAAAAATCAGCTTGCTCAGATCTCTTGAAACAAGCAAAATGTTGGCATTTAGGTTGAGTCATGAAATTTTAAAGCTATAACAGTAATAACTCCTGAACAATAAAAAGAACATTCTCAATGTCAAGCAGAAGAGAGAAAACAATTACATTTCCAGACAAGGACTGCCAGTTTAAAAACATACAATGTGAGAGAAACAAAGTGGTTTTAGCTCTCTTCACATTTTCTTGGATTCCTCATTTCTTTTTAAGCTTCATCTTCTTTATGTTTTACAGATTTGCTTCAGCTATTAAAGGCACATGGTAACTGAAACATTTGCATAACTACATCTACATTTATCTACATGTCATTTCATGCCACGTTTTCAGCCTTTAAGGGAACAAAAATAGGAACTGAATATTACAACAGAGCTCAGGGAACACCAAACACAGGTCTCATGCAGTGTGAGAAAGACACAAGACCAGACAAGGAAAATAGCCAACATATATAGCTTGGTCATTCCCGTTACAAGTAGTTACTAGACAGTTCTCACCACTGTTAAATGCTAAGAGGGGATAAGCAAGAGGGGTAAGAAGAGAACTGTCTTTTAAATGGGAACATTTCCTTCTGTTTCCTAGAAAATCCCACTGTTCCTTCCTTTTCCCTCTTACCACGGGCAATATGGTGTTCAGTTTCAGGCTGGGTATGAGCACAACACAAGGAAAGAGGAGAGAAACTTAAATACATAGCACTTTGGGAGGTTCAAAGGCAACAGCTCAATTCAGTTATCTTATTTAAAAGCTTTGTACCATAGAATCAAGTAATTGGCTTTGGCAAAAGAATAAGGTTTTCTTCTTTCTTTCTTTCCTCCTTTGTCATGGGCAATGGATTACCAGGACACTGAAAGGGTCTTCCAGTCCCAGAAACATTAAATTAAAGAGTCATGCTTCTTCCATCAGATGCATTAAGGTCAGCAGAAGGCATTTGAGGATGTCCCATTGTGACCAAGGAAAAGGGATTAAAGGCAGGGAGTGTGGGCTTCAGCAATTCACTCCCCTCTCCTCTTATGCTTCCTCAGCTCAGTGTACATTTTCTGCCTCATTTCAACTACACTTTTGAATTTCTAACAGCAGTGCCAACAGACTTTTGTACCAGTTCATGTCCTCAGTTGCTGGTCACAATTTTAATGCAAGAGCGTAGTTCAGCCACCTGGAAAGTTTGGAAGTGAGTGTGATATTTTATTTTTTTTTTCTACCAAGCTTATGGCAGTTTTAGGTGCAGACTTTGTCCTTCTCAGCTCAATCATATCAGCTTTGTGGCCAACATACAACACTTGTAACAGGAAAATTCAGAACACTCTAAACCTCAGCATTTAAAACACAAAACAAAAACATAGCATGGAAAGCTGTGTCACAGGCTTGCCCATTGAATCTTTTTGCATTATTAGATACATTAAGCATATCACAAGGGCCAGTAAATCTAAAACTTAGTGGGAAACAGTTATGCCAAATGCTTTTACTGGGAAAGAGAAATATTTGATAAGTGAAAAAAAAAAAGGCATTTCTTCTATTAAACAACTCTTTGTATATCAAAAAAGTTTAACTTCCACATCTTAGGGGAATAAAACCAAAGCTGAGATGTCAAGTCAGTGTAACTGCCTGACTAGATGGTGCCAAAGGTCTGTAAACATCTGACTCCAGCATCCCCAGTGCTTGCATTTGCTTCCGTAGGTGACAGTAACAACCAGAAGGAACAATTAGAGAAAGTTAATGTGGAATAAGATATTCTCTGTGCAACATCTTGCCTTATAATTTGTACATGACTGAATCCAAGATAAATGTTTCCTAGACAAGTGGGGAAAAAACCCAAAACAGATGAGTGAGAAAATGAGAGAAGTAGCAAACATTCCTATCAAAAAATCTCCTGGTATTTGGTTCTTCTGCTCACTTTATTCTAACCTGACATCAGAGAAAAAGGCACACAAAGTATTACTTGAGTAAAAGCAAGAAAATTAAGAGGAAGTTGTATACAGATGAGTAAAACATTTGAAGATTATAGATTTCTCATGCATGTTTCAGGTGACATTTTAGAGGGAAAGGGGATAATCATTCATGGCAGCATTATACACTGCTAACACAGACATCAGAGTACAGCATCTTCCTTTCTCATTGAAGCAATGAATAGTTGAACATCCTGCCAATGAGGACATAGCTAAACACAAATATTTACTTACCTGGTATTTTCTGACCAAGGATGTTGCATAAAATTGCTTTTGACCACAGGTGAGCATGGCTTTAATGAGTGACAAGGATTTTTTTTATGTTAAGAATGAGCAAATTCTGTGGCAGGTGTCTTTAACCTAGAAGATCTTGTCACATCAAACATGTGTAAACTACCTATCCAAAATGATAATGCCTTTCATGTGATTTTATATGAAGAGTTACTTTTTATTTACTCATAGAAACAAAGCAACATCTCTGATGAGGAACATTACAACAGTGCCCAGAACCATAATTTTTTGGGGGGGAGCAAGGTTTGTATTACTGAGTGCACCTGTTAACCCAGCACTGCCAAGGCAACCACTTAACATGTTCCTAAGTGCCACATGTAAATACCTTTTAAATAACTTTAGGGATGGTGACTCTACCACTTTCCTGGGCAGCCTGTTCCAGTGTCTCACAATGCTTTTGGTGAAGAAACTTTTGCTAATAACCAAACTAAACCTTCTCTAGAGCATCCTGAAGCTATTTCCTCTTGTTTTGTTACTTGAGGGAAGAAACCAGCTACCATCTTATTGCAGTCTCCTTTCAGGCAGCTGTAGAGAGTGTCTCCTCTTGGTCTTCTTTTCTCCAGGGTAAACAACCCCAGTTACCTCAGCTGCTCCTAGGATGGTCTGTAAACTCATAATAGTGCTCCTCATAGACCCTTTACCAACTTCATTGCCCTTCTCTGGACATGTTACAGCACCTCAGAGTCTTTCCTGAAGTGAGAGGCACAAAACTGAACACAGTATCCAAGGTGTAGGCTCACCAGTGCAAATTACATGGGGGTGGTCACTTCACTAGTTCTGCTGACAGAGATGCTTACAGCAACAGATGAATTAGAAGGTGCTCCAAAGCAGTGAAGACAAAAATGTAACACATTTTTCCACAAGTGCTCAAAAAGATCAAACAGTCCAAAAAATTTTACAGTATAGCATTCTGTTTATTTCCAGTGATAAGCTCAGTAATATAGCAATACATTGAGGATAAAAACAAGCACTGACACATCAACCAAGGGAGTGAACAAAAGTGGGATATTTAAGGTTTTACCTTTCTAGGGCTTCCTGGAAGGTAGAACTTGTGGTAAACCTAAAAATAAAAGAAATTAAGTTGAAAATAATTAAAATTTGTAGGCAAAACACAATGCTTACACAGAAAAGATAACATTGCAGGGAATGCTGTAGAGCAATCCAAAGACCATCATAATTTTGTAACAAAGATTTCAGGAATATATGCACTTAGTTTTACAGAAAATACAATGTTGAGCATCAGAAGTATGAAGTTATAACACACATCACAGTTAAATGGTGTCACAACTTGTGTTTCACAACCCAGAGAATGCAAATGTCTCATTGTTTCACAGGAGTATTACACATACCAGTTGTTTTCAACCCAGGATTCTACGTAAAATAACACTTGTGTCCTGGAAATCTTTACATTAAGCTTTATTAAACAGATCCATCAGTTGTCATGGGGCAAAAGTAAAAAAAGTTAAAAAAATTAAAAGCTGTGAAATATTGAGACATGAAACAGAAGGAAATGGCAAACTGAAAGCCTTCAAAGCACCAAAAGTGTGACTTCCCTTTAGTTCTGCCACAGCCTCAAAGAAACTGTACTAAGAAATATGGGTGCATTGGGGGATGGTAGTGGTTGAATCAAATCTGTAGAAATATACTCCTCAGCTATTTGGAAAATAAAAAGCACAGAGACAGACTAGGTTCTTTAGCTCACTTTAGTTTTAAGCATCTTGGAGGCTTTGCATTGGAGGTGCCACCCACAGTGTTTGACCATATGCTTTTCAACAAGGAAAGGAGTTTAAGACATGGCTACATAACCAATGAGTCCTTAGAAGGATTTGAGAAAGAGACCAAGATTTCATGAATTTATGACACAAGTCCCCAGAATCTCTCTTGGATCTCTCTAGAATTAGGACTATCCAACTGTTCTTCAGGTGAGAAAGCAGGAATCTGAACCTGCCAATCTAATGAAACACTGGCTTTTTATGGAAGTCCATCTGTCTCAAGTCTCTGGCTCAAAATACAAGAAAACATAAGAATTAAAGCCAACACGACTCCAGTAAAGAACATCATATTACAAATAGATTTAAAAAGATTATTTGATCAGCTCACTTTTTAACATGAAAAGCAAAGCTTGTTAACTTCAGAAGATTTGGGGGTGTGGGGGTTGGATTTTTGTGTTAGTTTGGTTTTGGGGTTGTTTTGTGGGTTTTTTTGAGGAGTGTTATTTTTTTATAGTATTTATGTCTTCCTGCAGAACAGTTGCTCACTTTGAGGTGCTTCATTTCCATAGCCATTACAAAACATTTAGCTGATCTTTAAATTGTAGCCTTATCTATGCTTTCTTTATGACTAAAGCATGTAATATTGCAAACATTATTTGTAATGGTTGGATGCTTGTACTGTCACTGACTGCCCAGGATGAATATAAACTAAGGAAAATTAACACCTTTACTATAAAACTGTCCCTCAGAAAGAACATCACCTAGAACTGCTCATCTTCTACTGTTCTCATGCAAGATCATTAAAATCCCTGTGAAATTCCTTTCAAGAGATGTGCACTCTTTCTTTCAGCTTTAGCTACAGTGGGAACGTTCTTTTTATTTTCTTTTTAACTGTGGGAATTCAGAATTAATTCCTGACATTATCTCTAGAAAGCTGAATTAATTCTTTGTATATCATACAAAAATCCAAGTAGTTCAGATGATTTCCTATCCTGAACAAATGTATTGAGTCCGGTAACTGCAATAATGGAAAATATTTTCACATCATAAATCTCTCAAATTCTTATCCCTAGATTTAACTTAAATATAAAACATTTCATTATTAATCAGAAAAAAAACAAATAACTTTGTTCATTGATTCATTAACTGTTGTCACCATAAAGTCAAACCAAATTCCAATTCAGTAATTAAAATTAAAGTAAAAAAAATAAGTACTGTTCCCATTCTAATTGATAACTTATGCAGAACATTACACATATCACTCAAAATCCATCCTCACTGTACCTGAAGAGGTCTTTACAATCCCTAGTGAATAATTCATGTTTACATTTTACTATTCTCTCACAGCAGACAAAGAGCAGCTTTAATTCAGTCACAGCTCTAACTTTGAGAGCAAAACACCACCAAAAAGCAGTCAGAAAGTTTTACAAAAAATGGTCAAAAATTGCTTTACGAACCAAGTCCATTTCCCAAATGGAAGAACTAAACAGCCCTAAATATATCTGAAATAACAAACCAGCATCTGAAGAGACTGGCCATATGCTACACTGTCACTCTCCCATACTGAGTGATGAATTAAGATGGCAGTGTAGCTGGCTGCTCATTACAATACTGTTCATGTCAGTCACATATGTTGCTTTGGCAGTTATTACAGCATTTTCTAAACTAAGCAGCATGTTAGATTTCCAGAACAAATTCCCTAAATTATTAAACTCTTGACAATTTTTCATGGAACTGGAAGAAACACCATGAAAGACTGGAAAGGCGTGAATGGTAATTGCTGTGCCTTTGCAATTCTTAGGGTGGAAAATCTGCAATAAAAAAAAACAAAACCAAGACAACTGGACAACAGACCAGTAATTGGTATTTTCTGTAATCTGTGCAATCTGTGCAGTTTTCTGTAATCTGTGTGTGATGATCTAATGCTTACAGTATTGTAAAGAAAATGTACAGAAGGAGGTGAAACATTCTCCCGTAGCACTCAGGGGACACAGAACACTAATTTAACCAGCTAGCATAAGCCCCTCACTGATGTGAGCACTGGATCTTTTCTACATTCTTGGTGTACATGGTTAAGGAATCCAGTAATTAAATAAGTAATGATAGGGGCCATAAAAATGGCTGCATAGCAAAATATATAAAATTATGACATTTTTACAGTAGGTATGTTTGTAGCCCCAGACAAGATTCTCCTTACAGAAGAACTGTGGCACAACAAAACCAAGGAAGTCAGTTCCTTGGAGCATTCATATCACAGCAACAAATTGTCACTATCTGTCTTTAGTGGCCAAAAGGACAAGAATACCTGGGTGCTTAGCTCTTCACCATGTTCCTTACATTCAACAGGAATCCTCCTGTCAGTCTCCACATTCCCCAGAATTTGAATTAAGAAAAAAATTGTTCTCTGTTAAAGACTCTTGAACTTCATAATCAAGATTCCAAACATTATCATATTTAGATACCTATAAAACCTTTTCTGAAAAACTGGCAGTTGAGGGATTTGGGCTGTAGATTTGTGGTGAGGGGAGAAGTGGAATATACCTGTTACAGCCATAAGCACAGAAGTACCTGTAAGGTACAAGAAGCCCTCTGAACAATGGCATTTTTACCAGGCTGGATTCCTTATGCTCTTGGTTCATTTTCTCAAACATTTACTTTTAGACTATATTGAAGCTTCTGTAAATGACATTACTGAAACACTCAGGTCTTTCTGCAGCTGCTTGTGAGTATACAAGAGAAGTTTGACAGAATAGAGATGTACGGGCAGTATCCTGCCCTCCGTGGAAATACTGGGCAACAGATGGAGAAGGAAAAGCATCACAGTACAAGTTTATGCTCATGACTATGCTATTGAGTGGTGCTCTAATACATGTGTGTGCAGTCATCTAAGAAATGTTTCTATGTGCATATAGATGTAGGTGTACACATAGTTGTGTGTGCTATTTTGTGCAATACTGATTTTATGTTGGTACTTACAAAAGAGGAGCTGTAGGTCTGGAATAACAGACATCAGTGAAGAAATAACAGACATCAGTGAAGAGTTAGGCTGTAATTGCAGGTATTGTGAAATCACATTTTTGAGGAAAAATTTAATCACTTGCCTTATTTAGATAATTTGACTCCAGGTTTGGCATCAGAAACAAGGTCTACCCTGTCATTAGCTCCTTTATGAGCAAGATTAAAAATAGCAGATGTTTCCCATAACCTGAACAAGTTGCAGGGCCCATCATACATCTTAACACAGCTGACCATAGCATAGATAGTGCTTAGATAGTGCATAGATAGTATTTTTTCCAAAAAAAACCCCACTCAAACAAACAAACAAAAAACAAAACAAAAAAACAAACCAAACAAAACAAAAAAACCCACCAAAACACACCAAAACCAAAAAACGAATTCTACAGAAGATTAATATTTTCTCAATAAAATTGTAGCAGCACTTTCACCTGATATATGGATTTTGAAGGGCTCTTTATCACTCAGACCTGGTATATTTTAAATGATGTTTAAATGATGTACCTAGACCCTTTTCAACATAGGCATTTGCACTTTTGTCATGTCCTGCCTAGAATCCAGCAAAGGGAACACAATGGATATTTTTCTTTAGTTCAATTGCTGAACTACATTTTGAATAAAGGGTTTGACTCCCAAAGGGAAAAACCTCCTTTCATTACTGTCCAATACTTAGACTAAAGGAGATTTCTCTGCAAGTAGTAAGTAGGGGCAATGTTCCTATTTATATTTCTATGTTCCCACTTATTAGGGGATAAAGGCATTGCACCATATTTAATTTATTTAGGTCACATCCAGTACCTCAAATCCTATAGCTGGACATATTTCCACATACAGCCCTTCCCCATTCCCATTTGAAAACAACCTTTTATTTCAGCATACTATTCTAGAAAAAATATACTTAGAGACTATATAAAAATAGCAGAAAACAATATCATTTTTTATTTCTCCCACTCATTATGTGCAACCACCTTGCCACAGGGCTGGTATGCTTGTACAGCTTGTATCCACCCCAGTTACCTGAGCCCCATGCTGCTGCACTCACACCTCTCCACAGGGAGCTGCAGCACACAGAAGATCAACACTGGTTTTGACCTAGCTGCTTCTCAGAGCAGTAAAGACCCCAGCCTGTCTGCACAGTTGAAAGGAGCAATGCTAGCTCCAGAATCAAGAAAGCATATGCTGTATTCAGCTAATAGACAGAAATCACCTCCTTGCTCAGTTTTCAGGGTACTTGCAGCAAGAAAAAAAAAACCTTCATATGATTATACTTGTTCAAAGATGTAGAGATGCCTCCACAATGCAGTGTAGCACCTCTTTAAAGAGGGACTTCAGCAAGAATCACTCCTAGTGTATGTCTGTATCCCTGCCTCAGCTTAGATAAGTGTGAAAAACAGTGTTAGAAAGGCACATATCACAGCCACCACTGACTGGAATTGGAGATCTCAATCTTATTAAAGGCTTCTTTGGCACAGGCAGCATTTTGAAGCCTAGCTTCAAACACTTCTCCTTTGACAGATGCATGCAAGTCTTGTACTACTGCCACAACAGCAGAATGCAGGGTATTTTCAGTCAACCAACACTGTTGAGCATACCACTGCTGCTGGAGATCTATATCAAAGTTATGAAGATGAGTCACCCATTTTCTGAATTCTCTCTAGCTAACTGCATATTAATTAATAGAAGATAACCTATTCCTTTCTTCTGTGCCCTGTCTGTTCCTCCACAGATACAGACAGAACACTTCTACTCAAGTCAGAGCCTGAATCCCAAGGCTTTAAAATTACCTAATTTTTAACCATCTCTGCTTCAACCCCTACTTTTAAGATTATACCAGCGAGACTTAATAAGAGCCCAGTTTGTTCAGGTCACACATTGAGGAGCAATAATCTGACTCAGGAGTGGTCATCTGGGAGACTACTCAAACCACTTGAAGGGCCACTAGAGATGTTCATACACTAACCAATACTTACAACTTTTGACATATATCTTCTGATTTGTAGTGTAGCAAGACTTTTTAAAACATTGGCATTTTAAAACTCTTTGTAAAATTGCATTGGCATCTTACTAGCACTTCATTAGCAAAAGATTTTCTATTAAATAAAAATATTATGAACACAAACTAACTTCTCTTCCAGTATCATAACAACACATTCACATAATCTTGTTCAACATACTATAAGATTACATTTTGAGCATGTCTTAAGTTGCCTGCATTGGTTTGTTTCAAGCTCTTTGCCTTTTTCTTTCCTCATTTTAATTCATTACACCTCCAGTACATTAGCAACACAAGAACATACTATTAGCTTGGATTTCATTGCTCAACAAGAAAAATGTCTTTAAAGTTTCAAACTGCTGTTTTCCTTTGCAGTAATAATTTGTCCAGAAGTGCTGTGTGTATTAAACAATCTACATGTTTGCTAAGATCTGTAAGTAGGCCCAGCAGCTAGTTTGACATTTCATTGCAATCTACTTGCATGCTAATAGCTAACCAGAAAGCTCCTAATAAGCATACCGGATACTATTTAGATTCACACTCACTATTTTTAAGTCTAATAACTTACAGAATAGTGAAAATAAATCAGTCATCTAATGCCACAATTTACAGAAAATAATTATAATAATAATAAAAATAATTTACAGAAAATAATAATGAGCTTCTACTCAAAATGCACTTTTATGAGAGTATCATCAACATTAGGACAGCTAAAACAGTGGCAAACAAAAAATTCCACAGGTATCCAAGCCTAAGATTTATTTTACTGAACTCTTTCCCTACGGATAGAATACTAACATTTACATTAAAAGAAAGAGCTCGCATACCATGTTAATGGACTATGTCTAATTTAATGAAATTAATCCTATACTCTTATCAACCAAAATCTCTGTATTTAGATATGAGAGGAATAAAGCCTGTGCTTCATTCATAGCTGTGGGGAAAGAAAAATTAAAAAAGAAAAAACTTAGAGAAGCCAAATTAAAAACCAGAAAATTACTTGGCAAACAAAAAGACCACAGCTGGATGCTGAACACTTGTGTCAAGTCTCTGGATAGTGTCCTGTTCACATGTAACTTCTAACTACCTCCATGCCTTACCTAAAGAGACTTCCAAGTTCAAATCATGGAAGTGACAACGATGTCACTTTGCTCTCTTTAACAGTAACCTGGATAGGCATGTTTTATACTCTACTGTCTCCAAATGGGCTACATAGAAAGTTATTGATCTCATCTATTATTCCACCAAGTCATTACACTTATGGTTATATTAATATTTAATTGATAAAGAAACTGTTGATGAAGAAATCTCATCATAATACACTTAGCAAGAGGATACTTGCCAATACTGGAAGCAGATAAAGGGTGCATAAAAAAGTGTTTGCATAATATGCTTGTAACTGGCTTCCTTGGCATACATTGGTACCTTTGCAGCTGATCACTACAAACAAACAATAGTTATCAGCAATGACAACTGATTGTTAGGCTGTTCAAATAACTAAACTTACATAACTCATGTATTCCTTCTAGTAGAGATTAGGATCATTTTATAAGAACTGCTCATGTCCTGAGCAAGCACTTCAAATCAGTTGTTTATGAACCACCTACAGGCTAAATACAAGATTAATTTTTGCTTTCAATATATTGTTCCAGCTGACAAGAAGAAAAAACAAAACTCACAATTTAAAGTTACTAGGCAATAGTTCATGTTATTTAGTTATGCAGCTGTTAAGGTTCTACATAAAAGATAATGGAAAATAAATTGCCAAATAGACAAGCATCAGCTATGCTTAAAAGGTTAAGCTAAGGTTAGTGCAAGAGAATGCACGTTGAGGCAAAACACATTCTGATATATCAGATAGCAGACTCTCCTTTTCATTTGTACTTCAATTCTAGTGTGTCACCGTTTGAACAGGAGAAACTAAAGGAGGGCTTTTGTCTCTGAGGGGGGTGGAACGCAAAAGGAGGGATCTATTCCCTCCCATTTCCTGCCATACTCTATAAAAGATGAAAAAGTCAACAGCTCCTCCCTCTCTTTCCTCCCGCTTCATGCGAGCGTTGTTGTTCATTACTACCAGTTCACCACTTGGTGTCTATGGGACTGTGTGTGTGTGTGTATATATATATATATTTTGTTTTGTTGCTTTAACCTTTATGTTATTACCTCTGCCTTGTTTCAGTAAAATCTGTATCTAATTTTTCACAGTTTTCATCTTAAAGTCTCCAGAGGTTTTTTTCCCTTTTATCTTCCCTTGTGTTTGGGGAAGGAACAGAGAAGCATTCTGTCCTGGGTTTGTAGTCAGCCCAAACCTCTAAACTGTGACACAGGGCTTCAGGGAAAGGCCCTGGCAAAAGCAGAGCTTGAGCAACCCCCTGGTTCTTCTGACAGAAAACAAAGAAACTTCCCAAGGTTCTCTTCAGGAAAAGCTCTGAGTAATATTTTCATCTTTGAAACTACAAACACCAAAACTGCAGGCTAGAGTCAAGTATCTCTAGGGATGATTTTGTTTCTGCCTATATGGATGATTGAGAAGTCTCATCCTCTCCTCCTGTATCCTTCTTTTCTAATCTAACTGGGACTAAATACAAATTATAGAAAAAGACAAATAGAAATAATTTCCACACCTAGCATCTGAGCATGTTGCACTAGCTGATGCCAACTAAAAACTTCTACAACCTCATTGCAGTTCTCATGATTTATTCTGCTGTCTCAAATCCTTTAGAAGAGTTTGTTTCCAGATTTCCAGTTATTTTTAATTTCTCTAGACTAGTTTGCTAGTCACTGTGGAAAAAGTGATAGACAGAAAAGAAAATCTATAAAAATGAGCTTCCCGTCACTTATTACTGCTCAGTTCTAGTTTTATATAAAAAGCTACTTAAATGTCTGCTCATATAAGCACAGCTCTTCACTGTGCAGATTAATCATACTGTACTTCCTGCCTTTATCTTTTTTTTAAAAATCAGTTTCATGAAAAAAATCCTTTTCCTTTTGTTACAAAAGTTCTACCTAGAATAGGAAAGGACTCCATGAGGAATCAATGTTGATCAGAACAAAAAGAAAGCCTGTTCTGCTCATTGCAAGGTGTTTGTCCTCACACTCATTGGTTCAAAGGAGCCATGTGTTTAACTGGTGCTACCTACATACAAATTACAATTATTAAACAAAGTTAGCAGTATCTTACCCAAAGAGAATCTTGAGCCATTACAAACCAAAAAAAAGTGATTTTTTTTTAAATGCATTAACAAATTTCTGAAATAGAAGTACATTCTTTTGCCCTCACATGGTATACCTTTTATTTTTTACCCAGGTGTTTAAAAAGCATCCTGCTCTTATTCAAGTTTAAGAGTACTGTGAAATAGCATTTTCAGATGTACTGGAGTGATTCAGGCCACGCAGTCTGACTCAGTTGAAAAGCAAACCCAATTTGAAGAAATGCAGAAGAGACTGAGCAGTAGCTTTCCTGG
The DNA here is from genome assembly GCF_003957555.1 of Calypte anna. NCBI lineage: Eukaryota > Metazoa > Chordata > Aves > Apodiformes > Trochilidae > Calypte > Calypte anna. Next base: position 9,752,122 of record NC_044252.1, read on the forward strand.
CTGTCACCTTACAGTATGTTGGAAGACAGTATTGCTTGAAAACACAGCCATGTTATTTGATTATCAATTCACATTTAAGTTTATGGTGTTCTCTAAGGAAGGGTATCAAAAAAGACTCATTCAGCTCAGACATTTGAAAAGTGAAACAACTATAAGAAAAATACTCCAAGAAATATCTGAAATTCTACGTGCAGTTGGGAAAAAGGCCAAAAAAAAAAAATCTGTGCAAATCCACTGTATCAACTTAAATCAAAAAGATAGAGATATGAGTTGATAAAGCAATTTGTAATATTTAAATCTTTAAATAATTGTATTCAAATTAGAAGTTTTGCATGTTTTAATCATGGTTTTTCTATGCTAACTACAACAAAGAGACAAACAGAACCATTACAGTATTAATATATACACTTATGCCATGAAGCTAAGCAGAATTAAACTCTCCCAAAGGTGTCAATCATCATTTTGAGAATGCTGCATGATTAGTTTTTGATTTTTGAGTTTTTTAATATTGGACAGATTTCTACATTCCATGCAGCTGTATATTTTTCTAGTTCATTTCTCTAACTGAACAACAGACACTGGATGGGCATCTGTAGAGCAGCCAACCAGGCTGTCCTGTCTGAACAGGCTACACAGGGGTAATTTCATTTCTGAATGCATAGAACTCAACATCTGTTAGACAATTAAAAAAAAATACAACTTTTCCATACACTCCTTAACCGAATATGCTATATAAACTAAAAAATGTACAAAGAGGTAACAAAGATTAAGAAAAGTAAACAGCTTGTTTTTAGCAAGGAGTTGACATATTTGTCTACTGTATTTCCAGGCATCTCTTGACAACAAAACAAAATCTCTGGCAATGGATAGAAAATGTTACCAGTCCCAAGATAAGCACCTACAATACTGTTCCATACCAGCACCAATTCCTTGCTCACTAAGCAAACAACAGTAAGCTGTGTGCTGGAAGGCAATTTTTGTTTTCTCCCTAAGAACCAGAGGTTGACACACACTTTGATGTAAACACAAAGGTTGTTACTGCTGAAGGTCATTCAAGGCAGGAGCTGCAAGCTCAGAAATGTTTTTGTTTCAAATCCAGGCACACACAAGAACATGTGAAAAATGTAAACAGCTTCGACATCACAATTTTATTTTAACCTTTTTAGAGGTCGAGCTATTCTCTGCTGCTTCTTTTGAGAAGGATTTTCCTGAAGTCCAAAACTGCATTTTTTTTTATATTGACCCAATGGTCCGTATCACCATACCAAGCATGCTTGCAATGCTAATGACCTAGGGATAGGATGGTGATGTTATTTAAAACATTAATGCTGCCATAAGATCATAGTTTTACCCAAACAGATTTGCTAGTGAATCTGCTGGTGGAGGTTGCCATGGGAACACGGTACAGCTACACACTTTACCATGACAACCAGGCCTCCCTGGAATACTAATGAGTGCCCATGGCAACTTGAAGCTAAAGATGTGTGGAGAACAAATATTTCGTGTATCACTTATAACAAAACTATAAATATATTTGTATGTTTCCCATGTGAGATTCAATGGGTTTTTGAACCCTGCAAAATGTTATGTATTTGGCCATACTGCAAAGTGTAAAAATGCTATGGCTGCTGTATAAAAGGAAAAGCCTTGCTCCAGGCAACACATAGAGATGAAGTTCAGTTCTGTGACCAAAAAATATCTGTATTCAGCACAACCAAACTTTGCATCAGCTTGCACATAAACACTATCATCAGTCCAGGATGTAAGAGTTACCTGTGCACATTGCTTAGTGCATTCTACATGCACCAAAAAGGCACTGTTCTTACCTACTGCAAAACACTGTAGTGAGCACAGATCTCTTCTACACATGGAAGCTACTGCAATTCATGTTGGATGGAAAGAAAACATTGCTATGGTATTTCAGAGAAGTTTCGTGAAAAGAAATCCATGCTACTTTATAGAAATATTCCAGCAATTCAATGCATGAGCAGTGTTTTTCATTTATTTGTTACAGAAAAAGGATCCACTGTTGAAAGTTATAATACCAACATTTTGTTCTGATGTGTAAGTCATGAATGTAAAAGTTAAGTGACATATGGTAATTTTTTATATTCATATACAAAAAGCTTTCTATAAATACTAATTTCAGATTACTTGCTAGATATTTTACACAATCTAAGACATTTGCAGATACCCTGACAGTAAACACCTATGATTCAAAAGAGGTGGCACCAGCTGGCAAGCCAGTGTTGCTTATCCCAGAAACACTGTGTATGGTAAGTCACATCAAGAGACAGCAAAATTTTAGGTCACAAACTCCCGGGGATGAAAAGTATCAGGATTCAGGTCACACCAACAGTGTAGATACCAAATATAATTGTATTATTTTTCCTCATGAGGACGTTTCCTCACAGCCTACTCTTTGCTTTTATAAACTGGGTCTCCTCGCATGAGCTGCTTCTCAAAAATATGAAAATCAAGTAAGCATTAGATACAAGATATTTTTTTTTCTCTCCTTCAACATCAAGATGCAAGAGCATCCGAAACATGGCTTGTGACATATTTATTAGCTTTAAATTTATCAGAAGCTGCATTTCTTAAACAACAGAGCACCAAGGTGAGCAATAAAATATGTTTCTTATAATAAATTTCACGATAGTCTCATGTTTGTGGAGTTTGAGTCACTGCTTTTGAGTGACTGCAACGTCTGCTGCTATTCCAGTGGATAAACCCTAAACCACTGTTCCTTCAGCAAATCTCAAGGCTAGAAGAGGCAGCACCACATGACAGAAGTAACCTTTCAGACCTAGGTCAGATGCATTGGTTCTACCACCCAAACTCTAAACCACTTTCAGCATGTAGAGGCTAAATGGAACCCCAAGTGCACACAGTTAGGACTCCACAAGATGGGATACAACCAGAGGTCTGCATTCAGTGACAGGCAGTAACTCACAGGTGTAACCCAAACACAGGTCAGCCTCCAGTTTGCTGCAGGAATGTCAAAACCAGGTAAACTGCAAAAACTTTTTTCATCTGAGGCCAAAGTGCTATGTAATAGATATATGTTGGTGTAACCTACAAGAGATGAACCTGGACTAATGTCTAGCAAATCCCTCTTCTGCTTCCAAATATTGCTGGCTCTGGTCACAATGTACTGAACAGAGGCATACAAACCCATAATATTAAATCAATGTAATCCCATTCAGAATGATCAGATTAGTGTAGGCACTGCCTATGATTAGATCAGGAGCTTTCAGTGACTTGCAGAAACCTGTTATCTGAAACGTTTGGAGAGACCTAAAGAAAAAACTTGAGATGAAATACCAACACAAAATGCAGGCCATGGCCCTGGTACTGAATTTAGGATCTATTTCCTTTAAAGAGTATCATAGAGATTTAAAAAAGAAAATCAATTCTGATGAAAACTTGTTTCATAAGGTTCAATTAATATATATCTTAAGTCACAGAGAAAAAAAGCAAACTGCTTTCTTAAGCAGTTTAACACATTATAGATTAAAAAACTGCAACAGACATAACCTGTGGTGGACATTCAGGCAACCATATTTTCAACAGAGGAACAGAGATTGCATTGCTTTTATCATAATACACAGCATTCCTTACTCCAGTATTTGTTTTGTTGTATCTAACCTGGCTGCACAGAACTGAACTCAGACATTAATTGCTATTTTAATGACACTAACACTAAAGTGCCCAATACACGGCATCTTCTGTCCACACCTAGAGATCTACATTTAACAGAAATTAGCAACATAGGGAAAATGCATTTCCATTCAGTTTCAAGATCACACAACAGAACACCTACTCATGTGTGGCAGACTCCTCTTTCATCCCAGTCCCTATTTTTCTATTAATATTTTGGGGGGGGGGTTAGGTTTGTTTTTTCCCAAGTTGATATGCATCACTCTTGTTCCCTTTCATTCCTCTTTTTTGAGACTGCTTTCTATTATGTGAAGGTAAATGATGAGTAGTTCAACATTACCTCCAACAAAGAAAAAAGAACAGTATGCAATTGGACTGAACTGCTTTAAAAAACAAACAAACAAAACAAATGCACAAAAAACACCCCCTAAAACTTTTTTACTAGAATTTGTTGCTATTTGCTAATGGATTAAAGGAAGAAATGCTCTTGAGGAATTGCTGGGGGGGTTATTTTTGTTTGGTTTTGTTATTGTCCTTTGGGGTTTGTTTGTGAACTGTGCCACCTGGCCACAAAAAGTGACAGCTCCCATCCAGAAGCAATAAAAGCGAAATCCTAGGAAAATCCACTGGTTGAACAAACCTCTACTTAACCAAGAGAGACCAATATTTAGCAGGATAGACAGCTCTGCACACAAAGTTGCAAGATCAATAAACAGAAAAACATGTCTCTCACTGCTCTGTACAGAAGATTTTCTCATTTTTTTCTGTTTCCCTAATCTGAAGCATAGAAAGTCTTCATTTATATTAGTGATTTGGCACACTAGAACAGGCACTAAATACAGCTGTCCTCAGAGAAGCCAGCCATGTCTGGGGCTCCAGACCTTCTTGCACAATCTGACTTTCTGTCTCTTCACAATAATAAATGTCAAGTAACAGCAGTCATATAAAGCAAACTTACATAATTATTGTTGCAGCTAGGAGTCTGAAGAGTCTCCATTTTCCAGCTGAAAAGCAATGAATACTATTACCTCCTTGTTTCCACCAAAACTGAAATGCCTTGCATAAGGCATCTGATCAAAGATGCTTTGCAACATGTTTCCTGCTACCTCTGGCAGGAGCCTTCAACCTTCTACCACTGCATAGTTCTGAGCAAACACAACATATGCAAACCACACACCTCAACACACTGTTTATCTCTGTTCTTGCGTATAAAGAACATTAGAAACTCATTTGAAAATCCACTTGGGTCATGGACATGCAGGAGAGATGCACACAGAAAAGGAGTCCTACTTAATGTGGGATACATGCTCACAACATGACTGGTGTGGGACAGTGTCTGCAGACTTCTCTGCATTATTCTGGAAAATACAAGGATCTGTTTGATACAAGAAGGATGGGTGATACTACTAAAGATGGTAGTCAGGAAAGCAAGGCAAGTAAAGAACACTAGCAAAAAGCCATTTCTAAAAGATATCAAATGAGACGGTCTAAGTAATTCCTTTGGGAGATAATTCTAATAACTGTTTAAAAGGTTTCATCTCCTGAAGGTTGTGACAAGTCCCATCAGTCTCATCTAAGAAATACATGGTAAGATCCATGCCAGGCAGTCTGGACTATTAGAGACTTAAATCTTCTTAATCCCTCTTGCCTTATTACTTATTTTGTGTTTCCTTGTGAAAATATTGACATTTTTCCTGTATATTTTTTGTAATTCCATCTACTTAGTTATAATATACTAAGTCTGTGAGGACCTCTTATCTCCCACCTCCATAACTACAGGTATTGAATAGCTGTCTTCAGGAACCAGTCATAAATATGATGATGGTACTTGAACCTACTAAACTGATTAAATGCTGAAAGGAAGGATCAGTCATCAGGGAAAGGCAAGCTAAGGGAGTCATACATAACACACTGCAGACAGAACAAAGAGCTAGGACTGACCCTACTTAGACACAATCTGCAACACCAAAAAAAAAAGGGAGGAAGTATTTAGAAACACTTGCTGTGTTGCAGATGCAGGTAGCTATCTGAGACCAAGAGTAACATATACAAACTGAATTTCTCAGAAGAAAGAGGGAGGAGAAGGACCTGCAGGTTTGGGTAGAAATAGATGAGCTTTGGTCTTTCCAATGTTTCATTCAACACTTACCAATCCATTACAACATTAAAAGACTCTTAGTGATGCATTTCAGGTATAATATTCATTTCCATATGGCCTTATTTAACTGCATACAAAGAAAAGCATAGGAGACAGCAGAAAGCTACAGCCTTTCTGAGTGTAGGCTCCCCCAGTTCAAAGGACTCAGAGATTGCCCATAGGAATAGCCCTCAGAAGCATGTGCTTTAAAGCAGAGCTGCAATTACTTTTGAGAAAAGATGTTCTGTAAAACAACAGCCATTAAAAAGGAAAAAAATCAATTTTTAAGTGGGTCCAATAAAAAGCCCACAAACCAACACAAAAAACCTGTCACTATCCAAAATGATTTCCTGATTCAGTAAAGGGTTGTTATTCAATAGCTTTGAGGAACAAAACTGCATACCCTCTGAACTGCTTGTTTAAGCAAGTATATTCTGAGTGTCAGTATACATGCAAGTGTCCAGCAAAGTGGCAAAATACATCCAAGCCACATGATGCTCCAAGCCCAGGAGCACCCGGAGATCCGAGCCTGCGAAGCTTCCTGCAAGCATGAGGCCTCAATGCCATCTACTGGCCATTGGTACCTTCTGCTACCAGCTTACCAGCAAGTAGATGCTGGGCTGTAGTGACAAGATACACTCTCAAAATGTCTGACTGTGGGCAAGTATGTTCAATGCCTTTTCAGAAATAGGTATGTATTTTTAAAAAGTCCCTGTGTGCTTAACAGAAAAATACTAATAAGTGTGGAAATGAGTGGCTAACTGTACAGTTCTGTTCCTACTTTTTTTCACTTATTATTTGATTAATGAATTTCCCTTTGCCCTGTGCTTTCCATTCATTTTCCAAAAATAAGTACACAATGGCTCTGAAGTCATTCTCTCCAATAAGAAACCACAAGTACTATGTTTTATTGAACTAATCAATAGAGGTGGAAGAAGAGAAAGAAGAAAGATGTTTCACCCAACTAAAACCTTGTACAGTTTCCTCTGTTGCTGACATGCTATAAATGCTATGAGACCATTTCCTTCTATATCTTGCAACCACTACTGCTAAAACACTGCCACTGAAACTGCTAACACCACCCACCCACCAGTATCTCCAGGACTCAAGATTTCTTCTGCTTTTTCTTAGTATATGTCTTCCAGCTCCAGGTTAATCGTTTTGAGATGAGTGTCTGGCATTGCCATCCCACAGACAGAAGTTTGCTGTGAACATCCCATAAGAGTGATATTTAGCAAAATTACAACTGTCCCATGACATGATAAAAGTGTGTCATGATTTATAACACTTTGCTACAAATACTGGGGTGAGGGAAGTGTTGGTGAAACATAGTACCAGATAGGATTCAGAGCCCTGAAAAGAGGCACAGAGGTGGATTTTTTTTTTAATGTGACTAAAAATGGAATGCATTTGTAGTATGTACTATGTACTTGATGAACAAGTTGCAAACTGTTGTTGGGCAGAGGGAGAAATGGTGAAGTGAGGACTTGTAAACACAAGTGACCAATAACAGATTTATCCTTCCACTAGTTTTAAAATCTGCCAAATGCCAACCAAGGGTGATGATAGTCATGCACATTTTTTTTGTTTTTTCTCTGATCGTTAAAAACCAGTAAGTTATTCAGAGAAGGCTCATGTCTTTTAAAAAAGCAAACAAAAAAACCCACAAACCAAAACACCAAACCACCAAACCAAAACCCAAACAAAACAAAACCAAACAAAACCAAACAAACAAAAAAACAACACAAAAAAACCAACCAAACCAACCAACCAACCAACCCAGAAAGCTTGAAGTAATACAATAGGTATCAAAAAATAACTTGGATATGGTCCTCAGGCTATATTCCAGTACTTGCCTGGAAACAGATAGATATCTTTGTAGTTGTCCCACTTGACTTGAATCAGTGAAATGTGTCAAAATAATCCCATACAGTGATTGCTGGAAAAGAGTGATAGAATGGGTGACTGCTTCTAACAAATATGCAGGAAATTAAAGTAGCCTCCTTCCTCCAGTCCCAAAAATGGCCTGAGTATATGGAGCATAACTTGGAGGAAGCAGTTAAGCAGCAGAAATGGCAACAGGATGCTATACACACACAGAGGTGAAAGTGTTATTGAGGAAAAAAGCAAGGAAGGAGCTTGGTTTCTAGTGAATAAAGTGCAGCTACCCATGCAATTCACAAAGGAAAATTTGGATCTCTACAGAAAGAGTTATAGAATAAAAATAGAGAAATAGTTACCCTTATCCAAGCATTACTCTAAGTTATTTTCAGAGTAAAGAAATCCTAAATGTAATTGCAGTGTGCACAATGTGTTATCATACACTGGAGATGATAATGCAGGGCAATATACTTTTTTAGCCGTGCACAACAAATGCAAAGCTTTTTAGAGGAGCTCTACTGCATACTTCTCCTTCCCTGGTCTGTGCTTTCTCAGTGTTCTTCTGCTTTCCAGAAAGCATTGAGTCTCCAGCACATGTTTACTAAGCTCTCCATGTGCACATCAAATCCAGTAATTTTAGTTTGCAACAAGCCTTGCTGCACTTTTGCAGAAAGGTGAAATAATATGTGCACTGCAAAACTACTCCTCCCTAGGAGCACTGAATTTATCACACAAAACATTCATATTTCTGTATAGAAAATATAGAAATATATATATAGATAATATATATATAGATAGGTGTGTAGGTGTGTAGATAGATATAGATATAGGTAATATAGATAATATATAGAAATATATTTCTGTATAGAAAATAAAGAGAGCTCAACACATCCTCCTGCAGGAGAAGAAAGCCATGCAAAAGGCACAAGAGCCATCACACCCAACAAGACAGTTCCCTGGTTTTAATGTGAAGTGTGACCATCCAGCTTGCTAAACAATTTAAAGCTCTGGATCATCATCAGAAATTTTGTGAGCTTATCATGGTTTGGAGGAGACTTGTCTTTCAGCTGAAAAATTACAAGACAGACTAAGCTGAAGAGGTTTAGATTATGCCATTAAAAGACTATAATAAACTAAATACACCCTCTCCCTGATTTTCTTTGTTGTTATTTTGGGATGGGAGTTGGTTGGTTTTTCTCCCTAGTAAGAACAATGGTAAATCATCATTAACAAATGGATTAAATAAGTTTAGTTGACCAATTTAGTCAAGTCAGCTAAGGAGGACTAATTGACTGGTTTCAATGAAGGTTAAAAATGTAACCCCTGAGGTCATTCTGCAGAGAGCTTTGTTGCTGTGATCCTGCAGGCACATACCAAACAGTGCAGAGATGAATGTCTAAAGCACAAGACCTGCTGATTATATCAATACCTTAAGATTAAATCCAAATTCCTACTGCTGTAAAAGTGTTTCTGCCAATTGCCCATCTCTATGAGCCTTGTCCTGATGTCACATGGACGAGCTGAAGAGATGAAGCTCTACAACATAATTGTTCTCTCAAACATGATTTAAAACTACAAACCCCATTCAGTGCAAAGCACCACAGGCTGGTGCAGATGACCTTTAGAGTACCAATGTGTCCATCTGAAGAAGTCTAAAACCAAGAATATCTGCATTAATGTCCTGTGTTTCACTAAAATATCAAGTTATTGCACTGTGCAGCACACAAGGAGAGCACTGTATTGGTTATTGGCTTTATACAATGGTAGTTGGAATTAATGCATTAAACTTAGGACAGTCACTATTAACTACTATTAAAGTTTAGATTGCTGCTAGTAACAATTATCAGAGACCCAAAGCTTTTCATTAAATGAAAGAGTTGTATGTTTTCTTGGTTCTGTATTTTGCTTTTTCCAAGATCCTGGCGTGTCCTGCTAAACTGTTTTATGAAGTTTCTGTGCATTTACTAATGTGTCTCTCAAGGAAAAAAAAAAAAAAAAAGTGTAAACATAAAATTATATTTGGTGCAGGGACTCTGATACACTCTGTAGCAATGATGTTCAAGCATATGTCTATGAGTATCTGGAAAAAAAATTCAAACTTAGAGTTAAAAACCACTTCTAGCAAAGTTAAATTTTCTGAAAAATAACATCACTGAAGTAATTCATAGCCCTCACTAGATATGGATATGTTTTTGGGTATATCCATTGACAGAGAAATTGCAAAGCAGGATTAACTTCAACCATAGCAATTATCAAAAGGGATCTTTGGTTATTTATTTTAAAATTCTATGGATCGTCTCATACTAAAGCAGCAAACTTTGCAATATTCTGCTAAACAACAACTGATAATCCTCAGGCTAACAGTCAATATATTAAACACTTATCAAAGAAGTCTGTTCTTCACACACCAGAATGAATGATCACTGCCTCTTGAATTTATAAGAAACAGGGAAAGAGATGCAGTTCCACCCAGAACTGCCATCAGAAGGGAGAGGTCTTCTTGCACCTTAAAGTGTTATTCCTGCCTTCTCCCAGCACTCAGCAGACCCTCTGCAAGCCTATTTAATTCACTAAAGCACTAACTGCTCCCTCCCCCTCCAAAATCCCCAAACTTTCTGCTATATTTGTTTTCTGCCATTTCTGTGCCAGCTGCCAACTGCAGAGATGCCACAAGGGCATTAGGGCAGAAGCAAAAAATCCTCCTTTTAACAGTGACCTCTGTGGGGCCAACTGCCTTCTGAGAAAATTTCAGCTGCATACTTTTTTAAAAGAAAAAAAAAAAAAAGAAAAAAAAACAAAAGAAAAAACCAAACCAAAACACACCAACAAAAATTCATTCATTTAATGTTAGGTTAAAATGGAACATGTAGCTCCTACATCACCCCTCAGACACCAGTGAAAGCCTAACACAATCTCTGCTTGTTTTACACTGGAAACTTTGTACATTCTATTCATATCACACACAAATCCAACAGGAAAAAAAACAAAACAAAACAAAACAAAATCACACACACACAAAAAAGACCAAAATCTCTGATCCAGTAAAGCACCAGCAAACAGCACCAGGAGATATCCAAAACTGATACCTAGGGAATAAACCTGTTACAAGCACTGCAGCAATGTTACCCTGGTAGATTCTTTTCATTATTTTCATCACATACTACTGCACATTCTGTTCTTTAATCAATCTCCTTTGTGTATTTGAACAACAAAAAGCATTTCTATTAAATGGTTTTGTTTGGGAACTACACTATAATGAAGCAATAAACACATCCCTAAATCTATTGGTGAAGTTTCACATGTTTGATACAAAGAACTACCTGCTTTAATTTATTTATAATTTCTCTGGTTATAAAACTAAAGTACAGAACAAGAAATGCAATCCAATAAAAACCAGCAGTTCAGATCCTACTACAAAAAAAGTGGCACAGGTTTAAGGCTTATTTTCCTACGACATGTATTAAAAAACTCAATTAGAATATTTTTTAATTTTACTTACAAATATATATGAATACTGGCATTATGAAATAGGTCATATATTTTAACACTGTTTGTAACCATCATCCTTATATGTTCTATGCAGAAACACAATTAAGCCCACAGTGCTTTGACACAAAAGAATTTTTAATACATCTCTTTTATTTATAGCTTACCCTAAGAGGAAAATGGTTTTATTCTCCATTATTTTCTGAAAGGGTTGTATCACCTTTGTGTATCGACCTCAAAAGAACACATTTGTTTTAAGAACAAAGAATGCAAAACTACACTTCTCTTTATTCTCTTATCCAAAGAGCTCAGATTTTGACACAAGCAAAAGGGAGTATTCTACTATGTAGATTATTTGATTTTATTTGATGACTGAACAGGCAGAAATTGTGGGTGGGAGGGAAAAAACCAAACAAAGTTAAAATCCAAAATATACACCTCTTCTTTGTTCCTCTGACAGCTTTTTCCCAGTGGTTACAAAGATGGCAGAAGCAATTTGAATGAAGATGGTGCCTAGCAAGTTTGTAAGGCTGGTACTGAAGAGCAGTAATGTGGTAATGAAACTAAAGCCATGCATAAATATGAAGTAATAGAAAAATATTTAAAATTAGGCTTCTAAAGCACTCCCAGGCCAGTAATATGCATATAAAATGAGCCAAAGCTATCAACTGTCCTTAACAATACTGATGTTAACAGGTTCTATAAAACCCGAGTGGCTTCAATGATCATTTGCACTACAGTATTTAAATTAGGATTCTGAATCTAAATAAGATTTAAGAATTTTCACAACTCTATAAGTGTCCATTTGATAGAAAGGCTACAAAAGCAATTTAAACAATCATTTAACCAACCAAGTTTTGGCATCACCCTGATCTAATAGATAGAGCTAGTATGGACTTGCTTTATGCAAACTGGTCATTTAAGTTCCAAAAAGGAAACAGTTGGGAGACTGAATAAATGAGTTGAACCAAAATTGCCAGGGGGAGAAACTCTAAGTCATTCATAGGTTTTTACAAAACTGGAAATCTGAAAGGGAAGCTCTTTATGAAGCTCTTTAGCTCTTTCTAAACCTGTGTACAAAACCCAAGGAAAAGCACTTTTTGTAAGTCACTTTTTTGGTGACTGTTTCTGCAGTTATTTTTTACCTTGCCCCTTGGCACACGGCCATATATAAATACACTAATGAAAATACTGCATTTGTCAGTGTATTACTTATACACTCAATAACTTCAGAATTCAATCATTCTTAATGTTATTATGCTAAATGACCATAAAATTGATTGTAACTACACTACTGATTTTTTTTAGTTAATGCCATTTGACTAAAAAAAGTAAACAAACCACTTTTTTCTTCACATGCATTTAAGCATATTTTTAATTTTCCTATTTTGTTTGTTCTATGAACAGTATAAATACATACTATGTATTTGCTAAAGGCTCATTTGTATGCAAATTATCTCAAGAACCATAGTATGTTGTTTCCAAGCCTACTAATATAGCACAAAATACATTATTTTTTAACTACTGTTCTTGACAGTTCCACATATGCATTGCTTTTACATATTTTAAATATCTAATACATATCCTAGAATAAGTATTAGATCAGACTCCAATTATTCTTTAAAAAAGAATTATAAAGCATAAACTTTTCCCACATTTTCACTTTACTTAAAAGAAATTACAAGTCAAATTACAGAAAATGAATTGCTTAGATTCTACGACATGGGAGAAAATTATGAATTCATAATTTGACTTTTAAAACAAGCCCTGGTATGGATAAAACCAATGTAAAAACTGCAGGTCCTTCAAGTAACTTTTCACAACAATCTACAGCAGGCAGAAAGAAACCCTCACATTGGCCAGGCTTCCTAGTTCACTAATAACTAACCAGTGTTTAGCAGACTCATTCTCATAAATATGCAAAGCCCCATACCAGCCTAATTACTGGCTAAATAAAAATCCAGTTCTTCAGTTCTTTGACAGGTAAAGAATACTGACAACTGGCCTCTCATCTAGATATAAACTAAAAATCCTCATCCCTCCTCATACAGTGCCCACTTTTTTCATTCTAAGGATTACAACCTGGGAGACTTGGTACTCTCAGCAGCTGAAGGACTGTGCTGGTTACTCCACCTGCATGTTCCTGCTGTACATCCATGGACTCTGATTTTTGAAGGAATCTAAGGCCACTGTTTGAACTCCTAAACTTGAACCAGGAGGTACCAGCTGCCCTTTCACTTTTCCCTCTGCCCATACTGTAAAACTACCTGCCCAGCTGGATGTATGAAGACTGAACTATCAAAGCAAAAAAATAGAAAGCTCTTCTCTTGAAACACCAAACTAACAAAAATGATCATGCTCTACAAATGTATGTGGAACAAAAGCTCAGACAAGAGGGTATAGGAAGTAACAAGCAATGAAATTCAATCATCAAAAAAAAAAAATAAACAAACAAAAAACCCCAAACAAAAAAACAAGAAAAACCACACACACTCTGAAGAGCTGATCTCCAGATGAGCATTGCAAAGCACCATTAGCTCCCTAGAGGAGAAGGTCTGGAGACTGTGGACAATATTGGCTTAGGTTCTGCAGTGACAGAGCAACAGGAAGAGAAATCCATAAGTAAGACCATAAAGATCCCATGATCTCAGGTTCTTAACTTTTTAGATATCCCCATGTCATAACACTCTTTTTAAAGATGAGAAATGTATTTCCATTGGACACAGGTCCTACAAACTATGTAACAAAGGGAACAAAATATCTCTTTAGTTCTCAAATGTGTTTCACATATTTGAACAGAGTCTCCGAGTTGGTTCTCAACTTTCTTTTTGGTAAACTTTAACAAAGGTTGGTGCTACAAATGTTTTACAATCATGTGACACAATTAAGCAAGCCATTTTGGGGACACTGGAACTTACCCTGCCTGCTCTCCACCCCCGCTTAGATTCTTTGCTGTGTAGTAATAAGCTAAACTCACACTACAGTGGATAAACCAGGAATGTGAATTTCTCTGCCTGCTTATTTTCACAAAGCTTGTGGAAAATTAACTTTGAACTGTTTCTGCTCTGTCAAATTCAATCAAAAGCAGCCAAGAAGTTCAAAATGTCTCAAGTGTCAGTAGGGAGAGGCTGACAGAAAGGATTACTGTGCAGAAAAACCCAGCTGAAAAATACATTCTCTCACCAAAAACATTCTGTCAGCTTATTGCAGAGTTATATATTTAATAGGTCATACAGTAACACACTCAGCAGAGGAAAATATACAACTGGTTTGACTGGGGTCTTTGTGCTCTCTACCAACTATCCTCACACAATTACATTCTGTTACGTGAGCCACCATGGGCACTTTCAGTATTCAGACTTATAAATAAAGTTTCCATAGCTTAAAGCACTGTCTGCTATAAGACTTCTTACCATACTTGGCTCTGCTCACAATTTCCATCTCACGTCTTGCTCCTGGCAGCTCCTACCAGGGTGCTTACCAGCCAGAAGAGGCTGTGAAAATGAGAAATAAGAGAGCAGATCATAGCAACTCTGTATCATGCCCTCTCAGCTCTCCCCCAGCTTCCCAAGCTCCTCTGGCTGTGACTGTTGCCCTCCCAAGTGAACTGATGACAGCAGCCAGATGAACCAGAGGAAGCTGTGGGAAAGAGCAAATCAGCTGGACACAGGCAGTGGGAACTATCAGAGAGGTTCAGAGCTTTTCCCCATCCATCTCCTCACGGAAAAGTTGTGCTGCCACAAAAGCTCTCCAGACCTGTACTACTTCAGCTTCTAAACGACACAAGGCAAATACAGATACTTTGCAGATCAGATCCCATACATTAAATTGATCCATACATTGGTTTAACATCAATTTTGGAGCTGAATCCAGTAAGTGTAAATGGAAATTAAATAATAATTCTCCTTAGACTAAATACAGAAGTTTAAATAACTACAAATCATACCCTTCCTCCAATAACTTCGCTGCTTTCCCTAAACATTTCAGCAGTATAAACTGTTTATATTTCAGAGGCAAGTGCATACAATAAGTATTAGGGATTGTTTTCAACACAGTAGAGAAATAATTACCCTGAACTTTCTACCTCCCACCTGCAGTTCCTTCCCAAAAGAAACTATTGCAAGGCTAAACAGTGACTTAGCTGACTGGCTGAGTGTTGACACTGTGATTCAAAAAACCTACAATGTTCTCATATGCAACAGTTCTCTTGCATCCTTAAGGACCAACAAAAAACAAAGACACAAACAACAATAAGAGGAACTTGTAATTTCCTAGTCCTGGAGCTGTTTAACTTGCTACCTCTAGAATCATCATCATCTGTGCTTGGAGAGGGGAAAAAAAAAAAAAAATAAATAAATTGTTCTTTCCTTTCATTCTCTGCTGGAGAGGTTTTATAGCAAACATACAGTAGAGAACTTTTCATACCTACAATACTTAGTGGGACAAAATTTTATTGTGGTAACTAAATAGCAGCCCTATTATTTATTAAATTCTTTGTGTAAGGTTTGTGTTTTAGCTTCAGGTTTAAAACTTCAGTATTCTACATCTTAACCTCATTCTTCTAGAAGGACTCTGATCCACAGTCACACACTACTTCTCATTCCTGGGTCCTGTTCAGGAATATACAACCTTATCCTGGAGAACACTTCAGCATGTTCTATAGTCCAAGAGAAAGCACAGCTCTTCTCAGGTGCTTTCCTAAAAGAGCCAAAAGAAAGAAATAGAGCATAATACAAGTATTAAGTGGGTAGAAATTCTTTTACTCTGGTGCTCTTGACACAGGGTTAACAGAGATATTTCTAATGAGACGTGCTGCAGAGGAAGAGTAGAAAGTAATCTAGAACCCACTAAATTTCTAAATTCACTCCAGGCTCTGAATAGTTGTAAATGTAAAGAATTTTCTTAGATCATAAAACCTTCAATGTACAGAACTGTTCACACAGGTCATGAAACAACTTACTCTATCCTCCACCCCCGGGGCCCTCAAAGTACTGCAAGAAATTATTTTGACTTCTGATTTATGAACACAGACAACAGACACCCAAAGAGATAGCTTGTCAAATCTCTCTCTACATCATCTTCCTGCTTGCTGACTTTCTCAGAAGAGTGAGCCCCTAAATCCTGTGACTGAAAGGAATCAGATTAGCCCAGAATTTAAGATGGAGGGGGGGGGAAGAATAGCTGGCAAGTATAGAAACATGCATATACTATTTTTTTCTTCCATAAAAGCTGATTCTTGGAGGCCTGACTTGACAAAAGTACATGCAGCATTCATTTGTATCATTTGGGGTGCCCAAAAGACCTTTTCTTGCAGCTTTTGGAGGAAACTCTCAGCACTATTTGAAATCAGGTTTAATTAGATGAAAAATAGAGTAGGTCTAATTTGGTAAGATACAAACGCAACCAACTAAAGTCCTAAATTTAAGATAAAATAGCTATTGCCACATTTACAGGTTTTATGCCAAAAATACTTCCCATTTCTGATTCAGAAAACCTTCCCTCACTCATAAATTTTGATTAATTGCCAGCTTTTAGTTTCTGTGTCCTCTGAAGCAAGATGATTTCTGCATTTACTTTTTTTTTTTATTATTCTCAGGGTGGGGAGAACCCCCTTCACAGAAAAATAAAACTAATTTTTAAATCCTACAGCAGTCCAAAAGAAACAAAGCCTCATATTCCTCCCCTTACTTCAAGATACACACCACAGAACGCAGTGTAACCATTTACATAAAAACTTAGAGATTACAACTTCCTTTTAGGTAGGTTAGATGATGAAGATACTTTTAGAGTTTTTTCTTTCTTTCTTTTTTTCCTTAAGTTGACATTCAACAGTAACCATGCCAAGTTTATTTCTATCCCTACTTCTCCATTCACTGAAGAAATTCACAAGTCTTTCCTCAGCTTCTACTTTCAGAATTCTTTCTTAGCCATTATTCACCAAGAAAATGCTTAAGATTTGCCAATACTAACATGACCAGTGTTCTTTTGTTTGGTAACACTACAGAAATATTAAGAAGATAGCAAGGGAATCTTTCACTTTATTTCTCCTATCCAGATGACACAGACCTTTATTCTGGGCAGACGAAACAGTTTTGAACACACTGGGGAGAGAAATAACATACAATATTACTAGACAATAAAAATAGGCCAGCAATTTGGGCTTGTCATTGCACAAATACCCTAAATCTAGAAGAATACTCCTCACACACACCAGAGTAAATGAAAGAACTTGTAATTATTCTATAAAAAGAGTGTGAAGGACAAGAAAGCTAAGAAAATAACTCTGAAGGTATAGATTTGCTTTCAGAAGAAGGCCAGTTTGTGATATAAGGTAAAAGCTGTCCTTTTTCCTAGATCCAAGCTCACCTGCAATAAAGGTAGCCAATACCTGATCATGTAAGAATTTTGGATTCTTAAAATTCAAGGCAAAAGGTCATTTATACCTCAAGAACAATTAGCAGTAGTGTATATGTACACACTTTAATGCAGCCACAGGGCAAAGAGGGAAGGGATGGAATTCCCATCATAGGACCTGAGGCCATGTGTTATGGGCTACATGAAGTTCACAAGGGTAGAAGGATCCTGCAGTACCCTCTCCTCTCTTCCAGCAAATATGCACTGTGATAAAAACAAACAAACAAAACAACCCACACCCATATAAATAACAGTCCAGACAAGGTTTGGTCACATAAAAAAACAAAAGCAGTTTTTAGATAGTGACTCCAGAAATCTGGAATCAGGTTCACAAAGGAAACTCATTAAAGTCTCCTTTTTGCCCACCAGCATTTTAAATGTTTGTTTGGCTTTGGTGTTTCTACCATATTTAATTTGAAGATCTATTTGCAGAATAAGCTCTGGTCTTCTCCCTGTTGACCTATTAAATAGGGATAAGATGAGCAACTACCTTTTCTAAGGCTCTTATATAAAGCTTATAACCGTTTATAATTAGTTTAAGCCAGCAGTTTCTTGGGTATCTCTTTGGGATACAGCTGCAAGGTCTACCACCTCATACCAACATCATTTAACCTTGGTTATTTTCTAAATCTTAAAGCTGAAGTGCACCACAATGGGTGTACCCGAAGTTGTAAGCTCTTGCTTTATCTCTGCTCCATTGCCCCTATCAGGCTCACTCACTTCTAATACACAGAAGATTCTTTTCTCTGCTTGGTCACTTAAGGCTGCCTGAATTCAAATTAACTGCTGAGGCAGAAGGAGAGAAGGAGGGAGATGAAAAGAAGCAAGGCTCCATCCCCCAGCTCTGGGATTTTGCTGCTTCTTTTTGGGTGGCAGTTTCTTGGAAGGTCCCTCAGTATTACTACATCCATTGTATCTGTCAGCTCTAGGGAAGTGGAAAGCATCTCTAAATTGTTAGGCTCGTCTACATTTGCTTCAGACACTACTTAAACATCAATGGGCAGAGCAAGTCTATTCCTGCTACAGGGAATTTTAAGTTCTTCAAGGTTTGTAATAGGCTTACCCAACAAGGAAACACAAACTGGTATTATATCTGACACCAGTTGCTCTTTCCATTTCTTTCCAGGCATCCCTCAGAATACACTGCCTAGATCCCTCTCACCCAAACACACCCAATGTGTCAGGGGAGAAGCAAACTGAACTACCCATAACACAGCACAATTTGTAGGTAAAATCTCTCATCTTCCTTTCCCCATCCTCTGCACCACAGAAAACTAAAATTTTTTTGCCTTTCAAATAAATCTAAGCACTAGTGAGAATGCATGTAAACCAATGTTGCAGCTTCTCTGGAAACAAGACCCACAGGCTGGTGTAAATCATGCTCCAAAGCACCCTGAAATCATTCATTTAGAGAATAACTGATGTTCAGCATGTCGTAACAGAAGTGGAAAACATACCAAATCTAGTGCAACCCTCAACAGTTTATAATTCTTCTGTAACTATATAGATGCTGAATAATCCTGAAGAAACTGGGGAAATGCCTAACATGCCAATAGCATTTGTTTAAACCTGACACTTGGTAGCACATGTTAAAGTGGGAGAGAATAAGTTCTAAGAAGGAAGAAAATACTCAAGATATTTGAAGCTTACACATTTAAATATTTCAGAATAAAAAACCGGGGTTGTAAGCCTCCAAATACTAAATTTGTTTCAAATTCAAGACTCACTTTTACTTGTTCACTTAATTAAGCATAGGAAAAAACTATTTGTTTACAAATGCAAATTAAAAAAAACAGCTTTGCTAGGAGCAAAATAAATCATGAAATACAAGTTTCTTCCATTTCAAAGCATTTTGCTACAATTTAGTGAAGGTTAATATTACAATGTTACCCTCTTCAATTTATTTCCCTATTGAGCATGCAATTTTCTACTTGGCTAATCATTTAAACATGATTATGAAACAAGAATACACACATCACTGAGTTCCTATTGAAGAGCTCAAAGCTCATTTATTAAAAGTTAGCCACGTCAAAGAAATGAAAGCAGGTAAATGGAGTTTTACTGCTGCCTTGTATCAAAACAGTATCAGTTTTTATACAGTTGGGTTTTTTCCCCAGGCTGTGGCAGGCAACGAGGAAGGGAGAAAAATTAGTGCAGTACATTCTTTTCCTTAGTAATTATGATTTTTAATTATTGTTACTTATAGCATTTTTATTTAAATATAAACTACAATCTTTCATGAGGAATAACAATTGATAAATTTGAATACAGAATTAAAAAATCCTTATACCACTCTAAGATATACATTAAAAAGGGAATTATGTATTGCTACCTAATTTCTTTGCTCTAAACAGGTTTAACCGGTAGTGAAATGAAACAAACCTCTGGAACCATTTTCAAATTAAACTCATTTTTTACAGCTAGCACTTTGTAGTCTAGTGGCCTTTCCTTTTCAGATATTTCACTGAGTTCTTCCTCCCCAGTTACATGCAGCCAAAGATCTGTTTATCAGCCTGGGTGAAAGAATAGACATTGACACTTGTTATATAGTCATTTAATCATTAACTGGAAGAGTTACTAAAAATAGGAAAGAACAAGTTCTTCAAAATAGAAGAGCTTTTATAATTAGTGATCAGAATATCAGAAAGCTCCAGCCAGTGCTTTGAAAGGATCATTAGTTCAGATGGATAAAAGCCCTACAACAGCATTCAGCAAGCTTTCTGACCCATAGAATAATCAGCCACGTGGTAGCTACAGGCAGGAAAGCCAAGAAGAAGAAAAACTGTGACAAGAGTGACAAATGTCTACCCATCCATGTAAGCAGGAGATCACAAAATGCTGGCAAGCAGCAGGGGGAGGGCAGCTAAATTGACAAATATAAGCAAAAGAGCAAGAACATTGCTTCTGTCAAGGGAAGTTCAAGACACCTACATACTGGGAGTTGTGTGGAGGACCCGAGTCCTAGAGGCACTGCTCAGTCAGTGACTGGCAATTTGCCTCCAGCTTTGCTTATCTGGCCCTATACACTAAATGCACTCAGTGATGCAGTGCAAATTTCTTTGTATCCTCATTTCATATTGGGTTGCCTGGTTACACAAAAAAATTAAAATGCAAAGATATTTTATCATTGAATGCCAAGAATTAAATAGTCATAGCTAAAAAAGGTGAGAAAAAATAAATTTCAGAGGAGCTTTTGACAGCATTACTTCAAATCTAAAAGAGCAGAAGATGCTTTCTCACCACAGATCTTCAGGAAACACATTAGGATCTGATATCAGTGCTGCAGATTATCCTCTCTGGTTTGGCACTCACAGCAAGACTTCCAAGCATGCAGCACCTTCAGAAAACACAGAGCTCTCTCATGGTGGTATTCATGAATTCCCTATAACACTGGTAGGGACAAGAGTCAGGCTGCCAAGATGTCAGAAGAGAAAGGAAACAGCTTCCACTAACTGTTTGGGTTTGGTTTAGATTTGGTGCTTTTTGTTTGGTGTTGTGTTTGTTTATTTATTTAAGGAGATTTGATGGTCTTGGGAAGAAAAGCGTAGCTTTCTCCACTGGGACACAATTCTTACATTTACTAGAAACTGGGAGATTCCTCATAAAACAGATTCAAGGATGGCCTTTCTATTTAGAGGCTGAGTATGAACCAATACTTGAACACAGTGTAATTAATTTTTAAATGTGTTTTTACTCAAATTAAGAGAACAACAAAAAGCAGTGCAAGTTTTACCACTACTTAATCATCATGAAAGAAAATTTATGTTGAAACAGAGAAGGTTATTATAATGTCAGTTACAAAGAGACCCACTCCAGCACCTGCAATCATCTTTAAGATTCCTATCAATGTCAGCAGGTTTTTTAGCCTGCACTTTGTTGGGCACGGTTCAGTAAATATAAGGCTATTTCTTAATGACTGACTTTTTGCTCCAGATTAATTGCAATCACAGCCAGACGCATTCAGTCATACATGGGGAACAGTAACACCTGCATCACATGCAGCAAAAAATAATAATAAAGCTTCCATGTAACCATGCAACACAGTACCTGTAAGGGATTGAGTGTGCAAAAACCAGCAGCTGAACACCTAAGGCCTGACAGAAGTGCTAGCAGCACGCTTAGAGCTGCTGAAGGTACTGCTGATGGACAGGAAAGGCAGATCAATTCATCTTCTACCCTGTCTTCTGCTGAATCCCTCCTCTTGCAGAGGCCATGATTCACAGACCCCCTCCTTTCTCCATGAACACATCCCAACATTCTAGGCTGAAACTTCTGCACTGTGGTTTCCAAAAATACAAGCCATCAGGACAGTAGAGATGAACTGCTGGAGTCATTTTAAGGCCCCAACATCATCATGGTGGAAATAATTTGGCTGTTGATACCTTCTACTGATATTGCTGCCCTAGCAATCTGGCCACATAAACTGACTAGTTATCTGCTGCCTTGGTTTCATGTCTCTTTCCTAGTTATTGTTATGCAAATCTCAAATACCTACACTTCGAAATATGTTTTTATATATTAAAAAAATATGTATATGTCAGTTGCTTATTCCTCTAATATTTCAACTCCAGAATTTCAGCAGCTATGAAAAGTTGTTCTACGTTTCATCACAATCTTCCCTCCCGTCAAATCTCCAAAAAGTGATGTGGATTTTTAATAAAAGAAATCAATCCATCAGTCCTGGATACTGCCATCACTATTTGCCCTGGTCATTACAACACCTGAATGAGTATTCCACGAAAGGATCATATAGCCTTAAGGTCTGTAATTAAGAGGAAATTCTTCTAACTCTGGTGACAGCCACTGCCATTCAGTACCTAGGAGACTTAAAACCAGTCAGCTGCTCTGCACACACAAGGGACAGAGCCAATTCCACCTTCTCAACTTGACTGACTCTGCCACAGGCTGAAAAGCACAAACAAGAGAAAGGCACAAACTAGTGAGTGACTGTGACACCTATGGGTGACAACAGCTAAGGGCTGTGATCACATTAAAGACAAATATGATATTTTTTAGAGAAGTATCACTAAGAAATAACAAGATTGTCACTAAGAAATAACAAGATTGTTTTTTTGTTTCAGCCAATAGAAATTATCACATAGCAGCTGTCACACATCATTTTCCTTTTCTTCCTTAGTTAGACAGTAGCAGTAATGTCACTATTTATTAGCTGTTCCACTACTATTAAATTAATAATATTTGCTATAAGAAGCTCACTATAAGGTGAGGAAGACACCTTCCAGGATGGTCAAAACCGTTCATACATTATACTTCAAAATACATAGCTTATGTCAGAGCTTTCCAATGTTCTTGAAGTCTAGAATAGTACTGAAGACAACTGCATATAATTTTAACAGGCAAAAAAATCCTAGCAAAGACCTTGAGGGACTAGTACACCTCAATTTGCTATATTTGACTAAGCAACAACTGTCCCAAACAAGGAAGTTCACATAATGAAACAAAATATTCAAGTGTTTTGTACACTAGTATGGAAAGTTTTTTCAGACACCAGTGTCTTTCATGCAGGAAGCTTAGCATGCTTATACTGCTAAACTGCCAAAATCATCTGCATTGTGTTGAATTGGCACAAAAATAAGCAGATAATGAAATTACAGGTGTCCAAGACAATTACTTCTCTTTCCATAAAGCAGTCTGGATGGTGTTTCATTTCATTGCTTAAATGTCATGATACAGTTAAACATAACATGCAGCTAACTGAATAAAATTACCTTATTTTAGACTCTTCCACTATAATAATCTGATTTTGTTAACTGTAGAAAATGTAGGGCATAAAAGAAACATTAACTGTAAAATGCACAAGCTTTACAGAATTTGCTGTTACTTATGAATAACAAGATATTCCTCTTAAGTAAATCTTATCTAGGGTGGATACATAAAAGAGGTTCTGTTTTTAAGCTTTTTTCTCCCCAGTATATAACCTTTGCAATAACCATATTTAGTATATTCCCCCACACCCTGCAACAGGGTGTACATTTGAGCTCAGCATGATGTTAATTATCATTGTACATTTGCTTTCAAGCTATAGATCACTGCTGAATACTGTATTTTCTTTTGTTCCAGTTTGATCAAGGGATCATTGTTTGACAACATCGTGTTCTTTAAATTCTTTTGGGAAAGGGACACATTAAAGACAAGGAAAAGCAACTGCAGAAGAGACATGGATTTCATTAGACTTGTGATGATTGTAACAAATGCCACATAAAATGAAAAGTCCTTTAATCTCTGCAGAGGCATGTTGTTACCTAACATCTCACTGTAACAAGCAATTCCAAACTGCTTCTAACGACTCAGTGCAATTAATTTGCAGAACAAGGACATTTCACTTTGAAAGCCATTTAAATTTAGCCAAGAAAAAAGTGGTTGTTTCTATACTGCAAAAAACAAAAGTTGTCACAATGAAACTATAGTAATACCAAAAGAACTATAGCACAATTATTAAAATGAGGAGAAAGGGCTGCATAGATAAACAACAACTTTAAAGCTGCCAACCAAGGAGAAGACAACTCTTAAGGGCAATACAGAGAACACTACCTAGAATTCTGATTCCCTTGGACAAAACTTGTTTTTTTAGCTGTATCATAGACATCCTGATGGGCATATGAATGTTAATGAAATATACAAATACTAGCATACCAGCAATGTTGGTATTCCCAGTCTTAATTTAGTCACAATTCATATTAACCAAAAAACTGAAGCTGGGTTATTCTCCAGATGGGACACAGGATGAGAGAAATATGTGGAGGATTGACTACAAGCAGCATAAAATTCCACTGTCCTCTCCTATATGAGCCTAAAGGAGTTGCTGATGGTGATGGAGAGGGTCAGAAGGAATGTTAGCAATCTTCCCCTTTTGACCCACATCAAGCCTGAGATCACAAAGCAGCTTTGCAAGGAGTCCATGAAAGTAAATGCAGGCCACACACGGGAAGGTCTGCTCAACTGACACAGACTGGTGCATGTGCATTTTTAAATTTTTCTTTAACTTCTTTGATTTATGACTCAGTTACACAGTAGAGTGTACATCTGATCTCTATATTGAAACTACTGCTGTTTTTTAATACTTGATAAAACAGCTTGATTTATGACTTACCCTCTCATTGCTTCTTCCAGACTTTTCCAACCATGAAAGCAAATGCAGGTAAACACATCACTGTATTTCATAACTTTCCACTGAGTTTCCCCAGAAGGCAAGGCTAGGTCCTACCTGAGGGAAGTGTGTTACTCTTCAGACTTGTTACATTGTGTTTGAACACATTCAGTTTCTTACCTCTGAAACCTGAGTTTTAAACACCACAGTGATTATGAAACATTGTGTCATAGAAATCAGGGAAATTCTCATTCTATTTACATAACACCTCATGCATCAATAAACCCGTGTATCACCTGCCCTACTCCCCTACTGCTCCCTTCCACAAGGTTGCTAAGGCCCATCTCTCCCCATCGGAAACCACACACTGCAAAACTGAGATGTAGATCACATCACTGAAATGACTAAAGGCTGAAAAGTTTAACCTGTATCACTATAAGAAGGAATCGAGGAAAAGGAGGTAAAAAAACCCAAACAAACAAACAGAAAGAGCAAGAGTATCATACTGGATTAAAGTCATTTCACACAGTGATAACAGACAGAAGAGAGTAAACTTTTTTTTTAAGCAAGGATCAACAGACCACAGTAGATTTGACACAATAGGTGACAGGGGTGGGGGTTGTAGGGGCAGGGCAACAAAAAAAAAAAAAACCCAAACCCAACACACCAAAAAAAAAAAAAGTTCTCTGCTGTGCAAGTTAGTTTGGAGCTAAGGGGCTAAGGCACTGAAATGAGATGTTGAAGCTACAGATTAAATTCCCCATTTAGGAAACCCTGTAAGTTCAGGCTCCAGGTTGAACCTTGGGAGTAATGTATGCTCCTGAATATAAAAGCTGAGCACACCTGCACTGACTAGTGCTGTTCAACATGTCAAATTTTTAAGATTTTTAGGTTATTTATGAGATTCTTGCCATTTTCTTATTCACTGTAACTTGTTCCCTCCAGGGGTTCCTATCCCAGAGTATGACTGAATCATACATGACCTATGAGATGATTTACCTTCTCAGACACATGTGGATGGCTTTCTCTGCAGTATTCTTTGAACAGGAGCAAGCAGAATCAAATAGAGAGCAAGAAGAAAGAAAATTGGCTCTGCCATCAGAGACTGAAAAAACTGAATCACACCAATAGATCATTCATCTACAAAATGAGGTCATGCCTGTGGTGCAACAGGTCACTTAATTGTAAAAATAAATGTCATAAAAGCAACAAGTCTATATCCTGAAACATGCTGGGCTTGTTAACATCTTTGTCAGGTTGCAGGTATGGTACACTTCATGAATTTCAGCCAAATTCCTCAAATACAGTAATGAAGGCTTTGGGGATGTGCAAAGAAGTTAAAGGCCAGAAAATCAGAAGTTGTACGGTTATTTACCTTTCCCTAATGTAATGCTCAAGAAAACTTAAATACAATCACTTTGTAGCTACTGTGCTTAAAATCCCCAACAACTTTAAGAACAAGTCTAGGTCCAGGTACTACTCTCAGGTGAACTGTTTCAAGGGGCCATGAGGAGTATCTTCCATCTTTCACTTCCTTTACCTCACCTTTTAAGGAACTTGCTTCACTGCTCTGGGTGACATACATCCCAGCTTATGTACCTCAGATATTACACAAAGGAGTCATATGAATATGGGGCAATCACATAATTGCCTTAGATCTAATCTCTGATGAGAGATAGTTACTTACAGAAATGGCCTAAGATATCTACCAAAGGGGGAAAACAAAACAGAACAAAACAAAAAAAAACCCAAAGAAAATTAAAGCTACCACCAAAATTAAATATACCATGTAGTTTCTCTTTTTAAATAAAATCTAAACCTCATAGTGACCTCCCCTCTTTTTATTTATAAGTTTCTGAGTAGAATGTTTTTATTTACAGAAGAGTACTGAGTCCCTGAAAGTAAGCAATGTATAGTTCTTGAAAAAGTTATCAAATTTATTCTCTTAAAAAATTATTGTAAAAATCAAAATAAAAAATCAAAAATTATTGTGAAGTCACTATTACTCTTTCTAGTTTGGCCAGGTTAACCTCTCCCTAGTGCTTATCACACAATTATTACTATAAGCTACTACTGTTACTTTTCATTATAAAATACTTCTCCCTATAATTAGACTCCTTCAAACTTCTTTTTTCTTTCCTTGAATACAATACTGATTGTTAGAACAGAAGGTCAGGTGACTATGTTTGCATAAAGTCTTCAGTGTCTTATTATACCCCAAAGATGCAATTTGAAAAGCATACTAGGCTTTGTATACTCCCCCCTCTCCATTCACAAGGCCATGCTTTAGCTCCTCACCCAACTGTCTCAACAAATTCCCAAAAACACCTTCATAAAAGGGTCAGTCCTAAAGTACAGAAGAAAAGCATCTGGGATTCCTCTTCAACACAGAAAATCCCAAATGAGGGGAAAGAATTGAAGAAACAAGGAAAATTCCAATGACTCAAACTGTATTCAAAAAGAAACACCTGCATTTCTGCTCCTTCCTGTTCCCACAATGAGCTTTCCTTTCCCATTACAAGAGTAACTTTTGTACTTCTAAAATCCACTGTGGATTCACATACAAACTAGTTTTAGCCTTTTCTTTTATTGCTGAGATGAATCTATCTATTTTTCACCCTTGTCAGACCTAGCCTGTGGTGTGACTGGGAGTTCTTTGCCCAGTAGAGTCCAGTAATTTTGGGATTAATTTTCTCTGAACCAGTCCTAAAGATGAACAGGTGTTTTGAGGAAACTGAACCTTCACAGAAACTGCTCTGTTGCCTGAGGCTTCACTAAACTACTAAAGTGACAAAATGAGAATGTGATTAGGGGGTAGAGAAGAGAAATTAAATAAGATCTCCCTCAACATATGAGGACAAGAAACCAAAAAGTAGATAATATTTTAATAGTGGGACACGTGCAACAAAATCCCACAGAATAGCAATTTGAGGCAAAAACAAACCATAGAATCAGCTGGGTTGGAAGGGACCTCTGAAATCATCAAGCCCAAACCTTGCTCCACTACCACCGCAGTTACAGGACCATGGCACTGAGTGCCACATCCAGTCTCTTTTTAAATATCTCCAGGGATGGACAATCCACTACTTCCCTGGGCAGTCCATTCCAATGTCTGATCACCCTCTCTGTAAAGAAATTCTTTCTAATATCCAACCTAAACCTCCCCTGGCACAACTTAAGACTGTGCCCTCTTGTCTTGCTGAGAGTTGCCTGGGAAAAGAGACCAACCCCCACCTGGCTCCAACCTCCTTTCAGGGAGTTGCAGAGAGTGATGAGGTCTCCTCTGAGCCTCCTCTTCTCCAGGCTGAACACCCCCAGCTCCCTCAGCCTCACCTCACAGGACTTGTGCTGGATCCCTTCACCAGCCTAGTTGCCCTCCTCTGGACCTGCTCCAAGCACCTCAATCTCTTTCCTGAACTGAGGGGCCCAGAACTGGACACAGGACTCAAGCTGTGGCCTCACCAGGGCTGAGTACAGGGGCAGAATCCCTTCCCTGGACCTGCTGGCGATGCTGTTCCTGATCCAGGCCAGGCTGCCATTGGCCTTCTTGGCCACCTGGGCACACTGCAGGCTCATGTTCAGCTTCCTGGCAATCCAAACTCCCAGGTCCCTTTCTGCCTGGCTGCTGTCTAGCTACTCTGTGCCCAGCCTGGAGCTCCCCATGGGGTTGTTGTGGCCAAAGTGCAGGACCCGGCACTTGGCCGTGTTGAACCTCATCCCATTGGAATCAGCCCAACTCTCCAGTCTGTCCAGGTCCCTCTGCAGAGCCCTCCTGCCTTCCAGCTGATGGACACTCCCCCCCAGCTTAGTGTCATCTGCAAATTTGCTGATGATGGACTCAATCCCCTCATCTAAATCATCTATAAAGATATTAAACTGAACTGAGCCCAACACTGATCCCTGGGGGACACCACTAGTGGCCAACTGGATGCAGCACCATTCACCCCCACACTCTGGGCCCAGCCCTCCAGCAAGTTCCTAACCCAGGTCTGGTCGACATATAGGGCCCTCAGTTCTCCTCAAAAGGGAGTCACCAACTACACCTACCCTTATTTTTTTCTTCATAGCTGTAGTTGTAACCTATCTGGTAGACAGGGGGGCAAACAGGAGACGTTCCAGACAGATGTTCTTCTTGTCTGTCCTCTGCCTGATTCTCTGAGGCCAGGGCCTCATACCTGTTCTCTAAGGGCACCTGGGGAGATGGTGGGGGTTGGGAGGGGATTCTTTTGCCTCTCTGATGAGGGACCTGTTTCCATTCCCTCCCATCCACCTGGTTTGCTCCAACTGCCTGATGGCAGGAGGGGCAGGGCTTCACTGTCTCCTTCTGGACTTCTTCTGGGTTAGAAAGGGTGTGACTCCACCAGTCAATTTCCCTTTCACTGTCCCTAATACTTCTTAGTCTCTCTACCTCCTCCTTGAGCTCTGCCACCAGGCATAGCAAGTCATTCACCTGCTCGCATCACACACAGACCCCACTCACACCATCCTCTGGTGCTAACACCAGGCTCAGACACTCTACACAGCCAGAGGCCTGAACAGCTACATCCCTCTTGCTGTCCCTCTTCAGGGGTTCCGCCTGTGTGGACACACCGTGTCTTAACAGCACCAGGTTTTGCTTTTTTGGAGACCATTGCTCCTTCAAGAGAGCTGGGAGGTGGCTGTGCCCCTCCTGCTTGCCCTGCTTGCCCTGCCTGCGTTAGCTGCCTCACAAACTGCCTTGCTCACTGCAGTGCCCCATTCCTGTTTGCCTGCTCATGTTTGCAGTGCTCCGGGTTGCTGGTGTTACTCACAGCCTTTTATATCCCTCTCAGCAGTGTTGGGTACTGCCCCCTTATCAGCTGATTGGCCTCACCTGTGACCACCAGCAGAGGGTGGGGCAGCTCTTCGCAGCCCTTTATATCCCTCTTGGCAGTGCTGGGTGCCGCCCCTTTATCAGCTGATGGGTGTCACCTGAGACCACCAGCAGAAGGTGGGGTCATTAGCATGAGTCATTTGCATACAATGTTTCTATGAAGATGGAGGTTTCCCAAAGCTTCAGAACTTTTTCACGTTTGGAAGTATCTTCCTAATGCTGAGTAATTCCTCACCAACTGCATGATCAGGATCATCAATAGATAAATTCTGACCCAATAAAAAATAAAAGCAGAACTTCAGTTGATTATTATAGCTGGGTGTGGTTGTTCATAGCCTTTACTTTTTCATAAAGCAAACTATCATGGAATAACATAGAGAATCTAGATTCCCTTTTTTAAAAAACACCAACAAAACAAATAACTAAACCACTTAAAAAGACAGTATTAATAATAGTACTATGCAAAGGTCGTAAGACTAACTTACAGCTGTTCCTTGAGAGTTAACTGAAAATTACCTCTATCAGGACTACTTTAATAGTACATTCCAAAATAGTTGCTATACACTGAGCTTTAAAACCTAAAGTCTCTATGAAGACCCTCAATAAGAAACAATCTCTTGTATGACATGCATATGCTATCAAATATTGTCATTGCAGAATGTTACGTTAGTTTCTGCTACTAAAAGCAGCTTTCAACACAACCAGTTTAAAATAATACAGAAGATCATTCAGAAGCTTAGCCAGCTCTTGCTTCAGCACTAGTACACAGGCAGATGGGAAAGTTTCAGCCCATAAACTCTCCCAGCTCCAGCTATGCAGAAGTTTCATGAGCTCATAATAATTTCTAAATCATTATCAGATAGCATCAATAACACCCACTGATAAAGTCATGATGCGTACATCAGATATTACATGGAAACTTTGAACAGTTTCTCCTTTGAAGGGCACCAACCTAAGAATGCCCTTGGAGAATAACTTCCTAAATTTAAAGGAGATTTAAGGAAATATGATGCCTTTGTCTCTTCAACAAGTTAGTGGGAACTGAAATTTTAGATGGATTTAATAGAAGAAGTTACAATACAACAAATAAGCTAGTACCAAATTCTATTTTTTGTAGAACATCACAAAGGAGCACAGAAGGAAGAGTTGCCACAACTCCAAGTCTAAAGAGGGTGGTTTTTTGCTCAAGACAGTATTAAAATTGGAGAAGATTGTAAGAGTACCCACACTCATCCCATTAAAAATGAAGCAATGATTGACACAAGCAGACCACAGCCCCTTAGAATTTTGCTGTCACTAGTCAATATTTTAACAAATCAATGTTCTTTGCTGTCTTCTTTATCCTCATCCTCCTCTCTTAATCTCACCATATCCTGCCTGCATAATCATACTGCACACCGGAGAAAAGGAGAACAGAAACATACAGAGCAAACAATTTGCCTCTTGTGTGAATGCTAGAATAATTCTGAAGTTGAGAACACCAGCTATGAGCACAAACCATCAGGCAGTATGTGTGAACTATAAAAGTAGCAAAGTTCTGGCATTTCTTAACTACTAAAAGATGAAAGTAACCATTTTTCGTTACTTTTTTCCTATCTCTTCCCTAAATTAAAAAGGAAAAGAAAGTAACATTTTACTTCTGATTTTTGCCATATTTCTCCAATTTTTCAGGGAAAAAAGGTAGGGAAATTGAACTAATTTTGTTACATTAAAGAAAAAAAATATGTTTAAAACTATTTTTAAGGATTTGCCTATAAAAATTCAAACCTAAATTCTCACTTTCTTCTTAGAAATAATAATGGCATCATAACTACCTATTTAACGTTATGGACTTCAGAATTCAAGTATAAAACCCACAGAAATGTATTTTACTACCCTCATATGCCAGCTTCTCTGGCATTCTTTGCTTCTCTGAAAAGAGCTAACAAACACCATGAGCTATTTAAAAAACAAATAAACAAAACAAAAACAAAAAACAAACAAAAAAAACCCCACCAAAAACCTTGAGACAAGTTAATGTCAGACTCCTTCAAAACGCTAAAGAAACTTTGCCCAATTCAAGATTAAAACCCCATGTTTTTCTCAGAAGTGGTGTAACATGCAGGTCTTTTATTATTCTGAGAGCTGTGCCAACATGAGTACAAGTACCATTTTCAAGAGCTAATCAAGAAACTTAACATACATGGGAAACAGTGACACTTCAGACAACACAGAGTGGCAAAACTAACTTTCAGTGGGTAATCAACCACTGGATTAGTTTATCAAGTTTTTACACGGCGTCAAGAGTCCTGAACTTTGAGAAGCAGAGTATGTAACAACAGAACTCCAAGAACTTTGGAGTGGGGAAAAAAAACCAAAAGAGACAGGGCTTTGGGGTCTTGGGATGGCTGTTTGATTTTAACTACAGAACACTGCCATTTCCCCAAAAGTTTTCAACTATCAAAGAAAAAAAAGGTTTATTACTGTTTTTCAGATCAATTAATGGACTTTAGGTCTTTCATTTCACATCTGAAAGATGATTCTGTGAAATAAGTTTTCCAGTTCAACAGTGAATTATTTTTGTTATGTGAGAAAAATACAGTTTCCATATTTGAACACGTTTGGGTTTTTCTCCCCCCCCCCACAAAACAATATAACCACTGTCTACAGCATCCAATTTCAACTTAAGTGGGGAAAAAGAAAAAAAAAAAAAAAGCATTAAAAGTTTCTAATTTCTAAAATTCAAACTAAAGTCTCCTACAAGCCACAGATAGTCTCCAAATTTTCAGTATTGTAAAATGGCCAGATATAAACACTATAGAATAAAACACAATTCTGTCAGCGACCTACAAGTATAATTAACTTTTAAGTATTAACTTCTAGTAGTATTCAGAGTGCTGAGGCCTAAAACTTTCATAGCAAAAGAAAAAAAAAAAAAAAAGATTAAAAAAGGCATTTAACTTTCCAGTTGCTTTTTAAAAATACAAACTTTCAAACAACATTTTTTAGAATAAGTTGAAATAACAACATCCTAATAATTAACAGCAAAGTAGTACAGCAGTTTGGAAATATCCTTAATAGCAGGTTACTTTCTTTCCTATGACATCTCTGACTTCTGCAGACTGCAGAAGTTATCTTGGGAAAAAAACAGATACAGAATTTAAAAAAATCAAATAATTAAAAAAAGAAAGCATATGACCAATAAATTAGTATCCAGAAAAAAAGGGAAAGGTAATAATTTTTACTGTGACAAAAATCCCCAATCTTATCCTCTGGCAAGTATCAACAGAGCAACAGCATATGATAATACAGTATAACTTTGTAACAGAAATCAAGCAATGATTCCCACAGAAAGGACATCAGGACATCAGAGTGAAATTTAAGATAGCAGAAAAGATTCTTGTAAGAAACTCATTAAAAACACAACCTGTTTCAAAGGATGCCCGCATTGATGACACTGGACATCGATAGTGTCTCAAGATCTGAGCATCTTGCAACTTGCCACCCTTCAGAGGAAAGAAACACTACCACACAAAAAGACACCCTAAAAATGTTTGAGCCTGCCATATCCCTCTCCTAAAACCAATGGGAAGCCTGCTGCCCTTGAGGATCTGAAAAGATCAGACAGCAGAGGACAAAGCTGAATCTCCCCACAAATCACAAGGCTACTCCAAGCCCAAGATGTAAAACAGCCAGGCCACTGAACACAGTCACCTTCTTTAGGGGCTCAGTTATTCAATGCTTCCAACATAGCCTCATTTAGAAACCTTTCAGAGTAAGTTCAGAAACTGCCCTCTACAAATGGGTGCATGCAAACAGCCACATTTTAGCCATTTATCCCTGAGGCAGCTGTTGAAAGAGAAGCAGCAAAAATGCCCAGAATAAGAAGTATGGCCTGCACATCCTAGGCCTGTTCAAACACTGTTCTCATGAAGAACTTATGGGAAAGGCAACCACCATCTTGCTGAGCCAGGACTAAGAGGACCTGACTGCTAGTAGAATGCTTCTAGTAACTTCAGTCCTCTCTTCTAGTGTTAATTTACATTCCATTTTAAAGTGTGAACACTAGACAGATTTGAGGGGAAAATATGAGAAATTTTAGCACTCCACATTTAAAGAGATAACTGGACAGAGAGAACACTAAAACAAACAAAGGATAAAGCTTATTCACTCCTGATTAATAATGGCTTCAATCTTACCATTTTCAGTTTTACTTTTGGAAGTTCTGGGCATATAGCCCAAAAAAAAAAAGTATCACACTTACCATACTTTCCCAATCCTTTGAAACTTACTTCTACTGGGAGAAGTGTCAGATATTGTGCAATAAGCCAAAATGGGGATTTTTTTCTGCCGTGAGAACACAAGTCATCCCATTGGAATTGCTTATGCCATCTGTGCCCAGCTGTAAAGCATGAGACCATTCCTCTCCTTTGTGCCACACATCAGGCAGCACTTGTTAAGGCAATAAACAGAATGTGACCCCTTGGTTACCTAAGGGACACACAAAGCTCCTTCACCTGACACTAGAGCCTTGGTCTAATCACTGTGGAAGGACTAAAGAGAAAACTCCTATGGCCAGTTGTGCCATTACCTGTGTATGGTGGCAGAGCTTTCAATGGCACTTTCTCACCTGTTCCACTGCCAGCAAAGGCAATGCTAAAGCCATTTTGATGCAGACACCCCTTCCGTAACCATCAAGTGACAGGGGGTGAGCCAGCCACTGCTTCCTCAGCAGCGACCCGCAGGCCTGGACCAGAGGCTGGGTTCCAGGAAAGGATGGAGGCAACTCCAGCCCTGACCTGAGAGAGTTCTTGGGTTCTGTTCCACAAACACATTGCTGTTTCCTGACCGAGATGTGAGAGATAAGTGAGCCGGACAAGCAATACACATAGAGCACATAAGCATATTAAAGCACCTTATACCTGACAGCGCAAATGTTACTGTGCGGTCACGCTAATATTTAAAAGATGGTTTTGCCAGAGTTTTTCGTCAGGTTAAAAAGATTCGCTCGGCCCACCTTCCTAGGAGGGACGGCAGTCGGCGCAGAGCCGGGCAGCGGGGGAGATCGGGCGCGGTGCTCCCGTTGGCTGTGGGG
This sequence comes from Calypte anna, assembly GCF_003957555.1. Classification (NCBI taxonomy): domain Eukaryota; kingdom Metazoa; phylum Chordata; class Aves; order Apodiformes; family Trochilidae; genus Calypte; species Calypte anna. The sequence continues at coordinate 9,786,734 of NC_044252.1, forward strand.
AGAGCGGGGCTTGTATCGCCCGCTCCCAGCCTTCGCACCTGGGTGGTGTGGAGGCAAAGCCGGCCGATGGCCGCACCGCTGCCCGCCCACCCACCCGCCCTCCCTCCCCGGGGGGCTGCCCCGGGCCGGCACTGTCAGGCGGCGGCCGTTAACGGCTGCGACCACGCGAGCCTCCCCCCCTTCCCTGATCCCGGCTCCCGCTCCCCACCGCAACCGCCGCCCGGAGCCGCCGTCGGTGTCGCCGCTCGCAGAGGGCGCTGACCCCGCTCCGCCCGGCAGCGAGGGGAGGAGAAGGAGGGAAAAGGACGAAAAGCAGAAGGAGCCGCCGGCATCGGCTCCTCACCCGGAGACGGGGAAGGACCGAGGGCTACGCGCTCACCTGGTCTCTGCCGCCCCGTCCCGCGGGACAGGAGGAGGAGGAGGCGGCGGAGGCCATGTTGCAGTGCTCCCAGGCACCTCTCCTCACCTCGCCCAGCGCGGGGGCAGAACCGTCCCGGGCTCACCCCCTCCGGCGGGCGGGCCTGTCCCTCACTGTCGCCGCCGCCCCCTCAGGTGTAGCTGGGCCGAGCCGCTGCCTGTCCTCCCGCTGCAGACAGGCAGAGGAGGGACGGGCGCTCTCGGTCACCGGGGCTCGGCTGGCCGCTCGCTTGCTCCAGGGACCGCCGCCGTCCCGTCCCGCCCCGTCACTGGGCAGCGGGGCGCGGCCTGGCAGCTGCAGGCCCCGACGGTGGGGGCGACCGGGCGCCCGCGACGAGGTGCCTCGGTTCTCCCTGAGAACCGGCAGGGCGGCTGCTGCTAGAGGGTTCTGTTGGGCCGGGGAGCCCCTGCGCCCCGTCGAAGCCCCCCCCAGCAGCAATTCAGCCCCGGGGGCAGGCCAGGTGGCTGCCACTCCCTTGTGTCTGCAGATCACTCCCGAGGATGCAGTCCAGCTAATGTTTATTAAATAAAAAAAAAAAGCCAAGTGAATCCTCTAGGTCGTCATTGAATAATTTGTTACCAAAGGTAGAAGGTTGCCGTTGGTTTCCCATTTTAAGTACGACAGATGTAGTATATTTACTATAATACAAACTCCAAGTCTCTCACATGTGAAAATAAAGTACCTCACATGCTGAGTACAACCGGGAGCTGCTGGGATGGATGAGGAGGAACTGATGCTCACTCATGACCTTCTTTAAGCCCGGGTGAGTCAGCTCCAGGCTTCCTCCCCAAGCCCCAGACAAAGCTGACAGCTGTGCAAACCTCACACCTCAGCTGCTCCATACATCAAACCAGTAGTTCCACTTGTAGCTTTTCTTAGTATTAAAACAAACTATTTGATCTTATCAAAGCATGTTTTATCATAGGACTTAAAATTGTGATAGTACTGCAAAAGCGATTACTTTAGTTTTGGCTTAAATGACTTCATCTCATCATCTTATTTTTCTTCCCCTCTCAAAAACCTGTTCTGATTCTTCAGCCTATTTTCCCATATTCATTAGAACTTGATTTATCAGCTACCAGCTGGTGAACAGGACAAATGCTATTAAGCACAAATTTACTTAAAATACTGCTCATAACAGCTTCATCCGGTTACTTTTTAATACCACAGGACTTAGCGTTGTAGGTGCAATTTACTAAGCTACTACCCATTCATATAAACTGACTCTGAGTGTTCATATATCTTTGTGATACAGTGTAACTAAGTGCTTGTCACTCTTTCTCTAAAGTGTATATTTCTTTTATTTGTATATAAAGCCAAATGAAAATATTTAACCAAAGACCTTGGCTGTGCCTCATACAGAGAAGTTAATTCCCCAACCTGTCTTTATCCCCCCTATTTTGGATGTGACTCATTTCCTGAGCTCACTCAGGGAACCAGGCCCTAGAGGAGATGGGAAAAAAAAAGGATCACAACCTCCACACTGGCTAAAAGAAGGCATGAAGCAAGGCTGGTGGTGTTTACTGATGAGCAGTGCTATCACTGGCAGCAGCAATTAGCAGCTCTGTGGTTGGGCCACACACTATTTTTACACAATTTGCAGTCCATATCATCACTGCATACCATCTTCCATTGCTCTTCAGGACCTAAATGTAATTTACAGATCGTAAAAGAAAATAAGGCTTTAAGGGAAAAAGTAGTTCTTAGATTAAAAGTGTTCTGTGAGTCTACTTTCGCAACTAATTGAAAGAGTAACTTTTATACAGATTCAACTGTAATGTGAATGTGTAAATCCAGACTTCATTTCTATGGGCTTATATACCTCACTTGTTGCAGCTACACTCCCACCTGGAAGAGTTGTCCTTTTTTTTGGCAGCTGAAATGATATCCAGAGGGAAGAAAAAGTTAACTTCCCTGGCTCCAGGAGAGGTCTCAGGTCAGGTTTCCCTGCCTGAGGTTTGGAATTTAAATGTGCTATTGCAGTGCAATTCAACAGATAGAGCACGGCAGTGGGCGGTTGTTGTAAGGTTAAAAAGGATAAACAGATCAGGAGCCCAGAGAAAAGCTGAAGTAATTGGGAAAAAAAGAGTGTTAGTTGTTGAAACAACTGTACCAGTGAACAGATTTTTAGATACAGGAATCGTCCTGACCTGAGAGAGGTTGAAGATAGTGTTACATTGCAGCGGCTGTACTGACAGCCTTAACAAATACTTAACAAAACCTGAGGGAAAGGAGCCTGAGATTGCCTTGCTCAGCTGGGGGCTCTGCCACTCCCCCCTCCACATTTATCCCAAAACCCATCATCTTCAGCTGGGGTGGGGGGTGAGGCAGCTTCCATGCATCAGGGCTGAGAGCTGGACTCCCCAGGTAATTCTGGGTGCACCTCTCCTGCTCTCAGACATCCAAACTGCAATTAAGAACCAGTTTATTGCTTTGTGTGATTTTTTTTTCTTCTCAGGTTGTAAGCCACATCAAATGCAAAAACTCAAATCAGGAAGCAGCCACCTTTTCCCAAGGTTAGTTTTACAGCGGTCAGGAGTAAAAGCTTTGGCCAAATGAAGTTAATGGGAATTTTGCCAATTACTTTGGTGGAGCCTGGATTTTTGCCCAGATGATCTGGAAAAACAAAAGGTGCTTTCTTCTTTTATTATTATTTTTTTATGCTTTCTTGGCTTGGTACAGATGCCCCATTCACCTTTTTCTTTAAGTTACTATTATTAAAATAATATCAAGGTTAGGTATCCATAGGTATTGAGTCTGCCTGTAACCAGCTGTGTGCCCTACAGTAAACCCCAACACACTCTCTGGTCACTCTGAGTACCCCTCCACTTCCTCCCAAAAACTCCTTCCACCCCATGTCCTCCACTCTCTTCTCTTCATCTGAAAAATTCATAATAAAACTTCCCCTGAGTTCAAATTCAGCCAAGATTTCCTCCAGAAAGGTACAAACCAATGAATAACTACCACACTGACATTTCTTCCTGTCTGCAATCTCATTATTTGAAAGAAAGGAATGGTTTACAATATTTCCATTACTATAATCATATTAATATCTGGATTTTTAAGGTAAAGTGGTTTAGTGCATGCTATAAACTATGCTACAAAAATCATACTTAAAAATAATTTAAACCTAAATTCAAGTACTTTAAATGCATTATAAATATTTACATTCACGCTTTCAGGAGATGGCGACAATTTAATTCTTTTTGCTCCATAGCTTCCATCCTTTTGCTTTATTTCCAAACAGTTCTCAGGAGATTGTTGCTTTCTGACATTCTGTCAAAATGCTAATGCAGGATAAAAGCAGCAGAGGAGTCCTCCACGTTTCTTGATAGTGGGAACTGTCCTGGCTGTCAAGAAGCATTTAATAGGCTAAATGCATCATCTGAGCTACGCATGAAAGAGATAAAATTTGTCTAATATTATCTTGTTTTCTTAAATGCTACTAAACCACTTCTACTGTACTTTTGCATTGTCATAATAACAAACCAATATTTTGTTTTTAACAAGTGTTAAAAGAAGCCAAACAGTGTTTGTATTTATCAGCTTCTGAGTACCATGAACACAACCTATTTTAGATACTCTCGTTGGCATTCACAAACCAGTTGACCTTTTTTAATCACATCATTATGTAAAAGACAGAATACACTTTCTCTCTTCCTTGCAGTGATGTTATTGGTGAAGAATATATGATTAAGATACAAAAGACAGACAATGCTGGCTCTTGCAGCTGTGCTCTACTCAGTACAGAAGTTGTTGTTCAGACTGTGACACTGAATTCTCAGCCAAGAATACAATTGTAATACTATAATCTGAACTTGGCATTGTAGGTCTGATCCTATATGCCTTGCACAAACAGTATTGCACTTCAAGCAAGTAGAATTTTTGGATGCCAGAAAGATTTAAAATATGTGCCACATGTGTGTGACATTAATAAAATGGTAATTAAGGTCATAGTGTTAGGGTAGACTGAGATTATTTTGCTGTTTGGCTTTGAGTATTGCAAATGGCTCTATGTTTTGATGTAAAGGGGAGCTGCAACTCCCCTCCTGCAACTCCAAGATGTAGGGACTCCCAACATCTGTAAACCTCTGTTGTCAGCAGGATCACTGATACTATTTCTTCAAGAAAAGTAAATCCCTTCAAACAAAAGTCATTAGGAATGTAGTTGCATCACTTGTCTCAAGCAGCATCACTAGCTACTGACATGTCTAAAGCAAAGATCAGCCTCAGATAAACACTGTCTAGTCAGAAAGGAGACATGATTTATATCCTGAGAATAAACAGGCAGCAGTGGGAGGGAAACATGGGGTAAGCAGGGTCAGGCTGGAGAGACATTGTACCTACAGTGTTCCTGAGTTGGTCCCGTGTGTTACAGAGCCAGAGTTGTTCTGGTGGTACTGGACTCATTAAACCCATCAGGGAGAGTTTCTCTGTGACTGTGCAGGGCAGAGTGTGTTGGACTCTTTTCCCACAGATTGCACAAGATGCAGGGCAAATTTCCATCTGGGATTTCCCAGAGTTGCAAACACCTTGTTTTAGGCAGGTAAATCTCCGGCAAGTTCTGGGAATACACCACCCAACGTAAACAGAAACACACGAGTATATGCACAATATACTGCAAAAATTCCCCAGGAGGGAGGGGAAAGTGAAGGTTTTTTAACCCTGAAACATGGGTATTGGGAAGGAGGAGCTGGACAAGCTGCCTCTTGTCTTTGCCATGGGCTAGGAAAGAGAAGGAAATGCACCATAAACAGTCCTGCCTGCTGGAATCATCCTCTGAAATAAAGGCTTCTAGGGGAGAAGCTGTAGATGGCCTGCTCTGCTTACATTTAAGAGGTGCAGTAGTGCTGTCCTTCACCAGTGCAATGAAGCAATGAAAAAATGCAGCTACTTCAGCAATGTGGAGCAATGCTTGTACCTCACTCCTGCAGGGACCCTAGGTTTCCATAGGTGCATGTTGGCCCAGGACTGTGGGCCCAGTGCTGGTAAGAAATGAGTGCCCAAGTGGATCAGCAGCTATCCACAGAATAACTATTTTTTAGGGGAAAGACCCATAAAACTAGAAATACTTTTGCTTTGCAAATCTATTTAGCGCTGAAGTTTCTAAGTATCACAATTTTGCAATGTTTGGAATAGTATTTTCCCTTTTTTTTTTGGTGGTGATTGTTTTTTTGTTTTGGTTTGTTTTTTAATGTATATAAACATATGGCATTAATACTTCCCCAGGTATTGATGGAGTGAAGTTGCAGCTGTCAGAGCACCGCCTGAGCAACGCCTGGAGGTTCCTCTTTAGCTCCATTCACCACCCTACTTTTGGGGGCTGTGACAGCACAGGGACCAATTGTTCTTCATCTGTGAGCAGTGATACAGAAATGTAATTTGCTTACAGACGTAAGTCCTGGCTTCTGGGGAATTAAATTATCAAACGACCTTTTATTAATGCACGTACTTAAAATCCAGCTTCAAAACTCACAGTGCTACTTCACAGATCAGCACCCCTGCAGACAGAAATACTGACTTTATGCTTTAGGAGCACCTAAATCTAAAAGATTTGCTTGATTAAAAGGAGCAGCAGCAGCCACAAGCCTAGCTTGATCCAAACATTATTGTATTCCCCATACCATGCAAACAGCCTGGCTGGGTGTTTGAGCAGGGACCAGTTCACCCATAGCACCCTCCCACCGCAGCCCCCGGCAGGGACGCGCCCCTGTCCTGGGGGCTATGAGGAATCACCCGCCCGCTCAAGAAATTCTACCGCCCTCAAACCAAGCGGACGCCCGTCCCATCCTCAGCTTGACGGGCCCGGCCGCGCCGTTTCCACAGGGAAGGCAAATTCCGCCTTTCGGCCTCGCTTTGGCGCCGCCGGAGCGGCGGGCGCTGATTGGTCACTTTGAATCATCTCAGAGCGGCTCCATTGGCGGGGCGATGCGGCGCGCGGCCATTCGAACACGTCGTCCCCTCCCCTGAGTGAGCCCCGGGCGGCTTGGCGGCGGGCAGCGGGCTCGGCGGCGGCTCAGGTGAGGGCGGCGGAGCAGGGCTCGGGCTCAGTGGCGGCTTAGGGGATGCGGCGGAGCCGGGCTCGGGCTCAGTGGCGGCTCAGGGGAGGGCGGCGGGGATTGGGAGAGCCTTGGCGTTGGGACTTCAGCTGGTGCCGGCCCCGCGGCGCGGTTGGGGAGCCGCTTATCCGCGGCCGGTGGCTCTCGTAACGGCTGCTGCGGGGAGGTTGTTCTCGTTCCCCGCCCGTCAGTGGGGCGAGCGGCTGGCAGCTGTGAGCTGACCCTTCCTACTCTGCTGTCCGGGTTTGCCTTCGCTCCACCGGCTGGGCGGCGTACGGGGGGACTTGGTGACCTCCCGACCGGGGCACGCATCGTTCTGGAAGGGGAGGCGAGCAGGGAGCTCGCTAGGGGAGTGGGGCCTCTCCTTTCGCCCGGCCCCTGCCCCAGGGGGGGTGTCGCGGTGAGGCGGCCCGTGGCGGCGGTGCGGGAGTGGGACCGAAGTGGGAATTCGGTGCTGAACGTGGCCGCGGAGTGAGCGGGCTGTGGGTGAGCGCTCGCCATTTTCCCGCTCCTGCTTAGCGCCTGTCAGCACTCCCCGCTGGAGCTGAAGGTAACACAGATCCGCTCCTTACCTTCTAACGCCGCTCAGCCTGGTACTAGACTTGAGCTGCCCTTGGTGAACGGGGTCAAGAGGCAGAGGAAGGGACAAAAGGCCGGTCCCAGAAGGTGCTAGCGCCTTCACGTCCCCCGTGCCTGTTTCGGTTTGTCGCCCAGAAGACTCTGCTGTATGCTTATCAAGTGCTGTGGGGCTGGTATCAAGTGCTGTGGGGCTGGTATCCTCTTACGTTGCTGCCATCAAACTTTACTATTTTCGATAGCGGGGTTCCTGCTAATGAGTAACTACATGAAACGAATGAGTAGGAAGGGTGTGTTTTTTCAGTTGTTTGGAGGTGCTTTCTTCACAAAAGCATCTTTCTCCCTTGAGCTGATGCCTGATGATGCTGTGTAATGTAGATTTCTAGTTGTAACCGTGAGTTAAATCCTGTGTTTGTGTTGTGGAGAATGGTAAGTGTTCCATGTTAACATCCTAATGATGTGAGACAGAGCTAGCTTCCAAAAACCTGTCATAATCATAGAATAATTTGGGTTGGAAGGGACTGCTAAAGGTCATCTAGTCCAACCCCCCTGCAGTAAGCAGGGACACCCTCAACTAGACGAGATTGCTCAGAACCATGTCAAGCCTCACCTTGAATATCTCCAGGGATGAGGCCTCAACTATCTCCCTGGGCAACCTGTTCCATATTCCCTCTACCCTTATGGTAAAAATCTTTTTCCTAACATCCCATCTAAATCTACTCTTCTCTAACTTTAACTATTGCCCTTGTCCTATCCCTACAAGCCTTTGCAAACAGTCCATCTTCAGCCTTCCTATAGGCCCCTTCAGGGGCTATTAGGTTTCCTCTCAGTCTTCTTTTCTCCAGGCTGAACAACCCCAGCTCCCTCAACCTGTCTTTGTAGGAGAGGTGTTCCAGCCCCCTGGTCATTTCTGTGGCCCTCCTCTGGGACCCACTCCATCAGGTTCATGCTCTTACTTTATTGAAGGCTCCAGAACTGGATGCAGTACTCCAGGTAAGGTCTTACCAGAGCAGAGTAAGTGGCAGAATTTCCTCTCTGTTTGCTGGCCACGCTTCTTTTGATGCAGTCCAGGATGCAACTGGCCTTCTGGGTCATGTTGGCTCATGTCCAGCTTTTTGTCCACCAGCTCCCTAAGGTGCTTTTCTGCAGGGCTGCTTTCTAAAACCTCATTCCCAAGCATGTAATGATAGTGCAGCTTGTTCTGATCCAGGTGCAGGACCCTTCACTTGGCCTTGTTGAACCTCATGAGGTTCACCAGGGCTCAGGTCTCCAGTTTGTCCAGGTAATATCACTGACTTGGCTGTGTCCATGTCACTAACTCTTCACCCTTGTGTTTTCTTTCTGATCGTTTCAGGGATAGCCATAACAATGGAGGATTACACAAAAGTAGAGAAGATTGGGGAGGGTAAGTATGAAAAGCCATGATCCTTGTAATGCTCCACAGTCTGAATGAATGTAGTAGAGGCCCTGGCTGCTAGAGGAACTACTGAAATTCAATTAACTGGCAAAATAAGCCTTAGCTTGACTGCAGTAATTTTCTCTATATGTAAAGGCATTCTGACTGCTCTTCTTTTGAAGATGACTTGGTCTATTTTGAACAAGTGAGAATTGTCTGCCTGGTGGCTAATTGTGTAATTTTCTCCCAAGGGGGGGTGCAGGAAATGTTTTGAGTTCTGAAACCAACATTTACATTTAGGAAGCACCTCCATTCCTTTGCATATGAACCTGTGTATCAGCTACTTCTGAAGGTATACGGTGTGGTACTCTTTGCTCAGAGCTGCTGTAAGGGCGTAGCTTGTGAATGGTTCTGCTTGGATTATATCCTGTCACTACACTTGTCAACAGAAAGAGCAGACTTTAAACCTCTATGGAGAACTGGGTTTTAACAATTTATTTATTATAAGGCACTAAGAAGGTTGTTTCAATGCAGATGCTAGTCACAACCTCCCTTTCACTGGAATCCAGTCAATGTTAAATGTATAAGTCTGTGTTTTATAATGCTTTTAGCCTTATGTAAACTTGAGAACTTGTAGTATGTTACACTGAGAAGGCAGTCTCCAAGGTCATTGCAAAATTATCTTTGAGCAAAGCTTCATAACTGAAGCCTTGTGCAGAAGTCCATCTTCCTGAAAGAAACTAGTCTGAGCTTAATCTGAGGCATTAATGCTTCAAGAAGGGTGAAAAGAATACTAAGTTGTCTTGGTTTGTAGAGGATTCTGCTTCTGTGAACACTGATGATCAAAATAGATTAAAAATTTACTACTGACTCCAGTTTTAGCTTCTGTTGAGACCCACCACCCTACCCTTTCTCCTGCACTGAGGGTTGTGCTAGAGGTATTTCTACAGATATGACAAATGGATGGATAAATCTCTGATTGGAAAGGGAGCACTACTTCAAAGCTAAACCTCTAATCTTTTAACATGCTGTATCAATAGGAAAACAATTACATCTTGGAGATGAAGCAGTACAGTGATCTTGCCTGAACGCTAATCACCCTGGAACTCAATTAGTAAAATACTTTATAACAGCATTTTCCAAATTCAAGTTTCTCACTTAGGCTAAGTACCCTGTCCTAACAAATGACTCTGTTCATGGGTGTCATGCTTTAAACAAGAAACCCTATTGTATGGTTAAACTGCCAAAACTAAGCAGCAGCTTGTAGTCAAGCCAAACGTTTAAAGACAACTTAATTGCAAGGATGATTGCTGTGTTAGGAATTCTTATTTGCAATGACTTATCTGTACCTGAAGCTGGTATTTCCCATGTGCTTTCACTGTCTCTTTGTTCAGGTACCTATGGTGTTGTGTATAAAGGTCGACACAAAATCACAGGCCAAGTGGTTGCAATGAAGAAAATACGTCTAGAAAGTGAGGAGGAAGGTGTTCCAAGTACTGCTATCCGAGAAATTTCTTTATTAAAAGAGCTGCATCATCCCAATATAGTCTGGTATGCATGTATTGGTGTTTAGCTAAACTCTTTGAAGGGCACTAGGTCCCTTCAGATAAATATCTTTTCCCCACTCTAGTGGGGCAAGAGCTACTCTGATAAATACAGTCTGCTTTACAGCAGGTAGCTGTAGTCCCAAATCCTGTGTTTATGCCAATTTTTTAATTAAAACCTCTTCATGCTGCCTCTTCCTGTTGTAGAAATATAGAAAATTTCTGTTGATTTTTGTAATTTATGTAAATTATCTTCAGCGTGGTTATTATCAGAACAGAAACAGAATACTCCTTGAAAACTGGCTGAAGCTGTTACTTCACAGAATTGGAACTGTCACAGTTGGAAAAGATCTCCAAGATCACTGTGTCCAACTATGAATATCTCCCTACACCCCCTGAACAAAATATGTGTTTATCAAAATCTGTATCACCCACTAAAGCGTGTCCTGAAGTGCCTCATCTACATGGCTTATAAATATTTCCAGGGAGGGTGATTCCACCACCTCCCCAGGCAGCCCATTCCAAAGCCTAACTGCTCTTTAGTCAGTCTACAGAACTATCTGAACTTGAGTCAGTCTCAATTTGCCACCTTGGGATAGACCATTTGAACCTCTTGGTGTTACCGGATCTTCTGTAATCTGTCACTTCCTTGCTGTTTTGTAGCAGAGGTGTTGAGTTATGATGCTGTCAAAGCTGACACATCTGAGCTATGAGTGACTACTTGACATGGAGGACTGATTGCAGTTATTGTCTTTCCCACAAAATATTTACTTGCTCTTGGACACAGCAAAAATATTTTCTTTCTAATGTGCATTAAAACCAGTCAAGTTCCAGCTGTGTAGCATCTCAGTGTATGTGTTGGGTTTAAGAACCTTAATCTATTAAAGATGAAGAAGATACTTAAAAATCTGTGCAAATCTTGCTGTGTTTACTACATTCTCTTAAGTCCTTCTAGTAATTCAGATTTTGCTGTAATAAGCCAGTTTCAATTGGAAGCTAGACACAACACCCACAGTCTTTTTGTTTTAAAGGCAACAGTGTTTTTTCCTTAGACTTCTGGTGTCTGAAATTAGGCACAAGGAAACAAAGTTTAAGAGTGAGCATACAGGGTCAATCTGGCACAATTTTAGATATAGTTGATTTTCCAGATGACCGTGTAACTTGCTGCTCCTCTTTAAAGACAAAACTTTTAAAGGTTTTCATAACAGGAACTTAGAAATGTAAATTCATATCCCTGTTGAGAAGTAAAATGTGACCCAGTCCATGTGTTCTCCAATGGAGTTGTTTGTGTATTCATTTCAGCCTTCAGGATGTTCTTATGCAAGACGCAAGACTGTACCTTGTCTTTGAATTCCTTTCCATGGATCTCAAGAAATACTTGGATTCTATTCCAGCTGGCCAATATTTGGATCGTGCACGTGTTAAGGTAATGAGGGCAAGTTCTTAACATAAGAGAAGTTAATCTAAAGATGATGATCTACAAAGCTATAAGCAGTTCTTATTTTCAGTATAATTAAGTCCTTGAGGAGAAATGAAAGGTTAAAGAGGCATCTGTGGATAATGAGATCAATGTGAGTTTTGATCTCAAATTCTATTTTAAATACTTTTAATAAATGAAATTAAACTTCCTTAAACTAACCTTAAGAATTCACTTGTGTGGCTCTATAACCGAGATTAACTGTGTATCTGCAGTGCTTTGGACTCCATTTCTAGCTGCTTCTAGCTCCATTTCATTTCTGCTATGGGAAGAAAGGCTGCAGGGAAGGGCTTTGCTGCAGAACACTGATTTGTACTAAAGGTGACTTTTTTCTTGCACTTTATCTGTTCTACAGAGTTACTTGTATCAAATCTTGCAAGGCATTGTCTTCTGCCATTCAAGAAGAGTTCTGCACAGAGACTTAAAACCTCAGAATCTCCTAATAGATGACAAGGGGGTGATTAAGTTGGCAGACTTCGGATTGGCTCGAGCTTTTGGGATTCCAGTGAGGGTATACACTCATGAAGTGAGTAAGTTGGACCATCCCCTCGGTGTTTTGGACAATGCTCACAGAGCTTTTGAAGTCCCAACATAACAGTACCAAAAAGTTGTATCTTGGTTTTGTTGTATTCAGTGGCTTTCTACCTTCCTGACTGGTTTTGCTCTTAATGTTCCAAAGCATCCTATGAATCCTTCTTTTACCTTAACAGTAATGGGCCAGAACTTGTTGTTTACTGTATTGTGAGGTCGTTTTTGGATTCACATAGTACACATGTATGAATGTTTTAGTGCCTAAGTGTTACCAACTTCATGCTCTTTCAGAAGCAGTGAGGGTAGAAACTACTGCAGTGCAGTGAGTTATGCCTCTCTGTAAAGGAAGCTTGAAACCGGGATTTTCACTGAATTTTCTAGCACTGGCAATTATTTTAACCAAAAATTTAACCCCTGAATGCTGCTTAATAATGAATGATTCACTGTGCTTGCAGTCAGAGGACCTGATTCTAAAAGCTTATAAACAATTTCTCTGTCCAATAGGTAGTGACACTGTGGTACAGGTCTCCAGAGGTATTGCTAGGATCTGCTCGCTACTCTACTCCTGTGGACATATGGAGCATAGGCACCATATTTGCTGAAATGGCAACTAAAAAGCCCCTTTTCCATGGGGACTCAGAGATTGACCAGCTCTTCAGAATCTTCAGGTATGTCAGGCTGGACCTTTCTTTACTACTTGCACAGTGTTGTGTGTACTAAAATCATAGTGGTGTATCCAGATTTCAGACTAAACTTCTCAGTACTGTTTATCCTTCTGCAGAGCTTTAGGGACCCCCAACAATGAGGTGTGGCCTGAAGTGGAATCCTTGCAAGACTACAAAAACACATTTCCAAAATGGAAACCTGGCAGCCTGGGAACCCATGTCAAAAACTTAGATGGAGATGGGCTTGATCTGCTTTCTGTAAGTAGTCTTTCTTAAATTGCTGAGTAAGAAATAGTCTAGAATACATAAAACTATATTATTCAGTCTTGGCTAGAGGGAAGATACAGAGATCTTCTAAGCTATCAGCACTAGGATGGGCTGTTCTTCTAGAAGTGACACCTCATGTAACACTTCGGTGAATAATAAGTGACCAAGCTACTTTCTTTCTCATTAAGCCATTTTTATACTAACTAGCCAGGTACAACTTGAAAGTGAGGACCATTTAGATCATGAAGTTGAAGGCACCTGCCTTAGTTTTAGCTGTCACCTTCCAGGTGCCAGCACTAATTGTGATGTGACTGTATGACTGCTGATCCTATTGGAAATGTTCTCCTTTTGCAGGAGCGTTTAGATTAAGCTTTCATTGTGGTCTTGACTGAATAAACAATGATGGGAATAGCTGAATTTATTGATTAGCTGTGAAATTGGGGGATTAGCTTGTCAATCTGTAATGTCCATCTCAATTTCTTTTAAAATTGAGCATTTTAAAAAATTGAGCTTTTAAATATTGAGCAAATTAATTTTTAATTGGTATATTCTGTGTCTACTTTAGGAGACATTATTTCAGTATCTTTTCAGTTTACTTTAGTCCTGTGGCCGTGTAGTGGAGGTACCATACTAAGCTTTTATTTTAGCTCTTCATCAGGATTTTGCATTTAATGCTCTTCCAGCTCATGCCCTGCAGACTAATTTAATTCACATCTTTAGTGTGCTCTGAAATGCACCTAAGAATGTACCTTGGTGAGTTATATAGTCCTCCTATGGTTATGTGGTGAGTTATATGGTCCTCCTAAAGGTGCATTTGTACAGTGCAGACTTATCTGGGGTGGTATATGTTGTGTTCCATGTGTCTTAAGAGCTGAAACTTCAGAACCATCTTGGTATAAGGGGAAGCTTGTACAGCAATTACCTGTGTATTTGGCCAATGTTTATAAGCAGTCACAAACAAGAAAGTAACTTATTACCCAGATTGATATGGCTATGGCAGAATACTCTGAAGTGGTGTTACCCAAGAAGCTCAAATGACCACAGTTTCTCAATTTCTCTTTTGAGAACAGTGGCTTTGAGAGCCACAGTTCAGACTGACAAACTGAACATTTAACACAGTGGTTTTGGATAGCTCTCTGAACCTTGGAGCAGAATTATTTAGAGAACTGGCCTAATCTGAGAAGAATTCCTTTGTGTCCACTGACAGTATCATTGTTAAATCAGTTTGAGGTAGAATTGTTACTGATTGTGTTGACAAACTAATACCAATTGAAGTGAATGTTCTTAATAGTCAAGTAACTGCTTAATATTCATCTGAGCTGTGGCTTCCTTGTGCAAACCAAGATTTTGGGCTGCTGCTAACAAGACAAAAACATAACTAATTCCTCAACTGGTATTAACACAGTAATAATCTCAAAGCCTATTAATAAATAGACATTTTAGTTTCCTGTTAGTGCCTGGTGATCGTGATATGGCCGAATTCTTAGGCATCTGGAATCCATTTAAGTTTCCCAGGGCACTTAAACCTGAAGGAGAAATACCACTTTAAAGGCAACAAAGCTGAATATTTCTTTGCTATAGAACAAGTTCAGATATGTCAATGAAAATGTTAATTTCTTTCTGTAAACTATTGCAGATGGAAGTAGTATTTAAAATAGCTGCCTTTTGGAATAGTGGTGTATATTTTTGTGTCAAGACCACTTGCTTGGGTGAGGTTGTAAACTTTATAAGCTAAACTACTTCTGTGGCCAGCGTTTCAGAGCACTTAAGGGCCATCACCAAAAGCCTTGGTCTATCAGATGCTAAGTTCCAGATGGCTCAGAGGAAAAACAGTCTGTCAGCTGAAATGCTGTAGTCTCATGATAGTGGCTTTCCTTTTTCATATAAATTTGCCCTATATTGTCAATTTTAAGAGAACCTTTGATATCGGTATTAGCAATTAGGATACTGTTCTGTGGTACAGTTAATGGGAGCCTGTCACTTAAGGAAATATTGGTCATAAAACTTAAATCTAGAGTACTGCATTCTTCAGGAGTTAAGAGAATATAAATGCCAATTCAGTAGTTTAAATCAACTTGGAAGACTGCAGAAGGATAAAGTCTAGAGACAGTTAAATGTCAAGCCTGACTACTGGGCAGAGCAATATTGGTGAAGCCCTGGAAGATGAATCTGTGGGGATGGGGCAGAAACAGTTGGTAGAATCCTGATTTCTTGAATTTGAGAAGTATGTATCTTTGATAAGGAGAAATAAAATCAAAGATTTTGCAGAGACTTTGCTAGTTCTGGGTCTAATGGAAAATTTTTTTACTGCTTCATTCCTTTTAGTGGTAATGGCATCCCATCTATTTGCTCTCATCAGATTTATTATTGAGGTCTTCAGTAGAGGTGACTTATTGCAAAGAAACTGAAGGTTTAAAACTGTGTTTCTTCAGTTCTGCCTCCTTGTATACTGTTCCTGTTTGGAATTTTAAGCGATCACTCTAGTATTTTAACTGTAAACTGCTGCACCAAGCTGACTGGAAGCAATTTCACATTGGTTTCTTCAATGTCAGCTTAACAAAACAAGCATAGGACTTGTCCTTATACACATTTTGGTCTTAAACAGCATAAAGCTTATTAATATTCCATAGCTGAGAAACTGAGACTTGTAATTATTGCTACTTGGTGCCTGTTTCTGTATTTAGTTCAGCACACGTTGTGCCCTGATACCTGCATGGGCTTGGTTATTGAATGGGGGGAATAAAGTTTTTCTCAGTGAGATATTATGCATTACTGCTGACTTGTAAGTAGAAATGACTTCTCCCTCTGACACTCCCTCTGACAGAAATTCTGGAATACAGGAGGAAAATTTATCTTCATTGTTATTTAATTGTTACTGTGGTTAAATATCTACTAATTTAATAGGATTTTCATTCCCATTTCATGAGGGAGTAAATGTTTCTGTTTTTTCTTCCAGAAAATGTTAATTTATGATCCTGCAAAAAGAATTTCTGGTAAAATGGCCTTGAACCATCCATATTTTGATGACTTGGACAAGTCCACTCTTCCTGCTAATCTGATTAAGAAATAGACCTTTGGACTAAATCAACAGGAACAAAATAATCATAATTATTTTTAACGTTTGTCTTTTACTTGTCTGTCTGTCTGCTCTAGAACTGTGGCTATGTTAAGTCTGTTTTGGTCTGTGTTATCTAAATGTAAATATTAACCTGTTAGTGCTGAGTTCAGATATTACTGCCATTAATGCAGTGAACTTTCTATAAATAAAGCTTTAAATTTGGTGAAGGACTAAATTTATTTCCAGACTATGGACATTTCCCAAGAGGACTCTCTTCTTCGGATTTTATGGTAAGATACCACTTTTTTTAAAAAAAAAAAGTAACTTAAACTACTAAATTGCTGTTCTTGATATGATAGGAAATTTCTCTGAAGTTGGAGTTGCTTCAGTATAATGTCAGTTTAAAACTTGAGCATGTCAGTCAATGTGCCTAAGAATATTTAAATTGAGATATTTTGAGCTGAAGAATTGCCTCTTGCTATTCAAATGAGGTAGAGGGCCAAATTCAGTTTAGGGTTTGAGTTTCTTGAAGTTATTTTCAAATCGGTGTCTGGAAAAAGCCTTTTCTGTGTGTGCTTTTGTTACCTTGAAGGCCCAACAATTTACTGAGATAGTGTTAATTTGTGAATTGGCATAGTTCCAGCTCCTGGAGCAGTTGAGGTGTAGAATATATGAAGTTTTACATGGACACTGTGTATTGCAATGTGTAACTGCTACACAGGGCCCCTGTAATACAACTGGTGGTAGTGATACAGCTTTCCTCAGTCTGATTAAAAGTAGAACCCTCTGGATTCTAGGCTGCCTTGCTATAGGAACAGTCAAATAAATGTTGACTTAACATGTGATAGGAACTGTAATAATGTGAAACTGAGATGCTGCATATCTATAGGCTTTCCTATGATTGATGTGGGGGCTTTCTGAAGCTCCCCAGTATTTAGCTTCAGAGGTGAAAATATCGTAAATTTCAAATGGAATTCAAAGGTGTACATAATAATAATTGATTTCCAATTGCTACCTCTGTTTTTGGATTTCAGACACATCAGTAGGGATGGGGTGCACATTTACTCTGTTTTAAGTAATTAAGCACTATGGTGCTCCTTGCTGGTTAGGGGCCAGAGCTTGCTGCCAAGTGTGGAATAGTAATGAAATTATTTAAGTGTCTAAATTGGGCATGTGAAAAGAACAAATTAATTCTTCATAAACAGCAAGTTTGTAATAGTCCTATAGCTGCTGAAGTGAGACTTGGAAACGAAAGCAGTGGAGATTATGACATCCTCTTCCTCAATTGCTTATTGGTTTTTATTGACGAGTTGCTGCAAGTATTAGCATCAGACCTAGTTTTGTTTGTGTTTGTTTTTTAACAAGTAACCTTTTTAGATGTGACCATTAGGGTGCTAGCACTGTTAACCACCTTGCAGAGTGGTTCTTACCCTCACCAGTGTCTGGATATTGTCAGCTTAATGCAGTCATTGAGCAGCAGAGAGCCAAAGAGGAGAACACCTCTTAACTGAAGGCAGAGGGGAACAAGATTGCTACTGATGATTTCTATGAACATCACTGACAGGATGCAATTTCAAGACAAACTTAGGACCTAATTTATCTGATTGTGAACGTAGTAACTTGACACAGCTTTGCAGGCCAAAGGATAATATTGGTGGTGCGGGCTAGTTACATCATGTAGAAAAACAAGGGGGACCTGCTAGCAACTACTCTGGAAGTCAGAAGTTTATCTGTTAAGCAAATAGTGGGCACTTTGACATTTAGTTTCTCTTCATAGTGGACAGACGAGGTCATTGTGTGGAGAAGACAGCTTCAGATAGACAAACTCAGGTTTTTGTTTCTTGCAGTATTGGTAAAGCTCTTTTTTTCATGTAAGTAGTGGTGTCAGCTTCATGTAATAGGCTGAAGTGTTCACTGTATCTTAAATAAAAGATTTCAGTACTGATATTTCTAAAGAGCTTATTTTTAAACAATAATTTATTGTAAGTCTGCAATATATCTTGTTTACCCTGGCACTGTTGATTAGTGGTGTAACACAGCCACCATTGTAGCTTGAAATGAATGATATTACTACTCCTAGGAAATAGAACAGACAGGAATGTAGCAGTGTTCTCGGTGTCTGGGGTCAGTTAAGGTGATGGATATCATACCCAGAGACATGACTCATTTTAATGGCTCCATTCTGAAGTACAGTGCAAAGCTATCAGTGATGCATATCACTTGCCTTAAAGAAAAATTGGTCATCTTCACTTTATCACTGCCCTGTGTTCTACACCCAGTAGGTGGAAGGCTTGTGTTGCTCAAGTTTTGGCCACTTGAAAGTCCAGTTGTATACAGGTGAGAACTTGGTGCCTGGCACTTTTGGGCTTTACCCTGCTGTGGGTAATAATTGGGTAGTCCTATTTATTGCTGTGTATTGTGAGAATCACATTGCTATAGCATAACATGACTGTTGTCCTGCAGTTGAGGACACTGTAGTACTTGGCAGGGTTTCCTTGGTTCCTAATTTTTATCAGGATATTTAGGCAATGGAATTGTACTACACTACGTGGGTATGTGCCCAGGAGGCAATGCTTTTCATAGGTGCAGCTCAGGAACTATCTGCTGAAAAAGGAGAGCCTTGTATCTTCTCTGAAGTGGCTGGAAGTTGGTGTATCAAGTAGTTTTTTCTTTTTTCACTCCCCAGAGTGCCATAATTTAGTACTAAGTTACTTAGCAATTAAGGTTACAAAGTCCCCACTTAGTGGTGTTACTAGTAAATAATTTAACTGTTGAATTCCAAGTTATTTTTATGGGCTTTTATAGTTAGTGATGGGGAGCAGTTTTCTTCTCCATGTAAGAACAAGAGGGGGAGCAATTACTTTGTTTCATCCAAGAACAGACTTTTCTAAAAAAAATAAAGTTCTATCATGTTGCATCAGTGTTACCTCTGGTGCTAAAGCTGCTGCTCTCTTTCTGCTAGAGGACTGGCAAACCCCTGCAGGGAATGACAAGCTTGCTGTTTTACTTGCTTGTCCTCCAAACCAATACAAAGCAGTGCAGATTAAATAGTTTGGTGTATATAAGAATGGGATTTCACACAGGATCAAGGGAAGATTTTGTGGGGTTTTGTTTTGTTTGGGTTTTGTGTGTGGTTTGTTTTGTTTTGTTCCCAAGTACTACCAAGCTTGGCTCTTTTCAAAATAGCCAGCTACCTACTAGATATTTGCTGAGTGAGCTCAGATGCTTTTGTTTTGCCCAGACAATTCATTTTAGCAGATGGTAATACCATATTCTCACTGCTTTTAAAATAAGTGGAGCTTAAAACTAGAGATTTTACAGGGAACAAATAAAAGAGGAAGAACTTTACTTTGTAAATCGTCGGATTGGGTAAATACTTGTAAAAGCTGATGCACAAAGAAGTCCATACCTCTTCATGCACTGGGGCAGGATGGTCCAGGGCAGAAGTGGTTTTTCCTAGGCCAGTACTTCTAGTAAGATACTTCTAGTAATGCCTTTATGCTTCATGTCAATGAACCCTGCCTCTTTAATTTGACCAGCTAGAGCAGCCTAACTGACAAGTATGATCTGCCACAGATTTAACCTTTTTTGAACAAAGTTTAATCTACAGTGTGCTCTTTACTACTGATTTCTCTTGTGGGTGTTTTCCTGTCATAGTTTATGTGCATTTATGTAATCTGGAGATGGAACAGTGCCAGCAGACATCTCTTCCTGAAACTGCTGCTACCAAACATTCAGAACTCTTCATACATTTTCCTTTTATCCAGATTCTCTCTCACTTGAGAATCCCTTGCAATCTGATCATAATGTGGTATACCTCTTCCTCACTTATTTTCTTCAATGTTTTCCCTGTCATACATCAGCCACTTTTAGAGACATGTTTGATATGAAACTGTGCCCTTAATTTTCTCAGGCTTTTTCTTAAAACCCCTTGACTGTGTGCTGGGTTACAAACAGTACTCTCTGCCCTACTGGGGTAGGAGATGCAACAAGTTCTGTGAAAAAGAACAGATAATGCTTCAAGTGAAGGCAAGTCTGAGAAGATCAATACCTAGCTCTTCCCACTCAAAGGCTGGAATGCTTTGCATTGGCATCTACCATCTTACAGCAGCAGCCAGAGCCTGAGGTAGAGAGAGGTCTAGTGATTTGTTTGAAGGAGAAAGAAATTTTTTTTAATTATTGTTTTCTTGCTTGTGAGGAGAGCTGGGGTGGGGATCAATCTGAAGAAGAAGCTGATCTATGAGAAAGAAGGGTTCTTCATAAGCAGATAGAGGCTTTTCAGACCAAAGGACAAAAAGAAATCATGGACACCAGAAAAAAACCAACAGTACTATTTTAATCTCTGGAATCCAGGAAGCACCTTATAGAGAGAAGGCTTAGTTTTGTTGTTGTTTTTTTTTTTTCTTCCTCTCTCAGTGGAAGCTTCTCAGAGCCAAGCTGGGAACTGCTGCCCCTCCTGACCTGCCCTGGATTTTGTTCTGTCTTGTTCCTTGCTTCTCCAAATGGGTCTGTGAGCTGCCTTTGGCACCCATGCTGCAGGGGGTTGACCTGTGCTCTAACTTCTAACAACTTCGACTCACAACTAACTTCTTGTTCTCTAAGCAGCATGTGTAAGGCTTGATCTGACATGACTCTTGTGAGTCTGGCCAGCAAGTTGTAGCTCACTTATTTGTAACCTGCTGCTTGCTCTACCAAGCTATCTGGTAATACTTGATTTAGAGAGGGGGAAAAGAGGGAGAAGCAACTCCTGCCCACAATTTCCCTGCTTACCCAGCTCTGAAAGGGTTGCACCTGGAGGGTCTGATGATATCCACCTTAGATGCTGTAGAAATATGTCAAATGTCTGTCCTAACAGAAGTTACAACTAATGGCAATTTCAGCTGCTAAAGAAAAACTTCAGCACTTAATGCAATTGCCATTATTAGAAGCAGAAGGGTGTATTTACTGCACCTGGCAAAGCTGAGCCTAGTGGAACACTGTGCCACTTGCCAGGATTGAATGTTACCTCCTGCTTTATGCTGCCTGCAAAGTTAGTGCTGACTAGAGTAAGGTTAAGGTAATGGCGTGTGTGACAAAAGGAAGGTTAATGATTAAAAAAGGATCTTATTAAATGAAGGAAAATGCTGCATACCTCTGTACAATTAAAGTTAGAAAATGTCCCTTATGCGTAAGTTGGTTTCTGACCGAAGCCTGAAGCTGCTGTTAAGTAAATCAGTGGAGCAGCTCCTGGAGGCACTGGGCTGGCAGGGGATGAGCAGGCACTGCCCTGGGACAGGCCTGCAGCAGCAGCCAGTAAATACATGTTGGAATTAATTCCTATGGTTCTAAAAGACAACCAACTTTATCTTTTCACTGCTGCCTGTAGATCTGTTTTCAGTGTCTATAGAAACAGTTTTCCCCAGGAGCTGCAAGGACGTCAGGTTCTTGTAGCACTGCTAAAAACCTTCCCCTTTATTCATTACCTAAGGAACCTCTCATTTGTCCTGGAACATGTGCTAAAAAGTGCTCCTTTGCTATTTCATCTGTGGAAGCATGGGGTAGGTGTAAGATTAATGTCGGCCCAGGGGGCAAATGGGGATAGGAAATACACCTGCTGGAGCCATAAACCACTTTTAAGAAAATATTCACTGAGATTGCAGCTGCATTTGCCACACTTAAAATTACTTTTAAGCAGCAAATGAGGCTCTTCCACAGCACAGAACTTCCTAGCATTTCTGTATCAGTATCTGGGTTTTCCTCTGAACAGTGAGTTTTGAACAGCAGTATTTCCTGTATGGTATCTACAGCCATGGTGTCTGCATGAAGATATAGCACTACTATTGGCTCTATTTGATTTAATTTTGTAGTAACTTTATAAAGACTGAGTGGGAATAAGGAAACACTGATAGAGAGGCCATGCCTCATTAAATATTTGTTCTCAACCAAGTTTCTTGCCTTATTTTCTGACAAGTTGCATCATCTTATGTGGCAAGATAAAAATTTCCTGTTGCTCTTATCTCCAGCTGCTTTGGTTTAATTCTGCTGCATCAATGGCTGATTTCAGGTCATGAAATGGGGTTTGCTTCCTCTATGTATTTGTATAAAAAATTGTCCTCTCATGTGTAAATGTACTGGGTGTTCACATCTGTTTTACCTCAGTGTGGTCTACTGGCTATTTCAATATATTTGGATTTTGTTTGAATCAATAGCAGTCTTGCTGCTGACTGCTCCAGTATAGATGGCTGGCTGACTTCAGTGGGAGAACTGGAAGTGGTAGCTCTTCCCTCTTAGTTGCTGAAATGGCAGCAATTGTGCATTTGGGGCCAATTAGCAGCTTTACAGGATTAATTATTTTCAGTTCTTTGAGTTTAGTAAGAGCCTTTCTGCTGATTTCTGTAGGGTTTAGGATGTGCTGCTGGAGAAGGGTGTTTAAGAAGATATTTTCCCAAACTAGTTTCAGTGGTAACCTACTATGTGCAAAGCAATGTGTTAGTGAGTGTGGCAAAAACTGTTTTCCTGGTTATTTCTAGCATGGATCCTTAGTCCTGAAGGAATATTCTTTTCCCATGACAGCTTAGATTTGCCTTGCAAGAAGTGTCCCATGAGCCTCTAATCCAAGTAGGACTAAAGGACCTTCCATGGTGTGAGTTTTTTGGGTTTTTGTGGTGGGTTTTTTTGTTTGTTTGTTTGTTTGGTTTGGTTTTTTTGGTTTTGGTGGGGTTTTTTTTGTTTTTCTCCACCTACTGGGTTTGTTGTTTTTTTTCCTAAAAAAGATACTAGATTTTTTGCCTGTATCATTAAAAGCCCTCACTGCTGTTGTCTCCAGCTGCCCTTCAAACATGCTTTTCTTATGCTCTGGTTTCTGAGTATTGACTCAAGAGGCATCATAGATGGACCCTTTTCAAGGCATTCAATTTAAAACCCTTTTCAATTCTCTTTGACAATCAATAGAGGAAGAACATCATAACTGAACCAAGGGCTGGCTCTGTCTGCCTTGCTTCCAATGGGGACTAAAGACAACAAGGAGAGTTACCTAATACCTAAGGCTGTCCCACCTTGACTCAATGTCAGGGAAGAGTTTAGGCTCTAAACTGCTCCCAAGGAATGGCAAAGGAGGATAAAAGGAAAGGTCAGTCCTCTTCACCTTGTGGGTTCTCTGAGCAGATCATGCTGTGAACAGATTAATGCTGTGACCTAGCAGGTCTTCAGACACCTGTGGGGATCAGAAAGGATTTCCCTACTTCAAGGAAGGCAAGGAAAAGCTTAAGTCTTCATGCCCTCTTCATGGTTCACCTTTGGTTGCTTCCCACAGGATCTTGACCTTTTTTGTGTTCTCTCAGAACACTCACTCATCCCTCAGTGGGAGCAACTCCCTGAGCCTCTGTGCTGCCCCTTGCTGGGGAACTGTGGCCAGCAGTGTGAAGATTTCACAGCTGTTTCCTGAACTGGTTGTTCTGGCATCTGAATTTATCCTACTCAGTACTATAAATGTGCTTGACACCTGCCAATCTTTCCCCCCCCTCCAATGCAGGCCTTTCTGAAATATCTTTTAACTCACTGGCTGCAAAAAGTTGGGTTTCCTTCTTTTAGATTTTTAAATTATTATTTTTTATTTTGAAACTAAAATCTGAGCATGAGGAATTGCATCTTCTATAAATTACCCCACCCAGTCCTGAGATGCACTGCAACTACTGACTTGCTGGGAAGTTAATGGTTGTTCAGTCTGACAGGCAAAAGATAAAAGGAAGTAGTGAAGGAATGTAGAATATTTGTGGATGGCTGAACAAGCTTTAATTGTTTAATGTTCTCATAAATGAAAAAATAACAAAGCCTTTCTTAAAATTTCTGAGAAATACTGATTTTAGTAGTAAAATTAAAAGAGCTTGAAGTTATTTTTTAATTATTATTATTTAATCTCATTGCAACCATAGAATCATAGAATTGGCTGGGTTGGAAGGGACCTCAGAGATCATCAAGTCCAACCCTTGAACCACCATTGCGGTTGCTAGACCATGGCACTGAGTGCCACATCCAGTCTCTTTTTAAATATCTCCAGGGATGGAGAATCCACTACTTCCCTGGGCAGCATCTGGTACTTTTCCCTTGATCAGTAATTAATACATTTTATTTCTTAGTATCTGGGGCATAATATATAAATGCATGAAAAAACCAAATGAAGTAGTAAGAAACATTCTTTTATATGAACCATGACAAGATGTAGTAAAGTCCTGATGTGTATTTAGTATAAAAATTGTATTTCCTTCTTATTCAAGTTTCTTTGTGTTGCCTTCCTCTCGCCCACGAGGTGTCACTCTGGTACCTCAGTACTGACAACCACTGCAGGGGGCAGGGAGGAGGAGAAAAATTTATCAGATTCTTCTGGCTCCATGAAAAATTGAAGGGTATTTATTTTCTGGTAGGCAGCCAGGCTGAAAATACTATCTGAATGGAAAGCCTTTCATGAAACATCTGGGCAGTTAAATTTTGCTAACTTCAAAGAATGTCCAGTACCATGTGGATGGACTGATTTCTTTCTTCAGTGAAGAATCACTTAAGCTAACATATAAAAGCCTCAGTAAAACTATTTCATGCTGAAATTAATGATCAGAATGAGTATGCTTAATAAAGCAAGTATCACAGAACTGCCAGTCAATACAGTGAAACTACAAGAGGCTCATAATCTGTCTGACAAATCCCTATCAGTTGTAGTTGTCTACAATGACCAGTTTTGCAGTGCTTTTTTTTTTTAAGTCTGCACATTTCATCTTTAGATTTCCTATCCTGTACTTGTGTGCCAAATTTGGCCTCTCTTTGTTTTGCAGTCTGTTATTTTCTAAGTACCTTTCATAAACTTGACAGGATTCTCTGTTAATAAAAAAACCTAAAAATTAAGATGATCAAGTTTACAACAGTTGAGGAACTGGTCTTCAACACTGCCTTTAATATTAACCTTGCATTTATTTGTTGCTACAGTGTCCTCCTAAATGCAAAAGCTTTTGGCTAGGAGAAGAACTATGTAAAATACTTCCCAGATGAGCCAACTGCTCTCAGTGCCATGGGATTATACAGTCACATGCCTGGCAAAAACTCACCCCAGTGCTGGGGCATGAAGCGTTGGGTTTGCTGGTTTTCCTCCTCTCTCAACATCCACAGTGCCATCCAGATATGCAACCAACACAAGCTCACACTCAATTCTGTTTGCTGTACTGCTTGAGGTAGAAATGCAGGTGCTAATGTGTAGGAGATGTACTTTGATAGTTATCCATGGGAATGGAAAACCACACCAATCATTCCTCAATTCCCATCTAAGTGCCTATCACATGAGTGAGGTAAAAGTGCACTTTAACCATAGTCAAAGAGCATAAATAAATATAAATATTCAGCAGATGTCCTCTATTATGGCATGTGGGTCTGTCAAAGTTCTTGTTCCAGTAAGCAGGGGGAAATACTAATGCTGTGTCTTTTAATGGGGTGGTTTTAAGGGAAAGAGCTGTACAAACTCATACTGCATACTCATCTCCACACATAATGTCAATTATAAGGACAGAGGTGGAGTACAAAGAAAAAGGGAGTCTCTAATAAAATCTGACATTGGCTTAACTCATAGAGTCATCATACACCATGATGAAAAGTGTATGAAAGGCTACAGGAAACAAATCTATGGAAGATGAATGTTTTTTTTTCTTAGGAAATTGTTAGGCATATCCTAATTAAATTAGAGTCCTCTGAGAGCTCCTGCCATGTACAGTAAAAACCAGGCTGGTCTCTTCAAAGCAAAAAAACCTAGAGAAATAAGGTAGAGTTTAAATTTGTTTTTGTGAGAGTAAGAAGAATAAATTTTAGCTCTGACATTATGGTCAACTGCAATTAAAAATCAGGAGAGTAAATTGCCATGTATCATTTTCTCATGCAATGCATGTCACACAGTTTGAAAATACTTTCATGGTTAAGAAGAGCCCCAGTTTAGAAAAAGGCAAATTTTTATATAAAAAGCAATGCTTGTTTAGGTTTTTTCTTCTTCAAGCTTTGAACAAACACCGACTTCTTTAATCTGCCCTCAACACCTCTATACTGCCCTCAACTGAAAGTGAGAGGATTGTCTGCATATATTTACCAGTTATTTTAAATACAGAGTTTGCAAAGCAAAAGATTCTGTTTTGTAATCTATTTGTAATGAAGCGCTGGGAAATGTTTTCATTTGGTTGCTTTTTTTTGTTTGATTTAATTTCTTTAATTCTTAGGGCAGGTGTAATGGACTTAAAATCCATTTGGTCTTTTGAAATCCAGCAAGCATCTCCCAGCTGATGAATTCAGCATTCTCAGGAGGTGTGATTTAGGGAAGCCTCTTAGTGTCTAGAGAAGATTTATAAATTTAGGCTTTGGTGTTTGTAGCCCTATTTCTGCAATGAGATTGATGGGAATGTTGGCTGTTTTCTCAGGGAAAGCCACACTCTGGGGGAAGCAAAAGCAAAGCTGCAGGCTTTGGGCCCTCTGTTTATAAGATCACACATGCCAATATTCCTTCTAAAATGTGATTATTACATTTACAACACAAATCTGAGCTGAAACTGAAAACTAAACTGTTCAGTGTAACCTCCAGGGGAGATCAAAATAAACACATTCCTGCAGTGTGCTTTTCCATGTTCAGGCTCAAATTTCACATCAAACAAATCTAGCAAGTGACAGGTCACAACACATGCCTTTAAAATACCAGGGAAAGGGAAGCTTCTTCAGCAGCAACCAGATAAACAAAACCAAATCAAACCCCCAGCGCTCTGAACAGCCTCAAAGCACATTGTCAGGTACAGAAGGCAGCTGTCAGTTCAGGAGTTAGTCCACATTCAGCAATGGTTCTTTCAGTCATTCTTGGTGTTTGAATAGGAACTGTCTTGCTGTCTGGCTTTTAAGCCCTGTCCTGAAAGTATTGTGTTGCTTCAAGTCTCTTGGGGAAAAAAAAACCTCAAACAAAACAAAAGCAACATGCCACTGCATTTTAATGCTGACTTACTCGTGCTAAGGAGGGACACAGAATGAGGAATAAGCTCACAGCTTTCCTTGCTTTACCAAAGGCACGATCAAATGAAAAGGTCATTACCACGAAGCAGCTGGCTTAGTCTAGGTAATATATGCTTTTAGTCTAAGACAAGTGGGACATAATCCAAGTTTAGTTCTTACAAAAAATATTAAAAAGACCCAACAGTCTGGTCTAAGTAACTGAGCCTTCAGAAAGTTCCCTGACCAGCAGGAAAGTTTCTCACCATCTGCCCCTATAATTTCAAAATGACAGCCTCACAGCGTCTGCCATGAATTTGACAGTGCTTGACTTTGCCATTTTAATAAGTTGGCTTCCAAGGAAAGGTTTTCCTGTTGACTGAAATCTCTTATAAGGAGATAACTCCTCTTATGAGGACTTAGTCAGCTTTTCAGATTTAACCCATGGGATTGTAGAACAAGAGCATGTGATTCATTCAGAAGTTTCAGGCTAAGGGAGTTGTATGCAAGCCAAATGATCAGTGTCAGAAAATTTTCACATTACAGTAAGTGAAGGCAGATTATTATTTTGTTATTTTCATAATTTCTGGTTATAAAATTAAGAGCTATGTGATCTCTTTCAGCCCAAATAACACTTTCTGACCAGCTACAAGAGTCAAACTGAGACATCGATGCCGTAGATTTAATGTCCCGTGGCCACATGGGATTATCAGTGTCTCTGCTCCCATTTAAAAGGCTTCTTGTTTCATCTCAGAGCCTTAAGACCTCACAGGGGGATTAGAAGGCAAAAAGCTCCATTGATATAGTAACCAGCTGAACTGGATCTGCTGGCAGGAGACCCAGTAAACTGTATGGCCACTGCAGTCCATACAGATCTATTTTATAAGCCACCAAACAATCACTGCTGCAGAAGGCATCTTCCCTGCATCAGATAAAATTACAGCAAGAGGAACATTCATCTAGACCACAAACCAGACAGACAGAGCATCTCTGAGAGCTTCATCATGCTAAAGAAAACATACAGTTCCAGAGAGCTTCAGATCAGCACACCTAAAACACGTGAATGTCCCTAATATTTTCTTCATATTTTTAGCCCCATGCATGTATTTTCTACAGAACCCTAGAACACTGTTAACAAATGCAGTGTGTAGGAAATCCTCTACCAAGGAGATGTCAAACCTGTCAGCTGTACAGTAGCAGGTCACAGAACAGCTACGTGGGATTGTTTTCCTTTTGTGCAAAGGGCAATAACACTGAATCACTTCATTTCCTCACACTTGCCTAAAGGAAGCAAAAAAAAAAAAAAAGGTTATACTTGGAAATTTTGAAGAAAATTTCATCTGGAGTCTAAATGAGAAGCAGCAGCACCCAGAAAAAGATGAAACAACAGATTTCTTTCTTTTCTGGTAAGCAGAATTTTTTTTTTTTTTTTTTTTTTTTACTCAGATCCTGTTTGAGGCCCTCTTTGAGATCCAAGATCCAAATTTATGTAGGGCTGTCTTAGGTGACTCCTTAGAGAAGAGGATGTTAAAGCTTACGAATAGATCCCCACTAAAAATATTTTTTTTCATATAAACTATTTTATCTTGTACAATGTAAGCAAGAAGACATCACTGTACATAATAGAACAATTTCAACAGGAAGAGATGGAAAGAAATAAGAATTCAATCCAATGCTGTATCTGAAATAAGCCTACTCTCCTAGTAGGTTAAAGCCCACCAAAATAAAATCTAGGGGAGAAGGAGGAGAGGCTGCAAAGGCTTCTTCTGGGGGACAGGAGGGTTACAAAAGCTGAAGCATGCCCAGCACTGGCCATCTGGCAGTTGATGGATGGAGGGGAGAAGTCACAGTCAGAGGTAAAGGAAGCAAAAGGTGGACTGCTTCATGTTTACCTGGCTTAAAATATTTCTGTTCTGTTGTGTAAGGAGTGTAAGCTAGAAAATGAGATCTGTAGCTTCCAAGGTCTTTTACAACTTTCCTTTCCTTGCATGAAATCTTCCATCCTGTGACAAGTCAGTGGTTACACACAGATTGCAGTTTGGTCCTTGCTTGTTTAACATATATGTTTATTCATAAACTGAGCTAAGAGCTCCTTACAGCATTGTCCTCTTTCTGCATCCAAGGGTTTGGTTTTCTAGAAAACCCTTCCTCCTTTCATTGAGGTTGCCCTTGTAACACTGTAGGATGCCTCTAGTGAGTAAACAGCTTTAAGCTCCTGTTGTCTTCAGTCTCTGCTCCCTGCTGCTACACTACACTGCCGTGTTAATGAAAGAGGCTTAATTAAGGAAGGTGAAGTAAAACATCCTACAACTATAGGGTTGAGTTCTCATGTGGGAAATCTTGACCATGAATCCTAGCTGGTTGCTAACAGCATGGAAAGTGCTTTGCTGGAACTTAGGGAGGGTGCTGCTGCTGGAACTTCATGCAGTGATTGGGGACAAATAGGTGTGGGGCTCTCTGTGCAGCTGATGTACTTACAATTAGTTTCCACCAAGTATTTTCATCTACTACTTTTCAGCAGGGTAATCCAGCTACTTAAAAGAGGTGCTATGGTGCTGAGTTAATTACTCTTAGCAATATGCATTTATAGCACTGTTTCATCTGCTAGAGGAAAGTTAATGATCAGCCACTCTTATTGCTTGGATCAGGCTTTTAACAGCCTATTCTGGTTTTAATTTACCTTTTTTAAATGTTGTAATGCTTTTTTTTTTGTTGTTTGTTTGTTTGTTTGTTTGCCACATTTTCATCCACTCCTGGAAACCTTCAGACTCTTCAGCAGGTGGGTAAAATGCCCTAAATCAGGGGAAGCAAGCCTCTTTTACAAGTGAATGCAATTTTCTTCCAGAAGTAGCCACACAGCTATGTTCTAGCTAGCTATGCAAAGGCAGATTTGATCTGAGGTAGCCTCTAATATGTACAACTCAGCAGAAAACAGAGCCAAAAAGAAGCCATCTGTGCAGCTGGCATGCATCCAATAGGGTATAAAGGTTGTCCTAAGTGCTCACCTGTGGTACTGCCAAACAAGCTGTGCCAGTGCTTTCCTGCAGCTGGAAGTTGGAGGGTGATAGTGCAAGAGGAAGGATTAGGAGCTCTGTGCATGTAGAAGGCTTGCAAATGCCCTTATCCTCAAGGTGAATGCAGGTGAAACCACTCATGGTGATGATTGTGCAATTAATAACAAGCCCTGGGTTCACCTGAGCTTGCCTACTGTTCAGCCTACTTTAAATATTATTTTCCTTTCTCCTCTCCCTGGTCCAAAAGGCAGCTGAAAGATGCACAGTATTTCCAAGGGGCAAGTTTGCACACCAAGATGCAGGGCCTGAACAAAAGAAATGACTCTCCCTGAACTTTAAATCCTCTGAACCTATTTTTAGGAAAACACGTGTTTTTTGTTAAGCAGCTTACTCCCAACAGACTCAGCGTTTACTCTCCTGATCAATATAATCATTCTACCCAAGGTTCAGGTTTCTAATTCAAAACCCTGGCCTTAAGCCTCATGTAAATATAGTTCTCAGTTAGCTGAACCTGGGTGCTTCCCAAAAGACATTTATTGCATATCAAGCCTTGTGCTGTGACTGCAAGCTGGTATCAGCATAGCTGGGAGGAGTGTGTTGCTCCTTTCTTTCTCAAGAAGGACTGAGCAATGTGTTGTCCTGTCCTGTCTGAAGCTGCACAAGCTCTCTATGAGGCACTTGCCCAAACCCAAGCTAAATTTTCCCTGTATGCTGCTGTGAGTGTATCCAGAATCAGCATTAATCACGCCTGGTGGCCACACTGCTGCATAGCTTAAGAAAAGCTTGAACTACCAGAGGAAGGAGAAAGTATGGGGAGGAAAGAACCATTTCAATTTTAAAGGCAACACTAGGCAGAGGTTACACTTTTAAAACTATATATAAAATCTATGCATAAAAATATGTAACTTTAAATAAGGGCATAGGGACAGAAAACCAAAGGACAGGAACTCAGAGGGACAGTTACAGGGAGCTGTTTGAGGAGTCCTCAGCTGCTCTGAACAGAAGTGAGAAGCTCCTGCTGCAGAGAGGATGCCAGGCCTTATGCTGCTAGTCTGAAGCTGAGAATTGAACTGGTGTGAGGTGGCAGGAGTCAGCAGGTTTGATGCCCCGTATTTAGGTGAAAAATTGCACGGTGAAACTAGAGAGCTACAATAAGGGGGAAAAAAAAAAAAAAGCACATTACTGATCCAGAAGCCAGCAAAGAGCCCATCAGGGACATATAAATACAACTTCACATACATTCATGCCTAAACCACTCCACAAAATAAATTGTGCTATATTGGAAAATTGGTTAAAGTCCTTAAGAAAAATGGAAAATATTATAATAATGGAAGATTATTTGTAGTCATGCAGTTTGACCTCGAGGAGTATTTTTGACCTGGAGGTATAGTCAGTAGAAAAGTGGATGTGGTTTGATACTTTGTAAGTTAAAAATCAGCAGAGTTTTTTAGCCTATCTGCTTTAAGCTTTGGGTGTGTGGACAGCTTGTAATGACCAATTATGAAATAACACAGAATGTGTCTCTGCATGTGGACAGATACTGAGAGTATAAAAGCAGGCACAGCTAATAAATAAATTGCTGATGCTTGTTATTATACTGAAGGCTCATGTCACTCATTTTCTTCCACCATCAATTATTCCTAGTGCAGTGGGAGAAATGTGATCACACTAAGTGAGGGTTCTTTGTCAGAACTGTGTGTGAAAAAAAGGAAACAAAGAAGCAAAGCAGAGGAGGCAGAAGTAGTGGCTGGACACAGGAGTTGCCTTGGCTCTCCACAGACCTGAAGAGGCTGATGGCTTCAGTTAAGGTAACCCATACCTACTATCCCCGCCTATATCAGAGTGGCTTTTTTTTGTTTTTTATAATGCTGCTGTGCAGGTCCAGAACTGGAAACTGATTAGCTCCCAACAGGCAAAAAAAAGGGCCATGTAAAGAGCAAAGTGGTGCAGGTGGCTCTGGGGATCAGAACACAAAGAGCTGATAACATGATACTCCTGTGCTTCATTACAGCAAAATAATTCAAGATTCTTTAAAATCCCTGACAGGTATTTTCTTCATGCTCTGTAGTGATTTAACAATATCCAGAACAATAACCACTGTTTGCTGGGGACCATGAAGCCAGATTACATCAGTTAGTATCTTGGACAGGACTAGTCCATCTTACTCTCAGGAGCTGGCACCTGGCTCTTCCTGTCTGTAGACACAACCACAATCTTGACCTCTTCTAAAAACCTAATCCTTTGCAAAGAACTATGCAGGAAAACTATAATCCTGCAGGAATGGATGATGGATGAATTCCTCTGCTTTCCCTCCTTTTCATGGGCTGAGCCTGTACTTACCTGTGGGTAAATGATGAGCTTTTGAACTAACAGCAGAGAGAAACAAACAGACCTGTTTTAAACTTCATTAACTGCATCGGAAGATGCAGTTATTTTTATTTCTTATTCCTCCCATTTTAACAAATGAACTTCTACAACACAACCCCTGCTGTCACTAAACAAACCAACCAACAGACCCTACATATTAGACAAAAAACCCTATTAAGTGCAGACATGGGTCTCTTCAGCTCGTTGCCACTGTGGTTCCTTTTCTACTCTTGAAAACCTGAGGAAGAAAAAGCTGTGCAACTGTGGGAACTGCACTCCCCCACTGACCACAGCACTTGCCAGAGATGCACCCAGTCACACAAGTCACTCAGTCACTTGAGTGGACTCCAGTGCCTTTGGCCAGTCAAAGGAAAGGGGAAAAACCATCTGGGGAGAACCTGCCTTAGGAGACTGGCCTGAGGGCAGCAGGAAAAGCTCCTTGTGCCCTGGGACAGCTATGAAGTAGAGGCAAATTTTAACCTCTGCAGATGAGGAGTAAGAGTGTGAGTACTGTCACTTGACTGAGGTTGTCTGAGTGCCTCACAGTTGTCTCACAGTGACACTCGACCACATTCCCTGCAGGTCAATGCAGCTTTTCTCAGGGACTCTGCTGTGCAGGAATGGGGAGGATTCACAGAGCTTCCCTGGCCTTGGAGAGTCCCTGGAGGCTCCTTAGAAACCTCCTTTCTTTATATGGTTTTTTGGAAGAGGCCTCACCATCCAACTGACTTATCATATGATTGGATTTGATAACCAGACCTTCTACCACTCAAAACATAGAAGTAATACAATCAGCCCAGGGACACACACAATTTTTCATGCAGGCTGTAAGTCTAATTGAGGACCCAGGAGAGAAATCTAAAGAAATGCTTTTGTAATATGTAGAGCATAACCCAGTATTTATAATAGCTGGGAGGAGGGAGCAATCATTTCTGATCATCCAGTCAGAATGACCAGCTTGTATTTAATGACTAAGATGCAAATGTAATCACATACTCTTAAACTGCTGATAACTGTGGGAGTTTTTTAACCACTGAGGATAATTTGACTACTCAGCACTAATACCTGGCATGCCATGTAATCCTTATTAACTTAAAGCCATAACTGGAAAAAAGAATAATCCCCATAGGGAACAGAGACCATTTTTTTTTAGTGTCAAAGGCAAGAAAATGTCTTAAGAAAATCCTCCCTGTGAAGTGGCATCACCTCGTTGTTCATCTACAACTTCAGAGCAGCCAGAATAGGGTGGGGAGAAAGTGAGAAGTCATCCAGTGTGGCTGCCTAGACCTGTGCAAAACTGAGGGATGGCACAATGGAGCTTGCTGGTTTTATTTAATGGTGATGGCTGTTTGTCTTTAAAGCTGAAAACTAGAGCTGATATCTCCAGGGAATATCTCCCTTATATCCCCCTTATTTAGCACCTTTAAATTCTACATGAAATGCTGCTGTCCAGGCTGCCAAGCAGCTAGTACACCTCTGTGTTCCATGACTCAGTTTTTGAATGCTTTTTGAAAGCTGCTAATTTTGTATTTTTTATCTTGAAGTCCCTAAACAGGACAATACCTGGCTGCCACAGAGCTTTGGTCTAACACTGTGTGCTGTTCTAGTGAAGGGTGGAGCTCCCTCATATGCTGGGGTAGGTCCCTGCTGTTCTTGAATATCCTTCAACACGAGACAAAAATAGATATCCCGTGTCCAGGAGGTGGTACTGGGCTCTTCTTCTGGAGGACAAAGGCAAAGGACAGGTTGTGGGGCACCAGTGCTGCAAGGAAAGAACCTGAAATGCATCACCAATATCACACAATGTTTTCCCTCCAGCCTGTGCCTCCCCATGCTGTGGGGTGAGGTGTAGAACCTGCACCTGACAACATCAATTGCTGCAGAACAAACCAGTGGGATGCTGAAGTTATGTAGCCTGCTTACAAATGAAATAATAAGGCTGAACAATTATAAAGGAGCCATCACAGTTCTGTTGACCCATGCTAACTGCTCTCTCTGAATCACATGTTTATCACCTCAATTTGATTTTCTCTGGAGCTGGGATACATTAGCATAACCATTCTTGCATCTTCTGATGTTTGATGTTCAAATTTTCTTCTTAGCCCCCTGCAGCCTTGAGCCAAAAGCTTTTCACATTTCTACCAGAAATCAAGATTTTTATGTAAGCAGCAGTGAGGGATTTACTTTGCATTTATAAATATATAATAGTCTTACTCTGGCTGCTAGAGCAAAGTGAATCTATTCTGTGGGATATACTCCCTGAGCTAAAAGGCAAAGGTATACATTAAGTGACAATGAATTATCCTACTGTAGAGTCTGCAGGATGAGGATTAATGCTGCTAACACAATGTCTTATCCTCCATGAAATACACATAGCAAACCTCTGTTAGCAGATTTGGAAGACAGGCAAGTGATAAGAGGTAAATTCATTAGGAGCCACCTCAAAGCCCAAAACGTGTGTGGTTGTGATATCTCATCCATTTCAATAGGAATTCTGCCTGCAGGACAGACTCACACAAATGCTGTTGGATCATTTTAATAGATCAAAAGTCTAAGGAGATTCAGGAGTGGCAAGCAGCCATCTTATAGACACCTCCCTGCATACAATCCAAAGCAAGTAAATACTGACCAAACCAGTGACAAGACTATAAAGACTCTGATCTAGGAAAAAAGGGACAGAACAGGGGCAGAACAGTAGTTTCATCCAATAAGGAAAATCTCTTTAACAGATTGCAAGCTTAAAAAGTCTGGAAGAACCAAAATATTTCACCACCTTGGAGTTTAGGTACCAAAATTAATGCTATTTAGATAGTTCATGAGATCATTACCTAAGCCTCTTAGAAGATGGAAGATTTGGGCCTCAGAGCAAGATTTCCAAGCTATCTTCAGCTACTCTCCCAGTGCTTGTTACATGGAAAAAACCCCTGATTTTACAAATCAAAAACTTATACCTTGAAGTTATTCTGCAGGGATATCTATGGGTAAGTTGCTGAAGATCAGGGCAATAAAGCACTCTGCTGCTTTTCTCTTACTGGTTCTAGTACAATCCTGCATTCAGTGCTCAGAAAGGCTGCCCAAACCAGACTCTTCTACTGGGCAACTCCAGTGCTACCCTAAAGTACCCAGATACTTAATACTATCTGGCTTACCTTGGTTGCACGCTTTCAGGCCTGATCTGACTAAAAGACAGTGATAAGTAGGTCAGTCTTCAGTGAATGAAATTAGTGAGCTGTGGCTGAAGTCTGGTCAATCCCATCTTACTCACAAAGAACTTCTATTTCTGGCTTTGGTGTGCTATTTGTGGGTGGGAAGCCACAGAAACTGGTTTGTGCTGGGATGCAGAGGAACTTGGTAGCAGAAATTCTCTTAAAGAACAAATAGAGAAACACTGCTTATAAAAAATAAGCTGAATGAAACTCCCCAGGAACAAACAATAGACAATATCTTCTAAATGGTGATAATATTTTAAAAAGAAAGTCCAGAAGATCAACAATTCTTATTTACTCCTTTCCATGCTACTGGTTCTATCAAAGTCAAGAGAAACAGTTTTACATCTAATGTCACCATTTTTCTGTTGAGCCCATTACCTTTTCTAATGGTACATTAAAAAAAATAAATTTTTCCTTCGAAAAATAACACATTGAGATACATAATATTCTCAAAAATTAGAATTAAAAAATGCATACTATGCTGAATGTGCTTATTTCAGTGTCCTTGGAGTTGCTTAAAAGCTTTTCAAAAATCACAAACATGGCATTCTTTGCATGACATCTTGAAAAATCCTCTAGAAAAACACCTGCTTTCTGCCTCTATCAATTAAACTACATTAAGGGAGGTAGCTACTCAGAGTTCACAAGTTACTATATAATGGTTGGCAAATAAGGCAGTGAGAAAGCAGGGGAAACAGTGCTTGTAAAAAGTTTAGAGCACACTGAAACCTTACTGACTTCCTGCTGTTTACTTGTATTTTCCTTCCCCATGTCTGTCATGACTAATTAGTTTCATGTCCCTTGGGTAATATCATGGTAATTAAATATCAAAAACCATGGGGAAAAGGGGTGAGAGATTTTTTTTTGCAGTACAGTTTAACAATAAGTTACAAGGACCAACCTTTCCCCGTCACATACACACTGTAGGATTTCCTTGGGATATTCCTAATCATAAATCTTATTATGCCATGCAAGTATCAGTGCACTAAAACTCAGTGAGTGGTACCACAACTGGATGTTTACAAGCAGAAAGGGTGACACCTAATGAAAATTTCGGAAGCTTCTCAAAAGAGCTGGGAGACAGTTTGTAACTAAACAGTTTTATTGACTTTTTTTTGCAAAATAAAAAACACAAAATAATGACCAAGATTAAAGGCCATAGACTGCATTAACCAAATGAACCAGCCACTTGGTTATAGTAGCTGATAACTAGCACAACTGAATATTATTGCATATACCTCAGGTTCATTTATATATCCATTACAGTTTGGCAAGATTACAATCATACAGTAGCTTTGGTTGTGTAAAACCTAGTAGCAGTACTTACTTAAAATGTGACTGGTTAACTTCTTATGACAACAGATATTTATCTCATCTTAGTCTTGACACATCTCTCATTCATTCTTCTCATCCAAAACATACATGATCACTGTATTTTAAGGAGACATATTTGCAACCATCACTTGTAGCCCTTCTCCATCACCATGTGGTGATGAATCTTACAGGGACAGGAATCTG
The DNA here is from genome assembly GCF_003957555.1 of Calypte anna. Taxonomy (NCBI): domain Eukaryota; kingdom Metazoa; phylum Chordata; class Aves; order Apodiformes; family Trochilidae; genus Calypte; species Calypte anna. The sequence continues at coordinate 9,823,804 of NC_044252.1, forward strand.
TCACTTTCTTTCATTATAAAAGTTTGTAGAGCAGCACCTCCATCCAGACTGGGTGGCTTCTACCATCCTGTGGTAGCATCTCCAAAGAATTAGTCCATTCAGAACCCAAACGTGTAGAGGTGTATATGGCTTTCATTCCAAAGCCTTTCCAGACCTACAGTACTGAGGTTTGACTGTACTGCCTTGCCTTTGAACACAGAAAACAAACAGGTTTTCACATTGGTATGCTGAGCTGCCAGCACAAAACAATATTAAAGAACCTAATACACTATACTAAGTTGGTTACAGAATTATGCCTGAGACACTGCACAGGATTGCACATGTATGTTCTACAGTCTACGTATTTCAGTTTTGGTCTTTTAAAGAAATGCTCTTGTCCTTATGTAACCTAGTGTAACACTGAAGCTTGAGAGTAATGGTTGATAAAAAGTCATAAACACACAGGCTATTTGAAAACACTGGAGGCTTTGTTTTTTGTCTTGCACCACTTGTGCAGAATTCCTGCCTTTCTGCCATCACTTTTCCTCCAGCTCCCTGGGAATACCTACTTCCAGAGGAAATAATACAATCTACTTATCTAACATTTTGAGATCTACCTGGGAAAAGCTATAAAACAATTTGGGTCAAATTAAAGTTTGAAGACCCTTCTTCATTTACAAAATGTAGTAACACTAAATAACACCTACTTGGTTTTGCAGCCCTTTCATTTGCTTGCACTGAAGCAAAAAGGTGTTGGGCGTGAAGAATGGCTGCGTGGTTAAGATGCCCCAGAACAAGGTAACTGCCATGCAGTAATTCAAATGCAAGCAGTATGACTGCTTTTTAAATTCAGATCCATACTTGTATAAGGATATAAATTAATAAGCCCTTCTAAATGAAATTTGAAATATCCTCTTTGATCAAGACATATAAAACCTCTGAATACTTAGAATCACTAGATTTCACATAGTCATAATTATTTGCACCTACATGGCAAATATTAGAAATACATTTGCCTGCAGTTGAGCACATAATTATACTGCCTATTATTCAGCTGAGTAAAGATCAAGCACTCTTTATCTTGCAGTTATTGGATCTTATTCTAACTCTTTACTTTAGAAAGGTGAAAGAACCATCTAATTATATTACCAGTGCACAGTACTTAGTTTAAAAAAGACAACCTATACCAAGCAACTAGATTTTTTCCTAAAATTACTTTTTATGAGATACTCTAAAAGCTGTCTCTAATGACTGAAGATTGTCTATTTCACTGAACTCGCATAGTAAAAATAGTTAAAATCTAATTACAAAAAGCTGCTACATGGTTATTTTGTGGTCTGTAAAATAAAATGGTATCCAGATTTTTATCTGAACAAAATAGACCAGACAGTATAAAAATATTTCCCAATTGGAGATTGAAACATTAATGCTGGATTATTTTTTTTTCTTGTATAAAAAGAAAGGTAATAGTGGTAGACATTTATTTGCTTACTAGCCAAAAATATACGTATGACTCTGAGGAGCTGTTCCAGGCTCACTTTCAGTGAGATTGTGCTTTTGGCCCTAGAGCAATAATAAATGCACACATGGAACAAATTTTCCTGAAAACCTGAACTACATCTTATTTCTAACAATAAGACTAATTTCTGACTCCAGCTATGGATTTCCACTTATTTGCTTTGTTCAGGCAACTACAGCAGAGGGATTCCAGAAGCACCACTTCCTCTTTGAATGGTGTTTATTCAGTGCAACATCTTCCTTTTCTCTTTCCTTCTTAACTCGCTGGTAGTGATCTTCTTCCTTTAAATACCACACAGGTGGCCAGCGGTGCCTCTCAAAATACTCCTGATTATCTGCTTAATAAGAAACAATCAAAAAGCCCCCCAGACAAGCCAGTTAGATACACAAATCCCAGAAATGTCTACAAAAAGTTATGCTGCTATTCCTTTACCCATCTCTATGCTAGCTGGCTTATCAGGGACTCCTCCAGTTTCCTCATGCACTTACAGAGTGAAAAGACTTTGGAAGTTGTGCTCAAGATGCCTTAGTCCACTGAAGAGTATAAGAGAGCAAGACCTTCTCAGAGGGTATTTTTCATTGCAGAGCCTGAAAATGGCTCTGTTCCTTTTAGCATAATTGAAATAGGTATAAAAGAGAATGCTTGGCCAGGAATCAGGCTAATGATTGCAATCTTTCTTTACAGATAAGAATTTAAGGATACTATTCACGACAGCACAGAGGTTCAGTCTCCTGACTTAGCTATCTGAGCTCATCTTTACCTTCCTGTTTAATCAAATGGGTGGGGTGAAAGAAGGGGAAATATTACAAAAATTGAGGAGAAAAGTTGCCCATACCTGCAGATTTAGCTTTGATTTCCTTGCGGAATTTGGAGCAAACGCTGTTATAATTGGTGCAGATGTAGTGCAAGCACCAGGCTGCCAGCTGGTGAGCATTGTGAAACTGTAAAGAAAAACAAAGAGCTTACTCCATTTCCTGAGGTTATTTTGCAGCCCCAATTAACAACTAAAGCTGGGATGGATTGTACCTGGCAGGATTCTCCCAAGCATATAGGGGAACTTTTGAGGCTAAAGTGTCCTCTGGATGCCTTAGACCTTGTCACACAATTCTGGTGAAACAACCATTGACTCAAAAGGCTCATCAGTAGGTGCTTGGCATGACCAGCATCTGGCAAACTGTATCCATTACCTTACAGACTCTGAAGCCAAGGCACGATGGACCTGAATGCTCTGGTATTATTGTACCAGCCATATATTCCTATCAGTTATTGCAAATACTGCTCTGCCCTGGAAAACTATGGTCATTGACAGAATTAAAACATTGCTGAAAGCTTCATACAAAATCATGTAAAAGCTGCTTGTGGTCATAAGGAAGAGCAGCTATAATGCAAGTCAGATGGTATAGCACCTGTACCTATCTCGGAATTCTGACAGTCTAGTATGATCTTGTCAGGTTATAGGCACATAACATTGAGGCAGGTACCAGGCACAGAGGGTATCCTAACTGTAGTTAAACATATTACTTCTGTCTTCAGTCAGGGAGAAAAAAAAAGGATGAAAAACCAAAACATCAAACCGTGACAATAAAAAACCCCCAACTCCTCATAAATCAAAATTAAGTGAAGCAAGCTGCCTTTTCTTGGAAGGGGTTCAGTCCTGGTTTTGCAACAGCTTTTCAGGTATTGCAAGAGAGGGACTTGAAAGCAGCTGCAGGAAATCTTGCATAGCAGTCAGCTTGTGCTGCATTTCAGCACTGCATAAGCCCCAGACTTAAGCCAAACTGCAGCCAGGCTCATCATTAGTGTAAAATCAAGAATAGCTTTCTCCAGCCTACATGTCAAGTCTAAGAATATATAAAAAAAATGACTTTTGCAATACAGGCCTAAATATACAGGAATTGAATCAGTCAATAATATAAAGCTGAACAGCTTCATTACATTACATTTCATATTACTGAAACATGGCCATGCAAACATGGAGCTTTGAAGCTCCACAATGAAGAAAAAAGAAGTATGTACAACTCATGCCAGATTAGTTTAAACATCTATTTCAGTACTGCAGAAATCTTCTTTACAATAGGTAATAAAGCTACATTTTATTTTCAGTCACCTTCAGAACTGCAGACTTTGAGCCACTTTGAAGCAATGCTCAGAAGCAGTACAGTGCTAAAAGCAAGTCCTGCAGCTGGCCAGAATACTCTTGAAAAACAGAACAGACTGACCTGAGCCAGTTCCAGATAGGACAGTACTTCTCCATCTATTACAACGCCACTCATGGAGGCTTTTGTCAGCTCTTGTACTCCATGTTGTTCTGTCAGAGAAGAAAACTCATTCACTCACATAGGATAGGCACATTTCAAGGTCAGATCATCTCCAAGTAATACATCCAAGAAGTCATGTTCTCCCTACTCCCTGTGGTAACTCTAGCATTATGCAAGTGGCACATTCACCCAGATATCCTGAGCAAATTCAGATTGGGATGAAGTTATTTTCTGGTGTTTAGAGTTGTGGCTGAAGACTCTGCAGCACACATATAAACTGTCTTGTCTGGGGAAGATAAGCCCATATGGGGTCTTGCCCCTTTCCTTCAAACCAAACTTTATTTCTGGTTTCACACCCCTTATATCTTTCTTACAGAAATGGAACCTGCAACTAATAACCACTTATAGAAAGACAAAGTTCAGCAGCCAGCAGTCTCTTTCTGGCAGAATGGATAGGAGCAATATCAACATAAATTAGAAATATGGATCAGCTCTTTCTTAGGCAATACAAATGCAACAGTCCAATTTTTAGGCAATAGTGCCATTTCACTGTATACCCACAACATTGATATAGAAAAGTTTGCTTCAGGCCTTTGCATTCGTTGTTCCTAGGAATCCAGATGAAATGCTGACCAGCTCCCCCCAAAGTTACTTCAATTCAAGAGCCTCAACCCTTTCCTAGAAGCATAAATATTTTAGAGGTTTGAGAGTTCCATGGCAAATGTTGTCCAATGATCTAATTCTGCTGGATCTAGTTGTTGGCAGTTGCCTTTGGACTCAAAAATATTTCATAAAGAATTAAATGAATAAAATACCCTTAATAGTCTATTTGTATTTATGCTGTAACTACTTAAAAGAAAAATCAAGACTTCAGTGAAAACATATATAAAGCCAGGCAACAAAGATTTGGTCTGCCAGGATTAGTGAATACAAGGTACACAGTCCTGATGCACAACTGAAGGTGAGCTAGGATTTGGTATATCATTAAATTTTGCCTACATTTTGTCCTATAAATTATATATAGCTTTGCATCACCTGCCTCTCAGTTTTTGTCTTGGCAATGTCTTCAGAACCTTGCCTAGTTATATACACAGAGAAAAATAAATAAATAACCCTGCTCTCCTGGAGGTCTGTATAGATTTAATGTTTAAAAACTAAGTAATAACCTATCCTTTCTTTTTTCCTAAATATGTGATCATAAATATGAAAATTTTTTCTTCCTGAAATGGGGATTGAATCCCCATCTATATATCAAAATAATCCAATTCCAATCTGAACAGTGAAAAGGGACCTGGACAGCATTTCTAAAAAATATTGTGATCACATAGGTCAGTTCTGAATCAGTTCAGTTACTCTCTCTGTATAGAAACATATAATGGAACACTTCATTATGTAATGGAAAGCCTGGAGTCCATCCTGCTTTCAGGTTTAACAACAGAATTACAAATTACAGACATTAGATTGATGCTAAAGAGAAGGTTTACTCTTTCTGTTTTTAAAGCACAGAACGCTTGAGAGCTGGTTTAGCATAAAATTAAAAAAAGGCAAAGGCAAATCCATTTTTCTAAGTGAAAACACCACATGTATTACAATATTCCTTTCAGAAAAACAATTATTTCTTTTCCATGATATTTTAGAAAATCCCATGTTTTCCAAAACCATTTGAATGCATTTCAACCATTGCAAAAGACTGCTTTGGACAAGGCCACCCAATCTTACCTGCTAGTGCAACCAGGTGAGGGAGGCAAAACCTATTTGCCAATGCAATTAATTCAAGTGTGTCCAGTTCCTGACTGGTGGTCAGCTGCTTGGTATACAAGTAATCTAAAACAGCTTGCATGGAAGTCTTGTTTATGTTGGGTAGAACTACCTGGAAAAAGATATTTAAGAAAAGAGACTCTAATAATTGAGGTGTTTTCATACAGAGACCATATTTTGTTTCTGTCTCTTTGTTGGACTCTCATTTTCTCTTAAAGTCATTTTACAAATGCAAGGAAAGCATTAATGGGAAACTGAATAAAGTTCAAGAAGCTGCCAACAGGTGAGCATACCTCCAGAGTCAGTTCCTTTGCCAGTTTGCATACAAGCAACTCGGTACCAAGTTACTGGAATTGGATCCACATCAAACAATGAATCTGTTCAATGCTTTCTAGCCTGCAAATGGACAACTTTGTGGGATACGTAAAAGTCACTGAGAACTTCCCACGTCAAACCTCCCTTGGTAGACTTCTTGAAGAATGCAATTTATCCACTCCTGACAAGGGATATTCCAGGGATTCTGAGAATAACAGAAACCAAAGGATAACAAAAACCTCAGCCCTCTCAAACTGTTTGTAAATAAACAAATTATCCAATTAAATGATGGTTAGGAGAGGACTGAGAGTTGAAGAAATGAGGCAAAGAAAATGTAAACAATTTGCCCAGGGGAGCTGTGGATGCCTGCTCCCTGGAAGTGTTCAAGGCTAGGTTGGACAGGACTTTGATAATCCTGGTCTAGTGGGCGTTATCTCTGCCCAGGCAGGGGGTTTGGGATTAGATGACTTTGAAGTCCCTTCCAACCCAAACCATTCCATGATTTCTGCCACACATGTACAATTAATGTAACCATCATGTAATGAAACCACCAAGACTAGGACAAAAGCTATCTGGTTTCTCGCCAGCGCACCCTTAACTCAATTTCATGTCAGGGAAGCCTAAAAGAGGAGGAAGGAGAGTTAGAAAGGCTCAGTGTAACCTATCACTGTACTCAGTATAACCTATCACTCAACTACAGAAACACATACAATGTGGGACTCAAGGTTGTAGAAGCTTTGAGTGCTTCCACTACTCAAACTAATTGATCCCACTCCTCAGCACTTTGTCACGTAGATCTTCATAACTCAGAGGGATGCTGGCATCGTGGTATTCTGAAGAAGTTTCATTTAGAAAAAATGGCAAAGCAGAAAAATAGTAATTTTAAAACTTCCAAGGCCATTGCTGAATGCTTTCCACTCTACAACATGGAAGCGAAATATTTGGAATTGGGAAGATGAGCTATAACTGTTAGGGTAATTATTAAAAACAGGCTGGTAGAAAATAAATCTATATTCTTCATTATCAAATGAAGTTGTTCACCAGAATCAAGCTGTATATTTTAATGAGCCACTTGTTAAGCATGCCTCTGGGAAAGGAATTATATTTATGGCTGTATTAGAAGAAGCAAGAAAATTCTAAGTAGAATAAAATCTTCCAGAATATTAAACGTGAGTAACTTGAACTCTTCAATGAGCAAGACCCATAAGTATGGCAAAGAGCAGGAAAATCAAAACAAAATACAAAACCTGGGTGTGGGTAAGACACGAGAAAAAAATGTTAGCAGAGTGTTAAAATTTGAAAAGCAGATGGTGAGGCACCTGAAAATACAAGCCTTCTGCTGCAACATCTTAATTCAAAGCATGAAGAACTGCTTTACTCAATAGGACAATAGGATGCATCAGGGAATCTGAGATTAGTTTCTTCTGAAATAAAGCCAACTTCCCTTTTCTAGTTTATCAGTCCATGTTCCTTAACACTTTCTCCCCTTAAATTTGTTTAGGAATGCTTCTGTCCTATCTACTCTTGCTAATGTTTCTGATGGTGTAATTGCATATTCACACAACTTTAAAACTTATTTTAAATTATTCCAGAAATTCATATTTCATTCCTCCCCTCCCTGTTTAATATTTTTAAGGATTTCAGGTTTAAACACATGCTCCAGCATTGCAGGAAATCTGATGCCTTGAAGATAACATGTTATCCTCCTACACATCCAGGTTTAATGCCTTAAGAAGAAAAGCATCCCACAGGAAGAATAAAGAATCATTCCAGGGCTTATTGAAACCCTTCCAATAGATACAGAATGATGCCTCTATTACCCTAAATCCATCAGATATGACAAGCAAAATGGACAAAAATGGACAATTACCTCACTGTTTGAGCTTTCAATAAATGATCCTCCAAACATAGCAGACATCCATTCACAGCTACAAATCAGAAGTGGCTTGTGGGCATTTATGGTTCCGTCATCCAATTTAAACGTCACATCTGCCAGGGGAACAAAGAAACAAGCAAGCTGCAAATCTGCATTTAAAGTCAAAATGTTTCTCAAGAAGGCATGTTTCACTTGAACACTGTTAACCAGGGACTTCTTTCACTTCTCACCCTGAAGATAACTCTAGCCTTTTATATTGTTAAATAAAACATCTTGTTTTAAAGGGAGATAACTGGACATTCATCACTTTGGAAAATTGGGTCACGTGTTTAAAAGCTTGCGGGCAGAATTTGAGGAATTCTATTGCAGAGTCCCAGGTTGGAACAGTTGACCCTGAGTAACACTAGAATTTTGGGTTCATCCCTTCTCTCAGAACAATGCATGTTGTCACATTTTTTGAAGCCTGTGAAGCAACAGCAGCATGAATGAGAACATTTGATGTTAAAGCATGTACTTGCTTACCAGAAAATGTCCCTTTGCAAAGGCACTCTTTTATCCGATTAGCTTTCCTGACATGAAATGCTTTAGTGATCTCTTGATTCATGAAGGCTTCTTTATTCATAATATTCTCCACCATCATTCTCAAATCAAATACTTCCAAGATTTCAGCAATCTGAGCCAGTCTTGAGAGATCTTTTTCATTTTCATCCAGTTGCCCTGTGTATAAAAACTGCAAAACAGTTTTAAAAGGTCCAGCCTGCACAGATGAATCCATTTTTACCACAGTTACAGGACACATCCTATTTGATACAGGATTCACTTGCATTTCCTTATGCACACTAACAAACCCCTTTCCCCAGGATGACAGAGATCTTGCTGCAGAACTTGTTTCACCAGGTTCAGGTTCTGGCATGTTTAAAGAGTCAGTACTTTCTGGTGGAGGAGTTTTAACATCAGCAGATTTCAAGGATGTGTCATCACTGTCACCATTTGTCTCAGGGTGACTTGTTAGAAAATCTTTTTTTGTGTTTTCCTTATTACACTGTGTTTCATCCAAGTCTGGACTTTCCTCACATTCCATTAAGAAGAGGTCATAAAACTTTGAAGAGGAGGTAGCTAGGTAAATCTTGTGAGCAAAAATGCAGTCCTGCTCCTGGAGAACAAACATAACATCTGCACACAGTGGGCTGTCCAATAAATATCCAGCTTCATTCATGCTTGGTATGGGACACTCAGGGATTTTGATGACTGGAGGAGGGGCTTTTGGAGGTAGGAATGGAGCCTGAAGCAAAGGTTTTTGGACCTTCTTCAAATGAGATTTCCAGAACTGCAGGTGTCTTCTGGAGATCAAGGCAGCTCTAATTGCATTGTCAAACACATCTTTAATCCCAAACTGGTCAAACACACTTGTTTCATAGTATGGTATCCCAAGTTCCTTAGCAACCTCTCTGCCTTTTTCTGGTGGCAATATATCTCCTCTTTTTATTGGCCTAGGGTTAAACAAAACAAATAAATAAACAAGTCTTCTCACACACAAATCCCACAAAGTTACTCCAAAAAGCATGAACTACCACAAAATGTCTCGCTGCAAATTCTGAGATAAATCTCATTCAGAAGAAACAAAATATAAAACAAAGCCCACAGAGCCCTTTGGAAATCTACAACCATGACTCCAGTGATTTTTAGAATGGCATATGCTCATAATTTTAAGTTTGGTGGTGGTGTTGCTGTTACTAAAATATTCAGAAATCATTTGCACAAAATGGAGCAAGGCTTCTCTCTGATAAAGAGAAATTTACAGCAAAAAGTTGACAAGATGATGCTTGAGAACTTTATTTTTAAAAAACCCTCCAGCATCTCTTTCTATTCAGATATTCTGTCAGCATCTTTGTACCCATCATTTAAACTCAACTTGAAATTCTTATGACATAGAAATGCCACAATATAGCTAAATATGAAATTAGTAATACTTCTTAAGATTATGCTTTTTAAAGAAAATCATAATAGCCTATGACAAAAATCTAACTGGGCACACATTTTAAAAGACAGGCCTGTTTTGGCTGTAGAAGCATTATGTGGGAACTCAAACCACTCCCTTATGTGATGTAGGGTAAACAGACCAACATAAAGTCTGAGCTGGGTTCCATTTTCCCCCCCCAAAAATTATCTCACCAGAAGGCATGACCCAGCAGTGCATTCTTTCAGCAAACCATATTGGGCAGACACAAGCTGGCACAGACTTCACATACTACAGACAACAGCTTGCTTTAGGTGCCAGCTAATAAATAATCAGTTCAGGTGGCAGAAGTCTGTACTAGACATGCAGAGCTCTTATTTAATTTTCATTAATGGTGAAATCAGCAAGGATTAGGGAAGAAGAAAAGGGAATTTTGAAAAAATATTTCCTCTTAAAGAGTTAACCAAAAAGCCCACCACACCCACACAATGAAGAAATGTTTAATAAACAACAGTATGAAAATCACATTGCTGAGTCAAGAATTTTAATGCCATACAATTTTTTCTACAAGCCCATGAAATATTAATTCAATCCTTTTATGGAAATTTGTTACAGTATAGTCGTTAACTACATCAGTATGGATATTATTTCCATGAGTATACTCTCATTCATATTTACATAAGAGGAGGAAATTAGAAGTGAGCAGGTAATTTTGCAATGGTTTTGCCCAAACATGTGAATGCTTGTTTTTTGAATCTGGGAAAAATAAAGCTTCTTCAGAATAACTCTGAACAATACTTTAATCTCAGAACTTTAAAAAAATTTAATTTGCAACCACTTATTTTCTGCCAATATCTAGGATTACAAGTACAAAAAATAATAGTTCAAAATTAAAAAAACTTGAGTAGAATCTATTATTTTGAAATAGTACCTGACAGTTGTGACAGGACATGGTACCCATGCTCAGATGGAAAATACATATATGAAAACCTCCAGTAACCATTATTACCTCTATATTATCAAAAAGCTCAGGCAACCAAAGAAGTTTAGATATTCAACATGCAAAAATATTGTGGGAAACATTTGATAACTGTGTGCACTAAAGAACTAGCTAACTCAGACATCAGGAATAAAAAGAAGAAAGCACATATATTCTTATTTTACAAAAAAACAAAAAAACAAAAAAACAAAAAAACAAAAAAACAAACAAAAAAAGGAAACTAGGCTCCATAATTTCTCATTTGAAAGTACTGTACATGATCATGGTGATTTAAAAAAAAAAATCTTATTTTTGTTTAAACTTTACCTTGCCAAAGGCCTTCTGGCTCTGTTAACAGCCTCAAGATCTGCATAGCGTAGATCGAGCTGGCAGCCCACCAGAATCACAGGGGTGCGGGGACAGAAGTGCTTGATTTCTTGATACCACATCGTTTTCACATGATTCAGGGAATTAGGATTAGCAATTGAAAAACACAGAACTACTACATCGGACCTAGAAAGGCAACAAGAAAATACCCCCAATTAAAACCCAGCAAAGAGGTTTTTCCTGCAGCTTCACCTACTGTCATCAATCCAGCTTAAAGCTGCTCTGCTCTACACTGTGAATGTGACACTCAGATGTCACAATACATGTTCAGGTTTGATAGAAGCTACACATTTTACCACAAAAGCACAACAACACAAAGCCACATAACTATGAAGCACTTCCCCTCTAGGCCAAGAGATGATCCCTGCACATTTGAACAGAGCACAGAGAGGGGTAGGGCTTCCCATTTTCTACTTTTACGCTACATTTATTCACACCTTGTCATTGCTCAAGAAATAATTCTGCTGACTGGACACTGAAATTGCAATTCTAAGATCACTGATGCTTAGGAATTAGAAGGAGTTATACAAAACTTCACAACAGCGACACAGGCAGACACAAGTCTCTTCTGAACCTGTTTTGGAGAAATACCTACACTGGCACCCTTTTAGATCTTGAGGTCATCTCCTTTACAATGTACTTTGCACAGCAATTCTCTTAACATATTTTACAAATAACCTGTTAGAAGGCCAAATTACTGCAGAATCACAGCTTTTGCAGTATAATCAAGAATAAAAATTGCAATGAAAATAAGGTCAGTAAAGTGTAGAATGTGACAGTGCTTTAATCCGTAACCATAACAATATCTGCAGGATTTTAAAGGTTTTGAGAAAACAAGAAGTACTTCACTAAATAAACTTGCTTTATAAATTGTAAGTATGAGGATTAAGGTTGACAGTTCACCCACTAAACCACCACCTAACTCTTGTCAGAGCTAGCACCCTAAGGCAGAGAAATGCTTCAATGCTTTTCTCAGGGCTTTCTTAACTTGGGGCAATTTCATTATTTATAAACTGGGCTGGGATGTTATAAAGCAGTTCTCAAGCTCCTGGCTGTCCTATGGGGAAAAAAGAAAAGAAGAAACAAAAGTTGAATTGAAACTCAAGAAAAACTGAGGGGAAGGGACATTTTGAGGAGGTAACAATGTTACGGAACTGTCAGCAGAATAAGATCAGCAAGCCCATGTCTATCTCACTTCTATTAATCTTTAATTTACAACAAATGTGTTGAGCCTGCAATTTGTGTAATGTATCGAGCAGAAGCAATGAATCTTAATATTCACCTTCTAAATAATGAAATACCTCCTCAGTACTACTGCTTTCAATATTTCACTGAGGGCACTGATATACCCAGCAAGATTGTTTCTAAAGATAGCTGCACACAATACAGGTACTACTGTGAAGATGAACTTAATGCAAGAGAAATACTCCTACTCCAACCCTGTATATTATATAAAATGCAACACATCTCTTGTATCTAGATACAAAGCTTTTTCAAGCTGGAAAGTCATCTACCAACAGCAAAGCAGTAATCAGCTAATACACTGGTCTACATACTCAAGGCAAACACCCTTTAAACTCAAACTTGCTCTGTTCAAGGTCACTTATGAGTTAAACCTAGGCCCCAGCAGACATTTGCTTAGCTCTCAGAAAGGAGAAATCAGTGTACACCTAAGATTAAAAAATAAATAAAATTACACATATTCTCATCTTGTCAGTTGTTTAATTCAAGATCATCAGGACTGCCAGAGAGGCAAGCGTCCTAACTATACAAAGCATCTCAGACAGACTGCCTACCATCCTTCAGAAATTAATACCTAAGCCAAGAAATTGCAGTCACAAGTACCCAACCCTTCTGACTTAGTAGAGCACAAGACACACATCACATAGCTCAGAAAGCAAAAAGGAAATATCTCCAGCAGGACTTCACAGGCAGGAGAGGACAAGAGCTCCCCCATGGTGCTGCTGCTGACCTATGCGGAGCTGACCCCAGATCTGGGCTCCTGAGATCTGGTACCCTGGACAGGACAAGTCCAGACTGTCCAGCAGACTGGCCCTAGCACAGCCCTGCATGTGTTACAGCCCTTGCCAAGAGAGCATCACATTTTTTCCACAAAGCTGCATATGGTTCGTGAGCAACTAACTCATCACCTCTGACCTTCCCTGGGTGACCATAAAATCAAGCTGCAGAAAGCTGGGTTTTTACAGAGACCTCGCAACAAAAGTAGTGCAGCACCAACAGCACATTTTCATCTTACTCGCTTCATGATGAAGTCAAAATAGAAAAGGATAAAGGAAAAAAAGAAAAAAAAGGAGGTAAAAAAAATGACTTGCATATTATTTATTCTGTGCTAAAATCTGGACTTCCCCATAAAATGAATATCCTGAGAGTTCTGTACCAAGCAGGGAGAAATAAACAGCCCTGTGCTATAAACAGGATAGATGAGAAATCACTGGGTTCACATGCTGGACCAGCACCACAGCTGGGCCTTCAAGCTCACAAATTACATCCACCTTACTAAAATAAATTAAGCTTTCATTCAAGTCATAAGCATGATTTCCCCTTAGTAAAAACTGGAGACAGTAAGATACGAAGAAGTTTAACTGTCTACATAGGACTGAACACTTAGGGAAAACTGTCCTTTGGAAACTTTAATTAAAATACCTACAGTTCCATTTAATGTGAAAGGCACATTTACAACTTGCTAATACCTCAGTATAAAGTTTGGTTTGACATTTGTTCATAAAAACCAGAATGTGCCAGCTTAAAATAATGCATTAATATTTTCTAAACATTAATAATTTACCAAGATAGTGCATTAATATTTTCAAAACATTAAAAATTTACTAGTGCTATTTTAATACTCTCAAGAAACATAAAAGAATAGGATTTATAAAGCCTACCTAATTTATTGTCATTTTTGTACAGTTTGATTACTTGGAGAATGGGAAAAGATTAATCAGATTTACTTCTACTTTCCTCTTTCACTCAGCAGCAATATCTTCACAAATACAAGCTGCTTTTGTTTTCTAAAAAAGAAATCTCATAACCATCCCCCAGTAAAATTCAGGAATTATTCAAGAAGGTTTTCCACAGACTGGAATATCAAAAAGTGCTTTAGAACTTCTCCACCACATTCCTTCAAGAGCACCACCCAACTGAGATGGGCAATAGTTAAGGCACTGTGTATATCCACCTTTGCTAAATACATCAAAAGCATATGCTTACACTTACACTTACTGCATACACTGATGTTTGATACTGAAGTATCACAATAAACAAAGGTAAGTATTAGAAATAACTCAGAGAGAAACAGTAGCTTGGATATCCAATGCACTCTCTTGTAGATTCAGTGGTACATCTTGGACATCCATAATTTATTTATTCTTATGCAGTGCTTTTCATAGGTTTATCAGAGAAATTGTAAATCATTTACCCTTATTATTTGAAACATCTGTACATGCTTAAGTAACACCAAAACTCCTAGGTTTTGTGTGACTTGCTCTAGTGTGTCATCAGCCACCAGTGAAACAAACTGAATCACCAGTGCAAGGGAAGTATCTTTCCACTCACAGGGGCTCCAACCAGAGAAGAGCACAATGTAGATGGGTGGAACCTGGCAGGTAGAAAAGGGGAACATGTTCTCTCAACTGGAGGCAAATTTACCACCACTCACAGCTTTGTCACTTTCTGGCTGACCAGACTGAAAGTCTCAAATTAAAGCTTAACAACAGTGTAAGAAGACTTCAAACACTCCCCTTGGAGTCATGGGAGTAACTCTCAATGCAAAACATACACAGCAGAAGTCAGCCCAGACTGGCCTAAGTTTAGTTATGGTTTTCCTATGGGAGGCTCCTGTGGGCACCATTCCCAGAAGCAACCCATACCTAACATATTAACTCAATGCATTCAGCAATATTATCCCAAACCTGGATAAGAAGAACTTTTGATGGAATCTGTTACTCCTTTTAAAATTTCAGAAAATGAAAAGAAACCCTACTGATGACAAAACCTCTGTCAGGATTCAGTATATTGTGTGCTGTTACCCTGTGAGCTTCAAGTTCTGAACTGTACCAGGTGTACAGAGAGCAGCCCAAGTCACTGCTGAAAAGCAAGCAGCATAGAACAGATAAAGACAAGACAGCTTTAAATTATCAGCCTTGCTCAAGCTACAGGTAACCATCATAACCAACATGAAGTTACCACAACAGCTGATTTTTATATATTTATTTATCAGGAAAAGTTGTTTTGCTTTTACTTTTCTGCTCTCAAGTTTTTTCCCTACACACCCCATACTTTCCCCAAGGTTCCTCAGAGATTCTGCATCACAGCTGAGCTTACTCCACTTCAGATCAGAATTTGACAAGAGCTATCTCTAGTTTGCACCTGCATAGTCCTTCAACCACCTAGCAGGAAAGATTGTATAGGGTAACAGCCTGCGTGCAAATACCAGCTCTCCGTTTCCCAAAGACAGTAGGTTCAGGCAGCAGAAGGTCATCTAAGAACTAGATTGATAATCTCATTTATAAATGAACAAAACCCTGCTATATCTCCATGTAAATCCAGATACATTTTGAAGAGAGCGATTCACTCAGTTATACATTTTTAATGCATGCATCTCACTGAACTGAAAAAAAAATTATTGTGCAGATAAGCAGGGCTGATAATGTTTTTAGTGGAACCAGTTTTTAGTAAATGCATTTGCAGCCATCACATGAAATGAGAAGAAATTCATTAAGTGACTGGTGAGCGTAACAAGATGACCTGAAGACACAGGACTTATGTGCACACACTCAAAACAGATGAGAGACTAGGAAAACTAAAATGCAGGGAGTGCCTGGCATGTGAAGAACTGAAGATATAGGTAAGGCAGGGCAAGACCATGCAGTGCCCTGCATGTGAGAAGGAGAATCAATGAGTTCTATACTTTACCCATAGAAGTGAAGCTTCTTAAGTACTGGTGTAATGTGCAAAACTGTCAAAATGCCCTGAAATATATTCAGATTTAGTGGTGAGTAGCATGCAGATCTATTTCTAAAATTTCTGTAAAGTCATTTTCAGTAGGAAACAATAGTAATAAAAAGAAGATAAAGCTACCTTTAAGAAAATTGCGTATTTCAAATACTGTGCTTCAAAAGTGGAGTTTTCCCATACATTCCTTAAAAAAAATCATTTTTAAATGTTAAGCATTTTAAAATCTCTTCTATTTCCTTTGAGGGAAATAGTTTTCCCTACTTATGGGAAAACAGTGGTGCATTTACAGAAAGTGATAAAAGATGTTTTGATATCCCAAAGAATGATTAAAACATCTCATTTTCCATTGTAGAAGTATGTACGAGCTACTCTTAATGTACAAGTGCCTGACCAGCAACAGTGCTAACAAAAATGGCAGCCATGTAAACAGTGTAAGAAGAGGCAAACAATTTTAATTTTAATTTAAAGGACTGCTTACACAGTGTCAGAATTTGATTTTTTTTTTTTTATTGCTGGATATGAGAAACAAATTTACCCATAGTTCTGGGTCAGCATTTATGTGTGAAAAATCCCAGCAGTTGAAACAGGCTGTCTGCAAGGTACACCAGCTTGATTCTAGGCCAAATTTTGCAAGTAGAGTCAGTAAAACTCTCTTTGGATTTAGGTATGTCTTCAGCATAAACATCCATATAACATAGCAATACATGATTTTTTTCCCCTCTTCTCTGGGGCAGAGATCTTGATTACTGTACTACTAATGCTTGAATGAAAATTCTGTGATAGATTTCTAAAGGTAGTTGAGTTTGAAATACTGAAATATTCTGTGTATCACATGCAAAGCTGGGGTTTATAAAAGGAAGGCACAAAGCCAGAACACCAAAAAAACAGAGCAGAATAAAAGAAAACGACAGAGCAAGAGATAGTGCAGGGCTAGCTGGAACACATCTGATCAACCTGGGGCAAACACCAAAACCCACAATATCATGCCAAGGGACAGATAAGGATATAACTAAAAATACTTTCATGAGACATATCAGCTGACTGCTGTCTCCAGACAGCTTTCAGAAAATAAAGTGAGGCCAAAGTGAGCCTGCTCCTCCTCCTCCTCTTTTGTTATTAAAAAAAAACAAACAAAAAACTGTTAAGAAATTTTAACTGTGTTGACATCACAAAGTTACTGATAATAACTCCATTTAAAACAGTTACATCTGATAGTGCAGAGTGGTTTCCATATTGTGACATAGGTATGAGGAAACTCAGACAAACATCCTGTGATCCTTGGACTAGAATACAGCTTAAGAAATCCACCTAACACCTATTCATAAAGAAATAATTCATTAAGATCAAGATTTTGATGGAACAACATTTCTTGGGTTTAGCACTTCCAAAAGATTCTGATGTTGCCTTGCAGATTTCTAGGGTAGAGACCAACTGCCCTCTTTCCATTCAGCCATTCACATTAGAGAGCAGGGAAAAATAGAAAATTGTGTAATGACACATTTAATACACACTTCTTCATTCCAGTCAAGGAACGCTGAATATAAGGAAGGCTTAAAGCATTGTAGTTTTCTCTCTATTATAAATAGATTACATATGCATCAAGTTGAGCCTCAGACCCCACCTCCAGTCATTTGGCATGTATCTCTTAAAGAAGGAAGGATTCCTTACAGCAATTTCAAGGCAAACTACTCACAATATGGAACAGCAGAGAAGTAGTAGATATGCATTAATTTCACTATTAAAAGTATATAAAGCATATACTTGCCCATTAACTGAGTGAAAAAGCCTCAAATGTTCATGTAGGTAACAGAAGTGCAAACATCTCTATAAGAATAAAATTACTGGAGAAAGCTATCTCTCTGTGAACCTCTCTGCTTATTCTAGTGTTTCTTGGGGCTGATCTGAGTCAAATTCAAAGGAGAAAAATAAATAATGACAAATAAATGTTTCTTACTGCAGTTCTCCAGGATTGCTTGATGAAGATCCTGAGTAGCTTATAAATCACTGTAAAGCAGATGGGGAAGCCTGCAAATTTTGGTATTTGAAAATGCTTCAATGATAGCGTATATCACTTTTTGTGACAGCAAAACACATCAAAAGGAAGCAGCCAAGGTGAGAGACATTTGTAAACAACTGGATTCCCTATCAGCTGACTCTTTGCTAAAAAAGCAAAAGACTGTCTTGTGCCTGTTAAGTGTTTCTGCTGTGAAAACACATCTTTGATGATGCCCTTCAACCATGGCAGTAAATGCCCCATAAGGCACATGGAAGGCAGAAGAATGTCATAACACTAAAAAAAAAAAAAAAAAAAAAAAGACTAGGAAGACTGCAGGGGAAAGCCTGGGTTTTCATTCAAAGCACTTATGAAAACTTGGACAAGCTGCTGGCCCATTCTGAGCTTAGGCACAGGAAGTGAATGACAGAAGGCAGTGATCTAACTAAAGGAAAAGTGAGTAACCCTCCGAAGACACCCACCATCTCACTGTGTTTGCTGAATGCAAATACAATTTTACATCAAATGTAACCAGGTTTTGCTTTTATAGAAATACCATTATCACTGTCCTTTAAGAAAAAGAAACAGAAATCGAAAGAATACTGAAGGGATCGGTGGAAGACTTAAAATAGTGAAGGGTCTACCCTTTTCAGCAACACTCAGAAGTTGTATGGATTCCATCACACTGAAGTAACTGGTTAGGGGAATTGTAATCACACAGAACAAGATGAATGCCTGTGTTTCTCTGTGTACATACGATACCAACTAGGTTTATGAAATCCATCCACAAGAGAGGAAATACTCTGAACATATTTTAAGACCCTCTGTCAGCAGTCTCATAGCAAGACTCATTCACATTTGTAAGTCATGAGGAAAAAGATGTTTTCTGTCCATGCTGTATGAACAGATTTTGTTTGGTCTACAGCTCATATTTAAGTTGCAAGTAAATAAATCATCCTGGCTGAATTAGCTGACAAACCACATCCATGGTATTGAGAATAAATATTTGATTGGGACTGAATTAACTCAGCAGATTTGTGCTCATGTTTACACATAGAGGAGCTGCATGTATCAAAAAACAGGATATGCAGGATATTAATCAAATTGTACTCGAATATGTTTACTTGAAAAAAAATTTAAAAAGCAAGCATGCAAAAGGAAAGAAAGCACAAGCCAGTCTTTTTCCCATTTTGCTTTTAGGATTAGTTTGAACACAATGACGTGGTGACACTCTCGTTCAGAATCAGAGTCTACAGGAGGACAAAGGATGGTGGATCCTGACAACCTGAAATGTAAATTAAGCTATTTTCCTGTCTTCACACATAGAGTTGTGTGCATCACAGGAAAACTGACACAAAATAACAATGAGTTTATATAAAGTTCCCATCTTATTTTCAGGCTTAAAAGAATACCATAGCACTGAGACTTGGTTGTTTTTAAACAAGGAGGTGACTAGGAGCTGAAAACAAAAATGCTGATCAAAACTAAGACATTGTCATTTTACAACACTTTGGAGTGCATCAAATGAAACCCTGTGAGGCAGTATCAACAAATGACTGTTTGGCATCACATAGTAGCTGAGATGAACCAAACAGGTACTTCTAAATCTAAAGCATACACTCTAGATAAAGGAAAAAAACTCACATAATGCTATGAAACCGCAGCAAATATTTCTATAAGTCCCTCCAGCCACATCCCCCCTCCCTCCCTCCCTTAAGCTGTCAAGAACTGTTTCTCAAAGCTCCTGGAGGACTGTGATTATTAAACTAAACTCCATACAGTAGAATACAAGCTGGATCTCACTTTTTTGGCTTCCATTTTAAAGGATAGTAGCAGAAACATAAATTATTCTTTTCTCAGTGACATGCAAGCATGTTTCTCTCTGTCATACAAAAATACTGAAACACATTTTTGTCATTCTCCTTTCATGTTTCTGTCTGTGAAAAATAAAAAATTAACAAGGATTTTTCTTTGTTGCAAGACCTATTAAGTGTTCACCCTGCCATCTATAGCATAATCTGTTTCTGTAACATTTTATAAAGCTGTATGGAGCACTCTTTTACAATGAGTAGCAGGTGAATTAAGGATCTGCTGGTTCTTGTAACAACACCATGTTTAGGACAACTAAAAGTCCTCTCTGAATGGGCAAAAGAAGCCATCCTCTGCACAAGGGACACATGCATAAAAAACTGAGGGATGCTAAAGGGTTATATTATAGAATCCTTCAGACAATTAGAAATATAGGCCACTTGTAGCCATAGCCTTGAGCAATTTGGTGTAAAATATGCCTTTCACTGTACTGCAAAATTTGACTCAGCTATGAGTAGACTGTTGTTGAATGTGCAGAGATAATTTAAAATAAATTCCTATAAATGTCAACATTCAATATTGGAAATCTCTTTTTAAATTGCTAGAATAGAGAAAATAATAGACAGCTGTTTTCAAATGAAACATTAATACTTTTCAGAACAATGAAGTACCTAATCAGTGCTTACAATTAGGAACTTCTACAAATTACATTCTTTTTATAGAACAGTTTCTTTAGAGTTTGGAGTTACTTTCTGCATTAACAGACTTGCAGAAAAAACCCCAAAACTAACCCAAAAAAACAAAACCCAAAACCAACCCCAAAAAGCAAAAGCAAACCACAGACAAAAAACCCAACAGTCCAGTAACAGAACAGCAGGTTTCTAGAACAACCTTTTAAAGTCCCTCAGGGTATATCAAACCTGATTCTACACAGGTTCAGTTCTGCTAAAATCACAAATGAATCAATCTGTTCATATGCTTAATCCCATGAGATCTCAAGTTACTCATGTAGTCCTTGGTGTTTGCAGGATTAGATACTAAGTATGTTATTTCTCCCCTCTCTTGTCCAGTTAGTAAATGTCAGATCAGAGTTCAGAACATGTCTGATTTTGTTCTCCTAATCTCTAGTAATCTTCTCAGTGACACAGTATCTGTTGCAGAATATCAGGGGGCCACATCAAAGAGCGACAGTTAGTGGAAACATTAATTACATCCATATTTATCAAAGTAGCCTCCATATGTTTCCAAAAGGTAAAACACTATCTATTCATATACTCAAGTAGCACTAAATATTAAAGTCAACATTACCTTAAAGTCAGTAACTTTCCACACTCCCACTCCCACAAATGGGTTGTGTAGCCCAGATGTGTCCCTACTTTGGCCACTGACACAAACCTCAAGCTAATTCATGACTCTGTGAAAACACAACCAACACAGCACCGTATACAAAGGAGGGTTTGTACAAACTGCCATGTGGAGTTTTATGTGGGAAAATTTAATTGCTGGATGCAATCAAAAGAACCCTCTCCAGCTGTTCTAAGAGGTGGAAAATAGAAGAGTGCATCCTTTTTCACCAGGTAGCACAGAGAGAAGGAAAACAGTAAGACAGTACATTGTAGCAGCATGGAATCCAAAGCTGGGACACACTCTACAAGGGGTATTCCCAAGTGTAAAAAAAAATAGTATCTGTCTATGGAATTTTTATAATCTGCAGTGGCAGAAGCACACAGCAAAAGAAAATTAAAAAGTGCAAGAGTAAAAAGAACATGCAAGGACTAAGGTCTGTCCGAAACCAATCTTCATCTCACTATTTGCCCAGTACAGGTTATCTGTTCTCATACATGTTTTCAGATGCCTGCTACTCGGTGCTCTTCTGCCTGTACTTCCACAAGGCCAGATAACTACCATTAAACATAACAGAAAGACTGATAGTGGCCTTAGTCCTTGTTGAAACTATTCTAGGTTTGTATTATATGTGCTGGAATTAATCTATATTACATTCCTTTTCATTTTATTTTTTAGAATTTCCAGACTAATCAATTGGCCAGCAAACATTCGTTATTTATAGCAGAAAACCCTTTCCTTTCCTCAGTTTTAATTAAGAAAATACAGAAAAGCCTCACCTTTCATGCAAATGGCTCTGCTTTCAAGAGGTTAGCAGCCCATTGAACATCACTGCTTTTAATACAATAAAAATTCCATTGAGTAAGAGTGATGTTTCCCAACATCTCTCCTTGATAGATGCTTGTTAGGCAGTTATATCACACACTGTCTATACAGACAGGGAATGCTGATGTTCAGTTTTGTAAAACTACAATCTTATCTTATAGACTGTTCTTTAAAATTTGAAACAGGACAACAGTTGTTGACGGAGCTTAGCAGGCTATTCAAGGAAATATAGTGTAGTAAGACTATGCTGCTTGAAAAATATTTATATATTTTTAATCCTTGCAACAGATAATCCTCTTTCCAGCAGGCAGGAATATGAATACTCTTCACTGTTTTCAAGTCTTTGCTTTTCAAAATTAAGATTTGCCTTTTTTTTTTTTTTTACAATAATGATTACTTAAAATTCTACTTGGATCAATTTACCTTCCATAAGCAAAGCGCCTGTCTTTGTGGTGGTCCCCAAACGTATCCCACAGCCTAAGGGAAACACTCACTTCATCCACAACATCTCTTGAGCGTTCAAGGACCTAGAAAAGAAGACACAGGACATTTTACTTCCCTCTATCAATCAGGTACCTTTCTAATTTGCCCTTTAAGAAAGTCCCTAGTATACAAGACCAAGAGTCTACCACTTAGAGCTTTCGTCAAGTGGTGTATTTTAAAAAGCAGGCAAAATATGCATCTTCCTAAAAATACTCTTGATTAAAAAAACATTTACTTTGGAATGAGGGACCCTGAAAGATGTGTTTCAGACCATGGCTGCAGTAGACACCACGCATAAAATACATCTGAGCTCATTGCTGCATCCTGACAAAGAAAGGCTTGCCAATAAATAATAGTACAATATCACAGCATGTGCTCCATATTTTGTACACCTGCAGTCCTTACCTCTTGGCAGACACGGTATTGATCAATGGCCCAGACAGTTGGTACGTGAGTTGCCAGCAGCTGATATTGAGTCAAGGTTGTATTGCATGCTCTTGCACAGATCAGACGAGTCTTCCCCACTGCATTATCTCCCACCACCACACACTTGATAGTTTCAACGTTGGGTCTTTCGTAGTCCATGTCAGTGGCCATTTATCAAAAACTGCAACGAAACAGTTTAACCAGTTAAACTTGTTTTCTACTGCTGTGCAAACCCAATGTTACTTAGAAGTGCCTTCCACAAGAGATGCCTGAAAAGGACAAACTCCTAAGGAAAAGCTTGTAGTAAGCTGTACCAAAGGGAGCCAGCCTTTCCTTTAAATACAGCAGAGTTAAGCAAATGCATGACTATTTTGACCGCAGTTGGTTTATGCTGTTCACGTGCTATTTTCACTTTGGTTTTGGTAAACACAAACCTGTGTGCAGAAGATAGATCTTGATGAAACAAGGACAGCTGGCACAAACTTACCTCTTTCAATACTTTCTATGTCAAGAAGGAGAAAAGACTGGATATCAGTGAGTTTAACCTGAGGGATCCAGTATGAACCTGCCTTCTGTAATCTTGCCCATTCAGGGTTTGATTTAGGGCTGTCCAAATAATATTGCTAACAGCAAGTCACATAGATGGTTTTAGTTACATGCACACAATAAAACTGACTTGTAAGATGACTCCAGAGACTGTTCTGTACAAACCACAGACTCCCATTATATCCTGCATGCATCTCATGCTCTTAATTTTCCAAAGAGAAGTTTGTACAGATAATGGACTAAAATGAAACCAAACAGCCCAGCTTGAACATTCAAATATACTCATGTATATCTACAAATTCTTTTTCACATGACACCAGAAAGTGAAGAGAAGAAGACTTTTGAAGACACTATCCTCATGGAACATTTCTAGTGAAAATATTTACTTAAACATTCTATGGCCACATATTGAACAAATACCTGGACATAAATTTAATCTGGAAAAAAAGTGGGTATTTGAAAAACTGAAGATAAATCCTGCATATTTACTACTCTGTCATTCTCATACAAAGGAAAGTGGGATTTTCTTATAAAGGTATGTAGGGTCATGGTTTGATGTATCTGATTTTGGTTTTCTAATGTCTAGGAGTCTGATGAGTGATCTGGTCTCTCAATCAAGGAGGGAGAAATGTGAAAATGTAAGGCACAAACATATTCAGGAAAGCTTACCTAATAATTATTTCATCAAGGAAACATATAGCAATTTAATTGACAAAACACAGGTCATCATCTGGAGTGATGATGTCCTTTTTCATGAGAAGCACTACAGATAAAGAAATGAAATTATTTGCTTTAATATCTCTTTTAAAATTCACATCTCATCTGCACATAAGCATAAAATATATATTAACTGTCAGGCTTTTTAAAATGATAGATTTAAAATGATAGATAGCTGGTTTACTGTCCATTTTTTCACTGTCAGAGATACTATGTTCTGATTTAAGAAAAAACATGTTTAGAAATTACTAGCCAAACACTACTTTTAACTTCATTCTTTCATTATTTAAAGCTCTGTAAACCAAGAGACAAAAGTCAGTATTATAACTAAATGTTACCCATTTATTTAACATTTTGAGCATGGATAGAATGCTAATAGCTATAATGGTACAGAGCTTACCTTTATTTACATGTGGATGGCAGGAGTTAGGGACCATATAGACAGCAAGATTTAAGAGGGAGCTTATGCCCCTACGATGTCCCACTGCCATCTTTTCACAGAGCTTGAATACTTCTGTAAATGCTACAGCACAGACTAGAATGTAAGAATACATTTCAGAGTTGTCCTACACTAGACATAGAAACATGGGCCAGGGAACTCCTCATTCTAACACAAGTATGTGGTTGCTACAGCTTTACAATCTGCCAAGTGTTGAGCAAACAGCTTCAAACACACATGCACATTATCTCTTGTATGTAAACACTACTGGCCTTGTGGTACCAATATGCTATTTTAGCAGAAGTTTTAGTTTATATGGATACAAAGTTAGTAAGATAGTGCCTTTATCCCTTCAGTTGGAACCTGCATACTGAAAGGTTTCTTGTGTTAAGGTAAAGGACTGCAGAGAGTTCCAGTTACCTGTCTGTCATCCAACCATAGCTGCTTGTTGGATGGCCCATGGGCTCCGTACTACCTGCAGCAGTCCACATGCAAGAAGAGAAATGAGACCTAACTCTTTCCTCCTCCACATCCTTTTCAAGAACACAGTTATAATATAATTATAGTACAAAACTTTTGTTTTGTTTTGGCTTTTAGACATTACAGAGAATGAGACATGTTTGTACAGTGTGGCCTCATTGACAAGGCCCTGAATGAGCAGCAAAAACCAAAGAAGTTTCAGTATCTGATCTAAAAAAGTTCAGTTTCCAGACTGAGAATAAACAGCAACCCCTTGACACAATACATAGTATTAAATTACTTCATATTTTATTCATGCATGGACTAGACATCACAGATGGAATGTGGAAATGTTTACAAGACTGGAAAACAAAATGAAGAAGCATGGCTAGCCAGTGTGTCTAGATGGTTTTAAACTATTAAGCAGAGAGATGCCAAATCAATTTTTCTTCCAAACAAATATTCCATAAAACATTGCCACAAAGATTAGCTGAGGTTTTGTATAACATATCTGGGATTAAAATTCTTCAGAAGTTCTTAAATGGCAAGTCTGCAAAAATGCACCTCAGCCAGTCACAAAATATATACTAGCTACACAGCCTGGAAAAATAAAAAAAATTCCAAGAGGATAACAAAGAGAGTTTAAAATTAATAGGCAAATCTAAATACAAGTAACTAGAAAAATCAATGTAATTATCTGAGAATCCTAGAAATGGAACACACGAAAGCAAAAATTTTAAATTCTTAATTTGATTTTCCAATATGCTTACTAACTTCAAGAAAGTTATCACAGAACTCACACACAGCATGCCCAATTGCTCTGTTTTAGATCAGAGGCAGTCTAATGAAGATATTTTTGGCATGACTCAATACTACCAGGACAGAGATTAAAATAAACTGGAAATAAAAAACCAGACCTTTGTGGCTATGTGAAGAAAAGTTCTTAAATCTACTCCAGTATATAGAGAGTACCTATGTACTAATAATGCAAATCATTTTAATATGGTTCACTAGTTTTCAGAAGGGGATTAAAACAGAAATAGCTGCTGAAGAGACTAACAGACAAAACCCTGGACAGATATTTAGACACCTCAAGTAAAAACAGATGATAGTAATGAATTACAGAATTAACAATTAGCAAAATATGTGGATTAAATAGTTATAAATGTAACCAGAAGCAGTCTGGCTAATAGAATGATTAAAGCCAGGAATACGTACAAGATCTTAAAAATACAGCCATGGTAGCCTCTAGGTTAAGCTTGTGCTAAACCTATTATACAACCACAGTGATTTAAAATGCTAAACACGTATTTACAAAACTTAAAAATAATATCCAGATTTGAGCTTGAAAGACTGGTAACATCTGGGAAGACCAAATGGTACTGCAACAAAACTCGTCAGACAAAAGCAAACCAGTGTATATAAACCTTAATTTAAAAAAAATAAAAATCCCAACAGCACCAAGAAAAACGCAAAAAACAGAAAACAAACAGCATAAAATTCTAAAACCAATGAAATACTTGCTTGAACAAACCTACAACCTGCAATAGTTTAGTTTAGCTACAAAACAAAATTGGATAAAGAAAGAGGAAGGTTACTGGAAGTGTGAGCAGTCTCAGAGAGGACACTGCAAAAAAAAAAAAGAGAGAGAAAGATAGGGCATAAAATGAGGAGCAGTGAGAAACCTACCAGGGAAAATATCTTACTTACTATGGTTGGTGTCATGTCCCCCCTAACAAAAAACAAACAAAAAACAAAACAAAACCCCACAACCAAAACCAAAAAAGGTGAAAGATTCTGTTGCTTAATACAGTTCTAAAGAAAGATAAACAGATGGATGGAAATAAAAAAAAAAATACAAGAATAACACAGGATCTCAAAAATCTCTTAGGATGTTTCTATTTTTACATTGTCACCTGTGATTGTTTGCAGATGACGAGAAGACAGAGGCAGCCAAAAAGCAGTAGATGTGATCAGACTCATGATCTAAGATAAAGCCATTTAATGAATTCACTGTATTAGCAGTGAACTATTCTGAATTAAGCTGATTTTTTTTTCCAAAGAAGTACAAGATTACTGTTCTGAGCCATGGCTTGCAGGTAGTTACAGTGACTGATTTCTTTCTCTAGCTTCACTTCAAATTGCTGTAGAGTGGTTGGTTTTGTGTTTAATTTTTCCTCATTGCTGAATGAGTTGTTATTATTATCACTAAAACCAGTTGTGGTTGCCATAGCATGCAGATCCCTTTTGCAAGTCACCCTCAGTAATGAAACACTGCACTTCTAGAGAAATTTTCCAGAAGATCTGTCGATGAAGTGTATCACTTGATTATCTAGTCCAGTGGTACACAGATTAAACACAATAGATGTACACAATCTCTCTACGTACTAACGTAGATATATTTAGCTATGAAAGATAACCAGATCCTAACTATGATCTTACCTTGTTTTAAGAATGTAGTTTAACACATTTTAAAGCTATAATAGCATTTTTATCTGCTGGAAAGAAAGAGGATGAATATCCAAACAGTGTTCTCCCTTTGCCGGATCAGGAATCCACATCTATGGATCTCACTGCCTGTGCAGCTAACTGCACATTTTGCAGTTTCTAGGTATTTAAAGCCATCACTTTGTACATTAGTGTTTACAAAGCTTGCTCAAGATATTTTTTTCAAAAAGCATCAACTAATTATCAATCCTTTTCTTCTCAGAAAAACACCACATGCAAATCACTAAGAGTGTCTACGTTAATCAGTGATTATGGAGTGATTCTGTAGGCATTTACTTCTTAGCTCAGTACTTAAACACCCCAGTATGACTGAGATAGCACCTCTTAGCATGAAAACAAGCAAGCATGTTACTCAGGTTACTTAGCTCCTGCATTAAGAGCAAACTCTTCAGCTGAAGGTTCAGAGTGACAGGTAAGAACCTTGACTGCTCAGTAAAGTATTTTTCAGTTTTTCCATGGGAAAAGAAGATAATTCCAACCTCTTCCAAGTACACTGACCAAATATGCAAACTAGGAAGCTCTTCAAACAAATAGGTCACCATTACAACATCCCAATTATTAAAGGAATCTAATGGAAAGAAACACCAAAATCTGTAGCAGGTTACTATGAACGGTGTGAGTGGTAATTACATGAAAAATTCAGGTCATCAACAAGGTGGTAAAACATCAAGGCTTATCTCTGAAATAGTCTCCTGAAAATATATAACAGTGCATTTGTTGGTACTCCACATGTCAGTCTGTTCTGGAGATGTATTTTAGAGAATCGTTTTGGAGTGACTTTCAGAGAGCCATTATGCAATAATGTATCAAAAGGAGCATCAAAAAAAGGTATAAGACTAAGCAATGATTACCTCCATCCCCAACTTACTAAATTACTGCTTGCAACTATGGAAACTGAAAAAAGAGATGCAAAATGCCAAGGTCTTCAAGCACTGAAGTCAGTACATTACCTTGCAGAATCCCAAGGCACAAGGATGCTGGCAAGAAGCAAAGAACACCTGAACCAAAGCAAGCATGTGAAATGTTCATTCTCAATATACAACCTGCCAGGTGTTGTTTCAGAATCTTGCAGGATTAATACATAAGGGAAAAAGCAGGGGGACTTACTGGTTTTTTTGTATGAGAGCACAGAACTCACAGGCAGCTCTGATTTGGGGAAAAGATAAGGGCCAAAAGTTTTGTGGTTGGTTTGGCTCATCTTAATCACTGAATTTATGGCCCCACCAAGTATATTTGTGAAATAAATCACAATCTAGTATCAAGTAACAGAAACTATAACAGTGCTGAAATACCATCACAAAACATTTTTCACGAGGTATAAATTAATGTTAGGATTTTATTAAATTGCAAGAGGGACAATGAGGAGATTGCTTTAAAAACAAAACCAATTCCTTGTCAGCATCAAAGAACCAGATGGTGACAAAGCGTAATAAGACTCAAGATGGGATCCGATCACTAGGTCACCAGGGGACAAGGATGGGCATGATGTACATCAAGCTGGATTTCTTTCCAGGATGAAGAAGCATTGCCCTGCTGCCA
Source organism: Calypte anna (assembly GCF_003957555.1). Lineage (NCBI taxonomy): Eukaryota > Metazoa > Chordata > Aves > Apodiformes > Trochilidae > Calypte > Calypte anna. Next base: position 9,852,894 of record NC_044252.1, read on the forward strand.
TTACTTAACAGTCTGGCAGTTTACATGGAAAGACTGAAACAGAAGAGACTGACATGAGAAGAAGAAATGAAATACTAACTCTGGAATTTACCAGCTACTTGCCCTACATGGTCCATCGTCAGAAGATAACAACAAATAGAGCCAGTGCTTGGAAATGGAGAAAACCTCCTATATTCTAAAGTAAACTTAATCTGAAACATGAGACCCTCACATCTACCATGACTAGGAAGAGAAGGGCAGCTGACTCAAATGATGCTTCACAGGCGAGGTGATACATGAGGTAATTGTAGCTGCTGCTGCTCACAAAAGGAGAGCGCAGGTCAGCGGGAGTGCCTGGTTCTAAATTTTAGTTGTTCTGGGATAGTTGTGACGTTTTGGCTAAAGGACAGTAGCAACAAAGAAATAAATCACTCTGAATGGTGACAGAACTTGATCCAGTTGGAGAAGATAAGTATTTCGGCTGTCATCAAGACAGACTCCGCTTGGCTTGCCTGAACCAGCTTTTCAGACAGCTTTTGGCCAACAAGAATCCGAAAACCCTGGATGCTACCCTTACTGTGTATTACCTGCTGGAAGAAAGAAGTTCTCAGAAGCCTCTATTCAGTGGCCATAATCCCATCTCTGTACCTCCAGATTAAAGAAGGGAGTTAAAAAATTATCATGGCCAAACAGAAAAGTGAAAGGATAAGCCTCTAAGGAAGATGTAAATTTGAAGACAGAACAGGAATATCTATTTAACCAAAAACTTCTCAGTCAAATAACAATGACCTCTTTGTAGAAAGTGTAGAGACAGAGAAAAATAATTCATGACTTATAATATCAGAAGTTAACTCTTTCTCAGGGTGCTCGACTCCAGCTTTGTTCATTTCTAAAGGGTAGTTACAGGGACCCTTTCTCAAACCTGACCAATCTCTGTGATGACACAACATCTGTAAGTATGGATGAGCAGTAAGAATGAGCACTTCTTTGGACAACCAAAATCAGAGAAACTAGCAAAATACAATTATTCCCACATTACTGTATAAAACATTGAGCTTCCCTGAAGCTCAGTACCTGAGCATGGAAATCACCAGTTTTAGGTGCAATAACTGATTCTCTTCAACCTCCTGAAAATATGCAGCCCACAATATGCAGCCTGTTCCTTGTGTTATACGCAATCACAGTCAATCAGACCAAATAGAGTTCAAAATGCAAAGCTCAGCATTAGACTTGAACTAAGTAAATTTTCTGACAAGTTCTGGAAGACCTGAAGGGCAGAAATCAACAAGCTGTAATACATTGAGCAGCTTACATACTATTTTGACCTGTGACATACATTGCAATATCCTTTGTGATGAGATTATCTGTCTAGAAATTAATCTGTACAGCAGGTGAAGGACATCTAACCATCTAGAAAAAGTGTTATGCTGGACCTTGTTCTCACCAACAGGGAAGGGATGGTGACCAGCATGAGACTCAGGGACAACCTTGCCTGCAGTGATCATGAAGCACTTTAATTTAAGATCCTCAGGGCATCTAGGAAGATGTATTCCAAGCTTACAACCCTCGCCTTTAAGTGTGCAGACTTTGATCACTTCAGTGATTTGCTGGCCAAAGTACAGTGGGACAAAGCCCTAGAGGGAAGGGGCGCCCAGGACATCTACTTAGTATTTAAGGATCACCTTTTCCGTGTCCAGGAACAAGGTGTACCAACAAAGAGGAAGGCAGGAAAGAATGCTAGGGGACCTGCCTGGATGAACTGGAGCTCCTGGACACATTATCACACAAAAAGAAACTACAAGGAATGGAAGAAAGGACAGCTAGAATGGGGGTCATATAAGGAAGCTGTCTGAGCAGCAAGAGACCTAGTTAGAAAAGCCAAAGCTCAGAACTAAATCTAGCCAGGGAGATCAAGGGGAACAGCAAAAATTTCTGTAGAAATTCTGAAGATCCAGGGAATTATAGGCTGGTCAGTCTCACCTCTGTGCCCGGTGAGATTATGGAGCAGACCCTCCTGCAGGCACTGCTGAAGCAGAAGAATAACAGAGGTGACTGGATATAATCAACACAGTTTCACCAAGGGCACATCACTCCTGGAAAACCTTGTGGCCTTCTAAGAAAAGGTCACAACATCAACAGATAAGGGAAGAGCAAGCAATATCATTTAGCTGGACCTGAGCAAAGCCTTCAACACTGTCCCGCATGACATCCTGGTCTCCAAGCTGGTAAAACATGGGTTTGATGGATGGACCACTTGGTGGATTAAGAAGTGGCTTGATGACCATACCCAAAGAGTGGTTGTCAATGGGTCCGTGTCCAGGTGGAGGCCAGCGACAACTGGAGTCCCTCAAGGACCAGTGTTGGGACTTGTCCCCTGTTTAAGATCTTTGTCAATGACACTGTCACCATTTGAACAGGATGAACTAAAGAGGAAGGCTTTTCAGACTCTGAGAGGGGCAGGGTAGACAGGACTCAACACGGAGTTCTCTGTGGTTGACCCTGAGTAACCTTGGAAAAAACATGAGTAAATGGGATGGCAAACCCATTGCTACCCTGCATGCAAGAGTACAGGACCTGCAAGGTAATACCACTGGGGGTAGTGTTTCCAGAAGGATGGTTGCTCCAATCTCTCAAGGACCATCCATTGCTGGCCCCAGCTGATGGGTCTACAATCCAACTGTGAGTCAAGGAAGTAAGAGAGAGGGCCCAGTTTGCCACACAAACCCTTCTGTTCAGTGTGGGCACTGTACTCAGCAGCAGAGTGCAGGCCCCAGTTTGCTTTCACATGGTGGGGTGTCCAGTACACCTGGAACTGACTGCCTCAGTGGTGGAAGTGTAGTCCCACCATCTGGCATGGACTAATCCACACTGCACTGGAGAAGGGTGGAGCTCCAGACCATCTGCAATATATTGACACTATTGTTGTATAAGGTAATACAGCTGAAGAAGTCTTTGAAAAAGGCAGGAAAGTAATCTGCATACTACTAGAAGCTGGTTTTGCCATAAAGAGAAGCAAGGTCAAGGGACCTGCCAGAGAGATCTAGTGGCTGGGAGTTAGATGACAAGATGAGCACCGGCACATCCATAGGGATATGGTCATCAAAACTGCAACCATGTCTTCACCCACTAATAAGAAAGAGATGCAGACCTTGGGTGGGTGGAATTTTGGAGCATGCACCTTCCTTGGTACACTCAGACTGTAAAACCCCTTGATGATGTCACTCAAAAGAAAAATGGTTTTACATGGGGCCCTGAACAGCAACAGGACCTTTGAGCAGATAAAACGAGAGATCGTCCATGCAGGGGCCCTGGGACCTCTCTGAACACGACAGGAGATGAAAAATGTGCTCTCCCCAGCAGCCAGTGATAATGGTCCCATGTGGAGCCTCTGGCTGAAAGCACCCAATGAGACTCAACGCTGACCCCTAGGGTTTTGGAGTCAGTAGTATAAATGTGCAGAGGCCAACTACACTCCAACTGAAAGAGAAATATTGGCTGCTTATGAAGGGGTTTGAGCCACTTCAGAACTGACTGGTACTGAGGCAACCTCCTGGTACCCCATCTGCCAGTTCTCAAGTAGATGTTCAAGGGGAGGATCTAATCTATGTGCTATGCCACTGATGCCACTTGGAGCAAGTGGATTGCCTTGACAACACAGTAAGGTCAAGTAGGGGGCCCTGATCATCCAGGCATCATGGAATTGACTACAAACTGGCAAGAGGGTAAAGATTTTGGAATGCCACCAGATGAGATAGTGAACTGTGCCAAGGAAGTCCCTCCATATAATGAACTTTCAGATGATGAGAAGTTTGCTCTCTTCACCAATGGATCCTGCTGCCATGTAGGAAGTCAGTAGAGGTGAAAAGCAGCACAATACTGTTCTTGGGCTTGAAAGGCAAGTGTTGTGGTGGCATGGCACCCCAGAGAAGATTGAGTTAGACAATGGCATGCATTTCAAAAACCATGTCATAGACAACTGGGCTAAAGAGCATGGTGTAGAGTGGATATACCATATCCCCTATCATGCATCTGGAAAAATTGAACGCCACAATGGCTTGCTGAAAACCACCCTGAAAGCAACAGGTGGTGGGACTTTCAAAAACTGGAATATGCATTTGGCAGAAGCCACTTGGCCAGTTAGCACTAGGGGATCAATCTATCAGTTGAGCTGGTCCTGCTCAATCAGACCTTTTACATAAAGTGGGTGGGGATAAAGTCTCTGTTGTGTGCAAAAAGAACCTGGTGGGAAAAACTGTTTGGGTCCATCCAGCTTTGGGCAAAGACGAACCCATCTGTGGTGTTGTTTCTGCTCAAAGTCCGGGATACATCTGGTGGAATATGCAAGGAGGATGGGGAGGTCCATTGCATATCACCTAACTCTAGACAAGAGAATCTAGTTTCACTTTTTATAGTTTTAATTGTTATATAACAGTAATTAGTTGTATTAAGTTTTTTTTTCCCCCACAATAATGCAGTGGTGCCCAAGAGTCTCAGGAAGAGTTTGCAGCACATGAGGGCATGAACCCTGACAGACCCTGTACCATCTGTCTTGCTTTGAGAAACTGCCATGATGAGGATCTGCAGCCTGGACTTAACAAAATCTTGTTTAAAGACAGGGCATCTCCAGGTGAATGAGTATGGAGAGAAATGGAATGGAATAAGGGGTGGAATGTCACTATTTGAACAGGAGGAAATAAATAAGGAGGGCTTTTCAGACTCTGACAGTGGCGGAACACAAGGGGGGGGCTCTATTCCCTCCCATTTTCTGACATACTCTATAAAAGATCAGAAAGCCAGCAGCTCCTCCCTTTTTTTCCTCTCACCTCCTGCTGACCATGTTGCTGTTCATTCCTGCCAGCTCGCCACATGCTACTGGGTTGTGTATATATATATACATATATACATATTATTTTTTTGTTCTTTGTTACCTTATATGTTATTACCTTTCCCTCATGTTAGTAAAATCTGTATCCACTTGTTTTCAGTTTCCAACTGAAGGTCTCCAGTCTCTATTCCCCTTTTATCTTCCCTTTGTGGGGGGGACAGATAGAGAGGAATTCTGTCATTAGGTTTGTGGCCTGCCCAAACTGCTAAATCCTGACAGACATGGATGGTGGCATTGAGTGCACCCTGAGGGAGTTTGCTGATGACACCAAGCTGTGTGGTGCAGATGACATGTTGGAGTTGGGGACCAGAGGGACCTTGTCAGGCTGGAGAGGTGGGCCCGTGCCAACCTCATGAAGTTCAACAAGATCAATTCCAAGGTCCTGCATCTGAGTCAAGGCAATCCCAAGCACAGGCTGGGCAGTGACTGGCTTGAGAGCAGCCCTGAGGAAAAGGATGTAGGAGTGCTGGTGGATGAGAAGTCCAACATGAGCCATCAGTGTACACTTGCAGCTCAGAAAGTTAACTGGATCCTTGGCTGCATCAAGAAGCATGGCCAGCAGGTCGAGGGAAGTGATTTTTCTCCTCTACTCTGCTCTCATGAGACCCCATCTGGAGTATTGCATCCAGTTCTGGAACCCTTTCTACAGGAGGGACATGGACGTGCTGGAATGTGTCCAGAAAAGGGCCAAAAGTATTATCAGAGAGCTGGAGCACCTCTCCTGTGAAGACAGACTGAGAGAGTTGGGGTTATTCAGTCTGGAGAGTAGAAGACTCCAAGGAGACCTTATTGTAGCCTTCCAATATCTGAAGGTGCCACAAGAAACCTGGGGAGGGACTTTTTAGGATGTCAGGTAGTGATAGGACTAGGGAGAATGGAGTCAAACTAGAGAAGGGTAGATTTAGATTGGAAGTCAGGAAGAAGTTCATCATAAGGGTGGTGAGACACTGGAACAGGTTGCTCAGGTTGAAGAGCTGGTGGAAGCCCCATCCCTGGAAGTTTTTAAGACCAGGCTGGACAGGGTTCTGAGCAACCTGATCTAGTGGGAGGTGTCCCTGCCTATGGCATGGGGGTTGGAACTAAATGATCTTAAAGGTCCCTTCCAGCCCTGAAAACTCTATGATTCTATGATCTCAGAACCTCTCGTGAGAATCTGGGATGAACAATTTCTATACGGTGGGAGAGCCTGCAACAGTGCCACCTTAAGAATTCTCCAGGGTCTGCCTCAAGAACAGACCACAACATAGGACAGTCCCTTGTGGTTCCCTTGTTTATTGTTTCTTGCTGTGTAGCGAGATGTTAGGAAGGGTGACCACACTGCACTGATCCCTGGAAAGAGGGAAATCTGTAGCCAGCACATGACTAATTTAAGGCTTGTACCTCAGCTTTGCAGAAATGTATTTGTTAGGATCCTGGATACACCTGGCTATCACTTACTGCTCTTCCCATTTGCCCAGGATGACCACAGCAGGCACAGGGGACTTAGGCACTAACCAAGATCTGTCATTGCTGTGAGTCACAATCTGTCATATCATCACAAACTGAAATTAACTGTGGTTGACATGAATAAAACTGTCTGACAACCAAGTAACTTAAGAACAGAAAACACAACGCGCACTGATGGTGATAACCATCACAAAACAGCCTGCTTTATAAAGCAGCCACACATAAATTGCCATTGAGCACCAAGTCCTTAAGACTGGTCCTCCAGCAACAGAAGATCACACTGCAGGAATAGATTAAGGGTGCACCTCTATTTGCATTTTAGTTCAGATAAACAATACAGTTTTAAAATAAATATCCTATTCACCACCACCTACCACACTTTGGTTCACATCAGGTGCAGCCAGTGTGCACAAACTGAATTCCTCCCAGATGAACCTGATGTGGAAGATGTGCCACCCATCACTAACTAGCAAGCATTCAGTCCATGGGATCAGATGAAAAGTAATCTGAAGTACACCCTTTGTCCATGAAATCTGTGCACTATAAAGTAGAAAGCATAAAGGACATTGGATCCTCAGCACCAACTTTTTCACCTCCAGATCTGCTCCTACTGCATCACATGAGCCACTAAAGTAGATAGAGCATCAGATGCTATGGCTCCTGGTTTGTTATTTGGATCAACATATCTGCAGCAAAGCTGCAGCTGAATCCTTAGTGACTGCAATACTCAAGAGTATCTGGGATAATATAAAACACAAATTTAAAGCGAGAAGGATCACTAGAAAAGCCTGGTTCATCACTACTGGGTTACATAGTAATAAACTCCATTAAATCCCTGATTTTACTGTTATGTGATTAAAATAATCAAATGCTTGTACAGTGTTAAACTGCTGATGCTGTAGCATAGGTTGTTACTTATTTTAGCCATTCATATGGACATAGTATGTTCTGTGTGCTATGGACATTATTCTTATCAGTGTTCCCAAGAGCAGGAAAAAACCCAACAATAACCACAGAATAAGGCACTTTCCCATTTTTTTTTCACATTTCTGTGTGGAAAATATTTATCAAATTTTGCTAGAACAACAAAATAAAAAATATCCCAGAGACATTGGTGACCTTCTAGCACTGAGCTGTTAACTTTCTGTTGTTTTCCTTCCAATAGACAGAATCAGGCTCTTGTTTCTTGAACTTTATGTGACATTTCTCAGGCATTTTCCTGTTTGTTAACCAGTGACGTTTGAACGACATTATACATTATATGTGATTTTATTCATTCTTACATGTGATTGCTACAAGGCAATTACACAAGAAGAGACCTCATAATGACAGCAAGTAAAATCCCCTCAAAGACCTAAAAACTTATTAGAATAGTAAATACTTCAGAACAGCAGACTTCAGATAAATGCTACTTTCAGATCTTAGGTCAAGTTTTGCATTTATGTATCAAATGCAAATCCAGCAACCTTAACTGAATTGTGCAGGAGGTAAGTAGCTGTAGAGTTCATTTGTCCTGCCCAGTGCCACAAAGACTCATTTGAAAAGAAAAAAGAGTATCAAAAAGAAGAAATTGACATATTCTTTCATGTCAGACGGAAAAAAGAGGAAAAGAGAAAAGTCGAATGGCAGTGGATAGGAACAAAAGGGAACCCATAATTTGATTTCATGAACCTACCCCTAGTAACACAGGGTCCAGCTGTCACCACACATACTGCAGGCTTCACCACTTCTAGCTCAGACACTGTGCCACCACTAACTCCTTCAGCAGGAGGTTTTGAGCTCTTCTATGGAAAACCAGTGATCCAAGGGTCCATTCACAAAAGTCCGACAACTCTTACTATGAGCTGCTCTCCAAGTCCACTGTATCCAGCAAGGACAGCTCAGTCACTCAAACACACCCCCCACACCCCTATCCAGAGCACAGAATTCATTCTACATTTGTGCAACTCTTCTGGCAGGACAGATGGGAAGAAGCAGACGCCTGTTGCTCCTTTGCTTCTCTTACTTCAAGGCTTCTCTGTCCTTTTTATCTCCTTCATCACAGAGCAACATCTGGATGAAGGACATGCATTTTTTTTTCCAGTGAATAAAATGTATTAGCAAAGAAACAAACACAGGGATTTACTGGTCAGCTCATCAGCTCTTCCTCTCAGCCTAATGCTCTAAAGTATTTATGAGGCCTGGAGTTTTAAAAAGGCAGAAATTTTAGAAAGCTCTCCACAAGCTAAAATTGGTGTTTATTTCTTCTTGGATAAAAAGACTTGTACATATACAAGCCTGTTCCAAATTTTAATGCTTTTGAGTACTATGCCACTTAGAGAAAGAACCTTGGCAAAAATGACAAAAAATAGGAACTCACCATTTTTTTTTTCTGCTAATAATGTATAGATACGTTGTGTACCAGAGACATAGAATAAGGCAAACCCAGTGTATACATAAAAGAGAAGTACAACCTAAGGGGGGAAGTCAGGGCAAAAGTATTGAAAAGGAACTAGACTGTTCCGTTTCCATGAACTGAAAATACATAGATATATGTGTATTTTTTTCCCTCATGCTTTATTTTTGCATAGAAAGACTGGTAGCTTAAGAACTCCCCTTGAGCATACTGAACAAAGTAATTCCCACCTCAGCTTCTGTTACAGCTCAAGCTGAACATTTGGCTTTGAGTCAGCTGCATGTCCTGAAATAGTACACAAACTGAGGATGAACAAAGTCATTGAGAATATTCTGGCATCACTTCCTTGCTCTTGCTGTGACCATATGCAGAGTTACAAGGGCTTTCTTTTATTATTATCCTTTTCAAAATAAGTATATTGCTTCCTTCAGAAGGCTAAATAGTGCCTTGACCAATAAAAAGCAACTTGGAGCTCTCTGATTAGTCTGCACCAGTCTGTCCAGTGACCGATTTCTCATTGCTCTCATTGCTGGATGCCACAATACTCACTAAACGTTGACTTAACCAATTAAAATCTACTACTGTTTGTCTCCACACCCTCTTTCTGTGGCCCCAGAACAGGTCCCGACAAAGACATCTGATAAGCTCTGTCCTACGAGACCCCACAGCAGCCTCCTGGTGTTGTCACCAGCAACCCACAACACACTCCACAGACACAGCGGGGAGAAATAAAGGGGACGGGGCAAAGAACAGAAATCCTTCAGGTTTTTAGTAAATGACACTCAGAGGTCCCAAGCGCCAGGAGGCTTCTACGTCCTGTACACTTCGTACCCTTCCTATTTTTTTTCCTTGCACCCTGTGGCCTCGCTGGAAGAGGAAGCCTGCCAGATCTGCTTCATCAAGGACTCGGCCTTCTCTGTCCTCGGGGGAGGGGAGGATGCCTCCTCCTCCTCCTCTCTCCTGACGAGGCGGGAGCGCACCTGCGGGAGACGGGACGCACAGGGCACCGCCACCCGAGCCCAGGGAGACGCTGGCTGCCAGCCCGACCCTGCCCCGCACACGCAGCCGGCAGGTCGGAGCACGATCACGCCCGGGCGACGCGGGACCTACCCGGGAGGGCGGGATGACCGGCAGCCGGGGTGCAGGCAGCGGGGGTGGCTCCCCGGCCCCGGCGGGACAGGATTGGGGTGGCGGCGGCCGCCGCGTCCCCTTCCCGGGGCTCCTCAGGGCGGCGGGGCAGCGCCAGGAGCCAGCCCGGCGCGGCAGGGCGGCCGCATGCCGCCAGCGTTGCTCTGCCGGCCCCGGTCCCGGTCCGGTGCGGCCCGGCCCGCCCCGCCCCGCGGCAGTAACTCGTGCGGCGGCAGCCGCGCGCACAGTGACGTCTGCAGCCCCGCGGGCTATTTATAGCCCGGCGATTGGATTTCATTCATGAAACGGCGGCCGCGCGTAAAGGGGCGGTGGCGAGAACCGCGCCCGCAGCCTCCGCCCGCCAGAACCCCCAGACCCGGCACCAGCGCACTGGAGGCTCTTTTGACGAAACTAGCCAAAAATTAACGACTGCACACACACATATCTCTACATACGTCTTTAAATATCTAAATGCATAAAGAACGCATAGGTCCTGAAGGCCTCCCTGGATGGTCCCCTCACCTGGCTGCACAGTTTCTTACTGCAGGCGCTGCTGTGTTTTGAAACTCCCTCTCTCCATTTTAACTAACACCGGAACCCTTCATTTAGAAGGGTGCACACAATTAAAGCGCAAACCCCCTTAAGTTGACAGTCGAGTTTTATGGCCAGTGCAAGTGGCTCAAGGCCCTGTCGGTAGCTAAAGCAAGCACTCACGATTTAGCCCAGGCTCCCTGCTAAAACATCACTCTTCCCCTGTTGTGTTTACCACTTGATGTCAACAACAAATTCAAGTAACCTTTTAATGCAGTGAGGGGCATGGGCACAACTGGTGTGGGTAAGCAAACTTATTTGATGCAGTTGTAGCTTGCTGAAAGGCAAATACTCTCTTAGAGCAACCTTGACTCACACATTGCAGAGTCTTATAACAACAATAGTAATTTTTCTAAAAACATAGAGTTGGTTCTAAAGTCCTATGTCCAATAGCAGCCAACAATACCAATAACAGGTTAACAGCATCCAGATTCATTCAGTTGTAGTCAAATACATTTTTCAAATACCCAGAAGCCAAACTCCCATTAACCAGGTCAGACTGTGACAATTTTCAATTGAGTACATCTATGTCAGGAAAAATTACAGTTTGCAGCTTTATATCACAGGAGGCTATTAGGTACAGAAGAACAATGTGCATCACTACAGATATCACAGAAAGATGTTACATTCCTAGCATTGCACAGTCTTTGAATGAACAAGACAAATGCATCAGAAACTAAAATAACTCTCACTTGTGTATCTGCTTACAATCAAAGAAATATCAAACTGATAATGCAGTCAACAAAAAGTAAATAAATGTCAAATCCTATAATGCTACGACCTAATGCCCTAAAAAGAGTATTAATTTTACTGGACTGTTTCATTATGGCAAATCTTAATTTCTAATTACTATATTTGTTTTCCTGTCTAAATGATTATTTTCTGAAGATAAATGATGAAGACACTCTATGTCTCTATTAAACACACCTAGAAAACTGCTACACACGGAGTGTTACTGTCATAACAGCTAAGTTAGCATCATGTCAGAGAAATTCATACAAAGCAGCATTATTTGCTCTGATACTGACTCAGGAAATATTGTACTATAATATAAGAAGCCCTCTATATCTGCTTGCAAGCTTATTACAGAGATTTTCTGAAGGAATAAAAGGGCAGCAAGAAGGGAGAAAGTGTTATTTTTAGTGCATACAATATAGTTAGCAGACTACAGCAATGGCAAAGATTATCCAGGTGGTTAAAAGAAAAACAGGTCTTTGCTTTTGATGGGGATAAAGAAAAGGTCTTGAGTTTCTTCCTCTTTTACCTATTTCATCAAGGGGTACCCAAAGCCTAAAGGCTTCTGCAGCTGTGAACACAGCTGTGAACACACCTAAAGGCTACTCTGTAGTTTCCATTTTAATGACCATCTACAGCTACTTTTGCCATTCGGTGCTTTCCTACCACAAACATGCAACTTCTTATATAATTAGGATTGTAACTTTTACAGTAAAGTATAAAATAAAAACCCAGGATGTCTAGAATCCCTCTGCTCTTTGACACATAATCCTATTGAACTGTATTTACGTTTTTCCAAACTTACAAACAGTAGAGTTTTGGCCATAAACTTGGGTGACACACCTTGAGAAGTGGCTGGAATGCATCCCTAAGAGGCAGAGCAACAAACAGTTTCTAGGCTTTGCTACAAGAGAGTACAGTAATAAACCACAAGAATTTCCACTGAGTTTGCATAAGCATTAAAAACATCAGAGTGATAAAGCTTCATTCAATTAGATGTTTACGTATTCTAGGTAGCAAGCTTGGAATTTTTTTTTCTTTGTTTGCTTTCAGGGCAGAATAAAAACTATCAAGGAAACAGAGAAATGGAAAATCTCCATCTAAAGGACATAGCATTGGACTATGGCTGGCATTTAACTATTGAGTCTGCTTTTGCCAAGTCCATACAGCTTTCCAAAACATGATTATGGGCTGTTAAGTGTGCCCCATCATTGCATCTCCATTTTGTGCTTTTAACACCACCATACAACTTAGAGAATAACCAGATGAAAAAGAATAATAATTTTAAAAATGCATTCATACCCATGCAGAATTCTACTTATTCAGAGTTATTTTAGTTTTCGAAAACACAAAACAGAGTTGAAAGTGCAAATCTAAAGGTATGCTCCCATATGCTCCAATATCTTAATTTTTACTCTGGGGCAAAATTAACCTTTTGTTTTTGAGAATATATTTCTCAGACAATTAAAAACCATCAGGAGAGAACATCAAGTTGTGCATAAACCATAACTGAATTTACAAATAACCTTTCTAGTCATGAATCTGAAGAGTTAGTTTAACTTCAGAGGCTGCTCCAATGTGCAGTGTTAGCAGAACTCCTTTGGGAGCTTTCTACCAGCTCAGAAATGCTGAAGCTCAGTGCCCTCAGGCCCTTCCATCCTCTGCACTCCTGAGACACCAGAGAAAAGCTCAGTAGTAATTTTGAAAAAACACTGGTCAAGAATAACATGAGGTGCAGGAAGAGGGGACTACAAGCACTTCAGCTTGTTTGTCAAGACTCCACTGGAAGAAGAGGAAATGGAATACTCTGGGATTCTTAGCACCCCATTATAATCTAAGAATAATCATAAAATCATAGAATTGGCTGGGTTGGAAGGGACCTCAGAGATCATCGAGTCCAACCCTTTTACCACCATTGCGGTTGCTAGACCATGGCACTGATAAGTCTGTGCTTTTTTTATATTACTGTTTACCAGAGAAAGTCTATATTGCAGACACATCAAGACTTGAGGCTGTGGGGAAGCCAAGTGTTCTTTCCTGTATTAGAGGTCCAGGTGGACTCTATGAAAGATACTTCCTAAGATAAACAAACACAAATAAATCTAGTGATGTGGCCTGTTGCTCCCTCTGAGGACACACTCAGGTTTTTCATCAGGACAATTCAGATTATTTCCTCTCTGCTTTATGTAGTACCAGCCCAGCAGAAATGCAGTTTCCTAAGACAAGTTACACACACTGACAATGCCAGCATGGACAAATGCAGGACTGGCTTGAGTGTGCACTGAGGACAGAGCTGACATTGCAAACTCAGCCTGGGACAGTCCAAAAATGAAACTCAGAACAAACTTGAGTTCCTCTTGAGTTCCTTGTCCTCTCTTATCTCTGGATGCAGAGGCCCTTCATATTAGAAGCCTTTAAGAGCATTTAAGATTAGAAGACTGTTAGTAGTTATAAGTTTAAATGCATAGGAATTAAGCAAAAAAAAAAAAAAAAAAGGAAGTTAAATCATCCCATATGGGCTCCCTGTTGTATATGGCTATCTCACTGGGACAGAAGATTTTCTATACTGCTTTCAACAGTACAAAAGAACATGAATGAATTAGGTATAATTAAAATAAGGGGCCATGTAGTAATTCAGTTATGGACTTCACCATCCACCCATTGTATGTAATATACGTCGTTTCAGTCAACTGGCAGCATGCAAACTAAAATATTAGAATTATTCAGCTCCTGTCATTGAAGTCTACATTCTTCCACAATTATCTTAGAGGCTTTAATTTTATGTGGACAGATTAAAATAATTTCCAACTACTGTAATGGATTGATATATATTCCACTAAATTTTATCTCTTAAAAATTCATAAAGAGAATAAATGCCTTGAAAAAAATGTTAATATGTATTCTATACCCATTGAAATAAAATTCAAGTAATTTCCTGTCAATACAATTTTTATATTAATGGATTTGAATTCAGAACTGTAATGCATCCCTGCCAAATGCTTATGCATCTACAATTAGCTTTCCCTTCAAAACTATTGTACATTGTACACAATCCATTTTTCCTATGGTGTAACAAGGATGGAGTTTAGTGTTTGATGTAAGGTGTTTCTATTAAGTGATGTCAACATCTATTCTCAGCCAACTGCCCAAGCTGATTAGGCCAACTGCATCTCTTTTCATACTGCTCCACACAATTCTCAGAGATGGAGACATGCAATTTATACAATGATATCTGCACTGTGTACAATAGACATTCTAACAGAGACCACTATGCATTTATTTGTAAGGGGTTTGTTGTTGTTCAGTGCTAAATGGATATATATATGTGTATGTACATAAATACAGAATGCTAAATATAATGAAAGACAATCATCACTTAAGAAACCTGCAATACAACAGAATTTATTGGTGCATTTTATGAATGATATATAGCACCAGTTATTTGCATTGTGAATTGTATTTCCACATGTGTTTTCACTAGGACAGGGATACAAAACGCTTAATATACACACACAGTTTAAACAGCTGGGTAAACATGAAAGGGATTATCTAGAGAAGGAAAATGCTAATACTTATAATTTGGAAACAATTATAAATTGTTCAGTGGGTTATATTTCAGCAATGCTGCAGTCTAATCACATGTAGGATATTGGCTTGTCTACCCACACTTCCATATTAAGCCTATTACTTATAGGACATTGATCTCCTAACAATATAATCACTTCTGCCTCTTGCTCTTTTGTTGTGCAATTGTGAGAATGTAGTTTCCTCTATAACACCTTGTTAGGTACCTGAAATATTAATTAAATGTCCTCTTAGCCTTCTCTTCTGCAGACCAGATAATCAGCTCCCTCAGGCTGTCTGTGTACATCTTGTTTCAGTCCCCTAACTGTATATTAGTGGTCCTTGCACCCTCTTCAACTGGTCAGTCTCTCTTCAGTATTGTTAATCCTGGAATTGGACACAGCATTGAGCCCCTCACTACGTTCATCCTCATGCAGGCACGTATATGGTTAGTCCCTATAGCTGGGAGAGTGCCCTGACTCAGGTATGTCTCAGCCTGTTCACTTGTGCTGTCAGCATTTCTCTCATGAAACCTTACAAAAATCACTATCTTTGCTACTGTACTTTTCTTTCTATAGGCTGGTCTTAAAAGAGAGTGGATTCGTTTGAATAGTTCCAGTTTGCAGTACCAGAAAACAAGCGAAATATAATTTTGGCTTAATATGAAGAACAGCAAGAAAAATAGGTGAGAGGTTACTTGAGTCTCCCAGTGAAAAAGTGGCAGAGTTATGGCTCACTGCATTCACAGCCCAGAGAGGACAAGACTGTACTCAGAATTTGTTGTAGAACACAATTTTATATTAGATGTGATAACTTTGACAAAGTTTATATTTGATGAATTTCTGCTTCTAGATCCTCAGAACTACAGCTTGGGTTAGAAATATTTATCAGCTTATAAACAGCTCCAAAGAGAAGCAAAATGAGAAGAACTGACTAGTAGGAGGATTTCTATTTGAACGTGTGTCATTTTGCTGTACAGCTAGGGAGTGAAACTGGAAGTGATTGCATCAAAGTGTCATAAGGCTTTTTCCTAACTCTCCAAAGCATGCCTGTGTAGTGAAATGAGGCATCCAGGTGCCACTAATTACCAGGTAGTGGGCATGAGCTTGTCTTAAGCCCACCTGTGCCTGATTAGGGTGGGCCAATAAAAGGCCCCCCTAATCCTACTCATGCGCAGTTGGGGCCTACCCTAATCAGGCACAGATGAGCTTAAGACAAGCTCATGCCCACTACCTGGTAATTAGTAGCACCTGGATGCCTTATTTTACTACATGCCTGATTTATCTGCTATGCCCAGTATTTAGGGGTTTTCCAAGGCACAGGAGATTCATCTTTAAAATCAATGATTTGCCCTCTATGGCAAGCTGTTGTATTGTTATATTTTATAAAGCTCACTGACCAAAATTACAGGCAATGCTATGCTTAATGCAGCTGTGAAAGGTGACTTATATAAGAACTAGTATAATATCTTGATAATTCTGTCTCTACCTACTGCTTCTGTTCACAGACTGGGACACACCAGAAATACATTTTCAGCCCAGAATAACTCTTTATTGTCACTTCACAGGACAACATTCACATATACATGAAACATTAATCTCAGTGCAAATACTCACACTGAAGAACTGATTTCATGCCTGTTCTAGATTACTCATTTATCTCACTCATAACATTGGCATCTGCACAATTGTTAAGAGTTTCTTAAAATATTTCTGCCATCTAATCAGATGTTAATGGATGGAAAGAACTAGGTAGAATGAGATGAAAGTCATAGCAAACAGGCAACTGGGGAAGACTTTTCATCTGTTTGACCTTCTGGCTTGCTGTTGGTCTCTGCCCTCTCTGCATGTCAGACAAAGGGCACTTCTGTGAGTAAGGAGTTTCAAAGAGCAGTGGTATCTTGTAACACCTTTATACTATAAGAGGAGGTTTTCAATGGCAAACACAGTCTTGGCTTCTCACTCTTGATCTGAGATATTGAGCTTTAAAAGACATATATAAATGGATCAGCTCTCATTCTTTACAGCCTCCCTGTTGAGGCTTGTAAAAATCATTTAATGCATTAAAAGCTTTGTGACTTTATATGCAGAAGAATACAAAATGAAGACCAAATTTTAGAAACTGAACTATTGGTCAAAGACTGCATAAATTCTACAGCATTAATAGAATTAATTATTAATTAATTAATTACAGCATTAATTAACTGCACTGACATGCCATTACTGCTCTGAGTTGCTTATACTGGTTCTATAAAGAGATGAGACCAATCTTGAACATAGACCTCTAATTACAGAAACTGGAAAGTGTAGTGGTGAGAGGAAGAAAAGCAAAACAGATTTTCTCTACTTTTTCTAAGTTGCCAATGACTAGTATTATTGGTTTCTGACTTCCTGCTTATAAACAAGAAGAGCATCCAACAGCCATATTCTGATCTTTACAGGATGCCAAACCAACAGAGTAGGATTAAGTATTAGAGTCAAGGGCAGCTTAATCTCACCATCATTAATCTTTGAGAAAGAGCCTTCTTAACTACAACTTACTCCTCTGCACCTCTGTCCCACAGTTAGCTAGACACAAAAGCAGAAGACTCCAATTGCAGTTTAAGAGCCTGATACAAATCCTACTGAAACTGATGGAGTCCACTGACTCCTCTTCAGAGGGTTTCATTTCAGGTGATAAATCAAGCAAGAGTCCACAGAATTGCTTGCAGCATTATACAGCAAACCCGAGCAATGCTGAGGCTGTGAGTTCGAGCCTCACCCTAAGGGTGCTGAGCTCTAGTAGCACAACCAAGTTAGTGAGGTGCTGAGTCAAAAGCTCCAGTGGTTCAATCAGGTTAGTGCAGTGCTCATAGAAGCAGTACAAAAAAAAAGCAATACTGAGGTTGTGACTTCCACTATGAGCTGAGCTTGTGTTCCAGGCTTCACCTTTTATTGGCCCCCCAGTCCTGCTCATGCGTAGTTGGGGCCCACCTTAATCAGGCACAGGTGGGCTTAACACAAGCTCATGCCCACTGCCTGGTAATTAGTGGCACCTGGTTGCCTCATTTCACTACACAGCATACCTGTTCTAGAAAGATGAAGACATAAATTAAAGTAGCTGGAAAAAACCAGCACTGAATGAAACACCTGTCACTTGAATATTTGCTCCATTAGGTCTTTCAAAGAATGCCCTGGTTTGGATTCCAATTCCCTGCCTAAGATTACACTGCAGATCTTCATTTATTTTGAATAGTGTGACTCTGCACATTAGCTACTCTGTGGCTTTAATAATTCAAATTTATATTCTAAGTCTCAAATTAGAAAATCCACATTTTCTAATTTTGAGCCATACACTTTTTTAAGTCTTACCTTTTTAGAAAGACCTTGTGCCTCTTACAACCATTTACACCAGTTTAATGATATGATTTAGTTACATTAGTACAGATTGCCTTGCAAAGACTGCACTTCTACAGCACAAACTTAAATACAATGTGTTAGACTGGCTTATATCAACAAAAGGTGTCTACTGCTCAAATATTGCTCATCTACTCTAGCAGCTTACTTCAATATGTCTAAGCAAAAGTAGTTACAACTTTTTAGTTTCCCCAAAGAGTCAAGGCTTTAGCTATCATACAGAAAGAATATTATTGGACTCAACTCTAAGAGACATCTTTTTCCCCCTGAAACACTTTCAATAAATTCTAGTAAAACTGGGTAGCTGAAGTATAATGCTAATTGCAGAAATAGCAGAGGAATGCACACAAGTGATCCATACAAGTGAATGCACAAAACTGATTCCAAGTGTAAGAAGCAGGGAAGGAAAGCACATTTCACCACTGGCTGTCTGATGAGGCTTTCCCAAATTATGTTTATTAGGAATAGTTATGAAGAAGGATTCTGTTCTTTGTTAATTCTGCCATTCAAAAGCCACAGACCATGAAAGCACATCTTTCTTGCACATATTTACAGTTTTTACAGAGGGTGTGGAATGTATTACCTCCAGGAGCTGTCAAAGTATCATTTTTACAGGCTTAAAATACAAATTAGACTAAAGACAGCTTAAAGGATTCAAGCTACTATGTACACTGTGTGATCTGCAAAGTATGGAGAAAAAGACATCAATTTCCAGTTACACATACACAAACAGATAACTGCAGCAATTAAATATGTCAGGAGCAGAATTTACCCTCATGAAATTAAAACCAAACTAGAACTACAAGCAGTGGTTTTGAACTTAATCAGGCAGTTAGGAAGCTTTATAAAAAAAAATAATCAAAGGTATTTCACAAACTCTCATTGCTTGGCAGTCATTTGCCAAAGCATCATGAATTCTACTAACAGCTATTTTTTTCTTTTTTCAGTAAAGTAGTAAGGCACATAGGTATTTACTTTTAAAAGAACCCTTTACAGACTTTTGTGAGTCAGGCCCAACAACGTTTTTCTGGGTAAGAATAGAAGAGAAGAACTACAAAGGTATCTGAATTGTCAGTTAAATTAAATTGCTAGACTCTCTGCTGTAGTAGCTAACACATATGTACTTATTTTATTCCACGGACTGTGAAGAAAGTAATTTCCAAGAGAGAAGAGGCTTCTTTAACCAGAGAGCTAAATTTACTACAACTCATCTCATAATGCCTCAAGAGACACACAAGCCCATAAGCAAACATACTGTGACCTGGCTATTAAGGAGCAAATAAGAGCAACACAAAGACCTTGCACAGATGCAGCCCTTTCTGACTCAAGCACAGTGAGAAGTTAGTGCAACCAACTTCTGTGCAGACCTGCGGGTCTCTTATCTTCAAGAAGTGAGACCCAGTCACAGAAGCAACAGAAACAATTGTGCAAATAGTGAGTTCACAGAATATATTTTCCCAGAACATTATTCTGTAACTAAATTACATAGGCTGTGTCTGTTACCCAGAAATTCATTTAGAGACAGAAAATCAGGCTGGAAAGTGAGATTCCACATTGAGAGCAGAGGTGAAGAGAGATACCAGAGTTCTGAGGTGTGCCATTTGCCTTAAAAAGTACTTGATTATGCTGAGATTGCTCTTAGTGTATATTAAATAATTCATGGGTTCACAACTTGCATACATGTAATATTATATACTGGCTTTTATGAAGTGCATTACCTATAAAATGACCTCTATTTTTGTTCACAAAGTATATGTTTGTCTTTGGTGATGTGCTGGAGGGGCTCATTAAATTACTAATGTAACTATAAAGCTATTAAATTACCAATTTTGAGGGAACAATCCAAAACACATTAAGATAAGCATAAATCCAAAGTAAACCATGAGTCTCTCCACTTCAGTGACCCTTCTATGAAGCTCTGAATGCTGAAGTCTTTCTCCTGGCAGCATTAACCCCTTTGTATGAACCTCCCCAACCAAAACACTGAAGTAGCTCTTTCTAGGGTGAATGAAACACTCTGTTAGTAGATAATGATGGGAGGGAGCACTTGGTTTGTGTTTACTTGAACTCAGGTGAGAGATTGCTCCCTAAGCTTCCTGACAAGATGCTTATATTTATTCACATTGTCACTATGTTTTCCCATGAACAAATATTTATACTTCGGAGGAAATGTTTCAGCTACATGTATCAAGCAGAATAAGAAATGTGTTCACTTCCCTTCTCTTTATTATGAGAAAACAATTTTGCTCACATGAGAAAGTAAATAAACAGATTCCCTAGAGATGCCTGGGAAGGGGGTCATTCTCATAGGGAACCCATCTTGAAAATACTGGCAAGCACACGAGTGTGTTAGATGACCTGTAGAGGTTCCATTTGTAATTGCAAGAAATTAATACATCAAAGAGTTATTGGTTGTTTCCTTTGTTCAAAGAAACAGACAGTTCTTGTACAACTCCATCAAAACAGAAGCATTTTCCCTTCTGACAAATTTTAGTAGCATGTTTATATTCCTAGCTGCATTATTGTAAGGTACATTTAATACATATGGCAAGACAGAAATCCACCTTTTGTTAAAGCTTCTGAGCATTTATAAACTGAGAAGGGAAATTTGTGAAAATTATTTAACTTCCTGACTATTTGAAAATTTGAGTAGGAGGCTACACAATTTCATCTCCTGAACTTCCTTACAACTTAAATTTTCCTGTGATACTAAATGAAGATGTCATTGGTTTTACTAGCTTAGAATCATAGAATCATATAATTGGCTGGGTTGGAAGGGACCTCAGAGATCATCAAGTCCAACCCTTGAACCACCGTTGTGGTTGCTAGACTATGGCACTGAGTGCCACATCCAGTCTCTTTTTAAATATCTCCAGGGACGGAGAATCCACTACTTCCCTGGGCAGCCCATTCCAATGTCTGATCACTCTCTCCGTGAAGAAATTCTTTCTAATATCTAACCTAGACTCCCCCTGGCACAACTTAAGACCGTGCCCTCTTGTCTTGTTGAAAGTTGTCTGGCAGAAGAGACCAACTTACATGCTTACTGCATGAATCAGTGAAGGTATGGGTGTGAAATTTGACTAAGCATTATTATTATGCACTTGCAACCCAGGCTGAAAAGAGCCCCACCTTTTCCCCAGGCTGCACAGAGCAGGGACAGAGAAAGTTGCTTGGTTGCATAAAAGGGTACTTGTGTATTTGTGGTACAAACTCTTTCTTCATCTCAGGATCTCAGTTGTTTCCTCCCTCTGCAGTTAGTCTGTGTAAGAATTCACTCTTGAAAAGTAGACTTAGCAACTTCTGTTTCTTTGATGCCTTGAAGAGCAGGACATCAGGTCAAAAGCTACTACATGCAGAAGCTGCCCATTACACTAACTCTGCAACAACAGAGATCCTTTAGACTTTTGTTTTTATCCACTGGGATGTCAGAACAGAGCTAACTAGCCCTTTAAGAGAAAAGATTAATTCTAGGACTTTTTGGTTAAGATTTTCAGTACAAAGTTCTCCAAGTCACAGATTCTATAAGTGTAAAATACCTGACCAAATGCTGCTGGGGTTTTGTTGTTGTTTATTTATTTGTTTTAATTTCTCTATGGGAACACTTACCTCACGAGAGAAAATAACGTTCACATCCATTTTTAACAGCTTGATCAAAAGCAGAATTCCATGAAAGTTATCTCATGTCCTTCTCTTACTGTGGCTCTCCTGAAAGTGAAAAAACAAAAGAGAAGAATAAACTCCACTATTTTCAACCTAATATTACAATACATGCAATATCACTGATATCTCATGACCCATTTTATATTGTAAAACAGGCTTGCTTGGTCAGCAAAACAGAGTTTCAAACAGGTAAACTGAATACCTCCATTAAAATACTAACTGGTCACTCCAATGCACTGAAGACATCATGGGTAGATAGATGAGCTTTTGAGCATAACTAGAGACTGATACAGCTCTGTCAAATAAAGCTGTTTCTTGAATGATTTTCCTGGATTTAGATTTTTAAAATCACCTTGAGTGTCAGAACCAAACACTGCTGTATCACAGTTAACCAGCCTTTCATAGGTTAGCTAAACTTGAGAAGGGTTTTTTTGCCTACCTTCAAGAAAGTCACAAGACTTTAAAACACTGGCTTACAGCCTGGTACTGTGTGAACTGGGACTTCTGTGTTGCTTCCACCTTTGGTCCCAAATGAAATCAGTTATAGAATCGCTGTTTAGTTAAATGTCTGCATTATTGTGGTTTGGTTCCCATCCAGGAATGAGGTTGAGGTTTTCCAAGAATCTAAGGTGGGAGCAACATTGATCTCACCTCAGACACTGCCCTAAAAGCAATGCTCAATGACACAAGTCACTTTCAGAGGTTTCATGCTAGGTTGAAAAGCAGAAGTGAAATGCAGATTGATTCTTCCACTGAAGAAACTAGTGACCTGTTGAGCTTTTCTAAGCATTTTGCCCTCCCTGACAGCAACATTTCAGAGATGAATTTAGGTCTGAAGTTAGTTTCTCACAGAAATTCCCACCTTTTGTAGATACACTGTGAAAGACAACAGTGAGAGCAAATACAGAAAATGAAGTAACACCTCATTTCACCTTTGTGGAGTAGGCAAGCCACTGGAATTGACCCCAGAGCTAGAGGCATGATCTTTATACATATCTCTCCATCTCTACTAATCTACTTATCCACAAGCATTTTAGTGGCAAAGACCATATCTGTCTTCCTGAACTGCTACATTGCATGCAGCCATGACTGTTGAGAATCTTCTCATCATCTTTTCTATTTTCTTCAGTCTGACTTTCTTCATGGCAGCTTCCACATGAAACTCCCTTTGTGAACCCTAAAAGTAACAGCCTTATCCCACATTGAAACAAAACCCCAGATAATGAATTACAGAAATGCATTAGCACACACTGGGCCCTCTAATTGTTTAAATACTGATTTTTGTGACACAGTCCCGTTCATAACTATTAATTTGTTTCTTTAGAACCAATGGTACTGAAGATGGTTTATCTGATCATTTCTGTGTTTGGCTGAGATCTGTAACATTTCAATCAGCTTTTCTCTGTTTTGTGCTCATTAAAATCTGGAGACTTGGCCTCCACAAAGATACACAGGGATCTTTTTCACTCTCAAAGCAGGTATGCAAAGCCCTTCCACCAGCTCATTCATAATTCTTTTTCTGAAATCATTAATTATTTACATTGTTGGCCCATTAAAGGCCACATTGAGTCTCTTCTCCTTGCTGAGAGATTTTTTTAATTGTTATGCTGTAAAGTCAGAGCAGTTGATTGAAGACTGTAAAAAGATAAAAATGTAGTTAAACCTGATTTTCATCATTACTGAAGCATAAGCCTAAAAGCTCCACAGAAAAAAAGTTTCTAGCCTCTATCCGCCCTGACTCTGAATTTTCTTTCCACTTTCTGGTTTTAAAGATTGTTGGGTCCACAAAAGAAAGGTTCTAATCTTAATTAGCATTGTGCTGCCTGATGACAACTCCAAATTAGAAACATCTCCCCTACTATGCTACTGCAGGCAGATCATCTATCTCTGTGATTATTATCTGCACTCAGAAGAACAGAGCAGCTAAACATTACATGCAGCTTCCTTATCTGAGTCTTGAGGAGCTCACAGTTGAGGAGAGAGCTGGCTTTATGTCACACTTAGCCTGTGAGCCTGCATGAGAGAGCATCAGTTCTGGCTGTGGCAGCACCATTCCTTCTCTCTTCCACCTGCTCCTCACCCAGGGAGGCATTACCTGAACTAATGCTCACCCACCAAATCAAGTGCTCTGTGGTGTTGTCTGCAGGACATGTGGTAAGGTCACTGTCAGCTGATGGAAACCAAAGCCAGCTGGAGCAAAGAGTAATTCAGTGAAGAATGTACTTATGTGGTCTAGGACTCCAAGGTAGGAAGAGGAGGAGCAGGTGGCTGTTGCTGCAGGTTGGCAGGTGATCTAATCACAGTGCAAACCTGACACAGAAGGAATGCAGATGAGACCATGTGGAACACTGGGCTCCCTGGATGCCTCCTTGGAGCCAACACATAACAGGGCATGTGTGAGCTGGCCCAGGAGTCTCTTCTGCTGTGGACAAGACATTCCTCTATTGCAATGACACTGGAGGGAACTCAGATAAATTTTCTCCTCAAATCCACTCCAGCTTCACCTGTGGGTTGTTCAGTAGCCTGGGCTGATCCAGACTTTTTCCACCATGTGAGGTTTGTTTGGTTTTGTTCATGCGGTTTTGTTTTTTTCATTGTTTTGTTGTTGTTTGTTTTTTTAAGATTATTACCAAAATGACAGCAATAAAGATTTTATCTTTTTATGCTACTTAAGAGCTTTCTTTTACTAGCCTATCATATCCTTGTATTATTTTCACATTTCTGTCACATCACAGATTTCCAGTACATCTGCCCAGAAATTCTTCAAACGAACATCAAGAGGATTATGTGGAAGTAACTGCTAATAAGCATGAAGTTTCTACTTTGTTTAATATGATCTTACTTCAAACTTCAACTTTAGAAGCTGAAATACTGCAAGAAGTTCAAGTAAAAGAGCAGAACCTTAGCTGACTGTTGTAATCTTTACTATGACACACCTCACTTACTGTACATTACATGGTTGAATAGACAGTAGAAATTTTATTTCCCATTGATACCTAACCCAACACTTCCTCTCAACATATTTTCAAACCTTTCATGCTCCAGAATCCATAGTATATGCAAATGTTTTGCCAATCAATGTCAGTGCTTTTTCTGCGTTTCCCTTAGAGATGAATGTATTGATTACATAAACAAAAGTAACTGATGACATGTGACGTAAATACTTTTATTTAACTAAGTACAAATGATGGGGTTTGGCTAGAAGTTGACAATCAAGTTCTAAGGCAAGATTTTGTTCTAAGGAGACTATGACCGCCACTAAACTCTCACAAGGACTCAGTTAAACAGCTGCTCAGCTAAAGCCTATGTACTAAAGCTCCAATTTCCTCTGGTTCCCTACATAGGGAAACATTTTTCCCTTTTCTTATCCTTCTTTTCTGAGAGCTGCAAAAGAACTGGGAAGGATACGATCCACACTGCTTCTCCTCCAGAGGTCCTCAACAAATGTGAGGAACAGAAGGGGCTCTCTAGCTTCACCCTTCTGGTTTTGTGGTTTGTTTGGGGTTCTCCTGGTTTTGGGTTTGTTTTTTGGTGTTTTGTTGGGTTTTTTTTTGGTGGTTTTTTTTTTTTTTGAGATCTGTTCTTTTTCATAACCAACTCTTCTTTTATCTGATCCTCTACAGCACTTCCACTCTGTACCAACTGCAAATGTCATTCATGTAATGCAGAGACCCATTAATAAATTAAGATTACAAAGGAACCTAAGGGCAGGAATATTCCATTTTTTGCTCATGTGATAGATGTTACTCTGCTAGAATGTCAACCCAAGTTATCTTTGCATGTGCTACATTAATTCAGTAAATTGCTTTTCAAACAAAGTGCACTCAGAAAGTGCCTGGAGAATCTATATGAAAGTTTAATTCTTATTGCAAATACGCCAGATCAATATCTCTCCAGAACAAGACATATGAACGGATTTTAGTACTGCCCATCAAGTTTTCAAAAAGAGCAGATAGCCAGAATAAATCATATCAACAAAACCTCTGGATGAACAAGTCATACCCGATGTAGTGATAAATATTTACACCGTATTCAACTAGAGAAATAATGGGTAAGTCTAACAGTATTTAATAGCCCAACAGCCCTTGCCCCGGGACTGCCTGCACACCCCAGAGCTATCAGCGTTTTAGAGGTATCAGGTCGGGCCAAGCAGGTGCTGGGGCTCCCCCAGGGCCGGGACGCTGCAGCCCCTCTCAGCGGCCCCGAGGGCTCCTGTCAGGCTCTGCCCTCAGAGCGGTGCAGCCGCCCCCCTCCAGGAGCACCGCAGCGCCTCAGCCGCTCTTTCCTGCACGGCGCTTCTCGCTCCCTGGGGCCCGGCGGAGCTTGCCACCCCATCCGGCACCGCTAGGTCATCCGCGTCCCGACGCGCCCGGCTCGGCGAGCGCCCCGGGGAGACTGGGGCTGCGCCTGACAGCACCGTCTCCCTCTCTCCGCCCCTCTCTCTCCCTCCCTCCTTGCCTGCCTGTCCTCTCTGCCCCGCAGGAGCGCGACCGGACCGCAGGTCTCACCTGAGCGCAGAGCGGGACCCGCCGGAGACAGCGTGTGAACGCCAGCCGCAGCTCAGCCCGGCGCGGCCCGCCTCTTCAGCTCTGCGGTGCGCTGCTCTGCGGCCCGCCCAGCCCTGCCCAGCCCTGCCCAGCCCAGCCCAGCCCTGCCCGGGCGGCGGGGAGCGGAGCGGAGCAGAGCGGCGGGCGCGCCCCAAGCAGCCGAGCGGCCCCGGGGCGGGCTGCGCCGGGACGTCACGTGAGCGCGCTCGAGCACGCGTTGCCGTTACGGTGGTTACAGCCGCGCGCGGAGGCAGCGGCGGGAAAAAGGGGAGGGAGGGAGAGAGAGGGAGCCAGGGAGAGAGAAGAGCGGGCTGGGGGTCGCTGCGTCCTGTGCAGGTGAGGTGAGGGCTCTCGCCGCCCGGGCAGCCACCTCCCCCGCCGCCCTTCCTGCTCTCGGGAGAAATCGTTTCCAGGAATTGAGGGGTTGCCGAGGCAGGAAATCCTGCGGGGCCCTGTGAGGGGAATGGCTGCGCTGGCCGGGCCGGGCGTCCCCTCAGCGGGGGGATCCCCTGACCCTCTCTCTTTGGTGTGATCAGCTCTCTGTAAGCACACGCACGGTGAAATGTTGGGTCCCGTTGTGGGATCGGGGTCTGTGTGCGGTTCTGCGCTTGTAATTTCTGTCTGCTGAGTAAATTAAACTGCACTGTTTGCCTCAATTTCCCCTCAAAGAAATCGGATGTCAAGTAGTCACTATAAAGCAATGTTAAGCTCGTTTTCCCATCAGGATCCTTCTCATTTACACTGTCCTCAGGGTGTTTGACTTCTATATCAATTGTATAGTAATAGAACTCCTCATGGAACAATAGCAGGAAGTCAAAAGTAAACCAGTGAACTAAGCATGTAGAGCATAATGCTGAAACACTCAGCTAAAGTCCGGGGAATGGCCCAGCAACCTGATATTAAAGGAATTCTCAGCTTACTCAGTGTCTTGTACTTGATTTTCAGCTCTGGGTCTTTCTGTCTGTGGGTTCAGGAGTTGTTTAGATGACTGTGAAGACCAGATAGTCAGCAGCTGCCAGTGCTTCATGTCACTCAGCAGTGACATTTAATACGCAGGGTGATGGAGGGTGTCTGACACTCCCAGGCTAGCTAAAGAAAAAGTGATAGAGAGCATAAAGAGAGCAGGAGCCGGCAGCTTTACAGGCAGAGGCAGGCTGTCAAAAATGCTCTCCCATTTGAAGATCAGTGGTCACAGACCCTTCTGTTTACAACTAATGAACCAGCCCTCAGCAGCGTTCATTGAATTCGCTTTCTTTTTTTGATACTTTGTAATTCATGTGCTTCCTGGCAGTCCTGAAGGCCTGAAACTCACCTGTTATATACTGTATCAGTGCTGCTGTATACATGTATACTGTATCAATACGTGCTGAATCGATCTGCTGAACTGTGCAGCAGGGTGAATTAGCCTGTACTGTGCATAGCTGCAGTGGACAGACTGCCTTCAGCACATAAAGCACCACTTTAGAGGACTGTCAAGCATTGGCTTACCTTGTGCTTTAGATTTGTAACAAAAATGTGGGAGGATAGTCACAGGATTCCAGAAGCTGGGCCTTTAAATTGATGAAACTTGCTATTGTGAGCCCCTTTTTAGGGGGAAAAAAAAGAAAAAAAAATGTTAATAACTTGGCTAAATTTCTGAAAGAGAATTGCCTTTGTTACATGTATGGTACCAAAACTCCACCCTCCCCCCCCCCCCAAAAAAAAAAAAAAAACAAAACAAAAAAACCCCAAAACCAAAAATCCCCCCCAAAAAAACAAACAAAAAAACCCCACTAGAAATTGAAGGATTATTGATTATTTTGTTTGGGCAGGATCTATTCAGAGTTCTACTTACTCATATTTAGAGCCCCAGTGAAGCAGCCTCCACAGTGCTTCCACAGTATTTGTGTGTAGTTGCCCAATTTCAATTAGTACAAACAGTCTCAACTGTTATAACTTGTGCTGGAATCAGTCATTTGCAAGGCAATTGTAGCAGACATCTAAGCTCACAAGGTTATCATCTGTGTCTGTTCAGAAGATGGCCTCAAACCTTGTATTGGCCAACATTTTTAGCTCTGCTAAGTAAATCCATGTGAGATAAAAGTCAACCCATGCAACAGGTTCTCTGCTTAAAATCAGCTGTGCTTTGTGAAAAATGAATGGCCTGCTTCTCTTGTATTTCTTTCAGCACTTCAGAATGTATTTAGGTTGTTTGAAAGGCTCTTGCCTGACAATTCTGGAAATTGAACTCCTGTGTTTCATCCCAGATGGGGACAGCATGAGCAAGCATCTCAGTGCTACAATAAAGCAAACTTTGCTGTGCTGAGGATCGTCTGTTCACTTACTTTCTCATGCCAGCAATGGCAGGATTTCCTATTTCTTCACTGCCTCGTAGTTACTGGGTCTAGGATATTTTTGTTACATCAAAAATATTGATGATATTCTAAAAAATATCATTGATACTCTAAAAGTTCGATTATTCTATTTCAGCTTTAAATTAGGTAGGCTGTAGTTTGGAAAGCTAATGGTCTTTACAGTACACTTGTTCTGTTTCCACCAACTTCGATTTATTGTCTTTATTGATTTTGCAAATTAATTTGTGCTTTTAAGCTGCAGCTTCTTCTTGTGCAAAATTGCAGGTGTTGAAGCTATAAGCAGAGATGGAGAGCTGTGATATTATCCTTCAGAGTGCACACGGAAAAGATGAAGAAAAGCTGTGTAAGTCCTAGGCTTCCAGGAATGGATGCCAAAGCATTTTACTGAATTTGCTGTTAAGACTAATTGTTGGCTGACAGTTGTGTAACTTTTATGACACTATCTTTTGAACCCAGTCACGAGGCAGACTGATACCAGTCATGATGTCAAGACTGAGATTACATTGCTCCCCATTTATAGAAGATACTGTGGTGACAAAAACATTTATGGTTGTGAGTCTTTTAATTGCTGCACCATTGCAGATGAACTGCAGCTAAGTTATTCTGACTGTAGCAGTACCACAAGACTCACATCTTCCATTATACATCTGAATTCTTAAAGAATAGTTTTGACAGAGGTTTTTGTTCTGTAGAGAAGTGATACAAAATCTGTTCTGTTATGCCTGGTTCATTTTTTTTTCTTCAGAAACCACTAAACATATAGGATGGAGCTAGACTGTACGGTCTGAAATTCCTAACACCTATTTTCAAGCATTGCCTGAAAGCATTAGGTCTCGAGTGTAGACCTTTGTGCTGCAGTGGAATAGGGAGTGTTTGTGCACTCAGTTCTGCCAAGTGAGCTGTGGTGACAAGAGAGGTCATATGGGAGGGGACAAAAAGCAGGTCAATGAAGTAATGTCCCAAACCTTCCCAGCTAGGCCTGGGAGCCAACCTATCTTTATGCTGCAATTTATTAAGACATTTTAAAATATTTTCTACTTTATTCCCACAAATAGATGCTTTTAATATTTTACTGTCTATGGTCTTTGGGTTGTGGCTGTGGTTACTGTAGCTCTTTATTGACAGGTCAGACAGAAATAGGATTCTGTAAGTGGCATTGCATCACTGAGTATTCTCTGACTCTGCCCATAGCCCCCAGTAGGCTATGCCAGCTCTGGCTTACATTCCTGTTTCCCTTTATCTGGTTTAGGGTAGGTAGAAATCTCATTCTCCACATCTCTGCGTGGCAAAGATTTTACTGACCTTCTGGCTGCTTCTTTATTTTAAGAGACATCAGAATCACAGTGATTTAGCTACTGAGGGCTTTAGAGCTCTTTTTAGAAGGCTTTATGGCTTTAAGCTCTAATACAGCAATTAATTCCAGGACAGGAATTTTTCAGCTCTTTACAACAAGATACTGGCAAGCCTACACTTAGAACAGTATTCATAGTTCAGTGTGAGTTGTGAGCAGAGTGACAGATGAATAAAATATCAGAAGGAATGTTATAACCTATTCCCAAAGGTTTTACATTATCTTTACAGCTACATAAACATAATAAACATAATAGTCTAAACACTGAAGCAATCACCACTGTGAATCACTTTGTGTTTGTACTAGACAAATCTACGTAAGACTGTTGGAGATAAAGATACTGTCTTGGGAACCACATGGCAGAGGAAGATTTTCAGTGGCAGATTGTTGTAGCAGTGAAATATTATAGCCTGAGCAGAAATATCAGTTAGGTTTGGAAAATGCTGAATCTATAATATACAAAAGTCATGCAGAGGGAATCCATTCCTAATCTTGTCAAGCCTACCTGAACCTCTCATTTCTTTAGGGCTCGGAAATAGCAGGAGTGAAATGGCAGCAGAATTCCTGAGGTCCAGTAGTTCTAACTTTTGTTAACTCTGCTTTGTGGACAGTTTCTGTTTATCCAGCATAACTCAAAATGGTGTCCTCATAATACTCCTTTTTAAATAAAAAAGGCTATAACCAGGCCAGACAAACTTATGAAGAACACACTCCAAAGAACAATAGTGCTGTATAAAGAGGATAAAGAAGACAAACCATTTCCCTCTTTACTTTCCATAGTTTCATTAAACCTAGTGAATATTAGCAACACCCAGCTGGTCTTTTGAAAACACAAAATTCAGCAAGGAAAGCTTATGTAACTTTATAATAAAACAAAATTGAGACAGGCAAAAAGGGATCATAAAGTAAAGTGTTAGACTGTCTGAAGCTTTTCCATCTTATTCAGCTGTAAAACTAAGAGCAAGAACTGACAAAAGTATTCTATCCTATTCCACCCCATCCTGTTCCACCCTTTACTTGCATTGTAACTCCAGAGTTCAGGGATGAATTTGCAATGGGGAAGGAGAAGGGACTAAGACCCTTCATTCATGTGGGTGGGGCTGTGTGCTCCTGGGACATTTGGTAGGATTGTATCCATATAGGCTTCCTTTGCCTAACCAGAGTTGCAGAATTTAGTCCCTGCTTGAAACTAAGGTGGATTGCAACAATGGATAGTGTGTGCAGTTGTTTACTCTGCCAGTACAGAGGATACAGAGGATTTGCACCCACATAGCTGCATTCCTTGCAAATCCACAGTATAACAAGCCAAGGCCTGTGATACCACCACCTGGACTTAGTTCTCAGCAACCTTTCACCATTACCTTTTACCATACAATGAATATAAAATGTTATCAAACTAGAACAGCACGGTTTTGCTCTGAGTTTGGAAAGTATGAGTGACCAGAGTAAGCAATGGAGAGCAGGCCCACAGTGAATTAAATGCTGGTTAGCTGAAAATGTCCATTACATTTAATCAAATTATCTCTTTGCCTGCACAAGTTTTTCTGCTGACTACCAGTTTCTAATAAAAAGATCACACTTCCTGGATTCAGCACAATGCAAATGTCAAATTGTTTTCTGTGCCTTCATTACTGATCTTGAAGTCTGGAACCACTGAGGAGAATGAGAGCAAGCACATTACCTTTCCCTTATCATCTAGGAACAATCTCCTGTTATGTAGTATGCATGGGAGCCTCTCAGAAGCATCACTCTCTCATAAGCACAATTTTTGTAGCAACTGTATCCATCAGTTCAAATGCTGGTTGCTGTAAAAGAGCTCTAGAGAATATACTGGAGATGCCATGCTTGCTCCCTCCCATTTCCCATTTATGCTGTTCATAAGTTAGAACAAGTAATTAGCAATATGAAACATGACTTTGTGTCTATCCTCACAAAACCACTCAGTACCAATGGAATTTGGCCAAAACAAGCCAGTCTTCATAATTATAGGAAAAACAGTGCCTTCTGATGTCTAAGATTATGACGTGCATGCAAAAATGGTTACACACCTATCTGAAATTGCCACACTGTCCATTTTGATCATTTTCTCAAGCTGGTACAATATGTTACTGTAATCATGTTTCATTGTTGAATGACTGAACCTCATGTAAAGATCCTTTTCCAGACCTGGTAATAGGCTACTGTCCATAAATGGAAATTTAAGTATAAATAGTATTTCTACTTCCTGTCTATTTTCACTTCTTTGTTCTTTCTCTCCTTTATCAAATATAAAATGTCGGTGTTTATATAATATTTGTCAACATATATTTTTGCTTCTAAAAGGGCCCAAAACCAAGCCTCAGGCTTCTTACATGACAGAGCCAGCAAAGCACAAAGCCATCTCTGATAAGGCAGAGGACCTGTATGTCAAGTAGGCCTTCTTTGCTGTACGTGTAGTTGGAATCCCTAATTTGTCATTAACTTATGAGACTCTAACAGAAGTGTTTGATTAAGGAATCACCAGGCTATGACAGTGGAGACCAGACCTATCTTGCTGTAAGTAAGAAATACCTGCTGCAGTGGTCGTGTCAGTAAACAGTCCTGGTGTCTGGAATCACATTCTGACCTCCTTGTTTTAGCAAGATGCTGGATCAGATGACTGCCTCCAAATAGTCTGGATTTGAACTGTTTGTAGAGCTGGAGATCAAAATAGGATCAAGAAAGAGGGTTATGATTCTCTTATTACTTCTATGTTTGAAGATTGTGGTAAACTGCAAGACAAAACATTCAGATTTTCTTTGTGCATTTTCCAACAGAAGAGGTATTGAAAAGATGCCAGATACATTTAAGTGAACCCATTAAAATCTAAAATAATGTGAAAATATGAAGAAAAAGAAAGAGGAAACTGAGTACTACTTTTAAATTTTTCAGATTTACATTTTAATGAAAATAATTAAACAAATATTGCCAAACCAGTAATTCATCTGAAGAGAGCTTCACTTGGGCTGAAGGTCTGTATGTCTTGATAGAGAGAGAAAGGTTGTTTTCTGAATACACAACAAGTTCATGTAAACATTGCATACTGTACTTGTAAATTAAAAAAAGGAAAAGCAGGAGTAAATTTTAGTGCAGATAGAAAATTGTGGCAGTCTCCTGTGTTTTGTCACCAAGTATTTAATGTTTTCAGACAGAGTGCATACACCACTAAACTCAAGAGATTTTTCAATTGTCCTTAATGAAATCAATCACTATTAAAGCTCCATCAGTTTTTGTAGGTATTGATTGCTACTCTGCTGGAACTTTCAGGAAACACCAGTCTCTAGAGGATCATAGTTTGAGATATTCCAGGAAAGTTCAGTTGGTTTGGAATCTGAGAAAAGCTCACCAGTTGGTATAAAGAAAGTTGATACTGTTATTTAGCTAGCAGCTCTTAAGCAGGTGCATTGAAGAAAATTTTCAACAGTTTGCAAAGAGTTATTATCTGCATTCATTAAGCACTTAATATTTTGGTTCAGCCACTACAGTTATAACTATTGATAATACTTTTTTTGTCCATGGTATGCTTAAAACATATTAATCGTACACTGAACTTCTGAATATTAAGTTTGCCTTTTCATATAGTTCAAAAGCAATGACATATTAAGATTTTCTTTTAAGGATTCTATAAGTTTGGTAATAACTTCCTGAAATATTTTTGTCTTCAATTATAGTCTGTTATGAAGAGAACACCTTTCTCTCTGTTCCTTGTCCAGTAGACCTCCAAGCACAAATGTTACCGTTTGACTGACATACACAGTTTAGAAATATTTGCTGATGTCTTGCCAGCCTGAGTTTGGAAATCTTGACAACTTCTGAAAAAAATGTTTAGTATTTCCATCTTCTGGAAATGTAGAACAATGCTTTTGATGTGACTTACTATTGGCACCCTGGAATTTGTCAGTGCTTAGGTTTAGCACAGTCTAACGAGGATCAATTGACATTTCTGTCTCCTGGTAAAGTTATGCACCTTTTCTTTAAGCTGGGACTCTACACAAAGCCATCAGCCAATACTGGGACTGGAAAGGGGAATCTGAAGAATCAAATTTGGCCACAAATTCTGAAACAGCCAAATAATCTAAAAGAGCCCTGTCAATGTAGATGGCAGCAACCAGAGTTGCTAAGAGTTTTTACAAGTTACCTGCAGGAACCTCAGTTATTCTCAATTTCTCTAAGTAAAATTTCTGAGACACAAGGCCAGAGCAGGGTTTAAGGCTGTCTATGAATCTTCAGTAAAGTCAGACTTCAAGCTTCAGAGAGGAAGGTCTGGCAACCCTGATACAGCAATCACCAGCAGAGCCTACAGGGCATCAATATGCAATTTTGTCAAAAGGGATTTGGAGTTGCAGCTTTGCAGTGACATGCACTTTCCCTACTCAGTACTGAGGAGGATCACTTCTGCAGGGTCTTTTTTTAAGATTACTCTTATCACCAGCAGGTCATAGACCTCAGTACTGATAGCAAATCTGTTACAAGAGCCCACCCCAGCAAGTAAGTCATAGAGAGGAAATCACTGTTGGTACTTCTGACCATAGAAAGTTTCCCTCCTTTCCAACCCTGAGACTATTTAGGCTTTTTGAAAGATAACATAGCAATCTGTCCCATCATCTGTTCTATTGCATCAGTTATACTGTTGCATATTGTGGCTCTAAAGAACAGAAAATATAGTGGAAAAACTTGACAAAAGCCGTAGTTAAAAGCCAGGTTATTTTTTATTTTGGGGTTTGTTTTTTGGAAAAGATATGACATTGTCATTTCTTAGGTTGATGTTGATCTCCGAGGCAAAAAAAATGCTGTAGCTCCAGTGACATGATTTGGTTTGTGAATTACTTAGCAAGGACATTTGTATTCTTGGTATTACCATGGGCCATTAGAAAGAGAAGAAAGAAGTAGTTTGTGATTGGCCACTGTAAAATTAATTAATAAAGCACATACATTAATCTGAAAAATTTTTAGGTTTTAGACTGCATTTCTGAACTTTCAAGCGTTCTTTTTAATTCATTGATAATTTGTCCTGTTGGAAACTAACAGCAAATAGCACTAACTGAATAGTGAGGATAATATGGATTCAAATCTACTTTTTAGTGGCAGATTGAGGTAACGAAACTGAAAAAGCCAATGGTGTGACTTGATGTAAAACTGACAAACTCTGGGGATTTTTTGTCTGGAATGAGCATCTTTAATAAACTCAGTGTCTTCAGTAGTTGCAGTTTCACATGCCTGGAGAGCAGAGCTGTCATTTTTGCAACCAGAAGGCTACCAGGAAAGGAAGTAACTGAGCACTTCTGTGGCTCTGCCAGGGCACCCTGCCTAGTTTATGTCTCTCTCTTAAATTACAAATAGTTCTGCGAGCAGTAGAACCGAGGAAGATTCAATTTCATGTTTGCTTCTTCTGGGGACCTAACAGTGCTTGCACTATGACCAAAATTTTCCCTATATATATTTAGGATACTTTTTGGCTGAAATTGTCTAGATATTAGTATTGGATTGCATCTATGCATATAAAGAAAGTGTCATGCCATAAGATTAGTTGTTAAAAAACAACTTTTCTGACTAGCCTGATTTTCTGCAAAATATATTGTGTCTTACTTTTCTGCTGCCTAATAGATTCGGTATGCTGAACTAAAGCCCCCCTCCCCTTTTTTTTTTTTTTAAGTTGTCCCCTGGTATAATGCAGCAGCAGCCTGCCCAATAGTTGAGGCATCAATAAGGGTGTTGCTGTCGGCTCTAACTGCCATTAACTCAAGTGCTGTTTTGGGCCAATGTGATTACATTGCTTTTGGTTCTGGGGCAGCATGGGCTTCCTGGGTATGTATGGTGCTGATCTCCTGTCCATGTTCTGTGGGAAGCAATGGTCCATTTTCAGGGCCTTTATTTATGTTGATGCACAATTTCAGGCATTGTCACAGCCCTAAGGAATTTAGCACAAGATCTTCCTTAAGGAAAAAATTACCAATATGAATAAATGAAACACAATTAATTTGTAAGAAATAATACCTAAACTTTACAAATGAGGTGTGCTAAACTCATTGGGGGTTGAAGCTAAAAATAAGGTTTACCATAAACAAGAACTTTGCTGTTTAGCAATGCCTTCACACATGGATCATTTCAGTTCAATTCATTTTGCTGCCTCACTGTTAGCTTTTTCCCTACTTTCAAATCACAGGTTGAGGGTTTAAAGATCATGTGTCTCAGCGTTTGCGGGTGAATGGAAGGTTAAACATTTTGACCAGCATTCAGGTGAGTCTTGTGCAACCAGTCCCAGTGATACCGACGTCATCTAAGAGGGTTGACTGTCATGGGGAGAAGAAAAGGGAGGAGGAAGGAGGGGAGGCTCTTGAATATGTCTTCCAAGTTTGCATTAGGAAAAAAAAAACAACAAACAGTAGGGGCTTTGCTTCTTAGCTGCAGCTGGGTTCCTAGCTGGTATGAAGATGTTCTGAGTGCTGGCACAAGTGTTCAGAAAAGGAAAGAAAAAGGGTTGGAACCCAGAACCCCTCTGTTCACACTCTTCCCAAGGTGGCAGGTGGGTGGGCAGAGTGGAACCTTGGCTGTATCCTGTAAAATAATGACTGTTTCCTTGCATGGCCACATATACTTGCTATTCACAGCACAGATACACAGATACACATTTTGTGATGTGTAGCAAAGGAAGACAGTTCATCAGGAATATCTGATCCACTGTCTGCAGTAAGATGCTGAAGTGTGTCAAAGATTTTGATGTTCATAAATACACAAGATAAGCTATGTTTAGGTAGTCCAAAGATTATGATAAGGGTGATTAGAGATTCTTCTTTGGCATGGAGCTCAGACTTTAACAAGTCAGTTCTAGTAACGATACCCACAGATGTATCATTATACAGTAGTTAAAAGAAATTAGTTTAAAGCTTAAGGTGAGAGACAGAGATGCATGCTTTGCATTCTTTTTGAGTTCCTGTTTCAGTCAATGAAGTGCTTTCAGCATATTGGTAGCCACCTGATGGTTTGCAGTAAGTTCATGTTCTTGCCAGATGGGAAATAATTTTTTGTTTATTTTGTATACAAATTTCCTGAGAAGCACTCAGTCAAGTCCACTTCCAATTACAAGTTCATCTACAAATCACATTTGCTGACTCAGCATTGAGGGTTTTTTCTTCTAGAACATTTGTTTTGCTGAAATGACTGTGCTCCACCAAATTTCTATTCTTTCTGGCTGCCCTCCATGTAAAATTGGGAAGCAAAATACCTTTTTGTAGTCTTATATGTCCAAAATATATAGGTGAATCATAATTTCTACTCTCTTGGAGTTAGTGATACAAGCTAATGTTATTTGAAGTCTTGAATGCTTGGGCTATTCCATAGGATACAAATGTCTGTTATCAGGGGACAGATATTATGTGTCATGTCATTACATAGAAGACATAGGTACAAATTCTTTCAGATTTTGGGTTATATGCTGGTTGTGCAACTGGGCATTTAGATATGAAGAACAGGGGTAGAAAGGAGCAGATTGAGTACTTTTATACAACTAATGTTTACAAATTCATACCTCATTGAAAAAAAAAAAAAAGAAAAAAAGAAAAAAAGAAAAAAGAATTTGAAGGACAGGAGGTGGTGGGAGATAATAGAAGAGAACATGAAAATTCATGTGTCCATAGGGATTTGGAGAGATTCAAAGGGTTATTTAGAATCTTAGGAGAGGTGGGACACAGATGCAATGGGGCAGCTGTGGATAGCAATGCATTCCCAAGCCGTTCTGCAGTTCTGTACAAGAGGTAAGAGATAAAAAAAGAATGGCACACAGACAGTGGATACCTTATCCTCTCAAGAGTGAAGGATAGCTTGTGTTCTCCTCTACTTCTTAGTTTTCTGCTGCAGAGAGTTCAGCTACCTGAGTGCTTTTGCCTTTATAATTGACAGAGATTTACTGAGACAACAGTCAGGCACCAAGGTCACTTCGCCCCAGACAGGAGGGAAATGTAAATGCAGTTTATAATGGACATTAAAGGTGACTTGCACCCCTTGACCTACCCTGCCCCCTCCCCACCCTCCAATAAACCACATACATTTTTAGTACCATGTGCCATCACAGAGGGTGGTGTTTGGTTACATTTTTTAATTTAGTTGCATCAAATAACTGGGTGAAGCACGGCAGAAAGCAGATATAAACTAGCCAGGGAATTTACATAATCCTCCTCTGTATAGGTCTAGTGACATCTGCTAT
The DNA here is from genome assembly GCF_003957555.1 of Calypte anna. NCBI lineage: Eukaryota > Metazoa > Chordata > Aves > Apodiformes > Trochilidae > Calypte > Calypte anna. Next base: position 9,891,145 of record NC_044252.1, read on the forward strand.
AGCTGTTGCTGTATCATGATTCTAAGGCAGCTGTATGAAAATTTCTGCCTACTTCAATGGACACAGCAAATGAGAGTTTCCTGTAAATACAGAAGTTTACAGCCACTAATCAAGGTACCTTATGTAGAATTTATTCTAGGATTTCATAGCCATCAATTTCCTTACGGCTGCCTCTTCCAGTACAACCATTAAAACACATATGTTTTGCAGATGCTGGCAGGGTTTTCAATTGCCTAATGCAAAATGGAAAAAGGACATTTGCCCTTAATACAATTGATCTTTCTTACTGAAATAAAACATTTTTTTCCAAGATATACTGGCTCATTGCTTTTAGTGGCAGTTCTGTTCTTTCTGAAAATTAGGGAACATTGGCCCTTTCAAAATCCAGTCTTTTCAAAATGTCTCAAATTTGACATCCCAAAATTAAAGTACTCTTCAGAATCCTGGCTTACTCATCCCAGGTCACTACAGATTACACTACAGGGCTTTTGCTTATCATGAATTTTTGTTTAAGTCTGAAATCTCTATGAGGCAGAGATGTTATTACTGTTCTATTCCATATTTAAATACAAAACCTTGTTAGCCAAACCTAAAGCAGTGCTCAAATCCAGAATGAACATGGCAGTTTGGCTCCATAAGCTTGCAATTACATTCCAGTTTTTCCCAAATGGTACTCTATAAAACAGCATGTAATTTCCTTAGCTACACATTTTGTACTTTGTGATCCCAGGCAGAAATAATGGAAAGAACCTACTTCAGAATAATGAGGAAAGGAACTCTTGTAGTAATAGGTCAGAAAACACTCATGGCTGTGGGGATCTATCAACTTTTTTTCTCAGTATTATTAATCAGGATAAAGCTAATTAAATATCTTGCATGCACTGGAGATATATAGAATACATATAAGTCTTGAACCCTTAGCAGCCTTACCTAGCTCCTCAGTTGCTTAATTACTGATACTAAAGTATAATTCTTCAGACACACAAAGGCCATTTTAATGCAAATTAGGGAATTTGCATTTGAGCCCAGGAGCAGAATGAATGAAACACACTCCTACTCCAGTAAAACTGTAGTCTTTGGGATCCATTTGGAACAAGCATGTCAGGGTGGGAAGAAGGTAGCTTATACTTTCATTGAGATGCAGGGTCTTGCATCTAATGCTGTTAGAACTCCAGATGATCACCTTCTACATCCCCTGGAGTAAACAGGCCATTTGAAAGAGGAGTGACAAATGTGGTCATATAATATCTTCCACCAAGAAGCCTGGCTCTGTTATCCCTTGACACTAATACAATTACTGATTCCTGGCTGTGATTCTTAGGGTTTATCCTGTAAGCCTACTTCTGTCAGTCTTCATATCTGTATTTAGAGGTTCTATATATGCCTGTGTGGAATATGCTGCTGGATTCATTTGTGGTTCCATTCATACACTGTTATGTAGAAACAGACACACTAGAGATCACAACTACATTAAGCCTTTAAGGGAAACAGTATGGAAAGAAATAGGTCACTGAACAGGTGGTAGAAAATTGAACTAAATTATCTGATCAGAATCTGAGTTTTGTGAAATATACTGTGTAGCTGCAGATGACAACTTCAGCCAAAACCCCTACATTTAAAGCAACAAGGTAAAGGAAAAGTCATTCCACAAACAGAGAAACAGTGGCTTCCTGGAAAAAATACCAGCAATTCCACCCTTTTCATGTGCAGATTTCTATCACTGTAATGTGACTGTGCAGGTGTGCCATAAATAATTCCTGACAATCCCACCTACTGTGATTGATATCACCAGAGTATAAAGGAGAACTTCTTATCTGGCAGCTTGCACAAACATTGCAGCGAGATCGTCCACAGTCCGGTTGAGGCTGGTAGAAGGCTCCACTGTGGCTGCAGAGCTGTGGCCATCCCAGTGTCAGACTGGTCACCAGCACGTGTGACAACAGCCCTAGCCCTTGGGATCTGTACCAGCAGAGTGCACGTTGTCTTCTCCTATCTGTGCCTCTTGCAATAAAAGAGGCCTGCTGGAGAAGACAGGGAAAGCAGCTATTCTGTCAGCTCCATGCCCTCTGAGAATTTCCTCTGTACAACAAAGATCACTCTCACACAGTCAGATTCAGCAGCTTCATGATGCTTTGAGCATTCCAGAAAAAAAAATTGATCAGTGACCCAGTTCTTCCATTCCATTTGATTGCTTTATTGAGCCAGAATTCTTGATGCCGAGGGAATCCCTAAGGTCTGAAAAATTTTGTGTGAATAGAGATGTTTGAATTAAGCACTTTATGGATGAAGAGGGCACAACAGCTCAACCCAACTCGGGCTGTTTCTGCTTCTATTTAAAAACCATGGTAATATTTGGAGTCTGCCTGTGGCTTTTAAATGGAAAGAACTCTTTCCTTTGCTATACTCTAATCTTTCATACATAATTTATAGTAGGCATACAATGCACTGCTAATACTTTAATGTGTAAATCACCTTTTATATTTAAAGCTTAATAAAAGACGTTCCCACTTCCATCAGGCTTGTAATTCAAAGAGTGTCTGAAAACTAGGAGAAAAAAAAATTTGCAGGCCTGTAAGTGGGAAGCACCTTTAGGAATGCCCCCTCCACACATGGGACAAGATTTGAGAATGTCTTTGTTGTTTTTTTTTTCCTAATGAAGTGAATGCTAAAGCTTTGCACTTTTATAAGTGATGACCATATTTACTGAATGGCACATTTACTGGGTTTATTTCTGATGGTAAATATTTGTATCATGTTATTGTAGCCCACAAGCATGGTTCATTCTCCCGAAGTTCATCAACAACGCTGCATTTAAAAGGCTCCCTGAAAGCCTGTGGCACAACTGCTGCACTTAGGAAATTTCATTTTTCTTTTCTCTAGCTCTATTTTTACTGTTCTGTAACACAGAACTCCACCAAGGGTAGACTGTTGCTGGTACACTTAAGAAGAGCTCAAGTATTAAGAATGTTACTGCAAACTACTATTTTCAGTGAAATCCCCAATCATTTAAATGAATTAGCAACTTTATATATATATAATTAATCTCAGTTGAGTGAAAATAAGAAGTCAAAAAAGATGAGTCTAGTGAGGTTATTCACATATATAAAGTGAACGTGATCACAATCATGCACATCCCCAGCTTTTGTCAGAGTTCAGCCTCCAAAGTGCTGAGTGTATCCATACTAGTTTTGTGAAGGAAGCACTAACAAAGACATCAGTTTGGAAAAAGTTCAGCTGAAAAGCCCATTCTGCATCTAGGCAATGTGAGAGATTACATCAGTCTGGACGATGTACATTTCACTGTTGGAAACCCAAAACTTAAAGATTAATATCGAGTTATTAACCAGCCATGAATACTCATTCTTGTCAGGCGTCCCTGCATATTGCTTTTAGCTTCCTCTGATTCTTCAAGGCTTACTCATGAATGACTTATAACCCACACTGGAACAAATACCATGTAATTATGTAAGAAGATTGCACAAGGTGCCTCTCCCATGATGTAATTTACATTAAAATGTTAATCATAAACCTAGGGCTTCTCAGCTCTAAATAGCAATTACAGCTGTTACACAGCAAAATGAAACAACATCTGGTGAAATTGTACCATTCTTACTGACTTTTGTTGAAAGCCATATTCTACATGTAAACCAAGAAGAGAGCAAAACCTTGTTTCAAAAACAAAAATTTTCTTTATGGGAAGGGTGATGAATTTTGATAAATTTATTTTAGCAAGGGCATGGTTTTATTTGGTCTTTTCTAGACACAAGGGAAAACCTAACTCTAAGGGAAATAATTTACTACAGCTTAGTGTTGTGTTGTATTATTCTCTGACAAGATTTGTTTGCTACGTCAGTTTTAAAAGCAGTTTATAAACCAGTCATGTAGATCAAAACCAGAAAGCTAAAATGTTCTCAAGCATTCATTGTGAGGCATGACTTTTCCCTTAAAACAAATCCTCTTTCCTTTTTGTTAGCTTGACTAAGAAGAACTTTTGCTATAATGATGATTGGGTAAAAAGGGTAAACTGAAGGTTGTGCAAGTTGGCTGGAATGTACCATTCCCATGGAGTTATTAATCCTAAGACAGTCTATAAACAATATTATGTTTCTCTGCATGGAGTAGGCTAAGTAGCTTGCAGCTTCACTGTTCTTAGCCTAGCTTAGATTCTCCAATGATATAGAACTTCAAGTAATGCCTATTTCGTTCCAAGAGGTGTGTTTATAACATCACATAATTTGTTTTATTGAAACTTTTTTCTTTTTGTTTTTTGTTTTGACATTCTTGTCCTACATAGGTAACAGTTGTGCCATGTTTATGGAAGGCAAATGAACTGTGTACTATTACATATTACTATGCATGTTACAGTACTATAGTACAGTACCTTGCCATGTAGGGAATTTTAGATTCAGTGCTTATGCAAAAAAAAAAAAAAAAAAAAAAAAAAGTCAGATAATATTAAGGTGGTTTAAAATATTTTAGGCATTTGTAGACAGATCTGTACATACTGGCTCGTCCCTTCATATCTATTTGGGCTAATGTAAAGTCAGCAATACTGACTATGCTGGTCATGAAGGGTTCAGATGTAATTGCAAAAGAATTTTATGGTATAATCCAGGCACAGTGGCTGGGCATGCTGTTTGACATTGTCAAATGAGGGGCCAGGTTTGTATGGTGCATCATGCTAAAGCTGTACAGCAGTCTGAGTAGAGGAATAATAGATCCAACTGTTGAAGAGAGCTTCAGATCACTACATTCTGCTGCAGTGTCATAAGGCAAGAAGACATGTTGAATGTGGAGAAAAAAAATAATAAGACTGGATGAACAAAATAATGTTTTATCAAATGTATAGAACCCAGGTATCAGGGGTTGCCAGCAAATATTAAATGAAGTGCAAAAGAGTTACACTTTTTTTATGACACTCTAACCTATGAACAGTCTCTTTCTCTACTTCACACACAGAATTATATGAAAGGGGATGAGTAAAGAGGAGAATTTAATTTTGCCTTGTAATGATTCTTTATTTGTGACTGCTGTGCCAGCTTTGATTTACAAAATAGGCAAAGATGTGAACCCACCCCTGCAAAGTTTGTATTGTGCATGAAACAGGTTTTTCACACCAGTGCTTCATGATACTTGGATGAGAGAAATGTTGCAGGTCAAATTCTTTGCTACTGTGAATTTTCCAAAATGTCACTTCACTTTCTATAGCAAGTCCTCCCAAGCTGTGCTTTTTATCCCCCAGGACTACAGGAACTAGTTTGAAGTAGTCCTTGGACAAAACCCCGTGGCTGTATTTCTGTGCAGGAGACTTACAAAAATTGATGGAGCAATAGATTCTCCACTAAGAACCACACATCTGCCCCTGTGCTTTGCAAGACCTGGTAGAGAGCCTGGATATAGGGAGTGGGATAATTCTCTTCCTCCTCCTCTGTGCTCCCATAGCCTGGCAGAGAGTTAAGTACAATTCTATTTCTATGCCGGCAGTGCCCAAACCAGCTAAATTCAGAAGTCAAGGATTTTAGAGGGTAATTTAAAACTTTTGTACAAAAATTATATATTTTAAGAATCCATTAGTAAGAGGAGCAGCTTCCACAAGTTTTCTATCAACAGTTAAATATGGCTGAAACTTGCTGTTTCTCCTTTCTGTCTCCAGTTAGGTGTTGAGTTGCCTTTCCTGGCACACCCTTACCTGTCAGTCTCTTGCCCAGGAGGCTCGAGCAGTGCTGAGTCAGACCTTAGCTTGCAAGTCCATGTTTACAGTTGGGCTCTGTGTCCCAGCCCCCTTTGGCTGGCACTGGCACTTTTTGCCTAGAGCTGCTGGTGGCTGAACTCTGTACTTGATGACACAGTGGAAAGAATCTTAAAATATTGCAGTAGGTGCAAAAGTCAATGTGTCACTGTTGGTGCCTGTAATTACCTTACGTCAGTGTAGCGGTATGGCATGGCATGCTGTTTTCCTCTGCTGCAGGCCATATATAGCCTGTTACACTGATCTGCTCAGCAAAACAGAATTGATTCCTTTTGTCTGTAAACAGCAGCTCAGTAAAATGAAAGGGTAATGGAGCCTGAAGGTATTTGATGGATTGGCACTAGCTTGGAATATGTTCGCTGACAAGAGAACAGCCCAGATGTTTATTGCCAATGTCAATTTGGTCTGTACTTATTATTGCTTCTAGAGCACAGCTGTGATCTAGATTCACCTTGGGAGGTGTGATTCTGGAAGGAAAATGTGGCCTGACTAAACTGGTGTGATGTGCCTTCCTAGGGCACTCTCATCACATGAGCTATTTGAAATAAAACTTGCCTGGTTCTTGGCAAAAAGGCCATTCACTATCTGATGAGTAGCTTGCACCTCCTGTTACTTTTGAACATGGTTCTTAGTGTTTGAGGGACGCCAACTACGCAAATAGAGCTGTTTTCAGCACTCATCAAATGCAAAGCTGACTTAAAATGAGCACATGGAGGCAAATAAATGGGTTGTACTGCCACTGAACATGTCTGAGGATCAAGGAGGACCATCTGATACAGAATAAATTCTTGCATTTAGAAATATCAATTACTGAGCAAGTGTCCACAAGGCTCAAAAGTTAGCATCGTCTCAATCTATTTTATCCCACATTTTCTAAGCAAGTGTTCAGGGTTCACATCTGCTTTATTTTCTGCCTGTTAGATTTAATGCATTCTTACAATATAAAGAAACATATCCTCAGTCAGACTTGAAATTTTAAAATGGGATTATAATTCCGGGGTCTTCAAACACTCATGCTGGAATGAATAAAAGCAGACTTTCCTGCTTCATTTTGCAGGGCAGAAATGTTTCTTACATGACTCATATTGTATAAAGTGATACAGAACAGCTCTCTTTTTGACTGTTAAATAACATACTTAGTAACAAGCATAGATGGTGAATGCAAAATTCATAACTCTTACAGTAAAGTGTGGAGTGTGAGACATTAAAATTCTTAGCACACCAAAGGGTGTCAACCAGATTTGGAAATCTGATAGTGTTTTTAACACCTCTTTTAAAATTAGGTAGGTGCAGAATAATCTAATCAAGATGTACCAAAGTATGAAATGAAGTCTACTTTGAACATAACTTCTTGCATTCATGAACTGCATATCCGTGAAGGTCTCAAATAAAGCAATGTACAATCCAGGTTTCTTCCTCTTAATTGGCAGAGAAAACGTGAGATACTTAAGATTGTAGCAATGCTCAAATGCTGTGGGTTTGCAACACTCTGCTTTAAAAGTAAACATTAAAAGCAATCTCAAATGCAAAGGCAAATGAGCTATTTCATGTGGTAGCCATTCACATCGAGTCAGCTGCTGATGAGTAATCACAAACCTGCTTTTGATTGTGGTGCAGAACCAGACCTGATGAAAGCTTTGTGTGGCTTTGTGTGGCTTTGTGAATTTGCAAATGCAGTGATTGAAATCACTTTTAGCGACAGTGAGATTGCTGCAGGACAGAAACACAAATTGTGTTCTACCCTTGTGATAATAAACACATTCCTCAGGTTTAACATAAGTTTGTTTTGACCCTGGTTAAAGTAGATGGAAGCAAGGCAAGCTCTTTCCTTAGCATCCGAAGTAGGGAGTGCTGGGGAGAAAGGCAGGCTTAAGCATAGAAGTGGTAGAGGAAAAAGTACTACTTTTGCCTTAGCAGAAAAAAGAAGTTACCTTCAGTGCTTTGAGTCCTTTTCCATGTCTCATCTTTACGCTGTTAACCTGAAAATCTTTTAGTGTCACATAGTTTGCTAATCTTTCCTGTGGCTGAAATGATTCCTGTTTAATTTTAGTGGCTTCTACTTAGGTGTCTACAGCAGGAATGAGTTACTTAAGCAAAGACATTTAGTGCCATTTCAGTGCCATTTCACGGTGTCATTTGAGACACCCTACATTTTGTAAGATACTGACTTAGGTCTAGCCGGTATTACACAGGACTGAAGTCAAATCTTTGTTTTTTAGGAGCAGCAGTGGTTATGCTAGGTCATCTCAAATGGGACTAGATTCTTGTGGTTAGTCCATAGCCTAAACAGATTATCTTGGCCCTCTGCATGGTCAAAGGAAGAGGTGAGCCCTTCAGATGGTGCTGCGTGCCTGTCTTAGGCATCTAGACAAGTCTGTCATCCCCTAGAAGAATTTATCTCTTCTTCTACAGGGGAGCCCAGGTAACAAAGTAAGATTAGAATTCTAATTTAAAGATGGTAGAGAAGTTATGGTAAATCTCACCCTTTCTGAACGAAAAAACCCAAACACCACCACCCCCAAAAAAACAACCCCAAAACAAAACAAACAAACAAAAAAAGGGATTTAGGGGGATTTTTATATAAAGAGCTTGCAGAGATTATAGATGAACTGGAAAATCCTGGGGATTAAACTAGCTAAAAATTGCATAAATTAAAGGTGCACTTGCAAATCTGAATTTTAACTTTTTTCCTAGTAGTAGTTGGTATTTAGCTTTACTCCACACTGTTACTGGAAGATGTACACACATCTTTTCATGTTAAACCATTCCTCTCAGTTGTAAACAGGTTTGTTAACTGTCACCTGTCATCTAATCGAAAGTAGATTTGCTTTGATGTTGTGATGGTCTGGGAATACAAATGAAGCATGATTTGTGAGAGGTGACTTCATATTATCTTTTATTAGACCTGCTACTCTAGCAGGAGGGAACAGCACTCAACCCACTCCTTTATGCTCTAGCTTCTCTGTTTTCTTCCATTATTTCAGTGCAGCTATTAAAAGATACTCCCCTTACAGACCAGCCTCGTTTATTACTGTCTTAAAAAATGGAGATCTATTAATAGTGGAAATGAGGTAAGGAGGTCAGGATTGTGAACAGAACACAAGATATAACCTTTAAAATTGTCCCTGTCTCACTTCAATTAGACTCAAAATGATAAAATGATTCCTCTGACATTCTAAAGCAGCACAGGAAACACAGCAGGGCAGTTTAGTGTGATACAGTTTCCAGTGCCATGTGAATGCCAACAGCGTGACTCTGAGGTTTGGGTAAGTTATTCAGCAGAAAGCTCCAAGAGGGAGGAAAGGACTATTTATGTCACTGCCACATATCCTCCTGGCAGATTCACACAGGATGCAGGGTGAACACACATCCTGTAACAGAGAGCAGTCCCTACACTGTCTTATGCTTCAAGTGGAGACCTGTAGAGTACAAAGCACAATCAAGTACAAAATTGGAATCTTCCCATTTATAAAAACATAACTGCTTAATTTTATATCACTTTATATCACTTTCCTCCCCTTTTAAATATTCAGGTATCATTACTGACACAGAATCCCCTGCTGTAGTTTTAGTGGATTCTGACATTTTAAAACAAAATGAGAGTGGGAGCAAATATATTTCTTGGCTTTGAATTTAAAAGCTTTGGAACCTTACTTTAGTAAATTTATGGGGTATAAGTGACTAACTTTTGGGTTAGGTCTGCCAATAAACAATTAGCCAGTGAAGAGACTGAAGGATTTACCTGGTAAGGCTCAACCTATAAGAGTGGAAAGCCCGTGTAAAGCCATCTATAGGATATTAGATGTTAAAATGAAGTTTAAACCTCATGTAAGTGTCTAATAACTGTCTGCTGGGTTTGAGACCTAATGTGATCTCCTGCCCCTTGTTTGTTTTGATATTGGTATTTTGACATTGGTATTTTAAACGTATGCAATGATGATGTTATTCCCTTTGTACTGGAAAATTTCATGTATAATGGCCACAACTTGCTGAACTCTGAATATTTATTATATTTGTTTCTTTCTTACACTTTGTTGCTTGCTTCTATGTACATGTAGAAATATGTATGAATAGTTCCTTCTCTGGATTTCTTTTGTATTCCCTTCAACCACTTTACAACATTTTATGTTCTGCCAGCGATCTTTGGACCACAGGATGAAGAACATTTTGAGCCATGAACACAGCTGTCTGTGTGCTGTGGAAAAAAAAAAAGCTAGAAAACATAAAATGACTGCATGCCATTAGTTGCTATTGAAAAGTCATAGTCGACTAAACTAGGATTTATTAATAAATCACCAAAGTGTGTAAGGTAATTAACTGATGAGATAGATACAGTCTGCTGGAAATATCTGAGGACTTCTTTGAGGATTTTATGCTATATTCTTCTGCTGAGGTACTAATGATGAGAATAGTTAACAGACCTTGTGTTGAACAGACTGCAGGATTCAGGCAAATAGGAATGAAAGGTCTGCAGAATTCCCTGGAGCTCGTTTCAGAACTGGGCCACAGCAGCCAGCATGTGAGAGACATCAGTGGCTGCACAGGATCACTGTTTCAGTAAGTTGTTTGGCATACTAAGGCTCTGTGTACTTAAATGACTGTTATAGGGAGAAGGTTAACCATGGTTCCTTATTTTAAAGGTTACCCTGGGAATACTGAATTAATTATTAAGGCAATGTAATGTTCCTAGCCATACTAAATGAAGTAACTGTTGATTAATGTTTTTTTTCCATTGTAGATCTCAATCTGAAGGACTTCTATAACGCATGATCCAACAATGTATATTACTGATAAGGTATGTGATACCTTCTTGATAAAATCTTTCAATCACTTTTTCTTAGCTAACAATGTTTTCCAGAAATACAGATGTTTGTTTTGTCAACTTTGAACACACAGAAATGTTGAGGCATGTCCTCACAAAGTAACCTTGTACATTATGTATGAATTGTTTAGTTTCACAATGTACTACATTTTTATGATAATCATAACATTAGAACAATATGATACTACACGTGCCAAGATTGATGACATTCCACACTGCTTGAAATTCAAGCTTTCAAAAATAGCTAATGATAAATTATTTGATGTTAATTCTTCTGGAAACAAATAAAGAAGTTAAAAAGTTGAAATCTATTATATTCAGAGCTCTCAAATACCTGACTTTTATTTTTAATTACAGCAAATAAAATTATCCTAGCCTGATTAAGTTAGTCCCTTAAAGGCAAGTTTATATTTTAGAAAACTGTAATTTCACAAAAAGTAGAGAACTACTAGAAGTCCCTGAGAAATTCAGTAGAATGTGCTTTTACACGGGAAATCATGGATTTGAACAAGACCAAATGTGTAATTATCTCATTCTCCATCTTTCTACCCAGGGTCTTTCATTTTATCACCATTTATCTTCATTTGAAGAAATTATTTTGTCAATTCCTACATTCAAATGCTGCAGCTGAAAGACTGTTTTCTACCCAGAAGCCCTCTAGATTGATGTGGTTAGGGCATGGAGATCCAGTGCTTCAAGAGGTCCAGAAAAACTGTATCAGGGAATTTATATGACAATTTATATGCAGCCACTCTAAAATCTCTCCATAGCACACATGGGAAACAAGTATAGGGCAGACTTGTTATGGCAGGAAGAGCCCAAACCACAGTAGTGCCTATGATCTTATGGTTTATCATATAAAAGTCAGTAAATTTTGGTCCAAGGGTGGCACAACTATTTGCATTAAATGGCAATAAATATATCATATAACTGGAAAATCTGCTACTTGTTTCTGAATGTGTTAAACTAGAAGTTCAAGCAAGGTAAAACAACTGTAATAAGAGGCTTTCATAGCATGTATACATAAACTTCTGACAGAGATTTGTTTTTAATGCTTACCCAGTGACCTTAGTCAGACAGTACAGTGAAATCTGCAGAAGTATTGACTCAGGTTGTGTACTGCTTAGGTAATCTTAACTTTCTGTCTTTGAGAGAAGTTAATAAATCAGACCAATGGATCTAACACATAATCTGCTAATAGCTCCTGAAGAGCCATGTGAGCACTTGATCTAATGCACCTTCTAATCCATAGTCCTGTTTGCAAAAAGTAAAACTCAGCAGGAATTTTGATTTTCTGCAGAATCATGCTGTTATCATGCAACTAATGTTTTTCATATATATGCATTCACATATATGTTTACAGTCTTATATGTATGCACACACACATATGTAAGGTGTTCCACATTTTAGTGTGCTTTAAGTTTATGAGAATTATATGAATATTGTGGTTACTAACACTTTTCACATAATAAATATCTGTTGGCACTAATAGGATCTTTATTTCTTAATACAATTTCTTGATAACAAATGTATCAATTAAAAGCTAGGAGTCTTCAAAGAGGTTCCACTCCTGTAAGATGTAAACAAACATACTTCTCTGATCTATCAACAGGAGAAGATAACTCAACAGTGACACTGAAGCTATTGTTTTCCACTACCTTCATTCAAATCTGATAAGAAAGGTGGGAGAATCAATGACTTGGTGAGCTGGAAACAAACTTTAAAAATGAAAGTGAGACAGTTATAGTAGTATACTAAGCAAAGCTTTACCTGTTGTTTTATTTAATCAAGTTTAGGTGCCTTCTGAAAACTATTTGGGCAAGCACTAGTGTTGTCAACAATATAGAGGTGGGATAGGGAGCAATATGAGTTTATTTCAGAAACCATATTGAATGATTTTTTACTCTTGCAGTCATTAAAATTATATACATCAGGTCAAAGAATAAGTTAAAATTGTATCTGGCTATTTGTATTCATATTGCTTCATGTAAAATACTTGTGACTTAGTTATTCAAGGCCATAAATTATGAAAGTGCCAAAGGCCTTCGAAACACCCACCATCTCTTCAGTGAAGAGTTTTGTGGCAGAGTCAGGGGTCTGCTGGTGACCATATCACAAAACAGAAAGGATAGATAGGAGAAATGGAACTGGGCACTGATTTATACTTCATAAAAATGAGTGGGCTCACCTCCACAGCAGAAAAGGGCACAATATGCCTTGGAGCTCATTGAAATAACATGGGTGTGAGAAGAGCTTGGTTCCAGGATAGATATGAGTTGGAACTCAAGCCCCGAATACAGTGTAGATCTGGCCTATCCATTTGATTCTATAGGTTCTGGAGAACTGGGAGTGGTGAAGCATCCTGGATTGATGGAAATATTTTATAGCTCAGGATTTAGAAACCACTGTCAGGTCTTACATTTTCAGAGTAGTATTTTTGTCTTAAAGCATTTCATATCTAACTCTTTGTAGTCTGATGAACAGCAATCCCATGCCAGGTTTATGAGAGCTGTAGGATTGCTTGCTTCTTCACAGACTACAGAAAATAAATGATGGGTTTGATAGTGACATTGGTAAGTCATGAGGTCCATCTCTTTGCTTGAAAATGGCCTTGAGAACCATAGCTAGAGAATTACTGGCTTAAAGTGGGATGAAAAATTTGTGAAACATCTAACTATCCTCTTCTGCCTTAAAAAAGGCATTTAAATAGACATTCAGATGATTCTGCATGGCTTAGAACTGGGGCAGCTGCAAATGCAGCAGCAAATTTGATCACATCTCTGGGTTTGTTTGCTCAGTCCCTCCTGGAATTCCATCAGCATCTGTGAAAATGCACAGTAAGTACAACAGATATTACCAGAGTACAGGGCACCTTGTTCTCATTCATAACTGAATGTTCCCATGTATCATCTTCAAAAACTTATGGGCATAATAGGAATAGCAGGAGTCAGAGATTATCAGAGCACAAAACCATGGTATTGTGGTCATGACTAATAAAAAACCTGTGTGAGACCATGTGAGTCATATTCTCTAGATTTAGTTCTGCAAGATAAGTGGTTATTTGCATCATAGCAGCCACCACATATCCAGCACAAAATACAAGAAGGTACCAATTGAGCACCCTAACCACTACCAGAATAATAGGTTGTTTTGCCATGCTGAAGGTGTCAGCAGAGCTGTGTTTTGGTGGAAAGTAATAGCCTGTGACACGGAAGGCAAGACTCAATGCAATTACTTTACTTAAAACTTATGCAAGATGAAAGGTACTCTCAAAGCTTTTCATTTTCTACAAACAGCAAACATGTTCTCAAGTCTGCCTTCATCAAAACTTGCATATGCCTGATGCCAGCTGCTAGGATATTGGGCTGGTTCTAGCAAAAGCTATGTCTTGTTGTTTTGTGTATGATTTGTGCAGATACAGGAGCTTTTCTAGAGAAATCATTTTTCATGGTGGCATGGATGGTTTATCACTTGTTTGCCTTCATGCGTTACCAGTGAAATAAATGTTGTTCAGGCAGATTTCAGTTTTTTAAATCCAATTTTTAGCTTTAGTTTCCCAAATTTTTATGTATTTTCTCTTTTTTCATGCCAGTGGGGAACCTGAACTCTTCAGTGCTATGTCAGCTGGAGGTTGTTGACCACACCAACCCGAGATACTTGCATAGCGGGGCTGGGAGCTTAACATCACGTGAAAATCTCCTCAGCACTTTCAAGGGAATTTCCTATTACAGGAAAAGCAGATATTTATCCCAACCTCTCCAGTAAGAGAGTCCTTGGAGAGGGAATGAAAGTCTGAAAGGCTGACCCAGTACTTGATTGGTTTTAATTTTCTCCATGAGTGTAGTGTTTTTCAGAACACCAGCCACATAATCATCAGTGGTGCAGCTTCCTAGGATGTCCTCTTAATTATTTCTTCTCCTACAAATAGTAGCAATTTCTCTCCACAGCACTGTGTTTTTGACCCAAGAATCAGCATGCTAGTATAGAAACAGTCTGCTAGAGGTAGCAAATTTTTAATGGCTTTCGTAGTACCTTCAAAAGTTAAATATCTATAGAGTTGCTTTACTCAGTGGCCTTACTTAGCTGCAGCTTGCAGAGATAAAGACACTTGAATGCTCTGCCAAGTGTGTTTGAGTGAATTAGTTTCTTTAAGGGAGCTATACTGGTATTTATATGCAGAAATTGAACCAAATTTTCCCTTCATACCTCAGTAAAAAAAAATGCTTTTTCTCTGCTTATTCTCCAGCCGTACATTGCTAAAGATTTTATTTGCAAGTTTGTGTATACCTCCTTCCCTAAGGAAAATCTTCCCCTCTTTTTCCTGTTACAAAGCTGAGAACCATGGAAACAAATGAAGAATATATTTTTTATCCATTCTCTGGTACTCAGATATTCCTTTTTGTAACATGCCACATTAATTCTTAAGGATTGGGATTCATTCCAGTAGCAAGAGTTGTTATGGATGTGCATTACTGAGTATTTATTATCTCTCGTATGGATTTCATACGCATAGATGCATATGCAGCATGCCTGTGTATAAGTTATGGCTGCAATAGAGATGTCCTGATATTTGTTCAGATACTTGGAAATCCAAGGAAAATAATGTATTCCTAGTAATATTACTTCATCTGCTTCTTCCATGCCTTACATTAGATTGTTTTATTGTTGGCATTCTGCAGTGTGAAAAAAGTGTATTGTGTGTAGGCAGCTATTACTGGAATCAACTAAATGTGGATCAAACAATGACTGTCTTATCTGACTTCCAAATACAAAATAAATGCAGCCTAGTTAAGCAGCATTTGGGTAGAAGATAATATTAGTGTTAGTCTTTGGTCTTTAATTTAGTTATTCTTATTACACCGAGAGACTACACATCAGAGAGGTTCCCTCCATGTGCCATCTGTTTCCTTGCAATTGGGAATGGTAGAATAATTTTCTGAAGAATTGCTGACAAGATGTGCAGAGGAACAGTAATCCATAAGGACGAGATTTCTCATTAAAGTCACTCAGCTCATCTGTGATACAGCAAGTTCTTGACTTACACTGGTCACCGCTGGAGCCGGGAGGACAGTGACTGGTAAGTTACAATTTTTATTGCACAAACTAATGGTGAGGTTCTTGACAGTAACTAGGGCTGCTGTCAGATTAGCTTTCATGGCACTGACACACTTATCTAAGTGAGATTATTCTAGTTAGACAGTTTATCATGATAACAGATGTGACCACAGATGCCTTTTGACCTCAGTTACTTCATGATGTCTTAATGTTGGCTGGCTCTTGTCATATTATTCCTTAGCATTTGCTAGGAAGGGCGGATGGACTGCACAACGCCCCTCATGAATACTTCTCTTTTTGGTCTTAGAGGACAAATCTTTATTTTTCTTTTCTTTTCTTTTTATTGTATGTACTGTACTCCTGGTCTTCTCTCATGAACAGAACCATACTGCACATCAATGCTTTTAGTTTTGCTAAGTGGTCAGTTTATTCCATATTGGCACATGTAGATATGCCAGCTGACAATAGTTACAAGCAGACAAAAAAATTGCTCTAGGACAATTTAAATATTAAAAATCTGCCATGGAAGATTGACTAGGGTGGAGGGGGCAAGGAATAATATGATATAGATGAGAGACAGAATAACACACATGATGGTTGGAACAGATGCTGCAGGTCATCTAGTCCAGCTTCCTCCTCCTCCATTATATACCTTGGAGGGCTGAGAGCATAGGGGAGCATACATAAGTAGGAAATAAATATACCTGAACTAAAACAGAATGAGGAGTTTTTCTCTTCCAGTAAAATAAAAGCTACTTATAAGTTATGATCAATTCTTCTCTACTCCTTTATTTCTATACATCAGTATTTCACAATAAGTACCAGAGGTCTTTTCAAGAGAGTCCTCAAAGTACTTGAAAGTATAGGGTAAATTAAGCCTCTATATAATGTGAAAAAAGAAGAATCCTCTCTAATGTAAAAAAAAGAAGAATCTGTTATTATCATTGACTGGAATAAAAGAGTTACTTCTCCTCTTATAAAGGGGAGCTGCTTTGCTTATTTTTTATTCTTAATGTATGAGAAGGCTTGGGACAGAGGTCTCTTCCTTACACAAATGGGAGTAAGAAAGTGTAAAACCTAGTCAGCTTTCAAGCAGAATCACATTTGGTTTTGAGCTGCCAGCATTGCCAAATGTATTTCAGATATGGAAGTCTGTGTTCCTTCTGGCTTATCCATTGTTAGCAGGAGAAAAACAAATGAACAATCAAAGACTGGAATTTCAGCCCAAGCCCTGAACAGAATAAAAAATGTGCTTAGATTCCTGTAGAAATGTAGTTAAATGAGCTCAGGACATGATTCCAGCACAATTTATGCTGTTGAAGGAGCACTGCCTTAATTATCCATGCTGACTTTTGTGACAGGATACCATGGAGTTTTAGCAGGAGTCACAGTCTGCTATGTGTCTCACCTTGCAGAACAGGAAAGTAAATAAAGATGTTTCACAATGCTTTACTCCAAACTTTGCTCTAAACAGTGATTATTCTACCTCTTCCTTCTCTCAGATGCTCCATGGAAAATGTGGAAATATGGCTGGACACAATAAGAAAATTAAGATCACAGAACAACGTAGAGTTTCTAATTGAAGTAGCTATTTGGCAGACAAAAGGGTACACACCTTCAAGCAGTGAGAGACCCAGCTCTGTCATGATTTGCTTCCTGACAATGCACATTTGCTTGGTTTTTGTTGCAAGCCCACTGGTAGGGATTTTCTGGAAATAGGAGCCTGGAGGAACAGCATGATTGGCTTCAAAGATTATTTTGTTGCAATTGCTAAACCAGCTGCACTTTTCCACCAGCTCACCATGTCAGATTCATATATGCATGCTCCAGTGCATAAACACACTTGTAAGATGCTGCATGCAGTCAGCTGTCTCTTCATTCCTCAAGGGATGAGATAAAGAGGAGTGTGAGTGGCAGTTAATGAAGGAAAAGACTAGCAGATTACAGAAAGACAGACTAATCACTGAATTCTGAGTTCATTTAGTCAGAATCTCTTTATACTGCCTTAATAATTCACTAAGACTGAGGATATTTGGAGCTAGGTGCAAAGAAATGGAAGATTCTAGAGGAGCCACTCTGTTATCCTTCTCTCACAAATATGAAACACTGGAGCAAAATTTGGTTTTATGACTACAGGTAGCTTCTCATGAAGCAACTCAAGAGGATATTCCTAGAGGAAATTTTACAGTCCAGCTGTCTCCATCATAGTCTTTCTAAGATGGTCATTGCTGCCTGACTTTTTCCTGTTGACTCTTTCTCCAAGCAAACAATCAAAACATTTGTGTGACCCTAACAGTCTTCTAGAATACAAGCTCCTTGTGTTGAGATTCATAATTCTCTTACAAGATAATAACACAAAACATCTGAGTCAGCCCAACAACTTCACTTGGCTAATAGAGTATAAAGGCAAAATTCCATTTCTGTTGTCTGGAGTATTGCCAGGGTTCATTAGAATCAGTGCACAGGCACTTGAACATGTTGATAACATGCAGCTTTATAAAACTGTTAAATTTTTGAACAAAAAAATGCGAAACATTGAAGAACTTGTATATGAAAATGCTTGGCTTAAATTGAAATTTATAGGAATGACTTTGGAATTAAGCAAATGTGTTTAAAGAATGGATTAGCAACAAATTATTTTTGCCAACTGTTTGTTGGACTTTCTTTCAGAAGTGAAAGGTATAACTCCCCATTTGTAAATAAATACTTCAGACTTGTCCATAAATGCATGTAAATTACCTATGGATTATTTGAAAATCAGTTCTGTGCCTTTGTTCACTTGCATTTGCAATCTTGAGTATTTACAGTGAGTCTGCTACTGAAACCTCAGTTCTGAAAATACATCATTTCTATGTGTGAACTCCTAACTGCAAAGTAAAAATAAATTTTTAAAAATGCTGTAAACTTCTAAAATTTAACCATCTTCAGGTTTTTTTCATCATGGAAAAAATCTGAAAATTTGCTACTTCTGTAATCACAGCAATGTCTATATTTGCAAGTTCCATGAGGCCTCAGCAACCTTGGAATCATCACACAGGAGAAAGGTTAAGAATAAAGCAGTGGTCACTGATAGGGTATTTATTATCATGGATCCTTTTACTATTTCTTACTTACCTTGCACAGGCAATGAAAAGGCTGAGAAGAGCAGTGGTGCCTTTTTTTCACCTCTGTACATGGCCCCCTCACACAATATACTCATCTATGCAGAAAGAGGAGAAGCTACCCCCGTTATAAATGTGCTCATGAAATCAGGCTGATACTTTGATTTAAAAACTCTGTTCATGTGTTTGAATGTTCTTCTTGGTGATTTTTTGCCATTAGTGTTGGTGGATACAAGCACAGAAATACATGCAAAGTTGAAATGCACTTAGGAAAAGTTCCCAAAATGCAAAGCTTACAGTTTTTAAAGCTAGGTGGTAATCTCATGTTTGACAGTGAGTATTGTTTCTGAAATCAAATCTATGTGCATCCAAGCAAAGAAGAACCCCTTCCCTCAACTCGTGTATACTGCTTAAAATCTTATTTTCTCTACTTTGCCAAAGAAGTTTTGGCAACTCCCAGTGAGTTTACAGAAGAGCAATAAATAATAGAGCTGAATTAATAACCACACTCTGAATGATACTGTGGAAAGTAAAGAGCAGCTTGAGCACTACGGAACATTCCATGTACAGTATTTTCTCCCTGGTTGTTCCACTGGGTGGCACAACTCCTACATTGCCTTTTTCAAAGGTGTTACTCGATGTCTGAATATGTTATTTTTCCATGTTATTTTCTGCTGGCAGCTGCAGCTTTGAGTTCTGACCATGACCTAGCCAGATGAAATCTAATGTATTAGGAAAAAATGTAACTCAGGACTTAGGAGCAACTAAAGCTTTCCACAAACAAAGCACTTCGGTTTCAGGAAAGAAAAGCAAGAAAGTGTCCACTCCCTTCATGGCAACTACTTGGTGACAAGTATTCTAAAAAATTCCTCTGAGACCCTCATGCTTCCCAGGGTGGATGGAAGAGATAAGAAAACTGTCCTGTACTTCAGATGGATCCACCCAGTCTTTTATTAAATCCTTGACAGTGGCAAGAGAGAAATCTAAATCTAAATCCTGTCTGCTCAGAGAAATGTCAGTTAGAGCTCAAGACAATGTTTTTTCTTTCTGTGTGGCTGCAATGCTGATGAAGAATATCTGATTTTGGCCTTGGATGTAACAAAATGGCCTGAAAGATTAACAAGACCCATCTGTTTCACAGCTCTCCAAGTTCTTATTTACTCTCCAATCCTTCATCTCTTTAAGGCTTTTCCATTAAAAAAAAAATAAATTAAATGATAGTTTCACCATATTTCCCACTCTCTTCCCTATGAAAGGCAGTTGAACTCATGGCATTCAGTCCCCATTTCTAAACCTGTGAGGACCTTAAAACTTTAGAACTAGTTGACTCCTAATCTGACAAGGCTACTCTGTTACCTCAGCATAGGTCTTTAGGCATAGCACATAGAGTCACAACGCCAACACAAGCATCACCTTTAAATTACATGTTTGCTGTCTTTCATGATGTATAAGTATCACTAAGGAAATAGATTCTGCCATTTTTAAATGAAATGTTTTTTGTTTGGTTTTGTTTTCATCATAACAGGGGTCTGAGGTATTTCTGGATGATGTATCTTCTATTTCGAAGGTGATTGTCCAAGGAAAATGCTTCCATAGTGTAGTGGTTGCCCCTACTTCAAATTACTTTTGAGCCCAGGGGTTAATTTTAGTAAAATCTGAAAGCAGGATAGGACTCAGAGGTATTGTAATAGATACAGAACTTGGGAGAACTGGCCTGTCACTAAAAGAGAACCATACAAATGAAGATTCCCCCTGAGAGAAGAGTTATATGTAACATTTCTTTGTAGCTGATCAGCCAAAATACACCTGACCGTCCAATTAGTATTTGTACATTTGTCTGGTCAGCTGTAACTCTGCTTTCTAGCTTCCCCTTGCAGGATGCAGCTGGAAATACTGCTGCAGGAACTGGGTCAGGACAGTAGGGGACAAATCTATAAGAAAATCACTTCATCAGTTATGCTGTTCATGCAATAACTGATTTTAAATGAAGGGAAAGTTTCAGTAGTCAGGTCTGTGTAAATATTTTGTGCAGAAAGTTTATGCTTTTATCTTTCAACACACTATGTTTTTTTCTTTTTCAAATAATTATATTTGGGTTTTGAATATTTACTTCTCTGTTGCTAAAATTCTGCTATACTAACATTAGTTTCTTTGTAGTTATAAAAGGACCAAGTCTGTAAAAGATATTCTAAATGGCAGGTGACAGCTCTTGAGCAGTAAATCAGGATTTCTTACTGAGACTTAGTAGTTTATCCATTTAAGCAAACGCCTACACCTCATTTTTGTGTCTAAAGTGCTACAACTTTTCTGCTTTCTTTTTAAGCTACAGCTGCTATGCCCCAAGATCTTTACACACATGGGATAAATTCCCCTTGACTTGAGTGGAGTTCTATCAGCCAGAAATTTTGCTTCTGGCCTTCTTTAGGACTTAAATTGTGTGTGTTGGAAGAAAATGTCAGATTAGACTCAGGAGAAAAAGAAATACAAAAAATACCCACATGTCTAAACTATAGGCAGAAAAAGGAGAGTGGGAACTGATACTGAATTATTTTAATTTCAATTAAAGTTTTTATTTGCTTGGAAAATCCAACTGTGGCTTTAGCTTTCCCAGGTTAAATAACATCTGAATTATTGTTTGAGGGAGAAGATAATTAAGAGAAAGCTGACAGGAATAGAAGTTTGAAACATCTTTTTCTGCTAAGTGTTTTTGTGTCCTAAAATAAAAGGTGGCACTTTTAGGAGAAAGAAAGAAGATATTTTAGAAAAAATCAGGTTTTCCATACTTAAATTTTCCCCATTTCTAATTAATTTCATCAACTTTAACTTTCTTTTATAGGAAAAGTGTGCTACAAGTGGGATTTAACTTGCCAAAGACCTTGGTTTCTGAACTGTATTTAATATTTGCATTGCTTCTGCAGTTCCAATTATACTGATGTACCCTGATACCATGGATGTGAATTAACGTCCTTGCTAGCACTGATGTTATTAGTTCTGCAGTTCTGCTGCATCTCTTGCTGAAGTGCTGTGACTTTGCTGAGGGCTTGTCCTTAGCTAGCTTGCCCTAGCAGATGCCTGGGAGAAATGAGGTTCTGTGAGGAGTCTGAATGGGAAGAGGAGAAATGACAGAAATGAAGGTGTTAGGAGATACATGGCTGTGGATGTTGAAAAGGTGACTATGGGGTAGTGTGGGTGACAATTCAGCTCATAATACCTATCTTTCAAACAGTAGCTTGTCTGGGTTGCTAAGGGATTGCAGTTAGGAGAAAAGTATTTCCCCTGTGGGCACTTGGAGGCTGTAGGTGCTCTGCACAACCTTGTCCTTCATGTGAAAACAAGATCTGTAACTATGTGAGCAACCAGGGTATTCGTGTGAAAGGAAGAGGTTCAAAGTGAAGCTCTGCCTGAATGAGAACCTACTGGCAAGGTGAGAGTACTCTTGCTGGGAGAATAGTGAAGAACAAGATCAGGTTGCTTTCCATGTTTTCTTCTCTATGTTCTGTTCTCTTCTTTTCTCTCTTATCCTTTTGTGGCAGGGAACAAAGCTGCTTATCCCCTTGATGGCCTTTGTTTTTGAGAAAGCATTTTTCATGCTGGCAAATACCAGCTCTGAACATGATTGCACCAGTAGAAACAGTGAACAGAAGAACAGTTTTAGAAACACAGCTTTCCACTTTGTTTTGGGAACAGAGGGAAACTGTGCTGGTCAAAACACTCTTCCCAGGCCTTCTAAGCACTTCGACCCTCAGCTTCATTAACAGCTTTGCTGGTTTGGAAAGGAGAGTTGGGCTTTGGGTTATTGCATACAACAGTTCCAATGTCTGTAACTTGGAACTTTACTTCTGCTCTTAGGAAATGAAACATTTTGCATTATTTATTACGCAGGGAATTGTCTTCATGAACTGCTATCTGAAAATAGCCCATATTATATCCAACAGAACTGCAATGAATGCTTATAAAGCAAAGTGAGGGTTTAGAATTAATTGTAGTCACTCGTTAGGGTGTGAATCAAGTCCTTCAAACATTAAATTGCCAATTTTTTCCTCAAACAATTTCTCCAGCTGTGATAGTAGCCCACCTGTATAGATGCATAACTAGTTTCAACATCAGAAGGACTTCAAATAGTACAGTGCACTGAACTGGGTGGTCTGGTTCCTTTAAAGCACTTGCCTACTGCAAAACTGTTAGACATAGAAAACGTGGATTTTTCCTGCAAATTTTAACTTTACACCCTTGCTTGCACAGGTAGCTTTGGTATTATTAAAAATAAAAGCAATAGATAATTTAAAATATTTTTTAAAGACAACATTGCACAGCACCAAATTCGGTGTTCAGGACACATCTGTAGGGTACGATGAATTTGTTGTTAATGTGTAGAAATTTCTGCTATTGGCTCACTAATACTGTTGTTCTTTGGATATCTAGCTCAAAGGCAGTTCAGATAACTTTATCTACATTGTGTCCTGGACAGCAGGCATTTCCAGGCAGGAAGTATGTTTCTCTGCAATATAAGAAGTAACGGCACTTTTAAGTGCTTTTAAGCACTTTTAAGCAAAGAAGACAGAGAAGGAAATGTAATAAATCCAGCACCTATTTTAGCCAGTTGGTGGCATTGAGGTGTCTATCATGTGGTGCATTTTCCTATAGAATGCTTTTAAGGCCTGCAGTTTAAGAAAATACATAGTGAAGACTGAAGCATGGACTTGTAGTGTAACAAGGCAACCAGGTGACCCTAATTGCCAGGGAGTGAGCATGAGCTTGTGTCAAGCCCACCTGTGCCCAATTAGGGTGGGCCCCAACTGCGCATGAGCAGGACCAGGGGGCCAATAAAAGGTGAGGCCTAAGACACAGGTGGGGCTCACTCCTGAGCTAGCCAGCAGAGAGGTCAGTTGGTCTCAGAGCCACAGCACCAATCCAGGCTAGTCAACCCTGTGGGCTATAGGCTCGGAGCACTGTTTGTGAGTCTCTGCTGGAACACCTGGTTGAACCTTGAAGCGCCGTACCCTAAAAGAGGTTTGTCTTGCTACATGGACTGTGGCAAAGAAGTCCAGCAAAAAATGAGAGGTGGTTAAAGCTAGCCATAAAGGTTTAGGAATATGGAGGTTGTAGTGATTCAGGTCATGTAAGAACTTGCAGACAGTAATACAGGAAAGAACTTTTCAGATGACAAGTGACAGAATATACTGAAGAGCAAATAAGCCTTAAATGATTTTGAATTATGGATTCAAAGTTAAGAGTAACAGCAAAGAACAAACACTTAGCTGTTTCTGTAGAATTGTTCAGGTAGTTGTTTTTTTTTTACTGTTCTTAATTAAAAGGGTACTGAGGATGTTGAGAAAGCAGGCTGATATGGCAAGATCTCTGGTAACTACCTGTGGAGGAGTCCCAAAACCAGTATTTGAAGAATAAAGAGAGATATTTTTAAAATGTATTATTTCAGTGAATATCACCCTCAAAGTACTCATATTTGCTTGTGGGTACTCACAAAGACTTAAAAACTGCCAGGCTACCAAAGAGCATATGGATGGCTAAAGGCAAACTACTAAAATGTAGATCAGTCTCCAGAGGAACAGGGAGAAAATGAAGTGGCACAAAACTCAAAAAGTTTGTGCTGGATTCAACTTCAGTACTGAATTCAGTTGTATAATTGCTGATGTATGTGGAGTCAGTGGTTTTCCTGTATGTATCACTTTGCAAAGTGGGGTTGCAAATGATGTAATGCCATCTTTTATTTCAGTATTCTCACATCAGTTTAACTATGCCATAACTCACAGAAAAGTTTTCTTTAGTGCTGTTACCCACTGGGAAGATGACACATGACATTAGGTGTACCAAGTAATATCTTTCTGTATCAGTACATTAAGGAAACCTGATGCATTCTTTAAAGAGGGAAAACAATAGAAAAAAAAACAAACCAGGAATTCAAGATGTTAAGGTTAATAGGTCAAAATCTAACCTAAATAAAACTCTCATTGAGAGTTTTGCCTGGGCAAGAACTGTGGGATTTAGCCTTAAGAGAATTAACAAGGTACATCAGGTCTCTTCACTCTTCTGATTGCCAGAAGCCTGTCTGGACTGTGTCCAGAAATTAACTCTCCATCACAGCAGATTAAAGCAGCTAATACAGGAAATTATTTGTACTGTTTTACTTTGTCTGTTCTGTTTCTATCTAGACAGGTACAGTAATAAACATAGAGAGAAAATAAGAGGCAAAAATGCAGAATTATTTTAATAAGCTGATGTTTTTCTTATCTACCTGTTTTCTGTAAGTGATTATTCCATGAAATTCTAAATTGTCTTTTAAAAATCCTGTTACAGTTCTTTCTTCACCTTGGGAATCTTTTTGATCTTTTAAAGCTGTTGTGGATCCCTCTCCCTTGAAAAAAGTCTCATAAAATGTTTACAAGTCTTGTTTATATTCCCGTAACATTTTTCATTATGCTGTGACAGCTTCACTGAAAAATTATTTTAATTATCTCAAAATGAATCGCACAAAGAGAGAATATGAAAATATAAATCTTGTGTCTGACTGTACTTTAATTGCTTCAGCTAATGAAAGAGGCATGAGATATCTACACAATGTGAAAGCTAAATTGCAGGAACAATATTACAAGTGTTAGAAATGTGCTGAATCTGTAGTACTCACCCTGCTTCAGTGGGAAGATATGGGGACTATACTTGTTTTGCAATGGTTGTTTTCTGCTCCTGATATGCTAAGCTTATTTCAATGGGAAATGGTCTTTAAAACACCTAATAGCTATCTCTTCTGTTCTCTAGATCAGCAGCATGGAGAAATTAATGAACAAAACAAAGAAAATTTATGTTCCAGAAGCTGTGGGACTCTCCTGCCAACCTACCCACAAGAGTTCAGTATGTGAGTAGTTCTTACATGACAGTCTAATGTGAGCTACTGTTACTATAGCAAAATGTCCATTGATTATAGTGAGTAACCTATTCTTACAGAAATGTCAATGAAGCAAGATGAAAGGGGGCAGAAAAGAATAATTTTAAATAGATAGACAAGTAATAGGTCAAATCTGTAGGTCTAATTAGGTATTGCCTGTTCACACAGCAGAAATTTTTGCTTCATCAGTTCCTTACCTTGTGATCTTTGACTGAATTTTATCTAAGACATTGCACACTGGCATTTTACTTCTACAGACTGGTAAACTTTCAGCTGTTTATTAACTATTGGTTGAAGGTGATGAATACAACAGTGAACAAGGATATGACAGAAAAATAGTGTTGGAACTGTTCCTTTGTCAGTGACTCTTCCAACAACATAATGCAGGAATGCTGCAAGGTTATTAACCAACAAATCTCTCCCTTGTAGTCTAAAAATATCTCCCAATTGGGTGCCTCAGTGAAATGCCATGTGTTATAAATGGCAAAGCTGATTTCCAACTTACAGGGACAGTGAGGAAGGACTGCAAGAGCTTTGATATTTAGCAGAGTCATAATGGACGTGTTGTTGTACACGTAGCCAGCTCTAAGTGATTGTTTTCCTCCCTTAGATTAGGTGCTGTTTATCTTGTGATAATACCCTAAGTCAAAATCCTTCCATTGCTTGCTATTTCCTTTGTAAGGCTGTTCCTTTTTTTTTTTTAGCCCCACTTTTGGGATAATAATCTTTAAATCTCAGAGAGTTTTCCCTTGGTTCACAAATATTGTACTGAGTCGTAAATCTGTGTGACCAGTGACAGGGATTAAGGGACCTCGCTGACTCAGGAAATTGGTAATGACTGGGAAAGGCTTTCTCTTAGGGCAACTGAGCAGTGACAGGAGGTTTTTGCCATCTGATGGCTGTTTCAGGTTCATACTGGCCCTGGATGCTTTGACTTTGTATCACACATTGCCTCTTTTGCTAGGGTGTTTTACATTCTGTGTTTCCAACAGTAATAGTTTTATCCAGTATAGCAGTGAGCCAGCTTTGTTATTAGTGTAAATCAGAGTGAAAATACACTCTTTTATGCCAGCTGTTCATGTGACTGCATATATCTCTAGCACAATGACAGGAGGGCATCCAGCCAAAACTGGGAGGCTTTTTCTGGAAAATCTAATCTATGTGTGGTTTGTGGGAGAAAAATGTGGATATATGTAATTAATGCTCTCTTCTCACATTCAACAGAATCTCACAAGACAATTTCAGTTTCTTGCAGTATAAAGAAACATAGCCAGCTATGTTATTTCCAACTGTTAAATATTTTTATCCAAAGTATGTCTTTTCTAGTTGAGATTTCCTTGCCTCTACCCATGACATTGCAGTCCAGTGTCCTGACACTTTATTGTATTGCATTAACCTGTGCTGGGCAGAGTGATAATCTGATTCTGTCATTATGAACACCCTTGCTACCAGGGGCATGATTAGATCCTTCTCCTCCATGGTAATGTAATCCCTTGGGAGTAACCTCTCATGTGATATTGAAGTAGTGCTCAGGTTGCTAATGTATTTTCCTGTTATTTTGTTGCTTTTTAAAAGAAGAAGAAAATTTCAAGTGTTATAGAGAGTGCAAATATAAGTATAGTGAACATACAGCAATTTCAGGGGTCATGTTGCAGACACATACACAGTTACACATACATATTAAGAAGCCAGCTGATTAAGCAGGATGATTTTTATAATGTTGTTGCATGAATATGAATAGATTTTCCTTAGCTGAACATCTACCATGTTAAATTAGTTCCAAGCTGTTGATTCACCTAAGCAATATCCCACCAGTGAGCAGTACTATCTGTACTCTTCTTTCTAAATGTTTAAACTATGTATTATTTCATAATAGTGAAACATTTCAAGGCTTTATAGTCTTTCTATAAAGACTATTTTGGAACAAATAGTTTGGAATCTGTTATTGTGTGCTCTGCTACTAATTCTGTTTCACCATAATTGATATAAGTGTTTACTTAGCTTCTTCCAGTGACTTGATGAGCAAATAAGTCCATGGTGTGCTATCTTTCTACATATTGCAAAACAAGTTACCACAAAAGGCAAGTTCAGTACTTTAGATGAGATTATCTGTAGCATTTTGCTGGATAATGAGTAAATACTATGTGCTAAAACCATTGTAGCATATCATAAACAGAGCAGCTGAGATTTGCCACACAATTTTGCTATTGTTAATTGTTAATACTTTCTTATACTCATCAGGACTAATGAGTGAATTTGAACATTAAGTGGGAGTGAAAAAACTCCACACTTTTAACAGAGCATTAATATTTTTAGTACAAAAAGGAGTAGGTTTAGAATCTGAATTCACTTTTTAAGCTGTACTGAATCTTTGTATTCTTCAGTCTTTGTAATATATGCAGAAAAAACAGTAGCTAAATGAACTACAGAAACAAAAATTTTGTACAATGTATCCTGAGGAAAATCTGCATGCTTTTACTAATGTAGGATGAAGCTAATGTAACTTAGATGGGTTCATTTGTGAAAATGGTACCATTTTTAAAATATATTTGAAGAACAAAAACTGCAGTTGTTTATGAGCTAAATTGAATCAGGAAATGCTCTGGGAGCTAAAAAGCTATGGAGAAGGCTGTGCAGATAAATTGCTGTGGTACTCATAACAGGAACAGGAAAAATGACAGTATAAAGAAAACTGATTAGATTCCCAGAGGGAACTTTTAGTCCTATTGAAGTAAATGGCAGTTTTGCATCTGATCTCAGCTGTACCACAATTTAAATATATCAGAATGAAACTTTGGAAGAGGCACTTTTGGTTTGTGCCTCCATCACTGAAAATACAGCATTAAAGGATTTAATTTTAGGGGATTAAATTTTACTTTGTTCATTTGTTTTTAATTTCTTAATACTCCCTCTCAGTTCCTTAATTATTGCAATTAAAACAAAACAAAAAGCACTGAAATTGCTCTTAATAACCCTCTTAATGTTTAGACACAATCTCAATGGTTGTAGTATTTTATTTGTTTTACCACAGCATCTAGGAGGTGCCTCTCAGGACCCAGTTATCATACTGTATTAGGCCAGAGTCCTCATAACATAGTGCAACCTCCAAAGAATTAAGAGAACATGAGAAGTTAGTATAACACTCCCTGAACTGAAGTCAGGCTGAAGGCAATGATAGGAACTGAAAGCCTAGGAAAGGCTGTTGGCATCTTATTTAAAAAAAAAAAAAAAAACCACACAAAAAAAATCACAAATCCAAGAAACTTTCCTTTTTATTTTCTTCTCCAGTTCTCCTTTCAACACTTAAAATTTTCCTCCTCTTCCCTACAACTTTCTCTGCATTTGGTGGAAAAAACAATGAAGAAAACAAAAAAAGAGAATGAGGAGAGGACAAAAATGAAAACAAATTTAGATTATCAGATCAATATTATACAAAGATGCTAAAATTTCTAAAAAGAAAACATATTTCCACAGGAATATAGCCTGTGGAAAAAACACAACAAATAAAAAAAAAACAGTTTTAAGCAACTGCAACGGATAGAGGTTGATCTTTAAAAACAAGCCTGGTGTGTACAGCTGTAGAGCTGGTGCAATCATTGTTCAGTGGAAGGTGACACACAGGAGGCAGAACAAACACTGTTTGCTGATCACCTCGAAGGAAAACTTTCCCAACATGTTTCTTATTTCCAAGTAACAAAGCCAACTTTAAGCACTGGAAAAAAAGCCAGTGAGCATCTTCTACAAAAGAATACACACTTTCTTGTGAGGATTTGATAAAACAAGTTCAAGAAATTGGTGGAGAAAAATGAATTTTCAGTCAATAGAATGTAATGAAATCTTTGGACTTGATCTTTGTTTCTTAACCAATTATATGTACAGGGAATTTATGGTATAAATAATTTCCTTATGGGCCACATAATTTTTCATTGTGCCATAAAGCAATGAAAAATACAATGTTTTCCTATTACAACTGACAGTGAAACAGTGTGATTGTTTATCTGCATGATTTCATGAAAATTAACCCGTTCAGTGGGATTTTCTTTTGTGTGTTCCTGGGTGGAGAAATGTCTCTGTGTGTATATCTATAAACTGTAACCTCTAGTTCTGCTGGAAATACACTTACTCAACATGGAAAGGATTTCACTGTAAATGCCACAGGCCTGCACAATTCTTACTGAAGTTGAAATGTTGTCTATCAATTCTTATTTCTGCAATCTGGAGAAAACCAAGCAGGGAAATGTGGGTCATATAAGTTTGCTTTACACTGTGTTGTGGTCATGATGGGGGTACTTTTCATTTGTGTCTCTGGATCTGGGGGGAATGTTGTTCTGTGTTTTGTGTGCAGTTACTGTTCCGGACATGGGGAGTCACTGTAATGTCCAAAATGTCTTCAGTATTCAAGCTCCCTGCAGTTGTTACTTCTGCAGCTGTCCTTCCTACAGCTGTACAGCCCACAGTGGTCTTGGCATATTTACTGGCCCTTAAGGGAATGTTGAGGACCTCTTTCTCCTGGCTTTCTGGCTCCTACTCTTCTCCTATAATTTTCTTTGTTCAAGCACAGCTCAGCTGATGCTGTACTTGTGCACTGAGTGACAAGGCAAGGCCACAGAGTACACAGCCAATTCAATAATATGGCTCTTTAATCCATTAGGCACAAGTCTGAAAATAAGATCATTGATGAGGAAGAAGTACACTCTGTGGATCAAGAAGGAAACAGTTGTCTTCTATATTACCTCACACTATGGCCCCAGGACAGGTGGTCTTATTTCTGGGTAGAATGAGGAACTTCAGAGGAAGCTCTATGGACAGGAATGCCCCTTATGTATAGCCAGGTCTGGGTGATATGATGTGGAGCAATAGCCTTGCACTCAGCAAGCAAAGAAAAATAAAAGTGGGCCTCTAATAATAGTGAACCTAACTGCATCTTCTGTGTAAAAAAGAGCATGAACATTTTAGTTCATTCAGACAATGAACCAATGAGACAGAAGATTTTTTCTATACTAGAGTTGTTACAGAGAAGGGAATAGTTCTGGGGTTTTGGTTTTTGGGTTTTTTATCCGGTTGTCAAATCAGAAATGTCACCCACCTGGAGTATTAAATTTTGATCACTGAATCAGAATGTCACAGTTCTTTTGCTAGGTCCTCTGAAATTAGAATGCTGCTCTGTTGCTAGGCTAGGTCTCTCTGAATCAGGATTTGTGCTGTTTCTGTTATGGTTTGCTCATGATTAATAAAATATTGTCTCCCATTCCAGGCAGAAAGGAACAGATGGGGGAATCACCTGATCTGATGAACCCTGTGTGTACATATACACAGTCAACAAATAATCAGAAAAATAGGAAGGATCATGCTCAGATGTTACCTATTTAAAAATATTTATAAAATCACACATAAATAAGCTGCCAAAAAGGTGGATTGACTAAGGAAAGTTTATTATAGTATGCATTATTTATCTGCTCTTTCATTCATAACAGGTTTGATTAAAAAACTGCAGTTTTTCTAAATATTTATTCATGATGCTGTTACTAAATGTAAATGCCATTTTGCATACTGTCATTCTTAAATTTTTCTATTATAATTTTAAGAGAAGTAAACAAATCATGAGTATTTCTTAGGAGGCATTTATGTGCTTTTCATTTCAGTAGCACTAAGTCAGCTGACAAAATTGTGTAGAAAATAAATATCTATTATAAAGTAAGAAATGGCTCTGGAGCATATTCAGAGTCTCATTGGCATTTTTAGGGTTGCAAAACCCAGCATATTGGTCACATAAATATAGCCTGAACAAAACAAAAGACTGAAACCAAAATAATCCTTGGCTGATAAAATAAACCTGTATAATTACCTAGTTTACCTGTTTCCCAAACAGTGACTCATGCCAGTGATAGAGGTGAAATGTCTCAAAAAGCAGAGTTCAGCCCCTGAAGAGAAGTTGCCAGCCTTGGGGGGAGTGAATGAGGCCAAGGGTGCTGAGAGAAAGTGGAGTGAGGTATTCCCAGTCGTGGCTCCCAGACCAGGAATGACAGAGGCATTAATACTCAGTAGCTGTCATGCAAGTAGGGCCACTTTAAGCCAGTGGCTACCCTGAGGAAGCAGATCTGGACAGGGTTCTTTAGTTCAGAATTGTATCTGTGGAGAAATGCAAGGCAAGCGGAAGATGTCTAAAAGGGAGTACAAGAGCTTCAGTGCCACAAAAATGCAGCAGCCCACTTCAAACACCCCTGGCTTGGGCTGGGTGTTCTCACTGATTCAGTTTTAGAGGTCTCAACAACCAGTTTTGCCCCCAAAGCTCCCCAGGTGCTACCACTGGCAGTACTGAAGTCTGACTTCATGCCAGGCTCAGGGATGCAACACTCACAGCCCTGCTGAGTACCCAGGACTATAAAAGGTCCATGTCCAACAGAAGTTATGCATTTTTGTGCATCACTGGGTTAACCGTGTTTAAAGGACCGTGACTGAAAGAAGGAAAGCTGTATTCATAGGACAGTTCTGAAAATGGGATTTACACAACCCAAACTGTGAATAATATTGTTTCTAACCTTGAACAAGAACCACAGAAAATTGATTTAACTTTGGACATGGTTCGAGATATATAAAAGACAATTTGCTTGTCTGTGTTTATAACTTTTTTGCTTCAACCTGGCAGTCTTTCACTGAAAGGTGATTTCCCCATTGAATGACAATCAGGCTATATTGCTATTAATAGAACTGAAGAAGTACACATCTGCTCTACTCTCCCCACTTGCTGTCAAAGCTAAGCACCTAGGAGACAGCAAATGTTTCTGTTTACTAATGGAAAAGTACCTGGACAGACTTGTCCTGGGAAGGCTAAAAAGTGGGCCACAGGCACTCTCAAGATAAAGAAAGCCTAGATAGGAGGCAGAAAAAAAACCCCAGCTCTGAAACAATACAAAGAAAATACATGGAAAATTTTCCATTACGTCTCCTCATCCTTGTGAATTCCAGCCAAGATGAACTTCACTGATGGCTTTACTCTTGGAGGTAGCCCTTCCCATCAGAAGGCCTGTGATAGAGAAAAATTGAAATTTTCCCAGTTTACGACCTGCTAACAGGACAGGAATTTTAGGGATTGAGAAGCTGCCTTTCCTCTCTAGCTGCCTCTCTCCTGCCTCTCTAGCCATCCTACGCTACAAAACCATGATTCATTGATAGAGCACCTCATTTTGTGTATGCACAATATTCTGCATATATTTGTAGGATTCAGTTTTTGTTATAATGCATTTTCCCACCTGAATATGAATAATTTTTGAACAGATTTCCGACTGCTGGGCTAAGAACCATTATGCAGCATTTCTAGATGCCAAGTATTATCAGATGCTCAGGATGATCTTAGGGAATGACTCCGTTCCTTCTGTGAATTTCTGCTTTCATTTTGAACAAATGCCTCAGCATTTTCTGTCTATTGCTGAGGAACTGCATCCTTGAAATGGGGGGAATGGTCCCTGAGCATTCAGTGCAGGTCTCTTTCTCCAAATATCTTATTTTGTACTCTGGTAACACTTAGTACTCAGCATTGTTGTGGTAAGCCTAGTGCATCTCAAAACAAGTGTCAAGTCCCTGTAAATTACAGACTATAAAAGCTGTAATTTCCCCTATTTCCCACAGGCAAAGTGTAATTCATATGTAACATTATTCTAATGGAAATCTCTTATTCTGTTCCTTGGTGGGGAGGGAAAAAGGTAGAAACTATTGCAGTGGCTAAATAGTTCTCTTTGGGCTTTCATATGAATGTTTAAGTTGATTTTTCATTTCATTTAACACAAATAGTCTGCACTATCAGGGGAAATTATTTTGCACATATTTTCAGTGTTACTGTCATTCAAGGACTAATTTGTTACGTACAGCTGTTCTGAGGTGGAGGTGAAAGAGAAGTGAAAGGAGAAGAGGAAACTAAACTTCAGTAACAGTTTAAAAGAAAAGAAAAGAAAAAAAGAAAAAGAAACAAAAACTTATGCAAG
This sequence comes from Calypte anna, assembly GCF_003957555.1. Taxonomy (NCBI): domain Eukaryota; kingdom Metazoa; phylum Chordata; class Aves; order Apodiformes; family Trochilidae; genus Calypte; species Calypte anna. The sequence continues at coordinate 9,924,752 of NC_044252.1, forward strand.
CCAAGCCTTCTCTACTGCCCACTGGGCTAAGTGGGAGCTGTTCTGCAAGCTTTGACTCATCTAGGAAACATTTGTGTTTGAATGATTTTCGTGGTATTTATAAAACATCCTGAGGGGAAAAAAAACCCAAACTCAAACACTTTTTATGGCCTGTGTCTCCATACCTTTTCATTACAGGATCAGCTGCTTTTTAAAATTTTAAATGAGAGCAGAATGAGGCTTAGTGAGAATATTACAGTGATCTTTACCAGACTGTTTGGGATGAGAGTGGTTGCCACTAGGGATTACATCACTGTTTTAGGGAAATTGTTCCAGATGTTATGCTCTTTAAAAATATGAATCTTTTTAGAAGACTAGGACAAAGTAATTCTTTAAATATCATGGCTGACAGACAGTTACTGTATTTCTAAATGCAGGTTTCATGGAACTTGAAGTTCCTGCAATGGAGTAAAAAGGGGAAATTAAAGAAAGAGTAGGCATCTACCCAAAAAGAAGTTGAAAAATAAATATTTCATTGTTTTCAATGGAATTTGAGATGAAGACTTTGTCTTTTCTCAAGGGAGGGGAAAACTCCCAAAAAATATACAATAAAAAACCCTATAAAAAAGGGTTCACTCATCCTTTTATATTGCTAATTAGATTATACAATACATACACCAAATCAAGATTTTTAAAGATGAAGCTGAATAGATGCTCCAGATAGCAGAATTTTCTGTGCATCACAGAGCAAGACAATCCTTAAAATCAGTGGAATGTATGAATGGTCTCATCGAAGTTATAATGTTGCATAAGAGTATTAAAATCCATCCCAGAGGACTGTACACGTGAGAACCCAATTCATGCAACTCCTGTTATGCAGAATTGTTTCTCAGAGTGCTTACAAGCAAATTTTCCTTGTTAAACATTTATCATCTGTTAGAAAATATTTGAGAAACCATAGTTTGATGAAGGCAAATTCTTAAATAAAACACAAGATTCTCACATTTGGACATAACTATTCTCCTCAAATATGCACCAAGAGCTGTTCAAGTGGTAAATGAAGAGTTTGTTCTTCAAGCCTTTAGTGACTCTGCTTCTGTGCAGACAGACCTTTGTTTGTACCAAAACCATAGTGAATACTGACAACTTCTAGTTCATGGAAACTACTCATTTTTACATATGGTTATCTTAATCCAGTTACAGGTCTTATGAGAGCAGCAGGTTTCAAGGGGAGTGAACACAACTCGTCCCTTTTACAGAATACAAGACTTTATCTGATGGAGGATGATATTAAATTCTAGATTTTGTATTAGGTAGAAAAATTGTACAGAAGCCCTTTGTTGATGCTGTAAAGCCTTGAGTTAACTATGTTTTTAAATTTTCAGAGCAATGTGATATTCTTAGAAAACACTTGTATTTCCAAGTATTTTAGAGTCAACTGTGTGATAGTTCAGATAACACATTTCAGGGATTAATTTTAGTTGCTTGTTTACCAGGATACACATGAAATAGGATGTGGGGTTTTTAAAAGATACAGATAATTTAAAATTATTTTTCCCTCAGTGTTTTTTGACCAGCTTGAGATACTAGTTAAGGTTTAAGATGGATTGGAACAAACACTAGGTAATTAAGAAGTGTATATGGTAGAGATGTAGAGAGGCAGAGAAAATTAAGATAACAAAATTATGATTTGTGGGAGGAAAGGGAGAGTGGGAGGGAAGGATGGGAGGAAAAGAACAAAACAAAGAGAGAGATGTATCATGTGAGTAGCGAACATGTCAAGAGAAGAAAGAAATAGTATAATGTTTTTGCAGAAGCATAAGTTTTTTCTGTGATTTACAGTGATTTTTTTTGGCTATAAATAACAAAACTTTACTAATCTTTTCTGAGTATATACAGATATACATAAAAGTTGGTTCTAATTTGGTCATGGCTTTAATAAAAACAAAATGAAATGCAGCCTGCATAACAACATTTGGCTCTGATATCCTGGAGGAATGGATTCCATGGGCTAAGACCAGATTTTGAGAGGCAGTATGACCAAAGGGAACGAGGTGTCTCCATACTATTGGATGTTTGTTACCTACAGTGCTGAGACACTGGGCCCTCACTGCACACAGGGCCACGGCATAACTTGTTATTAGGGAAATAAGATGTCTGTGAGAGTTACAAGGATGCTTAACAAATTTCAGAATATGAGCATTCAATGTCATTTTTCCTTAAGGTACTTAAAAGAGTAATGAAAAAATTAGCACACTGTGTGGAGCTACACTTCTTCTATACATTCTACATTTAGAGCTATTAATTCCAGCTGAATTCCTGTCAGAAGATATAAAAGCAGATATATCAGAAAGGAAAAGAAATACCTCTGCAGCTATTTCAATTATGATGCAGAACTCTGGATAATAGCCTTGATGTATTTCCTGCTTAATGAAGTAACACTCTTGTATGATGGGTAATTGCTGCACCAGGGCTCTGTTCAAAGAGATTTCTTCTCTCTGCTCTTATTCTGCACTCACCACTGTGATACCTCAGCTTCTCAAAGTTTAGGATGGTCCTTTCCTTTTGTCAGCTGCAGTCATAATAAGGGCAATTGCTCCATGTTGGTCAGCACTGATTATTGGTTATGGGCCCTCTACTGCAAGTATCTCTGCATGATCCCCACTGACATTAATGGGGCTGTAGGTAGGCAGTTTGCTGAATAACATTCGCAGTTAAATGGAGAGACTGAGCTTGAATATTTGTCAGATTAAGGGTTGAATATCCCTTTCGTTTGGTGGGAGCAGGGCAGGGAAGAGTCAGTGGCATAAACTGCTGCTTAAACACAGAATCTGGAGCAGTGCTGAGAGCACTGGTCCAGCAGCATTTCTCTTTGTATTTATATTACACAAATATTTATCTTTACTACCGAGTGTGTACCGGGAACATTCAATGGTCTTGACCAAACAGGGCACTGGCCCACGGACAGAGTTCAGTGATCGTTCCACTAGGGAACTGATGTGTTTCTGTATTAGTCAACACTGAAACAAGAACCAGTCAAAGGGAAGGGAAGGAAACAGATTTTGAAAAAAATACCCCGTGCCAATACTTCTACTTTCATCACTTTCATCTGCTGTCTGCCTCCAAGCTGCATCAGGACATGGTTCTGAACTGAGTCCTAAACATGGAAACTATGAAGAAAAGCAGTGGCCAAGATGAGTCAAGGGTCTACTCAGATACTCAGAGGAGCTGGGAAGTAGAGAAACTTGGGTTTCAGTTTCTCCCCATTTTTCCAGGTTGCTTCTATCACTACTGTGCCATCACTACTGCTGACTAACAAATTTGCTTCTGGACCATGTTGCTGCTATTGTAATAAATGCAACAGCTGCACAGGTTAATGCCTAGTCTGTGTATTACCTCACAGCCCTCTGCACAAACTAATATTAAACAATTTAGGTGGTTTCCTATCAGTGTTCTAGCTTACAGTGTGAAGAAAATGTGTATATTCTTTGTTCACCTACACAAACATACACATATATTTACACACATAGGTGTGTAAGTGCAATAGTGCAATAGATGTTTTGTGTTAAATACTCTAAAATGCTGATAAGCTTTGAACTCACATTAAATTTTGGGCAAAATTACACGCTTACTATGCTCTTTCCCAGTACTTTCTGGGCAGCCAAAACAACTGAACACTTCAGGGAAACTTTGGTAGAGAATTTATTGGGCTGAAAAACATCAATAATTGAGGCTTTTCTACAGACTGTTTCTAATTGAAAGTTAGAAAACTAGAGGTCATTGGTGTTTTTATAAGCAAATAACATTCTTTCAACAGGAATTCAGGGGCTGGCCATCTTTATGGAGTTTAGATTGCAGCCATTTGAGATCTCAGTCAGAAAGGAGGATGAGAAGGTTAAAGTACATGCAGAGAAAATTAGCTCTCTTATTTTCCTTTTGGTTTTTTTTTCCTTTTTTAATTGTGTGAAAAACTTTGTTTCATTACATGGCTAAAGTGGCAATGCTATTTTCCCTTTGATTCAATTGATGGCTGTAGTAATACATGCATGTACGAATCACGAGCTGCATCTCTGCAATTTACCATGGTAAATTTAGCAGTTTCAATGCTGATGAAAACACTGTGTTCTGGACCACTGTCTGTCCCACTGCTCTATGGATTTAGGTGACACCTGAGCTTATTTTTCCCCAGGATTATTTTCCATAGTGCCCATCTCTTCCATAGTACTGGTTGTCTGAAATCAGGAGACTTGTCCTAGCAGAGCCTTTGTGTAACAGTGATTTCTTCTCTTCTGGGCCTGACCATATCAGCCCCAGAAGCAAAGCAAAAAGCTGGTCACTTCCAAGTATAAACAAAAGTAAAGAAAAGAACCTGTGTTAAATGATCCATAAAGAAACATGGTCAGTGATAACTGACCATGCACTTTCATGATCAAAAGTCATACTATAGAATATCTTTAAGAGAAACTGGTTAACAATAACAACAAAAAAGCACCATAAAACCCCAGCTAATTTAGTTTTCTTTCCATCTGCCCCTTGTTTAATTCTGGCAATCATTGCAGACTCTATATTTCCATTTCAATGCATTATTTAATGATAAAGAGAGTTTGAAGAAAGGGAGGAAGATAGTTTCACTTGGACAGCAATCAGAGAGAATTTCTGTAAACATCTGGTTCTGTTTAAAACAGTTTTAAAGCGTTTAATATAAAACACTATTAGAAAGTAACAAATGAATGCTGAGCATACTCACTCTGTACACAGTGCATTTTTCCCTCCTGGAAGTTTGTATGAAATTGAACTTGAGTCAAGTTTGTAGATCAGATTTGCAAAGATAGCCTTGCATTATGTGAGACTTGCAAGAAGAACAGTTAAAATCATTAAAGACCTCTTTAAAAAAGATGTTCACAAGATGATAAAGCCCAACTGGACACATTTCAACCAGCTGGATTTCAGTAATTGAACGAACATAGTTGAACAAGTAGTTAGAGATGAAAAGAGAGTAGTGAATAAAAATGGAGACAATGGAAAATTCATGACACAATGATCCAGTCTTTTTCTCATTTGGACAGGACTCTGCAGATAACTTGGAGGATTGCCTGTGTCTTTGATATTCTCATATGAAGTGATATGCTCAAGTGATAACATTGAAGGGTATATTTCTAGCACAATTCATTATTAATAGCATTGTCTTGAAACACTTCAATCACATTTTGCATTCACTAAAAATAAATGCTCAAAAAATAAAAATAACATTAGTGTCACAGCTGCACTTAGATGTACTTGATTGAGAGATTACATTGAGTAATTGCAAATTTATAAATGTTCATTCACACAGGAAGTAACACAGGCCAGGAATGAAAAATGCACTTTTGGACCCTATCATTCAGGCCTTCCTATTCTGCAGATCAGATGGTGTCAATGCTTGCTGAGCAGGCTATAGTCAAAGTACTCCTTCTTTGAAGAGTTATTCTTTGGTCAAGTTTTCATTTTAGAACAGAAATTCTGAATATATCAAAACAGAATGAAGACAGTAAACTTCTCATTTTCAAGGCAAAGACCACAAAAAGGTACCTGAGGCCTGACTAAGCAAACACATTCAGTGACAACTTTAAGTAACGAAGTGTGGAAAACATCCACTATCATTCTTGAAGACATAACAATTTGAGAGTTTCCTCAAATGCTTGGGCTGAAAAATGTAGGATTTTGTATACTTGTGAAAATCTGAGATTACCCATGGGTAATGAATTGATATGAGGCAGGTGATACAGGACTGGCTCTTCCCAAGCAGATTTAATCTGAACAAAGCAACAGAACACAGGCTTAACTTTTTCAAGAAGCCACTGTAAATAAGACTGTTTGTGAAAAGAATACTCAGAATAAAAAAACCTGCATCTCTGCAGGTTTAGATCTATCCCCACCCTTCCACTAAAATGGCTTTTATTTCTCTTTCACACAGACTTCCTGGCCAAAGTCAACTTTTTTCATCAGTTCTTTTCCCTTGAGGTGTTTTATTGAGAATTAATCAGTATCTAGAAGTCCCCTAGGTGCAGGTCCAGTTTGTGGGTTAATTTGTGCTGGTGAAATTGCACTTCAGGAATGATTTGCTGCTTAGCTAGATGGAAGATGTGGGACTGGGGTTTTGCTGTTGAAGCACAGTCTCAGCCACTGGCCATATTTCACCATAGAATTATAGAATGGTTTGGGTTGGAAGGGACCTTAGAGACCAGCTAGTTCCACTTCCCCTGCATGGACAGGGACACCTCCCACTAGATCAGGTTGCTCAAGGCCCCATCCAGCCTGGCCTTGAACACTTCCAAGGAGGGCACAGCCACAGTTTCCCTGGACAACCTGTTCCAGAGTCTCACCAGCCTCACAGCAAATAAATTTTCCTTAATGTCTAACCTAAATCCCCCCTCCTTACATTTTAAACCATTGCTCCTTGTCCTCTTGCTACACACCTGTACAAACCCCAGCTACCCCAGCTTACTTGAAGCCCCCCTTCTGATATTGGAAGTCACTATAAGGTCACCTCAGAGTCTTCTCCAGGCTGAACAACCCAACTTCCTCAGCTGTCTTTATAGGGCAGGTGCTCCAATTCTCTGATCACTTTTGTGGCTCTTCTCTGAACACGTTCAAGGAGCTCTGTGTCCCTCTGATGTTGGGGACTCCAGAACTGGACACAGTGCTCCAGGTGGGGTCTCACAAGAGCAGAGTTTGTACTGCTTTTGACACAGCCAGGACCTGGTTGGCTTTCTGGGCTGCCAGCACACATTGACAGCTCTGGTCCATCACTACCCCTGAGTCCTTCTCCCTAGGGATGTCCTCAGTCTATCCTCTTCCCAGCCTGTATTTGTGCATGTGATTGCCTCGACTCAGGTGCAGAACCTTGCACTTGGCTTTCCTGAACTTCATGCAGTTTGTATAAGCCCACTTTTTAAGCCTGTCAAGGTCCCTCTGGATGGCATCCCTTCCCTCCAGTGTGTTGACTTCATCACATGGTTTGGTGTCTTCAGCAAACTTGCTGAGGGTGCATTTGATTCCACTCTCCGCTCACAAACAAAGACGTGAAATAGCACTGGTCCCAGTACCAGCCCTTGAGAAACACCACTCAGCACACATCTCCATTGGGACACTGAGCCATTGGTCACAACTCTTTAAGGGCAACTGTAGTGTAACAAGGCAACCAGGTGCCACTAATTGCCAGGGAGTGAGCATGAGCTTGTGTCAAGCCCACCTGTTCCCAATTAGGGTGGGCCCCCACTGCGCATGAGCAGGACCAGGGGGCCAATAAAAGGTGAGGCCTGAGACACAGGTGGGGCTCACTCCTGAGCTAGCCAGCAGAGAGGTCAGTCGCTCTCAGAGCAGCAGCACTCATCCAGGCTAGTCAACCCTGTGGCTATAGGCTTGGAGCACTGTTCGTGAGTCTCTGCTGGAACACCTGGCTGGACCTTGAAGCGCCGTACCCTAAAAGAGGTTTGTCTTGCTACAGGCGACCATCCAGGCAGTTCCTCTTCTAATTTAATTCAGGATTTTTTTCATGATTACTCAAATCCTGAAGTGCAAAATCGCAGCTTTGCCACACAATCCAGTAATTTTTACAAGAGAACAGCTGCAATATATGTTAGAATTCAGCTCAAAGAACAATGGTAGAAGACAAAAGAGAATTTGTATTCCAAGCCTAAAAATGTAGATCGGTCACAACTATTTTCTCTTAACAAGGACATTGTGTGTTTTCAGAGTGCTTACACTACAGAGTACCACCATTTTTAACTGGGGGGGAAAAAGGAGTCCGTATGCCACTTTTCATGGTACACTTTAAAGCCTCTATGTTAAGAAAGGACTTAGATAATTCACTGAGGTGTCAAGACATTAAAACATTTTTTATTACAAATTACTTTCACACAAATTGCTGATGAGAGCAGTGATTCTTTGCATATTGTTTGATCTTCAGGCCATGTTCAGCAAAGGAGAATGTCACTCACACTGACTTAGTGGTGGGTTTCCAGTGTCCCACAGTAAAACTACCAACTTGCTACTGGTTTAATAAATCAAGGGGGTGACATTCAACTTCCTTACAACCTGAGGAACAGCCTCGGTTTTCAGAAAGTGGCATCTACTTTATCACTAGGAAGAAAAGCTATGCCTTTTGAGTTTAAGAAATCACAAAGCTTAGGGCAATAGTTCTGTTAGCCCAGTCGTGAAGGAGAAGACTAATTCTGCTCTGATGTCAACTGATTTTAGGTCCTTTGATTTCAGTGGAGTCACATACATTTTATACCAATCCAAACAACTCCACAATTATGATCTCTTGGTATTTCATATTAGTATCCTGCTTTGTGCAGGATCATCAGGCAATATGAATCAGCTACACTACTACAGAGGATGCCATAAACAGGCATACAGCCCAAATATTGTAGTGTTTTCTGCCACTTCAGTGAGGACTGATACTGAATTGAACACAGTAAGAATTGTATGAAGGAACTGAACTTTATGGCCATGATTGTTATTTAGCTGTTGTAATAATATATCCAGCCAAAGAGCAGTTGTGTGTGTCTGATCACCAACTACTATGGAATACCCAGGGGGAAGATGAAAGGGATGCAATCTATGCATTTAATTCCAACACCAGTAAGGTACCCCAGAGCTTTCCTTGATAAGATCATTTAGGAGGTACGCAAGGGGATTGCAGAGCAGCTTATGTGTGAGAAACTTACTATTTCCCTTAAAATTATGTTTTCCTTTGCCAACATTTTACAAAAAGTTGCCACTGCCAGAGCAGAATATTTTTACTAAAGAAATGCAAAACTGATATAGTTAGAAACAGTTTTCTATTTCTGGTTGCCTGGATTAATAGTGACAGGTGTGTTATGCCTGCAGGAAAACATAGAAAAAACAATGATGTCACTCATAATCACAACTCTGTTCTGGTAAAAATAACTGCTTAACCTGTAAGAACAGAGAAGCCCTTCATCTGAACCCCAGTGGCAGCCGAATTGTAGTTACAGCCTCATCATCTGTGCCTGTCTCTCTGTAAAGGAAAAAACAAGCATCCCTCCTCCTGGACTCATTGCATTATACGTGCATTTATATTCTGGATTACATGCACTCTGTAGTTTTTTAATCATAAGGAAAGCAAAGAAGCTAATTTACACTTTCAAGCAACTGATAGTGTGTTACATACATACATAATCTGCTTGCTTTGCATTTTCAAAAATAAATATATCCATTTCAAAAAACTTTAAAAGAATAAAAAATAAAACAATAGCAGGAATTACTGGAGCAGGAACAAGGGGTTTTTTTCCTCTGTAGAAGACTTGCTTTCAGTATTTTTTTAATTCAAGTTGCATTTAATATCTTAAAAGGAATAAACCTGAGTACTACACATGGCTGGGACTTGGCAGGGAGAAAGGATCAGACCTTTCAGTAAGTATGTGAACAGAAAAATAATGGAAAAGTATTTCTTTTCTATTTAAGCCTGATCCATTAAGCCTGGATGGCTCTTTCCAGTGTTTTCCTGCAGTGTGTGTTTACCTCAGTTTTTGACAGGCCAATGTACAATGTCTTGGAGATAAAATATGCAAGAAATATGTATTGGAAGATGCCATAAATATGATTAGTTAACAGCTGATTACTGTTTACAGTATTCTTGTGGCTGGGAGACAGACCTGTCTTTGAATTTTGCAAACTTTTGGAAATTTTGAAGTCTCCAGCTCTAGGTAGTATGTTTAAGGAGTGTTAAAAGACTCTGGGCTGCCTGCTCCTAGGCTATCCTGAGAAGCAGGGAGTGTGGAAGTCCTTCTGTTCCTCGTGATGGCTCAGCCCACACAGCTGCCAACCTTGTGATAGTGAACTTGGAAGCCTGACTTCTCTGGCTATCCTGAAGCACATGCCAGAAAGCTTTGTGTCCGTAGCAGACTGTTAAGGTCCTAGGGAGGACTGGTAAGAAGTCTGCATTTTATTTATTGGAAATTTGCAAACGATGGATGTTTAGAGTCAAATACTATGTGTTTGCCTTGTTGATACTACTTTGATGAGTACATTTTGCTGAAATTTCTAATATACCTTGCAAATTCTTATAAGAGGACTAAGAAATATCAGCACCTCTCGTTTTCTATTTCCACCCTCAGGTTCTCCATGCTATGCCAACTGTGTGTAGAATGCTTTCTGTCATGATTAGGTTGGGATTGTACAATGCTTCTATTTACACGGGTTCTGCACCTCCTTGTGGTTTAACTCCTTAACATTAATTCTCAAAAAAAAAATGAATGGGACATTATCCAGGATATTTTCCTGTTCTCCAGTTCCCACAAAGTCTGTTTATTCAAAGGCAGCTGAAATAAATCTTTGATTTTTGTAGAACAAACTGAAAATATCTGTCACAGCACTGTATAGATGTGAATCGGAGTCAAAGAGAGACAAGCTAAATTATTTTATGAATAACTTGAATTCATCTCTTTTTACAGTCTGACTGACGGATACAGAGTCTTGGGCCCTTAAAAACTTCATCTGTCTCTTGAGCCATGAATCATTTGTAGTCTTTAATGCAAGAGAAGCAAAGTAGCACTGACTATTTTTGGTTCAAACCCAGCAAGTTTCTGTAGGAGCCACAAGAGGATTTTTTGTTTTGTTGTGTTTGTTTTATTCTTTAAGTATTTGATTATTTCTCAGCTGAAAACTGCATGACCTTTATTACAGTGATGTTTCTGGAAACAATAGCTAATCATTCATTAGAACTTGCAGCAGCCAGTTCTGTATTGCTTCTGAAAATGTTTTGTTTTGGTTTTGTTGTTTTAGATTTTAGTCGGTTTCTAATCTAATTTCCACATCCTGTTTTTCTGCAGCACTTATCTGCTCCAGTGAAATGTTCAAGGGAATCCTGTAATCATTAACTCTCTATCTGCATTCCATGATGACTCTTCTCTTCTAGAAATGGAAATAGGACTGGAAATTGGTTCGGTGCTGAGGATTCCTCCTTTTTTGGCTACAGAAATTTGTGTAGAAACATAAATGCTATAAAGAAACAGTATCAGCCCATCACAAAGTTATCCCTGGCTTCATTGTTGCCTCTTTTTATCTGCTACCAAAACAGAGAGGGGCAGACTTCAGAATTAGGTAAATAACATTGTAGCACATTGTCATGTCAGCAATGATCTCTTATAATGATAATAGAAAATAAAAATATCAGCTAATGATGCAGCTGTAACACTGTGTTTAAGAACTAGCTTTCAAGTCGCCTTTTAAGCACATAGAAGTAGTATTCATAATAGCCAGCAAAATGATGGAAAAGTTGTTTTCACATCATTACTACACTTACCTGGTTTTATATCTCATCTGCCTCCTTCCCATTGCCCAGCACATGCTCCTGTTTCCAATTCAGGCATGGGGAAAGTTTGCTGTATGGAAAGCTCATCCTACTAAACTCACAAGAAATTCCTCCATCTATTACCTTTTCATAAAACTGATGAAGATCAAGGGCTATGAAATTTTGCTTCTGGCCCCCAAAATAATTAATTTTCCCTCTTTAAACTCACATATCACAAAGAAGGCCATGTCTGTTTATTTTAATAAAGATTATGGTTATTATGTTAAGATATTTTATGTTTCTGCTATGGCTTTATGTAAAGCTATTTATAAACATACATACCATTTATGATTTAAAGAAGAAATAGGTTTTTTTAGTTCTTGTGAAAATCAGGAGAGTATTAGACCTTGAACAGAAACAAATGTATTAATATTTAATTAATGCATGAAAGGGCACCTGGTTCTTATTCAGGGGGTAATGGGAGCAATTTACTTGGCCACATTTTGGTTTTAGTTCAAAAGGTTTGAACTAACTAATTGAGATGTTTTAGGATTAACTCTCCTTACATGACATTTATGAAGTCAGGTTTGTTTTCCAAGAATTCTCAATGTTAATCTTTAACAGTTCAATAACTCTGTAATATTCTAATATATAAAAATTATATCAACCAATAGATTAAATGCACTGAGGATACCATGATGTATTTAACTAATACTGATAAATGAAGGACTGGAATTACCTAGATTGAAATTATTTTTAGCTGATACATCTGTATCTCACCTCTATCTTGAATCCAAAGAGGTAAAGAAAAAATATAGGCACAAAAGCTGGTAAGAATTTATTTTTGCTTGAAGGTCTGTGAAATAAGTAGAACTTAAGGGCATAAAACAGTTCTATCTCACTGATTTACTATGCAAATAACTGATGTTTCCTAGAATACTTTCCATTTTACTCTTTACAGGGACATGCAAATTCAAGAACAGGCATTTGACTATTTATTCAAAAGTTCATAGGTGAAGGACAGCTTTTGAAATATTGTCTTCTCCAATTAATACAGTGGGAATTATACAAAATCTATAAATTAGAATCAGTTTCATGGTTCCAGTTTCTGAAACTGTTCTTAGTATGTAGAAGCACAAACTGGAAGCATATGGAAAGTCAGTCCAGTCAGTTCTAACAAATGAGGTCTGAAAACTTACATATAGCATTTTCTTGGTTTTCCAGCTGACTAGTCTGTCCATTCAAGAGCAAACAGAAACAAAGGTGTTATTTAAAGGAAAATAATTTAGAGAAAGAGCCAACAATGTTAGATGGATTTTTTTTCAGTTCATAAACTTCAAACTGGCATATTTCAACAGGAGATTTCTCTGATATTCTAGGTAAAATGAGTTTAAAATTAATCTAATTGTTGATAAAACAATCTCTTCTGTAAAAATAGTTGCATTTGTTCCAGGCTGATATAATATCTATTACTCATGTAACTAGTCTAAGTGGGGTGTAGTTAGCACAGAGGTGTTTTTACTTGAAAGCAGTTGCACCATTGGACTCATCTTAGATTTTAAAGTCTGTGTGATCTCCTAGGGATGAATGGAGTTTTAAATGTTTCCTGATAATCTGAGGTAAAAGCACAAGGCTGGATCTGCAATATTTTGTAGCAGCCACAGCATAGGGTACTGTTGAAAGGACAGCACATCTTTAACATAAGACCTGTAACAGAGTATTCCTCTTATTTGATCTACAAAATGTTCACTGCTTTTCCTGAGTAAACCTTGCATTTATCATCCTCTGTAGATATCTTCCTTAACAGTAATGCAAGAGGAGCCATCAGGCAGAAGTAGAAGATTTTCTCGAGTTTATTCTCTGGAGAAATATGGTCCTGGCTTCTATATAAAAGCAGTGGCTCATAGTAGAAGTGTGTGTTGTTCATGAGTTCCGAGTAATTTTTTCAGACCTAGAAAAAGTTCATGTGTGGCATTACATGGACAGTTTTGTTATTCTTACTTTCAGGTTTTTTAATTTTATTTTTTTTTATCCAAAGATGTGGTAATTGAAACATCACTGTGCACAGAGATTCCTAAGAACAAAGATTTTGTGTCATCATGATGTATATGGACACTTTACAGGTCAAAACAAGGCAGAGTAGTCTTTGTGGCCAAGACATGGCACCAATCTATTTGTTTCAAAGAACACAAATTTGTTCTTTCCACAGCTTTTGATACAGGTCAGTGATTCCATTAATGTCACCTGATAAGCAAGCCATGGCCTTTATAAATTAATGATCACATGCCCTTGGAACCGAGTCCTTGTTTTAATTTAAAACAGAAGCTCTTTTTTTCTGGGAGGCTTCCCCCCCTGTTTGGAAGCAGTCAACTATGTATTATCTTTCTGCCACGGCAGTTCCTGAGTTCCTGGAAAGGATCAAAGTCCTGAATTAATTGCTGGGTATGACAAACTTAATCATTTTGTTGTGATTTGTTGAGTGGAAATATATGGTACATTCTTCCAAAACCAGATAAATATCAACAAACACATAAGGAAGGACAGCATTATATTCTCTAACTTTTGGAACAGCACTGCCAGTATGAAACAGTGAAACTGTCCCTCTTCCCTGTTGCTTTCCATATTTTAGTCTAGATGCTGATAGGATTGGGAAGACACTGCTGACTAAAAAATTACAAATTTTGGAGGTTTTAACTACTTCTGTATTATAAAAATACTACTTTTTCATCACCAATAATGATCAAAGATGGTCTGATCCTTTCAGGACAATTATAGAAGTGCAAATTTCCCCTGTACTTACAGTCACATGCCAGACTCATTAGGCTTAACTGTTATGAAGGAAGGAACACTTTAAAATAGCTTTAAAGGAAAAAAAAAACTGAGTAATAATGTGTGATTTCATGTTGCAAGTCTACAATCTCAAATCCTTAGTGATTAGAGGGAATTAATTTCCATTAGAGACATAAGAGGCATAAAGAGGCAGTTAAGCCATCTAGCAGGTTGGGGTGGGAAAGTGAAGTTAATGTTTCTGACAGGAAAACAGTCACTCATGTCTTGTAGGAATTTAGTCAGATTACTAAGTCTATATCACACACACATGTGGTGTACTAAGCACTATCTCAGACCTGAAAATCTGACTTATTTGGGTAGAATTTATGAATGGAAGGTTCAAATTCAGGTTTTTTTATACAAACCACAAGAATCATTGAATTCAATGGAGGCATGTGCAGATAATGGATGAGTGGAGCATAACACAGAGTGTCTCAGCTTAGTTTGAAGTCAGTTTACGCTGGGACATTCACCATCTTCCTGCTGGATCCCTCATCTATGTAACACAACAGCAGAAAGAATTGTCATCATAAGAACCAAGACTTGGGCTGAGCAGTTGCCAGGGGCAGTAAAAAACAGTGCATGCAGATATATCCCAACCTGACCACTTGAGGAGGTGGAGATGTTATTTCAAATCTTTCCAGAAGTGGAATCTTTTTGTTTTGAAATTAATTTATCTTCTAGTTAGTGAGGGGACTAGGAATGTTTATCTTGGTTCCAATTTGCTACAAAGTTTTGAGGATAGTTGAAAGCCTCAGTAGAGCTCAACCCCCATCTAACTCTCTATCTCTCTACCTCTCTACATTTTCCTTTTATTTTTCCAGGGACTGTGGCTATTCTTTTGAATTCCTCACCTAGATTTATGGCTGGTAAGAGATGGGGTAGTGTGTCTTTTATTGTTTGTATCCTCTTATGCTCAGTATGAATTCCCTAAAAAGAAGCAGCGTTCAGCAGCTAGCATGAATCTGGTGGCTTTTTCTGATGCAAAGTTAAATATCCTAAACAATGTCAGATGTGTCTTAAATCTTTTGTTTTGCTGATTGTGTAAAACGAGCATCACAGGAGCTGAAACACTGAGTTTGAAGCTATAAGTAATGGTGGGTTTGCAATGCTATGTTAAGGTTAAACTTGATAATCTTAAAGGTCTTTTCCAACCAAAATGATTCTGTGATTCTATGTTTACAGGCTCATTAAAAAAAAAAAAAACACCACACATATACACTGCTCTGAAAATAGAAAAAACTTAGAATAAAATGATGGAACTGTGCCTCATGATTTTCAAGACAGTCCCCTGTTTACTGGATTAAATTCTCAATCCTGGATCACATCCATCTTTATTTATGCCTGACAATGCTTTATTAAAAACTGGGAGGGTATGCAAGTTAGCCTGTTTTTTAGGCAAGGAAAATAGATGTACTTCAGCAAGCTAGCCCTGAAGCCTGGATTAAACAGGTAATGTGTAAAATGTGCACAATCAAGTGTGTACATTTCTCTCAGAAGTGCAGAACCTGACAGCAGATTAGAATATGGTCAAGTCTTACACCAAAGTACTTAGACACAAAACATTTCTCCTTACCAAGCATCTGGGTCCTTACTACATCTGTGCTACTGATCACACCTAATTCAGTGACATGCAAAGTCTTCCTAGATCTCACCAGAACCAGGCTCTGAACACCTTGTACAGTTGGGGTCATTGCAAGATGCTTCCAGGCTGCACAGGAGGGCTCAAAATAGAGTTCTTATAAGAATTTCCTGTGTAAGGCATTGGTGAGACAATAGATCCCTTTATGAGGTTCTGTTTGACTACAGAAATGAGCAATTACTCACATTACATTTAATAAATCCCTTGACACCCTGTTAAAAGGACCTGTGTTTAGCTGAAGTCTTGGCACGAATGTACTTCCAGAGGTTTAATGACCTTTCACTTTTTGAGGTGTTCTTTATTTAAACTAATGAAAATGAGCTCCACTTAAAAGGCTTTTAAATGCTGATTAAAAATTAAATCAGCTGTTCATTATCCCCAGGTGGCCTTGTTCTAAGTGCAGTAATTCAGAGACAGTCAAACAAGTAGTCTTTTAACGTTGCTAGATGTTGGGTTGGAAGGACTTTATGAAAGCTCTTTATTAATTACAAAATTTTCTACTTCTAATGTAAATGTGTCTGCAAACACAGGACTGCTATCCGCCATTTCTGCACCCTGTTAGCTAGAAATACAGAGGAAAATCTGAATATTCCTGTAGTATATACAGCAGAAATTTTAAAAGCTGTGGTGTTTTCCAAACAAAATATTGACCTAGTAGGTACCATCATATTAATAATGATAAACTGAGGGAATATTGATAGAAATTCTTACTTCACATTCAATTATTTTTTCTTTAGAGCTGGAAAAGTTTCAGAAGCATTTACAGTACAAATCACAATGAGCAATGAGAAAATCTCAGTGGATTAGATTCTTTGGGATTTCAGTTTTGTTTATTTTTTCTTTACAGCTGCTAAAAAGCATTGGCCTGGGATTTAAGTAGTTAAGCATAATGCAAAATGATAAGAGAACAAAATCTTTGATCTTAGTGTAATTTATCTGAAAAGCAGGAACATCCATGGCTTGAACACCAAGGTTATTTTACAAATTTTTTTCATGTACTTTTTAATACTTTCTGATCTTGAAATGCAAGCTTAACTAGTAAGAGAGATATGAGAACAGAACAAAATATTAATGATCATTTTGAGAAAGTATAAGGCAGTACATTTTTGAGAGCATTTAGACAGAAGAAAAATGGAAACAATGTTGTACCTTACAAATTCCACTGTTTGATAACAATTTTCCTTCTTGTATTTTATCACACATGTAACTCTTCACTCTTTATTACTTGTAGTAAAATGAGCAAAAAGATGTTGCTGGGTGAAGTATGCTGCAGAATATTAGGGGAACCATGCAGCACTGGTAACTTGTCTCTTCTTCAGCAAGAAGGGTGGAAAACCCAAGCCTTTATTTGCCAAAAATATTTGAAATTACCTGTCCTGAGCAGACAATGGGGCCTGCACTTCTGTTCCTGTCTTAGCAGAGTTAGCTGTTAATTTGCCATTTAGAGTTGCTGGTTTAGAGGTGCACTAGAAGTGCATCCTTGTGTTCACACATTGTTGTGAAGTCTGGCAGAGGTGAGAGAAGCTACGTGTCCCAAGTGGCTGCAAGGAAAAATGGCTCAGCAATTATTTCTCTACCACCTGCTCTTGAATGCTTTGTCTAGTAAAATCTGTAGGTGGCCAAGACGCTCTTATTCCCAGATTTATGAACAGGAGGAGAAGAAATCCAATTGGTGATGTTACGAAGCCAGGGTTGCAGGGACCTGCGTGTGTCCTGCTGGCTTGTGGGTGGTTTATGCAGTCACACGTGCCTTGTGCCTCATGACTTTCTAATGGGTTTTGGAATTGGGCACATGACACCAGGGAATGCAGCATGTGTGTCTGAGGTAATGAGCAACCATCCCTAAATAGGATGCCTGGCTAGACAAGTATTCAGACTTTGATCAGTGAAATATTAATTCCCCTCCCACTCAAGTTAAAAGAAGCTCTTTTTTTCTTTTCTCATTGGAGGAGGGAAAATAATTTCTTTGTGTCACGAAATTCAGCTTTTAACATCAGGTTCTAGAAATCCTTTCTGCCCCAATGCTAATGAAGAACCGATTTTAATATAGGGGTAACTGCAAACCTAAAATAATGAAAACACTGATGTTTTGAAAGATGCCCTTGGTTGAGAGCTGTATTTAATTATGTACTGTAATTGGGAGAATTTTATTTTCCAATGTAATGAGTATTCCTCCTGAAAACTCCAACTGTTCCTACTGGTGAAGAAGGTTCACTATTTGCTGTGGAAGAAATGTGTTTGTAGAAAGAGCAGTGCTTTGAATGTAAAACCACAGAATTTGTAAAACTGGAAAATTGTATTAAAGACAACAGAGACTGAGCCACCCCAGCTGTCTGCACACATCAGTATTGCAGGCAGTGTTGTACATGCAGCGGAGCTATGATACCATTCTTTACTTGTCATGTAATGTTACTATTTTTTAGCACATGTAAGAGCCTATATGAAGAGGTATGTATGCCTTTTGGGACAAATATAAAGATATGGCAGATATGCACACGCTGATAAAGAGCACACCCTAAAAGTTCCACCTTGAAATTCACTCCGTCCTCCTTGAATGTTTTAGAAAAATTCCATGGATTTTAACTTTTACTTCTTTTCTGTAAAAAAAAACCCAAAGCATTATTGAACAAAAAAGAGAAACAAAACCAACAACAAAAAAGCCAAACAAAAGCAAAACAACACATACACAAAAATACCAACAAAACCAAACCATACAAACAAGAAGCAAACAAACAAAAAAAAGCAAACAGAAAACAAAACAAATATTTGCTCAGAGGAACTGTAAGAATTTGCCTCTTCCTGTTGTTCAAAGACATGCTTTATATTCCTTCTACCTCCTCTGGAAACGAAATGATTATTTTTCAGGGGTTAGGAATATATATACAGAGAGGTCAGAACTGCTTTAGCAGGATGAATGAAATGAGATTTAACAGGCTTAAAGAGATTGAGAATGAGAAAATATATCAAAGATTTCTGTTTTGCACTGCATGTCTCTAATCAGAAGTCAAAGCTGTGATGTTTTCTTCATCAGCACCTTTGGTGCTTTTTCAGAATAGGAGGGTGCTGTTGTTCTCCTTGTTAACAATATTTTAGAAACACTTGTTTGTGATACGGCTCCAAAAATTGAATCTGTCCACCAGTAGTCTGGAGTTCTGCAATTAGTTCTGGTGTATGTTCTTAGCTTTCCTGCATGAGAGCACTGCAAAATGAAAGCATTTCCTGGCCCTTGGGCTACATCCAATGCTAGATCTTACGTTTTCAAGTGCTCATTGTTACTCTGTCCTGTTCTAATGTGTCTTGTTTACTTACAGGAATAAATCACTGGCTCATGTGAAGAATGTCAGCTCTCTAGATGATGTATTAGGGCAGTTTAGGAGCTGGTCATATTTCAGTTCACTGTACTCTCAACAGAAATAGAGCATTCTCAGTTTCATTTAGGTGTCAGAAACAATCTAGTCAAAATAGCACAAACCTCTCTTTAGGTGTATTCATTCTTCTCTACAGGGTAAATCAGTCTGGTTGGAATGTGGTGCTGCCTTAAGGACAGGTTGAGCTGAACCTGAGTGTTTACCTGGACAATTGTTCCAGGCTAGTACGGATCCGGGTGAGTTACAGCAGCTCTGATGACAGATGGTGACTTGTTTAGTGGCTGTAACTTTACTGCTTGCAGTTAAATGTCCCTTGCAGATTTAGCTCAAAATTTGATGCTACATCCTTCATAAAGTTGGAATATTTTCTTCCTTCCTTGTATTCTTTTGAGTGTATTCAGTGCTTATTTTCGAGTAGTTTTTACTTGGAAACAGTTTTGTTTAAAAGTGCATTCTTGATTCATGAGTTATGTCTTCCTTTAAACAATGTCAACATTCCTCTGTGTAAAAATAATTACACTTGAAAAACAGATGCAATAATTAGAGCTTTAGAATAATTATTTAGTTCAAGCATCTAGAATAAAGAGACAAGTCTGAGATTTAACTCTAGGTAAACCTCCTGGTTTTTACTGTCCATGTTATTGAAGAAAACTTGATGGACAAGAGTATTCTGAGGTGTCCAAAGACACTTACATGTCTGCTATGAAATAGATGCAGCCATTATTCAAATAATCTTAAAGAATCATCATTTTCCAAGCAGTATATAACTATTGTGTAGGGATCAGTAAACTGGTTATTGTTACTGGTACTGGGAAGAGTAATAAAGAATTATTGCTAGTGGTTTTATCAAAACATCTTGAGAAGAACTAATTACTTTGGGAGACACTAGCTTTATCTTCATTTAGCACCAAGGAAAGGACCTTCCAATTTCACTTTTTAAATTATTTAAGAGTCACAAATCTGTTGAGGAGTGTTGCAAACACAAGTAATATTCTTAAGTGATATAATCTATATTTACTGCTTACAGCTCTGATTTTCTATTTGAGTTTCTGTATTGTTTCCAAAGTCCATTTTAAATTCATCTCAGAAGATTGCAAATGGATCAATTTATTTCTAAAGACAGATTAAGAAAAAAAGGTTAGCTTCATCAGAGCAGCCCATTATATCCCAAACCAGTGACATTTTGTTTGGGTTTTGCCATTGCCAGCAGGGAAGATAAAAGACTTATTATGGAAGCCATTTTTTGCCTTTTAAAAAACAAATTCTGAGAGCACAGAGACGATCTTGTGTTGAAACTCCCCAAGTGAAGGTATGAGTACTTGTGCCTGGAAGAACTGAAAAATGGTATTTGAAATAGGTCATGCTATTTATGTAACTGTAGGCAAACACACCCTCAAGTTTTCCTTTGGGAAACTGTACAGAAAAATATATCTTGTTGCTGTGGAATAAGTTTAGTCTCATGAAGTCAAACTCAGGACACTGAAAACAAAGAGGGTGTGGAAGGAAGCTGCAAGCTTCATTCTGCAGAGAGGAAACAGGGATAAGATAGTGCTAAGGGGACTGCTAGCAACCCTTTGATCGCAGAATCAGACTAGACTTTCTCTTAAATAATTTTTTTTTTAAATAAGTTTTTAAATAACACGTACTGTGTGGTTGTCATGTCTCCACACTGTTCTGTTCTTGCCTTCAGTCCTTCCTTCAGATACTCTTCTCTGGATGGTAATGAGGAAGGTAACTGGAAGAAGTCTTGTCCCTGTCTGAACATTTTAACATCAACCTGGAGTGCTCCTGCAAACTCCAGTGAGTGACTTACTGTCTCCTTCAACTTCTCCTATGTATGTGTGAGTAATTGGAACTGAAGAAAGACTTAGTAAATCCCTCCATATATCTATCTTTGCTAACACAGGAATGTTCACCCTAAATCTTCCTGGGGCAGATTCCAGCTGTGCCACAAAAGCAGCTAATGGACAAGGTGCAGTAAATATCCAGCAGACCAACCAAGCCAGATTTTGATTTCAGCTGATGTTAGAAGACCTGTATTTGTTTCTGCAAGTTCATGAGTTTAATTCATTCAGATACTGACTTGTTTTCTGTCTTTGTGTTTGCTTCTCAGTCAGTGTCAATATAAATTTGCAATACTGCTGTAGAAGCACCTATAAACTATCCTGTAAATGCAGAAGAAAGAGTCACTAAATAATATTCTTTCATCCATCAATCTAGTAGTAAGTTCAGAAGATGTACTGCTGCTATCTTAGGGACTGTCAAGGTGTTATTTTCATGAAATAATAATTCCTGTCACAAGTCAAATATAAGGACACAGTATGTCTGTACAAATGCAAATGGGGTACCGTTATGAGAGAGTACCAAGAAAAATTCATATGGACTTGAGTAATTAATCACTTGATGACTAATTTATTTTGTTTCCCAGTCAAAACAAAACAATCAAAGATATGGAGAGTCAGCCATTGTTCTGAGGTCTCTTAAACCTCATTAAAAAAAGGTGATTTACAGTAACAAAGCATACTCAAAAAGTGATTTTCCCTCCCTCTTTATAAGCTTGGGGATGTGTTGGCAGCTGAGGTATGATCAACAAGACTTTTCACAGTCCAAACTTCTTCAGAGTATTCTCTAGAGACCCAACATGGCTTTCTCATAGAAGAGAGAATTTGATGTTCTCAAAATCTTTTGGAGTTATACGAGTTCTGCAAATGTGGAATTTAAAAGTAATTTCTAAGTAGTGCTGAACACTCTTTGCACAAAATGTTTTAGCTGCGATTTATTATACTAAATTTATGACCTCTTAAACATGATGTAAGAGTCTAGGCCTGCCTAATTAGAAAGGCAGAGTGTTAATGCTCACATATTATAAACATCTGTACCTACAGTATGGTAAAATAACATTAGGGTAATATCTTGGCTGCAGTCTTCCAAGATGCTTAAAATTCTTTGCACTCTTTCTGCCTAATAACAAAATGTTATTAAATCAAAGGTTTGTCAAGATGTGGTTTCACAGTAGTTTCGAACCCATCACAGGAAGTCAATGTAGTTTTACTAAATCTCCAGTGAAAGTTGTTCATGCAGTTACATTCCTTGATCCTTATGTGACTGCCCTTTTCTTAAGCCAGAGGATTTCTTGGAAATTTAGTTCTTTCTTCTTCCCCTTGGTGGCAGGCATTCTGGCCTCAGTTATATCCCCCCATTCCCTTTCCCCTGCAGTCTGTCTGCAATGGAAGAAATTGAAGCTGGGGAGCACAAGTGTAGAGGGGAGCAAAGAGCAAGCAGAGCTCATTCTTGACTGTGGGGTTGATTCTGGATCCAGTAATGCTTCCCTATGACCTCCATTCAATCATGCTGATTCCTGCCATCTAATCTAGTCATTCAAACAATTAACACATTAGATATTTTTCTTCTGTTCTCTCAAATGAATTATTTAGGTTGCTGCTTGATATGAAAGTTTAGACCACTAATGTACTGACAGTTTTAATATTTAATGATCCAAAGGATAAGGTGGAAGAGGGAAATCAATATTTGTGCAGTGTTTTTCATCTCTTAAGAGAGCTACAAAATTTTTGCTCTCTTCTAAGTATCCATGGATGGTACTAATGTTAATTGAAGTGAGTGACTTAGGTGGGTGCTGAAATTTAACTCTCATTTCATAGTTATTTCTAGATGTTCTTACTGGTAGCAGGAAGCCAGAGGCCTCCCAGCTTCTGTAACGTAAAATGTAAAAAATGTCCCAAATCTTCCTTCTCTGAAGAGGGGAAGTCTTCCTTTTATGAAATTTCCTGGTCTTGATAAGCTCTCAAGACTTTCAGGATTAAACCTGAGAAATCCACTTCTAACATGCTTGTGCCTTTCAGGGAAATCAGTTTTTTAAAGTATGGCAGGAAGATAGAAATCCAGTAACAAATGTGGAAACCTTTGAGGCTGAAATTGGCTGTGTTTCAGCAAATATGGAACCATTGATCCATCTTGAGACTGATCTGTGTAGATGAGGTGTTCATTTCTTCATACACTCAGTATTCCAGTAATGGAGCCTTTGCACAAGAATTGTCTCTTCCTGATCTTAAGAATTCATAATGTGTAGCAAGCTGTATATGGATGTACTTTGTGTTTCCTTTTACTGCTGAGAAATTCTGAAGTTAAGTTGGAACAAAATTCTGTGAATTTACCGCTTTGTGGTAAATGGGAATGGAGCAGATGCTACATTTGACTAAGCAAAAAGTCAACAAGGTCTTGTCTTTGCAGCATTACTTTGGGTGTCTTTAGGCTAGGAACCATCTCCAAAGAGAGAAGACAGATATTTTTCAGGTTGTTATAGGCCTTGTAAATTATGAGCACAAATCTCAGAAGAACTGAGAAAGACAACAATCTATATGCTCTTTCTTGTGAATTATCTGTCTACTAAAAAAAAAAACTAAGTTGTGTACACCTGTGTACCATAATGCTATGAACATCTATGAGATAGCAGATAATGACGAGACAGAGGAAAGCCAGCTTTTCAAAAGGGACTTGTAGAAGAATGTTTATAATGTGAAGGAACTTTCAATCAGACTGTAGACTAAAAGGGTTCCAAATTCATACAAAATCTTGAAAAGCTGAAACTGTGAAGTCAGCCATTCTGTTAAGCTATCTTGGATCCATCTTTGCTGTGGTCCACAGCTGGAGGACTTACATCTTATTGCCTACTTGGTATCTAGAAAGCTAACCAAACACCACTGGGGAAAGGAATTATATGGTTTTTGTTTTGCTGTTTCCTGGGTTTGGGGAATTCTGGATGAGGACTGGCTTGATTGGGGTATTTGTGGGAAGTCAGCCAGGATCTGTAGAAGAGCTGTCCAAATACTTCTACTGGCCAGATTTACAGACACCAGCTGGAGTTTTGTTGATTTTGGGGTTTTTTTATGATGGGTCTTTGGAGTAGCAAAGAGCTAATACATGGTATATTAATGCGAGTTTTATGATTGCATTCAGAAAGGCAATAATGTATCTTAAAAACTGAGATTTAATATTGGTATACTATTAAAAATAGCAGATTAATATTTCACACAAAAATTGATGCAAGTCTGTATTACAGCAAGTTATGTGCTGAGGGTTCAACAGAATTTTTACTCTGATCAGAATTTGTCAGCTATTCTGAGTAATGCTGTGGCAGAGTTAGGTTGCTGCAGTAGAGATGTGAAACTGGATTATTTGCCTCCTTTGTAGGTAAGTTAACTTGTCAAAAAGTGCAGGTTTGAGATCACTAAATCTTAGGAATGTTGGTAACAGTCAGTGAATGGCTCTCTTTTTTTATATTAGAGCAGGAAGAAAAGGCAGATTGAAAAAAAATTTCTTAGTAATCAGGAAAAAAAATTCTTTCCAAAAGATTTTCATTTTTCCATGTGCCTTGTCAAGGATCTTGGTTCACCAGCCTACAAGATTGGGCCTTACCTTTATGTCTCTGTAGAACAATCTCTCACATATTTCTTTGTAGATCTCAGTGACCTTCAGGACAATGAACTCAGACTTGTATTGGTCTCTCCCAGAGACACCATTTGCATTTCCCCACTTCACTGTTGCCCTCACAGAAACTGCTTGCAAATGATTAGACCTGTGACATGGATGTAAGGTCTTGGCTGATGGTTAAGAGAATTCTGAAAAGCAGCATAGGGCAAATGACTTCTTTTCATTACCCTGAATCTGTTATTAAATTCCAAAGGAACTTCAAACAGCCTCATAAAATACATCTGGTTGCTTAACTTTGGGGTGTCTGACTTTGCTTCCGTGTATCATGGAATGATTAAAACTTTATCTCATGGGATGGTCAGTGTGTGTGATGACACTGAACTAAAATATTGGGCCTCACCCCCAAGAGTGAGGAAATTTTTCTACTTGAGTAGAATTTTTCTACTTGGAAAATTGTCTTTATAGGATGGGACAGCTTCCTCCAACAGACAACCTATTTCTTTTAACCCTCAGAAAATGCACCACCTCCTTCAGTGTTTGTAACCTGTATATCAAGTTTTTCAGTGACTGTCCTACTGAGCCTGGGACAGGAGTATATACGAACTGCTGTTAGTCCATCATCTTTCATCAGGAAACAGTTGGAGGAAGGAAATTGAGTGTAGTTCATATTAATGGCATTGAAGATGGACAAGAGAAATCTTGCAGTCTTTTGTTCCTGAGGCCCAGTTTTCTCTAAAACAATCTTAATGGGTAAAAAGAGTGGTGATTGTCCTGCTGGCTCTGGGCCAACGAGAGAAGATGACTAAAGTATCATAAATTCTTGATGAATTTATGATATGAATGATATGAATGAATGAAATGATTTCTCTAGAAGTTGTACAGAAGAATAAGGAGTAGAAATACACATTAGGTGTTGGGATCATTGGCTCACTGGTACCTAGGAAGTCATCTGAACGTTGAACAGGCAGCACACACTAAGTGACAGAAGTACTTAAACTTATTTTAACATGTAAAGAAATACTCCAAACTCCAAGAGATTGGCTCTTTCATTGGGAAGCAGATCCATAAGGATCAAATGGTTTTTCTTTTGTTGAGCTTGTTTCTGCTTATCTTGGTTTCTGCTTAGCTTGGTTTCTTTGCTTCTAGGTTCTGCTCTGAGATCTGAGTACATTCAAGACAGGGTATATTGAGAGGTTAGGCTGAGAAAGGTCTTTTTGTGTCCTTCACAAGGGGTGAGGTCCTTAATGTAGTCTAGCCTGGCTAACTGAAGGTACAAGCAATATTAAAGTGATGCCCAGATTCTGGGGTAAATTAATCCAACTAAAATTAATGGGTCTTCACCGCTGTAGAACTGGCTGAAGGCTTGCATGTTCACATGAAGATATTCTGCTTAGAGACAGCAGTCGTGCCAGTTTCTCACAGAGAGAGGAGGGAAAGATACCTAACATATGTGAGTGCTCTACAAGCAGCATATGTTTCATATATTGGATTTAGGATGATTAATGCATTCTTTGGTGTGTGTTGGCAGGATTTTATTTTAGACACGTGGCCTCTGGTATCTCAAATATTATATGATTGGATGTAAAATACTGTATCCTGACAACTAGAATTAAAAACATGGTATATATGCTAACCATCTCTCAGTTATGCTAATTACATTTGTGCAGAGCATAAAATAATCATGCCCTCTAGGAACTATGACATTATGTAAAATGTAATTGGTCTGTATTTTTGGTAAGCCCTTTTAGAGAGGCCAGTATAAAGAGTAAGTTACTGAGTTAGTAAGTTACTAACTCAGACCCAAAATCTGAAATCACTGAGAATTATATTTCTGATAATGTGAACAGTAATGTTAGTCCCTGGTTATTTATCATTATTTAAATATCGTGTGGAGCCTTTTTGCCAAACAGCTGTTACAACTTCGAGTGTGGGCTAAAGAGCAGTAAAACATCGACCATTCAGTTTTATTCCAAGGATCTACTGCTGTCATGAGACCGTGAGCAGGAGGGATGAGCTGTGCTCTTTACCCTGCTCTCTGTTGCTGTTCAGACCAGGGCAGGGGGTTCCTCAGCAGCCCCGCCGGCACCCCCCCTGCCAGCCCTCAGAGCTCCGCGACTACAGCCGGAGAGCTTGTTACAGGGTGGTGACAGTTCCCAGTGCCATCTAGTGGTGTTCTTCCTTAAAATATAACGGGATAAAGAGACACAGAAAGGGAATTAAGTTTCCTGTTTAATTTCTCACTAGCTTAGTGGATTCTTCCTATGTGAAATGGTTAAGAAATTGTGATTGGTATTGGTCTAAGGTCAGGGGTGGACCCAAAAAGTCTTCTAGGCATGCTCTGCCCTTGCATGGAGCTGAGGTAGAACCAGGATTAGGGAAAGGCCAAAGGAATGGGAAATTGTAGGGATAAGAAACATCTTAGAGTGCCTCAGGAGATTATTATTTTCTGCACAGTGCTATGATGTCACCATACAGTCACTTTTCCATTCTCATTTCATTCTTTGTTAGAGGTTAGAAGAAAGGTTAACTGAAAAAAAAAAAAGGCTGTTTTCCTTTCGCTGAAAATTTTATTGCATTCATTTAACCTGATGAAGCAAAGAGAAAGAAAAGATGTATTATTTTCCTACTGCTCTTCCCTCCCCCCCCATTCTGCCAAGGCCCCTCCTAAAATCTCCCTTTTATACCTCACAAGCATATGTTTCAATTTTCACTTGCTGAGTGTGATATTTGGTAACAGAAGGATGAGTCATATTAATAGCTTATTGAATCAAAACACAGACTCACCTCAGTCATTGTGCTCCACCATTTATTATTGTAGTAGCACCTGTACAGTCTTAATCCCATGGTGCTGCTTCTTCCACCTGGGATGAGAACCTCATCAGTTCTCTCTCCAGCAGCAGTCTCTCTCTCTACTCTGATTTCCTGAAGTGAATTTTCATTTTAGGCCAAGAAAGGGCTATGAAAATCCTTAAAGCAAAGCCACCTGATGAGTCCCTTTATAGAGCAAGAAGCAATGAAAACTGTGGGTTCCTTTTAAGAAACATTTTTACTTTCAAAATAAAACATTGTCAAAATATAATCAAAAAGTTAAGAAAACAAACACTGAAACTGTGTGCCAACATAGCCACATCTGCTGTAAGCAGTATGGGAGTATTACTGTGCTGTGTATTTCCATAGTTTTCCAAATCATAGAATACCATGAAATCTGTCTCCAGATGAGACTGGAGGGATTTCATCTCATATGACCATGTCAGAACTCCTATCCTACAGTAAAATGTGTAATTTTGCCTACATAAAATCCTCCTGCCCAAATATAGTCACTCCCAGCTCTTTTCTCACTCCCAGTCACAATGAGATTTCACCTTCTTCTAATTCTTCCTTCACTGTTTCATGGCCAAGAAAGTGTAGAGCTGCTTCTTCTGCAGGAAAAAATAGACTCAGTGATGGATTCCTGCAGGTCTATAAGAGCAAAGGAGTTAATTTTCTTGAGGAACACTTACCTTTTGTTGCTTTATGAATTCCCTCAGTGTCCTTAAGTTTGTGTCCCCATTTTGTTACTTTCTTCCTGGCTGACCTGATTGCTCTTGTGAGAAGCTGTACATGAAGCCCTTCAGCATTATCCCTGCCAATGCTGAAAGACAGGAGTTGAGTGGTTGGTGCATTATCACTTAGAGATGCACTGCACTTGATTTTCCACTGAGAAGTAAAAATGAAATCATTATTCTAGGACAGACTAAAGTATGTAAGAGAATATATGAGCTGCTTGAGCACCTAGATAGGGGCATGTCTTTGGGTAAAAGCAAGGTTCCTAAATCTGAAAGTCAACTTGGAGTCTGATTCACAGCCAGAAAATCAAAAAAGCTCAGGAGAAAGAAAAAAGATTAACATGGTGTTGTTCAGACTAGGGAAGCTCCTCTACTGAGAGCACCAGGATCGTGCTTCCGATGGATACCCAAGTGGCAGAGTGAGTTGTTGCTGTCCTGATTTTTTGCAGGGTGGAGTTGCCATATTGTTTTATTTTATGCTGATTTGTACACAAATAAGATATGATACACATCATCCTGCTGGCAAGAAACAGAGCCAGCATGGTTCTATACATTGGTGTTTATTCAGTATTTATGCCACGGTTGGTTTCCAACTGTACTCAAGCCAATATGTAACAGTCTTTTATAACCAGGTTTAATGTTTACTTTGCTTCACTTCTATTTCCCCTTTTTATTGCTTTATTTGAAGATTATTATTTTCTTTTGCTGTTCTGAAGTTTTTTAAACTGTGGGAAGAAGTTGTAGTATCTTATTGAAATATCCCCGGGTATATATCTTAAGAAAAACTCTTACAATATTAATTTCTGCTGGATTGAAGTCTCTTCGTATTTTGTGCTACTAGAGCCAGTTCTTTGTTTCATAACAATATTGCTACAGATTGAGATGTAAACCAGTGAAGTTTACTCTACATTCTCTTCTTTTGGGTTTTCTTTAAAGCTTTCATTTACACAAAAGGAAGAGCAACAATTTCTCAGTGGGTAGCAAAGCCATTTCAGCTTAGCCCTAGCCTTAGTCTGTGAACTGAAATTGTTCCCAAGGAGAAATATATTGCCTTCTCTTTGTGTGGAAGTGCACTCAGCCCTGACATTGGATACATTCCTGTTCTCTTTCACTACAGCAGACATCTAAACCTGTTGCTGATTTAACGGTACTAGACAGATGAGTCTCATCTTTATTCTGCAAAACAAGTCACTACACATACTTATATCTCTTTTAAAAAGATCTGGTTCCATGGGGGAAAAAAACCCCCAAACACTCCTTTCCTCCTCTCTCCTTTGAGCTTGTTCTTCCATGATAAATTATTGAGTGCAGAATATGCAGCAATGCCAAGTTCAGGCAACCACTATGGTAGAATAAAAGTTAAAAAAATTGTCTCCTTTTCAATCACTATTTAGACACATCTAGTATATTTGGAAAATGCTTTGTTTCACCAAGCGTATTTTTTGTGGCTTTTATACCAATGATATAAAAACAAACCAATTCCAAACCAAAAAAAAAAAAAAGAAAAGAAAAGCCACAAAACCTAAACAAGGTTCATTTTCTAAATACTAAAATTAAGCAAGGCTTTGTAACCAGGCTAATGGAGTATTCTAGAAATGTCAATAGGACTGGAGTAATATGATGCTCTCAAAGAAGATCACTGAAGTTCTTTTGAACCACAGTCCAGGGGACAACAGCAAGTGGTGTGGGTTAACCCTCTCGGCAGCTAAATCCAAAAACTTGTGGGTCCAGATAAAAACAGTTTAATAAGTAAAGCAAAACTGTATGTACAAAACAAAATAAGGAATTCATTAAATATTTCCCATCAGCAGGCAGATGTTTAGCCACTTCCAGGAGAGCAAGGCTTCCTCACACATCATGGTCACTTGGGAAGACACATGGCATAAGCCCAGGGGACCTCCCTTCTCCTTTGTTTCCAAGCTTTGGTTGCTGAACACATCACAGAGTATGAGACGTGCCTGGTCAGTTGGGGTCAGCTACACCAGCTGGGTCCCCTCCCAAATCCTTTTGCACCCCCAGCCTACTCACTGTCAGGGCAGTGTGAGAAACAGGAAAACAAATCTCTTGATGCTGTGTAAGCACTGCTCAGAAATGAGGAAAACTTCAATGGGTTACCAGCAGTATTTTGGTCACAAATCCAAAACACAGCACCACAGGGACTACTATGAAGAAAATTAACTCTATCCCAGCCAAAGCCTGTACAGCAAAGTGTGTGACTGGCATACAGTAAAACAGAAGGAACAGATGTCCATGAATGCCACATACCACCTATCGGAGGATCAACTTGGATGCCAGTCTAAATGGTGAAAAATGAAGCAGGACTAGAAAGTAAAGGATCATTGAGGGGAAGCACAAAGGAAATTTCTGGAAAGTCTGCTGCTGGGGTCCTGCTGCTCACCAAAGCTGCATCAGAAAGGAGTTAGCCCAGGAATAAGAAACAGTATCTAAAGTGATCATTCTTGAATACCACTACAAAGCAGCACTGGCCCATGTGGAAGGGTTAATTAAGCCTAAGAAAAGGCATATCAGCTGCAAAGGAACAATCACATTTAATCTAGGTGGTTATCTGCTTTCATAGCAAGAGTTTGATGATGAGGTCATTCCAGAGTGACTACAGCAGGTTCTGCAGGGATCTGAACCAGTAAATGACGAGTTGGTTTCAAGCACTCATCTCAGTGGGCTAATTTTAGCCATATTCACTCCAAAAATTTCCCTTCAGAAGGTTCAGTTGTCAAAATGCAGCATCTGAAAGCAAAGTTTCAGTATGCCTTTAAAAATTATTTTATCTAGCACATACTGATTTATGAAGGAAGAAATTACTTTGGGCTCTCTTGATGTAGAATTTTATTCTGTAGCAAGGATTGTGGTTATTGGTGCCTACTGCTGGGGATGCTAATTAGATATTATCAGCTTCAAATACAAGAAAAAACCTTTGCTCCTAATTCTTTTTGTGGAAAAAAATGATTGCACACAATTATTGCCAGTCATTAGTGTGTTCTTCTGACAATTTGGTCTTGTGGTACACCTTAAAGAGATGCTTTTGCCTAAACATGAATTTAAGTACATATGTCAGACTGTGACCTGTGGCACGGTGGAAAATAAAAGAGACCTAAAAAAAAAAAAAAAAAAGGTAGGATTTTCCTATATGTGTTATCCCTAAAAGTGCTGTGGATAATTAATGTTTTTTTCAGGGGTTGTACAGGTTGATTAATATACAATAAAAACTACTTTTTTTTTCTTTTTTCTTTCCTTGTAACATAACGGATTAATTGTCTAGAAGTTGAAAAGAATATTCTATTATCTAGTGATGTCAGAACAGGTATCAAGTGATACAATACTGCCAAATTACTTCCATGTTTAACTCACCCTTGATTTACATTTTCTAAGAGCTTGTATTTTTGCAATTTGTGCTGGTAGTTGGGAAAAAGAAAAGGAAAAACAATAAAAATTAGAACTATTCCTGTTTAATGTGCTAAGGTTACTAATGGAGTAATGTTGGACATAATGATTTTACATTTCAAAGATTATTTGCTGCAGTTTCAAAATCAGCCTTCCCTGTTAAGGTTTATCTGTTGTTAGTTTATTTAATCTGTACCATTAGGCAGTGAAGCCTTCAGTACTATAATGGAGATCTGATACTTAATTTTGAAATGGGGGTTTTGTTTGTTTTTTTTCTTTTTGGAATATCAATATTTTCTGCATAATTAGTAAACTAACTCCTTTCAATTCTAATATCTGCTTTTTTTTTTTTTTTTTTTTTTTTTTTTTTTTTTTTTCACTTTAGGCTATTTTCTGACACACTTTAGTAGCTACCAAGCTGGGTAAACAGTAAAGTTTATGGCAGCTGCAGCTTTCATGAAACAACTTCCTTCAAAGACTGTGGTAACACTTGATTGTTATAAACAGGTTTTTGGCTCCTTTGACCAGTCTGTCTTCTTTTGGAGATATAGCAAGGTGCAGGAGATACAAAGCAGATGGATTTATGTAAGGTACACCTGGAAATATTTCCATCTGGAGAGCTTGGGGCTGCTCGTAATCCACAGAATAAGGACTCCCTCCCCCTTTCATTGAGCCTTCTGCTCTAATGTTAGCACAGATATTTTTATGGTCCATTCCCTTCTATACAAAGGGATGAACAGGAATCAACAACAAGTCCTTCCTCAGTTAAATGGATTTCATCAGACACTATAAATTTACTCACAAATTAATGTTTCACAGAAATCATTTTGATTTCAGGAAATTTGGACAAAATGCTGCATCCCAGCTGGCTTGCTTGTGCCAGTGAAATATTCTAGTGGTCTGATATGTTCTGAGGAGCCTAACAGCCAGGGATCATCTTCTCTCTGTGCTGAATACTCTGAGAGCCTCACCTCTGGGTGAATTCTGAAGACTTCCAGGCTATTCCTTCCCACAGCATGGGAAAGGAGCTAAGAAGTTTCCTACACCCAAATGTCCTGAGTTGCTCCTAGTAGCAAAGGGGACCCCTGGAGATGGACAAACACATCCTCTTTTCCACCACATTAAAGAAATAAATTCAAAATGAATGCTTTTCCACTTTTCCATTAAAATATTACACTTAATCATGTATTTTGTCCACAGGAATCCTTGAAACGTTAAACTTTCATAGCTGGAATAAAGATTTGGGAGAGTTCTAAGTATCTGTGGGTATGGTTCTTGAGAAATAAGATGGTTTCAGCAGTGAGACTGTGATAGTCTCTGCTTTTCACAGGCTGATGTCAGGAATATTCCACTCCTTGATGCCTATTCATAAGGGCCCACACTAAGTATCAGCCATCTTTCAGCTTTCAGGAAACAAGTTGTGTTTTTACAGATGGGAAACTGATGCCCAAGAAGAATGTCATTTTCAGTGTCATGGCTTCAGAAGGCTTACTGGAAAGACTGGAAATATTTTGATCAGATCTGACTCACAGTACCATCCACTTACTCTTCCATCCACACTCCAAAAAAAGAAAGACTCCCCCCTTTCATTGAGGATTGTTGCTGCTAAAAGCTGTAAATGAAAGCTCTACTTTCTGCTCTTTACCTTCTTCTTCCATAGCTAATCTGGGGAGGCTTTTAGTGGCTCCATATTCCTATCACTTGAGTCCTGGGCACACAAAAAACCTCTTACTGTTTTAAGTGGTAAGAGATGGGAGGAAGCTACAACCACATTCTCCCTGTTAGAATGAAGGAATTCTGCCTTTAGCCAAGATCTTTTTACCTTTATTTCCAATTCTGGAATATGTATTTCTGGGAAACTTGCCTTGGACTGCAATTAGCTGCAGCTTCTGCTTTTTGGTTCTTTGCCAAGGGGTGAATCTCTGCTTACAGCCATGCCTTCAGACCTTAGGCACTAATTTGGCCTGTGGTAAGCTCATGTGGTGTGCCCTCCTGCATCCAGCTCTGTGGCACTGGTGCATAGTCAGGTTGAGAGTACATATCTGTAACACAAGCAAAGCTTTTAAAGCTGGAGTTCTTTTGTCTTTTTGTTGTATCCATAAAAATGTTTGAATGAAAGAACAATAAAAAAAAAAAAGAAGAGTGGCTTTGTTAAAAAAGAAAAAATAAGTTCATAAAGCTGTTCCAAAACCTCCCTAAGATTCATCAAATAACCTAATGGCAGAGGATTAAAATAAATGTAAAGAGAGCTGAAATTCAGAGATAGTTATAAGATAGAGCCAAAAGTATACTTCTATGCATTAAAAAGAATAGAATATCCATTTTCTTTGCTGGAAAATGTGGGATGGTTTGGTTTTCAGACAGTACCTGATCTGGACTAGCTGTTGGGTGGTGCAGTGGCTTGAAGCAGAGACCTGAACCAAGTACAGCAGAGAAGCTGGCTGGGACCCCCTGGAGATTCTGTGACACCTCTTAAGACACCTCTTAATCATATCTCTTTGGCTTATCCTGAATGGAGGTTGGGAAAGAATTTTCTTTTTGACTTAAGTTAGAACAATGACTAAAACACCTTTAATTCATCATCCCTAGATGTGCAGGCTACCTGGGTACTTCAGACAGTGAGGAGGAAGGATTCTCTCCAGCCTCTCCCAGATGGAGTTAAACCACTGGGGAGTCAAACTGTTGGAAAAACATGATTTCTTCTTCTGTGTGTTGATTTCCAACCCAAAAGTGTCAGAACTCACAGGACTCATTGACTGGGGTTTTGGTGCCTGGGTGTCAAACATGCTGAGAGTTGTAATAACATGTGCTACTGCTATTGCCAATATGGAGCCGCTGGTACCCACCAGCAGAACTCATGTCAGAGGCTTCCCTTTAGTGTGTGTGCTAATAGGATCTCCCTCCTTTAGCTTGCTGTTTGTTTTCATGAAACTTGTAGGAATTTTTCTGTTCAATTGCTGTTGTTGTGCCAGGTTTAATTGACATTGGCTGTTGAGTACCCAAGTTATTAGGGAGAGAAAACACTGGCAGCGATGGGCAGGCAGGCAAACATTCGCATACTATGATCACACAAGTCTTGTTTTCTTATGTGTTCTTTTTCCTTTTTCTAAAGCCAAAATGTTTCTGAACTTGGCATGAATTTCTGGAGAGCTGGCCTGAAACTTCAATTTCTTTGTCAAATCAACTATTAAAAGTTTTTCTTCCAGTTCCATCCAGTAGCCTTGGTTACTCTGCAGCACAGACTGGTAAACAGCTTGGTGAAGAGTGGGTCTTTTTTATTCCACCAACTAGGAATACAGCTCCTGGTACAGTGCAATTCAAAGAGCCTTTCCCATCTCAGAATGCAGACAGGGGTATCAAACAGGTATCCTAGGAGAAGAATAAGTGTCAACTTCTGTGCCTCTTGCAATTTTTAAAAAACATTATTATTATTTTATTTGGTTTAAAGAGGCATACAGTTGGGCAAGAGGACAAGGAAATAAGACAAAGAATTTGTTGAGTTAAAAAACCCAAACTACATCATGATGACAAAAGTGTAGTAAAAGCAAGATTCTACTTCATTCTTTCTTATAGTTTGTGAACTTGATAACACTAAATAGAATAAATGTGGATTCAATAAAAGGAACTACTGCTTTTATTCAGTGTTTTGTAAGTCTGCTGTAAGTCTGCTTAATTAATTGTCAAGGAAGGTTACCAAGATTTACACTGCGATAGTTTAAAAAGCCTGAATAATTTAATGACTAATAAGACTTAAGCCATGTTAAAATTCATGCTTCAAAATGTTCATTGGTAGCAAACCACTCTTCACTATGCTGTTCTTCCACTTTATAAATACCTAGACTTTGGCTTCTGTAGTAAGGCACAAACTAAAGACAGGATTTCAGGATGAATTGCTGAAAGCAACTTCATAGTTCCATACATAATTCCTGCATATTATGTGCACAAGAATTTATTTAGGCTGTGAAGTTTGTCCTACATCTAATACTACCAGAAAGATAAGATTTTATCTTTAATTCAGACATTTAAACATTGTTATTTACATTTTTAGTGTTTTATCAAGTTCTGCAAGGGGTCAGTCCAAGTAATCTTCTCACGTATAAAATATATACAGTTCTCTTTTGGAGTACAGTGTTAATTTCATTGGGCCCCAAGAGTTCCAGTTCTCCAAACTAATTATTTGTATCCTTACTTGGCATGAAATAAAAAATGGAAGTCTTTTGTAGTGCTTCTCATACAACCAGTTCCAGATGAAATCAGGAATGAAATGAACTTTACCAGGTTTCTCTTTTTTATCAACTCCTTAAAACTTTCAGTTCATCTTAAGAGCAGTCAATCTTAAGTCACTTGTTCTTATGCACCCTTAGGTATAGAAGACTGCTCAGTTCTTCAGTCTGCTGAACATATGGCATTTGGTTTTACTATTGTAAAATTGTCACTGGGGTACTCATGTCAAGCCCTGATGGAATGTGGTTGTATTTCCTGTAGTAGGTGTTTTGACAAATTACATTCTAATTCTGTGTATTTTCTATTATTAGCTTGAATCTTCTTTTCTGGAGGAGGCAGTTATTATGGGGACAAGAGCATTTAACTGCAATCTGTAAAATTAGGATAGTAATCATTGTGACTTGTGCTTGCCTCCTCATTTCCTCCTCCTGTAAACCAATCTACAACTGAGACAAAGATAAAAGAAGATGAATATGAGGAGATTAAGAGATCTTTTAAGGTGTCTCAGGATGGGGTGAGGGGAGGCCTCTTCCACTGTGAAACCTGTTGAACTGTCACAGGTTCCAGGCCAGGTGGCATTAATGGCATATGATGATACGGAAGACAAATGTCAAGCAGGATAAAAATCTTGACAGAAGAGTAACTCAACAGCTATTCGAGATCAATGGTAGCCATATTTTATTGTGACTTTCATAGGAGCATTCCTTTGCCTACATAGGTCTCTGACCTTTCTTTTCTGTTCAGAGTGATTGAGTGACAAGTAAATTTCTGCTGTTCCTGGAGATCATGGGAATATATTCAAACTTAATAACTTCATCGGGGAGCAAAACAATATTTGCAATATCACATTACAAGTGGAGGCTGCCAGTAGCTTCACTCATACCTACTCAGTTTCTCTAGAGAGCCAGTCCATTTCACTGTGTTTTATTCAGAAGAGTGGAAATAACTTATCCAGTTTAGATGCTCTAGGACATTTCTTTCTGTTCCTGCCTTTAGAAGGAAGAGATCTTGCATAGCTGTAGTAACCCACCCTGTTTGCTGATTCCAGCTTGAACAAATTTTGATGTTGGTGCAAAACTCAACCCATCAAAGTCATCTATCTTTGTATCCACACTTATAACTGTGCACTCTGAAGAGGTCTGAGGTTCTCCAGACCCTCCCCCAAGGTCCATTTGTTCACCACATCTCCATCTAGGAAAAGCCTCCTCAAGTAGGCCTTGGCTCTGGTGCAACAGAGATTTGTCCTGGGATCTGTGTTTGCTTCCTAAGGCTACCTTACATGATCAGTATATGTGGCATCAAATTATACTTTCTGTGTGTCACAATGAGGAGTCTGGAAACCTTTTCTGTCTTAATCTCTTCCAGTAGAAAGGGCACACTTGCTTAATCCCAGGGTCTCAGGTAGTCACTAATATTCCCAGCATCAAAGTCCATGACTAGCTATGGATACCAATCCCATTGACAGCAGTGTCCCACACTGGTGCTGATGTGTGTCCAGGAAGCATCCAGCCTTTCTCACCATCAATATCTGTTCCTCCTCCTCAAATACCTGCCTCTAGGAAACGTATCTAGTAGTTTTTACCCGACCTCTTTTAATGAGGACATGGCTGTGTATCAGGCCACACCTTTGGATGTATAAACTATAACATCTTTCTTGACCTTGGCACAGACATCTTTAATTTTCTGCTTCTGAGCTCTATAATTACTGTTAAGTAAAGTGCCATTAGAGGTGGTTACTTTGTGACCTGAAAGCACATCATCAGCACCCCAGAACTTCATTATTCTGACTTCATTATTCTGTCTCTATCTACACCTTTGTTTCTGTGTAGCTCCCTGAAGATCATGGGAATAAATCAAACCAAATAACTGTCCTTTGAGGAGCAAGACAATATTTGTAAAATATTGAACTCTTTGTCTTTTCACAAAATAGTTTCTTACTTTCTGTAAAAAGCTTGCTGAGGTTTCAGCCCCGCTGAACATAAGGAAAGACACTATTTTCCTTGCTGTCCTCACTTCCTAAGCAGCTAGAACTAAGTGCAGATCAAATGTTAGACTGCTAATAATTTTCCTAGGTTTCATCTGTGTGACTTACTGATTACACCTTCAGAATGGTAGCAGTCAGGTGACTTAAGATTGT
Organism: Calypte anna; assembly: GCF_003957555.1. Lineage (NCBI taxonomy): Eukaryota > Metazoa > Chordata > Aves > Apodiformes > Trochilidae > Calypte > Calypte anna. Next base: position 9,962,622 of record NC_044252.1, read on the forward strand.
CTGTGTTTTCACTAAGTAATGGCAATTTCTGGAGGTTTGTAGGATCTTAGTTTTTAATGAAATTCACATAATTTTTACTTTTTTTCATGGTTGTGTCTCTAGAACTTTTCAAGTTGCAGTAGCAGTTTTTGATTGGACATCTAAAAATAAAGAAATTGCCTTGCTGCAGTCAGTGTGTGGTTTAAAGCTCAGATAGTTGGAGACAAAACCCACAGTATTACTTCGACATGGTTGGCTTTCAACACAAATAGAAAGTAGTCACAGCAACCAACTTTGAAGTAGTTCATAATATTGAGAAATGTTTGTCCTCTGCTTTTTGATTCTAAGAGGTTGGATCAGTTTGTGGCCATGGCACTAAATGAGCAAAGGGTAACTTTGGAACGGATTGGACTCATAATTTACTCAGTTTCATTGGTTTACCTGAGGTGGATGAAGCGTTATGCCAAGGAACATAATTTTCAGTGAGGTCTGACAAGAACTTCTTACACTGGAGGTAGACTTTCACTTTGTTACCTTCTCACAGGAAATTCAGTGAGCATTACTTTTTCCAGGAATAACCCGGGTTTCACAGTCAGAAGGATTTTTGTTGTGTTTGTACAAAGGCAATATGAAATAAAGTAAAAAAAAGCTACAAGGGTGCTATAGCAATACATAGGATTCTGCTATTTGTCACTGCTCTAATCTGATGTATTGACTGTTCACCTATAAAACCTCATGTTTTGCTGACCTAATTTTGTCTGATTCTAGCCCTTTCCCACCCTGCTTGGTAAGAAGCACTTCCTTCCAAGCAGTTCATGCATTCAAGGTGACACAGTGCAACAGCACTCTTGGGACCAGCTGCCATTTTGGTTCCCAAGTATGGGTGCAATAAGTAAAATGCTTTGTTGCTCTCTTAAAGAGAAGATGGTGTTTCAGATAATAAAATGACAATGCAAAAACTAGAGGGAAGAGCTGTCACAACCTAACTGAAAGTTCATTATGCTGCTTATACCATTACTGTAAAATTCTTTATCATGTGTCTGTAAATATGCAAATTAAAAAACCAGAGGTAATTTTCTATTTTATCTGCATGTAAAAAGATTGTGAAATTATCATCTCTTTCATAGTTAAATAACTTTAACCTGCACGGTGACCTTTGAATATGCAAATAACAGAGCTTAGTTGGATGGAATACATTTTGTTAATTGTAAAACGATAAGCGGAGAAATTGTGAAGAAAACAGGAATTCATTTTGAAGTAATCATAGTGGAAGGTTTATGTGATAAGGAAAAAGGAAACATTTTATATTTATGTGCAGGCTCAGAAAAATGATTGTCTACTGGTGTTCAAATCTGTGACTCTGCAGCTGTAATCAAAACCAGCAGGAGAATTTCCAACTTACATCACCAGCAGCAAACTCGGTGAATACATAATGCATGCCCAGAGACTTAAAGAATTTCAATAGCCTCTTAGGTAACAGGATTTGGGTTGGGTTTTGGGGTTTTTTCTCATTTTGTAAGACGTCTTTGAAAAAAGCTTAATGCTGTGACCATGACACTGTGTAATAATTAAACATTTTTCTGCAGGTCAGAATAATAATTTTCTGAGAATGTAATGAACATAAGGAGAGGATTGGTTGCTCTTAGGCATAGCACAGGTTGGTTTAGCACAAACCTCTCCAGTCTCTTGTCAAGACAGGCATGCTGACTTGCAGCTTTGCTGATCCCAAGCCTATACTCACCTCTCTGTGCTTGTCAGCACATGAACATTTTAAATTACTGTGTCATGATTTGGTTGTCTCTGTAAAGAGGAGAGTTTTGATTTCACTTTATACCTGGGACCCAACCAGAGAGTTCAGTTTACATCTCCAGGGATCTATAGGGGGAGTCACAAGCAGCTCTATTGCTCTAGGCCTTTTGGAGTGCTCCCATATACTTGTACACTCCTAAAAAAATTTCATCCCTGATCTCAAGGGGAACGCTGCAAACTCTCACTGTCATTTATAGATGACTTGCAAACTAAGGTTTGGAAAGAGCTGGTAATAATGCCTACAGAATGCAAAGCTTCACTCAATAGATAACTTGCTTGAAGGTATAGCTAACAGCTAAGGTAGAATAAGTCTGTTCTTGGCCCATTTACTGCTGTCTTACTATTCACTGGTAGAGATCCATGATTCAGCATAGCAGGCTTCAGTGTTACTGTAGTAATGATGTTTTTATGCATCTTGAGCTCTGCTGGATTATATATAAGAAGGGATAACGAAATCAAATTCAAACAATAAATCTGGGTGAATTCTTGTTGGGGAAACAGTTCAGAAATATACAGGTTGTGAGCAATCCTGACTTACTTCAATTTAGGCCACATTGGGTTAATGGTTATTGAGGCCTAGTTAGAGGCTTTCTGAGAATGAGCTACTGGGAAAGAGATAACTTAATTGGCAACAGGGGAGGAAAATAATTATGTGGGAAGAAGGTTCCGTGAGAATGGTATGTGTGGTTGGAGTACAAGGCCACCTGCATGATAGGATGGTGTAAACAAGACTTCTCTATATAAAGTGAGTGCAAGTTGCTAATAAACGATTTCATACAATCATATTGATGTGCACATGGAATCCTTAAGCCTCCGCAGACTGTTTTCCCACAAATTCTAATAATGTCTTTTTATAGGCATTTACTTATTTTCATAATTTCCATATGCAAAAATGTAAATTAGAGTAAAATCTTTCTTTCATGTCTCATTTTCTTTCCAGTGTGTATTTAATCTCCATTGAGCTATACCATGACCAATTCAGATTTGTTGCTTTGAGACTGCATTGTTTGCTCTTTAATTCTGCTCTGGGAAATCAGAAGATAAAGACTTTTTCTTTTGCTTCATTGGATTCTGCAAAACTCACTCTTTTTCACAGTAGATCTTTCTGGTTACTACTTACTATGGAAGTTTTGACAGGAATTTAGACAGACTTGAAATTAAGATTCCAAGGGGCTGCAAGCATGCTATGTTTTGACTACTGCATATGAGTATTTTTAAAGGCTGCAATTTTGCTGTCAGTCAGAAATGCATCATGTGAACAAAATGTGGTTTCTCTGGCTAAAAGTGTGAAGGGTTTTATCAAGGGATATGGACATTTTTAAAAAGGAAAACCCCTAAAGACAGGGTAAGTCTAAGGGTCTCAAAAGAGTTGATAATAATGTATGTAATTCTTGATGATATTTTGCTGTAAATACTTTTATAACATTCATATACTCCATGCTATAAAGAGAAATCTATTAGGTTGCTGTGTTCCAAGGGATGCAATAAAGGAATATAGAAGTGGAGAAAATTGAATTCTAACATTTAGGCAAATTATGGACCATTTGTTGAAACTGTCTCTTATTTGTACCTGCTCAGGATGTGAGTGCAGAAACTTCAGAGCTGCTATCTCACAAGTCACATCAGTTGACTTTTCTGTGATTTTCTAACAAAATCTTCCCTATAGTTTTCATTCCAGAATTCAATATTTCTGTTGTTTATCTGGTGTTTGTAGGCATCCAGACCATAACAATATCATGAAGGACTTGGGGCAATTTCAGATGTAGGCCAGACACTGCTCTATTCACTCATGGAGTGCAACTGGCTCTTGACATCAGTTCCTAGCTGAAATCAGTGGGAACTGTTTAGCTTACATATTTCCTTCTGAATTAAACCTGTTAGAAATTACAAAAGTATCAAGGCCTTGAGGTTTCTGGCATAGAAGAGCATGTGATTCTGCTTGGAAATTTTCTGGGCTTCCACCTGTGTAAGGACTGCAGAGTGAGGTCAGCTCCTGGAAGATCACAACTCTAACACACACATTGAGTTTGTAGGTGCCAACACTGTTTTGCCTGGATCAGGAACACCAGAAACCATCCTACCTCTTAAATTGCATAAATGTTCACATTTGAATGTCTGAAAGTGTTTGGGGGCACTATTTAATTTATTATTGCTTTTCAGAATAGCCTTTGCAGGCTGTTCTACTTCACTGCAGTAGAATCCAGCTACCCACCTGCTGCTCTATGTACTCCTGAGAGTACAAGCAGAGCTATCTGAGCAAGCTACAGGGGTTTCAAGTGTTAGGATTCTGCACAGATCACCCTCAGGAATCTTCAATGGAAATTTATTTGCTGTGTGGGAGAACACATTGCTAGATAAATACCTTTGTGTCTTATCTTGTATTTCAGATGCCTTGGCAAAAAAAGGTCATTGCAGAGATGGTTGTGGTGGTGTTTGGATTGCTGCTGGTAGGAAAAAATTATGTACTTTTATTCATTTTTGTGTTGCAAAGATAGAAGACTGCTCAAGTTGGAAACCTGAGCAGCATAGTAACACGATTCCTTCTGGGTTCTGGGAAGCAGGCATGCACCAAAAACTCATTCGTAGCCTGATACTGGTAACAGACATCCCAACAGCAAAGTCAAAGCCTGCAGAGTTCCACATCTAACAGGGTGAATTCACTGTTGGTATCTACTAATTCCTAGACATGTAGAGGGAGAAAGTCATCTGGACCAGAGTAGGAACCTGTCCTAAGAATGTGTGAAAAATTCAGTTCCCTATAGCACCAATTTTCTTTGAGTTTCTACCAGCAATAGGAAACTATGTGAGGGAATCAATTTGCTGTTGCTGTTCCTAGAATGAAGATGAGCTGGTGAAGAGGGAAATGTGAAGTGTCATCTTCCCACACATCTTTGTCTTCTCACTATTCCCAAACACTGCCAGATCTTGTTTGGTTACAGCTGAATTGGATGATATTCTCATTCATTGAGAAAAAAGAGGGAATGTCTTCCTACGGGAAACCAGGGTTAACTTCAGAGAAGTTACATTCCACCAGTGTGCTCATTTACCTTTTCACAGTAGAAGAGATAATTTTACCTCTGCAGCTGCAGTGTTTTTAATGCTTGCCATTCCTAGATATCAAACATAGTCATATGCTAACATCTCTTGTGATGGAACTGAGAAGCAAACATACTCTTATGCAGAAACACTGTGTTAAAAATGGGAATGGACTATTACAGGAGTTTAATAGAAAAAAAAACCTTTACACCACCATATGGTTGTGATATAACAAAAAAAATTTTCCTGCCAAGATATTACATTACAATGGCAGGCTGCCAGTACTTCACTCTCCCTCATTTACACAATAAAATTATCCAAAAAGGATTCTTTGGCTGAATCAGGAAGTTGCTTTAAATATATGCCATTTGCTGGTACTCATACCTACTCAGTTTCTCTAGAGAGCCAGTCCATTTCACTCTCTTTTAATCAGAAGAGTGGAAATAACTTATCCAGCTTAGATGCTCTAGGACATTTCTTTCTGTTCCTGCCTTTAGAAGGAAGAGATCTTGCATAGCAGTAGTAACCCGCCCTGTTTGCTGGTTCTGGCTTGGACAAATTTTGATGTTGGTGCAAAACTCAACCCATCAAAGTCATCTATCTTTGTATCCACACTTATGACTGTGCACTCTGAAGAGGTCTGAGGTTCTCCAGACCCTCCCACAAGGTCCATTTGTTCACCACATCTCCATCTAGGAAAAGCCTTCTCAAGTAAACCTTGGCTCTGGTGCAACAGAGATTTGTCCTGGGATCTGTGCTGGTTTCCTAAGGCTACCTTACATGATCAGAATTTGTGGCATTAAATTATACTTTCTGTGTGTCACAATGAGGAGTCTGGAAACCTTTTCTGGCTTAATCTCTTCTAGCAGAAAGGGCACACTTGCTTAATCCCAGGGTCTCAGGTAGTCACTAATATTCCCAGCATCAAAGTCCATGACTAGCTATGGATACATGGTTCACTGTTAGTGAGCTGGAAGATCCATTGTGAAGAAGAGTAGAGTGATGCTACATAGAAAGATAATTATAGGATCACCCTTTGTCAAAACCAGAGAAGTTTTAGGCTGAGAGGCACAATACCCTGTCCTTTGTGTAATTAATTACTGTCAGAAAGGAATTTATGAACTATTTGCAGGCAGTCTTGTGTTTACCTGAATGTAAGGGTTTGGTCAATACTCTGTTGTAGCTGGAGGTTAGCATGAATAAGAACCTGCCTATTACTGACTGTGCTGGAACTTTTGTCTGGTGGACTGGGATGATTCTAGAAGAGCCTGACTATGCAGCTGTGTTTGTGCTCTAGATATGAATCTACCCTACCCTCTGTTGTCTCCATCTCATCATGACTGAAAATATGATGATAGACAAATGGAAAACTTGCTAAATCACTTGGTCTTCAGGCAAGCTATGGAGCATAGAAGTTTTTACCTTGTAAAAAACTGCCAAAGGAAAACAGGGGCCTTACATCACATTTAAGTACCTTTAAAAATTTTTCTTGAGACTCAGACCTGTCTCTAAACCAGTGACATACATTTTTTTTTCTTTCTCTCCCCACAAGCCAGCCTGAAAGTGCTAGTTAATCATATCTGAATGCAGTCAGAGCCCAGAGTGGATAAGGCCAAAAGGTCTTATTAAGGGAATACAGAGAAGTGGGGAAAGCACTGGAAAACTGGCAGAGCTGACCTCTTCTGTCTTCTATTTTGGCAAGGGGTTCACCTCCTTTGGGTCTGTCTTCCACTCTGGCTTCTCATCAGTGTTTCATAATCTCATGTTCCAGTTGCAAGTTGCTTTTCTGGATAGACTTGTCCCATTTGAAACACAAAGGGGGTCCTGCCACTGCAGTTTGTCCTTCCTGGGAAAATTTCTAAGCACAAGTAAATCTGAAGAGCTTTGGGCTCTTCTGGTCTGTTGTGCACTAGAAAAAGATATCATTGGATAAACCTGCTTTCATATTGTAGGAGTGAGCAACAGAGAAAAGAGGGTTTCAATAATCAGTTTTGAACCACCAAATGCAAACCTAATTTTTTCACAGTTAAAGATAGAAACAGTTCTCTGATCTTGCTTTTTAGAGTCAGGTTATGTGATTGTCATTCATCAGGCAGTTAGGGAACACAGCTGAGTTAATGCAACAACACACTGTGCATCTCTTTTTCCTGCTTCTTCTGCTTTGTTTCCTGCTGAATTAGTAAATTTACTCAAGGAGCTACTGACTGCAATCAGGTGAGCCCCATGAGCAGTAAGAAGAGAAGGAAAGGGAGGAGCTTAATTAATAGCCAGCTGGGAGGGTGAAAATTCTTCCTGTTGTAAGCAGCCAATTGGATTAACTCACATAGTTTTGTGTCTGTAGTCTTGGTCTCAGATACTGGATGTGATGTGGAGTGCCCTGACATGGTAAGAATATTTTCTGCTCTCCTGTGTTGATGATAAAGTTGTGAATTCAGGAGCTGGTTATTTTGTAAAGTTTTACTACATCTTTGATCAGGACAGACTCAGAAGGTACAGAAATGCTGTTAGTCACATGTGTAGTCTCATAGAGAGGAGAAAGGGGTGACAAAGGAGTAGTTCACTACCTGCTAAGTTAGCTGCTTCAGGAGTATTTACTGATATCTTGAAGGCAGCAGAGAATAAGACGCCTGCTTCTAATGCCACTGCCCTGTTTGAGTCTGTCCTGAAGGTTTATCTGCAGATTTCCCTATCACAGGAGAGCTGAATGGAGTATGATAAGCAGGGCTGGTGTATCCTACCAGGTCTGAAACATTGAAGGTGCATGGTGTGAAGAAGTGCATGGTACCTCAGGGCTGTGCAAAATTGTGTTGAAGCTGTTCCAGGCACTATCAGTTATAGTAGCCCCAGAGTTAACAAAGCCTTCTGCCTGCCCTGGAGTAAGCTGCATGTGCATGTCTCACTTCTAAATGTCCCAGCACCTTTCTTCACTCCCTGCTTTCCTTCTTCTAATTGTGCATATAAACAAAGTGTTTCTAAACAACATCCAGTATATCTGAAATGTAACTAAACAGTTGAAAAAGACATGATCTGTCACTGTGTCCTTGAACTGTGCAGATAGTGGGCTAGGCTAAATATTCTTGTACATAGCTGAGTTGAACCTTCCTATGGTGTTGGCTCTTTTCCCACATCCCTTGTGGCTATTAGCTTCTCCTAACAAAGCAGTATCTCTGTTCACTGGCTTCAACCAGGACAATGGTTCTCACACATCATTTTCTGTTCTTAACTGGTGTTCCCAAGTGCTGTGAGATACATAGTGAGAAGGCAGTGATGTTTGGGCTCTATTAACTTTTATTTCTAGTTTTCATTTACCTTCAGGTCCATCTTTCAGAAATGACTAAGTGATAAGGAATCTTTGTCCCTAAGGCTTTTTGGAACAAGGTTGTGTAGGAGCAAGGTAAGAGTAGCCTCTCAGGATACAGATGGAAGGTAGAAAGAAATTGTAAATTCTGTAGGTTGCCATTATGACTCAGTAAAGGAGTTGCTTTTTCCCTCCTCCCCTCCCCCCCCTTCTTTTCTTTTTTTACTTAATCACTTGTAAGGGGGTAAGATCCTATTTTCCATTAACCTGTTTAGTAGAGACTAATTCTAGAATAAATCTTTTCATATTCTGATTTGAGTATAACATTTAGTATTTCCTTTGCTGCTGCTTAGGCCTATGATCTTGCAAGGTGCTTATAATAGCTGTTTGGCTAAATCTTCAATCGTGCTGTGAAAGTGAGGAGTGTGTGTTCTGGAGCTGTGTTGCTTTTGTTGTGGGCTTTTGGGTGTTTTTTCCCCTTGGCAGTGGAAGGGCACTATAAATCTGAGGTAAGGAAGTAGCACGTGGACCAAACAGTTGTTTGATGACAATAAAATAAGCCTGAAGCCTATAAATAGAACACTGCACAATAGAAATTAGATTATAGGAGGCTAGGCAGTGTAAAATTCTGAAAGTGGAGTGCTTATGGTGCCTCAAAACTCAAAGGACATGTTTTATGCTTTGTCTCAGTTATGCTACCTTAAAAATTCACGAGTGGCTGACAGGCTTCACACCTTTTCTTTTAAGACCTAACAGTGCTATGGGACAAATGGTGGTTTTTCTACTTCAGGGTTATTTCTAGTTCCTGTTAGTAACTAGAATCTCAGTGCAGCACAGTGATGTTGGTCTTCCAAAAAGATTTGTATGCTGTGTTATGTGAATAGCTGGTGCTACTGCACATCTGTTGAGACCACAGTGACAGACTCCCTGAATTGCAAAATGGAAATCTGATGAAATTTGTTATTGGAAATACTTCCATAGAAAAGCCACTTTGAAAACTAGCTTAGAAGCAGTCAGTTCCTGTGGTGTTTCCACAGAGTTCCCATTTTCTTCTATTTTCAGTGCTTTAAAAAGAACCTTGGCTGCAGAGCTAGGTAGAAGAACAACTTGATAGAAGAAAGTTCTGCCTGGGATGAGTTGTATGGAGCTGGATGCAGAAACATTTGGTATAAATTAAAATATGATCAGTTGAAGATTTCTTGAAGGAGGTATCAGACTTGCTCAGTTCACTTGATTCAAACTAAGAGGCTTCATGTAAGCTATCCCATCTATGGAAATAGAGCTTTAAAACACAAGTGTACTGCCTTAAAGTTTTTTCTGAATGTAACAGTCCTGTTAAGGAAAATTGCTGTGAAAATCTTTCCTGTTCTTGTTCATTTTCAAAGGATATTCTTTCTCACATCCAGCTGACGAAGTGAAGGGAAAGACTAATTTTTGAACTATGTTATTGGGAACTGTGTTACATGGTATTTTCTGAGGGATTGCTCTGTGGCATTAAAGGACCACAGTAAACCTCCAAGAGGTGAGAATAAAGCCTTTTTAAAGTCTAGTTTTATGATGTTGATTTTCTCCAGGCCAGCCCACTTCTTGTATTTCACTCCCTCTTTCCGCAGTGGAAAAATTGATGTAGCTGGCCTTTTTTATTAAGGAAATGGCCTTGAAATCATCTGATGGGAAGACTGTTGAGGTAACACACTTGGGAGAAAATAAAGAGCCTGTTTGAAACTTCTTGTCCAGTTATGAATCCTTTTGAGAGCCCTAGAAAATTATATCCTAACAGATTAAATCTTCATTTCAAGTGGCTAAAGATTGGCTGCTGTGGTGCATGGGCTGCAGGCAGAGGGTGAGGGTTCATTGTCTTCTCCAGGAGTAGCTCAGTCGCACAGTCTGCTCCTTCATTACAGTGTGTGTAGGCTAAGCTTGCTAGACAGCCCTTTTATTTTAAGAGTTTTGATGTTCACACATCAACTCAGCCTTGCTGAGTGTAATATACAGCTACCATTTCATTTTCCAGCCTTTAAAAATTCACCTAAGTTTATTGTCTTTTGGTGTAAGGTGTCTCATTCTTCTCATGTTTCAAAGGGATTGTCCCATTGCTAATCCTCTTTTGCACCTGCATGCCTGTTGTGGGTTATACTTACTGCTGATTTTAATTATTTTTTTTTACCTGTGAGGTTTTTGGGTCTTTGCTACTACAGTGAGGCCCAGAGTCTTCCTGTGCAGGAATTAATGTTTCTTTATAATGAAATTGAAAGTCAGTATAAGTAAAACCACAACTGTATCTGAATCCTGTGGAAAAGAACCCAGTGCCTTGAGTCATAATAGCTTTTAATTCTCAGCACTGATAATTTGAAAATCAAAATCTGAACCTCAGGTGCATGGATCTGTCAGAAGTGCAGGTTCTAGGATATGTTAATGGAGGTTTTAAAGTGTCTTTAGTTCGTGTGTGCCTGTTTCTCTTCCTAAAATTGCCCACTTGTTGATTTATTTGGGCTTCTCTCCTGAACATCTTATTGACATATTTTTGCAACAATCATTGGTCCATTTTCAGCAGTTGTGGTGAGTCTTAATTGGTCTCTGTTTGCAGCCATGATACCTCTGCCTTGTTAGACATATCCAAGGAAACTGCCTGCCTCTGTAGTTTAGGTTTCTCCTCATTATTTGTTCCTTCCCATTGGTTCTAATACTTGAAAAATGGTATTTGGGAACAAGGTGTAGGGAAAAAAATACTGCAAAATATAATGGTATAGAATTGGGATGAAGATTTTGTAGGAGGTATGTGTGTTTTCTCTGTGCATCTCATAAAGATTATTATAATGAATTCTCTTCAAATATTCAAAAGAACCTTGCACTTTTATTGTAGTATTCACAGAAATCACAGAGTTAGGAGTTGGAAGGGATCTCGAAAAGTCATTGAGCCCAACTCCCTGCTAGAGCAGGGTCACCTGTAGGAGGTCATGTAGGAATGCATCCAAGGAGGTATTGAATGTCTCCAGAGAAGGAGACATGTCTCGCTCTACAACCTCCCTGGGCAGCCTGTTCCAGTGCTCTGTGACCCTTAAAGTAAAAAAATTTGTCCTCGTGTTAAAATTGAACCTCCTATGCTGAAATTTATATCCATTGTCTCTTGTCCTGTCATTGGAGATAATTGAGAAGAGCCTGGCATCATCTTCCTGGCTCTTTTCCTTCACATATTTATAAATATTAATGAGGTCACCCCTCATTCTCCTCTTCCCTAAGATGAAGAGACCCAGGTCCCTCAGCCTTTCCTCATAAAGATGCTTTTCCACTCTTTTAATCATCTTGAAGGCCTGCACTGGACTCTTTCAAGAAGTTCCCTGTCATTCTGTATCGTAAAAGTAAAGTTTTGTCCTTGTTCTGTGTGTGTGTCAGGGTTACAGAGTATTGGGCTGCAAATAAATACATCCATTGCAATCAGCTCTGGCTTCTTCAAAGCATATTGTTATCCCTTGAAACCAATCTTAGTATGAATTGATAGTGGTATAAGAGAGCCTAGACTCTAGGCCGGTTGGTTTAAACTTTAAGGAATATAATTAAAAGGAAATACAGCAGTGCAATCTTAGTTTTATTATCTGATTTCATGATAAAATTCTGCAAAATCACTGCTAGGTTTGTCTGAATGTTTGTGGATAGCTCCAACCTGGCATCTATTGGTCACTTAAGGCTTTCCAAGCATCCCTTTAGAAGCACCACTATCTTTTGATTCCATTAATTCTTGTCACCTGTCTCAAGCCTATGCACTGCACATTGTAAAAAGTGCAAAAATTTACATAACAGAGTGGAAGTGTATTTGTCCTTCTAGAACAGACTCCACTGCAGCAAAAGTACATTGTAGTGTTGAAATCACCATAGTAACTACTCATTTCTTATTGATTAGATGGATGAAATTTCTCATAATATACAAGCAGAGTAACTTGCTGGCATGTGGCTTCAGGCTACCCCCGTGGCAACTCTTACTTATGCATTCTCTCCTGTTTTTTGCATGTAAGGTTTTTTAATGAATTAATATTCCTTGGATTAGATCACAATATAGTCTTTTCTGCCACAATGGAGCTTAAATCTTAAGTAAAACTTGATATGCAGCTAAAAGGGCATAATATTAAGTAATTGGTTTGTTACTACATCAGGACAATGAGATTTCACCTCACCCTGAAACCTGGGAGTAGAAAGGTGAAGGAAAGAAGAAACCATTCTCCCTTTTCCCCTTACTCTGGGAGAATTGGCCTTTAATGAATAAACCAGTATTCTAGTTTGGCTGTTGTGATAAATCTTTTTGGAAAGTGCTTTTTAAACCATTAGAACTGATTGAGAAAATGAGTCCTGGTTTTGTTTCTCTAGTAATACAATACAGGCACTGTAATGATCTTCAGCAGTGGCATTGTGAATGCTTACTGAAAGCAGGATTAGGGCTCTGGTGACTAATGGTGTCAGACAGCTGTCTTGTTTCATGTGCTTGGTTGCTGAACATTCTATTGTATCTTGCAGTCCTGAAGGATGCTCCAGCAAGATTTCTACCAAGACTGTTGTGAAAGCTCAGCTTTTTGTGGATTCTATTAGGAGGCTGGATTTGTGAGGAATTATGAGGAAGGATGCTTGATAAAATTAAGCCAAATGCATTCTTCAAATGTGAAGCAGCAGTTTATTCACAAATATAAACCAAAAGAACATCAACGAGTTTGGTTTGGTTTGGTTGGTTTTTTGTTGTTTTTTTTAATACTGTAAATCTGTTCTAATGCGATTTTGGAGTCTTCTGTGGGGTCTAGGTGTTGGCTGGGATTATATCTCTCCTGTGTGATTATTTCAGGATGATATTAGTTATGTGTGTAGTAGACTGAAGATTTTGGAGCAGTTTTCAGTTCAGATCTTCCAAGCAGCTATCACAGATGCTATACAGGCCAGTTTTATTTGGCTTGGAGGCCTTTTGCCCAGTTTAAAATGAAAAAATGCTGGATTAGGGAGTAACATTTTACCACCATTCAGCTCCCCCTATTTTTACATACAATCTGACAGTCTCATGTCATACTTTGTATGACCATTTTTGAAGGAGGTATTAATCCACAGGGCTCACAGAAATGATTCTGCTGTTTTGGTAAGCTGGTTCTTCACAGAAAGACTGCTTAGGAAAGCCTTCTCTCTGTAGTAGGCTACAAACAACTGGAGCAAACTCTGGCAGTGGTAGATACCTTCTGTCTTTAACAGGAAGAAATAGGTTTGACTCCTCTTAATCTTTGGCCTGAATTCTTGTGTGCTTTTGTGAAGACTTTCACCAAAAGCCATGGGAAGATCAGTGTCCTGTCTGTGTACTGAGATCTACATGATGAGCTCAAAAAGCAGCCAGAAATGGAGGCAGGAAAAGAACAGCAGTACTTAAGGGATGAGGTAAGAGTTTAGGTTGATAATTAAGTTTTTAATACTGCTGCATTGCTTTCCACTTCACCACTTTAACTAAATCTAAAGGGAAAAGACAGGCCCCAAATGAGTTCAAATTAAGCAAAGTTTGCATAGAGCTTTTTAGTCACATGCTAGTCAGACCCAGGACTGCTGGAGTTCCTGTGTTAGCAGCTTGCTGGAGATCGTTGGAGTGGAACTGGCTGACAAGAGCTCTACCAGTGTTGCATTGAAGGGCCAGAGAAGATCTTTGGAACACAGCTCGTGTGTTGTTTTCTCTGTCATTAATGTCTATTCCATTAGGAGTCTTCATCACTGTATTTCACTGCTGATGCACTGAGCATCTTGTACTTCAGCTATCATGAGCTCTCTTTATTGCTTCACATGTTAGGAGCTACCTATTTTCCTTCCTCAGAAAAGGAACGAAAGGGTTCCTACATCATAAAATGGCAAGGAAAAAATATAGAGAACTGAACTCAAAGACCAGAGGGCTAGGGACTCTCCAACCTGATGATTTCAAGGCTTGCCTATTTTTCTATTGACAGAAACAGAGAAGCAGCTTTGTGTGATTTTAGGTGCTAGTGTTCTGTTTTAATGCTCTTTCTGAATGGGGACCTAGTGACTGAGCAAGCATCTTCCAAACTGCGTGGAAAGAATGTATTCCAGGGACCTTAAAAAGATAGGGTTTTTTGTTGTTTTTTTTTCTTTTTAAAAATCACTGTACTGCCCACAGTATCATATGCTTTATATTTATAGCCCTAAGCTTTTATGTATTTGTAATCTTGAGGTATCTCTGTAGGTGTTTTGCAGACATTTGCAGAATGTTTTCATCTCCAATCTTGCACACAGTAACAGTAATAAAAGCTGTATGTATGTATGTATTAGGCATTGCCAGGTGTGTATGGCTATGTAAAGGCATGCATGTATTTGTGTGCGTCTGTAAAATACATCCTGTGTGCAGGTATCAAACACATCCTCTCTGGGATTAATCTGTGACTCGCATAGTTGGATGCAAAGATACTGAATAAAGAAAAACCTGTTCAGAATAGAGTGGAATTTACTACAGTTGCAGTGAGTTTTCAAAACAATGTCTGCAGTCAGAATCTGGTCTAAGTAATTAATTTACGAAGGATGGAAAGGAAAAGCAGCATGTGGAAGATTTAATTAATGGGAACATATAACAGTCAACTCTCACATAATAAATTGGCAGCTATGCCTGAGGTAACTGCCTTTTATTTGAAAAAAATACAGTTGAATTTTTAAAAAGTAATTGCACATTTTCTTCCATTTCCACATGGTTGCAGAGAACATAGTACAGTACAAATACCAATAGGAATGCAATAAAATCACGGTTGTTGCTCTCCTGTTTTTTTTTTTTTCTTAAAAAAAAGCTCCAGGTTATGATCTTATTTGAGCCAATGTCCAAAGGAAAGGAGGAATAAATTTTAGCTCAGGAAAAGACAAGTGGTAAAACATTTTAGTGAGGTTTAATATGGAATAATCTAAAAGGACAAGGCAGGAACAACCAGAATAAATAACAGTAACTGGCTAGGTATCTGTTTGCAGAGGAGATTTAGTAATGTAATTCTCCTGACTCGAGTAAATAATGGTTAAGATAAATGTTCTGAAATACTTCCATTTTGAAGGCTTGAATTTTCCGTGTCTGAAAGTTTACTGCAGGTTTTCTTGAACAGCAAGCATGACATCAGCTCTCTTTATATATGCCACAGACCCCGGCAGATCTTCCAGAAAACCTATTTTGCTGCTTGCCTGGTGCAAAGCTCTGGAAGGGTGCAGGGTGACACAGGGGCTCCTCACACCCAGCTGCTGATTCAGCTCACTTAGCCTGCTGGAAAAATAGCTGTATCCCCCCAGCTCTGAAAAACCTGTAGAAAAAAAGGGGGAGAGGGCTTGCGACCAGGGGTTGCTGCTGTGACCAAACATGGAAGGTACCAGACTTGTCAGTTGCCATTTCCAGGCTTCTCAGTGAAGGAGAGGGAAGTTTGTGTCATTCCTGCTGCTTCCTGGGGCATCTACCTCTGCACCCAGAGGTATCATTGAAATGCTGTGTTTGTCTTTTTTGGTTTTTCCTCTGTTTTTAAGCCACCTGTTTGTTGTCAGCCCTGACAGTGGGGAGGTAGAGGGCAGTCCATATCTATTGAATCCTAAGTGTGAGGGAGGCTCTAGCCTGTGTGCCTGTGAGGGAATGGCACAGAGCAGTAACAACTCAACTGGAGTGAGTTGTACTCGCAGTAAAGCTGATTAGAAACTTTACTACTGTTTAAAATGGAACAGCCTGAAGACCAGGAAATACAGTTCTCTGTAAAATATTCCTTCTGTAAGTAGGCTCTGTATTGCTGTCCCCAGGGGATCTCACGTTTGCTGGAGGCTGAGCCTGGTAAGCAGTCTGTTGCTTAACTAAGCCATTTAAGTAGACATCCAGTTTAAAAAAGTACATCCTGCAATTTTTGTGCTGATGAATTTAGAATATTAGAATGATTTAGGATGATATTCTAGCGAGCTCACTACACTCCAAATTAATTAGCAAGGATCCTTTTAACAGGATAATTACTGTACCAGCAAGTGGTAAACTCAGAATGAATGCGAGTAGTCCTGGCTTGCATCAATAAGGAAGAGATGTGTTGCAGTTCCACCAGCTGATTCTAAACTCACCAAAATGTGAAAGGTTTTAGATAGCACAGCTGGTCAGCAGCAGCACTCTGGCTGTTTTACTTCTAGACTTGGATTAAAATCCCAAGTGAAGTTGCATTCCACTATCCATATGTCTGCCTCACAATGCTGTGGCAAATGGTGATTGACATTTTTTTAGTTTCTGGTGGAAAAAGGCACAAAACGAGAAGAGCAGGAGGCATTGCACATTGCTAATGAAGTATAAATGTTAGAAAGGGCCATGAAATATGAGACTTCATGTCTTTTTGTGCATTTTCTTCATTCATAATGGAAGGGCCTGATCCTGCACAGAGCAGTAAGAGCTCACAAATTTATGCAGTTTCATGTGTTCAGGGGTTGTAGTTTTTAAATAGATTAATGATTCAAAGAATAAACATGACATTTCTTACCAGAGTATGAATAAATAAGCATATGTCTGCTGCACTGTTGAAACACTTCTTTGCATCACCAAGACCAAATTCTGTCTTTTGGTAGTGAGGCTTTAGGAAATAAGGTTAATGGGGGATTTTTAATAAGGGAAGTTACCTTAATTAGGTCACTTGGTATTTACTAGATTTTTCAGATTTTTTTTTTCAGCACTCTTCTAGAATGGATGCAGGAATTCATAAAAGCACCTGCCATTTTCTGTGAGAATGATTTTTAGGCAGACTTTCAAAAATCATTTATCTTACTTTCTGCTTCCATAAGCTAAGCCCAGCAGAGGCAATGGTCCAATACTGATATAAAGTGTGTTTGTGGGAGAAATAAATTGGCCCTTTGTTATTCACTCCAAATGTCAAAGTAGTAGTAAGTGAATAATTATTAGCCATTTCTTAAAAATGCATCTTAACGCTCAACAGACCAGAGAGTCTCTCAGGTTATTTCATGGGACCTTGTGGTGCTTTATAAAATGTGAAGCTTGAGTCTGGAGCCTTTTGTCTAGGTTGCCTTGTCAGACTTGGGCAGCATCATTCTCCTTTCTAGTTAGATTCTGTGGAGTCAGGCCACTTTTAAAAATCATTTAAAATTGAGACATTTTAAAAACTTGTCTCAATGGCAAGCACAATGAAACCAAGAAAAAAAAGTCTCTACAAATACTTTGCAGTTGGTTTTCTTGAGTTATAACTGGTAGAAATAGAAGGGCTAGCACCTTTGTATAAAACAGCTGTGACAAATGCAGTTGTATTCTATCTGTGGGGCTGCTCTTTATTTATTTTCTTTATTTGTCAGGCTTAGATTGTTCAGACCATGCAGGTCCTACGATGCAGCCTCGTGTATGCAGTTTCATGGTGTTTCATAGTTCCTAACTGAATCCAGCCAAGGTTGAGGTAACATTTGAAGACTCAAATTTTTTGAATGAAACAATATTCAGACGTCACAGTCACAGGAGAAATCTGTCATTCCCCTTCACTTGGACATCCACATGCTGCTGAGGTTGTGCCCGTAGACACCTTGTTGGTCATGCCCAACCTTTCAAGTAGAGCTAAATGCTTCCCTACTTCCCATACAGGATAGGCTTGTCCTCTATTTGAATTTATGTGAGTACATATGTTAGCACAGTACCTCCAAAGATAATAACCAGCTTTGTTAGTGTGCCAAACGTTCCTTGCTACTAAAAACTATGGCTACAAAATCCCTGTGTATAATATGAGAGAACTAGTTAAAATTGATCATACAAATGGATTTTAAAAATGTCCCATTTCTATGAATTTGCTTCACAAAATTTCCCCTGCAGTTTAGTAGAAAATATCTTCATGGAAGAGATGACTTAGGCAGTCAAGGTGTGTTTGATCATAGAAATAGGCTAAGCCCTTCTGAAGAAGCTGTGGGAAATGCAACCTTCTAAATCAGTAACTGCGCTGATCCTCTGATGGAGCTTGGGTTTCCTCTTTTGGAGGAAAAGCAACAAACTCTTTCATTTCATTATCTTGGTCAAGGGTAGCACGGGTAGCATGAGTACTGGCTTCATAAGGCTCACACGGGCAACAGTTAACTTCTCCTTTCCTGCTCTTCAGCAGAATGGTAGCACGAAAGTCTAATGTGATCACTGCCAAACGATACAATTGTAGAGTCACAACTAAGATATTTTTAGCTGTAAAAAAAACCAGCATCTGGTTGAATATTCTGAAGTGGCCCATCAAGATTGAACGTACGATGAAGAAGGGACCATCCTGTATGAAAAGGCTGACCCCAATGTTCCACAGTTCTGCACTGTACCGGCACAGCAGCAGGCTGGGGATCCGCCTCATCGATGCAGTTGGTTTGCAGCCAATATGCTGTACTGGAAATAAAACAGTTATGTTAAAACTCTCTAAAATTGAGCCATGGTTGGCCTAAAGGGCAATTTATAATCCAGGGTACCCTGGATTATAAATGCGTTCAATTGTCAACAGTGCAATATAAAGCATATCCGATTTCTGGGCTCTGTTCCAGCAAAACACACTAAACTCATGTTAAGCAGGCACTTACATGGTCTGCTGGAAAGGGCTAAAAGCCACTTTTCTGTCCCACCAAGCTATTGGTATTTATATACTTTTAAAACAAAAGGCAGAAATAGTTTACCTAATCTTTCTGTAGCAACTTCCCCAGACACTTTTCTGTTAAACCAACATGCTGGGCTAATATGTATATTTAAGAAAGAAAAATAACAATGCAGAATTCAATTTGTTCCAGATAGCTGTTCTCTTTTTCATATACCACAGTAAGAATGAGCCATGGCAGTGTAGGGCCATATCAAGCATTATGGATGGGAAGAAATCGTTCTCATGGCTTGCCGTGTAAGCCTTGAACCACATTTACTCTTTCTATTAGCCTTTGGGGAATGAAATTGTGTTCAACTGTTGGAACTCTGGTATGGATGGGTTCCCCTGGGTTATAAAAGTGTCGGTGGGATACAAAGCTTGTTGTGGTGTGGCATCTAGAGAAGGATCATCAAAATGCTTTGTGTGTGGTAAATACAGCTACTCTTATGAAAATGCATATAGCTAAAAGGTTCTTTCCAACCCAGAAGATTCTGTGATTCTGTAACCTATCGATCAAGCAGTAGGATTTCATTAGTTTAAAAACCATAGCTACTGCAATGCAGTAACAACTGCAAAACATTTCCTCTCACCAAAATAATTCTATTGTTTGAGTCAGTGCTGGGGGGGGAAAAAAAAGGTTGAGACTCAAGTGGAAAATGAGTTGCAGAGTGTAAAAAATTGCTGAATGCATTAGGCAAAGCTTCAGGGCAGCAGCTAAATTTTAATACATTTTTCTGCTGTTGCTGTTTTCTCCTAACTGTATTTCTGTAGTCCAATAAAAAGTGCGTAAAAATTTCAATTTTATGTTGTGTCTGTGTAAGTAAAGAACTCTCATTGTTGAATAAAAAGTGCTACCTGTGCAAATTGATACCATTAGCTAAAATAAACTGTACCCATAGTAAATTTCAGGGCAATTTTGTGTTCAATAACTTAAATTTTAACTGATAAATATAATTAAGCAGAAAATCAATAGCAAGAAAAAAATCACAACACAACACGTTAGTTCATTTAAGTTAATGGTATGATTGTTTAAGCACTGTTTGAATTTATTTGAGTGGTGGTGATGTGTAGGGAAAGTATTTTTTGTTGGTGAGTTGTTTGTTGTTGTTTTTTTTTTAAACTCTGAGTGCTGTGCATCTTTAATAGAATAAATTGTACCAGCAACAGGAATTTTAGCTGTGATAAATCTGAAATGCCATTGCATCAGTTTTTTCAGGAGGTGACTGCTGAACTGAAATGCTGGAAAATTTTCAAGTGTTGAAAACAAAGCTTAGTGCTCTCCATGAAAAAAAAGCTAATGAAAAATTTCTCATTTTTTTAGTGATCTCTTATTAATTGTTTTTATCAGTGTGTCAACCTAGTCATCAATTTTATATATAAGATGCTAGTAGGGGTAATGATATTTTTGAACTGGTATAGCTGAATCACAAACTCATGAGGATTGTTGGCCAAAATAGTTGAAAAATATGATGACCGAGGTGGCTTTCATTATTCTTCTGGGGTGTAGAGGAAGTCCTTTCTGTCTAGGGCCAAATATCAGCCTGAGCTGGCTGAATGTTTGGTATTCTAGTTTGAGATGCTGGGTGTACAGTCCCAACACTGTATGGTCCTTTAGGTTCCACGTAAGTAGGTAATTTCTCCCACAGTACTCGTTTCTGTGTTCTTGGCTGTGCTGTTTTCTGTGGTTAACAACAGCCCATCTCTCCCCAGGATCTAGAAACCTTCTCAGATTGGAGACATAATAGAATCCAAGACCTGTTTTGCCTTGAGAGTTCAGAGTGAAGTTTAAGGGAGTATCAGGCCACAAGAGCAGATGCTCCAATACAATATTGCAATTACATTTTTTTCTAGAAGTAGAGAGTTTAACAAGGAGATTACAGGTTACCCAGAAACAAGTGGTTCCTCAAAAGAAACCAGAATGGGCTTTCTTCAGAAACCATCATTGCCTTACAAATTGTTTTCCACCAGAAGCCCTTGGTGCACCCTGTAGCACGTGCAAAGCCACAACACACCCCAGCAAAAACTTAGAGCATTTGTTCTCTTTTCTTGTGCTAGCACTAACCTGCAAGATCAAGTGGAAACTGTAACATACTCCAGGTCCATACAGCAAGAATTGCATTTATGAGAGTATAACTCTTCCTGTAGGGGGGCAAAAAAGTGACAACAGTGAAAATGCAGTTTCCTTACATGATAACAAAAATGTTTCCTGTAGTATTTGGAATGTCATTTAAAGGGTAGTTAAACGTAACAGTGATTGATTAATGCATGGTCTTGAGATGCAAGTCTAAGGAAAACAGAGACACCCCTTGGTATAGAATTTTTGCTGTTCAGGTCACATGTTCCAGGTATGTAATTACACTGAATATCTGATGGTAATGTTATAATGATAAGCATATGGAAATAGACACTCTGGCTCAAAGAGGAGATATCTTTAACCTTGTAGTGATTACACATTCCTTGCAAGCCTGAAGCTTCTCTGCCAAGTGGGAAGGATCTCTTTTCTTGCTGCAAAACCTTTTCTTTTATATTTAAAGAAAGGGAAGTTTGTAAGAGGATGAACCTCTTCTGTGATTCTTTTTCTTTATGATAGATGTTCACAGCTCATCTCTCAGAGCTGTGAGTGGTAGATGGGCTTTCTTTCTCTAGGACAGATCACAATTTTGAAAATTCACACCTGACTATGCCATAACCTTTTTTCTTATCTTTGAATACTTTGTCATTCTACCATGACGCAGGAGATAACCAAAGGAGACACTTGGATAATGAATCACTAAAGAAAACTCTAGTTGCTTCCTTGCCCTTCTAAACAATTCATTAACCTGATAGAGGCTTGCTGTGTGCCCAGAGTTTCAGCTCCTGTAGCTGTAGGAACTGACACTGCCTGATGGTTTTCTACATGTTTGGCTCTTGGTACACTTTTATTTTGATGGATGCAACATGCTTCACTGCTGGCAACAGATGAATGATCCCTAGCAAAGCTCACAGGACTGGTAGGTCTGCTACAGAGGGAAAGGTGAGAGTAGGAAAACAACCCTTGAATGTAGCCTCCTGTTACCTGTGGGAAATACAGTTCCATGAGGCTGAACACTGCAGATTGCACAAACAAATCTTCACACAAGACAATTATCCTTCCCTCTGCAAATGATTTATGTTAACAAAATAATCCTTACCGAACCTCTTCGATGTCCAAGGTTTCACTAGCAAATTCAAGTATGTCTGCTGCTGTTCCCACAAACATGAGAAGCAGCTGAGACAATTGATCCCGGGTGATTTCAACTCCAATGGGGAGAAGCCATCTCCCAACTACGAGTAGCAGCAGAAAAGTCTGGTGGAGGGCCAGCGTCCATACAGTCTCACAGATTGTGGAGAGCTGATTGACAAAGACTTTAGCCTGTTTAAATAACAATAACATACTGTATTTACAGGAGACTGGCATTTCAAGTACCTTCAGAGACTGTATTCATCCCTGAGCCTGCTTTTGTTCTCTTTCATTGTATTAGGGTAACTAATTTCTATGTGACATGCATAATTTGAAAAACAAACAAAAAATTAGACCATTAATACAAATTTCAGGTAATAATAGCAAGTTTTTTCTGTGTGTACTACTCCTGATTTTTAAGCTGAGCACTGTCCTCTGCAGAATCATCACCCAGACTCTTTCTAAATTCAGTTACTGTGATTTGGATGAGACTGGTAGAAAAGTCTACCCCTCATGAAGAGATTCTTCCTACCAGCAATAGTTACTATGCAGTTACAGAAAACAGATTTTTCTGAATTTTTTTCTTTTTTTAGTTTTAATCATTGCCCAAAGAGACACAACAGTCTTCTCTGGTCTAACATCATAAGATCTCTGCTAGGAATAGGAAAATGTTTCCCACCGTCTGAATGATGTGGTGATCTGTTCCTTCACTTCCATGACTGCTGGATTGATTGAAGTCTTGGTTGCTGACATTCACCTGAACTGCTCCAGGCTCATTCCCACAGTACTGTTGTGAACAAAAACATTGCATGTGCATAAACATCCTGCACAAGGAGCATGTATGCTCCATGGCTGAAAAAGTTCTGGTTTGTTGAACTGCAGGATTCATTTGTGAAACTCAGTCAATGTTTTCAAAGGTACATGCTCACTCTGAATTAAATTCTCCTCTTCTTCAGAAGGGAAGAATAACTCTCAGGAGGAGAGATGTGCTGGCAGATCCCTGAGAAAGTATGTGATTTTTACTGTAGAAAAGGATGGACATTCAAAGGCTGATGGAACGTGTTACACCCTTGTGCTTTTAAGGTTGTACTCTGAATGTGATCTGCCTGCAGCTCTCCTGAACAGGGTACTAGGTTTCCTACACAGTCTCTAGATAAAGCAATAAAATAAGGTAAAACCTGGTTATAGTCCAAACTTTTTCTCAAAATACCTGCTTCTCAACTCTATTATCCAGCAGAAAAGTTCTGTATAAATGCCATTGTTTAATTCTTCAATGTGACTTCCCTCAAGGCTAAAATGAGGAGCTCGGGCAGGATGTTTGGATTGTACTCTCTGCTCCACATGGCGCCCACACCCCTGCCCCTTCTCAGCTGTGCTTTATTCTGTAAGGAAATTCATAATGTAAGAGGTGATATTCAGGAATAATCAAAAAGAGGCCTGTGATGTTGCTACCCCTGCAGATCAGTATAGTGAAATGAGGCAACCAGGTGCCACTAATTACCACGTAGTGGGCATGAGCTTGTGTTAAGCCCACCTGTGCCTGATTAGGGCAGGCCCCAACTGCGCATGAGTAGGATTAGGGGGCCAATAAAAGGTGAGGCTTGAAGCACAGGCTCAGCTCAGTCCTGAGCAAGCCAGCAGAGAGGTCAGTCGAATCTGGAGCAGTAGCACCGAGCCGGGCTAACTAACCCTGAGGTAACAGACTCAGAGCGCTATTTGTGCATTTCTGCTGGAACACCTGTTGGACCTTGGAGTGCCGTGCCCTAAGAGAGGTTTGTCTTGCTACAGATCAGAAAGCCAGGTATTATTCACTCTGTACTAGTACCCAGATCTCTGAGAAATCAAATGTTGGCTATAATGTACTCTTAGTTCAGCTTCACTAAACTAGTGGTGAGCCTGTTCCTGTCTGAGGTCTGTAGCAGTGCTCTGTCCTTCAACCTTACCCCAAGGCTGGCCCTGGAATAACTGGGGTATGTTTTGAAAATCTACCTTTATAACAATCCCTTGACATCCCTTGATACTGCAATGAAAAAGGGATAATTAGGAAAGAAAACCATGATATTAATGAAGATTTTTACCCTATCCTTTTTGTGCCAGAGAACACTAGATAATTTGCATGTCTCCACTGGGCCCCCCACCATTTTATTTCACTGAGACAATCAGAATGTGCTCTAGTGCATACTGAGTAGCTGTGTTCAGTATAATGCCTGCCTATATAGAGGCAACGTTTTTCAGCAAATTTCACAGTCTAGCAAATTTCAGATTCCACTTTGATACTTTACTTGGTCTCTGCTAATGTTGCTCAGTAAATGCTGCCTGTTGTCTGAACTTGTTGATAAAGGGAGAAACTTCTCATGGTCTGAAAAACTAGGGTGGGGGGAGCAGCAATGCTTGTTGGCTTGTTGCTCTGATAATTGGTGACAGAGGCTCTTAGACTGAATTCTTGTCTGGACAATGGGTTTGAGAACGCCCAAGGACTGACACGTAGATGTGGAGAAGGTGGTATTTCCACTTGGAGGAGGGAAGTCTTATGTTCTGGGCACTGAAACAAGGAGGCAGAGAGGATGTTGCTCTGTTGGCTGCAGCCTTGTAGGGCTAATCTTGCTGGGATAGCCCTTCAACCAAAGAAGTGAGACAGAACAGCTTGTTTAGAGGATGTTTCAGAAATAAAATTTAACTGAAGAAGCCTTTTCTCATGCCTTAAGCCTGTGGACACACTAGCCCGTAAGGTCAAAGCCTTTCTGAGTAACACCCAGAGGCAGACTGACACAGTTTGCCAAGTCCATGACCTGGCAGTACTGCATAACTGGGGTAGTCACCCCAGAATATTAAGGAGTATCTACTTTGTTACAAATCGCCTGGGAAGGGCAAAGGAATTACTAATAGAGCAGGAAATGCAATTCACCTGAAAGCTTCTGGATTGTCCTTAAATCTACATTGGAGCTCACTTCTTTGCCCTTTTGCCCAGTAGGCATAGGAGGGAAGGAGCCATGAACTTGCCTTTAACTTCATGTAAGATTTGGGAATTTTTTTGTGCTTTAAACCTCTGTTGCTTAAAGAGAAATTTGCCAGACTTGAGGTAGGACCAGTGCAGGGCAGCCTTCTGCATTTGCTGTACCTGTAAGGACAGTGGAAATCCCTTTCCAAACACAGAATTCCCAGCAAATAAATCAGGTGGCTGAAGCACACAGGTGAAAGCAAGGTGTATAGGTGACTTTCCCATGCCAAGACTACAGAGCAGATGGCTCTGACAGCTCCAGAGCAGCTGATCCATCCAACCTGCACACCAGGGAGAGGAGCTGCTGGAACCAGCAACTGGCACTGCTGGAGAGAGCTGGAGGAAAACACACCACTGATTCCATGGGGCTTGCTTGCAAGGGGGCTTTTTTTCTTTTTTTTTTTTTCTTCCTTGTGGCACAAGGGTGCTGAGAATACTTTAAGGGAAATTAATTCACTTATCAGTGTCTTTTGTAGATTTGTTATCTGTAATTATTGCAACTATTCTCAGCTGAATGGGGGCGTTACTGTTTCAGTGTGTGGTTCAACAAGCTCGGGCTGAATGGTTCTCCTCAGGGCTGGGTCCATATCACAGCTGCATAAAGGCAGGAAATAGAAAACAGCATCTGCAAAGCCAGTCATTTAAAAAGCCTCCTGGATTTTCATTTTAAGTATGTTCATGTCTTGTTTTGGTTTGTTTTTCTCTGAACACTTATTAAGTAGTGATTGTGATGATGATTCACTTGAAATTGTGTGTCAACAGGTCGGTTGGTGCCAGGTATATTTGTCTAGCTAGTTATTTATTTGCAGTGACTTAATAGGAACATGATGAGAAAAAAGTTATTTGGAGTTTCCCAGGCAGTTAATAAAAGTGGTTTACCTCTTTACTGCTAGAGCCCAGTTACTCCCATGTATCAAGACCATGTATATATCTAAACAAAAAAGTTGTGGTTTGAGGTTTTTACTGTGCAAAAATAAAATAGGAAGACATTGTACCTATTTTGCTTAAATTCTAGCTTACTTTGGTTCTTCTGACTGAAGCTTACATTCCTCTGATTTTTAAAACATGTACTCAAAACTAAAGCTGTGCTGCATGACATGGTGGTGTCCTATTGTGTGGCTCACAGGGACCTCACAGTCAGTGCATGAGAAGTTCCTGAAACACTGAACTAATTCAGCAAATTTCTATTTGCATGTTACTCTCCATCCATTATTCCCAAATTAAAAATGGGATTAGCTAAAACTTTTTGCAATGGGTCCACTATTTAAGTGGTAAAATTGACACTTGAATACCAAGGCAGGTATTGAATATACGAGGTGGTATATATAGCATCTCAACCTTGTTAAGGTGCATGGATGCTGGCAGACTAAGCATGGCTCTTCCCTGGAGCAGCCTTTTACCCATCAACAGGTTCCCCACTTGCTCTCTGTGATTTGCTGGGAACAGTGTAGCTGTCACTATGGCAACACATGTGATGTCAAATTCAGAGCAGCCATGACTGCTTCATTTTCCTCATGTAGGAGAGCTGAAATGTAAAAGAGTGAGAAAAGACAGCTTAAGCTGCTTTCACAAATGGAGGAAGATATAGTGGATATGGAAGGGGAGAAATGGTGAAAGATCTAAAATTGCTTTAGGAGAGTGATATGCTAGAATTTTAGCTGCTGAGAGAATCCCACCTCAGAATGAGACTGAGGGAATAGGCAGTAATATTCAGTAGTTTTGTAAAATCCTCAAATGAAGGTGGCTAAAAATAATTAGAGGGTTTACCCCTGTACTATCTGTCTTTTAAGGGTTGGACTTGATGATCTCAGAGGTCCCTTCCAACCCATCCAATTCTATGATTATTTTTGCCTGGGAAGACTACATTGACTGCACCACTGGTAGTCAGGAGAGCCCTGCTAAAGGCGCTCAGTTATCATGTTCTGTGATAGTGATGCACAATATCAACACATCTGTTAAAGAGATAACGTATGTGTTTGTTTATCTGAGATTTTATTCACTATTAAGAAAGAATGTTTGGGTTTTTTAATAGATTAAAGAGTTTTAAATTTCTGGCCACTCCATTTTGCAGACAGCAATTTTTTCACTCAGTGCAGTTCAATCTACTTTATAGTCTCTCCCAAACATGTGTGTTTCACCCCAAATACTTTATTGCAAAGCCATAGTTTCTAGGCAGTCAGTATTTTACAGTTGATACACTACTGAACAGTATTACTTGTGTCCAGTTCTGCAGTATTCAGTGGCAGAATTGCCTCTGTCTTGAGGAAGAGAGACTGCAGATTAGCACATGCCTTAAAGAACTGACACTTAAATAACTGCTTGCAGTTGCTGTTTCCAGTTAAAGATTAAACATGAGATCGAAGTTCTGCTACCTTAAAGATCACAAACTGTTTTCATGGTGTATGTATTAAATGTGGATCTAGCAACTGCATAGTTACCCATTCTGTTAGTATTTTAATAAGGAAAATACCAGCAATACTTCAGCATGAGGAATAGTACGAATCTGGGTGCTGGGTTTAAGATTAATCATTTGGAGGAATGCTCCCCTTCCGAAGGTATTGGTTTTGAATCTATTAGATTGTGTGTTTCCAGAACTCTCTCCTATCTCTCTAGGTATAAACTACGCTGTTAACTTGATATACTCCCTCTTTAATTCACAGTAGCAGTATATCAATAAGAACAAAGTATGCCATGTTCTAACATCATTTTGGGAAATAAACTGCTGCCTTTGAATACAGAATTAGCCTGTTTCTTGAACCAGATTTAACTATGACAAATGTTCTCAATATCCACATTACCTGTCTGCGACTGTTTAAGGATATTTGGCAAAACAAGATGACAATAAATTCTTGCTGCTGTATTTAGAAAAAGCCTCAGGCGTTTTCAGTGTAAACACAATTTTGAATATTTGATTATGCTTCTGTGGGCTCTAACAATGTTTCAAAGAAGAAAATGAGGCACTATGTCTTCTTAGTCTAATTTATGTATTTTCTTCTGTTACTTTTTGCTCTTGTTCCTATCAGGCCCTTTTCTGCTGCGGTTATATGGTACAGTGTACATGCAAATGCTGGGGCAGACAAAATCCCCTTCTCCCTACACGGAGGTCTGTGATGACTTGAAAAGAGCCTGCATGGGCTACGTGGCTCTGTTCTGGCCCTGTCTTATCCCATCTGCCAAAAGAATGACTGTCTTTAAAAATTTTACCTGTGTTTCAGTCCCAAATAAGAACACAGACACCTCCCAGATTGCTATGCATCAGGAACAAAGGAAGGATATACACACCAACAGACAAATTATTCTGTCAGCTATCTAGGGTAGCAATGTGGTAGTGAGTATTCTAGGTTACAGCAAACATGAGGTAATTTAAGATCCCTTTTACAGATACCTGTCTTGATTTTTGGCTTGCTTGGAGTCTTGGTATTTGCCTGGAAGTGCTTTGAAACTCATACTTTATTTTACAAAGGCCTCTAAAGCAATGAAATTCTTTGACCATCCTGAACAAGATTCAAGCTGGTAACCTGGGGGTGAAAGGCTGTTTTTCAAACTTCTGTCTGGGGAGCTGAGGACTAGATACAAATACATGGTCTCTTTTTAAGCCAGGAGTGAGGCTCAATATTTGATATTTAGGAAATGCACAATAGACTGTGTAGCTGTAGGTGGACTGGGAGACTCGTCAGCATACAGCAGAAAACTGGAACAAGACCCTGGCAGACTTCTCTCTGTATGCCTAAATCCAACCCACCAATTAAGGCATCAATTTCAGACTAGTTTATCTTCTCTCATAACAAATACCTGAGTCCCATGGTGAAGTTCTAGTAGCCATAGTGATGGTACTATGCAAATCAGATATAAAAATATTGCTGGTGAAAACCTGTGAAGGAAAAGAAAAGAACTTGTTATTATGTTGCACTGTAAATCCCATATATTTTATCATTGTCTGCACTGAAAAGTATTTTGTGCCTCCTACCATATGGGATATTAAATAACAGGATAACTGCAAGTAAGAGTTGCTGTTCTCACTGAATTTCTCATGATGTCAGTATTATGAATCATAGGTTTATTTGTACATCTATCTAAGATTATATATGGAAGTTTATTTAAAATATCTTTAAGAACTAATCAGAGGCACTTTGCTGTTTACATTTCCATCATAGCATTTTCTGTACTTAAAATTAAAAAAAAGCCTCTAGCTAATATGCTTTTTCTGTTTTCCTGAATGGTGAATTAATACATTGAGTCATTTCACAGAGTGATGTTGGGATAGAGACTGTTGATCAGACTCCCATGCACTGACACAGGAAAGGTAAAACTAGCATCACTTTTCCTAAAACAAGCATTTCTTCAGTAGGAGGGTTTTCAGCTCATGCTAAAATGAAAATAGGTCTTAGCCTTGTTTCCCCATTTGTGCTGGCAACTGTATAATTCTTTAGGATTTCTGGCCCAAGTTTTCTTCCTGCCAGTCTTCTATATAACTTATAATGGTGAAGTTTTCATATCTTCAGTTTCTTGAGCTAAATTTATTCAGAAGTACTGTAGTGGTTTCATTACTCCAGCAAGCACTGAGGCTTGTGAGGGTTGCTGATGTTTTCTTATTAAATACATGACAGATTTGCTTGGGGTTTGTTTTGGCATTTTTTTCTTTTTGAAGTAGGAACAAGGCTGATGCCACGAGTGTTCCACCTAGCTGTGCCATGGCACCATGTCAGCATCACTGCAGTGCTTCTGAGAAGTATCACAACATTTGCATCACATATATGTAGTGTCCCACGACAGGGCAGTGGAGGCAAACTTGGGATACCTGCTTGATTCCTTCTATCCTGCCATTTGTCCATTCTGCAGTGAGTTTAAATTGTTTAGAAGTATGTAACTGCGTCAACATTTCGGTCAAGAGATTTGCATTTATTTTTGTTTCTTCATCTCCAGAATGGACCTTTATTTTTGTATTCCTGACTTTTCCAGGGGAGGATAAGTATTGAGGGGAAAAAAAACCCACCCTGCTGCCGAGGAGAATGGAAGGGTTGCTGAGCTGCTTTGTTATGTTTTGATCAATCTCTTCTAAATGAGAGAGTCCTGATACTTTTTTATTGTATTTATTTTTTCTCTAGTGGTGAGGGAGTGTTGCTGTTTGCTTTGGTGGTGAAGGTTTTTGTTGTTTGCTTTTTTAATAATAACACCAAAAAAGTTAGTGCTTCTGTGGAGTTTTAGCTGGTTATTTTGGGAGAGAACACACCTCTCATTTGAATGGGAGAAATAACATATGTTACAGTATTTCCTGTAGGAGTCGAGCACATGAAAAATCCATCCAGCTGGCAGGTTAGCAAGACTGAGCTAATAATGCCAGATTAGGTCAGGATACTTTAGTATCTTTAACTCTGCCTTTCTCTAAGAAGGAGCAATCTTTTTCTATGTGTGCCATTTAATTTTTTTGTGTTGGTGTAGTATCAATCTTCTGTCAATAATGAACGGAGAAAATATGAGGTTCTTGAAGGCAGCAGAGTTCTGTGGCACAAGATTGCTCGTTGCCTTAATCAGTGATTGTCAATGGAGGTGTTTCTATAAAAGCAGATGCTATTGCCCATTCTGGGTGTTTTCTCTCCACCAGAGCAGAAAGTTATCTGAAGCAAATAGATGAATACATGTGTTAGAAGACTGGGCTAAATTTAGCTAGAAGGAAATTTTGGAAATGGATGCGGTCCAGCACTTTAAACAGTACAGTTAAGTACATTTATAGGTAAGAACTAGCTGGTAGACAACCAACCAGCATCTAAAATGGATCTGCTTTCTGTGTCTGTTTTTCTTTAGATTTTCCAAAAGCTGTCATAGCAAGTGTTCTTCGTGAACTCCTTGCTGCTACTTCTCTCCAGTGAATTGGGTCTGCTCATTCTGCCTGACTCAGAACTGTCTTTGGAGCTCTGCTGTTGTTAAATTTTCCTGTGTCCCAGACTTTATCCCTTTTTTTATTACATTTAATACAGAGCATGGAACACTTGTGTGAACTGTCACACAACATTGCTTCTGTTATAATGAGTTTTACAGGTTACTATAGGCAGGAATTTAAGATTATTGAAACACTTTAGGGCTTTTTTTGTCCTGGATTTGTTTCAGGCCCTGCCTGCAGTCTGATTTTTTTTTTTTTTATAAAGGGCACTGATGAAGTCTTAACAATTAATTACATGACCACTTCCTTTTTACAGACTATTTATTTTGGTTGAGTGAGCACTGATGAGTTGTAGATGACTACAGTCATTCTTTAGATGCATATAAAAAAACCCTGTGTTTGGGTAACCAACTCTTTTTTTTTGTTAAATTCTCAGGCAGTCTTTCATGTATGAAAATTCCCCCTGGAATAGCCTCTGAAATTCAAATATTTAAGCCACTCTTGCTGTATTGCAGGAGTGGCTGCTGCTCAACTTTTATTCCAAGTGGCACGGAACTTTTACTCCACAACCGTGGTGTTAGCGATGTTCTAGGTAGCAGGGATACAGGGGCTGTAGTCCCAGGGAAGGAGGTGCAACCCAAGCCATGGCAAGCTGTGGAAAGAGAAGCAGGGCAACTGCATGGGAATGGGATAGCCTGTACCCAGGACTCTCCTGTGCCTTACACCTGGAGTCCCTGACGTGCTGCAGACTTAGGAGGTGCTCAGAGATGCTGAGGAGTGTGTGTCCCTGCTGCCCCAGCCCCTGGGATCGGCAGTTCCAGACCTCCTGCCGGCAGCTCCCTTAGCCACCTTTTTGACTTGTTAGTACGGCTTACACACACACACAACTCTCCAGGTAGTGGCTCCCAAGTAGTCTGCTGTCAAACTGCCCCTCCTGAAAGCCCTCTGGATTTTGCAAGGGACTAAGCCAGGTCTTTACCAGTTTTCAACCCCCACCTCCCAGGTGCAGCAGGGGAGAAATGCAACTCCCCCAAAAGCTTGGTAGGAGCAAAGCCAGGGCAGCAGCCTCACATCTGCAGCAAAGTACATGCAAAGAAACAAGAGGAGCCGGCGGGATATGCTCACCATTTGTAGCCTCTGCCTTGTTTAAATTTGAGTGTGAGCCCTGTCTCCAGGCACAGGAGAAGATTGAGCAGTGCCAGCAGCCAGTACTTGGGTTCTTTCTTCACTGCAGTCACTCTCCAGACCCCGATGAGAGAGTGCAACACAAAGAGCAGGCGAGTAACCAGAGCATTGAGCAGCACCATCAGCTCCATCCCTGACCAGCCCCCCGCCCCTCTCCCGGCACCGCGGGGCCCAGCGCTTTTTAGGAGCCCTGGGAAGTTACGCCGGGAATCAGTGGGAAGCGTGCGCACCACAGGAACACGGATCTCTTCTCTCCCATCCTCACAAAGGGGCCCATTATAACAAAAAAGAAACAGCATTGCCCCTCCCCCAGACTTCCTGAAAACTTTTAAGGGAAAAAAAAAAAAAAAAAGGCAGCTCAGGCTTCCAGGCTCAGTGGTGTGCGGTGCCGAGGCAGGGGCGGGAAGGGTTTTTTTTCTGTCCCCTATCATCTGCTCAAGGACTCAGCGGCCCGGAGGTTTCTGTCCCGCACCGTCACTATCTCTGCCAGCTCTGCCTTCTGCTTTCATCTCGAAGACATAGCAAAGAGACAAAATCTAAGCAGCATTATTAATTTGACTTCTCCTTGCTAAAAGTTCCACTGTGTTTCTGAAAGAAAAAAGCTTTAAAAATTGTTCATTTAGCATTGCAATGCAGACACCAACTTGTACTCAGTTCAAAATTGCAATTCCTGTGTAAAAGGGTTATAAAGCAACAGATATTAGAAAAGCTAATCAGTACTGAAGTTGGTCAAACTACTATATTGAATAATCTACAACCTGCTTCAGGACTAAGAAGCATCCCTAGGGAGGAACTCGAGATCAGGCTGAAATCTGGGCTAACAGGACTGTTACTGAGTATGGCAATGGGGACATATAGAACAATTACACTGAAATTTGACTGTTATGTCAGACCTCTAGACTTACCTGTAGTATCTTCTGTGAAAAGAGTTTATTAAAGTACAGAGCATTTGTAAAGCTTTCTTTTATATTTCTCATAGTGATTATAAATTTTATTTTAATTTACTCTTGACTAACTAAAGAGAAGCTTTTTCATGACTAGAACTGTCACTATGTTGCTTCAGTTTTGTGTTAATTTACTGCCAAAACACTGAAAGTGAGATCCACCATAAGAACAGAAAATCAAGTCCACGTAACATACTGTGGCATTCCAAATGTCCCAGCTTCCTACTGATTTAATTTTAAGTATCCTGTTCTACTTTAAACACAAGGAGATATTATTCTAAGAGTCGTGACCTTTGTAAGGAGATATTTTTCCTCAATTGCTAAGATCCAAGTTTTCCTCACCGTAAAGCAGAACCTCTTTCTCTAAGAAGTGCTGAAGCTGGTGCTGGCTGGCTGGCTGGCTGATATCTTTGGGGGAGATGAGGAAGAACAATACTTGAAAACAACCCTGCCCAGGAAAGAAAACAACCAACAAAACAAAAAACTTAAACATCAAAATCTCATTCTACAGCACAGGTCACTCAATCAGGAAATGCCTGAGTAAATAAATGGACTGTGCAGCATGCCTTTTTTGACTAAGAAAATCAAGTTCCTCACACTCAGAGGAGAATTAATTCAACTCAAGGGCCTAGTACTGATAATCTTCTGCCCACAGCCACCCTGCCATATCATGCCTTGAGTGATACAGCACCCTTCCGCTGGTGTTAAGGTCAAACCTAGTTGAAGAGGAAACAGGGAACAGGCAGAACTGAGAGATTGTTTAAACAAGATACTCCTCTGTGGGAGTGCTTGATGTCTAAGAAATGACATGGGGGAACTGGTATTCTGATTGTTCCTGGAGATGTGCTCTTGCACAGATGTCATAAACTTGGAAAGATGCTCAGTGGGACATTCCCATGACACTGCGTATTCAGGAAGGAAGCAGTGAGCTTTGCTGATAGCTGGTGGTTCTGCAGCATTAAAGACCCTTCAGAGCTGAACTGCTAAACAAGGTAATCTCATCAGTGAACAATCCAACCTCCACATGGGTGGAAGCTTCGGACTGAAACAGGAATTTACAATATAGACTCTTCCTAGCTGAGCAGTGGACGACAATGGCAACACAGCAGGCTGAGTAGAGAGATGAAGTAGCTATAGATGACTTCAGTTATTCAGTCTAGAATGGGGCAAAAATTGCATCCAGACTTGGATTTTTAGCTTTTTTGATGTCTCAATGGCTGGTTTGAAGAAC
The DNA here is from genome assembly GCF_003957555.1 of Calypte anna. Taxonomy (NCBI): domain Eukaryota; kingdom Metazoa; phylum Chordata; class Aves; order Apodiformes; family Trochilidae; genus Calypte; species Calypte anna. Next base: position 9,996,780 of record NC_044252.1, read on the forward strand.
AGCTGGTTCAGAAGCCCATGAGGGCAATGCTTGATTTTAATCCTGAGTGGTCTACTGGGTATGATGCAGAGAGTAGCAGCTGAAGAGCTCCCTTGAAATGGGCATCTTGGTGTGTTTAGGCTCGGCATCCTTGCAGAAGTAAGACAAGCCAGAGCTCTCAAAAAATTGCTGTGTTCAGCTTCAGAAAGGAAAACTAGACACATTAGGGAGCTTGTTGAAAGTAAGACAGATGGAAGATCTAACTCTTTGCAGGGAGTATGGATATTGCTTCTGTAAATCAATGAGAAGCACAAAGAAAATAACTGTGCACCACAAAATACTTGAGAAAGAGTGAAAAGAATCCAGTACTGGCAGGGCAAGTGAGATTGCAGGAGCAAGATGGCATCCTTCAAAAAGCTGAAGTGGTGTCCAGATGAAGAAAACTGAAAAGATGATAAACTCTGGCAAGTTAAATGTACAAACATGATAAGGCTGGCTGAAGGAGTGTGAGGGACAATTGGCAAAAATCATAACTGTAATGTCTGTTATCTTTTTAGACACATTGTGATCAGGAAATCTGCCAGGGAATTTTTTGGTCAATGGATGGTCAGGTGGCACTAAAGCCCTCAGGGTGTGATAAGGTTGTGCTGGAGGAGCTGATGAATTCTTTGGAGTCCCAGCATGAGTACAGATGTACACTGCAGCAGGGGATAGCACTGACTTCTGCACAAAAGTGGTGGACTTGATCTTAGAATAATTTTGCTTGGAAAAGATTTGTATTATTCTAAAAGACCATAGAATTCTAGTGCATTTTTCCCCATGACATTTTATGTACTAGTGTTCCACTAATTCTGTTCTTTTAATAGTTTCTATTAATTTGCACTTTATAACTATCATTAATTGTTCATGGGCTAGGGAGAACTTGGGGGAGAAATTTTGTATTTACTTTATTCTTGCACTCTTCCTGAGCATGGAGTTAGGGCCTACTGTTGGAGGTGGATAGTGGACCTATTGGTGGACCTTTCCTCTTACATAAAATGGTTACACTAACAGGGTAATGACCTTTTACTCTCTAAAGAAATAGACCTGGAGTGAGAGCAAGACAACTTATGCATACAGTCAGTTGGTGGTGTTGGTTGAATCCAAGCTCAAAGCAAGACTCATGTCTGTACAGAGTGTTTTGCTCATGATATACCCTCTCCTTGTTTCTGCTTGGAAACTGTCCATCTGGATGTTGAGAGTTGCTTGCAGCTGGGAACCTTTGAGACTTAAGATGCTTCCACATCAGCTGCTGTACTTTAGCAAATCCTTGACACAATGGTATGAAGAAGTCATAGTGTGTGGACTTTTTCATCCAAAATACCTTGGCAAGACATACTGCATGTCTCTTCCATATAACAGCCAATTACACAGTGTCTGATGCAATTGGGAACTATTAAACTTTACAGTGCCCCCAGCACTGGTGACTTTCTGCAGGAACTGGCACCTGAAAAAGCTGTGCCCCAGAATCTCTGCAATGCACTTGTCTAATTTCTGCTTTTTAGGCTGAGTCACTATGTTGATTCTATTAAACAGTGCTTACAGAACCAGAAGTACCCTTGCTCAGGCACCTGGAGGACTACAGTTTGTGCAGGTGTGTAGGGGTTCGAAATCCTGTGAGATGGAATTCCAGCACAAAAGTTCAAGGGTTTGGTTATCATGTGTGGTGAGTTGTTTGGTTTTGTTTTTTTTTTCTTTTTCATTTATGTTTTGGTTTGGTTGGTTGGTTTTTGGTTGGGCTTTCTTTGCTTTGTTTTTGGGGGGGTTTCCCTTGGGGGGAGCTCTGAACAAAGGACATTTACTTCTGTTGCTTATTTACAAACTGGAATGTTTTGGCAGTGAAATTTGGGGGTAGTGGCTATGTGCTATCTTCTAGAGGCTTTGAAGATTTGATTTACAATACTCATAAAGCAGTAATTATAGGGTATTAAGCAAGTAGCTGAAAGAGGCTGGGAGTGAGAATGGGTCATAAATTCAATGTTAGTCAGCAGTGTTGTTCTGCTATGAAGAAGGCACACAGGGATGTAGAAACAGACCTGTAACCTGCCAGATTTGAGTTATTACTTCTGTCTTCCTTGATGCTGGGAAGGACCTCAGCTAAACTATCCTAATTCAGATGATGTACTTCCAGGAGCAAACCACTGGGATAGAGTGTGCAGGGAGGAACAGGACTGCTGAGCAAAGAAAAAGAGGACAATGTGGTTCAGTCTTAGAGAAGAGAAAACTTAGGGAGAGCTGGAAGTGGCAAAGTCTTGAGGAAGCTGATGCAGAGAGGCCAGGAATAAGCCATGGGGAAGGAAGTAAAAGGCTTAAGCATCAAGAGAGGCTGCAATTGGATGTCTGGAGACGTATCTTGCTAGGAAGGGTGGTGAAGCACTGAAATAGATTGCACAGAGAGATGTCAAATCTCCATTGTCACTGACTTTTAAGCATGGATTAGGGAAACATCTGTCAGGAATGACAGCAGTTTAGTTCATTACACTGTGGGGCAGAAGGTTGACTAGCAGATCTCTGGAGGTTTCTCCAAGTCTTACCTCCTCAGGCTTTAAGGTTTATTTATTTATTATTTGATCATTGCCTTCAGTCTCTGAGGCTTAAATTAAATCTGCGTAATTTTACTTCCAATAGGGTTCTTAAAGAGGAGGAAAATGTTCTGTTTTCTGAATGCTTGAGTGCAAACTGAATAATTATGCCAGCCTTATAGAGAGATCACAACAACTGGTAATTAACATACATGTTGAAACAAATGAGAATGATTCAGTTTTACACGTGAAACAAACAAAAAATCCCTATCCATTTCTGGCATAAGTGAAAGCATGACTCTTGCAGATCCAATTCAGGAGAGGAAAGACAAATCTTTCAAAGCATTATATGTGATAGAAGGAACAAGCTATAGCTTAGTAAGGGTGTGAAGGAAATGGATAAAGGAGTGAAAAAACAGAGTATGAAAAGATTAGTTTTCCAGTAAAGAGCCAATATGATTGCAGAGGCATTAAAATCCCTGCAGAAGATTTACTCTCTAAGTAAAGAGGACTCTGCCCTGGATTAGAATTTGATATAAAATAACTTAAATGAAGTCATACAATTTCTGTGCCATTCATAGCTGAGTTAATAGCATATGTTCCTGGAGGATTACAGTCAATGATTAAGGAAATTAGGTTTTGTTTGAATTTAATTTAGTTGTATAAAGCTGCTACAATAATTTACAGCTTTGATATTTATATTTAATAACCCAGATCTTAAAAGAAACCAAGATATAGCAATGTCATTATATATTGAAATATTATCCCCATAAGTCATTTATATTTGCTAGTTGATAAGAATGTTCATCAACTGGAGTGGCTCAACAGGAGATACTTGATAAAACCAATGCAGTTTTATAAGTGGTGGTGGTGAAACCTTTCTGTATCTATTATCCGGTAAATCATAATTCACTTAAAAAGAACTTTGCAGTCTCAGTTTCAGTAATCACAAGAATATACCTCTTGATAGTTTTCTTTCATCTAATTTTCCTAGCTTTTGGTTTCTTGAGCATTAAAAATCCTGTCTCTTCTTTCTTATAAGCCCCCTTCTGCCCTGCTCCCCTTCCTTAAAAAAAAAAAAAAAAAAAAGAGAAAACAAAAAACAAAAGAACCCAGACAATCTGATCTAAGTCCCACCTTGTCTGTCCCCACCACCAGCTGCAAAATACAGCCTCAAAAAATACTTTTACAAGCTTCTCATCCCAACTGCAAAACTGTTCTGTACAAAGAACATAAAGGGCTTCTGGTGCCCAGCCTGTTTTCTCTTTCTCTTTTTTACCCCTCTATGACCTGGACATAATTTTCACTCCATGCTTCCCTTTTTTGTGCTTGTAGTATTTTCTTTCAATCTCTTATACCCCTCTCCTGGGGGATGGGACCCTCCAAAGGGCTGTCTGTTTTAGGTAGCTACCACCTATTGGGGGCCACTGCATTCCAAGGATGAAGCTGATTCGGGAGAGTGAGCATGACACAAACTTCAGTCATATTTAAATGCATTGGGAGTACAGCATTTTAGAAAGGAAAGTGAAAGCACTTACTCCATGGCATTCTCAACTTATTAGTGGGTGTGGGTCTGCAATGAACACTAGGACCCTGGCCATAATGTCAGATGTTGTGAGCTGGCAGAGCTCCTCTGACACCGAAGCTTATGCAGCCCCAAAATATGGCACAGAGCAGTGTGTTTGCCTCTGAGTTTAAAGCTGTGGAAAGCATGTGAGCAGTTTACAACTCTCTCCAGTTATACACCATTTCTGTTGTTTTTAGAAAGAATCTTCTGGAGAGACTTTTTTTTTTTTTGAAGAACCAGGAAGGGAAAGAAGTTTCCAGTATTTTATTGGGATTTGTAATGCCTGCTCCAGTCAGGACTCTGTTTCTGAGGACGCAGGGGTTCTGCAGCAGTGTGTATTTCAAATAAGAATAGAATCAAACTCATTGCAGGCACTACTTTGGCTGAAGTGGCTCCTGGTACACCTATTGCTGGTGCAAAGCTCAGCTCCTTTCCCAGATGTAGCAGTAAACATAGGCAAAGTATTTCAAGCTCTATAAGGTGGTTGTCTGGATAAGTTTGTAAGCTAAAAGCTAATAGCACTGCTTTTGTTTACACTGGGTACCTCTGCGTGATCTGAACTTGCTGGAATTTCTATGTAATCCATTATTATGGCTCTGAGTCTCTGCTAATGCAACTGAGGCCAAGCTAATACAACTGGTGTTTCACTACAGTTTGATTTCTTTGGGCATGGTGTCTTGGTAATTAGAATCATATGCCTCTGATAAACTTAAAGCATAAGTTAGAGTTTAATCAGTTACCAAAATGCTGAATATATTTAAAAAGCAAATGTAATTTTAGTCCTGGTATATGAGAACTTGGGTCTCTCATAAAGACAGATTGTATCACATCAATGGAGTCATAGGAGGACACAGGCTTCTCTGAACATTTGTGCCAGATAAATAGTGTCTTTTTTTTGTTTATATATATAGTAAAAAAATATATGTTCTCTTTACCATCATTGCACAGAACAGTTAAACAATGTTACTTAGCTCTGATCCTAATAAACTACTTTCTTCCTTGGGTATATTGGGTTCCATTGTGATTTGCATACGCGTGTGTGCATATGTATGAATATATTCTGTCTGTTCCCTGACACATGTACAGGATTAAATGAAGAAAAGAGTACTGAAGCTGTATAAAAAAAAACTCCTTAATATTTCTGCGAGCTACTTTGTTGAGCTGGATTTTTAGTCTGTGCGTTGGAAAGGGCTGAAAATCTGGAGTGAACCACAAGATACAGGTTTGTAGATTGGGTAATTACTGCATAAATGCAGGCATGGGGAGGGGAATGTAAAGAAAACAACTCTCCCACCCGCAAAAAACCTTAGCCACAATCTGCTAATTGTATTCATCATCACTACAGTAGATATGACACAGGTCTTTATCCTAGAGCAAGGCTTCTATAAAGCTGTCAAGATGCTTAATTATGATATTCTGTTGCATTTGACTCCCACAGACCTGCTAAGTAAAATAAAAAATAAAGAACTATGATTAGCCATACTCATTTTGAACTGGAATACTGTGCAGACTTTTCTGTCCTCTTGTTATCAGGGAAAACTTCCTAAGGACAGAAATTACCAAATCTTTGTTGGTTGCAAAATATATTCAATTTTACAAACAAGCTTTTTCCCAAAGGCTGCAGTTTCTGATCAAACCATCTGCTCAGTCTTTCTTTCCTGGCAGGAAGAGGGTCTTGAGTGTTTACCCATATGTTAATAATACCTGTCTGACACCTATAGAAATTTTAGAAATTTTAATCTTTTTTCTTGAGCAAAACAATACTGTTGAGTTGTCTGACAGTATAAAAAAAAATGAGCATTGTTTCTGATCAGTCCCACCGTACGATTAACAGTGCCAGCATGTTTATAAATAATGTCATCTGCTGCCTTCTCTTGAGAGCTTTATCCCATTGACTGCACTTCCCTTGTCCTTTATTTGAGACATCTGTCTATGCTAGTTCAGGTATACATAATGACTTGAGAGACTTGAATAAAAAGACCCTGTGTGGTGTAACAGGCACGTACAATCATCTTCTGGAGTTCAGACTCAGCACTGTCACAGTGTGTTCCTAATGGTCTTTAAACTGCCTTGAAGTCAAATGTCAATTCTGAGTACTGCTGATGGGACAAATCACACATGGAAAAGCCAGTTTAAAACAAAACAAAACAAATAAACAGTGAATGGCTACCAGTTCTTACAAACTTGCTGAGTCTGACAAACTGTGTTTCAAATAGCAAAACCTTACTTGACAGGAGAATCTTTGGCGTCTGACAAGAAATAAGGGAAGCTTTTAGACTGAGTTTTGTAATTAACCTGCTGACTTTTCTGGTTTTAGTATGTACTAGTAGCAGTGCTACAGGATTCAAATTAGAAGACAAAAGGAAGGGTTTGTTGGTTAGGTCTGTCCTGTGTTTAGTTCAATATTTCAGCTATGCCCCTTTCTGTCAACTGTTTCAAGGTGGGAATTTAGTCCTGCTGCTCTTGGAAACATCTTGGCTGGTTAAGACTCTCCATATTACCTTAGTACCACTATTGATGAGAAGCAGTGGAGTCCTTGTTTTGGATGTTTTGTTGAGATCTACTAATTTAGTATTTTAACATTAAAGTTTATCTAAATATAGTATTTTTAAGAATCCTATTAGTTGATTGTTTTGTCAGTAATTTACTTGGAAAACTGGGGCTCTTCCAGAACAGGATAGATGAGATTCTGGTAATTCTCTATTTGAAAGACCCTTTCAGTGTCTCAAAGACGGTAGTTTTGATATACTTGTTGGAGGATTTGAGGAGAGTGGTAACTTGTTTATAGAAGGAGCTTTTAATATTTTGACTGCAATCAAAATCAAAATCTTTTTTAATTAGGCTGTTGGAATGTCGAGCTGAAAGAGTCTCAGCCCAAAGAAGGAGCTGCCATATTCAGAACTTTTAGAAAAATGGACAAAAATCAGCTACCTCAAAAAATCTTTGCTTTACTAATCACAGCTAGTCTGTGTGATTTGAGTTTTGTGTTTGTTTTGGGTAAGTGGGAGGCGTTTTTGAGGTGTGTGTGTGTTTATTTGGTGGGGTAAGAACCGGAGACAGGAAAGTGAGCAAGGGTGATGGAGGTCTGACCAAGCTGACCAGAACTACTTTTATTGCACAGAGGTAACAGAAATAATGTTAGTTTGAACTGCAGCCCAAAATGCCCAGAAGCTCAGGATCATGATTTACTGTACTCTATAAGCTGAAGACACTTTGCCAATTCTTCCACTGCTGTGGTGAGTCAGGAAATATTTACCACTTTCTTGAGAATACTGTGAAATCTTGGGCTTTTCTTAAAGTATGGCAAACTCCAGCAGGAAAGAACTTTGTAACTCAAAGTCACAAAAAAACCTTTATTGATGAAATTCACAAAATTTTTAGGGACAATCTGGCTCCTGATCTTCACAGGGCTTTCTGAAACCCTGAATTGCCACAACTGTAGAAGTTTGATAGGTAACACTTGCTCACCTGAGTGGTCAAGGGCACTACTGATGCCACTGAAATGGCACTGGAATGGCTGTGCCAGAACTGAAGCACAGTGAATGGGCACATGAGCAAATGATTTATAAACTGTTATTTGGCATACATCTAGGAAATATAATATGTGTAAGTGATAGACACCTTCTGAAGATACTGGTGTTGCAATTTCTGGAAACTTGGACTGCTTCAGTTTCTGCACGAGCTTTCTGTATATATATATTTAACTGATCGACTCATCTTTATGGCTTTTTTTTCCTCTTAACTGTCTTATGCATGTTTTATGGCAATAATTAGCTATAAGTCTGTAGACTGTCATGCACAAATGAAAAGGATAGTTTCCAAATATAATACATTTCTAGAATGAAGAAGGTTCCACAAAAAAAAATACAATTTACTCTTTTGTATTACTCATTGTTGTGACTGTTATTTATTAACATTGGATTGAAAATACTTACTACATTGATAGAACAGTAGGAGGAGGACTACACTGGTACTTCTCTCTTAGGATTCTCATATTTTGTCATTGTGTGTGTGACACAATTTTATTCTGCACAGTGTGTTTAATGAAACTATATCCCAAACAGTTTTCCTGCAGTCACCTATTCAAAGGATTAAATGGGGTAGTGGGACTGTGATTTGAAATGAGATGCAAAGCTGAATAAGCTCCTTGGCTGTTGCTACTCTGAGAAGTCAGAGGAAAAGGTTGTTGTACCAGATGTAGAAATTAGGTGGTGGTAGTGTGTAATGAGTACCGAAACAGGCAAAACTTGAGATATGCTGAAAGGGGCACCCGTAAAGACAGAAGTGAGCCTGGACAGTGAGATTTGGGCTCTGACATGACTTGTGTGCTGACTGTTGCTACAGCTTCAGTAATCATCCTTTGCAAGGATTGGATATGCTCTCCTGAACTTCTAATATCAGTCAATTCATGAGCCTGATGAGGAACCAGAAAGGCAAGATGTAACTGACATTTTGGTCAAGGCAGAACTGAAACAACATTGGACATGTTGAAAGGCAGATTTACAAATGCAGCAGGGGGTGAAAGGAAGCAGCACTGTTTCAGATGATGTCAGTAGTGAAGCATGAGTTCATATATCTAGCAATAAATGCAATATGTTGTGCAGTATCCTAAAGGGACATGCTACACACTCTGGAGGATGTGGATGGTCCACCCATTCTGGAGAAGCTCCACAGTTCTGAAGTCCTACATACCATGGTTACAAAACCAAATCTTTTAAGAATGAGACATTTGGGAACTGAAACCAGAGCTGCATTATGCTGTAGATAAATATTTTTACAATCAAGAGTCAAGTAAAATAAAAAAAAAATACAGTAGGCAGAGTTGGTTTATCATAATCTGGAGTCCCTGGCTCTTCATTTTGTATTTCAAGGCAGTTATGCAGAGGAAATGGAGAAGTCATAGGTTTACTGATTTAGTGGTGAGAGATGGAGAGTGCTGTTTGGCGTTTTAGGTTTATTTTTTGCTACCAGCATGTAGCTACCTGCAGACTCACTCAGGCCTTCAAACACATCATTCTGACCTCTTCTTTTCAGTCTGTCACCACCAGAAGTTAGAGGGACGAAGTCATGTCCACACTTACTCTTGCTGCCATTTACCTTCTATTTTGCATGAATATTGCATTCCAGCAGAAGGATTTTCTTTGTTTTAAGCACAAGGTATTTAGTTGCCATCACCCATGTACATACAGTAATAAAACCAGTAAGAAGAGAAATGTCACAGTACAGGGTGTTAAAGAACATTACATGGAATATGTAAAATATCACCTCGAAATAAATAGCCTTGAAAACCTGGCAACTGCTATTGCCTTAAACACAGCTGCACCAAGGAGGTTAAAAAAGAAGTCACCATGGAGGCTTTTTAAGGTATTTTTGTACTTCTGTCACTACACCAACTACATGCCATCCACGGGTGCAATCATGTATATTTATATGAGCTACTGAGGGAAGCAAGTCTCTAATGTTCTTTCCTGGACCACTTGCAGTGTTAATAAAGATGTTAATGGACCTCTGTTGTGTTGTATCTACTTTGATAAGCATGATGCAGGGAAGAAAAGCATTATGTTGAAGTGCTTCTTCTCTAGACTATTGAGCTGTTCTACAGAAGCCAAACCTGGGCTCCTACCTTAAACACTGGATTCAGATCTTAAATTCTAGATATATAAGCTGTGGCATGACCCTTGTTAGAGAGAAGCCCAAAGCCTGTAATCTTCATGTATTCTTGCAGTCATCTGACAATCCCTAGGTCTTAATTTTCTTTGTTGTAAAATGGGTAACTGCAAACACAGGCAAGATCCTTAGCATTCTAAAGGGACGTTTCTATTGTGGTCACAAGGTTCAGCAGCTCTTCTATACAGTCTAGTCTGTGCTGCATATCTCTTTCTCAAAGCCTTGCAAAAGATTTAGCTACTAGCTAGCAGGTTTGGATTGCCATTGTGGCTGGACACATAGCAGAAAGTTTTGCATGTCTGTGCAAGAACATCTGTTTGGCAGCTGCTTCTGGTTTCCAATGAAATACCACATCCACCTCCCCACTGGTACTAAGAACTGCAATCAGGGGAGTTTGCTGTGGCTAGCTTCCAATTCTGTTGTGTGATCACACACTAATGGGACAACCAATAAAAGGCAGAGAGCACTTGCCAACCTTGGCTTTTTAGCTGCCAGATAAACCACAACATGAAATTCTATATGCAACTTGAGTAAATGCACAAAGTGCTTCCAAGTATGTTTGAACCAGCCATTCCTTTTCCTGTTTTCTGGAGATAAACTCTCATCCAGAATCGTGGAAGATGCCTGAGCACTTCTCAAATCTAATAAACACTAAAACAGGTCTTTTAACATTATAACTGCTCCATGCAGTATGATACAGTGCTTGCTGCTGTTACTATTTGTTCTTTGCAAAAAGAGCTATATCTATAAAATGGAACTTAAAACCAAACTTGTTTCTGTATCTTGATTTCACTTTGTCACCATTTACACTTCTGCAGGACCACATCTCCCACTACTCCCCAGAGGCTGCTGGCCATGCAGGGTAGGAGCAAGCAGGGTGCTGAACCCATGTCCCCAGGCGTCTGCCACAAGGCAGGTTCATTTCCCAAGGAGCTGTGTGGTTGCAGAGGGCCATGGTTCCTCTTTGCTCTACTTCCACAAAGTTCAGAGGTCTCTCTGCATAGCTTGTGGCTCATGTAAAGCTCTTGTTATGCTGGCTGGTGCTGTCAGCCATCACCACTGTCCTTCTGCAGTGTGCTGCTGTTGCTGGATTTTCACACGTGCAAATTTCATTTGGTATAACCCACCTCCTTTCTTTAAACCCTGTCTGCCCAACCCATTCCTTGCCTGCTCAACACCAGCAACAAGGAGGAATCCAAAGCAGGGAGGTGATGAGGATATGGAAGATGCATTAGTGAGAGATGGAGGAGCTGGGGTGAATTCCCATCAGATTTGCTATCCATAGGCATAAACCCCAGCACTATCGGTGCATAGTTTCAGGTACCTCTTGGATGGTATGTATGAAAATGTAGCAACTGATGTCATGAACTGCAATTAGCTTGGGAAATACCATATTAAATGGTTTGTGCACTAATTTGGGAGTAAAGATTATTTTAAAAGAACAAGAGCTGATATAGCTGACTTGCCCAAAGATCAACTGAATAAAAAATTCCACTGGTCAATTATTAGGCTGTTGTAAGAAAGCACTTGTTTGTCTGGTTATTTGCTAAGCTGGTTTCCCAGAATTGAGTTCTTTTACCTCAGTGAGCGTTCTGGGGGCACAGCTACAGCAGAAATGGTGAGCAGGTAGCTGAATTTAGTTTTTTTCACTGATTTTGTTCCTGCTCTGAGAGAAGTACTTGCTGTTAAAAGGAAACTTCAGTAAAAGGTGGGGGAATCTGAACAATAGGATTGGGTTTCAAACTATATGAGATTAAAGTAAATTTTATCATTAGAAGTTCTTTAAAACAGAGCTATCTCTAAAACCAATTAGCAAGGGCTTTTAATTGGTAGAGGCATATTTTAAGGACCTCTTATTTAATCTTTTATGGTAATAATGCTCTCACATCTACAGTTCAGCAGTGTTCTCCATACAAATAACTAGTTACAATTCTTAATTAGATTACAATGACTATAGGAAAAAGTTGTTCTGAAAATAAAATTACATACTGTTATGACTAATGTGTACAAATTAGCATGAAGTACCTCAGACCAAATTATCCCTGAGAGTTTGCAATTAGGAGCACCTGCTATTAGTGTATTTGCTAAACTTTTATCAATTAATCATTACTTTCTCAAATAACAATAACAAAACTGTTGTGAATTTTGTGAGAATGATTAATTGCTAGTAGTAAATTGCTGACTAGCTCCATTATTACTTCTACTTTAAAGATTTTAAGAAATGTATCAGTTTTATAAATGCATATATTATGCTAATGCTCTCAGTATCAGTTGGATTTTTTGGTCCTACTTAGCTGGTAGCATTTGCTCTCCAACTTATTTAAGTCTCAGAGACTTGTAGAGCATGAACTATGTAGCAGAGAATTATTTTAATCTTGTTTTTATTTTTTGTTCTTTTTTTTCATAACGTAGCCAAAATTCAGACTCCATAATCCCAATGCTAGGAGACTAAATCAATGGCTTGATAAATTCTTTCATGTTTGGGTAAAGTGTAATTCTTGAAAACACCGATTTCTGATATTAGAAAAAATATTTTGTATTATTCACATCGTCTAAACATCTCTTTGTCCCAGCTTTACAGAGCAGAATTGTCCTCCTTTTTCAATACATACATTAATATTTGAGAGAGTATTATGCCACTTCTGTGTAACTCAAGTTGGATGTTTTAGTCTTTCATTTTTCATGAAGCCTTTCTTTTCATGGGTCTTAGACATTCTGAAAAGGTCAGTGAAGTACAATACCAATTAATGGTTCAATAAATGATGTTGTTTGAAGCCCTTTTCTTTATACTAATGGGGGCTGGAGTAGATCTTAAAATTTTTGCCAATTCAGGAGTGCTTTCAGTCTTGTGTAATCAGCAACTTTAATATAAAGTGGAAAAATCTAAATTGGAGAGCACGTCATTACAGCTGTTGAGTGAAAGAAGGGCAGATCACTAAAATGCATGCTACTATGTTACCAGATTCATAAGAAATATAGGAAAATCTGGAAGCTATCAAGAGATACATGAAATGCAATGAAATATCTAGAATTGTTTATCTTGGCTGTTCTGAGATGAAGTCACTACATGGATGGAATAACTTTAAAGTGCAGCTTGTGAAAACTGCCAGAAATTAAGATTTCACAAAGCTGAAAAAAAAAAAAAAAAGGTTGTAAATCAGTTAGCAGGGGAAGAAAAAGTGCCAGATATTTTTGACATGCTTCAGAGATGTAAGTGGAGGAGGTATGGGTGAAAGGCTCCTCATACCCAGACTGTCAGAGCTGTAATGAAGAACCACTTTCTGATAACCCTTTAGCTTCCTACAGGAAAAATGCACTTGTTAATTAAGCCTACAGTTTTAATTGTAGTGTTGATGACCAGGTAGTGCTTGTAGATGTTGCTTAAATTAGTTAGTCCCTTACATGGAAATGGAGACACAGAGGGGCAGCAGAAAACACGTAGCTACCATTTAGGATTAAACTAGCACCTAAAATGTTCTCAGAGCATTATGAGCAAAATAAATGAGAAAATAGACTTCATCCTAAATGTTGTAATCAAGAGCCTTAATATGGTGCTGTGAAAATTCCTGCTGAGAGTTCATGGTGAGATAAGCTTAGTCTGTCTCTGCAAAGTGCCCTCTCATTTGCAGCACTGGGCTTCCAAGCAGAAGAGCAGCTGAACACTGTGTTACTGCAGACAGGGAGGCAAGGAGGGCAAATAATGTCTCCAGGACCTTTCTAGGGAGTAAAAGCAGTAGAGCCCAGACTTCTTCTCTCTCTGTTTTTTCAGGCCTTAACCTAGGCTGAAGAGGAAATTAAGACCAATGAAGTATTTCCCTGCAATTACTATCAAAACAACAATTGAAGTCAGCCTTAAGCAGCCATATCATCCCAAGTCATGTTTGTCTTCTCTAGTACTGTTCTGTCCAAACATCCACATATCTTCAGGATGTATGAGAGGACCTAGAACAGCACATCTGCTGTAATGAAATCTCCTTTATGATTAATTTCTAAATTGCCTAACGTGACTATTTGAAAGCAAGGATGATGCTTACATGAGGTGTTTGTCGTGTTTTGATAATACATATGCACAAATTTCAATTATTTCATAGTACATTTAGAGAAATTAATAGAAATTCAAATACTTTACCAAGAGCTCAGACTTGAGGCATGGGAGCACTCTGGAGCCCCATGGATAAACCTGGCAGTCACTGGAACAGAGGTAACCACATAATGCATAAGCCCTCCTGAGGGCAGCACCAGCAAAACTCTAAGGAAATGTAGTGAGAACAAAGGTTGGCATTGTGAACAGGAATATTCATCAAAGATTCTTCTTGACTATTTCTTCTATGACAAACTGGCCAAAAGTGTGCTTTCAGTGAAGAGCAATGAAAACCATGGAGCACCTAATGATGATCATATTCAAAAGTGTGAAGACTTTTTCTGTTCTGATGCTTCTTGCTGATGTTTCCTTACCTCCCATCTTTAAAGGCCAGGAACTAATGACAGATTAAAATTTTCTCCTTCCACACCATACAAAACACAAGACAAACTGAACTAATGTCTCACTCTGCACAGCTTTAGCAAATGAAGCTAGTTTATGTATAACTCAGTGCTGAAGCCTAAGAAGTATCTCCTTGCTTACTTCGATATTCCCTGGATCCCACTCATATTTGCACAATGCTGGAAAGTCATGACATGTTACTGTCACCAGAACTTACCTGAAGCTGCTGCCATGCCACAATCAAAGAAATAGGTGCTACTAGCTCTGCTTAAAAGAGGAACAAAATCTGAAATCCTTGAGACATATGCTGAATGTAGCAGAACTGATTTTAAAGTAGCAGTGACTGACATGAGTTGAGTATATAACCACATAAGGATAGACAAGCCACCGGGGAGCTGATGTTTCAAACACTTCTGCTGAGCATTCCCTTTGGCAGTTTTGTTGGCCTAGTTGGGAGTGAATAATAAGGAAAAAGTGAATCAAATGACCACTGCATAGCACTTTTCTCTCTCTGCTTCTCTATTTATACAAATCATCAAATATTTAGTTTTAGCCTGTTCTGTCCCTTCTTTCCTAAGCATAAGGCAGGAAGTGTCACAAGAGCAATATTTCTCATTAGATTCAGCATTTTCCCATTTGGATTTAGTGAGAGTTCTGCTACAAAAGCTATTCTTGCACTACTGCTACTAGACATTTCACCAAAATCAGAGAAAACAAATAGGTATCTTAACAAATATTTCCTCAACAGTTGTAATACACTTTGCTTTGTTTTAGACCAAAGAACACAGCTGCTCTCACTTTACTAAGCTAATTCCCCACATTTTGGCTACCTCAGGCTTCTCTTTAAACTGTGCTGACGTGTGGCTGCTTTTGAGTTATGCTCATAGCTCATTTGAAATGAATAAATTGTAGCTGAGAGCTGGCCCCAAAATGCAGCACTAGAATGAGAGCTGCACTGTGCTTTTTTTTTTAGGTATGTGTGGCTGATTTGTATGTTGGCTTTTTTTAGGGGAAAAAAATCAACAAAAATGTTGGTGGGCACATAGACAAAATCCACTTTATGTGCCAGTGCTTTTTGTATTCAGTTCTGTTTTTACTGATCTTGCAGCGAGTCATAAGAGAGTTCTTGTATTTTCCCAGCAAAGGGTTCACCTCTGATGCTACACCAACACCTCCATTTCAAGTCATGGTAGGCATATAATTGGAATCAGAGGTAGATATGGTCCTCATCTAGCTGGCTGTACATTCAGATTAGAGCTAGTTGGCACAGGTTAGAACAGCTCCCATCTGTATGCTAGGCTGCTCCAACCCAATTGCTGAGATGGATTGATCCAAACCACCAAGGGCTTCTGCCTGATCAGAGAGTATCTGAGAGTGAAGAAAAAATTTCATTCTTCAATGATTTGTTGAGAGTGATCCTGTTAGATCCCAAACAATCATGTATATATCACCATTTGTATAGGTGTACATCTAACCTTTGGAATTCTTTTAAATATTGCTGTAGTATTTGGAGCAGTTTTAGACTTGCACAAACAAGGCATTTGTTTGTTTTTTACCAAATAACTGCTAGCCCATGTTGACCAAATTTAATGGAATTATGGAAGCCAGAGACATCAAAGTTTTGTATGTTTCACCAACCAAGAGAAAAGCTGGTTATTAGATATTAGGGAAAGTCACAGAAAAGTAAGAACAGCTACAACCAAAATCTGCATATGTACATTCCCAGATATTGAAGTCAATTGCAACACACAACTCATGAAGAAATCAGTCTGCTACCCTGCTAGTGTTCCTTGGGGCTGAATAAACTGCTTTCACAGTACTGAATTTTCTGATCTTTTCCCTGTGATAATTTAATAGTTGAAAAGTTTTTTACAGAATGTCTCTTGGAGATTGTCAATTGTTCTGTATCACTATGTCTAGCTTTGAGGGAGTCTTTGAAACACTGTTTTAGTCGCTTAGGACACATTTCAAAGACTTCCATGGCACTGCAGAGACTGAAGGACTGCTGAAGGACTGAGTAAATGTAGCTCATGCTAATTGTCTCTGGACCTTAGTTTTAGCAATATATTGTGTTTCCATTCTGAGAGATCAATGTAGTCAATGAAAGGCTGGTTTCTTTGAACATAGGAAATAACTGAAATCCAAAATTGGATATCATTATAATGGACATTTAGGAAACCTACAGGAAAAATGAGATTAGGTTATGTGCACAGGTCTTGTTAGAGGTGACTGACAATTGTCTTCCTGAAAAATTTGTTTTACTTGCACACATGCAGAGCTAAGTAATTGCCTTATACCATCAATCTATTCTTCAGTACAAATTGGTCTCATTAAAATTGGCTAGTGAGTGCTAACGTGGAAATCTCATAGAGAAATCTGGTGCTGCATGTAAACAGGCAATCTTAGAGCTGCCTTTGCTGGCTGGCAAGGCAAAAATTGCAAGTGCTTTAGCAGTAACAATTACACCACGTGCCATGAAACAATAGATCATCACTCCTTACCTACAGCAATATGGTAAGGCTCACTGACATTACCAGACCTCTGAAAATACCTGGGAAATGGGTAACATTCACAAGATAAAGCCCCACTCCACTGTACCCCAGGAATGCTGTAACCTCTATGTAGAGAGTCAGTGATTTATATATCTTGATTTGCTTAAGCAAAGGGCAGAATGTCTTTGTGTCATGTACAGTTTGTGCTTATCTGCAGAGACAATCAGCATTTGACTTTACCTTGTATTCCTGAGTAACACCATGCTCAGTACTGTTTGCCTTTAGCAAACATTTTTCACTGTTTTGCATTAAGTATTTTCAGTGATTGATAGTTTTCTTGTTCAAGGATTGATAAATGTGAATCTGCTTTTCTTCTTGGCCTAAAGGAACCCTTGATGGAGTGGAGTTTTTAGGACTGTTTTTCTCTATAAGCTTTGAAAAGAGACTGCATGTGTTGATGTTGAGTCACTGGAGAATGTGAGTTATAACACGTGGCTTGGCCTATCACTCATTATGTAGCATAATCAACTAAGTGACCAGTTTTTATGGGAACAAAAATGCTCTCAATTTTTTCAGAGAACATCAGTGGATGAATATCCTTTGGCAAGCTCCTAGGCAAACTCCACTCTGAGAAACAAACTGTGTTGTCTTTATGAGTGAAGAGCAAAATTATGGGAGGCTTGCAGTGTTATAAAGAGAAGTACAGGGAGCATGTGCAGATTGGAGGAACTATTTTGCCAGGTTTTCAGTGGCTGCAGTTTTTGGGGTTTTCACTAAGAACAGTGGTTTGAACTGGAGAAAAGCACACCTGCACAGTTTGGTATGTGTGAGATCTGGGAGTCAAACCAATGGGGTCTGTGCTATGTTACAGAGGAGGGAGCAAGGTGGGAGGGCATGCTGAAACACAGGGATTCCAACACCAGCCTACAATGCACAAGGGCAGGGATTCCAGTTGTTGCCTCCTAGGCAAAAGGCAACCCCAAGCCCTGCTGCAGCTTTTGCCTTTGCCTGGATGGCTCTGGAGCTCCAGGCCCCATTACCTGACTCTGTGTTGGGCTGCTGGGTTAGGAGAGCACCCGGAGAGCAGGTCTGCAGCACCCCAGATGTTCTCCTTCCAAGATTCTGCTGGTGATGGCAGCCAGCCCAGCCAGGCTGTAGGTAGTTAGTTATAGCAGGGACAGCTGGGAGGAAAAAATAAGGAAAAATATGAGACAGGCTTGTTTGAAGGTAAGGGCAAGGAAGATAACTACAGTCCTGCAATCCCACGAGGAAAATTTGAGGTAAATCTGTAAGTTTTGAGACTGCTTTTTATTTGTTGTGATATAAGGTGCCAAAGAGAATAACCTGTCTCTCAAAGCTCTGTGCCATGTATATAGAGTATAGTTTTATGGACGCCTATGATTTAAAAAACACAGCAAAACCAAACAAAAAAACAGCCAACAGAATAATCAGGAAAAAACAAAGTCCTAGCATACTTTAAAAGAAAGAACAACAGAAAAAAACCTCAAAACAAACCACCCCACCCAAAACAAAACAAACAAAAAAAAAAACCAAACCAAGCCAACCAAACCAACAAACAAAAAAACACTGGGAACAGAATCCTATAAGTAACACACATGTGAAATCCTTTCAGTTGGACTCTGTAGGTTTGCAGCAAGAATGGCCAATTATTTTTCACACTTTGAAACATCTTTTGTTCCTCTGCAGGAAATGTGGGGCTGGACACACTGTTGGACTTTTGTTGGTTTTGTTGTCCTACCAACAGTGCAAGTCTGAAAAAAGCTTCTACATAAGTCCACCACTTCTTGGCCATTTCTGATTTGAACCAGTGCAGTTCCAGTGATTGCAACTGACCTGTGTATATATATATATACACTGAGGATTTCCATTGCACTTTTCTGTGTTAAATATAGAAAAATATGTTTCAGGACTTCATTGCTTCTTTTTTTTTTTTTTTTTTTTCATTTTTCAGAGAACAAACTAAAATTACTAAAATTAATCTCTTGGAACCTTTAATCAAAGTATTGGAATGAAAACAGGGAGCTTTAAAATTCAGGATTATCTGCAGGAGGTAGCTAATATCTCTCCTTTAAAACAAAAACTCATACCAAACTGTTTAAGTGAATTTTTCTTGGGAAAGGAATTAAGGAGAAGTAATAGCTTGGGGCCAAACATCCTTGTTTACATTCCTTGAGTTTACAGAGAGGCAGGGAATGTGCAAAGCAGCTGCATGACTACAGAAGATAAGAGCAGCAGTGGTTCAGGTCCATGGCCTGCCATTTTGTCTCCAGATCCAGCAAAAGCCTCTTCTTGCTCTTTCACCTTTGACTGATTGATTTTTAACAGGAGCTAGGGGGTAGAGCTAGGAGTAGGGGTCCTAAGCAGCCAATTGCATTTTCAGCTTTTAATTACATAAGAAGCAGACCCCATTCCCTTCAAACTCTGCAGGGCTGTTTCAGTCCTGTGTCTTTGGAGAGGAGATGAAGAGGGAGAGGGCTGCTGTGGGAGGCCAGGCAGAGCCCTCTGAACAATGAAACAAGCCAACAATACCATCCACTTGATGGTAATACTGTAATGATCTTTGTCTCAACATCATTGGTAGCAGATGGAAATGTGGTATTTAATCAAATAACTCAATATTTTTGGTCCAATGTAATCAGTATTTGGGTGGAGAGCACCATGCTGAACCAGTTATCTTAAGCTTGTGTTTTATGCACTGCAGCTTAGGCCAGCAAATAACTCAGTAGCACCACCTGAAATATCCTGGCATGTCTGACAGCTCATTTGAGAGACTATCCTGTAAAATTGATGACCTGACTCCATTACTCAAGAATAAAATTGAGTTGGTATACTGAGGTAAACACTGGAAAGAGCGTTCGGATGCTGTTACAAGAAATGAAATACTCTGTGTGTATGACGATATTTATTTTACATTTTGTGAGCTTCAATAGGAAATGAACTCATATTTATCTTCTCTCTGTAGTGAGAGGAATAGAGCTCCAAAGAAAGTACAGCAGTAGTCTACAAAGGTTTTCATCTTAAAAAGCTGTAAACCTGAATCCCCATCACCTTGCATTATGCTTATGCTACTGCCTCAGACGAAGAAGGCAAAAGCCCTTTGAGATGTCCTTTCTCTTGAAAGCTTATATGCTGCATTGTTGGAGAAGGGGAAGCAAGAGTGTCCTTGCTGAGTAAGGAGTAAGAGCTCACTGCCCATTTTTAGCAGTGGAGGCTGGCTCTGGATGCTGGTGCTGAAATTTGGGCACCCTCTTCAGCGCGACAGGCTGGGAAGTGAGCTCTGCAGTGGCAGATGAGCACAGACAGTGTTTGTGTTTCACTGCCTTGTTCTGTGCCACACATCTCTTTTTACAGAGGAATACTACCCTGGGGTTGCCTTGGTTAAGTTCTGTGCCTCACATCTCTAGCCTGGATTGACCCAAACTGAGATTTCTTTTTTGTCTTGAGGGAGCAGTCAGTTCATTTGCCCTACTCCGACAGCAGCAGAAAACAACTGGAAAAAACTAGACTTCATAAATTATTTCTGCTTTTAGATGGGATAACTTGCACTCCTTGCTCCCTTCAGATCTTTGGCCAATAGGACTTTTCTGGCTGCATCTTCAACATAATCACAAATAGAAGTACAAAATGTATTACTTGAGGACGTAGACATTAGGTAAACTTGTGGCAATTCCAAACATCTTGGGATACACAAATGAAATTGAAGTTAGTTCCCACTTAATAAGTCTTAATAACACAATAATACAGAAATAGGGGAAAACCAACTAATTTATATTCTTTGTTTCCACCTTAGGGGAGCACCTTTCTGCATTAGAAATTAATATCTTTAAATGCCCATCTTCATCTGCTCCTGCTTACGTGAGTAGCAAATCATGAGCTGGAACAGAGTACAAGACTTGCTCTACTTCATATACTGCACTTTACTCCTCACTCATGTGACCAGAGTGCTTAGGACCTTTCCCCAACAAAACACTGTTACCCTGTACAGCAAGCTGTGCTTGAGAAAGTTTTGCAAGTTTGCAAGTTTGGAACTTAAAATGGAAAAAAATAGTGGAATGGAAAATATTTGTAAAGATAATTGGGTAATACATATTTGTCATATATGTTAGAGTTGAGTGACTTTTTTTTTCCCTTACTCTAACACTCAAAAATGTGATAGAAGAAACTATCTTATCCTGTTTCTTTGTTCCTAGCTCAATAGCTGTTTGGACTCCACAATTTAAAAAATACTTTCTCACAGAAAGCACTTATCTAACATATGGTCACCATTGCTACAGTGACTGAATGCTTCGTAAGCATAAATTGATTTTATTTCCAGCATCACCCTGAGCTGAGAAAGTTTCCAACCCTGCTAAATAGGTGGGGAAGAAGGGGAGAGGTAATAAAGTGCTCTGCTTTAATTTTCTCAGCTACTGGTTGCTGAGAAGCCACCCTTTTCCTTCTCTTGTCTGTAAAGGGGCTGTGATTTTCATAAATGCAATGAGGATCTTTCTTTTCCCCTCTAAATGGTGAGGAATGCTATGACAAGCCACTGGGGATGTGGAACACAAAGTCACCAGCTCACTACTGTTACTTTAAGTAAATATTGAGCCTGATGATGGTATGGGCAAATAGAGCTGTAAAATATCTGGCCTTTGAGCTCAGCTTGAAATTGGGAACATTCCAATTTAACCAGATCTAGTGCTTTAATCAACTAGTGAGCAGGAACCAAGGCAAAAGAGATGTAACTGCTGATCTTTCTTCTCTCCCAACAGCACCTTCTGGCCAATATTTTTCTTCTAACATTTTCAGTCTACTCATTGGATTAAAAATGTATGTTAGTTAGGCTTTACATCAGAAACCTTACCTGGTGGTTTAGCAACCACCACAGCAGGTCTGAGGGGCTGAGAGATCCTGTCCTGGCTGTGTGCAAATGCAGGGAACCCAGGTGCACGGCCCCATTCTTAGCCAAAATACTGAGGTAGGTGTTGGGCACCAGGATGCATGAGAAATGCATCCACTTGCATTGAAGCAAGTGGAATGTGTTCTGGATGATACTGAAATTGTTACTGAGCTCTTTTTATCTTCCAAAGCAAGGAATCTTGGCAACAGCCTTTGTGTACCGTGCTGAACAATCCACAGTGAGAGCTGGATCACCAGCTCAAGTTTCTTCTTGTGGCCAGTGGGCTGCATTTGACCATGTGTTGTGTGGTTTTATTGTGTCTTTCCCACATATATAACGTGAGTTCTCAGCACTAAAGAGCTGTAGTTAAGCACTTACATAATTTTTCTACTAAAAGCTCTAAAACCCAAAATGTATCTCAAGTGGCTTACACCTTTGTTTCAGCATGCTAAAAACACTTGATTTCTTTAGGCCTCTCTTTCTCTTCTACTTCTCTTTTCATACCAGTTCCTAAGCATAAAGCAACTCTGTTTTCCAACCTGTCTGTACCCATGGCTTTAATTTTTTGTTTCCTTTGTTAATGAAAGGAAAAATCAAATCACTTTTATCAAGCTACTGGTAAAGTACAGAGAGCATTCACTGTAATTAGGACGTTGCATTACAGAAGTGATCTAAAGAATCCTGTTAAATGTCACTGCTCTTAGCAAAGAAACTGCAGAAGCTGAAATTGAAATGGAATTTTGAAAAGGAGAGCTGAGTAATTTACTTAGCTGTTCAATCATGTTCACTGATGTACTCATGAGCTGTGTTTTAATTTAACAAGCTGGGGTTTTTTATGCAGTAAAAGATTAGGAGAAATATTTGATATAAACCAGATAATCATATACTTTGCTTGGTATTTGTTTAGCAGCCATTGCACAACCCTCCATTCCTTTTGGCACTTGGCACAATGGAGGTAATGACAAGGTGCATGATGACAAATAACTTCACTGTCACGTTTCCTTTTGATTTTACATGCCAGATTCTTCAGACCACTACAAAGTAAACTCAATGCTGGTTAGAGCCTCATATATAGAACCATTTGTGAATTAAGCTTGCAATTAAACTGAATACAAGATTAGCTCTGAAACTCCTTTCTTCTGTCTGAGACATATATTACACTAACCTACATTTCAAAATGCCAGGCAGCTCCTTCAGGAAAGAGGAGTCATTGTTCAGCTGCTTTAAGCTGGCAAATACACAATGGTAAAGGCCTGGCCTGGACCCTTCTTCCCTTGCTTCACAACACGAGAGCAAGCGTGACCTGCACTCAAGACAGAAATGACTCCATTGTTCATGAAATTAAGACAAATTTGATGCTGCTTACTTATTTCTTGTGGCTGCTCTATGCTTACTTGAATTCCTCCCACCTTGGCTGTACATGCAAAAGCCCTTTCTCTGCAGAAAGAAATTTAACCTTCAATTTTTACCTTGCTTTATGAGTAAGATTATATCTTCCTGGTAACACACCTATGGAGGCACATAAGAGCTCCTGAGCAAAGTGCAACATGGAGGAGGTGATTTTATTTAAAGTATGTTATTTTTTCTCTCTTATAGAAACATTTTCTTAGATGATGAACTGTTTGTATTTTATAAGATAAAAATCAAATGCAGGTCGGGTTGTGAAGGCATTATCCCTACAGACAGAGTATAATACTGAATATATCAACTACCTCTCTCCTCAATCTGTGCAGAATTTTGAAAGAAGAGGATCAAGCAGTTCTTTAAAGTTCAGATCCTGAAATCAATAAATTTTCATCTGCCTCCATCTGCCCTCCTCCACCTGCTATCTAATGATCTCTAAGTATATTTAGACAGAGAAATGCATTGTAGTATTTTGGACTGACCTGGTTTGAGGGTAAAGTACGCTCTGCAGAAGAAACGGGGAAAGAAAGTGAAAAGAACACAAAGGCAAACATTCAGGGTGATCAAACACACCATATTTGTAGAATGACAGGATGGTGGGTTGAAATAGATTGTGAAAACATTAAGATCTGGCAATCAAAAGGAACGTAAAACATAGTTAAACATTGAAACTTTACTGAAAAGGGGTTGGAGTTGTAATGAAAACAACATCTGGCTGTGACTGCTACAACTTGATTGCAAGAGGGAAAACCAAATAACGTTATCTCACACTGACTGGCATTAAAAAAAAATTTAAAAAGATAGAACAAAACAAAAAAACCCAACAACTTGAGAAAATGGACATTAAAAGGAAAGTTAGACAGATGTAGCAAAGCAACAGCTGCTGGAGATGGACAAGCTTTCCCTGAGGACACATTGCCAAAGAAAAATAAGAGCCTTATTCTGATTGCCTGCTGCTACAAATCAGCATTAGCTGCACTCAAGTCAAGCTAGTTATGCCAGTGCAAAACTGGCATAAGATCAAAATCAGGTATCAAAAGCAAAGCAAAATGAATGAATATGACAAATTTTTATCAAGAATCTAATTAGTCTGGCATATTGTCACATGTAGCTGACTTTGTAACCAGGTTTATTTTTTGATTGATGAAGATACTCAAATATTGGCAGCATGGTCAGGTATTCCATCAGGTGAAACACCCAGAGAACTACTCCAAACATACCAAGCAGGGAAAAGGGTAGGCACAGATTCTTCCTATTGCACAGAATCTTGGTGAGATGAAATTGTTGCTTTCCTGTTCTTAGGGATCTCTGGGGGTAAGATGAGGGCAAAAGGAAGATGACTAAAGCATGCTCAACAAAAAAACCTCCTCAATAAGTTTCTGCTGATGGAGGGTGGGTGTTCCCCAAACCCAGATCTCTACACTCTGGAGTGCTGTCTGAGCTCTGCAGCCCAACATGCTCATGCCTCCAGGCTGGATGTGCACAGGTTCATGGCAGAGCCACCAGTCATGTCCTGGGGTTGCTGGCTGGACTGGAAAACAGGCAGACCAACTTCTTGTTACTGTCAGCTTCTACAGAACTCGGCATGAGGAGGCACTCCCTGTGTGTGTATGAGTTTCATCCCCAGCTGAGTTTAAATAAACAAACAAGTAAATAAAGCCTGCAAATAAGAAAATATGCTTTCCAGCCAGCTTCCCTTATTATGTTTTTCTAAGCAGTTATTTTGTTTTATAGGCAGCTTTTCTTTTTCACTGTGACCATGTGTTAAGGAAGAACAGTTTCTTAACATCTTTCTTAACTTGCTCTAACAAGTACAGATGGCAGCCACTGTGCTCTGGTGTATAATCCCTTATCTTCTACATTATAGATTAACACAGGCTTCAAGACAAAGAATTAGAAGTGAATGTGAACAGACTTACAAAGCTGTGGTAGGGAAAGGGAAGTATGACAGACTAGGAAGGAATAAAGTATTGGAAAACCCAAATGGACTTCCAAAATGATCTTTTAAGAAGCTGTTGGTAAAGAAAATATTTTAACTCAATCTTTTGGTTTTCTGTGACACAAAAATTAATATGTTTATAGCACTCTGATCCAAGTCAGAAGGAGAACAGGAGCAGAAATGGTTGGGAGGAAGTTAGTATTTAGAGGAGAATCTGCATTGTCTACTTTATGCATCTATCTCACATTGGTCAGACTGAAATTGGGACAACACACTCATGCCAGACCAGAGCAATTGATTTTGTCTTCTCTCCCACTTCCAGAAAAACTATAAGGAGCCTTAAAAGACTCTCCAGCATGAGGGCAGAAAGTTAGCTGCCCCAGGCAGTGACAGTGCCCTATTAGTGCTGCCCCCCCACACACAGGGAAGCAGCACAGAATGTCAATCCATTACATTTTATCTGTTCTCAGAGAAAACAGAATATCAAATAAGCCTCACAACTGCTAACTATCAGCTAACAGAAGGAAGGATAAACACTGTACCTCCCTTTCTCATCAGGCAGTAAACTGCATGCATCCTTTGCCAACTGTATGTACTTTGTGCTTCAGCAAATTTCTTTAATCTGACAGGAATAGAAGTAATGTTCTATTGTGTCTTATCAACTGTTTCATCAACCTTAAGCTTTCTTTTCCCCTGGCTTTCTGATTTGTTTCTGAATCTTCCGTCTCTTTCTCTTAGACCTTCTCCAATGAGTATGTTGCACAGTGGTTTCCTTCTACAGAAGCTGGATTTATAGGGTTTGTAGCATAGGGTATCCACTTTATAGTGGCCACTAGCCCTTGGGTATCAACATATGCTTTCTGTGCTAAGGAGAACAAAAATCTATTAACTTTATCATGTGATGTTTTTGAAAATGTGCTATCAGCTTCACAAGTGTCACCAAACTGAAAGGTCTCACATAGCAGAGCTGTCTTACTTTCCAGACACAATAATTTCCAAACTGATTATTGGTCTTGGCAAGAAATAGCAAGTAGGCACAACCCCCTTGAAAAAGATTGTTTTCAGGGAACTAGTATCATCCAAGCAGTTTTGAGCCTTTAGGTGGGTGGTAAAGCAATGGCACAAAGTTAATCTTTTAAATCTGTTTTGTGATACTGGGAGATGGCAATTGTACCTGGAGGCCTGGTGCTTGTGTGAGCAGGTTATGTGATGCTGTCTGTAAATGTGCTCTTTCTGCTTCGATGAACTTAGGGAGTCTCACAGGTGTGTGATTGGGGTTTTTCTAGTGTGGGGGACACATGGGAATCCCCATCTGCTGGTCACCTCAAAATGTATCAAAATGGACAGCTGTAGGTAGCCCAGTGTGTGCTGGCCCCACCACCCAAGCTGATGCCACAGCCAATGCCCAGCTGGAAATCACAGAGGGCTCCCTCTCCGTGGCCCTGAACCAAGCTGCTGCCACTGCCTGGAGCTGCCTCATGTCCAGCCCATTTGGAGTGCAACCCAGACCTGCCTCTCTCCAGAGATCTACATTTACATGGTCTTACAATTGCTCTGTAATGGAAATAGGCTATTCTGATAGTGAATGTGATCCACACAGTGGGATATCAGGTCTCCATATTCTTTCTGACATGACATGTTGCCCAGTCACTTTCTTGGCATTTACAGAAAGCTCCTTTTCTCTTTAGCAATATATCAAGGTACTCATTTCTGTTGAAACTGTGTTTATGACTTACTTGGCCTTCATAGGAATCTAAAGGAATAGTGGATGCTCTTGAAGCATAATTTCAGTATTCAGTTGCAATTCCGGTTTATTACAGCTGGTGTCAGTCATAAATTCTCCCAGAATCCCATCCCTAAGCGAAGAGCTCATCAAGTTACTGATTTCCATTCACAGTGTTTGCATCTAAAATAGTTTGGAACTTTGTAAATACATTCCAAGCAAAAATTCAGCTTCATTTCATCAGGCTTGAAACATGGAGATGAGTCTTGGAAAAGCCTATAATATATTGACACCCAATGTTTGGAGATAGTTTATCACTTCTTGCTTGCTTTCGGTGTCATGTATTTGAAGTCTGGTACTTTTCAGAAAGTCAGCATTTTTCTTTTCTTCTTTCTTCATACAAGAGTAGTGATGGATATCATGTCAGATTGCATTCTGTATTGCAGATTGCAAGGTTTTCATTGGGGAATTTACCTGTGTGATGATCTAAGTATTATTTTAAAAAATATTTCTCCAAACTTTTTGTGGCAAAGGTTACCCCTTTTATTTTTCAGCAATGTTTTAAATGATGGATCCTTGAGCTGGACTGAACTGTACTGTCTTGCTTATATTAAACATTATTTATGATAATTTTATGCATCATGCAAATCTTTATGTAATGAAGTGCTTTGGCATTCATCTGATGCAGTTACATTTGCTTTTTTATGACAAACTAAACTGCCACCAGTATGTGTAGCATTCCAAGTGCTTTCTGCCATTCCAGCCTGATTTGCTTTAAAAGTGTGTGATTATATTTTAAATCAGGAATAAAATCTCAAAGCACTTATGGGAAATATCAACTTCTGGATACCTAACCCATCCCAACTGGAATGCCTGTGAGTTCAGTGTGGTTTCAGTGTAAGGAAGTGTTCCTTCCCTACTGTCTCTCAAAGGATTTGCTCCCTGTTACTCCACAGCTGAATCTGATCCTCACTTTGCAGGTCCCCACTCTACTTTCCCTCTCATGTGCAATGATCTGTGACAACAGAAATAATGTTCAACCTTGTTTTGTCTTGTTAACAGCATGTGGTTAGAATACTGTACTGCCATTTCAATAACATTTTTACACTTGTCCCCTACTGTCTTGGCTGGTTGCCAGCATGGTGATTTATGCTTTGTTTGCCTCCAGATGTGATTATTGATTTTCTTTCCTGGATGGGCTATCTGAATGAATTCTTCACAGATTAAAATGCTGAAACTCTCAAACCAGGGACTTGCTAAACTGATTTTGATGGAAAATGAGCATAAAGATTCCTAGAGGAACAGAAAGCATCTGGATAAAATTTTTATTTCAATGTAATTTTTAAACTAAATTATTTTGTCTTTAACTGAAGATGTAAGCTATCAGAGAATCAAAAATATAACTTCATCTTTTTAAATGCAGCCCCAGGCTGCGTTTTCTAGTCAAGGGAAAAATTTCTAGGACGCGTAGTGTGTTTAGTAAAAACTCACACCTTTATGGTGAAAAGAAGCTTAAACAGAATATTTTATAAGCTTTTTATGTCTTCTTTCACTTAAAAAATTACTTTAATGCCCACTTAGCTTCCAGGAAGTTTGAATTTTATATTCCTAATTAGTGCTGCATTCAGAGCATTTAGCTTTGCATCTCCTGTTTCACTTCTCCCTTTTCCCCTCACCTTCCCAAAGTATCTCTGGACAACAGTTAACCTAAACAATTTCAGATCAGACATAATGGAGGTGAACATAGAACTAATCATGCTTTAATGACCAAGGCAAAGAATTTTTCATTAAAAAAAAAAAAATCTACTAGCTTTTATCCTTCTGTCAAGCTCCCCCAATATACATGTTCCTGAGTTTCTTGGTTTAAAATGTGTATTGCCTCTGACTTTGGTATGAATGATGTACCAGTATAGTTTTCCACAAGACGTAACAAGAAAATGCATTATTAATTTGGAATACATATGAACATCTTTAGAGGAAATTACTTGAATTCAGACATCTGGAAAATGAAAGCATTATGGATTGACCTAGTGCAATTTGCTCTGATGCTAGTAATTTTGTATTCATTTGCCTTGGTACCAGTGGGGAGAGAGTATTGTATTTAAAAGCAGAACTCCATGTACTGTATTATTTAGAATAGTACTCCAAAACCAGAAATTACTAAGGAGAACCACTGCAGCTAATATCTAATTGAGCAAGATACATTCCAGTCCTGTTGCCTTTGTGTGCAGGGTCAACATGTATTTATTTGCATCGTTATTCTGTAACAACAGAAGGCAGATTACCTGTGCAAGCTGATACCAGTTAGTGCACAAATGACCCATCAGCTACAAGAAATTGGTGCTTTTTACAGCTTAATTATTGGCTGCCTCTGGAAGTCCCTGACTCAAGAAAAAAGGACTTCAAAAATTAAGTAAATAACTGAAGGAAAACATGGAACAGCAATGTATATGTCCAGTTTGCCACTCTTTTTATTAACAGCAGACGTGTGTTGCTTGTTCTTTAGAATCTGCTTGTGCTACTTTAAATTACTTGCTGAGAGCTGCTCAGATCTGGTCTCCATGTCATTGTTTGTATTGCACAGCAACATGAATCAAGGCTGTCAGGCTTTTGATGTGTATGCCAAGTCAACAGTGCAGTCGTTGTAAGTACTTATAGAAACCCCCTCCACATTTTCTAACAATGAAGACAGAACAGTTTTTGCTCCTTTGCTTGTTTTTTATCACTCTGTGGAAGATTCCTTTAAAAGGGACATTTATTTGTCAGCTGGAAAAAATAATCTTGTCAGGTGTTCTTAATTATAGATTTTGAGATTTATGAAGTATGCATTTTGTTTTTCACTTCAGGACATGCTCACAAAAAGCATAAAGTATCGGAGCTAGCATTGCATTTTAATGTTTTCTGACTTTTGCAGTTATCTTATAAAATCCCTCTACTTGTAAAGAATCAGACACAGCAATAGTCCTTACAGAAATCAGAGGTTTGGACAGGTAGATGTTTACTAAATCCCAAAGTACAGTTAAATACAGCTATCCTAATCTTTTTATGGGGGAATATTAAGCTGACACTGTCAGTTTAATTTCAGCAAAGGAATAAATGTCCTGTTGCCCCAGGGACTCCAAGGAAAGGCATAATTTGGTCATTACGCCAGGGATAATAGTCTCTCTTCTGAATCAGTTTTATGGTCTTAAAATAGGAAAAGAAGCAGCAAACAGAAAATAATATATCAAAACCACCACAAACTTCAATTGGGATTCTCTGTAATGAGCAAAAGCTCTGAAACAAGATAAAACTGTGGTCAAATTCCAGGACTGGAAATTAGGAGGTCTTTGTTTCAGAATCTCATATTGTTACTTTAACAGCTTTCATTAGACCCAAAGGTTGTTCTGCACTCCCTAAAGTTCAAAGAGTTGAATAGCTGATGCCAGCCCATGGTGTTAGACCAAATGACATGTGCAGAGGTTACACAGATTCAGATACCAAAAGGCTTCAATCATAAATATATGAAGTTTTTGAAACTGCACATCTCCACTGTTCTGTGGAAGAGGTGATACGGTCCAGGACAGAAGTCAATAGGTTAGCTGGCTATGCCACATGACCATCCTCTTCCTCACAGGCATCTGTGGATCCTGAAGAGATGGACCCAAGACCCATTTCAGGGCCATGGGCCCCTTGGCTTCTCTCCCTGTGGGGCTCTAGGTGCTGTCAGTAACAAAATTGGATAGAGAACATCTGAATCTTGGTTGGCTCTCCTTGCACTCAGTGCCTGAGAATTGGCTCTGTTGCTGGTGCTCCCAGTCAACTCCTCTCAAAGGTTCCCCACCATAAAGGACTTCTCCAGTCTTACAACTAAATTTACTCCCTTTTCTCTATGGGTAACCTGCTACAGCAGGCTATTCTCCTTAAAACAGGTCTGTAGTGAATTTCTCAAATGTATTCTCCTTCATTCAATGCTAGGTATGAACCCTGGCATTACTGCATTTTGATCCTCACCTACAGCCCATGGCTCTTATATTTAGTACCAACCATCAACAGCCAATTTTTAATCTCTTTCATTACATTTAAAACCAACAAGCAAACCAAAAGCTAAATACATTGCTGCTAATGACATTTGCTTTAAAACTTCAGCTGTACTCTTCATGAAAAAAAGAGACATCAACTGCACCAACAACCACCCCCACATTCCCAGTCTCATTGAAACAACAACAAAAAACCCTGTGGCTTTATATGATGCAAAGATTTCTCAATTGGATTTGATCCAATTTATTTCCAGTAAGTTTCACAGGAGGGGAAAAAAATAAAACAGCACACATTGCTCTGTTTAAAGCGTGATAATAATAATAAAAAATAACTAATGGCTTTATTTGAATTTTTCTATCAGTTATCTATGATTCATACTTACATCTTGGAATACAATACATAGATGATTCATACAGAGAAACAGCCTCTGCATAGGAAATTACACTGTCATTTTAGAGTAACATTGCTTTCACAAACTAAGGCAGGCTGCTAGTAATCACAAATAATTCTCCCCAGAGCTGGAGTACTTGTTTAGAAAACCCACTCCCCTCTGTGTGTGCAAAACCAGAGCCTGATCCAGAGCATATGGAGCACAGTTCCTAATTCCCATTAGCTCTGGTGGTCCTGGGAACCTCTCAGGCTCACCACTTCAGTTAACATTTTTTCTAGGAAAAATCATTTAGGACCACTTGAACTTTGGTGGTTTTGATTGAGCCTTCTTCCAGGGCCCTGTTCTCTCTTTCTTGGAGCTATATTTAGATCTGAAGCCAAGGAGCTAGGTGTCAGGCTTCATACCTGGTACATGCAAACTGTTTACAGAACCTATACTTAGCAATCTTTAAAAGTGGCTTCATGAGAAGAGCCAGATGTATGTGCCAGGACAAAGTCCCCCTGAAGTGCAGCTGCTGATGTGACAGCCAGTGGCTGTCCCAAATTTGACAGGAAGCTGAGCAGCATCTGCCTGAAGAACTGCACCCACTGAAACACACTGTCTGGGGAGATGGAATTACTACTTTTAATATAAGACCATTGGTGAAGCCATCTCCTTTGTACATTGTGACCTCTTAGGATTTCTGAAGGCTCAGACAATAGCCTTGTCCTCTCATTCTCTTCTATATGAAATCATCATTCAAGACAGAAGGAATGAAGCCCCACAGCTTCCTAGCTTATCCAGGATTCTCAGAATATTTCTGAATGATGGAAGTGGTAGAGAGAGAAACAATACTGCCAAATGCATTGGAATTCTTTAGCCTTTTAAATAAACACTACCCATATGCATTGCAAAGCTTGCAAGAGTAGGAACTAAGCACACCAAGTTTTGAAACTCTGTACTCAGAAGGCTGATACTGTTCAGGCTGTGATTTCTGAGTCCAAGTAGGACTAAAACACAAATTTTCCCTGTCCTGGAAATGTAAAACTGCATGCCTTTAATCACTGGTATATAGTTTACCTGATAAGTGTTTTTCAGAGCATTAGTAGAACTCACAGAGGGAAAACATGCATGCAAACTAGAATGGATGCATGAAATATCAGTGATTATGTTTTATATGCATCTGAGAATTGTACTTTATTCAAGTCAGGATCTAATCCAGCTCCCATTAAGTCAGTGGGAATTTTGCCAATGAAAACAATAGTAACAGGATCTGGCCAAAATAATTTAATCCACCCTCTTCAGCTGCTGTGCTCACAGCAAGAACGTTGCCATTAAGAAGTTTATATGGACATAAATATTCACTTTAATTTCCTAGAGTTTGTCTACTTGTTTAAAATTGCATTTATGGTTAAAAAAGGAGCAACACAGTGTATTATGGCTGCATGTTAATCACTGTAGGTTTAGGAATAAATAGAAAACCATCTTAAATATTTTATACAGATTATATTGCAAACTAGAATTAACAATTCACTTTGGAATTGTTTATTTCTTTTTTCTTTCTCAGTTGTTTTTGTTGGTTTTTTTCTGTTGGTTCAGGTATCCAAGCTACTGTGTGAGGGTGACTGCGGTGGGTTTGTTGGGTTTGTTTGCATTCTAGAAAATCATCACTGCACATGTTGTATGATTGAATCCCACCTTGCTTCATGCTGTGATTCCATTCCAAGAGGAGGAAAAGTTGAAGGTGTATCATACTAAGACTATGGTTTCATCCTCTTTGGAGGATGAAAGACATTAACATGGGGAAGTCTCTGAAAGCTGAAGAGGTTTTGAAAACAGTATTCAAAGGTTTACAAAGCCAGACTCTTCAGTGCTGCCTGTTGCCCATGAACTTCATGAAGACCTCCCTAAACTGGGAATTGCTTGGGTTAGTTCATTGGCTTAGAACTTCCTCAGGGAGGAGAAGATGCCTCATTTGGAGACCTGCTGGCTTGTCCCCCTGTGCCTGGCACCTGTTCTGAGCTGACTACACTTGAGTAGCTCTGGACCTCTAAGCCCTTCTTTTTCCTCCTCTCCAGGGTACAACACTGAGTCGTGAGCTGCGTAAACACTGCAGCTGCACTTAGCCCCTGGCAGAGAAGGTGAGCACTGATGTGCTTCATTACAGGCTTCAAGGTTCTCAGGAGTGTGGGGAAGCTGTGGTTTTACTATTGGTTGGATATGGAAGAGAAGAGCTTGGGAATCTGTCGGAGCTGACCCAGAGCAGAAACGGATGAGTTAGAGGGCTGTGGCAGCTTTTGCATTAGATGTTCTAAAATTGCCATGGAAAGCATTCAGGATTTGCAATAACTGTCTTTGGTTGGTTTCCATGGCAGCTTGGGAGTGAAAGAGGCAGAAGCAAACCAGACACTGTGCACAGTGGTTGCCTTTTAAGAGTAACCATGTGCCTAATAGTACCTTTCACTTACAGTGCCCATTTCCTGCTCTAACTTTAGTGAGGAGGGTAACTGTGCCTTCCCTGCCTCTCTTCCCTTTTTTCTCCTGATGCCCCCACAACCTTTTATTATTATCTTGTCCTTTGTTATTAAAGTTAAAAAGTCACCAAAAATTTCAACACATTTCCCTCCTACCCTCCCTCTCCTCTTTTTCTCCTTTGAGTCTGGCAGCACTTCCTCCTGTTTCTGAATCTCTGAATATCTTTGAGAGTTAAACTAAGGTAAAATGTATCATGCATCCATTTTAACAGCCCTTCATGGCCCACAACATCTAGTGTTTTGGGGTTTATTAGGAAATCATTTGATTTTCCTATCTTATTTTTAAGTACCAAGCAAAAGAAAATCTTGGTGAAGCCTGGGCCAGGCAGAGAAGCCAGGAGGCAGCAATGCAACTGAGGTGTGTTCTGTCCTATATGTGCATTTTAATTAACTAATGGTAAAAGTGGGGAATTGTGTATCTAGAACCCACCTCCTCATAAGCCAAACTTTAAATTGACTTTTGGGTTTGGTCTCTATTTCTTATTCTTGCCAGGGTCTTGGATGTGGTCTTGGTCGTGGTACCCAAATTCTTCTTTCTTCTGTTTCTGCTGGCTTTGGTATTGTGGCTCACTTTTGCTTTCCCCACGTTGTCTGGTCTTGGTTACTGTGACTATCTGTGTACTGCAGTGTAGAGAGATATGTGCATTAGCTATGTAGTTAAAAAAAAAACAAAACCCAACAACAAAAGACCCAACACATTAATATTGTAACTGCAAAGGCTGTTACCCATGAGATATTTGGATCATTTCACAGTGGATATCTGAATCCCATTAATGGGTAGTGAAGGTTAGAAAATTCTCATACTCCTAAAAATATCTGAAAGGATTTTATGTGTCTCTCTGCAAAACTGCTTAATTCTGCATTCTGACTATCTTGTTATAAAGTTAAGATTGTATATTAGATTTGGTCTATGAAGAAGAAACAGCAAAATTCAGTGGATTGAATTAAAATCCTGAATAGAAAATAAGATGTAGAAACATTCCTCCTGGATATATTGAGTTATGAATTCTGTGAATGAACATCAATTTTTGTTTATATTTAGTGAATTTATTCTAAACAGATTAATCACAAAGCTTACTCTGGAAACAAAACAAGGTCTGCT
Source organism: Calypte anna (assembly GCF_003957555.1). Taxonomy (NCBI): domain Eukaryota; kingdom Metazoa; phylum Chordata; class Aves; order Apodiformes; family Trochilidae; genus Calypte; species Calypte anna. Next base: position 10,031,521 of record NC_044252.1, read on the forward strand.
AACATATAGTTGTTTGAATTTGGGGGGTGAGTTTGGTGGTTTTTTTGATTACCTAACCTACTGAGAGAATCCATGAATCTTTATTATACTACTTAATGGCCTGGAAACACATTACAACAGCATAGTAGCTTATTTATAGCTATATAAAGTTGAATTACTTTTAATGAGACATTTGCATACAATTATTGCAATCACACTGAAATGGAACTGCTACTTCAGCACATTTTTGAGACTTTAACTGAAGAACTCTGAGATTGTCCCCTTGCAGCAGTTGGAAAAAGTAAGATTCTTCTGACCCATTCTCCACGATGTGGTACATGCAGTACCACTGTTTCTGGAAGGAGGGAGTCTGTGTTGTTCTAAATTAAACTGTAAGCACTGATTCCTCTGAGAAGCCCAATAGGCTCAGTGCAAAATATGAGTAACTAATGTTTTCATGGATGTCAGCTCTCATAGTGTGTCTGTTTTCTATTTCAATTAATATTTTGCATAAATCAGTGTCTCAGTAAAATAAGTAGTACCAGACTGAAAAGAACACAAGGCAACTGTAATTAAGCCACATGTTTAGTAATGTGCTGAGCAAACAATGGAAAAAATTACTCTTTGGTTACTAAATCAATTGTAATCAACCCCATTCCACCCACCCATCCACCTCTATGAGGGATAATACAGCTGTAGATATTAGGAACAAATCCAGAAACTAAATTAATAAAGAAAAATTGGTGGTTGAGCTACACATATTGGCACAAATTTATTACTCCCTACAGCTTTATCTCTATAAACATCTTTTTGCTCCCAGAGGGCACTTTAAAATACGTACTATTAAAATAAATATAAAGAAATTACTCCACCTTATAATTATAGCATCTTTTAAAGAGGTTCTCAGCCTGTTGCCAAATAGTTGGAAATATCATATATTATTGCTAACAAACTATATCCAATACTCAAATATAATCTTTGGTCTTATATTGCTTTACCTATATAAAGTGAATAAAGCTTTCAGAATAACTGATGCCAGTGTGCTGTCAGGCAGCTTTGCAAGCTCAAAGTGGTCACACAGGACAGGAGATTCAGTGTTGCAGTGACTACCATCAAATGGTATCAGATAACGAGTCAATATGATTCTGCCACTTTGGTGTAAATGCAAGATAGTGCAGGGTCATCACTCATCACACCCTCCCTAATAGTTGTAGCAAATGAAAGGCATTTTCTGCCTACCAGAGGGAGGGGGAAGAGGCGAAGGGGCAGGTTTAACATCTTCTGTAGCCTGAAGCCAAAAATTGCATTCTTGTTAGCTCTATGGAAGGCTTGGCAACTGGTCATGGCTGCTGGCTGCTTTGCTATGGCTGTCACAGAGGAATTGTGCTGATAAGTAGAAAAGCACCAAAAAAAAGTGACTGCTTCATGTCCACATGTTTGCACCAAGGAGCAATGCAGCACCTTTGACTCGGGAGGAGCAAGTCATTGCTTAAGGCACCAATATTCATGTACCCAGATCAGCTCTGCTGGGCTTGTCAGGAAGCCAGGGTGAGCAGAACTGCACCACAGATGAGCCCTGAAGTTAAATAAGGAGAATGTTGTAACATGCAAACACTGGAGGAATACATGCACAAGCTTTTATAATCCTTGCAAACTGCAACATGGGAAAGTCAGCTGAGTTACCCATTACTCTAGATTTGGTTATCTGGCAAATGCAGTATTCACGTGTCCAGGAATACATCTTGGGTGGAAAGCATGCAGAAAGCGTGCTTAATGTTGGAATTTCCTGGACAAGCTTGTCCAAGGAGGGAAAATCCAGATCCCCATAGCCTATTCCTAAAGAGAATACTTTTCTACTTTTCTTATGTAAGATTCCACTGAACAGATTTCCTGGATAAATGAATGTCAGCTAAATCTTAATTTTTGTGAGCTTCCCACAGAGTAGTGATTATTAAATCCAATAAATACCTCCTGTGAATATATACAAAGCTAAAGGAGCAATTCTTACTGTAGGAAAAGAGCTTTACAGCTTTATTTGTGGTTTATAAATATTAATGAATTAATTTTAGTAGGTACTTGTGAACTTAAACAGTATCTTGAAAGCGTATGCAATTATTACATAATGAAATCAAGAATATGAGGGAGGTGGAAACAAATCTTCAAAGAGAATTAAAATTTATGTTAAAGATCCTGATACACACCTTTTGGTGATTCTTAAAAACACTTCACAGTCTAAGTCACATTTGTGCCTTGGTGCTTTTGAAAACTTTGCATATCTACTTTTATGTTGAAATCACTTTTTTAAACTCTGATTGTATGTGGCTTGACCAAAACCACAAAAAATGAGTGAGAGACATAGATACAAGCTGGAAAAGAAAGTCCTTATTTTCATTTTCAAGATCCCTTCTGCCACAACCAACATGTGTGTGATTTGTTCCAGGTTCTTGACTCCACAAATATACAGATGCTGTCCATCTCACTGCCTTGAGGCACCAGCAGGTTCAGCTTTGAATATTCAGTGGAATTATGTCATAAGATGTGGATGAAGATGAGGCACCAGGCACAGACATCACTGGACCTTGTGATCATATGCAACTATGTTGTGGTTTTCAACCAAGCTGAAATTCCATCAAGAGCAGCAAGCTTGTGCTCTCCTGTACCTGCTTTCAACACTTGTTGACACTTAACAGCTAGATATGGAAATATCTATGGATATTTAATGATATTTCCATATCTAAAAAGAGATATGGAAAATATCAAACTTCAGAGAAAGTGTAATAGCATGGAAGAGTTGTCAGTGGACCCCTCTGGCTGTGTCTGAAGGTCATCAGTGTTCTAAAGCTGCTGGAGTAATACTCAGGATGCAGATAATCCTGGCACAGACATGCAAAGCCTTCTCCCTTGGCATAGAAAAGTTCTTCTGGGGAGGCAGCTGGGTGCAACAATGTAGAAGCTGCTGAACTGAGGAGACAAAGGATACTGATGAGAAGCAGATGGACAAGAGGCAGGTGAGTACCTGATTCTGTACTGTATAGGTGTTACAGGCAAGCAGGTAATATTGACTGCAAATATTCTCACCAAACCTGAAGTCTTTCTAGAGTCAGCAGAAGACTGCCACTGCTTTCATTACACCTTTTCTTTATCGTTACTTTACTTATTGTTACTTGAATACTTGAAAAAATTATTTTGACTGTGTGAAATAAATCCAGGTGAAGCTGTCACTCCAAAGCTACCATAATAGCAACTCGTTTGAGATCTGGGTTCTGTGGACTGGTAGAAGTGGTCACATTTAGTTTGGTATCATCAATTGGCAAGGGGCCAAATGTACTGCTGGCAATGGTTTACTATTACATTTACAATAGCAATGCCAAGAAGTGCTCACACAACTAAAGGCTGGGAGGCTGAACGGGATGTGAGTCAGACCCTGAGTCAGCTCTCCTCCAATAGCCAAAAGCTGCTTTGGCTTGTTTCACTGCCAGGGCACTTGGGAAGTGCACACTCCTCTGGAGGGATGCTGGTTACTGCTGGGGGGATGCTGGAGGAGCCACTACACCTTGTTCCCCAGCACTCTGCCCCTAGGTGGCTGTAAGGCCACTGTGCCACAGCCACAGTTTCTCTTGGCTGTTCAAGCTGTGCTTCAACACATTTTAAACCTGTGTGTTTCATGGTGCTACAAACATTATGGAGTAGAGGGATGCTTGGAGGAGTGACTGAGTTTTCCCCAGCTAGACTGGCAGGCTGAGATGTGGGGTATCAGCACTTCCCAGGAGTGGAAACATTTTCTTACTGAGATCACATAAAACTCAGTGGTCTTCCAGTGTGCTAATATACTTTTTAAGTGGAGAGAATCAAGCAGAAGTTGAGGATAAAGAGAACAAATGTTGACTTCATCAAGATTTATAACATCTCAAAACCCAGGAGAAAAATTTGCAGCAATGATCTAGCAGATGAAAATAAGTTGCTTTGCATTACTAATGGGCAGTTTACATTGCAAAGACACTATCTTACGGTACACAATATGCATACATTATATAATGTCCTCCCTCTCTCGAGTGGATAAATAACATTAGCACAAAGCCAAGAAGATTTATAGCAAGAACAAATCTCTTCTCTATTACACTTTTTCAGACTATGTTTCTCTAAGTATTTCTATTGCTTATGAACTACTTCACTGGCCAAGCTAATTCTAGGATTAACTCCCTTGGCTCCAGTGGAAGCACTCCAAAGATGATTTTGTAGCTGTACACTAAAATAGGTCATACATGGAATAAATGGATGCTATAAAACAAAGTACTCGTCCTAATTGGCAATGACATCATCCCATCGCCCCAGAGCAAGTGGACTGCTTCTAGCCTCCGTTACAGCTATCTCTGTCAAAAGCCAGTCATTTCTTTCTTTTATTTTTCTGTTGCTTCTATTCTAAAGGAATTTGTTCCTTCAAGACTTTTTTCATTACTTTTTTTTTCCTTTCAAGACTTTTTTTTTCACCTGGAGGCAGATTCTAATTCTGCTTATGGTTTTAGAGTTACTAGAAACAAAACTTTGCTTGTTCAGATGGAAGTGTAGCACTGTACTTACACTGCCTGTCACCTTGCCACTGGAAATCTCAAAGCACTTTACTAAAGCTTTTTCATCTTATGCCTCGTAACACACACAAGGTAAATAAGTATTTTTATAGATGTTTAATATATAAGAGAAGTTAAAACTATGTCTTTCTTTCAAAATTCCAATGGGTTTAGGATGGTCCATGTACAGGCTGGGGACAGAGTGGCTGGAGAGCAGCCAGGCAGAAAGGGACCTGGGAGTCTGGATCGACAGGAAGCTCAACATGAGCCAGCAGTGTGCCCAGGTGGCCAAGAAAGCCAATGGCATCCTGGCCTGGATCAGGAACAGCGTCGCCAGCAGGTCCAAGGAAGTGATTCTGCCCCTGTACTCAGCCCTGGTGAGGCCACACCTCGAGTACTGTGTCCAGTTCTGGGCCCCCCAGTTCAGGAAGGATATCGCGGTCCTGGAGCAGGTCCAAAGGAGGGCAACCAGGCTGGTGAAGGGACTCGAGCACAGACCCTATGAGGAGAGGCTGAGAGAGCTGGGGCTGTTCAGCCTAGAGAAGAGGAGGCTCAGGGGAGACCTCATCACTGTCTACAACTCCCTGAAAGGAGGTTGGAGCCAGGTGGGGGTTGGTCTCTTTTGCCAGATGACTTTCAACAAGACAAGAGGGCATGGTTTGAAGTTGTGCCAGGGGAAGTTCAGGTTAGATATTAGAAAGAATTTCTTTACTGAGGGAGTGATCGAGCATTGGAATGGGCTGCCCAGGGAAGTAGTGGATTCTCCGTCCCTGGAGATATTTAAAAAGAGACTGGATGTGGCACTCAGTGCCATAATCTAGCAACCGCAATGGTGGTAAAAGGGTTGGACTCGATGATCTCTGAGGTCCCTTCCAACCCAGCCAATTCTATGATTCTGTGATTCTATGTACGGTCACATACCAGTCATTCCTTCTGGTGAAATCTGACCATTGCTTGGTAGACTGTGCACATCTAAATGGACTTCATATTGTGGGTGAAGGATACATCAGCACACTCACAGTTTATGTATGGTCCTTGATCTGCTGCAACCAGCTGTTATATTTCTTCCCAATTTGTGTTTCACATCACTGAAGAATTATCACATCATCATACAAATGATCCACGCTCTTTTGAATCCAGGAGGGAACCAAATATAAAAGGAAAATGCATAAGCACAATTGCAGAATTTTAAATGGGAGCTGCTGCTAAAAGGCTCATATGAAAACCCTGCTTCATACTGAGGTGAAGAAAACATCTTTATACTTTTAAAATTTCAGATACTATTTTTCCAAAATGATCAGCAACTTTAATCAAGACTGGAAAAAAAAAAGCACTGCAAAGTTCTGTTAAATATCCATGTACAGAAGTGTGGGAAGTGTAGGAAATATTGAAATTATGAGATGAGTTTGATTTTCTATTTAATATTTAAATTCAGTGGCACACCCCCTTAATTAACAAAAAGCTAAATTGTGCCTGAACTGTTCAAAACACGTATAGCCTGACACTAAGTATGAACAGTTTTGGTATTAAAGGAATAAAATTGTGAAAATGGAAAGCAATCAGAAACAAAAGTTGCAATACATGCTTAACTATTGTATCTATAGTGGCCACTGCTACTCCTATTATAATACACAAGTGAATTTGAAAGCATTTAGCTTTGCTTTTTCAGCTGACAGCCTGCCGCAGGTGCTGCACCATTATAAATAACTATTCAGCTGTTATGCATTATTGTCTAAATCACCATTTTGAACCTGAAATATAATCTGTACAACCCATAGATCAAATCTAAGAAATTGGCTCTTGTTTACAATGTAGTTATTTTAAAGGAAGAAAATACCCAGGAAATCAAACTAGCAAAGAATTTTAATTATGCTACTTGTTCCTAGGAGCTGTATTACAGTTTTACATTCCAACGCTGTGTGCATAGGAAATGAAATACACAACACCTGTTAACAATACATACTCTGATGAATGCTTGGCTAAAAATTGGTTTCTGACTTTATTTTATTTTTTTAATTATATAGGGTGGGGAGAAAGAAGATTGAGTCCATTTTTTATATAGCCAACAGATACTATCAACTTAGTGTAATGATTTACATTTTATTAACATCAGATGAAATCATACAGATGTTTTTTTGACTGATACAGAAATAATTATTATTACTTTACCATTATTATAAGAATGATACTGGGATTCATGAATAGCAGCAAAAGGTGTAGGTAGGAATGGAAAAATGGTTTCCATTATAATACCCTACTAGCAGGCTCTGATTTTTAGTTATTTTTTGGCATCAGAAATTTACATGTCTGAGTTGTACTTAAATAATGCTTTATTTGGATTCCATTCAATTTCTCCATTTTCAACAAAATAACTTTTCACTGTGGCTATGAGAAAAAATATTTCTCTTGTACATGTATAAACATCCAGTTACAGCTTATACTGTAAAATGCAGCAGAGGCAGTTAAAAATTAAATAGCCATTTATCAAGAGTAATGTCTTTGTTGGCATGGGTAACATGGAAAAGGTAGTTATGGAAAAGTAACTCGTGATCCGTGTGATAGTTGAAAAGCCAAGAGGTAGGACAAACATAAGACTGTGCTAGATAGAATCAAGAGATAGAACTTTTAAGTCAGTTTTTTTGTAGGAAAGCCTATAAACGTTTTATGAACTTAAATCTAGTTTTAGAGATTAATTTTATTTTCTTCAGAGAGAGTTTAGATATTTACATGAGAGGAAGTAAAGAGGAAGAAATCCCAGTTGAAAGAGCATCCATGATCCTCTATTTTTTGGATGTTAGGGTTTTTTTTTAGCTAGTTTTTTTACTGAATTCTAGTTCTAATGGATAATTTTATAAATAAGAATCTTTTAGCCCTATCATCTTTGCATAGGCTGAACTCCTCTGGATTTTGCTGTAAATTGTTGAGCTTTTGTCCTGTTCAGGTGGCTGCAGTGCTGCAGGGATGACAATGGGTGGGTTCTGATTGAAGTGAAAGGTTGAGAACAACTAGAAATATTATTCATGCAGCCTAACAAAGCCATGTGCTGCTGAAGACAAATGCTTTCACTGCAGGGTTCCCAGGGAACAAGGGAAGTCGTGGCCTTTACAAAGTACACAAATGGAAGAAATACTTATATACAACGTCTGACTCACAGATAATGTAAAGAATATGACAAACTACTTAGTCTAATTAATTAACTCTAAATAATGTCCTTTCACATGCTATTGCCAGAAGCATGTGAGCTATTTTTTGTGGAGCTATTTTTTCTCCTGTTGCCACAGATTGTTTTGAAAGAATTATGGGAAATGACAACAGTAGAACCAAAGTTCGATTTTTCACAGATGAAACTACAAAATTCATAGAGTAATGTAATCCAGTCAGCCAAGTAAGTAAATTATATCTTGGTTGTAACGACGCACGACTTGCTGAATATCAATAAGGATTTGTTCCCTTCTTTAGAGTAAAAATAGTATTTGCTGTTAATGTGAATGGTTCTGAATATCCCTGGCAGTGTATGTGCAGATGCCAAATAGAATTAAAACTTGAGGAGAATTTCGTACATTTTGTTTGCAAGAAAGAGGAAGACTCTGTTCACAGATGTTAAAACAAGGAGGAAGATTCATTTACATTGCTTTATAAGAATGAAACTCCATTAACTTTTATCAGTTTCAAATTTCTCCTCAAGTAAATGAGAAAAGCATAAGCTCATGTTTAAGGAATGTTGTCAAACAGTGTGTTGGGGCTTTCATCCTGCTTCTACATTTCCTAGCATGTGGGTAACTCTGCTCCCCAGGGACCATGCAATTGTTCATAACTCAGCAGTCACGAGTATCAGCAGAAAATGTCTGGGTGCTCAAGCTGAGGACAAGACTGGTTTACAAGAGCTGTGCCCCATCTTTGCCCTCTCTTTGAATTTTGAGTTCCAAGATATTAAAGGACTCAAAAATGGGTTAAGACTAATTAGACTTTCACTCTCCAAGAAGCTAATTTTAGATTCACCACTAAATCAATAAATTATTATTATAAAGATATTATGGAAGCATTTGACCCCCCATTCTGTAAGAAATCCATTAATGTTCCTTATGACATCACAGTCAGAGCTGGTATGCAGTTAGTGATATTGTTAGCACAAATATATGTGCTGGCCTTAGGTCTTCTGCTCAATGAGTTTTATTTTTACTAGAAGTAATACACTAAACCTCTCTAGAGAGCTGCACATTCATTTTTTGCATGCAACTACATAATCTTTTTTTGAGTTAATATGGACATTAACTCCTCCTTGCAGCTCTCTCTAACATCTGCTTGCACTGAATATTATTTCACATTCAGGATCCAGGAAAGAAAGTGTTCCCAGGACTGATTACTGAGTTACATACCCTTTAATTTTAAGGTACTCTGCCAAGATGAATCCATAACCTCGAGTGAGTCGAAGAAAAAGGGAAAGGCAATGACAAAAAGCTTATTGTAATTTTAACCATATTGCCTAATGATCACAGGATAAGCTTTATGCTTAGATGTTTAAGTAGACTGCACGGACACATTCGCTCTCTACAACTCCTTGAAAGAAGGTTGTAACCGGGTGGACGTTGGTCTCTTTTCCCAGATGACTTTCAACAAGACAAGAGGGCATGGTCTTAAGTTGTGCCAGGGGAAGTTCAGGTTAGATATTAGAAAGAATTTCTTTACTGAGGGGGTGATCAGGCATTGGAATGGGCTGCCCAGGGAAGTAGTGGATTCTCCGTGTCTGGAGATATTTAAAAAGAGACTGGATGTGGCACTCAGTGCCATGGTCTAGCAACCGCAACGGTGGTAAAAGGGTTGGACTCGATGATCTCTGAGGTCCCTTCCAACCCAGCCAATTCTATGATTCTATGATTTTTCCCAATGTGCTCATCCACTCCCTGGGATTTGTACTCTGATTCTAAGTACACAAGGAGGAGACATGTGCTATCTACCCCAATCATCTTGCTTCATTCTGGTGGCAGAGACACTTAGGATTTTTTGATAGACTGCACAGTAACAAATTACCTGTTGACTGTAGCCCTCTCTGTGCAGTGGGGGAATATGCTTGTCATGCTGATTCTCCAGGTATTGCTGCTATAATTGTGACCTTGCTCCAAGACATCACTTAAACATTATGCTATGTCCCTAAAATTCAGGCTTGACAGTCCATATTAAATAAGTAAAAAGATACCAAGACACTCAACAAGGAAACTGCTCACACAAGTTCTAAGAAAAAAATACAGTCAATTTAACCTGGAAATAGTGACAAGCAGCACATGTGTCTAGACTGACATAAAAGTCACAGGGCGCTTTTTTTTTTTTTTCAAAAGATGATTTCATAAACTCCAGTGTACAAGCCAGCTTGTGTCTTGTGTAATTATGATCTCTCTATTGAAAATCCCCCTGTAGATTTCAGCTGGATGTATTTTTTCACTTACTGCTCTAAATTGTTATATGTTATTTTAAAAGCTGGTTAGCATCATTTTGAGAAGGTGGAAAAAAACCAAATCAATAGAGCTTCACAACAAAGACATAAAAGAAGTACGAAATCTCTGAAAGAAAATGATCCCATGTGGGAGCAAAAGGGCAAAGACAATGGAATCAGTGAATTAATTTAATTTATTTTTTTGTAGGCTTTGCTATTTTATTAAGATATAATAACAGTTTCAGGCTTGTACTTCACACAGGTCAGCTTTTCTATCTTCTTTGGCCAGCCAACAGAATTAAATAATAGTTCAAACTGAAAAGTCAAGTTTTGACTATCAAACTGAAATTTGAAGACAGCTTGCCTAAACAACAAATGTCTCCTCTTCTGCATGGAGTTTAATATTCCATTTCATGCAAGCTTGTCTGGATTAATGGTAATTTCTACCTTTAGGAAAGACATAGAGAAGAAGATGAGAATCAGAGCTCAAAAGGCGGTCTGAAGAAAGGAATATAGACACATCTATTATATAAAAACAATACATACACATGTTTAATAGATAAGTACATGTCAAATTGCATTTAACAACTTTTATCTCTGTTTGCCACCATAATACATTTTTTGTTTAATTTGGTTTATTCCTTCTGGTAATTTTTCTTACTACATTACTTGGCATGTTCTCTACTGAACAGCTTTTCCCCCTGAATAATACAGCTCTAAGTGAGTGAAACAATGCTTTCATAAGTGCCCTCAATAAACCCAAAACCCAATGTTAAGCCTGTGTTAAATTGTTTATTCATTGTCACCAGTGTATTCACGCTGTATAAAACTTAGAAAGTAAATTTCTGCCCCAAAGGGCTTAGAGTCATTCAGTGGTCAGTGCTGTCCTTTTTGTTTCATCTTGTATTTGGGGATTGTAGTGGATTGTGCTGGTCTGAAAGCTGACTGTGAACAGTCCTTTAGATATACAGAGATTTTTTTTTTACTTAGAGGGAAGAAAATCCTAAGTTTTCTTCATTCATATCAATAGCATGATACAATGTCATATACATTACTTCTGCAATGTACTACATAGTAAGGGACTGTCTTGAACTATTGGGTTAAATAAATTCACATTTCTTCTTGAAGTTCTTGTTGGCAGGAAAAAGTACAGGTTCCCTGGAGATGGACTGCCTATCCTTTTAAGTCTTTTCTGTCTAATTTCTAGGATTTCTGTGAACCTCAGTTCAATTTCTTGGCAGTAGATATAGCAGTATTTTGGCTCAGATCAGGAACAGAATCAATCTGATATTTGCTTTTATCCTCCACTGAGCCACTTCTCTTTACAGGAGAGGATAATGGAATCATTGATAGAGTGCATGTTTTACTGCTTTAATTTCGCTGTATGTATATTGTTATGAATAATTGAAAATTTATGATTTGCTCAATTTAACTTGTACTTTCTTGTTGCTGAGCCAAGTACTAACTTTATAAGTCTCTCAAAATCACTATCAAATCACTTGGAAATTTTGCCTACCTATTAATTAAATAGACAGGGAGAGATTCTTAGTAGATTGTATTGAAGAATCATAGAATCATAGAATCATAGAATTAGCCGGGTTGGAAGGGACCTCAGAGATCATCTAGTCCAACCCTTAGAATGGTTAGATCAAAAAAGTATCTTTCCCTAAATAACTCAGGAACCTGTCCATCCCACTGCTGATACACCAAAGCAGTTATCCTCTTGTACTCATCTCTTACTTTAATTGGATAGTGCCTTAGAAATGGGAGAATTATCTTTTTGTTTTAAAAACAAGTTTCACTGACAACCTGGGATTTATGTGTTTCTTTTTCTAGTACACAATCATACCCTGAATTTTTCTCTGAAGATATATGATATATAAAACAGAAGAACATTACCTAGAGGGAATACTGTTCCCTGGACAGAGGATGTGATGAATCTTACAGAGGAGCCAGGAGAGAATGATTAATTACATTGTTAACACACTCTGTACAATAATGCATGACTCCTTATTAAGAGCCATGTAACACTAATGTACTGGTACTTTACCAAATTATCCATTTTTTTGTTACTAAGAGGGTCAAACCCCAATATTGTGTGCAAGACCTCTATCCATGCCCATAGGTTTTTCAGTCCTTGTCCCAGAGGGCAAGAATTAAACCAGTTTGTTGTCACGGGGGCTGGCAGTCACAGAAGCTGTATGTCTATTGGATCTTCGTGTAAAACGTAAGGCTCTACTAGGAAATTTCGTCTGCTTTTCCTCTTGAATTTACCTGTGTATAATTACTGTGCTTGGTGATGCTTAACTGAATGGAAACATATTTGCAATTGAACATTTTCACAGGATCTGTGTCATCAAAGGGAGGATGTGTGAATAGGAATGAAGCTCACAAAAATTTGGCCTTTTAAAATAAGGCATCTGAAAAATCATTCCTTTTCTTAATTCATAAACTTCATGTACTGCTGAAATGTGAAGACCTCTTCAAATGAGTCACAAAATCAGGCTGAATCACCTTGGTTATTAAAACTGAAGGACTCAGTGGAATATTTCGGAACCCTCTTGCAGCTGCTGTGTTGTTCCAGTTGCAGGTGCCCTACACCATCAAAGCTCTGTGAAGCTTCATGGGCAACTCTGACCTTTCTTCTTCTGACACGGACTTGGATGATGCAGGTTGGGTCTGCTCCTTCCCCAAAAGATGTGATTATTGACAAAGAGGAAAGTATTTCTAGGAATACCACAGTGTAATTTATTGTGCAGGGAGCTGCTTGTAATCACTGTATTCACGATGCTTTGCTGCATCGTCAGCAAAATGAAAATCTGAGGACCTGATGAAAACTGAGGAGATCAATCAGCTCTTTGCCCAGTCCCTGCCAGGGCTGAGTGAAAGTGAGCCATGTGGGTATCTTTAACAGGCTGGAGGTGGCCCAGGCACCACAAGCTGAAGAGCTTTAAGGAAAGACAGAAAGAAAAGCTAAGTGTTCCCTCCAAGATACTTGTGCGTTGGATGACAGTGGCCTTAGCAAAACAACCTCAGAAACCTGACCTCTGGAGGCTTCTCAGATAAGTAAAAGAGCACTGACTGTGTAACTGTGTAAGGCCACATTTTCAAATATGGTCTATTTAAATTACACATACAGGAACCTTTGCAACTAACACAGCTTACGCCAGTGGAGAAGGCATTTTATAGCAGGAGTTGTTTTTCTGCTCTGACCTGGAGTGTCTGTGACCATTAGCATTTGTAGAAAATCTACTGTGGTTACTTGTACTAGGAAAGAACTATAGCAGAGTTTTAAGATCACTAATTCTGTGTTGCACTTTGTCCTGCATTTGAGGGAAATTAAAAAGCTGCCTTAAATACTCACATGCACACAAATGTGGGCTTTGTAAACACGAAGGATCCACATGAAAATAGAAGACATAACTGAACAAAACTGTTGAATCTTTTTTTGTTGGTATCATTTCCAACATCTAACCTTTGTGACACTGAGTAGCTGAAAATTTAAATTAGAAAAGTAGAAAGTTTGAGAGCTCCCTACAGGAAATTTGGGCTGAGCTTCAATCAGCGCTCAGCTTCAATCAACCCCCTCAGTGTGGGTTTTGTGTAAGACAGAATACAGTCCTTTACTACTGAGTAAGAGAAATGGAATTATCTCCTTTCCAAGGGCTTCAAGCCTCCCTGTCTTTCACACTGAAAATGTTCATGGAAATCAGTGGGCATTTTCAGTACTAGAGGGCTGCAAGGGTAAGTCCAAAATCTATCTGTTTCTGACTAGATAACTTAAGAACTAACATATACATTGCTATATGTTGCCTAAAAATATCGCATTTAATTCCCCAGTTTTTACACCTTACTGGATGCAGTACTTACAGGTCTGAATAATGTTCTTATTTCGTTAGATTTATATACACAGTAAAAGGGGAAGTAACTGCAGCTGTACTGCTGTCAGCTACAGAGCACAGCACAAATTGTGGGAAATCACAGTGTGGGCTCTACACAAAGCTAAGCAATTCTTTAAAATACTATGAATAATTCTACAAAACACTACAGGATCCAGCTCTCTGAACCTCATTCTATCAGATTTCTGACTCCTTTTGGAAGTGCAATTGGTGTATGTGTCTCAGTGAGGGTCAGGGTGCTCTAGCGAGAATAAGAGTTATGTTCATGTTCAATCTCAAGCTATAAATCAAAATCTTAGTGGGTAATGGGCAGGTTCTTGTCTAGTGACCCAGCTAAGACACAGGTACTGCACTTAGTGGTTGTGCATTTTAAGAAACTGATGATGACAACCTTTACAAAGTGGCAAACTGCTTAGAAACAGCATCAGACCTTGAAACAGCTGCAGAAATCCCAGGAGGTCTTTGCTTTATGTGGGGCACTGCAAAGAAATTGTTTTGTCATAGCAGCTCCCTCAGCACATCAATAAGCTTTGCAAAATAAGTTAGCTTTTTCTTTGTTCTCATTATTATTCACCCACCAAACGCTTGCATCTTACTTGATCTCACAGGTAAGTGCTATTACTCTGAATTGCTGCTGCTGCTCTGGGTCTGCGTGCAACACAAGTCTGACAGAGAAAATGTTCCAGCAAAGCTTAGTCTGCTAGTCATCCAAATTTAGAAAAACAAAACATGAAGAGAATAGGACAAAGAGGGGGAACAAGACATACTGATGTATGTTGTAATGCAAATACAGTTGTCTGTCTTCCCCCTCTTACTATAGTTTGTAAATTATTCCTAAATTGTATGTAAAATACAAACATTCAAGTCCAGACCCTTAGCTGGAGTAACTCCTTATGCGTTAATTACTCTCAACAGACATGATGATTTACACCTGCTGATGTCTGGGCTATAGCAATAGGTGTTGACAGTCTTGGACTGTATTTAGATTTAGGTGTTTGGTTCCAACGTGATTTGCAAGAGTCAGAAAATACTGCCATGTTGTTACGGTAACTGCAGGGATAACTGCATGATGCTATCCTTATAATTTTTATTCAAACAATGCTTCCAGTAGTTACTGGCACTGTTAGCATTAGGAAAACGGCAAGATCTAAATAAAAACGGGCATGGAAACATTGCTTCACGGTGCATGATGTTCTTAAGTCTCTTCCCACAGGCTGTGAGATGGCGGTGACCGGATGGAATAGGAAGACGTGGGCATCAGCCGTAAGGGACATGACCCCCAGGGCACCCGACTGCCCCCGGACTTCCCAGCAGGAACTGGGCTTCTCACAGGCTCCACGGCCCTGTTTATAAGTAGCCACGTCCTTATCCTTCTTGTGTTCTCCGTACAGCTATCGCTCGTGGTATTTGCTGCGTGACCTGTGTAGGTCAGCGATGCCGGTGTGGCAGTGACTGCCTGGACACGCTGCAATGAACCAAGAGGATGGGATGGAGCCAGCATGCAGACAGATCCCTCCTCATGCAGAGGCTCCTTCCCGGCTGCACCCCACGGGCACCCACGGGACAGGTGAGCTGCGTTCCGGGCAGGGGCTGTGAAGACAGCTCAGTCCCAGGGCTACTCTCAAGGCACCAGGGCCCGCTAGCGCCTCGCTCCCGCACCGCCGCACCGAGAGGAGCGCTCTCGGGACCCAGCCCGGCGCCGGGCCAGGGTGAGGGCAGGCGGTCAGCCCCGGGGAAGAGCTCCGTGCCCCACCACCCGCCCCGGCCGCGCCCCCGCTCCCCGGGCGACAGGGACGCGGAGCTGAGGGTAACATGGCGGCGCCGGGCCAGGTACTGCCTCTCCCGGGCCTCTGCTCGCCCCCCGGGCTGCTGCCTCCTCCCGCGGGACCTCGGTGTGCGGAGCCGAGGCTGCGGCGGGAGGGCGGCGGCAGCCGTGTCCCGACGGGTCGCGTATGCTTTTTGTTTTTGTTTTGTTTTTTAAATAATTTATTTAAAATGTCTTTGCTAAACTTCTGAGAGAGTAATAAAAGGGTGGGGTGTTAACAACACAGCGTGGGTACACGTATCTGTGGAGCCTTGGTCCCCAAGAGAGCTGAAGGGGCAGACACCGGCCAAAACCCGAATGGCGGCTCCTCCGCCAAGGCCTCACCAGGCAGAGCCCCATTGGGCTCAGGCTCGACTCCATCACCTCCTTCAGTCGGTCTTCATCTGGTTGCTGACTCGTGTTTTAAAGCATATGGTTGTTTCATGGCTTATTCCTGGTGTTAGAAGTCTCTTCGTTTTTTACTGTTGAGGGAACGATGGGCAGTTAGTTGCCTGTCAAAGAGCACTGAGGGGATGGGAGCAACCTCACACCTTCCTTCCAGTACCAGCATGGTTCTGTTTCTCACCTACCACCTAGAGTCTCATAATGGAGAATTTCATAAACATGCATCATTCTCTATTGTATTTGCTTTTTCCCTTGCCTTTGGCCATCTTTTTTGTTTGTTTGTTTTTTTTCCTTGTTTGTTTGTTCTTTTCCTTTTTGCGCTGCAATTTTTGACTTGGTTGAAAGAGGTGTGATTTCTAACAGGCAACTCATCATGAGCTGAATACCAAGAGAAATACAACAATACAAGTCATTCCTCCCAAGAGTGAATGAGGTGTTGCCTCAGCTCAGAATTTCTCCCTCAAGCCTGTCTATATATAATTTGTAGCTACTATGAGATTTTCTTCTGGTTGAACTGTTTTGTTGTCTTTGATGGCTGGGAAGTTACTGTGAATGTTGTGGAAGTGATTGACAGCTTTCAGCCAGTGTCATGGTTGCATCTCTGGGCACCAATGTACCCTGGCAATTGTTGGTACAAAAGCATAACATTTAGGTTTCCTTAAATACATAAAGTGTCTTCTATGTGAAATGTGTCATTACTTTTTAAAGTGTTTCATGAACAATCCATGCATCTTTCACAGTATTCTCTGTTAATGTTCTCTAAATATTTTGGCAGTTGGAACAGCATAGCACTGGGATAGTGCAGTCAGTTAGATCATAGTAAAAGGATACCAGGTGTACTGGATGGGAAATGACAGGCTGTCAGAAACACATCGTACGTCCCTTTGAGATGTACCGCTGACAGTTCTGACATTTTTACTTCATGATTTTATAAAAGTAACATTTGGAGGAATTTGGTGAACCTGTTCTTTTTCACATATTTTCTGATGTATTGATGTTTGTTCTATGCATGATAGATTATCTTTGCAATAAATTCTGCTGTCTTTTATGATTTATTTTTGTGGGGAATTCTGTGGAATTATGCCTTTTTATAAACTAAATTGTCTCCAGCTTTGGCTGAAACAAGCTTTACATTATCTGTAATATAATTATCTAACTGTAGGTAACCTGTATTGTGTCACTATTTTTGTTACATGGTTTCTTAAACCTTGAGACAATTCCTTTTGATTTTAATTGTTTTTATTATTGTTCCAACTTGTCGTTACTTGCAGCAGAAAGCCTACTAGAAGATCTCAATCTTGATCTTAGCATGTGCCACCGCTGTTTTATTTTTAACATATTTTTTTCAATAAGTAGTCTACAGCTGTGAAAGCAGGACTGAAGCTTAATGCCATGAAACATTTGGTCATCCATTTATCTTAACAGTTGGACTGTGTGAAATTTTTGAAACTTACTTTGTTATTAAAAGGATGCTACCGGTGTCTGTTGTTCATAAAGGTCCTCTGAAAGCTTTCCTTCCATGTAGACTTTATCTTTTGTATTTGAGGTATCTGCATATTTGTCTTCTGAATGTAGTTGAAATTAGCATTGCTATTTTTATTTCCTCATTTGTTTGACAACAAAAGAAATGTTATGACTAGAAATAGCAACTATTGATTTTAACTTCCCATTGTGGGAGCAAACAAGTGTGGCTTTCTAAAAGAAACAGGAGCAGCGAATGCATTTCTGTTTCTGCCTTAACTATTAAAGTAGACAGCTTCAAGATTTTCTGCTTCTGCTGAAGTATTTGACAGCTTGATAACAAAATGTGTATAATAATACAAATAACAGCCTGTGTTGCTGGTGTGGTGGGGTTTTTTTGCATTCCCATTTTGATTAAAGTTGTAACTGATATGCAACACTCTTTCAGGGTACATCTGTACTGCTGTCAGCAGTATCACTCAGACTGAGATAGCTGAGATAGCTTTAAATGAACTGGCTCAGATATTAGGAAAATATCTAGCTGTGACAGTAGAGTTGAGTCCAGTGTAATTTCCTTGATGGAGTGAGGACAGGAAGATCTCTGGTTCCTTCCAGTTTAGGCATTTGCTGTAATTTAAGAGAATTGGTTAAGCTATTCCTCTGTGAATATATTTTTGAAAGTCATGGTTTTGTAAAGCTTTGTACTGTAATGTCAAACAAATGCCAATGATATCTTCAGCCAATGCAAGGGCTCATCCCAAAGGACAGACTTATTTCCCTTCAGGAACACTGGTGCTAATTTCCATTTCTCTGTTTCAACATTTTGCCACTCTGGGAAGGCCCTGACCAAAACTGCAGGTGGTAGGACATTTTTCCTGGCAAGGGAGTCCACGTGGAGTTTGGGGTTTTGAGAGAGAATTCTTCCTCATGGCACTAGTCACAGGCTTTTTTGCAATTTACTCTTTCACTCTATTATTCTGCTGCTGATAATTTCTGTTTCATGGTGATTTGTGAACACTGGCTGAGAGATTAAAGGAATATCTTATTCTTTTGTTTTAGAATACCTGATTTTGTATTTTGATTTGAAGCTGTTGACAAGGGATGTGCAAAGTATTTGAAGTAATGTGCTGAACATCCAGAAACATTTTACGCATTCAAAACAGCTAAAAATTCTTTAAGAGAAAATAGAACAGTAACAAAGAGTTCTCAAGTAGTAATCTCTATTTAAATAGGTTAAGTCTTCTACTGGGAGAGTTCATTGGTTGGACTGTTTTGACAAATTTTTTCCCAACACAGGAGGGTAGTGTTACCAGAATTAAATCACCTTGGATTACTTCAGTCAATCAGTACAGTCAACAGCAAAATAAATAGCAAATTCTTTTATGCTAGTGAACACATACCTAAAAAAACATCCCTTTGACTTTTCAGTGGTGGTTAAATCAAAAGACAAAACAGTGTTGATACAAAGTAATTATAAGCTTTTAATCATCTCTGTGAGGAGGTTCTGCCCAAACAGAAACTTTCTACAAATACAGCATCTTCCAGATGAATAATGGACTTTCCCTACTTTTGAAAATGAGAGAAACATTAATAATTTTAAACATTAATTTTCCAAATTTTGTATTTTCTCTCCCATAGTTCTTCATCAGTCATTTGGAACAGTTTTTCTTTTTATGTGATACCTGTTATCTGATACCTGCGTTTGTTGTAGTGAAGTGGTGCCACAAACCTGTCCTTACCATGAGCAGTAGGAAAGCAATGCATTGGCAGGGGTGTTGCTGCTGGGGATATCATTGCAGACAGTGGGTGATGGAATGGTGATGTGGGAAGCATTCACCTTGCCATGTAAACTGCCAGATATTGATGTGCAGATTACAGAGCCTTATCTGCAATGCTGAGTTGCCACAGCTCAAATGTCTCAAGTTTAAACTGCAAAGTTTAGTTGGTTAAAGAATATGCTTCGAATGCTAGAGGACCTTTAAATGTGTTGAAAGAGGTTATAAGTGACTGAGTGAAAGGCACACAGAGTTATTTTAAAATAGTTTTTTGTAAACTTATGCAGCTTGTTATATTACTGTAATACAATACTACATACTCAGACTTCAAGTTTCCCAGAGGTCATTCTTGCTGTTTGAAATTCAGAGAATGAGATGAGCCTTAGCATCAGCATGGTAAGTGTGGTGGTCCTTACAACAAAATGTGTATTAAAAAGTTTAATACTGCAGTAAGCCAGATGCACAATGGAGGCAGGAGAAAATTCCATTTTCGACAAGGTTTTTCTGATGTGATGAATGTTGCCTGTTCTTTTCACAAAACAGTGAGGAATTAGTTGGGGTAAGATTCTTGGGAGTTGCTTTCCAGAATGCTTAAATTTTGGCTATTAACCTATGCTTACAGCACAAGATGCAAGCAGGGGGAGGAAAAGAGGTCTTCTGATACACCTTTATTTGCAGGGCTACTGGTATGGTCTTGAAAGTTGGAGGAAAGTCTTGCAGGAGGTTGAGAGTGTTATGGAAGGGTCTTTGTTCAGACTTGCACTTGGACTGTAATCTCAGAGGATAAGCTGGAAAATGGCTTGACGAAAACAAAACCACTATACCTTGAATTTTATTATGCTTTTCTTCCTGATACACTGCTGAATTCCTCATGCTATACTGATAAAGTCCATCTGGCGTGGTATTTATAAAATCTTAACATTTTGCCTACAAATTGCTGTCAGTAAGGTGTTGACTGACTGACCAGCAATATGCCCTTTATGTAGTGGTGAAAAAAAACAAAGTATCCTGCGTATTGATATCCTGAGAGAAACAGATAAGCTGGTATTAATTCAGTTTCCAAAACATCAATATTGGTTATTCTTTCAATTCAGCTCTCACTACTTCTATAATTTCTCTTATTCAACAGGTTCCTAACGCCACTGGTCACTTTAGGAAAGTATTAATATTTTCCCTAATTATTAAATAATATTTTTCAGTAATTGTATGCTGTTACCACAATCAGTTATTTATTAATTTGAGGGTTTGTTGGTTTTTTTTTTTCCCTAGCTAGGACATGCAGCTTCAATTGTGTCAACATTACTGACTGTAGGAGTCTTTTTTTATACTGCATTAACTATTGCTAGTAAAACCAAAATATCATGCTGCTAACTATCTGAAGGAAGCCTTTGATTACTTCATTCCTGTTTTTCTGATGAACCATTGTATCTGAGACTAACTTCTTTACATTTGGGAACAATAATTTGTCATATTAAAGTATATGTGAACGTACTCTAGTACTTAACTAGAGGGGGAAAAAATACCCCGTCGACTAGATGATGTTTGTGCTCTCAGACTCATCTCATCAGCCTTGAATGTTGTAATTCAGCTGGTCCCAGAGCTGTGAGTATACCTTACAGTTTGGCAGCAGCAGGGGGAGCAGTGTAGCTTTATTTGGGGGCTCTCTTTGACCAAAACTAGAGTTAGTATATTGGTAACCCAGAGCAACACTGCTCAGGCTCAAAAATCAGCTCATGTTAGGAAATCTTCCACTGAGGTGAGCTAGAAACATCATTCATCAAGCTTTGCCTTACTGCAGTCCCGAGGCCCACAGATGTGTACTGAGTAAATTATGATCAGGTTTTACTCAGACTTTTTTGGTGTCCTGGTTCAGAATCAGGTCAAGCCAGTTTGACTCACACTCAGGAGGCTGGAAGGGATCTTTGGGACATGATCTGGTCCAGCTGCCAGCTCAGAACTGAGCCAGCACTGAATGCAGACTGGGCCTTTTGCCCAGTTCATTCTTGAAAAGGTGCAAGGGTGGACATTCTTGTACCTTTCTGGGCAACCTATTCTAAAACTTAATTATCTTCATAGATAGTTTTTCTTATGCTGTCCTATGCTAATATATTGTAGTTGCATTCCAGCTGAACAATTCTATGACCACTGTCACATGTTCCCCTGCCATGCACCTCTGTTGAGAGTCTGCTTCATCTCACACTTCATAATGTGCTTTGACACCTCACTTCATTGCCTACAGATTCTATTGTAAAACTAGGGGGTTTTCCACTGGTTTTGGTCAGTGACACAATAAGGAAAATACCAGTTTCTTCTATTTTTTGTTAGCTTGTTGGTTCATTGTTGGTCCATGCTCAGTTTATTATCCCCTATAACATGTTCATCCTTGTATTTCCCACAAGGAACTACCTTGTGTATTGCAAATATATGGACCTTCCCTGAAATAGGAGTGTGTATCATTGAGTTGCAGCAAGTATCTTGGCTTTTTATTTTTTTTTTAGGTTAGGGAAACAATGCAGACAGTAAATTTGAAAATGCAATCAAGTACAAGGAGGAAAGCAAACAGCATGATAATGTGTATGTGTGCTTATAATATCTTAAGCAGAAACTGGTTTTAAAAATTAATTACTGTGCAGTCTAGTATCATGTTGGTCAAATCTAGATTCATGGATTTTTTCCCCACCTCTGTATTTCTATTGTCTTTACTTGTAAGTTAATTTAATTTTGTGTTGAACATAATATGTCACTATGCTTCTGCTGGATTTAAGGTAAAAATACTATTTTCCATGTATCTGCCTAGCTTTTCTCTAGTGTAAATGTGCTAGGGTATTGTGTTGCTGCCATATAATTATAACTGTGTTTCATTTTTGGCATTTGTTGAATTAATGCCTTGCATACTTCCTCAAACCAAAAATGTTATTTACAAAAGTTAGTGACATAACAAAATAAACCTTTAAAATCATATTCCTATACGTTTCTGTGTTCAGGAAGAAGACCAAGATCAGGATGCCCTAGGTGAAAAGAAGGTTCTTAATCGGATGTTTCTTTCTCCTTCCCAAATCGCTACTTTGTCAGAACAAAATATAGAAGAAGCTCAAATGTAAGTGGCAATTTTAACAGTGCTAGAACCAATGTAATAATGAAATAAAAATTGCAGACCCTTATATTTATATTTTGTGGTTATATCATTAGTCCTTTTGTTGTTTGGTTAAATCCTTAATATTTGTTATGATTCTGAAATAATCTGTTGATCTCTGATTTACTATATTTTACTGTATTTCCTCTTGATTTTTCTTTTATTTCCTTTTTCTTTAATTGATATTTCACATTGATAATGTTTTTTAATTTGCCATAGTATTAAATATGCTGTTAATGAAATGCCCCTGTACTCAGCCCGGGTGAGGCCACACCTCGAGTGCTGTGTCCAGTTCTGGGCCCCTCAGTTTAGGAAGGAGATTGAGGTCCTGGAGCAGGTCCAAAGGAGGGCAACCAGGCTGGTGAAAGGACTCCAGATCAGATCCTATGAGGAGAGGCTGAGGGAGCTGGGGCTGTTCAGCCTGGAGAAGAGGAGGCTCAGAGGAGACCTCATCACTCTCTACAACTCCCTGAAAGGAGATTGGAGCCAGGAGGGGGGTTGGTCTCTTTTCCCAGGCAACTCTCAGCAAGACAAGAGGGCATGGTCTCAAGTTGTGCCGGGGGAGGTTTAGGTTGCACATTAGAAAGAATTTCTTTACAGAGAGGGTGATCAAACACTGGAATGGGCTGCCCAGGGAAGTAGTGGATTCTCCGTCCCTGGAGATATTTAAAAAGAGACTGGATGTGGCACTCAGTGCCATGGTCTAGTAACTGCAGCAGTAGTGGATCAAGAGTTGGACTTGATGATCTCTGAGGTCCCTTCCAACCCAGCCAGTTCTATGATTCTAGGATTCTATGTCTAAGATGTGAATAAGAACAGACCAATACTACACTTTTTTAACACTTGATAACTTTTTTGCTGAAACATTAAGATTCTATACTTCAACATGAGTTACTGAAACATCAGCAAGGTTTTTAAAGTTCGGAAGGGACAGAAAGTTTAAGAAGGTGTTAGTAGGTAGCCATTGTGTTGCACTGGTGAGATAGGAAGCACTGAAGATTTCTGATGTAAGCCCATCTTGCCTTTCCTGTAACAACACCCTGCCTTGTTACTAGTGCTTAATAGCAGCTAAATTTAGGAGGCCAGGAGTGCAACTAGACACTCTATAGTCTTGTATTTTCAAGATAGGATTTTTCAGAAATGCTCAAATTATTTAGGAGCAGTTGTGCCCACTAGCAAATTCATGGTTAATTGAAAATGAAATGAGTGATCCTCCGGACTAGATTAGAGGGTGGAGGTGGAAAATAAAATTTGAAACTTGTCCCTCTGAAGAGATAAAGCATTTAATAGAGATTAAAATGTTATTCCTGGAATAGATTTTCTTCCTTCCATGTGTCACCACTCTGAGGGCAGGGGGGAGGTTATTTCTATTATTTTTTGTTAAGAAAACTGGAAAGAATTTTTTTCCCCATCAAATTATAATTAAAAAAAAAGCATTTACTGTTTCCTCCTGCATGATGGGCCTGTTATTTTAGTGGAGACTGAAGACCACAATTCACTGGAGACTAAAATGTGCATAAGGAGACAAATTGTTGTGAAAGATTCTCATTAAAAGTTATTGAAAGATCATATATAGTTATTTGTAGTCTCAGGTGGTTACATGTGTATTTATATATATACACAGAGTACACAAGTGGATTGTAAAGTATATACTGCATCTGACTGAAAAGAGGATAGTTACAGGGTATTTTGTGCACTCTAAGCAGTTTATCAGCAGCAGTGCACCATATCTGTACAAAAGAGCAGTTTGAAGGCCACAGCTAAGGTTAGAAAATCAGATCAGATTCAGGATGAGAATTTTGATGTCTTGCATTCCTGTCTATCATGGAGTTTTGTGTTGCTGTCTCTCTGCGTAGGACTTGAGCACCTTCCGGGAAGGAAGAAATAGCAGTCAGGGTAGCTAGGACATCCAAATGCCCCATCATTTTCCAGTCATTTATAGATCCTGTTGTCAGTGACATGCCTTTGAGAATAGTGAAAAGATGAGTACTGGCATTGTTAGCAGCATCAGAGAAAATCTAAATCCCTGAGAAGCTCTGATTATGAAAACACAGAGTTGGCAGAAGCTTCAGAAAGAGAGGATATGGACTGTTTCAAACCTTGGAAAGTTCAGCTGGCCACATTCCACTTCTATTTCAGTCCAAAGTTAAGTGTTTTTAACTGACTTGCATGTGTACAGGCATACCAATTTGTCCTGTAGAACAAAGGAATACATGTTTTAAACAAAACTGATTTAATTATATGCTTTACTTTGTTAGTTATTGAGTCTTTAATTAAAAAAAGAAACTCATCTTATTTGACAGAGTACGTCTACAGGCTTGGTGAAAACCCTGAGAAACTAATAATGGTTGCCTATCAGTTGGTCAGATATTAACATCATTCTTAGGAAGGAATGAGAGCACGGGGGGAGACTTTTTCTCTTTTACATGGGAGTAGAAGTTTTGGTCACAACTGGCACCTGTACTGTCAGGTACAGTTAAGGAGCCCAGAATTGTTTTAATGTGGAACTTAACCACCTGAGATGTGGCTGAGGTTATACTGGAAGAACTGCAGACTGAAGTCCTAGCCCTAATCCCCTCTCTTCAGGTGGAAAAATGTGCACAATTATGAAAAACATGGAAAAATATGCACAATTATGAAAGACATCACTAATTCTATGTTTAGATATAGTAGGCATAGATGTTTTGGCAACAACGTGGTTTCCTAGAAGGAAGTGTATTTTTTAATTACTTTTCAGGTTACAATAAGTGGAAAAATTTTCACAGTGTGCCAGTAATATAGGATGAGACTCTTAAATATCTCAACCATTATAGAAGTAGAATTTAAGCTTTCAAATATTTTTGGTACTTTCAGTAACTTTATATTACTTACAATAA
This sequence comes from Calypte anna, assembly GCF_003957555.1. Classification (NCBI taxonomy): domain Eukaryota; kingdom Metazoa; phylum Chordata; class Aves; order Apodiformes; family Trochilidae; genus Calypte; species Calypte anna. Next base: position 10,056,846 of record NC_044252.1, read on the forward strand.
TCTTCAGTTGTCATTTTTCTTCAGCATCTATGTAAAAAATAATCCTGAAAGGGAAACAAGGTCTTTTTAGTACTGTGAAACCATCTCAATCAATGTGAAAGAGTGGCAGTAGGAAGTAGAGACTTATCATTCAGTGTCATCTACAGACCCTGTCCTGAACAAACACTGACTATTCTCTGGGGCTTACAGCTGGTTTTCTCTGTTTTTTTGTAATGCTTCTCATTATTTCATTAATTACCTTAACATTTATATAGTGCCTGTTGAAACCCAGAGGTGTGTGTTTACTTTTCTCAGTTGATCTGTCTTCTAATCATAAACCTTCATATCTACAAATTGACATAGCTGAGTTCCAGGAAGATCCATGCACATATGTATAGTATGATAACAGTATATATTCTGGATTGAATTACTAACAGATTACAAGCAGAATAAACAACAAAATTAAACTTTGAAATCTGTGATTCACTTTTAAATTTCATTATTTTTCTCTGCAATTTCTTCTAGAAAGCTGGGAGAGTTTCTCAATTTTAAACAAATGTCTTTGAAAGAAGCTATTTTGCTAGATTATTATACAGCAGGATTTTGCTGGGCTAGAGAAATGAACTTCAGTCTTGTACAGCTCTCAGGATTCATGGATCTATTAAATTTCCTGTTGGAGAACATCAGTGGTAAGTATGATTTAAAACTGTAAAATAAATACCCTAAGTGGAAGGCAAAAATGTTTTCTGGTCATTTTAATCAAGTGTTATTTAATTACAAGTAATTGTAAAATTATTTATTTTCCTCTTGAATGTTAACATGTTATACCTTGTACCTGATAATAATTCTTATTGGCGATGTTTAACTTTGGCTAGGGAGAACTGTAGGCTTTTTAGCAGAGTATCTCTCATTCTTTGTTTGTACAGCGTGTGCTGCAAAAGGTCTAGGTTCTGAAGAGAGTTCATCTTTGCTATGGTAAAATAAATAATAGTTACAGTACAGTGAGAGCAAAGAACTCCTAAATCCCAATTCCAGCTGTCTCAGTGGCTGACTCACTGTTGCCTTGGGCACATTTCTCTGCTGTTTGAGATATTCAGTACATCCTGTAGCATTACAGCTGGTGAATTACATTGATTTTATCCTTAGAGGTCAACTCTTAGGCAGCTTTCTATATGGCAAAGGCTGAATTTCTGGCACAAAATATATCAGTTAACTAAAGACTGGTGAGGGAAGTGAACTGGCATCACGGCCAAAAATGAAAAATGACAAGGAAAGGACTGCAGCTCCTGTGACTACAAAAAAATTAGCAACAAAGCATGAAGCCTGGCTCTGATGGGAACAGAATCACCAGAAAAATGGTAGCAGCATCCCCTAAAACCCATTTTTCAGAGATCACAATGATTGCTTAACATTCACTTTCAGGGTGGTTATGTTGAGAAAAGTCCATCCCAGAGGTAGAGTGCAAGGACACAGCAGTTCCATTCAAAGAGAAGATGAATATTTACCATCAAGCTCATAATAGTTGTTATACTCTTTCATTGTCATTTAATTGAGGGGCCTTTCAGACTTGGAATTTTGACAGAATATGTACGTGCTTTATGATCATTGGAATTCCAGTTGTTCTTCCTGTCTCCAGTGAGAAAATATCTTAACATATGCTAACTATATTAATATAACAATGGAGAAGAATGGAAACATGTCAGAAATTAGTTTTATGAGACTCTATGTAGTGCATGTGTACTAAACATTACTATTAAATCTGACTGGTGTTTTTAGGGAATGTGATCTTAGTTGCTTAAAACTTGGCCAAACTTTAACTCTTTAAGCTGAAATTTTCCATAGTAGTGTCTGCCTCTGATTAATTTTTATATAAAAAATTACAACTAAAGCAGTTCAGTGGGCTTGCAGACAGAGGCTGTGGAAAAATTGTATTATTTTTGCCTTTTTTTTTTTTTTTTTAACTGCTTTAATACCCCTAAGCTTCAAAGAAAAGACATAAGGTTTGGCAAGCAATTCCTGTGAATTTGCTTTTTGCTGTCCTGTAAAAATACATTTGGATTTGGCTAAGACATATGGCTTTCAGGGAAAGAAAATGCAATTTGTAAATGCTTACAAGAGACTTACCATTTTTATTTTTTTTTTCTTTTTCTTTTTCATTTCTTTTTTGACAGCTAAGTTCCCAAAATAATCCTTCTTTTAAAGTATGCTATAGCCCAGGGCTGAAATGAATTTCGTTGTAATTACTCTTCTCATCTAGTGCAAGGTCCAAGGCCAAATGTTTCAAGTAAGACCAAAATGCTGATGTTTTATATTAATGGACCCTTCCCTGCAATGGACCCAAGTAGCCTGGAAGATTAAGCTGATTTTCCCGACGTAGCAAGAAAGAATGGATTTAGAAGGAAGGTAGAGGAAACTTATTTAAGTCTGGTAAAGGAGAGAGGAAAACTGACATTTGGAAGCTGTATACTTTGGTTGCTTGGGAGCCAAAGTCAATTACTTACATAATTTGGTTCATCTTTTATGCATTGAGAGTAAAGTGCTCCTTACCTCACAGAAATAGTGTGAGAGCCTCCCTGAGATGAGAGAGAGAGTTGGGGTTCAAAACCGGTTCTGCAGGAGGAAATTTTGGACTAGCTGGTGGCAGGCCTGGGTGTTGTGACTTCTGATGATCTTGTCATGTGTCCTCACTTCCCTTCTGTGATATTTCTGGTTCTATTACTCTTTCTCATTTCCCATGGCTTCTATTCTATTTCCTCCATATTCTCTGTATTTCTTTCTTGCTTCCATTATGGTTGTTTATATTGGGCTGTTTCTGATACTGAAAACTGCAGTGAAATTTTCTTGCCTTTGATTGCTATACCACTAAAGGGCAAAACTATAAAGACCAGAATCTTGTAAGTTTTTTAATCTTTTTTTTTTTTTTTTTTGTACAAAGAACCATGGAGCAGATCCATAGAGATTTAAAACAATAAGGAAAATAAATCTATTTCACCACTGCTGGATATTTCCCTGTTTTCTACTCTAGTTTTTTTACACTTAAGACAAACAAGTAAACTGTGTTCAAAACTTTTTTTAAACTCCATGATGGCTCTATTGATGGCACATACTGTGCACAAACCAGAAAGATTAAGCCTTTCTTTTTAAAGTTCATCAAACAATGTATTTCAGATTTTCCTTGTTAAGACACTGAGCAAAAAGAATTTATTTTTTAATTCAAAGCTCTTTGGGCATTTGGTTTGAGCTCCAGGGTAAAAATGAAAAATAATTCTCTATTTTGAGGGGTACAAAATTGTTCCCAAGTTTGATGACACCCACAGAGTATTATATGTCTTCGTGTTTAATCAGTTATGACTGTAAACACTCAGAAAACATGATTACCCTTTTTAACATCTGTTCCTGTATTATCATTTTATATTGATTGTAAGGGGCATGGTCAGAAGGACAATCTTTTACAGTACATAAACAGTAGTAAAGGTATTTTAAAGCTAAACTTACTGCACAGCTCAAGTTTACATACTATCCTGCCTGTGGTTATCTGCATAAGAGGCCAGGCTCTAGCATCTTAAACACCCATTATTGTGATCCTTACATTATAAAGGTGAATTACTGATTTTGAGATGGAATTTCAATGCACATTATATTGATAAGAATAAAGGCAATGGATGAAAATGTTTGACTACTGTTGCTTTTTGAGTTTCTAAATGGCTCCTAATGAAACTACTTAAACTTTAAGAAGTCTTATAATTAAAATGGACCAAAAAAACCCCACCCCACACTGCTGTGTTTACACTTAGTTTCATTTCTTTGGGTTTACTTCACAGACAAACATATGACCTTAGGAGAAAATTTAAAAGAACTTGGAAAAGCAATGTCTGGAATAGGAGACACTGATTCAGAAGGAAGTGGTGACTTGACTTTCTTCAGCATTGAGCAAGCCAAAGCAATCATCGATTACTTGAATGTCAGGTATTTATTTCTACAGGATAAGTAATCTCTTATTCAAATAATGTTGTAGTAAATTGGCTGATAAAATAAGTTCAAATTATTTAAGTGAACTTGTTCACAGTGTGCCAAAATACTGCACACAGTAAACTTTAAAACATTAAAAATAAGAAAGAATATGTAAGTAGCAGTAACAATCTGACCTCAGTTGTCAAAGCCAAGGAAATAAATTTAGACTGGAAGTTTTTCAAAATGTGAAATTATGCTGAAAAGCTTGAGTTTTATTTTGGTTGATAAAGGGAAAGGGGAAAGTGGTATATAGTGAATATTCTTGGTTTGCTGTTAAAGCATTCTATTTTTAGATTCTAGTTGAACAAAATCCTCTGTCTTGCCTATAACTGTTTGTCCTTGACAGCTCTAGTAGACTTTTTAAGTGTTTAAAGTTATGTACTTTGGAGAATTAAGGCTACAGCCATATGGGAGTAATAAAAATGTTGAATTTCAGAGTTAGCAGAAGGTTAGTATCTACACAAAAAAATTCATGACAGGTCTCAGCTTTTAAACATTGACACAGAAAGATGCAAACAGCAGTAGTTCCATCAATTATCTGAGAAAAAAGGTGTCTGTTGGCAGCCAAACACACCTCTCCATATATAGTCTTAACTGTACCATGACATATACAGACTTTTTTCCACTGAAGTGCCATAGCTGGGGACAGTGGCTATACTCATGCACTACTGTTTCCAGTGCACAATGGACAGAATGAGTCAGAGGTCAGAATATCTGCCCTGAGTCATGTTTGGAGGAGATTTTGTGGTAGGTGGGCATGAAGAATGAGTGAGGTCACAGCTGATCTATACCTAGAAGAGTTGAGCATTATCTGACTGTTGCTAGAAAATTCAACATGAGAAAGAAGGCGTTTTTAGAGTGTTTTTCTGGATGCAGAAAAGTATCACTGATTTATTTTTTTGTTAACTTTTCATGGAAAATATAAAAAAATTCAGATTCTTCCCATACAAAATGAGAACATCTCTTTAAATCTTAAATTTCTGTAGCCAAGGCAAACCAATGTCATGCCAAGTTAGCCCTAAGCTAAAGTTGGCATTTAAGATGTCTCACTCCATGTCTTTTACTGCTCCCTCACTGCCTGTGCTTTCTGTGTATTTATATGGAACAAATGTTCTTTCCAAATAGTATGTCTGTAGCTATTGTCTAAATTATGCATGGAAAGAAAACTTGTTCATAAAGTAATACTTTCAGTGTTGCAAGAAGTTCATCCAAGAGATTAGATGTGCCATCCTACTACCATTGAAGTATTGACTAGGCAGGGATACAACCAAGACATAAGACTTCTTCAGCAAAATGGTATTTTGAAAACCAAATATGTTTTATGTTCAGATTGCTCAATTTAAAGAATTACCAAGAATCACAGAATGGTTTTGGCTGGAAGGGACCTTAAATATCATCTAGTTCCAATTTATTGCAAGTATGTGCTGTTGTGAGGTCATGGATGTACCCACAGACTGAAATATATCATGTGCAGTAGTCTATCATTTCAGTAATTTTAATATTTTTTTCTACATAAGAACAGAACCAGCACATTTCTTATGTGGGTGTATTTTGAACTTTAGGAAAGTCCTTATTCACAAATACTTGTCTGGGTTTTAGTACAATTCAAATTAATGTATTACTTCAACATTTTTTATTGTTTTCCCTTTTAAAATTTTATTTTAAATAATAAGCCTATAGCTCTTTTCCTACCCAAGATAGTATGACATGTTTTAGTTCAGATCACATTTTTACAGATGAGCTATTATGAACCCATGGGATTTATAATAGAAATGGGGACAAATGCTTAACTACATTGGCACAAACTGTGCAGCAACAGTAATGACACCTTCAGGTTTGGTGGAAGGTGACAGTTAACATCTTTTTATCTTGTCTCCTTGGGCAAGCACACATCAGCATAGCTCTTGACATTTTCTTTCAGGAAGCAGTGGAGCTAGGGAAATATGTCACTGTTAATCACCTTCAGATTCCCATATGACATCATAAGAGAGTCTATTCTAAACAAGCTTAATTGCAAGAGTAAGTAATAATTTCTAAAAATGTTGGTGCAGAGTCTTGAGATAAAAAGAAGAAAGTGTTTTATGTAGTGCCTGATAGAGGAAAGAAGATTACATTTTTGTTTTGAAAGAAATGCTGATGTATAATTTATGTGATTTGACATAAAGGGTATTAAATGGAAGAATTCTTTTCTTGAAACAGGATTAAGGGTACTGAGTTGAACAGTTCTGTTTAAAAATGCCAAAGTAATGACTTCAATTTTGTGGAATATTATAAATTACCTGTACTTGTAACATAGTCCATGAAGATTTTCATAACACGTCTTGAGGGGAAAGGGAAGAGCTGATTTTCAGATGCTGTAAATCTGTCTCCTTTCCAAGGCACTGGAATAAAAAAAACTTAAAATGTTAAGTTCTGCCAGTGCAGTTTGAAAGATATAGATCTTATTTCTTGTGTATCTGATATGTTCATAAAATGTTTTTTTCCTTTTTTAAATAGTCCATGTTAGACTTTTACCAGATAATAGGGGACATGAGGAGAAACAAACTTTCATAAACACATACTTTCATAAAGTGATGTGAGTCATTTCCCGGTTAAGTCCTGAAGTCTGCTTAAACACAGTTCCTGTATTTCCACAAAAACATGTCAGGAATTCTTTGGTGAAGTACTAAAATAAAAACGTACTGCAAATAAAATGGCAAATATTGTAACAACTTAATTAATTGTATAAGTGCTTTGGATTTGGGGGAAGGGAACTTGTAGTTTATGACAGACAAATTTCTTATGGGAGTTTGTAAATAAATTTTGTTTTTAACTAATGGTAACTGAATGACTGAGTTAAATGTAACTGTAGAATAAAAATTTTATATGACACTTAAAGAGCCAAATGTTCAATGAGGCTGCCATAATACTTCACACCAAATTAGGAAATGCATCTCTACATATGTGCAAAAATGTCTATGCCTATTTGTTAAAAATGTATTTGTAGGTTTCAGAGGTGCATTTAACTGCTGGAAGAGGTGCTCTTGTCAAGTAGGAGAGGGAGGCCACCAACCATTTTAGTCTCCTAATTCTGAGCTGCTTCCATGGGCTCTATAAAACCATTGCTGTACTTCAGTTGGCACTTTACTGCAGACCAGGGGTGATGTGCTCTACCTTAAGCAGTGATATTTTGTGCAATCTCTAGTGCTGTGGCAGTAAGTACCAGTGGAAACTTAGGGAAGGACAGTCAGCCAAAACAGTGTATTCTGAGCATCCACTCCTATGGCTCATTTCCCAGAGCCACGACTGGATTTCAGACACCACATCCCACTGCAGCAGCCTCTTTGCAGGCAGCTGTCTGGCGAGGCCCTTCTGCTGGCTGTGCTGGGGTGGGAGGCTGCCAGGTGGGAGCAGAGCCACAGTGCCATGGGGCAGCCAGCAAGGGTAGTGCTGTGTCTCAAAGGGCAGCCCTGCTGGGTTGTGTAGCTGAGCACTGGTATTGTGAATGCATTTTCATAGCAGTTGTGTGGTACCCTGCAGCTAGTAGCTGTGTCTTTAGGATTAGCTGAGTAAGTGTGTATGTTGGGTGTAGTAGGTGCTTTCATAGACCTATAGAAAAATTTGGTTGTAAGGGACTTCTGGAGGCCATGTAGTCTAAATCTCTCCTCCAAGAAGGCCTCAGTATTCCAGATGTGTCTTGCAAGTGAGGAGCATAGAGGTATTGCCCACCCAGTTAGTGGCTCTCAAAAGAAGAATCCATGTCCTATTGTTAGCCAGAAAGTACGGGAACCAGTTGTGAATGTTCTGTGCACCCTTTCATGGGTACAGGAGGCAGGAATGTAATAAACTCTTGTAACTATTCTTCACCTTGGACTTGCTGTGAAATCAGAACTTTGGTTTAAATCATGTCAAAATGACCTGGCAGGGGCCAGAAGTTCTGTATTGTGATTTTAAGAGAAGAAGTAATTGTAACAGATGGACTATGACCAACGAAACCTTTGATTAAACAAATACTATGTCATTGATCATTCAGAAAGGGGAAAAGGAAAGTTATTTAAAACACGTGAAAAGGAAAGCCATATGTATTTTAAGGAAGGTAAATATTTCAGGCCATTGAGAAAATTTACTGTAAGTTACTTCTGTCCTAATATACTCAACTCCAGTGTATCGATCTAGTTTTTTATCTTTTCTTTAAGAAAAGAGTACATTGGTTTTGAAACAGGGGCCTTGAGACAATAAATGCTTCCACTCTATCTGCTCTGGAGTCCCAGGATCAGACTTGTTCATCCCAGAATCTGAAAATTGATTTGGCTTGGTTTGCTTTTTGTCCACTATTGCTAATAGTAAAGGCGTAAGTATCCTGGTGACAAGTGTTTCAGGAATTCCTCTATTTCAGTGTAGAACCTTGTTTTCTCAGAGTTCAATTTCATACGGATAAAGTGGATGTATTTTTAAGTACCATACTGTATTTTCTAAAACCACATGATAGTAAATCCAGTAAAATAAATATTCTACATATGGTAATTGAAGTCAAACATGAATTTTTATTTAAAATTTGGAGTATTACCATGCTGGAGAGTGACTCTCCATTTAATAGAATTTTTAATATTGTTGCCTTTCCAAAGATTTACAGCTGTAATTGTGCTATTTTCTCTTGTTTCCCAGCTTATTTAAGTACTATAAGCAGTATGAATACCTCTTCCAGAGTGCGAGAGAAGAACATGTGATAAGTAATGAGGTAAGTCATTTATATAGATGGAACTCATTATACAGTTATTTAATGAATGAACTGTAGCATATGTTTTATATTGCTCAAAGCAACTTCATGTCAACATTAGTCCATTACTAACATAAGATGACTTACTAAAGAATACAAGTTGGAGGTTTCGATTCTCATATTAAAAGTAAATTTGGGATTTCAAAAAAGTGTAAATGCCTTGCTTGGCTAAGTTGTTCATTGTGTTAAATCGTGAATACTTTCACGTATGTATTTACAAGGTGATGCATGTAATTTGAATTAGCAATGTATGAGTCTGACTACTTTAAAATCAACAATCAAAATCAGAAAGGTTGTGTACCAAGCCCAGTCTGACCACAGTCCTAATATTTATGTATACATGTGTACGTACAGTTTAGTTTCCACTGTAGTCACTTGCAGTTAATTACACTGACTGTGAAGAATAAGCTAGATAGAAATTCAGGATTTTGAAAGCTTTCACAACAGTGCATTGGGTTGCCTGTGCACTTTTTCTATATTTTATATGAAAAAAATACATAGGAAAATTCACTGATGCAGGATGTGGCCTTTAATCAAATGAACAGATTCAGTTCATCAAATAAGCCTTCCCTTAGTTTGACTCTGCATTTGGAGGGTGCTGCAATATACTGAAGAAGATTTACATTTATAATGTATGTTAGGAGACAACTGGTTTCTCATAGAGACACAGTGGTGGAATTTTTTTGATGACACATTTTAGCTTATCAGTACACAGTGAACTTAAAGTTAATGCACCGGAAATTTTTCTTTGCACTTTAAGCTGATCATTTGGCTCTGTAAATGATGTGGGAAAATTTCTTCCACTGTTGCTTTTAAATAGCCAGATTATCAAAAAGAAAGACTTTTCTTGACATGGATGTAAATATTTGGAAATCATTAAATGGGTAAAAATTCCAACTATAGTGAAGTAAATGAAAAAACTGTCATTACACAAGGACTTCAGCATTACTGTGTTAGGGTTGTTATTTTATATTAGCTAATCAGATCAGTGGCTGGTTAGCACTTTCTAATTAGTAAAATTATTTTTAATGAGGCTTTGATTAAGTAATTTGTTGTGTAAATTTGGCTAATGTATCTTACCAGTTGTAGACTAACTTAAAAGAAATTTGTGTTTTCTTAAAATCCACTTCTGGCTGGCTGTGTTCAGTGTGCTCTGTCCCAGCAGCAGAAGAGTGGTTGCTCTGCACAGTCTGTCTGCTGCAGAGTGCCACCTCCACTGAAGATACCACCTCCACTAGGGAATGGCAGAAATGTGTTTCTATGAATTTCTTTGGTGATCCTCCATTAAAGGAACAATTATAGCTCCCACAAAAACCTTCATGACAGTTTTTAGTCATAACTCTTTTACCGCTATTTCTTACCAATGTACCCATTCAGTTTAATCCATCTGTTTTGTATTCTGAGTTCCATGGCAGGGAGTCTAATTTGTCCAGCCTAAGAAAAATGCCTAAGAAAATCAATACTTATTCTTGTAGAGTTGATTTTGATAGGGTGATGCATTGTTCTTCAGTAAGTAACAGCCTAAGGCATTGAAGCTTCATGTGCAAACTTAAGACATTATTTGCACTTGCTTCATGTGTTAAAGTGTGACAAGAAGTGAACCCAGCATAAACTCCAGGTTCTTTTGCTACGACTTTGTTATATTTAGATGTACTTATCCATAAAGGAGATCACTACCTTTTATGTTTGCAGTCCCTTAGACAAACAGCTTAAACTGACAAGTTGGGAAGGCCAGTGTGGTTTGATATGTAAAAGGCTATGACAGGAGCATGCCTGGTTGTGTGCTCTGCAGTGCTCAGGGAAGAGGATGGGGCAGCAGTTCAACTGCAAAGTTTGCATTCTGGAAGTAGATGATAAACCTGTGCTGAAAATCTGACTGCTGCCTTGCTGTGTAGATCAGTATCTCAGAAACAGAAAAGTCCATGTAGACACACTGTGACCTACAGCTGGAAGTGATCACAACTTTAAGCTGTTAATGTCTAAAAAGTTTTCTTCTAGCTCCAGCAATAGAAGTCTGTTCTTTTGGAATGGGAAATTGTAAATTGTCATGGCCAGATTTGCCCACATAACAAGAACCATGGTGGTTCAAGAGCTCCATTACAGTATTATCTCCTTTTGTAAATGAAGACTTTGAGACAAGTCAGTGAAATTACTTGCTTCAGCTGAAATGGCATGTTTTAGCTCAGTGAGTAAATTTCTGCTCCATATGTGCCCTGTGTATTATCTACTGAATAAAAGCCCAGTAGTCTGATGAGAAGTGCTGCTTCTTTAAAAGAGATAGGGCTGCAACAAATAAAAGCAGTACTTAGTGCTGCAATGGATATCCTTTCAGAGAAACCACAGTATGTGTTTTCCAGAGAAATCTTATACCAATGAATTGTAAACTCACTGGATTTTATTTTTTCTCTTGCACAGGCAATCAGGTTTCCTTTTTGATCTTTTGGTGCAGTTATTTCCAAATGACCCTGTCATTTCCTGTGTAGAATAAAATCAGACCAGAAAAGGGAAATGAGTCAAAACTCGCTTAGATTATACATACAATACCTGTGGCCATGCCACTTAACAAAATTTTATTTACTTGAATGTGGCATGTAATTAATGGAGCTTCAGAGTCTGATTAATATTCTGCATTTGATGCAGCTAGCTTAATTGAACCACATTGTAAAACACAGACAGTATTTAAGTCTGTTACTAAAAAAGTAACAAATGCCTGGCCAATTTAAATGTATTTTTAAGGTGGATAAAGCCTTTAAATGTAACTGCCTGAGGTGATCATATTGCCTAGGGGAAAAAAAAAAAAAAAAAGGTTAAAATTGAAAGACATGAATGTTTGGTTAGATGATAAAACACACATCGTACATCTAACCTACTTTGACAGTATTTAAAATTTAAAGCTTCCTTTTCCAGCTTTCAAATCCCTTACATCTCCTTCATTCCAGATCTACAAAGACCTATATGTTTTATGTATGCATGAATACCTGTTAGAAAACATGACAGTACAAGGAATTACTGAGAAGTGCTAAGGTTGCCAAGAAAATTCATAGCTTTTTTCTGCTACTATTATGAGCAGTTCCCCACATTCAGAATGATTACAGAAGCAGTGCTTCAGCTGTTCTATGGCTGTGATCCAAAATAAAATACATGTAGTACTAAGATACCAGAGTTCCTCTGGAACATTGTAGTTAAAGATACTGGGTTTTTTCCTTTTGTCCATTCTGGAGGTTTTACTCTCTAGCTGTGATTTAGTACATTTATATTAGCCTACAATTTCAAAGAAAGCAAAAGGAGCAGAGACTAAATCTTGGTGTGCGGGGATTCAGTGGAGCAATTCCTATTAACACATGTCAGATCTTATAACAAAGGTTTAAATTGTTAATAACGTGACTTGTATAGAATTTTTTACTCTTTTCAGTTTCTATGTTCAGTTAATTTATTTTGTTTTGATAGGATGATATATTGCAGCACATCTTGTATTTTTTTTTCCTCACATACACAAATTGTACCTTATACTGCAGTTCGTGTTTTTCCTGCTCTGTGTTGTGTATTTTTAGATGGAATGAGCCTAAGGTCTTTTGGGATTATGTCTGCTTTGAAACATTTCCTAATAAAAATAATGTGGTTGGTAAATCTAGTTTTATTCCTAGTTGCCTTAGCCAGCCTGATTGAGTAATCTGCTATTTTATGGCCCAGATGACTAGCTAAGTTTGACTTCTTGAAATAGTAGAGTACAGTGTAATTTTCTTTAGAGATGTCAGAGTGGGTCAGGTTGCAATAAAAATATCCAAGATTAAGTTTAATGGCAGTGCAGATTCAGTATTATAGCAGTCACTAGATATCATCCTCTGTACTTTGAGTTCCAAAACAATTTCCATTAATGCCTTCTTTCCATGTACTCCTTACTTGCTGATATTATTAAGCTTTTGGACTATGTCTGGTTCTTTATCCAATTGTGGGCTGGGTGTTGGCTTTTTTTTTTTTTTTTTTTTTTTAAAGTTTAAACAAAATCCCTTCTGTGTTTGAATTTAAGGGGGCGTATAGGAAGAACATGCTGTTTGAAAGCCAATAAAGCTTTTTTCCTGGTGGCAGAAGACCTAAATCTGCAACTTGACTTTGCCTCATAATCCTCATAAGGTGTTGCTTATTTAGATTGCTTAATCAACCATTGTTCAAAAAAATTTGTTCAATGACTTCCTGAGAACTGCATTTTAAAGATGTATGAAACTAGGACTTTTCCATGAGTGTATCAGATCACACTAGAGAGATTCATTCCCCAGTTAATGGAGTGCATGCTTTTCAAACCTTGAAGGTTTCAAATATTTGTAATGCTTAAAAACCACTGAGTTGATTTTTTTGTAGCTTTGTTTTGTAAATATCACCATGGCAAAGACATCGGACTACTTTGAAGGAAATTAGAGTATAGGACTGGAAAGGACCTCTTCAATTCTCAGATCCAGTGCTGTGTTCTCGTAGGAAAACTTACATAATCCTCTTCAGAAACTTCTCAAACTCAGGTTTAAAAATTTAATTTTTTCTTTGTTCTTGCTATTGCAGTTAGAAAGCTGCCCTGGTGCCTGGTTTATGGAAGGATTGCAAAATGTCTAATTTCCATTCTAAATGTATTCATACAAGTTTATGTGCATTTGTCCTTGTGCCAATTTGTGCCAGTATTGACCCAGTTCTTATTCCATCCCCAGTGTTTCTTTTTCTAGTTTATAAAGAGACAGCAATCTTTTTGTCAGCCTTCATTTAGCTAAATTAGAAAAGCCAGCCTTCTCTAATAGTTGCTTTTAAGCTAAGCTTTGATACATGCATTCTTACATACCTATCAGCCTCTAGCCATCCTATTGGCCTTTTTCTATAATTGTTCCACTTTAAATCACTTTTGTTTGAATGTAAGTGACCAAACTGCACTTAATATTACTTGCTGAGATAAAAGCAAGGCCTTGTACAATATCAATGGCCCTTTCTTGTTCTCTGCTGGGAATAGCCTACATGATAGGTCCTAGAATCACTCCCACAGTTTATACGTGGATCATGTGGCTGTTTCTTCGTAGATCTGCTGTTCTTCTTCTCCTTTATTACTGTATTTTCTAGCTGAGGTACTCCCAGGGCACCGTAGGTTTTAAAAAAATTACATCCCTACAATGTCAAATCACAATTTGTCATTGAATACAAGAGTGAATATTCTGTGAGGTCATTCAGTCCCATCTGTGTGATATTCCTGTCCTCTCATGAATTGATCTTGTCTCTCACATTCCTTTTGTCGAGAAAATTGGTTATCATATTAAATAAACTATGAAATTAGTCTGGCATTGTGCACCTTTGATAAACCAATGTTATATCCTATTTCCACGTCCTTATTTTTTCCTTCAAAACAGTTTTTCAAACTTTTACTGCTATGAAGATCAAAACTACAGCTTCAGGAGTAGGGTAATAATTCTAGATTTATGAATATTTAAAACTAGTAAACTGGTATTTAGGCTCTTGATGTCTGAGGGGAAAATTTTTATGTCTGTTACAGAAGTGTGTAGTACCCAAGACTGGATTACTGAAATAAACATCTGGAGAGCCAGTGGGTTTTGTGACATAAATCACTGATATTTAGTCCTTTGATCTTGCAGTTTGCTGTGGCTATACCCAGAGAGATCTTGGTGGACTTGCAGTTGATCTGAATGAAAAGCAGAGTTTGTTGGAATTGTATGTGTTATTACTTGAAATATTTCAAACATATCTTACACAGTAGAAATCGTGGTTGTTTTGCAAAGGCTGTCTTTGGTACATTCAGTTGCCAGTACTGGAGATATTCTGACCTCTAGCAGTTTTGCATCCCTGTAGGTCACATGCTGGTGGTCTTCTATAGCTGTTTGAACATGCCTGAGTTTTGGTAGCTGAACTATGCTGCCCTGAAACTCCAGAGAATTATGGAATTCATAAGCTGGTGCTGAGAACTTCAGCAAATCTTTCTTTAGAGAATGATTGACAAAATGGTTTTTAAATTATTCAAAATCAAAAATTATTTTCTTAGGAAACATCAAATACAAAACAAGTCAGCTTTTTAATTCAGTAACACGCGTGAAGTCATGAAATAAAAAATTAAGACAAGAAGAATGCTGTGTAGCTGACTTAGGCTATGCCTTCAGTACACATTTTGGTTCTGACCCAGCCAGAATTTAAACAAGTACCTCTTTTTAAGCACTTGGGAACTTTTATTTCAATGAACCTATTCACATACACAGATCTAAACTGAGATGTAACTAGAAGTCACATTGCTCAGCACCCTGGAGGATGAAAAGCTGAAGACCCTAAAGCAAGAAAAAAAATTGAAGGTCATCAGAACTTTTTTATTGCAGTTATACAGTTGACAAAGCGTGGTATTTTTGACTGTGTGATATTAAATGGGAGAGGGGAAAAAAGTTGAATCACTGGTGGTAGAATATTTCTGAAATTGTGCAGCAATGAATATATATTCAAAGATGTGCTCTCTGAGTTTTTTAAGTGTTTACTTAGAAAGTGACTGGATTTCTGTATGCATGTGTATGTATGAAAAAATACATAGTTCTGATAACAGCAGTTGGCTGATTTTATTTGCTGGAATGCATGTCAACTAGAAATTGTAGGCTTTGACTGTGTATTATTAAGGACATCATCTTTCTGCTACTCATCAAAATGTTGTAAGATCCAAATGACTAAGTGCTCTGTAAGAAGACTTTAGTACAAGGTTGAAAATATTTATCAATCAGTATGTAAATGTCAGTGGAAGACAATGAGATTGTCAGAAATGTATTGACTTAGGGAAATTATGAAGTTCTTAAGTACCTGAAGGGTAGACTATTAGGATATGAATTTTTTTAACTTTTCTAGTATTCCTGAGCAGCTTACTCTGTTGATGGCCTTTGGGAGGTCTTGTAACTTTATTTGATCAGTATAAAATAGAGTAATTGGAGCTGAGCAAAGATCAGTAAGCTTTTTTTTCGTAGAAGATTCTGAGAATTTCTAGTTTAATTCCAGTTTAAAACAAAAACCAAACACAAACAGGCTTGCTATTCTTACATGTCTCTATTTAAGCTTCCTCACTCCAAAGCAGAGCTCTTGAAGGTTGTTTCAGAGCCCAGGCTTCATCTTGGTGCCATGCAGCATAGCTGGCTCTGCTGAAACAGGGTCCACTTGATTTTAGCTGGGGTCTGCGTGTGCCCTCATCTCTCCATAAAACATGTTGTTTGGAAACCAGGAATCTAGAAAGCAGGTTGGTAGGTCAAAAGAACTTTGTAAATAAGCTGGTGAGAACCAGGTAGGCTGGTGCTTGCATATTGGCAGAAAGTCATTTGAAAACTCTTCCTAATTTTTTAGATAACTCAAAGAATAACATTTGTAAGGAGTCTGCCAAAAAAAGTAAATATCTTATTTGAATTATCGCATCGTATTATGTCTGCTGAAAAACAATATTTTTTGGTAAATTCTTCCATGTAACCTAGTGTGGATCAAGGAGTTGATCAAGAAAGTACTGTTTCAGTATAGTTTGCTGGTTCAAATTTAGCTTTTTTTTTCTTTTATAATCATTGACCAGCAAGTACTATTTGGGTCCTTGCTGGTCCAGTGTGACTTACTGGAGACTGGTTTGCCAGAGCAATTGCCATATTTCCAAAATTTCCAGTGTTATTTTTGTTATTCAGCTATCAAAGATGCATGAACTGTTTTTCTACCCTCTACCTTCAGCTTTCTGTCATCTTGAAGATTATATTGTATTCATAAAAGTATCTGTGGAATGGCCAAGTAATGTGATATTTCATGGGACTGTATCCTGTGGGTTAATGTTTGTGTATCAAATTCATACATCTTGTGACCTTATGTTATGAGTAACATGTTGACCTTATTCATATTACTAAACAGCATAGTATTGCTTTGCTGTCATGATTTGTAAGCAATATATATTTTTATGAAGTTTTATAAAGGACAAATGTATTCAAAGTTTAAATAAGACAAGTTTTGCAGTTCTTTAAAGTCCATTTTTGAAGTGAAAACCAGAAAGTTTGTGTGTTTTCTAATTTTACCATGAATTTTACAATTTGTCATAATGTACAATGTATTTTTACTGAACAGTCATTGAATCTGATGTATCTGAATATTTAATTCATAAAATGTTCTTTTGATTTCCCATAAATATGCTAAGCTCAGTGAAATACAGCATTACTGATTAGAAACCTGAGTTTTATATGATGACTGGTTGCTATGTGAGGTAACTTATATTGCTACTTAGGCTTATTTTTAATAAACCTTAGCTAGGGAAATTGTTTAAATTTCAAAGAAAAGATAATAAAATGAGGGCATAGAATATTAATGTGAACTGTGCCTTTATTTTTTTTTAAAGCATTCAAAGTTAAATAGTGGTGGTCTGTTAACAATCTAGGGCTATTTGGCAAGTCTTTAAACTTACTCAATAATCAAAACATAAAAGGACAATGGAAACTTTTTACAATAAAAGAAAAAGGAGTTGAGTACAGAAACCAAACAAATTATTCTCTGCTTTTTCTTGGTAAGGAGGTGAACTTTATAGGAAGGGCAGCAAGCTCTGAGTTAGGGTTGCCTTTTCCTGTCTTTGTTATAAATTACATCTGTCTGTGAAGAATCCTCTCCAGTTACCTCTTTGTTCATGGCTATGGGGGGGTTGTACATGTCTATCTGGAATGAAGCAGAGAAAGACAGACTGGAGGGGAGCCTTCTTTTAATTTTACTGGGTTTTTTTATAATTAGGAAATGGCAATCCTTCACACTGATCTGCCTTTCTTACTAAATATTCAGGTGGATAGAATTCCTAAGATCCCAGCTGTGTAAATAGAATATTAACAAAAAAAGTGTTTTCTTCAACATTTGTATTATTTGTTCTTTGCTAGACTTTTGGAAGACTTCAACACCATTTAGGTTCATTGTTATAATTCAGAATGTTTTTATTAGGGCTTAAATGTGGAAAACATTTGACAAAGAGATGGACTTTATCCTAACATAATGCGTGATTCTTTACTGATAGTACTGGGAGGTACTGGAAGGAGAGTCAGATACAGGCTTAGCATGCTCCTCATATCCTCCTTCCCCCATATCTAGTGAGCACCTAAGAAGCTGAGATAGCCCATGTGTAGCTAGACAGATGGGAGTAAAGGGACCATGACCAAGTTCCTGTACAACTACTTTAACCATTTGATCCTGAGGCAGGAGTCACAGGTTGCTAGCAAGAGAGCAACAGGTGAAATTTTTTCCTTTCAATCCCCTTCTTCAGTGTAGGGTGGTGTCCAGCTTCTACCAGCTCCATCCAGCCTGCTAACTTTCATTATCTGATGTTCTGTTCTCCTCTATCTAATGCTCAGATGTTCCTATCTGTATTTTTCATCAGCCCTAAGTAACCTTACATATTCTGAGTCTCCTTTCAATCCACTGCATTGTTTATATAAGCTAAGACTTCATTATGTATTTCCAGCTGCTGCACTCAGAAAAAAATATCTCGTACATAGAGTATACTGTGTTTCCTCAGGGTGGATTTGAAAAGATGGCAGCTGGAATCTTTTAGAGTGTGTCATGATTAAGGTTTGGCTTCCCATTGCACTGCTGACAATATGGTAGTGAAGTGTGGAGGAATATTTAATGATTTATACTTAATGTTTCCTTTTCCTTGCTTGTAAGAATGGGCAGAATCTTTGGCTGACCTTATCATGCTAAGGGGTGAGTATTTGTATGAACTTTATCCTGCCTCACCCCAACTGATGTCACTCTCAAATGGTGTCTTTGACTCAGACTGCAAAACTTGTGTGAGAGCCCTCATAGTTCTGCAGTTACATTGAAGATGATGCTGTATCCAGGATCAAACCTGGATGTTTTCAGCTGAAAGAAATTTACATTGTGCTCTCCACTTTATACAATGAGTGGTCCTTCTGATCTTTTTCATAGAATCATAGAATTGGCTGGGTTGGAAGGGACCTCAGAGATCATCAAGTCCAAACCTTGATCCACTACTGCTGCAGTTCCCAGCCCATGGCACTGAGTGCCACATCCAGTCTCTTTTTAAATATCTCCAGGGACGGAGAATCCACTACTTCCCGGGGCAGCCCATTCCAATGTCTGATCACCCTCTTGGTAAAAAAATTATTTCTAATATCCAACCTGGTTGGTTCTACAAGAATGCAACAATACTGTAAAAAAATCTTGCATAAAAATATTGTTACTGTTCTCACAGCGCAGAAAATCTTGCATTAATTACATGCTAATACATGCAATTTATTCTATTTTCTTAGTGTTAGAATTCATGTACCTGGTAAATGTTTTCTTATCTCTTTGTTCTATTCAAATAATGTTACACAAAGAACAATGTCTTCTTTGCAGTTGCTCTGTTGTTTATTTTGACTGTGCATATCAAATTTAGCTTGTGAATACAGTCTAAGGCATGGATGCTAAGTCATAAAGACAAATGGTGCATGCTTCATGTATAGCAAGGCCACCTTAATATGGTCTCAGAGTTGTGAAAACATCCGTGCTCCAGAACTCTTGAATTTTGGATTGATCAAGGCTGTAGGCAAGTTTCAGGCACTCACCAGCTGGAATTTAGGTCCTTAAAGTAGATTCACTGAATGTTTTGTGTTGTGAATAGATTTGCACTACATTGCCACCACTGACAATGTGTAATACACACCCCGTGTATTACTCTTAATAAAACAGAGGAGTAATAGGAATGTTCCTTAGAGTTTATTCTGCTTTGAATATCTGCCTAACATTTAGAGTTTTTCTTAGCATTCATTTTGTATTCATGGCACCTGTTTATCATTTTCATCTCTGTCAGTTATACATTTAGGACTCTTTAATGAATTTCTTTTGTTCTAAGCAAGATGCTTTGTCAGTTTTTTATATTCTTCAGGAGTTCAGATGTAGTTGAAAATTCACATTTCCTGTTAAATTACCTGTAATGATCATATTTCAAATAAAGTATTTAAAGGTTTTACCCTCTTTTAGGCTTGTTGCAGGAAACTGTTTTCAATTTTTAGCATTAATGTTGTCCCCACAGGCCTAAGGTAAAAGGAAGTAAAAGCTAGAGGCCAGGTTGTTGACTTTTTTTTTAAAGTCCTACCAGTGGTGCATTGTGGTGCCCTCCTACGTTTCTCACCATTTAGTGACTGACCCCTTGTGTCTGTTGGTTCATGCGTGCTGATAGATAACTCAGTACTGAGCCATCCATTTCAGTTTAGTAATCACATTTGTTTGGGAAATCAAGAAATTGTCATGGACATAAGGAGCTAGACATTACTCATATTGCCATGACAGAGATTTTATCTTTTGTCCTTCCCTCCCTGCTGTGCTTGCAAATATAGCTCTCTAAATTACTGTATGTAAAATAAGATCCTTTTCTTTGTAAATCTGGCACAGAAAAACACAATAGAAGTTAAAAGCAGGGCTTCAGTCTTATCTGCATGGTTCCTAACTACTGGTTTCACTTCAGTTCCTACTCTTGTTATTCATAGTCTTTTTATTACAGTCTATTTTATTGTTTCTCTTTGTTCTGATCAATCCCCAGTTAAATGGGTAAATAATAAAAGAAAGAGAGCACATAATCAAATTACCAGGAGTAATTCCTCAGTCCAAGCATTACTGGACCTTTGTAATGAGCGGAGAGAACAGAGCTTTGATACCAGAGTCATAAAGGCCAAGCCTTTAAAACTGACAACGCAAACACATTGCTACGTTGGCACATATTTTGTGAATTTAAATTACAAATTATTGTGTATAATCAGAATCAGAGTAACTGAAATACCATACAGCATGGATAGACTTTATTAATTTTGGATACAAATGACAGGCATTAGACAAGCTTAGAACTCTGACAGACTTAGGGGAATCTTAATATTTGACAAGTGCAAGATAAAATGAGAACTTGTCTTGTGGATTATTATTTTTTTTTCTTTCATAGTAACAGGAGCATTACACAAACTAATAAGAAGCAAACCATATGCATTAGAATAAAATGCAGAAGTCTGCAGTAAGGGAGTTTATTTAGGAAGCAGGAAAGTTTAAAAGATTGTACATTAAATGACCAACAGGACATAGTATATTAAACAGGGGACTGTGGATTGCTCTGGGAATTGGGAATTTGACACTGAAGTTTTTCAGTGCCATTTTAATACATTTCTCACTTTGCAGACTGCAACATGAATTGTTCATGTTCCGCTCTGCAGGGAATAAATACAATTAAAAAGACAACATTTATCCATTAAGATATCCATCTAGAAACAAAATTAAATGCTTATCAGATAGGTGTCAATAACTCAAACTTATACAGAAATACAGAATTTGATGTGCCTTTTTTTTTTTTTTTCCCTATTGTCTTTCTACCAAATCTAGCTGGGGAAGAATGAGTGAAGAGTAAAGAAACAAACTAAACCCTGCTCTCTGGAATTCAGTTGTCTAAAATGCCATTTCTATAGACACGTACCACTTACAGGGTTCTGTCAGTCAAGCCTAGTAAGATCAGTATGGCTAGAGGAACATATATGTTCCCATTAAGGGTATGCTAAACTTGTGAAGTGCCACAATAAGCAGTAGTGATGCAGTGGGAAACTGCAGCTTCATTTTTACCTGTGTGTCAGTTTGGCTCTGTCAGCCAGTTCTCTGTTAAGACCAAATTTATTTGGGCTGCATGAAAACTCTAAAGTGATGCTAATATTCTGTTGAACTCTGTCTTTAAGAGAACAGTAGTTTCCACTCACCAATGATACACTTAATTTCAAAATTAAAGAAATTATTGAGATGGAGGCTTTTGGATAAATTCACCAGAGGATAACCCATGAGAAGGCTTTTAAAGTCTGTGCATCTTTTACTGCTGTTAGGTGTAAACTTGTGAGTGTGCAGCTAGGATTTACAAGCAAAATCAAGTACCCTTAATGCACTGTACCCCAAGTAATTTCAGGGAATCTCCATAGGATTTTATCTCAAATAGACACTACATTCCCATGGTATGTAAAGGCAACACAATTTGGCCTTAGACTGAAAATTATTAAATTCAAAAATACTCTTGCAAAAATGCAAATATCCTGTATGTAGAGGTGTATGAAATACTGGTATACCTTTGTGATGTATGTGTATGTCTAAATAGAGTAGAAAGTGCTGTATTAGTTCATTTTATGGATCATTCCCAAAAAAGACTTCATGTTCAAAACATTTTAACTAATTTTGCTTGGTCTCTTCTGAAATAAATTAAGAAGACTAGTTAGTTTTCAATATTAAAAGGAGGTTGCTGCAGTATTTCTGCAATATAACAGGAGTTATATTTATTAATATACTTTGGGAACATTTAAATTCTAATCACACAGAGAAAAGGAAATTTCAAGTAATGGTAAGTAAATTAAAATTACACAACAGTAAAGACTTTCATACCTTTGAAAATATTTCAGCACTGCATTTTTTTTCCTCTCACTTCGATTATCCATGATCACAGCAGCAGAATTCTATTGCTGTTGCCATAATTTCTGAAGCATTACTGTGCTAACATGAAATATGTATATATAGGTACATTTGCCAACTTGTTTTAATTTTTTCATTCATTTTCCACCTCATGTACTGGGAGGAGCTGCTGATCAGTAGACTGGCTGAAAGAAAATGCAGAATAGTTGCAGGTGAAAACTGAGATATGCAAGCAGCATTTGCAGAAAAAAAGAAGCTTTTTTACTGTGGTTTCAGAGTGAAGAAAAATTTATTTCCATCCTATAAAACCTTCATTTTAGAACTCTGCATTCCCTTCATACTCTGGTACCATTTGCTGGCCATGCACTTGCAAGTGTCTCACAAGCCCTATGTGAGAGGGTATTTTTATGCCACAGCAATTGGTTGGCTTTGCACTCCTTGAGCATTACTCCAGATCAGGCCTCACAACCAATGTCTTTCCAGCAGACTTATTCACATAGCTTGGCTCCTCCTGCAAGCCAGGGCTTGTCTCAGGTAAAAATCTGCCATACAAGACACTTAATGGCCATGAAGAGGAGGAAGATTCAGTTCAAGGAAGCATTTTCATACCCTTTTTTTTTTTATGCCCTCCTGTCATGTCACTTCCCACCCCTTCATCAGCACCTGCTTATTGTAAAAATTAAAAGGGGGAGCTAAGAACCACTTTCACCAAAAATAAAATTCCCCAATTTTTCTTTTATTGGAGCATTTAACCTCTGTTCTTTTAACCATAGGCGCAGCAGAAGGGGGATGTGCTTTTACAACTTGTCAGGTATTAAGCAGTAAATTTTTAGCTAGAAATCATACTATCAGTTGAAAATAATAAGGTCACATACATTTATTTTTAATAATTTTTCAGTTATGCTATTCTTTTAATTACATTAATCAGGCAGGCTCCAACACTACAAGCCTTAGGGCTTGAAGTGCAATTTCAATGCTGTGTAATAAATTTGCCAAACTTTGGAAAAAGATGAAATGGCTTCATATTAAACTTTTGCTTGATCTCAATTTTACTAACCCTTGCCCTTTATAATTCATATTTTTTCAGTGCAATGTACTGCCACAGCAGAACATTCATAATAGTAATTGTAAGTGTTGCTTTTGCACACAGGTTTTGCTTATAAACTAGATGAACAAAAGGGCCTGAAGTATCAAGGGAATACTAAAGATCTACAGAGCCTTTCCTTTCAAGGTCATTGGTTCAACCACACATCATGAAAGACACAGAGTTAACATCTGACTGCTGCTTCATAATGTCCATGAAATGAATTAGTGGTGTCATTGGAGACAAGGAAAGGGTGCGACCAGTTTAATAACAAGAAAAGAGGTAGGACCAATGCACAGCTGCAAAAAAAAGGGGGAGGAATTAGGAGATACACAGTTTTCCATGCTCCTTTCTTCCCCTGCATGCAGTTCTGAGGGCTTTATTTGTTCTTCAGTCTGGAAAGGTTCGAAAGGTTGTAGCCACAGTACTTGGTCTCATTTGATGTCACAAGCTTAATTGAGTTGAGCTGGGTAAATACTAGCTCAGAAAGAATGTAAGGAAAATTCAGGTAGAAAATGATTTGATGATGAAGTAATAGTGAAGTAGGTCTGATGTGCTGCTAGGGCACTGCACAACAGGCTCTTTGAAAGAAGATGCAAAACTGATGTCATGACCACTTGTCATTATCTCAGGCCTATAAATCAGAGAAAACTATTGGCCATGATGTCCTCATGACTGCCTTCCAAGTGAGTAATTACATCCTGTCAATGATAATTCCCCAGTAAAGTTCATAAAAAGAGGTATTCTGTCTTTTGATCAGTTGTGTAGCATTATTGTTAAGGCATTTTTAAATGTAGCAACTGCTTTTCAGTGGTGTGATCTGTTTATGCGAGATCTCTAAGAAAATTAGGTGTGTTGAGAGGAAGGAGTGTGTGTAACATGGTAGTGATTTTTATTAGCCATTTCATATTTAGTTGTCAAAATGAAGTAAATTGCTTCTGCCTACTATTGCAAAAAGTGTGGTTTTTCCCTTTAGTTCTATGAACCACTGAGATTTTAAAGGGTACTGTTCTGCAGCTGTCTTTTCCTTTGGTCTTGTTGTTTTAGTTGTTTGTTTTGAAGTCTGGGCAGAGACTGGACCTAGGATGCCTTTGCTCAGTGTGCATGGTTCTTAGTGAAATTAATTATTTCAGCTATTATGAAAGAGCCCTATTATGTCTTCTCCTTTCCACAGTGGCTTTTGTTATGAATGTATACAAAAGTTAACAAAAAAACACAAATAAACGAACAGCTTCACAGAAGTGATTGCTTTATTAGTAAAGTTCTCTTAAAAAATGTTTATGAGTGAGGAGGGAATTAAGGTGAGAAAGACCAGAGAAGGAGAAATTCAGTCTTGGTACAAAGGAGTATGAAGGAAAAATACAGATGCCACCTCAGCTTAGTTTGGTTCTTTTGCCCCTTAGTCCTTGTTACTTGTAAACTAAAATTTTCATACCTTTGGAAAAGGTCTTGGTCATGGGTTTTTAGTGATTTTCATATGCATATCCATTGAAGATATTTAATCATATTTTATATTTAATATATGTGGGATTTTCCTTTTATTCTCAATGCTTGCCTGGAGCAAAAAGCATTTTTTAGAAATCTCAACCATCTGAGCCATTGAATTAATGTAACGTAGCAGGTTTTAATTT
The DNA here is from genome assembly GCF_003957555.1 of Calypte anna. Classification (NCBI taxonomy): domain Eukaryota; kingdom Metazoa; phylum Chordata; class Aves; order Apodiformes; family Trochilidae; genus Calypte; species Calypte anna. The sequence continues at coordinate 10,081,738 of NC_044252.1, forward strand.
ATAGTTGGTTTCACTTAATTGTAGTGGGGAAACTCCACTGGAAGATTTTGTAATAGTATTTTATGAATTACATTGTGGTTTACTTGTAAATAAGTATGTGATGCTTGATGGAAGAGTATCTGGAATTTTTCTGATGTTTTCATTGGATAACCTTAGTCATTGTATGTTTTTATGAGGAAAATGAAGTTCCTAGTATTTCACTGAAGAGGCTAGATGTCTTTTTGAGTTAGTACATCATACTCATCTTTATAAAAAATAAATTTCAGCCTCTAGGCTGAATTCACACATTGCAAGAGTATTATTTCTTTTCATAAAAGATTCCATCTAAATTCACATTGAAAAAGCAAAAAGTCAAAGGTCAACAATTAGATGTTTTTGCAGTAGTCCACGGGGACTCGTGCATAGTACATGTCAGTGCTCTTCCTGAAACAACACATGGTAATTAATCCTTCATTTGCACCTTGTTTTTTCACCTCTAAATTTGAATACCAAACTTTTTTTACATAAAAGTCAACCAGGATTTTAAATCGTTGTCACCTCTGTAAGAAAACAACACGGACTTGAAGTAATTAAAAAAAAAAAAATTTTCTTTCATTTCCAGACAGTGGCAATCTATATTATTTGGTTGGAAATTTTTTTATGGTTTGAAAGAAAATGGATCCAACAGAACTTTTACATTTCAAAATATTAGTGCCTCAGCTTTATTGGAAAAAGCTGAAATTGTTCAAATGACCTCAGTAAAACAATTTGGGACTACGATTCCCGGAATGCTCGTGAAACTGACATGTCTACATGTTCTTAAAAAGTCATAATCCATCATTCTGATGCTAGATCGATGGATTATGAGTTTCTGATGTCAGATCTGTGAATTAAGGCTTTTTTGAGTACAGCCTGCTATCCAGTTATTGCCCCTATTCATATATTATAAATCATTAGTTCTTCACCAGGTAGTCAGCAGTTTCTATTTCCTAATGTTTCAGAGCCTCCTTTTTTTTTAGCCATTGTGGTGCTTCCATTGAGCAATCAAAACGGAGAATGCTGACCTGAAAAATAAAGCTTCACCCACAGCAAATTGTTGAGGGAATGACATCCATTTCTAATTCTTGTAGTTTCTCTTGAAATAAAGGGAATTAGATTAGATTGAAACAAATCTCATCCCCTTCCTACAGAAACAAGCAATATAATAAATTAGCACAAAAGTTGTTGACATGTATCAACTTCAGTTTTTAAGTGTTCGTGCCCAAGTTTCTTTAAAATTATGCTTTCTTTTGATAAGATTTTGTTCTGTTTTGTTTTTTATATATGAAGACAGCTTGGCTCCTGATTTAAAGTTGAAATTTGCAGGTATGCTACCTTAAGTGATGGTACCTATTAGGTGCTGTTCAACTGAAGTTCCTTTGAATGAATTATAGAGTAATAAACTTACTTCTAATGCAATGCAATATATGATAAAAGTAGAAGATACTTTACTGTAACCAGTTTAGGTGTGTCAAATCAAAATGCATCTTAAACAACCTTATTAAAAGATATTGAGAAAAAGAAGAGCTATTTTAGGACCTATCATGCATGCAGAGGAGTCATTAAATGAAATGTAATCATGCTGTGTTGGAGATTTACTCTACAGATTTCTCTAGCTAAGGGAATTTAGGTCTAATCCATATGTGGATGGAGAAAATCAATAGTTTGATCTTGCTGTTGTTCTTTATTTCATTTTGCTATACTGATAGTTCTTCATTAGGATGCAGTTTTCACTCTTGAAAGCTGTGCCTACTACTGTGTAGTATGTCCAGGCAGTATATTGCTAGCAGAGTTGTCAAAAGGGATGGTGATTGATGGAAGGGAGGGTGGTATAATGAATGTGGTAGAATTCATCTTTTATAATAACTATTTGTTCTAGTCCCATGTCTGTTGTGAGAGAGCTGTCAGAGCCCTGGCTTGTGCCTCAGTTTCTCCTTATTTGAGCAGCCATGAGGATCCTAAAAATCCGTGTCCAAAGAACTATTTCCATGGCACTTTCCTAGAAAAAACAGATTTCCATATATTGTGTGACCCCTGTTGCTGTTGAGTCAAGGATGTGATCTGAAACCATATGAGAAGGTATTTTGTATGCCCTGTCATTGAGTAGTCAGGGGCCCAATGCTGCAATACACACTGTAGTTTCATTCTTCTAAAGGATGACATTGTTTGGGCACATACATCTCATCCCTTGTTGTCTGTTTTCAGAAGCTCTGGATATTAATTGCATCCTTGCTCTCACCTTCCTTTTCCTGTTAACCTCTTTTATGTTTTCAAATTTTGGCCATTAAGACTCCTGGAGTGCTGCAGTGTGTTAGATGATTTATTGGGGGAGCACAGAAATAGGTATTCTATTAATAGTTCTGGAGAAAACATGATTTCAAGGGCAAGTGCCAGCAGAGCGATGAAACCACCAGCAGGACTTTGATGACTTTCTTGCTTTAGCTGCATTTCTAATGTGATACAGCTTGAGAGACCAATTCTACTGATGGGAAGTCTAGCAAAGCTCCTGCCCTCAGTGGAAGAAGGCTCCCACCCATTTCCAAGTTTCCTGTTAAGTGCCCACTAGATGGAGACACACTATTTGGTGCGTTCCTGGCTCTACAGATGGAAATCAAACGCACCAGCTGCTGCCTGCTTCTTCCAGGCACCTTGCCAGTTTCCTGGCAGTATGTTGACTGGGAAGCAGACAGTGATACACTTTGATCGAGAAGCTTGTATGATGATTTTTTTTTTGTTGTAATATTACTGTTTTTTAAAAAAAATGATAAAAGAGATCAAGATGTGTATCTTGATCAAAGGGTACTGCTGTCTGCTTCCCCATCAGCAGCTTCTAATTTATAGAAATCAGATTGCGTGGAAAGCAATCAGCAAAGGTTTGAGGTCTTTCTTGTTCTCACTGCCAGGAGATGCTGACAAGTGAGAAAATTAAAATCAGAGAAGGTAGGGAGAGAACTAGTAAAACACTGGTTGAAATATAATTACTTAAAGTTCACCATTTAATAATTTAAGACTGTAAAAAATCCAGCTAAAATGCTCAAATTGGCGGCCGCTTGTAATAAGAGCACTTTAGGATCTGCCTATGATGGAGGAAGTTGTTCTAAGAATAATTTGTCATTGGAAGACAAATATATCTGTTAAGTTACTTGTCACAGAGTAATAAACTCTCTCTGGTTTGAGGGCCAAGATTTTCAAAAGTATCTCCTATTAGCTCTGTTTCATCCACATGGAGCTGGGGATCCAGTGTGATTTATTAGAATGTATACATGATACAGTGAACACCTTTGAGGAACATTTAAGTCCTATAAATGTGAAGATAGTGCTTTCAGAGGGACTGTATTGAAAAATTTACTATTATATTTAGTAAGGTCTTTTATCTTTAGAGTCTGTAGTGGCGTATTTTCTCTCTTCAGCTCTTGGTATAGATTCCTTCTTTGAAGGCCTTTTTATTTTTTTAGTCCTAGGTTTAGGCAACAATTAGCACTTCCAGTTGTCATATGTATGTGTGTGTGTATATGGATTGTGTCAGTGGGAGGAGAACAGAGTTGCTTTCCAGTCTGCCAAATGTTAAAATCAAAATAAAGAATCATAAGACAGGAGGATCTAGGATATTGGAATGGGCTGCCCCGGGAAGTAGTTGATTCTCCATCCCTGGAGATATCTAAAAAGAGACTGGATGTGACACTCAGTGCTATGGTCTGGTAACTGCAGCAGTAGTGGATCAAGGGTTGGACTTGATCTCTGAGGTCCCTTCCAACCCGGCCAATTCTATGATTCTATATGTGAAATTTTGTCTAGATGGAGCAAGGGATTATCAGAGGGAAATAGCCTGATGTAGATAAGGAAGTGAATGGACCCCTTCTCAGAAGACTTTAGAGTGCCATCTTTGATATGATTTATGGTTATGAATCTTTTGGAAAAGCCAGGTAAAATTTTGGGTGTTGACAAGGGATACTGTTGAACCCGTGCTAGATATTCCACTGTTTGTATGCTTGCTTGGTAGCTGGGGCCAAAGAAGAGTCTGAGACTGGAATAGTAGGTGTTACATTTCAGCATTGCACTCTGTTGCTGGAATAGTGAAGATGGATCTGTTCAGCCTTGCTGCCTCTGCTCTGTGTGTGAGACGTTCAGCTGTGGGCAGCTACCAACCTCCTGCTCCCTTCCTCTGCACAATGTCGCAGGAGCTGCTGGGGGACACTCTGCTGCTGTCCCCAGCACACTGTGGGGGTAGCTGCTGCATTTTTCCTTCCACAGGACCAATTTAACTCCTGTGTGCCCCTCTGCCCCACTTTTATCTCTATTGCTCTATTTATCTCTATTGCTGAGCTTTCCAGCCATTTAATTTTTCCACACTCCCCTTAACTTCTCTGCTTGGCAATCCAAGCACATGGGATGTTCCTGGTAGGTGTTTTCTTCTGAAGGATAGCTCAAAAGACAGCAGCTTCAAAGTGGGCAGTGTCATGCTTCTGTGTATTCTCAGGTGAAGGTGCTGCTGCTTGGGGTTTGCTCCCTCAAGGTGGTGATGATGATGCTAGTTAGGAAAGCTGCTAGGCAAAAGGTGCTGCTAAAAGAAGTAAACAGATAAATCCCTTTGACATCATTGCTTCGGTTTTTTTCCATCAGAAGTTTGCCATCACAGACACATTTTCTTTATCTCATCAGGAAAACAGTGTTCAGACTTTGTGTTCAAATTGTCTTTGCCTATTCCTGTAGAAGAGAATTTATTAAAAAGACAAAACACAAGAGGAGGAGAGAAAAGCCTGTAGAGTACAATTCAACCCACTACCCTTCATATTCACTTATTCTGTAGCTCAGTGAAGATTTTCACTTCAAAGCTGCACTCAATCCTGACTTTTGTTAAAATTATGTATGATTGTGAAACCCTCTTTGAACAAATATCAGATTTTTGTTGGTTTTGTTGCTTGTGTGGGTGGTAATTTTCTAAAACATTAACTTAGAGTTTAAAAAGGATAAGGAATTGAGTGGTGGTTTAGTGGTTTTCTTTTTATTTGGGAAGAACTTATTTGGTAGAAATGATTGTTTCTTCTCATCCTTTGTTTGAACAAATTTTGAAATATCCATAGTTGATTATAGCATTTTTCACGAGCTTCCTAACAAGTCAAAGCAGAATGAGATTTATGTACTTTTTCACCAGAAACCATTTCATGCCCCAAGAGAAATGGAAATGACTCTTCTCAGAAACCTTCCAAGTCAAAGTGGGAGGAGATAATCTGTAAGGAGATGTTACCTTCTCCAAAACAACCTCACATCATCCAAGGTGTGGTAGGCTTTGGCAGTTTACCAAGAGGAAACTTATTAGATTTCAAATCACCCACCAAGCCAGCTATGCTGAAGCAAAGCTTTGTTTAACACTTCTGCTCACCAGCCTAACCCTGCCCCTCTCCACAACTGGATTTTTATTTAACGTGAATGACTTTGTTATAAGAAAGAGTTAAAACTAACCTCAGCATTCAAGCTGAGCTCCAGTATAAACAGATTTATGGACGTGTCCTGTAATAAGGAGAGCCTGTTTACAATGGGGAGCAAAATTCATGTGCTACAAGGAAGTGGTGGTTTCTTTTGACTTAGAGTTTCTAGTGAGGATACTGCAGATTCAAGTTACATAGAAATGCAATTGTAAACAAGTACTGATATCTTAGACTTGTGTGTTTTTTCGTGTGTACTGATCAAATATTCTGGTGCTAAAATAGGCTGGTTTCACATAGAGAGGTGACTGAAAACTGTAACTCTGAAATTTGAGAGAAAAATGGGCTTGCTGCTGCATTTCCAAATAAGGGAATGTATGTTAATAACTTCATTTTGATTATAAAAACATGAAAAATAAGTCCCTAAAATAGAGTCAAGTCAATTTTCTGATAAAGTAAATTTGTTTTGCCATTTGTGATTAAAATGACCTACAGTAAGATTATTTTTTTTAACTAGGTGTTAATTAAAAGTATGAAAATTGATTTAAAAAACATTGCAGTTCACAGTGGAAGAATTACCATAACTGATTTGTTCTCAGAGCCATGCCTGTTTTGAGATGTTTTTAAGATGTCTAAGTTACTGGTTGTTTTTCTGCATGATTGTTTCCAAAGCAAAATGTGATTCCAATAAAAACAGTAATTGAATTTACAGTCCACAGGACAAATTGTTGTTTTAACAGAAACTTACACACTCAGGCAAAGACTTTATGTTTTAGGTCTAATAACAAAGAGCACAAGCTCTCCAGTTTTATATGACTGTATATCCTGAAAACTTTTCTAATGTAGCATATTTTTAAAAATCTATGTGGTGTTGTTTTTAAACTGTGTGAGCAGCTTTTCCCCCTTAGCTCAGAATCAATATTCTTTAGGGGTTTTGAGAGTGTTTGGTGTTGTTTTTTTTTTCAAATGCAACCTTTAAATGCAGCAGCATTTCACTGTGCCATCAGCCAGGGGTGAATCAATAGAGACAAGGCCATTCACATCTGATGCACCTGGTGACCAAGAGGAGTTCAGAGCGAGCTGCTGCCTTTGGCAGCTGGTGGTGCAGGAATGCACAGAGTGTGGGGCAGTTGTGTGAGAGGTTTGTCCATGGCCAGTCTTGCATGGAGCAAACGCTGGTATCAGAGGAAGTGGATGGTAGGGAAAAGCTGTTTGAGAGTAGCAGCAGACAAAGGCAGGAGGTGGGACCTCTGTCCGGCTTGAGACAGTGATTACACATTACTCAATCAACAGCAAGAGAGTATTTTCCTGCTGGCAGACTTTCTCAGCAGGAGCTCCAAATCACTTCTTGAACCTCTTTTTTTTTTTTTTTTTTAAAGTTTTCCTGGGAGCCTTTCTTTCACATGCATTGTGCTTGTATTAAGGTAATGCCCGCAGACTCTCCCTGCTGAACTAAGAGAAACCTGATGGGGCCACACACAGCTCCCTAGAAGTGTCCACCAGATTTCTCTTAGTTGATAAAGGTGCACATGGAAATTCTGTGCTTGCTGTGGTCCAGGACAGATATATTAAGCAAGTGTTGTGTTTTTTCATGTATCTTAGTTCCTCTGAATGTCTCTGAGGAGGTACAGTTGTCTTTGTGTGTAAGGAGGGACTCAGGGGGTTGACAAAGCCCCCCAAGCAGGTGTGATGAATAGCATCCCCCTAATAATTTTAGTTCTTCTAGGCCACTGTGTTGACAAAGGAATATGCTCTTATGCAAATGAATTTTTTGAGGGTATAAGGCTGCAGCAAGTCTTTATAAAATGCATGAAACCTCCTCCCAGAAAGTGATACCAAAATGCACCTGGCCAAACATGTTTTCACATTCTTATTGTAATGTTTTCAGTATTCATATTAGATTTTTCCTGGTTAAATTATGTGGAAAAAGACATGTACAACAAGAAAATTTAAAGCTCTGGCCTGGTAAGGTGTATGCCACCAAAATATTGGACTGCCTGTTGTGTAATGAGTTCTACAGAACTTACTTTTATAGTGATCACATGACTAATCTAAAAAGCCTTATTTTTTTCAAGTTTTTGTAAATACAGCTAGGTGGTTACTGTGGGAAAGGTTCTTGTGGGTTTGTTTTGTTTATTTATTAAAAAAACTTCAGATCTCTGTAGAGTATAACTGTACGGTCAGAATAGGAGCTGCCTGCTCTCTGCTTATTTGATTGGTGCCCTTGAAGTGGAATGGGAACCCTGGAACTTTGAAGAGTCCTGACATGCAATAGTTGCACTTTCAGGTAAAAAAAAAAAAAATCCTTCATCCCTCAAAATCTGTATGCATTGTTTTTAAAAGGGTTTTGTTAACCTCAAGAGTTTAAAATGCTGAGACAGATCCCAAAAAATCATGAGACTTGCTTAAAAATAATTGTTTGGTTCCTTTTGCTTGCAGTCTAGTTTTTGAGCTTTTAAGATTTATGTTTCCAATCTTTCCTTTGCAACCAAGAGAGCTAGACACTAACTTTATTTTTAAATGAAAGCTGAGAGTCTCTTGTAATCCCATAACTCTAGGAGATTTGGCAATGCTAAACACAATGTGAATTTAGAGTGACCATTCCAAGGTGAATCATTTAGTGATGTGTCCTCAGCATGAAAGCCAACTAGGGATTTTATTTTTTTTTTTACGTCTCTTATTTTGTCTTTCTAAATAATCTGTGAATTGGCAGTAATAATTGGAAGCTTGGTGAAAGCAGAAGTAGATGACTGCAGCCCATTAAAACCAGTATTTTTTTTCCTGTTATGTTAGGATATTCTTACAGAATTTAGGTATTAAGGGCATTCTGCATTAAGATATCTCTAGAGAGGAAAGCTTTGGTTGTTTTTTTAGAAGCACCCTTTTCTACTCAGTCGAGCATTAAAATTGGCAGCAGTTCCTGGAGCAGCAAGAAAATCCTGGTTGTTGCCTTCATATAGTTACTGAAAACAGTAAGAGGATATGTGAAAGCTTTAACTCCAAGGAAAAATATTTATAACTGTGACAGTGTGTTTCCTTACAATAATTTATGGACAAAATGTAGGAAAGGAGGAACATAAACTATAAATAATATTCCATATGTAAACATAATGGCAGTAGCAAAATCTTTTTATTTAAAAATTAATATTGATGTTCATTAATATAAATTACCACATTTCAGATGACTCTGATGTCCTTGAGGCCAGATGTCACTGACTGATTTACAGCTTCCTGGGGGGAGGAGTAGATCCTGTTTTGTCAGTGTAGGCACCAAATTGCTTCAGATAGCTATTTTGGACTAGGTTAATTACTGAGGTATTGTCAACAAAGTCGATTCACCTCTCAGCTCAGAAATTTGGAAAACTCTCTTTAAACTGAATTAACTGGAATTCTGAAACTGGAAAAAAAGTGGATAAAGTATCCTTTTGACTTGCTGAACTTTTGTCTCATTTAAGGAATAGTGGTTTGAAAACTCCTGCCCAGGAAAACGCAGACAGAATTTCCATGTGCATCATTAACAACCAGGGAACACACTTGAGAGGCCAAGTCTATTCCCTCATTGATCTTAATTCTGCTTTAAATATTAATACAAATGTGTACAGTGAAGGCATTCAGAAGGAAGCTCTGCCACCTCAGTCACACTGCACAGATCCTGTATCTGGATTAAATTTTGGAGTGCTTCATAGTATTTTTTGGTCCTTTGGACCTTGTGTATAGACAGTATTGCTGCAAAATAGGATGGCAGATGTCTCTGAAGAGCTCTCAGCAGCCTCCCAGAAACATCCTCACCTGCAAGAACACTGCTGGGTGTTGCCTCAAAAGGCAAGCAGGGTGGATATGTTGTGTTTGCTCATGCGGGTTAAAGAGGGATAAAAACCAAAGGCAGGTTTGTTTGAGTCAGTGTGAGACAGTGCCTCTCTGTCCATTAGTTATTCATTCAAATTCAGCCACATGAAATACAGGCAGCTAACAAACCATGTCTTGTAAATGCCTTTTATTCCAGATACTGAAATTCAGCTCATCTGTAGGTGTGCAGCTGGCCATGCTTAGCATGAATGGCAAACTAATGTCAATCCTGTGCTTGCTGTTTTGGTTCATAGCAAATCTCACATATAACCAACCATATATAAGAGAAAAGTCTGCAGGTCTCTGGTAGCATAAGGTCCTATGGCACACATATACACAAACTACACAGAAAATATTAATACAGAGAATAACACACAAAAAAATCCTTTTTTAAGTGCATCTGTCATTCATATAAAATCGAACCCATATCCATTGAAAGGCTTTGAAAGACATTACAATGTTTTGGAAATGTTACATGTTGAACATGGGATATTTTTCCCAATCCTTATAAATAGTTGTTCTCCTATGACTGCTAAGATTAGCTATGGAGAATTTATGTGAAGACTCTGGAGAAAAGTACTGGATTTCAGATAACAGTGAACTGAAAAGGTGGTTTTAAAGTGTTTCTATGCTACAAAAGCCTAGTATCAAAAAAGCAAATACCTATCCCCTCAGTCTTTCTTCTCATTTAAGAAATAAGTAAGCATAAACTATAAATTTTAATTTTCTGCAAGTATGTTAGTAAATCCAAACTGACCTTGACCTTACCTTTGCTAATTTCCAGACTCTGATATTTATTCCCTAAGTAGATTGTTTCTCTTCATACCACATACATAAATACTGCAAACCTTTGCAATGACTTGAATTAGAGTGTAAGTAAATAGCTGGTTTTAATCTACATAATATTTTGAGAGCAGACATTCTGTGCTATGACTATTAAGATATACCCAGCAGCCATTTGTATAATACTAAAACCTCTTACATATATTATTAAAAGTAATGCTATCAGCCAGGGCTTGTTTTATGCCACAGAAACTTAAAAAATAAAATACAGTGCAGATAAAATCTGCAATAATAGTAACTTAAGCAAAATTAATTTAAGTAACAGATAACATCTGGGGGAAAATGTAATAGTATATTGGTAAGTTATGCAAAGCTAATTTTATAACAACTACCACATCTGTGGAACTCGTTTATTAGAATGCTTTACCAATTTTCTTTCCTGCCATTATTCTGGCTTAAAATTTTTCCTGTGTACTATTTTATTTTCTTACATTTGTAAAAAGGTAATTTGCTAGCTCTCCCCAAGAAAAGCATGGATGTTTATGTATGGAATGACACAACACTTTTTATATTTACCTCTCTTTATACACACTTTTAGTAGGAGTTCTGGAGTAAAAATTGTGGCATGGGCTGTACATTAGGCACAATGTTTGAACACCAGCTGCAGTCCTCAGCTCTGACTGTGCTGAGGTTTGATGCAACTGGGGCAGGAAAGTAAAGGTGATGCTGAATTATATTTTTCCTCATTAACCTCTGCTGAATGTTAGGGCAGCCTCTAGCCTGCTCGAACTTGCCCAGATTCAAGTGGCCTTTTGGCACCCACTGCACCCAGAAATTAGTAAGTATATTACATTTAACTCCTGCTCCCTTCAGTCTCCTTTGAAGCACCCTTTTATCTGCAGCTGACACTGATGTGCCCTCCACACTTGTGCAGCTGCCTTACAATTTCTTTATGTTTGAATTCTCATGGACCCACTGGACCGCAATGTGTAGGAAAATATTGCAAATTAGTTTTAAGGCATTATCATCTTGCCAAACTGCTTCTCACATTTTCATAGTTATATTGATTCAAGAGGGCACTTTGAGTAATACCTCTTTGTCATAGTGAATAATGCTCAGGAATAAAAAAAAAAAAAAAAAGGAGGATGAATTTTTTTAATGTAGGTCAGTGGGAGTGAATCACCATAAATATACCCAGACTTCAGAAACTAGCAACATTTTTAAAGCCACTGTAACTGTGTAAAAGTTACCCTGTCTCCTTTTCTGTTCTTAAATAGCTTTTACTACAGAGCCACTGGTGCTATTAAACATGAGGTTTTATTCAAAGGAAATTCAAAGAACTTAATTGTATTTTTTAAAGGAAAGTATTGCATCAGAAGGATTCATTTAAATACGTTTGTTGGCTTCAGGCTCTCACCACAATTCATTCGTTCTAATTTTCCCCTGGACTTGTTAAGGACACAATGTATAGAAAGGAGCAATGCAAAATGGCATTTTTAGGTCACTATATTTTGGCTGTAAACTGTAGTAGTTCTCATAAACTTATTATTACTAAACAAAATACTTCATATTCTACATTGAAGTTTCACAGTCTTATAAAAAATAACTTTTGGCTGAATGTTGAGACTATTATGGCTCATTAAAGAGACTAGCTCTGCTGTAATTTAGTTATTTCTTAATGATCCAAGGGTTATTATTAGACACGGAACAGATGAGTAAAGAATGACTCTCTTAAAAAGGATGCAGTGAAGTAAAAATATTATTCTAAAACAGAACCTCCGAAAGTCTTATCCATGCTACAAAAATGTGTTTGATCAGCCAGGAACTGATTTTTAAAACCTAGCCTTGTTTTTTTACTGTATTTCATTTTTTGATATTTAGACTGGAGGGAATAAGTGGAATAATGATTTAATCTTAATGAAGAACATATTCTGAGTGAATAGTTAGCTAAGTAATGAAAAAAATGTTATTTTAAGGAAACTAATTCAAAAGAGCTCTAGTTTTAAAAAAATAGAATTTTAAAGCAAAGTTTATTTTATTTTAGAAAGAATAACATTTTTTCTCAACTGAAAGCTTTTTTATTTTGATGCAAAACCTAAACTTTCTGGCTGTTCCTTTAGTGAGTTTCTAGACACTAACACAGTGCTGTAAAATTTGTATCATAAGTGATACAGGAAAATATTTCTAGAAAACTTGATTTTTCTCCTCACTTAAATTCTGCAAATTTTGGGCTCTTATAAACATGGACTAATACTGTTTACCTATTTTAGCAGCTCACACATGGCAGGGAATCTTGATGAGAATGACAGCCTAAGCATAGGTTCTGTAAAGCTTTTAGAACTCTAAAAGAGATCTTTAATAAAGTAGAATGGCAAAGTCTCACTCTTTGTTTTCAGGTTTTGCTATCACTTTTGCAAAGGTATAGAACCTTTAATATTTGTAGCATGTTTAACTGTAGCAAGTGACAAATGAACCAAATATCAACCTAGCTTCAAAGGTATAAGGAAATTAATTTATGTGACCTGCAATTACCCTGATGTGAATTAATGTAGTTGACTTACACCATCCAAGTGTAATCATGTTTGTAATAGCTGACTCAGAACTGGAACATCTGCCTTGGTGGGCACTTCCCATTCTGGAGGCCCCAGACATACCATTTTAGTATTATACTCTCTTCACTGCGTGTTCAAAAATGCCCTTTGTCACCCTACTTGGCATGTGTGTTCTCTGTCATCCTTTTTCTTTCTTTCTTTCTTTTTTTTTTTTTTTTTTTTTTTTTTTTTTTTTTTTTTTAAATGACACAAAACTGTGTCGCTGTACAGGACACAGGGCAACCTTCTGCATGACTTGTGAGAGCCTGAGCAGGGACTAAGTGCTGTGTCCAGCATCTCCAGAGCTGGAAAGCCATTTCCTTGTCAGAGCATTCCTGGAGCCACAGTTCACACACCATCAGGAAACCAATGTGGCTCCCATGTTCACAAGGAAGAGGAATGGGAGCAAGTTGATGAAGCAGCGAAACTTGGACTGTTAGCAGTTCTTAAATTATAGTCACATATTAAAATATTTTTCTTAAGGCTGTATTTGATGCATTGTCACTACAGCTTTACTCCAGCTGACTCCTTTGAAAGAATACCCTGGGGGTCAGTTGGGCTCTTTCATTCGAAAGTGCAACAAGATCCCAGCTCAGAAGTGACAAATTTGCATTGGGAAGACTTCACGTTCACTAAGCTCTGTGTTTTCTAAACTTAATTATCCACATGAGTAAGAAGCTGTGGTGTTACGAAATTATGAAAATCATCTGTTCTTTCCAAGTATTATAAAGAGGGCCTCTTGAGATGCAGCTAGAAATTAAAGCTGATCTATAATCATTTTCGTTGTGCTTTCCAGTTCTGAGCACCTGGATACTAACAGAAAAGGTATTGGTTTTTGTTGTTTGTCAGCCATTTAATTTCCATTTTAAAAAATCTGCAATAAACCTCTAAGCAATAATTAAACCTGAATTACTTTTTTTTTTTTTCTTCTTTTATTTCAATGCCGCCAGTATGTGACTGAACTTGCCCAACCTGCAGTTCCCCCCTTCCCTGCTCTGCTGGAAGAAGGCACACCTTTGGATACCTGTTTGTCATTCGTAGTAACACCAACAGCTACAGAGACAGAATCTATGATACAGAGTTTGATTCCTTTTTTTTTTTTTCTTCTTTTTTTTTTTTCCCAAGCTATATTTCTACAAGTCTCTACCTAGTTTATTGCCATGGACCCCAGTCAATAATGATTTTTATTCCCCAAACTATTGCATGCATTCTCTATTAAGATTGAATGAAACTGCTTTTAATGCATTAATTAGTCAACAGAGGATGTTCAAGCCAGTCCCTCTGGGCTCTCTCCCCATGCTACTTTATAACCTCCTGATCTACCTGGCCAGATCTGGGCAGTGGAGAGGTGCTGATGGTCTCTGTCAGAGCAAGAGTTCTCAAAAGCAATCTTCATGTGTTGTTGCCTGTCTTTGGACTGATTCTGTTTGGTCTTGTAGAGAGCAGGAGGATGTTCTAACTCACCTATTTTTTATGGTTTATTGCTCCTAGGGGTCTGATCAAGATCTCTGTCCACAGACTGAGTCCTTCAATGCAAATGCTTTGGCTGGTGTCAGTGATGAAGATCTGAAATCTGCTGTGGATGAATTGCTAAATGAAATTTTTTACAACCTTGAGGTACTATTACTAGAAAGCTATTCACTAATTCTGTCTATGGCTAATTAGCTAGCTCAGCCTTAATGAATATAAACTGTATTCAGAGCTGGCAAAAAACACATCCATATGCTGTAAAAATGTGAATCAGCCTCCATAAATAACTCCTAGTTTAGTCAGCTTACATGTGATAAGATTAAAAAAAAAAAACAACCAGTAATGTAACAAAATATATCTCCAGCATTACTATGTGTTAAGAAATATGGTCCAAATCCTGTTCTTGGTGATGTTGGTGGTAAAATTCCTTTTTGGGGGTTCAGGATCAGCTTCTGTGATGGAGTTTAATGTAAATAGTTAGATGCATCTATGTTATACATCCTTCAATCTGTGTAAAAAATAACACATTTATGCCAATTCTAGCCATCATTTGGGAAGTGTTTAACTATACAAGAGCTGCCTTAATGGAACACTTCAGGTTTTGTATGTGGGGTTCTTAGAGGGAAGGAAGCTATTGTCTGTGGACAGAAATTTGTTGTAGGGTGATCTGCTTCTCTCCAGGGAGGTCTATAAATTGAAACATGTGGGAAGCCAGCAGAGTAGATCATGGTTATTTTCTAAACTTGTCCCTCAAGTATATGAAATTACTGAAAGCAAACCAGCTAAAACTCAGTTCCACCCAGGAACTGGTAGAATTTGGGTTTGTTTGCAGCAACCAGGTGGCATTAGGCACTTCAAACTTTTGCTGCAGCACGTTGTACACCACTGACCAAACAGGAGCTTATTAAGTATCTAACATTGACTGAAAATAATGTGATATTGTTAAATGACTTTTTATATGGATTATGAACTAACAGGTAGTATGAATTGGAATTGTTATGTCATCATTATATCTAATTATTTGATTTCTTATTAAATTTCAACATCTGTAGAAATAGGAGGAAACCTGGCCTATGCTGTCTTGTTCTTGTCTCTGCCTGTAGGAAAAAATTAAAAGCCTGCTTTTCACTTGACCTTAATTTCACTAGAATCAAAAGCTGAGAGTTCTTTTTTCTTTACATAAACTGCACAGATCAGAAAATTGCTTTTTCTTTCCTTTTTTTTTTTAAATTTCCTTTTAGTTTTTAAAACTAAACGTATCACCAATATATCACCTGATTTCTCAGTCTGTTGACATCTGAGGTAATCTTACAATTAGATTTCTACCTGACATGTGGTCAAAACCATTCCATTCTGTTGCTACACGTGAACTGTGATTTCACAATCTGCATTCCATCTCCAGGGAACATAAGGCAGCTGTTGCTCTACTTAAGTCTTGAAAATAACATCTAGTCTGAAGTCACAGTGCTGACACAACAGCAGACAGAGTGAGTGTGGTGGCAGCTGATTTTCACTGAAGGTAGAACCAGGTACTGGAGAAGAAAAGGCAGCATAATTGTTGATACTTGAGGATGGACTGAATGTGGTGAAGGCCATCTCCAAAGATACACAGTTGGGATAGAAATTCCAGCTTTTTGAGGCTAATCTGACCTCCTGAGAACTCTGAAAACAGTTCAGCTGTGGTTACCCATTCATTGATAGGTTGCAGTGTAGCACTAGCAGGGATTTCTAGAACTGGCAAGCCAAAGTTCCTAAAATGACAGGTTACTACTTTTCTGGGCCACATCCATTCATTTTTTCCAAAATTACATGAAGTCCATGAAGACCAACTCTAGGTCTTGGAACTGTTTGTGTGGAGTCTGTAGAGGACCTTTGAGCCCATTACAGTTCTTGAACAAAACTTTGCCCCTCTTGGAGACACTGTCATTGTTCTCATGTTTCTCATGAGTTTTTACAGTGATGAGTGCTGATAACTGAGAAGTATGCATAAATTCCCCATAAGCCCCATGTATCTGTGGCCTTTTTTCCAGTGATCTCACACTGCCAAATGTTATAGAATTAAAGATCGCTGCCAAAGATTTCAGAAAACGTCACAACCCTTGCACCTTCTCCACCAGTTACATTGTAAATTAAACTCTCAGTGTCAACAGCCGTCTGGATTTCCAGAATGAGATACACATTCATAATCGTGTGTGTAATTAAGACAGACAAGCAACATCACAGAAATATGTTTTTTTATTGTTTGTTTTCAGTAACACTTTCTAATTCCTGCAATGTTTCAATAAAATGTATTAGGCTAGAGAGCAAACATCTGCAGTGAAGGAAAACAGTGGCAGCAACCAACTCCCAAAGCAATTTTTTCTGATTTGGTGTTTACTGGTAAAAAGGCTGCCTGAGAATACAGGCAAACGAGCCTATCTCCCCAGACAAGGTTCCAGGAGAAATGCCTGTCCCAGATCACTTCCTGTCGGTGGCCATCATGCCATGTGCCAGGATTTTGCCCAGTAATATGATAAAGTGTTATCACGTCAGCACAGGCTGACACACTGCTATGTCTGCAAAACAGGAAGGTGTGAGGGATAATGTCTGTCTCCCTGCACTACACTGTGTCAAAGCCACAAAGACAATGTGCAGCCTAAGATAGCTCCGTCGTAGTCATTTTTTATTTTTTTTTCCCTTCTGATTTTCTTTACAGGCAGAGATAAACGAAAATCTGCAAATGGAAGAAGAAGCTTAAACTTTGAGGAGAGAAAAATTAAAAAGTCCTAAATAGCCAGATAAGGATATACTGAGGCTGGATTTTGAGGAAATTGGAGCGTCGGGGATGGCGCACGCAGCAGGCTGGCTCCCTGCCTGGATGTCATTATTTCTGTGTAAAGGAAAACGGTTCTGTTAACATTTACCTAGAAATAGTTCATCCCAGTTCCTCAAATTTACTGTGTTCTGCCAGTGTTGTTATTAGTTTAGACTTAAGTAGATGATTATAAACAGAAGAGCAGGTAATGAAAACATGTTGAAGTTCAGTTTATTTCTGAATAGAAATACTGATTTAGAAAAGAATTTGCTGTGGTTTCATTTCTTTTTCCAGTTGTGAAATATTTAACCATTTGTGCTTTACACCTGTGGGGTTTTTTTCAGGAAATTTTGCTAAAAAGAGACTACTTAGAGAGAAATGATCATTTTGCAGAACTGCAGATATAAGGGGATATTTTCTTTAATGTGCTATGACACACTTTTCACTGGAGCTATTAATATGTAATTTAATTTTAGATAGCTTCCTAAGCTTTAAAACAAATTTACCATCTTACGCTTGTTCGTTTCCAACATATTAATGTGGCGTAAATGAAGAGCTTGCACTTTTTGCAATATTCCCAAGCAGGGCTTCTTTTGATTTGAGTGGAGCTGGTGCAGCCTTTCATCTGAGCCTGTTCCGTGTTGTGTCAGACATTTCAGAAACGTTTCCAGCTCCCAAAGAACGGAACCGAAGTCCTCGGAAGAAACGGGTTTGACACCCATGTTTCCAACTGGCGCTGGTGGGTGCCTCACACAGCTCAGTGCCCTGGGAAGGGGTAGCCCTGAAATTTCAACCCTGAAATCGGGTTGGTTTGCGCGGGGAGCGGAATACCTGAGAAAGGGGACGTTTTATTCCTTCCCAGTTGGGCTCGGTTCCCCGGGTTTGGGTTTCGCTCCCTCCGCGTTTTCCTCGCCGGCCCCCGACCGCCTCCCGCCGGCAGGGGGCGTTGTTTGCACGCGCAGCTGCTCGCGACGGGGCCCTGGGGGGTGCGGGGCGGGGTGTGCGGGGTACGGGGCGGTGCGGGAGGTGCGGGGTGCGGAGGGTGTGGGGTGTGCGGGGCATTGCTCTGCTCTGCTCTGCTCTGCTCTGCTCTGCTCTGCTCTGTGTGGGTCAGGAAATCCTTCCCCCGCTCCGCGGGCAGCAGGAGGCTCCGCGGCCGCCCCGCTGCACGTGTGCCGGGCATCCAGGCTGCCAGAGCTCCCGCTCGGCGTCTTGCGAGCTTGTTCTGCTTGGGGCACTGAGGGGATGCCCGGGCGATTATTAATTATGGCTTAAAAAAAAAAAAAATCTTCTGCAGTTGTTAAGATTCCTTGGTTATGTTCTTTGTTCCTTTGTTGCTTTGAAATACGATTTTTGTCGAGTTTTTGAAACTTCCCGAAATCAAAACGTCCTTTATTTTAATACATAAATTCATCTCCTGCCACATTGTGTCAGAAGTTTCCCTGGCTCTGAACTCCAGGGTGAGAAATGAACTTCTGAAGAGAGCTGTCCATAGGGGGGAAAAAAAAATCTCTAAAGTACTTTTTAGTGAAAAAGTGTTATTGGCAATTGTTTGGCACTACAGGATTAACTCTGAAGACTTCAACATTCCTGCTATAGCACTAAGCAGGAAGGGCCTAACTATGATTGATGTTAAGACCAATGCTAAAGAAAGTCTTCTGCCCATATCTCCTTCTCCCTCTCCCAGATTTTCTAGAGCCTCTGGGAAATTTTAAAGTACTTTGTAGATGAGAAACTGTATAGGAACATCAAGTATTACAGCAATGATTTGTTAGCATTCAGCCTCAGTACATATGTGTAACAGCTGAGGTAGTGGAGAAATCCAAAGTGAAGTCCAAATCCCACAACACTGTATTTGTAACTGTCTTCATGCTGAACTAAATAACACTACCAATAAAAATAGCCCCAGATATTTTGGGGGAGTGGGAGGGAGGGTGGTTAGGAGGCTGAAGGAAGGAAGATAAGTGAAAGGTAGACATAACATCTCTCTAAGCAGTCAGAGTGCGTGTTCTGACACAGCGTATGAACATCAAATTGAAGAATCCTTTAATGTTTTCAAAATGTTGGTATGAAATGCAAAATGTCATGCTTTGGGTAGATGGGTAGGAACAAAATGTTCAGATGCAATATGGTGCATTAAGAACAGTATCCATTCTGCATTCCTGGCTTTTTCATTGGTTTAAATCAGGCTTGCTGTTTCTCAGGTCTCTCATGTCATGTTGAGTTACTGATATAGTCATCTCTAAAAATAATTATACTGTCATTCCTGGGATCTACAGTAGAGGCTTTGGTGTAACAATCTTTGATTCTTTTTTTTTTTTTTTTCAGCACTGTTGATGTAACATAGTTCTGTGCAGTACACATACTTAATGCAGTTCCTAATGTGGTCCCACCCTACAGAGCCTTCAACTTGAATCAGACAGATTTTGAAGAAAGGAAGAGGTATTATGTTCTACCTTGTCTACCAGGGAAGTGGTGATTTTCCAGGGGACAGAGGACAGATTAAACACTGTAGTTTTTCCACTATAAGGTATAATATTGGTGTTTTTTTAGTATCTTCATAATAAAATCCTGATCTTCACTAGGGTTTTGTAGTGAGACAGTGAACAATAATTATCCTCTAGCAAAAAGAAAAGCTGTTTTCACACAGTGCTTTCCTGCATTACACTGGCAGCACAATGGAAGTTTAGAAGAGATAGAAATAAATTTTTTTAGTAAGAAGCTGGCTTGGAAAAGATGGGAAAGGAGACAAAAAGAGAAAACATTTTTTTACCTGTTTCGTAGTTGTTTGCTGTGACCTTTTCTTCCCAAGACTTGCTTCGCTTCTTCTGTGCCAAGACTTGATTTGAATTTGAAAATTACCACATTGTTTCCTTCCTAAAATTGTAACTGGCATTCCTAGAAAATATGCTTTCCCAGAAAAGACACTGTGCGTAGGCTTCAAATTCAGCTTCTCACAAGCAAGAAAAAGACATTTTCTTCACTCTCATACACTGCCAGCCTGACCACAAAATGTGAGCATTGGTCCATTTAAATGGGATTCTTAAGGACACAATTCAGTTGACCAGGAAAATGCACTTGTCCAGGTGTGCATATTGTACTTATTTGAAAAACCCCCAGAGCAGAGGTTTGATCCTGGGCTAACCCAGAAGTGTATAGAAGAGAGTTGCAGAAGAGAACTTTAACTTGGGTTATGTGCATGGCAAGGCTGGCAAGGAAGTCATAGCTGACACCTGTAGATTCACTAGGGTGTGGAAGGGTTGTTTGTACTCTTATTAATAGCACCAGTTAGCTTGGAATGTCATGCAGCAGCAAGAGATAATGCAGGTAACTGGACAGGTAATGCAAGAGATAATGCAGGTAACTGGACAGTTCATCCTCCTCCCTCTCCCTCCTGCCTTATTTTAGGATGCTTTTATACCTGCCCAGCCATGGCAGGTGTTTTATACCAGGCACAGCCATGTACTTCTGTACACTGGAAGAGGTTGTGCTAAGGGTGAAAACACCTCCACTTCTCTGCCACAGTTCACAAGAAAGTGACAGCAGTGACAAAACAGGTGGGCAGCGTTGCTTGCCATGAGCAACTCAAAACTGAATGTAGCATTTCAGTCCCTTCTGTTGTAGCACTTTGAGTGTGCAGAGCAAGCTTCAGGCTCCAGACACTTTGGATTCAGATTACACATACAGAACAAAAAAAGGAAAAAACATAAATCAAAGGACAGTTGCAGTGACTCATGTAATTGAGAGTCCCATTCAGACACAAAGCATTAAACAGAACTTGGAATTACTAATACTGCAGAAAGAACAGAATGTAAAATATTTGCAGGGTAGAAAGAACCTGACTTTTTACATAGTTGACTTAGTTGCCCATTGCTTCAGAGCTTCTTCTGTCACTGTCACAACAAAGACAGCATTAATGTGAGGTTTGTATTTATGTAGAAATCTGTAGAAATCTGGCTGCTGGTAGTTGTACATATTTTCCATATCTGTACAGGTGATTCAAAGAACAAAATAGGAAAAGGTGAGTTGCCCCAGCCCAGGTGACATGAGGGGAGGGAGAGGGCAGAGCTGTGGCCTGACAGAAGGATATAGATTTGAGGCTACAAGAAAGAATGGTCCACAAAAGTAATTCACCTAAAAAATGAGCATAGTCCTTCTCTGTTCCTGGGAAGAGGCTGCTGAAGCTTTATCAGTTTGGGATTATGATGTGAATGATGATTCATGGTGGGAGCCTGTGCAGGGTGCTGTGAAGCACCTTCTAGATGAGCCAGTTTCTCTAGTGACTTCAAAGAAGGCCTCAGGATTTTGCCTTCCTCCACTGAGATTAATCTAGATGAATATTTCAAAATTTTCATTTGACTCTAACTCTTTCAGAAGATGTCTCATACAACACTTTCCTAAAATTTGACTCTTGCATCTTTTAAACTCCAACCAACACAATTTTCCTGTCTAAAAAAACTATTTTTTTTTCATTGCATTGATTATGACGAAAGAAATGTCATGTCTGGACAAAGCAGGATCCAAGTGTCCCAGGGTCCTCTCTTGCATTAGTTATGGGAGATGCTTAGGGAATATGGGAACAGGGCACCCTGAGAGTGATCCACCAGGTGAAAGCAAACCCTGCCATTGATCACTGATGTAGAAACTTGTGGAGCCAACATGTGCAGTCAGACCCAACAGTGGTTTGAAATACAAGGACATCTCTTCCATTAATTCCTCCAGTCCTTGTTTGAGCTCATTTGTACTCTTGGCCATTCCCCATAGCATTAAGTTCCACACTTTAATATTGTGTCATTGACTTACCCCATTTGGGATGGATGCAGAAGGCTCAAGATTACTCATTTCAGAGGCTCTCAAAGTCCTCGGTTTTACCAATCTCTTCTGTGTGCTGAGTGGTTAATCACAAAAATGCTGACTTTTCACTTACTCCAGGAGCTGCTGGCATACAGGTGAGAGGAAGCACGTGTCATTCTTTGCAAGTTTGAGCCTAAATTTCTGCCACCTGCCCTGTTACTTTTTGTCATTTTGTTTTGTGCTGTTTCCAACAGATCATAATCTTCCTGAGCAGCAACGCATCAGTTAATCCTTATCTGTGTGTTAAGGGACACACACGTGGCCCTGCCTGGACGGAAAGACAGTGTCAGCAGGATGAAAAATGACCATCTTTGGTCTGTCAGGAAGGCAGTGAATATTTTGCTGTCCTAATCATCAGAGTAGAAAGGTTTTTTTGAGAATAAGTCATGAATTAGCCTGCAGCTCCAAGAGGAAAACTTTGCCCTTTGATTGTTTTCCAAAGAAATGTTCTCAATTTTTTTTTTTTTTGCCAAATTCACATTACAGCTCATACTAACAAATTTTCCCAAGCCTTTTTGACCTCCTCCCTTCTTCACAGTAGTAAAAGAAATTTCACTCATCACTAAGAGATGTTGAAGATTGCTAGATTTTGTTGATTTAGGAAAAGAGTGAATGAAACAAGCTTACAAAAATGCAGATACCACATTGCAGAATGCAGTTAGCTCCATTTATAGAAAAGAGGGAATTGTGGTATTTCTGCTGTTTCACAGGAGGTTAGTAAATTGCCTGCTAATCTGGTATTAGGTTGGGGTTGGACACTTCCTCATGTCAAGGCCAGATGGGTGCATATGGCCCCAGGAGGCACCAGCAGTGCTGATTTGGGGGACAGGTGTTGGTTTTTTTGGTTTCTTTTTTCCCCCCCTCAGCAAATCTGTGCCTGGTTGGTTTTACCAGAGTAAGACAAGGTAACAGAAATGCCCACTGCCTTCCTCTGAACAAGGTTCTTAGACTCTGGAATTCTCAACATTTAGTGGCACCAGCTGCCAAATAATCTGTAGACAGCTGAGGGAGCCTGCCAAGACTTGAGTAGGGATTTTTAGGTTGTTTGTTTTCTGACTGAGCAAGGTGAGAGAAAGCCACCACTCCTGCACCTCCTTGCTATTCACAATTGCAGCTGTGTGTAATTGTCACAGGATAATTTTGACACTAGCACATGTTTTGTGATGGATTTTTCTTACCAGGAAGCTATTGGGATAAATCAGGATTCAGATTTTGTGTTGGCTTTGAGGTCATTCCAGCCTTTTTCTGAAATGTCACATTTCAACTTAGCAATTTGCCATTTCATGCAGCTGTGGTGCCCCAGAAGCCATTTCCAGTGAGGTACTATAAAGGCAGGACGGATACAGATCTCCTGACTGCATTTCAAAGACATACCTTTGGATTACAGGGTTGCAGATGAGACTCTATTTTGTGGAAGGCAGTGGAGATGTTCATTTTCTACCAAAGGCTCTGGCTTTAATTTTTTCCCTTCTACTCCAGTTTTCTATGAGTAATGTAGATATGGGGGCTGATCTATTGGAGCAGTTGAATAAATTATTCAGTTGAATACAATTACTATCAACACCAATATTTCTGTGAAATTATTATTGTGTAGGGCTACACAAAGGTATTTCTTTGTTATGTATGACAGCTTTTGATACTGCCTCCCAAATATAAATGATGGAGCTGACTTTAAAGCCCTTAATCACAGTCTTACTAACTCCTTACTCTGGCAAAATGCTTCCTGATCTCAGTAGCCTTATTTACCTTGGTGTGACTTCAGTATAGCAGTGGCTATACTTGGGCTGCTTGAGGCTCTCAGGACACCAGCAGCAGCCTGTGATGGCCCAGGTGGAGCAAGGCATGGACCAGGACCTGGGCAAGCCCCCTGCTTCCCCCTCTCACTGTTACCTGCACACACCACACGGTGGAAGGTGGATGCAGGTGCTGCCCCACAATGGGGGAGTCGAGCATCCACTGATGGTTTTCTCTGAGTAAATACAGAGCTTTAAGCTTGAGTCCACTGGTCTAGAAGCAGGAATTGGGATCTGTTTTCATATCTCTGCACTGTGCTCCTAAGAGGTTAAACGTGTGTGTGTGTTATGTGATTGAGAAACAGAGATGTTCAGACAGATGCACGTTATACTTCAGCTCTGTGTCAACAATCAAAAATGAGGTTTTGGATTTATCCGTTCCCAATCTTGCACCTATCTTAAATCATTACCATATAATAAGAACTCTGTATGGTGCATTGTCAATAAAACCTAATATTGAGAAGATTACTGATCGCCTAGTGCAAATGGAGAGCACTGTAAATGATTTAGAGGATACGTGTCAAACATTAAAGCTATCTAATACCTTCTAAAGTAGGTTGATACTCATAAATCTAAGATAAACGACCTGTAAAACCACTTAAGAAGAAATAATACTCATTTAATCAGGCTTCCAATGGAAAGACTAGGTAGGAGAGAAATTCATAAGGAATTATGAAATCTCTTCTACTTCAGTAATTTGTTGATAGGGAATGCAAACCTACATTTGATATACAATTTGGAACATTTGATACCTAAAACTTTGGTCATAATAGCACTAGAGTGTGGCCTGCTGAAAAAAGACCAAAGGGCATTTCTTTTATGGCTTACTGAGCTCTCAGTTTTCCAGATTCAGCACTGTGTGTATCAGATGGAGATATGAAAAGTATTTATTGGAATTACTGTTTTGCTGCATCACAGGAATGGGGTTTTGGATTAGCTGATGTTGGTGTGGCTCTTCTTGTTCACTGATAACAATAGGTTTGTTTAATGCATTCCCCTGGGAGGAGCAAGGCACTGTTTATTGAGACAAGCCTGGTTAAAATTAGAGTGAAACAAACTGTGTTGTCACTCAGTTGAGAGGCAACTTGTACAAATTTAGTCAATTGAGTTTTATTGAGTGGTATTTGCTGCACTTTGATCCTGAAGAAAATTCTGTTTCCTTTTCTACTTTTTTTCCTCCCAGACCCATTTGAAAGGTGGCTGAATGTGGGTGGCAGAAAAATTAGCTCATGATTTTCATTACCACAGTTCTGATTCCTCAGTTCTTGTGCAGACAAAACATCTATTCTCCAGTAGGTTTTTAAGGCTACTCGTTAATTCCTGTTCATCCTTTTGGCTTTATGGCTGCTCAGAGCTCAGCACCACTGCCAGCATTTATTAGAAGTTGACGCAGAGCTTTTCTTGAAGCAACTCTAGTAGTATATTTAGCCATGGAGAAATCTTTCCGACAAGCAGTGTGCTGTGACTTATGTGACTCTGCTGCTGCTCTGTTGACCCGAGCAGACTTACTCATCGTTTACATAGTGGCAAACAAGATCAGGTTCTGGCTCCATGCCTTGTTTCACTTGATCCAATAAATTGCAGCTTGCAAATGCATTTTACTTTGATTCACATTTTTTAAGATAAATGTCTTTCCTCTTAATGGGAAAAATAAAGACACTTAAATACAGTTCCACATGGAATTAGTGGATGAAATGCAAAATGTGTCTGATCCATATATGACTTAATTATACTGCAAAAATAACCAGAGGATGACATGGTTGCTGTCAAAATGTGTTCTCCCTTACTTTATTCTTTATTTGCCTTCACAGTGGGAAGGACATACCTGGGAGCATACCTGTGCTTGCTTTGCAGTGGCTGTAGTCACACTGAGTTGTAGCAGCAGTGTTTGAGTTTTTGGTAATGTAATAGCAGTGCAACTTCAGTAGCAAATTTCCATTGGTTGTGAATTTTTGAGATATTGAAGCCTACATCAAAAAAGCTTGTTGATATACTTGCTACTTTATTTTCAGCTACCATAAAGGCATTTTACTAAAATGCCAGTTAAATTGAGCATACATTAAATAAAGATCATTTCTGAAATCTGTCAGGCTTGGGAACGTTGATTTTCCATTTCCTGAGAATACCTCAGAGTGATTAGGTTTGTTACTCTGAGACAGAGCAGCTGTTGCACGTAAATGTTGTATGTGAGTCGTGTGTGTGGTGTATTTGTTACTAGTTTTTAAAAAAATGAGAATCAGAGGCAACAGCTGGGCAACAACTTTTTACCTGGTGACTCCAGGCACTGTATGGTCTGGCTGTTGGCAGAGCACAGGGAAAAACTCACACATGATTGAGAACTGGAGAAGCCTCTGGGAACTGGAAACTGAGGTCTTCAGTCATGTGAAGTGGCTTGCAAAGGGCAGAATTGCTTGGAGCTGATCAGTTTTTATTTTTATGCCACTGCTTTTTTAAAAATTATGTTTTGAGGTGTGTTTTTTTTAAAGAAAGACTCAGGGTTGCTAGAAAGAGGGTGATGTCAAGTAACTAGTTATTAGTTATTTTATGGTAGTCAGGCAAAAGTTATTTTTATGGATGTCAGGTTATTTTATGATAGTTGATTTGTCGACAGGTCTGGAAGACAGATGGCTTGGAGCAGCTGGAGATGGAAGGGGCTTGGAGCCATTTGTGTTCTATGAGGTATCTGGAGTTTGCATTGGTGCACCTTAGTGGGCAGCTACAAAAGCAAAAGGGATGCTTGGGAATATCCTCAGCTGATGCCTGCTGCAAAAACTGCATCACTTTTGATGTAAGACGTAGCAAGACTGACACCAGCTGAGGACCTGCCTGTTCCCCTTCCAAGCTATGTTTGGGAGAGAGCCTCATTCCTGACTTACAGGCAGGCAAATCACATGTGTGAACACAGTCATCAGTTATAATTAAGTTAAAATCTCCCTAATTTGGAAGCATACCTATCATGTTCCCTTCTGGGAAGAAACTGTTATTTCTTCTTTTATTCTTTTTTTTTTTTCCTTGAATCCCAAGTTATCAATGGCTCTCAAAGAAAAAGGAATTTTTCTTTAGAAAAAAGTCTATTCAAATTATTCATGATTTATATCAAGAAGGGAACTTTCCTCTTTCAACTAGCAAGAAAGGGGGAGTTTGATCTTCCTTGAAATCATTTGAGAACCTTGTACATTTCTTTCCAGAGCTAAAACTTTCTTACAAAGCTTTGGATATTCAGCAGAATAATGACTATTACATAATTGAAGCTCAATACAATACCATGGGGCTAATAAATGGTCTCCTGGTTCTACAGAAAATGTAACAAAACCATAATAGCACTCACTGGGGCCAGGCCAGGCACAAATGACAAAGCTGCTTTTGAAAGCAAGTTGTGGCCAGAAATACTCTTGGACCAAAACCATTTTCTTGACCGTCAGGGGTACATTTACTGCTTTCAGTTTTCAGCCTAGATTTTATGTTGATCCTGCAACAATGAGTAAAATCAAGTCTGACAGAGCTGCTACTGCAGCTGTTACAGATGCAAATGTGAAGAAGGGCATTTAAGACAACTCTTGTTTCCCTGACTTATTTGGAAAGAATGCTGATTCTATTTAAAATGGCTTGATATTATTATCATGTGGTTTTTAAAGGAAGGAAAACATGCTACACTACTAAGTTGTTTATTAGCATTTATGATCACAGCTCTTTTACTTAGAAAATAATCATTCTATTATGTGCTGTGAAGCTGCCTGTAAACAACTGGCAAAGAGGTACCCTGCTTTGTATTTTCCATGGAGTAAGTATCAAATTCAATTGATTAATCAAAGGAGACATTTTTTGATGGAAGGGAACCTTTTCAAACTTTATTAAAAATATTGAATAAACCATGAGCAATCAAAGTTCATAATCTGAACTCTCTCTACTTTCATAGATACAGTTAAACCTTCAAAATAATTCATAAAGCAGGAGATGTCTTCAATAAAAAAAAATAAATAAGGACCCTCAGAGCAGCGTATTCCAAAGCCTCTATCATGATCTGGCTCTCAGCTACACCATTGCAGCTCCATGAGTTTTTTTACTCGAATCACTCTGTATTTCCACTGGAGTGATAACCAGAATTGGTCCTTGGGCTTTTTTTCAGTGAGTAATTCAGAAGCATCCTTGCACTTTCTGTCTTTTCACAGGGTTTTTTCCCTTATTCTGTAAGAAGAAATGAGATTGCCATCAGCAAAGCTGCATCATGAGTAAAGATAATCAAAGTACAACCTGCAAGCTGAATGATTGTCCCCTCTGTTCCAGAAGGAAAGCACTCATATGGCCAAATGCAGGATGGCTGGTGGGAATAAAGACAAATGAAATAGAAATTCCTAGAAATGAGGAGAAAATCTGGCTCAAACAGGTGGGACCAGCATGTCTCTATCTTGCAAGCAGCACTGAAATCATGGGGCCTACATGAAACATGACGTGCAAAGCCATTGGGCTGTTCAAAATCAAATTCAAGCAGATGTTAGCAAATAAAATGCTCACATTTAGCAGCAGGAAAACTTTATTGGAATACTTCCAGGTGTTTTGATGGGAAGAAAAAAGAATTGAGGGAAAGGATTCAGGTATACAAGTATACAGGCAATGAGAGGAGGTGGGCAGACTGATTGATCATGGCACAGTGTTCTGGTGCCATTTTTAGGTCACAAGGTGGAGAATGCTCAGAATAAGAAGCATGGAGGCAGCAAAGAGATAAAGGTGTCCTCTGAGGTCACAGATTCTCAAATGTACAGATTCGAGTGAGACCCGAGCAGTTGGGCCAGGTGGCCATCTAGACCACTAACAAAAAGAAATGTGAGGACTTGATGGGAATCTGGGAATCCTCGGCAATTTTTTATTTTTTTTTTAACTCTGCCTTCCTATATTACCCTTTCTCTGCCCATATTCCAAGCAGAGAGGAAAGGACAGAGCTGATTCTTTGCCTTGGTCAGCACAAGCCGGACCTCATGGGAATGTTCACAATGGCACCAGACAAGGAGGTGTGATGGTATCTCTGATGGTACCCAGGGAGGTGTGATGGTACATCTGATGGTACCCAGCAGTGAGTGTCAAAGACCTTTTCTCTGAAGGAAGCAATCTGCAATTTCATCAGCCCTGACTCAGTAAGAAAAAAAGAAAACCAATAAACAAAAAAAAAACATAGAGCCCCCCAAAAACCACAAAGCAAACCAAAAACCAATGAACAGCAACAACAACAAAAAGACAAAAAAATAAACCAAACCCCAAAATCCACCCTGAAGCTTTTGGATCATCAGTTTTGTCTGAAAGAAGTGCTGGGGATCTGTCAGCAAAGCCTCTCTTTCTCTGGTTCCTGTCCTTCCTTTGCTCTGGAAACAAAGCCTGTCCTTGGGAGCAGACAGGCTGGCAGTGAAGCCCCTTTCCAGTCCCCAGCCAGGGCAAATACAAGACCTCTAAAACTCTGATTAGTTTTTTGGGTCAAAAGAGATCATACACATGAAAAGCAACGTCATCCCATCCAATGCAGTACTGCTGCTGAAAGGGTTTATCCTAAATACTCCATTCTAGTAAGGCAACACATTAAAAAGAAAAAAAAAAAAAGGCACTTTATTCAGAAAAGAAGCCCTTTCAAAGAGTGACAGATGAATGTAGTGACAGATTAATATAAATTTTAAAACCTGAACACTATCCTTCAAGGGGAGGAAGCTTCTAAATACACATGCAAAACAAAAACAGCAGAGAAGAATCTCACAGTGCATTGCACAGAATCATTTATTAGGTCTCTGTAAGTGTTCATTTACATGAAAGTTTCATTTAGTCTTGTATTCAACCATTCTGTCTAATCTTCTGGCTTCATTTTTTTGTAAGAGACAGTGGTCCCTCATCCTGTCTCACCTCTGCTCCTGTACTAAGCTGCTTTTTTTTTTTTTTTTTTTTTTTTCTTTTTTCACAGGAGTTTATGTGCAGAGTGACACAGGGCCAAAAGGGGGTTTCAAATTCACCCCTCTTTCTGATTCTGGCTTAGACCAAAAGGGGAAAATGACAACCTCTGCTTAAGGTGAGCAAATTCTTTCAAAACCAAGTAAAAGCTCAGTTGTTCTCTGGGCATTATACCCCTTTTGGGTCAAAGCACAGAGGAACAGTCTGTAACCTATAGTGTGGCATAGGGTGCCCAGGAATATCAGCTTCATTACACAGATGTGCTCTTTCTGTGATCTTAGCAGTGGTGGGTGGGCTAACTGCAGAAATTATTTGTCTGTGCTGCTATTGCTAAAGCACCCAACCAAGGTGTTTCAAAACTAACCCCATGTATCTGCATGTGTAGCAATCACTGAAATTTTTGCACTGTGAAATCAGCTTAAGATTCTTTATTTCTACTGAAAACTGTTGCACAACCAAGTTGAGATCTAAAACCATCTCCTTGGCCTGCTCCTAGGAGCATCTTGCTCAGGGAAGTCAACATGACGTAAAATTGTCTCTCCTTTGGCAAGAACATGGTTCATGGCTTCTCTAGGCCACACTGAAAGGTCTTGACAAATGTGGGTTGATAACAAAGGTATAATATTTGCTCTGAGAACCTTGAGTGCTTCTTTTCTCATGTCTCCCCTCCTGGCACGTGCCCAGCTGCCCTGCTGGTCTCCACCTCTGATGTCAGTGGGTGCCCGCCAAAGGCATCTCAAAGTGAAAGGAGGCATTTAAATACCATCAGGAACAACAGACAAAATGACCTCAAACAATCCCACATGAAGTCCTTTGTTATTTTCAAAGCACTTTCCCAGTTTGACACCTTTGCTTTTTTCAAATCCAATATAAAATTCAGAATGTTTTATTGCAGTGCAGTACATGAATATAAAATATAGATATATCAAATCTCACGGTACCTTTTTAGCGGTACTGCTTTGAAAAAGGACCTGAAGTAAACTCAGTAAAAAGAGCAGGAAATTATCAAGGAAATTCCACTTCTCAAACTTTTGTTCCCCATTGTCTCATATGTATTTAAAACAACTTTTCTCAGGCAAGCATGATCACAGCTGTTAGGAGCTGCGTGGATCTGGATGGGTGACAGCTCAAGGCTGCTTGGGGGTGAGCACACTGAGATATTTTGTGTATCCTTGCGTATCACACAGGCATTTGTTGCCATAACCCAGTTGCTGCCAGCCTCCTGCCAAAGCCAGGGTTGCTTCCATGCAGCTGCTGAAGGGGCCAAACCTGTTTAGCTCTCATTTACATCCTTCTAGGCTCCATATGGCTCCAACACGACCCTCAACACCATCTCTCTTTATTGGAGAACTTCCTTCTATGCTGCTGCTGCTGCACTCCTGTCTGATGGCCGTGGTGTCCTGCTGCTCTTCGCTATTTTGCAAGGTTACTTCTGACCTGCTCAGTATATAGGTGAGACCAAGAAGCAGCAGGGTGACCTTTCTGCTGTGTGTGGCTCAGCACAGGTCAGTCCTGCTGGTCAGGAGCAGGGGAGAGAGCTGGCATGAAGAAGTGTAGTCCCAACTCCTGGAAAAATATCCCACATGGTGCAGTGAGTACCAACACATAGGTGCAGGGTATGGCAACCCCTCCTGCTCTCCTGACAGCCTCTCTCTGGGATCCAAAACGTAAGTAGAAAAGTTCTTTTGTAATACTATGCCCAAAAGTTTGATATCCCATTTCTGCATTCTTTTTTGCTAATTGCTGTGATTAAATGGCTTTGAAATTACCTCCAAATGAGTGGGTACCAGTTTGGGGCCTGTATGTACACTGAAATTGAAATAAATCAGTTCAGAGATATTTGGAGCAGCATAGCTGGCAGCACACAGCAGAGCAAATAGCTGGATGAATTTGCATCTTATTTAGTACGTCAAAAGAAGTTTTAAGCTGGAACTTAGAGAAGTTAAGCCAGGAACAATAAGCTTGTCTGGAGAATTCTGGTATTAGAAACTAAAGGATATGGAACAGTGTCCAAAGTAAATATTGACGTGACTCAAGATGAACTAGTAAAACATTTAATGAAGCTGAAAATAAGGCATCTGGGATAGATGTTTATTGTTAAAAATGAACCGTTTGAGCAAAAGTAGCATAGTGATGATGGAGGTTATTCATAGGGAAGCCAAGTTGGGGAAACAGCATCATCTGAAAGAAACTGACTCCGGCTATTTGTGAAACCTGGAAAAAATTAGAATTATAACAGAGCTAAAAATGTAAGTGAATTGCAAACAGTCATTACCAACATGAGTGGATTTTGGAGACTGAATCATACCAGGGGACAAATTACTTAGGTGTCCAGAATAACTCTATTGACTTTGACAGATTTCTCTGTATTTGCTTTTGTGTAATTGAAAGAGTGCTCCCTTATATTATATGAGGATTGCATATTAAGAAACTTTGAGAAAAATATTGATTTTCATTCATTCTAGTATCATTCTCTTGATGATAGAGAATAAGTCACACTAACTTCACAAGCCATGTCAGGAGCATATTAAGAGTATTTCCCTTTTGTGGGGAGCAAGGAAAATAAACCTTTGACAGTGCTGAAAAAAAAAAAAAAAGGAATCAGGCACCATTTAACTGGAAATGGAGATAAATTGTGTGGCTATATTAGCAATCTTACAAAGATGTAAGTCTACAGTGTTATCAGAATGCTCCACCGAGGCAGGGCATGGTGAGCCAACATCCCATTCACAATTTCACCAGTGTTGGAAATACTGGAGAAGAGATGCCAAGAATTTATATTGCCTGCTTAGGTGTGCTCTACAAACCAGCTTTCTCCTACCTTGGAAACCCAGGACTAATGTGTAAGGACTGATTACGTACAGAATGTACACTTCATCTGTTCCCAAAATGGCTTTCCTCTGCTTTATATTTATGTATACACACACATAAACTGCATAAACTATCTGGTGATTATGCAAATGCAGCTGCAGTCCCCCAGATTGCTTCACAGCACAAAACAAGGTCACTCATTGTCCCAGCCCCAAGATACAAGATAATCCATGCAGCTGACCCTGCAGCAGAAGGACTTGAGGCAGGGCAGGAGGAAGAGCAGGGAGGAGGCCCAGGGAAGACAGCAATGAGGGAGACTGCTGCTCTTGGGCAGGGAATCCATCCTTACTCCTTGGCTGCTTCTGATGCATTCAGGAAAACAGCAGTTATAGTGTTTGGCCTTGGCCCGTCTCTCAAAACCTTTATCCTAGGAAGATGTGAATGGTACAATCTCTCTTTGTCCTTCAAGTAATCTTTCTGAAAACTGGGATCCAAAACAATTAAAGACCTTAAGTATAGCCATCAGCTTCTTGGACTAGATTTTGAAAATCCACACACAACCCATCTGCTTCCTCCATCTCTTATTTATTGAGAAGGTTTCCTTTGGCTAGCCTTCTTGTTAAGGCCATGATCAAGTCACAGTTGCTGGTAGATTTTATTACTAACATAAACAAATAGCAGGTCACTTTGGTATTGTCCCAAGCTTCAAAGCTGAAGCTGGTCTTAGCATCAGTTGGTTCTACCAGTACTGACATACTATTGGAATGCAAAGGAGATGTTGATAATATAAAACACATGTGGCTTATGTAGATTGCCCAGAGTCACTTAAATGCTCTCTGCAAAGAACCTCAGTATGTGGCTTGATGGGCAGCCTCAGCCAAAATAATGCTAGAGCTGCAAATTCTTTGCAGTGCTGCACAGCAGCAGAGTGGCACCCCAATGGGTGCCCTCCCAGCCCTGCTCACCCCGCAGGAGGATGTTGACACAAGGGACAGATGCGTAGGATCACTGCTGGCATTGTTCTCTGGAAGTTGTGTACAGCAAAGGTCTTCTCTGGGCACAGCAGGAAGAATTTAGAGCATACAAATATACCTCAAAAGCAAACAAGAGGTTTTGTTGTCATCCCCCCACACTATTGGTTTTGTGCTCATTAAAACGTTAGCTGATTAACTCTCTGTCAGAACTGCAAAGCTGCTAAATAGAATTTGTGTATGAAACTTGATGTGTTTCATGCCTCGGTAGTAATAAGTTGTGATTTTCCTTTTTCCTGCTTCCTCACGTTTAAAACCCATCTCTTCTGTCACAGTAACATTGGGCAGTGTTCCCAAATCGTACAAATTGCAAATTTTAAAAATTAATATAAAGTCTGTAATTGTCTCTAGGACCACTTTAGTGGTCCTAAACAAGCAACTTAGCTTTGATGCAAACCAAGGTGCTGCCAGCAGATAAAGTGCTCTACTTGCAGGAGGCAAGCTGCTCCACCAGGGTTGGTATGCCCAGACCATGGGGCTGATCCCTGAATGATGATCACCCTGTGTTTGCTGTTGAGGAACAGAATGTGGACCTAGTTACTGGCACAGAGAGACCTAATAGGTTACTAGTAAATGGATTAATGGGTGATAAATTGCAAACAATTGCATTGATTCAAGGAGAGGTTATTTCTTGTCACCCACTGTTTGTGGAGACCCAGCAGGAAGGTGTTCACAAGTAGAGGGTAACCTGTCATTGTCTGCATTGCTAGACATTTTGTCATCATTATGCAATGATCACAACGTGATACATGAGCAATGGGAGCCTTTGTGTGGGAGGCAGTCGCTCAGGTGGTGAAAAACCAAGCTGTGTGTGTCCTGGCTCTACTCATTAGCCCAAGTGAATGCACTGAGCAGTTTTGCACTGATTACAGAGGAATTTGCCCAACAGAAGGGGAGAGAAGCCTCATATCTTCCTATTGACAAATGACTGTTCATTACCTAGGCTTCTTTCTGTCATATGGCTGTAACATTAAAACCAGAAAGTTATATGTTTGAGACCTCTTTTGCATCTAAAATTATGGTGGCCACCTTGTGGGTGAAAATTTGCCACAAGAGGGATTCCTGAAGCTGCCTGTTTATCCGTGGCTGTGGCCAGTTAACATCCTACACCAGGCAGCTGCTTGTCACCAGGATGTGTGCTCTGCGAGCAGAGAGGCTTGAGTGCCAGGCTCTGCTCCCCAGGAGCAGCTGCCCCTGAGTTCTAACACGAGTGTTTGGTGCTATAGTCCCTGTGCTTTCCAACAAAGTCTTCCAGTGGAGAGAGGACATACAGCACCAACATGGCCTGTGGTGAGGTCCAGATACTTAAAAAGTTAAATGAGCATAAATGATGGCCCATGGGAGATACAGCACAAGTAATCACTGCTGATGTGTTCCAAGGAGCAAGTCACCCATCTCTTGGCTCCCTGTTTTTCCTTTACTCCCTGTATTTCTAGGCTCTGGTGTATGAGGTTTCATATTGTCCTTTTGAAATGCACACTGTGTGTGGATGCGTGCTGGTTTTTGCCTATATCTTACTGAAAGCCATAAAATGACCTGCTTGTTACAGACTTGGAGGTGTTGCAAGTATGGTTCAGCATTTCCAGGTTTACTGACATCATGATCCCTTATTTGTTTTTCCAGAGACAAGCAAAGTAGAAACATAGCTGTGAACAATAACATGAACCTTGTTGTTACCTAGCACTTGGCAAGCAGTTTTAGGAATGCTTCTGCTTTTCCACATGTATATAAAGCCTTAGAGAACATATTTCAGCATAAGGGAAGCAGAAAAAAATTGGACCCTATATTTCATGAGTTCAGTAATGGCAGACTGGAGCAGGAAGAGACAGGTGCTTTTCTGAAAAGAATGAAAGATCTGAGCAGCTGATTCATGGTGAAATAATATGCTTTTAGCTGAGGTTTATTGTATCTGAACCTCATGCCTTCCCTCTAGCCGATATCTTAGATGAATCAGCAACCTGCTATTTTTATCTCAGCTGTACCAATAGAGTTTGTAATATTGTTCTGCCAGTGCTATTTATACTTCATCACATGCCTGACTACTCCGGGATGTGCTTTTTTCCACAGTCTTAGATGATGTCATGGTGAAATAGGCAGTTGTATTAAACAAAGGCTTTCTTCAGAACAGCAGTCATTAAGCTTATGGCAGAGTACAACAACACTGAAATACAGGGATAAGCTTCCCCAGTCTTAAGGTATCTGTAGGCAGGGCTTTTGATGCTTCAGTAGCTGGTCCCC
This sequence comes from Calypte anna, assembly GCF_003957555.1. Lineage (NCBI taxonomy): Eukaryota > Metazoa > Chordata > Aves > Apodiformes > Trochilidae > Calypte > Calypte anna. The sequence goes on from NC_044252.1 coordinate 10,117,315, forward strand.
CTGAGGACTGGCTTGAGAAGAAGTCCTAGAGCTGTCAGGGCCACAGCTGTCCTTGGAGGTGTGCAGGGAGCAGTGTGCTCTGGAGGTCGGGACTGATCTGCACAAAAGACTTGCTGACAGCATAATTGTTCAGGGAAAAACAAAATTTAAGCATAAGCTGCTCCAAGAAATTAGATTTTCTAATGACCCTACTCTATATCTTCTCCTCAGTCATTCCCAAACAGAAACACAAGGTTTTTCTTTTACTTCTTCTGCCTGAAGATATTCATCCACCTTAAATGATTTTGCAATACTTGGAGGTTTTGAGAACTCCCGTGCAGGCCTAGCCAGCCTGGAAGCCTCCAGCCTTGCCACGTGCATCTTCCCAAAGCCAGGGGATTGAAGCCCAGTGTAGATAGAAGCAGTAAAAGATGTAGAAATTATTTGCAAAGGAAGAATTTGGTGTTGTCAGTTGATCACATTAGTGATGTTCCAGCGAGCCTGAAATTCTTCACTCTGTCCCTATTCCCCAGTGCATCCCATGCATTTCCAGCTGTTTATCATCATTCCATAAAGCCAGCAACATGTCAACATCAACAGCTGTGCTCTTCTCATCTGCTACTTGTAGTTTTGCTGTCAGAGTTTTAACCACCAAAGTTGCAGATCAGGGCTGTGCAGACCCGGTGTGTGTAGCTTCTCCCTAAAAGCTGTTGCTCAGGAGCTCCATATGTCCTCCAGCCAAGCCATGACAAGAATGTCACTGGGTCACAGATGGAGGCAGAGGAAAGAAAGTGTTATCCCCTACCCTGTATGTATGCTTTGCAATATGATTACAATAACTGAGTGATTTATTTCAGAAGTATCCCTTGGTTAGACACAATTACGAGCTACCCCAGAGACAGAGCTGAGACATGCTTAGGCTGTGGCTTTCCACCTCTCTTGACTTGCAGACCTCTTCCTCCTTTTTCCATTGGAGATTCAGACCCAGGTGTGGAAAGCTTCTGTCAATAAGGTTGGTGGTTTCCCCACTAGCTCTCTCACACTCTCCAGTATGTTCCACAGACTTGCAGGGAGTTTGCTTGCCCCAGACAGGAGAGCACTGGCCTGACCCTGGGGAAAGTTGTCCCAATGGACTTTCTACAGTTTCAGTGGCCACCCTTCACTTAGGAACAGCCCTTCCCAGTGCTCTGGGAACTTCAAAGCCCCCCTTAAATTACTTTTTTCCAAAGCCTGCTTCCAAAGTTTGGCTCTGCACAAAACATGTCGGCATTTGATAAAAGCTCAGAAGGGAAAGAGAATAGTATAAATAGAAATTAAGTAAAATAGGAAGAGGTTCCAAAGCAGCAAAACTCTAATGCTAGCTGTGGCTGCATGTGCAGTGCAGCTTCCAGCACTCGCCAGAGTGCCAGGCTGCCCCTTGGTATTCTTAGAAACATATGCATCTGCTGTGTCACTGGCACTGCCTGCTTGGCCTTGGACCGGCTTGTGCATCTTCTCACAAAGTCTTTAGAAAGCTTGGGTTTGTGCAGAGATTTGGTGCCAGAGCCCCAGCCAAGCCAGCAACAGCCTCTCTGTGGCTGGATATTTTTGCACACTTGGTAAGCTGTGCTTGTGCCATCTGGGTAATGCAAATAGCCTTATCCTTCCTCCAGCCAGAATTTTAGGGGATTGTGGTGTACCTGCAATGTCAAATCAGAAAGGATACTATATGGTTTATTTCCTCATGAATCGAATGAAACTTGTGCCAGATTCCCAGCTGGTAAAAATCAACATGACTAAGGTAAAGTCATTTGTACCACCTGATGGTCTTCATTCTAGCCAGGGCTGGAAAGATAGAGCACATCATTTGCTACTTATTCATTATTGATGTTGTTTTTCCATAGGGCCATTGATTGCAAGTGAACAGGAGATAAATGGGTGAGAACCATTCCCTATAAGCAGCATAATAATGGTGGGCTCCAGATTGAGATCCTTTCAGAAATGGCAAGTGGTTTTTCAAACAGTGTGTGTGGTGTTGGGTCTGCTCAGGTAGCTTGGAGCCCCTCAGCTTGGCTCCTGCCCTTTTTGGCTTTTTTTCCCCTGCAAGGGGTGTTCTGAATATCATCCACCACAGCCTTGTATTGGTCTTGTTTTTCATCCCTGGTTCTCTTTACAAATGAGGACATTCTTAGTTTGAAAATACATTCGTGATTTTAGAAGACTTTTGGGATGAGAGAAGGATACAGAGTCTGGGAAAGAGGGATGAAACAACATGTTGCTGTTGGGCTTCTTAGCCTATGCATATACTTATGTCCATGTCAAATATTGAACTGAAGACCTGTGCTTTTGAGGGAGGAAACCTGGAAAAGGGAGAATATCAGGTCTTAATGTGATGCTGCCTTGATTGAATTTATGCTGATACAGCTCGTGTAATGCTGAATTTTTCTTGTCTTTTGCTGTGTCCTGATGCTTCTCTTTGTCAGTCTGTCTTGCAGGTAAGTAGGGGGGCACTCTGGGGCAAGGGAGAGATAATATTTGCTCTTTTGTGAAAAGCTGTGATGTCCTGAAGCTCAGGAGAACTGCCAAGCATGGGCACATGGGTCTTCCTCCATGCCACAAAACAAGCAGTGAAACTCTAAAGAGATGCTTTATGGAAAGGTAAGATCTCTTATTAGTCCAAGTGGTACACTCAGGAAGAAGTAGACAAGCTTTTGGGCACATGCTGCTGTGTAATTAAAAGGAGTGCAAGGAAGGAACGGGCCTGGAGTAAAGGAGGCAAAAATAGAAAGAGCCATCTGTCAAGATGCAACTGGAGAGCTAATTGGGGAGCCAGAGGTCTCCTCTGCTGAATGTCCTGCTGTGTTTCCTTACAAAACAGAGACAGCAACAGGGATCTCTCCTCAGGGGCTGGACACAGCTCACTGCAACTGGAGCTCCCTGGATGTGTTCTGTGGCAGGAAGGATGCTGCTGTGGTCGGGAGGCATTCCTGTCCCAAGGACCACCATCTTCTTGTGGTCAGGCAACAGGAAAAGTCCTCATGGCAGAAAAGGTAGGGAAAGGACTTACAGGTTCATATCTGCTGTCTCCCCCTGCTTGGGCAGGAGAAATTCCTTCACAGCAACCAGCCCAGCTGCAAAGCCTGAATCAGAGACGACGGAGCCCAGCTAGGGGTGTTAGGATTTACCAGGATGAGATCCTCACATCACTTTGAGACATTACTTTTACAAATGGTACCGAACATTATAAATATACAGGTAGCATGTACTTAATGATTGATTTCATAGTCACTGCACACGTTGGAAGCATTGATAATGTGATGCTATAGACAGGAGTTAGTCCAAAAGCAAGGCAGGGAATTCCAGGGTATTGTTCTTATGGAAACTCTGACAGCTGAATTATATGGGCTTGTTAAGGAACTAAAGATAACCCCATTCAGAGGAGATAAAAACATTATGTATGAGCAAGGAAACTGAATTACAATTGCAGTGGGAGCCGTAAGTCTGAATATCTTGACTGTTGTGTGCAGTAAATGGAAACTCCACCATGCTGTTATATTAATTTGGCACTTTTTATTTAGGGACTAATCTTGAAATTCTTCACCTTAAAACTACAGTGGAGGAAATGGAAAGTTTTAAATCCAGAAGGATTCAAACATGGGGACCCAATGCCTGGCTCATATTGGTAAGATGAACTTGAATCTTGATTGTTTCTTCTGTTTAGGAGGCAGGTGTAACTGTGGAAAGCATCCTGAGTTGTTGTCAGACTCACCAGGAGGACACTGCACAACTTGTCAACAAATACAGGAATTAAATTATTACTGATCTTGTCCTCTTTTTTTCTGGGACAATAACCATGGCAGGATTCTGAAGAATGAAAGCCATCTAACCACATTCATGGCATACCTCACAGGCCCTGTGCCCCTTCCCACCAAAGCAAACACCAGCTCAGAGACTGGGGTACTGGCAGTGTCCCCCAGCTCTCGGGGGTATGAGGGCTCCAACCCTGCACCCTTGCAGCTGCCAGGCAGAGGTCTCTTAAGGAAGCACCTTGGGCTGAGGAGACCATCCCCAGACAAGTTCACTGCTCCTTTTGTTTGAGGACCAAGGAAAGAGGCAATGGGTTCTAGTACCTGCTGCCCCTGCCAAGTGACCATCCCAAGGGGCATCTCAGCAGCTGCTCTCCCCTGCTCCAGGTGGGCAAAGGGAAGTGATGCTTCTGACAGCAGATTTGGGAGGGGATGCTCTCTTTTAGCATCATGTCAGAATTTTACAGTAAGGAAATCTGATTTAAAAATGTGTTTCAGCTGGTTGTCCTTCATCCAGTGTTTGAAACCTGGCTGCACTTCTGAGGCCCAGGAGAGCAGCGGGGCAGTGGGGCTTTCCCTGGGATGGGGCTGTGCCTCAGCTCTGGCACAAGATGACAGCTGTGATTTCCAGGGTGGCCATGGGAGAAGCTTTTCTGTAGTTTTATTGCAATACCCCTACGTTGCCACTAGTTTTCCTCCTTTCAGACAGTAATCTGTCTAAATTTTGTTGCTGTAACATTACGCACATGGAATTTGAGACATTTTTCTTCTGCTTGGCTTTGTTTTAGTCAGGCTTGCTTGAAATGTCACATTTAAATGAGAGAAACAGCAAGGCTGCAGAAATCGGGGCTATAGACTATGAGGCTGCAACTGTGTACAGAACTTGGCACAAGGCACTGGTACTACCTGAGATCTCTAATTGCCACCTACAAGTATCAAATATCAGTACATGCAGAAAAGGTGAGTGGAGAGGACAAAATAGTTTTCCTCTATGCTGTAGTATCATTCATGCTTTTAAGAACAAGATTTAAAGTCTCTGTTAGGTTCCGAACTATGATTTTATTTTCATTTACATCAAAGGATTTAAGAGCCTTCAGAAACCAGCATTTTTAAAAATAACTTAAAGCATACTGTCTGGCAATGCAAGTCCCTGTTAGTGCAGAAGCAGCCAGGCTTTCCTCCTATAAAGCAAATAACTGAAAAATCAGAATTCAAGAAATACCTTGTCCTCAATTTAGCTCTGACAGCTTGTACTGTATATTTGTTCCAGGAAAAAGACTTTATAAAACGTGGGCTCTTGCAGACAGGACATAGCCCTGGGTGATAAGCCCTACAGATCAGCAAAAACTATGCACCATAAAAGTATGTGCAAAGGTTCAGAGCCTTGATTTGAATTTTTGGGCTTGTTTATATTTCAAAAGCAAAGCCACTGAATTGCATCTTGAAAACTGTATTCCAGGTTTCCTCAAAACAGAGCCCAGGTTTGATCAAAAGGTTCTTAAGTCTGCAAACCTTTTGACAAACCTGAGGAATGTTTACACTTTCAAAATAAACCCCAAACCAAGTCCATTTGCATGGGCTGGCATCTTGTGATGGAAATTTATCCCATCCATGCCCTGGGACTGAGCTTTCAAGGCTGGGCTTCTAATATTTTTATGGATAGACACACCAGCAGGTGTGTCTACACACAACCAAAATATTTAGATGTACTTGTAAAACTCCAAATAAAAAAACAATTTGGTATTTTTTGTTTAATTTAATGTTTGTTCATGTGGCTCAGACTGCACAGTGTTTGCTTGTCCAAACCACTAAGATAATCCTTACTGCCTATAGAAATACATTTTAATTAGGAGGCAATAAATATTGTCCTTTTTTTTTGATGTATACATTTTTATCAGCAGACAAAAGCTGACATTTATTTCACTGATAGCCCTAGACTTCCCCCCTCACCACCACCCCAGCAGAATTTCCCTCGCCCAAGGAAATTGAGAGGATCAGAGCACATATGATGTTTCATTAATTTAAAACTGCTGCCAGGACTTGCATATTGTAGCAGCTTTAAAGTGATTGAATTTGGATTATTTTAAACTCTGAAAAGTCCTGCCTTTCCTGACAGAGGCATATCAAGTGACAAAATAAAATACGATGCTGGTGTGAGGGTATCGGGTTGTACACATATTTTCCTCCTTGTGTTCAAAGCCTTGCAACAGGCAGATTAGAACCAATGGAAAGAACAACCTTCCTTTTCTTTTTTTTTTTTTTTTTTTTTTTTTTTTGGTGGCAAGCCGCCCCCCCCTCCCTTTTTTACTTTTATTCTTTATTTCTTTCTTTTTTTTTTTTTTTTAAGCAGTAGCCCAGCGAAGTGGAGACACCTGGTGTTTATTGCAGCAAGTTCACTAAAACCGTGGGGAGAGGGGAGAGCGAGGGCACTTGGGGTGCCATCGGGACCCCAAAATCCATCACCCTGGGCAGGGTCTGCCACCAGCCCCCTGCCCTCCTGCAAGCAGAACAGGTCCCCAAGCACTGGGTGAAACCTTGGTCCTGCCAGCTGCTCAATGAAAGGAGTAACTTGGGCAGGAGCTGTGCTGTAGTGCTCAGTGAGAGGCTCCAAAGCAGAAAAGTTTACACATGGCCAAAGGAATATTGAAGTTTCACTACAAAAGAAATGGTGTGGTTGCCAAGGCCTGATTACTCATAAAATCCACAGCATTATCACCATCCATCACTGCTGCTCTTTTAATGGCTTAAACTAAAAAGAGAGACATCAAAGTTGGGGGGGTGGTGCCGTTGTCATTTTTTGAGAGTAGGGTTCCCTAAATAGAGGACAAATACTAGAGCTCAACGTATTTTTTGACCAAAAAAACCCTGAAAAATAATTTGAATGAATCACAAAACATATGTTATATTTTGCTGTAAAAGCCATGAAGTTTATGCAGTGCTCTATTATGGTGACTGCTTGGCTTTTCATGCATTCCTAAATTACCATGTAATCTAAAACCTTGTTTTCAGCTGCTCTATATTGGAAAGTCCCTTGCAATAATCAAGACGATTACAGGCTGGTGCAGGGAACAAAACTTGTTTGTATTATTGCAAATAAAAATGCAGTTTATCAGAAATTCTACCTTTTCAAGGGAAAAATCATAAACTTTCTTTTTTTCCTTTGCTGGAGTTATTATAAGCATGGAATTAATTTTGGCCACTCTAGGACTTAAAAACACATGGATACTTGGTGTAAAAATATGTTTCTTTCCTGTAGGGACTTGACTCTTACTAGTGTGCCAAAACTATCTCACAGAGATTTCATTGTCTTATCTATTTACATCATCTTAATGCGATTTTATTTTACTTTGTCAAAGTCATATTAATGTAAATGTGTTCTTGATAGCAAACAGAGTTCTTTTTTATTCTAAACAGGATTCAGCTGACTCTAATAAAACAGCTTGCAATCCATTAGACTATAACTGTAATATAGTTATTTTATTTCCCAAGTACAGGCTGTGTCAGAAAGCTGTATAAGGATTTTTGTCTTGTTTTTCCACAATAATTGCTTGGGTGGGGTTACATTCTGATCTTTAAATGAATAGTATCGCTGGGAACAAACACTTCATATATCTTTTATCTTCGCTTTGCAATACAGTTCTGAGTTTTCTTTGAAAATGCAAAGCTACTTTTCCAGATAAGTCATCAAAATGTTTCCAAAGTATTTTAACTGCCAGATTAACTATATCTTGAATACAAAGATGGATGGCTTACATTCTTTATGCAGAAATCCTGCCAATGCATAGCAACTAGCAACAAATTAATTTCTTTTGCAACAGCGAAGGGGTAAAAAAAAAAGAAAAAGAAAGAAAAAAGAAACCCTGGTTTGCTACACAAAGCTCAAAAAGGTAAATAGATATTTAAAAAGAAAATAAGGTTACTTGCTCTGAAAGGGTAATCTGCTGTAAGCAAAGAACAGAGGATTAAACATACGTTTTCTCTCCTTACAGAATCTGTGTTCCAGCCTTCTCTTAATGTATTCAGCTAATTAAGGACTGCAGTGACCTTGTGGCAGATTTTGAAATCTAGGAATTTCTATTTTTTATTTTATTTTTCTTTTAATGCTGCCTCCCCCGCAGAGCTTAATACAATCTGTTTCAGGTCAAAGTCTGTTGATGTCAGCAATGTTCATACTACACGACTAAAATGTTTTAATGCATTTATCAACTGGAAAATATTGCAAACATTTCATTTCCTTTGATACAGACACAAAAAACCCTCTGCCTTCATTGCAAATTCTTGTTCATATGAATCACTCTGAGTAATATTTGCTTTAACTTTCGTGTGGTTCTACAAACAGCCTTTATATGGCTGGACTTCAAAGCTGGTAGAAATAAAGGTTAGAAATGTGATAGGAGTAATCTATTATTAGGCATGAAACATTAAACCACTTTTAGTTATAAGCCTTAAAACCTGAATAATCTGGGTTTTTAACTTGCTGCATATTTATTGTGTTTTCAGCTACTTAAGTCATTTAGCACGGAGGGACTGTTTTGAACAGAAATATTTTCCATAGGAATACGAACCACAATTGGGTTTAATTTTTCCTAATATTTAATTTAGAAAAACTGCTATATTATAGCAGACATCTGCTATGTCAAAGCTGAAATTCTCTGCTTGGTGTTTCTTGCAGTGTAAAATTAATCTCTTAGCAGCGTGCTGACCCGAAAGGCAGGTTTTAGTGAAATAGGCATGAGGGGCAGTGGGAGGGTGGGAAGGGAAGATAAAATCTCCTTCTTCAAAGAGCAGGGAGAGGGGAAGAAAATTTAAAAAAAAAAAAAAAAACCCACAGAGGAATGTCACAGCCCACCATTGACATCAAATGACAAAAACTGACCCAAATATGTGAGTGAAGTGTCTTTGACCAAAACACCCCACGCCCTCAGCAGCTGCCCCCGCAGTGGGATGTTCATTGTTAGATCTGCACAGGGGCCTTGCTTGGGATGGAGGGAGGGGGGATGGGGGGATGGGTGGGAGCACCCTGGGCTCATGTGCCTTCCCTTTCCTCCTTTCCCTCCCCTTGGAGTGTTCACAGTACGAAGAATGTGTGGATGGCTGGAGCCAAGCTGGGAGTCACACGTGGATGGCGACGAATCTGGGGACTTCCAGCTGCTCAGCTGGTGGGGAGTATGGAACCACGCTCCACCTTGGTAAGGTTTCCTTCTGATTTAAGTTTGTGTAGCAATACAGTAGATTAAAAATAAGCCTGTCAGTTGAAAATTTGTAACAATGCAAGCCAAACAGGCCAGCTAGAAAGAAACAATTATTTAAAATCCAAAATTTTAAATCCTCGTGAGCCTGGGAAAGCTCAGGACTTCCCATCCTGGTCCCAGCAGTGCAAGTGGGAGTTTTACTACTGATGACACAAGCCTGATTTCCTTTTTCTGTGGATTTCAACCATTAAAAAAATCCATATTGTTTCCCTAGGTCCTGCTGTGCTAGGTTACTATGGCCACTGCCTTCCCAGCTGCCCTGAGCAGGGTGGGACAGAGAGATTTGCTCACCCCTTCCAGCAGAGGCCTCAGTGCCACTCTGTGCCCACAGACCTCATGGGGACATCAACCACCTCTGGTTGCATTGCCAGGGAGACCTTGGCAATGTGGAAAATGAACCCAAAATCATGCAGAGTGGGTGCTATTCAGCTTTACAGCATGTGGGGACTGCAGTGATTTTCCCCTCGGAGAGAGGAAAGCTCTGGCTGGCTATTTATATTTTGGTTGGTGGAAGAAAGGAGCCACACCTACCTATCTTATTAGTATTAAAAAAAAAAAAAAAAAAAAAAAAAAAAGGCATTAATAACATTTTTGTCTCCACCTTTCCTTCTTCCATGCTTCTCTAGCATGCCTGGTCCTGAGCCAGCGTGGTTTAATGGGTTACCCTGCACATACCAGGAGTTCAGCTGCACACTCACAGGAAGCAAATGTGCACAGAGCCGTAACAGTTGCAGAGTAAGGAGCCACAGCCCTGGCCAGCAAAGTAAGAGACCTTCATAACCTTCACAGTGCTGGGGAAGGTGAAAACATAATTGAAACCATTTCTTGGGGGGGGGGGGGGGAACGTGTGGGACTGAATGAGACAATAGTTTCTGAGCAATAGAGATCTGTAATTCACTTGTCCCAGTCTTACAGACTTGTAATTTGCTCTACAAATCTGGTTGGCTGGAAAACATGTAAACACCAAGAACCTCAGAGGGTGATCCATTAAACATTAACTTATTGTAGACTTTTTTTAAAAAACCCGCTCTTACGATATTAAAAATGTAAGGGGAAAGAGCTGCCAGGCTCGTGAATGAAGCCAGCTGACTGCTGAGAAGAGGCAATGGTTTTATTCCACAGCTTTGCCATTTTCAGTACTGACTCACTGAAATACTTTTAGACACAGTAACAACTTCCATTGTGAAGTAATTTTTGATTTGAATTTTCCTCAAATTATGCTGTCCTGGCCTCCAAATTCCTTTCCTTAGTTAGGTAGTGCTGCCCTCCATGCCCTGAAGACTAAGGGGAGCCATGGAGGACTCTGATGATTCAGACCACATGGTGGAAGAAGATAGATCTCAGCATCAGGTTGGCAGGATATTTCCCTTTCTTCAAAGGTCTCCGAACCCGGCAAGCTTTTCTTTGATATCTTTCCAAGCTGATTTATCAGCACTGGAGCATACATTTGTTTAGATTGTTCCTGTAGGGTGGGACGTTCAGCAGAGCAGAGGAGTGCCAAGTGCCAAATTCTCACCAAGTTCTCCATAAAGATTTCCTCAGCTTCCTTTGAAATCCTAGTTGTGCCCTTCATCACTCTCTGTATCCCTGCTGGAAAGGTGCCCATGGTACCATCACAATGTGGGCACAGGAGATACAGGAAAGATTGTGACATTTCAAAAAACAGGAGGAAGAACTGGCTCTAGACAGAGGAAATACATGAATCTGTGGAGGCTGGGAAGGAAACAAAGAGGAACACAGACACCAAATTCCTTGGACATTTTAAATTTTTTTTTTATATCCTTCCTCTCTGCCCACTATTCCTCTCAGGCCTTCCCCAACATCTCAGTTAAAGAAGAGATGAGTGTACAGGGCATGGGCAGGGCTTGGGTCCCATAGTCAACTTTTGCTCATAGTCTGGGCTTGAGACATATCAGAACAGATGCAGGTGACCTGATGGTGCCAGGCATTATCTGGTCCTCCTCTGGGCTCCCAAAGACAAAGCAGAGGATGCTGCCCTAGGGCAGGGGCCACAGGGGAGTGAGAGGTGGCAGCCAGCCACCTTCTGTACTTTTCACAGAGCAGTAGCTAAGACCTCATTGAGTTTAATGCACTACCTCAGGAGTGAGCACGACATCTACAGGGAGCTGCATAGAAACATTTAGGTGAGTAGCAACTGAATAACAAATGCTCCCATGGCCAAGCAAGGACTGCCAGAGCTGTTTGTTCTCCTGCCGTAGGGAAAGGGCCTGATGGGGGATGTTTGGAAAAGATGTCAGAGAAGGAATTTTTATTATATGAGTAAGGAGATACAGAGACTATTTCTGATCTGTTAGAGATGCATTAATGATTTGTGAACTAAAGCAGGATTTCTGGGTCCTCTGGTTTGTTTGCAGATTGAAAAGATCCTTCTGAGTTCTCTAATACCATATTTGTGGGCATGGACCTGGATGTTTTTTTACAGCAGTAAGTACCTACAGATTGCTGAGATCCACGTGTCTTAAATTTGGTATGCCCCTAGTACCTCTTGCTTTCCAGATAGAATTTAAGATGTTGATTTTGCACCCAAATGGTTTGGTCTTGGCAAGGAAAGGTGGTTCTGTTAAGGCTGCTCTTACATCACAAGCTAAGTAAGCCTCAGCTCATTACATCTCATCCCACATGGATCCAAGGATTAGATGTTGGCTCCCTAATTCAGTGGGGTTGGATATAGACCTGCTATAGCAGCTGTGCCTCTGTGCCTGGTGCTTCTGAGGAGGCTGAAGGCAGGGAGATGCTGGGGCAGGGGGAGCACAGGAGCCCTTGGGTCTGCATAACTCACTGAGAGTCAGGATGGCAAAAGGGACCCTGGAGGAAGTTCTTGGAGAGACTCCCCAGTTTGTGCCTGAGCTGCTGGACTGAGCTGGCATTGGGCCTGGGAGGTCCTTGTATCTTAGCACAGGAACTGTTTTTTTAAAAGTAGCCTAGTTAGGCACTCCTGACTGTGAGCTTTGAGAAACTGGAGTTTCCCTTCCATTTATTCCAAACGCCTCACTACTGAGAATAAGATAGGGACCTTTCTTAAGAATTTTGAAGATTTACTAAAACATACAGGCCTCCAAAAGTCCTTTGCCATGTGCAATCAAATCAGTATTGCAAATCTATCTGCACATAGTGCTCCAGAATCAGCCTACACATGACATGTAACACATTGTGGTTTGATAATCTTCACTCAAAACATTGGCTAAAATATTTTTCTCTTTAGATTTATTTTTAGAGTTCATGGTTGAAAGATTTCAGCTCTGGGCACTTTCTCCCATGGCTTTTAGCAGCAACACTTGCAGTTTTGTTTCACATAATTAAACAGCCAACAATACTTAATGAAGAAATAAATAACATCAATAAAGTAGTAAATAATTATATGCAAGCAAACACCAAAGACATTATCCATCAAGCAACAGCTGTGAGCATTAGTTTTGATTAATCAATAATGTTGTACAATAGGAGCAGGAATGCTGGCCAGGCCTCTGGGGGAATCACCTACGCTTTTCTAAGCAGCAAGCTTTGTTATTTTAAGTAGAACTTTCAGCAGAATCCTTAATTAAATGTAGCAGCCAAGAGCTCCTCCGTCAGCAGGCTTGCCCCACTTCTCAGAGAGTGCCAAGTGGTAGGAACTGAACCACGACCAGTTTCAGGCCTTGCTTGCTGTTCCTGAGGTTTGCCCAGAGGTCTGTGTTGGGGGAATGCTGACGGGTGCCACGTCCATCAGCAAAGGTGCTGTCTGGCTGAGAGAGCTTCAGTGGTGTTTGAGCCAACCTCCTGGCCAGGGGCTGGTTGTGCTGGGCTTGTGCCACCTGGGAAGCACAAGCCAGGGCTTCTTGGCACTGCCTCTGGAAAGGTAGCAGCCAGCCTGCAACTGGTGACTTCAGGGCCTTATCCCAGTCCTGGCAGCTATTGGGGTGAGTGCCTGCTCTGTATTTTATTTCAAAATGTAGATATGGTTGAAATTTCACACACGTGCTCGCAGCTCCTCTAGAACTGAGCATGGGTGAGTTTGTGCCAAAGACAGAGAGATCTGGTTCATCTTTAACTGTACATCCTGGATGGAGGAGCCTTACGGAAGCTTTCAGGGGAAATGGATCTCCTCTAGGGCACACCCCTCTTCCCATATGCTCCTGCCACCAACCCATCAATTTCTACAGTGCCACCACCTCTTCAGGCAGCAGCCTTGAACTGTGCTGAGAGGTTATGGTCTGATCAGTCAGCCGGACTGCAGGCATCTTGCTTTCCTTTTTATTTTTTGCCTTCTTTAATGTACAATGAGCTTAAAAGAATGCAAACCTTTCAGAAAGTCTGATCATGGCTCTAGATAACAGGCACAAGTTTTTATAGCCCTTAACCCATTAAAAAGTAAACAGGAGAAGGGACAGGAGGGGTTTCTGGTGTGCTGGGGGCAGGTTTCCAGAATCCATGCTCACATCTTGCTGGCTTGTTCCTCATGAAGCCAATCACTGACTTCTTGGCATCTGCATAAACAGCAGCACCACATCTCTTCCACCATAAATCCAGTCCTGGTGATAGCTTTCCACCAGCAGAGACAGAAGCACAAGGACAAAGTGAGAAGCAAAGTGAAGGGCTGCAGCTTGGCTTGGAAGATATGGACAAAACAGACATGAATCTGCAACTGAAGGGTTATTTTAATTCTGTGTAATGTCAGATGCATCTAGAAATTCCACAGGTATGAAGCACTCAGGTTTGTTGAGCTAGAAATGGAAGCACTTTGGAAGAGGAACGGCAGGGAAAGCCTCAACTCTTCTTTGAGAAATGGAGGTTTGCAGAAGGCAACATTTCCCAAAGGTCAATCCTGGAGCCTTTTTTTCCAAACCCTATCAGAGAGGACAAGGAAGAGAAATCTTCTTACATGTTAATTGCTAATAGTGCAACAAAACCCAGAGGGTTTCCTTACCCACCTCTCAACACCCAGGCATTAATAAACTTCTGTGATAACATTAATATTCCCAATAGTCTCTGTGGGCTTCCTCTCCCAGTTGTGAATCTCGTTATCATCTGCAAACCTGAAGTAAATTTGTGGACATTCAAAGGTCTGACCTGTGAATTGTGTCATTGTGACCTTTTCACAGCCAATTTCAAAGCACCAGCCAGCCAGGCATGGTAGCACTGCCTGTGCTTTTGGGTCTGCCGTGGCAAACGGGGACAGCCGAATCTGTGCCAAGGTGGTTCAGTCCCACATTAATGATACCACGTGAAATTAAGTGAAAAGTGCTCACAGTTCCTCTTTGAGATCAAAAAATATGTTTATGGGCCTCCTCCTTCACCTGGGAAGTTCAGTGGTCTTTCTTTTCCCAGCAGTGTGCAGAACCTGTTTGGTTAATCAGCCTCCAGGACACCAGTTGTGCAGCCAGGGGTTGCACACACACGTTTCTCTGTGTGTGCACTAACACTGGTGAGAACAAATCGAGTAAGTTTCCCACAAAACAAATTCTCAGTTGCATGTTTTTAAATGAGTAGGGCAATGTGGGCAACCTGTAAAATTCAGAGCTTTTCCTTTCTCTGGAAGACAGAGAAGTGTATCAATAGGCCAAAGTTAAAGGCAGGACTTGGGGGGTTTTTTTGAGGTTTTTGGTCAAATTCTTGCACAGAGTACCCCTGTTGGCTTTAGGGACAGTCTCTATGGTGGATAACAATTTCTTCAATAGGATAAATTTTAAAAATAGAGAAAAAGGAAAAACTTCTGGTAAGATACAGATCTCTCTCTTTAGAAAGGCAGTACCTTAATAACAAATACTACATATTGACATGACTTCAGAATAGATTCTTTTACAAACACTAAATAAAATGTTTTTCTTAACTGAAAGTTTCTCAGATCTTTTTTCCAAGGAGACAGTATCTGGCATCCTGTGAATTACATCAGATAAGACAAGGAGGTAACATTCAGGTATTTCTTTGCAGTCCTGTTATTCCTGCTTTGCTTTATTGAGGTGGAGTCCTGTATTTCTAAGCCCACCAAGGGCAGACTTCAGCAGGCTGCATCCTTTTGTGCTGTCTTGAGCCTATCAACTCTACTCAAAGCAGGTTTTTCCTCAGGTTGCTGTGTTCTGGTGATTTTTGTTTGGGGTGGCAGTGATGCCCCCCAGGTATACAGTGCCAAGCAGATGGCTTTTGCTGAGGCTGGCACCATGGACCTAACTGTCCTCTGGTTTTTGCCAAAATCTAGGGCTTGGTAGTGAGATCTTTTTGAAGAACTACATTTTTCAGAGCCACTCTTATTGCAAAGGTAGGTAAAACACCTCTCAAAATCATTATTCAAATGTGGCATATGCACTGCTGTGAATTTTCAGTAGAACTTTTTCCAGTGATTTCCAAAATAAATGAGACTTTTGCATAGTACTTTTTCTGTATTTAACATTGCCTTCCCAGCACTGCAGCCAAGGCTTCCTTTTAAAGGCATGTGCATGAGATTATGCAATTGTAGTATTCCAGATACCCAGAGCAATTAAAATAAATCAGCCTAGGTATAATGAAGATGAGCCAAAGCATCTGTTTCTCAAGAGGATTTAAAAGCAAACAAACAAACAAACAAACAAAACAAAAAAACCCCAACACAACTCTGTTATCCCTAGTGGCTTGGATCCATCATGGTTAGACCTCAGAGATTCTTTTATTTCAGAAACTCACGTGGGTAGGGAAGGGAGCTGGAAAGCCTCCCTGGTGCAGCAGATATTGATGCTCCATGGAAAGAACAGCTGGATAACCCTGTGTGTTCAGCAGAGCAGGACTTGCTGGTCAGTTCCTTTTCCTTTCCAGTGTTTTAGTTTGACCCCTGTACCTGAACTGGGAGGAGGAACAATTTCTGCATCCTCTCCAGTGTTTACCAGACAAAATCTTGTGTTTATCATCTGTAATTATTTCAGCCCAACTGTGATGCTGGTTCAGAGGAGGTGCTGAAAAGCTGCCCCCTGACACCAGTGCCAGGGGACCACAGACAGAGGAGCACTTGCTTATTGGGCCAGTTGTCCCAAAGTAGACTCCAGGCCATAGAGCTGAGGTACCAGGGGCTATTTTTTCTTTGTTTCTCCTCTACTGCCACTTGACACCAGACACCTTTTTCGGGCAAAGTTTGTGAGGAGGTGAATTGCAGGAGTCCCCAGCAGATTGTTAGCTGAGCTGCTTCAGATATGTATTTTGGTAGGAAGGGCTTGAAGACAGTTTAGCCAAAGGTTAAACATTGCTAAACTATGCTAGAGGACTGAGTCATCAGTTATGCTGCATTTGTAACTCAGATAGAGGATGAAGACATGGGAGTAAAGGTGTAGAAGCAACTGCTAGAGCTTACAGGAAAAAAGCCTGCATGCAAAGGGAAGAATGAAGTGGTGATGGTGGACACACCATCCCTGCATCCTCCAGCCACAAGCATGGGACTGGCCAGCAGCCTTGCAGGTACTCAGGGGATTTTGGGTGCCCTTTCTCTGTGTTCCTGAACCTCATCCTAGTGCTGTTAAAGAAGATTTCAGTATCTGAGAGGTCAAATATCCTTTCACAAGCCAAACTAGGAAAAATGGAAAAACTCATTACCAAAACAGGAGAGCAGGAGTTGCCATAAGCACTTAGATGTGGGCAAGGTATTCAAAGTCAATGAAAAACTGAAGTTGTCCTTCACATTCAAATAAGAGCAGAGCAGAAAAAAGCAGATTTTGAGTTTGGCTGTTGCATCCCTTGCCTGGGAAACCCATCTTGCCCTCCTTGTCTTGTTCCATGGCAGCAGTGGCTGCTCCCTCTGATATAGCTGCTTACCCTCCTCTGGGGCCCACCAAATTCATATCTATATAAAAAAAGAATTTTCTCTGAAATAAAAGCCATGATGGCTAAGACCTGCTAAGTGAAAAGAGGTCAGGTTGTTTACTTAAACCAATTTAAATCTGGCACACTAAGAATAGTAACTTGCTTTGACCACAGACTTGGGTAAATATGGCCTGGCATTCTTATGACAATATTTCCAGCTATCCCCATCATGCAGGCATATATATATATATATACACACACACACACACACACACATATAAATACATATATATGTCTGTATATTTTCACTAAAAACAGTTTAAGCAAATTATTTGACAGGAGCTGGATGTGAAATGGCTGGTGTGCATGTTTCCTGCTCAACATTTGGAAACTTAAGCTCATCCAAAGCCCTACCAGGCAATGTCCCCTTCCAAGCTTTCTGTGATAAAAAAGAAATAGTTTGGTCTCATTTAGGACCATTTCCAGTGGAGAAATTTTATTTGGAATTTTGTGAGGAGGCAGCTATTTTTAGCACACAAATTAGCTTGTTTTCTGATGTGATAACAGGCCAAGAAAGATAGCTGGGGATAGCTTGCTGGACAGTGACAGTGTTTTGGCTTTGAAATGACAATTCAGCCCTTCTGACTCGAGATGAAATGATCTCCGTGGCCTCAGCTCCCTCTTTCTTTTGCAGCTGTCTGTGCTACAACCACACATAACAAGGCATAATTTTACATAAGTAGAAGATTGTACTTTGAGCCAATATACAAGTCATACCTGATTGAATATTGCCACTTCAGAGCCTCCATCTAATCACATTTTTCAGGCTGTGTGAACAAAATAGTGTTATAATTGCACACACTGTTGGTGTGTATGCGCATGTGTGTATTATATATGTATAATGACATTAGGATGATAATATAGCCTTTTCTATTAGCTCTGTGGTATTAATAAGGTATGACAGAAAGTTATTTGATACCATTTGAAATCCCACTTGCATTTTCATATTGCTCTCAGATGTAATTCAGGGATTTGATTTTTATGAGTTATGGCTCTGATGTCACTTGTATTTTTGCCTGTAATAGGTCTCACTGGAGCAAAATTCATCAGACTCAATTAACAGCATCTGAGAAGTGTATCTTGGTTAGCAACCCACCAGGCAGAAACTGTGTGAGCTCTGTTTTAGCTGACCCATTACCCTGTGCCACTCCACACAACCAGCTTTCCAGGCAGCAGGGAGCAGCCCCCTCAGATTACTGTTACCAGGGGAGTAAAGCAAATATTTTGGGGGCTGCCAAACCACCAACTCTCCCTGTCCCACAGCTGCACCTCTTGTCATGGGGCTCAGCATGCTCTGCAACCACCTGAGCAACCTCCTAGTTCCCACATTTTCATGGGATCCATCCCAGTCAGTTTTTTATTGTTAAATCTCTTGATGCACAGTGATGATTGTTTTTCTTACCCAGCCCAGTCCCGGAGCCCTGAGGCAGTGGGTGCTTGTTCCAGGTGAGCAGTCCAAGAGAGGAGCTAAAAAACATTATGCCAAGATGACAAAAAGAAACGTAAGGTAAATAAAACCCCCACCAAATGCACAAATTAATGAAAAGCTGAGATTTGAAAGTTGATCACACGTGGGGTTTTATGCTTGGTTAGGTCGTTGATTGGGGCTGCTGGATTTTTAGAGGGATGATAAATGCTCTGGCTCCTGATATTTTTAATGTTTCAAGCTGCTGATTTGCAAAGGGCTCCCAAAGTTAGAGATTGATCCCAAAACCTGCTGAAGTGAACACAGGGCCTCCTGGCAGCTTCAAAGAGCTTTGCCTGCTGCCCCATCTGCAGGGGCTGGCATCACCCTCACAGCTCCACCATGGGTCCATCTCCCACCCAGTGGAAGCTTCATAAAACTTCTCTGAGTATAAAAAACCTGGTAGATAAAAGCTCCAAGTAGAAAATCAGTCAGTGGACCAAAGCCCCAAGGGACAGTGTCTCACCAGCCCCACACCAGCACAGCAGAGTGGGCCAGGATGGCTTTCCTGCCAGGCATAAAGCTGGGCTTGAGGACTCCAGTTGCTTCCAGTCTCCCAACATGCCTGACCACAACTATTTTTAATTGTAAGGCATGAAAATAAAGTAATTTAATAAATGAACACTTTAAATGCTTTTTGGCTGTTTATTAGGACCAGTCTTGTTTTGACTTTCATGCATTCATTTCCAGCTACCACTCTGTCTGATCCCCATCTTATTTCCTTTGTAATCTACAGATCTTCTGTTGTTATCTTTGCTGTGTTTTATGGTTTTGCATTACTTTATTGACTCGGCATACTGTAGGCTGCTGCTTTTTTTTTTTTTTTTTTTTTTTTTTTTTTTTTTTTTTTTTTTTTTTTCCCTCCGCTGAAAATAGCCTTTTATGAGAAGCTTAAGTAAAATCCTGGAATGTCCAAAGGAAAGCACAGAAACATTACAACATTTTGCACATTTCTTTTGGCCAGAGAAAGAAACAAAATATTCATATGAAACAACTTATCCAGTGCCTGCAGGACAAAATCCAACTTTCGATTATACATGGAATTTTTGCTATAAACAAGCTGTGTATTTTATGGGTTTTTTTAAAATTATTATTATTTTGAAGAATAAAGAGTTTTTAGTGAGGAGAAGGCTCCTATACAATTAATGTCTGAGCGATGATGACCACGCACACATTCTGCAGGGAATATGCACTCTCCTGCACTGCTACAGCCTCTGTTGCTATCCTATTCAAAATGCTGCCAACATCAGACACTGAAGCAGAATGCTGAGGGTCCTCCCAGCCAGCAGCACTGGCTGAAGAAACACCATGGTCTGGTGGATGGAGCCTGCTGAAGACCAGATGTCCCCCACCAGTGGTCATCAGCCCTTCACGACTGCCTTTTCTGGTGCCTAAGGCAGGAAACTGGGCCACCAGTTCACAATGGACACCAAACCTTCAGATAACCAAAGTTCAGTGAGAAGAAACCTACTTAGTCAGAAGACCTCTTACATGTTAAAGATCTGGGTCTTCAACATCAGATCATCCCACCATCTGAATGCTGGCTTTAGATGTAGCTCTTACAGACATAAGGTAAAGTATGGACTCCCCCAACTCCCCCAGAATCTGGAGGTGAGATGAAGTCCTGCAGGAGCTCAACGTGGGTCATTCTGCATAACCCGTCTCCCAGAAAGCTGCACGGATGAGCAGTCTCTGCTGAGAGGACGAAAATGTGCCCTTGCTTTGTTACCCAGCCTCACCACCTTATGTGTAATTGACAGCAGCTGTTGTGCCACAGCTTGGAGGGCAGGATGGGACTGTGCCACTGACCCACGAGGGATACCCCCACCAGTGGGCAGGAGACCAGCAGAGCGCAGGCCCCTGCTGCTGGGGTAAAAGCAGAAGGATTTGGACACAAAATGAGATGGGAAGTTCTCTTTGCTGCTTGATTATATGTTGTGGGAAAGGAGCAGCCCTACCTGCCTGAGATAAAGAAAATGAATAAACAAATAAAAAAACCTGTTTGTGCTCAATATTTTGTAACAATCGTTTGAGGATGGTTTTATCTGTGTGAGAATATAACCCTGATTAAACATGCCAAGGTCAGTGAAAACAAAGGTGGAATGCTGAAGAAATGCAAGTTATTCCAGCTGGGAGTTGACTGGGGGTGAACTGGAGCACACTCCCCACTCCGCAGGGATCTGTCGAGGTGTGGGTCTCTCTGGTGTTACCTCATACATACTCAGCCCCTGCAAAAATATCGTCCCTTGGGTGACTGAGCTCCTGAGAACAGTGTCAGACTTCAGTGGCCAAAAGAGCTCTCCTGAGCTGTTCTGCTGGCTTTGCCCATCCAACGCACATGCAAGCCACCGGTGCTGGGTGACAGCCCCAGCACTGGTACCTGCTGCTGGAGGACATAGCGCAGCGAGGATGAAGCCCTTTACAGACACAAGTGAAGAATTTTATTTCCTCAAAGGATTCAGAAAAAAGCCCACAAAAGTATCAAACAAAAAACCCAAAACCAACCAACCAAACAAAAAAACCCAAACAAAAACAGCTTCCCCCTGGTGAAGAGCCTAATGTCCCAGGGGAGCCTGGAGCAGTCGCCCTGCCAGCAGTGAGCGCGGATGTCAGGGTGAAGCCCCCCGCTCACCGGGCACCATCACAAGCACTGCCCAAATTCCCATACCTTTGCCTTCTGCCCGAGGCCAAGCGACCCTTCGCCCACGCCTTGCACAGGGCTCACTCCTGACTCCCAACCACCAACACTTGTCCACCACGACCCCCGGCAAGGTGGCTTCGTGTGCCCAGTGAGGGGCCCGGCTGCCCACCGAGCGAGCCCCTGCTGTTGATGCCTTACACCCCGCTTTGGCGGAGCCATCTTGGCCAGACGCACAATACATCACTCCGGTGTTTGGTGACCCGGAAAGCGCGTTTCTGTGCTCAGCGTGATCACAACATCACCGTACACCCGGGCTCGTTAGGGCTGCGGCTGCCCGCGCAATAGCCGGGGCGGGGAGGGGGGGCCGGGAGGGCGCGGTACGGCGGGCGGGCGCCAGGGGTCGCCCCCTCCGCGCCGCCGCCCGCACTTGTTGCTGTCCCTCGCGCGGCGCTGTGTCCGTGATGAACGCATCGCTGACGTCACCGCTGCCGTCATTATCACCTGCATTTATTTATTTATTTGTCATTTTATGTGTATTATTTATTTGTTGCCTCGTTTATTTATTTATTTATTTATTTCCCTCCCCGCCGTTCCCCGGCGGCGGGGCCGTACCTGGACCCCGCCGGCACAGCTTTTGCCTGTGCCCGTTTACCCCCCGGATTCGCGGAGGGGTCCTGAGGGACAATAACATGAAAAAGGGGGGAGAAATTGCCAGTATTGCGGAAGGTGAGGGGAGGCAGGTCCCCGCGAACCGCTTTGCACCGCTTCTCCCGACCCGCGGTTGGCTGCGCTGGAGCGGAAAAGAGTGGAAAGGCCAAAACCCCCCGAAACTGACCCTCCCCTCACTGATCGGGGTGTGTTGACATTCCGCGGAAGCGGAGAGCCCCGCACTGCCGCCGTAGCATCGACCTGCGGGGCGGCAGCTCGGTGCCCCGATGGAAACTTTCCGTGCCGGTGGCGGCCCCTGCGCGGATGCGATGCTGTCCCCCCTGCCCTTCGCCAGAACTGTCCGCAGCTGCGGCTCCGCGGCAGCTCCTCACGCTGCTCGCTTTGCTGGGGGGTCGGGGGGACTCCGCGGGATGCGCAGAGCCCGTGGCTGTCCCCGACGTGCGGCCCTGCCAGGGGCGGGCGGGGCGCAGGTGAGATGATGACCCCCCGCCCCAGCCCCTTACGCGGGGCCTGCCTGCCGTCCCGCGCCCCTCCGCACCCGCGGAGCCATCCCCTTCGCCCGCGATGGCAGCTCTAGAGGTTCAGCAGTGCCGGCACGTTCCGCTGCGCTGTACGCGGGCGCGGAGGGAGCGCGCCCATGCCTGCCGCCGCGGGACGCGCCCCCCGCCCCCTCCCCCCCTTCGCTTGTTTTTCCCGGCCGAGCCGCGTCTCCCCGCGCAGCGCATGAATATTGATGCGTTTATATAATCGATAACCCACTTTCCTCCTTTCCCAGGGAAAAACGATAAATAAATTCAGGACGAGCCTCCCGCCCGCGGAGAGCCGGGCCCGCCAGGGCGATGTGTGTGTGTGTGTGTGGGGGGGGGGTTGGGGGGGGGTTGCGGGAAGCCCCCGCTCTGCGCTCCTCTCCGCTCCGCTCCGCAGGGCCGGCGGTGAGAGCGCGGCGGCCCCGCCGGGCGCGCGCGGGGACGAGCAGCGCCCCTCGCGCCGCAGGAAATGGTCTTTATATTAGACATATACTGGCAGGTCCTGTCAGATCCGCAGCGAGCCCGCCCGCCCTTTTGGCCCCCTAAAAATCGCCGGGAGCCGCGGAGGCCCCCGCCACCGCCCCGTCGTTCTCGCGTCGCCCCCCCGGGGCACGCCGCCGCCCAGCGGCATTTTTGCCGGGCCGGGGGGAGAGCGGGGAGACCGGGCGGCGTCGGGCGCCGGCGTCGGCGGGGCGCGGCAGGGCGTCGGCGGGGCGGGGGGACGAGGGGCGGGC
Source organism: Calypte anna (assembly GCF_003957555.1). Classification (NCBI taxonomy): domain Eukaryota; kingdom Metazoa; phylum Chordata; class Aves; order Apodiformes; family Trochilidae; genus Calypte; species Calypte anna. Next base: position 10,140,185 of record NC_044252.1, read on the forward strand.
GGCGGGGGGCGCGCCGTGGCGGGCGGCAGGGCGGTGGGCGCCGGCGGCGTGGCGGCGGGGCGGGAGCGGCGGCGGCGGGGGGCGGGGGGCGGCGGGGCCGGCTTTTCCCTGCCAGGACCTGCCGGGCTCCATTCACGCCAACAAGTTTGGGAGAATGTTGAGTTCAATCGCGCCGGAGCCGCGATGGAGCGCAGCGCACTGCAGGTACCGCGCGCCGCCCCGCGCCGCCCCGCGCTGCCCGCGCGCCCCGCCCCGCCCCCGCCGCCGCGCGCGGAGCCTCCGCGCCGCTGCGCGCCCCCCCTCCCTCTGTGTCCCCCCCTCCCCTCCCTCCCCTGCCGCCCCCCGCCCTCCGCCCGCCTCCTCCTCCTTCTGCGCGGCGCTGCGCGGCGCGGCGCGGAGCCGGCGCTGATGCCGCTGCCGTGTTGTTGTTCCCCGCAGTGGGTCGGCGCCCCGTGCGGCTCGCACGGCCCCTACGTCTTCTACAGGGCGTTCCGCTTCCAGCGCCGCGGCGGCGGCCGGGCGCGGGTCCTCTCCCTCGGCGACTTCTTCTTCGTGCGGTGCCGCGCGGAGGAGCCCGCCTGCATCGCGGAGCTGCAGCTGCTCTGGGAGGAGCGCACCAGCCGGCAACTTCTCTCCAGCGCCAAACTTTATTTTCTCCCCGAGGACACCCCCCAGGGCAGGACCAGTGACCATGGCGAGGTGGTAAACGCAGCGCCGGCACCCCCCCCCCCTCCGACCCCGCGCTCGACCCCACCTGCCTGCCCGGGCTCGGCTATTCCCCCCCCCAACTTTACCCCACCCCCCGCGTCCCCTTCCCCTCTGTGCGTGGCGGGGCAGCGCGGAGGGGCCGCGCTGTCGGGGCGCTTCGGTGCGCGCTGCCCGGGAACTTGTGCGGGTGGGGGTGGGGGGATACAGTTAGGGGACTGTGTGTCGGGGTGCGGAGCGTCCCCGGCCCTTCTGGCAGCGAAGTGCATGCGGGGCTCGCCCTGCCCTTCTCTGTCTTCGTTTACAAAAAAAAAAACCCTAAAACACATGGGGGGGGGGGGATAAATGTTGGAGGGGGGGAGGATTTCGATATTGTCCGGGGCTTTTTTTTTAGTATTCGATATGTTTAAGAGGGCGGAAATTACGAAATGGAGGCTGAGGGAGATCAAAAGCTATTGAGCTGGCAGGGACGTGTTGAATAAAGTGATAAATGACAGGTACGGGAATAATACATTCAAATAACTTGCAGATATGTCTGGGCGTATTTCAGAGCCGCCGCGCGGCCGGCGCAAACACGCTGGGCTCCCGCACCCTCCGCCGGTTCTCCGCGCAGCCCCGCGGCGGCTCCGTGCCCGCCCCGCACCGCTCGGGATGGGGCCGTGCTGGGTGCGTCCCGTCCCCCCGACCCCGGCCCGGGCAGCCCCCGCCCCCGCTCCCTCCCGTTATTTACTATTCAAATGTATGGATTGAGCGGGGTCCGTGGTCTGGGGGGTAAGAATGGTCACTCAGCAAGGGTTGCGGGGATGGGGAGGATCCCCCAGGAAGGCTGGAGACCAAGGAGGGGGGGGTCGGGGTGTTTTGGGGGAACTTCTGTTGGAGATGCCCCAGGTGGTGTAGGTACAAGCAGGGGCAGCTGCCCGCGGGGGCAGTTTTCGGGGCACGCGTGGCTGTAGGTGCCGTGGTAGCCGTGTACCATGCACATGCCTACACAGCCAAAACGCGTTTCGGAGCCACCTTCACTCGCTGCTACCTCTTCACTTTAATTTTCTGAGCGTGCCGCTAAGATAAGGGATCCTTTTCCTAAGAAACAGGGAGATGACAGTGAGCAATGGATGCTCTGAAATTGCCCGTGGTGACTATTTAAAACTGTGGCTCTGTGTGCGAGTGCGTGCGTGTGTATGTGTGTGTAAAATGAAAGATATTTGGAGAGGGGGGTGGGGAGAGGGACACAAATCATTTTAATATGCCGTAATGATCAGCTCATGTTACTGTGGTAGGAACATCAGAGAAAATTAATCCTACCATTACAAGTAAAACGCTGCTCCTGTACGAGAGTTCTCTGCTGCGTGTACCTTCCTAATAATGTGCACAATTTTATTTATTTTTTTTACATGCAAACACCGCTAGCAATTAGCTGTGTGATTATACTTGTGCATTTCATTGGGGCTTTAACTGATGTCATTCTGCATTATTCAACCATATGAAAACAATTTTCAATTAAGATAATGGCACGCCTTGAAATTATGCAAATGCCGGCCGCATTGTGTAGAATAATTATGACAAATGTAAAGCAGGTAAAAAGTTTCCTAATGCAGTTGTGTTTTACACCCCGGTGATGTCATTTCCCCTCTGGCCTAAGTTAGTCATTCATTAGCAGAGTAGCAGCAGCAGCAACAGCAACAGCTCTGAGTGATACTTCTCTGGCCGGGAGCCTACAGAAGCCGGCACTGAGAGCCAGGGCCTAGAGAGGGCAACATAACACTCCCATTAAGAAATGTACTTTGTTTTCACTTACTCCATTAACTTGTTTATAGACATCGCAATGATTTTTTATGATCCATTTTTAATAGTTTGGAACGATCTGAATTCTGCTCAGGGACACACTGGCAGCTTGGAGACAAAAGGCTGGGGGCTGGCTGGTGCTTTGGGAAGGGCTGTCTGGGAGTGACCAGCTTCACTGGCACCCGGTCACCCAACTACTCTGTGATCGTGGTTCCTCACATCAATGACATCAGTATCAGTCCCCGTAGTGGTGGCAGGGCTACCTTGGGGGTCACAAGGTTTCCTGACTCTGGGCTGTGCTCCTTCTGCGGGAGGAGATTCAGCTCTGAAGTCAGGGGTGGCGTATAGCTGTCAGCGTAGACCTTATCCATGGTGTTGGACTCCTGAGGGGGTAGAGCACCTTATCTGGCATGCAGGGAGTGGGAATGAAGTCACATGTACTGCAAGAGGCAACAGAGACCTCACTGTCAATAAAATGGTTGGTGAGGGGAATGAATGATTGAAATTGTGGGCTCGCGATCAGACCCACCAAAGATTGAGGCAGAGTCCCTAGCAGCTACCTGGGCTAGAGGCATGATTAATAGAGGCAGCTCCCTGCCTGTTTTCCGTAATAACAGCATCGACACTGTGACAGTATTCAGCCAGTGGCTGCAAGGAGGGGGAGGAGAAGCGAGGAGGTATGTGATGCTTCTCTTACTCAGAAATTTCTGATGGCGTTTTTTTATCTGATTGCCAAATGTTTGAGCTAATCAGCGATAAGTGTAAATATAAGTCTTTTTATAGCTAGCTGAATTCATCATCCAGACTTAAATATAACCCTGACTGCTGCGAAAACAGAATGTTTCCATACACTGGGGCCCAGATCCAGTGCAGGGTTCAAGTCCAGGTGTGCTTCCGCCAAGGTAACCCTCCCTCTGCATAGGGTTGAACATGTCCTGGGCATGGCAGAGAAGCTCTCTTTTGGCCCCAGAAGCCAGCCAGACATTCTTCCCAGGGACATTCTTTGCCAGTGGAAGGGAAATGTGGGATGGGGCCAAATGTGTGTGGCAGGTATGAGCTCTCCTGGCCCCCGGTGCTCATGGCATCCTGGATCAACATGTGTGTCAAGGCTGGGGACCAACTGTGGCATTGGGTCCGGAGCATTGGTCTCACTGTGCAGGAGCAGTATTTTTGTGAAAGCGATGGTGTCTTTGGGGGGGCTGTAAGGTGAGCTAGAAGAGTTTTACTCCACTGAAAATTACTGCTGCTGTTTTTGGAACATGGGGCTCAGGTGTGTGCTGCCTCTGGCCTTGCCATCAAGCCCAAAAGCTGCAGGAGGTGTAGCGCTGGACATAAAGAGGGAGTAATTTTCTCCTCCTTCCATCCAGCGGGGAAAAAGTGGCTGTCCTCTGCTCTGGGAAGGCCACCATCTCAGTGGGGAAAGCACCTGTTTTGCGAAAGGGAATCACCACCTTGCTCTGGTTATCTCATCCACTCCTGGGTCAGTGCAGTGGGAAGGGAAGACCTCTGCAACTGCAGGTGCCTCATGCAGGGATTGGAGGATAATGCTCTGGGTGCTCTGGAGGGAGTGGCTGTACAAACACACTGTTGTGCTTGAAACAGTTCCACGGGGGGTGTGAGGAAGACAGCCCCCCAGCTTTTCCAGTGCCCAACTGTGAGAAGCCAGTGCTGGGTGGCTGCAGGCAGAAAGCCCCTGCCCCATCATCCCCTTGCATGGTGCCTTGGACTTGTGATTCTCAGGAGGTGTGAGATGGGCTCAGCCCCAAGCCCTGCAGTCCTGGACAAATCCTCTCCTGGTTCCTTTACTTCTCTCTGCTCCGAAGGGTACTGTGGGGCTGTGGAACAACTTGGGGATTTGCAGAAGCAGTTTTAGAGCAAAATACTTGTCAGTGCCTTGGATTTTAATGTTTTTAAAGGTGTTGTCGTTAATTAGACTGAGCTTAAAAATACATCCCAAAGCTGGTGCCCGTTGAATCTGGGGATGGTGTTTGATGTGATGTGTGCAATTCCTAAAAAGCAAACAAACAAACAAAAAACCCAAACCCAAAACAAAAGCAAACAAATCACCAAAAACCCCCAAGAAACTAATTTATTAATTTATTTTACACGGTGTGACATTGCCTTGCATTGTTGTGTTTGCTGCTTCTGCTGAGGCTGGGCTGTCGGTGGGGATCTGCCTTTGGTTCATTCATCAGGAGCTAAGTTTACTACGAAATCGTGTTGATTTCATCTCTTCTCCCAAACTGGGGATCTGATGCAATGCTTTTCGCCTTGCAAATAATCCTTACTCATGCAAGTAATTTACATGAGTAAGCGTTGCTCACACAGAGGAGAGAGCTAGTTTCCTGTAATTATTTCCCTAGCAGTATTTTGCATTTTCAGAGTAATTGGAAGGGGGAAGAGGGGGGTGTGGAAAGCATCACTCCATGAATGTATGTAATTTATAACTGCAGAAGAGATTCTTCCAGAAAGTTAAGGGTGGCAGTGGTTTTGGTGTCTCTTCGTTTTGGGACAGATCCCTCAGAAGCCTGGTCTGTACCCGAAGGGCTCTCAGTGTACAGAGCTCCTGCTCCAGTGTGTGAAGGTAGCACAGTCTGGCCATTGAAAAATTTGCTACTCCCTTTGCACAGAAATAGATCTGTATGGTTTTTTTTTTGAAAGAGAGATGTGGGAATCTGTACACTCTTACTTAACAGCCCCGTTCTAGTCTCCACGGTGTGTGCCTTATGCTCATATCTGTCAACATGGGTAATGACAACACGTTTCAAACATGCAGATTATGATTATTAAAGAGTGCTTTAAAAATCATGCTAATAGCGTCAATCTCCAATGTACACTTGCTCAAATTAATTCAGCTTTGGAAATCAGATGCACTGTAATAGCAGTGTTAGGGAAATGGCATTTGTCATAAAATATCATGGTTTTGGTAATTGCACATCCACTCTGTGTATTTTTATCTTTCTCACCACCAGTAGCATATGCTGGTAAAGGAAAGAGAGGTCAATGATATTACTCAGAGAAGCCACATGTTGCCAGCCATTAGCCAGCAATCTGGCGTATGTGGTCACTTAACGCAGATTCCATTTTTATCTTTTTTTTTTTTTTTTTTTCCCTTTCCCTCTTCTCCTCAGTGCATTCAGACTGTAAAATACACCCACTGCTCTCCAGAGTTGCTGTTCCCAGTCTGATCAGTGGCACTAAACATTAAACTCTTGTCTTTGGAGAATAATGGGCCTCACATGGTACACCCTCAAGCATGTTGAGATACTGTGCAGGCTGGAAAATAAAAATGTTCTAATTGTGTCTTTTAAATAAGCATAGGAGTGAATTAATTAGACTATATTTTGTCTTTAGTTGCTTAGTTACACAATAGTATTCCTAAGCACAAGTAAGATAAATTGGCTCTTTTTGTGCTGCTTGTCCCTTAATCATAATTACTATATTGCTCAGGAGAGTAAAGCATACATAGATTTTGCATTTTTAATAATATTCAAACAATATGTGAATGATACAGAAAGTATGTTCTGATTCAAGCTCTTATATGTTTTTATTCTTGAAGAAGTTCCACTGCTGTGGGAGCAATATTTGCATTAGTTGCTCAGAGATGTAGTTCTGGGAAATACATAATTGAAATATTCTTGCAATGCTTGTTCTGGCCCTTTCATTCGCATTCAAAATAACAATGCCTTAAGTCTCCGAACAGTCATCCACTCTTGATTTAAGAGCTTTTTTCTTTGTGTGTGAGTGTGTGTGTTTGTGCATGTGCAGTGTGGGTTCACACCCAGCCTTAACCCTGCAGAGACGAGATGCTCGCGTGATTCAGTGTCGTATCAAGTTGAGCTTTTTATTTTGTAGCTAAAACGCAGTCAGAAGGTCAGATGAACATCGGCATTCTATGGCATCAATCCAATGACCTTAATGCTTGGCAGGCATCCATGTTTCTATGCGAAGGTGCCAGGGTTATAGATAATAAAAGAGTTTGTTTTCATTTTCTGGATATTTTAATCTTTTATTGCAAAGAATAGCCTCAGGTTTTTGGAGGGGCAGGCGGGGGTCTTGGGGCTGCTCCCTGGGGCCAAAACTTTAATTTCTTCCTGGGTTGTGGAGCGTTAGCTGCTAATGATGGGCAGATTGATACAGATACTGAACAATGGAAGGTTCTGGCAAGAAACCCCCTAGACATGCTCAGTGGATGTATGTGAAAATTGGTTCCATTGTTCTGCTGTATGAAAAGCAAGTAAATTATTTACAGATATTTGCTAATTAAAGCACATATTGTTTTACCAGCACAATAGAACACAATATAACAAAAGACAAAAGAATAAGCTTGCATAATTTAAACCTGCTAATGCAATGTACTCCTTGTTAAGAAAAATATAATTATGTAATCTACAAGAAAAGCTTTTCATACTGTAACTGTAGTAGGCAAAATCAGGAATGAATTGCTTGTCAACTTGCTTAAACTAAAACAAGTCTTCAAGATCTTTGTGCTATCTGACAGGAAAAAATTTTGACTGAAACCTATTTTCTCTTTGGTCAGAACTTCTCTCTGCTGCGAGAGATATAAATTCAATTTGAACCTCTGTTTGGGAGTGGGAGGAGGGAGAAAAAAAAAAAACACCCCAGAAAAGAAGGAGGAGGCTGTCAGGAGAAATGGAAAGTCTAGCTACTCACAGCCGTCCCTCTGCACTCCATCTCCACCCCTCTTCTGGCCCGGATATACCTGTACCTCACAAAGCATACTGCAAAAACCTCTGCAGCCCTGTCCCAGGACATTCTGTGTCTCACTTTGGAAGTGCTGAGCCACATGGAAAAAACTGCATGCTAATACAAAGGAAAGCAGATACCATAGCACTTCACCTGTGTCCTGTATCTTGGTCTATTCTTCTGGGCTTTGGACCCTGGCAGACAGGATGAGTGCATCAGGACATAGCCTTCTCTGTTGATGTGAGTTTCAGACAGTTGTGTGTGGCTGTGGTCAGGCTGGCGAAGTACCTGTCACCTGAATTTAACAAGATCATTACAGCCCTTTAAAGTAATTAGTGGTGGATTAACACATGAGAGGTTCTGTCTTGTCCTCTTTAAAATTCTCCTTTGTGCCAGGTAAATTCCTGGGCTGTACATGTTTCCAGTTTCAAGGGTCTCCCTGTATGTTCTCAGATGGAGACCAGTGGTCTCTGTAGATCCCTGCACACTGGCATCTGGGGAGCATTGCAGGCCCAAGCCCCCGTGGTCAGTTCTCCTCCCTGCATCCTTAGGGACACCTCTGTTGGCCTTGAGCTAGGGAATGCATGGAGAGTTGGCACCAAATGAGGCACTTGAGACAGGGAAAGGGGAAAAAAGGGGTGTCCCTGTCTCTACCAAGCACTGGAGCCTCTTGTGAGGCTTCCCTATTGTGAGGCTTCACTTGATGATCCCACCTGCAGATCGGGAGCAGCAGACCCTACCCAGCACAGCTGTCTCCCATCTCCCCAGCTCTGCACCCCGATTGGAAAGGTTGTGCTGGAAAAGCAACATGTATTAGGTCAGTGTATGGCAGAAGCAGCCTTTGCCTTGCAGAGCAGCTGATCAGGGCACTTCCCAGACCTAGACCTTTTCAAAGTTTTTCAGCTAGCTGATGATCCCGCAGTCTTAAACCTCCCATATATACCCCACGGCAGGTAGACTTCTGCCCCTGGAGAAAGTCTGAGAGAAAAGCAGCCCTGTACAAATGTTCTCTGTCACTTCAGGGCTGAAGTGTCCCTGGAGGAAAGCTTGAGTAAAGCACTGCTTGTAGGAGATAACTCTGGAGACTTGGTTCACATTGCTGAATGACTTGTGGCAAGTGGTGTAGGACTGACTTGAGATTACCTGTTTCCACCACTGTCTTAGAGTCCTGGTAGCATCTTTGTAGCAGAAGAGAGCTCTGGACTATAGACTCTGCTAACAGGGTCTTTTGGGTTGACTATGCTGTGAATTTAGGGTGACAGTACTGTCCTCAAACACTCATTTCTGTTGGAGTAGGGATTATTGGAAGTCCACCTTGCTTTCTGCACCTCCACAAAGCCACCTTCCTCATCTCAAAATAATCTAGAGCAGGGCATTCCTGTGGTGAGAACAGTGTTGTGCAAGATACAGGAAGGTCCTTTTCACCTAAATTTAAAAAAAAACTAAGAAATCCATATGCCCAAATGAAATACGCAGTTCTGTTATCCTTGGTGAATGCAAGCTGTAAGAGTTGCTCTTTATTTTTTTAATCTTGTGGATGAATATGTTTTCATCAGCACTGTACTGGGTTGTAAAATATGCATCCCCAGCTATCTCCTGTGCTAAAGGTTTCAGTTAAAAGACCTGGAGATGTTTTCTAATGCAAATAATACTGATCAGATAAATGACACGCAGTGTCTTCTGTAATTATCAGCGTGAGTTTTTACAGTACATCTCCTGTTTCTCTTTAGGCCATGTATTTGACGTTAGGAGACAGCCAAGCAGGTGTTCGACTCACTCGTGCCCTCCAGAATTCCTTAAATGACCTCTGCAAGCACTGGAGTGAAAACAGTCTCAGCATGTCAAAATTTTGAGATATCTCAGTTGCTCTAATTCTTTTAAGGCTGCCTGGGCATCTCTAAAATATAAATCTTTCCTAGTTATTGGCACTGAGTGAGGAGTTGTGACGTACTGTATGCGGATGTGCATTCAAGATGTAAAACCTCCCTATGCTACCTTGTGACTCCCTGCCTTGTAAGAGTTAATATTTCTTCTAAAAAATAATTATCTGCTTTAAACTATTCTAACTACCTGACCTCTTTGCCTGAATGTAAGTATTTCAGCCATCTGCTGAGTCAGGCAATATAGCATTCTGTGCTTTCGGGAGGCTGTGATGGTTGCTTAGACAACAGTGACATAATATTTAAGCATAACAGCACTTGAGAAGATACTGTCCCCTTCTGTGGACAGTTTCTCTGAAAATGCAAATCTGATAAGTACTTGAAAAAACAAGGTATGAGAAGGGTTTGTATCACCATCTTTCTTAATCACCTCCCTATTTCTCACTTGATAGGTGAAGGTACTGTACTTCGCTCAGTAGTCATGTAAAATGTGCTACAATTATAGGCTGACTAGATACCTACTTTTACAGAAACAGAAGAAAAGGTGCCTCTCTTTATAGTCAGTATTTATTTCAAGATTTAGACAACTTTGTGTCTAAGACAAATGTTGCTATTGGTTGGTCAGCATCCAAAAAGGCTCATCCAAGATAAATCTCATTCCTGAGCAGAGCTGAAATCAGTGCTGGATGTTTCCTCCTGCAAAGCAGGAAAAAACTGCAATTAAAGACCTAACCATGCCATGGAGGCCTCATAAACATCTCACTTCAGAGCATAGCTAATACATGATGAGTTGATTTTTGTATAGATATACATATGCACTGCATGCGACGTGGGTGGTTTTTCATGTTTACACAGAGATATAATTATGAATGACATGAAGGTTATACAACAGATTTCTTTAATCTTATAAAAGTTTGTTAGTCATGTGTCACCATGTACCTGTTTTTTATTTGTTCAACATCTGCATTCCTTTGTCATCTTGTTAAAAGGGTTTCTCTAGAAGGGCTGTGGCAGTAGGTATGCAGCAGTTGATACTGATGGCTATGGGGGGCTCCTCTGGCTGCCAGAACCCTGCAGGTCCTGGGACAAATTTTGCTGTGCCACAGGGCTGGGTGACATTTTTACTTTACAAAAAGGAGTGGGGCCCTTAAAAAGAAACAAAACAAAGCCCAGAAACTCCTGGTTTGCTTCTGAGCCCCTGGAAAGGTTGCTTAAGGGTGTGTTAAAGCTTGGCAAGGTTCATCAAAATTCCAGAGCTGATGGGATAGTTGGTTGTCCTTTGGGTGATGTTGGGGTAGATGCCCTCTCAGGCTAACACTGCCAAGCTGTGGGCCAGGCGGCCTCTCTGAAAGCTGTCCATGGCTCAGGCTCATTAGATAGAAGGGGCTGAAGCTACTCACCATGGTTTGCTGCCTGACTGTGTTTTTATGATGAGATACCAGGGGGAAAACATCTCTGGAGATGTGTCCCCTGGCTGGTGGGATGGGTATTGGCAGCAGTCATCTGAGGAGATGCAAGATGGCCCGGCAGCTTTGAGGTGGGTGCTGCCATGGCTCGGTAGCAGCACAGGGCCAAGCCTGGGAGCGGTGAGCGCAAGGCTCTCACCCGTCCGCCCTTCTCAGGACATCCCAGTGGCGGCGGGGCCAGCGCGGCGCCCCCGGGAACGTGGCAGTGCAGGGGTGACAGGGACTGTGTGCCCTTGGGGACGCAGCTGCTGCAGGGGTGATGGGAGGCCCTGACAATGGGTGTGTTTGGAGTCCTGGTGCCATTTTGTGAAGGGGTGAGGTTAGTACACGAGGGCCTTTTCGCAGGTCCTCTCTTGGGTGTGGGGATGCCAGACACCGCATGTTTTCATGGCCACGGCCATGCTGCTGCCACAGAAAGTGTCTGGCTGGGGTGTGCTCTCCCCTGCCCCCCAAAAGCCACCTCTCCCCCTGCCTCTCTGCTTCCCCTATGGCAGCCTGGGCAGGGCACCGATGGCTTCACCCTTGTTACAGTAGGGCTTCTTTTTTTTTTTTTCTTTTTTTTTTTTTTCTTTTTTTTTTTTTTTTTTTTCTCCTGTGTACACATCATGTGCGTGTGTGCGAAGGTTGTATTCTCAAAAACAAGTTTATTCATTGATGATGTAATAGTGATTGTACTTTTTTCTTTTGGTTAATAAATTGTCTGCTCAGCTTACTTTGTATGCGAGCCAAAATTAGTCATACCAGTTCTTGGAAAGGATATGAAGAAACTAGCAATTGAAATCGTAATCATTTGATCATGAGAGCTATTTGGAAAATAATATTTTAACCAAAACCATGTCTGATCTCCAGGTTTTTATTAAAACTGCTGCTAAAAAGATTTCTCAAGTGTTGAATATTAGAAATTGTGTAGTAGCTAGTGATGGTATACAGCATCCTAAAAAAAGGATTTCACCCAGAAGCTGCTGAGGCAGTATGCAGACAGGCTGATATTTATATATATATATATTACAGTTTTTCCACCCTGATATTTAATAATCACCATGTAATAGCTATAAAATGCATAGCAACTACAGCTTTTTTATTTAGAGTCGATGGTGTAATGAAATTGGGTGAAACCATCCATTGAAATTGTACTTCATAGTATGCAATGCTTGTTTACAAAGTATTGACATTTGTCATAAACAGAGATTTAAACCATCACTGTTATTGTTTGTTGTTCAGTGAAAGCTCTTACACTGTGCAATGGTAAAGGAAAAGATTTTATTACAAGCTTGCTTAGCATACAAGCATGCTGTTCGTTTCTGATCAAATATTTGTTATTGCACTCAATGTAATGAAGGTGCCTGCTTATAAAATGATTTTGTATTATATAAGGGAGAGTGGAATATCAGATCTGCTTTTTTTACCAGAGGTACTTCAGGTTTTGTATTGTGTGCAACTTATCACAATAAAGCTTTTTTTTTTTTCCCTGTTGAGCCGTATTTTATTTCCTGAGGAATGTGTTCAGTGGAAAGAAAAAAACCCCAACTCATAGAGAATCAATCGTGCTTTTTTCTTTGTTTAATAACTCAAAGAATTTCTCTCCCCTTCACAAATACCTGTGTTTATTTGAGAGAAAAATTGGATTCTTGTTTGTTTATTTCAAGAACCTGTAACCTTATTTAGAGATAGAAATGTGCAGTGTGCAAGGTGTGGTATGCAGCCAGCTTTCAATAGAACATAAATTATTTCTGGTATTTTAACAAAAAGTCTGGAGTCTATATTGCTGGCTATGTGTGTATGTTTGTTTGTTTATTTTTGGAGCTTTCTTGAGCCATTGCTCACTGCAGTCAGCTATAAAACATTGTACTTATTCATCATGACTGAGAGGAGTTGATTGTTTCCTGGAAGGATAAAATTCAGCAATTAGAGCTGCTTAATTCAAGTATATGTTCTGGAGGCTAAACTAAGTTTAAGTGCTTTTCTTAGAATGTATGTTTAAGAAGGGAAAAAAAATTACAGTTCTGATCTTGAAAAAGGGTTTAAGAAACATGAGAATGTGCAAGTTTCTTTTGGTGGGAAGCACATAACATTTATGTAGTATTTCTTTTGGGATTACATCACAGTTTTATTTAATTTTTAGGACAAAAGTTAAATTCAATATTTGTCTAAAAGCCAAGGGAAAATGTACCATAAACACAGGAATTTTCTGGTGAGTCAGAGTTCCAAGAATCTGAGATTTACTTAGTCCATTTATTTCAGGACTTGCTATAACCATTAGTCATCCAGCCATGAATTTTTACATTTGCGGCTAATTGCACCTAAAAAACAAACTTTCCCTCAAGGCTCTGGGTTATACAGAATGTGATTTTGCAATCTGCATTTCAAATGCCTTTTAGGATCATTGCCCCAGTCCTAGAAATTGTCTTTAGATCATGTGTATTTGTTTTGTGTAAGCAACTAATATTTCCACTTAGATGGCAGGAGGACTAAATGAAATACCAGCTTTTTTTGTGTTACAGAAAAATCAGTCTGCCAACAGGAAGATGGGTTTTTCCAATAGCCAGGGGGAGGGGGCAGCGTTACGGGTTTGTCAGCCATTGTGGAGCCCTGTGTGACATGTCATATTCTTGTTGGACTGCTTCTTGCAGGATGAAGTTATTGCTGTTTCAGAGAAAGTTACTGTGAAGCTTGAGGACTTGGCAAAATGGGCACAGTCCGATTTTTCCAAGTGGAAGTGTGGTTTCCGGGCTGAGCCAGTCAAGCCCATGGATGTGGGGAAAAATGGGCAGAAGGAGGCTTTGATGAGATACAGACAATCCACACTCAACAGCGGCTTGAACTTCAAAGACATCTTGAAGGAAAAGGCTGACCTTGGTGAGTATCCCTTACTTTCTTCCATGGGGAAGGGCCTGTGGGTTGAGTTTCTTCTGCAGAAACCATTGCAGAGTCCCAAGGTACGTCTGTGCTTGGGGCAGAGGTGTGGTGATGAGATACCCAAGCGGGATGGGTGGTGGTAGTGGTGGTGAGCTCATTGCAGACTCCTTTGAGACTGGTATGGGGTAACTCTGTGATGCTTGTCTGTTCTGTGGAGATGTCTCTGAGCGCAAGGCTCAAACCCTGAAGGTCTGCACCAGTAATTGTCGTAGTCTGTCCCTGGGGCTTGGCAGGCTTGAGAATCAGGTCAGATCTGTGCACTGAGGAGCCTGAGACATCTTCGCAAGGCCTCCTCCAAAAGAAGGGGAGAGGAAAGGCCTTTCAATTCTCATGTCTCATCTTCTGGAAGCAAAGGTTGTCACCTACTTCTGGAGTTTGTACTGTGTCCATAAGGCAAGCTTTCTATCTTAGTGGGAAGGGATATGTCTTTTCCATAGCCTTCTAAAGTGTTTCCTAGTAAGCTATATGTTACCGTAGGAGATGGTAGCTCTGCTGCCTAGGATGGTTGCAGACAGGCTTGCAGCTCTGAGGCTGTTTTTGTACCTCAGGTACACTTACACCTCTAAAATCTGTAATGGGGGCCCAAGGTCCAAGGGAGCTGGGTCATCTGTTGGTAAACAGGCCTGCTTGCAGTGTTAGGACCTGGGATGCATAACAGCTGACAGACGGCGTTTTGATGTGCATCCCAGGGATGTGAGTGTTGTACCAAGCTTTTAATAAATGTTCTACATTTGAAGAGCATCAATTTTAGGCCATAATGGGTGGAAAGGTAAGAAATTAAAAGCTGAGGCTGATACATGTGAGGAAATGCTTTTGTACCTACGTGAACAGGAGATGCAGCGCCAAGTTCAGTTTTTTAAAATGGCACAACTGTTGGCATTGAAGCCAAGTTACACTAAGCTGAAGATCTGTCTGGGAGAATTTATCTTCTGCATCTTGTTTTCCTGATCTTATCTGACAGTGAAGTGATTTTGTCAATCTCGCATTTCACCATTAGCTATGTGTGTTGGAAGATTAAAGTACAATTGGAAGTTGATCTTGTTTTTCATTACATCTCCAGGAAAAAAAATAACCAGTGCAATTCTTTCTCTTTGTGTTTCTGTGTGGTTTCTTCTGGGTCATAATTACATGCAGTAATTTTCTCTGCTATTGCCCTGGCATCTTCTCTACTCAGTACATTTATTTGCATTTGTTTCTTGTGTCAAAAGAATCTTAATGTTTTTCAGACAGAACTCTTGTGTGTTAGTGTTTTTTTGTTTTTGTTTTTAACAAACAAAAAAACCCTTGTGGTAAGTTATGAAATTGCCATTACCTACCCTAGGAGCCAAAGAAAATTATCTTGAGGACTAAAGCCTATAGTTGTATGTTAAGCCTTTGAAAGTAGGGGTTATACTGAAAATGCTTATGGAATGCAAGCTATACAGTATAATTTTGATAACCCACATTCTGATGTTGCTCATTTTCGGTTGGTGGCTCTGGTTTTATTGTTGTTGGCTTTTTTTTCAGTAGAAAAGGGTATTTTGTCTAATGTTTGATTATGATTGCCTTTTTTCTTCATCACGGCTGGTTGGCAGGAGTGAATCCAAAGGTTCAAGAGGACCTATAATAGGTTGATTAGCCACATTGATACAGACAACTGGTCTAGCCTATGAAAGGCAATCAAAGAACTTTCTTAAAGTCTTATAGTACTAAGGTGATTTTTTTCACTCTTTGAAAGACTGAAGAATTTAAGCCTATTTTGAACCCAGGACATGAGAAAAACTCAGAAGGGTGATCTTAAGTGCTTATGAAGCAGCCCATTCTTGGTTGTGTCCTGTAGACAACCCATGAGCTCTTATGTTTGTTTCAACTATGGGACTGGGATTTAACACTCACCAGCTGAAGATTTACTTCTCTCACTTTGGAGTGGTTGGTCAGAGTTGACATTCTGCTCTGGGAACTGTCATCTCCCTAGCCATAGGCAAAGGCAGTAGCATGAAGTGCAGGGTCCAAGGCACAGAGATCTGAGCTGCTGGTGCAGAATCTTCTTTGCTGTCCAAATGGCATGTTTAGTGCCTGTTGCAATGTGTACCCCAGACTGTTTCCAATACTCAGCACCTTGCCAGCAGGGCAGTGCTCAGCCGCAGTGATCAAAGATATGCTATCAATAACTTGTGCAGCAGTCTCCAGCACAATGGGATGGGGTTGGTTTTTTCTTAAAATAGGGCTGTTAACTGTGAAGCATCGTGGTGCACTGTCATGCAAAGGTCCTTCAGGGGAGAGCATCAGCACAGCTATATCAGCAAGGTTAATCACACCGAATGGGGAGGTGATCTCCCCTACATCCAGCCCTTCCCAATGCCACAGCACCCTTCCTCTCCTAATCAGGTACTCAGTGCTGCACCCATGGGGGTGTTTTATGGAGGGCTTCCCCGTGGGGCAGAGTGTGGTGGCTGAAACAGGACAGACTGCTTTGTACAGAGCTTGGATCAAAAAGGGCCAAATCCCTTCTTGTGCAAGTCTGGTGGGCCCTGTGTCAGTCTGCTGGTGACACCCACTTTTAACCCTGGCTGTAGACCTGGAAGTTGCAGAACCAGGTGTTGAAAAGGCCTAGATAAACAAGGTGATCTCCTGGACCCCTTTTTTTTTTTTCTATGAAATGACATTTTTCCATTACATAACAATCCCATCAAAGTGAGTAGATTCTGAAATTTTTCTTACTCTATGTTTTTGAGCTGAGCTGTAGAAGGTAATGGGGAACTACATCCCTACCAAAGAGCTTAAAAAAACTTCAAAGAAGAAACAGAATCAGTTTTCATACACTATTCTCGAGTGGTGAAGGGTGAAATAACCCGGATGAAATGAAAACATGTCTGATGCAGAACCACAGAAGTGGCACTGTGCAAACACACTTAATAAACACATTGCTGGAGCAGGGCAGCTTTAAACAATAGCTGGGCAAAGCGAGGCCTCATGTCAGCAGTGTATACTCTGAACCATGCACTCTGTGGCACTTGCTTAGCCAAACTGAGGCAACACCTGGTTAATCCACAACCTGGAGAAACCATAAACCTATAATTAAAAGTTGACCCTAATTCAAATTTGATAGTTCTACTTCTTTTTTTGTTCTCTTTTTTTTTTTTTTTTTTTTCTTCCTGTTTTTTTTTTTTTGTCCTTTTTTTTTCTTTTTCTTTTCTCTTTGCCTCTCTTTTCTGCAGAAACTGTTCTTTTCTCTAAAATGCCATTGTTTTTATCACTAGTGAATTATGCAAAACTTTTCCATAGGACTGTATTAAATAAAAGATCTAGCAATGGCATTTTTCTGTGTGAGCTTCAAAATTTCAGCCTGAAAAATTACTTTTAAGAATTATTTCTATCTGTCTCTTGAGGTATTTATATTATACATTCTGTGCCTTTCTACAAATATGTCAATATTGAATGCTAGCAGTTTATGTCTTAAGACTATTTATAGCTTTCTGAATATTTCTTTCAAATGTTGAGAAAAATAAAAGAGTAACAACAATGCAGCATATAAAAATAGAGTTGCTCAGGAATGTATTATTCATAATGAACATGAGAACCTGTTTTTCCAGAAGAATT
Source organism: Calypte anna (assembly GCF_003957555.1). NCBI lineage: Eukaryota > Metazoa > Chordata > Aves > Apodiformes > Trochilidae > Calypte > Calypte anna. The sequence goes on from NC_044252.1 coordinate 10,157,220, forward strand.
GGTCTGATTAAATCATTCACTACTAAGGCCGCTAGTTATTTTTTTTCTTTTTGTCTTTAGATTTATTTAGGGGATTTTTCTTTGTAATCCATGGACTTGAGTGCCCATATTTGGTAAACCAGTGGGAAGCCACTAAATGAGGAATTATTTCATTTCACAAAATTTTTAGCAACTAAGCAATGTAAACACTATCGGTTAAATATGGCAAAGTTGCATATTTGTATTCCTTGGGCTATAGTTTGAAAAAAAATTCAAATTATTTTATATAACACTGCTTCTTACAGACTTCCTTTAAGTGAAGTATGAAAGCTGCAGTGTAAGCTTTATTGGCCTATAAATATGTCATTATAGTTGGACTACATTTATATGCTTTGGATTGTTGTTTAAGCCAAGAAAATATGTCTTTACAGGTTGACTTTTTATTGAAACCCTTTGAGGCATACAACAGAATGTATTTTAGACCAAGGTTATTAAAACAGCATTTTCATTTTTGCTGCAGACTCATTGTCAATTATGCTGCCACAAACTGTCTGTGGATAGGCAGTTATGAATGGTTTCATCTCTAAATGTGTCTTTAGAAAAAGAAATAAAAGATAGAGGAGTCAGAGCTGAAATTGAGAGAAGAGACTAAGGGAAAAATGATGGAATTTAGTGCTTGCTGGCTCTGTTGGTTTGGGTTAGGCTGTTCTGCAGCACTGCCTGAGTTTATCCAAGGAACAAATGACTCCCACCAGCTGGAGAGGTGAGAGGTGCTGCTGTCCCAGGGTGGGCAGTCTGCATCTCCCTGGCTCACGTGTCTGTCATGACAGAGCTCTGGGTTTGGTCTCCAGACTGTCATTGCCACTCCTTCTATAGGTCCTTTGTGAGTCTTTATCATGCCAGAATGGGTGGTTGAGGTTGCCATGCTGTGGGCACTCCTGTTCCTGCACTTAGCAGCATTAGTAACGGGGAGAAGCAAGTTCTGGTGCTTACTGAAGGTGTTTTTGCTGCAGTTGTTGCTTGTTCATTTGAGGGGTAACCCAAGGGAAATTGATCAGGAATCATCTCCTGTTTTTCATTTCATCACAGTCATGCTTTTGGGGGTGTAAAATCTAGATCTTTGGTAAATCCAGAAAAATCAAGTACTACTTCTAGCTGAGATTTCTTTTTTAGCAGTTCCCCTTTTCCAGTCCATAGGTGTTTTTCCAGCAGTTGTTTCCTGCTTCGCTCTTTTGAACCCTGCAGTGGAGCTTGCTGAGCTGGGGCTGGGTGCTGCAGGACTGGCTCATCCTCTCATTTCCTTCTTTTTTTTTACCAGTTTCATTATTTGAATAACTTCATTTGGGAGATCCCAGCTCCTCATCAGATCTTCTGTTGCCATATAAACTGGCCTATCTATGGCAGATTACAGTGAGTTTGGAAGGAAAAGCAGAGTGAGGATGGTGCTGTCTTGTAGGCAGCCACAGTGTCTGGCCCAAACAGGCACTGAGCTGTTGTTTGGACCTTCTGATTTCTCTTACCAGTGACCTTGCAACAGGCGTGGCTTCTCCAGATGAAGTTTAGCAAGTCATAACATAGTCAAGCTATAATATTATCGAAACTGATAATCAGCAGCTGTAGTGTGCTCAGACACTTGCGGTGACTTCTGAACTGGTGCCGACTCTCCTTTTTTGTTATTTGTCACGTGCTGCTGAGTTCAGGCTTGCCTGGCTTAACTTCATGCAATAATTTTCTGACCAACTAATTGTTAGCTATTCAGAGTACTGGTACTTCAGATATTTTGTGCCTAAGTCATGCCTTTAACTGTCTTCCCCTCCCCTTCTCTGTTTGTCTGCACTCTTTGCCTCTTCCTTGTGCCTTCCTGTTCCCATTGCCCTAGCTAAATGCCATTTTGATCTTGATAAAGCTCCTGTAAATGTCGCATTATCCCATTTTCCCCTCTCTGCCCTTGTGTACCGTATGTTGTTTTTTGTCTCTTGGGTCAGGGTGACCTCCCTAACTCATTTTAACCAGCCCAATTGATACAGCTCTTTTGCTGTAGATGAGGCTATTACATGACTTGTCTGTTGTGCTCCATGGAGCCTGAATAGAGGAGAATGGCTCCCTTGGGGAAAAGGGACTATGGTTTGGTGTTCTCCTTCTGTGTTTGTGCAGCTCCAAGCACACGCCAGCACTGCTGCCACAGAAGGAGAGCATTGGCTGTGGAGCAGCACTGTTGGGATTGCTCTTCAGAGAGCCCATGGAGCAGGGAAGCTTACTTTGGTCATACCTCTTCTTTTGGTTTAGTCTTAACATGTTTGGGATCAGAGATAACCTGAGTGCCGAGCAGACAGTTTTGTCTGGCCTTGCCTGAAGAGGGCAAATGTTTATTTTTATTATTTGTCAACCAAGTGGTTTACAATAACTAATACTTGTTGGCTTGTTGTCTCTAATTGCTGGCTGCCTTTTAAATACTGAAAGGTGATATTTTTGTTAGGTGCTGTTCTATCCCAAATAATCCTGTGACAATGCCCTGTTTTCTCCTGGAGGTGACCTTACCTCCAAGTAGTTTTGAGGTTCCCGCTCTTCACTTGCCTCTCTCTGGAGCTACAGCTGCTCTCTCCTTCCCCAGCCTCCCTGGAAGGAGGTTGGTGAGGTTCTTGGGAGGTTGTCTGTAGCCATCTGGTCCTTCCCCAGGCCACGTGTTTGCCCAAGCTATGATGGGATAATTTAAGTGCTGTTAATTTCTTCCTTTCTCTGGGGACAGCCTACTTCATTACAGAGGAAACATATGGGGGTGACAAAAACATTTTACTATGCAGCACTGGCAGTGGAAGCCTTTCATTCACTGTTGGATTGTGTTGAGCTTCTTCTAATAGAGGCTCTTGAAAGGAATTTTAACACCTCACATCTCAAACTTCAAGCGTGTCTTATCAAAGAGATGAAATTTGAATTTCTTCTCAAACTTTGACCTGCCTTTGGGCTCTTATAAAGGGAGGTGGTAGCATTCCCCCTGGGAATTGAGGAGGTGAGTATTTTGTTCTTTGAAATGTGGAAGATCTGCCAAGAAATGTAAACAAAATCCCACGTAACTTCTCTCTAGGTAGCCTCTAAATCACAGTGTCTTTTCCCCACCCCCACTGATTCCTGCAGAAGGAACAAGCTAAAATTATTATTAGATTTGTGCCAATAGCAGTTGTCACTGTGTCAGCATTTTCAATTATGTATTGGTATGACATGGCACTTCGGTGGTGGTGGAGAGCACAGCCATTTGCAATTGCAGTTCTGGTCTATTCAGAAACATCAAAGGAATCACTCCTGCAGAACAGGAGAGGAGAAGAGTTAAATTCTACTGCCTGGTGAAGCTAGATAGAACTGCCCCACATTCTCCTAAAGCTGAAGTTGCAGCAGTTTGCACCATCAATAAGAGTTTTGTTGCAGCCTTGGTTTGGAGCAGGAGTAGCCTACGTAATTGCTAACTAAGTAGATAAAAAATAAAGACCATTCACAGATAGTGTGAAAGCAGCCAGTGTGGGATAATGTCCCTTTAAAAATGTTTGACAGCCTTTTTTATTTTTGTCTGTTTTTAGCACCGAGATTGACCTTGCCAGGCTGTGTAATAACCCACATGTGTCTGCTCTCCAGGATTTTTTCCCTTCTAGTCACTGTTGGATCTTTCATTTAATTCTTACTGACCATGAGGTTTTGTTACAGTAACTGAAAACGTGTGCCTCCTGGTGCAGCGCTGCTGTGCTCCTAATCTGACTTCATCTCAACGTCTGCTTTTTTTTTTTTTTTTTCCCCTTTTTTTTTTTTTTTTTTTTTCCTTTTTTAACTTTTGGGTTCAGAGGGTGCTGCTTTCCTCCCCAGCCTTCCCTCTAGTTTCCGTCCCTGCCCATATTGTTTCTGGGTCCCAGGGGGACCCAGTTTGGGACGCCTATTGTTTTGTGTCCCTGTGCTTCCCTTGACCAGCGCTGTGGAGGGAGGTGGTCAGCAGCCTCCTCTGTGTGCCATGGCTGCTGGTTAGAGCTGTTGGTCCCGCAGAGATAATTGATGCCTTTTTCCTATATTGTATCTTTTCTACACAGCCAGCCAAAAATTGACTGAGTACCCAGGTCTATAAACTGACCACCTATATAATGTTGTGGTAGAGTTGGGTGAGCCCCGAGGACAGACTCCTTTCCTTGCCTGCCTGCTTTCCTGTGCTATAATTCTGCACTGTCTGATCCCAGAACTTGGAAGTCTCACAGTCATCTTTGACTCCGAGTGCTCTGTTAATCAAGTTGTAGCTGCCTTTGGACCAGCTCATGAATCACTGTGGCTTGCAACCTGTGCTGTGTGCCAAGATCCTCAGGCCCTTCTGTGGGTGCAGTTGACATCATGAGCAGATCTGGGTGTCAGTCCCCTTCCAGGGTAAAGTAGAAAAGCCAGACCCAGCTTCCTCAGCTCCTGCCTTCCAAGTTACTCTTCTGAGTTGCCTCTTTGTTACTCCTGTGCTCAAAAAGGTGCAATGTGCCTTTTGTTTACAGGTACACAACAGTGTGCCTGGCTTGTCATCATCTGTGCTCCTAAATTTCTTAGTCCAGTTGTGACTGCTGTGTTACAGAAAGACTAGGGCTTGCTTGTTCTCTGAAATACAATATTCATCTTCTTATAGATGGTCCATGTTGAGCCATTGGTATTTGTCAGAGAAAGCATCCTTTGGGCATCTGAAATTGAAGGAGACTTGCTTTTTCTCCCTCTTCTCCTAATTTCCCAAGATCATTTTCTAGGACAGAGGCCCAGAGGGGCAAAAGCTGGGCTGCTCCCCAAGCTTTGTGGGTCTGTAGTGCCAGAAAAAGGGCCCTGGTAGCATTTGTGGGGACCTCAGCAACAGGAGGTGGTGTTGCCCTGAGCTTGCTGAGGCAGAGCTTAGCTTAGGCAGGCAAGGAAAGGTGGGAAATGAGCTGCATAGGAAGAAAGGGAAGGTGTTGTCTAGAGTGTGGGAAAGAGCTTGGCTCCAGTGGCTGGGTGGGCAGCTGCAAATACTTCTTTTCAATGTGGGCAGGCCAGGAGTCTACCACAGAGTTGTGTGTCACTTCTGTGAGCACCTAGAGGGGCTGTATGGGTATCTGGGAGAAGACTGTGGTTCCAGCATCCTTGCTCTTGGTAAACTGAGTTTTAAGACTCGTGGTATCAATACTGGGATTGCTTTATCTGTTTTGGTTTGGTTCATTCTGCTGTTTGCTGGTTTGATCATCCCTGCATGGTAAGACCAGTGATGGATGAGGGTGTTTGGCAAAGGAGAAGTTAAATCTGGTGTATGTATAAATTGGAGTGCAGTTTGTGAAAGTGGGTGACAGAGAAAGTGGATATTTTAAAATGCAACATTGTAACTTAACATCTAGGGTTTGTATTGAAGATCATTGTGACATAACCTTTATTTACTTAATTTAGTAAAATCTACCATGTAAAAATAAGCTCCTCCTTAATTTTATTGCTAAGAATACTTTGCTTGTAAAAATGAGTCCTCAGCACTGTAAAACTTCTGCTTGGGTCTGTCTTGCTTACACTGTGAAGGAAAAATACTTAATGGCATAAAGAAGCTTTTGTTAGTGATAGATAATATGTATTATTTTAGCAGGAGTGTATTTTAGCAGCTTATGAAAAATCAGGGTGAATTTTTACATATGTGCACTGCTGCATATTTGATGTATGTAGAAGCTGAAATTCAAACTAAGCTTCTAGAAAAGCACATATTTAATTTTTCTAAACATTTAAATATATGTATCACACCCTCATTTTAAGATGCCAGTTAATGACTTTATGAGCATGTTGGCAGCCAGAGCATTATATGTGGTTTGAGAAATGTGTCTGGATATGCTTGGTAAGCAGTATTGTTCTGACAGTGTACTAAAGGCCATCTTCAATTTGACTGTGCTCTACTTTGTTATGCTGTGAAAGAAAAGATAATTCAGCAGAGCATTGTGCTGTCGGCTGGAGACACCACACTTCAGAATACAAATATTACTAAGGATAAATGAATCATTAAAGGAACAGTAGCATAAAATATCTGATGAATGAACTCCAGGAGTCTCTACTTGAATAAATTTAGCATTCACGGACAGTACCATAATATGTGAAATAATAGTATCAGTTCTACATTCAGATGCCAAAAACATTTATGGGCCCAGAATAATTGTGAATTACAAGGCTATAAATACATAGAGGGGATTTGGTGATATCATAATAAACCATGAGAAAGATGCTAGGCTGGTTTCTAATGCTACCAGAACCTTGAGATATATTTACAACCTTTTTCACACTCCTGCAGTTTTAGGGGGTAATTCTCCTCTCACAACACGTTCGTCATTCCCATTAGTGCCAAGGGGAGTTATGCATGTGTGCCATGAGTGGAATAGATCCCCATGTGTTGGACAATTCAAGGATCCTGTAACAAATAGAAAATCTGATTTAAGAAAAAAAAAACTGGGAAAGATTCCCTCTTGTCCTCCTCCAAGTTCCCTCATGTCCTGTTCTGCTACCGTGAACAAGGTTTGTGAATGGAATATAGGTAAAGGATGACAAGGTAGCTGCTGTGTTCCTCAGTGTTTTATCTGTAGCTGCATTATTTTTTTCACTTTTTATTATTGAAAAATGAAACGACCGAAGCCCAGATGTTCTGGTCCCAGGTTTCTTTAAAGTGCAGGATAATGCATTTTAAAAGCATATTGTAAATACCCAAGGGAAGGTTGGGATTATCAGCCTGTCCACCAAAAGGAGGCTTTGCTGTTGTGATACCAGATCCGTGCCTGATAAGAACAGTTAATTAGGAACTGGGTCTGAGCCTGACATGATATTTAGGAGCATGTTCAGCTTTCAGCATGTCCCTTGTCACCTGTTTGTAATCAAGCCTAGTGTCCCTTACCTTCCTGAATTGTGGTAGTGACAGAGTCTCCACAGGTACTTAGTGTCAGTTCACACATCTCAATATTAGATGGGTTGCAGCTCTGAAGCTGCAGCACCCCTTCCTCTCCTAGCATCATCCCTCAGCCAGCTGTATGGTGTTACTGGCCTCTTCTTCTCAGTCATCTGCAGAACATGCATATTCAGCCCAGTGCAGAGCAAGTCTGCTCGGTAATTCCACATTCCTTTGTGTTGCAGGAGGTCTCTCCACTGACCAAGCTGCAATCTTTCTGCTCATCCTTCTTGCAGATTTATGCTCCTGGCTGTACATCCAGCCCTTCTAGGGCATTTGTGGTATTTGCAGGGTGAAGGGTCTATGGCTTGGTTGACATCCCTCCATGTGGTTCCTGTTTCACTTTTTGAGTCTTGGTAGACTAACCCCCTGACATCAGCAGATGAATCACATCCTTGAGATATATCCTGGACCTTTCATCCTTGCTAGCTGATGAAGCAGAGAGAAGATAATTACAGGACCAAAAAATAACAATAGTGAATCTGTCATCAGAAAGCAGGGATCCTGAGCAGCCTTGTAGGTGTAGCATGTAGTGATATAGGTTCTGACCTACCTAGTCACTGGATTTGCTTTGATCATTCCTGGTTTATTTCTTTCATTGTCTTTCTCTCTTGGACTTGTTCATGTTTTTGCTATGGTAAGGTCATGGGATTATTGATGATTTATTTTTAGTTAGTCACTGGTGACTTTTACTTGGTATTCTTAGCAATATCTGTGTGAGCTGTCATGGGAAACCCGATAGACAGGGTGTAATGCATACTTAATGCGTGGCTTTTTCTCTTTAATTATTTTAAAACCACAGTCTCCACTTTTCTTTCACACTAAATATTTCCAGATTAAAAGCTTTGTGGGATGAAAATTAAATTATAAGGTATTATGAAAATCTATTTCAAGAATCTCAAATGTCTCAGCTCTATCTTTACTTTTAGCTTTCTTACTCCATGAATGACCCTTACTTGTGGCAGTGTATGTCAATATATACTTCTAGTTTTGTTGCACAGAGCAATAAATAGCTGTAAAATCCTTTTACACTTGTTTTTAATCCTCTGTTCAGATGTATGAAAATGTGGCCCCATAAGTTCTGTGGTACAGTAAGAAAAGAAAAGAAAAGAAAAGAAAGGGAAAAAACCACGCTACAAAAAACGTTACCCAAATAATTTTGGCAGTTCAAATGCAGAAACTAAAAATAATTTAATCTGCAGTGTGAACATAGTTTCATATTTATACTAGCATCTGGCCTCAGGAATTGCATACTCCATTCTTTAAATAGCTTCTCTGGCTCTTGAATGTTTTGTGACTAGAACATTACCCTACAGTCATACACCTTGTTTACATATTTCTGTTAAAAGGCAAAAGAACTTACAGTACTTCAAAACACTGGTACAAGCTCCCTCCTCTCCGCCTTGGAAAAGAGAAGTTAAAAAGAAAAAAAAGAGTGGTCTGAAAGTGCGTTTTAAATTTAGTTCTCTCAGTTTGCTGCTGGGTACATATTTTACTGTCATTTGTATAAAAAACTAGAAGAAAAAATTTCCAAAGAAAATGTGTGCCATTCCAGATGCCCAACAGTAGTCAAACACAAATTTATGTACACATTGTTTGTATGTTTGTTTTTACTCCAGCAAATGTCTTTGTCTTTGCCTAGAGGCAGTGAATCTTTTTTGTTACTCGTATGATGGAAATAAGGAGTAGGCCTCTGTGAACAAAAATACCAGGATAATGTAATGAAAAGGTACACACTATGAATGGGTGGCTAATGATTAGCTTCTTGCAATCTTTCAGGACAAAGTATCTTTTTATAGTTTTATGATCCTCGCCAGCCCGACTGCAGAAGGAATTGCATTTTCAGAATTATATATTTGAAACTTCAGCTAAGCTTTACAAATTTAGTAGATCCCTATTTGGCATCTGTTGGTGAATGTAAGTAAGTGCAGCCTAATATTCTTACTGCTATTTTTTCATTCACATGTCTTTGAGGTGAACCTAGGAGCAGAAGAGAAAATATCCCATTTTTAAACCTTAATCCAGAATCCATTTGTATGAGTCACTAAAACAAAACATAGTGGTTTGGCTAAAAAAGGCTTCATGTCTAAAGGGAATGTTTCTTAAAATGTTGGCACATTTCCCACAATGTTTCTTGAATGTGTTTTATATGTTGTCTTTGTGCTATTGTAAAACATCAAAGATTAGATCCTGTAGTTTTGTGGTGGGGTGGCTCATGGTATTTCAGTGGGCTGGTCAGCATGAATGAAGGTGGGGGGCTTGTTCCTTGAGAGGTGTTTGGCCCAGTCAGCTACTCCACTTCTCCCTGGGGGGACCCTTCCAGCTCAGGTTGGGGGAGCTTGAAGGAGCATTTAATTTTCATGTGGTAATTTTTCAGTGTTGTGCCACAGGCTTAGGCTTGCTGCCGTGGTGCTCAGTAGCAAATCTTGCAGCAATGTGAGTGGCAGGAAAATTGGGTCCTGTGTGCCCTGGTGAAAAGTTTCAGGAGAGCTGTTTTGGTTTTCCTACTCGGCTATTATATACCTTGACAGCCTCTGGGATAATCCTCCCCCTCAGATTTTGGGTGGTCAGTGCCATTTTCTGTAGGCTTCAGAACAGCCTGGCATGTGTGAGAAGGTCAGTGATGAGGCCATACTCTGCCACAGCCTTCAGCTTTGATGCTTCTGTGGTGCAGCAAGAGAGAAGTGGTAGAAAACTGCAGTGGGAGCAGGGATGGGGATTGCTGGATACAGAGAACCAGCCCTTGCTACTTGGCCACTTGAGTGAGTGGTTTGGGGTGTTTTGTTCGCCTTTCCTGGGGGATGGTTCTGTGCTGAGTTTTTACTTTGTTTTTCAATCATGGGCCCTTTGACTTGCATATAATGAATGTGAATGGCCTTGGATTTAGCCTTTGGTACTTTTGGATACCATGTGATTCTAGGGCACAAAATACATGATTTATTGGGTAAAGCCTATTTAATATCTTAAAAGCATAGAGAAGGAGATCAGATGAGAGTATGGCAGCCTTAAAATATATTCCCTGACAACATACTTAAGAACGTTTAGGTCCATATGAAATATGCAGGAAATGAGGCCAATTTTGTCCCTCCTATTTTGATGGCAGGGTGTTCTGGAGAGACAGAGTGTGGACAGGAATTCATGTGTTTGATAACATGACCCCTGCACACTTGCACAAATGCAACAGGAGCATTTTGCACACTCTGCAGCAGAAACTCTATTGGTAGCTTCTCTACCTTGATGAGAGACTTCTAACCAATCAGACATATTGGCAAATCCATACAGGTTAGTATGAAGAGTAATTCACTCATTGCTGACCAGGTGGTGTGTGGTATTTGCACAAAGCAATACCTCTGCCATCTCTCGCAGTTTGAGGAAGCACAAGGAGCTGATACTTTGCAGGCAGAGATGAGGAAAGGATGCTGTGCTGCATTGGGCCCTCTTCCTGCCATTACCTTGTGGACTGAGTCAATGTAACAGTCAGAAAATGTTTACATGTTTTTTACCTGGAGAGTACTTGTAAAATACTGCTTCTAAACCAAGAGGCCCTCATAAACAGTGCAGCAGAAGAGCAGTTGCTAGAAAGACCTGTAATGGTTTCTGATCCTAAATGGCTGAGTGTTCAGGACAGACTACGTAGGGTATGGCTGATATTCTTGACTGAGAAAGTAACTTTCTGCTTTTTAGGAAAAAAATGCAATTAATGGTCTTATTGGAAGCATAACAGCAGTGCTGGGAAATCTTGTCTAGGCTGTTAAAAACACATTGAGTGCATTTGACTAAAAGCCTTATATGTATACCTTGCTGGGCATGTGGTAAATTTTTTACTTGAAGTCATGCAACATTTCTTGGGCAGAAGGTATTTTTAGTTGCACATGTAACTGAGGTTTTGAAAACTTTCAGTTGGGTGAGTAGAAACTTGGAAAATAAGCCGTGGTTCAGTTTTCTCCAATTTTCACCATGGTTTTGTCAGTTTTGCTTTGTATGGTCATCTCCATCTGAAGTGCAAGCTCTGGGTAAACAGAAGTCCTTGATCCAGTGCCACGAAGTACTGAGTGTCACAGGTGGTATGAGGAGTGCTCTGAACTCGATGTGACTTGCAGGGCCCATAAGCTTCATCACTGATGGTTATCAAGACATGACAGGATGAGATGGTGTTCACAGAAAAATGGCACTGCAGTTTTTCCTCCTTTTGCTTCAGACCATGTCTGTGTGGATTGCATGTAGGAGTTTAGTGTGTGCCTCATGGAGATATTTGCCCCAGCTACCCACAAGAATTTCCTACCATCTCCATTTCCCAGTCAGTTCATTGGTCAGATTGCCCAAACCAGAACAGGAGACCAGGCTCCTTGCTGGAGTAACAACAGGAACACCTTTCTTTATCACCAAATGAAATGACACCAGAGACTGCCACCTCAGCCATCCTTGCCACAGTGTCTCAAATTAATAAATAAATGAATGTCCTGGTGTATTATTATGTGCCTCTGGCTGAGTTTTGTGTCCTTCCCACTGAGCTTGGAGACCTGCTGTTGCAGGGCTTGGGTGATGTGCTCTGCCAGGGTCAGGAATCTGCAGAGCAACAAAGAAAAGCAGCTTCTTCAGTATCTTTCCTGGTCTTGGCTGTGAGGTTGGGAGCTTTGGAGAGTGTTTTTCCAATCACTGTGTAACTGACAGAGATAAAGCTTCTTCCTCCTATCAAGTGAAAAAGTGTGGCTTGGAAGTCACAGTGAGGACCACGCTGGGGCATACACTGGCTTGAGTAAGAAAAGATTGGTTATTTGCTACTCATTGTGAATTTTCCAGATGTTACTTTTTAGATCCCCTCTTTCTCAAAGTCCTCTGATATCCCAGGTTTGAATTGCAGGGGGGCTGTGGCATCCCCAGTCTTCTCCTGGTGCTGGAGGAAGCAGCCCATGGCCTGGGAATGTAATGCCTTGCATCTCCCAGAAATTCCCATTTCACTTGCACCTGGTATCAATGCACCCTGAAATTTATTGAGTTGCTCATCATGAACACCATGGTTACTGTGAAATAAGTAACTATTCTTTTGCATATTCTTTTCTTCCTGGGCATTGTAGGAATTAGTGCATCAGTTGAGTACTCATGAGAATGGCAAGACGAGAGAGAAATGTTACGGGTCATTAAACAAACAAACAACCCTGCCTTCATTTTATTGAAGGTACCTATAAATCTCATCAGTTTTCTTCTTTACAGTTAGTTGACCCGAGGATCTGTGTGAAAGATCAGGCTGTTAGCTTAGGCAAGTTAGATTGTTTTAAGCAGCTGTGAACTAGTTTTATAGTGCTACCAGCCTATTTCCTTTCCAGAAAGTGAAAGTTTGAAGTAGGCCCTGAATCTGGTTTTTCACACACAAGATCATTTTGCTACCCATGACCTAGAAACCAACAGTGAATGTATAAATTACAGGCAAGAAGAAAATTCTGAATTGGCTGTGAGGTGAATGGAAGTTGAATAATTCCCTCAACTTCAACTGGGATGAAAAAGAAAAGATCACTGAATTCTAAACCAGACTTCACTATAGACAAAGAAAATGTTATTTTAGTGTAGATTAAACTTATGACTAAGATATAGAGGGATTATTGTGTCTGTTTCAGATGTAATTTCATGCCTGAGAATTTACATTGAAGGCAAACTGGTCTGGATCACATTAGCAAGGGCCCTGTTCTGCTGTCAGTTTAATTAAATGGAAACTGCTGGCAAGGAGACCTGAGTAGGTTTATAGAAGCAATACTATTTTGTATGTTGGAACAGGAAACTGTTAGGTCTTCCAGTTTGAAAGGGACACAAAAATGAAACCTGCGATTCATTCTTGTTTACAAACTCCCAGCTAGTATACAATGACCTTACTTAGTGATAAATTAACTGCAATTACACGTTTTATGTAGTGGGCTTTACAATAGCTGCAGACTTCATAGTTATGAAAACCATGACCTTTGACTGGGAGGTTAGAACACAAAGTTTTTCCAAACAGTGCCTAGATCTTCAAAAGTATTCATGTTTCCTTCCTGGTTTCATGTGAGTAGATTGACAAGATGTGCAGTGGGTGTTCTGTTTGCTCACCACAAGATTGTTGTTAGGCAGAAACCCCCCAAAACAAAAAAGCCCGCCCTTCAAGAACATTGATTTATCTGTTAACTGTGCCTGGCATTCTGCCTTTTGGCTTCGATTTCAGAGAGAAACATATTTGGTTACTTTAATAGGCAAAAGCACTGAACCTGACTTGTAGGGGAAAAAATTGTTTTCTTTCCCTTTTTCAGTTCTGTTTATCGTATCTTGACGTTCTGTATCATAATTGTGCAACAGTTCCAAGTTGGAGTAAAGAAAAGTAGAACTGCATCTCAGACTCCATCAGCCTCATTATTCGAGAGCCAGCTTTTCTGGGTGACTCATTGGGACTGAAAATGAATGTTTATGCTGCTTAATAGCCACCCTGTGACACCAACTCTGATTAAATCAAATATCTGTTTGTTCTCATTAATTGTTCACGTGACCTATTTATATAGGTGTCTTCTTTTTATTTAGACTTTCTTTCTTTTAGAAATCTTTGCTTAGTTTGAGTTTTCTTGCCTCTTCCACCCCAAGCTTGCTTATTCCCCTTTTTTTGCTTCCTTAGATATGTTGAAGCAGAAGGGGATTTTCTTCCTTCTATTCTTTGACCAAAGAAATTCAAGCCTTACCAAAGAAATTAAAGTCTTACCTATTTTCAACTACTTCTACAATTTATGTCACAACATGTGAGAGTAAAAGTTGAGAATTTGAGAAAGTAAGTTTTTAAAAATAATTTTACAGTATTTGTATCCTTCATTGTATATATTCATGTAGTAATCTTCAAGGAAAATACAAGTATATGTGTGTTTATAGACAGCTGTATGAGTTGCTGAGCTCTGATATGCATAAAGCACTTGGCCAAAAGAGTATCTTTCTGAAAGATTTAATGTTCTTCATGTAAGTAACAAAATATATTGTTTGAGACCAACAAAGATAAAAAGTAGATAGAAGAAGAGATTTATTTTTTTTTTAAGTAAACCGTAGTAACAGCAAGAAAAACAGAACAAGAAGGTTCTTGGAGATCTCCATCCTTGTAAATGTGATGTTTTTTCCCAGTGAAGCTGCTGCAGGAATCTGTGTTTTAATGTCAGCTTCAGCCATTCTGTAGCCTGGTGCCTTCTGTGAGCATGCAGCTCAGCATGGCTGGAAGGCAAGTGGGGATGAGGCTTGGAGAACTGTCATGTGCATGTAGGTGAGGGGAGGGAGGTAATGCCTTGGACACTGTCCCTGGCTTTGTCTATTGCAGGAACATGAAGCAATCAGTCCCAGAGCACCCCGCTGTGTTTCCGTGCACTCAGGGGAGGCACTGGAGAGCACCATTTGTGCTCACCTCTGCTCATCTCAACTGGGCAATGGTCTCCTGGGGACATCTCCCAGTGGCAGTTAAATAATTAAATTAATAATCTAATAGCAATAATTAAAACCAACCAGCAGGCAAAAACCAACCAGCAGCCCCTCAAATCCAGGGGCTGTCTGTCAAAGCTGCCCCCCCTCACTTAATTTTCCTGGGACAGACTCATGGGGCACAGGGCATTGGCAGCCCCAGCCAGCTAGGAGCTCCTGCCAGGGCTACTGTCCCCACTGGTGACAGGGGTTTTGTGCCCCCCTCACCTCAGGCTCCTCAGAAGAGGGAGTGTGCTGGGGGAGCACCTTCCCTGAGGGTACTGTAGCTCCCAGTGCTGCACCCATGAGCTAGGCTGAGTGTAACCTCATGTATTTATATTGGTGTTTGAATTAGTTGTGTTATTTCATTAAATTAATTTATATTCCAACCCACGGAGCTTCTCTCCCCTTCCTGATTCCCTGTCTGGGCTCATCAGGTGAGAGAGCAACTGCTTCAGTTTAGCCCCAGACATGGGCTAAACGCAGACACCCCCAGCTCTCGCCTGTAGGTCCTGGGGGCAGAAAAAGAGCAAGGAAGGGTCAGTTTCTTCTACTCCTGACTGTGGTGAGGTAAGAAGTGCAGAGAGGTCAGGGAAGAGTTAGTAAATTATTTTGGTCAGATGAGTTGGAAAGTATTTCTCAAGCTGGGATAAAAAATGCTCAGTTGACTGCTTCCACAGTAAGGAGGGACTTCAGCCACCTCCATCCAGGGCTCCCAGTATGACCAGCTGCACCACCAGTGACAGCCAATACTCGACCCCCAAATGTGCAGCCCACCTGGGCTGGCTGCAGGGGATTCAGAGCACTTTGTGTTTCCCAGCACTGGCTCCTGTTACTCTGGTCTCATCATCTGCAAGGCAGACACATCTCTTGTTCTACTGAGTAGTGGGTTTCCTTGATGCAGCTCTGCTGGTGGTGTTGGAAAGCTGTAAGGAAGGAAAATCTTGTCAGATTCTTTTCAGGTCTTTGAAGGCGTGCTGGAAAGGAGAAAGAGTTGCCCGGTTGTAGTGGTGGTGAGAGTCAAAACTAGTAAAAACTTCAAGTGTCTAGAAAGTAAAATGAGATTCTTTCCCAGCTAGCTTATTTTAATTTTTCTCTTCCTGTTCTGCTGCATGACAGAACTTTAAATAATTATGTTGATTTATGATTACAGGTATTTTAAAGCTGTAGTACGCTGTAACAAAGCAATGCCAGCTTATTGTTTCTGGCCCTATCCAATTATACAATTGAGTTAAGGCATGTAATAATGTTATAACAGAAATATCCATCGTGATGGATTGAATTTCATGAAGTACAACACAAGAATATTTATAGCTCTATTCTTAAAGCCACTTTTAGGTCATAATATGCCTCTGTGATATGGCCTTTAAAGACAGGAAAAAAATAGGAAACTTTTCTCAGTCTAACCCCAAACCTGCCACAACTGAGTGCCTACATGGGGAGGAGGGTGTTGGTTGATGGTAAGCAGAATATGATAGAACAGAGTAATTATTTCCGCTAGAAAATGAGGATCCAGCATTACTTGTACAGTAACACAAAGTCATTATTTGGCTATGCCACGGTAATGAAACAATAAAGATCATACCTAATTTAAGCATCGTGTCCCAAGAGACTTCTTGCTCTCCTTCTACCATTTTGGCTATTAAAACAAATTTAAATTGCTGGTCTAGTTTCCCACTGCTTTTTAGAGAGTGGAGTTGGCAAAGCCTCCCCTCCTCCCAGCTCTGTTTAAATGTAGACCTTTGGCATTCCAGAAATCTGACCTTGTTTGTAGGGAATGGCTCATTTTTCTATAATGTAATATGAAGCACTCTTGTGTTTTGATTCCATGAACTAGAGAGTTTAATGTTCCAGCTTGCCATGATAAGGATACGATCTGGTTGAGATAGAAACACTAAAGGAAATTAGCTATTGTACTATTCTTTAACATGTTGTTTGCTTAGCAGTTTCATTTAGAATAATTTTGAATAATCTTGGAGTACCCTTTAAGAAAGATTTTTTAACAAAAAATTTTTTTTTGTTGCTGGCTTGGATAAAAAGTGGGGCTTTAAGATATTTCTGCTAAAATAAATGTGAGGCCGCCTCATTTATAGTCAGCATGCCTTGATTACTTGCAGACATGCTGGAAATTTACATGCGCTTTTCTCCATTATAAAACACTGATCTGTTCAGATCATTAGCTCCCTCATGACTAGAGTTTGGCAGCAAGCCAAGGCAGGCTAAATCTGTAGCTGTAAATCGTGAGTTGAAATAGCAGAAAGTGGATTTGTAACTTAAAAAGTGTAAACAGTTTGGAAAATGAAGTAATTTTAGAGAATGATTGATTGCCTTAAGATTGCACTTTAAATTAGCCTAGGGTCTCTGATGCAGATATAGGCACTAACTGCTTGTTATATTTTTTCACTTTCCTTTGGAAGAATAGCATTGTTGGTAGGCTTCTAAACAATGTATGCTTCTCCTAGGGTGACCTTTGAGGAAATGAATAGTTTTATTGTATGTCCATTACTTTGCCTGAAACAACATTTTTGAGTTATTAATTTGCTGTGGTCTATAAATAAAGGAATCAAAATGCAAAGCAGCTGTATTATGCTGCGCATAGTTCATCAGACTTGTGCTTAAACATCACCACTTGAGATTGATAATACGCTGCATAAATAATTTCTTTCCCTCTGAAAAATAAGCCATTTTTTGCCTAGCCTGTAGTTGCTGGAGATTGGTCCTTGAATCGTGTTGAAGCAAAAATTAAGATTATTTTTAGCACAAACAATTAGTGGAAATTCTGGGGGATCGACACACTGCCTCCACTATTTCAAGGACCCTGGTTCACTTAATTGTGTTGTTGAGAGTCAGAAATGCACTGACAAGGGTGCCTGGAGTAAGAAACGTGGGACTTGGATGGTCAGTGTTGTTTCTGTCTTGTCTCCACATGGATCTTGCACATGTTGGTGTTCTCAGCACCTCTCTGGAACAGGAGTGGTTCCTGCAGCACCCTGCACCACAGGGTCCTCCATCCTTAGGGGATGGCACTGCCAGGGAGTGAGCGCTTGGTGCTGGTGACACCCGGCAGATGTGGCCAGGGAGGAAGACCCTGGTGGCATGGGACATGGTGTGGTTGTGGGGAACATGGGGAGTCAGTGGCAAAAGGGGGCTGCACACTGAAAGGAAAGGTGTCACCTAGAGGCACCTTCAGGAATGTGTAAAAAATGTATTAGATTTTGAGTGTTAAAAGCTTAGGGTATGATCTGCCCAGCTCCATCTGCAGTGGTTGTGAGGAGCAGCAGTGGGAGATCCTGCAGCTGACTCAAGGACACGTGTGCCGTTCAGTATCTGGTGTCATGCAAATTCTGGCTTTTCATGAACAGTGGCTGAAACAACTTCCTGCTCTTTCCCAAGGACATATAAACCCCATCGTTTACGGGTTCCTGTCTGCCAGGGCAGTCGCAAAGGTCTCTAGTGTGGAACACCTCAGTGTAACTGTGGTTCTGGGCGTGTAACTTACATGTGTGTACAAAGTGTACATATGCTGGGTGCCCAGGGCTGCTGCCTTCTGCTCTCACACATTCTTCACACTTTTGGCCCTGCTAGAAAGGGAGTATAAAACTGTTTAACTGGTACTAGTTGTGGTTACAAGTCACAATAAATAGATATGACCACTTGTAGAGAATAAGTAACAAAAACTCTTACAATTTTGTATCAGAGTGTGTTTTTTATCTCTCTCCTTGCCCTAGATTTGGTTTCTGGCATTCAGTTGATACAAGGCTGTGTTTTGTCGTTCTTCTGGAAGCTCCTTTCCCAGAGAGTATTTCTTCCCACTGTTATCACCCCTCTTTGATATTCTTTCCTCTCTCCCTCCACGTTTGAAAGGAAGATTTTGCACTTCTGAAAGAGGTATGGCTGAGAGGCCTGAGCACAGGTCTGGCAGCTGGGACCTGCTGGGAGCTGAGCTCAGTGACTCATTCGATGGCCTTAAGCAAGTCAGAACATCTTTGATGAGGTTATTTCATATGTAAAACAGGGGAAATAATACTTATCTATCTACCTGCCTCATAGGAATGCCCTGAGGACTAATTTGCGTCCATTAAGTACTTTGAAATAGACAGTGATATCTATTATTAGAGCACTCTCAAGACTAGTGGATAGTATGTTAAGATTGCTTTCTACTTGATAGCCTTCTCTGTGCTGGGTGTGGGACCAAAACCCATCAGGAGCCAAGCGCAAGCTACATGATGTTTTCTGGAAGATTGGCAGGGCATTGCCAGTCCCTTTTTGGGCAGGTTCACTGGAGCCTGATGCTCTTGCTGAAAACTTGGAAAGAGAGTTTACCTAGAGAAAAGAGTGGGAGGATACTTGCTTGTTCTTCTCAGCTCATAGGCATAACTTGTCCTTAAATCCTTTCTCACCCTGCCTCCACCTGAGGCCTTTTCAGATAATTCAGGTGGCATGGCTTCTTCTCTTCTTCAGGAATTGTTTCCTGGTCCTGCAGAAAAGAAATCCTGTATTAGCTCTCAGGAGGAGCGTTAGGCTGGGCTGGTAGGTTCCCATCGCAGGGAGCCCTTTCTTATTCAAAAGGCCATTCCTCTTTTTTGAAGAGTAAATGCCTGTATTCTTTCCCTTCACCGGGTAACAGACTCCTCTGCAAAGTCCTTAGAAGACAAAATTTAATTTGGGGGATAGGTTACTAAACTGCAGCTGTTTGTCTGCTAAAGTCTGGGAGTCTTTTCATCATTGTAAGGAGGAGGGTTGTCATCTGACTGGCAGCTCCTTTTGTTCTCTGGTGCATCTTCTCTCACTGTATACTTTTGTACCTCTCAAGATGCCATAATAATCTAGTTCAAAGAACCCAGCCCTGTTCTCACTGAAGCCCACAAGCCTGGTCTTTCTACCAGTGAGACTAGGACTCTGTCCAAGTTGACTTGAGAGGAGCTTTATTTCTCTCCATTTGCTCCTCATGCGTCTCAGGCCATGAGTAATGTGCAATGAGACAAGAAAGCCTGTGTGATTTTTTCCAAGGGAATTTTCTATGTTTTAATAACGTTAATGAAATTGCTTAACACTTCATCAGATTTTTCAGTGTATATTGCTGGGATTTTGATGCCTCCCTGCTTGGGCACTCTGACTTTTCTTCAGTACTAGAAGACACTTCCCTTAGAAATCAGACTGAGGGCTTGAGCCTTTGGTCCAGTGATTGCACCTTAGCAGAAACCTTTTTGGCACATGTATCAATAAATATCATTTCCGCACCTCCTCTTGTGCCTGCAGGAAGGGGAAGGGACATGGAGCAACTGGCCCACAAGCTCTCACATGCCTGCAACTAATTCTTTTTCCACAGAAATGAAGTTGTGCCACAGAAGGACCTAAGGATATGCCCCTGATTGCACAGGAAAGCTCTGGCATTGCTAAACCTCAGCAGAGTTGTGTTGCTCATCTTGCCCAGAATATTGCTCAGTTTCAGGTCCTCATACCACAGAAGGGGGAGTACATTAGCTCCCCATTTCCTTTACACCTTCTTCCTATTAGTCCTCTTGAGCTTGGGTCTACTTTGTTACGATGCAGAACTGAATTAAACGAGCAACCACAGACTTACTCATGTACCTTCCTTCTAAGAGCTATTGAAGGTACAATTGGTTTGTTTTTCGGAGCACCAATTTGGGAGTTATTTGGTGCAACATGAGAAGATTAGTTAGGAGGTGAGACTCCACAAGTAGCTGGGAATAATGTGATGCCAGGGGAATTGAGTCAATGGCCTGGAGTTTAGCAACTCCCAGCTGGCCTTCCCTCATGATAGTCCTCATGTTGAGTTTCACCATGTCCCAGGGAAAGTAGGGAACCAGAGTAAGATTGTATTGAGGAACAGGTATTTACTGTATTGGGATGAGATAAAGGACTGTGAATTCTTGAAAAAAAATCTATGGCGCCAGCATTTTTGTAATTGCAGTTTATTTTTATTTTTTTTAAGGTATAGCCTCATGCTAATTCTGTGCCACTCCTGGATTTAAGCATTATTACCTTTCAGATGATAATGCAAGTGTATCTGTAAAATTATTTTAACTGTGGTTTTTGTTTCCCAGCTTAACTTTTCTCTTCTTGTCTTTGATTGGCTTCCAAAAAAGTTATTAACATGTTGCAAAACAAATACAAGGGGCTGCTGAAGCTTATTAGAAATGGTTTCTTTTGTTCATATCTGGCAGTTGACAAATTGGGTTGTGCTCTATCTTACCTGCTCCCATGTGAAAGGTTACATGAGAAAATGTCTGCAAATAAATTGCCATTGAATGTCGTTGAAGACTGAGCATACAGCTTCTCTATCAAGGACCCCTTTTAAAGCTCTCTATTCAGTCTCCCCCCTGCATGTCTCTCTAACACTTGTCTGTTATATTATGTTTGGCACAGAAGGAAACATTAAATAGAAAAGAAATATCTGACTGTGGTGTTTCTAGACCCTATTATCTCTCTGTCAAATGTCCACATGAGAAGGGTACAATTTTTGTCCATATTGATGATGATTTCTGAAAGGTTTTACTAACAGTCTTCGGAGAGAATTGCTAGAAACAAATGAAATCGAAAAGCATATTTTTGCAGCTTTGGAAATCTTACTTAAATCAGTATAATGAGACGCACTCAGTAAAATGTAATTATTCTCACTTCTCCATGTGTCAAAGAAATCAGCAGTATGGTTAGGGAGCGGAGGGCTACAGTGAGCTTGTTATTTTTATACAGGGCCAGATACTGCTTGTGTGTAGTAAATTGTAAATAGTAGATAATGCAGTTTTTATGTGTACTAAATACCCTGCAAGAATTAACGGGGTTGTTACTTCATTAAGGGTTTCAAAGAGGGCATAAATGTCAAAAGCAGAACTCAACTGTTTAAATTACTGGACCATTTCCACCCTCCATCCCTGATGTCACAGCTCTGGGACCAGCAGCTTCTGCCGTTGCTATTTCGAGGAGGGCTCAGTTCCTCTGAACTTTCAGAATGATAGTGTAAGGGCCTCATGTGAAACACCAAGATAAGGCTTTTGACTCATACTTTTGGGGGCAATGGAAAATGAAGGTGGTTGATTCTGCTCTGTGGAAGTGGTGTTGTAAGAGTTCCTGGTAAGTAAATCTGCTCACGAAGAAGAAATGCTACTCTCACATTTGTGTTTGAACGGTGTGAAAAAGTGAAAGAGAAAGGAGATGACTAGGAAACCCAGTTACTCTGATATTAAGCCCAGTAACTCAGTTTAACTCTCAATGGCTTTCCAAGTTTTTTCATTTTTTTCTGAATTTTAAAATTTTCCCAAGCAAGTATGGATTTGTCTGGGTCCTCTTCAGCACAGAGGGCAGATAACACAACCAAGTTTAAAGCTTATTGCACTGAAGAATATCTTCAGAAAAAAAAGATCCAATCTTGAGCACAGGATTATGGAACCTGTTACATCCTTGATCTCATTGTTCCAGTGGTTGACTAACATTGGTGTAAAAGCGTGTGCCCTCCTCTTGCTAGTGGTTGTAATTGTATGTTTCTCTGCAAGAGCAGTTGTAGTTAATATTTTCTCAGTGCAGAGCTACACTGCACTGAGAGAAGAAAGATAGAGCAAGATGTATGATCCTAGTAATATAATAATAATAATAAAGATGAGGGTGGTGTAGGAAAAATTGCTGGATATGATTCCCCTTCATGGAGATGCTTTAGGGAATGTGTAACTTGAGCCACAGCAGCAGTGGAAGTAGTTGTGTTTGTAGTATATCTCCCATGCTCCAGGTATTTGCAGGATGAGGCTTTATGCATAAGTACTGAAGCGTGGTTCAGTGGTATGTTGGATGGTGTTCAGAGACTGCTGAAAATGGTGCATTAAATAGCACTTTGAATTGCAAAGTGCTGGTTCAGTTTTGTCTATGAGAATGATAACACTTATTATCTGATTGTTCCTTGTGCAAATCTCACCTCAGGAAAAATTAAATTATGTTTGAATTCAGCTAAAGCAAAGTATATCATTATTTCCTTTTCATTATTAAAAGGGATTTTTACTGTTTGTTTGTTAAAACTGAAGCAGCTGCCATGTTAGAGCCTTAGATGATTTAAAAGCAAATACAGAGGCAGAGCCATTTACAGTACAGTTGGCTTGTTTATTGTGATTTAATTCCTCTTCCTGGCTTCGTCATATCACCAAATGATGTTTTCAGCCCCCCTCCCCATTTTAATTCTTTTTTTGTTATCAGCAGAATTGAAGCTGCTTATCAGTAACCACAACAACCAGGATAAATACTTGTTTTAAAGCTGATGCACATTCAACTTGCATGGTCCACATGACCCAGAACATTCAAGAGGACAGGCAGCATGTGCTCCCTTCTACAATCAATCTCCCCCTTCCCCCTGTCTCTATCTACTTTAGAACGCTAATAGGGCAGTTTAAAAAAACCTTTTATATCAGAGCAGTTTTCTGTAGCCATCCCTGGCAGTATGGACATGGGCTGGCCTGTGCCTATGACCTGGAGAGTAAAGAGAGTGAGAAATTTGGGGGGAAGGAGACAGTTTCATAGCTCAGCTCTGTACTTGGCTGTAGTGTAACAAGGCAACCAGGTGCCCCTAATTGCCAGGTAGTGGGCATGAGCTTGTGTCAAGCCCACCTGTGCCTGATTAGGGCGGGCCCCCACTGCGTATGAGCAGGACTGGGGGGCCAATAAAAGGTGAGGCCTGAGACACAAGCTCAGATCAGTCCCGAGCTAGTCAGCAGAGAGGCCAGTTGCTCTTGGAGTAGCAGCATCAATCTGGGCTAGTTCACTCTGAGAGCCGTAGGCTTGGAGCATTGCTCGTGAGTCTCTGCTGGAACACCTGGTTGGACCTTGAAGCACTGTTCCCTAAAAGAGGTTTGTCTTGCTACACTTGGCTGCATCCCCAGCATCAGTTTGCTTTTCTCATGATTCTCCAGCTATCATCGTGACAGTCACCTGCAGTTTGGTAGGAGGGTAAACCACTGCTTTGCAAACCCTCCATGGAGGGGAAGATAATACCAATTGGGCAACAGCTAAATAAAAATAAAGTAGTGACTGAGACTGTGAGGGACAGGGAGACAAGAGAGAAGAGAGAGAAGCCTCTGCCCAGTCCATCCCCTGTGTCTAGTGGAGGCAGGCATGCTGGCTGGGATGGCTGGAGATGGCCACCTCTCTCTCTTAGGAATCAGAAAACTCAGACTTACACAGAAATTCCCCCAAAAAAGATTTCTGCCTGGCCCGTTTGCTCTCTTCCTTGCTCTCTGAGCTGCTTGATGCTGTAGGATAAATCCTTTAAGCTCTCTCTGTCTCAGTTTCTCTCTCTGTGTAATGGGGATAATAATTTTTACTCATCTCCATAAAGCAGTTTGAGGCCTGTGGATGGAAGGTTATATAGAAACTGGAAATTATGATTGTCAGTCTCTCTTCTTTTGAGTCTAGAAACACCTCATAAACCTGCTTCCTAAGGTGCAGGAGGATCCTGGGAGTGCAGAGTAGGAGCTGCAGTTATGAGGAGCTGAATATTGAATTGAGGTCTGAAAAGGGATGCTGAATGCCCAGTTGGAAACTTTTTCAGTATTAAATTCTTTTAGTCTTCTTTAAAAATTTGATTTATTATTTGAATTCAAAGTGATTTAACGTGAGAAATATTATGGAAGATGTGATTATAAGAACATACACTCAGTTATCGACCACCATACTCTCTTTCGTCCCCATTAAGTAGAACAACTCACATCCAAATCACCACCTGTAAAATGTTCTTCAGCCATGTGCTTTAAACACTCATTAGGAAGTACCATCTTTTTTTTAATGACTGAATTGCTGTTGGGTTGAACAGTAGTTTCAATCTCCAGTAGATTTTTAAGTATTCTTTTTCTTTCAAATGGTAAACTAATCTTAGGAATTCTTTGAATGACTGGTGCTCTGCTGGCACTGTGACAGAATACAGGGGGCTGGGGAAGTGGCATGAAATTCTGAGAATTAGTTCTGTCTCTTCCTTAAAAGGGAAGAAATACCTGATACAATCAGAAAAGCTGGGTGTTTTATTCAGTATACTGGAAGAAATGGCTCTTGCCTTTTGGTCAATTTAAAAGCAAAATCAGGCAGGCAAGTGTCCATGTAAGAATTACAGGCAACTTTTTAGCATCATCATTATCTGTTAAACATAAATCACTGTGTTCGATATCCTGCAACACGTTGCCTTTGTTCTTGATTGCATTAGCATTCAAATAGAGGGGGGGTTTAAAGCAAGGATGCGTTGCATGGGTCCTGCCAACAAAGCGGTATCCCTGTTTTGTCAATTATTTACCCAAGTTTATTTAAACCCCAAACTCCAGATTTCCTGTCTCACCTATTACTGTATTTCCATTTCCATGAGAGAAATATGATTCTTAGGGTAATACTTTTAGTTTTTGTGATTAATTAGCCAGCCAAGGCACACCAAGTAGCATTACTAGAGCGAACAGAGATGATGGGAATGAAAAAGGAGGATGGGTTGGAGAGAGTGGATTGGTGTGCTAGAGCATGATGACATAGTTCAGTGATGATGATGCAGGTACTTGAACTCCTTAGCTGTTGCTCATGGATGGCAGCAGCCTGGTGCAAGGGGATGTGGATTCCTACTGGAGCTCTTCATCTTGAGCCTGTTCAGAGGATTCCATGCAAGAAGTTGTCGGGAGGAGCTTGCCATAATTCTGCTGTGAAGGTTTTTTCATTGGCAAAGCCACTGTTTCTCTCTTAAGAGTACCCAGAGGTGAAGGTGATGATTAGCATGGCTTCTTGGCTGGCTGCAGTTATCTGGGCATAGTTGCAGGACTTGAACTTGGGCATAGTTGGCAGGTTGGAACTGGACAATGCTATGGGAAGGTTCACTCATTGCAAGATTCCTCTTAAAGGTTTTTAGATCATAATGATCCTCTTTGTTCTTTCTCCTTCAGGTTGCACTTTCATTGTTCTGCTGTTTCTGTTGCTCTTGTACTTTTTGAGGTGTCCTTTGGGTAATTGTGTAGTAACATCTTGGGATGTTATTAGAAGAAGCATCTTTGGGATGTGCAGAACCTGCCTGACCTGCAGTCGCTGATTTTGAAGGGTCAGCTATGCACATCTTCATCTCTCCTACAACTCTGTTCTCGTGCCCATACTGCAGAAAGTCCTTGCCAAAGGTGTAGAACAAGGGAAAGAGACCTGGATCCTGTCTTAAGAGCTGGAAGAGCCAAATCCCATTGTTGCAGATGAAATCAACCTTTTTTATGTTGATGGCAAGGGTATCTGCTGGGAAGGAATTTTTTAGCATGCATTTGGACCATCTCTTTGGCATAGGGCAGGCTGCATTGTCAGTTTGGTAGAATTTATTTTGTTCACTTAATTTAATCTGCAAGCCTCTTGACTAAGGTAGTTATCATTGATGAGGGAGTAGTAACTCTGGAGAGTGGCATGATCTATGTCTTATAAAATGACAGGTTGGGAGGAGATCTCTCTGGCTACATAGAGATCTGCACAACTGTTGTAGCCCAAAGCTCTTTTACTAAATTAAATGAGTCCCACCATGAATGCTCCTGTGGATTGCTGAGGACCCATCTTAGGAGAACAGTGACACCTGAACACTGCCCTGCAATAGTCAGGAGAGATCCCATCATGGGACTCCCAGCCATGTTCATTCAACACAGCTAACCCTTGCTGGTCCCAGTTGCTCTGGATGTTCAGATATGTCCATCATTACCTCTGTATCTTCTGCATATTGGTGATGTGGTCAAAGCCATGCATATGAGCAATGGTAAAGTAATTACAATATGTGCATCCTCTGGGAGACCCCTTTAGTAACTGCAGGTAATGAAAGAAGGCACAGTAGCGAGGGCACCGTGCAGGAGAGGAGTTTGATGGACAGAGCCTTGTAACTTCCTTCATTTTCTCTCTGTATTCCAAATATCTCCCTTGCTCAATTTGCTACCCCCGCACCAAGGCATTGTCCCATTTTATCTGGTTCCCCTGATGCTTCCATTGCTTATCTTATGAAGATCTGTGTTAACATTTATCAAAACAAATGGCAAGCGTGGGACCTTTTAAGTAGTTTTTTTAGTTAATAAAACCAATCTTCTACTTCTGTTATGTTAAAAGTACATTATCTTTTTATTACAAACTCTCTACAGCTCTGTCTGTTTTCCTTCTTGGCAATTTCATGACTGCTCCAGTTGATTGCTGTATGGAGAATTACAAAATCATTAAGGGTGGGGTTTTACCAGCTGACTTACAGTACAAGCCATTTCTCAAAATAACCACAACAGTGCAATACTGATGTGTAATTTACGTCACAGTATGTTTTTATGAAATAGTTTGTGGCTTACTCATTTAGGTTTAGAACTGAATATCTCTTCTCTCGCTTTTTAATCAAGCTTTCTTCTTTTTTTTTTTTTTAATATTTTCCACTCCTAGTCTTGGCTCTTGTCTTCAAGCTACAGTGAGAAGCAAAAAACAATTTTCATTTTCCTGCAGTTTAACTGAAAGTGTGTTTTCCTCTTTGATGTGTATATATGTGTTAACTGCCTCGGAAGAGATGGTAGATTTGAGGTAGAATAAATTGTACAAAGGTAGAGCAGAGAATAGGTAAGAGATGCAAAAGTTTGGAATTTCAAACCATTCCAAGCGAGTGATGCTTATTTAGCCTCCTGCTCTAGTACATTTCCTTTTTAAAAATGACTTTCTGTATAATGTCTTGTAATTAGAACAGGAAATCATTGAGTAACTGTAAGAAGAATAAGAGCACTTAAACTGAAAAGAAAATTACCTTCCGAGAAATTATATTCACAATTTTTTTTCCTTTTTTTTTTTTTTTTTCTTCCCTTCACATTACTGCCTTGGTAATGATAGCAGCAGATGTATGTACCCTTATCTGCATCATTGTTCTGCTTATGTTTTCGTGGGGGGGAGGGGGGGAGAAGGGAAATAATTTTCAGTAATACAAAAAATGAATGAACGGAAAATGGGAAATGCCTAATTGCAAAAAATATTCTGTGTCACAACAGAGTAGCAATTAAATTGAAACTTCAATATAATTATCAATAACAGTCGAGCCTGGAAGGGTGCCAAGTGCATAAAGTTGGTGCTCAGCCTTTATGTGGTTGCTAGGAGCACAGCAAAAAAAGTATAAAGCTTAGAGAAAGGAATGTCTAATGCAATAAAGTAACAGAAGGTAGCATAAATCATTGTGAGAGCAGTTCATATTGACATTATTTTACTTAAATTGGGTCGAAACTAGACATTTAGTCTTACAAGAGGTAGAAATTTGTATTTCTTCCACAGAAATAACTCTGTGCTTTCTGGGAAGAAGTGGAGTGTGCTTTCCTAGCACCAGTCTCATACATATTTGGAATCTTTTAAGCAAAAATCTTTAAATGTTTGTTTCTGTTGGCATCCAAATGCATTTGCACTAATACGATTAAAAGAACTAAAGGGCAAAATTCTTGGCAGCTTTTGCAGTTGAGGTAATTAGGTACAGGAAGGAACATGCATAGTTTTTCCATCAAGCTCTATAAAATCCTGGTGTGAAGGTCTTTTTGAAGAAAAAAATGCTTACTGATGTTGAGAGTAGATTATGGCGGTTAGCAATAACATTATAGGCTGATGTTTCCGAAACAAGCAAACAAAAAGTGAGTTACAGTTTTGTATTCTCTGGTCTCTCTGTAAATAGGTCTGGCTCTAGAAGGATTTGTTAGGAATTTGTGCTTTTAGCAGGCTCTTTTTTTTTTTTTTTTTTTTTTTTTTTTCCTTTTGGGGCTTTTAATTGTCTTGTGTTACATATTAAAAATGGCTGTGCTGATTTGAAAAGTCAGTTCTTGCATAGATTCATTGTGTTTAGCATTTCATGCATCTCTTACTTACAAAGACAACTTGAAGAACATGTAATCCAACATAAATGCCAGGCTGTGCCAAATCCCAGCTCTCTTTGCCCCTCACAAAGGGAACTGTTGGATTACATCTATGCATATATAGGCAGTGTGTGGAAGGCAGGGATGGAACCTTGCCTCCTAATTCCAGTTTCTCTGTTTTCAGTGCTGAAGCATATAAATAAATGAAAAAATTACATTGGAGGAGTTTATTAAAACACACAATTACAGTATAAGCAGGGGATTAGAGTACTTTCAGTTGAGCCTTACAAACAGCATACTGCAGGTATTATCTTTTTCCTCCTTCTCTCTGTTGAAGCTAAAATGGGATTCAGAAATACAGCCTCTCTGTTTTCTAACATCTCAGTTAAATGTTTATAGACATTACGTTGTTTTTCTTGATTTTCATGGAATGTGATCCATGTTTTGATCTTTTCTCCTTCTAAGAGTAAACTCTCTCTAATCATAATTATCAAAAATCTTCAGCTATATACACTAAACCCACCATTAGATGGCATGTGTTAGATTTTGCTAGAAGAAAAATACTCCTTACTTAGCCTTGCATTTTATTAGGGATTGGTCTACTTTGATTTCTTTTTTCTCATGTAGGCGTGGCTGAGAAAAAGTCTTTGTTCCAGGAACACTGTTTGTCTTTCACTAAACAAATCTTCAGTTTATTCAGCCTTTGTTCATTCTTAGATTTATCTATTTAACCTGGAGTGAATAAAGAAAGGAAAAAAATGCATCATAAAGTACTCGTTGGAGTTGCACAAGCATGTACAAAAGTGATCCTGTAAAAAATGTCTTGATTTTATTTTATGCCGGGGGTTTGAGTTAAGTTGTCAGCCTTCAGGGGCAGAGAGTTTGTGTAATTCTGCACAGGGACTTACAGCACATTTATCTAGAAATTAATGGTTTGCTACAAAGGCACATGGGACATACATTTATATACACCCTGTTTAAAAAGCTGACCACATCCTGGCTTAAGAAAAGTGCTGTCAGATCAACAGATTCAGCTCACCACTATCTACACAAAGGTATAAAGTAGTAATAACTGTCAGGCAGGCGTATATGAAACTCTCCGAGGAGCTAAAGGATGGATCATGTGCTCATTAATTCCTAGAACAGTTTTCCTGATCTGATTTTTAGAGTTTCGTAATAAAGAGGAGAGACTTATTCCCAGGAGCATTTGGCTCAGTCATGCTGTTGTGTAGGCTTATGGGATACTTGTTGAAAACAAAGAAAAGCATGGCCACATCCTGAGTGACCAAAAGATGTATAGGGCCATAAATTCTAGTTTCTTTGAAAAGTAATACATTTTGGTAAACAGCATTTCTAATACTTTTTACTTTTTTTTTTTTTTTTTTTTTTTTTTTTTTTTTTTTTTTTTTTACAAATTGCTTGATCTCCTCACCTACTTCAGGGTAGTGGGGAAAGTTCTGAGTATTCAAAAGTGATGGCTTTCAGGAGCTGTGCTTGAAAAAACAGTACTACCCGAGTCCATCTCCTGTTTTGATTTTAGTTTTTTGGAGCATTGCATTCATCTGCAGTGATGACATTCTAGGTGATCTGTCTGCTTCCAGAGACTTCTTAAAATTTAGCTTTCTGTGTCTCAACGTTTCCATTGCCTCATGGGAGTCAAGATGAGTTTTGCCATCGTATTTAGCTGGGGAGAACTGATCTGACATTTCTTTCAGTATCTGGAGTGATTTTTACTTTAAGGGTAAGAAAGATGATTTCAGTATTGGTAATGGGATTAAACAGTAGACCTTTTGTCTCTCACAGAAAAAATAGCTGAGTTATTCAGTAATCAGAGTACAACAGAGAGCATAAACTGCAAGGTTTTCCTTTGTCTCATTGGCATGCATGGAAGGCCATGTTCAGTTACCCCACCTGAGGAGATAAATGAGCATAAAAAGTGCTGTTAAGTACTGCCTACAAATGAATAATTTCTCATGTTTGCATCTCTGCATTTTTTTTTTTAATTTTTTTTTTGCTGTGCAGTTTCCTGCTGGTTATGATGTGATTCAACTTGATTGTGATATTTCTAAATCTGCCATCTTTACGCTTAATATAATCTAAAATCTGGGGGGAAATGGGAAGGTCCAAGCTCTGTATTTTGAGCCCACATTTCAACAGTACAAGCTGTTTGGAAATTCATTTGTTTGTTGTGCTCTGTAGGTGTTTTGTTGAGTCCTGCTGTATTTGTACTTAATGTGAAGAAAGTTATTTCCACCTGTTGAAGTAGTTTAGCATCAAGGACCAGGACAGATCAGCTCACCTCCCTGGCCCAGGGGCCCTTTGGTAGTTGCCAGTATCAGATACTTCAAAAGAGAATTAATAGCTGTGTGCTCTGGGGCTTGTATATGATTATTTTTAAAAGAAGTTAGCTGGTGTAAACATGAGTTCAGTAAGGCTGTATAGAGAGCTGAGTAAAAATGACAGATAATATTTCTATCAAAGCAGCCAAGTTGGCAAAGTATGGGGAGCACTTTGATTAAGGCCTTTGGCCAGCTTCTGCAGAGCACTGGTTTTTTACTCATTCAGGTAGAGCCCTTGTGGGTAAGCATGGGAAAACTGAACAAAAGGCCAGAAAATAAGTTGTTTGAATAAACTTGTTTTTTTAAAAATTCTATTTTTAGCTTTTATTTCAAAAGCCACTTTCTATAAAAGATTATGAGAAAAGACTGAACCAATGGATCATGTTTTTTCTAAGATGCTCAAGTTTCAGACCTTGTTCTGTTTTTCTTATTATGTTATTATTATTATTTCTTAATAATGATATTAAAATAATGATTATTAAATTATTATTTTTCAATTTTACTTATTAAGAGTATTTTTTTTTCTTATCTTCTTCCAGGTGAGGATGATGAAGATTCAAACCTGCTAATTCTCAGCTACCCTCAGTACTGTCGCTATCGCTCCATGCTGAAGCGCATTCAGGACAAGCCTTCTTCAATACTAACAGACCAGTTTGTTTTAGCCCTGGGAGGCATTGCAGTAACAAGCAAGAACCCCCAGATCTTCTACTGTCGGGATACATTTGATCATCCTACTCTAATAGAAAATGAAAGTATATGTGATGAGTTTGGTAAGTCATGTTACAGCTATTTTATTTTTCTCACACGTAAATACATATTTCTTTTTTAAGTGTCCACTAATGCCAAAGGGAAAATCACTTTTAAGTGAACCAGTGCTGTTTATATTTGAAATGTTAAATATCAAATGTGGTCTTCTGTGGGGCTGAAGGCTTCTAGCCACTAGTGTCCCAGTGTTGCAACAGGAGTGGGTAGCACAGTTACACAGTATGAGTGAAAGGATCCCTTGGCTGGATTTGAAATTTATCTACCTTAACCATTTGCCTAAAGTCCATGTCTTTCCAGAAGCTTTATGAAGCATGTTGGGTTTTTTGGTGTAATATGCTAACAAACACAAAATAGGAGAGACTCACTGTACACCCCATTGCAGTTGCAGAGCATATGTCAGCCACGTGTATGATCCTAGGTCCTTGAACCAATGTCAGCTATAGCTGGTGTGTTTTTGGCCTTCCTGGAATATGGACATTTTCAGTGGGGGCTTTGCCAGTTTTACGAGCTTGATTTTACAAGTGCAGAGGCACTTCTGGTAGGTGACCTCTTAGTTCAAAGGGTGTAGAGTATACACTACAGCTCCAGAGGAATATGCAGCCCTTTACAGCTGGGAGAGAGAATTGCAAGATTGGATTCCTGATAGATGCCAGGTGATTTTACACCTTTGTTTTTAGTGTCAGATCAACCCAAGGGCAGTGGATGTGCTGCTGAATGTGTGGCAGAATGGATGTTGTGTGCACGCCCAGGGTATCTCCTGTAATGAGTCCAGTGTAATCTCTTCAGCAGGGTAGGTATGCTGTGAGAATTTTTATTACCCGTATCACCAGATGGGGGAGTGTCACAGATAATGCCAGCAAAGGCTGTCTGTGTAACAGTGGGTGCACCTTTGCTGTGCAAGAGCCCTGCATCTCTGCAAGGAAGCTCTTGTGGTATCTTAGAGAATTTCTAATTGTCCATTTAATACATAATAATGGGAGTGGGAGGGAAGTAGCTCGGTGATGCCTTTGATGGGGGAGAATCATCTCCTCCTTTTCCCTAACTCTAGCACAGTGGCTTTTAGCTTGTAGCCCAGTTCAGGCCTTCTTGTGTTGGCAGAGAAATGCCAACCCAACTACTGGCATTGGTTCATTTTGTGAGGTAGTGCAGGGCTGCTCCTCTTCTGCTGCACCAGTCAGCTCCCAACAGGCAGGACAGATGTTTCTGCACATGGTGTCATCACCAGAGCACATCACTGCGGTGAATTGTTCTCATTTTGTGATATCAAGCTTTTGCAGAACCAGGCCCAAACTGTCAAGTCCACTCATGCTCACTTAAAACATTACATGCTTTGAATGAACTATGAATATAAGTGTTGATTGCTCCTAGGAGGCAGGAGTTGTGAAAAATAAACTAAATACCTTGGAAGTTTGGTCTAATAACACAGTAGTATCATGTTAATTTTTATTTACTCTGAGCTCCAACTCAGAATATGAAGTTCAGTTTTCATTGACTATCCCTCTTATGGGAAAGGTTATTTTAGGCTTGAAGGCATTTGATGAGCATACCATTGCTTTCTGTGGAGTATTTCATTCAGGGTCATTTCTTGATTACAAGTTTGTTGAAATAGTTGGATCCATAATGCCAGGGTATCATATAATATATTATTAATAGATAAATCAAAGAGATGTGGAGTGATGAAGAAACCAGACTTGGTGAACCATAGCAAGTGCTTTGTTCAGACTCTGAAAGCTAACTATGCCATGCTCTTGACATTTGAATTTGAGAGGCAATTATCTCCCCCCCCCCCTCAGTTTAGGAAGGAGATTGAGGTCCTGGAGCAGGTCCAAAGGAGGTCAACTAGCCTGGTGAAAGGACTCGAGCACAGATCCTGTGAGGAGAGGCTGAGGGAGCTGGGGGTGTTCAGCCTGGAGAAGAGGAGGCTCAGAGGAGACCTCATCACTCTCTACAACTCCCTGAAAGGAGGTTGGAGCCAGGTGGGGGTTGGTCTCTTTTCCCAGGCAACTCTCAGCAAGACAAGAGGGCACAGTCTTAAGTTGTGCCAGGGCAGGTTTAGGTTGGATATTAGAAAGAATTTCTTTACGGAGAGGGTGATCAGACATTGGAATGGGCTGCCCAGGGAAGTAGTGGATTCTCCATCCCTGGAGATATTTAAAAAGAGACTGGATGTGGCACTCAGTGCCATGGGCTGGGAACTGCAGCAATAGTGGATCAAGGGTTGGACTTGATGATCTCTGAGGTCCCTTCCAACCCAGCCAATTCTATGATTCATTATCAAACCAGAGCCACAGAAATCTTAGCCATAGAAGTTGGTAGTGTGTATTTAAAATTTAGTTTGGTTTAAGAAGCAGATTTTTTTAAAGACCTATAAAAACAAAACAAACAAAAATAACCTCCTCTTTAAAAGAATTTCTTACGAAAATAACAATTTGGTAAAATTTGCAAACCCTGCTGTGTTAGGAAGAAACTGGCTAATGTCTGGTTCCATTTTTGTAGTGCAAAATGTATGGTGTCAATTATACTACCTTTGAATGCAACAGGCAAAGCGGTTTTATCCTTTCTTTGCTGGCAGGACAATAAAATGTACAACACTTCGTTATACAAACAGTTTACGTTGATATCATGTAGATTGATGTCACATGTGGGAAGCGATGACTGCAAAAGCTAAACAGAGGGAGGGTGGTACAGCAGATAAATTAATTATTCTAAAGCCCTGGTATTTATCAGTCAAATCAGAGGGGAGACCAGATTACAGAAATGTGACTTAATTTCTTAAAGATGCCTGTAAGGAGATCCAGACATGTTTAATCTGAAGGGCTTGGCTGTGTCTTACCTTGCAAATGAAGGAAGTCTGAAGAAGGAACATGATAGGAACGTGTGTATCCCGTCACCTGAATTTCTCCAAACTCTAAAGAGAGTTTAGAGAAATTCTGTAAGCATGATTTACTTAATGTCTTTATGTGGAAGCACTGGCTTCAGATACAGGTGGCAGGTCCAGAGATGTTGCTGTTGGGGACTGTGTTATATGTGCTCTGCACACTGCTGTGTGACAGATACAGCATATCACACACCAGCCACCAGAAACACCTTTATAATGAACCCCATTCACTACAGCGTGTAAGCTGTTGTCCTCGCTGGGCAGTTTAGATGGAGAAATGCTTTCCAAGAAAGTATTCTTTCTGCTTTTATTATACATTTATTATGAAAAAGTTTTTGTTCAGCTCAGACTCATTCTCATACTCCCCTCTTTTCTACCAAAAATAGATAAAGAAGGAAAGGAGGAAGAAAAGTTTTTGTTGACAATAAATAATGTAGGGTTTTTTGGTGTCTGTGATGTCTATGAGCTCCCACAGGCATGGCTGGAAGAGATTCCTTGATGCTTTGAGCAGTCCTGTGTAGATGGTCTCTGTATTGCCACAGAGCTTCAGTGAGGATTAGGCTGCCCCTGGCTTCTCCTCTGGCTTCAGCATGGGCTGTTGCAGCCAGTACCTGCTACTGGCCCTGCCACCACCTGTGTCTGCCTCTGTGCATTGCTGTTTGGCATGCATCTGAGTGGGTTGGGCAGGAATATTCAGGACAGATTTTATTGCAAAATCCTTTTCTTCTTATCCTCTTCTTTGGTTCACTGTGCCTGTGCATCATCATCCTGTCAAGGTGGCCACTGGAGAAGCACGCTGCTGAGGAATTGGCTCTGCAGCTGGAGGGGTGAAACTTGTGCATCTATTTCTTTGCAGCCTGCCAGGGAAGAACTTAGTCTCCATTTACAGAGGAAAGACGGCCGTGAGTGGGAAGCCTCCTGCTTCCATTCCTGTTGA
Source organism: Calypte anna (assembly GCF_003957555.1). Classification (NCBI taxonomy): domain Eukaryota; kingdom Metazoa; phylum Chordata; class Aves; order Apodiformes; family Trochilidae; genus Calypte; species Calypte anna. The sequence goes on from NC_044252.1 coordinate 10,192,339, forward strand.
TATAACTACTCATTAGTTAATCTAACTTCCTTGGAGAGTTCCCCTCCAGAATGCAAATAGTCTCAAAAGCTTGCTTCTGTTCAGAAAGCAGAAGACATAAGCCATGCTTGGATGTCTTGGTAGCCGAAGTTCATGGATGTGGCCACAGTCAGACTTCAGTGCACATCTTCCCCTCATGAAGAGCAACTAGAAGTCCTCACCAGCATGAAATAGTGCAGGTAGATAATGAAATGCTAGAGCTAGGAGCAAGAAATCTGAAACTTTCAACCTCCATGGGAGGCCACAGTGGAGTTGTTAATGGTTGAACTGAAGCACAAAGCCTTGAGCCCTGCTTGGCAGTGCCACCAGCCCATTGCAGGCTTGCAGCTGCCACTGAGCAAGGGCCATGGGGGGACCTTGGTCTGGACCCAGGCAGCAGTGACAGCAAATCCCTGCTGTTGCTCTGTGTCTATCTACCTGTCCAAGGTAAGGACCAGTTGGACACAGCAGAGTGAGCAAACCAAATCAATTCTCTTCATTACCTCTGTTTATTTCTTGGTGCAGACTAAAGTTCACCTACACATTTCTAACCTAACTGCTCCTATTAATTGACATGTGGAAAAAAACCTAAGCTCATTCCCCTGAACTCTTAAAATAAAAATAATATGTGCCAGCTGAGCAATTGATTTCTTTTCAGCTCTATATCATTGGTAAAGACATATTTTTAATCCTTTTCATTTATCAGTTTCTGGAGGTAGAGTTCCTGAATGTCTTTTGGAAATGCATATAATTTACAGGCAAACGCTGTGTGGTCATATGTGCTACAAGAGAGAAAGAATGAAATAATCAGGTTCTTAAAAGCTTTCATTATAGACCAAAGAGCTTTTCCTGTAGTGGAGGCAAAGCCATCTGTGCAGTGCCCAGAAGCTGTATCTGAGGGTCACTGGGCAGAAATCAGTGAGCAATTGTTGCAGCACATGTCCTCTGGGTTTTCTTGTCCAAAGAAGGTGTCTTGGCCTTCCACCAGACTCGTGCTTTGTCTAAAGCATGGGGTGACTTCCAGGGTGCATGAATGAGCATGGATCCTTCTGTGACCCAGAAAGGACCTCTCCAGCAAGGGAGGGCACAGATGTGTCTGTCTCCACCTTCTCCAGGCTTGGGGACTTGCAGGGTGGTGAGAACAGGCTCACAGCTTAGAAGCATGAGGATCAGAAACTTGGGTGATAGAAGATTTCTGCAGCTCCACTGGCTTCACCAGATGAAAATCTCACACAGAAATATTTGTTGTGGTGCTTTGCTGGATAAATAAGTATTATAAATCGTGCTTGCTAAAGATGAACTGGAAGGCTCACTTTCATTTTGTGAGCATGGGGTTCCTTTTTTTGTAAACAGGACTGTGAAAGAACACTGAATACCTTATTTCTCCTCAATTTTAAAAATATATTTGGTAAATTTTAAACCATTTGGATTATTTTTATAGCATGCTGGGTCCAGTATACCATTAAACAAACTGTTTGGTCCCTGGGGTACTGTAAACACTTGTCCACCTCCAAAAGAAGATTACAAGTTTTATTTTGGTGTGTATAGGCCAAAAAGAAACTTTTCATACCAAAAAGTGAAGAGACCTACATCCTGCTGTGGTATTAATATGATTTTTTTCTCTGGAAAATAAACTACCTCATTTTACCATAACAAGCAAAACAGAGGATAAACTGCTCAGTGAAAAAAGATTGTGTAAAGGGCATTGCAGTCCCCACTTCCTTTCTTTCCCCTTCCCAAAAATAAGCTTTAACGATATATTGCTTGCGTTGGTAAGAATCATACGGATTAAAACAAAACCCAAAACACTGAAAAACTTGAATGTCCCTGTAAAACAATACAGGAAGCTGATTCTCTCACTATTACTTTTTCTATAGCTGAAATTTGGTCTTTGCTTTCATTACACATCTCGGTTTGCAGAAGTTTGTGACTTCTCTTAGGGGAAAAACACAGAAAAACAAAAACTTGACAGAGGATGAGACTTAAAAAAAATGGGAAAAAAATTTAAAATAATGTTTCCAGTCTAAATGAAGTGCAGTATTCATGTTGGTGACTGTATGAGTCAAAGTTGGCTTCCCTTTTTCAACCAGCTCTATTATAAAAACTTTACTTCGTCCTGAACGGGTTGGCTTTTAGTGTTTTTCAGCTGACATCAAGTATCACCATCATTGCTAATGACTATTTTGTCTACCTGCAGGATAATTTATATCAGTGAATTTCAGAAAACCCTGAAGTTTCCAGGTGGATGCTTTGGGCTTCTTTATTTTAACACGAATGTGATGTTAGATTGGCATTGGCATAGTCTGCTAAGACTATAATGTTTAAGCATTTAAAAATACAGTAGGAAGAATATGGAGGTTTTATATTAGCATGGGTACTGGAAGCTCCTTAGATGGAGCTTAGCAGTGGCATCTCCAACAGTCTGAAAAACATGCAAATCTTTTCCAAGGTCCTGGCCAGGGTGGCTTAGCTAAATATTTCAAAATTTAACTCTCTCAAAACAAAAACAGGACATAGCTGGAGGGGAAGTAATGATTAATGCATAATACTGATACATGCAATATAGATAAATGTACATTTCCTCTTCCCTCCCACCCCACCTCTGCAAACATAAGCTTTTAGCTTGAAAAAGCAAATCTGGAAATGTTCTGCATTCTGGTCAGACTTCTTTCTTATTTTGTTAATTCAACTGTAGAGTAAGATATTAATGATTCCCAGATGTTGTTTATAATGATTGATTTTTCAGTTGTGAAAAAATACTTGCAGTTTTTTTAAACAATTGGTATTTTCTAGCGTGCTCTGCAGCATTTGAATAAAATGTCTGAAGGCAGAGCTGTTTGTGCCCAACATAATTGCTTCTGTTAAGTGATTTCTTCATTCTTAACATTTTTAGCTCTAATTGCTTTTTCCCCATACATCTAAAAATAAATATTTGCAAGTTTTGCATTCTGTCACTCATTGAAATGCATAAAATATTTGTATACTCAAAGCAAAAAGGCACTGATAAGGGATCACATTCTGTCTCACTTAGTGGCATAAATCCAAAATAACTAGATCCACTTCAGTGGCTGTTGCTTAAGATTTTCACCAGTTAACCAAGGACAGAATCTCACCCAATGTTAACAGCAAGCTGCTAAGTGCACATAAGTAATGTGTGGTAAAGTAAGATAAAATACCTTCCTGTCTCCAAGAACTTCAATAAAAACAAATGCTGTGATGGGGGAGGGGTTGGTACATTTTCGCTGGCAACTGTAGCTGTAGTCAGGATAAATATTAAGATTATATTTCACTTTATAATCAAAACTTCTTTATCAAGAACATCCACAGAATTGCTGATTTTATTTGGGTTGTGTCTTCCCCTCTGCCCTCAAGGAAGGCAGTAGATGCTGAGCAGATTCAGCCATCCCATCTTGCTGAGGTTGGGCATGGCTGTTTCTCCTGGGTGGAGCAGCTGCCCAAGGTGCCTGCAGTGGATGCCTGGAACCCCTGGAACAAGAGCAGAGGTCCCATGGCAAGGGCAGATGGGAGACTGGGGTGGCTCCTGGATTCTTGGATACCCTTGGTAGCAGTCCAGGAGAAGGCAGGGTTTGTGCTGTGAGTGCACAGTGCCATGTGGCAGCAGTGCTTCTGGGCTTTTCGTGGTCATAACCCCACTGCTTGAAGAAGCAGCAGAGCTGGGAACCCTGGAGTGGCTGATTCTGGTGGGACAGCCTGGGCTGTGGGGCTCTAGCAGGATGAGAGGTGAGATGTACTCCTTCCTGCAGGTTCCTGTGGCATAGCCACACTTCCAGTATGGAACTTTTAGCTTCTCCTTTTTAATTCTTAGTGGAGTAGTGACTTTGTGGGCTGATGGAATTGTGGGCTTTTCATGTTTTATCAGCCAGAGTTTGACAGAGAATGTGTAGTTCCAGCAAACGAAGGGTTAATGAGTGAGCTCTTCTGTGCTGATAAATGTAACTATCACACGGGGTTTGTCCTCTATTACACATGCGTCTGTTCACTAAATGATTGTAGATATAAATGACTAATTTCTCCTATGTGAGATTTCCACTCCATGGCTAGTTTTATGATTCAGCTATCAAAAACACTTTGTGTCATTACAACAGAAAGCATCCAAGCTGAGTTCATCATGAGTATGAGCCATGTCCCTCATACATGCTTTGTTTTCTGGAGCCATCTTTTTTTTTTTTTTTCCAATATGCCTTCATTAGAACATTCTCACTTGAATATTCCTTGGTTTTGGTCTCTTCCTTGGACCACTGGGTCTGCCCAGACTCTTGAGTGTTGTGCTGGGAGAGCTTTTGATCCACCAGCTTCCCGAGCCGTGTACAAGAGGCGATAGGGCTCAGTGATGGCCAAGAGCAGGGGAGACCTTTGCAGCCAAGAAAGGACCCCCATTCCCACCCCTGTGAAATGGAAAAGAGAAGTGGTTTATGCCAGAATATGGTCACATTCTTCTGATTAAACCTACTTAAAAAGGACAACATTGTAATATTTTCCAATGACTGTTTATCATGAATTACGTCAGCCTTATTTTAAATTGCTATTATTTCTCCTTAATGCTTCTTGGTGCCTGCATAATTTACAACATTGGCAGCTGTGGGACTATGAAATAACCTTTCACAACCACCACACAATAGTAAAGAACATGAAGTTTTTGTTGTTAATTATTATGGGAATCCTTTAACTTTTTTACAAAGTGACATAAAATATTGCTGAGGTATTTATGGTTAAAACTACTTTTACATGGATCTGTTTTGCTTCTGGCTAGTTCTTAACTAAAGCAGTCATTTGTGGTTATTATGCCTTGGGAGATATTATGTCAGAACTGGTTTGAGTATTATTATGTATCACATGTCATATATTACATGTCAGCACTTGAGGCTGACTTTCAGTAAAAACAAATGTAATTTTCGTTAATGGTCTTTTTAGGTATAGGCCATTTGTAAACTTACCTGAAGTTCATTTGAAGGTATACTAAAAAGCTTTGTTCTCCCAGAGTGCACTTGAGTAATTTCATTTTGGCTACAGATGGAATTTCCAAAATGTTTGTCATTATTTCAGTCAGAGGGTGCTGCCTCTGAAAAGCAAACAGTTTCCCAATACCGAGGTTAATGTACACATTTTAAGGAGCTGTAACTGTTACTCATTACTTTGTTTACTTTTCCCCCCTTCCGAGCTCACTCTTCCCAGGTTCCCCACTGGTCAGGCTGATAGTTGTATCCCAGGCAACTAAACCACCTAATGATGATACTTCTCTGTGCTGCTTAAATGAAGACCTGATGCCAGCCAGATAATCCCTGGGTGAAGGGGGATATAAATTAAAGGTTGGAGGCGAGTTTTAGATTTCCTGGAAGTTTCATTTCAAATCTGGAAAGCGCAAACTTACACAAAGCAAACTTCAAATTAATATGTCATTCCTCTGGGTTCCAAATACTATGCATATTTTCCAGTACTTATTTATTTAAAGCAAGAAATGAAGCACATAGGGTGTGCCAGAAAGTTTACAAAGAATGAAAACAGAAAGATGACTCCTGTGAACTTTTTCTGTTTCTTTTCCTAAATGTGTAATTAGTTAATTACTATAACCCCCCCTACCCCCACCCCCAATCTATGTTTGAGCACCATAAAAACGATCAAAGCCTCTATTTGTCTCTAGTTACATTTTCCTCCACCGAGTTCTGTGACTCTATTGTAGGGAATGGAAACCCTGCTGGGCAAAAACTCAGTCTCTATCCCCCCACAAATGCTCAGGCTGAAGATGTGGAGATGCAAACATGACATTTAAAAAATGAGCAAAGAGCAGGGTGAGCATTTTGTGTGTTTCAAAGTTAGAATTTAGTAAGAGGAACATAAAATGGAGCTAAGCTTGCCTGGATGCCACGAGATTTGTTAGTATTAGGCAGCATGCTTGATTTCCCTGGAAATGAGTGAGCAATCTGAATTTAGAGTTCTTTGGCAGGGGGAGGGGGCGTTTCGTTCTTTTTTAATCAAAGGCATTTCACAAGCTGATGGCAAAAGGGAAATCTATCCTTACGTCAGAATGTAGCAAACTTTGCCATTTAATGAATGAATATTAGGTATTTCAGGAGCAGATAAAAGATGGTAGAGGAGAAAGAGCTGATGTCTTAGAGATTTTAATAAAGATTGAAGTTAGTAGTGAAAAGGTCAAAGTGCCATTTGTTGAGCCCCTGCTCCTGGCGTGGTTTCAAAGCTGGAAGTGCTGACTGGGGGACTGTGATGTGTGTTAATGAACAGTTGTGGCACTTAACTGAGATCATGGGTTGGTCACATGAATATATATAAAAGATATGAGTGAAGATTTCCCCTCCGTTTTTGTTTGGGTTTTTTTTTTTTTTGCTGCAGTTGGGCTGTTGGAAGGACTAAACAAAAAAAAAAAAAAAAAGTTTGAAATGTTTGAACATCACATTAAGCCCCCTAGTCCGTAAGGAAAATGAGCTATGAATAATAGAGTACTGCTCGAGTAAATATGGTTATTCAAAATTGTTTTTAGCTACAGATGTTATGCCATTTTAGAAACTTAGACTAAATAATGTCAGATCTTGTTTGCTTTTTTAGTATGTTATTCATTTATTGGGAAATTCAAAATTTAAAACAGCTGGGAAAGGGTTTGGTGTTCTCTAAGTAATCTTTAAAATGTGTACATTTCAGACTTACTCTTATAGGGCTGTTTAGAAATGACTGAAGTGTATATTATAGTTATAAAGTTCTGTAAACATGCTCCACCATGTAGATGACAGGGAAATGTGAAATGGGAAAATGGAATAATTCTGGAGCCAAATCTTCTGTATTATGGACTTGATAAAACAGCAAATAGTTTTCTCAATTTAAATAATTTGTAATTTTCCAGGAACATGCATGGGTGTTATGAGCAGTATGTCTAAAATAGCAGCAGAAAATACTGTTCGTTCTCCTTTATTTCTCCCTTTGATGTTTATGTCAAAACGAAGGGGTTAATTTATCTAAGAGTTTCAGTGCATGAGTTGGACTGTACAAAACCAATCATGTAGAAATAATAGACTACCATTGGAAGTGCTGTACTATTGCAGTTTTAATAGCTCTTCAGTTAGGCTCAACAATTAGTCCATACATTTTATAGCTGTGTCTTTAGGAAACTGGCACACTCAGCAAAATCAGAGTAATTGGGAGATGATGCAATGCGAAGAGAAATCAGAGGAAGAAAATTAATTGAAAAATAGTGTTTTGTTCAGGTTTGGGTTTGTTTTCTTTTAGAATTTTAAACGGCAGTAGTAATTACTGGTGGGTGAGACTTCTGCAGAATTTAAATTCCTCGTAGCTGTTTTTTTGTGAATTTGTTTTTAAATCGAATTGCAAAAGAGGCAAAATAGGACATTAAAATTGTAGCCGTGCTTTTTGCTCTCTCAAATCAAGTGGGGGTATTAAGGGTGATCCAGAGGAGGGCTCTTTCCCTCTATTGACACTAGTGCTGTTTGAGTAAGTTCTCATTACCTGTCAGCATCTTTGTAAACCTAGGCAGATCAAGGACAATACATGAATTAGTTTATAATTTACACAAACATCTAGAGAGACTTCAGCTATCCCTTTTTGCTTCTGTCCACAGGAGGAAGTACCAATTTGGTACAGGACCTTGTTTCTATACATAAGTACTGACTAAGAAGGGAAGTTTAACAAAAATAACAGTGTGGCTCGGGTTTTGTTTATTTATTCATTTACTTATTTATCTATCATTGGCAATTAGGACTTTGTAATGTTTTAAAATTGATTTATGGGCCAAAGGCTCAGTGAAGCAGTGAGAGTTTACATTACATCTAAAGTTTGGGCCCAGGTATTATATATAGCTGTATCCTGTCTTTTAGTGATCAGAGGAGCATTTTCTTGTGCCTCAGGGCTTTTGGTTGGTCTTAATGCCATAAATTACTTGAGGGTAGTGATAGATAGCCAATTTATTAGAGCAGGAGAGCAAACCTGGTTCTTAGGTGAGTAAGCAGGGGATAGTGAGAAGAACTAGGGAGGTGTCACTACTGCTGTGTATAACATTAGAGAAAGTCATTATCAAACCCCCTAAGAGCAAAAATTTTTCTTAAGTCAGTCAAATGATAATGGCTTTCTGCAAAAAGGGTGATACCATTTCATGGGATAACTGCACTGCTAATACTCAAATGTATTATTCTGAATTACAGAATACTGTACAGAATTCTGAACTACAGGCTGCAAAGGAACATGGAAGAGCAGGATGATTTTCTTAGATTGTTCCCCACATTCAGCTTTGTGCCTGATTCTAACACCCAGGCTTTGCATGTCAGATTGAAATACTGGACAGGGTTAAGGAAGGACCAAAAAACCAATTCATGGCATGGAAAAGTTGCCTTCAAGTGCAGAGAATGTCAACCATTGAGAGCAAAGACTAAGAAGGGACCTGATCACAGTCTGTTAGTGTGTCCTTGAGTAAAAGACCCGTGCCAGGCCTCTCTGATTTGGCAGACAGACTCGGAGCAGGACCCTGTGGTTCAAAGTTGGAGCAGATAAGTTAGTGCTGAAACTAAGGAACAGTTGTCTAGTAGGGAGGGGTAATTAACCATGGGAACAACTTAGCTAGGAGTAGCATAGAATCTTTATTACTTGAATCTTTTAAATCAAGACTGCTTTCCAAAAGACATGATCCTTACTCATGCAGGAGATACAGTCTTCATCCAGTGGTCACTGGTATTGTATAGGCAGTGTTTGCAGAAAGTAAATAAGGACCTCATACCCTCCTAGTTCCTTCTGACTTTAAAAACTGTTACTTTATTGATATGTGTGGTCTGTAGCATCTGGGATAGGAAAGCCTGGATTTGTCCTGGATCTTGTGTCCATTAGACAATTTACCGAAGTTTCCTAATCTTTGCTTACAGTCTTAAGTGGACAAGGCAGAGCTTTGCATTTGTTCTGTGTATCAGAGGCCAAGGAACAAGGTTAAGAAGCTGGTGCATTGGGAGCTAAATGCCAGTGTCTTCACTGGTCCACCTGTTGATACCCCTTGTCCTCTTTGTTCTGCTCACCCATCTCCATCTACCATGAGCAGCTGCCTGTCTGAGCACTGACCAAGCAGGCTGCTCCTCTGAGCTGGTCTCAAGTGGAAAGATCAGCTCGGGGACAAATCCAGTCCATTTTAGGCCACTTCAGTAACTTATGTAAAAGGTTATATCCTCAGCTGAAGTATGGAAAATATAACTCAATAGCATCTCATTTAAATGTGCAGCTGCATGCTGTGAATTCATCTACAAACTTGCTGTACTGTCTTGAGTCTTCCCTGATAGGTCCTTCACAGATATCTCCAGTCACCTTACTTTTAAAGAGCATGTTAATTAGAAAGCAAATGTTAACAAAAGTGAGTAATAGAAGAGGAGGAATTTATTTGAAAGTGGGTTCAGCCTACAGAAAGGGTAAGAAAATGTGTGAAAATGGTGATCATCCTGCCATTTGGGTAGGCTCCACCCATTCTGCCAATGGGTGACATATTGCAGAAGCTGCGGGCTTCAATGGAGAGGTTCTGAGCAACCTTCCAGCTCTGTCATCACCCTCCTGTGTTGCACTATAGATCTGCAACTGTTGCAGAAGAAGCTGAACTCCCAGTAGAAAGAAGCTTTCTGCTGTGGGGTGGCATGTTTACTTTAAGTAGGTGTTGATGATTCTACTTCTCACTTCCTTGATTAAATAAGTTGCTTCATCTTCATCTTAAAAGTCTTACAAACCCCAGCTGAGCTTTGCTGAGATTAGCCTGTGCCCCATTGCATGCTTCTGTAGAGGTAGAGTACAAGTTTGAAAAACAAGGAAAAGATTTTTTTCCTGGAGTCTTCAGCAGCTCTTAGCTCAGAATACCGTGTTTAAAATTAGCAGTACAGTTGCCCTCATTCTTTTATAGCATCCGATTTTGCAATGAACCATAATCATTTGAATGATTTGCCAAAAAAATGATGGTTCTTCAGGGTTTTTTTGGTGTTGGTTGTTTTGAAAGGCAGCCTGTAATTAAGATGAATATATGTACATTGTGAATATTTAGTTATGGAAGAGATGGGTATGTTATTAAGAAAAAAAAAAGATAAAACAATCAAAAAAAATTTACCTAGCTGCAGATCTTAGCAGTTGTTTAGTTTAGGAGTTTAAGTCAATTTATGGAAGTCTGTGTTTACTGTCTTTAGAGCTTGATCATGACATTGGAATGTATTTTGAAAAAAAAAGACCCTATAAAATGAAATCCACATTTACGGGTAAGGAGCACAGAGCACTTAAGATCAGCAGTGAGACTACAGTATCTCTTTGAAGTGTAATGAAGAGGAGTACTTGCTGGTGCCATTTTGGGTTTAGAAGGTAGTGAATTGATACACTCCATAAGTTCTAACACTGTTACAGCGGCTGGACCCAATGCCATTAATTTCATGAAAATGTGGACCACAGTATCCCAGTGACAGCAGTCAGAAGATAAAACTAGATCTGAAGCACTTCATTTAAAATAAAACTTTATTATAAAGTCAGGTCTCTGAAGACGCTTCTTTTGTGCTGTGCTGCATGTGAGTAATCTCTGTGACTCATCTAGCCTCTGACATACTGCAGCCATCAACATTCCCAGCCACGAATGTTGCCCTTCATAAAGGAAATATCCTATTTTTGGTATGGCAATGTCCTCAGTTTTAAAGAATTTTCCTCTTTTAAAGTGCTCAGACAATTAATGCCTCATGCATGTATTCAACAATAGTTGCCTAGCAACCGTCAGAAATATTCGAGAGAGCAAAGGAAGCCAAGATGAATGAGCAAAAACGTCAGCTCCCATTTCAGGTGAGCTGAAGAAGGCATCAGGGCTGCTCTAACTGTTTTGGTCTAAGCATGAGTGTCCATGAAAATAGGACAATCCCCAAGCAGAAAATAAAAGTTCCAGCTTGCACGTCAGTCAGATGCAGAGGTGAGACAAAGTCGGAGTTGTGCAGCCAAATGCAGTTGCATGAGGCTGCAGTTGGTTGGGCTTTCTTACTTTTGGGAGCCTAGACCAAAGCAATGGAACAGTCATTAAAATAAATCATAGCAAGATGACAAAGCCTCCTTAATGACCGAGGAAAGTTTTGCCATCTCTTGTTATATTCCATCTGCAGCTAGAGAATAGGTGAGGCTCCAGCTTCCTTTGGAGGAGATTTCCAGGCATGGGTGTAAGTGCCAGACAAACCCCTTGCGTGGGGCTTGGCTCCAGCCCTTCTCCTCCATTGCCACTGTGCTCATGCTTCTCTTTTCACTTTTTAATTCTGGCATAGCTTTTATCTCACAGGAGACTTTGTCACTCTTGTGAGTCAAGTCCTTGATGCTTTTTTTTTTTTTTTTGTCATTGGAAGATGCCGTTCAAATGAAATGGAAATCTTTTCCACAGTAACCACCCACAACCATTATGCGTATGTTTAGATTTCAGTCTTTTTTCCCTGATGGTTTTTGTTTTGTTTTGTTTTTTTCGTGAAAAAGGTTGACATGAAAGGCTTGGTCTAGGGTTAGAAGAACTGAACTTAATCATGTTGGGTTGGCATACTCCTGGGGACAGCTCTGCCACAGTGATGCTCGCATGGCCATCACCTGTGCCCATTCCTTTCTCCAGATGAGGTCTGCTGCTGCTCCACCATTTCCCCAGGGGCTGCACCATCAGTGGCTCAGGATATTTGGTGCTCTCATGGTGAGACATGGGATTGCAGAGCCCAGAGACCAACTGTTCATTGGGATGCAGTTTAATGTCAAAACCATTTGAGACAGAAGAGTTTGATCTGTAGAAGTATTTTCAGTTGGTATCTTTTTGTTAGATGTGTTAAAATTGAAGATCCTGATAGTTGCCCATCAGTGTTGCTCAGAATGTTTTTGACTTCCCGCCCCAATTTGAAGAAAATTATGACATTCTGGCATTTTCCTGATAGAAACTCAGATTTATGACCATCTCTAAGAGCAAGATTATGATCTCCTCTCTGCTCATGTAAATCCACAGGAGTCAATTACTTGGGATTGACAATGATGTGATTTAAATCAGAATCTGCCATTAAAGCTTTCTGGGGTTTGTTCCTACACTCATTGACTGTGGTGCCCATTGACTGCCAACTCTTTGCTTTTGGTATGTGGTGGTGGTGTTTGCATGTGGCACTGTCTCACAGGCCCCACATAAACCATTGTTTTACTAGCTTTAGTGTTTTTTTCAGATTAAATGTTAAGATGTTGAAATCAAAATATGTAGGGGGTGGTTTGGAAGTAGCACATGCACAATGGTAATCAGAATAATGTGATTTTTGAGGTTGATATTGGGTGACTTAGAGCTGAAAAAGAAACAACCCTCGTATATCCTAGAGGTCTGAGGCTTTTACTCTTTCTGATTATAAAGGCGTTTATTTCTGGCATTGATGGTTGATGAGATATCAAACTTAAAATATGTCATGATCCTATAGTCTGGTAGTGCTTTCTGGCACTGGTCAGTGGCTAAATATAGCCAGTTTTGAACTGCTGTGATAAACCTGGAAATAATGTTCAGCAGAAAATTCTCAGACAATTCCATAGACAAATGTGGAATATGAAATTACTTCTCTGGATTGCATCTGGTTCATACTATATATGCTTTTGTGTCCCGTCTCTTTCCTCCCCATGTTTTCCAACTGCTGTCCTACAGAACGCTTTGTGGTACAAATAAATCTTAGCTGAAGCATCTCAGTGGTTCATGTTGGTTCATGCTAAAGCAGCAAATAACATAAAGGGTTTTTAAACCCTAGTTATTTCATGCATTCCTCTTGGCTTTGTAAACCATTTTGCCTTGTTTTTACAAAAAGGTGGTGTATTAAAAAAAAAAAAAAAAAAAAAGCATGAGTTTCCAAAAAATCAGTGATTGTTTTCAAACAAACGTAGTCCAGGAACATGCAGATTCTTGCATTGTATTACGGGATTAGTGGTACTCATCTGCCATGCATAGTGCAAAGGTGATTCTCAGATGAGGAAGAGAGTCTTTTTGAAAGGAATTTTTCCTTTTTTTTTTTTTTTAATGATACATTCACATTTGTGTGTCCCCCCCCCCTTTTTTTTTAAACTCACGTATACTTCTACCAGGCTATGTTTAATTTCAAGATGGTGTCTTTGCTAGAAAGATAATCAAATGTAATGTCTTCAACAACTTCTTCATATGCATGGCTGCATAAAGCTTGTGTAACAGTTTATTATTATAAAATTAGTATAGCATAGCGTAGAGCAAACAGGGCCCCTGGCCAGATGAGCTAGACAATGAATAGTTATGTAAGGTTTTGAAGCACATGTATTAGAACACAAGCGCCCTGTATTTTCTTCTCAATTGTCTGCTGTTTGTTAATGTTTCCCTTTCAACGTGATTGCATCTCAATTTAATAGCACTTGCCATTTCAGGGTTTACTGTGCCAGCGCTCGCATAGTTACATCCCCTCTGTGCTGCAAAGCCTGCATGTACATTAAAACTGAACTAGGCATGGTTAGCTAATGGGTACTTCACGAGATATGCATTTGCAGAATTAAGTGATGTATGTAATTATTAATTTTTTGTTAACAAGTTTGAAAAATGTGTTTCACCAATAATTGCAATGCTTTCTTCTGTGCAAAGGGTGATACTTTAATTCCTGTTGAACAGTTTTCTACCTTGCTCTGTGTTTTCATGTCAGGGTATTATTTTGCAATCAAGATAAAAGCATTATTTATTAAAGTTCTGAAACACTACATTACTGGAAGTTTTGGGCTGCAGATCGATCTCCAGTTTCATAGAAGTATTTCACTGATTTTTATTATTTTTTTTTTAATTGGTCTTTAAACTGAAGTTCTACATTATGGATTGCATATGATTCCAGAAGCAGGAACGTTTTAATGGAGACTTGATGCTGTTTTAAAGGAAGCAATGTACCTGCCACAGAGCTGTGGGAAAGGCTGGCATTTGGCATATGCCTCCTTGGGACTGTCAGATCCCAGCTTGCTGCATTTTTGGCACAGGGAGCCCATCAACTTGGGAAACCTACATTCAGCACTATCTATTGGTCCTTGTGTCATTTTCTGTGCCTCCAAAGGAACTTCTGTTAGAGTCTTCATGTCTTTGGGAGTCAGGCAACTCCTCCGTGCTTTCAGAGATCCTTTCCAGGATTAGAGGGTGCTCAGTAGCCTTAGGTGTCACCCAGTGAAGGAGTTACACTTGCACCTCTCTTAGTGGTACACGATTTATTTGCTTTCGGTGTGTAATTCAAACAGTGCAGAAGTCTGGCTTCCCCCATTCCCCACTGCTTCAGCCCTCCTGTTCCTCAGGTCATTTTGCCAGCTGCTTGCCTTTTGCCCCCCTTTGCTGCACAGTCCTGTCCCCATCCTGGTCCCTCCCTGTTGTTCCAGGTATTGCCATTTCTCTCATGGCAGCCCTTGGTGGTTCATTCCTGCCATTGCAGATGTGAGACTGAAGCCTCCCTACTGTTCCCTTTTGCACAGAATGAATTAATTCCCCTGTCCCTACTAGGCCTAACTACAAAATTACATGGAGCAAGGCTCACATTTTCCTTCCAGCTAACAGGGACTTTATTTGCACGTTCTTTGTCATCTCATCTGCAGAGTCAGACCTTGTGCAGACTTTCTGGTTGCCAACCAGCAAGGAAAGTTAATTCAGAAGGAGGGATCACTACGATCCTCCAGTGAGTCCAGGAGTGGCCATGGCTAGGATCTGACTTTGCAATAAAGTCAGATTTCCTCAATTGGCAGTAAAGATAAAGAAAGGGAAGGGTGGGAGGAGAATAATAGGCTTAAAACACAATAAAAATAGCAAAGGAAACAAACTGTTTGTGCCTAATTTGAAACCAGCTGATCTCCATGGTGATGGCAGCAGATCTGTGCTGTTCGACTGTTTAGTGAACACAAAGGTTAGAAATAGTTCACCCACCATGCCAGACCATCTGAACGAGCAGAGGAGGAGGAGAAGGGTTGGTACCTTCCTGGTCACTGAGTGGCCATGTTAAGGTGCCAGGGGGAGCTGGGGGAATAAGGTCATTCAAACTCCAGAGGATTTGTGTGTCTTCCTTCCTCATGCATCTTCAGAAAAATTGGCCTTTATAAATTTCCTGGAATTCTTCTTTTCAACAGTGCTACTCTGTGGAGAGAAGAGTCCATAGCTCTGTGGCTTCACATAAAACTAGCATGGTAGAAGATCCTTAGAAATCAGGCAGTGAGCTTGAAACCTTTGATAATAGGATTTATATACTTACCACAATAAATAATAGGACTATAACTCCCCCAAAGTTCTTGATTGACATTGTCTTGAGGTAATTCCTTATGTAAAATAGAAGCCCAAGATAAAATTTCAGCCTTAATTTACAGATATTTGAGACGGAGGGAGAAGGGGGTGTGTTAATCCTCACCAAAGAATAAATTCCTGTTCATGATTTTCTGAAATACTGTCATGTGATGAGTCAGAAAGTTGTTATTATTCACATCTTTGGAGGTCAGGGCTACTGAGTTTTGGCATGCAGCTGGATAAATAGCATTTGCAAATCAACACTTCTTATGCTGAGGCCACAGGCATGGAAAGCTT
Organism: Calypte anna; assembly: GCF_003957555.1. NCBI lineage: Eukaryota > Metazoa > Chordata > Aves > Apodiformes > Trochilidae > Calypte > Calypte anna. The sequence continues at coordinate 10,207,922 of NC_044252.1, forward strand.
CCTATTTGCCTTAGGTGTGGGTGAGGGGTTTTTTGGTTTGTTTGTTTTTTAACATTAGTTTTAGAGGGGAGAAGATTGTACTTTGGAAATCCTTAGTCATAATGAAAAGATTGCCAGAGGTAGCTGAAGATATTCAGTGTACCTCACACTGTATCCAGAGTTAGAGTTTCTTGAGTAAATATTGACCAATTTGACCTTTGCTTTTACTCAGTCAATATTTATCTCTTGGGACAATGAGTCTCGATATTCACTTTAGTTGAAGTCCAAGTCTACATAATAGTGTACTTGGAAATACAGGAGAGGTGCTGATTTGTCTTGGTGCTACTTTTATCTGTTTAAAATTAGATATACAGAAGGTTTGGCTGCTCGTGTCGCTTTGTCAGGTCTCCTAAACACAAAGCAGTAGCAGGTCATGGCTGGTGGGGAGACTTCTAGGAAAACCTGGATCTGGCAGCAGGAAGAGTGGGTCAGTCTGGGAGTGGAGCAGTCCCTTTATTGGAAGTGAGGCTAAAGATTCCTATACAATGTGAAAGCCTTTCCAGATGCTGTCAGGAGGAGCATCGTTTTTTCTTTGTTGTTTTTACTGTGTAATCAGTCAATAATATTACAGGTGGCCTGTAATAGAAGAAAAAAAAAAAAATCTAACTTGTTTTTGTAGTCTTATAACTACCAGAGGTATTTATTTGGGGAAAAAGCATTGAGAAAGAAGTGAATTTTAAAGTTGCACAATTGCAGCTGAAAAAACCAGAGCCAGCAACATCATGCGTTTCTGAAGAGCACGCTGTTCAATTTTATAGTAACAATATTTTAAGAATGCTGACTGTACACAAGGAAAGAAGTGAATAATTGTTATTTCAAAACCCTGATGGTTTGGTGTATTCAAATGTTAAGACTTAATAGGCCCTGGATTTCTCTTAGGAAAAACAGGACATTTAGGGGAAAGAAAAAAAAAAAAAGTCAGCTGAAGCAGTAATGATTTATCAAAGCAGCATTCAAATAAAATAAAGGTTTGGCTTCCTTACCAAGGGTAGGCTGGAAAATGCATTTATGTTTTCTTGTACCTTTTTTTTTTTCCTGATGTGCCTGATTGACTTGTTTTAATACCGGTGTTATTTACATTTCAGGGATGGGCCTCTATTATGCAGGAAATTGTCCAAGCCCCTACAGCTGTATTTTAAATTGAAATGTTTTTTTTATGAAGTGATTGTGCAGACTTAATTTAGTAATCTATTATTAAATTTATAGTTTCAGGCTGTGTAAAGTCTTTATATAGAATGAAAATGGGCACATACGAAGATCTATACTATATATACACCTGGTTCTGTATATTAAATCTTTCACATATGTTGTCCATTTTCAGAAACAAATAAATTGCTGCTTTTGAAAACTCAGCTTCTCTTCCATATTAGGGAATTCTGCAGACTCCCTATGTTCCTTAGCTTCAGTATAATGCTAAATCAGTTTGTACATTAGTCTATTTTTAGTTATGAATGAACTTTATGGAGTGCAGCACGCAGAGTGATTTCAGAGATTCTCGCTCATAAAACCAGTGTGTCATGTGCCGCAATTACAGCAGTAAACATCATGCAGGCTCTGGGCTTCCAGGGGCCCAAGCTCTGTAATTTTCTGGAGGGGAAAACATTCTCCCTTGCCCTTTTAAACGAAATATTACACATACAGTAAATCTCATCGCATGAAATCAGGTCGTATTATGTGACCTTGGCTGCAGCAAGCAGGCTGCCTGGCATGGCAGCCGGGTGACACTAGAGGGCAACTGAGAGTTTTCTTTAAACTTAGCAAGCTGGAGATGGTTTTAGTATCAACTAAGTGTTTAAACTTGGGAAGGATTTCTTTTCCTGTCTGCACATTTCACATATGTAACCTCTGAGTTTCCACTGACAGCGAATAATAAGTTCTTCTGGGGGAAAATACAGTGGGAGCGGGTCAGCGGGCTGCTTTTGCCCAAATAAGGCTTTTTTTGCAGACCCCATGTGTTAGATAATGATCAACTGACAGTCGGTCATGAGTTAATAATGCTGGATGCTGAAATATGCATACCATGTGGTATACAGCAGTTCTGTGGGGAGAGACAAACACGGCTATAATTAGACATCTGAAACACAAGGAAGTGTGTAAATTGTTTAATAGTCCCTCCACTTAATTCCCTCAAATAATTTCCTAAGAACCGGTATTGACTATGAAAGAATATTGCACAACCGACTCCATGTTGAGTTTAAACCTTGCCCTGCTCAGATAAATTAATGAATACAGCTCTGTTTTATTTGGATTTTTCTGAGTGCTGGAGATTTGCTGGGGCTGTATCTCAGAGGTGGGCTCAGTTCTGTCTGTGTTGATGTTTGGGACAACTACACCGAGTTCACGGGGTTTGTGCCAAATTAAAACTGTGCATGAGATCTTACCATCAGGATATCAGAACCACCATTTTTCCAGTTATTTGGGCAGTTATGGAGGTTCGCTTTCTATTTGTACACAACCTGACAAAGTTACCAGAGTTATCACTGCTGCATTTGGTAAAAAAGTGCAGAACACTCCCTCGCTCAGCAGTGCCAAGCCAGCAGCATCCCCACCACAGCCCAGCATTAAAACTGCTGTGTCAGGGGTTTGCAGGTCCCTGGAGGTGCCAGGGCTTTGCCCCAAGCCCTCTCCAGGAGCAGTGCTGTTCCTGAACTTCTTAAGGGCTGTGTGCACTGTGATGGGGTGCCTGGCCAAGCCCTTGACAGCTGCTGATGGTGAATGTGGTGATGACCCAGAGGTGTGAATGGGTGCAGGGCTGAGGCTGCCACCCACTGACCACATCGTGCAGGTCCTTGGTGGGCAGCTGAACTTTACTAACATCTTCATGCAAGCTGATGATGCCTAACAAATTTTCATTGCTTCACAGTGCAATGATCAAGTGCAAAAGAAAATAAAAAATGAAAGAAAATCACAATATTCTTGCAATAAAAGTAATAACTTTTTTCTTACATAATCAGTTACAAATCAGAAATGCATGAGATTTAAATAATATATTTGTCATGTTCACATTGTGCGCATTTGGATGATCATAACTTCCTACCTGCTTTGTCATTCCCAAAAGCAAGGTCTCAGAAAACCATCCATTTTAAGCTTCTTGCATGAATTTCTGCACAGGTCCATCCTTTACCAGTCAATTAGCCCATCTCATCTGCCTGTCTGTGTGGATATGACTGGCTATGTTTCTATTCTATTTCCAAGGTATGTAGGTCACGTCTCCATTGGGTACTGCTGACTGTGCTGGGCAGCAGTTAAACAAATGCTGGCTTTTACTAGGGAGAAAAGGAAATATTGCCAGGAAGCCACCTTAGGATTTGCTGTTTACTCGTATTTAGCTTTTATTTTCAGAAGCTCTCTGATGGGAGGTCTACCTTGGGTGATCTGTTACATTCAGACGGGATAGGCTGAGTTGCACGGGTTTGCTGTGTATTGTCACTTCTCACTGCCCTGTTTGTGCTGCTTTTGTCTTGGCTATTGCATAATCCATTTATTCCTGCTCAGGCTTTTCTTTCTTTCTTTTTCTTTATTTCCTTTTCTCTTTTTCTTTTTCTTTTTCTTTTTCTTTTTCTTTTCTTTTTCTTTTTCTTTTTCTTTTTCTTTTCTTTTCTTTTTCTTTTCCTTTTCCTTTTCCTTTTCCTTTTCCTTTTCCTTTTCCTTTTCCTTTTCCTTTTCCTTTTCCTTTTCTTTTTCTTTTTCTTTTTCTTTTCTTTTCTTTTTCTTTTTCTTTTCTTTTTCTTTTTCTTTTTCTTTTTCTTTTCTTTTCTTTTCTTTTTCTTTTTCTTTTTCTTTTCTTTTCTTTTTCTTTTCCTTTTCCTTTTCTTTTCCTTTTTCCTTTTCCTGTTCCTCCTTCTCCTTTCCCTTTTCTTTTCCCTTTTCCTTCCCTTCCTTCCACAGACTATTCTGAGAAGTCAGGTGTGTGCTTCTTGAGTATTGGTGTGATCTTCCTACAGAAAGGGAAGCTCTGTCCAATGGGTGCAGCTTCCTAGGAGGTGACCTTTGGGAGCGGAGGGCTTGGAAGCTGGAGGCTCACCACAGATTTCTGAGGGAAAGGGAAACTTGATGAACCCATGTCTGCTTCTGTGATACTGCCCAAGCACGTGGTGTTTCATGATGAGATATGACATTTTCTTTGTTCAGGGCTTGAATGCTTCTTTCCTGTTAGTGGCAGAGAGAGTCATGGTGGTTTGGTTGTGTTCTGTGCTTAACACATGCTCAGCCTCAAAGATGTGAATAAATTCAGTGAGGTCATCAGAGGTCTTTGCATGCTCCAGGTCTTTTACAAGTTAGGCATGTACTTTGCTGAATCAAGGCTACAGCTCTTCATGTTCCTTGTCCTGCACAGCACAGTACTTTACAGTATTTGATCCTATACTCATGCACTTTCTCACCAGAAGAAGCACTGAGTCATCTAATCTGGTATGAACCCCAAGTAGTGGCTCATCCGCCAAAATTACCGGCAGATGCTTTCATCCAGTTCACCACCTTTTTTCTGAAGGAGACGGAAAACAGCTGTTTGAGTGGGGAGCTCAGCCAGACAGCTGGACGCCTGCTCCCTGCAGCCAGCCAGGCTGCTGCAGCCGCCCGCAGCGCTGAGGTTCTCCCGGCAGCAGCCTGGACCCAGCCCTCACTGTGCCTGGGGCAGGATGCCCAGTTCCAGTCTGGTATCTTCACAAAGACCTTCAAATCGCATGCATTTCTTCCTGCACTCTGCACACCAGCTTGTGTCTGGTTCAGGCTTTTCCTGAAGGTCTTCTGAAAGCTGGTCATACACATATGCTGGCATTAGATGCTGCATGTGGACAGCAGTGCCTAAGGATTCCTGGTTGTGCCTCCTCCCTTCCAAGTACCAGCTTTTTCTCACCTTTGAGGCACAGTTTGAAGTCAAGTTCTCTGTAATTTTTGCTCTATCCCAGCATATCTTGAATTATTCAGACCTTCCTTTGGCCACGCCATCTTCCATTTGGGAGATTTCAGTTGGGGGTGGCCTGTGGAGTGTCACCCATGGCTTGGTCAGTGGTTCCTGTGGTATTTGCTCGCAAGTTTCATGCTGGAGCTTGTACTGAAGAGCATTATGTGTGCATGGTCCATTTTTCCTTCAGATTACTAGTTTGTATGACTCAGTGTTAGCATTGTGCCAGTCCTTGTGTCAATGTCAGTGTTACCATCAGGGACCTCCCATTTCTTTCAATGACCAAAATGTTGAATACGAGCAAGGCTAAGAGCAACCCCTGTGGAATCGCACTAGAAATATTTTCATTTACAGAAATTCCCTACTGATGCCTGCTTTTAGCTCTGTCACTTAGCCAGTTCTTAATCCATTTAATATATGCTTGAACAAAATGATGTAGTGCTGCTTTTCAATCAAAGCGTTATCTAGTATTAAATCAGCCATCTTACTGAAATGTAGGTAAGTTTCATGCATGCAGCTAGTTTCTCTAACCAAGTCTGTAGTTTCAAAGTATAAAATAAGGTGCTTTGTTTGTTTTTCTTTTTTGTTGTGTTAAGATCTGGTTTCTGTAAAATTAAGTCAATTGACTGGCTTTAATTATATTCTTTTGCAAGCATATCATCTGGCTTCTTTGCAAGTATGGAACAAATATTTACCAAACACCTCTGCCTCCTTTTGAATCATTAATAATAATCCTGTCATCTACAGCCAGTAATAGGCCTACACTGGCTTTTTAAATTATTATTATTTTAATTTGCCCTAAGGTCTACTTTAATGTCACTTATTTGTCAGGCATGGATTTTTATCTGAAGTCTTTGGCTTCCCTTTTCAATTTACTGCACTTCATAATTTATAACATGTGCATAGATTTTTGTCCCCAAAAACCCCCCAAACTTTTTCCATTTTCTTAAACTCAAATTAGTCAGCAGGACATAAAGAAGCCAGGATCAAGCTAAAGTCTTAACTTCTTAACCATGCTGAAATGGAGAAAGCAAGACTCCAAGCCCTGTCCTGAATCTTGTTCCTGTTTTCTACGGAAACAAAAACCATACAATTTTTGTTATAATTGGCCAACCTGGTATTTGCAACGACTCTGAACTATTAAAAGCAAGCTAGCCTGCATGGTAATCCATGAAAAATACCACCTTTTTGCTTTTTTCAGAGATTGTCTGGTCAGGAGGGGGGTCAAAACAACAGTCTGCAGCAAGTCACATGTCTCCACATTAATCCACACAAGGAAGTGTCTGTTTCACTTATTTCCAAATGAGGAATGTTTTCTTTAGAGAGGTAGCAAATTGATTTTCCCCACATGGAGCATGGGATATCTCATTTCCAAAACAAAACTTTCAGAAATGGCTACACAAGTTGGCTGTTTCTCTGTGTGGGTTAGAAAGCAGCGTGACTCCTTAGTGTTCACTGCAAGGTTGTTAGCTGCTGTACTTGGAAGTTTCCAGGTCAGATTTGGCATGTTCAATTATAAAGAAGGAAAAAACAAGTATTTGTATTTATAAAAAGCCTAGTAAAAATAATTTTAATATTCAACTTGGTTTATGTGCTGCTTCAATAGGCAAGAGGTGCATGTTTGTGGAGAGGCTGTGTTACCTTCAGAGCTCAGTGAGTGCTGTAGATGTTGGTAAGTGCTCATCACTCACTTCCACAGGTGTACTTAAGATCTTGTGGAGAGTTTCTCCAATTTCAATTCATACCGTTTTTTTTCTAAACAAAGTTCTATTGAACTTTTTTTTTCATGTAGTCTGATCTTTTGCTTTATTTTCCAACCACTTTCATTACTGACCCTTTCATGCAATACAAGATTGGTTGCAACTTGCTTCTCTTCGCCAGCTCTACTCGCTGTGCCTGGGCGATAAAAGCCCCAGGCCCTCCTTCTTGAACCCTGTGTCCAGGAGGCAGGAGCTTCTAAATAAACTTTGAGGGGTGAAATGAAAATAAATGAAATGTAAGATCCTGAACTCAGGATGCAGAAAAGGGAATGAAGTGAATGAGAGAAAACAAGGAGATGGAGGTGATGAAGAAATTAAGGAAGCAGCTGGGACTCCAGAACAGTATGTGAGGTTAACGAACCTTGGAACAGGTTTTGAGACTGTGCTTAAATACAGCAATATGCTTTTCTTAACTTTCAGATATTGCAGAATGCCAGAAGCCCCCTAGAGGGGTAAGTGTGAAAACCATTAAAACTGTTAACTTTCTATTCATTACATTTTAAAAGGTGCAACATGGAAGCATGTTTTTCAGCCAAGGGCTAACTTTTGCCAGGCTGCTTTAGGGGTGTCCTCAGCAGCTAGCTATTTGCCACCTGCCAGTGCAGATTTTCTAGAGATCTGAGACCATTCTTCTCACCTTGACTTTGATGGCCAGGCACCTCTGTATGGCACCTCCAGCTTCTGTTTGGCACCTGAATCATGAATAGTTCTGTGATCTGACACATCCTGCCATTTCCACCTGCCTGAGAGGGAAGGTCTTTTAGACAGTTCTGGGTCTACTGATGGTTTTGCAGCTTAGAGTCAAGCTGAGTATTGGAGCTTTTGTGTGTTTATTTGAAAACTGGAAGATGTATGAAGGACTGGCATAGTGAAAAAGACTGCTATGAGGGGATGTTCTGCAAGGTGTCCTACAGGGAGGAGAGACTATTGATGCATCTAGCAGGTGTGCTGCAGCTTGTCTCATGCAAGCACACTTCTCTTCTAAACTCAGCACCACAGAACATCCCTGCTTGTTAACCTCTTGCACCTTCCAATGCTCCACATCAATTCCAGCTTTGTGATGACCCTCCATCTGGTGCATTCTCACTTCTCATGTTTAGAGCTCACCTGATTTCTGTAGCCCCACCCTAAACATAGACCCAGATCTTCCACTGGCCCTTTGCTGATGGCCCGGGGCAGTTTTACAAGCTCAGTTGTGGGGTTTTTTCTGTATTGTCATACCCTTGCACTTGGCAAAAATACTGCTGCTCCTTCCTTTCCCTTCATCTTTCTACAGGACAGAAACATGGTCACAAAAGCAACAGGCAGCCAGGATCTGGTTAAATAAACTGTAAATATATTAGCAGTGCTGAGTGGCTGTGGTGGTACATTCCTCAGCAAAATACATCAATGATTGTCCTCCCTTTTGCTTTTCCTTTTTTTTCTCCCACTTCTGAAGTGTTTCTGAGAACTGGGGGTACCAGCAAGCCAGAATCAGAAGTTGTATCAGGAAATGGTTAGGCAGATCAGAGAGGCCTGGGAAAGGCAAGAACTTTGATCGTGGGCCTATGTGTTCTCTAGAGTAAGAAATGTGGAGCAAGCAAGAAAAAAGTACATGCTTTAGGTGCGAGTAAAGTACTGTTTACTTACATGGTTTGTTGAGCAGCCAACAAGGTCCAAGGTTATTTTGGACTCAGCATGAGTAAGTGATCCAGGTATGACAAATGAGGTAATGCATTCCAGGCTCATTAAAAACTCTTGGCTACACCACTGATGTTGACAAAGTGCCAACCATAGCTTGACCTCAGCAGTGTGAAGGCCACTGTTTTCTTTCACACCCTCCCTTTAACATCCTTTACATTAGCCAAATATGTGCATCCAGAGAACAATGTTATGAGGAATGTTCAACTTGTTGTACTTCCAATGATAATCAAACTCCTAAAAAAGAGGTAATTCTGCTATAACTAACCTGTTAAAGTTAGATATCCAACAGCCGTTTTGTCTTGACTAATTTTGCCTTGGTGGCCATGTGTATACAGTATATTGCATTCTTGCCATGGACTTGACCCAACTGATGCTGAATTGGTCATTGACTTGGTAATGGGGAGGTGATGTTACCTCCATTGATAACTTCCCCTTCCTGGGCATGCAGGTAAAGAACGTGCCTTGTGGAGATGCTAGCTTCTTGGAGTGGCCTAAGCTTTTCCACTACCTGTTGTGTAAATAAAACTGTAAATAAAACTTCACTTTTGGGCATTTAATACTTAGTTGATGCACAGAAGGTGATGTTTTGATCCACAGGAGACAAAGCTTCTCTCCTCTTCTTCAGCCCAATGAAAGGTGATGAAGCAAAGCATCAGGGAAAAATAGTGTTTAGTTATGGCTGACCTTGGCAGCTCCCATGGATCTCATTCCTAGCTACATCTTTTTCCTCTGCATAGAATTTGCCATCCTGGGGTTTAACACAGAGCTGGGTGTTGTGCTAGATTATAAGGCTTGGAAATGTTCCTGTTTCCCATGTCCTACTGAGCAGACAGTGTGCCTGAAAGTTGAGCACATGAGTGTGGTAGTGACAGGAGAGCACTGGCCACAACCTTGTGAATTTTCTGAATGGATGTGCAGTGTAACCATCTCCTTCCTCATCTTCCTCATTTCACCCTCATGATCACCTATGATGTCCTGATGCTTGCACAGGCTGATGAGAGAAAAATGTAATTTTTAAGTGTTTTTTTCATGGCTTTGTGAATAGAGAGGACCTCTTGCGTTAAGGAAACAATTATCTGGTCTGAGCAGCATTAATCCTGAACTTCCCTTTTTTATGGGTGTCTCACTTGCCTTTGGGGTCCAAACCTGCTGCTGAGCTTCTCTCCAATACCTGGTCTTCAGTTCTGTGCTGCAAGTGCCTCTGTATTGTTCTTATTTGACTATGGTGGTCCATAGGCAGCTCACAAGTGCAGGCTTTGGGCTTCAGTATTGCTAAGTCACCTTTTTGCTGGGATGTTTTAGTCAGCAAAGATTTGCCAGTCTACATCTACAGATAATTTAACTTGCTGTGCTGTGCATAATTCACAGTTTGCATTTAGCCTCTCAGGTGTGAAGATCTGTAATAAAAACACATTTGGCATTGGTGAGGGCTTAGCCAAGGTTTGGGGAGGTGGAAGCAAGGTATGAGTTTCCATCTAGGAAGAAGAAAAAGGCGATTAAGTCTTAATTTCAGATTACTGAAGGCAGTTACATTACATCAGACGCTAAATGGTTTTGTGGTTTTTTGCCATCCTGCATGTAGAGAAGGGTCATGGGGTGGTCAGCTGTGACCCAAGGAGGTGTGGGAAGGGTGTGATTTGTAAGGAAATCTCTCTTGCCACAGGGCACAGGGGGAGCAGGCTGGGGGCACACCTCCAGCCTCTCCCCTCTCACTCCATTTGCAGAGTACCAGGCTGTTCCCTTTTCTGTTTTCTCCTTGTGCCCCACTCAGTCACAAGTCAACATTTCATGGTCTTCTGAGAAATACTGATCCCTCATGTCGAAAAGCAAGCAGCAATCTCTGTGTGATTTGCAGTGACTACCTGTTTCCAGACAACACGCAGGAACCATTTGAAACATGTAGGGGAAGAAAACATTCCTGTCTCTAGACAGATTACTATAAATAATTTTATTTTCCCTGAGAATTCACATCTGAGATGGCAATAAGACATATTCCAGAATGGAAGAGTTGTTTAGAAATGGTTGTCATCACAGCTTGTGTAACTGTTGATATTCACGACGTTCTCATTTCACACACTTTCACTTGATAGTTGCACAAGACTTTTACTTCCAAGTAGCAGTCAGCTGAAAAATGAAGTCCACACCAGATGCATGCTAGTTAATAATCACACCTTTTGTTCTTTATGGTCAGAAATACTTGCTCTTGAATTAGATCTTTGTTCAACTTTGATTCTTGCTTCATTCCTTGTGACAGCTTCAGCATCTTCTGCAGCAGTGGGCAGCATTGCAAGTGGTGGTCGTTGCACTGAAGAGCTAGCTGGGTTGGTGGGCTCTAAGGGACAGGCTTGTTTAAATGACACCACCTGGATCTCTTGCTCAGGGAAACAAGGAAGTAACATGCTGACGTAAAACTGGCATCCAAGGAGTGCTGAAATGGTCCCTCTGAACTCCTGGTGATGGGTAAAGGTGGCAGGCACAATGGTGACATGTATGTGAAAGATAACCAGCCCAAACTGGGAAGTGTGTCCTTGTGCTCCTCCCCCTCTTCCAACATGAGGAGTGCTAGCTCATTCTCTGGCTGTGTTTTACCTGGTCATACCAAAACGTTTGCCAGGACTTGGCAGGTAAAGTGGCTCTCCCTGCTGGGCACTACATTACTCTTGCACCTATCCTATAGACTTTTGCAAGGATTTCTTGAGCATTGCCATTTTCTAAATGCACTTGCCCTTTGTGGTGACTGGCAAGCTTGGGATGAGCTGTAGTCTCCAGAAGAGGCTCCTTAGGTCAGCAATGCTTGGGCATGTGTGGGCTTCAAGTGGATGAATGCCCCTGTGCTTCCAGAGGTTTGAGCTTTGGGCTTTGGGTGTACATCTGCTGACAGCCCTTCTGCACTGACCTGCCCTGACCAGCAGCATCTCTGCTCTCCTGGGATGTTGTCACCTACTGATCACAGGCATGGAGGTGTTCTGCTTGGCATCCCAAGCCTCCAGTGTACAGGGCAACTATACTGTGCTAATATTGATCTTTTGTGTCACATAAATTAGGGGCAAAAATTTGTCAGCAGTCCATCAAGGATCCCAGTGGACATTCCAGGAACCGAGTTTTTCCCTCTTTCAGGTACATCAGGAAGCAGAAAAGGAGAGGAGAGGAGAGGAGAGGAGAGGAGAGGAGAGGAGAGGAGAGGAGAGGAGAGGAGAGGAGAGGAGAGGAGAGGAGAGGCAGAGGAGAGGAGAGGAGAGGAGAGGAGAGGAGAGGAGAGGAGAGGAGAGGAGAGGAGAGGAGAGGAGAGGAGAGGAGAGGAGAGGAGAGGAGAGGAGAGGAGAGGAGAGGAGAGGAGAGGAGAGGAGAGGAGAGGAGAGAGGGAAGAACACTAGCTGTCAAAAGCAAACATGTCAAATGTACAGGAAAGAAAGTATTTAAACTGGTAATATGTTGTATCTCATACTTGTAGACTAAAAGGGGTGGGAAATAAATGCAAACTCTTTGCTTATTTTTTCATTTTTTTAAATTTAATTTGCTTTACTTATGTTCTCACCTTCTGGGAACGTACATGTTATCAGGTTTCACTGCCACAAATGCTTTCAGAAAATGAATTTGAAAGCCATATGCACAATCACGTGTAGAAACTGAATTCTTTCAGATATTAAGTACTTGTGCCAGAAGTCCTTCTCCTCTAGAAAAAAACATAGAGTATTCACTTAGCTGTCCAGTACATACTGGTCATCCAATGTCATCAGAAAAACTGACTGGGACTAGGCTACAATATATGTGTAAAGTTGCTTTAAAATAATTATGAGTAACAAATCTGCAATGTGCTCATGAATATGTTATAAATGAAACAAAAAATGAAAAAAAAAAAAGAAAACAAGTATGTGATTTGTAAATTATACCTTCAGTCCTAGTCATATCTCCTAGCTGAGGAAAACATAATGGATACAGATGAAATATAAATAATCTTCTAATAATGTATTTATTTATAATGACTTAGGGAGCAAATGTTAATGGCTTTGTTTCAAGTGTAACTGGAAGTATTTCAAATGTTTTCTTTTACAGAACAGATAGTAGAAGCAAGGACCTTCTCTTCTGGTATTAATTCCTTTTGCTTTCTTGCTAATTGTGTGTCTGATCTGGAATGGCTTAAAGTGATTTGAAGTGGTACCGTGGGGCATGTGGGACAGTCCTTGTGTGCTGCAGGACAGATTTTCCCAGCTGCAGCTCATGAGCCACAGGGAGAAGGCAAATACCCCATTTCATTGTGGGTTTGTGCCAGTTCTGCCATGCAAGGCTCCAATTCAAACAGTGTTTATATGCAAGCTCAATATACCTGGAATTCAGGAACAAATACCTTCTTGCTTTTAAAGCTTTTAGCAAAACATTAGGAGTGCTTTATAGTGTGATGCAAAGTACAGTGCCAAAAGCTCGGGATAACACGTATGTTTGGACAACATTGAGCCTTGAACTAGTTTCTTTATTAAAAGAAAAAAAAAAAAAAAAAAGAAAGAATAAGAAGAAACAAAAAGTGTATTTGATCCTGGCAGGACTACATCTCTCTCCAGACGTTGGTTGGACTGGGCTGTGGGATCCATGCAAAGGTTAATGTTCTAATGTTTGTGTCAGCATGTAGTAAATTGAGGGAACTTTTCTATTTTCTTCAGTACCTTTTTTAAAGAAGGCGCCGCTCCTGGGGCTAACCGTGGTCCTTGACACATCCAGGTCATGTGCAAAAAACAGTAATCATGGGGAAGACATCAAAGGCAGAGGGCTGAGCAGGGTTTATAAATAAGGCAGGGTGGTGTGGCTGGGGCTGGCAGTCTGGCAGCCGCGCTGGAGTCCTCGGCGCTCATCCCACGCTCCCGCCGAGGCGCTCATCTCTGTTTGTATGAGTAATGGAGCTGCTGGGGGAGGGGATTTGTAAGCACGGAGCAAATACTCTTAGTGTTCATTTTGTCTAAGACTGATATCCACACCAAGTCGAGACTTCCAGCGATGTAGTGTGCAGTCACATGCTGTAGCATTCATGAGTACAGATATAAATCAGGCAGATGTTTGTCGACTGGAATGGGTAATAATTTCTTTCTCTCTTTGTTTGATTTTGCATGTTAGCCTCAGATGACAATTTCAGAATTGCTTTCTGGGGTACTTTTCAATGAGCAGAATGTGCTTCACTTGAGATAGAGATATTTTCTATAGGGAGATAAACATATATGTATAGAGACACAAATATAGACTTACACACATATGTACATGCATATATATATTTTTTTTTTTTTTTAATTTTTTTTTTTTACTGTGTGCCAATGCTGGGGGAATAAAAAAGGATGTGGTTTTTTTGACTTTTAGTTTTAAACCCATGGCTTTTCTTCTTCTCTGAGCAGACCAAATATGACACTGTTACTCAAACTATAAAATCAAATTAGCACCCTTTATTGTGTTTGCAAACTAATTAAAATGTAAAATGTCCTGAAACCACTGGCTTACTGTGTGACAAATGTAAGATTAGAAACAATTAGAAGGCACTCAAGAGGTTTGTAGTGTTTAGATTTCTGACATTGTTCTAATCATCCCTTTAAGTAAGGAAAACAATGGTTACCTAGAAATAAAAGGTTTAAAGGAAATTATCTTCTTCGGTACAGTCATTACTTAATGATTGTTTGTCATTTTAAATGTTGCCATAGTAGTCAGAGGCTGATTTTTAAACCTGAAAGCAGGCAGGACACATAATAATGAGTGAACATCTGCTTCATCTATTATTTCTAGATGTGATCATAATTTATATTGTAATACCAGTATTGAATGATGAGCCTGATATTTTTTATGATGATCCATATCCCGTTTTAAAAATGGCTCAGCACAGTTAGGATTTAGTCACTGTGTTATTTCAGAGCTGTTTTATCTTAAGAACTGGACAAAACTGAAAGTGATTCATGTTAATTTATATGTGTGGTATGTAACCCTTATGAAACAATCAATCACTTATTTCAGTACTTGTCAACTTCTAGAACTAGTTGTTAAGGGGTTTTCTGATCCATTTCAGGACTTGTGGGTCATTTTTTATATTAAACTTTTTTAGAAGAACTTTGACAAGAATGACAGTGTATATAAACATTTCTTGGAGCTGTAAGGAATTTCAGTATTTCAGAACATTTCCAAAACCAGATGTTTCCCAGAGTTGGAAATAGTAGTTAGTGCTCTTGCTTGAAGATTAAAAATAACAAATGCAGCAGTCTGATTAATGCAAAGTTACCTATTAATATTCTATTTTGTTCTTTTTTGTACCATGGAGAAAATTTGTGCTTTCTCTCGGAGTCCTTCAGAGACCAGTGTTTGACTTCATATTAATTAGTTATGTGAAAGTAGAATAGATTAGCCTTGGGGGATATTCTATAGAAATGTATAGTGTGTCAAGATATAACCCATGGAGGATGGGAGTCTCATAATAAGCATTACTGTAGACAGATGTGTATGTTTCTGTGATTGTAGTGGAATTATTTGTTATTCTTTCAGCTGTTAAGACTCCAGTATAAGACAATGTGCTCAAATTGTTCTCTGTTAATTTTCAGCGCCAAATCTTAAAGGCAGACCACGCAAAAAGAAGCCTTGCTCACAGAGAAGAGATTCATTAAATGGCATTAAGGATTCCAACAATAATTCTGAAAGCAAAGCTGTTGCCAAGGTAAATCACTTAATAATACTCTTTTCAGTACACTCTCCTTTTTTAGGTACAGCCTGGCCTTTGTTTCCCAGCACACTGTTTCAAATTTAGAATGTAACTTATTTTCTGGGAGAGGTAAATGTAATTTTTTTCCAATAGTTTTATTCTTCACTTTAAATCATGTCTGTGTTTAAAGTTAAAGTAACTGTAATCACCCAACAACCTCATGCTATCTCAACTTGTTGGTAACAGGGAGTGCTTAAGCTTTCTTGGCATCTAGTGTTAGCTTTCACATTCTGTGACACACAAACATAGTTTGTGACAGTATCTTTGAATTAAAAATAAACCAGGGAGCAGCTCACCCTGTTACAGTGTACTTCTAAATATAAGTTTGAAAATAAACAGACTGTGAAACAAGAGCCACTTCACTAATGGTTTCTAAGAAGCACACACAAATGACATTACCCTGATGTTAAGATCTTGCCTTTTTTTAAAGATAAAGGCAGAAATTCAGTACAAAAGCTTAAAAAAAAATCTGGACTGTATCTTTAATACTTAGTGCTGAGCTGCATGTCCCAGGGTTTGTGGAACAGCGCATGCTTTTACAGAGTCTTCTGTATGCACTGCAGTGTTTAGCCCATACTGCGAGTAAAAATTGAACCGTTGATTTGTGTTTATAGACTTAATCTATTAGATATTTATGGGTTTGTGCCTTTTCCTTAAATGCTTAAAAACAGAGTTTCTGTAGTGTAATTCAGATCCAATTTTCTATGTTGTCTGTGTGGTCTGAAATAAGAGTTTGGTTTTCTCCTTAAAAAAAAAAAAAAGGAAAAAAAAAAGAAAAGCGGCACAAATGGCTTCTTTCAAGATGATTTAATTTGAAACTGTAAGATGCAAAGATGGAAAATTACTTAGAGCTATACTTGTAGATTTTTAGCTGAAGCAGAACATCATCACTGTGATACTTTTAAGCTAAACAGCTAAACAGGTTTGCATAGACTGAATTTAGGCTACTTCCTCCAAAATCCTTTGTTTCGATAAATTGGATGGATGTGTATCTGAAAAGTACGTCCATTGTTGTGACCATCTCTTTAGGAAATACAGTGAATCTATAGATCCATTCACATTGGTATTGTTGTATGCAGTGAATGTCCTGGGAGATCAGGAGGTTAAAGAGGTCAAGTGGAAGTGTTCTGCTCAGAGTTTCTCATAGGAAGGCAAATTAAATTCCACCTCCTCCTCCTCCTTAGGAGTTGAGTTAAAATTGTGCTTTCTCTTGATGACGATAAAAGAAGCTGAAGTTCATGATGAAGCTTTGCCCTGAAGTCACTGTTTCTTTGCTTTTTGTGCCCTATTGTGCTCAGTAGGAGTCTGTACTATATTAGACAGGCATGGGAAAAGGCAATGGAGCTTGGTGTGTGGAGTTGCAGGATCCTGCCAGATACTATAGAGTTTGCTGGAATGTTTTTGCTCTGTGGAAGAATGTGCAAAATCCATGGTGTGAAAATGTCTTAATTTGCCTCAGTTCCCCCTTCCCCCAAGCTGTTTTTCATGTTAAAATGCTACCAGCAAACTGCAGCATGGACTGTATGGTCAAAGCACCCCAGACTGTAGCATGAGAAATTCTGCCTCTTCAATACCTGATAAATAGGTATTGGATAATTAAAAATAATAGTAACACTTCATATTAAATTGTTTATCCTGTGTTTATATTTGGGTTCACCCTACTTGTCAAATGGGAGGGCATTTCAGATAAGAAGTGATTCCACCTATTCATCTAGTCATACTGTGCTCATCATTGTGAAAATATTAATAGCATTAATTATCTTGGCCAGCTTAATTTCATTATAAATAATAGACATGCTCATGATACAATGTCCTTGCATACAGTCACACTGACTTCACTGTGGCTCTTCACATCAGTCAGTGTCTCAGGGCTGTGGAGATACTTTAATAGAGGGACAGCAAATCAGGACCCCTCTACAGCAGGTTTCTGTAAAAGGAGGGGAAGTGTATTTGAGAAAGGGGGAGGGTGAAGGAGATTAATCTACTGTCTTCTCCTTGCTGGGAACAGCTGGGATGTTAGGATACCACCTTGGACTCCATGTTGGGCTTCATCATCAGTTTTCCTCCTCTGTCCTATCTCCATCTCTAATTCTGGCAGTGGGTCCATGGAGGATGGAGTTGAACACAGCTAGTGTTAGTGGGGCAAATCCACTTGTGTTGGAGGCTGAAACATTTTGGCAGCAGTCCCAGACATATTCCTCTTCCGGCTAAAATCCATTTTGGCCAGAAGCTGTGCTGCATTCATCCTCAGATCATGGCACCCAGTGTCTGAGAGCAGCCTCATTTCTCAGGTGGAGATTCAATTTAGTTTGGGACATGGCAGAAGTGGCATTCTGAAGACTGTGGTTTTGAGCCTGCAGAGATCATTGAAGCCACCTGGTTATAATGACTTGCTGAATTTCACATTCTCAGCTGCCACTAACTAGGGAGCTTTGTACCTTCTTACAACTTAGTTCTCATTAGGCATGTTTACCTTGAACCATCAGCAGATTGTTTTGTAGGCTTTTACTGTTACCTGACACAGAAGACCATTTGGTCAGGTAGGAGCAACTCAGTAAATTCCAGTGTAGGTGGCTTGATAAAAATCAAGCAGTATAGGGACAATGTGGTCCTTGACCTGCAGGTGCTGCCAGGGGAAGTGGGTTTTTCATGTACTGCTTCTTGCTTTTGATTGCCTTAGTAGTCACTGCATCCATGGTATTACCTCCTGGGGTAGATCCCAGTGGAGTTCCCTCCCAGGCTGGGAATGTAAAAATCACAAGAATACAAGGCCATCTACTGAGGCAGGATCAACTCTCCTGAGAAGCACTTCACTCCAAACACTCGCAGGACTTTGGAGGCTTTCATGCTTCTCATACAATCAGTACTGGACAGGCTTTTGAGACTTGCAAGATTCAGTGTAACCCTCATCGTCCCAGAAGAGTGCTCCCGTTCAAAGTGTGCAGAAGTGCACTGTAAGGCTTTTTAAAACTGGCTGATGTGGCCATGCCAAAGAGCTGAAAAGATTAACTAGTTAAACATGGAAATTGTCCCCAAATGAATCTACTCATTACATCTCCTAATGCAAATACTAAAGTAAATCTCTCACTTCATCTGTACAGCAGTATCTGGGAAGTCTGTTTAAAAGTTGCCAGGATCTGCTTTTCCTGTGGCCATGGGTGGCCTGGCATTATATCAGACTTGGAGATTTATTCAGAGCACTTCAGCTGTTATCCAGACGCAACCAAAATGCAGGACTGTAGCGATCTGTGTTGTGTGTGACCTCTGGCAGGAGAATATAAACAGACGGGTATATCCATGAGCATTCTCTTGCCATTTGGTTGTGGATCATATGCCTCTGATGGAACATACAGTAGGAGATGGTCAGATGTGCCCAGAGCCCCACTGAGTACACTCATCTCCACCATGGCCCCAGGTTGCCTGCTTGGGCCTTAGCCCCCAGTTTCATTTTGGGGGCATTACACTGAGGCTGCAATGAAAGAGCAACTCCTCCTGGGCAGATTGACCTCTCCCTTTATAACAGTGTCATTCAGGCTTTCTGAGCAGACCAGCAAAGAGAACAGAGCCAAGCAAAACTACATAATCAGGACCTTCCTCCAGGTCTTTGCCCTCTAGGAAGATTCAAAATTGTGTTTTGAGAGAGGAGTTTGCGGTGCCCAGTGCAAATCTTGCATTGCTCTTACTGACTTGTATATGTTTATGCTGGATTTACACCACTGTTACCCAGAATGGTATTTGGCCCTTTTGGTTCTCTTTAATCACTGGTCATGTCATTCATCCATATACTCTCCTTAGATGGTGGAAAGGTTCCAGAGATGAGGCCTGTATCTCAGTGAGTGTATACAGCACAGCAGCCTTCATCCAAGCTTCCTTCAACCTGACACAGCTTGGAGTCCATCCCTTGCATTTTGGCACCTCTGAGTTCCACAGGTGCTTTGACTTTGCTTCTCTGTACACTGGAGAAAAGGAGGTGGTGTGTAATGTGGGGGTTTCTCACTCCAAGTGACATTCTAAATGCTATTTTCTTTGTTTCCTTTTGTCTCCTTGGGAGTAACATCCCTTGCCATTAGCTTGCTTGCATAGCTGTCATGGTTTTAACCCATCAGGAATTACCACACACACTTCATTTAGCATTTGTGCCCAGACTGTCTTTGCCAACATAGCTTTGAATTGTCCAGTCTGAAAAAGAAAATCCATTGAAAAGATCAATTGATTGACTGACTTTACCTCACAAGTGAGTGACAAAACTGAAAAACTGTTCCCAGAGCCAGTGAATTTGCTTGAAGTTTTGTCTTGCAACAAATTTGCAGCTCAAATTAAAAATCATTAATTTATTGAGATTTGAGACTGGTAACCCAGTCTTTAGTACAGTGCTAAAAACTGTGACTGTATATTCTAAACTTCTTAAGACAAGTCATTAAATAATTTTGTAAGGAGCCAAAGTAAAAAAGTTAAGGAGTTACAGCTCTAACTGAAAAATGAATGAGGAAAGCCAAAGTTTATTTATTAAGGAAAAAACCCATTAGCTCCATTGAGTTTTGGGTGAAATGTAAGATCTTTACAGAAGTTCAATCACTGAGCATGTCTACTACTAAAACCAAAAAACTTGGTGTCTTATGCCATAGGAAGACAATATCTCTTTGAACCACACAAATAGAGAATATTAAGTAGTACAGCAGACATACTTCAGCAGTAACTGATCAAGAAAAATCCCATAGTACACCCCCTTTTCCAGTCCCTTCGGCATTTCCTGGGAGGAGTGAGCCTGTACCCTGCAGTGTCCAGAAGGGAGACTTTTCAGCAGCATCAGCTACCTGGGAAGACTCTGACCACTTCTGTCCTCTGGTTAGGAGCTAGCTTTGCTTTGTTCAACAGCTGTGGAAAATGATGGAGGCAGCTCATCTTAATTCAATGCTTTCTGCAAAGTTAATACCCTGGAGGAATATAAAAGAAAAGATGTTGCTTTCCATGAGCCTGAACATTGCATAGCTTTACTGAGGTAAAATAAGCATAACATAGTATTTGCAGTGATATATTTGTGGTTTGTTTACAGGCACTTATGCAGTACTCTTCATAGCACTTGCTTCCAAAATATCAAAAAGTACTCAGTAATCTCATTTAGAAGTAGGAAGAAGGAAGGATCAAGAGCTCCTGCCTTCCTGTTCTCCGAGATATCCAGCTCTGCTGTCCTAAAATACCAAATACTGGCTCTTAGAGTCTCTCTGCTCACTCTGGGAGCACAAAGCATGTGTGTTGGATGGGTTGTGGGTCTGCTAGAAGGCTTCTCACAGCACTCAACACCACTGAAGGGACAGTGCAAATCCAAAAAACGTGTAACCATCCCCACTACCTTGTATTAGAAAGCTGCCAGTATTTCACTGGACATGTATTGATCCTGTCTTGGTCATGGAGAGCTTTTAAACATCAGCTTGCAAGGTTCTGCTTTTATGGGGTTTTTTTGTGTACATAAATGATAGGAATGCTCAAGTTGTAACTTGCTTCAGGATTAAGCCAGTCTCACTGCATGTTTTTCCCCATGTTTGATCAATGATGAGAAGTAAAAGTGGCTGCAATTAGTTGACTTCCTGACTGTCACACATCTGCCAGAGACCAGTGGGAGACCAGGAGCTCTGGGACTGATACGCATTGGGGCTGATGCTGTCTCTGAGGAAAGGCTCTGGCAGATGCAGATGCACAAACCCACTTGACTTAAGTCCATGCTACAGCAGAACCTTCACTCATGTGCTGAGAGCTCTGCTGGGGAAAGGCTTGCCAAGGTTTGAACCTATCCTGGTGGGCAAAGGAGAGAAAAATGTGTCATTTCAGTGCTGGTTCTGAGCTTTCCTAGAAGGGAGTTAGCACCCTCAGCTCCATGGTTGTCTGTGGAGCTTGACAATGCTCGGTGTCAGTCCTGGAACAGAGGTTATTATTAGACTTGCTAATGGCAAGTGTATGTGAGAGATGGGGGCTGTCTGTGACATAGCAATGTATAGTCATAAAAATGCAGATCTGGAGAGCATTACCAAGGGGTTATAATGATTTAAAGATGTGGCTATTTAAAAATGTTGTGACTAAGATTCAGAACAAGACATTTAGCTCTATAAATAGCTTCTTTTGTTTCCCCTCAAACACAGTTGCATGGTTTGGCCTTAATTTTTTTAACAATCCATTCGGCTAGGGAGAGGGTATTTATTCCTTAAGTGAAAATTAAAGGTTACCCAGATCTGATATGACATTTTTTCTTTTCCCAGGTAAAATGTGAGGCTAAGTCAGCTTTGCCCAAACCCAAGACTAACAACAGCAACTGTAAAAAAGGCTCAAGTGAGGATAAATCAAAGATTGCCGTAGGTGAAGAATGCAGAGCTGATGAGCAGGCTTTCCTTGTGGCTCTTTATAAATATATGAAAGAAAGGAAAACACCAATTGAACGAATACCCTATTTAGGTTTTAAGCAGAGTAAGTATCCTTTTTCTCACTTTCTTGTTGACATTTTAGAATGGGTTGGCTTCTCTGGAGAAAGTGTTTGCACAGGAAGCCTATTTTAAAGCTTTATGGATGGGAGGACCATGTTTATATCTACACATTTTCCAGTCCAGGCATTTCACTGTCTTTTGCCTAGATTTGCATCTCTTCTTTCTGGGGTAGTTGCTGCCAGATATTTATAGGTTTAAATCTGCTGATTATGACTAGAAATAGGCATGTTGAAAACTCTCTAGTTTTCTGTTTTGTAAATCTGCATCGTCTGTAATGCCTTTCTTCTGAGTTAATAATATGACGTATCTTTATTGTGCCCAGATGTTCTTTATGAAAGCACAAATATTAAAGGAAGACATTTAAAGGTGGTCAAGAAAGGCACACAAGGGATCATATTTTAAGCCCCCAAATGTGTTTATAGTTAATAAATTACTGACTTTGGAGAGTATAAAACCAGATTGTATCTGTTTAATACAGAATGCAACGTTTAGAATTGCTTTGGCATGTACAGTTTGTAGTGCCACAATCTGTAAAGCAATTGTAGGTCAAGAAGATACAGTTGTAACTAAATTTTACATAAATATTGCAGAACAATGTAGATCTTTCAGAGTTTCCAACGTAAGTTGTAAATAGGGGTATTTTTCTTCCTTATCTGTAGATTGAATGATACTTTATTTCCTTAAAGGGAGAACTCCATGGATTGAAATATTATTTACTCTAATTTATCTCCCAGATTAAAACCATGTGTTAGTTTGATGAAGAATGTCAAACCTGTATGTTTTACATAACAATTTACATACCTAATAGCAATTGGCACTGATTGCAACAGGCCTCCAGCAGCCATTATAAACTTATATAACTCCGAATGATTGCAGTGTTTGTCTGAAAACTGGCTGCTTGAAATGGAAGTAAAATTAATGTACTATGAGCAGCCTCGTTGCATTATGCATTGATTCAGATTAAATCAAGGCCTAAGCAAAGCTCTTGATAGCTTTGAAACAGTACAAGGTTCAATGAGGCTTTCAGAACATTTTGTGTCGAAAGAGGATTTTTATTTTCCCCTCCAGTTTGTTCTGCACTCGCTCAAGCATGGGGACAGGGTAGACTTGAAAGACAAACTGAAGTATTATTTCTAAAATTCCCCTCTGGACCTCGGGCCCTCTGCTAACATTTAGCCAAAATACACTGAAAATTGCCTGGCATTCTTTATAAATTAGGGGCCTGATCCGGCAAATACTAAAATGCCAAGAGTAAGTTTGCTGAGAAGAGCAGAAGTGTTTGCAGTATGGGACTCTGTGTTTGTCCAGCAAGACTTCTGCAAACATTGCCAACATAAATAGGTTAGTAGGAAGCAGCAGTATGTATACTACAACAGAGCATCTCCCTGTGGAGGAAGAGATCCCTGTTCTCTGTTGTCCACGGCATTATTGCTGAGTCTGCAGTATTTGTAGTTCCCTAACAGGGGAATCACTGTTGGTGAATAGTACATACACCTTTCATAAAGCTAAGACAACTGTTTTTCTTCTAGCCATTAAAATAAGATAAAGTAAAACTTCCTATAAAAATAATTAAAATAAAATAGTGTAAAGATAATAATAAAATAAAGTATACACCATGAGCAAGCAGTGGCCCCGTGGAACAGTGAGCCAGGATGAGAAGCACGTGAGAGGGGAGGAGTTCTGCAGGAACTAATGAACATCTCCCAACACATTTTTTGAAGGAGCTGCTTCTGTTTTTCACAGCCCAGAGCTGTGGGTAAGGCGCAGCTCCCCATACAATAATTATTATGGTAATTCTCATTTGTGCTCCCCCTGGGTTCATTTGTACAGGACCTGTTAGAGCACAGCTTATTGTTCATTGATTATGGAGGCCATTACCTGAGCTGCAGTACTTATTGGATATTTTTGTCAATCAATAAGCTTTCTCTGTGAGCCAGTGTGTGGCTCAGGCTCGCTTGCTAATGAAATCAGTATTAAACAAATAATTAAAAGCAACATTTTCCCAGTGAGTAATTTTTATTATCAAAGTTATGGAAACATGCTATAGTCATTATACCCTGCCTCTTGTCAGCAAAGTCAAATGAGCCCATTACCTTTGTCTCAGTGTATTTTTCCAGTCCTGTTAAGGAATCTAAATGTGTTCTCCTAAATGTAATTAAAATATACGTATAGTATGGGCTAATGTTTACTCTTCAGATTATGTAAATACATCTTTGGAATATCTTTCACAGGAGCTTTTTCAGGGGCTGTGAGCTTTTTTTTCTTTTTTGTTTCTAAAAACTGTTTAATTTACATTTCTTTGACATATGTTGGTTAATGCAATGCTTATCTAAATACTTATTGTCCCTCTAACAGTTAACCTTTGGACTATGTTTCAAGCTGCTCAAAAACTGGGAGGATATGAAACAGTAAGTGTTTAAGTAACTTAAATGAAATAATTGTGCAATCAAACTTTTCCCTGTTAGAAAAAAAAAATAAAAGCAAACAATCATTTGCTGCATTTTAGGCTAGCTGTACACATTGTGGGTTTATTGGACCACTTTTGGAAACGGTCCCAATTAGTTCCAGGTTTGGCAAAACTGTAAACTTGTCGTAAAAACTAAAAAGTGGAAAACATATGTAATTCTTCCCTGTCAAGGAAATTAGTTGGGTCTGTAATTTTTTCCCATGTTGAGAAAGGGCTATTATTGTACAACAAGCCAAGATTGCATAAAAGAAATTTCACTTGGCAACATCCCTGACATCTGTTCATGTCTAATATGGGAAATGTATTAAAGGCTTTCAAAAGTAATCAGCATTGTCCATTAAGGAATAGTATGCTGCAGTATCTTCTCTTATTCCAAGTGTAAAAGATCTTCATTAGACAAGGGTCAGTACCACATAAACAGGAAGTTATCAAAGTAATTCAGAAAAGTCTCTGACACTTTTTGTCAGCTAACCATATCTGACAAGAGCAGTTTATTTTTAGCTCACAGGGAAATTTGATGGCCATGGATTTTACAGCGTGTATTTTGAACCAATAAAATATTAGAGCAACCAACTCAGATTAAAATCTTGAAATGAGAAGAAAGAGCTGCATTAATATGGCACACCAAGATGACATCTGTAATAAAAACCAATTGACATAGGAAGATGTCGTCATTGGAAATATTTTCTTTGCACACAATGATCAGATTAAGTTGTTCAGTTCCTGCCGCAGTTGGATAAAAAAAATTATTTTTGCTTTGTTTACGAAGTAATCTGGGCTGTATCTGTGCTGCAGAGAAGTGAAAAGAAACTTGAAAGTCGTTTGAACCAAAATATAAAACTCACTATTTTCCTTCTATACAATAAAGCATATTGTTCTGTACATCAGCAGCCTCTGTTGATGAGCATGGGTGTGGCTGTGATTCTGTGAAACATGAAATTCAACATTCTCAACAAAAATAACTGCTTGATTTGGCTTTTATTTTTTTGTTCCTGTGTCTTTCATTAATCAGCACATACCAGGGCTGTGTACTGGGGTGTGCGTAGGTGTGTTCATATGTGTATGAATGAATAGCAACCACAGATAAATTGTTAGAGCAATTATGAGCCCACAGTAATTGCAATGAGTTGTAAAGTGCAATGAAATGAGGGCTAAAATCTTGAACTTTATCCAAGGGAAGGCCAGAAAGGGGATTGGAGGGAGAGTGGCATGTTCAGAGTGCATGTTCAGAGTGGAGGCAGTCAATTTTCACAGCAATGTTTCAGATCTGCTTGAAGGGGCTGAGAATAGAAGCAAGAATACCAAAGTGATGGCTTGCTGGAGAGAGCTGAGATGTAGTGCCCAAATGAGAGGGGAAAGGATGGATTTAGATATACTAGAGAAAGTGAACCTCTGTGCCTGGGACAGAGCAGGAATTGGATGGTTAGTTTGTGAACTCAAGGCCAGAGAGACAGGTCTACCAACAGCAGCAGCAATGTGAGATGATGCTAGGGGAAGGATCACATACGTGACAACATCATCCAGAGTAGCATCAGTCCACCCCTATCTCAAAGCTTCTGCCCTTTTCTTAGTGACAGATGTTTTCTGTTGTTTAGGAGCATTTGTTACCTGTGACAAAAATGTACCAGCGATGCTTATTCTTCATCAAGAAGAAACCAAGCAATTGCTTACTGGTAGTAATTGTCAAGCAAGGATAGCTCACCCCCTCTGACATACCTGAGAGCCCAGCTTTGCTTTGAGACTGACTGTAGTTGAAGTGTGAGGCCTGATCCTTTCTTTATGATGTGAGTGGCTTCTGTGTTCTCTCTGCAGAAGACCTGAAGTTGGGAGAACTGTTGTGTGATTTAAGTTGTACAGGGAGAGCAGAGACTGCTGACCTGATTCTCTTCTCAGTCTCGTCCTCAGTATGGATCTGCTTTTGCTTTACATTCCCTGAACATTAAACCAATAGCTGTTGCAATACTTTGACCTGTGCACACCCAGGTGTTTATTGTTATATGGCCAGTTGATATTCATTGAATTTGCCAAGATGCATTTTTATATATTTTATCATGGCAAGCATGCTGAGAGGCTTTTATGTTTGATTGGTGTTTCAGTTGTCAGCAAGGTAGGGGATGGCTGGGAGGACATGGACATGGTGTCAGTTTGAGAATCTTAGGCAGTTCTGCTTACACGTAGGAATTTAGCAACCAGGATTCACCATTTGCACACGCAGTGCCAATATCTATTGATGATGAGAAGTCATGTGCAGAGCAAAGGCTTTTTCAAACCTACCCTGATTAATAAACATTTTTTTTATGGATCCTTCCATTGGATTTAAAGGAGTTGCCTATTATAAGGACTTCATAATCTTTAACTTGCCTTAAAAATTCACAAGTTTCTGGTTTATGCACTGAGATAGAAATGGGTCTTTTTTCTTAGAAGTATTGGGGAAAAATATTTTAAAGTAGATATTTGGCTTTTCTTTTGGTTTCTAAAAAGTCAGTGTAGTAACCTTCCCAGTGAAAGCAGTTGCAAACTTTAAATCCTTGTGTTTGTCAGAACACAGCCCATTTTCAGTTTCATCCTCTGCTCTGCCTGCCTTGTCCACTTACAGATGCTTCAATGGGGCTTTAAAAACATCTTTGAGAAAAAAGCAAAAATTATGTACAGTGCTATCCAGCTTCTGCCCAGATTCACAGAACAGTGAAAGACTTGTAAGTCCAGTCCTGACAGTTGAGGTTCTAAAAGTGAGTGAGAACAGCCAAGGATTGGATTGGAGATGCAGAGAACAACTTTCTTGGCCATCTGACTTTCCTTTGTAGTCATGATTGTGTGCTGTATGTCATATGAAAGGGCTCTCCAGTTAAAGTACTTGTGAGGGTCATTTCTCATCTGCCCATTATCTGTTTAATTACTAATTCTTCGTTAGCTGTCATATATAACTTTACCACATGTATTTCTTGTCAGACATTACACAAGCTTAATAAAAATAGCAACCTGTACCAGATTGGTTGAAATCCTTAACAGATGAAGCTGCCTTTTTGAAATTGGTGGGATCATGTTTCTTTTAAACAAAGATACATGAAATGAGCGTCTTCGTTACTAGTAATAGGAGGTCAGTGGCAGACCTTCACCGTATGAATCATTTAAATGTCTCCAAATCCTTGGATGAAATATAAAACAATGTCATGTTCTAGAGGGGCTCAGCTGCCATGGTGTATAAAAGCCATGGCTGGATTTTTCTCTATCACCCTAAGTTAACTGAGAAAAAAGTGCAGATGTTCATAGATGGGAAACTTCCAGGACTTACCTAGAGAGTTGTCCTTGGCAAGACATGAAGTGACACTTTGCCTTTTGAGCCAGTGCAAAAGGAGAGCCTTGGTGTGCCTGCAGAAGGCTGTGGTACTGAATGGTTGCTACCCTGAGATGTCTTTGGGTAAAAAAGGTAAAGGGTAAAAAGAAAATTAGGTGGAGCTTAACCTTCTGTAGGTAGCACCTTAAATTTTGCCAAAGGTCAGTGGCATCTCATTTAGCTGCTACATCCTGAAAAGCATTAAAAGCATGTGTATAATCAATCCTCTGCATTAATAGATAAGATCATTGGTTTTGTTTGGTTGCTCTTGAGTACCAGTCACTGCCTAATATTGACCGTGCAGGAACCAGATCAAATCTGTTCTCAAGTCCCTGGGCAGAGCAGTCTCTTGTTTAACTCCAAATTCTGATGAGTGGGAAGAACATCATGAAGGTTTTCAAAGTTCCTGGCTTACATCGGGTCCAGCTCTTAGATTATGAAGCTGTAGGTTGGAGTAAATTGTGGAAGAGGTCTGCAAACCAGAAGTCTACTTTAAAAATAAAAAGCTAAAAAGCCATCATTAGAATGGGGAGCTGTCAGATATGAGACACTACAATTGCCTCGATTAATGGGTGAGCCTGGAGCATTTCTTAAACTGTTAGAAATATGGCTGGCTCTGGGTATGTACTGGTAGAGTAGGGAAAAATGGAGAAGTAAACCAGCAAAGGTTCTTTGTCCTCTGTATGTTTCCTGCTGGAGTGGCTCACCTTATGTCTGGAAACTGAAGTTGAATTAATAAAAAATGTGAAATGAACGTGCTCACAATATGTGTTAAAGCAGAGCCTGAGTTGTCTTATGCCACTATAGCTCCATGCCCTTAAAAGTAACCAGCACTTTGCTCCTGGATGTTCATGGGAAGGTCCATTCCCGGGCAGCTGAAATATTTTACCATTTCATATTTTTTGTTATTTGCCTCTCTGTTCTTCATGTGCTCTGGTCATGGATGTATGACAAACTGGGAGCACATATGAGCCCATTCAGAGTTAGAACTGCTGTGTAAAAGTAGCCAAGGCAGGTGTTTTTGGTAGGAACAGCAACTATAGGCAAAGCATTGCCAAGCACTGCTCTTTCCTGGCTCCTCAGGAAGTCACTGAGGTGGCTGGGAGGGACTTGTTTGAGAGAAGAAAGCAGACCTGGATATGAGTGTGTTAAGCATGAGCATCCAGCTTGAGCAATGCAGCCCTGCATGACAACTGGGAAGTTTCCACAGTGCAGCATTTTGTTCATATTGTTTAAGGATGTAATGTATAAGTTACTTTCATCCTTTGAAGTTTATCAAGCATAAAAACTAAAAGCTTTCCAGAGAAGAGGAAAATTCAACCCCAGGCTTTGTTAGAATAACAATCATTTCAGGGAATGTCAAATTTAAACTTGGCTCTGTATGTGGAAGGGCACAGGGCACAGCTCTACTAATTGCCAAGCAGTTCTGGTCCATTGCAGAGGCAGAGTTGGATAAAGCTGGGCAAATGTTTGTGTAAATTCTAAGCAGCCCAGAGGAGAGAGACCAAAACTGATCTGGTGTTTTCAGAGGGATTCCCTCTTCCCCCTAAAGATGCTTGTGTTCACTGATGTTCATACTTGAGTATCAATTCTCAGTCAGGTCATAGTAAGTGAGACCCTAAGGTTATAATTTTCGAGACCCTAAGGTTATCATTTTCCTTTTGAGAATGGAGACCATGCTGCTCAGTCACCTGGGGATGTTTAGAAACAGGACTTGCAGTAGTCCTCTTGCCCACTAATCCTTTGCTTTCATTTGTAGCTTCTGCACAGCAGCAGTTTACTGAGCCAAAGCATCAGGTCCTGGCCTGCAGCCTTGCAGGCCAGCCAGGCTGTGCTTGCCAGAGGGACAGAGCACAGACCTGAGCTTGGCTTTTGTGCTGCTTCATTCCCCCAGCCTCTCTGAGGCTGCCAGAGACTTGATTTAACATAAAGCCACTTGCAGCAGTCCTCAGTGGACCTGTAGTTCTTGGGAGCTACCAGCAGGCAAGGGCTGTCTGGCCATGCCTCTGTCTTTTGCCTGTCCTGAGGACTGCTGGAATAGGTGTGGGAGGTGGGACCAGAGGTAGCTTCCCATTCAGGCATTCCTCCACAGCAGTGTACTTGGTTCAACTCTTTCTTGACCTTTCAGGTTGCAGAAGGAGCATCCACTGATGTTTCCAAGAAGTGGTATTCTTTATGGCTCATTAGGACTCCAGTTCTTCAATCCCTGTATCAATAATAATAATTAGAAGTGTGGGTAGGCTGGGGAAGAGACAGCATAAGAACTTAAACAAAACAGATTTTAAATAAACCTTATCCTCTGATGAGTGTTGGGTCTGTATTTAAAAAATTTATTTGTACAGACTTTAACCTGGAATGTGCCTGTGGTCTTAGGGGTCTTAAGGGTTGGTTACAGAAGACGGGATAAAATTAGCAAATGCAGTCAGTCTGTTTTGCTTTATAAAAGTTTTAAGATAAAAGTCTTGGTTTGGTGTTTTTTTGTCAAGTGTATATAGGTGCAAACTATGTACAGGTACTAGCAGTGACTTGGAGGTGCTGACATTTTTTCAGAACTGTACAAACAATAAGCTTGGAGAAATTGTAACGTTACCAAACTATAAGTCTCCAGCCCCGCATTTGGTTTCAGAGAATAATTTCTGCAAAGGAAGGATTTTCCTTTTTTATTGAGCAAAAAAGAAACACCTCTTACCATGTAATATTTAATGATGGCAACTATCTCCTCCTGTTTAGATTAAAATTACAGGCCTCAGATTGCAAGTTGTAATATTTGTTTTCTTCCGATTGCTGCCTTTAGCTCCTCAGTAAATGCCATTGACTGCTCTGTGGGTAACTCCAAAGAAGCCTCCGGGGCTGAATATGTTAAAATCCAGATCATTCCACAGAAAATGACAAAATTCTCCCCAAATTGCTCCCACAATTTTCTACTGGTCTTCTTTATGAGCTGCAGGGAAAGAAGGGTGATCTCTTGTGCTTGTCCTATTCCTGTTTTTCTTCTTGGTTTAAATATAACAGAATATATAAAATAACGAAGTGATATTTAGAAGCAATTCTTTTGCCAGGTCTTTCCATCTGTTATTCTGTATAATCCTAATTTCTGTACAAAAAACCAGAACCATGGTATGCAACTCAATATGTTACAAGCTGTTTATTTTCATTAGCGTGGTCCAATAAAGTACATAGTTCAAATATTAACATTGGAGTATGTTAAGATTTCATTACTATTTGATCTATATATTTTCCTGACATAAATGGATAAAAATAAACAGCTTGTAACACAGCGTTACAGGCTATGCTTTTGTGGATTTACAGAATTCTGTGGTGGATTTGGTTTTTGCAGCAGATTTATTTTCTCTAATTCAGTTAAAATAACTATGTAATCATTATTTGCTGAGTATGGTTCAAGCTTCATTTTCATAATTCACCGTGGGATTTGTCTGCATAACTTCTGATGGTTAATGACCCTATATTGATTGAGATTCTCTTCTGTGAGTCTATTGCTTTTGACTTGATAATGAATCAGTCAGATCACTCCATTTTAGAGAGAAAGAAAATAGACATAGTGTTAACTTAGAGAAAAGAAAAAAAAGACATCCAAAGATCTGTGCACTCTATATATTCTGTAGGAGCTTTTATAGTGCTTGTAGTACATGCTGTTCTGAAAGTGTCACACATGCATTTGTTGTTGTGAACTCAAACGCTGTAGAATCTGTAAAGATGCAAGATTAAATTTTCCATTGCCATTTTTACAGATAACAGCACGTCGACAATGGAAACATATTTATGATGAATTAGGTGGTAACCCTGGAAGCACAAGTGCTGCTACATGTACTCGCAGACATTATGAAAGGTAAGATAACAAATCTGAAATGCTTGTTTAATAATGAAGAAGTTAATTTGGACAGCCTTCAAAGCGTTTTTATAAAGAACTGGAGAAAGAGAAAGAAAGAGGCTTCTTAAAGATATAGTAAATATTCTCCTGACATTTTAGTCAGATAATCCATTGTAATTTAAACCAGAGTGTATGTCTCTAGTGAATAAATAAATAAAACAAGCATCTGATTTTTCTTTGGTACATATTATAAATTTTTACAAAAGCTTTCTGGTTAAAGAAGCTGAAAAATTGAGCAAAACATCCTCAAGGAAAAATAAGAAACAACAGCTAATTGATGCAAACACTTGTCTTCTGTAATTTTTCAGGAACACCAATTAAGCAAATTGCGGTTGTGATCAAAATAATGGGGTGGCCCACAATGCAGGGTGCTGTTAGTGTTGTAGCTCATGCAGAGCATTGCATTCCTCTTCTTCATTGCATTCCTTCCCTCTTCCTTGCCTGCGAGCTGCTGCCAAACACTCCTTCTCTGCAGCCATTGTTGCTGGTCAAAACTGTTGATTTCTTATTCTTCCCATGTAGATAATAACTTCCAGGGCTTCTGAAGCCAGCACGCATTGAATAAAATACTGGAGCTGGAATGTTGTTTTGGTTTGGTATGGTTTTCGGCACAACCATCTATTTTTTTTTTCCTCTCTTTTTTTTTTTTTTTTTTTTTTTTTTTTTTTTCCCCCAAGCATATGTTCATATAAGCTCTGCAATTTCAGGCTCAGCTGTAGAAAGTACAATCTCTTTGTTTCTGGGCATAAAAATGTTACTTTGCTGGGCTCAGGAAGATATTGTACTTGCTTGTACACAAGGCAGTGCAGCAAAGCAGTACTCAGCAGTCAGGTTTTCACCTTCTTTTAGTGCTTTAAACATTGGCCATTCCAAGGGAGACGCTGCCCTTCTTATGGAGGGGGAGGTTGAGCATCCTTATGTACAGGGGACATCTCCAACATAAGGACTTGGGTGCACAAAGATGTTTCATATAATGCCACTACAACAGTGGTAGAAGCTTTCTGGAGATAGAGACAAGCAGCAGAGCAAATTGAGCAAGTTGCTGTGCGTGTTATATGGGGGTTTTCCCTGTCTTGGCTTTGTGGATAAATGTTACAGATTGGTTTAACTGACCCATCAGATTGTGGGTATTTGGGTGTTTGGCTCTTCCCCTCCACCACAACAGCCCTGACAGTCTCAGGGCTTCCTCTTGCACCCAAGCCAGCTGATGGGTTTCAAACTGGCAGCCACAGCAGGTATGCATTGTAAGTTGTTTATTTGACAGAGGAGACCCAGGCAGCCATGAGAACTGGGTCTCTGCAGGTTTAGGCTGCAGAGGGAGCAAGTGTTGTTCGGCTGTGTCTTGAAATCCTAGAGTCACCGAGAGAGCACATCTCTTTTTAAAATTAGAGTCAAAAATGAGTCAATCACAAATATTTCATGCACCCTTGTCTGTTTCTTCTGCTTTAATGATGGTGGGGTTTGTGTTTACATGGAAAACCCTTGAATTGCACTCCTTTTTGAAGTGTAAAGACTCATCCATGTGACTTACTCAGCAGTTACTCAGGGGTATGCTATAAAGTGCCAAAAAGCCCGTTGTGCTCACTAGAAAACCTGAGCAGACTTACAATGCCTTCAAAACTTAGAAGCCTTTCCAGGATACCCAAAAGCAATTCTCATTGCCTTGAGCCACTCTGAGGAAAGAGTCTTTTACTTTATGGTTACGTTGGTCTTAGTACACCAAAGAGCTCAAATCCAAGTTCTTGGATGCCAGTCTGTTGCGTGGTTCTGGGTTAGATCTGATATGAAGCAGCACCTATTTTCCAGCTCTCTGGCAGGCTACCAAAAGAATAAAAGTCGTCTAGGATTTTTAGGTTAGCCCTGGGCTTACCTAAAATATGCTTTACCAAATCTGGTCTTAAAAAGACCAAAAGACTTATACAAAAAAAACCTCAGCAACTGGTCCAATCTCTAGATTTCTAGTGTTTAACACTTTTTTCCACCACAGGAAAGCTGTATTAAGCCTCAGACTCAGAAAAAAAGTAAATGAAATTGTCATGGTTTGTTCCAGCTGGTAATTCTAACTACAGCACCTGTAAATGTAATGCTCATTTATAGCCATAGAGCTCAGATGACATTTAATCTAAAACTAGAACTTCAGTGCAGGAATACACATTCATGATTCAGGACACACATACATTTTCTAACTTGAAGGTGAGCTATAAAGCTAAACTGGAAATTGAATTAAGCTGGGAAGTAAATGCTGAATAAGCCTCATTTTTCCTTTCTGAATCCCACTGGCCTTTCTTTGCTTACTGAAGACAGAATAGGCAGTTTCAGTTCCTTGACTTCAGTGTTCCTGCTGCTGTTTGGCTTAGCCTTGCCATTCACATCTACACCTAGATCTGATGGGCTCCATTTTGTGTTAACTAGCTTTCTTCCAAGATGACAAAGAAACTACTAGCTCATTGAACCATCTTTAATAAACCAGGCTGCTTAGGAGGAAGCAACCTTTCAGTGCCTTCCCTGGGATGCTGAGGACTGGAATGGCAGCCAAGTCCCATTGAGATGCTGCATCCCACATTCCTGTCCTCTCCTAGGTAGAGTTTCACACACCATTTAGAAGGGAAAAAATAAAATTAAGAAAAACTGAAAATCACCAAAACCAACAAGAATTTAAAAAGATATTTAAAATATTAAGCAAACAGGGAGAGGGCAGAATTGCCTCTCTCTAACAAGAAGAAATGTTGATTTTCTCAAAAGGTGCTTGCAGCCATTAAAAGGCCAGCATGTTGCTGCAGACCCATGGTACAAGGGATGGCAAAAACTCAAACAAAGGCTGTGGGAAATGCTTTGCTCTCCCCTCTCCACATTCCCCTGTTTGGATCAGGGCTTGTGGTGGTTGCTGTTGTGGTGCTGTAGGTGGGCAGAGTGCTTTAGTTGGTGCCATGATTATGGTAAAAGGGAAAGAAGCATTTTGTGCCTTATCAACTGATTCATTTCTCATGTAGGATGGTTTGTGTTTCCAGTAACTGGTTTCATTTTAAAATAGGGTGAGACTGCCACTGTTTCAGTAAGTGTTAGTTGTATATTAGTTAGACAACTTTTGTTTTATTAATGGGTATAATAATGAAAGTGCAGGTTGCTGAGTAGAAGCAATGGGTGTTTTTCTTTAAAGCGTAGCAGGCAACATAAAATGCCCATGAATGCATTATTGTCACTGTAGGCATGGCTGGTCTGAACCTGCCTCTGATTGGGTTATTCCAAATAGGCCCAAGCACTTCATAAAAATGTCTTTGTCAGTCTAGTTTTCCCTCCAAACCTATTCATCTCTGTCAGTTTTTAATATTAGTACCAGGCTCTTGGCTATAGTCCATTAGTACTGTACTCAATTGCTCATGTTACAGATGATTACCAATATAAAAAGCATTAATGTTTTCCCATCATGGGGTTGTTGCTCTGTGCATGACTCAGACTGTGGTGTTGTTTTGGTCATTATTTGTGCTTCTTTAAGGCACGTACCTTGCATGATCACAGAAAGCTAGAGTCATGTGTTTGGTGTTAGCTGATTCAGCCTGAAGCTTTCCTGTGAAACTTTCAGCCCTTGTCAGTACACTACATCTCTCTCTGTCTGATCAAGAAACCCTTAGAAACGGCTACTTTCCTGCGAAGCATTTTCCTCTGTGCTGCGTTAGCAGATGTGGTTTTTGTATGCAGGGTTTGAGGTTTCTTTCACTTTTACACAAAGCACATGATCAGCAGCTTTAACTTTCCAGCAGGAACTATAGGTTGTGTTTCTGCAGTGCTGGTGACGTTGCTGTTTGGGATTTTTCATAAATACTACACCACCTCCACTGAGGAAAAAAAACCAACAAACCCAAACCTAAAAAACCAAGTCTGCTATTCTGCTATTTTGCTAGGCATATAAAGTTCCCGATAAACTGCATTGAACAAAACAAAACTATAAGCAGTTGCCTGCTGGAGCCTTTTTCTACCTTCAGGTCCACCAGCAATTCATCTTTGGTGTGCTCCAAAGCAAGCCTTGCACACGAGCTGCGCACAAACACGCAAAGGCTGAGGAATTTTGGTGTGCAGTGACATGCAGTAACACTGCTCAGCTCACTGGTGGACAAATGTGTCTGTGTTCAAGGCATTGTAACAGGCAGGTAGATGGTGCAGCAGAGCTGTGGCCCTCCTGGCTTCTGGTTCCCCTGGGGAGTCTCCATCAAGGATGGACCCAGAGCATCCCATGGACCGTGCTCTTCAGCAAAGTGGCTCATACCCTAACTACTAGCACCCTGAAAACCAGCCAGTCCCAGTTAAATCCAGATGGAGGGGGGTTTATTCATGCTCTCTTCAAATTCAGGAGCTGTATGGGGAAGTATTCTGCAAAGCCCCAGTCAGCTGAGGCTTGAAGGGGAGCAGATAGGTGAGATGGGTCACTGCAGCAGAGAGTGGTTCTTCGTGACCCAGCAGAGTGGCTGTGACCATTCTTTGGACACAGACCCATGGAGGGTTTCCTTGTAGCTATGAGTGTGATCCCTGGGCACCTGCAGGAGCACCCTGACCATCTGGCCCTTAACAAGGGACTAAATACCAGGAAATACAGTGTCCTGTACAGTTCAGAGCCCATTCTGCTATTTTTCTATCTACATCACTCACATAAATACTATATATTTTCAGAAACACAAGGCAGGTCAAAAGAAGTCCCTTACATGGTTTCCCTTTAACAGCCGTACAGTCTCTCTGCCCTGAGGATATTGTGCAGTAATTCAATATGCAAGAGAGCCCCATGCTTCATGCAAATGCTGTTTGGTTTTGTTAAAGCATTCGGATAACTTTGGTAGCGTGTAAGCATTTCAGTGGAATTTTGTAGGAAATAGCAGCCAATCTTTTAGAGGGAACAGAAAACAGGCGGCTAGTATAGCATTTTCATGAAAATGCTTATGGTTATCTTTTAATATGCATTGTAATTAATAGAAGGTTTTGATTTACACTGTTAAGTGTGAAAACATCCTCAGGCAAAAATTAATCAAGTGTTATGTCATGCTGTAAACTACAGTTAGCTCTTTGTTTAACCCAAAAAGAAAACCTTGCCAAGAAGTATTTTTTTTCTGGTGGCATTAACTTGGTTGTTTTATTTTTGTCTTCACCCCACTTTCCTTTACCCCTCCCACTTCAGCTACTCCCAGACTCCCAGAAAACTTCACAAGTTGCAAATTGTCTCAATAGTTTTCCATCAAGCACAAACTTAAGGCCAAAGATAGATGAGGTGTCTCAATCCTCTCTGTCTTTTCCTGGGCTTTTGGTTTGGGTTGTTTTTTTTTCTTTTTGATAAATAACAAGAGGTTTCTACTTACAATTTTCTGCCCTTGGGGCTTTATCATTAAGATTAAATAACTGTACTCTCAAGCATACCACTGAACAAACATCTTTTCAATTATGTGAGTAACAGATGCTTTAACAAAGAAACTATTGAAAATTCAGAAAGCTTCCCCCCTCCCCAAAATTCAGAAAGTATCAGATGACAGAGGAATGTAATTGTTTACCATTAAAACAGACTTTAGCTGTCCTTTCAAAACATTTGAAAGCAGTTTTTTCCAAATTTCTTCAGGACTGGGTTTACAGCCTCAGAGACTTACTGCTCAGCACTGGAGTCAGCAGGAGTCTTTGGGTGCAAGAATACTGGACAGTTGGGCACTGCCCTCCAGTACCTGGAGTCAGATGATCCCTTCCCTTGCGGGGAGTTGTTTTCCAGCCACATTCTGCTTTCCACTTAGGAGTTTGTCCCAGGAGAATTGGAGGATGTTGTATGATAACCAGGTGGGTTATCACCCCATCAGAGGGAGTTTCCCAGGTGTGCCCACCATACATATGTGCATTGATGCTTACTGTGCAGTGAGCCCAATGCTCCTGGGGTCCTGGCACTCCTCACCACTGGGCTGGGTGCTTGTGGTTGGTCAACATCAGCCAGAAATGTGTCTTGCATGGTAATCTCATTTCATGGCATCCAGGAGTATGGACAGACTCTACACAAGGTGACCAGTCCCTCTTCCTTGCTGGGAAATGACCTTCTTCAGGAGGGTGCTGCTCAGTGGGAGATGTGCTACCCTGCTTTGCAGGAGCAGTGCCAGGGATTCTGTAAGATTCCCTGGGTCTGCTGGGAACCTTCAGCTTGTACACGACTGTAGGACTTTGCTACCATGGCAGGGGTTGCCTCTACTTTGTTCAGTTTTGTGCAATGGAGATGTGTCTCAGAGCTCCCAGAGAGGGTTGGCAGGATTTTGGAGTCCCTCCAGAAAACCTGTGCCCCACAGACAATGCAAAATGACATCTGTCAGCTTGTCCTGGGGACAGTCCTTGTCCTAGGGACTGAGGACTGCAGAGACCACAGGGACCTACCAAGCGAAATGCATGTTTGCCTGAAGATGCAGAAATGGTGACTGTGGCTTGCAGCCATTCGGGTAGAATGACCTGGGGAAGGTGCTGTGTCCCTGTCACCTTTCATTTGAATTTTTCCCATGTAATAAGATCTGCACCAAAGATGAAGGACTGGGCTTGCTCATCTCCCCCTGCTGCACCATAGGATTGAGAGTGCCAGAGTTTCCCTCACCTGGCTGTGCAGCTAAATCAACAGCTGTGTTTGTAATGTCACTAATTTCCAGTTTACTTAAAACAAAGTGTCTTTGAATTCTCTTACAGCAGTGCAGTTCCCACCTTTCAGCCATTCTCATTACCCACCAGCACTCCCAGTGGACTGTGAGGAAAGTTGTTGATGAAAGGATGAAAGAGCCATTTCTTTAAGGAAAAAAAGTTCTTTGGGAAGAAAATTGAACTCAAACATATTTTGTCTTTGCTGATAATATACATGCCAGCTTTGTACTTCAGACAAATGCAAATAATCCTATTGCTATTGTGTTTTGTATAAAAGCATTCAAGGCTTGCTTTCCTAACCCCAGGATTCTACAATGCAGTTTCAGAGAAATCAGGCTTGAGGAACACACTGCTTGGTTTCCTCAGCATGTTTTATATTCCCATTTCTCCACTGGGACTTTTTTGTCGCTGATGTCCAAGAGAGCTGCCTCCTGCTCCTGGCCGTGCCCACGAGGTGACTGCTGTTGAAGGTGGCTTGCTTTCTGTCCTTATGCTGACAAGATTTATCCCTTTTCAAAGATGCATCAGGGCAGAAAAGGCAATACTTCTCTTAGGATCAGAGCTCCTGTATTCATTCTGGTTCCTTAAAATAACTGAATATTTTACCACTGAGTTTCTAGGGAGCAAGAATTGGGTTTCTCTAAGTGAGGTTATCACTAGGGGCCCCTTTACACTGTGGGGACTGTAGATGGAGCTGCCCTGGACTGGTGGACACTTGTCCCAGCCTTGCACTCAGACCTTCTGGCTACAGGGGATGTGGAAAGCTCTGCCTGGCTCCTGTGAGGACTTCTTGAACTAGCTGGTTGCTCTGCTGAACCAGGCAGACTTGTTGTCTCATCCCCAGCTCCAGCAGTGCCTTCAGAGGCAGGAGCAGGATCTGCTGTGTGGTAATGTACCCAGGAAGGAAGTATTTTCCAAACTCCTACCAGTAAAGAGATTTATTGCTTGTCCCTTTTCAGTGTTTTTGAAACTCTAGGAGCTTAATGTTCTCATGATTTACATTAGCATCTAATCCTTGCGTAATCTCTCTAATCCCTTGGCCCCAAGATATCCATTGTCAGTGAGTTCCGTGGGTTAACTGGTTGCTGTATTCATTTGGTGAAACAAATTTAGATTTTTTTTCCATTACCATTGCAATCAACCTCCTTACCCTTCTGGCCAAGCATGGGAATGGGGCAGAATCTCCCAAGGAATGGGCTTTGGTATTTTAAGACCTTCCAAGATTATTCTGTTTTGCCTTGGGCTTGGAGCCCTTGAGAAAGCAAGATGATGTCAGTGAGAGTCATGCTGGAATATTTTATTCTGCCAGAAAGAAAACAAAAATAAACACTGAAACAAGCAATATAAAAAAAATATTGTAGGGGTTGTGCTTAGCTCCCT
This sequence comes from Calypte anna, assembly GCF_003957555.1. Lineage (NCBI taxonomy): Eukaryota > Metazoa > Chordata > Aves > Apodiformes > Trochilidae > Calypte > Calypte anna. The sequence continues at coordinate 10,247,201 of NC_044252.1, forward strand.
CCTTCACCCTATGTGTCCTGGGCATATGGTTCCTCTCAGGCCTGAGAGCTCCGTCATATCCATACACAGTGGGGAGAATTAAGGAGGAAACTGGCAACCTTAGCATTTAATTTCCTTCCTCTTTCTGGGCTGGTCAGATCCTTTGCATTATTGTAACTACTTTTTTTTTTATCATGTCTATAAATAGATGTGCTCTCATCTGTCCCATGAAGCAGAATTGGGCCAAAAAAGTCATTCATTCTGCATAATCAATAGATGAAAATGTAGTGGTTGCTGGCTCAGATGAGATCTTGTATTGTTAGTTCTGGAGCTTGGAAAAAATGTTGACTAATAAAGATTAAGGGCTTTTTTCTTTTTTATGAAATGCTAATGATGAAGACATGTTTGATATACTGTGAAATACATTTCTCTAATGTGAAGTTTCTGCTTCTTGTTGGGAAAGAGATTCAGTCCCCGGAGGATTTTAGAATTTGTAAATATAAAATTATCTGCTTCAGTGTTTTTAAAAAAATGGCTGGCAGAAAGCCAGATTACTTACATTACTGTAATAGATTTGCTGACCTCTGACATCTGCTGCAGAGAAGTACATTGAATTTTTCATAATATCAGATGATGCAGATCTAAAAACTCAGTATACTCTGCACCATTATTTAATTCAGGACTTAGTAAAGCAAAATCTTTTTCTGAGTAGCAGTTTATACGTGATTAAACTTAATATTGCCGATTGTAATAAATCAGGATTAGTATAGTACTGATTTGTTAATCTAACTTGTATTGATTTTGAGTTGTCTTTATTTAAACAAAAAAAAAAAAAAAAAAGAAAAATCTGGCTTTTCACAGTGACTGAATTTAATAAGAAGCCCTGTGATAGCAAAGACTCCCCTACTGTTTCTGCTCTTGGCTGGAAAATGTTATTCTTATATTATTCCAGGAAAGGAAAAAAAAACCTCATGCTGCTAAAAATCTGCTGCCTGTGGAAAGATTTTTTAAAACAGTAGTGCCTACATATTCTATTTATGTTAATTGACTTATAAATAATACATTTTATTAATCTTAATATTGGAATCTTGATCACGATAAAGACCCTTTTATTTGGTCTGCTCGCAGGCTTTACAAGTAAATATTCTTTAGACCACAAAATATTCCTCCCCTTTTCCTTTTTTATGAATACTTTGATACTTCCCCCCTGCTGCGAAATACAGCCACAGTTCAAAGCGACTGAAAACATGGCTGTTGTTTTCCAAGTGAGAGACATTCAAGGGATTCGTCTCAGTTTGGGGTTTGGGATTTGGTTTTTTTTTTAAATCTTTACCACTCCTTGCACAAAGGTTGATTAAATCTTACCTGGGCTGTAAATATTTGACAAAAAAAAAAATTAAAAAAAAAATAATAAAACAAATCTTCTGTTGGTTTCAGACATGTCACATTCTGCTAAACTATTTGGCTAACAGCAGATCGCATTCTTGCTGCGTTGGGCAATATTGACCTTAAATTGGCTAAGCCAGCTGCTTACATGTTCCGAGAGCTGTATTAGCTTTATTACTTCTGTGCTATAAAAGCTTCTAATAATCAAATGATAAGATCATATCCTGTGGGTAATTGTCTTGTACCGTGACAGGATAACTGAAAAAACATACAGAGAAAATTGCAACTGACGGAAATCTCGATGTGAAGTGTCAGTTGTTGGCGTTGCTCGACTCGATGCTGCTCCCCAGGTCTCACAACCCCTGTTCCTCCCCAGCTTCTCTCCTGCTGCCCCCCGTGGTCCCCAAAATCCCCCAAAATCAGTGGTGGCAAGGAACAGCAGCCAGACGGACGTTGTTTTGAATGAGGAGGGGAAAATCCTAGAACAAGCCATCCTTGTGTTTTGAGTCAGTTTTACCTTAGTCATGCTGCCTCCCCGATACACGAAACATTTAATTCCAGATTTCCTGCCGCTGGCTCCGGGCCTTTGACCGGCTATGTGAAATGTATTTTTACTGCTGTCGGCCTGCCAACTGCTGAGCTCAGTGAAAAATAACTAAAATGAAAACCTTGTACTCCCACATGAACCCTTAAGATCAGAAAAGGAAATTTAAGCCACGGTTACTAATTAGCACCAACGCTAATGAGTTCTAGTGAGGTGAAGGAGGAGGAGGAGTTTGCACCCAGCGTTCCCCTACAAGCCAGGGTGGAAAGCACGCCAGCCATGGGTGATCTTGTCAGCCCAGGGCTTGCTCCTGTCCCACAGCATCTTCCACAGACAGCCCCACTTGTGGGCCAGGAGCGTGGCAGCCTCCCGTGGGGTGCGGGACAACGTCTGAATCCTTTATGGGTGGAAGACGTCGGTAGTTAATGGGCAACTCGTTCCCATGGAAACAAAACAAAGTCAAACACTCCCCTTGCAGTGCTAACAATTATTGTAATAAAATGTGTTTTTATTAAAAGCGATTTTAAATATTTAACACATGGCAGAGCGGCCTTGACACTGCCCTGTGTGAAACCCAACCTCGCTTCTAATGAAGGCCAAAGCGCTTTGTGCAGCGTGGGGAGGAATTCAATGTTTTCACCAATATTTGCACTTTGCAAATGAAATGTAGCAGCCTCAAGTATGAACAGGATTTTTTTTTCTTATTCTGCTTAGTTATGCTTTTTATTATATAAACATTAACTGTAATATTACAGTGGGAAGCAGGTATTTGGCAGCTATGCGTTATTTTGCTAAGTTTGCATAGAGGGAGCAGTTTCCAGTTTTAGCAGCTGTAACATGTTTAAACTCAGTTTGTAATGGGATCTGAAGATGAATATTCCCTGTGGGCTCTGCTTAGCTTCATTACTGGAGCCCTGCCAAATTCAGGGCTAGAAAGTATTATTCATGCCTCTTTGCACATATCATGTCAGAGCATGCTCAGTTAATGAATTTTGTTTCTAATATAGCATAAATTAGGTTTATATCTTAACATAATTTATGTTGTATTTTATTAAAATGTAAAATATTATGATCACGAGCAATCTAATTTCTACTCTCTTAAGCCCAAACTGTGTTTGAACATCTAAGTATGTAAATCAAAATTGCATGCTTAGAAACTGATTCTAGGATAACAAACGAATATCTGAACCAAAGAGGTTTCTGCCTTGGAGTCTTAGATTAAAGATAATTAGGGATTCCTAGTATTTAAACAGATTTATGTTGTTTATAAGCAAAGTACATTTTCTTCACAGAGTCAACTTGTCTTTTTTTTAAAAAACGAATTATGTTTGCTGTATTAAAGTTCATATTTTTAAAGTATGAGTCTTGTATTAATCCCACAGTGAGTCATTAATCATACCAAATGCATTATAAAAACTTTAATCACTGAAGTTGAAACTGAGATTGTAATGCAATCCATCCCCTTTAATTATATCAGTTATTTTTCCTTTCAGATCAAGAATTGCAAAGGGAAAACAGATACATTAACATTCAGTGTGTTTGATGCTTTCAGGGGAGGATATTTTTTTGTTTGCATTTCTCCCTTGCTTTTTTAAAACAATTTCTTGTACTTTGTGGAGGACAGTTCCACAGTGAAAAATTCCTTCACTTTTAATTCTTTTTTTCTCTCCTTCCTTGAAGAAGACTCATTGGGGAAGGCAGGGAGCACAGTGGCTGTATGGATGTGTTGCAGGGGTGTCGGGGCTGGTGCTGAGCACTGTGTGCTGTGACCATCACCATGGTCTCCTGCAGCCCAGATCACTCATCTTCTGGCCAGTTCCTGGCACTGCCCCCTGCACACAGGGGAACCACCAGCCTGGCAATTGTGTAGCTGTTACCAAGTTGGCTGTGGCTTTGTAGGTGTTTTCCTGGGTTTGCTGCATGCTGTTATGGGTAGAGAGGGAAATAACAATAAAGAGTTGATTTTTAAAATTTTTTTATTTTTTGTAAATCACTCTAAAATACCATGGCTCATATCCTCATCTGGTACAAATTGGTGTAGCCACATAAACCACTGGAGCATTACTGACAACTGATCCACTCCAACTCCACTGACTTTATGTCACATGGTAATCTTGCCAAATAAGATGATGTATCGGACTTGGATTTGTAGATGTAGAGTTTACAGTGTTGCTTTTATGCTTTGAAAGAAAATGGATTTATTAAGTGAACTGCTCATAGTAAATACATTTTATTCTTTGTGAGAATGGCAAAACCTGATCAATTATTTGTTCCTTAATCCCCTAGATTAATCCTGCCATATGAAAGATTTATTAAAGGAGAGGAAGATAAGCCACTGCCTCCAGTGAAACCTCGAAAACAGGATAACAGTTCCCAGGAGGGTGAAGCGAAAACAAAAGTGTCTGCAACAAAACGCATCAAAAATGAAAACCAAAAGATCAAGAAGGAAAAAGATAATGCACAGAAACCCCAGGATGCATCTGAGGTTGGTTGCTTTCCTACTTTTCAATTTTTCAATTAAAAATGTACAGGTTTAACCACGTGAAATCCAGTGATAAAATACATAACCTAAACAGGAGAATTCCAAACAGCTGAACTTTGAGTTTGCTCAGCAATGGAAATTCAGTTGCTGGGGTACTGTCTGAGTTGGGATTTTGCTGGGTTACAAACAGCAGCTGGTTAGCTCCATACTGCATTGCAGTGATGGCAGAAGACCAAGCACTGGATGTAACAAGTACCATTTCTGCTCATTGTATTATATAGTGGTCACCACTAAAAGATCAGCAGCTGCCAACAGGAAACCACACGACCACCACAGTTATTTCCTAATCTAAGTATAGGGTGCAGGAACCTCTAATACTGTTGATAATACTGTGGTAACTGTTGGACACAGCTGATTTTTATAATGGTAACCTCTGGATCAGCCCTTCTGTGCTCACAGATGTATGCACATCTGTCAAAACACACATCACTCCCCAGGATTTTTATTGTGTTATACTAAATTTCTCTTTGGACTAAAAGGTCAGATTTTAAGGGAACCACCTTCCATGCTCTAACTGAGTCTGGCTTCCCTCTCACGTGCCACAGATGGCTTCCAGCTGCAATAGGTTCCTGTTCTGTCACCTGCCTCACAGAGGCAGGCCATGGTTTCCACACAGAGCCACGTTATCTGCAGACAAAGAACAGACCTCATGGAAGAGGTTTTATGTTTACTGCCCTGGGTAAGGTGGATTGGTTTGTCTGCAAGTAAGGATAAATTTCTTGTGTTGTTAAATGGTGTAAAATCAACGGAATTTTTGTTCCGGTGTTACTGAAGTGCTTTCTGTTGCTCATCCTGCCCACTCTCCTGTGCCCTGCTTGTGCCCATTATGAAATAAGTGGTGAAGCTTCTCACACACAACCACCACCATTGCTTTTCCTTTCTCACTCTACCTGTGATCTGCCAGATCACAGCAGCCTTCAAGGTATGCTTCACTTGCAGTGAAAGTAAGTATTTAAAGAATATGGGAACACATGACGTGCCCAGCAGACAATGGAAGGCTGCTTCTTTGACTTCATTGCTGTCTGGCAGCTACATAAGTCCTGTTTCAAAACCAGTTTGGAAATTGGTATTGAGTCAGCTAACAGCAATCTCCCTCCTCACTATTAAAAAAAAAATGCAGGACCAGTAAACACAGATTCCTTTAAAAATTCGTGTACACAGTCTGAGATCAGATTTTTTTTACTTTCATGTCCCTCTATTTCTTTAAGTTGTGCTTACAAGGTCAATTTTGTCTTCCACCCAAGCCATAATTTGTGTTTTAAAATGCCTTGATCAACTGTACCTTTAAAGTAAGAGCACTCCACAGAGAGAGGAGGGGTTTTTTGTTTTCTCTAGCAAAGTAATTTTAAAGCAGGGAACCCTACTGGGGGAACAGCCCTCCACTTCTGATGAAGAATACATAGACAGTGTGCACAAACCTGCTTTCAGTCACTGGAAAGTTGCAACACAAATTGCCCAAAGCAAGAACATGCAAAGTCAAGGCTTGTGCTCCCTTTCCCTCTCATTCCTTCGTGTCTGGTTATTTATCGGGGGATCTGGCATGAGTAAAATACATTACACACCATCCATACCACTGCTGCTAAGCCCAACATAACAAGTCAGCAGCAGAATGTAAGCCTTGACTTAGAATTTCCTTGCTTTTGTTGTTCCCTATCTCAAACTTCCTGCTGCTTAAACTGCAGTTATTTTTGTGTGGTTTGCCGGAAGAGTTCTGAAGCTGTGCTTATTGGAAATGGAGGGAGCCAATGAGATGAGACAATAAGACTGTACAATTGCAGCAGTTTCCCATTGTAAAATGGTACCTTTTAAAGCAGAGTTAGTGTCTCCTCCCTGACTGGGATGGAAGATGTGTCTTGCCCCTGTTTAATCAGAGTGAGTGATTAAGAACCTCAGCCTTCACGCAGGTCACCGTATGGGTGGGTGGTCACATGAAGCCTGAGCAGCAAAGGGGCCTGCAGGAGTGGGAGCTTCCACCCTGGGTGGGTGCAGAGCTCATCTGTGCCCTGACATGGATAGGGCTTAATGCCCCAGGTGTGGCCCTTACAGGGCATGCAGAAAGGAGACATCCAGGTCCTTTGGGTTGGAACAAAATCCAAGTCTGCTGGAGCCAGGAAGAGGGTTGCATGTCCCTCTCACCCCAGCTGTCCCCCAGCAGAGGAACCCTGTGCCGGGCTCCACATTTGGGTGCAGTCCTCACCAGGGCAGAGCAGTCGTAGCATCACAGGTGGGCATGCAGCCTGGGCCCCAACCAAGTCACAGCTCCAGCCATTTCAGCACATGGCCCAGAGGCTGGCTGTAGCTGTGAGCTGTAGAAGAGCAACCAAGTTACAAATGTGCAACTGCGTGTTCAGCTCATGCACCATAAGAAGTATGCATGGAGGGAGTGTAATTCTAATTTATTGGGACTGTGTTTGCTTTTGTGTGCTTCACTGTTTTCCTGCTGTCACAATGGCATTGTCGATGTAACGAGATACCAGACAAAATGCTATTAGCCTTAGACTGCACATTTCCTCACAATAGCTGAAACTTCAATCAAAATGTTGCTTAACAGAAACAAAGAGCAGAATGTACAGTTATTAAATATGATTGCTCTCTTTTTTTCTCCTCCTTGCTTTGTTCATCTGTCTGGTATTTTTCTGTAATTTTATAAGCTCAAGAGACCAGCGATGGTACTTTGCGAAGGATTTAATGATGGTATTTGGCTGCAAAAGGCAGCCATGAGTTTAAAAAGAAGTTAGGATGACTAACAGACACTGTAACTAACAGGCCAACCAAACAGGCAGGAATATTTAAAAACAACTGTGAAGAAATAAGTCCTTGAGAGGGTTAGATTTTTTAGGACCTTCTCCAATCCCCCACTCCTGTGACAGACCATAAAGCAGCATTTAGGTAATAACTTTCTCGATGCATCTTATCTTTATAATGAAAAAAGAAAGAAAACAATAATAATAAAGGACTCACACAATGCTACTGTTTTATGATGGGCTTCTACCATGACCTGTCAGGGGAGAGTGACAGCAGTTGTGAAAAGGGCTGTCAGTCAGCTGGATCACAGATGGGACGCTCTGGCGACCTCCACAGGTCACAGTTCATCCGGCTACATAATGGGATGAATAGTGTGAATTGTGCACACAAGCTTTATTAATGGGGAAGCAGAAAGAGCTGTGGTCCCATTGACGATAACGCATAAAAGCCATGTTTGTAATAGCAGGCACACACACTTACTGAATGTTGACAACTTCATTTTAATCTGTTAATAAGAAAAATGTGTGTCCTAGTTAAGCTGGGGCAGTGATTTGCTGCCTACAATAGGGAATCCTGGTATGCCATTTCTATCATTTTCACACTTTAATGCAGATCTGGGTGTGAATGATCTCCTCTGTGATCACAGAATTTTTAAGATAGGTACACTGGAGAGTCTTTATGTAAGAAAAAACATGGGAATCGTGCTGTTTTCGTAGGTGAAGTTGGCTAGTGGGAGAAGTTTTTATAGCCTTATCATTTGTGTTATGAAGCCTACTCTCCTGGATTTGACTAATCTTAATTTTAAAATCATATAACCTCAGCATTTAGCTACCTGGTGGAGCCAGCAGTGCCTCTCATCACATTACAAACATCTGCTGTTTTAAAATGCTTGATTGAGACCCTGGCAGGGATGGTGCATTTCTTAATATTTCCAGGAGGTATGTTCTTTGTTTGAATCCCATACCTAGCATGAGAGCCTTCATGTTGCAGCAAGGTGACTGACAATTACTTCTCTAAAATTCACCAGTGGCACACTGTGTATGTTCTTCTGAACAGTCTGCTGAAATGCACTGGGTTCTTATTTCTGTCTGTTGAATCATTTTGTTAGGTTTCATCAGAACAAGAGAAGGATCAAGAATCAGCAGACCAGAAAAATTTCCCTGAACATCCTACAGTGGGAGAGACAAAGCAACCTGTGCAAGCCCCTCCATCTCTTTTACCAGAGACAGCTCGGCCACTGCCTCTGGAAAAGACAGACCTGGCAGAAAACAGCAGGAGCAGTGAGAAAGCCAAGGAGGAGTCTCAGCACTCATCCTCTCTCTCAGGGATATCCATGCCTCCAGAAGAAGATACTGTGCTGGATGCCACCGTCATGAAGCAATTACACTCCCCAGCAGATGCCCTGGAAGACACAAAGCCTGAACAAAGACTTCACAAAGCTTTTACTGACAGCTTAGAAAGTGAACCTCCAGAAATGCCCTTCACAGCTTTCCCGGTCCAGCTGCCTACTCAGAGTGACATGGAAGATGACAAATTGCCAGAGATGGCTGATTACATCGCAAACTGCACAGTGAAAGTTGACCAGCTGGGAAATGAAGATATCCACAATGCACTAAAGCAAACGCCCAAAGTCCTGGTGGTCCAGAACTTTGACATGTTCAAGGAGAAGGAACTGCCTGGGTCCATGAACGATGACTCCAGTTTTGGTTACACCCCACTGCTCTACTCAAAGGGTAATCCAGGCATCATGTCACCACTGGCAAAGAAAAAGCTGCTGTCACAGGTCAGTGGGGCAGCCCTGTCATGTAGCTATCCTTATGGTTCTCCTCCACCTTTGATCAGCAAAAAGAAACTGATCAGCAGAGATGAACTGTCCTCAAGTGTATCGCAAGGTCCCCATGCCCCTAATTCTGACCCCATAGCAGTTAATAGGCCCTCAGTCATACAACATGTACAGAGTTTTAAAACCAAGGAAGAAAGGAAATCAATTAATGATGTTTTTAAACATGACATGCTAAGTAAACCGGATCCTCAGCGCTGTGATTTTTCAAAACATCACCTCAGTTCTCTTGCCGAGTCATACGTACCGAAGACAGATATCCAGGACTGTAAAGATAAAATGAGTGAGAAAAGGGCACTGCAGCACTCCCATGTGCCCACTTTTTTGGCAGATTTTTATTCATCACCTCATCTGCACAGCCTTTACAGGCACACAGAACACCACCTTAATAATGAACAGACATCAAAGTACCTCCCCCGGGACATGTTCAGAGAGTCTGAAAATATTTCTACTTTTACTCAACACAAACACCAAGAAAAACTAAACTTAAATTATCGCCCATCTTTACATCAGCAAGAAAAAAAGGCAGCAGTGGAGGCCTCTTCAGATGATCAGCCAACAGATTTGAGTCTTCCAAAGAGCATACACAAACAGACTGCAAAGGCTCCGGGCTCTGGCCTCCCTCATTCATCCATGGCCCAGCAAGACAGCAGAGGTATCTCCCCGTTCCAGACTGCGAGCAGCCAGGCGGTGAGCCTAGACTGTAACCCCAAAGCTTGCCGAGTGTCCCCTATGGCCATGACAGTCCCGAAAAAACACAGCGAGTTGCTCCACAGGTCTGGGAAGCAACAGGCCCAGAGACTGGAGAATCTGAGGAAGATGGAAGGGATGGTGCATCCTATCATCAGCCGCAGAACTAGCCCTCAAAACGTGGGGGCTGCCCGGCCTTTGAAACGGAGCCTGGAGGATTTGGATAAAGTCATTTCTGAAAAAAAAATCCGAGCTGTCTCTCCTCTGCACTTACCAAAGGAGTCCCCGGCGAAAGACAAGCTCTCCGACCCAGAAGGGGAAGGCAGCAAGCAGGTGCACGGCCTCCATTCTGGCAGCATGCTGGAGAGCCACAAGTTTCCCCTTTCAGCCCCCATCTTCCCAGGCTTGTATCCAGGGAGCCTGTGCACAGGGCTGAACAATCGCCTCCCGCCTGGGTATTCTCATCCCCTGCAGTACTTGAAAAATCAGACCGTGCTCTCCCCACTAATGCAGCCTTTGGCTCTTCACTCCTTCATGGTGCAGAGACAATTCCTCACATCTCCTGCAAACTCTCAGCAACTGTACAGACACTTAGCTGCAGCAACACCTGTAGGAAGTTCCTACGGTGACCTTTTGCATAACAGCATTTATCCTTTAGCTGCTATAAACCCTCAAGCTGCGTTCCCACCTTCACAGCTGTCCTCTGTACATCCCAGCACAAAACTGTAAACCCCCTCGCTCACAAAAAAAGGTCTGAGGAGAAAAGTTAAGTTAGTGACATTCCTCCCCTGTGACAATGTCTCGCAGATTTAGCAATCTGTGTTTGTGTCAGCCGGGATGCAGTTGCTCTCTGCCTGGCAGAGTGCTTCTTTCAAGTTTGATGGAAACAGAACTGCTTCTTTAATTCTGGCTCCCACATCAGCCCCCTTGCCCCTTATCCCTGCCCATGCAAACAAACAAAACAAAACAAAACAAAAAAATCCAAAACAAAACAAAAAGACCCAAAAAAAAAAAAAAAAAAGAAAAAAAGAAAAAAGAAAAGAATAAAATGAGAAAGAAAAAACCCATTGGATTTTGCTTATGTGTTTTTTGAAAGGACTTGCATATGGTAAGAGCAAACGTTCAAAGGGAGCTGTGGAATTGCAGGCCCAGCCTGAGCTCACTGAAATCCTGGGTGAGGGCTGCACTTGCCTTTCACTGAGCCAAGGACCAGAGGCCGCGCATTGTTGCAGATGAGTCGAGGACTCGAGGTGAACCTGGAAAGGAGAAGCGGGCTGAGAATCCATACAATCAGTGGATGTGGTTTTTTGGGTAACTTTTCCTGACTTTTAAAGATTCAATCAATGCAATGTATAGTAAAAGGGCAATAGATTTTTCATTTTAACACTATTAGAACAGAAGGGTAAACACTGTTTAATTAGACTGTACATATCCACTTCGTAAACTACCAGTGTCACATTTGATCACAATAATTTATATAGTTCTGTTTGTCCAGTATATTCTGTGCTCTTTGTTTGTGGTTTTTTGTTTAGGGTTTTTTTTTGTTTGGTTGTTGTTTTTTTTTTAATTAAGCAGTATCAATTTATCTGCAACTTTTTTAAAAGGCTGTGGCTGTCCTGATTTTTTTTTTTAATGTGTTTGTAATTTTTCCAGTTTATGTTTTTAAGCAGCATTTTTGTTTAGTTTTTGTGATAATGTTTACTGTTTACAAACTGAAGCAACTGGTTCAGATTAATCTTAATGCTCATAAACGAACTGTAGGTGATGTTATGGTGCAAAGATGCAAACAAGGTTCCTTTCCCCACGGTCCACCCCTGCGAGGTGCTGAGCACCTCTTGCCCTCCTTTGGTTGTGATGACTCCTGCGCCGCTTCTCCCTTCCCGCCGAGCTTTGCTTTCCCATATCGTGGTCCGTGAATTTGTTGAGCGTTGTACTTGCCTTACCCAGGCTGTGAAACCCTCCTGCCTACCAGAGAAATGGTCTAGCAAACAAAGCCTCCCTGGCACAAGCTGCTGGATGGCAAAGGAGTCCAGAAAATGGATTTGTGGTTTGCAAGTGTGATGAGAATGTCAGAAATCAGGGCAGGCACCAGCCTTGCTTTGGATCAAAGGCTGATGGGGCCGGTGCCATGCAAGCAGCCAGGCTCAGTAGGATGGGTCAGGGGTTGTGTGCAGTGGTTGGGACAGTCCTTCCACGCCCCTACAGGGATCTCTGCCCCTCCCTGGGTGTTGTTTCACAAGGGGAAAACCCAGGTGTGGAGGGGCTGGGTTTTCCTTATGAGAGAGCTTCCCTATGGATGTATATTCATTCTGAAGGACATCAACACCATGCAGCTGAGCATAGACATTGGTAAAGCACAGTGTGACCTGGAGGCTTTTTTTACAATGTGAAAATTGGTTGTGATTCAAACCATCTCAGTTACTGTTCAAAGACAGCATAATCAATAGGAAAAAAAATGGAAACTACTAAGAAACACTTTGCATGCTAGGCATGTCATTAAATTTTCCCGTGATATGAAGCCAAATACAATATATAATGTATCATACTTAATATCCAAAGGTGGAAACCAGAATATACTCGTCTACTGTTAAAGATCCAGCTTCTTCAATTAAATATTCTATATTCCTGTGGTAAAACTATATTTAACTGATTGATAAACAGACTAGTAGAACATAGAACATGGATGTGCCAGTGCAGAAAATCCTGCTGCTCCACAAACTGTACAGGAAACAGAACCGCAGGCTCAGCTGGGCAGAGGCCGCAGTGTGGAGGACACCTCTAGTAAAGTTGCACTAGACCTGAATCACGTGAGAATCAGGGGTTTGGGGATGGGGAGAAACAGGGTCGGGGGAAGGGGAGAGAATACAAAAATCTACAGCAAACGCAGACTAAAGCTTGTCGTGTGTTTGGCGAAGGAAACGCTTCTCTTTCATGTTTCAGTTAAGTTGTGTGTCCCAGAGTTGTGCATTTGTTTATGCCAAGTGTCTGATTTCCCTTTTGGTTGCGTCCCGTTGGAGTTTGATGGTAGCCTTTCTGGAGCTGTGCTGAGGCAGCACAGGGATGGGGGGCAGGGAGAGGGGGGAAAGCTCCTTGCTGGCCCCACGAGGCAACTGGCTGCTGCTGGCTGGGGAAGCTCTTCATGTACTGGGCAAAATGTCAGGGAGAAGGAAGAGAAATGGTAGCATAAAACCTCAACAGAAGCAGTGCATTATTTGTTTAAAAACTCTTAGCAGAAATCTTGGATATCTTTCAAAAGACTATTGAATTCTCCATTGGCTGAAAAGTCTCTTTTTTTTTTCTTTTTTTTTTTTTTTCCTAACGTCTTAAATGGGGCTTTGTTTGCATTGTTTGAGTGCAGGGGGCCTTATTATTGAATGAAGTTGCACAAGCCTTTCTTTGTGCAATCAAACCATAGTTATTGGTAGGTTTGTAAAGGAAACTGTGGAATCTAATTGGCAATAGACTCATAAATCTATTTACCAGGAGCCAGTTCCAAGAAATGTTGCAATTCAAACGCACTGTGTCCAGGATTCATTAGGGATGCTAAAGGTTGTGAGATGCAAAGGAAAAGGCCCAGCAGCAAACAGCTCGCGTGTAGCTTCTGGCCACACGCTGAGCTGGACTTTGCAGAACGTGTGGGAAGAAGGGTCTGGCTCCCAGTAAAATCCCTCCCCCTTGCAAAGGTAGATGGGAACAATCCAGCATTTTGCAGCAGGTCTGGCTTGTCTACATGCTCTACTGACAGGAGATGTTTGCCCGGTGCCCAGGAGGCAGTTCTGTCCCAGCTGCCGGGATGGTACCGTGGCAGCCCCGGTGCAGGAGGCAAGAGCTGTGCTGTGCCCACTCGTTGTGCCCAGGGCTGCCACCTCTGGAGACCATTGCTGGGGTACCCCCACCTCTCCCCTGCCTGGTCCCTTTCTTTGTGGTGGCCAGTGAGGTCCCATCTGGCCCTTTTAGGCAATTGTTGTGATTTTAATGAGTGATGGGACTTGTACTGATGTGCGGTGGGTGGCATTGGCAGCGCTGCCGTGAGTGCATCCTGAGGTGTTTGCTGTAAACATGGTTGATACTTAACTCGTTCTCTTCCTCCTCCTCCTCCCCTCTTCCCCCAGCCCCACAGTTTTAAATATGTTCTAATAATGGCAGCATAATCTACTAGCTGTTTATACTTTTTTAACTTTCTTTTGTTGTAAATATTGTATACTTTTTGTGATTCAAGTTATGTAGCCTATATGCTCTGTAAGGTGATGATTTGTATATATAAAAATGGCCCAGTAATATTATATAGTTCCCCATTTAAAAGGTTATTGAGTAACCTTTGCGTTAGTTTAAACACTACCAGAAATAAAGCTGAGCCAACTATAAACACTCAATTTTTGTATGTTTTCCAAATTGTACTTATTAATGCTTTTGATACTGTATTATGTGCCAATAGTTTCCCAATCACATAGCAGGCAAAAGATATTTTGTACTTTTTGATCCACTGTAATATTTAATAAAAAATGTTACTATCTGTTCCCTTTTGTGTTTGATTAATAATTCTGTAGACAGCTCTTACCGCAATGGATTACATATTATCCTATCCGACCTTTCAGCTCTCTCATATTGGCTTTTCTAAAGAAAATATCTCCTCCTGCAAATGATTAGATTAAAGAAATGGAAGTTTGCAATTTCCTAAAAGAGGAAGAGACAAGATCTTCAGTCAGTGCCCCTCTATTTTTGTAGTGTGCTTCCACTGAAGTGTGGTCAGGCTGACTGTAGGAATAGCTTCCGAGAGGATAACATCTATGCTTAGCCAGTGTCTCCACTAGCAAATTGCTCCATTTGCATCTCAGAGCAGTATTTTTTTTCTGCCAGCTCTGCAGACTTGAGCTGGCATCTGCAAATTTCCCTCTCTTCTTCCCAGACCTTTCACAGCTTGGTCTATACCAGCACCAAGGGGTCAGGGTGCTGCAGTGTCCTTCCTTAGCTGGGCTGGGCACATCCCAATGAGTTTGTTGGGTGTCAGTGAACCCTCATGCACACACGAGTGATGGAGCTGAAGTGCCTGCACTAACATCACCCAAAAGCCTTCCAGGGGAGCAATCACCTCCTCAGGGCTCTGCTGCCCCAGCCATGGGCTTGGTGCAAGTACGTGGAAGGTCAGAGCTACACCCTGGAAGAGTTTTTTACCATATTATTGACTCTAAACCACATCTGGTTTTGAAAGCAGAATGTCTCGTGGTCTTAGCAAGAGATGAGGGGTGCTGTGCTGCTGCCTTGTTGCACCTGAGCTGTTCGTCTCTTTGGCACAGCTTCCAGCAGTGGGAAAGGGACAATTTTAGGGAGCTGAAGCAAGGCAGAGATACAAGATGGTGATGCTGACTGCAGTTCAGCCTCTTGGTTCCTGCTGTCTTGCCTTTCCTTACCTCCCAGCAGCCATTCGGGGCCATGCCTAACCATGTGGTGAAGCTGTCCTGTTGGGAATGGGGTCCTTCCTCTACCCCTCTGCCACACTGGTTCCTGGAGCTTTCAGAAATATTTTAGGAAAGTTTCTGCTGCTGGAGGAGCAGCTCCTGCACAGGCATCACCAGTAATCCTCATTGGCACTGTAATTGCTCTGGGAAACGCAGCGCTCACCCACAGGCTTTCCAGGAATAACAGACACCTTCAGCTCTTCCTGAAGCCAGAAAAGCAGAGCCTGTGTCTTTGCCTGCACCAGTTTGGGTGAGCTACCAACTAAGGTGCTATCAGAGCATATTGCATCTCTTGATGAAGAAGAAGGGTTGGATGGCCTCAAGGAGAGCAAAGAGTGGCCACCAAAACATATCACTGTGCCTTGTGTGCACCTGGACCTGTGACCACAAAGGTTTGCGGTTTTTTCTGCAGAAAGCTGTGCCCATGGCAGTGACCAGGGCCAAGGCAGCATCCCCTCAGTCCCCTCGCACAGGCATCTGCATTTGAGGCAGCACATCTCCTGCCAGCAGAGAGGGACTGCTGGATACAGCTTAATCTGTGTTTTCATTTAGCTTTTCAATTTATCCTTTATGGGATTAAATAAGAAGAGGTATTGGCGATGTTAAATGCTCCATCTAGTGTCTCACCTAGGAAATGGGCCCCCACAGTCTGGGGGAAGCCTGGGACTGGATGACCCATTTCGGGTGCTCAGTGCTCAGTGGCCTGGACCCTCCTTCCATGCACCAGCAGGGTGGGAAGGGTGGGGGCCTGGGGACAAATGTGTTCAAAACTGGCTTATACAAATTCATGAGGATTTGGGGGGGGCTGCAGCAACCCACCAGCTCAGATACAAATGCTGCTTTCAGGAGACCCAAAAAACCTGAGCAGCAGCAGTGGCAAGGACCTGCCAGCAGCCACCAGGGCAGGAGGTGCTGGGACGGGTGGCCGAGGGGCTTGTCCTCAGGAGCTGCACCCTGTGCTTCATCTCCCCCATCATCTCCAAGGAGCAAAAAAATCCCAGTCGCTCCCACATCCTCCTTGTCCTGCTGCTTTTTTTTTTTTTTTTCTTTTTGATGATGAATATAAAAGTGTTTCACTGTAGTGAAATGAGGCAACCAGGTGCCACTAATTAGCAGGTAGTGGGCATGAGCTTGTGTTAAGCCCACCTGTGCCTGATTAGGGTGGGCCCCAACTGCGCATGAGCAGGATTAGGGGGCCAATAAAAGGTGAGGCTTGAAGCACAGGCTCAGCTCATTCCTGAGCAAGCCAGCAGAGAAGTCAGCTGGATCTGGAGCAGTAGCACTGAGCCAGGCTAACCAGGGCAACAGACTCAGAGCACTCTTCGTGCACTTCTGCTGGAACACCTGTTGGACCTCAGAGCACGATGCCCTAAGAGAGGTTTGTCTTGCAACATTTCACGAAGTGCTGAACAGCTTGGATTCAAACCTTGCCCTACACCTCCTTGTCGCCCCCCCCCCAAGACCCCTCTGGGAGGGGAATCTTCTCACCCGGGGAAAGCAGGGAGTGGTGCCCAGTGCATGGATGGGGTCTTCTTTATAGATAAGTGAGGCAAAAAACACAGAACTTGCAATTTTTTTTTTCACTTTTTCTCTGAAAATTATTCAAGAAAAAAAAAAAATCCCCCACTGATGTCTGAGGCCATCCTGTCCCATGGAGTATGTACAGGAATGTGGTAGGGTGGTGGTGGGCTCCCTGCACCCCTGAATACCCCTCTGCTCCTCTGCCTCAGGCCCTGCCGCAAGGCCATGGCCATGTCCTGAGGTGATGCTGGAAGGCGACATGATGGATGCCATGTTGTGTGGTGTTGCCATGCCATGAGGCAGTGCCGTGAGAGAATGGCACGGTGTGAGGTGACGCTGTGGGGTGAGCGCAGTGCCATGAGGGAATGGTACGGTGTGAGGTGATGCTGTGGGGTGAGAGCAGTGCCGTGAGGGAATGGCAGACACGGTGTGAGGTGAGGGCAGTGCCGTGAGGAGGCACCATGCTGCTTAGGAGCTGCCATGCCGTGAGGTGGTACCGTGAGGTGATGCCGGACAGTGAGGTCACCTTGTGGGGTGAGGCATCGCTGTGAGGTAATTGCAGTCTCTAATACAATGACTGAAAGCCTCGCATCTTGCAGAAGGCAGTGAGAGACGCTCATTAGCCATTTTGGTGCCAAAACTGTTGAAGCAGACAGTTCGTGCACTCCAGGCGCTTGTGCCTGCAGCAAACTCCCCTCAGGGTGGGAGACACCAGGGAAGTGAACACAGGGCCCCATTTATTGGTGCCCACCATACCAGGGCTCAGGAGCTGCAGTGCTGGAAGGCAGTGCCGTGTACCCAGGGCCCTGCACCATGTCCCTCACACGAGGAAGCCACTAGGAGGACACTGTGGGGGCTGAGCTGTGTGAGTACCCCCGGGAGGGGGAAACAGGGACAGAGGTGGGGGCAGCCATGCCGGGCCCTCAGCACATACCTCAAGTGGGGGTAATGGGCACAGGGGAACCCCATGTCTCAGGGATGAAAGTATTGCATTTCTGTCAGACCGTGGGTGGTGGTGTGAATTAAACAATTTAGTTGAATTTACAGGTGGGGTTGATGTGTCTGAGGAGAGATGAAGTGAGTCTCTGCAAGGAGTGGTGCTGAGTGTTACTGATTGGTGAAGACTTCAACTCTTGTAATTTCATAGAACCAGCACAGGGTTTGGGTTGTAAGGGACCTTAACAGTCACCTAGTTCCAACCCCCCCACTGGGACCAGGTTGCTACAAGCCCCATCCAATCCTGGCCTTGAACACCTCCAGGGAAGGGACAGACACAGCTTCTCTGGGCAACCTGTTCCAGTGCCTCACCACCCTCACACTAAAGAATTTCTTCCACATGTCTACCCTAAATCCCTCTGACTGGGGCTCAGGGCCCTCAGCTGTGTGGGTTCATACCCAGTCAGCGGCTCCATCTGCTCCCCATGAGCAATGGGGAGGACACTGAGCTGCTTTCAAATGAGGCACATGTTGGGTGCCTGGTACCCCATGACAGAGCCCTGCACCCCCTGTCCTCCTTAGAGGGCACACAGCTTTCTCCTCCTCTCATAGAGCTTCCTTGGGTCTTTCTGGATATGTTTTTGTTTATAAGGTCCCCAAAAAGCAGCCACACAAAGCAAGCTCTCCCTCGTCTGCTCTCCTCAATGTCTGTGGAGCTCTCAAATGAGGAGTAAGGCCATTTGTTTCTAATTATATTTGGCAGCTGTTCAGAGAGTTTAGGACTAAAGCACACAAAATTTTTTGCTCCTGATTAAAGCACTTGACCTCATAAGCAAAAGGCAAAGATTTCAACACACACCAAGAAGTAGACTAGGAACAAACTGAAAAGACAATAAAAAACCAAACCCAACACCAACAGAAAACCTTTGCTTAGATATATAAAGTAATTCATTATGAAACAAAGGGTTTCAGCATATTTAGTGCATAACTTGAGCTTGCCTAGGGCTCAGCTAACCACCCAATTACTGCTTTCAAAGTAGAGGGCTCATACTCCATGCTCAAGCTCAATGGAGCCCATGTGCTCCATTGATTCCATGGCCCACACATTCCTGGGACCAATCTACTGCCTGCAGGAGGAAAGCATCTTTCATGGGATGGTACCAGCTCACCTGGCCCCTCATTGCCACACTGGCAAGACAGCTGGGACAGGGTTCAATGGCTGGAGGTATGTGAGTTGGTATCATCTCTTTTTTCTTCTGATATTCCCAGGCTGAAATACTTTCTGCCCATCAGAACAAGGATGCAACACCCCTGGTGCATAGTTTCAAGCAGTGGCTGCCACTGGGTGCCAGGAGCAACGAGGCAGATGCTCCTTCCTTCTTTCTACCCATTGGCACAGGGTGGCACAGCGTCCAGCTCCTGTATTTACTATTTTCCTCAGCTTTAAAAACAGCACAAAGATGTGTCACAACTGCAGAAGAGACAGCTGGCTCCCAACCAAGAGAAATAGCAGTGATCTTGATGGCACTCTTTAAAATAGCAAAGAAACCAGCTCAAACAGAAATTAACTACCCTGCGAAGTTCTGTGGTCCATAAAATACTTCCCCCGGCTCCATGGTTCTA
Source organism: Calypte anna (assembly GCF_003957555.1). NCBI lineage: Eukaryota > Metazoa > Chordata > Aves > Apodiformes > Trochilidae > Calypte > Calypte anna. The sequence goes on from NC_044252.1 coordinate 10,266,463, forward strand.
AATAACATGAAAGAAATACTTTCCATAAAAAGTAGTTAACTAGCATACAGATTTTTTTTAGTCGTAATTCTGAGACTCATGCCCAAACAAAATAGCTACACAAGCATTAAATTATACATTAAAGAAGGCTGATAAAGACAGTGAATTACAGAGCTACCATATAAGATTTCAGATATACAGATAGCAAGCATGATTAACATTTCTATTAAAGGTGACCTACAAAAGAGGAACAAAAAATGATCTGTGCCACTTCTGATTTCTTGCAATGCAGGAGGAAGTGAATGTGAAATGGCACCAGCCCAACTGCCATGGAGTCTCTCTGTCATCACCCCTGCCTGTCCTCTACCCCCAGAAAAATTAGTGAAGGAGGATTTCTTTTGGCTGGGACTGCAAATACCCAGGCTGATACTCTCTGGTTTAGCTGGGTAACTTCCTTGGAGGGCATAAAGTGGTCTCCATGCTGACCTGAAGCAGTGAAATGATGAATTTTAAGAATTTTTTTTTTTTCTCTTCATTTGATTGGGTGCCAGAGGTTTTACCATGTGAGCAAAGGTGGCAATGGGCAGAGCAGGTTGCAGTGGGACTGGGGGCTGCCTTCTGTTGGCCTGGCTCCTCATGGAGGGCTTATTCTGCATCTACCTGGCTCATGTCCTGGGAGTTCCCCAGTGCCTGTGAGGGTTAGTCCTGTGCTTCAGCTCTCCCTGGGTTGGGGGTACCAGTTATCTCACTCCTCCAGCTGCCTGCAGAGTTTCATAATGCCTGTGGGCAATATGAAATATATAATGATAAAAATGTATAGGGAAATATATTAAATATATTAAATATATATTTATAGAGATAAAATTGTATACTTTTATTATAAAATATATAATAAAATACATAATTATCTCTGAGACAGATGTTTCTCCATCCCTGGTGGTTGGGATTGGTTAGCAGGTTGTTTGGTTGCCATTGATTCCAAAATTTATGTGGAAGAGACTGAGGGACAAATGGAAATAACGCAGGCACATAAGCATAAGCAGCATGTCTGTAAGTGACCAAGCCTACAAAATGAGGGTGGCAAAGCTCTGCAATGTATTTGCTTTCTCCTGCAGCTGCTACTGTCCTGCCCAGATTCCCCCCCAGTAGCTCACAGCCTTTGACAAATTGTGGCTACATGGCACCTGAATTTCTGCTGGACAACACAGTCAATAGGAGTGGAAAGTATTGATTTATTTACAACACTAACATGAGCTGGGGGGGCTGCCATCCTGTGCTCATGCCATTTGGCTGTGAGGGACAAATAATTTTCTACCTGTCTCATTAGCCAAGAAGTGAGACCAATACAAAATCATGTCCAAAAGAGGATTTCTGGTAACATCTAAACCACTGAGTACACAGCATTTGCCATGAGGGCAATGAGGTTAAGGCGGCCACTGATATTTTTGCACTGTGGTGGCTTTGCAATGCAGAGAATTTGGGCTTTAAACTTTAGGTTATTAATATACATTGACTGCAGATTTCCAACTGTAGCCCGTTCATCTGTACCATTAGTATCTGCTTTGTGATGAGTAGAGCATTTCATGTACTGTTAATGTCTGTTTTCATCAGAATTTCCTAAATTCTTTTATTTCCAGGTTTTCATCACAATCCCCCATATAATTCTAGTGCCTAGAAGGGCTCCTGGGAGGCTGGGCTCAATTGCTGCTCTTTAAAAGTATGTTTCTCTTTCCACAATTGTTCTAAAAAGTGAAGGCTGTGAAGGCCTTGGTCTAAGAGCAGCAAGCAGATGGGCAGTCTGCCCATTGGATTAGATCATGCCAGAGTATGGGAGGACACGGGGCAGGGGCAGGGTTCTCCAGGCAGTACCTAGCAGCGAGGTCCTGGGAGGTGGATGGGCCCAGCTGTGGGAGCATTGGGAGGACCAGCAGTGCTTGTATTGGCTGGGGGTTGACCTGGGAGCCAGCTGACCAGAGGGTGGCTGTGTGGGCCACTTGGCAGCCTGCCTGAAACAAGGGCAAGAGACCCTTTGGGAAGTATTTTGTCAAACATTTCATCTTTTAATGCTTAGAAAAGTAGACCCCAACAGCAAAACCAAAAAAGGCTGCTGAAGCATGCTGTGGCTGAGCATCCATCTGCTTTGCCATGGTGGACGACTTGTCTTAGGATAGCAGCTGTACAGTTCTTTTTTCATCTACTGTAGCTTTGAATCAGGCAAAGCAGATCTTTCATTCAGCCACATTTCTGTCTGCTATGAAAGAGAGAAGCCAGTGCTGCTCCCCCAAGGGATGGAGAAGAGTGGGTTTCCTTTTCCCACCTGGAGCTCAACCAAATACTGCCCAATATTTGATACAAAATACATAAAAAATAAATAAAGCCTGACAACAACTCACAACATTATGAGTTCACCTTGGTGAGATTGCCAAATCCATTTCAGTGTGGACAGGTTTCTGACTCAAATCTGCTCTCCAGTAAGGCTGCTGCTTCTGGGCCTCTTCCAAACTTTTACAAAACACCTTGACAGAAGGCAGAAAAGAAGGGTCAGAACTGACTGTCCTCTGAAGCAAGTTACTGTCAAAGGAAGGTTTGTAATTTTTCACAGACAAACCTCTCTCCTCAGAGCAGGCAGACTGGTACCTGTTGCTGTGAGAGTGTCTGGAGCAGCTTTGCTCTGTGGAGCAGGTATGGCCAAGGGCTGCATGCTGCCTGCTCTGCCCCACACCCTGCCCTGGGGTCCAGCCCTGAGCCCTCTCTGTAAGGTGCCCTTCAGTGACCAAGAAGCACAGCAGAACTGAATAAGTTTCATTAAGTAGGCAGTGGAGCTCCTGCTTGAGCTAATTATGCAGCCCCTGAACACAAGCTGTCTTTGCATGCTGTGGTGGCTGTGCTGCTTCTGCCCAGGCTGGGTGCCCTGAAGGGCCATAGCTACCACTATGTGCCAGATCATTTGGAGCTGACCATGCTGCAAACCCCAGCACTTTGGAGGACTTGAGGTGGGACCTTCATCTGTGAAGGCTGAAACTTGGATATTATCTCTGCCTCTCTCTTCCAATTATAACCAACACTCCTGTCAATTATCATGCAGCATGTCACCTGTGAGACTTTCTGTGATGTACCCTGAACAAACATGAAGTTATAAGTCTATAGTTCTGTGTAATGACTCAACTTATCCCAGCTTGTACCATCCAAGGTAGCCTGATGTTAACACCCTTCTCCGCCCACAGTGACAGAGGGAGGTTGGTGCTGAAGGGACTGGAGGGGTTCAGAGCTACTAGAAGAAAAATGCTCAACTCCTACTACTTCTGTCATGGAGAGTGGAGAGATATTAATCAAGTTCAGTATTACATATGAAGACAGCTCACTGCAAATGTCTCACAGCTGAGCCAGGCACTTTTCCTCTGCTGGTCTCTTTCCAGAAAAAAATGACCTGCTGAAAGTATATGTGCTTCAATGATTTCTAATTTCAAGCAGCTCAGAGGTACCCTTGGTGTAGTTTGGCTTCTGCCAACTGCTGCTGGAGCATGGGAAGGCTGATGGACACAGCCATGGCACGAAACCTGACCACAGGTTCCTTGGCTTCCATCAGGGCTGTGGAGGGGATGTAAGGAAAACAAGTGCCTGACAAAGCTCCCCAGGGCTCCAGTGAGTGCTGCTGAATGCGAGCTGGTTAACCTTCCTGGGGAAATTGGATTTATCCAACTACTGTGCTTTGTGGCACCGAGAAGAAGCAGATTTCACCGTAGTGCCCTGGAGCCTCTCCCCTCTCCAGCTGCCTCCATGCCCGGAGCTGCTGTCTCCCACCATCCCCCCAAGGTGCGCTGCAGGCAGCACTGCCCGTCACAGCCAAACCCCTTCCAGCTCCTTCCCAATCCCCCGGGCGGGCTTTGTCTTTTCCTTAAAGGGTGTGAGCAGCCCTGGAGCAGGGAGCCTGCGGTGCAGAGGGAAGCACAGACCCGTCTCTCCTCAACCATCCATGTGCAGGGCGCTGCAACTTCTGCAACCCTGCTCTGAATGAGCGTTAGGAATTCAGGGAATTTGCATAAGTCTTGATCATTTCACTCTCGTTGAGGGCTTTTATAATTCTTTTTTTAATTTTGTTTGCTTCCCCCCCTCCCCCCCTCCCCCCCCCCCCCCCCCCCCCCCCCCCCCCCCCCCCATTAATCATTCTCTTGCTGAAGTTTCCTCTCTCCAGCAAGGGAGAATTAAAAAGCTCTGCTTGGCAGAGTGGCTGAACTGCACCAGCTGCATACTAACGAGGCCAAGGACAGCTCTCCAGCAATGCCTGGGCAAAGAAGGGATGCAGCCACTCCATCCAGCAAGTAGCCTTCAAGGAAAGTCTGGATGCTCTTCATGACCAATGCAGATATCCGAAGGAGAAACCTGGTGCTAAGTTTTGTCTCACCAGATTGGGATAGCATTAAGAGCATCATTACATCTGGCCACCTACATCAGGCTTCAGCTGCTGGAGTCCTGCATTTAGCCCCATTTTTGTTTGTATGATGTACCCTTTGGCTAACCTGCTCTCTTTTGAAAGGTCTGGTACTTGGTAACACTCTCTAAGGTAATCACTGTCCTTAGATACTGCAGCAGGAAAAGCAGAGGTGGGAGCAAGAGGAGCAGGGAAATCAGGTAGTCCTGCTGGGACATGGGGAGCCAGCCAAGAAAGAGAAAAGTAGGACAGGCCCCAAAGTGAGGAACAGAGGAGATTGGGCTGGAGTGGTGCTGGAGCAAAGCCATGAGGTGAAGCTGTCAGCGTGCCACCAAAGCACAGTGGTTTTGCTTCAAATGGGTAATTTGTGCTGTTGTATCTGAAACTACTACATTCATGAATCTCAACTTTCATTGTAAAATAGCCTTGGAAAAGAGAAAAAAATGCCCCTACAGTGTGACCTACTGGCTTGAATAGCCAAAATATCTAGTTCAAATAATATTCCATTATAATATTTCATTTTTTTTTTTAAAGCTAACTGCCTCAGTGTTTCAATCCAGGGTTAGCAAAGAGGAATATTCTTAGCAAAGAGCTGTACTTACAAACTTGCTTTACTAGTATATGTGTGGGAGCCTGTAGACTAGCTCAAAGACTTCAGATAAGCATCAAGACAGTCCCACAGGACCCCAGAGCCATTGTCACTCCCTGAAGGTGCAGTTTTGGGCTAAAACCAGCAGTGACCCTGTAGCCTCTGACCATGAGGCATGTGACTGGTGAAGTGGCTTTGACCTGTCCATTGCCCCAGCATTAGGTGCCTTATTTTCTTTTAAATACCAGTTAGGTGGTTAATTAGCTGAAGTTTGCATGCTGAAGTCTTGTTTTTCATATGTGACTTAGTAATTAAAACACCTCATTTGCTATTACATAATGTAAGGACTAGCTACATGATTTTAAAAGAACAGTCAAATTTGACAGACAGTTTAGAGTAATTTCATTTTACATTGGAGCTTAATGCTAAGAGAGTGCACAGAAAGCAGAAGGCAGCTGCCGGGAATAGTTTGAAATTAGCGTGTGGTAACCAACATCTATTATTATTGTATTACTGCTTGTAATTCCCAAATGGAGAATTAAATTTCTATAATAGATAGAGCTTTTAACACTAAAAGAAAAAAAAAATAGAAAAAAAAAAGAAAAGAAAAAAGAGGAAAAAAAATGTTTTTCTGGCAGGGATAACTCTTTAGGAAATTATCCCATTGAATGTAGATTTCCCAAACAAGGTTTGTGGAGGGGGGGAAGCCCCAACTTTGCAAGATTCCTTTGCATGGGGCTTTGGCTTTCCACAGATACCACTGCAGGATTGTCTGAGGTTTCTTCTAAAGGGATGGCTGAAAGGTAGATTTATTATTTAGTGATGAAAACAGGCTAATTATCTGTTTTGAGCCATGATGCGTATTCACTGTAACTGCATTTAGCTTGGAATTTAGCATTCACTTGCCAAAAAATTAGTTCCCTCTCTCCCACAAACTAATGGGCCTGAGTGCTCTGCTTCTGCTTCTTAACACGTCTGACCAAGAACAGTATGGAGAATTACAGGGCTAGTGACAAGGCACATCAGGTCACATTTCAGGCTCTTGGAGCTTAATATTGGCCAGGAAAATTTTGACCTTAATTTTAACAAGCTTTTACTTCCATGTTCAGTTTACATGAGAAGACTGGCTCGTCCCCAGGGATTTGGGCACTCACCTCATCTCCCAGCCAGACCAAAAACTAACTCAAACAATCAATGCATCTTTAATTTGAAATGCTTGATGATTAATTTCTTGTTTTCTTTAATTAATGATCTACAGTTAACCATTATGAATGGTAAATAGTCTATTTCAGTATTGATAGCAAGATTTCCTATGGGAAAATCTGCTCCTATAGCTTTAATTTAAATATGCATTTTCTCATCGCACTTACCCAATCCTTACCTTTATGCTATCGCATGATTACAGGTCCATTAACTAATCACATTTGACAACTTGTTTATTGAGGGGAGCAACTATTTTACATCTCTTGCCTGGGAAAGAAAATACTCTAACAAACAATTATTCAACAGCTGCAATCACGGAGCACTGAATTAATTACTTTGAAGATCTCAGTCAAGAAGATCTTGATAAAAATCAAAGGGAATGTTGTTTGACAGAGTGCATGAATGAGAGTGCCTGGAGGGACTCCAGTTCTGTGAGCTGCAGCCCTGCTCCAGGGAGCATTCCAGGAGGATCACACCTTGGACACAGGAGGAGGCTCTGGAAAAGCTCATGGAAAAGCTTGTTCTTTTAAGCTTGACTTTATCAAAGCCAGGACTTACATGTCTAATAGGATCAGGACAAACCCAACTCAGGACAAACCTGACAAAAGGGCAAACCTGAGCACCATTGGGTCTCAGTATCACTACAAAGGCTTACACACATCCATGTCCTGTGTGTAACCTCTGTGGCCACCCTCCCCTGGGTACAAATAATTAGCCCACAGGGCATTGTGACGTTTAATGACTATAAAGCCCTCCAGGACTTTCTCCTGAAGGCAGCAGCTGAGATTGCCTTGGGGTGGGATAAGAAACAGAGCAAGGCATGTGGGCATTCCAGCTCTGGGCTGGACAGGCCAGTGTGCCACTGCACAGAGGGGCCTGGAGCTGAGTAGAGGCAGCTGTACTGAGCCCTTCTCTCTGCCACCTCTTCAGGGAAGCATCAGGGCGAGCTTCCATGTCAGTGCTTCCTTGGGAATACAGCATCATGGAAAATCAGGGGATTGCTGCTGAAACTCGAGTCAGGCACTGAAAACATTAACTGGAAAGGTTTGCACCTCTGTGGCTGCTGCTCCTTCAACAGCATGAGGAGGATCTCTGTCTCAGCTGAGACAGTCCCAATCTCTGCTTCATGGACAGCCTACAATATGCTGGCCCAGCACAAGGCCACAGGTCCTTCTTTAGGCTGCTGTACCTCATGCAATTTGCAGGTCAGAGAAAATTTGTTTCTGCCACATAAGACTAATTCCTACAGTGACACTGAAAGGGAAGGACAGCTTAGAAGTTCAAAACCCTTTGTTGTAAAGGGTTTCAAAAGAAGTACAAGGAATAAACAATATAATCTATGAATACTACATCACTATAAAAAACAGAAAAAGTTGTCCAGTAATCTGAAGGGTTGTGATAATATCAGACAGTTTGGCAAAAAAAACCAACATCCTAATTGAGCTTCTGTAGGCCACATGACTCTCCTAACACAGCCAGCTTTCCAAAACTGTCCTGCTCAGAAATTAAAAATATATTTGTTAGTATCATCTCTCTAGAAGCTTGAATTTTTCTCATTTCCTGCGCCCTCCCAGTTCACAAGAGCCTGTTAAGATGGTAATATTTACATCACAGTCATGAAACATTGCATTGTTTTACCAAATCCAGAACCACTAAGGATTAATGCCTCAGAAAGTGTGATTGACACTACTGTCACTACTGTCCCTATTTACAGGCAAGGAGCCAACGAGCCATGGCCCTTGCCTTGGCTTGTGTTTAATACAGGAAAGAGCCTGAACAGAATTTATGCACTGTGTGCCCTGATCCAAGTACGAATTGTTTCTGCAGAAAGAGACCCCTTAGGTCTCTTTGATGCTTCAGTAAGAGACAGATGGAGCCTAACTAAATAATTAGCTCTAATTTTTTTTTTTTTTTTTTTTTTTTCCAGGTAGGGCTGACAGAATTTGCCTTCCTGGAAGACAGACATAGAAAAAGGCAAGTAAACATATTGTTGCTGAAGTTTGTATTAATCACTATAGCAAGCTGTACAAGTAGATTTGTTCTGGTTTATCCTTATGAAAAATGTAAACAGTGTGTTACGCATTAATGCTTGGAAATCACTGATGTTACTTGCCAAGGAATTATTTTAATGGCTAAGTGGTAACGTGTGCATCAGTCTGTAGGCTTAACTGGCTATTGCATGAGCTGAGAGAAACCTGAGTTAGTCCCAAGGCAGCAGAGCATTCCTTATTGAAGGATAATGATCAAGCAGGTATTTAAGAAACTCTATAACGAGGTCATGTGTAAAATGTAATGTATTATTAGACATACAAATGAATTCTTATTAAAATAATAAAAATTACTGATATATTAAGGCACGGTACAGTAAATCTGGTATGACCCCAAGCAGCATGTGAAATAGCATTAAGATTTATCCTTAGCAAAGCGCTATCTATTCCCTTAATAACATTGAAGTGAAACTCTCCTGACTTTGAGCAGTTTCTTCCATGTTTGAAAAGCCAGTCTGAGCTAGTCTGCCCTATGTAAGTTCAAACCACCATGTTGTGAGAAGAGCAGCCTCATCCTCTGTGTCCACTCAGTGAGCCTGGATTCAGGAGAAAGGGAAAGTTGCAACAGGCCTGGGATTTTCCTACGAGACCAATACAGGGGCTAAGAATCTGGCAGCTCAGTGCATCATAGAATCATAGAATTGGCTGTGTTGGAAGGGACCTCAGAGATCATCAAGTCCAACCCTTGAACCACCATTGCGGTTCCCAGCCCATGGCACTGAGTGCCACATCCAGTCTCTTTTTAAATATCTCCAGGGACGGAGAATCCACTACTTCCCTGGGCAGCCCATTCCAATGCCTGATCACCCTCTCCGTAAAGAAATTCTTTCTAATATCTAACCTAAATTTCCCCTGGCACAACTTAAGACCATGCCCTCTTGTCTTGTTGAAAGTCGTCTGTCAAAAGAGACCAACCCCCACCTGGCTCCATCCTCCTTTCAGGTAGTTGTAGAGAGCAATGAGGTCTCCCCTGAGCTGCCTCTTCTTCAGGCTGAACAGCCCCAGCTCCCTCAGCCTCTCCTCATAGGGTCTGTGCTCGAGTCCTTTCACCAGCCTGGTTGCCCTCCTTTGGACCTGCTCCAGGACCTCGATATCCTTCCTGAACTGAGGGGCCCAGAACTGGACACAGTACTCGAGGTGTGCCCTCACCAGCGCTGAGTACAGGGGCAGAATCACTTCCTTGGACCTGCTGGCCACGCTGTTCCTGATACAGGCCAGGATGCCATTGGCTCTTTTGACTCCAGCAGATAGGCTGGAGGATCCACAGCAGGAAAAGGTCAAATAAATTCCTTTCAGTTTATTTCAGAAACTCTCAATTCCTGAATTGAGGGACTGAAGAATAATGTTCACTCAAAACCAAAGGAAGTAAAGCAGCTGCTGCCATCTGAAAAACAAATGTGTGGACAAAGCAGCCGACCCCTGCCAGCTACACAGCCTAACTTTGTTCCTGCTACTAAGAGATTCGTAAGACAGATACTGAGCTCACCATAGCAGCACTAGAATTGTCTTTTCTTTCCTCAGGTGGCTCTTCATTAAGAACAGATCACTCTGGCCATGGAGTGAGGGAAGCATTTTTGTCTGGTTCTTGCTAATGCAGAATGAGCAGCTAAAACTAAGACAATATTAATTAACATCTGTTCTTGCAAGTCACAAGTGTGTGTGTTCAGCTCTGGGCACCCAACTCAAGAAGGAGATTGTCAAAATATGTGGGATTTTGAAACAGGCTCTAATTAGAAAATGGAATATAGAATGGAAAAAACTGGGACTGTTTGCCTTCAGGCAGAAAAAACCTTAAGCAGAGATACCTGTACCTTGGTAACACCTCTATAGCCAGTGACAAAAAAGGGAAGATGATGGACTATTGGTGACTCTTTCCCTCTTAATGAAAGAAAATATACACATTTTCCAGTATGAAAAGAAAACTCACATAGCATATCATCAATGCTGTGTTTTACAGGCAAAAAGTTTTACAAGGCAAAAGCGATGCCAAATTTTAAGTACATTTAAAAAAAAAAAAAAAACAAACACATTTTTTGTACTTCTAACTGCCACTATGAATTCGTGTCCAAACACAATCATGCAGGGAAACTTTGAGAGGATAAAACACTTCCCACATTTTCATGCATAAGAGCCTGTAATTATAGGAGCTAGGAAGAAGCTGTCTCCATCTGAAACACAACACTTGTCCTTTTATAAGTGTCCCTGTATCACCTTCTAGCACAGATGACACTCGATGATATCCCAAAAAACCTCAGGTGAGACAATATGTATGTTATAAATTATATTATTTGATAACTATTTTGGAAGAAGTTTAGAGAAATGTGAAGAAAAGCCTTAACAGAATAAAAGATACTCCACTAGTGACAGTAATTTTTCTGCCTTTGGGAAGGTACATAAAGAGCATTTAGAAAACTACCTTGATATGAAAATGTTGAAAGATTGCTTCCCCCCCAAAAAGCAATTCATTTAGATACCTTGCAAACAGATTTCTCTGTGTATATAATACATATATAGAAACATATATATTACAGTATAACCACTTGGTTATATTAAGAAATCATCATATCTTACTTTACTATGATCCCTTAAAGCAAGCAGCAGCAACTTTAGCTGCAGCATGGTTTTCATTAAATTATTCAGCTGCATTGGCTTGTTTGCAATTATCAATCACACTTCCTTTTTTTCATGGACTCTTAAATCAGTCAAATATTCTAAAATTAAAATGTCTAACAATTCCCTCTACGTTTATAGCAGGTCTTTGGTGATAATTGGGCCAAAGGAATACTTCACTTGAGTGGCACAGTTAGTTTTAATTGGCAGGGCTACACTGAGCTCTAGCTGGGAGGCCAAAGGGAGATTCCCTTCAGCAGGAAGGGAAAGAAAAAAAAATGATGGATGGTATTAGTAATGTCAGTGTCTCATTTATGAAGTCATTTTACAGAGCAGACTGAATGATGTAAATTTGCTTCATGGCATGTTTTCTTGCAAGGCAGAGAAGTAAGATAGCAACTAAACCAAAATGTTTAGGCATGTTTGTAGAAACAAGATGCTTCTCAGATAACATTTCTTACTTAACACATTCACACACACATCTATTGGATTCATTGGACAACCAGTGGAGCAGTCAACGCTGGCTGCCAAGTCTGTGTCTCCCTTTCTCCAGTTTAGAAAGCTGAAGCCAAAACTGTTGTGCCATTGTCAGTACCAGCCTAGAAGGAGACTTTCAGCAGACACAGTAGAAAAGCAGCTACCCATGAGTTCCCTGGTTTTACAGCAGCCATAACCAAAGGTTTAAAAACTGGAATAAATCTTAATGTAGTTCTAGATTGAAGAAAATGACAACAAAACCCTTTTATTCTAGAAATGATTTAATTTCACTTGCATCTTTTAACAGAAATTCAGTTTGTTAGCAGCAAAAAAAAAAAAAAAAAAAAAAAAAAAAAAAAAAAAAAAGAAAATTTCTGTTCTAACATTTCACAATACGTTAGTGTCCAAATCTGTATTTTTCTATTAAGGCAATCTAGATTAATTACAGATCAACTCTGAATACTAGGACAGTATTTTCAAATACATACAAACCACTGTAAAATAACTATTAATATAATTACTGTAGAAAAAAAAATCACAGTACTAGTAATAATGTAAACATTTTAAGCTAATGCCTTTAAAACTGTAAAAGGTACCGTCTACCATTTCAAGATCAAGTGAATAGCTAAAGACATGAAGACAAGGTAAATACAAAGTTATTAAATGAAGTCTTTGTTCAGTCAATATTTCAGAAGTTGTTCATACTCTGTGAAATGGATATTCAAGTTTGGACTAGAAATTACTTTCAAGTTCTATTTCCTAAATGAAGTGTTCAAGCTGACTATTGTCTCCACCCCACTCAAGATGGCAATCCCACTACTTCATAGCTTTCAAGCAGCAACTTAACTCATTCCAGCAGCAAAAAGCAAACCCCATTTCCAGAGTGGGTGTGACATAAGGCTCAGCACAGTGCCCACAGAGAACTGCCACACGTGCAGTTCAGCAGCAGATGATGCTGTGCTGCACGGGGTACCCTGAGCCACCCATTCTGGGCACAATGCCTGAACAGACAGTTTTCCATGGGCTCCTGGGCTTTTCCATGCACCTGGACTTGCCCGTACACGTGAACATGGGCCAATGGACACAAGGGCTGGGAGAAGCCACAGGCCTCCTGCTGTCTTCCCAGCCTCACCCCAGCAGCAGGCTAGCTAATGTCACCAGTGCTTTGGTGAAATATTTCCCATTTTAGCATTGTTTACAGATGCTCATCAAATGACCTGTGGGTTTCGATCACGGGTGTTTTGAGTCACACAGTTAAAGCCCACTGATGACAAAATGCAAGGGGCCTCGTGGGTGCACTCCCTGCTGGTGCCCACAGGCAGCAGCTGAACAGTTTCCACCATGTCCTGTAAGGAGCTGCCTGTCCTCCACTTCTCTGCCTCTAAATTCCCCCTCTCCTCTGAGGGACAGAAGCCACCAGCTCCCCCCATCCACAGGCACTCCCATCAGACAGGCTTCAGCCACCACCTTGGCCTGTGGCATTTAAACTGGACAGCCTGGGAAGTGAGGCAGTGCACAGCCTAAACCAGCACTGTATCCACCAGGACAGAGATGCTTCCTCCCATTCCTGGGTGCAAGCAGTTTTTTGGACTTAATTTCTGTTCTGAATATTCATCCTCATAATAGTCAGGAAAACTCGAGCTGAAAAAACAAAGGAAGAGCTCTGATTTCTGAACAAGCCCATGCAATAAAGAAGGCCTAGTAATAATAAATAATAAAACCTGAAGTCATCTGATGCATCATAACAGGGATTATACAGTGGTTTAAAACAACAGAAACTCCATTTGGTAGCAGAAGCCTTTCCAGCTGCAGCAGCCTAAATGTGCAATAGGTTAAACAAGTCTCAACACTGCCATGAAATTTCACAGGACTGTAAGAACGACACTGTTGCTCTGAAGCAGGTTGATGGGAGTAATTAATGGCCTGGGTGCCTCTGGTGACCAGTGCAATATAGTGAGCTGGCTCACAGGAGTCTTATTTAAGGATAGATATAAAATGTTGATCAACTCAGCTTCATGGGGAATGGGTCTTTGACAATAGGTTGCATTTTACTCTTTTCATAGAGTAAGCTCAGCTTGCAAAGACCACTGGCACTGGGGTGTTACCCACAAGATCTTGAAGTCACTGAAAACAGGATGAATGTTGTTTTCTTTAAAATATCAGTAGTAGATAAAATCAATATATAACAATGTTGAAGACAGAAACCTAATTTCAAAATGCAGTGTTAATAGGGAATCAGCAATAAGTATAGTTGTTTTCCATCTCAGTCAATTTTTTTAAAGTCTCTGGGAAAAAAGGGGCATGAACAAAATGGCTTGTCTGTTTGCTTTTTCCCACCCCGCTACCCATGTCACTGATGTAATAAAAACTTATCACCTCTCTCTATAAACCTTGCCTTGCATTCAATTTTAAAAATTAATGATCTGGAAGAAACTGTAAAAATCACTTGCAATAAATTTGCAAAGGACATGCAGTCTGCTGGAGTAGTAAAGAATGAGGACAGGTCACTTATACAGAGCAATCTGGATCACTTCATGAGCAGTATTTTAATGCTGGTTATACCCAGTGTATATTTCTAAGAAAAGATAAGGTAGGATAATAAGAGGATGATGTACTACATTCTTGAAGAAGATTCTGAAGAGGACTTGAGCCATAAAAGCCAAAAAGACTTTGGGGAAAGAGGGGAGTGAGATATTAGAATAATATGATCATGTTATGTCTCTGCATAGTCCTGGTGGATCAATATTGACACATGACATCTAATTCAGATGTCACACTTAAAAATATTTCAAAACATGAGAAATGCAGAGAAGAATGGGAAGATTAATTAGTCTTGGATAACATTCACTGCCATAAGAAAGTTAACGAATTGAGTACTTCTCATCAGAGAAAAGGTTAAAAGGGACATAATCATGATTTATAACTACACATAAGCAATTAGAAAAGCTGATACTACAAAGATCAATATAAGCAATCAAATGCATAAAAAGACCAAAATAACATAAGGTAGAGATAGAAATTCAAATAGAAAATCAAGTGAAAAAAGTATCTGGGGTAATTAGCTATTGCAACAGGAGGTATGAGTGAATTCTCATCACTTGAAGACTTTCAATTAATATTAAATGCCTTCCTAAAATATGTATGTTCAGTTCAAAACAAAGTCACTGAATTTAATAGAGAAACTGCTCATTGAAATTCAATGGCCTGCTGAACTTAAAAATAAATCCTCATTATTGTACTTCCTTGCCTTATATATTTAAGAAATTTATTTTGAAATATAACAACTAAAAGGAAGAAGGTTACCAAGAAAAAGGTATTTTTCCAGCAGACAGCAATATTTCAGGCTCGATTTAAAGCTAAAGAAACTGCAGCTGCATTTTGGAAAATATGCTTTTTTTTTCCTCCCATTTATTTTTCCTATTTCTTGTTCAGAGTTCCACAGTCCACTTAGTCAACTGTGTCTAATTTACATAATCATGTAGTTATTCTTCAGTTTTTCTGTTCCTATTTATAAACCATTCACAAACCAACCACTTAAGTAACAGCATGATTTATTGTGAGAATGATTATAGTTGTTTAAGGGGAAAAATGGAATGTGATTAAGTGGAGAATGAATAAGGATATTCTAGAAATGAAGGGCTCTAATCCTGCAAAAGGATTTGTAAATGAAACCTGCCTCTCAAGCCTCATCCCAAATAACCAATGAACTACTGAGGGAATTCAGTAGATACCTTTTTAGCTGTGCAGCCAAGAGCTCAGCAGAAGACAAAAAAAATAGAGATAAAACAAGCTAACCATACACACAGTATCTTCTGGAGAAACCATAAAGCTCCCAAAGCCATCCGCACCTTAGGAAAAATAAAATAAATTAATGAGCTGTACATATACAGCTGCTGATAGGAGTCTCTCTACACAGGCTGGAATACCAAGGCTCTTACAGACAGATCAGCAAAGCAGATCCTGGATAACTTTTAGCATCTGAGATAAATGCATCAGCCAGAGAAGGGTTGGATATTTAAGCTGCAGATCTAGAAAAACAGAATCTTTTCTCTATGCACTAGATGTTTTGCAGGTGCTACAGGAACCCAAATAACCCACACTTATTACAAAAATGGTTAATAGTCCGATGGAAGAATATCAAAGTTCATTATTTTCACCTTAAATACTTATTCTCTGCTATTTCAGAAAGAACAAGTGGTGAAAAAGACCTATTTGTTCACCAGTAACACTGCTGTGTTTACAAACCAGCTACTTACCAGAACAGCTGAGGCACCACAAAGGAGAAACTATGCTACAGAGCCCTTTTTGTCAGAAAAAAACAACCAGAAGAATGAAATCCCAAATTGGTGTTTGTGCACAGTGCTGCCTTTAAATGTTCGTGTTGGTCCAAAATAAGCAGCAGTGATGGATCACAGTCTTGCTCATACACAGAAGGATTCCACTTCATTCAGACAGTGTGAGCACCAGCAAAATCTTAACATCTCTCACTGAATTGATACAGCTGATTTGGACATTCATACAGAGTTTCAGAACCGTTCAGAAAGCACCAGAACTTTTCATAGTAGATTATTTTATGAGCAGTAGTTCCCAAACAGTGAGGGAGAGATAAAAATATTTTAGGTGAAGACAAGCATGGAGCCCAAGAAAATCTGCTCTGCTAGATCTGTGCTGGATGTGTGTGAAAATCCCACTTGAACTACTCTGAGGAGCTGCAGATGGGTTAAGTGGAGGGACTGCTAGAAGGCTATGGTAGCCCCCCTGCTGCACTGACATGGAGTGACCCCAGGCACTCACTGTTCTTAGAGGGAAAAGTGCTGAACCACCCAGAAGTAGCATGGTATTTCAGATAGAAACCACTCCCCTGTTACTAGTGCAATTGTGTTGATGTTCGTGGTAATTAGCACAGCTGAGACTGTAGTTAATAATAATGCCCCAGCTATAAGTAAAAAATTTTAGCCTCAGTACTTGTGTGCTAAATGCTAAAATCTATTTGTACTCAAGAGTTCTAGTAGGAGGCTGAGAAATTTAAAATGTGAGGGATTCCTCATAGCCAATTATGGTGTCTATGGCTGCAACCGTGATCTAGGGTGCAGAACGTTCGTGATGCATTTCTGCCTGGGGGTTGGTACTGGTTTGTTTTCAGACTCTATCTTGTTCACCAATGGAACCAGATTCCCACGGCCAGCTAAACTGCTTTTTCTACAAGGACCAATTCTGCGAGGTGCAGCAACAGGTGTCTGCAGCTGCTGCATTTTCAGAGAGAATTCTGAATCAAAGGAAGCACCACCTGCAGGTGTGTGGTCAGACTTCTCCCCGTTTTCCTTGCCCAATTGCTCTGTGTTCACCTGGGCTTTTGCACTGTATGGTGACTTATCAGAGGGTGGAGGTGGGGCTCTTCTTTTCTTTCCTCTGCTATCATTAGGACTTGAAGTGTCTCTTTCTGGGCCCAGATGCACATTTTTCTGAACAACCATCTCGTGAGATCCATCAAAGAGTGAAGCCCATAGAGAAGATGCAGACTCTTTTTGCTGGCTGAGCAGGAACTCACCATCACTCTCTTTGATTTTTCTTTGTATGGTATCAGCTAAGCTCTCGTGTTTCACTGGAGAATCAATGCCTGTAATTTTAATGGACAGCAATTTACTTAGATTAAAATACTACCAATAATTTTACTGCTACCTATTTCATTATTACTGTTCAGACACAAAACTACATTAACTGTCACATGAAATCTAGACTGCTATTAAGAGTATTAATGGATGAAACTGGAAAGATTACATATGCTTTCAAAAAGAAAACTGAGGTGACAGGAGGGAACAGTTTTTGTGACAGCTGGCACTGAAGCAGCAGGGTAGGCATTGATACTTCATTCCAAGTAAAAGTAGAAAAAATGATGTACTACTCAGAAACCTGTATGTATTAGATATTAAACATATTTCATTGTATAGTGCTTTGAAATTTTCTTTTCACAGAAGGCCCATGAAAAAGTATATGACTAAATATCCTTGTGCCTCCAGTAGGCAGAAAATGGGACATCTTTACATACGTCATTTTAATTTGTGTGGTTTAAGACTGCCTTGCCCCATTTCTTATTCCTCATATTGAGTTTTCTATGTTTACTGCAGTAATACCAGCCTCAAAAAGCAGCAATATCTTTTCTCTTGCAGGCCACACATTAATGATTTTCAATACATTTTTAAGCAAGAATTTTACCTATGAATACAATAAATAAGCAGCAAAAACCCCTGGTATTTTAAGAGTGAAATAGAGTTTGTGTTCTGCTCCTCACTGATGTACTTGAGTATCAGTAGAATTATGCTACTGTGTTACCTTCATAAAACATCTATATAGTTGATTTACTGCCTTTCTCCTCTGCATTCATAGCCTAGAGGGGAGTCTCTTGACTGCTCAGGGTTCTGATGCACAGTAACTCAATGACCCACGTGGCATTTTGAGCATCTTCACAGTTTCAATCTCAGGCATCGAGCAGTCAGGCATTTATAGTAGAACAGTGTTTCTCAGCCAACGCTGCATCGGATCCATTAAAACAAAGTGACCTACTTTTTCTAGTCTGTAAATATTATTTCTGTAATGAAAACATTAAAATAATCCTGCTGCATACCACTTTGCACTGTAAAAATACAAGTCTCTAATACATGCTAGCTAAATTTTCCAAGCAAGTTTTTCAACATCATTACCAAGAGCAAACAATTAGGTAAGTTATGTTAGGTAAGCCTTTAAATAGCTTTAAGAACAGCAAATTAATTTCATGCAACTAGCTAAAGACATTATCAGTTTGCAGGCTGGATTATTTCACCTTTACATTTCCCGAGCTTTATTCAGCTCTTACGATGAGTGTTTATTTCTAGTGACAGCTTTTTTGAACATATACAGGGCTCCCTACTTACAGCTCAGATCGCAGATATTTTGGCTCAAGGTATAAAAATGGTTTCATTATTTGTGCTGTTACAAGTTCAGATTTAATACGAACACCTTGGTATGCAATTATGTTGCTCTTTCATTGTCTGAATTGGTGTTGAAAAACTCGTTGTTTCAACATCAACACCAGAAGCCATCTGAATAGAGATGATGTTGTTTCTGTTACCCTGCAACTTGAAAAGAGAAATCCCACTCACTCATATCATAGTAGACGGAGGTCGCTTCTTTTGTCAAGAACAAAGGTGGTTTCCGTGGTGACATAATCTCAATTTTCATAAGTTCTTCACAACAATGTTTCCACTGGCCTGAGAGAGAAGAGAGAACAATGACTGGAACTTAAACACTTCAGCTTGAAAAAAAAAGGAAGTTATTAGGTTGTGTTAGGAAACCATCTCCAAAGCAATGCTAAACAGTATTTACTTTTGTTTAGCAGCAATGCTCAGGATGCATTTGTATTTTCAACTCCATTCTCATCCTCTTAGCACAAAGGTCATAAGCTACTACCTTTAACTGAAGCATCCCAGCAGTGCTGTTATACTATGAAGGTTAAATATCATCATTTGCCCTCAAATAACCAAACATAGTATAAATTCATAAGGAAAAAAAAAAAAGCCTAAAAATAAATTAAGGTTAGGGAAGCTTCATGAAGTTACCAGAGACAACCTCCAATGCACTGCAAGCTGCAGTGCTTATACAACAATGTTACAGTGTTATAGTAAAGGAATATCCTGTCTTTAATAGAGGGTAACTTGCCTTTTATCCCTTAGCTGACAAGGAAACCTCTTTTTCTATTAATAGATTTTGACCTTAAGGAAAACAAGACACAGTAAAATTACTTTGTTCATACCAATCATTCCAAGTTTTCCAAGCACATTAATTTTCAGAGAATTTTAGAACCAGGGAAGAAAAAAGGCATTTAAATGCCAAGTGACCCATTTTTACTGAACCTAAGGAAAAATGTCTCGAAAAATCCGAGGGTATTCTATCTGTAATGAATAAAAAGTAGTTCTTTTACCCTGCACTATGGCTAATTTAAAGACGATGCCCTAGTTTTTGCTTGGTATATTTCTTTAATTGATAGAACCTTTTCTCATTGTAAATCAGAGCAAGAAAGGACTAGAAATTCAAACTACAATACTGAGTTTCCACAATCTCAAGTCACTGATTTTATTGGTGTGACCTCTGACTAATGACTGGAATTTCACTAAGTGAGACCTCGTACTCTTTTCTGACCTGGTAAAAATGACAATCAGGGACCAACTATACCTTGTCAATGGCAGTATAACAGCTGACAGCTGTTCCCTACTCTTAATAAACCTGTGCATCAAATTACTACAGCAGAGGAAAAGACAAAGACAAATTAGTCTGGATAGTTCTTATAAGAAATCTATGCTGTTGAACAAGCAGCACAATATACTACTTTAGTACTGGTTTACATCAATTTTTCTCTCATGTAGGGACCATGTTGTTCCAGAGGGTAGCCAAAGGATCAGTGTATCAATTTATCATCTTTGATAATTTTTTATCATCTGTTGCAAAGCTTCAGCCACAGCTTTTACCAGGTTCAAGCAGGCCATGTGTGTTTGCACGACTGGATTGGAATGGGGCTAGGGAAACCTCGTTGCAGCAGGGTACCAAGGGGTACCAAAACCATGGATTTACCAACACAGTCAAGGAATCCCTATTGCAACAAAGTGCAATTTAATTCAGCCACAACACTGCTGAGTGAGGAAATCCCACATACATGTGCCTGCTTCTGAGGGCTGTCTGACTCTGCATCCCAGCCAAGGCCCCAGTGGATCCAGCATCTTCCCCACTTCCCACTAAAGCTTCCACACCCAAATGTTCCATACTTGCAGAATCTCACCAAACCAACACACCACTGGTAGGATGCCCAGGCAGAGGTGGACTCTTAGCAAAGGAAGAAATGCTGAGCATTTAGCAGTCCTTAAAAAGCTTATCTAGAACATTGCTAAAAGAGACCAAGTTCTTTTGAGGATGATGGACATATTCTGCTTTCCTGCAAAAATGTGGACTTTGGGTTAGTCGAATATTTGCCTTCCAATGGCTTAGACCACCACCCAGCACTACTCCAAAGAACATTCTTCTTCGCATCATTGGAAACAAAGGCTCATGAGGCAATTCCAATTCAAATTGTTCAGAGATCCCTTTGATGTTGTGTAACTTCCCACTCAGAGGGCACGCTGCCAGTGCTGCCTGCTTACTTACTCAGATCATAAAAGTGCTGCCAGAAAGCCTCCATCCACTGATGAAGTTCTTCCCTACTGTCAGTAGCAAAAAGTTGTGTCACAGCCTCTCCAGACACGGGGTTGATAACAGAGAAGTTATTAGTTCTTCTCTTGGAATCCTTATTCACTGCTCGGATTCTGGTTTCCTAGGAATGACAAAAGTTATTGCTTCAGCTCCGCACTGGCATCACCTTATGGCTAATGATAGTGTAATGGAGGTATCATTTGGCTTATCTAATCCATATTAATTTCCAAATAAAAGAAAAATTAATTAATGTCAACATCTGAGTGTAAAAATATTTTCTAAGGAAACTATTAAAATGACAATAAATATGAAAAATATAAATATGAAAAATAAGGGAATTAAGCACATTTGCTGTACTTTAGTTCAGAATTACAGAATGTAACTTCTGTGTCTGCCCTCTGTCTGCCTTCACCAGCTCATCTCACACAGCTCATTCTTCTCCACAGTCATTTAGTGAATCATCTAAAATAAGAGCAAGCAGCTCCTCTTCTCTGAACCCTTCAGCTGAGCAACCCCATTGTTAGAGCTGCTACGTAGGTCTCCTACTGTACAGCTGTGAGCCATTGTTTATGCAGTGTATGCTAAACTTGCATCTATTTTATGTTCATCTTAGTGAATCAGAACATTCAGAGCTAAACCATAGTGAAATTTAAAAAGAAACTTATCTAGTTCCCACTTAAAGGAGCATTTGTAGCAGTGACACAACAGTTATGCTAAGACAAATTTCCAGCATCGAATTTTGCCCTAAGAGATATTTGAAGTGAATGTTTGTCATTTCAAAATAGGCAGTTTTGCCTAAATTAGGGAGAGCTACACTGAAATAAATAAAAATATATATGAGAAGTATATCACAAGTCTATAATTTCAACTATAATTAGAAAGGCTCTCAGATTACACAGCAGCATAATCTGAAACAGAACAGGTTTCCCTTCTGTGGGGGTACATAGCTCAATTGATTTATATCATCTAGACTAGATCCAGTGGTATTTTCGTAGTATCCAGTTTCTTTGTTATGGCATTACTACACACACACAAACCAAACCAAAAACCACAACACCCTTCAATGAGTGAAGTTTTTTGTTTTCATGTGTTAAATACTGAAAGTTTTTAGCAAAGGTCTGATAAAATGCCACTGAAACAATTTACAGGACCCATTGTTCAACACTGCTGCTCATCACAACATGATGAAGAAATTAAAATAATTAACTGCTTTATTTACATAAATAAAAGCAGAAACCTTGGGAGGGTTTTTTGGATTACTTTTTTCAACCTGACTGAACAATTCAACCTATTACAAACCTGCTCTTAAAAGGGTCTTTGGCAGACCCAGGAGAGCAGTGTAATCCCAGATCCTGGTGGGATGAGGAGTTTTGTCACCAGGGAGCCAGCCTACACCCTACAGCCGTGGCCCCAGAGCCTGGCAGGGCAGGGGGCTGTCTGACAGGCTGTAGGATAGCAGTACCCTCCTGCTGGCCCAGGGTTTGGAGGAAACCAACAGCCCCAGTCAGAATTGTGTTTGAATGTCTCGTGCCTGGGTGGACAGTGACTCTGACCACAACGGTGGTGTCAGGACATTCCTCAAAACACAGTGGGGACAGATCAGCCAGGCTGGATGGGGCCTTGAGCCACCTGATCTACTGGAAGGTGTCTCTTCAAGGGGGGTTCAAACTAGATGATCCTTGAGGTCCCTTCCAGCCATTCTATGATTCTATATGATTTTATGTTCCTTTTTACAAAATTCAACCAAATGTCAAACATCTGCTAAAGATGTCAAATACACACCTACAGAAATCAAGTTTACACGTGGGATCCCATGGGGATAAGCCTAGTCCTGATACAAAACCAAAAATTTTTCTACAGAATGTTCTCCAGATTTAAAATGCATTACAGAAGTAACCATTTGAAATACCAACAGCTGCTTGTAGCATATCTGATGGATATGCTCATTTAAATTCTTCTGTCTAAAAATAGGAGATGAAGTAATTCATCCATAAGTGCTCTATATCCCATTAACTCAGGTAACCATGGATACCAGCAAAAAAATTAAACCAAATAGATTAACATTTGACAGGTAAGAACTTCAAGCATACCATACACACAAGTTTATTTAATGATGTTTGCTGCAGGTTTTATCCCACAACTATGGTATTATTCAAAGGCAGCAAATTCTCAAGCAACAATCTATATCTGATACTTGGATATTTAAGGAGTGATACAAGACACCATTACAGTAATGGGCTGATGAATCTACCAAGCTTGGGTGAATTATATTACATGGCCACTTCCACTTAACAAGAAAAAAAGACAAAAACCACCACCAAAACAAAACAGCCCAACCAAAAGCTAAGAACAAAACAAAACCTTAAGAAAATAAATGTCTTAAGGTGTGTTATAATAATGCTCAATCTTTTTGCAGTCTTCTAAGCAACTGAACAAGCTCTACTACAGCTATTGTAAGAACAGAACAATCAGAGGATTGGAATAGGAAAAAAGTTGAATCTTGAACTTAAATGACTCTTCTGGGGAAGCTGAAGCCAGTATTATGTCCTATATACAAAACATTTACTTTTTCAAGGTGGGAAAGACTAAAAGGGAATATCATAGGCTTTTTCTTTGTGGGTTTTTAATGGAATGTAAATATGAGCCTTCCTCAATACTTTTCCCCTCAATAATGAAAAAAGCCTCTCTGCCTGATAATATTTCCCAGAAAAGTTCATCTTTCAAGCTAATAACAAAACAAAAACAAGAAGAAAAAAAAAGAGAGAGAAGGAACATTTTTTACTGCTGAGGTGCCACATTTCCTGCTAAGCCAACCCTGACACACTGAGGAGCACTGGTTATAAAAAGCATTTGAAGACATCAAAACAAATTACAGTTCTTGAGAAAAATATTGGATAACCTAAGATCCAGTTCTGTGCATCTATTTTAAGATTAAACAAACAAAATCACATAAACAAACTTCCTTCATGTTTTTAGTACCAAAAATGTAAACTAAGAAATAACAACACAACAGGGAAAACAAACTATAATCTGTTCATGTGTTACTTTCTGCTGCCATGTTAACAGTTTCCGTGATGTTTGTTTTAGGCAAGCAAGGAAGCATGGTTAAAGTTAAAATTCCAGTTTTCAAACACATTCACCAGATCAGCTATAAATATTTCCTCCTTGCACCTTCATTGTTTTGTGAACAAAGCTTTGTTGTGGCCACCAGATGATAACTGTAACATGGAAAGGCAATACTAGAATTCCTTTCATGTTAGCTACCTTTGGTGCAGTGCAGCAGCTAAAAATCAGGGGGAGGTGGCATTGCAGGACTGACCTGCACTCCAGGGAGCACCAGGGAGGCCTAAACCAGCTTGCAAACCACTTGGTCTGAGCATGTGTGTTACTGGGTCCACCACAAGGGATCTGGGTACTGTACCTGCCTCCACATCCACAACACTTTCGAGCAATTGCAAGAATAAACTGAGAAATGTGATGGGAGACACCAAACATTTGAAGGCCTTTAACTGCTCTGTACTTTTCCAAAATATATTCACACATAAGAAGGATTGTCTAAGCCCATCAGTGGGACAAGGACCTTACTGAGAAGAACAGATATATGGTCAAGAACATTTATCAATATCCTTCTGCTCTATTCCAGGGCTGAATTCTCTGGTTCTTCAGAAATACTGAACGCTTCCCTTCAAGTTACACTGCTGCAGCCATCACTACATTTTTCAATTAATTTCTCTACCTGATCCAGCCCTAAACTGATGTTCCAACAGAAACCATCCCTCAAGGTATGCCAGCTTGGTTTTGTCTTTTCACTCCTTGTATCCTTTAGCAACCCACAGCTGCAAACACTTGTTCCTCATCCTGGTCACCTCAGCAATTCAACCAGGAGCACAAGAGCAGTGGCACCAGATCAAAGACTGCACTGGCAACACTGGCCAGGAAGGGAGTCATGGGCCTAAGTTAATTTGAAGCACTGTCCAAGAATTCCTCAAGCTTCCAGCACACAAAATTTTATATTCAATGACCAGCTCACAATGAGGTGGGTATTCCAAATATAATCAACCAAAGTGAACTGCTGGTACATGCACAAATTTGCTAAGCTGTTAAGAGTAAGCAAGGCTTTTATTATTCATTTGAAACTACAGAAAACTTTAAAAAATTTCAGGTGCTGGACCATAAGGAATATTTCTTGTTCAAACTGCATTCCAGCAAATTTTCTTTGCTACAGAAAATATAATTTCTCTTTTGCTACCTGGTTGTGCAATATAATACGTTATAATCAGATGTAGTTGGAACAATAATAGTAGCACTTGCATAACAGGAACAGCGGAACCGTTCTTGATCAACAGCAGTAGCAGTGAAGTCATCTGAAGCTGAAGTAATGACTTTGCTGCTCTTAATGGCTTCACGTCTCAATTCAAAGGGAATGGGAAATAAGGCTACCAGTGTGAATATTTTCCAGGGAGTTTCTCATAAATCCAGATTATTTAACTACTTTTCAAAACGTATCTTTCAATTACATATAAAGGATCAGCTTCACATTACAAAGGAAAATGACACATAGCAAGAAGAGATTTTTAGTTAGAACATACTGAGTTGATGCTCAAACTCAATTTTCATTTTGAAATTGCTGTTTCTATAACAACAAGTAGCAGGCAAGCATAGGACTAGTTTGATTTCATTTAATCTGCAAGAAAAATTTTATAGCAAAGGAATCAAAAAATATCTGTAAGCATTAAGTTATTTTCTACAGAAGATGATTAAATAGTAAAGTTGTTTTTAAATTGTTGGGGTTTTTAAAACAAAACAAAAAAAGTTTTAAATTTCTTTTTTTTCTAGTTTTAATTTTAATTTGCATTGAAGAATTCACAGTCATATTATCCAGCAGTCCAATATTTTTGTAAAATGCTTTAAGATACATGATTTCTGTAGCTTCTCTATGTTAGCTTTAAAGACACTCTGCAAACATATGGACAGTCTCCCAGTGAAGCCTTATCAAGCTGGATTTTAGATTCTAAGTATACTGCTAAACCAAAGGAGCAAAATACCTTAGACCATGACTATTTTAAAAAGGAAAAGCAGTAGGATAGAGATCCAGAGACCTCCAAGAAAATATTTGAGGCAGCGTAATAGATAATTTTCAAAAATATCACCATCACACCTTAGAATGTGGATTTAGTCATTCTATAATTTACTAAAGTTTACCATTTTTAACTGATATTATGAACAGCTGAAAAGCAGAATTACAGCAAAGGCTCATGAGTGCAACTAAACATGACTGAAGAGATCAGCAAGTAAACTTGCTTAAATATGTTTCAGTCTAAACATTTATTTCATGCAAATGCATGAACAACTGGAAGAAAAAATGGCTTTGTCAAAAGATAACTCACTACCAGAAAGATGTTTTTAATTAAGGAATCATTAAAAAAATAAACCAAAAATGAAAGCCTAGCTATGCCTAGTGTAAATGTTTGATTTCTATGCAAGTCTCACTCTAGGTGAGAATGTAGTAATGTTGTCCAAAAAACTTTGAAGCCACCAAAAGCTGCTATGGTTGCTGTAAGCAGCAGTCCTTTATTCCTGTACATCCCTACATTCCCAGCCATAGCTCAGCCCCTTCCTACACCAGAATGTGTGTAGTTATGTAGTGAAATGAATGAGAGAATTTGTTAAAGGGAACAACAGTTGAAGCCAACTCTCCTCCTTCCCCCAGGATGAGCTAATTTTAACCCAAAGTTCCATGGACCAATCCATCAGTCAGCTGCCCTACTGCCTGCCTTGGCATGGAGCAGCCCAGCAGCAAACCAGGAGGAACAGGAGGAATGCTTCCTCCAGAATCACTGCTGGCATCAAGTGCTCAGAACCCAGATCAATCTGTGTTTACAGTTTCCAAGTGGGTCTCTTCACTTATGTAAGATAAATCCAGTTATGTCAATTGCAAATAACATTAAATTCCTGTGTTCATCCCTACGTGATATTAACTCCTGATGACTGCACCAAACCAGTTTTTTAAAGCATCTCTTTACTCTAATGCTCACCATTCTAGAACGTCCTTCCAACAGCATTTCTAAATTGAACACTTAAATATTTACTTCTAATTAAATAATATTTCTTCAGCCATCCAGTAAGTAACATTCCAATTTCAAGTTTTAAATGCAGCCTTTCCAATCAAGGTATGAAAAGCAGCAATAATGTCATCCTAGAGAACTGAATTTCCATATTGTACAAAACTAGCATTAAGAAAAGCAGCTTACTTTAAGGCACTAAATATTTTGAAAAATTTTCCAAGCTCTCCTTCTAATTTCTTCTTTCTTCTAATTAGGAGTGTGGCCAAATACCATATAATAACAACAAAGGTTTTGTAAGGAACTGTAAGCAGCACATGTCCAAGCACTGTCTTATTGCACTCTTGTATAACAAGCTGCCACTTTTCCTTAAAAAACCCCACCATCTTCCTTTTTACCTCTGTGTTAACCAGTCTAATTCAACAGAAGTTTTAGGTCTACAGCTAAGAAATACAGTGTCCTTGCAAAAAAAATCAGAAACTGCAGATTTCCCTGAAGCATATCCCACTCACTATGAAGAATTCTCTATGCCAGCAGCTTAGAGCCCAAATGACTGTAGCTATGTCTTAACACAAAACCAATCTTCCACAGTATAAATGAAAATCCCAAACCAAACCCCCTCATGCAGCTAATTTTACCTTGTTGATGAAAACTGTCAATGCTGGCTCCAGTTTAGCCTCAATTTCTTCTGGCGAGTAGTAACAAAAAAGCTTGCCACCTCTTAGTACACAATACAGCCTCCTCCAGCTAGTTAGACTTCCTACCATTTGCTAAGGGGAAGAAACAGTCAGAAACTGCCAAAAAACCTACAAATTAAGACCATATTACAAGGTATACATAGATCAACTCTGTGAGATCAAAATCAGCCACACAATTCTTTCCTAAAACAAAGACTTCCTGTTGCAGAACATTTCAGGGTTACTGATTTTTCAAATGTTAGGAGTACTGCAAATGCTTTTTGGTGTTTTACAGTTTTCACAGATTTATTGCTGTGTGACACTAACAATCAGGATCTGCTGATTCACACAGAATGAAATCTAGAAGTGGTGCCTACTTGAAGAAAGAAACCATCTTTTTTAGCTACAGTAATTACACAATAGGAGAAATAAAAAGAATATCTCTCTTCAGAGATAAACATTACATTCAACAAATGTCAAGCAAAGACATTTGTCTAAAATTTCCACTTTAGCACATGGATTTTCTGAACAGCTTCATAAATGCATTATAGTTTCACAAGCAGTTTAAAGACTGGAATTCAGCTCTCCAGACAAATGACCCAGCTCCTCTGGCCCTCTGTTATCACCTCCTCATTGCCTAGTTGTGCAATGAACCAAAATAGAGAAGTAAACTGAGTTCAGATGCATCATTTTTGTTGGGATAAGTTTAAATGTGGCTTGGTTCACCAGTCAGATTCCCCATGCTGTGATATGAACTCTTGTGCTGGCACAATGAGAGGCATGTACAAGGATGCCACAGGATTATTAGGACTGCTGCAGGCAAGTACAAGCCTAAGCCTATCCTGAAGCAACAACTATACTTGACCTTTATGTAACAGCCTAAATAATTTTATTGATAAGAACACCAAGGAAACATTTATTTCTTGATGCTTAGCCACTGAAGATACTGTTTGTAAACACAGCTGTAAAATAGAATTTTCTCCTTGCTCTAGATAGAACAGTAAAAAAAATATCCGTTCTCAAGGAAACACTTCAGGTAAAAGCAAACATTTCAACAATTGACTCTTTGTGACAGCTCTTAACAGAAGAGGATGTAAACATAAGCAAGGTCATCCTACCTGCTGATTAAGAAACCCTGCCATCATATCCCTGGCCATGCAGGTTGGCTGAGCAACTAAACGGCAACACATGTTTCCATACAGGGGCAGCCAAAAAGAGGATTCCTCTGGGGGAAAAGACCAGGAAAAAGAAAGACAAACAGTTAGTTTTTTTACACTTATAATCTTAATGTAAAAATAGTTGCAGAAAGTTAAACTATGTGTTTAGGGCAAATGTTCAGAACTATTTCTTCTATTTAAAGAAAGAGATTTCATACTGCAGGATTAGATTAAGACTGATCTAGTCTTCAGTAAGGTTTTAATTTTTAAAAATATCCAAAATAATTTCAAGTAAAAATGGAGATATTGTTCTGCAAACCCAAGTTGTGCTTACACAAATATAGCTCTGAATCTTATTTCACAGCTAGAAACATTCTGAAAGGTAAGTACACTGCCCATCTCATTTAAGCAGGATCCCTGAGCCCATCACACCATGACACACAGCTACAGCTGTACAAGAGCTTTTCTGCAGATTACTTCATTAAGGCTCAGAATTTGTATCTTCTCCTGCCTTCAGCACTAGAAGAACAGTTAAGATCCCAAGGAGTTTTCTAATGAATTGCAATATCCCTCTTTGCTCAGCTCTGCTATGTCACAGGCTCTTTCTTTTGTAATTAGAAGCAGCTACTGCAACGTCCCGTTGACACGACTCTCTCCTTGGTCATGTTTTAGAAACGCTCGTAATGAACCAAAATATTTCTCAGCAGACTAATTTATGTAAATTAATGACAGAAAAAGGAATTCGAAGAAAGAGCATAAAGCCCCAATAAAGAAAGGATTAAAAATATCAATGATACTCAGAATTATTCATCCAAACCTTCAAGAAACAAATGCCTCATAAATCTTCAAATCTGTACTACTCAGAATTAATGAAACATAAATAATGAAATTCTCCTTGAGGTCCAGTTTGTCTGAGTAAAATATAAAGTTCCCAGAAACTACAGTGAAAGTCCAGTGTCTTCAATTAACAGTTAGAGGGTGGCTTATGGGACAGGCTATGCTTTCAGAAAACAATGGATAAAGTATCAGAAACTGTACTTCTACTACTTAAAATATTGCCTTCAGTGGCAGCATAATCATAGCCACTGTGTTTCCATCTATGTTGACTGCTCCCAGCTTGTGCTTTCCCAGAGCTGAAGTACAGGACCCAACACAAATTTCACACGTGCTGTGTCCTGTGTTAAACCTGAGCCTGAAACAACCTAGCTGAACTGAAGCTTTTTTTCTACTTTTCTCCTGACTGCAAAGGAAAAACTGTTCTTCCTTTTGATACCCTTCCTTGGCTATGAGGAAGGGGAAATAATTTGTATATAGCTACAACTCACATAAGACTGAGATGCAAATGACAGAATAAACTCCCCAAAGAATTAAATTTTCATCTGGACTTAAAGTTTTATTCATCTTACAGTTTATTCAGCTGTGTATAGATGCTTGTTAAAAATTTTATTAAAGTTGTTCTGTATTAAATATCAAGAAAAATAATCTCTTCGAGCTCTTTAGTTTACAAGAGACAGAAATGCAAAAAGTTACAGTTTTTTTTTATTTCCTTAAATTGGTACCATATGTACTTACCATTTCCTGTAATGGTAAGGTTGTGGGTCCTGAAATTGTTCTCAGCACTCTCCAGCCCCAAAGTGGTAAACGCTAGCAAACTGTACTTTACTCCACTAAATGTGAAAGAAAAGGCACATTTAAGACATTTCTGCTTCACATCACCAGGGCAGAAATTAAAGGGAGTCCAAACATGTCTGAGATTAACACATTTGGGTACAAGGAACAGTGAGTTGCCAGGCACTGCCTGCCAGTGACCACAGACTGGCACTCCCCAACTCTTCCCACAAAATTCCCATATCTTTGGTTTTCCTCATGAACCAGCACTGTCCCACCATCCATTGATCTGCTCCCTATTTCCTCATCTCCTGCCTCCATCCTGTGTGTACCTCCCACCCCATCACTTCCAGGCCCTGCTGCCCAGACCAGCACCACAAGACCCCATCAGCTCAGCACACTCAGCTCTCTCCACAGCCACCTCTCCCAGCCAGGAGTCTTCTCCTGCCACCACTGCCTATGAAGCACCCTGAGAATGCTAAAAGCATCTCTCTCCTCTAATCAGACACTCAGTAACTTTGCATAGTTTTGCAGCTTTTACTTCTGTGCCTAAATCAATCAGATTTGGCTAGAGGTTCAATAATGGCTATATTTAATAAAACAACTGATGACGTAAACTGTATCTGATAAAACAGGTTAAAAATTAAAAGGCTTTATACTGCTTCTCTATGTTGCTCTGCTCTTTTGCTTTTCCATTTATAAACTACATGTTATAAAAGAGCTGCTTATTTATGTATTTTTCATAGCATTCAAAGCTTGTTTTTTTGCATGCAGACAAGAAACCTGTGCAGACATCTATCCTATCATCAGTTTTGTAACAAAAAGGACTCTTTCACTTATTGTGCTTGAAGGTTTCAGAATGTTGTATCTTTGGTTTGGATTTTGCCTAGGGATAAAAAAAAAATTTTAAAAATCACATTTACAATTCAGTACAGTGCATGTGGAATGCAGTTCCTGGAATAAACCAGTATAACTCTGGTACATGTTTAACCTTTTCCTCCAAATACTCTTCAGACCAAGTAACAGATTTACAGTCCAGCAGTGCAGAAGGAATTCCACCCGGATAGTGGCAGTTTACATAAAATTCACAAGAAAAAAACCCTCAATATAATCACTAACTAGACTACCTAACAGGACCTAGCATAAGATCCTCAAAATGTCTTCAGTACAGCATAAGATAGCTTGGTGGTGTTGTAGGTGAGAAGATGCTACTGAACTAACATCATTAAACAATAGTTTTCTATTGTAGGATTTGTCAAATGTTATTTTTCCCAATAGCACAGTGGGAACATAAGGTTTTAAAATCTTTGGCTCTGCAGAGGAACAAGGCAGATGCCTACCTAGCCCTAATCCTTATGAAAGGGAAGGAGGAAAAGTAGTAAGTTTGTTAGCAGGGAGGTCTCCTACACATCTGCCTCAAGGGAATAGAGAATTAAATACAAGTGAAACATTTCACAAGGGCAGTATGAACAAAAACTGGTCAGCATTTGTATATATGCCCCTCTAAACTGTTCCCTAACAAAAGATTCTCCACTGATTATATTTTGCCATGCAGTTGAATCATACATTGCTATTCAATTTAAACTGTACCAAAAAGTTCAGTTTCTTCTCACAGATAAAACTTGTGAGATTTTAGTTACTTTTTTTTCCAAAGCATGACTAATTACCTTGCCAAACCTTGCAAATCTTGCCAAAAAAAATAGCTACTTCACTTTAAAAATATGCTTTCACAGAACATTTTCAATCTAAAACATAACAGTCATTCCTTTCAGCTAGCTGCAATATAATTGAGAAAAGTTTTATCTGCAAGTACTTTTCCAATTTAACTGGCTAATCAGGACTGTTGACTATGTTTTGCCTTTGCATTTCACAGAATTAGCTGACTGCCTTAAATGGCTGTTTCTTTGTATAACAAAGAATAATCTGACTGCTGCATCTAGTTCAGTACTTAGCATATCTCTAGTATTTTTCCATGTAATAATTTTATTTTTAAAAAAAGTCAGCTCATCTCCACAACATGCCTGGGGTAAAGGCTCATTGTTTAATCTGTTTACAGATCAGGAGACAGATGCACCAGAGCTGCCACACAGACACCCGGGTGAGAAGGTGTCACTGTATCACCCTTTCTATCCCCACATGTTAATTAATACATCTCAGATTCCAGAATGCACTCCTGAATGTTATTCCCAATGTTACAAATGCCAAACTTAGTTCAGTCATCCAGATATACAGAGTGGAGAATATCTGAGTAAAAAAAAAATAAAATAAAAAATCTTGTAAACCCTTTCAGGCTCTAAAAAAAGCACAACCATAAAAGTGAGGCCATGGGATTTGCCTGCGTACTTGTAGCAAAATACCACTCTGAATTTGCCAGTTAAGAGGTAGGACAGGGAAGCTGTGCCCCCAGCCCAGTGGAGGGCAATACATAAAAGCCAAATAAGAAGAAGTCTATGTGGAGGTCAGTTCTGCAAGTGAATAAACCTGTGCTCCTGGGAGTCCATCCAATGATGTCCCCAAAGAGCAACCTATTCACTCTGGCATTCTATAGTATAGCTGCACTAAATGTCTTCCTTCTACAACAAATACAAATAACAATCACAACAACAAAAAAGAATTGAGAGAATAGAAAAATTAAACCTGCAAAAGACTGCACAGAAAATTGAAGATTGAAAACAGAGATCCTTATGGGTAGAGAGCATTTCAGTATAACTGAAGTTAACCAACCTAAGCACAGCACTTTGTCACTAAGCTTTTGCAAGAAGTTGCAAGGCTCACAATTTCCTCACTAACCAAGGAAATTTCTAAACCAAGAAGTTGGACACAGAAGGATCAGAGTTTTTGGAAACTGAGAACTTTGTCCCATGTGTGCTTTGAAAAATCTGTACAACTGAAATCTACAGAGAAAAAAGGTGCTCGTATAATACAGAAAGTTCTCTTTTTTGTTCCTGTTTAATTTCAGCTACTGGACTGGTAAAATTCTCTAGGAACACTGGAAAGATCTCTTGTAATCTTGCAATCTCTTTTTCTCTCAAAGGGCTCCATACCACAGCCTTATTAATATAAAGCCTACAGGGAGCCTATTAAAAAAAATTTTAAATTGACAGCTCATTTTCTGCCTATAATGACCCATTTCTTTCCAAGAATCTTTCTTTAATCGCCTAGCAAAGCCACCAATAAACACATCATTGTTCATTTCAGTCTGTTAACAAAGTAACAGTCACTGAGAGATGAAAATTTACAGTAGAAACAGCAAACTTAAACGATGGAGGAAAGCAAAATACAAATACAATTGAGAAACCAAAAGCAAAACCCAAGTGAGGAGTCAGGTGTTCAGATTGCTAATGCCTCCTCCTTAAAAGAGGGGTGATCTATATTAAAGTGAGTATGGCCAGCAAATAATCTAGTGGTCATATCAGGAGCAAACTGTGTCTAATGATAGCTTGCCATCACCCAGCTGGAGCTTGTGGAAAGCACAGCCATCCCGGAGAGACAATGCAGAGTAAAAATACATTGTCATCAGGTGGAATATGTTGGAAAGATAGTGACAAATTTTGCTTGGCTCTGTGGGTAAGAGCTTGGATGTGTATTTTTGATTGAAACAGTAATACCAGTATACAGTAATATCAGTAAACAGTAATATCAGTTTGACAAAGGTAGAATGTACTTGAATGTTTCCTTTTAAAATCCGGGCAAAAAATGAAGCTAGCACACAAGTGCACACAACACCTGGCAAGAATTAGGCATTGATTCTTAACTGTTTAGCAGCCAAAAAGAAAAAAAGAATTCCCTGAAAAAATTGCTTTCTAAAAAGAAAAATAAAAAAAGAAAATCAATATTATTAGTATTTACAATTTAGGTGCTTGGCTTGCTTAAATCCCAATGAAATTAAAGTAGCTGGCAGATACTAGTAGGTAGTTAACTTCATTTAAAAATGCATTAAAGACTTGAGACCCTTTTTAAAAGGAAACAGGTAAATTACTGGGAACAGCACTTATTAGTATGAAGACTGAAAGCCAGCGAGTCATTTTAAAATGTTCTGTGCTGAAGTCAATTAAGAAAACTCCTGTTAAGCAGCTTGTAGCTGTTAAGTGCTTTTGACAGAGCAGTTTTACTGAAAAGCCAGCAAGTGGAAAGGCCCCCATGTGCATAGGATACACCCCAGGTACTGCAAGCAGCTCTGTCAGCTTTGCTGGGGAAGAGGGTACAAGAGAGCTTTCTCCTGTCTACAATCACACTTTCTTATTTCACACAACTTGTAGGTTTTAGACATGTCTACCTGTCTATATATGAGCAAAACTGGTTGGATGCAAAAATAACATGGACAGACTGAATGGGAAAAGGAGGAGGAGAGGGATATGGCCTGAGGGACACTGATCATGCAAGCTTTATTTCCTACAGAGATCAAACCAAAAATACTATGAAGTTTGCAACTAGCAGTGGATTTCCCTGCTACCATTGTACAGCAGAAAGATGAAGCCTACTGCATTTCAGTCTCCAGGAACAAGTCCCCAAGCCTGAGAGACATGGTTGGAATTCACACCTACTTTCTCATCTCCTATTTAAAACAAAAAATTTTTTTTTCACTTGGGTAAGTGCAGAATACTCACTTTCTTGGCAATTTTCCAAAAATTTCCAATATATTTGGTTTATTTTATTTTTAAAATGATAAAACCAGAATATCAATATATGTGGCTTACTGGATGACTGGGTCAGCAGGCAAAAAGGATTCAGTGCTGTCTTCTTCCAGCGCAGCTTTGAGTTTCTTCCCTGCTGCTTTGCTGAGGGATGTTTTAAGCTTCTTTGCTAGTTTCTTAGGAGTGTTTGTTCCATATAAAGACTCCTCTGTACAGCAACTATACACTTCAACCTTCACCTGGAAATCTGATCTTGCATCATCACTGAAGGAACAGGGGGTGGAGAAAATTTCAAAGCATTTGTTGATAAACTGAGTGTGCAGCCAAGGAATGCTGTTGCTACTTTATATATATTAAATAACATATATTCTCATCAAGGGAAGGAATGTCATCAGATTCAGGCAAAGACATACGTTAATATGGAATTAGAAACTAGAATACATAGCAGTAACAGCACTGAAGTAATGAGATGGATGTTATAGCTAACCATAAACAATTGCAAACAGGAAATTCAACATTTAAGTTAAAATCTGAAAACAACAACCCCTATTACAGAAATAGGCAAAACATACGAACATACTTAAATCTGCCCTCTACTGCTATGCAAAAATCACCACTGTAAATCTATCTGTGCCTATGACTCTAAATCACACTGAACTGTTTTAAAGATATCTTAGTCACACCCTTCACATTGCTCAAAAAAAATCCTGTCTCACAGCCAACCAAAGTTGCCATTCATAACTAAACTACCTACTGCTGCATTCTTCTCTCCACAGTTGATGCTTTCTCAGCTTTCAATTCTACCAGTTCTCATGTTCTCAAGCTTAGTCATCAACCCAGAAGCCTAACCTCAGCATTCAGTAACAAATCATGTCATTAAACACATGCCCATAACGAAATCATCCCAAATGCTTTTATAAAACATGTATCTCTATCTCAAAGGATACAAGGCAAGTTAGTGTCTTCTCTGTTTTTTGTTCCAGTACTTCACAAAAATTACAATGGTCAAGTGTCTTGTCTTTACCCCCACTCAAACAGATGGCTAAGAGAGTTTTAAATCTGATTTTAAAATCCAGTCTCTCTCAAACACACAGTTTTCAGGATCTGGATATAAAGTTCTCAGTAGTTCTAGCTTTCCAGTCAGCCTTCTTCAGGAGACTGGATCTAAGTTGCTAATACAAAAAATAAAAAAGGGAAGAAAAAAAAAAAAGTGCCTCTCATGACTCTCTTAAAAACTATAAAGCATCCTAAAAGTACATGAGAACACCTTTCTACCCTTTTCCAGGTTACCTTTGAAGATAAGTGAATAATTTCCTGTCTAGTGTTCTTCAACTATAAGGACTATGGCTGCAGCACACGCTCATAGAGGTGTAACAGAACATGAGGTGTGGAAAAGAAGGTCTGGTTTTAAGAGAACTGTGACTCTGGGGAACATCAAAAGAGACCACAGCCTGCTGTACAGAAGAATACTTAAAACATAATATTCTATTCATGCCTATACTATTCCTACCTATTCTTTTAAAATGCTTTCAGGTGTTAGTATTAACTTAATTGTGTGCTTTACATACAAGTTTATCTCTTCATATAAATAAAAATGCTCCAGAGTGGAAAAAATGAAAGAAGTGTAGTTCTAGCAGCACATCTACAACCAGAACTATTTTGTATGTAAAAACCAGCCTTACACATGTGTGGATCTACCCTCCCCTGAAAATAATAGGATCTCTGAATTCTTTTCCTACAGAAAAACTTAAGTGTATCTTGGCCAATCTTATTCATAATCATATCCACTTTCAAAAGAAAATAGCACTACTTGTACTTCAATCAAGACAAACAAATAATACTCACAATACAGTTACATTTTCAAAGCAGATATCTGTTACTGCTTTATCCACAACAGCCACTTCTGTATCAAAAACCTCAGCTCCCATTCTGAATAAACAGAAAACCGCATAGCGCTGAGATTCTGGAGAGAGCCAAAGAAATGTTTTATTAGCCATATGACACATCACAAAACTAAATGCTTCCAGTAAACAAAAGCAGAAAAATGATAACTCAGATCTCTAAGGAATTGCCCTTAAATTCTTCCCACTATAAATTCTGCACTATAGGATTTTATGATAATTGAACTATCAAAGCTGCTGTATGGGTGGAGCAACATTCACAAAGGGATAAATGCCTACCTATGCTCTACAGTTTTGGGGTTTTTTTTCTCATAATCAGGACAGCTTGTGCTAGCAACTTCAGAAATGCTACTAAAAATGCAATTTTGTTTAATAAAACTGATTTTAAGAAAAAGAAAAACCCAAATATTTGATCCAAAGCTTGTGCCACTTTATGAATGTACTATATAGGATTAGACTATTTTGCCACGCTTAGCCCTTCTGACCCTATGGAAAATCAAAGCAAAATCAATGTCATGTGACAGCTGGAACAGATTTAGGGTTAATCTCCATGACACAGCAAAATGCATGTACTTGGAAGACAATCCAATAATCCACTCAACACCAACAGACAACTTTCATTTAAATTTCTCACTGGAAACAGTCTCCAATATACTCTCTCAAGTGTAGACAAGACATAGAACAAAACATTCAATCAGAAATTTCTCAGATATCCATTTAACA
Organism: Calypte anna; assembly: GCF_003957555.1. Lineage (NCBI taxonomy): Eukaryota > Metazoa > Chordata > Aves > Apodiformes > Trochilidae > Calypte > Calypte anna. The sequence goes on from NC_044252.1 coordinate 10,303,773, forward strand.
ACAGTGATTTTCTGTTACTTCCTCTGGAATTTCTCCTCAGAAGGACTTAGAGACTTGTGTTTAAACATGCAGAACTACAGGACTTTGAGCTAACTCAGTTTGCTACAACCAGCAGCTTAAGGGCAACTGTTCAACAAAGACAGTGAAATATGGACCCACTGAAGGGTCAAAAAAGGGGCTGAAATGAGCATGGACTTCCCCACCCAGTTTAAATTTACAGGCATAAGCAATTGCTTATCACAGTAGCTCTTTACATCTTACATACTTTCTTTATTGCTGAAGTGATCAGAGCCTTTCCACATTAATGGTATTCGAATATCTAAAGGGAAGAAAAAAGTAGGGAAATTAAGTTAATTTCTCTAGATCTGTCACCAAAACAAATTACAACAGTTTCTTGTTTCTTTTCTTGATGTTCTGGAGACAACAGCACCTTCTACCCAATGAACAGCATCACTACTTCAATTTTATTATCCATGTCAAAAGAAAATTAATCAACTATTTTAATGTGGTGTAATTTAGGATAAAAAATATTTTGAATCTCATTTAATAGTTCTCAAAATAACATTTCAGTGTGGCTCTGTAATGCAGTTCCAAGTGGTATTCTCAGAACTCAGAGGTTCTGAGCTGATTATTATGCACAGATGTAAACTAAACTCTGCTTGCCTTGTGCTGGAAACCACTCATCCAGCTGCAGGAAAAAACTTCCTGTTTTTAATGGAAATCACTGGGATACTTATATTGCAAATACTTAAACCCTGCTTTGCTAACCACAGAGAAAATATCACTTGTGATCACATTCCCAGTTAGAACTGTCTTAGTTGGCATAAATAGAGTTTAGAAATCTTTTAAAACATTTTTTAAACTCAAAGATCTCCTTCTGCATCAGAACTGTAGTAGAGGCAATTACAGAACCATTATTTTAAGTAATGCCTCTCACTTTAATATTAGGGATTATTTTCTTCAACAAATTTTCCAGTTTATCTACTCAATCCAACACAGTACTGGGTGACATGGTCCTCCATTTTCTAGCACTCAGGTTCAGACATAATGTTTCTTATTAGTCCCTTGTTAAAAGAAAAATGCTGTGGGGGGCTTTATAAATCCAGAGTTAGTTTATTAAGTACAACAGTGTTGATTTAAAGTATATGCAATATATTAAGTGACACATGATGGCAGCAGTGAACAGCACTAGCTCAATTGTCTTTTGATTAAAATCTTAAATATTGCTATAAAGGAACATTGCTGACTCCAGTGCTGATCTTCATACGAGTCTGATGGAAAAATCCACACATAGTATGCTAAGACATAAAGCAGTGGTGGTATTTTGGCAACAGATTGACATTCCTACAGGGTTTTACCCACAAAACCTCTTGATTATTTAAGTGAAACTTGCATACAGGCATTCTGTTTCAGAAGTTATATTAAAGGAAAAATTTAAATTTAAGTAAGTTTTTTTTTTATGTTATGGGGCATCTTATTACACATGCTCTTTCAATTTTGAAACTTGCAAATTCATCTAATTCTTTAAGCATTCACGAAAACGAATGAATTTTCAACAGTGAGCTGCCAGTATACAGTTTTAGACTGCCTCAACTACCTAAAAATCAATATCACCATGTTGTGAAACTGCCTTTCACTTGATGTGTTTGCACTGTAAGCATGTCTAAAATTAGTTAGGTTTTTTAAATAAGGAAAACAGTTTCATTAAATAGTTATAAAAGTCTCTCTCAAACTTAAAAAACATATAAATGCTCATCTTTGTCCCAGACAAAAAATCCAGAATGTTTCTTTTCTAAAAGCCATACATAAATATGTGAAAACAGTTACAAAAAAAGCTTTTTTTTAAAAACTTTAATCATAGCAAACTCTGAGTGACAATTTTAGTGAGCTCAATAGATCTAGGTAACAATTGGAGTACTACATTAAACATTTCTTCTGTTTGCTGCTTTCAATATCATGATAGCTGTAAAATTTACACCTGAGTCAGCAAATCTGCAGGACATAGATAGTCAATTGTTTGGAAAAGTTGAACATGATCCTTGTAAATCAAGTTTTCAGCTCATCCTTGGATTTAAATAGTTGCCATTTATCAAAACCAAAGATTAGTATTCCCACACCTTAATTTCAGGTACCATTAGTTGTAAATCGCTGTGGATTCATTGGATGCATTCAAGCACTATACTTAATCAGCTTTTATAAATATATAAATATATTTATAAATATAAATATTTTATAAATATATATACGTATACCTTTACAAAATTACTTTCAATTTTGATGATGCTTTTTGATCAACATTCAATGTGTTGTCTTCTAACAAAATAATTGTTTGATAGCATATATTACTGTGCTTTTATGCATAAATGTGAGGAATAAATAAGTAAAATATAAGAAGTGTTAAAATGTGTGTATTAAGGAATGCAGCCCCCACAGAGTATCTGACATACTGCTGCTTTCTGTAGGAGTATATTCCTCAATACTCCTGCAGAGCTGTTCCTGAACTTTTGGTGTTGGCCACGTGATCAGGCTTTTTTTTTTGTAATAGTCCAAGCTTTTGGCATGTACCAATCATATGATACACTAACATGTTTATAAGTGGGTGGATTACTTTCCCCTAAAAAATCCATTCTGCATCTTTAATTCTTAAACTACATGATGTCCTGTCATATTACATGGATCACCACTCACTCATTTCCAGCCTCTCCTAAACACCTGAGTCACAACATCTCCTGACTCACAGCAGTTTGAATTCAGCCCAACAGTGTTCTCAACAAGGCACAACCATGCACACACATCATGTGCCTTCCAAACAGGCAGGGAAACCCACTTGCAAATCCACTGAAGGTAAGCATACAAGAGAGTAGAAATGCCATGTGTTCATTGTGGTACACAAGGATTGGAAAGAGAGGGAAAGAAAAGTAATGGAACATTACAGATGTGAACCTACTGCAGCTCTGGAACCAGACAGGAGCTGATTTGGCACATGAAATGGACACAGGGTCAGACATGGGTCAGAAGACAGTACAAGAAGGAACCAGGGAGGCAGGCAGTAATGTAATCTCAGGATCTCCCAATCATGCCATCTTGTCTAGAGGCTCCAGCCCTTGCCAAGCACAGACAAGCCCATCCCTACAACTCTCATGTACCTCAGTGCTCTGCTTCTCAGGCACCCAGAGCAGAAAATAAGGAGTTAATAATAGACCATCTACAGAAAAGCATATATCTCTCAGCAGGGGCCCAAGAAAAACATTCAGGCTCTCCTACTGTAAACTGGACCTGGCAAGGCTTCCTGACATAAACATCTGAAGAGGGGCAAGGCATGGCATGGCATCCCAGCACCCACAGACTTGAGTTCATCCTGAGGTAGTTGATGCCCCTCTCTGCTTCGTCTCGTAAGTATGGCATAGATTGAGACCTCCAGTTTGGGAAACACTGTGTTAGAAACAGGTGTATTTCACCCTTCTCTTGTTCCATGAAAATAAAATAGCTAAATGTTTCATTTTTAACCAATTTTTTCATACTAAAGTCTTTACACAATTGTGATTTTTCTAAAGATAGCAAAAGTGTGTTACGTGATCCTGAAGTCTTCACTGCAGATAACTACAATCCAAAGAAAGGTGCAACCACAGCACAGACAGGCAAACAGATGCTTTCATCCAACTACCATACGGAAGAAAAACAGATACACATTCAGCAAACAGCTGTGTTGGCAGAAAACACTATTCAACCATGTGCTCATCACTCTTTCTCTACTAGAAGTTACCTTGCTTAAAGACATGTCAAAATATGCAGAATTAACTTGAACAGCTCAAGTAGTGAGCCCTTCTACACTATTCTATTTTTAATGAGGCAAGTCAGGGAGCACACTCATATCTGTTAGCAAAGCCAGCAGAACAGACAGAATGAATAAGTAAAGGAAAGCTGAACGAAGGAACATCCACTATGGGCACAGGCAAAGAAGTTGACAAATTTATAGCACTGAAGTTTGAGAGCAGGCTAGGAAACAGTGTACTAGCCTGCTGGAAATACCTGCTAAAAATTGTTAGTAGCTTGCATTGAAGCCATACTACTGTAACTTTGCTGCAGTAATGTAATCTGTACTGAGTAAATCACATTCGCATCCTAGCTATAATTCTGCCCTCAGTTTGTTATACCTACCCTGTATGATCAAGGTTTGTCTTTGTGGGGAGAAAAAAATATTATCAGCACATTCATACTTAGCTGAGATGTATTCAGTGTTTAGTGACAAACAGAAAAAGTATTTCTCACTATGAAAGTCCCTGAAAAGAAATGGAAATACTAGGTAGAATCTCGAAAAGAATGTTTGTGACTTAAAAGCACACACTTTAAAAATACCATCTTGTTTGTATGATTTGAATTACAAGTTACTGTCCAGCCAACTAACTCCTATAATGAAGTGATTACCCAGCCACCTACCTGATAGAGCAACCTTGGCTCTGCATGCCACTCGGTCTTTTGTCCCATTTTCTGAAGACCTGAAAAAAAGAAGAAAAGAAAAAAGGGGTCTGAGATGTGTCTAGTTAGACTTCTAAAACTCAACCCTTTAAACATTAAAAAGTGTCAAGGTTTTTATATTACAGTTTATTTAAAACGTGTTTCTTTGAAATTAAATTTGGTATCTCTGGTTTCAGATATGAGTCATTAGATTCTTGAGAATAATCTGAAAGGAAGGTATACTGTCAATTTTTAAATTTCCTAGAAGATTTTACCCCAAAACTCATTTAACCTGTGTATTAAGACAAGTAGATTCATGTTCCTTGTCTTTTCCAGCTCCAAAAGAACCACATACATTAGCAACTTTTCCTCTTCTGTACACATCACTAAATGAGCAACTTCATTTATTGCTTCTACTACTGGTTAGAGCATTGCCTTCTCTATTAATAGAAACCAAATACATAATATTGCATTGTTATTTTTGTGCTTTTACATGCAGAAGGCAGTTTGCTAAGTAGACAGTGTGTAAATCTCAAGCTCAACCTTAAACTAAATCAAAACAGTCTGTAGCAAACTAGTAGCAAGAGAGTGCTCTCCTTTTATCTCCCACTGCTCCTAACACCCAAGCAAATAAGGTGAAATTTCTATCTGCTACCAATACCCTGACTTCCAGAGCCAGTAACACCATCTTCAGGACTCAATGACTGCAGACCTATTTAACAAGAAAAAGGGACAAAACTCACTTGAAAACTTTATAATTTTCTCTCTGAGCCATTATCATTTTACCTGGATTAACCTTAACTAAATTCCATTTGGCAAATTCCACTGTATAGCATGTGTCCCTTCTACTGACCTCCACTGACAATCCAAAGTACCCCCTGACAGCACTCTAAACAATGCCTGACAGATACCAGTCATGAACAATACAGATGTTCAGACAGATCTCCAGTTATTTCTGCCCTGTTCTGGACATGCACCATCCCCATATTGTGGTCACTGACATTAAAGGCCAGGAGTTGAGAAAATCAGTGTATATACACACACTTTACATTATTCCATTACATATATTCCAAATATAGTCTATTATGAAAAAAATTATAACCTATTATTAAAATAATCTACGTATACTTTAGCTCATTTAAGAGTTATGTGAGGATATTTTCAATTAAACTGATTTTATTCATATGTATTGTGTTTATTACTTTGCTGTAGTTAACAGAATTCGCCAGCAGAGGGTACCAATTAACCATGATGATTCCATCATTAAAAGAGATCTTAATAGCAGAAAGAATGAAATGTAGAAATAGGTGTATTTTGACTTGGATAGTTTAGGTTTGTTCCTTCCAATTTGATTAGGTGCCTTTTTGTATGCTAAAGGTAATCAAGCAAATATGTCTATTACGTGATATTCAGATGCTATATACAAAAAGCCTAGAATTTTAATGTCAATAATAAAATCTGCTCTTAAAAATATGACATGTATTTAATTTTCTAAAGTAAAAAGAAGATAATGGAATGGTCTTATATAATAATGGTTTAAGGTAGCAGTAATGTATGTCAGTATGGGATAAGACAGAAGAGTTTAAATCCACTTTCCTGGAGAGGTTGCTGAGAATTCATGTAAGCAAAGGCCAGCTTGATAGGTCTCTTTGTGAGCTTGAGCTGTTACTCACCGTTCTCCAGTTGTGCAGGAGACCAGCTCTTCTCTTTGGCTCTGTAGCTCTCTCCTGTATGCACCTATACGAGCATTGCAAACCATCAGGTTTTTGACAGCCTGCAGGAGCTGATCTTTTTGAGTGCTCACTGCAAGCAGTTTACAGATGCCTTCTCGCATGCGGATTTCAAAGTTAATCTTCTCTTGGATGTCACATTCCTGGATAAGCAAAAAAAAAAACCAAAGGATTGAACAAAAACCCAACTAAACTATCCTGATTTTTTTACAAGTTCTACTTATTTCACAGTTGGAATAGAAGACCTTAGGTTTTAATTATATGGAGCCATTATGATGATTACTAAATGTGAAATGATGGTTCTCTCTTCAGGAACAAAACAGTGCAACACAGGATGTAATAGATTAATGATATCCATTATACTTGCAGATTCCAAACCAGTCAGTAACATTCACCCCTGGAAGTTACTAAAAATTCATCTTTAAAAAGGTTAAAAAAAAAGGGGTGGGTGGGGTGGGGTTTCTGGTTGAGGAAGAATTCAGGTAACACCAAAACAAAACAAAAAAAAAAGAGAATATCCCAGTACTTGACTGTTTCAGGCTGTGCAGTCAGAGTCAGACAGCTGTAGTAGCTTTAACATCACACATACATACCATGCCTTGCCTGATAGCACAGCCATGTACACTTCTCATTCAAACATATGAAATAGATAGACTTGCCTATCAAGTCACCATTTTTTTTATGAAGTGAGGACTCTTTAAGGTATTACAAAAACTTCTATGAAGTCAACTTTTTCCTACCTACTTCCAGAGAAAACAAACGTTTATTAATATCCATTAGTCTTCACTTGCCACTTCAATGATGTAAATCCACACCAAGACAGAAGACAATTAAGGTGAAGGATGGCAGTTTGCTGTCTCCCAGAGCTGTGCTGGATGCCACTGATGAATCTGACACACACATTCTAGTTATGTGACCATTCCTGGCTAAACCAAGTATTTTTGACAAAGAAAGAAACTGTTCCACCATATTGCAGAGCTGTATTACAACTACATTTCAAGTGAGTGATGAGTGATAATTTTTCAAGCCCAAACAAGTGTCCCAACTACCTCTGGAATTAAAAGCATCATGTCAGTTTCAGTTTTATAGTACATTTGAACTCAAAACAAGTGTGTTTTGGGGGTGGATTTATCAGAAATTGACTGAAACTTATAATACATGAATTTTAATTTGCAAGTTCAATGTTTCAGTCAGTAGAGTTCTGGGAAACAGCTCTGCCTCAAGCCTCTGAACAGGATAGAAATAAGAGGGAGTTAATTTCCAAACAACTCTAGTACCTCAGAAATCCAGAGCCCATGACAGGAGCCATGAGGACTATCCTCTTTGCTTGGGACTCATTCTGCCATAAGGTGCCTTTGACAGCAGTCACAATAGGCAGGAGGAAGCTTACCATGCAATAAGTCACACAGTGAGAACACAGATGATCACCAAACAGCACCATGGGGGAGGACACTAATAAAGCCCAGAGGACTCTCCAGGAACTGAGACCTCTCAATATGAGACCACATAAGAAATGTTTGGGGCATGCACAGGTTACCCTCTAGCACCAGCTGGTTGGGTGGGGACGAATAGCTCCCAAAGCTCGCAGCAGATAAGTTTTCCATAAATGTTTTGTTTGGTATGACCAACAATAAAAAGGCCTGAGAACCAGCGGAGTTCCCAGTGTCCCCCAACATGGATTTGCTATGCAAAGTTTCAACCCCAACCAGTGCAGGATAAAGCAGAGCACCAGCACCTCCACATCCACAGCACATGCTTCTCCAGCAACGCTTCTTTTCAACTCTCACCCCAGAAGGAAAACAGCAGCAAATGGTTTTCATCAATCTGCTTTTGTTCTGAGTCAAATATTACAGAACTGTGAAAAGCTAAGCAAGGCCTACACCTGCCCCAAAGAAATAATTACTTTCTTTGAGGCAAAACTAATACATCAGCTCTTATAAAGCTGAATTTCATCTCAGAAGAGTGAAATAGTAGCTCCCCCCAACATTTCCCAGGCTAATGGGCCCCTGCACTGACCCAGCACAGACCAAGGCTCCTCTCTGTGTCTATGACCTGGTACACAGCTATGGTGAGGAAATAAATTATTCTATCCTGGAGCATGTAGCAGTATCACAACTTTCAGAACTACAGAGAGGATTTACTCTGTGCTACATCTCAGCCAGGTTCACATAAAAAATTCTGAACCAGCATTGATTAGCTTAAGCAGATAATAGCATAAATAATTGTACCACATAAATCTCATCTAAATAAATTACTTAGAAGCCTGGTTTAGAATATATGATGTTCTTTACAGCTACAAAAAAAAACACTGGTCAGCTTTTTTTTCTGGGTTTGTTTTTTTTTTTTTTAGTTTCTTCTAAAAATATGAGTACACCATCTGGACTTGGAGAACTGACACAGCACTGTTTTGCCATATGCTGTCTACTAATGCACTGTTTCCCTTGTGGTCTCCCTCCTTCCCCACCAGTGAGGGCATAACCCTGACACAATTACTAACAGCTGTTGGGATTTTGAGCCCATAATCAGGAACTGCCTAAGCAATACTTCTAGAAAGAGTCTTTGTATTCCTCTCCTAAGTATACCTAGAATATGTGAAATTGTAAAGAATTTCTAGTTTTACATAAGCAATGGAGTTACAAAACAAACAAAAATCCAGCGGCTATTAAAAATTATACGGATAGTACTGAGGGTAGGGCAGATTGAAATATTACTTTATCTGGTATCTCAAATACAGGCCTTCAGAATCTGACTCCAAGGTACACTTTGATTTATTACCACAGAGGCTTAAATCTGAACCCCGCAGATCTACTGTATTTATTCAAATTCAGCAAGTAGTCTGGCAGTGAGTATTCTAAAACAGGGGCTTGGGAAATCAGATCCTACCTCAGAGACTTTATCCTAGACAGCCCCAGGAACCAGTGTTTGTTGCAGCTGACAAAAGCTTTACAGACACAGCTGAGTTCAACTCGTTCAGGATTTTAAGTGATTCGAGATTTTAAAAAAGGCTCCGCAGAGCGAAGAACTCGAAAGGCCCTGAGGCTCCTAGGAGGGTGCTGAGGGAGCTCAACCCTCCGAAAAGCATCAGCGGTGTGCGGGCAGCTGAGCGGCTACCCCGGGCCCAGCACCCCTCGCCGCGGGGCCGCGCCGGAGCCTTTCTTCAGCCCCGCAGCCGCCACCGCCGCGTCGAGACCGGGGGCAGCGCAGGCTCCTGCCCGCCAAGGGCCGTCCGACGGCCTGGTCGGACCGAGCCGTTGCCGAGCCGGCACCTTCCGCCAGCACCTGCCGTCGTCCCCGCCCCCAGTCCCCGTCGCCCGTATCTCACCGGGTCCCCCCGTCCGCCGCCTCCCGGCAGCCGCCGCATCCTCCTGCTCGGCGCCGCCGTTCAAAACTCCCGCCCCCGGCAACGGCCGCCTCGGCCCCGCCCCCCCCCGACGGCTCCGGCAGTCGGGAGCGGCCCCTCGGGAGCGGCCGGGGCTGCCGGCTGAACAGCTCCGGTTGGCCTTGGCGGCTGCCCCACGATGGTGTCCCCCATCCATCCCTTCTCCTTGGTTTCTTGTCTGATCCCTTTGGATTCCTCCTCGGAGGGTGACGGTCCCAAGCATGGACCTTCACTGCTTCGCACGGGGTTGTCAACATTTGCGACAAGTAAAATGTGCTGGAAGGAGTGAGATATAGAGTGTTTCTAACAGCTTTCTGCAGAAGGCAGACGTCTCCTGGTTACCATATGCTTATTTAAAATATAAGAAAATGTAATTTGAAGGGAAAATTTGAAAAGTCTCGTTCCTTCGTCAGGAGTTTGGCAGCTCTATTTGTCCCCTGACATTTGCAACCAGGGCACAAAGCCAAGGGACTGGCCCCCAAGGAAAATCATGAGCTTCCATACTACAGGTATTTAGTTCTCGATGAAAGGCAGAGGACAGGGATCTCTGCTTCCCTCCAGAGTATCCAGAGGGCAGAGATAGCAGCAGCAGCTGTTCAGCAGTGCCTGTCTCCACCTGCAGCAACCTTCATGAGGGTAGGGAACCATACAGGTATTCAGTATACCTCCATACCATCCTGAAGTCTTCTGCATGTCTTCTTGGCAGGACACACACCAAGGCAGGAAAGCCCTGCCCCCATATAATAATTTTGCCATAATTTTGCCCCCCCATTTTTAGATACTCCCTGCTGTTCTTTACCTACTGTGACTTTTAAGAAAGAAGTCTTCTGGGCTACCTCCAGGGAACCAAAAGGCTACCTCCCCATCAAGCCAAAAGGCTTTTGCCTAATCAAGATATCCTTACAAGCTGTGTATGGACAGCCAAGATATCTAAAGGTGGGCTTGAGGGAGGTCAAAAAGTCTCCATGGAATCCTGGTGCTTCTTGCATCCCAGCAGGAGCCTTGCATTCCTGTCTCTGCTGCAGAGTTCAGGATTTCCGACACATCAGGAAAGACTCATCTAAAGAGAGATAAGAGTGCCCTTTTGCTTCATGGTGAGGCATATCTTTTAAGGCATGGTCTGGCCTCTCCCGAATCAGTCAAGGATGCAATATGAGCCTCAAAAATCTCCAAGTCATTTTCTGGGTTACAGAGGAAAACTAGAAACAGGAACAGGTCATGAAAAGATCAGTCTTGGAGCTGAAACCAAAGAAGTGAAAATTTTCAAGTGAACTGAACTGCATTATTGTTAAATCAATGCCTGACCAAAGTAAGCAAGGAGGAGCTCCAATGTCAATAAAAAATCAATTACTGAAACCTTTTGGTGAGTTTTCTGTAAACTATGGGAGCAGCTGGAAATTACAGCCTTACGAGAAAGCTAAACAAACCTTACTACAGAGATAAACAAATAGGGAAAGAATCCCTATTTGGGGGTTGGACTAGATGATCTTTCGAGGTCCCTTCCAACCCCAAGGATTCTATGATTCTATGATCCCTGTAATTCTGCCCTTCCAAAATTCATTCATCAACTCATGAGATAGTGCACTACCACAGAAAACTCATACAACATGTAAAAAAAGACAGTGAAACACTTCCCATCCAGCATCATCCCAAGCAATTCAGCACTCCAGGTAAGACACCGGAGCAAGACCCCTGGTTCAAGTTTTCCAGAAAAGCTCCCTGTGAGACTACCAAGCACAGCTGTCCCAGGTGTGCACCAAAAGAGTGTTGTAAAAAGCCAGGGTGGCTACATGGATGCAATAAAAATTAATGCAAAAATTTATGCCCTAACCTATTTCAGGCAATCCACATCTCTAAAGCCATTTTTGCTGGTAGTGCATACAGCTCCAGGCACCTGTGACAGCTTTCCAAGAATTTTAGATGCTAATTAGCATGGTTTGCAGTACAGTCTGTTCAGCAAATCCCAGTCATAATAAATCCCAAAATGTGACTACTAATAGCATAAAGAGCCCATGACTGCAGCCCTTACGTGTTCCTACTGACATTGACTAGAATTGGAACCCTTAAGAAATTGGTGGGAGTTAAATGTGTAGAACTCTGCCCTAATTAGCATGAACAGTATCTCTCAAGATCAGTGGGTATCTGCTTTTGAGCTGTTTCAAATACCCATTTTTTCACCACATTAAAAATACATTACTGCAAAGTCTGGCATTTGGTCCTCTTGTGTGCTCACTTCCTCGAGACGTTTGGTTTTTTTGTTTATCAAATCAGGCTTCATAATTCAGTTGGTACGTCAGATGCTTAATTAAAAAGACCCTAAATGGGGTAGTAGACTAGACTTGTAGTCCTTTCTCTTAAGGGAACATGAGATTGAAGCTTTGAATGGCATTTCTGTAGGTGTTGTACAAAGCAAGATGGTCCCTCGACACTCCAAGCCTGACTCCAGCTACGATGCCCGGCTGTTGCAGAACGCATACTGACTTGAAATGAAGAAGGATGTATGCCATCTATATTATCCACAGATTTGAGATTCAGCTAGCAACTCTTCTGTTCCCTAAATTACAAGTAATCCCAGCAAACAACAACAACAAAAGACTGTAATTGTGTTTTCTTCTCCAAACAAACCTCCTCTGAAGAGCAAAGAAACCCAAGGCACAACCTACAAAACAAGGAAAAGACTGCCCAGTGACTGCTGCACTATTACAGAGAAGCCAGAAGAGGATATGGTGAATTAAACAGGAGATCTATATCCTGCCTTCTGGGGTTGCTTAAGTTAAATATTTTTTCAGATGAATCACACCTTCGTACCATCCTTTTATTTGCTGCTCTATTTGCATTGCAAAACATTTGGCTTCCTTCTAGTATTAGGGAAACTGGAGAGCAGAAAGCATTGTCTGTCTAAATCAGTGCTCTGCTTGAGTGTTACATCAACATATTATTTTAAATGTTAGGCCCATCATTTTGGTTTAGCAGGTACAAAATGTCTACACCTACTCTTGACAGCACCGCAATATTTTTCTTAATTTCTTATTTCCCACAGCTTGCTACACCTACTCCTTGAATATCATCAGAGTGTGCCAGTACAAATCTATTCAATTCCTCTTCAGATTATTCCTAAATGAAAATACATGAAGATTTATGCTGGATTCATGGGTAATAATTTGCAAGGCTTTTAATAACTTTTTTCTACTTATTTAATATTAAACTGAGAACAAACACAAGCTCTTGCCACTGACTGCCACTGATTTTAATTACCATGAGACATGACCACAATAGATTGGTGAAATGGGCAGAGACTCTGGAATTCAGGGTGATTACCTGGATGGTTACTGAAGCTAGGGTTAAGTTAAAATACAAAATTGTTAGCCTCTGTAATTGATTCCCTCATTTCAGCCTGCTGAGGTCAGTTGATGTCTTTACATTTGCTTAGGCTGAAGGGCAAAATGTAGTCCTATAAAACAAATTAAAAATGGGTAATTACCTTATTGTCATGCACTTCTGCTCCAGGATAAGGTGAAAATTAATCTTCCAGCCAATGACAGTTACCTAAAGCCTAACTCTATCAAGATGAAATCAGTGGCAAAAGTTTGTAGGCTCCATATTACATGACTGAGCAGTAGGTGCCTTCTCTAAGATAGTAATGGAGTCAGCCAATGAGATGTTCTAAAACAGCTAGGATGCATCATCCTCACCCTTCTCTGATAATGAGACACAGAGGCCAGAATTTCTTAGAGTAAAAACTTACTGCTTCAGGTGTTCTCAGACTAATTTTAACCTAAGAGCTTGCTCATCTTCTGCTCAGGGCTTTTTAATACTCTGCAGTCCTCCTTCAGCTCTATCACTCCAAATGGTCCTGAGGCTACATCTCCACATGATTCTTTCCTACAATATTTATGGCACCATCTACAAAACACCAGTAACAAATGTTTCAATGAACTATTTTTTAAACAGTGTTATATTCCCATTTCTAAAAGAAACAGTAAAAGGCTGAAAAAAAGCAAAAGGAATTGTTTTTCCTTTTTCCAGAGAGTACTCCAGAAACTGTCTCTGCCCAGTACTCCTGATATCAATCCCATCTTGAAATACCTCCAGATTAAATTGCTGTAGCCTCTCTAAATTGTCATATATGAAATCCATGCACACAAAATACATTTCATAACAAGAACAGTGAGCTGCAAAAAAAAACCATCCCCACGTGAATTTTGAAAGCAACTTCTGAGCTTAAACCTGAAAGCCCTAAGAATCAAGTTTAATACTGCAAGAGTTTAAACTATAGTTTTAAGGTCCTCTATAACTTATAGCTACTCATACACAAGACAAAATACTGAGTAGTTAATTAAGGTAGATCAGTCATGGGGGAGTCATCTGTTTCTGCTTGGGAGACCAGGAGCACTGGTTTTGAAGCCAGTTCACATGGGACACCCCCAAAGGTACAGAGTGATCCCCATCAGAAGTATTCTACTGGACAAGGATACACACAGGTGATTGATAGTTTCATTAGATGATTTCCCCCTTCTAGGAAGATATTTATTGTGGACAAACAGAGTCTGACAAAGCATTTTTTCAGCCTTCCCCTAAGTTTAGAAATCTATATGGTTTCTCTTTTATATGTGACTTCCTATCTTTGCAGCAGCTGAAGGAACAAAATAATTTTTAATTCCTTTCCACACCAAAGGTGGCTGACATTGGCTACTTGGATCCATTTCTAATAGGGGAACATTTGCACACACACAGAGCAGTTATGATCATACAAAAATTATATTCCTCTGTAACCCAGAGAGGTCCTTTCAGCTGCTCAGTATTGAAAAGAAGTTTGGTATGAAAAGGCTTTCTTAGAAGTTTCACACTGTCACTCCCATATGATACCTTCATACCAGGATTTCTCCATTGGGTATAAAGTCCTGCTTTCATTTCTTACATATTTACTGGATTTTTATATTTACTGGTGTTTGATGTCTAAAATATCTAGTCTGAGACACTTGCATCCAAATGTTTATCAGTGAAGTCACCATTTTGTGTTGCAGGAGAATCTAAATGGGTGCTCTAAGTTCTGATTTTATGGTCAGGTCTGTTAGGATTTTTCCTAATTGATCTTGCAAGTGAAAAGTTACCGTATGATTTGAATAGAATGCTATTTAGAATTTGAAACAGGGAGTAAGTGCATTGAGAATCTAAAGTGCATAAATATAAACTCCTATATGAAACTATTATGATGGAAAATCACCTTCCTTTTGATAGCCAGAGTATTATCTCCCATCTATTGATGGGAGAGTAGATATAAGTCCAGTTCTGGTAGAAATTTCCCAAGAAAAAGAGGAGATTCTTCATTAACTTCTTGGGGTAGGCATCAGATTTGTTGACTGAAGGTGAGTGCAGGCTGAGTATTTGCAGATGGTCTCTTTTTTCCCCCCATACAAATATCTCTGCAGAATACCACACTTGGCCACACTCTCTCTGCCTGAAGTGAATTTTTAGTCTGGTCTCATTTTTCTCAACTGGAAAAATTCTTCTCTCTAGGGAGAGAAAAATGGCCCAGTGGTGTGGTCTTGAGGCTGAGCAACATAAACCACCCTCTGGGCAGCCACAGGCATTCATGTTCCCCCTGTATTGCATCACTGCTAAAGAAGTAAATAGTGACTGTCCCTCACCAAGGAACATTTTGAGGTGACAGCTGTGGTCCTAAATATCTGAGGCACAATAGCTGATGTCTGGTAGGACTAGCAAATCAAACACCATTTCTCTGCATTTCACACTCTTTTGGGGCTGTTTTCATTGTGCCACAGGGAAGGAATTCAAAGGGGCATGGGGAGGAATCTGTAGCTTACTGCAAACTCTCACTTTGCCTTCAGAAATGTTTCTCATCAGTAAGCAATGGGCTTGTCTCAATAGTTTTCTCAGTTCCATGTTGGGCTATAACTGTATACAGCTCTCTAGTTCTTCCTGCCTTGCCACAAAGCCATGCTTTCTCTACATATTTTTAAGTCCTGAGTTGGGTACCAGCTGTATAAATGGGCATTTGTCATACAGATCTGGCCAGAGAAGAGAGACAAAACAAGAAGTATTCAGACAATATTATTTCATGAAAATAGTACAGTAAAAACCAAAGAATTTCTCATGACTATCAATGTACTTTTAAAAAGCCACATAATAACCATTTGTGGTTGGAAATTTCTATTAGAGGTTTTAAGACCATGGTCCTTAAGGAAAACCTGGCTTGCAACTACGTCCTGTTTCTCACAGGAACAGACACTGAAAAGCTATTGAGTGGTTAATTCACTCAAGTTCTTAGATCGAAGAAGAACATTCACAGGGATAAAAAGATTTAAATTCTTAGAAATACCAGTTACTTCTCCATTTCAAGTGTCCCTAGTCCCTCTTCTCTACCAAACTTCCCCCTAAATCCAAACTCAGCTGTGGTTTTCTCCTGCCAGCAGTGACCAAGGGGGACCCATTGCACTTCTGGTGGCTGCTTCCTGAGGAGTTACAAAGCCACATGGAGGGCAAGGATGCTCCTTTTCTTTGTGTTTCTGTGTTTTATTTTCTGTGTGACAGCCTGGAGATAGTGTTTCTCTCTCCTCTTCAGAGTGTAATAGCAAAATGAAGCAACTTGTGTCCACAAAACCTCAAAAGAGCCAAAATGTAACAAAAAGCATTTGCCACTGGGACCTCACTCAGGGGTGCATGGCTGTTCCTGGGTATAAGCCCAGTGTCAAGGACCACATCCTTTTATAGAGGTTATGATTTTCTGCTAATCACACAACTGTTGGATCAACATTGTCTGTTCCTATGTAAGGAGGACTGAAATACCCTTCTCCTGATGTAGAAAAATCAACCTATGGTAAGAAACTTGCTGCAGTGAACACTATGCCCTGCAAACACCCCATATTGGAGACAGCATACAGTGCACCTTCCTCAAGTTCACCACAACTGCACTGCAGGGAGCCAGCCCAGATGTTTTTTTCTTATCCTCCAGTTTCCTTGGAAGTCAAACCACAAGAAGAGGATGGCATTGGGCTACACCTATGTTTTCTTCAATGCAAGACAGAAACACTCAATAGTTGGACTTGATGATCTTAAAGGTCTTTTCCAACCCAAATGGTGATTTCTTGCTAAAGATAGTATTTTTCTGCCTAATAAGATGACTCATTTTTATTCACCATTATGAAAATGCAGGGGTTGAATAACAAACATGAGTAACTGCATTTTACCTGAGGTTCATTTGTCAGAAATTTCTATCATCCTAACCATTTCACAGCCTGTTAAATGAGGTGAGACAACATTTCCTGTCACTGTTAGCATTTTAAATAATACATAGTGGTAACAATAAATAGAATCTCATGTTTTTATAGACAATTTCATCTGGAGGAACAGAATTAACTAGTTCTTTCTGGATATATATTTGATTAATATACATGCACACATTCACTTGCTTATTTTAAAACCCAGTTTGAGTTCTAAGAAGCTATTTCTCTTGCTTGATTCTAGCTGTGTGTACAGTGTCACAAAAAAAGGTAATCAGGTTGTTTACAGAAAACCCAACAAACAGCAAGTAAATTTTTCATAACAGGTTCTTCAAGAAGCTACTGCAGACCCAGAGTGCAAGTTATCCAAGTCTGTTCAGGGACAACGAGGATCACCTTTTTAAGATAATTCCAGAATACATCTATGCAAAGAGCATTTGTGCACTCATGCCTAAACAGGAAGTTTTAATAGGAAAGTTAAATAAAAAGTTTAATAGGAAGTTAAAATCTCTACTTTCTCTTAGCCTTTCCATTTTCAGGAATGTCTTCCCTGACCCCATCCATCAGCCATCTCTGCAACACCGAGTCACCCTACTTGCACATATATGCTTTACATTTTGTGAGAGAAAATGCAAGCTACTGAGAGAAATACAATTTATATTTTATTTATTACATAATGTGGAAACCCATACTATAGTCTTAATTTTTTTTAAAAAGAATACCCCTACTTTTTCATAAAGTCCCAGAATTGCATCAACTTCCATCTTAAAAACACAAGCCCAGGAGGGAGTTTTGAAAGGCATGAGTGGACTGTCACTTCTCAGCTGCCTTTTTTTGTCTCTGAAAGTCTCTCCCCAAACATTAATCTCTCTCCATACTTTTAATCAGAGGCAGATTCCTTCATACATTATGTGTTGTGACCTCTGCCTGCTACACAGACAAGTACACATTCTGGCTGCATTGATTTAAGCAGGCGATTGGCACCAGCAGGCACCAAAGCACCCAGAACTTCATTGGCAGCTTTCATGCAGGCAGTACACACCACTGCTCCAAACAGGTTTCTCTCAACACCACCCCAGTCACACATTTTTTTAGGCATTCCTTCTAGATTGACACCACAGTGGTTTTTTACGTACAGCTAACTAAACTTGACCAGCAGTCATTTGGATATCTGGCTAGGACATCACCCATAGCAAACACACTTCTCCAGGCTACATCTATGAGGGCTCAGAGATGTAAGGGACAAATCACTCTCTTGTTGCTAATGGTTTTGCCTCTGCACATTTCTAAACTAAATTTACTGCTCTATCAAATAGCCTGAGTTTAGAATAAAATGTTTAAATAGAGAACAGGAAGCTGACAGTGTGCTCTAACTCAAATCCTGGGTAGCCTGGCAAGTTTAGTATAAGCCTTGGAGAGAAACTTGGGAAATTTCACATGCTGGAAAGCCTTACCTGAGTTTAACGTAAGAATTAGTCAGCCTGGAGATGGAAGCAAGCCCAATTTGGATGGGATCTGTTTGGGCTCTGTTCCTGCTCCCTGTGGGAGGATCTGAGGCTACAAATTACATAAAGTCAAGAGCCATCTGGGTGCAAAAAATTTGAGGAAAAGACAGAATGCAGCACAATACAACACTTCTTTTTTTTTCCTTTTTCTTTTGGAAGAAACATTCTTCCAGTTTGCAGTCTCCTATGTAGCTAGCTGTATCTAGACCCACAGCTGTCAAGACCTACTGCCTGAAAGACAAAAGTATATGTGAAAACATCTTGTTTTGGGAATCCACTGTTACTTATCTTTCAAATTAAGTCTTCTTATGTTTACACTGCAGAGGTAGCAGTGTCAGGAGCAGAGTATTTCCTAAGGACTGTGTCTTTTACTTATTTAACTTTCCCAAAGATGCCTATCTATTACGATTGGCTACAAGTCTATTTGTTTGCTAGCTCACTGCACTTTTTAGTTTGCGTAAATGAGAATGTCATTGACTTCCAAGCCGTCTTTTTAAAAGAATCTGCTTTGTGTATAAAACCTTTAGCTGAACTTGCTCACATGCTCACCCCCAGTGCCTTCAAAGTGGTAAATATTAAAGATGATCCATCACCTTGCTCTGAGCACTGCAGATTTAGCAATTGCAAACAGTAGCATTCATTATCACAACAAAAATAAAATTGTCCTTTGGAGGACAATCAACTCCTGACTCATTTTGCACTACACAAGCCATTGTTCTAACACAGGCCATTTGGCACAAAGTATTAGATGTAAATAAAGGCCCATTTCCGCAGCAAGCTAGCACCTAACACTCCCACAATATGTACTATTTAGACAAGAGCTGGGCTGCAATGAGGGAGAAACGATGCCTTGCCTTCATGCTGGCCCCTGTGCTCCAGTGAATTTCATCCTCTGTGTCTAACAAATTTCTGTCCTCGATAAGTGCAGCCTGTTGCAGAAGAGGCAAAGGGCTTAAGAATAACTGTGCAGCCACATTGCTTTTCTTGCTTAGTTTGAGCTGCTCTTTGACTGCAACACGAATACCAAACATTGCCAGCAAACCTAAAACATGAAGGAGAACCAGGCTCTTTCACTATCACACAGGAACTATAAAGTGCTCTGTACTTTCCTTCTAAGTCTGTACTTGTATTGTTGATCATGTCATTTCTCTTCATAACATAGGAAGGCTGTTGGTTTAAGTGAGCCTCTCTCCAGTTACTTTGAAAGCCCCATTAACTCCCCTCATTCGGTGCCCTGCTCATGCCCAGTTGCAGGAACTTCCAGCCTGCCAGTCGTTCTCCCAAGAAAGCCACAGTTTATTCCCCAAACCTTTACACATAACGCAAACTAGAGAATGAACTGCTCACATGAGTATCTGACAGGAGGAGAGAAGACGGAAGAGAGTGTGAAGGAATAGAAGAAAATTGTATCTAACATTGAATAAAATCAATATATATTTAGATAACATTAAAGATGCAGGTCTGAACTGTTTTCTGTATTCCTTTGTGATAGCCACCAAAGCTTAGCACTGTTCTTTTTATGTCTCTGCTTATGTTAATGAAAAATGTTTAAAATCCCAGCACACAGGATTAGGCACGAAAGCAAGCTAATTAGCTGGCAATTCTAAGTCCTTTTATGGCCTTTTTTGGGCACTTTTTTCAGTTGGGAAATCAATGAGGTTTATTTCACACACAGTTCTTCAAACATGGACGGCATGTGGTATGAACTTTTGAAAGCAGTGTGCCTTACCACCCAGTGTCCATTGCAGAAAAACTGCTATCAGAATGAAAAAAGGTGCAATTCTGCTTTGATAGTATGCTTTGTACTCTTCTTTCCTTTGGAGAAAATGTCTATATTTAATACGTACCAACAAGAAGACTTTGTAGGGAGTAATCTTTCTTTAAAAGATATCCTGCCATTTTTTTGCTGTCTTTCACTCTATTTTTTTGAGTGGGGCAGCTTCTTCCAAAAGCGAATGACCCCTATTCTCCAGCAGATTGCATCTCATTACAGAAGAGCTCCAGAAAGAGCAATTGCTGTACACCTCTCTGCTCTGTTCTGTTCTGTCTTCTTTCAATGTATGTGTCTGGTACCTTATCCCACAATTAATACCTGAAGGAGAACTCATGTGGTGCACAGAGCTGGTGTACACCAGATCAGTTTGTTGCAGCCATGTAAAACATTCTGTCCCAGATGGAGTTGTGCTAGGTTTGTCCCTCACTGCCAGTGATGTCCTGACCCTGCTCAGCTGCTGTTACTTGTCCCTGAGCATCAGAACTGAAGGTCCCAGTGCTGTTGTCACAGCTGCTGCTACACTGTGGAAGATTTCAAAAGGCTGCCAGTATGGTGAGCAGGAGTGAGCCTGCTTTATTAAAAGGCTCCAGCTCATTCTTGAGCACATTACAATTCAGAGCACAGATTTTTATCCCCAGAGTAAAGGTCTTGGAAATGTGGTATGTTCCTCTTCCCCTTCAAAATGTAAAGAGTAGCCCAGTAGGAAGGCAAGTCCTGCAAACTTTTCCTGTCTTGAGAGGTGTTAGCTGTATTTTGTTTAATCTCCTAACTAAATTAAGTAATCTTTTTTGAGGGAAAATTAAGATGTCTGACATGCAGGCCAGACCCAGTGCCAACACTCCTCCCCATCTCCTTCTTACTTCTGGGTTTCAGAAAGTACATCTGCAGCCATCTCCTACGCGACAGCTCTCACCAGGTGTGGGCTAAAGGGTGTAAATCAACACATGTGAGAATACTTTGTTTTCTTTTTTTTACCGGGAAAGCATGCAATGTGTGGGTAGATAACAGGAAAGCTAAACTGGAGCTGGCCCCAGCAAGAAGTTCCTACAGGAAAACTAATGGCTTTGGAGAGTCTGCTGAAAGGCTGGCAGCCGCCTGCAAACTGGGCAGGGTGAGCTGCTGCAGGACCAAGTGCATTCTCACAGCATGCTGCCTCTCTTGTTGTTATGACAACAAAACAATTGAAAACATGGACTTTACCTTTTTTTTATTTCAGAAGATGGCAGATTGACTCCAGTGACAAGACCTGAGCCACCCTAGAGAGAAGAAGGCAACAGCAAACCAGCACCAAACAGCCACACAAACCCGGCATGGACATTCACATTCTCTTCCTTCCCAGTCTCTTTGCCAGCAGA
Organism: Calypte anna; assembly: GCF_003957555.1. Taxonomy (NCBI): domain Eukaryota; kingdom Metazoa; phylum Chordata; class Aves; order Apodiformes; family Trochilidae; genus Calypte; species Calypte anna. The sequence continues at coordinate 10,325,212 of NC_044252.1, forward strand.
GTGCTTCTCAGTCAGGATGCTGGAAATGCACCAAGGAAAGACTCCTTCCTGATCAGTGGGTATGAGTGCCCATGGCCATAAAATAAACTCTGTTGTATGTTTGGTGTACCCTCCATGCAAAGCTAATATGAGTCCCAGTCTACGGCACCACTACTGTGAAAGTCACTAAAATAATTATTAAAAGTTTCTAACACTTTTTTGTAGAACTTAAAACTCACTTATTATTTTCACTAAACAAAGGGAGAGAAAATGGTAAAAACTAAACACAGGTAAGTTTCAGCAGCTGAAACCATCACGTGCATCTGTGGTTCACACTAATATAACATGAAAAACATCACTTCCCAGCAGACAAATCAGCTGAGAGAATAGCCATACCTATTTCAGGCACAGCTTTTGCAGCAAAATGCAAGTGCACTACTTGCCAGAGCCAAATGCACAATCCCATCTGTATGCAGTGGCAAAGGATATGCAGTTGTGTGCATCTATCTTTATATACCCATATAAAGTTTAGTAAATCATTCCCTGCAGAAATTCTGTGCAAATTCTTGTGTACTATAAACAGGGTAGATCACACAGTGAAGACCTGGGTGGGGAATGCTGGCATGAAGGGGAGAGACAAAAATTTCTGACACTCCTTTTCAAAGCAAACCAGTAAACAAACAAGGGAAACCAGAAGCTGCTAAATGCAGCCAAACTGATCATAATGATTCCAGTTCTATGCCACATGAAACAGTCCCCCATAAACATGTCAGCATTGAGAGCCTGAAGGGGAAAGTAGCTGCAAGTAAAGACAAAACTGATTCGCTGATTTTCCCTGTCTAGGATGAGAAAAAAAATTAGATGATAAACAACTAAGGTAACTTGAAATGCAAACTGATTTTTAAACCTTTTCTATCCACCTTCAGAAAAGCAGCATTGTCAGCCAAACAAAATTTACTCCACTTTTGAATTGTGACTTTGAAACTCCTAGGAATCCTCAGAATAGGAAGAGGTCAGGTAATCAGTTTCCACTCAAAATCAGAAACTAAGGCACCCTTTACAGTAGATCACAACCTGAAAAAAAGCTGAATATACTGAGTATTCCGACATCCCTTGCAGCACCAGGCAGGTTGCTACATGCTGGTTTCATTTAAATAACTTTTATCCTTCTGGAGATCTTACTGAAAAGTATTTAAAGAGATCTTGAAAGAGAGAGGTTCATACAAATACATTGGATAATGCCTCCCCAGCACTTGGCAAAATTTCAGGGATGAGTCATACATTATGGCTGTATAAATTTGGGCTTTGTGCTAAGTGATAGTGTTAGATTCTACCCACTCCAGATTTGAATCACAGGGGATGAAGCTCAGGCATGTAATGGTTGATGTACATCCTCCACTGTAAAAAGAATGCTTACTGATATATTAAAGGGAGACTGTTCTCTGAATGCTGAGGAAACGACAGAACCACACATCCAAATGGAAGCATCAGGAATAACTGAGGAGATGAGGAGTAGGATTCCAAGAGTGCAAGCAAATTCTGAGAAATCTTGAAAGAAGAACTGCTGGGGCCAGATGGTTCCTGGATTTCAGACCTAACCAACAAGCTCAGGCTCTAGATCAATGGACATCTTCAAAACCATCAACATTTTCTGCTGATGAGGGCTCTTGTTACTGCCCTCTGGAGAGGGCAGGTGGGTGTCAGCTCTTCTAAATGTGTATGGAGCACCAGGGAGCATCCTAACAGGATAAGTTCACCTTCATCACCTTCACCATCAGCACAGCATTCATCTGTTCCTTTGAGCATCAGTACCAAGCACCTTTCCCTGAGGTCAGGAGAAAGTAGGAAAGCAATGGGCACAACAGAGAGAAACAATGGGTAACAGAGGACAACATTAAAGAAAAATGGGACCAAAACAGTGTCGTGCCCATACATCTGGTCCTGCCAGTGTTGGCCTCCTTCACAGAAATAGTCAAAGGCCTCAAATATGGAGACAAGCACGGTTCAGAACTATTTCCTACTGACCTCCCTCCTCTTTTTTAGTACCCCTTCATGACAAAAGAAGGGAAAATCACCACATTTAAACAAGATAATACAGGACAACTAACTCATGTAAAATGTTACAGCCTGGATAGTAGCCCACACACTTCAGAGATTAGTTGAAGCTCTGAAATGCAATTTGAGCAACTTCCTTTGATGTGCCATCTGTCGAATAATTTACTAGGAATGTCTTAATCACATCAAAGGTATCTACTGATGCATGTGGATTTTCTCAGTGCTTAGGATTCTACCTGTAGATTGCACTCAAGGAACAGATATATTAGTACAGAGCAAAACTTTACTGCAGTGCCTTCTCCCACAGTAATAAAAAAAAATCTGCAGCATATTGCTACTATGGCCTCAAGCACAAGATTTTATAAGAGCAATATTTCACTGTTACCTCAGAAAGGCTCCTACTTTGTGTTTCTGAAAATTTGTAAAACAGGCACACATCTCTGGTATCAAGAAAAGGTTAGAAGCATGTTCCCCTACTGAAGGGACCCACTGGCAGCATACTATAACACCAATAACATCCACTTCTCATACTCAAATGCAAATCCTGTTACTACTGACTCCCCTTCCCAAAATCCTGAGGCTAAATTAGTGTCAATTAGCTACAAAAACCCCCAAACCAACAAACAAAAAATCCCCCCCCCCCCCCAAAACCAACAATCAAATAACTCTTTCTGGATACTATATACAGTTTTTAAAAAACACAATTTTATTCAGTATTCTTAACATGTCCGTGCCTGATCTGGATGAAGGGACAGTGTACCCCCAGCAAGTTTGCTGATGAGACAAAACTGGTAGGAGTGGCTGGCACATCAGAAGGCTGTCCTGCCATTTAACAAGATGTGGACAGGCTGTAGAGCTGGGCACAGGGGAACCTAATAAGGTTTAACCAGGGCAGGGTCCTGCACCTAGGGAGGAATAAACCCATGCACCAGTACAGGTTGGGGGCTGACCTGCTGGAAAGCAGCTCTGCAGAAGAGCTGAGAGTCCTGGTAGACAAGTTAGCCATGAGCCAGAAATGTGCCCTTATGGCCAAGAAGGCCAATGGCATCCCGGGGTGTAGTAAGACTGCAGCCAGCAGATTGAGGGATGTTATACACTCTACTCTGCCCCAGCAAGGCCACATCTAGAGTGCTGTGTCCAGTTCTGTGTTCCCCAGTTCAAGAAAGACAAGGAATTACTTGAACGACTCCAGTGGAGGGCTATGAAGATAACAGGACTGTTATCCTCTCTTATGAGGAAACACTGAGAGACCTGGGTCTGTTTAGCCTGAAAAAGACTGAGGGGGGATCTTGTTATCAATATTTATAAATATCCAAAGGGAAGGTGTCAAGAGGATGGGGCCAGACTCTTTTCAATGGTACCCAGCAACAGATGGGCACAAACTGAAGCACAGGAAGTTCCATCTGAACAAGAGAAAAAGAGCACTGGAACAGGCTGCCCACAGAGGTCGTGGAGTCCCCTTCTCTGGAGCTATTAAAAAAACCATCTGGATGTGATCCTGTGCAGCCTGCTCTAGGTGAACCTGCTTTAGCAGGGGATTTGGACAAGGTATCTCCAGAGCCCCCTTCCAAGCCCTAACATTCTGTGATATTCCCAGAAACCCATGGCCAGCCTATACCTATTAGCATGTGCCAGTCCCGTCCCGCTGCTTAACCGGTTTTAATTGTCTTATCCTTCAGCATCTCCCACACACAGCTCAGTGAACAGGACCCCGCAAACCCTCCGAATCCCAGCTGCCAGGAACCGGGCAAACAGGCTCCCAGCCGGCTCCCAGAACGGAACGGCTCGGCTCGGGGCGGGCCGGTCCAGCTCAGCATACCCTGACCCGACGACTGCCGGAGCCTACGTCCAAACCCCCGCTCCAGCCCGGCACCGGAGCCCCCTCGGCCCGGCCCGGCCCGGCCCAGCCCCGCCCGCCGGGCCCAGCCCCGCCCCTCGGCCGGGCGGTGAGAGCGTGTGGCGCCGCGCTGGGCCTGATTTACGGCGGTGCTGCAAAGGGCTCCCCCGCCGCGCCCCCAGCGGCTCCGCCACCACCAACGCGTCGGGTGAGTGCGGCGCGGCGGGGCGGGGCGGCGACCTTGCGGCCGGTTGAGGCCAGAGCCGGAGCTGGGCCCGGCCCCGCTCCGCCTCGCCAAGGCCCGCCAAGGCGGTGACCGAGGCGAGGGGAGCCGTGTCGCGTAGCGTCGCGTCGCGTCGCCGGGGGCCCTGCGGCTGGCTGGGGCGGAGCGGGGTGGGTGCCTCCCCGGGCGGCGGGCGGAGATGGCCCGGTAGCCCTGCGAAATCACCGGGAAAGTTTCCCAAGTTTCCCGGCGGGGCTGCTGGGGTGACTCGGCCGCGGGCGGGCGTGAACGCGGGCTGTTTTCTCCCACGCAGGGCCCGGAGAGGAATGCAACAGACGGCCCGGGATGAAGGCAGGCAGCCCTGGCCGGAGCCGTTCGGCAGCGTCAGCCTCTGCCTCCCCTTCCGCTGCCCGCGGTGCGGCGACCATAGCCGGTTCCGGAGCCTCTCCTCCCTGCGGGCGCACCTGGAGTACAGCCACAGCTACGAGGAGAGGAGCCTCCTGACCAAGAGCAGCCTCTTCTCGCCGCTGAAGGATGCGGAGCTGGTCTCCCCGCCCGAGCCCGCCGCCCAGGGCAGCCCGGGGAGCCCCGGCAGTGCCGTGCAGCAGAAAAGGCTGAGTTTCTGCGAGAGCGGGAAGCGCGGGCAGGCTCTGGAGCTGGAAGCCGAGCGGCCCGTGTCCTACGTGTCAAACTATGTGTCGGCTGACTCTCCCTGCGAGCAGGTGCCAAAAACCGGCCTCACGGCCACTGACTCCAAAGCCTCCTTCGAGGCACACGTCAGAGAAAAGTTTAACAGGATGGTAGAGGCCGTGGACAAAACGATCGAGAAACGAATCGACAAGCTTACCAAAGAGCTGGCCCAGAAGACGGCGGAGCTGCTGGAGGTGCGGGCAGCCTTCGTGCAGCTCTCCCAGAAGAAGCAGGAGGTGCAGCGGCGGGAGCGGGCTCTGAGCCGGCAGGTGGATGTGGCGGTGGAGATGATCGCAGCCTTGAAGCAGCGCCTCAGCGAGTCCGAGGAGGAGCTCCATCGGAAAGAGGAGTAAGTGGGGAGGCGAGAGCTGGTGGCTTTGCGCGGGCTGCGCGAGGGAGAAAAACCCTGGGGGGGGAGAAGAGGAGAGGCTGCTCGGCTGCTTGCTGGTTATAAACGAGGCTGGCCCTCACCAGCTTCTGGTCGCTGCGTTTCTGGAGCTGTAGCCCCTGTGACCGTGTCTCCTGAAAGGCGGGGGACAGCTCCCCGAGCAGGTAGGTGGCTTTCATGCTTGACTCCTCAGAGACTTTTACACCCTCTAGTGCCTGTGCGGTGTCCATGGTTTCGTGGGGTTAGGGTGAAATAGAAGCTGTCATCAGAGTGTAATCTGTTTGACATTAACACCTCTACGTTGCGATCTTTTTAAGAAGAGATGGGTGGATAAGTGCTGGAGGAAGTATGCACAAGTACTGAGCAGCACGTTTTCCTTAAAGGCATCCCACCAGGATCAGCAGTGCTACCCGAGGAGTGGGATGGCCTTCCATGCAGCATCAAAGCTGTACTGGAACCAGTGCTGAAAAGCCCATATTCAAGTAGGTGTTTTGGATGGACACAGAACTGTGAAACTGGAATAGCTTTATTTGGAACAGGAAGCAGATGCCAGAATCGTTCTGACAAACCTAGGCCATCTGAAAATGTGTTAGTGATGCATCAATTAAAAATTTAGTGATAGCTAATATATTATTTATACATGAACTGCTTAGTTTTTTCAGCGCTTGCTGAAGTATTTCAGGCTTTTCAGAGCAGCATAACTTATTTTAGAGGAATGCAAATAAAGAGCCTTGGTGGTGGACTGCCTCTAAACCAATTCATCAGCTTACAAAGGGAAGATGAGAAGTGCTAGTTGCCATGACACTGATCTTAGAAGAAATCAGGAAGGTGGTGTAGGAATTCAGTGTAGGAAGTTTGGAGGGCTTTCATCATTCCTTCCTCTTATCTAAGGACTACAAAGAAAAGATGATGGCTGCTATAAAAGTGGGAGTCAGTTATCTTGAGGCAGTGCTGCAGATTTCCCAGAAGGGACAGCAAAGGTGATGGGATTTAAGCCTCTGGGATGCATATCTTCCTTGAAGGGATAATCTCAACAGAGCCTCTGTGATTTTTGAAATATCAGGGATCCTCCTAGAAGAGAATATTGAAGGACTCAAGATGACGCTAGAGATAATAGTGGAGCTGAGACAGATTTGAAAGTAGGCAGGAAGGATGCTGTGGAGATGACTTGCAGTTAGAAGTGTAACAGTTTTGGTATTCCCATCTAGCCAAGCTCCTATAACAGTATGTATGATTCATCCTACTTGTTCTAGAAAACTATCTTGTAGGGGGAGATTGCTCTGTAGAGCTTCTTCGTCCTCTACAGACTAGAGAGGAACCTCAGGTAAGCAACTGTCTTAGGCTGGATGCTGAACTTCTGGTACCCAAAGTTAATGGTGTGACTCTTACCCCAAACTAAATGTGGAGTGTGCTTTTTAAAATTCAAGGTTTGAGATCCATGTGAAAAACATGACTGTAAAGGGAAAGCAGAAGCCATTCAGCAAAACCAGAGTGCTGCAGAAGAAGAAAAGATCTTGTGGAAAAAGGGGAAGGGAGTTACCTGGGTAGAAAAAAGGGCTATGGAATGGGGAGGGCAATGATCTGTGAGGAGAGCAAGGCAGCAAAAGTTGTGATTTCTAACTGCACTAGGAAAAAGCATGAGGAAGAGGCTGCTTATGCTCTTGGCAGACTGCTGGCTAGTAGCAGTGACAGGCTGTGTTTTTGAGGCCAGAAAAGACATCACAGAAGGACAACACTGTCCTTCACACTAGGACATTGCCAGGCTCAGAAAAGGGGTAGGGGCTCAGATGATTGCTCTTATAATTCTAGGAACCTCCAAAGGAGGAAGGTGAATGTGTAAGCACATAATGAGGTAGCTCCTAAGGTGGTGTTACAGGGAAGAATAAACTAGAATTTGACTAGTAAGAGACGCTAACCAAAAGAGGTAGCTGCTCAAGAGCCTTCACCTGCATACCCAGGGTATAGCTCTTCTAGAACTAGAACTAGTTCTCTTCTAGAACTCACTAGCTTGCTTCAGCTTTCAATAAAGAAGATAAAAAAAGCCTTGGAAGTAAAAACAAATATCAGTGGGTGAATAGATATTTCACAGTGGTGTGTTCATTTTTGAAGATAAAGGCTGTAAAACTGAAAATACATGTTTTGTTTGTTTTTTTTCTTGTCCAAATGGTTCCTGCACTTCCCATCATGGCCGGTTACAAAGGTTAGTGCCATAGAAAAAGGCACTATATGGATTCTTCATTAAAAGGTCATTGTATAATTAGTAAATTGAGAGAGCAAGTAAGTATAAACAATGCTTTGTTAAAGCAGGACAAGTACTGACAGGGGCAGCTTTTCATACTTGAACCCTAAAAATGTCTGTGACACTTAGGTTTGTGCCAGTAGACGGGAGGCACTGGATGGTACGCTCTGAGAGGAAGGTATGTTCATTACTCTGGCAGCAACACTGTCACTTTTCTGATGTCCTCATGGACTGCTGGTAAATTCAGAGATCTGTCTACATGTTCAGTCCTTTGTGTATTCAACAATTCACTCATTTGGTGTGCTGAAAAGACTTTCTCCTTCAAAAAAGGAAGATCTCAACTTTGGCTTGGATTTCTGGAAGAAGTCCAGACGATTAGAAAGCCAAACAAGACTGCTTAATGGAAATTCCAGAAGAAGGAGTTTTCACTGCAGACTGGAAAGTCAAAGGCAGCCCTAAGGGACTGCTTTGGTACTTGCTGACCTTCAGAAATAAATGCTTTCATCAGTTTCTTTTTTTAATTTCTTTTTTAAACAATCTTGTGACTATGGATAACTTTTCCCAAAACTAGCACTGATGTTGAGCCACTGTAGCTGAGTTTTTTCTTTTTTGAAGGATGAAAAAGAAAACACTTTCTTGCCTGAAAAACACCTCCTTGTAATCCTATTTCTAAGGAAGTAAAAAAAAAGTCTTCCTTTGGTCTCTAAATGGTTATCTCCACTAGCAAAGGTCATCAGATAGATATGAAAACAGAAAGGGTTTATAATCAATACGAGTTTCTGGATCTCAAAGAGACTGAGGTATGACTATTGTAGAACATTCTGAAGGCTTAAAAAAACCCAAAAAACAAAAAGCAAAACAAGCCTCACAAAGCAAGCAAACAAAAAACCCCAAACTGTCCAAAAGAGGAAAAAATTCTAATCCAAATCTTTGAAAAGGTCACAGAAACTATTCTTTAAAGGCTCTGTAGAGAAGCTGACAACTTCTATGGAATCCCTTCAAGCAGTTCTTGAAAAATACCCATGTTCTGATCTTTATCAGAACAGTTAGAGGTGTTTATATTGTGTCCAAACTTGAGTGTTCATCCATATCCACCTATTATGTAAGAATCTTATATGAATGGACAGTGACTACCAGAGACCAAATGACTCCATAATACTGAATTTAACAATTGAATTTCTTTTCATCCTCAAAATGTGCCCAGATAATCCAGGGACCTATCTGGGCTACTGGGCTAGACTTGTACCTACATGTTAGAATGGAAGAAATTAGAAAATATGGAAGTAGGATGTCTTTTCAGATTTAACCATAACTCCTGACCTAAAAATTGCCTACAAAAAAAAAGATGGAAAAAGGAAGAAGTTTGGTTTAAATAAGTTGCTTCTTCAGCAGGGTATACAAGATGATAGAAAAAAACCCCAAAACCCAGTACAATTGCATGTTGGATAATAATTCGGATTTTGGAGTCGACTGTGAAGTCAAATAGAAAAGCTAAGGGAAAGGAAAAATGTGCATTAGCAAGAATAATTTGGCTAGGAAGCCTTAAGAAGGCAAAGAGAGGAGAGACTGAAATTCTTTATTTAAACATTTTGGTTTCTGGAAGGAAGAGACAGAGGCCTTCTAGACCTCACATCTCTCCTTTTGCTTGCTGTAGCAAAGACAGACATCATACTGCTGTGGTTCTGGCAGCCCTCAGCAGAGGCAGTAGACCTGAGGTCACTTTGACTTGATGGGATTTAATTTCTGCTTCTCTGCTCTACCTATAGAAGCCCATATATCCTGAGCCTCTGCTTGTACCATGCATGTGAGGTAGATACAAGTGGCCACAGCCAGAAGCTGGTTTCTCTGATGTGGTCTTCAAATCAGAGCTCCAACAGAGTTACGTTGCCATTGCTATCAAAGCACCATTTTCAAATGGCAGGACTAGGAGCTTTTTACTGTTTACTCTCTCATTCCAATGAGAAGGAGGAGTGTTGGGTTTGGCTACCAGCAGGCACAGAGCTGCCCATTCAAAGAGTCTGTAGGGTTATTGAAACTATTTCTCTAGACCTATCAGTTGTTTCTTTTGTTTGGTTTTTCTTTTTTTTTTTTTTCTTGATTGTTTTAAGTAAACCTATAGCAATCCAGAAAAGGCAGTGCTAGAGCAAAGATGTCGTCTTAATTAAATTTTATTCTTGTTCCCTTACTAAAATGTCTCTGCTAATGTGCACATTCTGTGACACTAGTGTGATGCCCTTGTGAAGATGAGCTTTGGTGAGAGGCAAGATGGGTGGCAGTACCACACTGACAGTACTAGTACACAGTTGGAGTTGTTTCATTCTAAACACAGACACTCTTGTGTCACTCGTTCTCATATTTTAAAAGTCAAAAGCCCAAAGCTTTTTTTTTTTTATGATTTGGGAAAAAAAAAGAGAACAGGATGTCCTAGAGAAGCAGGCACAACTACCAGAGACAGGTCTCAGTTCACCAACCTGCATCAGTTGGCCCCTGGACAGTTTGGATGAATGATGGCTACAGGTTCAAGCTGTAACCCAGAGCTGCTGAGCAAACACATGATTTAATTGGAAAATGTGCCCTGACAGGGATTATTCAATGTCTGATGAAGGGTAATGCAACTCCGAGTACCATGATCTTAAAGATAACACAGAAGCCTGCCCAGAGGGAATAAAACTATTTTGAATAAGATACTATTAAAAACCATTGAAACTGAAACCAGCTAAGAACTTAATTTATAGAGGACAATAAGAGGCTTGTTTCTCTAAGTTAGGTAAGAAGATGAAACTGGTAGAGTTTGTCTTTCAGTAAGTCTGAAAAGGATAAGCATTTGAAGTCATGGTCCTCAATTGGAAGCTACCTTCAATGGTGACTTAAAACAATTTCACTTTGTCTCCTAATTATAGGGAAAGCACATTAATGGAGTACATTGCTGTATCTCTGGCAGTAATTTTTTTAGCCAGTCCAATGGAATTGTTTGGAGACTATCTGGTCATGCCTCTGCTAGTGCAAGGACTATTTCAAAATGTCTGTGGTGGGGAGTAGTTGTTCTTGCCATTGCCTTCACCTTAAATTTTCAAGGAATAGATCTATCTGTGCAAGTAACATCCTGACAGTGGGATTAAGAGTCTGATCTTAGAGGTCACTGCAATTTACACTTGGAAAAAACCAGCTTTCCTTTAGAACAAAATTCCAGTTGCACAACAGAACAATTTTGATTTTACTCTTAAGTAGAGTATGACCACAACTACACATTGTTCTTCCACCCTCAGTTTCAGGTGGTCCTGTTCCCTCTTCCCTTTCATCTTCCCACTCAAGAGATTACTCCCCCCAGCTGCATCGGTTCAAGTGTATCATGACTGTCCCACAGGCTGGCTCTGTGACATAAAGCATTTGGATTTTCCCAGTGTCACTTCAGTAAGTTCAGGGCTTGGATCTAGAGCATGGCCCACTGAATGGGTGCAACTGGTAGGACAGTGACTTTATGAGGGGAGGTGTGAACCTCTTGAATTGAGTGTGCAAGAATGCAAAACCACAACCAATAAGTAACAGATTGCAGCCTTCAGGCAATAACACCAGTGGTTAGTGGTGTTAATAATACTTATTAACTATATGTATTTTAAATATTGTCACAAGTAAGTCACTTCACTGCTTACCATAGTAGGAACTTCCCTGTTCTAAGGTAAAATAATGCAAGGACTTGGTTTTCTATTTAATTTTTAGGCAGAATTATTACAAGTGCAATTCTTAAAAGGGATTTGATACTTGGGTGCAGAATCTGCATAAAGCCTCATGCTTATCTCCACCTACAGAGCAGTTGCAGGTGTTGAAGTTGCTGTAAATAGACCTGGGACCCATATTATGTGTCTGTAGGAGGGCATGGTGAGAAATCATGTGCAATGTGAGAAATCATTAGCCCTTCTTGTCAGTTGTTAAGGAGCTGGAGCTGTCACAACCTCTCCATCTACTCTGTGCATTCCATATTTAACTGCTGAAACCCATACAAACACTAAGGGAATTTGCAGGGTCCATATGCAAGCAACTGCTTCAAAAACAGCGACTGCAGCTCACTAGGCCTGTGAGGACCACTGTATAATCTAGTGGTAAAGGCAAAAGAATAAATATCACCGAGTCAGTCTGTGATTTATAATGTTATTTACCACATCTCATGGTGTTTCATGACAACAGCCTCCACAAAGATTGTTTCAGGAAAAGTTTCAAGGCAGGCTATCTGTGGTTTTTCTGTGAAGGCAGCTTGGCTGCAGTTGGAATGCGAAACACCAAACTATTTAAGTCTGGTTAACTTCAACCAGTCTGGTCAACTCCCTGGCAGAGTCAGATGAAAATAAAAGCTTTTGCAGCTTTCTTGCCTACAGTGAGTCTTCTCCTTTGCACTTGTTTTTTCAGCTGAGCACATTCTGAGTTGCCTGCTGCACTGCTGTAAATTTTCCCCTTCCTACCCCAACTCCTGTGACTCCAGAGAGCTCTTCTCTGGTAGTCTGGCAGCACAGGCACCTCCAGCTCCTCCCAGACATTTCCTGGGTTTCATCCCCCTTTGTCTTTTCAACTGGCTTGCCTCTCCATGTCACCACAAGCCACTGGCAATTCAAGGTGCCCTCTGATCTCTGGGCAGCAGCAGTGATTCCTCCTCCTGAAAGGTTTTGTCTGACAATAGCACCCAAGACAAACCAAGAAACCCACATTTTTCTCTGCTTCCCAGTCACAGCCCTTTAGCAAAACATTTTGCTATACAGCATACCTGAATATTAGTATAGTAAGCTATTGGCAAACAGATGAGATGACTCTGCTGTCTATTACAGACATTTACAGGCATCTGAACAGCACTGAGCATCTACTCCACTCAAAATTTAGTGCCAGGATCTAGAGGTTACAGTGAGTGCCAGGATGTAGCCACGTGAAAAGGGGCAGGAGGCTGCAGGCTGACATGGGCAGAGAGCAAACAGCAGAGAGGAGAGTGGGAGATATGATGCTGCAAGCAGAGGAGTTCAAAAAGATTTGATAACTCTACATAACCTTCTCTTAATACAGCAGTAGTGCTCCAGATGTTGTAGAGTAGTCTGAGTGGGGAAGCAGAGACCTCTCATTAGAAAGGGAGTTTCAGGACTGAGACAAATTTTCACAAATTACTCTGTTTTCAGGTGAGTGCTGCTGCCAAGGCTGTTCTGCCAGGACACAGAGCCCAGTGGGCCTCTGCTGCTGGGCTCTGGTTTATGTCTCTACCAAGTGGGTCCCACAATATCTGGCTCAGCTTCCCCCAGCTTCATGAGGAACAGCCTCTGACCTCTGTGGACATCAGTCTTTTTACAAGCATAAAAGCAGAGAGTAAAAGATTAAAATCATATCATATAATCCCAAAGGAACTGGCAGAGGCCTGAAGAAATGAATTGAAAATAAAATAAAGAACATAAGCAAAAAATCATCACAGTTACTCAGAAATAGAATTGAAGGGAGAAGGTCATCAGTATGGCAAAGAAAAAGTCTGGGCAAACTACAAGAGATAACAAAGGCAATTAAATATATAAACAGATGCTGCAGGAAGCTACATGAATTGTTTGAACCATTTCCCTATTGTTCATGGTAGAAGGAGGGTAAAAATTCTTCTGGGAACTTCCTTCAGGTAACCAGGGCATAGCCATGACACGGAATGAGCTCTCCAAGGATGAGGTGTTGGAGCACTTCCTACACTAATAAGTGCTAATAAGAGACACTTATTAGCAGGCACTCCTTGGGGCTTGATGGTGTTCTGAGAGGTGAGGATGAAGTGGAAACAAAGAAAGTAGCTGAACTAACAGAAGTGTGGCTTAGCAGGACATGGCATGTGCCTGAGACCTAGTGGGAGAATATATTCTGTCTTTATAAAGGGAATTTACAGAGTGCTGGTACCATTTCAACTAAAAGGAAAATTTTTAGGTAAGTTATTAAAGGCAGGTTCATAGGCTGTATAGAGGCAGCTAAACCAACAGAAATGATCAAAGTGCTACTACTGCTGTTAATATAACAGTTCCTCCAAATAATGGCACGTAGGATGCCAAGCTATTTTGAGTAGTCTAGAAAGCAAGAAAAATGCTAGAGAATTTATTCAAGCTAAGTGTTTGTTCTCTGCCTGGTAGTGATCTCAGTCTTCCAGAAAAAAAACTGCTTCCCCCTGCTCCCTCTATAGCACAGCTCACTAAGGAGGTATTTGTAGCAAAGGAAAATTTGTGGGTGATCTGTTCATGCTCTGGAGCAAGCAATTAATTAAAGTTTTTTAATTATATTTTCTGGCATTTATGAACCTATCACCCTTCTAAAAACAAATGCCAAGTCCTTGATGCTTGTGGCCTCCCACTGCAGCAAAGTGAACACATCAGCAGCTGTGGAAGGTGCATCTTGCTGTCAGGGCTGGTGGCTCTTGGCACTGTCCCAGCCTTCCTGCTGGAGGGCCTGCTGTGAACACTTCTTCTGTCCCAAGAGGAGGGATTTGGAGTTTCTGTCCTTCTGAGCTTCCTGTCCACTGTAAGAGGAGCCTGCCAGACTGTCAAGGGCTTCGGATTACTCCTAATCTAACACAAAGTGGTGTTGTGAAATCAAAGCAGTGACATTGCTGCTGCTGTACAGTGAGATCAAAGGCCAAAAATTGTCCTTGATACATTTAGATTGGCTTTTTCCTAAGCATTCTTTAGGCTCCATGTTACTGCGTAACTCTGGGCAATCTAATAACTACAGAAACTGTACAGAGCCTTGAAATGGAGTGGAATAGCTGAGCTTAACAAACAAGTGCTTCTCTGTTTCTTAAGACAGATTTTGTGGGAAAGTTAATGTAAACTAATTTTCATTCATCCAAACAATACATTCTTGGTTTTACCTCTTTTCTACCATTTGAGCAGCTGTGCAAACAGCCTCTTGCTGCACTATGCTGTGGTTTAGAGCAGGCAGACACAGCCTGAAGCCTCGATGTCAAATTTCCATAGCTGACAACTTCTTCTGACTTTCCTTAGTGCAGACCAGCTCACTGTTAAAACAACTGTACTGAGTTAAACCAATGAAATGCAGAAAAACTTTGATTTCATTATACAAACTAAGCTTTGAAAGGTTCTTACTCTTACTGCTACAAACTGTTACCTGGTTTCTGTTTAAAATGCTTTTTCCTTAGGTGATGTTTCTACCAAGCAATCATGTCTTGTTCATTTGGCAAGCAGTCATTCCCAATTCCTACCCCCCCAGTTTTGTACAAAGCAAAAATTAACATGGTTTCATTGGCAGAACAAGAACTGGTTAGTCAAGCATTTATTAACCAGGGAATTCCTACATGCTCAGATTTGCCATTTTTCTCAAAACATGGTTCACTCTGTAACCAAACTTCTCTGGCACAGAAACTTGTGGTATCAGAGGTCCAAATGGTGGGCTGATTACTGATAGTAAATTGATGGTATGCAGAGCACTGAAAATGAGCTATCTCAGTACTGAGGAGAGACATGTCAGAGTTAGTGGTGTTCTCTGTTTCTTCCAATTGCGTTACCAGGCAAGACACATTTCTAAACTCCTGACCTAAAACTTGTTCTTCCCACAGATATGCTCCTTGGTCTATAGTCTACAGATTATCATTTAATCTCCTCTGCTCCCACTAGCTTCAGATCATAATACTGCATTTTGATGTACTTGGAGGACTGCAGCCAAAATGAAGTTTTCTGTCCACAGTAGCATCTCTTAAGTTAGGAAGCACCCCAGTAGTGGCAGCACTAAAGTACTATTTTAAGATTGTGATCAAGTGGGAAGATGAATTTGGGGGTTCATCCACTTCTCTTTGTGTTTCAGGGCTGAAATTTACCTGGGTGAGTTAAAAAAACCATAAGGTGGCTGTAGCTATCTCCAGATACCTTGAGAAATGATGCTTAATGACATTTCTCCTCTGTGGACCACTAAGAACTATGCCCAGGAGATGTGACAAAACCAGCCAAACCTACTGCCCATAAACTTAAATTCAGCATTCAGGGTTCCAGATCTTCACTAAGCATCCACAAAAAGGTTGAAATCTTTTAATAGATATGAAGGTCAATAATTAGCCACCATTGATTATCACCATAAAATAAAGGAGAAGCATCAGTAGTTCTTTCACAGCAGTGAGACCAGAGCCTTTCCCATTATTTAAATGTAACCTCTTCGCTATGTTTCCATCTTGCAGAGAAGTTGTTACTTTCAACCATTTCCTGGAAGAAGCTGCAGAAAAAGAAGTGCGGGGAAAAGCCAGGCTCCAGCACTTCATTGAGAACCTGTTGCAGCGTGTGGATCTGGCAGAAAGGCAGCTAGAATATTACCAAAATCAGCAGATGGTGTGCAACCACACAAACATCAGCGAGCACGTGGTAAGCCAGCAAAGTCCTTTCCTTTACTGTTACCCACCACCAAAGGCAAAGTACCTGAGTTTTAATCTAGGTGGTCTCAGTGTGTCAGGCTGATTGCTACTCCTAACAGATCTAGGGTTGTAGACATGTTTTATTTTTGGTTTAAGCTGCTGCTTCACGTGAGTGAAAGGAGCAAAGAGTGTGAAAGTAACAACAGCCAAAGATAGCAAAGGGAGAGCGGAGAACAATGAGATATTTGCCAGATATTTATTTTTTTTTCCAGCTTTGGCTATTACTGCTGTTGCTTTAGCAATAAGCTGTTTCCTTTATGACACTCAGTGACTTGACAGTTTTTTGATGTATAAAGATTTTCAGGAAAGATGTGGATCCCTACAGAGGACCTGTTAGCCTGCTGGTGAATCAGGTTGCTTTCTGTAGTTACTGATCTTGGGACTCTTAGAAATGGTGAATGGATTCCCACAGGCTTGTCCCCCACAGATCAGAAACCAAAACTATATGAACATTGTTTTTTAAAATACATCCTTTCTTTAAAAGCTTTCATTATTACTACTTAAACTCAGAATTTTCCATACATTTATATGGAAAGTTTTAGCCACATGACTTCCAAAGAACATTTCCATTTAAATGAAGACTCAGTGCTGAGTAATTGCTCATCCTGGGATGTGAGAGGAAAGGCATTTGATCATGCACAGCACGGAACAGGTACACACAGTGGAGGAAAGCAAAGGTTCCCACAGCCACTTGGAAGACAAAGAGCTTTAGGTAAGACCTGAAATAATGTAGATGTTCTGAAACCTAGCACAGGACTTCTCAAACAGCATCTGTAAGAACACAGAGGGTGACAGTAAGGATGCACTTCAGTATTAAATAGTCTTCCCTGCTCTTGATCTGTTCACTGAGATCCCAGGCTCAGTAGTGTCCTTTGGAGAAGACACTGATTTTTGAGGCAGCTGCCCTGCTTTCTGAGTGACTTCAGCATTCCTTTAAGGTCATCCATCCAAGTATTGACCAACCTGGCCTTCAGGAGGTAATGAAAGAAAAGCACACCATGAGATGTCCCCAGACACCATCCAAGACAGATGACAAGCAAAGTCAGGCTGGGCAAAAAGCCATCTGCAAAGTGTGGACAATACCAGGGACAGAGGGAACATTTATGAGAACATAATCATTTTCAGATGCCAACTCTGACTTGTTTGGCTCAGTGACTTCATTAAATGATATTCAAAGTCTCAGCCCAGTAACACTGAGGAGAGATCAGTACAAAGAACTGATTTAATACCCAGACCTATTTAGGCTGAGCTGGCATTAAACACCTCCTTTCCTGACCCCTACTAAAAGACGGACTATGCAATGTGCTTTCACACTGTGAACCAAACTGTTGTGAAAAATTAAGTCATGCAAAGTTGTGACCTTAGCTGGTCTCAGGATTTGGGGTGAGAAGGGAGAGAAATGCTTGTGTTGTCACTCTCCACCCTTCAGTGCTGCTGTAGGGCAGAGCCAAGGGCTCATAGCTGGAGTTTCCTAGCCACTTGCGTGGAGGAAATGTGTCATTGCAAAATGAAAGGCTCTCAAAAGGTTAATTCAATACAGCTTATTGAATACACTGTCCTTTATTAATTATCTTGAATGCTAATTACTTCTCATTGTGTCCATACTGTTTAATCTAATGTGAGAGATCTTTGTTCAGCCCACACTTCTTTAGCAATTTACTCTGATTATACTTATGATAAAAATAATGGGGAAAAAAAATCCAACAGCTAACACCTGACATGGTGTGAATTTTAAAAGCAGGTGTAATAAGGTGAAGAAGTAATAATCTGTAAAGGTGCTTTTTTCCCCAGTTTCCTTCATTAATTTTCTTCTAGTATTAACAGCAGGTGAGAACAGAAATACAATTTTGAAGACTGCTTATATTTTATCCCTGTACTTTGATTACTTGATAATGTAATATTAATAACCTGTTTCTGTTTTCTTTGCAGTTTACAGACATTTCATTAAATAAGAAACCCAGATGCCTGTATGTATATCTTTTTTTTTCTCTTACTTAAATACACTAACTTGATGTGCTTACACTTCTGCTTTTCCATTTCACCTTATTCAGAAGCCTGCATCAGGTTGGGTTTGGATCAGGTTATATACCCGAGCATGATCTATATTTATGTCATATTGTGAAGAAAAACCAGATTTCAGCTAAATCAAAGCTAAAATCAGATTTTCTTTAAAGGGAAAAAAAGTTTCTGTTAAATGAATAACTCCTTCCTGCTAGCTATAATAGCCTACTGCAAAGCTGCAGTAGTTGAATCTCTTCAGCAAGCACAGGCCAAGTTTCAGCTGAAAATATCTTTAACATTCTGTAGGTAGGAGAGAGACAGTTGTAATTTCCTGACAGTAGCACTATCAACTTAAAAATCACGTGTAAGCAAACAAGCTCCCTGGCAAAGCAGGGGCACTAATGATATCAGGTTACTCAAGCAGCTGTCCTGGGAGCAGAACTAATTTGGGTTGGTTTTGTGTGTCTTTGCAACTTGGTCATGAGTCCCAGCAGCTGGTTGGAAGCATCACACTTGGTTGTTGGCCAAGTGGTGATGAGGCAGTCCATCCTCCCTCAGGGCAACCTTTCTTAGTGGGGACACAAGTTTAGGTCTTTTTCCCATTGCTATTGCAGCACCACAGGTCTGGGTCTTCTGTGTCCCTGTCAGCTCTGTTTGTGTTTGACCAAAAGGTTCAGGAGTTACTGGCAGACTGAGACACATGAACAGATGGATGGGCTGGCAAATAAACTAAAAATACAATGTACAGCCTACTGTGTTGGGTGGGCTCTTTTTGTTCTTTGGGTTGTTTTTGTTTTTGATATATCTTAGTCCTAGACAGGCAACTGGCCAAGTACCCTTCTGCTGATAAACAAACTTTTCATTAATAACTAACACCATGGGGCTTTTCTGCTTTTTATTTATATAGCTTTTATACCTTTGTTTCTTTCCCCTACTGATTGGAGATTCTGGAAGCTCTTGGATTGTTCAAAGCAGATTTTTAATTTACTATGTATACACTTTTCAGGCTTCTAGATGCCATAATATGATTGGAACCAAGGAGAATAAAATCAAAATAAAGCCAGTGAATTCAATGACTGCTGTGAGATGAGTCCTGCTCACAAGTCTTTGGTCTGAATATAATGTAGTTTGGTAAAACCCATTAATTGGTGAAAAATAGTGGGAGTTGAAAGACATATAGGGAATTCTTTAGAGTTTTCTATTTAACAGGTGATATTCTTCTCCTTTGAAAAGACACTGTCAAAACTCAAATCTAGTAGTAGCCTTTATTTGAGGTTACTGGATTAAAAATATCCCAACTTGGCCTACAAAGCAAGGAGGATAGAAAAGAGGATTCTCAGAGAGGCAGGGAAGTTTTATTTTGTTCTCCCCTTTCATTTGCATGCACGCCAGCTGTTTTTATGAGCTCTAACTCAGCTACATACATTAAATGAGGTTTTAATGAGATGGACCAGCTAAAAAATTGGGAAGCGTTATTACTGAGCCAGAAAACTCAGTGTAATCTCAGGGGGTTTGGAGCTTCCAATGGCTTGTATTATTTGGGATCAACAGCTGGCCTTGCAATCCCTTGTGCTCCAAAGGTCTCTGCCTTGCTGCCCAGTTCATTTTCTTGAAATTTCTCCTGTCTGTTTTCAGAAAATGCCCCAGTGAGGGCACAGCAGACCTTTGCTGATGCTCACTAAAGCCATTTCTCAAAGGCTTTGAGACTCTCCTGTACATCTTTGCCCAAACTGACTTTAAATGCCAGCTCCCATTGTGGAGAAACTAAGAATTGGGTCTTTCAAAAGCATGAGGCCTGTCCTGAAAAATACCTGATGTTTATGAAATGCAGCATGAGTAGGATTGTTCTTAAGTGCCTTTGGCAGTGGGTTGTATTTAGTCACAATGTTTCAGTCTCTCTTGGTAGTGAGGCAGTATGGAGTATGGAACATAGGAAAATGTTTGAGTAGATGTTCAGGCTCTCAAAGTCACTTGTATTAAGGAGCTGATGCTTTCAGTGAAAAAACATTGCCTGCATCTAGAACTGGTGGCACGGCATTCCATGTGCAATGACCTGCATCTTCATTTGTTTAACATACCTTCTTACCCTGACTGTGAATTAAGGACAGACATCCAACTTCTCTACCATAAACCTGCTCAATTTAAGTAGTTTCACTCTTTTAGAGAATCCTCTCTGATCATACTAACCTCAGTCTTGTTCTGGTTTTAATACCATCATTTAGCACAGTAGGGGACAGACTAACATCACCTGCAATAATACCTGCATGTGCTGTGAGAATAAATGATGTAACTTTTTCACCATAACAACATCTGAGAAAAATGGAGCACTACATCTTTGAACAACAGCTAAGTAATGGATTGTTCCAAACAGTGCCCAAGAAGTTATAAACTGGAGTGGCCAACACGTATGCATTTACACAAGTAATTTCTAACACCTAGCAAGTCATCAGAGCTCAGGCCTACACCATGCTGGCATGGCACAGAATGTGTAAGCTCCAGCTTGGACCTGCATGGCATGTCCCCCTGCCCCAAAATTTTCCCACAAAGCTGCCAGACAGATAAAACTGTTCTGTAGGTAAGGCTTGGTTCCTGTGCTGTCAACTGGCCCTTGCGGCCTCTCACCAACCAATTCAGTGGGTTTTGTGACACCCTTCTGGTCTTTTAAAGAGGAGACAGCTTGCTGAGCCACCATAATACTATGATAATGTGGTTTCCAGAAATACTGAGCTAGGGAAAATAGCCCTGTGGGAACCCTTAAGAGATCAACTTGTACATCAACACATCTGTTCTTTGCTTCAGTCACAGTAGCTGGGCAGGCATGAGCCTTACATTCATATTGCTGCTGTTACGTTGCATGTATCTCTGTAATGATCTTAACTTAGATAAACTGTAAAGCTGTGCTTTCAGTGTAAAACTTCAGCAGAGAGTATGGTTCAGCCTTTGCAGCACCAGGCACCTGCTGTCACTCCACCTGAGCTCACTGATTTCAGCAAATCCTGCTGGACCTGAACCATGAGAGAGGGAATAAAGAATTGAACTTACTTTGACCTTTAAACTTTCATACCTTTCTTCCTACCAATTTCTCTCTTCCCCTTTCTTCTTCTCCCAAAGCTGAAATTTCCCTAGATGTGTGGCCAGCACAAAGGCAGGGCAAGGACTTTCCTGAGCTATTTGCTGTTAGTAGCAGCCACAGTCTAGGGCAGTGCTGACATCCCACCAAGAAGTCCCCACAGTTCCTGCATTTTCCAGGAACTGTACAGTTCCTGTAACTTTCAGATGTTACCCATGCCATGTGATCGTCCAAAGACCATAGGTTTGGTTGCTGTGAATATGTGCATCTTGAAATCCCTGTAGATCATTAGGTTATGAGAATATAGGCCTTAATAAGGTCTCAGCACTCCAAATCAGCATAGTGCTATCTGAATGTAGATCAATATGCATGAGGAATCCACCCGTAACACATGTAGGGGTTCTTACTGTGAGGATTCTTATACTTTTGGTCATCGAGACATGTAATTCATCTTGCAACTCTTGTTTTTAACTTTCAGCCTGGTCCTGTAAAACAAGGCTATTTCTGTCTTGAAAAATGTAGGGGGTTGGGACGTTTTGGGACATCTTCACTTTGCAAGACTGAAAACCAGTTATTAATAATCACTATTATTAATTACAGGAGCAGAGGAAGTCAACATGCTTTGTACAACATCCCTGATGCAAAGCCCCATTCCTTTCAAAAAGGAAGGATCTTGTTGAAAAAAGCAAAGGATGAAAAAAACAGCTTGCAGCCAGTGAAATGCTCCTATGAACCTGTTGATTGCCCAAGAGAAATATGGAGAGCACAAAAGAAAGGTGAATCAGCCTGCTCTGCCAGGAAAGTGAGCTCAAAATCCAAGATGGGAAAAAAGGCCAAACCATTATAGGAATGGTTAGCAATATATAGTAACACAGGAGCTTGGCTTCAGTGGAACAAATATTGAATGAAGTTAATCATCCTACTTCTTCCTATCCATCTGGCCATGCCAAAACATATCAGATATAATATATAGAAATATATACTGTAGGGGAGATTTATATTATTTAATAATGCCATTCCCTCTTTGGGCACTATAAGAGAAGGTGACATTCAGTTTACATGGAGGTTTTTCTATTTATTTATTTATTTATAGAGCTTATTTTAATGGACTGCAGTTATCTTGCTGGGCAGTACTGTGGCTGTATGTTTAATTATTTTAGTGGCAGCATGTGGCTTGGTAATTTATTATCCATCTGTGCTGTTGCTGAAGTTCAGCAGAATCCATTTAATTGGCACCTAACTACTCAGTCTTTCAGCTTAGATAGGTACAAGATCAATGACTGCTTGCAGCAGTAGATTGCTACTTTGGATCTGCTGCCAGAAACCCAGCTGGGCACATTTCCACATTTTATTGCATACATTAAACTGCTCAATCCTGCCAGCAGCCATGTTGTCTGTAGGTGCAAGTTTGGGCTGCTCTGGTGTCTCAAGCACCGCCTTCAAATTCCAGAAGGTTTATGGTTTTGCTTCACATACCAACCTCTGGTATCACTCAGTGAGGAGACCAGGAGCTAGGATGGCAGCCCAAATTTCAGCGTGGCTGCACAAATTTCAGTACCAAGTGCCAGCAGCAGGTTGTTACCAGCTGCGGAGCAGAAAGCAAAAGGCTACAGCAATGTGTTACATTGCATGGCACCATCTTCAATGCCTCTGCTTGGTTTTAGGCATAAAAGGCCTAAAATGGTTATGATCATAACCAAAACCCTTCACAATTTTATCTCAGAAAAATCTTTACAGAGCTGAGAAATCTCTGAATTTAAACGAAAACCCCAAGAGCAAGGAGGTTAGAGACAAATGCAGGACAGGAATGAGTGCATTTACATTGGTTTGTGCCAATTAAAAGGTTCCTTATTTATCAGAGTATTAATCAAGATGATTTTTGTATGTACAGTTTTTTGGTAACATGAATCCTCATGCTGTGTTTACAGATATGAACATCCTGTAGATATTACTGATAAGATTTGTTTTCTTAAGAAAAAGAAAGAATAGGGGAGACAAGTCTGTAATTTATTTTTTAAAAGCTCATAACAGATGTAAATTGTTTTTGTGGAAGGTGATTTTTACAGTATGTGTACAAAGATTTGTGAAAAATGTTTTTCATTTTTTATGACTATGACTGTAAGCAGAACTGAGTATTAACAGACAGTGTATCACTATGATTACTGCTGCAATAAGCACCTGAGTTGCAATATTTTTAAAGCAGAAGATGACTGATCAGTCAGCTAGGATCAGATAACTACAGATGTCATACATTTGTCAGTGTACAAAGCTCCCAGAAAGTAGCAGAGTGAAGAGAGTATTATTCTCACTTTTATTTTAAATAGTGTATAAGGAACAATCAGATATATGTTTAAAGTTTCTCAACAGTTTCAGTAGAAAGTCACAGTGTAAAACCAATTCAGGTATTTAGGTTGTAATGACATTTTAATATTTCTTGAACCACGTTGCAAGGCCTCACTTGGCCTTATGCTGGGCATTGTGTGTGGTGAAAAGGAGTTGTTAAATGTGTTGCATGGGTCCGATGGTGTGTTGCAACAACTGTCTTTGTCAAGCCACAAAATAGAAACATCCTTTAGTTTTTTCTATTGCTCCCAACATCCTTTACTTACTTTTTGAAGATAATGAAGGTGAACTTTTGAAAGATATTAAAGTAAAATATATTCATCTGTTCCTTTATCCACTTGACACTGAAAGAATATTTTTATTTTTAAATGCCTATCTACTCAGTCACCAAAGTTAAGTGCAACTACTAGTTCACAAATGAGATGTTTATTTTATTATTTATCACACTAAAATCCTGACTGTAAGTTGTCCTTTTGGGGAAGGAAGAGTAAGAGAGTAAAAGAAGTTGCATGTTCTTAAATTTTTCAAATCCTGTTATTGTTTTTCGCCAAACAATTGCCAGGTTAATTAGAAAGAAATTGCATTGTACTGTAACCCCTGGTAAAAATTTTTAGAACATAAACATTCTAATAATAAAGATGTATTTCTCAGATACTGTGTCATTTAACTCTGTGAAAATACTATGTTACATAAAAGCCTACCCAACAACAGAGAAAAAGACAAGAAGGAATTGCTCTGCTTTGACTCCTCTTTATTCCTTGGATAAAAAATACAGGTCAGTGAAGCTGGGCTGTGATTCAAAGTGCTACAATTTAACCTGAAATACAGCTGCAGCACCTTGCCCAGATAGCTTGAACATGTCACCTGCCCCTCTAGTACTATAATGATGCTTGGAAATCATTCCCTAGATAACCTGCGTGGTCAGATAACCTGCCCAAAGCAGAGGTGGGAGGAGTGGAACCAAGAGTCAATGAAAATTAGAGCAGAGGGCTCCTGGGAATATAGGTGGTAAAGCCCCCCTACCATTGCCAGCTGCAGAATCATAATTTCATCAGGTATCTCCCTAGTTACATATGTGCCTCCCCATGGGGGAACCAGGTTCCTGTCAAGATGAAAATCCATGGGAGAGGTGCAGAAGGCAGCTGGACATGGAGATGAGGTCCCTCTGACACCTGAAGTCCTGAACAATGCTCATCAGGAGAAAAGGCTCCTTTCCAATTATGCTTACACAATTTACTAGCTCACTTTTAAAGTTAACATCTAGTAATCAGCCCAAGTTGACTGTTGCAAGGGTGTATCATGTTTACACTTCATG
Organism: Calypte anna; assembly: GCF_003957555.1. NCBI lineage: Eukaryota > Metazoa > Chordata > Aves > Apodiformes > Trochilidae > Calypte > Calypte anna. Next base: position 10,349,759 of record NC_044252.1, read on the forward strand.
TCCCATTAGCAGAAGTGAAACTCTTGAGATGGACCTGTACATGCACTAGGCTGACCATAACCACTGACAGCTGGGAGGGACTTTGGAAGGTTGTAACACTGGAACTGGAAAGTGACAATTTCAAAATATTTTTAAAATATGAAATCTGAAAGTGCTCTGACAAGGTTTACCACTCGTTACTGAATTTGAAGCAAAGTTATCACAGTTTGCCCTTCGAGATGCATTCAAGACATCTCGGTGGTTTGTATCCTTGCATGACAGTGAAAGTCAGCAGGACCTGGATGTACAGGCAAGGTGTGGCCTTGCCTGTAACTAAAAACATCTCAGAGCAGTATGTATACTGGCAAAGCTCTTAGAGGTGACCTTTCTGCTTAAAACAAGATGTTCAGACCAACATCTAATGTTACAGGCCAGGAAAACAAGCTAATTGAAACTTTAATTAGAACTGTACATAGAAAAAAGCATAATAATTTTGAGATGCTTCTGCCAGATGAAGAGAAAATATGTTTTTAAAGCACTTCATGGTGTCCGACCCCCTCTGCCTCAGCAGTAAAAACAGTCTCCCCCTGCCTGGAGAAGATCTGAACTATTGTTTTGTTTCCAGAAGGGTTACTGGAAATATTCAACAGGATATTCATATTCAAAGGGATTGCCACCAATTAGAGCAGCTACAAGGTCAGACAAATTACCACTTCTATCATCTTTAATAATCCCTCCAATACCATCAGCTTTTTCAATCTACTTGAGCAAAATCCTGCTCTTCTGTCTCTTCTGCGTCACCAGATAGCTGCCTCTACTTGTTCTTACCTCAGAGTAGTGCTGATTGTTTCCATACATCCTGTCTGAAGTGGTTGGAGTGGACTATTTTAGTGTTCTCTGCAGCAGGCATGGGTATTATTTTTTATTTTTTTTAGAAAACATAATCCCAGAAGTGATTTTATCACATGAAACATACAACAAGCCCTTAAAAATAGATCCTGTTGTGACACGAACAAAATGTCCTTTCCCATTTTGTTGCTAATGCCACCCTCTAGGCACATTTTTTTTACTCTGGTCTCTTGAATTTTTATTTGTATGTGTCTCCAAGGAGAGGGAGAAACAAGCAGCGTAGGTTAAATGCAGCAGTTGGCTTGAGAAGCCTTTCTCCTGTTGCTGTCTTGTGTCCTAGCATTGCAAGCTATAGGCAGATAAAAGTTGGCTTGAATTTTTCAAAAAATGGTGGAAAAAAAAGATACAACAGATCTTGGATTCATTATAATATGAAAAATGAAGAGGCTTGTCTGAGCTGAGAGAAATCCTCTGCTTGCTTGAGAAATCACTTTCAAAGCTAAATGTGTCAGAGGAATTTACCATGTGCTGGTGTAAGACTAGAGAAAACCTGTGTCTTGTGTAAGGCAGTGGTGAAAGGATGTGGGGCTTGTTACTGCTTGCTGTTTCTTAGAGGCTTTGACCTACAGCACATCAGAAAATACATGGTCTGACACAAACACTCCTTAAATCCCACTTTAGCTGCATGTTTTGAAGCCTAATTACTAATTTCAAAGTAAAAGACTTTAGGACCAGGGCTTCCAAGAAGTTCCCCAAGCTCTGGCCATGGCTTACTGACTTACAGTGGGTAACTCTGCTAAAAGGGACTTCTCAGAAGAGAGGAAGGGAGGATTTCTGTGCATGGTTGGTACTTGCTCTCTCCTGACTCCTCTGGGTGGCTGGGGGCTGGCAGCAGTGCCTGCTGGGCTACTGGGTCAGCTAGTTCCCAGGGCAATACCTTCCCTTACACTGCTTGGCTGATTTTTGTGTCTGCTTCCCAAGCTCACTCCCTCCCATCTCCTTTCTGCCAACTCAATACCTTCAACAGCTTCTTCTGTAAAGCAGCAAGCACCTCCCCTGGGCTTCAGTCTGCCCATAAGATACTACATCACACCAGAGATTCTTCCTTTGGCAGGTTGAGGGAAACTACTGCAGTAAGATGGGAGGCAGATAATCCAGCTGTGTGCTACACAGCTGCTTCCCTTGCCCTTCACCAGGCAGGCAGAGGAGACAGAGCATTGTGTATTACACTGCACAAACACAATATTGGCATTTTCCCACACCACAGCAAAGCACAACCAGTCTGCTCCAGCCATGACTACACCTACACATACTTTTAAGCCAGTCCAGGGAAACAGAGGGCCAGGCAATGGTTTTGTGTTTAGATTGGGCCATACAAAGAAAAGCCATTGTGTGCAGCCTAGGAGATCCTGACCTGACAGCATGCAGTTACGTGGTCAGCTCCAACTACCTGAGTGGTAACTTGAAGCCTTGCACATGGGTTGGTCATACAGGGATAGAAAAGGTTATTTTTTTACACTGCATTTTACAAGTGTGCAGAGTTGGTGCTCTCTGCTGCAGCCATTTCCCTGGACCAGGTGGCTGCTTGGGCCTTTCCTGCTGGCACACCATCCCACTTATTCCCCCTGGCTTTACACCACCCGGGTGGCAAGCCCATCTGTTGCCATTCATGCTTCTCATGCCTGCTTGCAAGCAGACGATGGACCAAGGAAAGGTCAAAGGTGTGTGTTTCTGAGAAGACATCTGCAGCCCATCGCCCCTCAGCTGGAGAATGAGGGCAACCTTGGATGAGCGTCCCACGCTTCAGATGTATTTTCACAAGAATATTGCACACATGGTCACTGCCCTTTGCTGCAGTACAGCTCAGGCAGGTGTTACAGACCTCTGCTCCCAAAGGGATTTCTGATCTCCCACCAGTCAGCGCTGCTTGAGTTTTTTTGTAGGAGAGGAGAGGCTGAATGCTGGTCATTTGAACAACCAGCATACATGCAAACTACAGCTCAGGGGTGTGCATTAGGAGAGGGTCAGTCAGCTGACCAACAGAAGGTTGATTTTGTTATGAATTTACTCTTCATTAAAATTATATCACTATTAGATATAAACCCAAGCTTTTCAAAAGAAAACTAGCATGTTAGTTTATGAACTGTACACCTTCCACTGAAACTCACTTTGAATGTCCTTCAACTTAGTTATCTGAAGCAATTTTTCAGAAATCTTTCCACCTTGCAGAAAATAGTGGTCTTGGCAATTATTTTTTTAATGTTTTCTTACAGAAGTAAAAGCCAGAAAAACTGGAATGTTTTATCATAGATCAGCATCACCTCAAATCCATGAAATACTTACACTAAGAAACACTCCCACCAGTAAGCCATTAATTGTTTCTGTGTCAGACTGCTTGGCCTACCAATTGTCCTGAGGTTCAAAGCATAGAGGTGACCTCCTAAAAATGAGTTTCATTATACCACTCTCTGCAGCTTTGTGCAAGCAGCTGTTTAAGAGGAGCACATGAAAGTCCCTGGGCTTGTATACCAGCAGGGTATGCCATGGTGTTTGTGCCAAGTGGCACTGGGGCCACCCCCAGGCAGGCTCTTCACAGGGATTAGCCTGAAGTACCAAGGGGTAAATCAGGCATCACGCAAAGATGGCAGCCAAAGCAACACTGGTTTGTAGGAAATGAGCCCATTTCTACACCAAAAGCTACGACTCTCCAGCCCCTCAGCACATCTGTAGCTGCCAGCTGGGCTTTGCACTTCCTGACCCTGTTTAGACTCCCCCCCAACCCTACAAAATATTTGGGGCAATGAGAAGCACAGGGATGTGTTGAAAAACTATTGCATACACCAGCTTTGAAAGCAGGATTTAAAGGCACTGAGGAACCACCTCAATGGGCAGTTTGTGAGCAGATGCAAGCTCATCCTGACCTTCCCTGGACCCCAGAGGTAGAGGAGGTATTTCTGCCATGCCAGGAGCTGACCAGTTCAGAGACAGAACAGAGGGAGCCCAATCTGCCAGCAAACACCCTGCCAACTGCTCTTAAGGGCAACAACTGTTTTCACCATCAGCAAATCACAAAGTTAAAAGCATAATCACAACTATAATGAAGGAGCCATAACTCTTGTCAGTGAATTTGATTGCTACAGTGAGCGCAGTGGACTATCAAGAGATTTTCCTGCAGAGCCTTTCTCTATGTGATGAAAATGTCACCAGGTTATCTCAATTTCACCTGCAGACTTCCCTCTGAGAGGGGCAGCTGAGGGCAACAGGCAGAAGGCAAAAACCTGGGTCCAAGTGAACCAGGAGGTACATTTGCCAGGAAACAGGCAGAATTTTAAGCTTCCAGAAGCATAGGTGGGGAAAGTGAAAAAGAGGATTCAGCTGAGGCAGCCAAAACAGATTACCAGGTTATGTGCTACAAAAGGGACCAGGACAATAACACATCTTGTTCTCATCTATTCTTTTAGTTGGTTCAGCAACTTCATAGTTTTGTTAACCATTTGTAGAGAAGGAAATGGAGATGCCCACCCCACCTCCATCCCACAATGTGCTTCCAGCTCTTTTTTATGGGGTAGACTGTTAAAGGACTACAAAGAATCAGATTATTCTTTATTGTAGGTCCAGGGTCTTCTATTCTTTTTGTTGTGGGTAGATGAAAACCTATGTCACAGATCCCTGTCTCCTTGGATTCAGGGTATGGGTTACATTACATGTGAGTCTGGATGGTGTAAAAGGTCTCTTAACCTCCTGGGCAAAAGCTAAAACACTTCCATTTTATCTGCCTCCCTAAAAGGCAACATGCATGAGTGAGTTCAGGTGAAGCAGAAGGGGTTCCCGCCAGGAAGGAATTATCAACAGGCAGTGTGAGTCCAGAACCAGCCCTGAAAACGTGAACCCTCTCTGGAAATTTGGTTTTTAGGGGAAAATACCCTGAAACCGACACAAATTAGCAGATTAATTCTAACGGAGCCTTTTTGCCACTAGGTGGTGATGGCTGATAATGAATTGGTGCAGCACGTTCTCAGCCCCAGTCCCGCTGCTCCTGAGCAGTTCCCACTCTCCCCATCGTTCAGGTCCCCCTCAGGGGCTGTGTGTGCCGCTTCAACATGTTGGCTGTGGTCAGAGACAGCCTGACCTCAGCTGGAGTTATATATTAAATTAGAGGACTTTACCGAGTAGATGAAAGTGTCTATTAATTAACTAGAAATTATGAAGGGAGACCAATAAATGAAGTGCCACCAGTGGTCACTTGTACCAGGATTCTAACAATAAAGATGGTATCAGGAGCAGAACCAATCCCAAAATCACACAAACTGAACTTTAAGGTTCCTTCCAACCATAACTATTCTGAGTCTATGATTCTATAAATGATCAAGATTTCTTTTTCTGGCAGAGCCAAATCTGCACCATATCCAGCACAGCTCACTGACAAAACCAGAGCTTTCCAGTACAGTGGCCAAAGGCTGTGGCATGGGGCAGGCTGGTCAGGCACAGAAAGATGAACATGTTGCTGCCAGCAGAGGCCGATTCCTGTCCCCAGCCCTGTCACTGCAGCAGCCACCGGCAGCCACTGCACAGGCACAGGGGGTCCATTCAGCCACCCCCAGTGCAGGGCCATGCTCTGCACCACACCACAGCTGGACCCAACTCCCCTTCCCCACCCCATCCTCTTCTGTCAGCTTAGTGTCTCCTACCTTTCCAATTAAGCACATGATATTCTGCTTCTTCCTAGCCCTAATTAAGTGGTTTTATTCTTATTACAGAAATTAAGTCTACTTGGAACAAAATAGCAATTTTCTGTTATAAAATTATGACATTCTGAAAGACATAAGAGGACTAATGCACTCAGGAACAGCTAATGACTACATGCCAAATGGCCCTTTGCTTTTAGTGTGTACCCTTCTGCTTCTTGATGCTCTGCCACAGCCCACATATCGGGGTCTACCGAAGACTATGCCAGCCAGTAAGGGTACCTCTTAAAGAGGGGGGCTGCACGGGGCCCATCCTCTCCACAGGGAAATGCCTGGGCTCAGCAGACTCGGAGCAAAGAGCAGAAAGAGATGGGCAAAGGAAAGGAGAGAGAGGGAGAGAGGACTGACCACACATGGGTGGGAACCATGGCAGGGTGGACCTTCCCTGCAGCCCCATGCCTGGTGGGCTTCTGTTTAGGTCCCAGCCCAATGTAAGGTGACCAAAGCTATGGCAAATTTCACCTAGATGAGTTATTAATGATGATTTCAATGTACTCATCACACCTTGTGTACAAGCCTGATGATCAACTGTTAAATAGGTATTAAAAATCTTGGGAGTTTTTTTCCAAACAACATTAGATTCCTTATAAAGGTTTTAATCAAGGTGTCATGGCTCCTTCCTTCACTTCAGAAATGACTGCCACTCTTTCCTAGAGTGTCTCAAGGGCCACCCTACCTTTCCCCACTTGGACCACCAGTGGCCTAAGAGGGGGCAGGCCTGCCTGGCTCAAGTGACCAGTCACCCACAAGCAGCCCCAGACTGTGACATGCTGGTACAAATGCAGTATTTACCACTCTCAGAGAAATCTACAAGCAGAGATTTGTTTTTATGAAACATTAGTAATTGTAGATAAAACCAAATCAGTACAAATCCCATATTGACATAAATTACCAGCTCTGAATAGCTGACCCACTTTACATATAATCTTGGCACAAAATCTTGACTATGAAATTTGAGGCAGATTGGTTTCACTTTGGTCAACTTGATAAGAAAGAAATGAAAAACATGCTACTGAGGGACTCAGAAGGGGGGCTTCTTTCCACTTTAACCCAGACTGTCTTGTTTTCTTACAGTAAAATATGGACTAAAATCTTCTGCTAGGGTCCTGCTTAAATTACCTGCAGCTCAGTTTCCCATGGAAGTAAATGCTGGTGACAGGCGCAGGTTGAACCTGTCCTTTGAGCACTGTATCACAAGCATGGCAAGTGCTGCTCTCCTGGCAACTCTGCTCCAAAACCAGCACTACAGGGGTCCCCCAGGAGCCCCTTCCCACCCACCCACACTGCACTGTGCTATGGACACACTCTGGGGCACTGCACAACTTCTGAAAACTGCACCCAGGAGAAAGATAACCACTCCATCCTAAGATACTCACATCTTACAGCTAAAACCACAGAGAATTTCTAATCTGAATCAACCTGCCCAATCACTGGGACCACAACTCCTTACAGTTAAACAAGCATTGGCAACCACTGTGTTTTTGTATGGGTTATCCTACATTTTCAAGGAGTCACAGCAAACCTGGCTGTCACTGGCTTCTCCTTGTAGAATTTGAAAGTGGAGCCATGAGTTATTTGCTGTAATCCCCACTTAAATGTATGAGTTTTTAAAATGAAAGTAGAGACTGATGAGAAAATTATATTCTATTCTAGGGGTGCTACAGATGAATAGGAACAGCTGACCTACATTACAAGTTGGCCAAAAATTCAGCTGAGCACCTGAGCACCAAGGCAATACTAGCTTGCACTAGCAAATAAGATGATCTTCTGGAGATCAAATGGACACCAAACTCTAGTCTATCACCCAATTCTTTTCTAGAGGGAGACCAAGACCTACCACTGTCCTCCTCTCTCATCTCCAGCTTTAAAGAATAACATGGAGCTAGAAGCTACCAGCAAACACAGCACACCCTTTTTCTGAGGATTCAATTAAAAAACTGAATGCAAACTTTTAATCAGGAATTGCACACTAAGGCTGTGCTTAGAAAAACTTCTATTTTTAAAAACACACAGGAAAAGGACTGAGAGCAAAGCCTCTGATTCCCTGTAACAGAACAACACGCCTTATTTTGCAAGTGTATAATTTCTGGTTGGTAAAGATTCAAGGTGAGAGAACACAAGCAGACAGTTCCCAGGAAACCAGAAGAGAGAACTACACACAAGAGACAGGTCTAACATTCAGAGTACCTGCAAACATTAACAATGCAATTGTGCCACTAATCATAGCTTGGAATGAACAGTGGCAGTGGGGTTCTTGGAAATTGGACAGACTCACATAGCTTGTTATTTTAAATAAATACTATAATCAATATGAAATCCCAGGAACTAAAATATGAAAAACAGTATGATCTACCAGTCTTTTATGGGACAGAAAGAATTATCTATAGCTATCCAAGGGCTAGTCTGGCTCTCTGGCTTTCATACACTTGAATGCAAGCCATGAGTCACTTTACATCATCTTGCCTCCAACTCTGTAAAGCACAGAGGTTTTGTTAGTGGTGTTTAAGCTAACTGTGGGTATTCTAGATTTAGTTTGTGTGGGATGGAAAGAAATACTAGCCTTTTGCTTACACGGAGAGAAAATGTAGATTTATATTGATAGAAGGAGAACAAGGCAAGGAAGAGTACATAAGCAACTGCATTATAAAATTCTTAGTATCAAATGCTATGTGGGAGAACTATGGATATTTCTCTTCTTACGACAACAGACAGAACCAGTCCCAATGCTGTAAGGAGAACAGGGCTGATTTCACCTGCAGTCCCCCAGAGAAGTCTCTACAGGACCTACCCCAGCACACAAGTGATGCCCTAAATCTGTCCTGCATACAGACATGTGGGACTTCAGAATGGACATCTCAGCAGTGTCTGCTGCCTGCCAAGCCTGTACCTGATGCACCAACAGAGAGGCAGGGAGCATCAGGGAGCCCAGCTCTTGCCACTCACCCCCTCTGACAGGTCAGCACAGTTTCGTTTCGTTTTCCAACTTACAAAATTAGAATAACAATTAGTCCCTTGCACATGTTCAGCCCCTTTGATGGAGGCTGCAACAATTACATTACTGTTGTTGGGGATTAGATAAGCCTCGTTGCTCTGCGGCAGTGTCCAGGTGACTAATTTGTCTGTTTTACAAGCTGAAATACTGAGGTGCTGATACAGTAAGTTGGCATGAGAAGGGAAAAAGATGGATGATTAATTTTCAGTTTCCTCCCTCAGCAGCTACCGAATACTCATAGGAGCACAGAGGGCCTGTCCTAGCAGCTGCCTTAAATTTTAAGTGCACTCACTCATTTTAAAGATATTTATAATGCTTCTCAGTTAAATACACCATGTGCAGCATTTTTAAATTCTAAAATTGACATTAACTCCAGTGCTTCACAGCAACTTGCCAACAGCTGGCAGTGAGCTTGCTGCTGCCTCTGCCAAAGGGGATTGGTACCGAATAGCACTGACTGGAGGTAGAAGATCCAATTCTAGCCACACTGGTATAAAAATAGTTATCTTGTCTACAAAAGATGCAATGGTGTGTTAAGAATAGCAGTCAGACAACACTAGGATTCAGAGGAAGTGCTAGTGGGTTTTTTTGCAAGGACATACATGTTTGTAAACTAACGGAAATGTTAGATTGGCTATAAAGATTTCCAATGGAAAATTAATATTACTTTCAATATTTTTAGCTGAATAATAAATGTAATTGGAACACATTTAAGTTTGCCTAATAGTTAACAAAAAAAGGTTACTTGCAATCTGTAAAGTAACACACCCCTAAGTATTATGGGTAACATGATTCCATTACCAGCTAAAGAAGCAAAATATTTTATAAGTTAAAATTCCATTTTGTTCCCCTCTAACAAAAGCTTTCCTAGCCCCTTAACTCAAATAACTGCAATCTAAAAAGGCTCTAAGGGGGGCTGTTTGGATTTGGTTGATTCTTTTTCTTTGTTTTTACAAAACAGAAGAGATTTACCAGTCTACTGTGTATCATTTCTTGTTAGGCAAATGCACAAAAGGACATTCATAATTAGTGGAGGAACTACAAATGTTACCAAAAAAACCCAACCCAAAACTTCACAGTAGCTGTAAGCTCTGCACAAAGTCCTCGTAAGCCCCTCTTTGATTTCCATCAGCAGAGCCTTTCTTTACACGGTCTCTGAAGAAGTCAGAGATAGAGATGTGGATGGAATCTACCTGGACTTCAGCAGAGCCTTTGACACCGTCTCCCACAGCATTCTCCTGGAAAAGCTGTCAGCCCAGGGCTCAGACAGGAGCACCCTGTGCTGGGTTAGGAGCTGCTGGAGGGCTGGGCCCAGAGAGTGGGGCTGAACGGGGCTGATCCAATTGGCGGCCACTCACCAGTGGTGTCCCCCAGGGATCAGTGCTGGGCCCAGTTCTGTTTAATAACTTCACTGATGATTCAGATGAGGGGATTGAGTCCACCATTAGCACATTCGCAGATGACACTAAGCTTGGGGAGAGTGTGGATCAGCTGGAAGGCAGGAGGGCTCTGCAGAGGGTCCTGGACAGCCTGGAGAGTTGGGCTGATTCCAGTGGGATGAGGTTCAACACAGCCAAGTGCCAGGTGCTGCACTTTGGCCACAAAGTGCTCCAGGCTGGGCACAGAGTGGCTGAGAGCAGCCAGGCAGAAAGGGACCTGTGAGCCTGGATTGACAGGAAGCTGAACATGAGCCAGCAGTGTGCCCAGGTGGCCAAGAAGGCCAATGGCATCCTGGCCTGGATCAGGAAGAGGGTGGCCAACAGGTCCAGGGAAGGGACTCTGCCCCTGCACTCAGTGCTGGTGAGGCCACAGCTTGAGTCCTGTGTCCAGTTCTGGGCCCCTCAGTTCAGGAAGGAGATTGAGGTGCTGGAGCAGGTCCAGAGAAGAGCAAGGAGGCTGTGAAGGGATCCAGCACAAGTCCTATGAGGTGAGGCTGAGGGAGCTGGGGGTGTTCAGTCTGGAGAAGAGGAGGCTCAGGGGAGACCTCACCACTCTCTACAACTCCCTCAAAGGAGGTTGGAGCCGGGGGGGGGTTTGGTCTCTTCTCCCCGGCAGCCATCACTAACACAAGAGGGCATGGACTTAAGCTCTGCCAGGGGAGGTTTGGGTTGGATACTGGGAAGAAATTCTTTATAGAGAGGGTGATCAGGCATTGGAATGGGCTGTCCAGGGAGGTGGTGGATTCTCTGTCCTGGAGGTTTTTAAGAAGAGACTGATGTGGCACTCAGTGCCATGGTCTGGTAACCATAGTGGTAGTGGGTCAGGGGTTGGACTTGATGATCTCAGAGAGGTCCTTTCCAACCTGGCTGATGCTATGATTCTATGCAAGGAGGCCAACCATTCTGCAGCTTCTCCCCACTGAAACCCGTCTGCATGAGCCCTCCTGGTGAGGGAATGGTGAGAAAGTGAGGACAGGCAGGACATGTGCAGACACAGGACTTTCAGAGGGCTGAGCAGGTCAGCCCAGTGCACCTGGCACACTCAGGCTACAGAGAATTGTCTTGGCCCATGTAAGCATCTCCATTAGACAGAGGGGCTGTGTCAGGAAGAGAAATGGGGCTGAGATAACCAGCCCAGAGGCAGGAGCTGATGGGGTCAGCATCTCCAGACATCTGGACCACCCTCTCTCTCAGCAACTTTCTGGGGCTTTTTAAGGAGAGCACCGCCTCCTAAATTTACTGAAATTTGCCTTTCCTTGAACTGCCCTAAAGTGAGAACTTGTCTGCAGCACGCCTTGGCCAGCTGGGGGAAGCCACAACCCTGTCCAAGCACTTTTCTGACCTTCATCCTTTTCTAGGTCAGGTCAAGGCATCCATAGTGATGAAAATGGAAGTGTACATATGGCCAACAGGTTACAAACTCAGTCTTTGCCACACACAGCTGGGGAGGAGCTGCCATACAAGCTGAAACAGCAAAGAAAGGGACTGAAGCTTTGCCTTGAGACTGCATGCTTGCTGCTGAGGAGATGGCTGCTCTCTGGTAGCCCATCTTTGGGGACCACCCAGAACCAGCTGTCAGTCAGACCTGAAAAGACAGATTGACTTGCCTATAGACCAGCAAATGGTTTGGTGGTACTTCAAAATGACTGTTCCCTACTGGTAAACTAAACCTAAATGCTTTCTTCAGTTCCTCCTCATTGATCAGTGGTGGCTTCAAGGGGGTTGTGTGGCAGGGCTAGGCAGAGGGAATGAGATCTCATCCCAAATCAGCAGGACAGCCTCGCAGTAGTTGTGCTGACCTTGGCACCCCAAGCAACTACGAAGGGGAAAGAGTGTGGGCTGAAAAACCTTGTCTTCCCCACTCCAAATACTTTCAGTATCAGGAAATTAATAAAAATGAATACAATAAAAGAATACACAAAGGACTAGAAATATCCCCTTTGTTGTATCTGCTTTGGGCCTGGAGTGTTTCCCAGCTTCAGTCTAGCCACTTGATAATCTGAAGTGGGGAATGCTACATAAATTACTCATTATTCCCACCAGATGAGCTGTCAAAGGCTGTGGAAACTAGTTCATGTTCACTTCACCTCTCTCTGCATGTTTTTTGCTATTACTTACTTCCCACTCTATTAAGGTCTGTTGTTAAACACTTGTGTCTCAAGATGCAAAGAGAGAGAAAGAAAGAAATAAAGCCTCCACCAGCATCCAGGAATTTTATTTTTGAACAAAAGTCCAAAAGGACACAATAAAAAGCAAAGCAATTTCTTTCTCCATGAGCTCATCATTACACCTCACAGCTATCAAGCAGCCTTTGCAGGCTTGATGCCTGCCTGGGATTACCACTCATACAGATATAGGTAACTAGCCCAAGGACTGCAAGAAAACCTAGAATTAACTCACCTCTTGCCAGAGGCAATCCCTGAAAAGAGTCAAGGCAGCTCTGGGGTAGAATCTGTGCACTTTTTCGGTTGCAGCTACTTGTATTTATTTTCAAAGCAAATCACAAATGCCAGAGTATTGCACAAACACCGGCTGCCACCGTTTCGCTGCAGCCCCGGTATCTGCTCAGCACAATGACAAGCTCCAGCCTCTGGGCCAATCAGCCCAGAACTTTGCACCACAACTAGAGTAACACCTCACTTTTACTTTTCTAAATTAATCATTAATTGTTGATGTTTCCGATGAGTCATTAGAACCTGTATTTCTGTCTGACCTTCATCCCTAAGGTTTCCTGTTTGTTGTTGCTTCCATGTTGCCGACAGCACAAGTGGCAGAGTGCTACAGCTCTGGAAAAGGATGTTTTTTCATATGGCTCTGCCCCAAACACCTGGAAGTACTTTTAGCCCTGGAAAGGCAAGCCCAAATACTGGGTGGCCCTGGAAAGCCAAATGTCATTTCAAGTTTGCAAATGCATCCTGTCATCACTTTTGGGCCAGACCAAAGCCCTGGTGTGATCCATCCCTAGGGTTAGGAGACAAAGTTCCAAGCCAGGATGAAATCTGGCACCTCTCTCATTATCCTGTTGTTTCCGGCACGTCGCTGCCTGGCACACCTTGGCACAAGCTGCTGCTGGTTTTCTGTGCTGCACAACATCAGGCAACACCTTCCATTTTTCTGCAGTTCCAGCACAGCACAATTACTGTCAAATGCTGTGTGTGTGTCCCAGGCCCTTCAGCAAAGGGTGTTCAGTGCAGTTGGGCACCTTGGCAACTGCGTAGCAGCCAGAATCCCGGAGCTGAACAAGAAGTTTGAAGGTTGGGACAGCATTCCTCAGGACTGGGGCAATAAGGAGGACAGGAGGACAGCTCTATATCTCCCTGTCTCACTAGCACAACAATTAGAAACCAACACTGTGTAATGGATGGAGCTGCACTGCTCTATTTTCTTCAGTACAGAAGCTTCAGCCAAGAGTGGACACCAGTTTGCCTCAGCTCCACCATGAGCCAGCTGGATGCATGACAGCTCCAGGCTATGCAGGATTGAAGTAAAATAGGGTTGAAAAGGCCCCACAGAGGTCATTTACTTCAGTCCCTTATCCCCAAGACAGCATCAACTTTCCCTTCATCATTCTTGGCAAACTAAGAAATAGAGTAGAATAAAGAAATCAAACCTCAGAGAACTGGGGCAGGCTAAGTATAACTATAGAAGTGTAGTCTGATCAGGAATAAGGCTGAATGTGCTTATTCTAGAATACCATGGCACAAAAACAGTGTCAGGAACTTGACTTAAATTCTTTTTTAAAATAAGCAAACAAACCTAGAAGCATTAAAATCCCAGATACAAACTGAGAACTATTTCATAATCCTTAGTCACCTACACAGTCAACCAATGCAGAAACACATCATATCACACCCTAATAAGCAGTATGCAAATATTCTTGTAATCTAATGCTAATTACACAAAATAGTATTAATATGTCATTTGGCACACTATTGTAAAAATAATATTTAACAATGTATTAACTGAACTTGTAGAAAATTATGTATTTAGCTAATTGTATGCAATTAAATTTGAATTAAAAAGAGGATGTTTCATAATCTTCCTTGCTTTTCACTAAAAATCTAAGCAGAAAATTCAATAAATGAAAGCTGCTGGAACATCATGTGAAGCACTAGAAGATTAATATAGTACAAAGCATCATATGTTGTTCATCTAACTTTATTATAAACCACACCAAGTTTGTATCTTTGGACATTTCATAGTGAACTGAACTTCGCTCTTTTTTCCCCCCTGCTTCCTCATTCCATCATTCAAGCTTAGATCTGTTGCATCATTATATCTGGAAATAAAATTAAAAATTAAAATAAATAAATAAATAAATAAATAAAAATCACATGTGTGATGAAATCCCTGTGTCTGGACTGCAGAGGGAATGCAGATCTAGTACTGTACTTTATCTTGAATAACTTCTCCCAATAGCATGGACATGTGCTCCTTGCACTTTCACCAGTAACTGGTCACTCACATGGGCAAAAAAGACCAGTTTTACAAACTCCATCAGTTTCCATTAGGAGTTTGTTCTCTGCTGCACCACTGTGCTGTGGTTAACAGCTTGTGTGAATATTAAATGCCTGGATGTGCTCCTGCTTTTGGAGAGAAGACTGGGAACTCACCCCCTGACTGACCCTTTTTGCAGATAGTTATTTCAAGGATTCCTCTGTGGGCCCTGTTCCAATGACATACACACAATGGTTCTTGCAGTACTTGTAACTCAACAACAAGGAACTGTGCATACATATTTGGCCACTAAGGGTACAAATGAACACTTTATCTGCACATTAAAACCAGGCAAAGTCAGTTGCTTGTTCATGTTTTCACTGTCTTAGTTGTTTGGGGAAATGTATACAGCCCCCTGAATGCAGGGACCTGTGACTGACCCTACTTAGAGAGGCAGAGCTTTGCATGTGCAGCCCTGCCCTGGCTCCTCCTGCAGCCACAGGCAGTATCAGTGCTGACCACAGAGGAAGCTGGATCAGCCCTTACACACCACGCATTTCAGATTGTGTAGTTCCAGCAAAAAACTCTGGCAACACATCAGGACTTTTTTCCTAATGACTTCAGTTCCTGTTTCTACTATATCACAGAATCACCGAATCATGTAGGCATACATCTCAGTGGAAAGCTTTAGTAACACATTTTGACTTTGGTATGGACATTGCTCTTTCCCTCTACAGAGATGGAAAGATCTGCAGAGATCCAGAGACTTATTTTACTCCTGACCACCACCTGCATTGAAAGGTTCCTCCTCCGACCTAAGGAGTAGGGAAAGTTCACAGCAAATGAGCTTCTTGTCTGCTCATGAATCCTTGTTTCCATCCAAAACTCACTGAAGACTTCTTCCATGTCTGTGCTTGCCACCTGCCAGAGGAATAGGAAACTGTGGGGAGGTGGGAGTGACAGGGATAGCACAGCAGGAACCTGAAGAGGAGTTGTCTCACTATCCCTTTCCCAGTCATGTCCACTGAGGTGGGGGGGCTCAGTGCATGGCATCCCACTTTGCCAGGAAATGAATAAACACAGGAACTATTTTTCTGTCAGGCTTGACCTACACTTCATGAAAACTTGAGTTTCCCTTGTTTGAACTCATTGTCTGTAAAACTTCTGTTCATCCATAGAGGACTCGCATCTGTTCTCAGATGCTTGTAGCCAGGCTCGGTCCATTTCTAGACTAGAAGGTGTATCAGAGAGCAAAAGTGTGATTTCTCATTTCAAGAGAGAAACTTTCTTTCAGACCCTGTTGCAATTATCAATCAGGAAATATCTCTGCAGGAGACAGATGGAAGCTCCCATTCACCTGGTTGGTGCTGGCTGGGGGTCCCAGCTCTGAGGATGTCTTGCCATCTCCCTCCTCACTAGCCCGTTCTTCAACATCCTTTCAGTCAACAGTGGCAACTCAATGAAGCACTGCCACAATTTAAATAGTTATTTGCATTTCATTAGCAATGACAACATTTATTTTAATACAGTTAAATCAGAGTAGCATTTAATTTAATTTTAACAAGATAGTTATTAAGCTAACCAAATATCAATTGATTGCTGAAGAAACCACATTGTGAAACAAATAAGTTGAGAAATAAATCTTGTTGCCAGGCCATTAATGTAAAATCACATAAATAATAAACGTCTAATTAGGTTTTCTCTAATGAAGAGCCCCAACTGTTCATTGACAGTCTCCAGGAGGGCTGATGCCTTCTGATGTTGGCTGCTAGGGAAGAGGGGCCAGATCACAGTGCTCAGAGGGCCATACAGACAAACCCAGGCTGGGCAACAGAGTTTAAAGAGGAGTTCAGCCTCACCACCAGCTGGACAGCCTCACTCCACACCCCTCCAGGCACTGGGCACCCAGAGACCCAGAGCACCTTGCTCAGGTGTGTGTGGGACACCACCATGGGGCTGCAGGGTGTGGGGGCTGTCCCCAAAACAAGTGCCTCTTCTTAACCCCTCCCTTCTCAGCATGAGCAGCCTACCATGATTTCCTGCAAATTACCCTGTGTCTAGGGTACCAAAACCTGTTAGTTACAGCAGACTGATTTTTACTTCTCCAGTATGGCTAAAAACTTGTAATTTTCATCCATTCGTATGTGTGGATATAATTTTCAAGGGTTTTTTGTTTGTTTGTTTGTTTGCTCATTTAAACACAGCTCTCTTAGGGGGACTTATTTTCATAGCTTTTCTGACCATCTGCTCTGTCCAGCTGCACAAAACAGACCAAAAACCTCACTCGGGCAACTGCGTACCAAGTCTGTGAGTTCTGCTTAAAGCATATTATATTACATGCAGGCTCAATTTAAAGGCTTCAAGTGATGAAAAATCCACTGAGTCCCTACACAAGTTGCTCTGATAGTTAACTGTGCCCACTGTGATATACGTGTGCCACCTTCTGAGACTGAAATTCTTCAGCTTTAATATTTATTCACTGACTTTTACTGTGCCTTCTTCTGCCATGTTAAAAACAATCACAAATAAATTATGTGGTCTTGAAACTGCCAGAGAAGCAAGGTATAAACAAAGAGCAAACCAAAGAAGTTTGTCTGGTCAGTGGCCACAGGTGGCCCTTTCTTTGCCAGCCCCAATAATCCCCCAGCCTCTGCCTCCTGGGGGCTGAAGCAGAGCCTGCAATGCAAGAGGGAGGGCAAGGGCTCTCTGCCAGCATGATTTCTGGAGTGACTTCATAGGAGTTTCAAAGAAGGAAGCCAATTTACTAAAATGCAAATGATCACACCCTGTAGAAATTCCCCTTTTTTGTATAATTCACATCTCACCTTACCCTTTAAAGAAAAGTACCTGAGAATAAGCTTATGGACAGCTCATCCCCTCAGATAACCCCAACTAAACTGTACTTCCCCCAGAATTTCTTATACAGGCACATAACCCCCTTGCAACTGTATTGCTGGAGGAGAGGGAGCTGTTTTCTGTTCTCTTTTGGTTTACAAGTAGCCAACAGCCAGTGCATTAAGACCTCTTGAGTGCCCAGCAAGATGCTGCTGTATCCGACAGAGCTAGGGAAGCCTCCAGAGAGCTCTTCTGCCTGAATTGTGCCAGTGAGGTGGCACCAAAGGACTGTCACCTTCTGCAAAGGGACACTGGCAGTGAGGGACGAGGGGCAAGAAAGGGTACAGGGAAGCTTGAACCCAAGCAAGCATTGCTTGTCCCCTTGCTCCCTCCAAGCTTTTGCAGGTCAACTGCATTCCAAAGTAAATCATGATGGATTAGTCATGCTCACTAGATAACCCAGACCTGTACAATTAAATTCTTGCAGTAAATGTGGCTGTAGTTCACACCAAGGCACAGAGGCTCATTTAGCTGAAAGCAACATTCAGCATTTGGTCTGATTGTCCAGGGGACCAAATGCCGATACAAGCTCATTTTGCTCAACTTTACTGTACCATACTGAGGCAACGAAACCACTGCAGCTACCACAGCAGTGTCTCATCTCTGTGTGACCATGCCACGGGCTCTCTCCACCTCACTTGCTCACTCACAGGGAGAAGAGTTAGAGCAGAGGCTGAAATAACCCAGTACATACATCCCTAATCACAATAAAAGCAATGACCTGGATTTCTCAGTGTTCCATTACACAGATCAGAAGCTGTGATTTCTAAGAGGGAAGCAGCTGTTTTGGAATATGATCTATTTTTCCAGGAGGATGTGATTAATAGTTTTCAGCTAATTATTTTGTGCCAAGCCATAAGGAAATCATCTCCAAAGAGGATTTGTCAGCTTGGAAAACTCTCAGGACTTTATACCAATTTTTAGGCTTGACAATAAGCATAAGGCAGGATGGGTGGTGGCAGCAAGGCATCCAGCCTGCCTCAGATGAATCCCTATACCAGAGCTATAGCTTCATTTGCAGCCAATCTGTAGTAAAACACTTTTAATTTTTTCTTGCATCTTCCCACTTCTATTTTCCAAATAAAGCAACTTAAACACATCTTGACAGTAAAATAATTAATAAAATAGAAAATGTGAGGGACCTTGAGCAGTGTAAATGAAAAAGCTGCTGAAGAAACAGGCAGGTGATGTGTACTGACATAGAGGCTGCTGCAGGCAAGGGAGATAAGGTTGTCAGCCACAGAGCCGAAGAACACGTCACAGGAACACAGAGTGACACAGGTTGGAAGGGACCTCTGAAGATCTTTGAGCCCAAGCCCCCTGCCAGAGCAGGGCCAAAACTAGGGCAGATCACTCAGAAATACATACAGACAGGTCTTGAAAGTCCCCAGAGAAGGAGACTACACAACTTCTCTGGGGAGCCAATTCCAGGAGTCTGTAACCCTTATAGTAAAGAAATTCTTCCTCATGTTGAGGTGGAACTTCTGTGCTCTATCTTGAACCCATTGTCCCTCATCCTGCCACAGGGCATAAGTGAGAAGAAGTTGTCCTTTCCTTCTTGATGCCCAGCCCTCATATTTATACACATTAATCAGATCCCCTCTCAGTCTTCTCCTCTCCAGACTAAAAAGCCCCAGGTCTCTCAGCCTTTCTTCATAAGGCAGATGTTAATCATCCTTAATCATCCTCATAGCCCTCTGCTGAACTCAAAAAACCCCTGTCCCTCCCTGAACTAGGGAGCCCAGAACTGGATGCAATACTCTAGATGAGGTGTCACTAGGGCAGAGTAGAGGGGGAGGAGGAGAACCTCCCTCGATCTGCTGGACACACTCTTAATGCACCCCAGGATACCGCTGGATACATCAATTGCTTTACAACCAGAAGATCCTCCTTTTGTTAGACCACGGACACCCCTCACCCCTAAAACGACCAGCATGCAACAGGTTAAAGCAGTTACACTGAAAGGGGAGAGAGCCTTCAGTCCAAATATTGTCAGCACACCTGTCACTCTCAAAAGAGTAAATTATTAACTTTTAATGAAGTGCCACTCCCATCCCCCTGCTTGATGCTACCCAGCTTTGAAAGGACGGAGCCAAGACGTGTGGAGGTTTAACAATGCAATCTTTTTGCCTCATGACTAAGTGGGACTGCACCAACACCACCCAACCACCAGCTCTGCTGGTCATGGCAGATGAAAATGCACTGCCCCCATTTACCTTCTTGTGATAAACCTCCAGTGGAAATATCTTTTTTCCTGTAAGTGAAAGCATTTTGAGAAAACACCCACAAGTACCTCCCCAGGAAAGGATTTGCAGCAGCCCTGAGAGATCCCTCCGATGTTTCCCTGCACAGGAGGCATCTACGAGGCCTCACACTATCCCTCACATTGGAAGTTATGTGGTGACTGCTACAAAAAGCCATCACCAGCACACAAGAGCCACTTTTTCCTTTGTTGCAAGGAAACAACAAGTAAGCAGCAAGCTGATGGTTAAAGGTCTCTTCATGTAATCCCCCTCCTATCTCATCTGCTCCCCTTGCTTGCTTCTCTGCCATCCAACTGGCACTATTATGGATTTATCACCTGGGAGGAATGTACCACACAGGGTCACAGGGAAAGCTTGAGGGTTTACCTGTCCCCAATTCAGGCCCACCTCTTCTCCCAGCCTTGGGGCACAGCAGCCACCACAGAGGGGAAAGGCAAGGGCCGGGCTCTGAGCAGAGCAAGAGGAGTGATGGGAGACTGAGGCACAGCCCTTGGCAGGCAACACACCCTGTCCTGGTGCACACCATGAGTTTGGTTTGCACCATGAGCTGTGTTTGGGAGCAATCATTGCTCGCTGAACTGCATTAACCACTACTGATAACTCTGCTGCCATTTAATAACTGATGATATGTAATGCAAGAAACTCTTGTAAACTGAGGGCGTTGCATCATGACTTAGGAATTACCTTCTTCATGAAGGTCTCCCTTTGCAGGGCTTACTAAAACCTGCTGGGGACAGTATTTCAGTGTCCAGGTACAAATATTTTGGGAAGAAAAAAACCAGACAGGAAAGTAAAGCACAGCAAGTGTGCAACAATGTTATTGTGAGCTCAGACGATGTTAAATGAATTAACTCAATTCATTCTTAAATTTAACTGGCAAGATTTAATGGTTCACATTGAAAGCATGAATAACTATTTTGTTCTGTGAATGACCATAGTTTAGTGACTCTTGATGTCACTGTATTTTGCCCAGGGTAAAACTTGCTATATGAATTATTCACTGCTGGGTGGATGGAATGAATGGGGCCATGCTCATAGACAGGATGCCAACTATGGTTATTTGACTTGACAGGGCACACTCGATGCTGACAAAGGACAATAGTTAATTTACAGTGTGGTACTAGGGCTCAGTCATTCTCCTTAAGATCTTTATAGAAAGCATGGCACTTTTTGTCATGTACTCCACATTAAGATGGATTCCGTGTGCCAAAAACACTGAAGCATAGCTCACTTTTAAAAATGTTCAGTCGTTTAAAGGCAAAAACCTCCTCTACCTTCCTGTCCTGTTTGGCTGAAACATTGCTCCAAAGAAAATGTGTTTAAGAGCAACTTAAAAACGAATGGAGGAACACATCTATATATCACTTGAGCATCTTGTCATAGATGCAGTAGTTGATAGCTGCTAGGACCTCTCTTTGATAGAAAGGATTTGGCAGGCTCTCACAGAACGGGGTCTCAGGCTGGAAATAATAGCACTTTTACCTAAGCTTTTCGTTCCAAAGCTGAGAGAGAAGAGACTGGGCAAAGTTTCTGCACTAAAGTATTTACAATGAGCAATTGGAGTAGGACATTTTCCCAGCCTTCTTAAAAAGCTTTTGCTTTAATGCAAGCCATTTGTAATCTGGAAAGACAGGATGCAATTCAGCTTCATCTGACAAATGGGCAACAAAAGTTACTTATGCATAATAATGATTCATTCATCTTTACTTTACACTTCCCAACTGCAAGCTTATTGCAAACATCTGTGTTGCTGAAACGACTGGCATTACAACTCATTTGTATGATTTAAAAATAGTGATATGTGAAAGCCAGGAGGGGGAGGGGCATGAGGCACTTTTCCACCTGAATTTCACAAATATTTAGTTTCATCTTTGAGCATTTTTCTGTGAATGGACTGAGTCAGTGCCCTGGTGTGTGCAGAAATAACTTCATGGGTAACTTTCAAACTATCAACACAGCACAAACTTTGTGTTCATCAGTACTGCACTGATACTACACCTAAGATTTAGAAAAAAAGGATAAAGGAAAGATGATGAAAAGGTGATTTTGATTTGCACTCCATGTCACATGTGTCGTACCATCCACTGGCAGGAGAGGCTCTGTAGGGCAGCAGCTCTCTTCAGACAGCAGCTCAGTAGGTAGGTCTTACCCACCTACATCACTAGTAAAGCAGCTCAGTTCTTAATGCTATCCCCAAATTCAAGTATTTTCTTGCCTTTTTCAAAAAACAGCATACTTGCTGTCAGATTAGTGTGCTAGAGATGGTGCCTACCTCAGACACAAGCCTGCCTGAACCTTTTATTCCCTCCTGGCATAAATACTGCCTAAAAGGCAGCTTGCACAGTAAACAATGAAATGGGATATTTCTCCTTGGCTCCCAGCTTTGTCGAGTACTGCATGTATTTGCTTTTTGACCAGATGGCACCTTCACTTTGTATCTGAAAAGTATTGAATTTCTATGCTCGCATTTGGCAAGCACGTAACTTCTCTGGTGATCCCAGATACAGGTTGGCATACCAAAATGGCTCCCAAGTAGTCATAAGTGGCTTTCTGCCCTCAGACACCTCAGTATTAGTATTTCAGTGCCTTTATTTAGTATCTCAGTACACATGATATTGTGTACTCTTCATAGTAATGTGGAACATCCATGTTGGCTGATGGGCAGCTACATGTGAGCATTTGAAGCCCTTGCCATAAACCACTACATAGCTAAGTTCTTTAAATCAGCTCATGTCTGGCTCGATTGTTTTGGTGAATCTCATAATTTACAGAAAAATTGGCAGCTCTGGGTATTCATACCAAGATAATAGAAGATGGTAAGTCAATTTCAATCACTATATATGATCTCTCTTTCTAATAGTGTTTGCAGGCTACTCTGACACAACACTCCCAGTAAGGTGAACTGGAGATGCTGAGATCACATGCTAAGCAGGGTAAAAAAATCTCCAGTGGCTTATAAATGATTCCCATTTACACAATTCCCTTTCTCAAAAACACAGGTCAGACTTTTCACCTGAACCATTCTACAAGGAATTTCACTTCATCACTTCTTTGCTTAATTTGCTAAGGATTTAGCACCAAACTAAGGGCCATCTCTGCCTGAAGCAGCAATGCCTTGAGTCTCACAGGACTGTGCTGCTTGCTGTGGGGGCTACTCTCCAGCTAATAGACCAGCTTCATACCAAACTCGTGCTGATTTGGCACCACTCCTCTGTGCTCTGTATCTATTAGTGCCACATGAATCATCAAGAAACTTGGATAAACTTGGCCAAGTGAATTTCATATCCCAAGAGCAGGCAAACTGAGTTCTTATTTTCACATGTGGGTACTTGGTGATTGATTTTGTGCATTGGGTGTTGGCTCATAGGGGAAAACCAAGCACTTCACCAAAGCTACTGCAGCAATTTCTTCCCTGCACATCAGCTCCTGAACTAACAAGACCAGTCTCCCAGGCTGGACCTGTGGTCATCTCAATTATACACTTATGTTTGACATGATTGCATTACACTCATGTATAGCTTTATTAACTAAAACAACGAGAATAAAGAAATAAAGAAATAAATTAATCACTACGAAAAGTAAGAAGTGGGAGCATATTTTGCAGATAACTGTTCTGGCAGCCTCAGATACACTCCTCAGCTCAGCATGTCAGACAGCACATGGGGCTTACCAGCTCAGTTCTGAGTTGCCATATTTCACTCATCATTTCCTTGCACATCCTCCTTCTAGGTATGGGGGTGGAAATAAGGAGAAAGACATTCGTACACTTGGAATACCACTGCCCACCCTCCTAGCTCCAGTAGGCATCAGCCAGTCAGGATGGTGCCTGAGGCTGAGCGTACCACCCCAGGGAGAGAGGCACTTCACAGGGACACTGAAAGGACTGCAGGTACCTACAGCAGCCCCAGCAGCCCCCAGGCCCAGGGCACACTGAGCTCCCCCTCCAGCACTTTTCTGCCTATAGGTTTGAAGAAGGCAAGGGGGAAGGAAAAAGGAAAAAAAAAAGGCAAAGAACTAAGAGTAAGCAAAGTAAAAAATTCCAGCCCATTCCCCTGATTATTCCTGGTCTTTGCAGTCTCCAGAAAAGGCTGGATGGTGTAGCAAAGCAGGGTGTGTGGCTGCATTGGAAGGAATATGTGAATGAAATTTTGTCTCACTGCCACCTTCTTATGAACATGCTCTGCAAATACATCTCACTTGTAAAAGAGATGAACAAGTGCAACCTGTTGTGGCACTCACACAATGGCACGACTGGAGGGTGCACAAGGAGAACTGGCTCTGCTTAGCCCTATCAAAAAGCAGAGCCTATGTTGTGATGAAGCCTACAGTTCAGAAGCTACTAACTTGAGGTATGCTTTGTTATTTTCAGGGCTCACTGCTGCAGCCTGGAGAATGTTTCCTAAATCTTCTCTCTTTCTGTACATTCTGAATGTTTATTTCGCGTAGGCATTTGTCCAATTTCAAATAATTTCATGTATAGAATGTCCACATAAGTCAGTGTGTGGGACTGTCATAAAGTAAAAACAAGCATTGCAGAAATTGCATCTTCATCCTGAGGACTTTTCACAGAGAAGATTTGTGTCTTGGTGTATGCATGCTACTGACAAAGATTTACTGCAAGCAATAGATCTGGATTTTGTTTGTTTGTTACAATTTCTATCAAGTGTACAATCTGTCATGCACAGAAAATTCATCTCATTAGGAAAAATGAGAGTGACAGAGTTCTTCACTGCTTGCTTTATCATCCCTCTGGTTTCAGGTACATTACCAATGAATAATATCCTATAATAAAACACAAAGATTGCAGTAATTGGACATGCTAAATATTGGTGATGTATTTGGCCTCTAGATTGCTAAGCAGTAATTCAACAGCACCCTCTTGAAGCAGAAGCATGCTGAACTATGCCATTCCCTGATGCTTCGACTCCTACTGCCATTGACTATCTCTCTACAAAGCACAGTTGGATGAAATGTAAAGAAAAAGGTTAAAAAGTGCCCCTTGCCATCTGTGCACACTCAAGTACCAATCAGCTAAAGGCCATTTATGAACAGAAGGACATATCTATAATATTCCACAGTCCATGCTGCCATTGCTACGAAGGGATTTTTTGAAAACACACATGCAAAATGCATCCTGTCACTTAAACTGGCTTTGTTTTTATTCACCAAATTAAAAATGAACACTGCCCTTTCCATACACAGCTCCATTAGGTCTGAGCAGGCAGATAATCAAACCAGAACTGGTTTTTCTTTAGAGGTTTGCTGAATTAATGGACACATCAAGCTAAGAGTGGGTTACCACCCGCCTTGCTCATAGCACCCTCTGCTTGCCCCTCTGGCACAGCTGCAGTGAGCGAGTCCTTCCTTGCAGCAAGAGCTGGGGCCTGCCTGCCTCTGGCTCATAGCTTTTCCATTTGTTGGCAATTCAATTCCAGCTACAATCCTTGCAAAAGTACCAGGCTCCAATCTGAGGATCAGACAAGCTCTTTTGAAGTTTTCATCATGCTAAGAAGTTCCTCTAAATAATAAAGGAATGAATATCCAACATGTGATGTTTTACTCAATGGAAAGCTCATAGGATAATTGAATTAAAAACCAAAATACTCTTGAGAATTCCTCCTCTTTGATCCCCATATGACATTCCCCTATTAAGTGCACTATTGCCCACATCCCTTAGGAAAAGATCCTTGGCTAAGCAGGAGCCAAATACCTGGGCATAGACAGCATCTCCTCCTTGCTATCATTCTCCATGGAGGAGTTTGGCTTCAGCTGTTAGCAAAGCACTCAGAGACGTGCCTCTGCACATCCTTATTCTAGCACTGGGATGTCTGTTTATTTTGGAGAAATGACCCCCATGGGGCCAGTGCTGCAATTCTGTGTATCCTTGGCCTGCCTCTGGTCACTGTGAAAGTCATCAGCTGAGCTGCGTACCAAGAGGGCAGAGAAGCCTATGGAGGTGCCAAAGCAAAGGTCCTGGAGCTGAAGTCCTGTGTATGCACACAAACCCCCCAAAATACATCTATTCCTGTCACCCAGATTTGGCGTTTCACTTGCTTTTCTATGAGATGAGAAGACTGAGAGAGGGGACCTGCTTTTCACAAGTGTCTCAGTTTTCCTTATTTGTCTGCAAGTGCCACAAGTCCCTTGGATAACCATCACCACCTTTCTCCATGCATCTGCCTGGAGCATGAATGCCAAAACAAACATTCTAGATATGGAGGCATTTCTCAGGCTATTACAGAGCCTGTTTTAACAGATGACTTATGTCTGTGGAGTAATGCATGTGGGAAACAGATACACTTCACACTTTTATGAAGCTTAGAAAATTGTGATACTTCTAGGAATACAAATGGCATAGGTTTAAGTACATTGAAGAATCTCTATTATCAGCATGTTTAATTTCCTAGCTCCTGGATTTCAATTCAGTTTATATACTAGTACCACTTAAATGGCTAATTGAAAAAAAAAAAATCTTCAATTATATTCATGAACATAGATCATCCCCGGATTCTGTTGCACAGGATTTTGTTTACACAGGCAATGGAAAGTTTGTTGTGGTTCACATACACAGAAAATATTTCAGCTGTAAACACCAGTTGGTGAAGTTGTGCATCACTCATTCAGTATGGTCTTTGGGTGCAATGGTTATGTTTAAGCACCCACAGCCTCTCTCAGGAAAATCTACCAGCTAGTTTTCCATTATTTTTTATTTAACAGGAGGTAAGTGATCAGCTATAGAAGGGAGATTTGCAAGTGTGAAAGCAGATGAAACTGTGGGGGAGGGAAAAGCAGGGAGGATGACAAATGCTTTACTGAAGATCTCAGCAAAATATTGTTACTAGATAGCATTTGTCTCAACAAAACAACTCAAACAGAAGGGCCACATCAGGGAAGACATAGACAAAGCCCCGGGATGTTGTGGATCTGGGCTGCTTGGGAGTACCACACAATGGGCAGTACAATCATGGTCTACTTTTCGACACCCACAAATCAACATACTGCCCACATTTGGTGAAATCTAATAATCTAGTTCTTGTCACTTGTAACTATTGGAGTTCAGGAACTGAAATAATATTTGGTTAAATGAGCACTATCTATTTCTATAGAAGTCCTTCTCCACTCTTGCTACTTTGAGACCAAAATTTGAAGTCTGCCTGTACAGACAGATGACACTCAGCTCCACTGTATCTTATAGCCATAGGCAGAGATGACCTATACTGAAAAGCCATCAAAATAGAAAGAATAAGTCTCTGGAACAGCCTGAAAGAGAAAAAGCAGCCAGGGTTGTTCTCTCCTATAAATGAGGGGTGCAACATAAAAAAAAAATCAAATGTCACATGGGTTGAGACTTGCAGGAGGTGAAAAGAAGTATTCTCCAAAGGACATATTTTTGGACCTGCTGCTGGAAATCTCTCTGCAGGCAGATCTTGCTGTGGGGGAAGCTCACACACTGCCATGAGGGAGGACTGGCCCATTTGGAGCACAGGATAAACACTTGGCAGGAAAACAAGCTCCATCAAGGATCTGTATCAGGACTGGGCACGTCAGTCCTGCAAAGATTAACACATATGCTGGGCTCTCTGCACATGAACGCTCCCACTCTAATTCATGGGTGCAAACATATGTATGTGCATAGAATCAGGACCTTGGTGCCTTTCTTCGCTACATCACATGGAGGTTTTTCTGACTATAAGCATGTAGCAATGCTTCTGAGCAGAGTTAACTGAACAGCCTCTGCTGCTGGTTGGAATGGTTGGTGGCCATGCAGTCAGAAATATGAGTGGTCCCTACAGCTTATTGCTGTGAGATTCCCTCAGCAGAAGTGCCCCTGATAACCAAGACCTATTTGGTTTATTTTTTTGATCTAATTTTTTGATGGCTGCCAAACTTGTTTCTCATCTTAAATGTACCTTTACATAATGGTGAATTAGCATTCATCTAGGATCAGCTGCAGGTTAGTTTGTGGTGTATGTGAGCCACATAAAGCTAATCTGAGTAGTTATTTATTTTATTACAGGTTTTTTTCCAAATTACTTAGGATTGTTCACACTTTCAAGGGAGCTCTTGTCTATGTATTCCTCAGTAAGCCAGTTCTTCAACACTGGATCAGATTTATCAGTGATCTTCTCCAGAAGATTCAGGACAGTTAAAATCAGTGGACTGTTACATCTATTATGAGCTTTTTTATTTGTATTCTTCTGATTATGACATTAACTTGTCTAACCCCATTTTGTTATACCCTGTCTTATCTGCTGATGAGGTGCTGGAACTGGACTTTTGAAGCAAAATTATTAAATGAGATGTAGTCAGAACAGTCAGCTCTTTAAGCAGCAATCGTCGTGATATTCAGATCAAATATTTACTGTAGTTCACCAAAGGCTTTCCTTTATAAAAGGATAAATTGTATGCTATTGGACCAATGCATTGTCTGCAATCATAAAAGGAAAAGCAGTTAATGTACAGCAGGAATTAATCCTTCTGGGTCTCAGCTGACCAAAAGCATTTCTATGGTGTTGGGAAACTGAGGTTTCTTCATCAATTACTGCTGCCTTTTTGTAATCAAAGGTGGGGGAGAACTTTTAGCCTTGGATTCTACTGATTATTTGATTGAATCATGAGTAAATCAAATGGGAAGATGAAAAGAATTCCTGAGAAAGTATTTATAAACCCACAGGACTGAACGACAAGCATCCAAGATTGCTAACAGAGCTAATAGAGGGAAGAGCAATACCTTGAGCAGTGATTTTTGAAAGTTCATGGAGAACAGATGCCAGAGGATTTCAGAGCCACAAATTACAGCACTCAACTGAGTTATAAAAAGGGACATCCAGGAATTTACTAAGCAATTAATTTAGCTTCAATAGCAAGTAAACTACGTAAGGAGTCATAAAGGAGCCATTATGAGAACTTAGAGCAACCCAGAATCATAAATAATTGGGTGGGAAAGGGCTTTAAGAGGTCATCTAGTAATCTCATCAGAAATCTCATAAGAGTAAACATTCAGCAAAATATGGTTCTCAGCTACACACATTTCAGCTGTCCTTTTCTACAGATCCAAGAATATTCAACCCTTGCCTGGGAAGGGGGAACATTCCTTGAACACAGCCCATTTTAAACAAGGTCTTTCTTGCTTTTTCTGTATGGTTTTATCTCAGTATTGAGTGAAAATCCCCAGAGGTGACAGGAGAAATTACAGCAGCTGGCACAGGAAAGGAAAGCTGTTAAACTTGATGATCCTCTTTTTCAAATTAATATATCCTGGACAGAGACTCAAGTAACAGATTATCTGGGGGGCAAACTGATAACATAGGTAGCTAATGCCAGGGCAGAGGGGCTGTGAGGGAGAGCACTCTGGTGAAGGCAGGTTGTACAAGAAAGCCTCTCCTGCTGACACTGTAGGGCAACGGAGAGGTCAGGCTGCCTTGCTGGAGAAGCAGGAATGGTCACAGCCAGCACCAGGGGGTGCTTCCAAAACCCCCACCTCAGCCCGGGGTAAGGAGCTAGACATAGAAGGGTGGATTCATGATCAGCTTTCCCTTGCCTTAAGCTGGGTATTTTCTAAGCTGCCTGGGGCAATGGATGGAGGGCCTCATGGACAAAGCATGGTTCCCACAGCAGGGAGGTGTCCACACCTTAGGGATGGGCATCACCGGGGCAACCAAGGCACTTGCCAGCAACTGGGGTTGTGGATAGACCAGGTCCATCACCACCTCAGGGCGGCCAGCAAGGGGACCTCTGATATCAATAGGGACAAGGGCAAAAGTTATTTGCCTTTAGGACTTGGAAGGCTCTTTATCCATTAATTGGAAACTTTAAAAAACTTTTTTTTCAACTCCTCCTTCTGTGAATTTTATGTAGTTTAAATCCTTCACTACAAGGTTAAATGGTGACTTCTAGGTACTGAGTGCTGTTCTGAGTTTAACAGACCAGCCCAGGATATCCAGGGAAATACTGAGTGACATGGATTAGGAAACCAGGATGACGCCTCTGGCATTCACCTTAGAATGCTGAATTGCAACCCGATCTTGACAGAAAACCACTAACCCTGAAGTACCAATCTGCTGGCTTAGTACAAGAGCTTCACCTCCAATCCTGGGCCCTTTCTTTAGCTCACACACAGCTACTCAGCAAAGACAACCATCCAACCTGGCTGAATTCAGGCTGAAGTAGTGATCTGCAACAGCAAAACTTACCTAGGACTTTGCCCAGACATGTATATTTTCCCCTTAAATGCAAAATGACATGAGGGCATTTAGAAAGGAATGGAAAAACAAAAAAGAACCACAGAAGTTTACTTACCATTAGATATAGATAGTAATAAGCAAAAGCAATAACCAAACCATGTAAGGAAACTGAATACAGACAAACTGCTATGCTAGATGAGAGAGGAGCACCAATTATGTGCAACAGAGCTCTTATTATATGGCATTCTGATTACCTTAAATTATATTTTTAACAGACATCCGTTTTTATTTTTGCTTCTAAAATAGGTGAAGTTCTTTTCAAGTATTGACGTCAGCTAGCCTCATCAATTGTTCCTGTAATAGCTCAACTACCACTACAGCCACAAATGCTATGAAAGAGCTAAGTACTCCTTGCACAAAGGGTTCGGTTCGGTCACTGCCACAGTGTGTATGCATGGCCTCATCTTTTACAGTGTAGTAATTGATACTGATTTTGTGTGGTAGAGGACCCTCCCTCTATGCACTAGTCTTTATTTAAAATAATAATAAGAAAGAAAAGTAAGTTAAAGACATCACAATCCATCTTAAAAATAACTCCAATTTTTTTCTTCTTTAAAAAATGCAGTGAATTTAGTAGTCATCAGATGTGCTGGACTGAGTCCATGGCAAACCTCCAGCATGGTCTGTAGAAGAGCAATCTCCACGTGGGCCTGCCTGTGCCTCTTGCCTGTGCTTTTGAGTGCCCTGTTGGGCCAGCATAGCAGCACAACATGGACCCCCCACTCAGAGGCTGTGTGACAATCCATGCTCTTTCAGACATCAGCTGGCAAGGTGCTGCCAGTTTGATGTCCCTGGTCACATCCAACCCCTACTGTGTCCTGTCTCCTCTCCACCATTATTTCCTGTTAGGCTTTGCTTTATGTTTTGACCCTTAATTATTCCTAAGGCTGCATCCTTTTCTCTCACGGGAGTCCTGGATTGGACTATTTATTTATGGTTGCTCTTATTTTGGTTTCAAAAGGCATCCACAACTTAGCAGGGAGGGAGACTGTGGAAGCTACAATGAACGCCTGGTGATGGTTCAATAGAAAACACTTCAAGCTGTGCCAGGCTAAACAAAGACGACCACAAGAGCTGCAGAGGACAGCTGAGTCCAAGGGAGCACTTGAACCGTCCAGGGAAGGATGGAAATCTACTGAAAACACCAAAATGACACTTCTGCTTCCTTCCTGTTAATCAAATGAAACACTGGGGTTTTACTTCCAGATGTGAACAAGGTTTCTACCAACAGGTGATTTCACACAGCACCATGGAGGGAAGGCAGGAGGCTGCCAGCCCGCTGGCCACCACCCTCTGAATCCCAAGGGCCAGCAGCATGGGGTGCCAAGTGTTTGCTGCACTGCAGCTCCCCAAAGCCACACAGAACCACTTCTAACAAACTGCACATGGCTGCTGCTGAAACCTGAACCCCTGGGTTCATTCACTCCTCCTCTGAACCTTGAGGAGGATTTCACATTCACTGAAACACCTTCAGTGGTACAGATTTCAAGTGCCTTTGGGTGCAGTTTTTGTTTAGCTACCACGTACCTTTCACAAGCACAAGCATTCCTGTTTCAGCTAACTGAAGGACAAACACCAGTGTCAGAAACTCAGAAGGCAGCTGACTTCTACCAAAGTCTATGTCTAAAAACAAATGGTTTTGAATGTCTGTGGAAGTGTGCTGTCCTAAAAGATGTCCAGCACCTCTTGCTGCAGCCTGGGCTAAAAATACTACAAGTATAGTTTGGGCTTTTGTCGTTCCCACTGCCCATGGGAGCAGGATGTGCAGAGGCAGATGATCAGAGGATGTAGAAAGTTGATTCAGGAGTCCATGTTTTTTATATTCTTAAAGTGACCCCAAGCACTGTAAGCTTCCCATTCAGTTTTGACTGTAAAGTTTAGCTTTTTCCTGACCTTCCACCAGCCAGTTGGAAGCAGGAGTCAGAGACCAGGCCATCACTTTGAAGCTGCTTTTCTGCAACTGTGAGAGCTCTCCTGATTCCTGAGCTCTCCCTTGTTTCTGTCCAGCAGAGTTGAACATCCCTACAGCACCTGTGCACCAAGCTCAGCAGCAGGGCCACTGCTGGCTGAGACTCACAGCAGCCTTCATCCACCTCTTGCTAGTGCCGTGTTCTCTGCCAGAGCAAGGCTAGCACAGAATGAACTCCCAGCTGCACCTGGTGGTAGCAGCATAGTTTGTGTCCCACAACATAAATAGTCAGGCAAACTGGACCTATTGCATCTTCCCAGGATCTCTCAGATTTAGGTCAGTCTATGAACTGAGCCTAGCTCCTCTGAGAAGGCTATAAAGATTTTACAGTTCTTCTTCCTGCTCATTTTTCTCTATCTATGATTAAGTGTTACTTTCTGAAACCAGAAATCTTGCTGATAACCCTAAAGTCCTAATAGAAGTGGTGGTGTGATTTGGAAAGAAGTGGTCACCATGTATATGAGATGGAGAAGATACAGAGGTTTCATTTCCTACAAACTAATTCTCCACAAGCTGTGTAAACTTTCCCTAATATAAACAAAGTCTTTGCAGACCAAGATGTTAGGGTTTTTTCCCCTTTCAGTTATTTAGAGAAAAAACAGAAATGTGATTTTGCTGTCCAGGCATTCAGCACAGCACCAGCAGATTGAGAGCTGCTCTTGTTGCCTTCCGCAGTGCACTTCCTCATGCTTCTGACTATAAAACAAATGTAAATAAACTTGCAATGAAACAACCTTGTGCAGCCGGATATTACTAAGCAGTTTCAGGTTTCTACACTAGACTGACACCAATTTGTAGTTACCCTCCAATACAAATGCCACAATCTCTTACTACAAATGAGCAACATGTTATGAAGCCAACACAACTGCACAGTGTCACCTTCTGTGCCGTTTCTTTGGGGAGACTCAAAAATTCAACTCTAAAATTGCATAAAACAGTAATTCTGCAAAAGAGGGAGTAATCAACAGAACCAGTTTGGTGGCCCAGCTGTGGTTTATGTGTTTGTTCTCCACTGCCTGTATGTGCACAGCATGTTCCATCCTGCCATGCAGGGAGGGAGGGGAGCAGCCCATTTGCTCTGTTCTCACTGTTACACCTTGGGTCTGATGGAGCCTCCTGGGAGGAGAGGGAAGTTGTCCCTCTTAACAGAGCTCAGGACACCCTCAGTTTGTGGGGGAATGTGAGAGGGGCAGAGAGGACTGCAATGCCCAGGAGCTTGTCATGCCTCCTGGGAAGTGGGGGCAGCATCCTGGAGCCAGTCTTGGTGATGGTAGAGAGATGATGGCTTGGCTGGGGACATGGGGGAGCTGGTTTGGGGATGTAACACAAGAAGCACTGGGGTCAAAAAACAAAACTTGGGGAAGGACTTGCCTTCCAAGGGCACAAAAAGAGCCCTTTGCTTTAACCTGAGATTTTGTTTCTGCTTCAGTAAGTTACCCTATTGAAGCCTACTTTCTCAGAAAATACAGAGCTGGGGTGTCCCTGGGAGTCTCCTCACAGGCACACTTTCAGGAGACAAACAGAGGGTCTACCAAGGGGCCTGACTGGCAGGCCCATTAGACATGGGTTTGACAAATAGATAAACAAGTCATTATGGACAAATATAAAAGTACCATTAGAAAGCAGCAGCCGTCTTTTAAAAATATACCAGAGCACTTCATTCCCACACGTATTCAAATTTATGTAGGACCAATTAGAAATGTTATTTGCTGTTATTTGTTTTCCTTCATTGTATTCTTTCACATTAGTACATCACATATCATTTAAGAGGAAGAGTGCTTTCATACATCAGAAAGACATTTTTGTCTCATTAATGCCCCATGCCTAAAAATAAATCCAGAAGATTTAAAATGAATGCTAGTGATATTTGCCTACCCTTCAAAAAAATGATCTCCATGCCTAAAGATGCAAGTTCCTGCAGAAGAAGTGGACACCTCCTCAGAATGATACTATTTTGCACAAATAAGGCAAAGAACAGTTGCTGTTACTCATGGCTCCCCACGTGGATATAATCTGTACCTTCCAATGTTTTTGCACAATCCTCTGGGGAGCTTCCCTGCTGTGTTGCCCAGGGCTGAGCAGTCAGGCTCAGGTGCTGTGAGTAGCAATGCTGCAGGAAGGCCCTGCTTCTGCCTGCAGGACTGACCAGGGGCGGTCATGGGTACGGACATTACATGGTAATGTCATGCTTCTCTCTGCCTTGTTCTGGAGCACTTGATTCTTTCTGGAGGGAACAATTTCAGAGCAGCAACTTCTAGAGAAGATGGTTAGCATTCAGAATAAAATAACCAGGATATTTTAAGTAAGCCCATCTGTACTTCTCTAAAACAATCTCATCTGAAATTACTGTTACCCTGTCCTCCCTCTGCTGCTGCTGTGTGTGTCATGCCTCACGTGAAGGCAGGGCTACCTCCTTCTGTCACTGCTGCCTGCAGCCACTGCTTCTCAGGACAGATACAAACATTCTGCAGCAGTGCACAACAGTTTTCTTTTTCCCCCTGTCTCTCCCCAGTGACTGTACTACCTGTTCCTGACAGTACCAGTGGTCTGACTTTGCGGCTTCCACTGGAAAAAAAATACTAGCAGGGAGAATAGATGCCTTGGTACTGCTGCTCCTTAAGTTAATAAAGCCAAATACGTATTCAAATCTGATTTCTCACTTTCTTAGGTATTTTATCATTTTAACCATTCTCCAGTCTGATTTGTTTTGACAAGATAAAGCAATTATATGCTCAAACATGATTGCACTGTAAAACTCCTGCCTGTGATACCATGGCCCCATGACAGACAGGGCTTTGTGATACTGTGGCTAGGAAAAACAGAGCTGTTGCTGTTACGCATGACACCTGAGGAAGGCAGTGACTGAGGGCCTGTACTATCCCTCTGGTCTGCTGCTTCCCAAATCTTCCCAGAGCAGCACAGCACCCAAAACAGGGAGAGACTGCCACTAGGTCTGCCACAGAAGGAGGCTGAGTCACAGGTCCAAATATTATTCAGATAGAATTGACTGTGTTGGAAAGGACCTCTCTGAGATCATCAAGTCCAACCCTTAATCCACTACCAATGTGGTTACCAGACCATGGCACTGAGTGCCACATCAGTCTCTTCTTAAAAACTTCCAGGGATGGAGAATCCACCTGGGCAGCCCATTCCAATGCCCGATCATCCCCTCTGTAAACAATTTCTTCCTAATACCCAACCCAAACCTCCCCTAGCAGAGCTTAAGTCCATGCCCTCTTGTCTTACTGGGAGAAGAGGCTGACACACACACAACCCCTCCCCAGCTCCAACCTCCTTTCAGGGAGTTGTAGAGAGTGATGAGGTCTCCCCTGAGCCTCCTCTTCTCCAGACTGAACACCCCCAGCTCCCTCAGCCTCACCTCACAGGACTTGTGCTGGATCCCTTCACAGCCTCCTTGCTCTTCTCTGGACCTGCTCCAGCACCTCAATCTCCTTCCTGAACTGAGGGGCCCAGAACTGGACACAGGACTTGAGGTGTGGCCTCACCAGGGCTGAGTACAGGGGCAGAATCCCTTCCCTGGACCTGTTGGCCACCCTCTTCCTGATCCAGGCCAGGATGCCATTGGCCTTCTTGGCCACCTGGGCACACTGCTGGCTCATGTTCAGCTTCCTGTCAATCCAGACTCCCAGGTCCCTTTCTGCCTGGCTGCTCTCAGCCACTCTGTGCCCAGCCTGGAGCTCCCCATGGGGTTGTTGTGGCCAAAGTGCAGGACCCGGCACTTGGCTGTGTTGAACCTCATCCCACTGGAATCAGCCCAACTCTCCAGGCTGTCCAGGTCCCTCTGCAGAGCCCTCCTGCCTTCCAGCTGATCCACACTCCCCCCCAGCTTGGTGTTGTCTGCGAATATGCTAATGGTGGACTCAATCCCCTCATCTGAATCATCAATGAAGATATTAAACAGAACTGGGCCCAGCACTGATCCCTGGGGGACACCACTGGTGAGCGGCCGCCAATTGGATCAGCACCATTCAGCACCATTCTCTGGGCCTGGCCCTCCAGCAGTTCCTAACCCAGCACAGAGTGCTCCTGTCTGAGCCCTGGGCTGACAGCTTTTCCAGGAGAATGCTGTGGGAGATGGTGTCAAAGGCTTTGCTGAAGTCCAGGCAGCTGCAGGCAAGAAAAGGGGGAGGATGGTAAGCCTTGAGGAAAACAGGTGAGAAAAAGGAAAGCAAATTTTTCCTTCAGGAGCTGCAAAGAGTTTTACCTGACAAAGGGAGAAGCCAGGGAGCATAGCTGCTCCCCAAATCACTATTCTGATGTGCCGCATGGCATCAACTTGCAGCCACCTGGATGCTGCAATGCACTGACCAGTTTACTGGTCCTTCAGCCAGGCCAGTGGGCTCAGGCTGTTTTCACTCAGGGTGGAGGCAGATAAACCTCCTCAGGACCCCAGCCACCAGTTCCTCACCCCAAGTGCCAGAGATAGACAGGAGGAAAGGTAGCCACTGGCCACTTGCCAGCACATCTTGCTTTGCCTTAAATATTGTGTTCCAACTACACATCCTGTCCAGTATGAAACAAACCTACAGGAGGAAATTAACAGGATTTTGCTTTTAAAAGTACTGTGTCAGGTACACTAACAGCTCTAACATACATATTACCCAGCTTGTCAGAGCGCTTGTGTTTCACTCCTGCTGTAATTGTATCAGCATCTTGCTTCAAGCATCCCCCTTGGCTTTCCTGCTACTTAATATACTTTTCTTTGCAGCCACATATTAAGCCACTACGGTGCTCTGCTGGCTGCTGAACTTCTGGAAACACATCACACTGAAGTGTTTTAGTGAGTCACCTATGGCTCTTCTTTGCAGTTTTTACCCGCACAGCAAATACCACCTCTGTGTTTATGAACTATTACTTCAGTGATTGCTCATTTTTAGCTTAGTTGCTGAGCACAGATAGTCAAGACTTCTGTGGTAGAAAAGCAGTCATTTGTCAGATTTGAACAAAATCTCTGACAGGGAGGTGGCTCGCAGAAAGCCAGGAACTACTGTCTAGTTATTAATACAATAAAGGTGAACACAAACTCAGTTGACATCCAGGGAGCAGTGAGTCATTAAGTGGGTGCTGCAGCAGGCCAGTGAGTGGTATCAGTTCAGTTCCTCCATCACCAGTGCTGGTGTGAATGTTGTTCAGGCTTTTTATCAGGAACATTATTTATTCTGTGTTATTTAATGGTGGAGTATGTGAATTTGACAGCAATCTGTGGGTGACAAGGAGCTATATCAAGTGCAGGAGCCATAAGTCATAAATGTAGATGATTTAAACAACTCAGAGATTTGTCAGAACAATAGATGTGAGCTTTAATGGACAGGGAAGGGGATGTCAGAGTGCAACGGGGGTAGGCATACGCAGGATGCAGACAACCCTGGCTCAGTTCTATGGAGCAGAAGTTGAAGGAGGATGTTGGCCACCTGTCAGTTGTGTCACAGGGACCGTGCTCTCCTGGATACGCCAGCTTCAAGAGAATGATTCTTGATTGGAGCTGGGGGATATTCAAAGTCAAGGAAGATTGAATTCTACAGCTTCAGGGAAGAGGCTGTGTAGGCCAGAGCCACATGGCCTGGACAGTACTGCTGCTGCCCCAAGGAAGAAAGCAGGGGTATATTTTTGGGTAGTTTGTAGCTTCCCTTACCTGTAGCCACTGCCATATGTGCCCTGATCCCTTCTCACAAGGCAGCTGTTACTCTGGCTCTCTACAGTACTAGCAAAGTAGGCAGCCAAGCTATAGCTCTAACTTGGGCACTCCTCTGCA
Source organism: Calypte anna (assembly GCF_003957555.1). Taxonomy (NCBI): domain Eukaryota; kingdom Metazoa; phylum Chordata; class Aves; order Apodiformes; family Trochilidae; genus Calypte; species Calypte anna. Next base: position 10,387,345 of record NC_044252.1, read on the forward strand.
TTTGCCAGTGTTCAGAACTAGGCAGAAAGAGACTCTAAAGAGTAATTATTGATCCCAGAGGCTCATTACACCTGCCTTTACTCCCTCTGCAGTGATTATGAGCAGATAGAGTGTCTTAAACATCAGGATTGTGTCTACATGTCTACCAGGTGACATTTAAATGAGTTGACTAGAACTTGTGAGATGATGCATTTTTTCATTGATGGCCTTTTTTCCCTCTTTGGTAAAGAGAAAAGCAGCAAGCAGAGTTCTTCCCTCTAATATGAGTGGGTTTGTAAAAATCCCGTATCTCCCTAGTGGTCCCTCTGCACCTCACTTGTCTCCCCACCCTTGGCACATTCTGCATGGAAGTCCTCATGCAGAAAGAGAGCTGCAAGGAGAAGAGAAAGCATCCTGTTTCCTTCAAGGCTCAAAACATCTTTTTCTGACCAGTGATAATGCCAGGATCCCTGGAGGATGAACTTCCACAACCAAAATGCAAAATTCAGAACAAATTTAAACTAGCTCAAGTTTTGGGGTAAAACTGTCTACCCCGAAATCAATAATCATCCTTTAAAATGTATAAATGGCTCTTGGCCAAAGTTGGGGGACCTGACACACTTGTATCACAAGCACCCTCCATTTAGTGCTTTGAGAGTCCTCGGTGTGACAACTGGAAGAAAAAATACTCCCAGGAGCCACACTTGGTGGCACAAAACCAGCCATCTTACTGGGGAGAGATATTAAAAGTTAACCACCCCAGGGAGCCAACAGATGTTAAATAGAGTAATTAATTTAGTTTGAAATGGGAGAGCCCTGTCATCAGAGAACTCCTGTCCTGTAAGGAGGGGACAGACATCAGCTTGATGAGGTGTCTAAGAAAATGCTTTTCATCAGGAGAAGATGCATGAGAATTAAAGAAGAGGTGAGAATATCACTCAGGAAAGACAGTCATCTCTAGCTGCACTCAATGCTGTTTACAACAAGCAAATCCCTGGAAAGAGGTAAATGCAGTCTCAGTTGGAATGACTGCAAGGGGTCCAGTTATGAACCCAAAAAGCAAGCAGGATGCATGGGGGGGAGCGGGGAGGAACATATGTACAGCAATGATCCTTGTAGCTAAATGAGGGAAGGTGAACTGTGCCAATAGGCTGTGACAGACAAGTATGGAGCCAGGAGCCCGTTGCTGCCTCCATGCAGCCTGCCCATCACACAGGCAGGTGCTGCCCACTACTGCTGGTCACCTGGTGCCAAAAAGACATTGCTTCAACCCAGCCCCATCCATGAGATGTGATTCACACCCTGCACTAATCTTTACCAATGGTAGGGACCACAGATGGGAATGCTCCCTGGGGTCTGTCCCAAGGGATGGGTGGGAAAGCATCTGGGAATAGACCCTGTGTGGGTTCTTGAGGGCCAATTCATAGTAACAAAACATCTCATGAGAATCTCGTGGAAAAAAAATAAGGAGCCCTTCCCCCCTCAATTCTGGCAGTTTCCAGACGGGAAACTGAAATGAAACTTGTTTTGAAATGTTCAGAAACCTTTTGAACCTCATTAGTTTTCATTTCGTGTGGCTCTGCACAGAAAAAGTATATAAACCTGCAGCTCTTTTAGATGAAATGATGTAATGTTCAGATTATATCAATGAGTGGGGAGGGGAGCATTCATCAGTAATATTTTAACAAAAGAAGTCATTTTATGCAGCCTTTACAATGCTTTCTTATTTCAAGGGTCATGGGAGCTGCATAACACCAGGTCTTCACAGCCTCAGAAACCAAATTACTTAATTCTGAGGAAACAATACCTGCATGCAATTAAGCTCTTAACTTTACTCATGTGAGTAGTTTGAATTAGTGCATGGAGAATACTTGCAGGTTTTCAATTGCACACATATAAGTTTTGCCAGGGCTTGGCTCTTAACAGTGTTAATCTTGAAGCCTTGCTTTCTTTGTTTTCAGCAGCAAACCTAGCAAAACTATAAATACACTACCCACTTTGAAAGTCCTGTAAAATCGATTTTGGAGACTTCAAGGAAATCAAAGGAACTGTGATAAAATTAAAATGCTCCCACATAAATAAAATTTTATTTCCCTTCCAGTAACATAGAATATTTAACTAAGAGTTTTAATACATTCAGTAAAATATGAGCTTATTATTAACCTCTTCAAAACGACATGATTCACTGTAAAGTCATTACCATTCTGTTCACTCATGTCTGGCCTCTTTGTTTCAAGTCTGTTTTCCCAGCTTACAGTATCAGGTCAACGGACTCCAACATAAATGAGTAATACATCTGGAATTCTTCATTGCAACACCAAACCTCAAACCAAGTGCAGGCAGAAGGGCCACGCTGTGAATAGGATGAGAAGTGGCTTCAGCTGTACCTCTTCTCTCCTTCTCCATCCCATCCTGCTTTCCCTTGCAAGAGACTCCTACATGGGCTGCTGTCTGTCCCTGACTTAATTTCCTCCTCTAACAGCTCTCAGAAACAGCATCTGGACTTCTGGAAGTCCAAAAGCACCCTTTCTCAGGGTAGAGTAGACAAAAATATTTCTGCATTTCCTATGTCCTCTTTCAAAATCTGCAACAGTGACCTTGGAAGTCCAGAGACAAAATTGTTTCTTCAAGGTGGGACTGTCAGAGGGGATGGGCTCAGAAAAAAGTATTCATGGTCATTTCTGAAGTGCTGCCCAAGGTTAAACCAGTGAAGCAAAGCTGTGCTCTGCTTCATTCTGCTATGTGCCCCAGCTGGAAATGAGCACCATGCAATCAGCCAAACTTTGTTGACAGTGCAGAAAGTGTCACAGCACAGGCCAGGGATGTTTCTTTCCTCAGCACTTGAAATTTCTATAGCCTTCAGGTTTAGGGGAAGCGAGGTGTCCTCCTGAAACTTTGTCAGTATATCTGGGTGTTTTATATGGATATAAGCAAACAAAAATTAAGTTGTATAAAAAATGTCAGTTCAATTTTTTGCCAACTAAAATATTACAGGAAATTGTATGCCTAACATATGTGGAGAACTGCAAAACTGAATCACAGATATGTAACCACTGTTATTATGAATAGTAAATACAGCTGCGGAAGTGAAACGGATTATGCCGCTGGATATTTCCTTTAATATGAATTCCAGCTACAGTGTTGCTTTGCATATGAAGGTGAATAGAAGATCCTTAGACAACTTGGATTGCAGAATTGCATTCTTACAAATCATTTACGTATTTTATTTATCTAGTTTCTCAGTACACTAATGGGAAAACAAATATATTATGGTACTTGGTTTCTAAACTAACAGTTTCTGAATGCAGCAATTCCATAAACGCACCAAGAGCTTTCATAGGAAGGACTCTAATACACAAACCAAGCAAGAAAAAAAAATAGAGCTGCTAATTCCATAAGCCTGGAATCCAGATGAACTGAAGCCAGTCACACCCCAGATCTGAATCATAAGCTCAGGTCTCCCTTGGGATGCTCTGGAAAGCCCCGTGCAGAAATGGCAGCTCTGCTGAGCTGTGTCCAGAAGCTGCTGTGCTAGGAAGGTGGGACACTGAGGACTCCAAACACATCCACACAGCCCCCTCCTCTGTCTGAGTAATCTTGCAAGAAGGGAGTCTTAAAAACAGTTGCCAATATTTTTATTTATTTGAAGAGTTCTGGAAGCTTTCTGTTTGTTCTTAGAAACCATTCATTTTCCTAAACAGCCCTAAAGAAACATCAGGCTTCTTTCCACAATTCTGAGGCTCAGTGTAAATATTTTTCACGCTTTTTCCCAGGAAATGCTGCAGTTATTCCAACAGGTAAACCTCCCCTTTCCAGTTACCAGTTCTGCCAAGGCCAGCAGAGAGGTTTCATGTGGAACAGATCACTCGCCTGGGAGACAGGCAAGCCACTCAACCCTTCCACTGTCTTTTAAACAAGGTAGAACAAATTAGAAGCAAATACTATTTATACCTCAGAGTTCAATCAAACCAGCATCCCAAGTGAAGGGAGTACCACTCTTAGATTCCCTGCCAAAAACACACTGTATGACATGGACCCATAGGGGTGAATTTCTTTATGAGTTTCAATTTTTTAAGCAAAGAAATACTAACTCTCTGCAAAAGCAGGGTTTCAAGCATCTTTAAGAGGAGGGAGAAAGGGGAATGGAGGCAGTATATACCAATAGTTATCTACAAAGATTTTCCTTCCAAGTTCCAATTACCCTATTCACAGGGATGGAGCAATGCCAAGTGCTGATAGCACACAGGCAGTGACCACAGCTGGGAATTGGCTACTCCTCATGGCCAGCCTACAGTCTTTGCTCTTTTGGTATTAAGCTCATACTCAAACTGATGATCACACAAAAGAACCTACCTGTGCAAAACCAGAGTGCCCAGAAACCTGTCAGCCACCACTGACACCAGCACCTCAGTAAGCCTCCAGCCCACAAAACGCTGCCAAGTCTGTGGGTATCCACATGGTGCTGGGACAAGGACACTCTCTCCAAAATACATCTAGGGGAAGGCTCCCAACATACTCAAGGTGGAGGGCTACTAATCTAATTTCTTCTCAGACTGGTAATTTGTGACTCACAGGCACACATCTATTTTTAGGGATGGATTCAGCCAGCTCCAGATGGAAGCACAACAGACTGCAGCCTCCAGTGATCGCAGTGGCTGCCCCAGCCCAGCTCCCACACGGGGCCCTGCAGAGCTCTGGCCCGTGCCACACACCAGGGCTGGGCAGGATTGTAATTACAAATTTCACCCAGCGGGTCCCCCACCACACAGGTTATTTTGAACTATGTGAGGAGTGCCTTGGCTTTGCACTGTTTTTCCTTTCCCTGCCCCCTCAAAAACAAGCCGGGAGCCTTTCTCAAACCACCCGTCCCCACGCAGTGTCTTCCAGCACGAACTGTCTGATATCCTCTGAGTCAGCCATGTCCGACGAGCCACAGCTGGCCTGGAGCTGGGCCAAAGACTTTTCCCTTCAGTCTTGTTGCACAATGTGATCTAAATAACCGGTCCCATCTAATTTGTTTCCTCCATGGATCTAAGGAAACTGTATTTCACCTCATGAGGTCTGAAGTTGGGGAAACATTGTAAGGTCAGTGTCCAAAACCAATTCAGACAGCAATACAAATAAACATCAAATGGAAAAAGAGACACAGCCAGGGGAAAAAATTAAAAAAAAAAACAAAAACAAACCAAACGAAACTTTTGTGACTAGACTATCACTTTCATTATCATCATGCTTTGGAATTTAAGTGTCATTTGCTTCTATGAAAAATATGAACAAAGCAATGTATAACCAGGGAATGAATTCCCCTTGACCGAGTAACCTTTTCCTTCTTTTAAATTTGTCAAGTCTTTTACACAAACTGGTTTTCAAAAAATACAAAATTTTTGGAGTGAAACTGAGTGACAAACTCTTTAAAGGGCGCACTGGTAACATTTAGAAGTCAGTTGCAGCAGAGACTGCATTAAGAAGTAGCCCAATATATATTTTTGGTTATCTTTATTTTTACTTTATCCAGACAAATAGTCAAACAGCACTTCTTTGAAAAAGCTAGTATACTTAAATAATGTCTATTTTAAAACTTTAAAAACTGTAGGGTAGTCTAAAAATGAAATTTGATTATCCAGTGACAATTTTTTAAAAAAATCAGCTCAGCCAAAGAAAGAAAAAACTATAGGATGATAAATTAATTTCCTTTTTGGATCAAAATTTTGAGGCAAGTTTTTAATGCATGCATGTATATATGTGTATGTTTATTTTCTAGTATTCTGTTCATAGTCTAACAATGTCTTGCATTTTGGGGGACAGTATCTAAATTATTTTTAGATGTAAATTTTATTAGAAGGGGGGGATCTATGGTGTGATTCTGGTAATAGAACAAGCAATTCACATTGTTTTGAAGTTCATGTGCTTGCAAACATCCCTGAAATTACACCCAAATACAGGGTAGAAAACAAACAAAAGGTCTGGGTTCTGACATCACACATCTGCAGGATAGCTGCACCTGTCCTGAGTGGCAGAAATGTCCCCCTAACAAAAAGGCCCCTGCCTCAGCTTGCTGCCCTCATGCCTAGCAGCCCAAACATGAGCAAAGGCCAGAGGAGTATGCAAGGCTGCTGCATGGTATCAGTGTTTCTCATCGTTTTCTGGAGTGCTCTCATCTGGTTTTTGGCGCCTACGTCCTGCCCAGTACACTCCTGCTCCATAGCTGGGTGTGGGAGCACACTGTCTGCACGGAGTGACCCAGAGCTGCTGTCCATAAGATGCCCTGTGCAGCATCCCAGCCCACAGGGCAGGTCCTCTCTGTCCCACTCCATAGGACTTAAATGACACCATCTAAATTGTCTATTTTACTTTATGCCCCCTTTCCAAGATGCCCTTTGGAAACTGTTAATTAATGCAACAAACAACTTGTGGCCTTAAAACTGGTGTCCCTGGTGTGAGGAGAACAGCACTACGGAGAGATGCTCTGATGGCAGAGCACTAGATGGCAGCTTCTGATGCAAGATAAAGGCTACAAACTGAGCACACCTTCCTCATCTTGAGCAGCCTTGTGAATACCCACAAGGAGCTGGGTGAGAACTTCTATGACTCTGTGAAGGCTCTCTGCCTGTCTCCATCTTCCTTTTCTGCTCAACTTGGAAGCTTTTATGTGAGCTGCCCTCAAAGGAGCAGATACCATCCCCTTTCTCCAGGATTACTGCTGAACCATAGCCATCAGGGTAAGAGGTTTCCATCCAGCACAGATCTTCAACCAATGGCCAGAAAGAGAAGAAATGCTAACAGCAAATCCTCCTACCAGGAGTTTCAAAACCCAGCAGATTCCACACCAGGGTGGAGAGCTAGTTTGCAGTCTGACTGGTCCTTATTTATTTGTTTAAGGGCTACCCCAGCAGTGAGCAGGGAAGAATTCCTTACCCATGTAGGAGTGTTCTGCCAAGTTCCTCTGACTTGAAATAAGATTCACAAACATTTCCTGGTTCTCTCCATTCCTGAATGCTAGCAAGAAGCCTATTCAATGCCTCACAGCAAACAACAAGGTCTTTTATATCTCAAAGGCATAATTTAAATATGGGAAACAAATTTACCTTTTTATTGAAAGCCCTATTTTGAGTATAGCCAGCTGAACATATTTCCACATATACTGGCAATAAATGGAGAGGAGGAACTCACAAAGAAAGAGAAGTACTAATTTGCCTGTGCTCAAATCAAAGCCATTACTGGCTGCTAGCACTGGGGCAGCAGCATGCACAGACACACGTTGTTCAAATGGCATCCCTATCACAAAAATAAAAGCTTGCACACGGTGAAAATGAGGTACAAAATCTAACATTCTCTTCTTCATTAGCACAGTGGGACAATAATATCAGAGGTGTTAACTGGCAGGTGTGTTTGTAGATAATCACACACACCTGTTGCACAGTACAGCAGAGACCAGAAATCAGGTTTAAAAGCTATCAGGTACCTGGTTGCTTTTCACTGAGGTTGGGTCCTATGGTCATAAGGTATTAATGTGGATAATACATGTTGTTCAATAGCTCTGCAAAGCCTTTCCTCATGGATTTTAACTCTTGCAGAGGCACAATATGATTTCTAGAGGTGAAATTCAGTCTTCAGAATAAGGGGCAAAGGTGACAAAGTCACCACAGCTTGAAGCACCATGTTTACTATGCAGAGTAGCAGTCAGTACACACATGCAGCAGGTCTCACTCACACCCCCAGGACTTCCTATCACATCCCCAGGCTGTACTGAAAACATGGGTGTGCACTGCCAAATCCAGAACCTTGCATCCCAACAACAGAAATAAGGCAAGAAACAATTTAAGAAGTTCCTGGAGATTTCTCCAGGACTGCGGGCGTTGAAAACCTTAGGATCCAAAGGCTCAGAGTTCAGAGGCTCCACAGCACCCAGTGGAGATAACCATGGTGATCTCATCACTCTTGGTAACCTGTCTCAAGGGCTGGCCCATTTGATTTTCCCTCTGGATGAATCACTTTTCAGACAGCCCATCAAACACAAATCTGTCTTGTTTACCTGAGTCCAGAATTTACCAATTAATAAAAATAACAAGAAATTAACAAGCCCAGTGACCAGCCCCAGAAACAATCAGGTACACTGACTGTGGCTTTTCCTCTTTCATCCATTTGTGGATAAGGTGTGACTATTCCAAGTAGTAAACACCAGCCTTGCAGATGCTGCCATGGTCAGGCTTATTTCAAACTATTTTCCTTACAATATACAACTTTTCATCCCTTGTTCCCACCTTAATAAGTTTTTCTCTTCAAACAGGAAATAATCTACTATATTATAAAAAGAATATTAACTATTACATAATAATATAATAATTATTATATAGATATATTATAAAAAGAAATTATATAAAAGAATATTGCTTTCACAACCTATATGTGCTCAGCATTGAGTGGATAGAGTGCTTCATCTTAAAGCACTTTTACTGTCTATTTTGTTGCAGACCTTTGAAAGCAACCAGTTCTTCAAATAGTGTAACAGAAATTGTTGCCAAATTGGGAGTCCCTGACACCAGCAGCAGAGCCTGACTCCAGAGCTTTAAAGAAAATTGGCAGGGGTGCAGTGGGGACTACCTTGGATTTCTAAATGTCAGGATCACACCAAGCAGCAGGCTGTTGTCACCCACCTTCAGCCAGCTCCTGCCCTGCCTGAGATGGGTCACTGCTCACATCAGGAGCTGAACTGGACCTTATGCTCTCTCCTTCACATTTTGGCCGAGTGAGGAATGTTTTCAATCAGGGTGGGATGGGAAAAAATTAAGAGGCTTTTAAAAATGGCATATCCTGAGTTTCCAGAAGCTGTCTAGGTCAGCCCAAAGTCTAGCCAACCAGTGCACTCATCCCCAGTATTTACACTGACAGTGGAAACCAACCTGGAACAGCTGCAAACGATTACACCTCTGACCCTCTCACAGCAAAGCCCTGTAACGCAGGATACTTCCCCTCACCCTGTACATGGCAGCAGCTAATTTTCACTTCCGTATGAAAACATCCACACTAACCTTATTTCATTATGGTTAATTGGTACCCAATTGAATTCTTTTAAAAGGTGTGCTTTGCAATATCTGTCATCTGAAAGCTTCCCTTACCAAGAGGAAACATCTGTCTTCCTTGCAGTGGGCTGAAAGTGAAGGTTTTGTTTCGACATTGTATCTGCCCCAGAGAGCGTCAGAAAAGATTAAACCAGGGGTTGAAATTGCAGTGTGCTCTACTACTGCCCACAGCTCTGAATACTATTGCCAAGGGGCTCTCACCCATCTCCAAGCTCTTTTCCCACCACTCTCATCCTCCCAAAATCCACCCCTAGACCTGTGTCTACCCTCACTACAGCATCTGCCCAAACCAAAGTTCCAACCTCAAGTCATACCCACACGCTGGGACCTCTGCCTCCTTCCTCTCCTTCCTTATCCCCATCCCATCTCTGCTCCCACAGAACCTACTTCTGCATTACTACCCCAGGACTCCTCACTTGCTCTCAGCACAACCTGGTTGCTCACTGCCCAAATCTGCTTCTGTCCTGGGCCAGGAAGTTCACACCCTGCCAATGCCCACAGGCATAGCTGCAGGCAGCAGTGAGAGCTTCTCCCAGCTGTACCACTTTGAAAAAACCTGCAGACACTTCTGGAGTGAAAACCACTAAGGCCCAGGCCTGGCATCCACTTCTGATCTCTTTCTCCCTCCTCTACTACTCTAGCTGTGCAAACCAAAGAAAGTACTGTCATGAATTCCCTCAGCATGAGTGGATTCTCAACTGTCATGGAAAGGATTGCTTTCATCTCAAAATAATTCCAGGCCATGGAGCGTACAGCAAGGTGTTTTAGGAACAGAAAAACAGAAACCCGCAGCCCTGCTGGAATGACAGAAGGCATCAAATGCCAAGTTTTTTCATATTTATGGACTCATACAGTTTATGGGCTTAACCAAATATTTCAGTAAGAAAAAAGGAATAAATAGTGGAGTGATCAATTTACAGTCCTTGAGACTAATGGAAAGAATGACTGGACCGCAACAGTGAAGCTGTGCTCTGATCTTTCTGGCCTAATTTTTGGATCTTTCCCTCTTTTTAAAGCAGCGTTTAGATTAAACTATCTCACACAGAGAAAGCCTGAAGCACTGCTTGTAAAAATACATGGAATTGAACAGTCCAATAGCCCTGGACTTTGCCTGAGCCAGCAATTGGGCAGCCACCATTTCACCGTGGTCCTTGATGGGCAGAGAACAGACATTCATACAAGTGCTATTGTTTGCCCTTCCTGGAAGAGAATCGAGTAATGAAAAAAGAAACAGCACATAAAGCAACTTTGGCTCTTCTGATGACTGAACTGAAAAGTTTTCTTCCGAGGGATTTGATAATTGAGAAAGCAGATTACAAAAAAAGTGGCATAAAATATTACTGTAATCTCTCTGAGACTACAAAATGTATTACACTGACTAATAGGCAACAGGAAGAGACTTTACATTTCCCTTAACACTTGCATTCCCAAATGCAATTTCTTCTTACAGAAGAAATTATTAGGAGGTTATTTTCTTTCTGGACTCTCAATGGAGAAGACAGAAAACAGAAGAATGCAGAGAGTTTGAACATGAGGATAAAATACAGGAAAAGATGCCATTTTGCCAATGGCAGAATGGGAGGCCAAGATCACACTTCACTGCCCTCTACCATGTGAGGGAAACTCACTGCAAATTGTTATTCCCCTTCAAGGACATTGTTTGTGAGGTGAGCAGCAGACAGGCACAGTCATTGAAACAGCAATGAGCAAGAGCTGTGTAGCACAAATTCACACCTGCCAGGTCACCTTTTGACCGTGGGTTTTCTGAACAGAGTCTTTGTAAGGGCCTGGGCTACTGCTCCATATTATTCAGAAATACAAACAGCATACCTCTTAGCAAAATGTCACTGGAATAACAAGTAGTAAGTACCCCAGCAAAACAGTTCATTCTGGTACTAAAAGAGCAAATGCAAACCCCTTAAAGGCAATAAAAGCACTCATTTAGCTGGGGCAAAATACTATCCCCCGGCACTTATTGGAGATACAGCTTCTTCCCCACCAGATTACAGTGGAAAGGTTGTGAATCCCAGAGTAGTGGGTAAGCAGTCCAGGGTGTACTGCAAAGGCACACTGCAGTGCCTTTTATGTTCAGTGTGAATTCCTTGCGTGGCAGGCTTTCCCTGAGCCTAGCAGGAGCCTAGCCAGCTTGTGATTAATTAGTTAAAAGAAACTGTACCAATTTCACGCAATAGATTGAAAAGAACAAATGTCAGTGTGTCAAATGTCTGCAAAGTGAAGTTTTGAATTCACACTAGACTACCTGTTTGAATCAAAACATATACCTAGTTTTGGTATTAGTGAAAAGGGCAACTGATTTGTCATTCAGTTGATTGTTCTGGTGTTTAACCACTGATATTGGGATTTTACATGCAAGTTCAGGTCCTGCTGCTCATGAGGTTTGAGCTTTTGGGTGTATTAAGTGAAAGACTGCTGAGTCCTGCTCATTTTCACCCATTACTCATCAAAATTAATGACAGCTAGATCAATATTACTTGGCTTGACACTATGACAAGCAAACTCTCTTCAGGCTGTAGTTTGCTGCTCAGGCTTTGCATTAAGGATAGAAAAATACAAACAGGTGGAAAAAATGAGACACTGGCCTTTCAAGGCATCAAGAGCCAGGAGGCAAGACAGATGCGACTGTCAGTATCTTGGAGGATAGGTTTGGACTTAACTTTTTTGACTGCTTGCAGAAATGCTCTGGGAAAAAAAATCAATAGGGAAAATTGAAAGATGACTCTGCCAGGAAGGAAGAATCAGCTTCCCAACTATGGAAGGAAAATAACTTGTCCAGACGGTAGCTCTGCAGAGAAGAATCTGAAGGTGGATGGGTCACAGGACTCAGTTGCATCACCATACTGCAGAAATTCAGGCACATCACTGCCACAAATAGAGCGATCTAGAAGACTGCACTGCTCATGAAGTCACCCATCTAGCACACACAGCACTGTTCCCAAGGTCCCATCTTGTCCACACTGCTTTTTAGGCATAATATGGGAAGAACTGGAAAGGACCCAGAGAGCAAGAATAATTTTCTACACATAATGAAAATGTGCACGTATTGCTTTTAAAAAGTAGCCAAATGCCATAGCTAGATGTGTAAATAAAATGTCACTTGCCTTGCACAGACACAGGACACAGCACAAAGGTACCCACAAAAATCACAAAAAGTGAAAAGAGTGATCTGCTGCTGCTAGAGAAGGAACTCTGTTTTAGAATTATTTTTCACTGGCACACAAATCATCTGAGACCTAATATATCAAGCCACCCTTTCACTTTTGGCATACACACAATAGGAGCTGAGACACACATGGCTGAGACTCAACAACACTACCCCCAAGAGATACCACTTAGCTCTCACAACTGCCTTTTCTCTAGCATACCATGTGCTAAAGTCTGAGGCATTCCCACTACAGACTTGTGCAGCAGTGCAAGGTTACTGGTTTAGTTTTGATCCAAAGGTGTTTACATTTTTCCTGCACAGTCCACTGGTTTCTTAAAAACATACCCTGAGCTTGTATTTGCCAAAAAAATAGATTCAGCCTTGTTTTCATTTATGTTTTATTTGTGAAGCATTTAGTTAAGAAAAATTTGCATAATGATTTAGGAAGAGGTAAATGTAGGCAATAAGAAAATACTGAACATGCTAAATGTGCATATTATTGCCTTTTACAGAGCAATTTACCTTGGTAAAATACTGTGTTATCTTGAAAGAAATGGAGCTGAATCACAAACTCTTACAGTGTTATCTTCTACACACTTCCACACTTCTGTTCCTAAGCACTTAATTTTCCTACAGTATGAGCTCAGAGAAAGTTGGAATTACTTGGAGTGCTGTCAGCTGGGCTGGAAGTATCACACTGAATGACAGCAGCCAACACATCTGGATCTACTGCTGTGCATCACGTTTAGTGAACACCTCCCCCCGTGTATTATACTGATGCTTCTCATCACATCTGCAAACTGCTAAATGCACTACAGACTAGAGCATACAGCATGTAGGAACAATTAAATACATAGTGCCACAAGATAGCAAGATAGAGCTACTCATGTCACTTTGGCCCCTTTTCACTAGAGTTATTCAGATTTTTATTTAAAGTCATCTCTAGTGTATCACCAATACAATAACAACTGTTCCATACATGGTATGCATGGTCTTAGCTTTAAGCTTTTTTCTTTTCATTTTTTTGTTTGTTTTGGTTTTTTGGTTGGTTGGTTTTTGGTGGTTTTTTGGTGGTTTTTTTTTTGGTAAGTACAAATGCCTTGTATTTGAAAAATGAAAAATAAGTAACATAATGAAGCTGTGTTAATATTAGGAGTTGTGCATCAGAGGTTCATATTGAATGGGTATCGGCATTATGTTCACTGGTGCTAGGATACCATGGTGATGGGCCCTGAAGAATTACCAAAAATAGATTAAATGCATGTGGCAAGTGATAATAAGCACAAAATGTTTTCCATACAGTAAAAATACTGCAGGGAGGCAGAATAACACACTCTATAAATCAGCTCAACAGATCAACTTTCCAGCAGAATACTTGGATATTCTGAATACGTAGTCAGAGCTGAACTCCTAAACCCAAAATTGCCAAGAAACAAAGTTTGGCAATAGTGTCTGCACCTAAAGATATTCAGACCAAGAAGACTGGCACGGGATCTGCTGTTGCTAGCAAAAATGTATGAAAGGAGATGAAAGGCTTGGATTTGAAGTAAGAAACATTTATCACTAGGTAACACCTACGACAGTAACTGTATCTATGCAAGCTGCTGGAGTCTCATCCTTTTTTTGAACTGAGTCAATCAAAATATAAAAAATGTCATTCTTTGAAGCTGTCCTGAGCCAGGCTGCTTGTTAACTGCTGTACAAAACAGATCACTCAAAAGAGTCTCACTGAAACTGCCCACTGATTCAGCAGTATGCTTGTACACAGACTGACACGTGCAAGTACCAGCAGCCTTCGTCCAGAAGTGACAGGAGGTGGCACAACCACACCCCAATTCCTCATCAGCAACCCCTGCGCTGCATTACCACAAAGCCAGTGACATCAAAGGGACACAAAACATCTGAAAAGGCACCAATGCATGCTCACAAGTGTCAGCACCACTTTCCCCAAACCATTCCTTATGGAGATACATGCACAGCAGAAACAGTTGTTTAGGAAAACAACAGCTACCTAAAAGCCACACTGAAAATTCATTAACTGGGATGAATTCCTTAACTACCGCTATGCAGGCAACTCTCTGTATGCAGACATGTATATAAATATTTGGGTTGCTACTCCAGATGTTAAGCCACCATCAACCCCAAGTGACAAGAGTTTCTAAAGCAAAATTTCTCACTATTCACAGCTTGCAAGAGCTCCCACTGAAGGGTGGGTCACAAGCAAGAGGTACCAGAAAGCCATTGGGAAGGGATACCCCATCACATAGCAGCACTCCAGACGCATTCAGATGAAAGTATGTGAAGCTGCCTGACAAACACTGGAGGAAAGGATGCCAAATACAGCTACTTGGGGAGAACACATGTGGGATTTCCACAGCTCTGGAACACTGGTGTTATTGGTGTCAATACAAAACACTCCGTTCTAATCAGCAGAGCAGCTCCTCTAAGAGAGACAACAGAGGTCAGTAAGATTTTTTTTAATGTGCACAAGCAACAGAGAGATTTAATTGCAAAGACTGTTACTAGGTGATACACCAAGTCCTGACAGACCATACTGGATGCTAATTTGATATACTGGCAAACTCTGCGTCAGAAATCCATCTTCCACCATCTCTACCCTCTGATTCCTTGGGGGGGCTGAGAAACAGGGGGCTTCAGAGCACATATACTGAGAGAACTCTTCCAAAGGCCAACAGGTTAAGGACTCAAAACCTCCTGGTCCTCTCAGGCTTTTCTGTAGGAAATGAATTAAAACCATGAAAACTGCTAAGATATTTTTCTCCAAAAGCATTTCCACCTCCTGCTAGCAAACAGGAAAAGAGACTGAAGTATGTGCAGCAAAAACAACCCCCCAAAACCCACCCAAAAGCCAGGCTATCATATAGGAAATTAATTTGTCCCATTAAAAAGATGGCCCACAGCACTTCATGTATCTTTTTGGAGCATGGAAACACTGAGATGATAAGCATCATGAGCCATCAATGTGCACTTGCAGCCTAGAAAGCCAACTAGGTCCTGGTATGAATCAGAAGCATAGCCAGCCAGTCGAGAGAGGTGATTCTCCCCCTCTACTCTGTTCTTGTGAGACCCCACCTGGAGCACTGTGTCCAGTTCTGGAGTCCCCAACGTAAGAAGGACACAGAGCTCCTTGAGTGTGTCCAGAGGAGAGCCACAGAAGTGATCAGGGGGCTGGAGCACATCCCCTGTGAAGACAGGCTGAGGAAGTTGGGGTTGTTCAGCCTGGAGAAGGGGAGGCTCCAAGGTGACCTTAGAGCAACCTTCCAGTATCTGAAGGGGGCCTACAAGAAAGCTGGGGTAGGGCTTTTTGTACAGGCATATAGCATAAGGACAAGGGGCACTGGTTTAAAACTTGAAGAGGGGGGATTTAGATTAGATATTAGGAGAAAATTCTTTACTATGATGGTGGTGAGACACTGAAACAAGCTGCCCAGGGTAATTATGGATGCTCCTACCCTCGAAGTGTTCAAGGCCAGGCTGAATGGGGCTTTGAGCAACCTTATCTAGTGGGAGGTGTCCCTGCCTCTGACAGGAGGGTTAGAACTAGGAGGTCTTTAGGGTCCCTTCCAACCTTAGCCCTTCTGTGATTCTACTCTGAGCAAAGCCTTCCACATTGTGTCTTTAAAACACATGTGTGTTGACTGAAAGCTTCCACAAATACTGAAGTATATCAAAATATCAGCAAAAAACACAGGACTGCAACCAAGTCAGGGCCTCTAGCTGTATCACTTGATGTTCAGGACCTCTTTTCTTCCCTTGCCCCTGCTGACCCAGCACTGCCACACAGTTCAGCCAGGGATGCTGCAGCAGAGCACATCACCACAATATTTTTCTCTGGTGCAACAGAAGTATTTGATATCACAGATGAGGTAGTACCCACTTATAAGTCTTCTCTTGGGCCTGCAAGTTACCTTCATGTGCTGCTGTACTAGTGGTCTGTTCACAGTATCAGTGTCCTTGTAGTACAGCAAGTACAGTGAAAGTACAAGTGCCCAACACATGAAGCTACACCTGGCAGCTGCAGCTCCAGACCACCAAATGCATTGGTGAATAATGGACAGATGATTAGTGCAGTGCTATAGAAATGCACCAACATTGCTTTATGATAAGCTCTGAAGGGGATGTTCGACTTGGGCTTCCAAATTCCCCCACACTTGGGCCTTAATATGCTCAAGATAGTGTTTCACAAAGTAAAAGTCGTTTACTTTTGTTATCACAAAACACTGCTGAGGTGATAGGACTTGGTTTCACTTTCTTATAATCTTCAGAAGCATAAAAGATTACACATGCAAATTTTGGTATTCGACATTAAAGTTAAATTTGGAGACATTAAAAGAAGAAAAGATTTCAGAAAATCAGTGTGAAAAATACTCCCGACCACATGCTACCTAAATTAGCAAATCCAGAATTTTGGGATAGGTAGAAGAGTGGTTTGCAGTAAGGAATTTAGATCATTCGTTATTGTTCAGCCAGGCCTGACCTGCTCACTTGCAGTATGCGATGTCTCCTGAGAGCTCTCTAGGACTCTCCTTCCATTGGTTTATCTTTACAGGAATTTGAGGTTTCAGGGTGCTGTTTCCTTACTAGAGGAAAGCTCTCTGCTGACAGGATTTGATTCTGAGTTGCTGGGGGCAAGGAGCCATCCAGCAAAGGGGTTTCGACTGAAATCCCACTACCCAGCAGTGGCCTCTCTTTGTTGTCCGGAGCGATTTAACCGAGATTTAAAATTTCAGCCGGTTTCTATCCCTTCCCGCACACCCGAAGCCTCAACGTGAGGGCTCGGGGCCGAGAGAGGGCGCTGGAGCCTCGGGCAGCGGCGGAGCCGGGATGTCCCGGGTGGCTCCGACCCGGGACCCTCGCTGCCTTACCTGCCTGTCTGTCTGTCTGCCTACCTACTCGCCTGCCTGCCTGCCCGCCTACCTGCCTGCCCGCTGCCACCTGTGGAGGACCAAAGAGCGGCCACACACTCGGAAGCATCTCGCATGCCCCTGCTCTGAAAGATTCCCGGGGCCAGGTGTGTTCACAGCTCCTCCTGGGTTTCAGATCCTCGGGGAAATAGCCAGAGATGGGAAAGTGGAAGTTGGAGAAGTAGCTCTGCTGTTTTGTTTTAAAAAAAAAAAAAAAAAAATGTGTACACAAAAGTCTTTCAGGGCTTTGAAGAGCTAAATTCTCATAGGAAATTGCACATATTGTAAAAAAAAAAAAAAAAAAAAAAAAAAATTGGGTAAAAATCCAAGATGTATAGGAAAAGACAACAAAAAAGTCATTTTCAAAGCACAGTTGTTCACCATTTGTTTACATCTAGTCTTGAGACACTGAAAACAGTTTCCAAAAGAATTTTCTCCTTCTGCGTAACGTGCTCTCTTGCAACTAGAAAGCTGTCAGCCAGCTCTGCCTGCTCAAGGCCTCTCCCTTCAGCCAAGGGGATTCAGAGAAGGCAGCTCCTCGGGCAGGACACACACCTCCTGCCACAGTGGGTCACAGTCTGTGGGTCCTAGATGGCACTGTTGGTGAAATGGACATCCATTTGGAGATAAGGAAGACACCATAGAAGTAGAGATTTCCAAGCCACACTGCAGAGTTCATCTTTTCTATTGAGTTAGTCTCTTCAGTTTCACATGAAGAACATTCAATAGTTTTTACTTCATATAATACATGTATAGCTATCATGTATAGATAATGAACTGATTTTAGGAAGTTCTGCAAGCTAAAAAGAAGTCTGTTCTCCATACACTAACCTTACTACTTACTATTGCACATGAAAAGCATTGTTTGTTCTGCTCTGTTGTCTAATTTGCAATCAGGAGTTCTCCTCACACAGGTCTCCAACGGAGGTGACAGAGGCAGGACTGTATCTCACATTAGCAAATATTTCATAGCTGAATCAAGAACGGATGGATTTCAGTAGTCTGCAATAATTCTTTTGAAATTTTCCCAATATCTCTAGATCACAACCTAAACAAAATGTTATGATGGCTTCCAAGTAATTTTTGGCTGAAATATATTGCTGATGTGGTGTTCAGAGCAGGATCAGATTTGTTACTCAATTTCAAAATAATCAAGATTAATTAAGGCTTTCACCACAAAACTGATACTGTAGGATCAAAAACCATTGAAAGGTGTTGAATATCCCCTGAGACAAGATTAGGTGCCTGCTCTCTCAGTCATCTTCTGTCCTCCATCCCAAGACATATTCCTAGGCTGATTCCAGATTAGGGATAGAGCTAGAGTTTTGTTGAGGAGAACCAAGACTTACCAAATTTTACATGTCCCACAGGAAACATGAAGGGCTGGTGGCAGTAGACTTTCCCTCAAATTTTTCAACTGAAACACTTTTCTACTTCATTGCCTACATTAGCATGAGGGTTCCCAGAAACAGAGGCTACAAGAGTCATGATCAGACTGAAAATTATCAGTAGATTCAATCATCGTATGCTTCATTTTAGCCTCAGCTGCCCTCCTTATCTACCTGGATAAGACTCATGATGGGTTACAAACAAGAAGCACAGCTGGAATTGTTCCTGAACTTCACACACCCCAAAGAGGTAACCTCAGGGAAACAACAGCCAACTCTTATGTATCAGTGCTTTCTAATGAGTACAGATACTTTTCCCAGCCCACAGACCTGCCGTGGTTTGACAGGAGTTGAAAGAATCACAGAAAGCTGAAGATGGCCTTTGGTAAACTAAAGTATTTTCCACTTAGCTTTGCCCTGGACTCCTATCTGTTTTCAGTCTCCCAGATTCACTCCTCCTGAACAGATACAGCAGAGCCATGATTATTACTCCAAGAGTTCAGAAGCAACCTAAAATTTCCAGTGAAGATGGGCTCCTAGTCCACAGAGTATACAATGCTTAAGTTCAGCCAAATAGAAAGCACAAAGCCAAAATTAAGAAATACTTCTGCCATTCTAGAAGATTGGCTTATGGCCATCACTTGAAAATTCAAAAGTCTGTGGTCTAAAGCAAGTTTCCAGGGTGCTGTTCAGAGGTGTAGGACTCGGGGTCTGCAGAGGAGAAGCTGTGGAGCCAAGACAACTGCATTGTCTTAGCAAATCTGTGAGAGTTAAACTGACATTGATACGTGAAGACTTTAAAGTCTTTTTCTTAACTTTGGCTCTGCCCTTTAGCTCTGTTGTCCAGACTGAATGGCTAAATAGGTTCAGAAGCCACAGTCAGGACTATGAGTAGGTTTTTACATTTTCTGTAGGGATGGTGGAGGGCTGACACTCTGGTTGTAAGGGAACAGCCTCCTGGTTCCTCACTGACCTAACCCTGAGCCAGTGCTTCATGCTGGCTCAGACATCTCTATCTATATGCTGGAGTGTTTCACTCCAGGCTCCTGGGAAGACCTCAAAGCTTGGTGACAATTGACAGGAATAAACATCAGTAGCTGCTTCTTAGCATTGGGGCAAGGGGGCCTTGTGACAGCAAGGCCACAGGGCACAATTAGGACCATTTCCACACAAGTGGGTCTTGCCATTGTCTTACTTTATCACTCATTATCTCATCTGTGGAGGTTTCAAAAACTAGTAAGTGGGTTCACCACCAGGTTGTACCCAATCTTGCAGCCAACTTTTACTCCAACCTTACCCACAGACCATACCCAGCTCAGACTATATAAAAAACAGTCAATCACTGGCATTGAAGGCTCAGCAAGATAGCTGCAGTGGAGAGGAGGATGTAAAGAGGTTTGATCTGGAGAACAGAAAAGCCCCAGTGAGGGGAAAAAACCAGGGAGGAAATGAGCTCAGTACTTCCCAGCATTATCAGCAGGCCTAGACACCATCAGTAGGAGCAAGAAGGAAAGTAAGATTTGGTAAGACATGTATGAAAGGGAAACTTGGTGGATAAGGGGACTGAAAGGAACAGAAAAAGCAAGAGCAGGTTGATTTGGTGGTTTGGTTTTTAAAAAAAAAGAAAAAAAATAAAAAAGTAAAAAGAAAAAATAAAAAGAAGGAAAAAAAAATGAGAAAAAAAGAAAGGAAAAAAAGAAGAAAAAGAAAAAAGAAAAGAAAAAGAAAAGGGGGAGCAAGAGGAAGGGCAGGAACCAGGACTATATCTGTCACTTGCCTCTCCCCACCCACTCAGATGCTTCAAAAGAGATATGGAAAGAGAAAGGAAAAAAAAAAACGGCTGTCAGATATTACTGTTCCAGCCACTGAGTCATGGCAGGAAACTACTGATACTGTAAACTACTGCTGTAAGGTCAGAGACTAGTTGATTTTTACCAAGGCTCACTGCAAAAGGAACAAATATTCAGTGGTTAGGATTTGTCTCTTTTGAGAGTCTTGGTGTCCCTGTAGAACCACTTCAGCAAGTATGTTAATAAAAAAAAAAAAAAAAAAAAAGCTGCCTTTTATTTTAACATTTCACATGAGTGCAGACGGTTCTTCTCCTCCTGCATCTTTGTTTTTATTGCAACAGAAGCTTATTAAGAGAAGGATGTAAAGAAAGAGAAGAAAAAAACTCCAGTCTTTGGGTGCTACTGGATATTTGGCCTACTCCAACTCCCCTAATTGCTGTGCCACAGAAAAATCATTTTATTATGATCGTCTTATTGTTCCATCAAATTAGTCACTGACAGTTGTCACCATCCATGTGGCCTTTTCTGACACTCACCAGTATCATCTGTGCAGCAAAAGTGCAATTGATGGAATTACTTCCATCAGGATGGCACAGCCATCCTCATTTCCACAGGAACATAGTAAACACAAAAAGTGGGAATTTGGTGTTGTGGGGAGGGTGCAGCAGCCTGTAGGATAGCACCCTTACACTCCTTGCACTGCCTGCTCCTAGCAGCCTTTTTGCTCTCCACCAAGAAGTGAGAGCCCCACAGGATTCCCAGCTGCTAATCTAGAGGTTGGCCATCCAGACAAATTACATTTTTCCGCTGAGAAGCCCTTTGGAAATATAAGATGCCACCTAGCCCCAAAGTGCTTTAGAAAGGAAGCAGCAGGCTCCGGGCTTAGAGGTAACAGGAGAAGGGGCAATACAGCATGAAAAATGGATTACTGTGAAACTGCTTGCTCTGTCCAGTTATTTGCTAATTAAAGTTTTAATGACCCACGTCAGTTTTGCTCCTGTTGCCTGGGCAAACCCTCTGTGGCTCTGCAGCCACCCATGACAGCAGACACTGCTAAGAGGCTCTTGTCCCACTTCAGGGGTTAAGGCACTACGCAACCAACTAAGCAACCTTCCAACTTGGTCATCCTAAGCTAATTGTTTCCATAATTCCTGAGGGTCTGCATCCAGCTCATCTGAGTCACGAAACCAAGCCGGAACCAACCTCAGTCCAGTACAGTTCAGCAGCAGGACACGTTCTCAAAAATAGCCCAGTGCTAGTAAAGCCTGCCAAATCAGGGAAGTTGGTCATACTAGGGAAAGACACTGGTGACCCTGGCAACCTGTTCCCTTCTTCCTCCACCAAGAAAACAAAGCAAAGCAGAACTTGCCACACGAGGCTGGAGGCATTTAATCTAGTACTGCACAGAATAAGGGGATGTAGCAAAGTTGTAGGGCAACATCCTGCACAATCCTATAATAAACTGGGAAGTCATGACTGGAAGCAATACATCTGCAGGCACCTGTTATTGACAGAAGCACTGAAGAGACTCAAGTGTGGAATCCCTCCACCTTTTCCTGACAGTAGCTTTAAGGACTGCTTAATAGCTTTGCTATTTTAACAAATAAAATAATTTGTGACATTACAGAGACTACCCAGATAATATATGTGGTGCATCACCAGCATGGCTGAACTTCACCATCAGAGATCACTGGCAAAACAAAACAGAACAAAAAAATTTCCCTTCTCATCTGGGCTTACAGGTACTGATAAATTTGATGACAATTTCCAGCAGGGGAACAGTATTTGTCTCAGTTTCCACACCAAAAACAGCCATAGAAAAGGGCAAATAATATGACTCAGTATTACAGGGTGGAGGCTAATTAGCAGCAGATCAGGAGCAGAGAGTGGTCTCTGGAAGAAGGTGTTTTCATGAGCAGAGCTCAATCTCACTCATCACCTGTCTTGATCAGCTGCAGAGGTTTCCATGAAACAAATGCTGAGGCTCCCATCATTGTCTAACAGTGAAAAAACGTTGGTGTTTTTTGTTTGTTTGTTTTAACAGAAGCACCCCTGTTTGGAACTTTTGCTATTCTTTCCTTCCATTTTATCCTGGCAGGGAGGAAGCCCCCCATAGTAAGCAAAATCCCACTGTACTGCAGGAGTGCTTATCCATCAGTGACTCCATCAGCTCCCTTAGTTCAGTGAAGACAGATAAAAATATTACAATTACGAAGGCAGAGCCATTCTTTCACTCAATGCAAATGAGCAATAGGGTCATTTCAGCAATTGCTTCCTAAAGGACATGCCAGTGCCCTCAGTGATTTCAGGCAACCAGTGAACTGAGAGTGCCTCACTTCTCACAGGATCAAAAACACTATAAAAACATTTTATCTAACTAGTTATCACATTACCCCATCAGCAAGGTGAATTGTATTCCTGCTGTAACTGACTTGTCATTGCTCTGTTTATCAGAAAAGCATACAGATTAAACATAAAGATAATTCTTGTCTTATAAATGGCTTAGATTTTTTTCCTCAGAATACATTGGGAAAAGCTGGCAAAACTCAGATTTTAATCTGAGTCTTCTAGTGCTCCTGCCTGTTCTTAATGAGACTCACTGAACTGCCTCCTAGTAAATTTTTTTTCTTCTGAAAAATCTGTTGCTTACTTAAGGAAGTTTAAATGCTCAAAAGCCCAAGAATTGATTTGTTTATTTTTAACTAAAATAGCAAGTGCATTTTTCAGGAGCTGATGTATGCACATCCTTATTGAAAAAGGCTTTAGCAATTAACATTTGTCTTTAGTTTTGCAGGGTTGATGGAAGGCATTGACTTCATGAAATTTGAAGCCTCCATTCCTCAGAATAAAACTAAAGGTGGGGAGAGGAACAGGGCACTTCCTGCCATACTCTGCCCTTAGCTCAGCTGGGACCACAGGAGGGTCAGTCAGGATGCCCTATGAACTAAGAGAAACTGAGATGCCCAGTGAGAACTGACCTCCCCACCAGCACAGGAGGAACCATGCAGCTCCTCAGGGGCTGGAAGGGACTCTCTCTTGAGAGTACAGACACTGCCTCAACATGATTGCTTTAAAAAAAATAAAATCAACCTAAGCAAATGTATGCCCTGTAAAATATTTTTAAGGGTTTTTACCATCATCTTGTTATTTGGTGACCAGGAGTTTGACAAGCAAAGGTACCACCCACTCACCCCAGCTGAGGTCTGAACCATGATGTCAACATGACAGTGACAAGGCCCTCTGGCTCTCTCTTGCCTTGCTGGCCCTGTCATTATAGCATTTCCTTAAGGCAGCAGGAACTCCAGAATCCCATAAATCCTCCTCTCCTAGGCAACAAGCTGGCTGACTCTCAATTTCCTACATTTCTTTGTTATTTCATTTTAAACTGCATAACTGGTAACTCCATCCACCGGGTTTTTTACTTTTGCAGCTAATGACTTTTTGACACAGCCAAGGATTTGGGAACTTAAATTTCCCTGTAAGCACTGGTTGGGTGGATTGTGACCAAAATCTGCAAGGCAAAGGCATAGAAAGCACTCACTCTGACACACCATAGCCTGGGTGAAACCCTTGAATACTCAGACAAGCTGAGATGTGCAGCAATCTGGTGGGATGGAAACAGTGATGCGCATGGAGAGATCCCTTAATTTGCCTTGAAAATACCATCCACAGTAAGCTAAACTTATTTCCTGGGCAGCCAGAACATTCATGGGACTGCAGTTTTATACTCCTGGAAGGACATGTCAGCAACAGCATCCATGAGCAGAGGCACAAACAAGAGGCAGTGGTCCCATACAGAGGACGTGCTCCCCTGAGGCAGCCCCTGTACCTCTCCTCAGAAGGTATGGCTGGTGAGAAGCATCCAAGAGCTGCTCACACTACATTGTTAGACCCATGTCCTTCAGACAGGCCTGCCAGAATTTCACACCGTGTCCAATGCTGTGCAATGACCACACAAATGTTGTCCCCATTGGTGCCTTCAGATTTTTCTCCGGGGCATGAAATCTGCTAGCTAGCTACCAAAAAATTCTCTCAGACAGATAATCTCACAATCTCAAAATGGTAATTCTGCTCTTGTAACAGCTGCAGAAATTACTATAGAGCAAACCAGTACAGTACTGAGAAAGCACCACAAGAAATGAGACACTTTCTCTCCCTGCAGTTCATCAGAAGCAAGGAGACATATAAGAGACCAAACAGCTTTCTTGGCCCTCACAGTAACCTCCCCCAGCCCACCACTGCTTGTCAAACCAGAGCCCACACACCTCTGCACAGTACCTCTTGTCAGCCTCAAACCAATGGATATTGTTGATTTGTAGATAAATTTCAATTATGTATAAAAAGCCAAAGTCATTACACCTTAAAGCATGGCACATTCAACTTAAAGTTTTCAGGCTTTTCCCTACCTTCTGCTGGCAAGAGCACTGTATTTTCTCATACATGTGAGGAAATCAGAGGGAAACGGTATTATACACATCTCTTTCTCTAGGCTGGCCAAACCTCCAAGATTGCAGCAAGTGATGCAGTAGCTAGGAAGTAGCTAAGAGACTGAGCCTGTGCTGGCTCAGTGGGAGGTACAAGAATTTCCTTGCAAGGTGTCAGCAGATGGCTGAAGGTATTTCCCTAATGACACCTGTGGGATACAGCTGGCAGAATCCTAGAATGAGGAGTAGTTGCCTAAACAATATGTCCAATGCAATTTACCCATTTCTGGACATCTGCAAGGTCTGCATGGGGCTGAGGCTGGGGCACAGGACATTTGGGAGGCCACTTCTCTTCAGCAGTAGCTGGAGTTCTGCATGCATGGGCACCTCGAATGGCACTGCTCCTCTGCATTTACACACCTGAAGCATTTCTCTAGAAATCAGGCTAGAAGCAACTGGAAAAGCTGACAGCCACATGAAAACAATTATAGCTCTCCTGTCTTGCACTGTTACAATTAGAGTTTAGGGTCTGATGTGTGAATATCATGATCTAATAATGATTACCAGGAAAATACCAACCTAAAGGGCAGTGACACACCCTCCCTGCTCTGTTTACAAATGTCATGGTCATATGAGATACTAGTCAAACACACTAGGAGACTAAAAATAAACCACAATAGGATATGTTGATAAATACTTATTTCAAAACAGCATAGCCTTTTACATGACTAATGTTAATGTGATTTCAGACTGAGAAGAAAATAACCCATGTTGGTTGCATGCTAACTGTATTCAGAGGGGTGAAACAGGTAACTACCATCAGCCTTTGCATTTTATTCTATTAGGAAATGTCTGCAGGTATCTCAGTCAGTGCTATTATTCTTTTTAATATCCCAGTGAGCACTAGCACAGGACACAACCATAAGGCCCACGGATATCATCTTAGAAGAGGACCAACCTTTTGCAAGGAACAGGGTTCATTCTTTCAGGACTGTGAGGGCTGGTTTCATGCACCAGCCAACAGATTCTGTATCACAAAGAGGTTAGAAAATGTTTGCCTGGACCTTTAAGAGGATTTTTTAGCCAATTAGAACACCACCAAACCATTTTCACAATAACATCTGCCAGTGAACTGTTGCTAATTAGTCAGTCCCTCCTTCAGTGAGGGAGGAAGATATGACAGCAAAGATGGAATTATTTTTTAAAAATGGCCCAAAAAGCCCCAATAAGGATTGCAGCATTTTGTGGCCTACAGCATGTTTGTCACAGGGTAGAGAGAGGCAATCTGCATATCACAGCATGTTGCAATCACTGCGGAAACATCTCTCTCCTTGCTTCCTCTCCACCCTTGCTCAGAAAGTTAAGGTAAGATGGAAAAGCAGCTGGAGTTTTCAGGACATCCCACCCAGGGACCCAGGACAGCAGTGACAGTGCTCCTTCAGTATGCTCTGTAGCCTCAGTTGCTCTCTTTGGCTTTTTTACTGTCATCTCTGTGAGCATCACTTCTCTAACTGTTGTTAGCAGCACAAAGAAAGTTAATGTAAGACACTGAACTGGATGGTGTTGTAATAGGAGCTGCACAACAGAGCATGCAGCCCAAGATCTCTGAAGCAAATGGTTATGTGTTGGGAGAGAGCAAGGCAGCAAGAGAGAACTGGACGAAGTGACTTGACTTGGGAAGAGGGATTCACAGCTCTATGGAAGATGATTATTCTAACACTTAAATAAAGTGTGTTTTCTACTCTGTGCACCACAACCTCCAAGTGGAAAAGCAGAGCTCTTCCAGGAATGAGTTTAGCAGCTGAAATGTCCATAGGGAGAAGTGCTGGAGCTCTGGGAGTGCTGAAGTCTGCATTTGGCTCTTTGACCTCACAGAGATGTCTGGACTGATAAAGGCTCTTTATCTAAGTGTATGAACAGCTTCATTGGAATTGCTTGCCCACTGTTCTCCCAAGAATATGGGCAGGGAAAGCGATTGTGTGGTTGGGTATTTCTGCAGTTCCTCAGTGAGGACTGGAACATGTGATTTGAGAACCTTGGACAGAGTTTTCCAAAGAGCAAGAGAGGTGAGTTTCAAATGAAACTCCCACCTTCTCTGGGATGATGGCACAGTGCAAGGGGCTGCTCTGCTGGTTCCCTGGAGACAGGAAAGCCTGGGTGTGAATGGCAGGGACTCTGTCTCCTCCCTCGTGCCTCCTTCCAAACAGAGAAGGCTCTGCAGCACTAAGGGGGACTGCTCCTTGTAGTAACAACCCACACACTATGGCAGCCTCATCCATCTGGAGATCCACAGAGTATTACTCAGGCTACTTGCCCTCTGCAGCATCTGCCCATTCCTCACACTACAAGGGTGTCCTAGAAACACTGAGCATACTGATCCAAGAGATAATTTTTGTTCCATCTCAGACCACAATGACACCAGCACTGTGTCCACTCTCCTAAATGCACCAAGCTCAGCAATCCTCCAAAAACACTTGGAATTTGAAGGGCCAACAATGAAATAGGGTACCAATGCTAAAAACCCAAATTTTTGCTGTCAAAGATGAGAGCTACAGAAAGTGAAACATCTCAGCACACCTACTTATTCTACTGTTCTGTCACCCATCTAAGTTGCTCTAATCTGCAAATTTTCTCTACAATTAGCCACTTTCATAAAATAAATATTATTTCATAAAATAAATATGTATAATATAGATATATATAATATATATATATATTACTTTTCATGCCCAACACTGTGCATCATTCACACAGAATGGTAAAGCAGCTAGAGGAGTTGGAAAGGGTCCTCTTATGAATGCTGAAGAACCCATGATCAGATAAAAGTTACATTCACTTCCTAAGTATTAAGAAATAAACATAAAAAGGAGACGTCCCACCAGTATGTCAGAAAGCTCAAACTAATGGGGGAGGGAATGGGCAGCCATGGATATTCTTGCATATATTTCTTGAGAGCTCTTCCAAGAGGATGTAATGTCAAACATTACCCCCATGCCAGGACTTTGCCTGATCCACAAATAAATTTCTTATTCTTTGACAAAGCTATGCACTTTGGAGAGACTGTCTGGTGGGCAGCCTGCTAATATTTTATTATTCAGTACTCTTTTTACACAGAACATGTGAAAAAAACCACAGCTGTACAGTAAGGTAGACTGAACCAAAACCAGCAGCAGAAAACCTTTCAGAAAAAGACATTCTTTCCACACACTTTTTATTCTCTTAGTAATTGTACAAGTTCAGAAATTATCGTACCACTGTGAAGCATTACCTCGAGAAATACACATACCTTGGCACTTGTGCTGTTTCTGTATAGAGGATTGCTGAAAGCTCATGCACTTCCTGAAATGTGCCAGCAAACCCACAGCATAAATCTCTGCTTCATTTGTGTTCCATTTTTCAGTATGGGAAACTAAACCCAAGATTTAGCACCCTACAAAGCTGAGTATATGATAATCACCAAGTGGAAACTTTCCATGTTTGGGAATCCAAGACATATCCCTTCCTTCCTAAGACATCCTTTGCTTGATACTGGCCAGACATGGAATCTCAGAGAAATGTATATGGTCTCACTTGTCAACCAGTCAATAACCACACAAAAAAGTCAACGTCCTTTTTTGCCTCATTTGTTTCCCACAAGCTTCTTTTATAACCTTTCCCTTCCACACACCAAATATGGAAAACCACAGACTTCCTGTGCTGTTGGACTTTTTGGGGTTTGCAATGTCCTCTAGTGTGAAAATGTTTCATAATATTCTAAAATAAATTAACAGCTTTGGCCAGTTCCCTTCAGTATGTGTTTGCTTTCCTTGTGTCACTGACATTAATTTAAATAGACGATTCAACAAAATGGGAAAAATTATTTCCTAGTAAGGCATTAAAAAGCTGGTAGAAGCAGAGTTACCATAGCATGTTGATTTTTAGTTACATTCTGTATGTGTTCATTTCAGACATGCTGGGAACAGAGGAATTACTCAATATTTCAACTTTGGCAAATATATTCCAGCAAATATATTCCTAAGAAAGTGCCACAAATGTATACCTCAGAATCAAAGCCATCAGCTAAAAGGGAGGCAGTAGATACTAAGCCACCTATTTCAAAATAGCTATTATAACCCTAGCTATTTCAAAATGTGACCCCAACTATGTCATCCTTAGTATGAGCTTATAAACATTCAATATAGTCTTCCTGAATCTGTAGAAAGCCTAACCAAACACTCCAAAGAAGCAGATAAATACTATTTCATACAAAAAAAAAAAAAGGCTCACTTTGAAAACCAGCTATAATAATTTGAACATTAACACTGACAACTATATTCACATTCTGGAACTGATTTGTGCTCACAGTTTCCAGATTCAGCATAAAGGCTGCAGGAGGATCACCATTGCTTTGGAACAGCAAAGTGCAGGAATTAATAATCCAAGCCCTTGGGCTTCAGGATTTAGACTTCAAGTCCCACCAGCCCAAGAGCACCAAGACAAAAGGAAAAGAAAGAGAAGACACACTGGAAACTTCTTTCAAATCTTGAATTTAACAACTGCAACCCAACTCAAATGTTTTCCAGAATGGCAGATCCATCTAACCACATCCACCACACTTGCTCATCCAGCTCCAAAACACAAAGTCAGTTCTGTTCAATGAACCTGCATAACACTTAGCCTCTGGAAAAGACTGTATCTGCGTATAGCATAAAACTGAATTCACTGTCAAGTATACAGACATAGGAGCAAGATGCTTCCAAGTTCTGTGCTTTCCATGGCAAAATATTAACTTCTGTGCTTACCTGTAGCTGCCATACAGCCTGGAACTCATTGCAGATTCGTAATTGTCCTCACATTTCCATTACAGAGGTTGACAGGTACAAATGCTGCTCTTTCTGGGGGAAGACGAAAGACAGAGACAATTTGTACCAATTTATTGAACATACATTTCAATTATTTAACTGAAAACCAGAGGAAAGGAGAAGGAAATGGGAAAACAAAGCCAGTTTCAAACCAGCTTAATTATCTCCTAGCCCATCTGTCCACACTTATGCATACGTAAGGAAGCCATGCTGGCAGTAAGTGGTGGACAAATCAATATACAGTCCACATCTACATGAGTAAAGTCTCAAGGAACCGGCCTGCTTGTCTCAAATGTTTTGTTGCCCTGATAAAACAGCTGACACTCAAGACTACAATGACATGGAAAACATCTGACCTAGTTTGGGTTTAGCCTTGGTAATAGACCTTTATCAGCAGCACAGCAAGCCATAATAAAAGATCCATATTTAAGGGAGAAAACAAGTATATTCCTGCTGGTCTGTTTAGCAGTTTCTTTATGATGGCACTAAGTTTAAACTTAGGATTTTCATGTGCTAAAAACAAGTCTTGTTCATTGAGGTTGCTGCAGAGCACTGAGGAGCCAGTGACACCAGAGGTTTGCAAGGCCCAGCACCACACCCCACGTCTGGAGCTCACTGCTGGGTTGTTTATCCAAAGGCAGAATCCCTCCCTTTTATGCTCATGTGCAACTCTGGGAGCTCTTTTCCACCCCTCTGCAAGTGAACTTGCATTCAGAAACACAGTTTATGCTATTTTAGCTCCCAGTGTCTCCTCAGCAAGGTCCCTGTGGGAAGGAAATGCTGGTGAGGCACTCAGACTCTGCCTCATGCCAGCAGCCTGCCTAAGGTGAAGAGAAGGGGCAAGCATCTCCTCAGCAACCCCCCCAGGGCAGGCAGAAGGACAGCCAAAAGCTCATTAAGAGAATCAAACCTACATTTTCAGAACGAAGGGTTGGGAAGAGTCACAGATCCACGTACACTGCGGGGCCTCCACCTGTGCCACACCTACCCAGTACTCTGAGCTCTGCCAGCGGCCCCGAGGTAGCTGCAGCCCGGCAGCCATTTCCCCACTGCCCCCCCAGTCGCCATTTTTCACGAACAGCTCCGCCTACGGGGCAGACGCAGCCGCACACATCCCACGGCAGCGGGGCAGGAGGCCCAGAGCCAGCTCACCATGAGCCTGCCGTTCCCCAGCCCACTGTGGCCCGGCAGCCACGGAGCTGCAGAATTCTGCCCCCCACATTCCTTCTGGGAGTGATCAAAGTCAGGTTGGATGGGCCTTTGAGCAACCTGGTCTGGTGAGAGGTATTCCAGCCCACACTGGGGTGTTGGAGCTAGATGATTTTTGAGATCCTTTCCAGCTCAAACCGTTCTGTCACTGAAAATAGAAATTAACTGCTCTGCAAGTGCTTCAGGGAATAAAACAGTCCGTGTATTAACTGGAAAAGGGGCATTGCCCAAATACACAGGAGACACTGCTAGGAACATCTCAGCTCCAACTGAACACTGGCAGGGGAAAAAAATTATATATATATATATATATGCTTTTATATATATATATATATATATGTATAAAATGGAACCTGCAAAAATGTGAAGGTTTGGTCCCAAGCCAGTCTCTGGCAAGTGGACCCCTCCTGGCTGTAGGAGAAGTGGGGAGACCGCAGCACAGCAGCTCCATCTGTGATAAAATGGCTGTGCTCAGGCTGTGGTGGTGCTGGCAGAGCCCGGTGGTGCTGCAGAAACAGAGGCCAGAAAAGAGAATTGATAGCCATGGAGGGGCTCTGCAAAGCTGCCTTCCCCACAGGCTGGCAGCCTCCAGCTGCTGGCTCAGCCTGGCACAACTGCTCCCTGCGGCTGAAACACCCAGAAAGGGTGACAAGGACCTGACATGGGCAGGGGCTGTGTGGGCACAGAGTCAACCGTGGACCCAGGGCACCCGCCCTTCTCCACAGCCCTCAGAATGCCTCAGTTGAAGCTTTCACCCCATCCTCCCTGCCAGCACTAGGCTGCCCCTGCAGTGCACCCTCCCAGCGGGCTGGGGGAGCCTGGGGGCCATGACCACCCTTCCTTGTTGACATTCCCATCCCTAGGTAGGTTTTCACCACAGAGGCCATATCTCTCATTCATCTCTCATCACAGGAGAAGCAACTTTATGAGGCTCCAACTTCTGCCTATTAGCTCAAGCCAAAGTGTATTCATATAAACTCGGAATAAATACTAATTAACCTGAATCTTTCTTTATATCATCATCTGAAACAGCCACTATATCTATCTTTAACTTTAGGCTGCTTTGAGATGCACCCTCTATCCACAGCAGGAAAAATAAGATTCTTTCTTTTGATAAAGTTATCTGTGGGCCTCAACAGGACACAATTCTTGACAATGCTGTGCTCTTACCTTTAGTTACTGCGACCTCAGAGGAGTGTATACTCAGGCCGTATATTTTGAGTGTCTCCAATAAAACAAGCTTCATGATCAAGGAGAATTTAATGCAGCAACTTCCCCACGTTCTGCTGGAAGAGGAGGTGCAGTGAAGGTGAGTTACTTCTCCCAGCAAGGACAGCTTTGGCAGCTTACACAGCACTGAAAGGAGGCTGTCCCACAAAACCCAGCTGAAGGTCCCAGGGAAGGATGGCCAAGATTTACCCACCCAGCACAGGGCAGACTGAAGGGTGGAAGCCCCATGCCATCTCCTGTTGAGCTGGCTGAAATCAATAGTGCTTTATATGGGTTTTAGTATCAGAGAGAGGGAATAATAGAACTGGATTAAAAATGAATATTTATTTCCCTGAATATATCAACATTTTCAAAGCTGCTTTGTTTTGCTATTTTCCTTTGTTGGAAGTAGCTCCAATATTTTCTAACTCACGGAAAAACCACTGTTGAAAGCTTATGTAACAAAATTGTTTCTCATTATGACTGCTGGTAATTATGCAGGGAACATACATACAGGGAGGAAACGATACAAAGGAGACTTACTATAAAAGCTAAGACCTTTCATACATGAAGCTGTGTTGTCTTGTAGGAAAATAGGTTATTCTGGGGAAAATATTTTTGGATGTCAAAAACAGTGACAGGGATACCAAGCAACTCTTGCCAAGAGCTTTGCAAACCCTGCAGAGTTCCACCTCCCAAGCACCTTCTGCCCAACGTAGTCTCACACCAGCAAGGCTGGTAGCAATATTAGTGATATTGTCTTCATATCATTTCAGTGTGGACACACAAGTTTTACTAAATCTGCAGATTAAGTCATAAAATTAAGCCTCTGCCATTTTAAACTGTATAAACACTGTTTAAGTGGTTTAATAATGTGATTTATTTGTACAGCATGAACGTCACCTATATATAGCAGCACAGTGAGTCCAAAGATGTGTCCACCTGTGCCAGCTGCTCAGGTGATACCTTTCCATCCCCAGACCTTCTGCTGCAGAATACCAGGGTCCTCTCCATCTGTAGGAGACAGATCTCACTTGTGAGGCTGGAGGTTACCCACCCCTTTCTTACACAGGCATCTGAGGAACTCCTTCTGTGTCAGCACACCTGGTTAGCAATGGTGTCCTCTGAAATAGGCTGCTACTGGCTGCCCTTTGTACTTGACTACGAGTGCCACATCCACCAGCACCTACCATTGCCCCACACGGACGGCAGCACTGCAAGGCAAGGGATCTGGGTCGTGCTCATCTCCAGAAATAATTTTGTCATCTGCCAAGGGACAGATGGAGAGGCAAATGCTCTTTCTACACAGCGAGAAAGCCTTGGAGGGCTAATCCCTAATAATTTAAGTTTATTGGCTCTTGCCTGGAAATGAGAGGAAACAGTGTGCAGCTGTGAAGAGCTGGTCCAACAATAATAGTTACTTCTGATCTCCCAGAAAAAAAGGCCACAAATCTATGCTGAAGAGAAGAACTGCAACTCCATTCCAGCTGGAGAGCTGGAATAGGTATTATGGTAGCCAAAAACACTAAGGATGACAGTAGTGTTTCCATCATCTTAGTGATTCAATCACCATTTACCTCCTCTCTGTGTCTTGCGAACTGTTGTCTTGTGTTTCCAGAGGTAGTAAGGTACTAAGTGTGCAGAGAGAAGCATAAGGAATAAGTACAAGTTACCTCGTTCTTACCAAAACTGATGGGAATTATATAATCAATTTTAAAAGAACCCTGCTAAATTTAATGCCTATATTGCTCTTAAGTGTTTTTTATTTTGTCTGGCTGTAAGTCTCCAAAGGTAGTCACTAGGAACCGCTGGACAGAATTTAGGCTCCCTGAACAGAGTACCAGGTGGTCTTGTGTATTTTAGGCACATAAAACATTTAAAAGCCTGGTCAAAAGTTCTTCCCTTGAACTGAAGGCTCATATTCTTAGATGAGTCCCATAACTAAAACTGCTATCATAACAAATTGCACAGGCATCTTCTTTCCTGGATGTGGGTGGCTTTGATGCCTGTGCTGCTTATAAGAAGCAATATCCTAGAGAACATGAAATTTAGGAAGATGAGTAATGTATGAAGTGTGGAGGCAGTGAGAGATGATCCACATATTATGTGATTCTACTTAATAATTTATAAATAAATATCAGCTTTCCCCAAACTGCCCCTCAGCTTAGCAATTATATGCTAGCTGATTTCTTGTTAGTGATGTTCTTTTATAATAACTGTTCCTAAAGCCTCACAGAGAGTTAGACAATCAAAGTACTGTGAGCAATTTTCCATTTATTCATGCAGTTAACTGCAATTAAAACAACTCAAAGCCTTGTGTGTTTCTCTGAAAAAAATCCAAAAGTTTAGCTGCTACTATTAATATATACAACCTACAATAAAGAGTTAACAAAGCCCCTTTGTCTTCCTTCTTGTAGTATAGTAATTTTCTTATCCTTTTCTGTAGATATCCCGGTAGTTATCCTGTTAGTTCTTCAAAAGGCACACACTTTTCATTCAGCTGCACAGAAAGTGAAGAAATTCAGTGGGCCAGAGTCCCTCAGTGGTCAGATCCATTCATCACAGCTGCCCAGGGAAGAATCAAGGTGAAGATGCAGTGGTCTCATCAAACCTATTTAGGAGAGAAACCACCATTATAGTGGGCAGGAAAAAAATTCTGTTCAAATTTTACTGAGATATTTTACCTAAATATTTCGTATTTCTGGAAAAGCAGTGTTCTCATAGCTCTTAATATAAATTACATACCAGGTTTTATCACCATTCCTTTTTTGGTTCATGGGGTTTCACTAATGAAACCTGATGATGATCTAAATATGCCAGTTTCACAGATGAAAAAGAGAACAGAGGCTGTGTCCTGTTTCATAAGAAATTATTAGGCTATCCTAACAGAGCAGCTGTGACTGACTTCCATATGACCAAACTCTCCCAACACTGATACCCATCAGTCCAGAGCACCCTCAGAGTGTGCAGTGCTCAGAGAGCAGCAACATCTCTTCAGACCCAGGATGCCCTGTGTTTGTCCAAGTCTCACAACATTTCCAAAGCTTATGTGACCGAAGTACATCCCAACACCATCCTGAATAAAAGACTACACTACTGAAGTGCTACTATTCAGTATGTCAGTTCAGTATTTCAGCTGTAATTGTTGAGAGAGGCTTTGATTCAGCCTGTTCCTGCAACAGAATAGGAAGCCACTGACTTGGATCTGCAGTTTTAATGATTATCCCATCCACAGAAATAAGCATTTCATTTAAGCTCAGTTCCTTAAGAAAGAACTATTGTCCCTACTTTGATAAAATGGTATGAAATGTATCCAAACATTTCTCAAACTGTATGAAATCTTACTGGAGGAATATGTTCTGGCATTTTGAGAATAATGTACCAGGAAAAAGTAACACTGAAATGTGTGGCAGAGCAGAGATTCCCAAAGTCTGGTCGAAATGGAATTCACAGCTCACCTTAATTCTTTTATTCCAGTACATCACAGTACAAAAAAACCCAAAAAAACAAACAAAAAACCCAAAACAACCAAACAAACAAACAAAATGGGGATGGTAAAGCAAAAACCTAAACCCAGAATTTTTTAAAATAAATGCAGAACTCTCTGACAAACATAGCTCCAATTACAGAAACACTTCCCAGTATTTTCCTACCAGTTACTGGAGTTCTACAAATACTGTACACAGCAATGAATGACAAGGATGGCAAATCAGCAGGCAAGGTATTTATTCCAAAGTTATTCTTATTAAAAGAAATGCTAATATCATATTCCTGGCATATGACATTATGCTTGAAGAATCTTGCAATTTGCATATAATCTGGGTGAAAGAAATGTAGTTAAAAGACCATATCTTTCACTGTTGAGGAATGTTTCCAGCAAGTCTAAGGAAAAAAAAAACAAAAACCCAACCATCTCTGCTTGGCACATGTTTTACCCAATGTGTTTTCTTAGATTTAGTTACTATAACAGAGATAACAGAAGGCAGATAGCAACTGTATGTATTCTGTAATAAGAATTTCAGGGCAACTGGATTTCTAACAATCTTCATTAAAAGTTCAACATTTCATCAATGTATACCAAAGATCATGCTATTACAATAACTATATACAGTAAGGCACCGTGCATGAAATCAAAGAGATACTTCATATCACTGTAATATACTGACATTATCAAGCAACTTATAAATACCAGTAACATTTGCATTACCATCTACACTTAGCCTTCTTTGTGCTTTCAAGTGCCTTTATGTCCAATACCTAAAAACATGCAATTCAGTTCCACAAAGTCCAAAAATCACATCAAGGAAGTTCTTTATTGGTTTCTCTCAATGACTTCCAGATTAAATCTGCTCTTCTATAAGCACAATAAAGGTTTTCTGTAAGTGTCTACTCTAAAAACACACGGTTGAAGTTAGTAGATCTTTTCAATCCAGCAACAAAGGACCATGCAACTGGAACACAGCTAATAACTCTGCTGATGTCACACATACCAGAACAAAAATCAGTGCCCAGACCCCTAGTATCAGAGGAATAAAACCATATTTAAAAACTAAAATAAGACCATGGAGCACACAAAAGGAACAGGTTTATATATTAAAATATCTGCCTTGTACCTACTCACCCTTCAGACATTTAACTTCATTAAATTCCCAAGTATCAGTGCAAGAATGAGCATAAATGCCAGAGTGCTAAGGTGAGGAACAGGCAGACATTGTAAATCTGTTCACAGAAGTGTTCCAGATTGGTGCTAAAATAAGAGTTCTGAGCTACATTCATTTCAAATAAATTTAAGAATATCTATACTCATTTCAGGCCTTCTTTAGTCATCATTGGCTTGGGAAGAAAGAAATAAATCAGAGCTTCTACAGAGCAGCATTCATTTTTCTCAGTGACAGAAAGTAAAAGGGAACAAACTCTGGCCCTTCTTGAGTTGAAGTCAAGGAGAGTTACATGTGTGAATCCCTGAGGGTGGCACCTGTCCAGCCTAAAATGGCCACACTTAGACACACTGTGAGCTCCCAGATCAAAAAGCAGTCAGCTCAAGTCTCTGGAATAAGAAACTTCTCACACAATGAGAACCTCAAGCAGAGGTTGGGTGCACAAGCTTATAATCTCTCCTTGACACAAAAGCTTTTTTCCTTAGTGTTTGCTAGGAGACATGATCAATACCTGTCACACCAGAAGAGCAACAGAAACTTACAGTGACCTTTCCAGCCCATGCCTCTCCAGTAATTTCTGTGGAGTGGACGAGTGCTTCTCCAGGTCTCTTAGAACAGGGAAACAAAGAAGAGCAAGAGAAACCCAGGAATCCTCCAGAACATCAGCATTTCCATCTACCTTTCCATTTAAGTGTTTCTACCCTTGGTTATTGATATTATACAAACCCATGGATGCACTGAAAAGTAACAAATGAACAGTTGCTACTAAAATTAAACTAAGCCGGACAACATTGCTGTATTGAACAAAATAGATTCTTACCTTAAACAGCAAGGACAAGAGCAGACAGAAAAGCAGCAGATGTGTGGTGACAGAGACTTTCAGCTGGGAAGAAAAACGGGGTAGGCCTTGGCAGTTGTGTAAACTGTGGTTTGGTCCTGAAGGTTGTGGCTTCAGCCCCAAGTCCCAATTCCTTACCACAAACCACCGGAGAGCTCTGTCTAAGTAAATGCAAGGCTAGCTTTTTCTCAGCAGAGCCCCATCAAATTTAAATATCATCCATGCAAAGGGCCTCTGGCTTAAGCATCCTGCCATAGGCATGGTTATTCAGCACAGCAATATGTAGGCATGAATCAGATGGATTTGTGGGAGAGCTGAGACCCATTCAGCCTGACAACCAGGGAAAGTCCCCTGACCACCTCCCATCCCCTGGCTGCCTGCCCTGTTGGACAGTCCATGGGGAGCAAAACTCAGCTTCCTTCTCTGAAAGAAACACAGAGGACTGCAGATGACTTAATGTTGCCCATACTGCAGGAGCATCCTGGGGACCTGAATCATGGTCCTCAGCCATGCTCTGATAGGCACATCCATGCACAAGGCAAAAGGCAGACTCTGCAAACCAGGACTGGCCTAAGGAAAGACTGCCTGCCTGCAGCAGCATTCCCAGAGCAGCAGCTTCAGAACCAGTCCACGCTGTGGGATGGACATCATTCCCAACATCTACACACAGATGTTTGGTTTTGAACACTGGGAATGAGGGAAACCACCAGTGGTAAAAGCTGCCCAGCCTGCTGGCACTGGAGCTAGACAGATGAAAGCCACACGTGGGGCAGCCCTGCTTTGCATTTTGGTGCAGATGTACACAGAGAAAGGAGGGAGGGCACAGATGAGACAGTAGGAAGCTTGGTGAGGAGGTGGGTGTCTATTACTTGAAATCACTCTAAAGCACATTACAAATCTGTTAAATCATTGTGGGTTACCCTGTATTTCAGAGTAAATTAGTAACTTTTCAGAGGGAGTGAAGAAACTACCACTCCACTTTTAAATAATGAAAATGCTAAAAAACCTACACTTAACAGCTCTAAAACTGCAGCAAGTCACCCACCAACACCCACTCCTCTTGTCAGCAGTTTTTTTTCAGCTTTGCCTATTATTTGTGTCAAGCCAGAGATGTTTAATGTTTGCCACACTTATGTGCTCAACTTTAAGGAGCCCCAGATGTTCTAACAGTGCCTGTGCCACTGACCTCTTTCTTCATGGCATTTTGATCTAAATAAGTAAGAAACAGTTTTCAAAGTCATTTGGATTCACTGGCTCTGAGTGCATAGCTGCAAAAAAATCTGCTTTAACATTAACATCCAATTTTATTCATGCCTGAGGCTTCACCACAGTATCTATTTTTGTAAGATTAACAGCAAGATCCCAGTTCTCTAGAAATGTAAAGAGTAACAGCCAATTGTAAAAGCAAGGTGATGTTTCCTAACCTGCCCTGCTCACATCCAGGAGGGTACAATTTCCTCGCCCCTTCCATGGTGGGTGTAATTTCCATTTGCATTTTTGCACCCACAACATGGAGCATGTGTATTAGTCCTTCTGCCTCCCATTTGCTGAGATGCATCTCTGATGAAACTGTGGGTGCCAAAAAATACTAACACAAACCTCACATGTGCAAAGTGTCCCCTGAAAGACAGCTTTTACTCTGGAGGAGTTAAGAAACAGCCATCTTCCTGTACCTTGCACAACAGCATTTTGAATCATCTAACTTGAAAATACAAGTGTAGAAAATGGGCACTTGATATTTCAGCTAATTCATTTGAAACAAATATACACAAAAACACTTATTCTTGAACATGGCAATCAGAGGACAAATTGAGGGCCATTTTTTAACCCAAGCAGCAAAAAACATATTTGTTTTAAATACTGCCTTTGGTATCTGTCAATTAGAGCTATCGTATTGCTGTCAACTTACACTCCTTCTTTAGTTACAGGTTTGCTCCATCCTACACAGATCTGTGCAAATCATTTGTCTCTTGCAAATATGCACTAACCACTGGAAAGTGAAATTAATAAAGTGGGAGAAAATCTGCCTCATAAAGTTGACACTCCTGAGCACAGT
Organism: Calypte anna; assembly: GCF_003957555.1. NCBI lineage: Eukaryota > Metazoa > Chordata > Aves > Apodiformes > Trochilidae > Calypte > Calypte anna. The sequence continues at coordinate 10,426,905 of NC_044252.1, forward strand.
AGCTCAGGAGTCTGCTCCAGCTGCGTCTCTCCCCTCCAGCAAGCTGTCTGAGATAGGCAGGCAAAGTGTGGTAAAAGATTATCAAATTGCAGCTGTCATTCCTGACAAAATGCATCTCAATGCTGGAAGGAATTTTAGGTTTTAAGCTAAAACACCACCCCAAAGGGTTCCTCAGAGCCTGTCAATATCAGCACCTTGGATGGAAAGCTACCACTGAGCGCAGTGTGTCCAACATATAGAACCTGCCACGAAATGAAGTTCTTCATAAGAAAGCTCATCTCAGTCTTGGTTGGTAACAATAACAAGGAGACAAGATGAAACCATCAGTCTCAATTGTGAAGACAATGTTTTCCTCCCATATTATTCTGTCTGTCATGTTCCCTTCAGGTTCCAAAGGAATCCCTGTCTCATACATCACTATTTCCCACAAAGCTTGAAAGCCTTCAGGGGGGGTTTCTTCCTGCCCACTGTACCAGCCTTGATGTCTGACTACCTTCAGAACAGTGACAGAGGCCTCTGCCAGCAAGAAAGGGGAACATCTGCATACCAATTAAACTGCTGAGAGCTGAAGAGTTAAAAAAAGAAAAAAGGAAAAAAAAAAAAAAAAGGGTGGGGGAGAATCTTTGGAAGTAAATGAAGTAAATCTGAACCATGTTCTAATTAATGCCCTAGGCCCTGGATTCACCACAGCACTTAGACATGTAGTTAACTTTAAACATGTATTTAGTTCCATTGAAGTCAAAAGACAGCATTGAAGAGGCAAACTACATTAGCACAATTTAATACTCTTTGGGCTAATTAATCAGCCATAAAAATTAACTATGAGAACTATAATCCTTATTTCCCTTGCTATGACATTTCCAGTTGAAAATACTTGTATGTGGCTGGAATAAGCAAAAAGCAGGTCCTTATTCAGGCCACTAACTCCTACAACAGTGAAGACCAATCCCTAAGAGCAGCTGAAGGTGCTAAGCTCTCTGCAAATCACAGCCTAATGTCTGTTTCCTATATGTGGTGGCAGCACAGGCCCAAAAGGTGCAGTCCTTGTCCTGAGGACAGTAACCTAAGTAACAAAAAGAACTGGCAACAGATAAGCAAAGCCAACAGGCAATGGATGGCACATCAGAGACATCTTTCCTTTTCTCTGTTATGTGGCATTTGCTCTGTGTAACGGGAGGTGGCAAGGAAGGGCAGCAGACAGGGCTGGGGAGATAAGGGAGGCTGAGCATAGGTGTGAGTTTGGAGAACCAGTTTGGTTTACCAGAACTGGTAAAGCTACCAAGAGAAGCATCCTCAGGCAGAGCTCAGAGGAAGAGGAGCAGTGCTGATGCCTAAAGGGTAGGCATGCTGGAGTCTGGTCCAGCCTCACTTGTGGGCAAGGGCTAAACTCAGCTTGATTTCAGTAGAGCAGGACAGAACTCTAAAAGAGAAACCCTGCATGCAATCTCCAGATAGATGAATAATCCCTGATGCATCCAAACCTTTTTTCCACTTTCTGAATGGCTGCCAGAACTGTACCAACAATTTGGCCTGAACATGGTCTCCAAAGACCCAATACAACCAGCTTTTGAACTCCTGTCTTCTCTAAGGCATGTATACAACTAATCATTTTGCAAATCAGGGTGCAAGGAAAAAAGCTTGCTGATAAGGGTCTTTTTGCTAGGATTTATGCAAAAATGAAGCCACAAAAAGTTTGCCAAAGTATCATTAATGTTTTTCATGTACCTATAAAACACTAGGAAACTGAGAGCAGAGAATGCCTGGCTGATGCCACTTAGTTATCTCATGCATTATCAAAATAAAAAAGAACAAAAACAACCCTCCAAAAATTAGAACATCATGATCATAAAAGAAAGTACCAGCACAGCTTTGTAGATTAACTTTGAATTTCCTTGCTTTCATTGGTTTAAGGGCTCTGTTGTTACTGTAGTTTTTTCAATTGCAGATACTAAAAATTCTTTTATCTTTCGAAGTCCTTAAAGACTGTTATATAAATACGTAATTAAAGCCGCTTTCAACCGGGTATAATTTACTCTACAGTTTACAACAGCTGCACTAGAGCTATTACAGTTTATCATTTCAAAGCCTAATTGGGGGCTTCTTAATTAGTGGATCCTTCAGTCACTAGACTGTGACTGTGTAAAAGATGCTTGGCAGCTATCGCGTGTTACAAATCTGCATGAAACGTTTGCATGACAATAGGGTGTGTACAAGCCCAAAAGGACATTGGCTGTCCCTGCAGGTCAGCCCATCAGAATACGCAAACCTCCCCACTACAACTACACTCTCCTACAACTACACAGCTGGTCTGCTCACACAGCCCTCCCCTCACAGACACATTGTTGGGAAGCACCAGCACATCCCAAGGCAAGCCCCCAGCCTAGCTGAGCTGACCTGCAGCTTGCAGCCCAGAACACCAACCACATCCTGGGCTGCATCGAAAGAAGTGTGGCCAGCAGGTTGAGAGAGGTGATTCTCCCCCTCTACTCTGCTTTTGTGAACCCCCCCCCTTGCAGTACTGTGTCCAGTTCTGGTGTCCTCAGTACAGGAAAGACCTGTTGGAGCAAATCCAGAGGAGGGCCAGCAAGATGATCAGAGGGCTGAAGCATCTCTCCTATGAAGACAGCCTGAGAGAGTTGGGATTGCTCAGCTTGGAGAATAGAGGGCTCCAGGGAGACCTTAGAGCACCTTCCTGAAGCTGGGGAGGAACTTTTTACAAGTCTGTGTAGTGACAGGACAACGGGCAACAGTTTTAAACTGGAAGAGGAGAGATGTAGGTTAGACATTAAGAAGAAATTCTTCAGTGACTGTGCTGAGATGATGAAACAGGTTGCCCCAAGAAGCTGTGGCAGGTTGCTCCTGGAAATGTTTGAGGCTGGGTTGGATTGGGCTTTGAGCAATCTGGCCTAGAGGAAGGTGTCCCTGCCTATGGCAGGGGATTGGAACTAGATGATCTTTAAGGTCCCTTCTAATACAAACTATGATGGCATTCCACTCTGATGAGACCATTCTCATATTCAAACACAACTAAAAGAGAGGATGGGACTGTGCCCACTGATGGCTCAGGCTGGTTCTCATACAGTGTCAAACACTTTCTTCAGCAAACACAACTTGCTGCTCTCAGGAGCTCTGTACCATGCTGGATTCAGTGGGCACTTCCTCTCTGGCACTACAAGTACTCACATCACTAGATGCAGGAAGACAGGATCCTGTTACTACCTCTCATTTATAGCCAAGAACATGGATTTCTTGTTAGTCACCACTAAATTAGCAGTCACTGGTATTTAAAGGCAATATTTGCAGAGGGAAGGAGGGACTATACCTTCCTGATCCTTCCCCACATGTGGGACCATGTAGAGAGAAACTGGGGGAGCCAGAGCTCATCTTCACAGGAACAGCTCACTGGAATGAGCCTCCTAGCAGCTTGGGCCTCTCAGAACCAATAACCAAAGAACTTGTCCAGACCATACCCTGTAGGACTGGTGGCATTTTGTTAAGTTTTCACCTGCTTATAACAGAGCAATTGTGTTACACGGGGTCAGATTTGGGGTCTGCCAGCATAGCTTTAAACAATACAGTGACAAAATCATGAGGTTTTATTGACTGCAGGATAATATAAATCAGCTATTGAAAACCTGTATCATTAGCACTCCTGCTTTCCAGTGGTAGATGGCTGCAGTAATGGATTGGCCTCTCCATCTCATCCTCCCACTGGAAAACAACATACACAGGAACGATCAATAACCTGATCTAAGTTACTTGTAGACATGTCAGGTGTGAATATTGCCCTTTCTCAAAGCTTTTAAAGACCAGAGAGTTTCACAAAATTCAGGCCAGCCAACAAATTGTTGTGAGTAAATTGTCATTATGGAAGAGAACATCCAGATTCACCCACATTGTTACAAGGAAGTTTTAAACACACAGGCAGTAACTTTATTACATGCATGTATTACTTTGTGGGGTCAATAGCTCAGGATGTTCCTTTTCAACAGGATAAATTTCCATTTGAGGACATTTTTTGTAATATCCATGATGCTGAGGAGCCTCTGTTTGACAGGAAATAACTAGGTTATTTCACCCCAGAGTTTACCACTGATTTCTACAACCAAAATTCTAAAAAACTTTCTAAATCAGTTCCAAAATCCACTGTCAATACTAGGGTCAGTATTGCATACTACTGTGTCACAATATATTACACACTTAATTTAGTGTTGCCAAATCTGAAGTCAATAGAAGCTCTAAAGGTCACAGCCCTGTTCCCCCATGGATCAGTGGAGAGGCTGGAGAGGTGTTTAAGGGCCTTTCCCATTTAAAGATGGCATCACTTTCACCCTAGCAGCATGATTAAATTTTGTACACTTTTCTTCCCCTTACCCTATTCTCTGTCACTTGCACAAAGGGGATATGCTTAAGATTATAAAGCAGGTTGGAGGGAAGCTGAAGCACATTTATTTCACAGGTATTATGTTAAATTCCAAGAATGTCCACAGACACACAAAAAAGTGATGCACACTGAGTCCCACTGTAGCTTCTGTGGGGAGAATGGGCAAACACTTGTTAGAACTTTCTGAAAGATGAGCTGTTACTTTATGAAGAACCTCATGGCAAACCACCTGCAGACTCAGCTGAGTACTTCACAGGACCATCGTATTTCTTTGAGCTGACCTTCCCAGAAGACTTTGCATTCCAAATGCCTAAAAATCCTAAATCAGGTAACACCCTTTTAAACGGGCCCTTGCTGTACAACACTACATTGTGTGGCCTGCATGGCACTAATGCCTTCTTTCTTCAGCGAGTTCAGTGGCATCCAAAGTGATGCCATGGAAATTATTTAATCTGATTTCATTTTGTGTTGACTTGTGTCACACAAGAGCAGGGATGGTCTGTCAGAGGAGGAAGAGGCCACAGTAGCATAGTGGCTGGGTTCAGATAGCCAAAACCATAAAGCAGAGGTAGAGGTTGAAGACAGAGAAGAAAATAACATCATGCCAATGTGCTTTATTTTCAAGAACTTCTACTCAACTTGCCTGCTGGCCCCTAGCAAGTACTGAGAACCTTCCTGTCTTTGCAGCAGGGCAGATCACAGAAATGGATCCCTCTGGCAATCAAGAGATCCATTTTTATGGGGGTAGGATCATCAATTAATATTTTGTGTAGCCCTCTGCTATTGTCCTCTCTTTTTATTTTTTTTTCCCCAGTATATGCAAACACACCAGAAGAGCTCAGCATCTTCTTTCAAAACCTCTCTGTAACACTAACTTGTTCCAACCTCCACCACAGCTCTATCCTTGTCAGCAACTGTACCACAGAATGGTACCTCTGCCCACGCACAAAGGCACTGGTTGTAGGTATGAACTGGAATCTCTCTGTTAAAGGAACAAGCAGGCATCCCGGAGACTGACACAGCTGCTATTTGCATGTAAAAGAGAGGAGAAGGTGCATGACTGAGCCCAAATTAGCATAAGCAAAGCCTCCCACCGCATTTGCAAACTCCAGCTTGCACAGTGGTGCTGATACAGGTGCACACTTCCCTCACAAAGAAAGGGTTCTACCTCAGCTATAAAGAAACTTGGGTAACAGTAGTTCACAGAATTTAGCATCACATGAACTTGTAAATCCCTGTTTCCCTAAAAGTTATAGAGCACTAGAGAGAGAGAAGCAGTGGATGTGGGCTGAGCTGGGTATGCCCAGGTTAAATTGTATCTCCACTTTCAGCTTGATTCCTGAAGCTGACTCCCTCAGCTAAAGCCATATTTTATGGGGTCTCCATCACTTCTGTACCCCAAGATTCTTGAATGTCCAGAAATAATCACAGTGCTCAGTACATCTTAAAATGAAAACCAAAATAAGCAAGGCAAATGCAGTTCTAAACATCCTTGTGTCATTGCCATCTTTTGAGAAATGAGGACTGTTAATCTTTTTCAGCATCAGCCGTCCCTAATAGATGCTTTGGGGATTCATTTATGGCTGCAAACTTTTGCTGAAGACACTCATTTCATAAATTATATGAGTTCTGGATTTAACATGATCTTTGTCTCCTTCTCTGGCAATCTTCACATGTACCTAAGCATCTATGCTTGTTCACATACCTACTTTGCTATAAAAAGAGAATTAGATGTCTTAGTAGACTATTTAAGCACTGTAATTTTATTAAGAACTGTCCCCCCCAAACCATACTGCATTTTGAAATCTTGTTGCAGATAAGTTATAGGCTGTTTTCACTTTAGCATCATACTTTCATGGAAGCTGTTGCAACAATTCAGTGCCTCTGCTATTTCCACAGTAGGTTTAACTCATCTGAGAGACTAGAAAGAACACTGAATACAGACATTAATGGTAATAAAATCAAAGCTAAACCCTACATGAAGAGAAACAAATTCCAAAATGAAAAATTCGATTACACAGTACCTGTCTCCTGTCTTGACTTCCTCATTATACATAGAAATTAACCCTGTCATTAAGTACTTTGATCAGGCCATACATAAACAGCTTATAACAGCATGAAATCTACCCCAGCAAGCAGACAAATGAACAAGGGGAGAGATACTGACATTTGGGGCTGCTGTCAGACACCAAGTGCTCCTATTCCCTCAGGGCCAAACTGCTAGAGTAAATGGGGTTACTCCAAGGATTAATTGCTCCCTCCTGGTTTGCACTACTTCCAGAAAGTTTCAGTAATAATATCTAAGAGACTACCATTTAGAGATTGGTAGCATCTTTAAGAACTTTGAGAAATTTCTAAGTTGTGCTGTTACAACTGCTCTTACGCTAAAGCTCGGTACAAAAATTCCCAGCCCATGACTGAGCTGAAGCTGCATGTGGCCAAACTGGTCCATGTTTGCATTGCTTAGAAATGAGCTGGGGTACCATTTCACATGCTCCAGCTCCAAACATTTGACACTTAAATTTGGAGAATTTCCAAGCACTAATACATATCATAAGCAACATTTCTGGGCAATTGAGGGGTCTGGGTTTTTTTCTGGTTGGTTTGTTTGTCAGAATTTTGGAGCAGAAGTTGCTTTCTTCTGGGATGCATTTAACTCAATGCAACTTCACTTAATTGTGATACTACCTGGATTCCTTTCACATACAGACTGCTACACAACCAGAGGTGGCCAGGACAACAGGGTCTCTTCCCAGCTCTGCCCATGGCCTGCAGTGAGTCCCTTACCAACTCCAATGTCTCTTTTCAAACAGCTCTTTCCTTTTGGCTCTTCCCACCTCTTTGTTTAAGAGAGCTTGTTCAGGTACAACATACAGCCCTGAGCATGGCCTGGGGGCACCCTCTTTTGTTTAGAAAGTATAGCTCAGATGCTTGTTCCTCTCCTCCCTGAGCTGTGATGGCGTTTCTGGTGATTTTCCAGTTGCAGCAAGAACAGATATAAGGGAGAAACCCTGACTCAAGAGAGGCAAAGGCAGAGTTTCCCACTGGCTTCAAGATGGTCAAGATTTTACCTTTAACATTCTAATAATAGCTTGGAAAAACAGTAGGCAACCCCCAGACTGTTTCTGCATGCATTGCTAAACAGACTACTGAAAAGACATTTTATTATTCCCAGAAAGATTGAAGTGCAGTATTTCCTCTGCTTCTCAGAATTCATTTTTTATCTAATTGCTATAATCAGCTCCAGGACATTACAGCAAGATACTGTTCAAAATGGTTATCACCACAATTTAGAAAAACTCAGTTCCAGATCACAATAGCTCAAAGAAAAAATGACAGGTACCATGGAGCTTCTCAGCATACTGTTCTTACTCATGTCCCATATACCAGATATGTGTACACAAAAATGGTCCTTTCCAGATCCACAAACGCTCAGACACTCCTTTGTGTAGAGTCATGCAAAGAGGAAAAACATGCCCTGACAATATGGCTACACACCAGACAAAAACCACTGCAGATCTGGATAGACTTGGAAGCTTTGACCTCAGCTGCAGAAGGCATGGGCCCTTTGAGGTAAAGGTCTGTAAAGCTGAGAGGATGAGCAGTCTCAGCAGCCGAGCAGGGATCAGAAGGCTGGCAGGAGAGGACAGTGGAGGGGAACAGCAGTTTGCCAGGGGTGGGGCTAGCTGGAGGCAGCATTTTTGCATCTGGCTCTAATGAACCAGACCAAACTCCTTCAGCACATGTGTAGTCCCAGCAGTAATGCAAATTAGACATTTCGCCTGAATTTGCAGTTCCTTTTCAAATTCATTTACTTGGGTATTATGAGCATTAAATATAATACTGAGTATTTTGACAACAGTCAAATTTGTAGTAAGAGTGTACATGAGATTTCTAGCAAACATATATCTCTAAACAATCCAGGCTGCAAATGCACATGACATATACCAACTACCATATCATTATTGCTTGACACTTTTACAATATGTCATCTTCCTTCCTAAAAATATTTCACTATTAAAAGCAATTTTGTGTAACAAGCAGCATGCCAGGGATTTCTCACAGATCCCACCTCTGAAGAATCCCCAAATTCAGCGAGACGATCAAATCTCATCTGCAAAGTCTTCTAGAGATTATTCTCTTCCATTCTCCTTTTCAGGGGTCTGGAGTTTGCTCTTGCTCCCACTGCACCCAGGGACCAAATACAGCCTTCCTGGTGAATAGCAGTATGCAGAGCAGATTAAGGGCTCCAGACCTGACCAAGCAAGACAATTTTTTAAGCATGTCTTACCTGTAAGTGTATGTGTTGCTTTAGCCAACTCAATTACTAAATCTTTGTTTCTGCTGTTAAACTGCATTTAAAGCAGTGTGGTTACTTTATTCCACTACTAAAAAATCCCAGCCAAGGAGAACAGCATGTGTCCAAACACAGTTGGATCTGCCAGGTAGAAACACCTGGCTGCAGAGTAAGGAGCTACAGTGTGGTGGCTTCCCTGGGTGGAGGTGAGGCCAGATAGAACCAGGGTTACTAATGGGAATTGCTGGTACTCAGCACCACTGAGGCTTTGTCTCTAGGAGAGAAACTTAGGGTTTATCATGGGGTTGTTGACTGCAGCAGGAGCCCATCACAAAGCCACACCATTGAAAGGATCTTAAGTTTTCAGTCCTTCCCCTGGAGTACAGGTACACCGATGGGTTTCCCTATATAAGATGTAATCTGAACCACAGCCACGCATCAAAGATGTGGGTGTCTCAGTACACCCCCAGCAATCCCATCAGGGAAAATCTCACTAGACAGCTGCTGGTTAAACTTAGGTCACACGCTGGGAGAACATAACTTTGTGAGCTCCAAGCCTTCCTGGCAGCAGGCTGGGGCTTGTGGCTAGAGGGACATAGGACTATTGAAAAACATGCTAATTGCAGTTGCCATTAGGAGAAGAGAAAGTGGTACACCAAGCATTTCCAGACCTGAGTCAGAGAACAAAAGTATGAAACTCCATAGTACAAGGTCTAACTCCTTTTATATCTGTTGGTCTCAGAGGTGCTGTCAGGTAAAGGGGTATCTACAACATCCCTTTTTAGCAGTCTTTATCCTATCACCCTACCATTGCTCCACTGTTAAACATCCATAAAGCCACAGAGAAATATTTCTTCGTCATTTTATCTCCACATTCTCTCCAGAGATGAAATAGTAAAGAAAGCAGAAAGGAAAATATTACCACTTTCAGCAGCCTGTCCCTGTTACAGAAGTTCTCACTTCTTTACAAAAAGCATCCTAGTGCACCTGCCCAGCTGCTTCCATTCAGAGTCATCTCTGCTGAGGTGTCTACTCAAAGATGGAGGAATCCTCTGGAAATGGGGCCTGGTTGTTCTCTCATTTTCCCTGCAGTCTGTATTTGCATTCAGACTCCTTAATTTCTGATTGCTGGTTAGGAAGAGCTGATAATGCCATGCCTCAGCTTTCTGAACAAAATAAGACAATCTTTCCCGTTGGAAGTCTCTCCCTGTTCTCTTCTGCTCTAAAGAGGCATCATTGCTAGTATTAGATCTTCAGTGGCTGTAAATGGGCAGTGCTCTGTTGAATTTCTTGGGTTGGCAGTAATTTACACCAACCAAAGATCCTGCATACCATCTGAGCTTCTACTTTGCATACTGTGCCTTGTTTTCCTCAATGACATTAGGAATTATGAGATACACAATCAGAGAACAAGTCAGTAAGAGTCAGTATACATACAAAAGTCAGTAAGAATATAGTTTTAAATTGAGCATCTTGGCTTCCAAGATATAAAAATTATTTTTGCCTTGGGCACTCGGTTCCCAAGTAAGCAGCCTGAAGAGGCTATGGAGGGCAAAAACCAGAAACTGATCTTCCTTTTTGTGGAATGGGATGGGAAATGATGGTACCTCTACAAAGGACTCTTCCTTTTTTTCCAGCTGTTGCAATGAGCTCAGCACTTCTAAAGAAACAGCTCTTGAAGCCTACTGGAATTACTTGTGAACCACATATTAATTATATCAAATTACTATGTTTGTGGTCTTTTTAGCTAAGTGCATTTGTTGACCATAATCACAAACTCTAACAAGTGGAATAACGACAGCAATAAAGTATGCATCAAAGATTACAGTGGAACAATTATTGCTGGTTGCCAACAGCTTTGATCAAGTCAGTGAGCCTAGAAGCACGAGCCTCTCCTGCCTGGCCACTGCCACCATCAGCACCACTTCCTGCACAGCATCACTTTATGCAGCAGACAACTCCCTCCTCATCAGCTGTTTAAATCTGGCCAAAATGAATCACTTAGGAAGAGCAGCTGCAGGTGCCACAACTGACAGTGGTCACTTCAATGAAGTTTTCTGTTGGTAAGATTTCCTCTGAATAAGGAGCCTGAATATCCCATCACTAAACTTGAATGGACTGTTTCCCAGCAGAGAGGAAGATTATTTCTGCTTCCAGGCAGCAGCCACAAGGCTGGTGGTATAAAAGGAACAGTAGTCCAGATAACACTGTAGTAGTTGAAATATTAACTAAATTGTAGTTAACTGATGCACAGAAGAGTAACTCTCTGTACAGCCCCACCCTTACCTGCTTTATCATCATCACTAACCAAAAACATATCCAGGTAATTTTTGTCATTCATTCCAAGCTAAAAGAGAAACTACATACTGTGCTGACCTGAAATTGATTGTGCTTAGCATTTAAAAAGCTCTTCAGAAAGCACATGACAAATTAATTACTTCATCTTTAAAGTAAACTTGTTTTTGGAGGAAGTCAGAGGAACGATCAAGTGGTTGGTGGAACAGATGTGCTCATAATTTTCCCAGGAAATATGAGAAAATTAATTAAATAGCAAAAGGAGCAGCAGACCACTGCAGCCAGGTGCATTATCCATAGGTGTGCAAAGGTTGGATTCCTTGTTACAAAGAAGGCACAAGCCATGGCTGACTTCTCCCTCTACCTGACATGGTCATAATATTTTTCTTCCAAGTGCCTCTCTCCACAGCCTCTCCTCTCCTGGGCTTATCTGCATTTTCTTCTCTAACTCTTCATATGTAATTTCATTGAATTTGGTCAAAAAGATATTTCCAGCCACCAAACGTGGATGAAACTAGTCAGGGTATCCAAAGCTACACAGGAGGAAGGGCACGCTTGCATCCCCCAACTGCTCACCACCTGCTGCAAGCCTGAAGAAAAGCTTCATCATCACACCCCCACAGTACCAGATGTTCTGAGGTGAGAACACCATAGAAATGAGCATGGTCCTGGCAAATCCTGTGTCATAGAGATGGCCTCAGCTTCCACCCACTGCTCCAGAGCACCTGCATACTCCAGAGGCAGCTGCTCCAAGCAGTGGTGTGGGAAGAATCATCTCCTGCAAAGGAAGGCCCATGTCTCACCAGAGCAGTGGCCTGAAAGCAAGGCACAGGGCACTTTCAGATGGATTAAGCTCAGGATGGCATTCCCATCCTTCCTTTTAATGCCAACATGCAAAACCCAGCTACCTGGGAGAAGATGAGGCTTCATCTAAGAGGTCCCTTACTTATACCTTCCACTGTACAGCCAGCACATTAAATGAATTTCAACATGGGCAAGCAGGAGGAGAGGCACAAGACTAGAAGTAAAGGGGTTTATTTCTCACTGACCAGCTTGATAGCAGAAGTGCCATGGTCATTCGTTCTAATTTCAGAGACCTTTTAATAAAGTTCCACTTCAGAAGCCAAGCATGAAAGGAGAGGAATGAAAACTCTTTGATAGATAAGATATTACAGGAGACTGTCAGAAGCCTGGTAGGAGAATGAAATAACACTCTGGATACTGTCATTGAAAACAATAATGAAAGAGTACACCATTTTCTTAACTGAAGTACTATGAAATCTATGTTACTGCCACACAACATATTTTTCCTCCAAAGGTGCCAATTTCAAGCTATGAATATTGATCTCTATCTAACACTCAAAATTAACTGCACTACTAAGGAAAAGTGGCACCAAATCGTTTGAGAACATCAAACAGTAAAAAGCCAATGGGGTCAAATCAAGGTCAGAATTTGATGAGTAGGGTGTCAGAAATTTAATCCATTTTGTCTAAGATAATGTATAGAGCCAGCATCGGATTTTTTTCCCTGTCTTTTCTGTAATTTTTTTAAGCCAGCTTCTTTCAAAAATATCACAACCCCAGACCTCAACTTTTTTTATTAACTTTTTTCCATGACCAGAGAGAGAAAAGATTAAACGGACTGAAACACAGATGGCAATTATGCCGCTGTTTATTTCATAATGAGTCACAAGTTTATTTTTTGCCTTCTGCCACATCATTTCAGAATACAAGAAAACCTTAACTTGAGGAAGACTTGAGGAGTCAAAACAACACTGTTAAAAGTCCCAGACCAGCAAGATGCTTAAGTACACTTACAGAAATACCCAACCTTTAACCACAAGTCCCATTCACTTAAATTGAGAAGCTATGGATAAATCTTTTCCACCAACTGGTGAATGTGGTGGGTATCAAATTCATTAGTAGTCTTATGAAAGAATATCCAACAGCTCATAGTGACATGGTACAGTTACATCTCAACATTTGGAGAAAATCAAGGCCAGAACTATGGCTAGAAAAGGCTTCCCCCCTGCTTCCCCACAAGAACCTGTGACACCTGTGCCCTCCTCCCATTTGAGTCCAAATCTCCCTTTGCCTGCCCAGGATATCTCCCAGACTTGCACCCAGACCCAGCAGCCTGGCTCCCCCCTGCACCAGAGGCAATGCTGTGACCAGGACACTGCCCTAGCCCTGCCTGGGCTCTCCAACTTGGCTGTGGCCACTTTCTTTTAAAACCCAGGTTGAGTAACTGAGTGGCAACACTGTCTGCTTCTCATATTGCAGTCTCGTAATTAGCACACTCTTGAAAGGAAGCAGAAGATATGTGTTCATCAGTTTAAACCCATGTCTCTCACCTCCTTAGAAGCTGCCTTAAGTACAGGGCTTTGGATAGGGGACTCCCCTATTATCCTATTGAAATCATGCAACAAAAATTTAGGCTTTGATCCTAAAAGGGCTGAATCTTCAGCCCAGTGATTAGAAGACATTATCTGGAAAAGATTAATCCTTTATCTGAGGACTCCTCGTATGTTTTAGGTAGAAACTGGGGGTGGATAATGTGAATTTGGACCTTGTCAGGAAGAATCTGAGTGTGACCTCCCATTTCCTACCAGAACACACGATATGCAAAAGAGGATCCATTTTAATGAGACAGCAAGACATGCACTGCTCTCTGAAAAAGCACTGCTTCATTGCTGGAACACACTTGCTTTCTGCAGTGGTAGGTAAAGACATCTCTACTCAGGAGAAACACCCAAGTCCTCAGGATATTTCTGTTTCCTGGCTCTAGGGGTTTCCCCTTCAGCATCTGGGGATTCCTTCAGGCATTAGGGAGCCTCAGGCTTCTCTATCCCAAGGAACTTCAAAGGCATGCACAATTGGTGTGGTAAAGATAGGGCACAGTTAGGTTGAATAATTTGTTACCTAAAAATGCCTCTGACAGATGGCAAGGTTGTTTTGGAGCACCATGAACATAACAGATTTTGGACAGGGTGCTGAAGAAAACTGATTCTAGTGAGAAGTCGGATTTTTATAAAAAATTACCTTTTTTTTTTACTCCAAGTGCTGGCTTTGCATACAAGATTGCAAAGAAATTTCCAAAATTTGATACAAAATAGAACAACCCCAAGACTTACTGGAGTTATGGCTTGGGTGTCATTCTCCTCCATGGACCACCACCTGCAGCTGGGCTTCAGGTCCAACATGCATCATTGGCAGATGTTCTCATGATGCATCACAACAGGACAAGACAACAGAAAACCATTATTCACATTAGAAATGCTCTGAATTTATGGATTTATGGAAGAGAATGGGTTATTAGCCCTGAAGCATTCCAAGTTCCTGAATCTGATGTGAAAAACAGTCATGTCTGTCCTGCTTTCTTTCCTCCTCAAAAAACCCTAGTTTTCCAAAAGAAGTAAAATATTCTAAATCCTTTCTGATTACCAATGCATCCTCAGGCTACATTCCTGAAGAAATGAGGCAGAGTTGTTGACACTATGTGTCCATTTATCTTCCCAACCATCAGTTTTGAGTCCCATCCCTTCCCTTCCTGTCTTCTCAATGCCTTTAGACACTGTCTGGCAGCCAGGGAAGGGGGAAGGAGTGCTGGGTGGGAAGGAAGAGTTGATCTAAAAATCTGTAGTTCAGTTTTGATACTTTGCAACCATGGCAGATCAGAACGTCTCTGAGGTTTGAGAGAAAACACTGCCAAAAGAAAGTGGAGGTTTTTTTCATTAAAGGAAAAAAAAAAAATTAAAAGAGCTTATTACTAGGTGTTGTAGTGCATCTGAAACATGAAACTTGCAGTTTCAGTACTTAATTGTGTGACATATATACCAAGTGGAGAAGGGTCTTACTAAAATCTTCCAGGATGAAAACCTTCATGCTAACCAGTCTAGACATTTTCTAGCAAATACAAAAGTGGGATTGGATGGTGCTATTCTGACTCAAATGAATATAAAAATTCATTAAAAGAAATGCAGTCCTTGGGAAAAAAACAGGTAAATGTTAGCTAAAAACAAGTTTAGTTTGAGATAGTGAAATGCTACGACATAGCTTATTAAGATAAATCCATTAATATTCCAAGCACTTTATAAAGCATGCTCAAAGGATGGAATAAAGTATATCCTTGTTTGTCTTGCAACAATGTAGAATTTTTTTAAGAACCTAATTTACCTTTCTAAATTAGAGTGGAAACCAGTCTCACTGGCTCCTACTTGGTACTCACTTTTCTCCATATTTAGCCAGTAAAATAAGAGCTTACTGAATTTGTAGTGTCTACTTCTTAGCTTACCCTAGAATCCTCACTTAAGTGAGATGAAAACCATTGATTACTGATGCTTTACTGTACAGATAGGAAAAACAGGGAATGTGGCACAGCCTAAGGGAGATACTTGAGTTTACTTACACACATCCGCCACATTGTTTTTCAATTTGTTTTGGAATAATCTTTTAATTGATATTCTTTTTTTCCCCCCGATTCCTGGTAATTCTCTCTTAGTTTTACATACTATTCCACAGAAGAGGTAAAGGTTACTGATGTATTAATATTACTTCTGTGTGATGCTGTATGTTTTCAATTAGGCTCACTCCCACAATGATTTCCATATCTAGCCACTTGCTCTTCTTATTTCTTGATAAGTGATGGCTCCTATCAGGAAGTCGGGGGTGAGTCTGTTACTGCTTTGAGTAAACAGCCTAAAGGTCATTTTAGATGTTGGCTTTGACACTCTTGGTTCAGTAGCCACCCACCATAGCTGTCACCAGTAAGCTGAAGTTTACCTTATGGAAAAATAGCCTTTCAGTGGGCCCTGTTGTCCCACCAATAGAACAACCCACCAGTGGGCATTTTATGGTGGAATGAGGGAAATCCTATCAAATTCCCCTAACACCTGACAAAGGCATTTGGTCTGAGGTCAGGATCCAAGTGCTGTAGGTCCTCTAAGAGGTCCTTGAGCTAACGGGGTCTCTGAGTCCCAGTGTGTCCACATGGGTGACACAGTTCTCCTAGCCAGTGCTCAAGGTCCTGAGCAGAAAATAGCAGGAACCAAAGCAGCAGAAGGGATCCCAGCTACATGCAAACAACCAACTTCTTCAGGCATGGCTATGTATGCTAGAATAAGAAGGGGTGAAATCCATGGCTAGCACTGCCCCCTGCTTTAGGTGACTACCAGCACAGCTGCCACACACATAACATTGTCCCCCAGTGTAGCCTTCTGCAAGTATTGGTTCTGTTCTTCTGCTCCCACAAGTTTAATCACAGCTTTGCCAAAACAGATGCATCCATTGCTGGAGTGTGTTGCCAGGACACACCACCAGTGAGCCTACATCAGTAAAAGGTTGTTCCTGACATGCCTGCCCACCTTCTCCCACACACCTCTTCAGCATGAAAGCAGGAAAAACCCAGCAAGCAGGTCTAAAAATACTCCCATCCTGCAAAAGGAGAAAAGTCACATAACTAGACCTAAGATTCAGAGCAAAGGCCAAAGCACCCACAGAGTTGATACAGCAAATATGCCTCACTCACACTGACCCCCCCTACAGATTGAAATACACATATCCCACAAGAGACACCACTACTGGTACTCAGCACCTTTCTAACACTAGTACATGTGTTCTTAAATTTCTACATGAAGTACACCTTGTATCATCTTTGTCTCACATCTGTGTAGCTATAAAGAACCCAGAACCCTAAGAAACACCTGAAAGAAACAGTAAAAATATGGATATTCTTCAAAAATGCTGCTGTCTTTTCAGAGCCAGACATCAGCCCCTTTGCTTCAGGACACACACAAGACAGTAGCTACTGGAACATCCTGTTCTTTTCCACCACGCTTTGTGGGATCCAGCTGTAGCCACTGTAACCTCCAGTGCTTCCCTTACATCCAGCACGGGCTGTTCTGCTGCTCCTAAAGATGAAATTTCTGGCTTTCAGAAGTCATTCCTAGCACAACAATTCACTTCGAGTGGCATTAACATGCAGGTGCATCTATTAAGATAAAAACTACTGAGGACACATCCCATTGCTCTTATTCCCTCCCTCCACTTGACAGCAAACAGACCTCAAGGCTTCAAAAAATCAGTCAAGCCTGAGTTCCACAGAGCCCTGTATGGTATGGTACAGGCAGAGTCCTGGCTGTTTTCTGCAGACATGGGGCTCCATTTTCCAGTACATCATTTTTGCTCTGCGCTAAACAGACAACAGAGTGTGAAAAACTCCCTTTTTTGGGTTTGACGTTATCATACATACAAGAAAACCATCTGCAGTTTTCAGCTTCAGCTTTTGCTCCAAGTTGGGATCTTTCTGTTACTTTTCCCAATAAGTTTACCAGCCCAGGCACTAATTCAGTCTACTCCCTGCTCCAGCCGCTCTCCCCCTCTGTAAGCAACATCTGCTTTCTAGATTGATGCAAGGGTCACCAAAGAGCACCTGAGCAGAGTGATTATGATCCCAGGATGCCATATGACAAAGCAAGCTCCTTGAATCCAGGACTTACCCAAAAAGGACACGTGCATGACAGCTGCACAGCCCCAGCACTGCTCACTCACAAGGGGTGGAAGAGCACAGGTGGGACTTCACTGCAGTCTGATATCACAGCCTGTCACATCTTCCTGGTTAAAGGAATCTGGGTAAAGAAAACACAAGCTGTATTTAAGCAATAATGCCTTCTGGGAATGCCTAGTGACAACAAGTGTTCTGAGGAAGGAGCTGTGCCTCTGGCCCTTACCCTCTGCAGTCAACAACTCCCAAGCTGAGTTAAAATATCTGGCTTAAAAGTCATAATTGCTATTCTCAGCAGTAAAATACAAAATGTGTTGTTTGAATGCACCTTTTAGCATTCTGCAAATTTAAACATGGCTTACATGTTGCCATGGATATAATTTCATGTTTGAAAGACTGGTCTTTCCTGGCAGCTAAATGCCTGTATGGGAACAAATAGTAGAGCAAGATTTTGCCTGGCATTTTGCTCTGTTGATGATAACAGCAAATTGCTTTTTTCTATTAACAAGCTTTAGATATTACTGAAGCTTCTTTAGGAACAGAGTTCATCTCATTGGCATTAAGCACATTAACACTGGATCCTCCAATCTGTGTGAGCAGAACCCTGAACACAGTGGCACTGCTCATGAGAACCAGAGCTACTGGATCAAGCCCCAGCACACTGAAATATCTGCCACACCTGATATCAGTATATAGTATATATCCTATATTTATATATTAGGCAAACATCTCTGCCTAATGAAGAGTCCACTCCAAACCCAGAGTGAAGGGTGGAGTGAGAATTAGTTTTTTATTCAGAGTGAAAACAAGATAAATTCTGAATAAATGCAGGCAGTAAAGTTAGGTTTTCATTTGAGGAGAGGGGCAGTTTTATTCCACAAAGTCCCAGGAAAAAATCTCCAAAATGGAATTTATAAGTTCATCCATACCAACTCGAAATCAGCTGCATTCAAGAAAGGCTAACATGGAGTAAGAATAAAATCCAGACTGGCAGGAAAGTTAGTGTTACCGGTGTGGAACACCAAGTCTAAATGATTCCTTCACATCTATACCTAATTACTCATGCCCACATCTATTTCAAAAACGGTGGATGTATTTGCCACTGAATGACTTCTGTGGCAAAAGTCATCTGGTCTTCAGCTGGACAACACTTCACCCCTCAGCGAATAAGCCCAGGAATAGCTTTGGCTGCTGGTTGGTAACGTGTAGGATTGTAACAACTCAGCTGCTACTGCTAGATCTGAAAATAAGATGTAATTGCACAGACAAATCCAGGGATTACACCACATCATGTCCCTCCAAATCACACAGCCGGAGTGTTTACCTTTGTCTGTGTGTTGCTGTCATGAGAGGTTCAGTACCTATTTCAGTATCAGAGATGCATATCAGCCAAACTTCAGCTTTTGAAGTGGGTGGAGAGCAACACCACCCCTTTCCTGTACTGAAGTCTGCAACAAAACTGCATTTTACTCACAAACATATCTGTAGTTCTGTTGTGTTCTGACTTTTAAAAAAAATAATCTCATTGGACAGACACCACCAGCAAGTTTCTCCACTCTGTGGAGTGTCTTCACAGCCCTCCCACACAGTTGAAATGACTCAGACAAAACTACTAAATTTAGGGCATTGGTATTCTACGTGTTACGCTGGTGTTCATACAAGTAATGCCTTAAACAGTAAATTTCTGAATTAAGCATTCAGGCATCTTTTCTGTGCTGCATCTGCTACTGAAACAGAATGGCAAGGAAGGTGGGCTGAGGAGGAGGTTATTTGGAGCGTGATTCAGGTTCTGTTTTGGCTAGAGCTAAATGTGAATTTCAATGAGGTTTACTTGTACATTTAGAAATATCTATTGACCTGATATCATGATGTTTGATCTCAAGTGATAAGATCGTGCAAGATTAACTGCCCTTGGGAGATTCTCTTCATCTCAGGCAAGAGACTGCAGGCTTTGACTCATAGACAGTGATGATTTCTATTGGGATGACTAGACTGATTCCTATTTCTTAGCATCCAACTCAATCATCTCTCTGAGGTTTCCCTCCTGCAAAGATGGCTCATGAAGCAGCTGCTAAACTGCTGGTAACAAATCCATACAGTCAATTGAACTGGTACTTCTGCAACTCAATATGAAAGTACATAGAATTATTGCAATTTTATAATTTGCAAATCACCCCTTGGTTCGCAAGCAACAGCCATCTCTGTAGCAAGGGCAAGGTACTCTGGAAGAAAGAAGTAGGGCCAATTAAAGGCAAGAGGTTTTATGGCTATCACTCACAAGTCAGTTTTTTTCTAGAGAGATTGGTCATGTGGTCACCACCCAAAAAAATGGGGACAGCAAGACCCTGGCCATGAGGGAAGCTGAAGCTGCATGGAGAGGGATGAAACAAGAAGGGGAAAGGAAGAAAGAAGGGTACTAAAGCACCTGTGTGGCTAAGGCAGACTTTCCTCTCTGCTTGCCTAAAATCACCAACAAATCAGTGTGAGATCAAAGTCAGGCCAGAGCCAGGCCAAGAGACCTCACTCTCCTCCAGGCTGACCGCACCACCTGCTGAAGCCAGCAAGTTTTCTGGTGGGTATCTCAGGGAAGGACATAGAAGCAATGACTCATCTGTTAATGAATTTTTGCTTTTTATCTGTTTGCCAGATGTCTCCAGAAGGGTGTGGTTTTCTAAAATATTTTGGTCTTTTGAAACTGCTTAACAATCTTTACAAATATAGTTCATGATCTGTTACCCACTTAAGCCATAAAATCGCTCGGAGCAGTCTGAGCTGCACGTTTCCATCATGTGCCCTCCCTTAGTTCCTCATCATTGGAGTATAACTCTTGAATAAAATCAGGTTCAGTCAAAACATTTTGAGATAATCAACCTTATCTGGCAGAAACACTTACACTGGTCTGCTGTGCAGTATTTCAACCTGGGAAGTTGTCACATTCAGGTCCTCCTTAGCAAGACTCAGCTAAAATAAGTCCCTAATAACTTCTACCTTGTGAAGCAGTGTTGCCTCAACATAACCCAAGATGATGACCCACGGAGGCTTTTTACCTCGAATATTGCCTTTCCAAGCAATATCTAGATAAAGTGTCCACTGCTACTGAGCACTTCTAAGGATCACTCCAAAACATCTTCCCACTCCTCCCAGGGAGGTGGCTTAAACTACACCCCCTGTCAAAGAGGGACTGCTCTTTCTCTCTGACTTCATCCAGACAAATCTGTCCCTCATTTATTCCACAACTTTGGAACAAACATGGATAATGCTTTGCCATTTCTCCAAGCCTGCCCTTCCAGCATGAGCTGTACAAATAGTCCCGTCCTGTGATTTACCACAGCAGATTTCTAGCATGCCTACTAAGGATTTAATATGATTCTGTGCCACAATGTCAGGTCCTTTCCATTTTTCCACTATTTGTATTGCCATTGCCCTGTTAACCTTCCAAAGATGCTGCTGTAATATTCACTCTTTTAAAATTTCCAATGTTTTTCTTCTATATGTTTATTAATTTTTACTTACTTGAATAACTTTCACACTGGCCTCTTCAAGCCAAGCATAAAACTTTCTTGACACTAGGCTGCTGTATGGTGCAATGTGATGGACTCCTATTTCTTCATTACCTAAGTGCCACCTCTCCCCCAGAAGAAGATCTGGTTTTATGTGGGAGGGCAGAGCTCCTGTAAAAATCACCTGTGAAATTCATACCCTTATCTTCAATATATGACTTTATCAAGTGCCAAATCCTTTATTTCAAAGTTTTGATGAAAAAATGAAGTGGTTTGGTATTGATGAATTGAAACATTTCATTCCCATGAATTGAACCAAAGCAAAATATTTCTGTTTGATGCAGTTCGACATCAGTTTATCTCATCCAAACAGAGTGAGGCTCCCTGACCAAGATTTTTGCTATGGTCCAGCACTACTGTAGATAAGAAGGGAAACTGCAATGCACCCTTGGTTAGGCAATGCAGAGGTGGGGATGGATGTAAGAAATAATCACGATACAATGAAACCTGTTGCAAAAATACCACAGCAGTTCAGGCAGATGGCTCAGAGTTAATATTAAGTAACACACTGCAATCCAGATCAACAAACTCTTTTGAAATGGATCAAACTGACTCAGAGCAAAATATTTCAGTTATACCTTCCTGGTGAGTACTTCTTAAATCTCAGATTCACAGAAACTTTGCATAAAAGTCACTTCAACACCAAGTATTTTTTAACATAATATAATTAGCAACTGTAGAAATAGATCAGTCATCATGACTTGCTGCACAGGAAGATCAGAATACTGATTCATACATCATATACATCAAGTTGCTTCAGGAACTCAGTACTTTTACAGCTTCATAACTGTTCAGAAGGAAGTCTTTGCTCTTCAATGGTTTGCACATGATGGGAAGTGATGCTAATCATGAGAACAACCAGAAAATTCTTCTGAGCCAATTAGATGGTACCAGTCACAATTACATTAGTCATCTGCTCCTCAATCTGAGGAGAAGGAACCAAAATTACCATTCATCTACTCCTGACGCTGCAAAAGACATGAGGGAAGTGTACTATTTCCCATTCTTATTGCAATCATCATCACACAAAGTGACACAAGCTGCTATTTTCTGCTCTAATACTAGACGAATGGTGGTTAATCTCTGAGCAGGTTGCAAAAGAGAGACTTTGATCCCATTTAACTACTTTGTTCTCCTTCTCCTGTCCTTGCCTGATCAACACATGGCTAAGAAAGGGAACAGGACCAGAAAATGCTACACAATAAGAACATCAGCCATTAGCCTCTGCAGCTTTCAAAGGGCAAGATGACTGAGATGTGACTGCTGGCTAACAATGACAGTGAGAGAGGATGGAGTTGTCATATATGGTGCCACGACTGCACACCAGTGAGAATAACAGGAAAAGTGTAAGGACTGGTAACAGATGTGTCGAAAAGTTCACACACAAGGAAAATTTCCAAAAAAGTTGATAGCGAAGCATAAGGAGAGGTTAACTGTGGAGGGTTCAAAGTGAAGGACTTAAAGACCAGATCCAGAAATAACACTGGAACAGGGGCAGATCCAGAAGTAGCACTGGAACAGAAAGATAGACTGTGTTGGAGTAGCTAAGTTAACAAATCACACACCAAAGTCTTCACAGTGCTGCGATCAGTGAAATATATACCACTTATCTCAGTGAGCTGAAGGGTAGGGAAACTGAGAAGGAAATGACAGGCAGAAGAGACTGACTAGACCCTATGTCTCCACAGCAAGATGGTTTGGGCATTTCAGACACACTGGTGTAGCAATCTAGCTCACTTCCACCCACAGCCAGAAGAGCAGTTTACCCATTAGCCCTGCTGAGCACAGAGACCTTTGTATATGATGTTGTCCCAACGTGAGAGGCAGCCTTGAAACATTCAGCTTCATACATCCCCAAGGCACAGACCAGCTCTGGATGTATCAGCTCTTGAAGTCCCTTCAACACTTTGCTACTGGAAGACAGAGGAAGTGAAAGAGGAAACATCTCGGAAACATCAACCCTTCTGGCAGAGGGGTAAACAGACCAAGTTAACAGTAAATATTCTAGAGGAGTCACAGAAAGACCTGTGGCTTGGGAAGCCTGGGTGCATCTAACACGTCTGGGCAAACTGTCAAGGTTTTCATGATAATTGCTCTGTTTTATGGGGTAGATCCTCAGCCAGAGTAACCAATGCCATTGCTTTCTAGCAGCATGGCAACTCTGAGCAGGAGATAGCTATGCACCAGGTCTCAGACTGACAGGGAGATTTTTTTCAGGGGAGTGTTATCCACAGCATGAAACTCCAATTCAACAAACAAATGTGAAGCTGACTTTAGAAGAAGTCATATTAACAGATGGTACAAAATCCAAGTGACAAAGATCATAATTACTTCTTTGAATTTCACATTTTATCTTTGATGTGTGTGTATATGTGTGCTTCAGCCTCAGAGAAACAGACTATGACTTAAGATCTGAAGCTAATAAAACAGTAATATACCAAAAGGAGATTTGGCTGTGTTGATAAATCTGGAGTGTGGTACAGCAAGATACTGCTCTGTAAACACTGAGCCACTTCCCCGGGATTTATCATAATTATAAAATAACTCAGATTATCTCCAGAGTAGTCTTAGATTTGAATGCCAACACTAGAACTAAAGCATGCCTGAGCTAGATAAATCAGATAATCTAAGATGGCGTTTATATACTTATAAGATAATGAAGAGGGACAACTGGAACAGTAACTGTATGCTGCAGTTGCTGCTGAATCCAGTTTCATTCACTTTGAAAAACAGCATTTAAACCCCCCGATATGTTTTTCACACTGTGCACTAGAAGCAACTTGACCATGGTAGAATAAGACTCACAGCAGCCCTCTCTTTCCCAGAGAGATCTCCCATTAACTGTAAAGATATATTTTTAATTATTCCCCAGTGCTCATTTATACCAAATGCCTGTTTGCACCATACTAGCAACGTAAAAGGTCTCTTAACTTTGAGGTGGCTGCTGCTTTGCCTGGTATGAGCAAAACATAAAGTATGATCTAAGACGCACAAATTGTCAATGCATCACACCAGTACACTTTTTTTTTAATCTTCCCAAGGGGAAATGTGTTTCACTATAGTAAACTCCAGCCTCTAACTGATCTAGATATCAGGAAACCAGGAGTGAGGTTTCTGACAGAGGAACTCAGACTACTTTCTACCAGACTTCAAGGTATTTCCAGCCTAGGTGTTTGTGAACATCCTGCCAGAAGTTACAGCTGCCCTTGCTGAGTCAGCAAAAGCAAACCTCTGTGTCTCATCACACTCACAAGAGATGCTCACTGAAGATGTGGCAAGAAGGAGCTCTGGGCACATAAAGAATACTCAAGCACCTGCAGCACATTCATCTGTCTGTGGGCAATAGGTGCCTTTGCAGACACAGAGCACTCCAGGCTATTTTATGTTAATTTGCATCTAAACACTGCTAATTGGAAATTAAACTCACACTTCCCTGTCTCCAAGCAAGAAATGCATGCAAGTTTAGCCTAAAGGTAATGCCTAGTATAGGCTAACCACTCCAGCTCTCTCCATCATCAGCAAAGACAACAGCCTGAATTGCTCTGGCTACCTTCAGTGACCAGAGAGCAATACAGAGTGCCCATACACTTGACTTAGGCTTGACACCCAGCCTCCAGAGGGCTCAACTGGGATAAGATTTATGTGACCTCAATGTTTGTTTCTTTTCAATGTGTCCAGTAGTGAAGATAGATGAAAAAGGAACTCAGACTGTGGCTTCTTGACTCAATAACCACATAAAAGTATAATGAAAGCAATAATCAAACAGCACAAATATTAATGACAATAACACAAAAGGTAGTTCTTGTAGAAGTCAACATCTGCTCTAGATGAAACTCAAGTGTGCCACAGCCTACCTGTGTGTAGGTCTATACCAAACACATGTCCAATGTGAAGGCCACTGCTAAACCATGTGCTCTGTATCCTTTCAAACAGAGAAGAAAAGAAGCCATCGTCCAAGGGCTTGGACACCCTTTTGCATGGTCTTGGTGCCCGTGCTGTCCAGACAAACACCTTTAACCCTGTCCTTTCAACACAGCTTTGATTGATCTCCATGGCTTAGTTTCTGCACTGTTTTTAACCCTTCCATAGAGAATCTGCTTGGGCCCAAGCTGCATAGCTAGGGAATCAATCATAGGATGGTTTGGGTTGGAATGGACCTTAAAGAGCATCTAGTTCCAACCCCCCTGCATGGGCAGGGACACCTCCCACTAGATCAGGTTGCTCAAGAAGTGGCAGGGAATAACAAGGCTCAACTGGTATGAGGGCAGCCAGACCCTCTCCTGCTGGTTCCAAAGCTCTTGCTGGTGCACACCAGGCAGGGCAGGCTGCCAGGCTTCTCTTGCCAACAGCAGCATTGTCAGGAAGCACAAATGACCCAAGGGATCCCCAAAAACAGAGGTACAAGATTTGCATGCAGTGCCCTTGTGTTGCATGCAGTGTTCTTGGAGCAGCTGCCCATTTTGCAGTGGGGTTTCTGCCATGTACATGAGAGGGTGGTTCAGGCTCCAATGGAACAGGCCCAGGGACTGGATTGAGTTAGACTGGTTCTGAAACACCCAGCTGCATGGAGTGACATGGCCCATCATCTCCTTGCAGGGACCATTGGGGTGTTGTGCATTTTCATTCCAAACACATAAAGCAGGCAGCCAGATGAAATATGGCACAGTCGGGCTCTGAAAAGGCTTCTTGTAGGTGTGATGACTGCCAGAGACATACATCATTCTTCATTTAACACTTCAGTGACCACTGACTTGTGGATTGTTCTCCCTCTGAAAAATTCTAACTATCCTTTATAAATGGAATTTTGCCCACAGTACTGGAGATGTTGTTAAACATAGATTAGGCATAGAGACTACAATGGCAGTGAGATACTGACCTGGCTGGGCTTGTACCTGTGGCTGAGGCAGAACAGCAAATGCCTATGTCAGCCACAGCTGGAAAGAAATAGGGTTTCTGTCTGAGTCAGCACAGGCATCAGGCAGTGGCTGCTCCACTTTACTTCCCAGGCTTGGGAGAGCGTCAACCAACTTTTAAAAAATCAGTCAAATATGTGCCACCAACTGAAATATTCCCCTATGAAATATAAAGCAAACACCTAGAAAGCACAACTTACAGCAGTTTATCCTGCACAACTCCTTTAGGATCCTGTTTCCAAGGCTTATAAATAAGTGAGGCTGTCCAGACCAAGTTCTGTATGTGCTGTAGATGGATACACCACAAAGCCAGGGAAGCAGGAGGACACTGTCTCTTCCCTGCAAAGATGTCATAAATAATAAAAAAAACCAATCCAAGTATGAAAGATGGGAGAAGAATACGAAGTGTGTGCAACATTCATGACTCACACCTTGCACATTGTGCAAACACAACAATTGAGTTTCTTTTCACTTGGTCCACATTTGACCTTGCAATGTTTATTCAAGTAACAGAACACTTCAACTAAAAAGTCATCTTTCAAATAACATTTTTCAATTGATAATATGCTCCTACACTTCTAACTACCCTTTATCCTAATTTTTCATACAGGTATAATACCAGAACGCTAGGGAAAAGAAAATATTATAAATGTAATATAACCATGTATTTTGACAGCACAAGTCAAAGTCAATAAATCATAGAGCCCAGGCAATGCAATGCAGAGCATGTTTTCGTTCCATGTTATTGGTTTCTTAATTTAGCAAACAGAAGATTTTTTACTGCATTTAAAGAGGAAATCAGCAAATCAATACTGTATTTTCCACAGAAGGGAGAAGCATAGAATTATTCAGGTTACCACAGAAATAATTAGACACAAAGAAGAATTAAATCTGTTCCAAAATCATTGATCAATCATACTATGTCAAGTTTGGGGCATAAATATTTATTATGTTGCAGCTCCTATTCCTTCAAAACTTAGATTAATTTTATTCATGCCTTTTGAATAAAGGGCAACTGAGGTGAGTCCAAGCTGCAAACAGTGAGACAATAATCTTACACTTGAGTGTCCCTTGAGAAGAGAGCATGTTTTACATCAAATTATTCCACACACATGGAAAACTGCCATACTGGGTACTTACGAACTCACCACAGATTACAGGATTAGACTCCTGTGTATACCCTGGAGCAGTCTAATAAACTTAAACTAAACTGGCATCAAAGAGACAGGGACAGTGGTTTTAGTCTTGCCCTAGACTACAGCAAGAAATGCATTGTGCCATGTAACTGCCTTATAACTGAGTTGTTCCTGCCAAGAAGCAAGGTTTCCTAAGTACCAGCAGCAGACAGAGAACTCTGAAGGTGTAAATCCTGATACACTTTTAGATGGACACCAGCAAGAACTACTTCTTCAGTAACACACAGTGCAAAGGGTTGGTGTTTTCACTTCAAAGCTCTGATCTGATAAGAAGCCAAGACTTGAGCCAAATCTCAGCAAAAAGAGAAAGAAAAAATAGGGTATCTTCCTTTTTTTTTTTTTTGCTTTTTCTTTTTTTTAACATTCCCATACCTCTACACAAAACATTACCAATCTGGCCTCTAGTGTAAATTCATCTCACAGAAATAATTCTTGAAAGCCTATTGGCAAAGAGTCTGCTTCCTTCTCCTTTCAGGTTGAAAAAGAAAGTTTCTGTGAGTTTACTGTAATGGAGTGTTTGTTTGTATCAGGAACAGCCTGACCTCTCCAGCCACAAGACAAAATACCAGCAGCCCACTCTGTCACTAGTTCACTATTAGGAAATCACATGGGAGGAAAGACACAACACAAAATTCAGAGTTGGGGGGGGAGGGGGGAGGAAGAAAGAAAAAAAAGAGAGAAAAAAAGACATCAGCAGTGGTGTGAGTGAGTGAACAAATTTAACAACAAAGCCAGTAAAAAGGAAAATACCCTCAGGCCAATGGATAATAAAAGGTTACTTGAGGCCTCAGGTGAGATCCTGAGCAGTGTAAAGTGGCCCAGCTTCTCCAGCCTCAGCAAAACAACAGTGATTTATAGCAGCTGAAAAAAGCCCCAGGAGACAGAAAACCCCAGCTACAGAAATTGAAGTGGTGGCCCACATTTTGAGAAGCTTCCACTCACTTTTAGCACCAGACTGAGGTACAGAGGTGACTCTGAGGGTTTGTTTCTGTGGGGGAGTTCCTGTGAAGTAAGCTGAAGTGTGAATTTACACTGCATTTACTGCTGGGTCTTTAAGTAGGCTGCAAATTCATACCCTAGCCTATTTTGCGGGGATTTCCCCAGGCAGATAAACCCTGAATTGGCCTCCTCATCATGGAAGCAAACTAAATAAATAGATGTTATCAAAACTTAAGACCCATAAAGGAATTTCTCTATAGCTTGCAGGGGCAAGTAGATACCAGATAGTATAGATTGTATGATAGTTCTGCAAGCGTATGGTGCCCTGCTTTCCCCCATTGGACTCCCAAAGCCCCCTCCAATAATCTCTCTCAGCAGCCCTCCAGGTTAAGAAACATCTTTGAAGGCCCTGGTGCTGGCCCAGCTTCACACCAGATTTCCATACCTTGGCTCCTGGCTCTACCCTTCCCCATTCCAGTTCCACATCTGGAAGTCATTGTTCCCCTTACCCACTTTTGCCTGACCTTCAAAAGGGAGCAAAAGTGTCTTCAAAAGTGTCTCCTCCTACCAGTTCCTTCCTTCTGAACCAACCTAACCATGTCCTGTCCATTCATGCCTCACACATTCTCTACAGCACTGCATCCTTGGGGTAATGGATGCCCTTTATAATGCCCTTCAGAAACAGAAAGTTAACTCATTTTCAGACAAATGCCAAGAAGCTGGGTAAGATTACTCATCCTTTGTTGGCTGAAAGATGTTTTTACATGCAACCAAATGGGAGGACAGAGGCGTTCAGCAAGAGACAGAGGGAGAATGGTCACAGCTCCACAAGGGTCCTCAGGCCAGGCAGTTTGATCTTTAGTTGGCTAGGGCGAGCATCTTGAACCTCATGAGACCTGTGCTGTTTCTCTGAGAGCTGCAATGAGGCAAAACATTGACACCTTGGCTAATCTGGGACCCTGAACTGGGTCCTGCTGCACTGGCTCAGTCACTCACTGCATGTCAGCCTGTGGCCATACTGCTCTAGCACAGTGACAGCATGGTGTCCTGAAAGATCCTTTTCAAGAAGTCAATTTAGTAGTATCCTCTGTCACCTGATGCAAATATCAGGTTTCTTAAAAGCAGCTTGGAACAGTCCTTGAGGAAATCGCTGATGTGATAAGGCATGAAAAAGAAAATCAACACTTAGAAGTCTGAACTCTAAGATATGGAAAGCAGAAAAAGGCATAAAACCCCCTTTTAATATCAGTGGAAGAAAGCAGCTACAGTGAACTGTCATCACATACACTACAGTATTCCATACTGTCCTTACCTGTTGGAGCAGGATAACAGTCTGAAGAACAGGAACCACTTGCTTATTAACAGGTACAAGGCTGAGATAACTCCCTGCATCTCACAGATCTCACAGAGCAGTTCTCCCTGCTGAACAACAAGAAGACACAAGGCATGAAGGGAGTAATGCTATGTTTTCATGGAGGTAAACTGCAGCAGGTTTCCATTGTAGATCTCAATACTGTGTTACAGCAAAATTGTGTTTACTTATATGATGCAGAAGCTCAGCATGAGCCAGCAATGTGTGCTTGCAGCCCAGAAAGACAACCATATCCTGGGCTGCATCAAAACAAGTGTGGACAGTAGGTTTGGAGAAGTGATTCTCCCCCTTTACTCCACTCTTGTAAGACCCCACCTGCAGTGCTGTGTCCAGGTCTGGAGCCCCCAACACAGAAAGGACGTGGAGCTGTTGGAGCAAGTCCACGAGGATGATCAGAGGGCTGGAGAAACTCTCCTCTGAAAATAGGCTCAGAGAGTTGGGATTGTCCAGCCTGGAGAAGAGAGGGCTCTGAGCAGACCTTATAGTGGCCTTTCAGTACCTGAAGGGACTACAGAAAAGCTGGAGAGGGACTTTTTACACGGCTGTGTAGTGATAGGACAAGTGGCAACAGCTTTAAACTGGAAGAGGGGAGATTTAGGATAGATGTTAAGAAATTCTTAAGTGTGAGGGTGCTGAGACACTGAACAGGTTGCCAAGGGAGGCTGTGGGTGCTCCCTGCAAGGGTTCAAGGCCGGGTTGGATGGGGCTTTAAACAACCTCCTCTAGTGGGAGGTGTCCCTGCCCATGCAGGGGAGTTAGAGGTAGGTGATCTTTAAGGTCCCTTTCAACCAAAACCATTCTATGAATCTGTGATAATGCATCTATATAAATATTAACATTTATACGTTTTAAGTTTTTAACTTTTAGGGTACAATTTCTTTCATCTGTAGCTTTCACAGGTCATTAATTTCCTGTTTGGCATCTGTCTCTTGGTGTTTAATACTCCAGAGCCAAGCTACTCTCAGCCCTTACTGAGCCTACCATTTATATGACAAGAGGGCTAACCACCAGTATATTCCTTGAAAAGGGTGACCCAAAAAATCCAGTCATCCAAAAGGCATCCAGCAAGGCAAATGAAAATGGCCCTTCAAATTATTTAACAACCTACTATTCCCTCCAATCACTGTCAATACTATCACTTTATCTAGCAACTTCATAAATGCATATGAGTTTCCTATGAAATAGCACACAGATTAAACCTTAGAACACTTCAGGCAGGGCATATTTCTCAAATAAAATGAGACCTCATTAAGCCTCAAAGGAAATTCCACATAAACACAGCATCAAAAAGCCAGGATCATGTAAGAATTTGGTCTTATTTTTAGTCAAAATTCAGCGATTCCTTTTCAACTGCTTCAGCTGCAATGTTTTCAGAAGCAGAGAGAACTGTCCCTTGAGAGCTAACCAGTAAAAAGAGCACAGCTCCTTCTTACACCGTCACGTAGTAGGGAGGCCTTTATGCTCTGCTGAATATAAAATATTTTAGAAAAACAAAAGCAGGAAACAAATTGAGACTTGGTCAAGAGTTCAGGCTGGCTGAATCACTGTGGTGTGGAAACCACCAGCTCTAAAGATGGAAAGTCCAAAGGCATTCATTCCCTTAAAGAAATAAAGAAAAATTTAAAAAAAGGGGCACTAAAGACCCATTCCCATTTGGCTTTCTAATAAGTTCCCCTAGCACCTGAAACATGGGAAAGGCTACCTATAGATGTAGACCCGCTATAGATGGGTGCCTTGACCTTTTTCCTCCTCATCTTTCTCTGAGCACTGCCAGCAATTTGATCTGCATCACAGTTTCTCATATTGGGTGCAGTGAGAATTGTTTAAATGTCACTCCCTGACTCAACACACAGAAATGCTGTAGGGTCATGGCACTGCTTCTTCCATCCACATCCTGCACCTATTGCCCTCTTCTGCCTTTCCCCAGAGAAAAAAAAAAATAATCTACATTACAGATTGAACATGGCCAGTTTCTAAGTAGAGATATGTTCAGACTTCTCTGGATTGCCTTTTGTTATCCGAGAGCTTCCAAGGAAATACTGCTCAGAAGCAATGAAGATCAACTGCTCTTGGACAAAGACATCCAACAAACACCTTATTTAGTGAGGCAATAGTCATTTTTAAAGAGACCTGGAAAATCCTAACATTCTTAGAATTTATCTTCACAACTGCTGACAAGATCTAGTAAAGATACTTACGGTCTGCTCCCACATTTCATCATCTTTCATAAGCCAAAATCTTATCAGCAAAAAATTCTAGCAAAGTTCAAAAGCCAAACTGTTGTGCATGGCCAATGCTTGTAGCAAGGGTAACAGCTCTTGACCTAGACCTGCTGTCCATACATTTTGGCTTTCCTTCTGTTCAGAGTCCTGGCATATATAAACACGCTTTACTTGGTCACTGAACATATTCTTCTCGGTTGATCATCACACTGTCTGACATAATCCTGTCACTAAAGAATCCTCTGAGCTATCTGCTAACATTCAGACACACCTGATGGCTGTACCTGCAGCAGCCTTTTGAGCTGTGCTGGATGGGATGACCAAGAGCCACAGCAAGAAAAACATTTATTTAACTGGGATGCAAATCAGAGAAGAGCTACTCCAGTGGATAAACACTGCAAGATAAGGAAACCCAAGATCAGTTCTGTACCATGTTTCCTTACACAGATTCATCTACATAATTTCTCCTCTCTGTGCCTCCGCTCTGTAATATGGTACTTTTATGTAACAGGCTCAGTGAGAATAAATACAGCATGAAGTGGCACACTGACAGGGAACGTGGAAATACCTCTGAATCTATGATAACTCCCCATTACCAATCAGTCATTTTTAACACTAAAAATGAATGATTCCAGAAAATGTTACAGTGGAAGTGACTCACTAAAGACTGAAGAATAAACACTGTTTCTTGAACTGAATTCAGTTTTCTGAGTTTAAGTTTAAAAGGGTTCATTTACCATCGTGATTCCATTTGGAAAGCAGTCTTTGAAAATTAGAGGTAGCTGACAGCAATGAGATTTCCTAGCACTGGTCACAATGACCAAGAAAGCTTCTCAGCAAGGTAAAGCGTGGTCCAGGATGTATTGAGAAAAAGATCTACAAAAATTGCCCATTGAATACCTGGGACTCTGGTGCATTAGTTTTGCACAGCTCTGAATGCAGCTGGTGCTACAAAGTGTTTCCAGCCCTACCTGACAAAATGTCATTGGCAATACATCAGGAGGCAATACGTTAATATCCTGAAATATTAAATTACATTACCTACATTACATTACATGCCTACATCATAGGCACCAACTTCCCTGAGGATTTCATTATCCTGAAGAGAAGGCAGATTCTGCAAAGCTTTGGTTAACTTCACTAGCACCTTGCATACATCTAAGAGGCACTTTTGTCCCTTCTGGAGTGAACTTACTCGTTCAACAACGTTGCCTCATTGGACAAAACCATTCCACAATCCTTCTTCTAAGATGGATGTTAAGGGGAATGCATGATTTTTATCTATAAAGAAATCATCTCTTCTTATTTTTCAGTTACCTGCATCATGGTCTTTTTCTTTGTGGGCCAACCCAGAAGCCTCAGAACTGAATGAAGAAACCTCAGCTGACTGCAACAGGCAGTCCCCTAAATCCACTTAATAAAGTCATTCAGACAACTAGAACTATTTATGTTACATTTCATGACTATATGACATTCAGGGATAACCATGTGTGTTTTGTGTCTTTTGCAAACACATTTTTCCTATTATACAATCTGAAAAAATACTGGGTTTGTTCTAATGTAATTGTAAGAATCAAATTTATATACAAGACCTTTAGAAAACAGAGACCCACCTCTAAATGCAAAGAACAAACATTTGCATTACCTATTTATGTTAAAATATGCAGAAATTTCCAAAGTATTCAGTCAACTTATAAATTTTTATAACTTCTTCAAATTGTTAACATTTTTTTAACACACAGCATTATTTCAGCTTTGTGGAAGGCTCAATAACAATCTTTCTGGTCTCGAAAAAAGGAAAGAACATTATAATAAAGAATGCAGAATAAATAAAAACAAAACAGTACAAGCCGTACATCCACACATACAAAGACAACTTTCATGGTGAGCTATAAGCAATTATAATAACACAATGTGCTGCATGTTGATTTCACCAGTGAAAAGAATTTCTCCAGTGACTGAAGACTTTCCTGGCAGAATTTCAGAAAAGAAAATTCTGACATTCTCCCAATATGACTTCTGTGCAATGCAAGTCATGCACATTTTAAGCATCGATGAATAATACTGCCTTTCTTCTGTGAACTGTTAACAGCTGTAGAAACTATTATAGACTGCTTAAAATCATGTCTCTATAGTCAATACTCTCCAGACACTTAGCAATACTAAAGCTATTCCTGGGGCTAAACTACAATTGCTTTGTGAGTACAAAGTTTGATTTATGTTGAAATGAAACAACAAACATCTGATCTTTCCCTTTTTAAATAGCCATTCATATAAACACAAGTATCAGCTGCATAACTAGAAAGAGATGTACTGAATTTACAGAAATTAGACAAAGGAAGACCACCCACAGCTACCGTCAAGAAGAAAAGATTTTTCAGAGGGTGAAAGACTGCTGGTGAAGGTACTTTGCACAGTTGTGGCTGCCCTAATGTCCTCATGGAAAAGCTGTGCTTTATGAGGTTGTTGTTTCACTAATATAGTTTTTCAAGTCTTCTGAAAGACACAAAATTGGTCAGCAGACCAGTGCCTTTTCTTGGTGATGTTCATCATCAGCTGCTCTCAGACTGATCACAGGCACAGTGGACTGCCTAATAAAATCATCCAGGCTCATCCAAGAGGAAGCCAAGGTCTCCATGCTAACATTACTCTTTTGCATCCCAAAGCACAGGGGGGAACAGGAGAAACACACAGTTGTGGTTCCTCTGAAATTTTTTAAATGCTGACTGGGAAGAGAGAGGAAAAGATGGCAGTAGAACAGGCCAGTGTCTTTAAATATATATATGAAATTTCAGCTACATTCTACAAATGCACGTTCATTAATAAAAAGTGCTGAAAATTCAGATTTGATTCTTTGCTCCAACAAACTGCCATCAAAGCTGCTTTATTTTTTAATACATCTTCACTTTTCAAGAAATGAAAACATGTAAGTAAATACAACCAGATTTGTGGAGGGTTGGTGGTCTCTAACAAAGACAGCAAATTGACCACTAACAACAATGAAGTGAGGGTTAAGGTAACTTGAAATAAGACACACTTTCTCCAGAAGAACAGGACTTTAATAACCTCAAATTACAGCTCCGACTTCTACATTTATTTTAAATCTTAATCTATTAAAGTACCTAGAAAGGTGAAAGATAAGCTAATTGTTCAGCTCATAACTAGTTTTTCTTTTGTCAGTAAATTACCTTTTATAAAGCATGACATTTGCAGCTTTTAATTAGAGATCCTTAGAGAAGTTTCAGCATGTGCCAGTGCTTCCCCATCTTGCACAGGTACATCTCCACCTTCTCCAGCAGACATGCAAGCACCAGAATCACCTGTCTGCCCTTCAGCTACCCCAGATTTCATCAAACAGCTTTCCGCACACACAGTCACTGCTTGACTGGGGAAAATGCCACCAAGGTGTGCCTATGGCAAATTCAGTGCTGTTTTCCAAAAGGCTGCTGTTGGTTCCACCAGCTGAACTTCACTCTGGAGACAACCTTTACTACCAACACATGTGGCTGGTGCAGCTTCCCAAGGACAGGAACTCACTCTCACTAAAACCTGTATTGCCCAGCACTGCTCCAATGGGATTGTGCAAGACAGGACTCCAGAGGCAAAACAAAGCCTGAAATTCAAAATGCAGACCTAAATCACAGCAGAACTGCTGCAGTTCCCTTCACTTGCAGGTCATATTCCACTTCTTGTTACGGACTCGAGGCTGCTCTCATTCTTGGGAAAACTCCCATTGACTTTGCTCAAGATCCCAGTTCACATTTATACAGCCCTATCCCAACCCCTCTGCTTTTCTTCCACCCTACTTACTCTCTCAATCCCTCTACTTTTCTTATCTTATGTGACTCCTTTTCTTCTCCGTTCTTTGAGCCTTATCCCATGTCTCCCTCTGGACTAGGATCTCTCTCCTGAGAAGGGCTTGGGATGTCATATCTCCATAGATCTAGGATAATGCTAGGATATGGGAGTAAAACTGACCCATAACATTGGGTCTCTCTTGTCAAGTATCTTCTGCCCTTTCTCCTGTTTCTTTGAACAATCTCATCCTCTCTTTATTTAGGATTTCTAATTTCAGTCCTTTCATTTCCTTAGCTGTTGGCCTACATTTCATATTGGCTGATTTTGCCATACTGAGGCTGAAAGCTCATACAGGTAGAGTACAAAGTTGTCAGATTTTTCCTTCCTTTGTCTATAAAATGGTGTGCTAGATAGAAGTGTTCCCACAGCAATGGAAAGAGATGATCAGCTTACGAGACTAAAGCACATGGAAGAAGAAGGCATGCACATAAGGAGGAAGACCCAAGACTTTCTGAATTTTAATCGGTACCTAAGAAATAGCTTACAAAAAACCCCTGACCACATAAAATGCAACAAAAAATATTGTTTAGGAAAAAAAGCGTTGAAAAAGCACCAAGGTTACTCGTGGCCATAGTATCTCTTTAGTCTGGGCATTTCAGCTGGGCTCTGATTCTTAATTCAGCACAGTCACAAGGCTAAAATGCAGCTACAATCCTCTAGGGACTGCAAAGGATTAAAAAAAAAAAAAAAAAAAAATTACCTTCAAACCAACCTGATTTCCAAGATCACACATCTGAAATGAGGGCAGCAGGGAACCAAACAGCCTCACAAAACTTACAAAATAAGTACAGTCGTGCAACTAGAAAATTCTCACAGGTATAATCCTAACACAAACTTGATTTGCTAAACTCAGCGGTCAGTACTCCCACTGAATAGAGTAAGAAAAATCAGGCTGTGGGTTACAAGGGCAGGTAATTTACCAAGGGAGGCTCACAGTGTACCCTGTGAAAAATGATGTGGCTTGGACTGCAGACAAGTACAGAGTGAAGCAGCAGTGGCTACTTTGAGAATCCCCACTGGACACAAAGCAGCATTCTGCTCAGCAGTGCTGAACAACAAACATGAAACACATTAGTGGCCAAAATGAAGGCAGGAAAAATCAAATACCTTTCAATATAGAAAACAGATTTCAAGTGATTTCATCCATCAAAAAAGAGAAATGAAATAGGAAAATCTCCAGCATGTAGGCACACTGTAAATGTGACAAGAGAGCTTCCCAGCAAAGGATCAAGAAGATCTGATCCTTGGCACTTATTCTGGAATGAGAAATCTTTTAGACAGGTTAACTCCTTACTTGCCTATGTGTAGAAAAGTCACTGATAACTGAAAAACTCTTGAGCAATCTTCTGTGCTTCTTTTCTATTACAATAATTAGACATTGGCTGCTCAGAAGGGAATGGTATTCAGTATCATTATCCTAACACATGCAGCCATCCATCCAGATATTTACACTGTGTTTCTTTTAGTGGGGAGAACATACGGGGCAAACAATACCATCTCCACTTCTCATTTTGGCTGGTATCCCTGTGTTAGTGCAGTCCACAGGCAGGTGCTGTCATTTCTGACAGCCTGTTGGGTAACAGTGACAGGAATCTGTCAGATGCTGCCCACACATGGGCCATGTCCCGCACGGCATGCTGACCTCCTCCAAAGAAGATTCATTTTAAAATTCTACTGAACATGTTACAAATACCAGCTGGCAACGTGCAATATATCACTGGGAAAGGGAAAGGCGTGAGGGTCAAGACAAACAACAGGGAAAGACTCTCCAAGGGCAGCAGTGGGCTTGTTGGAGCTTGTGCTGTGCTTGGTGGGAGAAACAGGTCAGATCTTTGTGATGGAGGGACCACTAGCTCATTAAACCAGGTTGGGGGCAAAGGCACCTCTGAACT
Source organism: Calypte anna (assembly GCF_003957555.1). Taxonomy (NCBI): domain Eukaryota; kingdom Metazoa; phylum Chordata; class Aves; order Apodiformes; family Trochilidae; genus Calypte; species Calypte anna. Next base: position 10,464,335 of record NC_044252.1, read on the forward strand.
TCCTGTTCCCTGATCCTCCCTCCATTTACCAGAAGATAAGTGCTATCATGAAGTCAACTTTAAAGCAGCCTCAGGCCTTGCTAAGAATAAAACACAAGTGCCTTTACCTGCACAAGATCGTGTTCACACCATGCACAACTCCTTTTACACCAGGAAGAAGCCCTGTGCCAATGCCTAAGAAAATGCACGTCAAAGACCTTAGTCACTGCCTCAATACAACCCCACAGCCTGACACCTGTGCTTCCCCTGGACAAGAATTCTGAGGGACTTGGTTACTCCTACTTTCTGCCTTCTTTACACCACGTGAGATGCAAAGCTGATAGAGATGAATAACCAGTTCCTAGGCAGGCAATAAAACATGGGAGTCTCTCAACTAGCAGAAGAGCCTTGACACACCTAGCCATTACAGTTCAGAGCACTTCTGCTCTTGAGGTTATTGGACTTACCACAGAGCTTTAAACTTTTAAAGGTATCAGGCTACTCACCAGAGCCTGTAAGATACACATGTACACTGCCTCTCTCCACCACTGCTGGGGAGGCATCAGGTGCACAGGGAGAAGTAGCTTCAGCTGCACAAATAGATTTGGGAGACCTCTTCTGCAGCACACTGGGAGCTTGAGTTCAGTACAACATCCAGTGAGATAATCCCAAGATTGTCTCTCTAACAAAAAGTAAAAGGTCTCTGAAATTATGACTTTTGCTTTTGGAAATTATATTAAGACCAGAGCAGAAACTGGTAGCAAAGAAGTGATTCATGAACACCAACAAAGTGAATCATCAGCTCCTCACTGGCAAGCGATATCAAAGCACCACATCTCCACAAGAATGGCAGAAGAGAAGCATTGTTTCACAGGACAGGAAAGTGCTGCTCCAAAAGAAAAGTGTTAAATCAGCAGGTGTGTATGCCAAACAAGAGAAGGGTAAATTGTCAGTGCTCTGGGCAGCAAGTCAGGTGCCCAGCACAATGACTATCAGATGCTTGTAAGCACTACTGAAGAATACAGGAATATATCAAATCTAGTCTGGGATAAATTGCAAGCTCTGAGTATATTGTACAATTACCCCCACTGCCCAAGCAGATTCTTCTCTACCTGATCCATCCTTCCTTGCTCCATCCCTTCAGCCAGAAACAGTAAAATCCCTTCTTAATTCCTGCTTAGCATCCATACAGTGAGCATGCTCCCAGCACTGTGGATCCCTGTTACATGGGTTCTCACCTTGTGGCTCACACTAAGGATAAGCTGAATGCACATGTGCAGCTGCTGGGGCAGCAGAAAGCAAGGGAAGTTTAGGTTTCAACATCTGTGGCACACATCGTCTTCAAGGGTGACAAGCTGAAGAACAGTTTTTTTCAGTTCTTAAAGCAGTGCCTCATGTTGGACACAACCATGCTCTCTGCAGTTATTCTGAGTGGCATCAGCTCGTCAGCACCACAAAGCCCTAAGCATGCTGCCCTCTTCCATGCCTCATAATTAATGCTCTGCCCCTTGCAAAGCAGGCAGCAGTAGGCTTGCAGCTACGTAACTACCAGCCTGATGATGGCAAACTGACATAGCACAGATGAAAAGGATTTTCTTTCTGTTACTCTCATTCCTTCTCCTTAGCCTGCCTTGTGTGCCAAGATGCAGAGTCCTAGCCCTCCAGTTCACCTGACAGAGATACTTCTTCCTCAGATACAAAACTCCCTTCAAACAAATATTTACAGCACCTAATGTCAGCAGCCCCAAGCATTTGAAAGGCAATAAACCCAGTGCTGCTTTCCTCCCCAGCCTGTTGCCTGGCCATGCCAGAGATGAGGGACAGTGCATTCCACCCTGCTGGGCACACACACACCACTTCATAGAAGCCATGGAGGCACAACCCAGACAGAGCAGACTGGAACAGATCGCAGACACCCATTTATCTGTTACCAAGAAAAGTGAATGGCTCAGCTCTTCTGTGTAGTAGAAAACCTCATGTACCACAGGAAGAGAAGCTTAAAGGCCAATGTAGCACTTTCACTTTGTGTGTGAATCTTCCAGTGATGTCAGCTGGATGCAAGATCCTGATTCTCAGACGGTGTAACTTTTGCCAGGAAGTATTTTAAAACATAGACCTTCAGCTCTGGGCTCACACCTATGTCCCAATAAAATTTGATGTCTCCACACCATCCACACTTGTACTGACCCTTTTACATGATAGGGGAAAAAAAGAAACAAATTTGCATGAATAAAATTTACTTTATCAAATTCTGGAGGCTCTGTTAAAGGTAAAAACACTCTTGGCCTCAGGAAAAATATTCTCTGCTCTCAGGGGTTTGAATGTGATAACTTCATATCTAGGGATAAGGACAGCTGATAACCTGTGGAGAAATTACCACAGTTTAAGAATTTAACAACACGAAGCTGGCTTGAGGCAACAGGTGTCACTTCACCACAGGGTGTGAGAGCAGAGTTCCTGAAGTTCAGCTGGTTGCTGAAGTGCAGCTGAGGAGCATGTTAAGCTACCACAACATGAATGCTTCCAATTGTCTCATATTCTGAGAGATAAACTAACTTTGTTTCAAGGAATGGGTCAAAATATTGCAAGAAATCCAGGGCACAGAGCAGAAGAAAGGTTATTTTCAACTTGTTAGGCTTCCCACAGGGTTTTCAGATTCTGCATGTAGATTTAACTAAAGTTACTATTTTGGTTACATCAGAACATCTTTATATCAAAACAATTAACTTCTTGTTATCAATTCCTTTTTTATAAAAAAAAATCTAGTTATATGCCACCCCCTTGAAGTAAAATAGCTCAGACTCACACAAAAAGATTGAGATGAGATAATGGAAATAAAAGATCAACTGGTTTTGTACACAGAAGAAGCATCTGCAATTACAAAGCAGCCAATGCACTGACTCTGCCTTGAGTTACATCACAGACTGGCCCCTTGGGTCCCAGGACTTAGAATCACCTTTGCTCTCTCTGTCACAGTTCAAGTACAGCTCAGCCAAACCAGGAGATATGAGCCAAACAGTTTGTATTTCCAACAATTAAATATTGAATTCTCCTTTTGTAAGTCAGGAGTCACGTTTGCACAATTATTTGCATACACAGCCACTTTATTTCAGCCCCAAGTACAAAAAGCTATTAACAGTTGGACAGATTCTGCTCTCATTTGCCCTGGTGGAAACACATCATTTCCACTCAGGTCAGTGGAGCCTGAGTCTTGTCCCACACGTGGGAGAGCAGAAATCCTTTTTTACTGAGGCAACTCACATTGCTGGTGAGTTGCTGTGCCTGTGGCACAAAGGGCCTGGAGACTTCCATCCCTCCTCTGCTTACCATCCTTCTAACTCTTCTGCAGTCCCATCATATCCCTTGGAGGGTTTTACTTTAAATGGATCTAATTTCAGAGACAGACCAGAGCAGGTTACTTATTCCTCTTAATTCAGTGGATTTACAAGAAGCATGCTAGCTGAGCAACACTGAACAAAAGACAAAATTGTTTCTGCAGTGTATTTACACACAGTAAAATGAACCAATCAAGCAAACTAACTGTACACAACGTCCTCTATTATTAACTGAAACCAGAAGAAATGCTCCTCAGTACTTACAAGTGCTTGTGAATGCATGCTTATGTCCTAAGTAATCTAGAACTTCCAGCAATTATTTTAGTCCTCAAAGCTTTCTGCCATGTTCTCTCCAGAGTATTTACTCCCTGGAGCTCACAGAAGGTAACAGATAAGTGCTCTCCCTCCAACCCTGTTTTTTCAGGGCTCTCTGCTCTGTGGGCAGACTCTCCTCATTCTCCCTGACCAACAGATCACCTGGTTTAACTCCTCCTGGTCTCCCTTCACTTGCTGTACATGTCTCCATCACTGTCATGCTGCCCGTGCAAGGGACAGACAGCTGGATGCCATGGGACACTGGGAACTGGGGCACTGGGAAGCAACCACACTGCTGCCAGACAGGAGGTAACTACAGTGAGTGTGAGAGCACATGGGGCAACAGGCTGAAGGAACAGAAATCCTAATCCTACTGCCCCTGCACATTCACACCTACTGGGTGAGGTGAGGAGTTACTGTTCTGCACTTCTACAGATAGGGCATTTAGAAGTTCAAAACCATTGTGCTTTTATTCCTGTTTAATAAGGCAATTTCAGTTATAAAAAAAATTACTGTGAGCAGCTGAGATGAGGTGGTTCAGAGGTACAGCCCTTGGTATCTCAGTACCATGGAGACAGTGCTGGCTGAACAAGCTCTCACTTGTCCCAGCAGGCAGCCTGGCTCAGAGGGGATTCACACCTCACCCCGTGCAGCAGCATCCTGCAGGACCCTGTCCTGTGGCAGACAGGCTTTTCTGCCACCTGGTGTGACCACATCAACAACCACACAGCCCAAGAGGCAAACTCCCCCAAATGCTTCCCCTGGCATACAGGGAAGAGTGATTTACTACACAAATACAAAGCACAGTGAATCACCTCAGCTTGACTGCCAACCCCTGTCAGAAAAGAAGTGCTAGGTTCAAGGGCCCATTTCTACCACCCCTCCGCCAAACAATTTAATTGAGGAGAAAATCTTGACACTGTATTTCTGATGCTACACACTTCACATGTGTTTTCTTCCCCTACTAGAATTCATGGAAGCAGAAGACTGTCATATTTTTCAAGTGGGAAGTGCTAAGAATCAGGTCTCAGCCCCCTGGACACCAAGGCAAGGGGCCAGCTCCTCTGTCTACAAACCCCTCAAGAAGTGTGCGGAGATGAGGCAAGAACCAGGGAACTGGGTATTCCCATTCCAATGGAGCACAGCCAGACCTGTAAACAGAAACTAGCCACTACTTTTGAAGTGGAGTAGTATCAACCCAGTAAAGCAGAAGTATGACTGTTTAAATTTTCAGAGAAAGCTTGTGAAAAAGCACATCAAATTTACAAAGCATTCCTTTGCTGCCTGATAAAGACCACTATAAGGCTTCTTGGGCAACCAAGCTTATACCTTCTTTCTTAAGGAATCAGTGGCTGGACACTGTAACATACTATTTCCCTATAATGTAGGATAGTACCAGCTTCAGACCTTTCTGTTCTGCCTCAAATACCCACATACTGACAGAGTATACATATGGTTTACATGTATGGTTTATTCAGCACGAAACAAGAAACAGCATTTAGCATTCAGTTTTAACATTGCATATACACAAACACAGATGCAGATAAACTTGAGAAATCAGGTACACATAAAAGGAGGGGTTTTTAATATTCCTCCAAATATTTCTCACTATTACTGGAATCTCTTCCCATGTCCCCTTAGTGGCATCAGCACAAGCTGAAAATCACACAGGAATGAAACCCACACGCCCCCCGCACACCAGGGAGACCTCACCCCAATGCTCTGTAATAAGGAAAATGCTTTCAGCTTTAACTCAAAAGCCACAAAGACAACAGCCCACCACAGAAAGACAGCAGAAGAGGTCAAGGGGATATTCGGAGACTTTATTGGGTGAAAAAAAGTAAAGTGCTCAGTAAACTGTTTGGTGGACTTACAGCTCTGCTGGCATCCTTGTACAGTGCAAGTATTCAAATTTCAGCATATAAATTTCAGCATATAAATAACAATACAAATTGATTACAACCCTACCATCAGTTCCATGCAAACAGCTCTTCATAAGCAATGCTAACTCCTTCTATGTGCAAGGCCTTGCCTATACAGGGCTCTGTGCAGGACTAGGAATGTAAACCATGTACATAAATGCTGGTAAAGTGTGTTTACATAATATGTAAATAAAGATAAAGAAAGGTACATTCACACCAGCTACTGAGAAAATAAAACAAATCATTTTTCTGCTGCTAAACGAACTGAATCACTTACCATCTGGTTTGGGTGGAAAAGAAGACTCAGTCCAATTTAGTTGCAAAGAAAATCCTGTCTAAAAAAAAGTAATCGCATGCTAGATCCTGGTAAGTTCAATTTCCAATCCTTTTTAATATGTAGACATAAGAGTTCTGTTTTCCATAAGGAAAAAACATCCAACCAACCAAACAACACCAGTAAGAAGTATGTGTGGCTTGTTAGGCCCTGATCCTACAAGGTCTAAATACCAAGCTAAATGGAACAGTGGAAGCCATGTGTGAGGAAAAAGCTGGGTCTCTCTATCAGTTTCTGCTGTAATGTATCCTAATTTTCTAAGAAAAATCTGCCTCATTTTTGGTACCATGCTGTGAAATGCAAAAGTAAAATCCAAATACCAAGTATCTGAACTGATTTCCCCTTATAGGTTGGCAACACCTGGCTTTTTCCTCAATCATCTGAAGATATACCTATGCACACTGTAGCATAGTGCAGAAGAGGTATGTTACTGACAAGCATATCATGATAACTGAGAAAGAGCATGTGGTCATGTAAATACCCTCAGTACTACAACACAACCAGCAAAGGTCATGTTCATAGCTCTGGCAAGCATTTGTCATTTCCACACTTCTGGCTTTTCACTTTGTCTACAGAAAACATACCATTAACATTACTTCATTTTTAAAGGAACTAAAAATGTTTGATCACCATTTCAATACACACCTCAAAGCCTAGCCTATATACAGCACTGATTTTCCAAAAGCCTTTATATGTTCTTCATTCCAAAACTATGTGTCAGGGAACCAAACTGCCCTGTTCCCTCTTAGCTTCATTCCCTGTGTGTTCATATACCAAATCCCCTCTGCTTCTCTGGAGAGAACAACCCCGACCTCTTTCACTGACATTTCATTTCACACTGATACCTCTTCTTTCCTTTTCCTCAGCATTTTCCTCTACTAATTGCCAACATTTTCTAATTGATGTTCTTGCATTTTAATACTTTTCCCTTGGAAGCAGTGAAATCCTGCTTGATACAACTCATAGAGATCAATACTGCTGTGTGGGTAACAGTCCTGTAGGGCCTGGCCTTTTTCTTCTGTGTCCACCTCCCTCATTCAAACTCTCACATAAAACTTAATTCCTTCCTCCCAGAGGCCTCAAGTTTAATACTGACCTTTTATGTGTGGGACAAAGAAGGATTTTACTAGATTTACCAACTAACCTATATCACTACAAACACCTGAAATCACTGAAAGAAGTTTGTGTCTCACTAAGTATCTTCACCACCAAATTTTACCATTCCCCTCTTTTTCTGCTGAACACTAGATCTTTCAATGAAAAAACATATGTTATTTTAAATGGAAAAACTGTTCCCTGGCTATTTCTTAAAAATTACATTCTTTCCTTTCTAAATGTAGCACTATTGATTAATCTGTATAAATCTCTACTAGGAAAAATCTGATCCCAAAGGGTTAGGGAATTGAAAAAGTCCCCTCTCTTGCCAGAGATTTTTACAATAATGTGTTACAGCCCTCATGTATAACCACAGGCAATCAAGTTTCTATGGCTGCAGGCGTTGCTGCTTATCACCTGTATGACAACCACACCCATTCTGATTCTGAAAAAGAAAGGCTTAGCTTAAAGATAGTTTGCTCTACAGCTTTTTTGGCAGCCAGGGCAGGCTATGTGTGTGCACCAAGCAGGTTGCAACTGCATGGCAGTAACTCGTTAGGCCACTGAAACAGGATTACTTCAGACCTTGCTGCTAATAAGGTTGCCTAAAAGTGGGTATGTGTGTGATCACTACAAAGCACAGAAGAAGCAGTGGTAGACCCACACCTCACACCCTCAAAAGACCTGAGAGTTAATAAACTATCCAATTCCAACTCTCAGCCTCCAAGAGAGCAGAATCACACCCTACCCTCAAATGCTCATACACTGCACCTATCTCACAGCAGCCCTAAGTAAACATGGCACCGAAGTCAGTGATAATGGGAAAACAGACACACAGTCAGCAGCCTTCCTCGTCCCTGCCCAGAAAGGAGGACTCTGCAGAGCCTTTGTATGCTGAGTGGGTCTTTCCCCTGGGTCACATCTACAAAACCTGCTCTTGGTGTTTGAAAGCCATCTGCTATAGGGAAGGCTGAAGGCCAAGGGAGCTGCTTCCAAACAGAGGTGACCTTGCAAGCTTTCTCCCACCCTCCGTACTCCCAGTTAAGTGACCTAACAGGACCCTTGGGGTTCTCTGAAAAAGTAACAGAGAAAAAAAACCCACGTAGAGTTTGGCACTGATGTAACTGTAAGAGGCTGGAGGGGTTGATGGGTCTGGCAGTCAGAGATAGAATCAGGAGGAGACACAAATTAGTGGTTTCTAAAATGGTGGAGAGGGCTCCCTGTCTCCAACAGCATGACAGGCTGTGGGTGCTCCACTTCATTGCCCGCCAGAACCTGCCAGGAGGGAGACAACCTCCTCATGCTAATAAAGCATCACAGCCCAGTCTGCCTTTCATTCTGTACCAACTATCCCGGGAACACAGATTTCAACTTCCCCAACAGGTAGTATCAGCATTTAGAGTAACAGTAACTTGTATCAATAGAATGATTAATTGTTCTTACGCATTTTGCTGCTTTTGAAAGCCCTTACGTAGAATGAATATCAAACAATTCTAATACAACCAGGAATAAAGATTTGCATGGAAGAAATCATGAGTAAACATACCACATCTTTAACTGGGTCTTTTCTGCTGTCTGAAAGTGATGGTCCAAATTACAGTGTTCTGTACATTATAAAATTACCCAATAAATTCCCATGTTCTTCTGATTACATTCTTCATAATATAGTATCCATATGAATTCCTGTTGATATGTTATTTTGAAGGTTATGTCAGTAATAAGAGTGATAATACAGCTTTTTGTGGACTCAGATTTACACTTGCAAATTGAGCTGTGGGTTTCTTTCATTTCAGTAATTATCAAAGTCTTTTATTACCATCCTGCCTGTACCTGAGCACTCAGGGTTGTGGACAGCTCAGCAATATTCCTGAATATATTTTTAAGTTTTAAGCACAAAGGTCATAATTTTCCCAGATTATATAATCAGGTTAACTTTAGAAAACTTTAAAGAAAACTGAAAAACTTAGAAAAGTCAAGTAATAACTCTTCCCACAATCACCATCAGCTCTGGCCAGAGAAGCCCCCCTGCAAACTACATGCCAAGAAGAGAGCAAGGGAAGGGAGAGCAGTTTCTAACCACAGTGGTAAACATCTTCTTCATACCCAGCATCAGTCTTAGACAGTCAGAGAGTTCAGAGGGGATAAGGCCATGACTATCCACAGTACCCACCACCACAATCTGACCTGGGTGGTGTCAGAGATCAGCACAGCTCTGATCTGCATCAGCAGGAAGCACGAAATCCATGGAGCTAAACTCCGAAACTCAGAACACAGCTCATTATCTCAGCAAATTCACATGCAGGGAGTTGCATGCTGCACTGAGTCCTTCTCTGAGTCACTTCAGCTCCTGTTCTAGGCTGTTCAGTAGCAAACTGTCAATAAAACTCATTAATGATGTGCTTTATATAGAAATAGTACATGTAACTGAGAGGCTACAACAAACGAAGAGTGCAGTGAGGGGTGAATTACGTGGTTAATGGAACACAGAATATATGTCAGTAAAGTGCTAAAGGTGGGTGGGAGTTTTAATGTTAAATAGATCTGCTTGAAGTTTGGTATGTATATGGACCTAATTGCCCTTTTGACTTCAGTACAGTTATACCTAGCAGTCCTCCAAGTTTCTACTGATATATGAATTCTCTGATAATTGATAACCAATTTTTTTTTTTTTTTTACATAAACCATTACTGGAGAACCAGAAAGTATTACAGAGAGGTTGTTTATCTTCTCTCTTTTTGGTCTTGTTCTTATCTGAATCATGTTTGGGCAGCATTCATATCTATCTCCTTGATTGGGAGCAGCTTAAAAAAAGAATAAAAATACACACCCTTGCAGAACCAGAACAGTTAGGAAAAGATGTTCTTTGACACAGTTGGGTTTTTGCTCCTGTGTAAACACACATTTGCAGCTGCTGGCAACAGTGTAACATAGGATGGTTTCTGTACTGCCAGACCGAGTTCTACACCTTGTGAAATACTCCAGGATGGTGACACAACATCACAGCTAACAACTGACCTTCTGAACAGGTGGCTGCAGTTTTTGTCCATTCAAGAGTGTTGTTCTAACTGATGGATACAGGTAGCTCTAACTTGTCAAATCAAACTAACAGGATCTGGGAAGCAACCCCTAGAAGAAGGTGAAAATGCACAAGTGACATTTCACAAACCTGGGGGAAATTGCAATACATAGCAGCAACAAAGAAGCCTGAAGCTGAAAAACTGTCAGTCCCACCAGAGACCTCAGATGGAAAGGAGGGGAGCCTAGAACTGTGGCAGGGCTGGACAGAAGATAATAGGTGAAAACACTTCTCAGAACTTTCTCTTTCTGCATGTGTGGAAAAAAAAAAATCAAACAGAAGACCAAACCCATAACCCGAGCCTGACCTCACTCACACTGATTGTATCACAAAACCATTGGGCTGAACTTTGGTCATTGCATCACCAAGGCAAAGCGGTCTCAAAGCCCAGCCAAGTAACTACACTGATGATTTTTCTTCATATGCACTCAAGATGGTAAAGGCTAACTAAAAATATAGCCTTTCAGAAGAAAAAATGTGTCAAATTACCTGTCAGTTGGCTGGACATCTTTTTTATTCTTTTGAGGTTGTTTTTTTTTAAATTAATATTGCTGCAATGAAAAACGTGGGTGTGATATAGCACATGACGTGGAATGTCAAGTTCTAAGGACATATTTCTGTCAGTATCTGTTAGAAATTGAACTCAAGAGAGTGGCTAAAAACATTGAGGATCATAAGGTGATTATGTAAAATTTAAATCTTACTACCAACGTAACATGGCACTGGGAATGCTCACATAAAGATGTTCCTAAAATCTAAATAAACACCCTTGCACACAGGACATGTGACTCATGGTTTACAGCGAGATAAGCACTTAGGGGTCAAGTAACTCACTGCATTATCACCCAGCAAGTCAGGATCTGGATGAGATGAAAACTCAGGATCCTGGTTTACCAAGCTGATCTTTCTTACAACTGCATGTTTCTTCATGTGCACCATGTCCTACCAATACCAAGCCTTTCTGTTTCCACAAAACAGCTTATTTTTGTGTTGCACAGAAAAAGAACCAGTGTCTTCAAAAGTAAGCATTCTAGCAATCACAGGATGTAATTGCTGAGGCAGTGCACAAATGGATAGCTTAAACCAACAGAGAGATAATTTACTGTTATCACTGATAACTGCCAAAAATTTCCAGTCTGCAGATGCATAATTTAACTGACCATCTCTGCAGAAAGGGACTGAATAGAAGGGCACACTGAACATGGCAGCTTCCAAATCCCTTGGTTTCTGACAAAATGCCAGTTGTCAATCAATGCAGCAGTGAGAAAGGCTCATGGGCCACAAAAACTACCTCTCAACTCCAAACATCTCCCTTCTCATCCTTACCATCCTGCCTGGCAGACCTGCTCTTGCCAGGCATAGAAATGCTCACCCACTCCTCATTCTGTGCTCCAAATACTGGAGAGAAAAATTACTTAAAACATTAACAAGAAACAGCTGAACATAGCAATATTTTGTAGATTCAGATGGAACTCAAAAGCAGCAATTTGAATGATCATCCTCTTCTTTGAAGAAGAGACAATAATGGCATGACTGAAACCTACATTTGTGCACCAAACATGTTTATGGAAGGACTAAAATAGGTTTGCAGAAATTCAAGTCACCAAACTTTGTTTACAGTATCAGTATTTCATCCCCTGCAGAGCCATCACATGCCTGCAACATCTACCTCTGAATCATGTACAATATTTCTGGCTCACATGCAATATGTAAGAATACTGAGGCTATATATATATATACGTATCTTACTTAAGCTTAATGCATATCTTAAGACTCCAGTTTGCCTTTAATCAAGAAAATGCATTGGTTTTCCTTGTTTTTGAATAATTTTTTTTAACTTGGTTGGACTGCTGCCACTGCAGTCTCATTTGACTGTGTATTATTATCACTCAGTGGTTTTCTCAGAATTCTAACCTGGGCCTCGACCTACCATGGTACTTCTGTGGTGAACATCTGCTTAAATAACTGAACTCAAGGTGGTATGAGCCTGTATATTCTTGTGATCAGAACCTAACTTGTTTAACAGATCCCAGCACTAACAGGTTAATTTCTGAATTCAAAATTTCAGTATTTTCTAGGCATAATCTGCTACGTGCAGTCATGCATGTTGGAAAGAGGGTAATAGGATCATTGCCACACGTACATAAATGACATTATGCATGTAATGCCCTGGCAGAATAAATGTTGTATACCCTTTCTGTACATCAGCCTGAAACAACCATGCGCAGGCTCCACCAGGCTGGAACTGAGCCAAAAGATTATCTCCATCCTCTCTGTCACACGTGGATTCTCCAAGGATCAGCGTCTGGAACTCCATGTGCTCATCCGATGTTAATCTGTGGTTAAAGATAATGAATTCAGATACAATCACACTCAAGAGTGACATCAAGGACAGCACGTGCCGTACAGAAAGACTTCAATCCACGATTCCGACGGGAGAGCAGCAGCCAAAAAATTAGTTGGAATCTGATAAATTTGCCAGTGGCTTAGATGTAACGAGCAATAGGTGACCAAAAAGACACTGTTTACGTACCCCGTTTTACGTCCGTGACACCGTCCATGCTCTACCGTGCTCAGTTTTACACGGCCACGCACAAAGCTCTTCCCCTGCGCCTTCTCCTCACCCTCCCGCAGCTACCCGGCACGAAACACAAGCGCAGGGAGCTCCCTTTATCACCGCAGCCTCCCAGTCACCAGCAAGGCCGGTGTTTGCGAGACCGCCTGCCCGCCGGGAGAGGAGCCCTCCCGCTGCCCGGAGCCCGGGGCCCGCAGGCAGGGTGGGCGCTGCCCGGGGCGCGGCCCTCTCCGCACCTCCCACCGCACCTCAAGCCCCGCAGCGCTAAAATGGCGGCCGCGGGCGGTCCAGCCCCACACCCACGGGAACCCTCCGGACCCGCCGCTCCTCGCACACCAAACCCGCGGGACGCAGCCCCCGCCGGCCACTCACCTCCGCCGGCCCCGATGGGAGCCGTAGTCCTCCTCCCTCTTCCTTCCTTCTTCCTTCCTCCTCTCTCTTCCGTCCTCCCTCCTTCACCGCCGCCCCCAGCCCTGTGCCGCCCGCCCGCCAGCACCAACCCCGGCATCTCCGCGCTCTCGCGGGGGCCCGAGGAGCGGGATGAGGGTACGGTGCGACTGCGGGGCACGGGGCAACTGCGGCGGGTGCGGGCAGGACTACGAGCCCCGTGGTGCACGGCGGGGCGGACGCGCCTGCGCGGCGGGGCGGGAGCAGGAGGCGGAAGCGGCGAGGGTCCCGCCTGCCGCGGCCGGGCCGGGCCGGGTGCCGCCATGCCCCGGGACAACATGGCCTCCCTGATCCAGCGGGTGGCGCGGCAGGCGCGGATCACATTCCGCAGCCCGGCGGGCCCGGCCTTCGGGGAGAACCTGCACCGGCTGCAGCAGCTGTTGGACGAGGTGCGCGCCGAGGACTTGCACTTGGCGCCGCGGGGGCCGTCGGCGGTGGCGGCGGGCGGGGGGTTGCCGTGGGCCGGCGTGGTGCCGCCCGTCAGCTATATGCACATCTGCGAGACGGAGAGCTTCAGCATGGGCGTGTTCCTGCTGCGGAGCGGCGCCTGCATCCCGCTGCACGACCACCCGGGCATGAACGGCATGCTGAAGGTGCTCTACGGCACGCTGCGTATCGCCTGCCTGGACACGCTGCCCCCCACCACCGCCGCCCCGCCGCCCGCCGCCGCCGGCGGGCCCTGCCACCGCGCCCTGTACCGCTCCCGCCAGCACTACACGCCGGCCTCCCCGCCCTGCCTCCTCTCGCCGCACACCGACAACCTCCACCAGATCGACGCCGTGGACGGGCCCGCCGCCTTCCTCGACATCCTGGCGCCGCCCTACGACCCCCAGCACGGCCGGGACTGCCACTACTACCGCCTGCTGGAGGGGCCGCCGGCTGGCGCCGAGCCGCCCGGGCTGCCGCGGGAGGTCTGGTTGATGGAGACCCCGCAGGCCGCCGACTTCTGGTGCGGGGGTGAACCCTATCCCGGGCCCCGCGTCTGCCTCTGAGGCGGCCCGGGCCCAGCGGCGGCCCGTGGGACCGATGGGACGGTTGGCGGGAGCCTTCCGCCAGCCCGGCCGCCTTCTCCCGCTCCAAGCCCCGGCGGGCAGTGCCGACTGGACCACGGCTCCGCCTTGCCCGTTGTCCCGTGTCCGGGCGGCGGGACGGGGGGTGCTGGCTGGGACTCCCCGGGAACGCTGCGATGCCTAGCCGGTCTCTTTCACAGGCCTGCCCGGCTGTGTGTCGGGGGCAGTAAAGCGCTTCTGTGCTTATCTCCTGTGGGCTGACGTGGAGGAGTAGCACGGTTAAACTTTTACTCAACTGAATGGCTGGGGGAAAATAATGCAGCATCCTGTGTAAATAGTGTGTCTGCTGTGTGTCAGCCGAGGGGGATCGGGCTCCATCAGGGAGAGCGAATGCAATAAGAATTGTCACGGGACACCCAGCCTTTTTCCACCACCAGAGCCAGCTGGCACTGGTTGGGCAAATGGAGCGTGCCCACCCAGCCTGGGTAGGGAGCTGCTCTGTCTGCAGCTTTTTGGGACTTCATCTCCAGAGCAAGTCTCAGCAAGAACCTGCTAGCAAAAACCCAAACCCAGAATAACACCTGAGGCAGGATGTGCTTGTCCAGTAAATGCCAGCGATCCCCAGGGCTGTTAAAGGAATCCCTGCTCCGAAGGGACACTATCAGGTTTAGAATTACTTAATGGTTCCTTAAATTGTTGAATGTAAGATCTTGATATTGCAACTCAGATCTACAGAGTCTATGCATCTTTCCTTCAAGTAGGAGAAGGAGACTGATCAGCTGCTAACTAACCGCACTGGGAACCTCTTGTGCAGCAGTGGCAGATGGTAGCAGAAACTGAGCATCTTAAAAGGAAAAACCAACTATCCACTGTTGTGTTGTGGAAACTACTCTAGAAACACGATGTATTTGCAAACCCTATATACAGCAGCACACATAACCTATGTACAGATAAGGTTTGACCTGATGTCTTTTCTTTCAAGCGTGGTCTGTGTTTTCATGCAGACAAGTAAACGCTTTGGGCTTCTGAAGCCTTGTGGTTTCCCTCTTTGTACTATTTATAAAGACTACTTTTTCATAACACTTTTAAAAACACGTAGCATAAAAGAGACACCACGAATTTCGCCTTGCTATGATGAAAGCACTCTGGAGATGCAGTTTGTCTACAGCAGGGGATGCAGTCTTTCTAAGAAGGGAGAAACTTTCTGTAGTTGAAATACTCTGAACTGCAAGGATTGGTCTTGTGCCTGTTTGTCCTAATGCACACTTTGTACCACAAACCCAGGCTGGGGTGGCTTGGCCCTCTTGGTCAAGATGTGGAAATTTGAATAAGAAAACACGACTTACCAACCTTTGAAGTGATGTACCAAGCCACTCCAGAAATCATTCCACAACTGGCTTTAATTTTTTGTTATGTATTTATAAAAGCAGACTTGTTTTTCCTGTACCATGGCTTGTATGTGTAAAGTTTTAAATTTTTAAATGATCCTGACACAGCATTGGGTTTTTTGTTGGTTTGTTTTTTTGTTTGTTTGTTTGTTTGTTTTTTGGTTTTTTTTTTGGCCTGTGAAAGAATGAATGTAAAACATAGTCAGTGTTATGCATGCACAAAAGATTAATTCTTTTGCAAGGAAAAAATAGTGGATATTATTTCAAGCGATCTCCATTTATTCTCGCAGCACTTTAAAGTGTCTGATATTTCTGTAGCTGGCTTACCTGTTTTTCCTGGAATTCCCCTGCAGCTTAGCATTAGTTAATGTGCAACAATTCTCTGTCGAACCTAGTCATTATAACACAATGCTTCCCTATGTTACAGGCTGTTTCCAGCTCTCTCCGATGCTAATGAAGACCATCATGTTTTTTCAGAAGTCCACAAAGATAGCGTGGTGCATGCAAGCAGCTGTACTGGAAAAACAAACTGTAACAGAGAGCATTTTTTAATCTCATCTGTTCTGTCCTCCCCTTAGGTCTTTCTGTTTGGTTATGGATTATTTTTCTCCACATGTGAAACCTAGTCAGGATGTTTAATGGGATAGGGCTTTAATGCATCTTTTCATAGAGGACAGCATGCCTCCTTACACTGCAGAGTGTTGTTAACAGTTGTGGCAAAACCTTTCTAATAAACATAGCATCAGAACATTAAAGCTGGGAAAAGTAGCAAAGAAAACCTGAGATGCATTGAAGAAAAGCCTCTTTGTGTAATTTCTTGCTTACTCAGTAACAAACTTCATATGTTCTAGATACCTGTAAGCAGAAGGTTTAAGTCTGTAATGCTGTTCCTTCTCTCTGCAGTCTGGTTATTGTGTTTTCACAACAGCAAAATTACTGTTATTGCTGAATTACAGAATAAATACAAGGTATCTCACCACTGACTAGTCATTACTTTCCTTCACAAGTACAACTGTCTTGAACCAAGTATGGTACAGAGCACAAGTGGTTTTTTGATTAAGTCCATATGGTGCTACTGGTGATGCTTAAGACTGGGTTCTGAGCCCAAACCTTCCACCAGTGCCCCATAGACAAATCCAGGCACATGTGGTAGTACCACTCTTGAAGCTGGCTCTTACTGTAAGTCAAAGGCACGGGTGTAAAACTGCTCACTGTTACATGATGGAAGGTTTCCTTGCAGCTATGTGCTAGGCATCGGCAGTTTTCATAATACAATTTGTTTTCCATTTCTGTGTTACCTTGTTTTGCTTTAATCTGGGGTTTTACTCTTGTAGCATGGATGCAGAGAGTAATTTGGAGAGTGCAAGCAGCACCTCGGATTGTGTGCTTGGGCAGCTGAGATGCCAGCTTTGCTCCCTACACTGGCTGCATCAAAGCTGCAGTTTTCTGAGGCCGTGGCAGTACCTCCAGGAACCCAGCAAGCTGAGAGCAGGGGATCCCATCCACCTTCCTGTACCACAGCCCACTGACGCTGCCCAAGGAGGCCGTGGTTCCCATGGGGTTCCATCTCTGATACCTCTCTGCCAGCAGGCCCTGAGGCTCTTTTTGGGGTCAGGGGCACACAAGTGGCAATGCTGCAGCCCACCGACAGACACTGCAGGGGAGGCAAAGGCTTACTTGTGCTGCTAAGGTGGACCTGGCCTCTCCCCTTGGCTTCTCCCTCCCATGCAGACTGGTCCATACCTGGCTTTGGAAGCCTACTTCATGTCTGATTCAAACCCGGGAACTTTGCTTCAGCTATCGATGACTGCCCTTCCCAAGCAAAGAGCGAGAGCAGCAGCTTCAAAAGCCAGTGCCAGTTCCAGAAGAACAAGGAGCAGGACGCTTCAGGCAGAGAAGGCAGGTGCTAGCGAGACAGCACAGCGAAATGCAGCAGCGGGGCAAACAGAGGCTGGGAGCGACGGGGCAAGGGCTTTGCTCTCCGCTGTGCTGGGCTGTGGTGCTGGCGGTGCGGGCTGTAGCGTACCAGGGATATCTGTGACAGCGGGGTGAGCCCACGGGGCTGGTACGGCCCGGCAATGACGGCAGCACCCGATGGTGGGCCAAGCCAGCATAACGTCTTAAAAAACAATAACAAGAATACAAGAAATGGGGAAAAAAAAAGAAAAAAAAAAAAAAAAAAAAGAAAAAAAAAAAAAAAAAAAAAAAAAAAAAGAGAGCAAAAAAAATTAAAATTAAAAAAAAAAAACGCAGTGCGATGTTGCGGCCGGATGGGTTCAGCAGAAAAAGCCCGGCTGCACGGTGGGGGTGAGGGCTGCCGCCGCCCCCGGCCCCGCGGAGCTCCCGAGAGGGGGCCGGTGCCTCCCACCCAGCCCCGCGCCTCCTACAACTGCTTTCCTCGGCCGTCGGGGCGGCGGTACCTGCTGTTCCGGAGGTGCCCACTCGTAGAGGTTGCCTGCGGCGGATCGTAACCGCGGAACAAAACAGAAAGTGAGTCAAAAAAACCCACCCTGCTCCCCGGTTAATATTAAGCCTGTCTCTCGACTCCGAGGGAAATCCCCGCCCGAGAGCTAGTGTTTGTTACGCTGGGACCGGGACCGCTGGTTTTCCGCGCCGAGGCGGTGCGCTGCGCACAGCGGAGACCGGGCCAGGCAGCCTCGAAGCCCCCCGCAGCCGGCGGCCGGCGCGGTCCGGGAACGGGAGGGAGGCACTCCCTCCCCCAGGCCGGGCCAGGCAACCTACGGAAATAAAGGTGTCAATTTAACATAATTAAGAGATTTATTTGTCGTCTTTTATAAACCTTGTAAGCACCGACCCTATTGTCGAAAAGTTTATTTACAGTGGCCAGAAAGAAACGCGCTCTCCTTCCAGCTCCCGTTAGTGGTTGTGCATTATTCGTGTTACCTGCTGCACGCCGGCTCCCGGCGGACAACGGGCAACGGTTCTAGCCAGAGTATTTACATCCCGTCCCAAGTTCTACTACAAACGTAACACTTTTAAGTCACGAAAATAAAAACCAAAAACCAAACAAACAAAAAACCCAACAAAAACAAGAAATCAACCAACCAAACAAAAACCAAAAGAAAACCAAAACCCCAAACCAGTGAGTACAAAAATATAGTCTCTAAGAAAAAAAAATCCCAATATTAATAGGCAGATATGTACAGCCATTCTAAAACCAGGGAGGGAAAACTTTCGGGTCTCGGTGTCGCCGCTGTCGTCGGAGCGGATCGGTAAGGCACCCCCCACATGCAGACAGGGGACCGGGCTCTACACCACACAAGGCACCAAGGACACCTCACCACGACGGTACTGCATGCATCCATCCAACCAACCATCCATCCTCCTGCCGCAGCCCCTATGTACACCCGCCGGCCCGGCCCAGCCTGCCCCGGCCCTGGGGGCCCCGCAGGTGCTCATTGCTTTCCGCCGGGCTCCGCGTCCCGCCGCGCTAGGCGGCCCCGCGGCTCCGCTCTGGCTCCTGCGCGCCTTCAGGGCGTCCGCGTCCGCGCTGCGCAGGGGGCCAGGGCAGCGGCGCCGCTCCCGCCGCCGGGCTGAGGGCACCCGCCGGCGGCGGCGGCAGCAGCAGCTCCTTTCCGCTCCTTCTGGCGCAGGTGGATCTTGGTGTGCCGCTTCCTCTCGTCGGAGCGGGCGAACTTCCTGCCGCAGAAGTCGCAGGCGAAGGGCTTCTCGCCGGTGTGCGTGCGGATGTGGGTGGTGAGGTGGTCGCTGCGGCTGAAGTTCCGCATGCAGATGCGGCACTGGAAGGGCTTGTGGCCCGTGTGGATGCGAATGTGCCGGGTGAGCTCGTCGGAGCGGGAGAAGCGGCGGTCGCAGCCCTCAGCGGGGCAAGGGTAGGGCCTCTCGTGGACTGGCGTCTTGCTGGGCCGGTTGGGGTATTTGCGGGGCCGCAGGATGGGCCGCAGCGGCAGGTGGTGCGGGCTGTAGGCGCCGGCGGGCAGCCGGGCTCCCGCGCCCTCGCCCCCGCCACCCCCGCCGCCGCCGGGAGCGGTGCCGGGGGCGGTGCCCGCCGGGGGTGCCCCCATGGTGAAGTTGCGGATGGTGGAGAGCGGCGTGAGGGGCGGCGGGACGCGAAGCGAGTCGAGGGGGCAGGGGAAGGGCTTGCGGTCGGGGCCGGTGTGCAGCTCCCGCTGGCACTGGGGCGGCGGGAAGAAGCCGCCGTATTCGGGGATCATGGTGAAGAGCCCGCCGTCGGCCGCCGCCGCCTTCGGGGAGGGGTAGGAGGGCGGCGGGGGGAACGGCAGCGCCCCGCCGCTGGCGGCGGGCAGGAAAGCTGAGGAGGGGTCCTGTGGGTACAGGTCGCCGCAGCCCGAGTAGGGCGGCGGCGGCGGCGAGTAGAGGTGCTCCAGGTCGGCCGGCTGGCCTTGTGCCATAGTGCAGCCGAGGGCCCCGGCCAGCGGGTTGGGGGAGGCGGCGGAGGCGGCGGTGACCGAGGAGGAGGCGGAGGAGGCGGCGGAGGGGGCGGCGGAGGCGGCGGAGGAGGGCGTGCTGACCCCCTGCAGGATCCCCGCGCTCACGATGTTGATGATGCCCTCGGGGTAGCAGCCGGCGCCGGGGTACTGCGGGTCGATGGAGAATTTGCCCATGTAGGTGAAGGTCTGGTTGCGGGAGGTCGGGGCGCTGGGCGCGAAGCCGCCGCCGTAGGGAAGGTCTAGCGCCCGCTTGTCGCCCATCTCCACGTTGATCATGCCGTCTGGGGGGGCAAGGAGCCGGTCAGCTCTCCGCACTGCGCCCACCGGGCGGCCCGGCACCGCTCCCGGTCCCGGACGCCGCCCGGCCCAGCCCGGCACGGAGCTCCGGTGCGCACATGTTGCGCTCCGAGCCGGCCCCAACTTTGCCCCCAAGCCGAGCGCGGAGGCAGGGCTGCCGTGAGGGCTGCGGGAGATCCCGGCGGGCGGCGAGAGGGCCCCGGAGGGGCCGCGGCCCCCGTCGCTATCCGCTTCCCGCTCGCCCTGCCATCCGCCGCCCCGGGTCTCCGCCGCCCTCCGCAGGCGGCCCGGCCCGCCCCTGCGCGGCCGCGCGGGCTCCGCTTACCTCCTGCCACTCCGCTCATCTGGTCAAACGGCCCTGCCAGGTCGGCATTGGGGAAGATCGCGACCGAAGTTGGCAGCGCGGCGGAGATGTCATCCGCAGGGTAAATGCCCTCGGGGAGCTGGTGCACGAACCCTCCGAGGGTCACCGGGATCTTGTCCACCGCCTTGGCGGTCATCATGGGGGCAGCGGGGCGGCCGGGGGGAGCGGCGCTCCCGGCCGGCGGTGGGCGCTCGGGGCGGGGAGGTGGGGGCAGCGAGGAGGGAGGGGGCGATTTCCCCGGCCTCCCACTACCGGCGCGGGGGGACGGCGGGGAGCGGGCGCGGGGCGCGAGGAGGCATGTGCTGAGGGGGCGGGCGGCCGCCCCGTCGCGGCGGTGCCGGTGCCCCGGGAGAGCCGCGCTCCCGCCGCAGCTCGCGCTGGAGGACACGTCTGGCGGGAAGTATTTATGGGGGCCCCCTGAATGCCCGGGACGTCACTGCCCATATAAGGACTGAGGAACGGGGCCCGGCAGTCACGTGGGTGCCCGCGTGCGGGACCCACCGCCCCGCGCCCGCCCTCATCCCCCCTTCCCTGAGCCCCCCCCCCCTTCCCCCGTTCCGCACCCCGCGGGGGCGGCCCCGACCCGCCCCGGCCCCGCGCAGCCCCAGCCGCGCCCCGCCACCGCCCAGGGGGGTATTCCGGTGGCGGAGCCCTTGTCCTAAAAAGGCGAGGATCCGGCCCCGCCCCGCTTGCCCTTTTTAGGCCTGGTTCCGGAAATTTTAAAAAGCTCGGAAAAACAGAGGAGGTCCCGGGGCCGCCCCTCCGGACCTCGCTCACTTTCTCAGCATCCCGTAACCGCAAAAAAAAAAAAAAAAAAAACAACAGTCCAGCCACAGAAGCGGAATCCGGCTGCTCCTTTCTTAAATAAAAAAATTGTCTTTTTTTTTTTTTTTTTTCCCTGAGTTACGGATGGAAAGAGACGCCGAGAAGACCGAGCGCGTCGCTGCTTTTTTTGGAAAATGTCTGATCTATATATACCGTCGCTAAAGCTGGAACCGCCTGCTCCGCCGTCGGTGGGTTGTTATTGTACCGGCGGGCGCAGTCGGTGATGGGACAGAGAGGGCGGCGGGGGGACACCCGTCCCGCCCCCCAACCCCCACCCCACTCCGGCCCGGCCTTGCCGCTCCCCCCCTGCTCGAAGAACCGACCTCTTGCTTCCACTGCCGTGTCCCACTTCTCGAGGCCCCATCCTCAGTACCACTTCCACTCCCTTTTTTGCCTTTCTTTACCTACAGTCTCCTCAATAACGAGGGTATGAAACCAAAGAGCACTTAAATTCTAGCAGGTTTTTTTTTTTTTTCTTTTTTTTTCTTTTTTTTTTTTTTTTTTTTTTTCTTTTTTCCAAAGTACTAAAAATATCCTCCCTTGTGCCTCCCTTCCCAGGAGAAGCCAATCTTTCATATGCTGTTCCCAAGCTCAGAGCTTGCAGCCCCTACCTCTTCTTGCTGATGGGGGTGTCAGATGTAATTATTTTTGAAAGCTGTATCCCATGCTGTGTTCATGTCACTAATCTCATTACATAGGAATATTTCATCTCATGGCAGTTTATTCCTGCATTTAGGCAAGCAACTCTCACATGTGGTCTGTAGCGTGCAAGGACCTTGCAGAGAAAAAAACCCATTGACAACTGAAGCAGCAGCAAGACAGGGCAATATAAAGGAGATGCTACAGAAGCATACTCACATTCCAAAGCAACAAGCCAGAGAATACATAGAAAGGCTAAATCCTTCTCACTTCCATTTTCACCTGCAGATATCATTACTTACAGGTTTCAGGACACATGTTCCTATGGCACGTGCACTTATTACCTCCTCGAGTCCCAAACACTGTCATATGCCTCTGTCTCCCAGGCCCCTCTTCTGCATACAACACTTCACACCTCACCTGTTTAAGGCTCTCTCATTTCCTCTGTTTTTGTTTCACTGCCCTTGGTGCTGTTCCGGGTTCACCAGTTGTCCAGTCACTGCAGAGCCCATGCTGGACAGGAGTGTGCCTGAAGAAGTAAAAAGGGGCATTTATCATACTTGCTAAGGAATAGTAGGCATAAACCTATTTTCCTTTATGAGTGTTCAGGGAAGTGTTCACAGAAAGTAGTAAATATATAATATTTAGTAGTTTTTAATGCTGATTTTGTTACCGGTCCTTTCTAGCTCTTAATGTGTAACCAGTACAGGTTGACAGGTGAGATTTAGTTGAAAGAAAGCTCATGTTCAGTTTCAGTAGGATTCTAGATATTTTTGTTTTAAAACCCCATCTCAATTTTAAAGTTAAATTGTGACAGAGAGAGAGAGACAGGTACTGGGAAATTTGACTGAGAAGTAGGAGCAATTGTATTGTATCTTTCCATTACAGCTAAGCTATAATTGGTCTAATCACTACTATGAAAGAACAAAATATTGTAATCTGTTGTGCAGTGGGACAAGTTACTTCACATGAATTTGAGAAACAGGTAGCTCTAAGTGCGCTACCTCCTTACTGCAAAATGTCACAGACATATCAGACACAGGTTTTAGGCAGGCTTTACAATGTCTTCCTCTGTTATTTGAAGATACCCAGTGCCTGCTGATGACACTAAATCATGCTGCACACAGGAGAAGGAAGAATCAAGGTTTCACATCCCACCCATGTCTCAGTTCTACCTTTGAACTCACTTGGTGAGCTTAATGTTCTTCCACTATGGAGAAGGACTCAGTGAAAGACTTACACAAACAAAAACTAACATACCTCCTCGCTAACTTCACCAAAGGACTACTACTATTAGTTGACTTTGTTGGTTAATGTTGAAAGGCTTTTCAAGAGTGGGGTAAACTGGGGGGGTCTGATTTCTGGCATTTACACAGACACAGACAGTAAAGTCACTCAACTTCTCTCAATGAGAGCCTTGTGTGAGTGGCAACAAAATCCAGTGCAGGGCAACATGGAAACATAGTTAATGCTTGGTCTTCATGAAGATGTTGACAGATGATACTCAAATGTTTCTGGTTCCTTTCCAGATGTTCTTGCTGTAGTGCTTCATATGTGCTTTGCGCCTTTGATCCCTGTATGGCTGATTATCCCAGACTCCGAGGATAGATTGTCCAACTCAGACTGACGTCAATGAGCCTTACACGCAAAAAATCCTGCTGATTCCTGTGGTTCCTATAAACCACGTGGTTTCATATGATGGACAGATTGCTCGTGTGAATTGCTGAAGCCCCACTGACACCAAGCAGAGCTGCACCTCATACACACATGATCTGTCTGGCTGGCTATAACACTGATAGAGGGGGGTTCAGAGCTGAAGGGTGGAACATCTCTTGGGTATTCCAAATTTCTTGAAACTGACTCCCTATGGACTTATTATATTCACTCTAATCAAGGTGCTAGCTGATGGTGCACTGGGTATATTTTTCTGCAGTCAATTTTGTACAAGTACTTGAGATAGGAGTTTTAGAAATAAAATTGTCCTTTCCTCCATTACCTGAGCTTGAGAGTGTCTGAGTACAAAAAGGCAGCTCATCATCTGTGGAGCTGGCAGCACAGTTTAACTAGCTTAACATTACACATTTGAGTCATCTCTGCAGGGGACTACTGTGCTTTTGTAGCAAAACACAACTGACCTAATGGGCTAACAGCAGCAATGCTAGCAGGCCTGCTTCGGAAACACACCCTGTGACTTCCACTGTGCACCCCACTGCTTTCAAGAATGTTAGGGTGGCCTCAGCTCAGCAGGTGCCCTTGGGAGTGGGGACCAGATTGGGAGCAGGGACTTGCTCTGGATGGGAGGTTTGTGGCCCTATCCTCTGAAAACAGCACAGCAAGGAACATCTGTCTTGGTCTTGGCTAGATTCAGGTTGTGGTTTGTGGGGTATTTTTATATTTCATATAATGACGTTTCATATTTAAAAATAAATAAATAATAGATAAAAATTCCTTCTCTGTAGCTGTATTTCAGTTTCCTAAATTTGCTACTTTTCCATGGAGGTAGAGAGAGCTGTCATGTCCTCACAGGAGGAAGTGCTGGTTTACTGATACCCTTTGTTTTACCAGGGGTATCTTCTGGATTCCCAGACACTTCCCTCAAATCCACCCTGCCCTCACAGGCCTGGTTCAGGCTCAGCCTGTGCTGGCTGGGCACTGAAACCTGGTCCACAGCCAGGGAAACCTGCTGGAAACCTGAACATACAGAAACCAGCTGCCTGACTGCTGGCATGTTAGAGGAAGGGGAATGGTTAAAGAGTAGAGGAGTAGGCATCCCAGTCTGCCCTTAATTACAGTACCTTGAAACCACACTGTGGTTTTCAGCCAAGGCTGCTTGTTGTCTTAGGGTAAATGCCTGTAAATTTGAAATGAGTAAATGACTTTATTGTGAGGATTTGGCTCTGGAGAGCTGTAGTAGCATCCCAAAGGGTTATTTAAATGTCAATAACATTTTCTAATTCGGGCTATAGGAATTCAACAAGCCCATGTGGAATCAGCAAGTCGCTAGTTTAAGTTTGTGTGGCTGTAAACAAGTGTGTGTAACAGTGAAAGCTTTCCAGTCAAATGAGAAAAACAACAAACTCGTTTCCCCCAAACCTATTCTCGTTATTAAACACACATTACATATCCTGGATATTCCTGTGGTCGGTCTCTAACGTGTGTATTGAATCCATAGTCCTACCTCTGCTCACCCCTGTCGTTCCTCAAGTAACAACCGAGGGAAGGGCTGTTCCCGCAGCCAGCGGGAGGGGAGCGGGAGCGTGTGCGGGCTCCACTGCCCTCTCCTGGGGGAAGACGCTCCCGGGAGCCGGGGAGGACACGGCAGCCGAGCCGTAAGCGGTGCGCTGGGCTGCGGGGACTGGTGTGTCACCCCATAACAGGACCCCTAAAGCTTTATATCACAGACGTCCTACCTATAGGAACAACAAAGTATAGCCATGTCGAGTCAGAGATCCCGTCCAGGGCAGCTGGGCTGCCTGATGACTGTCCCACAGGCTGTGACCCCCATAGCACCAAAGGTGTCAGGACAGAGACCACACATCCCAGAGGTACTGGGAGTAAGTCACAGAGGGGGCATCCCTGAGGAACAGCTAAAATATCAGCTCTGCATGATGCTCGCTGGGGGAAAATAATACATAATTTTCTTCTCATAATAGGGAAAATAACTTGGATACACGTATCATCCATGTGACAGGACTCAAAATAATGATGACTTTGTTTCTGAATAACAGTAGTCTCACTGCTAAGCTCTAGTTTAGTCCTTTCTACTGAAAGTAGTTTCACTTAGCCTTGTATTTTTTGTTCTAACACATCTCCTTTACTTTGTGTCAATACTGCCTTGTCCCATGGCTGCACTGGGCCTTCAGTCCAGAGCGAGGCTAACTGAGCACACCCCTTAATGATGCAAGTGGTCTTCTTCCTTGGAAGACTGAAATAAAAGAAGTACAGCAAGCATCACATTTTTATTTCTCTTATTGGTCCCACTACCTAGTGTCTGAATACTTGGAAAACTTGTCAGAAGGATTTCTGGACATACGCAGTCTGTAGAAAACCTCACCCTCAGAAGGGGGTACAGCTGAGAAGTAAGGTCATGTATGGCACCTCTTGTCAGCAGACAGGAGGGAAAGCAAAACTCTGGCACCACTTTCTAAGCAGTCTTCTGAGAGAAGAAGCAGAAGAGCTCCATGGGGTTTTTCTCAGAAACTTCCCACCCCTCCAGGGAAGCTGGAGCTATTCAGAGGAGTTCTAGACTGCCAAAGACTCTTTTGTGTTTGTACTGTCTATTCTCTACTTCTCAGAACCTGTTTCCACTTATGTCTCATTTCTCTGTACTTTGGTCTTAAACCAGTCTGCCTTGAGCCTTGAAAACCTTCATCTCTTTGCTCTGGGTAAGTCAGTCTGAGTGTGGTTCTGGCTTTTCCTTGGTTTTTATCATCATTTATTTTCTGCTCCTGAGGGCATGTCTACATGCTCCAGTCTTGCCAGAAGACCATCCTGACTGTGAACTCCTGAGAAGAAGGGTATTCAGGTTCATTTTCAGCAAAGTTACCCAATGGATGGCTTTCTGTCAGGAACTGCCAGCAAAGTTTATTGGAGCAGAGAATATTTTTTAAAATTCCATAAAAGATTAAAATAAGTAACATGTTTTGCTTAGAATTTCTAGGGCCAAATCTTCAAGCAGTGTAAATTAGCATATATTTTCTGATGCTATAACCCCTACAATCTGAGTGAAAGTCAAAATTGGACACCACTTTATTTCAAGTTTTGTTACTTTTTAAGGCTAAAACTCTAACTTCTCTTGAGGGTGGGCATGGTCCTTTTCGTTCTGCATTTGGGCTGCTTCCACCTTTATTGCCAGAGGTTTTTTCCTATCTTTGATTTGTTTTCTCTGCTGTGATGTGTTGTCCTCGTTCTTTCACCTCCTCCTTCATTCATGTCTCTCTCTTTACTATGTATTGTCCAACCTTTTCAGGTCTCTTTTCTCTCTCACCCCTCCTGCTTTTCCTCTTCCTTGGTAGTTCCTTTTCCTTCCCCCTTATCTCAGCAATTGCTGCCAACAGCTATATTTGGAATAGAGTGGGAACAAGCTATTCTTGTGACTTTACTTTGAAATAACTGAGAGGAGCAGATGATTTTCTTTGAACAAATAGAGGATATATTGAGGAGAGGGAAGGCTAGTAAAGTCATAACGAGACTGTTAGGGAATACCTGTCCAGCAGGTTTGCCTTTCTGAACTCACGGGATAAATTAACCAGATATCAATTCTTGTTTGCTCTGTTTTAGCTTTATATGTTTGTTTTGTGCAAAATTTCCTCTCTCTCCATGATAGTAACCCGTGTCCTAACAAGGCTCATCACCACAATGTCTGGGCTTTCACACATCAAGGGGAATGATTGCCACCTAAAATCTCAGATGCCAGAATTATCTGAAACAGGATATATACTCGTTTAACACTTGCACTCAGTGCTGTTGTATCTTCTAGTGTCGTCACAGGATACTTCTACAGAGTCCCACTTGTATGGGCTAACACAGAAATATGCTGGGAGGAAAAATTTCCTATTGAGCAACCTCCATGTCCTCTCACATTAATTCCTTCTCATCACCACCTGTTCCTCATCACACCTGCCATTTATACTGCTGTAAGCAATAAATCAATAAAGCCATGGAGAAACGGATCTATACAAACAGGACAGCACAGAATGCATTCCTTCTTATCCCCCATATTTTTGTGTTTATACGATTAACTCCCACACTGGCAAACCAAACAAGAAATGAGGCCAAATGAGAAATTCAGCATCACAGCTTAGTGTCTTGTGTCTGTGCCAGAAGAAGACCCAAGACTATTTGTTGGCTCTCAAGTGAAGCTGGTCCTATTAAAACTGTAGATGTGGTTGTGCTTGAAATTGCATCACACAGGGAAAGGCACATGAAACTACATACAGAGAGATGCAGGGACACTATTTTTCCTTACACTTTAAATATTGAAAGGAGGAACAGGCTTGATGATCTTCGAGGTCCTTTCTCAACCTTAATGACTCTGATGGCCACTAAATGTTATATGAGAAGCTAGAAGGAAATTATTCTTCCATCCATCAATGCCTCCCTGGGATTTTAAAAAGTAGGTAATACAAATGGCCATGCTGACATGAAGCTTCCACAGTTGTCTCTGCAATATTTGTTAATTAGCTCTGTTTACCAACAGAATACACATCAACAGCAGTATATTAGGAGAGCAAGGCTTACAGAGCTCTAACATTTTTCTATCAGACCATATAATAGGAAAACAGATCAGTCTACAAGCAAACTGATTCTTTTCCATGTCCCCTCTACTACTGTTGCCTCCATACTGCAGATCTTGAATGTGCCATGTCAAAGAGAGGCTAAGCAAAGGGAAAAAGGAGCAATGCAGGCTAAGAAGCAACATATACTTTCAGCACTATCCCTAATCCCCAGCAGAGACTGCCAAATGTCTCTTTGGGCTCTGTCCCTTAAAACTGAGCAGGAGGGAATTTGGTGTATATGCTGCAGGCATAATATATTTCATAGTGAACTAAACACAAGTGCAATAACTAAGCACATTTAATCAGTATTATATGTTTTTTGCAATTTTATGCTGCCACAGAAACTGAATATATTTTATTTACATGTTCCCAGCCTCAGGTCAACAGTCAAATGAACTTTGAAGAAATTTGGAGAACACTATTAAATCCATGGTGAAATTTGAGAGGATTTAGCTCTGCCTTGTTATGTCTCATCCCCTGTCCCATCCTCACTATAGTGACAACTTGCAGCTTTCTTCTCAGGTTCCTCAACTCCACATGCTCAGTACAGCTGAATAGCACAACTGCAAAGAGCATCTGAAAAGCAAGCTTTTGGGTCAGGACTCCCAGGGTACTACACAGTGCACAGATCCTGGCCACTTTGCTGAAGTGGGAGCTAGCCCATAGTGATGTGGCCATGATCAAGTCTGCACTCACTGGCCCAGGAACCTGAAACTGCTTCCCAGGCTCTCAGGAGTGCAGATGTGCCTTTGCTTTTTGTTATTGAGGAGAGGCAGACGTGAGTAAAGTTTGGCTGCACCTAAGCTGTAACTAAACCCCATTGAGATCTGCAAAGTAGGATTTTCTCACCCTCTGTGATCTGGACCAGCTGAGAAGATGTGCATTTTTGGAGCCTTTCTACCATCACCCAAAATGGAGAGAATTTTTATACCCAGACTTGCCCACAGTGTGTGACATGCTGGATTCAACCCTCTTTTCTGCCTCAATGCAGGTGAGCCCATTTCTCCCATCTTGTAGGGTGGCACCCAAAACCATGTGTCAGAGTCTCTCTGTGGTCTGCCTGTGTCTTTCTGACACAGGCTTTGAACTTTACATGAAGTGAGCCAGCTCCACAGTGGGAGTCAGAGTACCTGCCTGGAAGAAGAGGTGAGATCCAGTAGGAAGATACAGCTGGTGTCCCAAATTCTGCACTCTAGCTTTAAGCAGGTCATGAGGAGCTGACAGGCCATGCATCTGGAGTAGGGTTAATGAGAAAACTTTTCAGGGCTGCATTACAAGTATCCATTTGCAGTTACAACCACGACCTGCAAGTACTTTCCAGGCGTCCAGGATGGGATAATCACTGTTGCATAAATCTACAAAGGACATGGAAAGATAAGGTGTGAAGAAAGAGTAGCACCAAACAGATGATGTTTTTCACTTTTATCAACAAGAAATATCAGGAACAGGAAGTATTCACTCTGTGATGTACAATAGACCCTTCTTAAAACTAGGCTGCATAGACAACCTTTTGTAAACCCTGTCCTGTGATTCAGGATGGAGTACACCAAGAACACCAGGTCTGCAGCACACCCAGAGAGGATGATCAGAGCTGCCATGGACTTTGCAGACTTCTGATAAGCACACTTATTGTAAAATGATTTAAAGTTGACAACATGTCTAAAAACACACACAATGTCAGAGAAGGAATGAAATGTTGCTTCCCTCTCTTCCTCCCCAACCTCATTACAGGCTAAAGAAAAATAATGTGTGGAGAATAATACTTCACCATCTAAAGAGTTTTTCTGGTTTCTAAATCTAGTGAAGAGTCATTGTATATTTTGACAGAAAAATGAATCAAAATAATAAAGTGAATACAAAATTATATTGCTGTCAATAATTTAATTTACACAAAATAGCATTGTGACATGGTAATTGTTATATATGATGCAGCATTCAGTGTAATATTTGGAGAATGCATTATAGAAAGTCAACATTTAACTACTAAAATCAACTTACATAATCAAAGCTGTCAGGGAATCTTTACAGTTTTATATTAATTTGAATGTAATATACTATAGAGGTGTCATTCTTAGAGGTGCTTACAATAGTTAATGATCTCTGAATTTCCATTAAAAATCCTATTTTCAAAGGTTTATAACTTGCTCTTAAGAACTTTCAGCCCTCTGGCATATTTTCCTTTTCTTTACAAAAACCGTGTTAGAGGTTTTAAACTTTTTTCTCAGAGTAGAAAGTGTGGTTACTTTCAAAATTCATCCTGAGCATTTGCTAATTTGTTGCTTGCTACCCAGGGATTTTGGAAAATGAAAGGTTCTTCACAGCAAAAGGCATTACAGTCATGTTATTTTCTTCTACTTTTCTGAGTATTTTACCCATCAGACCATTTTCCTTTCAAGTTTCTAAGCATCTTCCAATATTGCATCCAATGCTCTGCATCGTTCCAGCTCTCCCTTCTATGTTGCTGCCATTAAGCTTTCTTCCAGGTTCTTCTCATCTCAGACCTTGAATCCTAGCTCTCTTCTCTGTCTTCTCACAGATGTCCATACTTTGCCTGGCTATTGCAACTTACATCACATCCATTGGCTGATGGGCTCTCTGGGCTGCACACTTCCTCAGCCTCACTCCTTTTTTCAAGCTGCAGCCCTAATTCACTTTTCCAGCTCATCAGAAATCCAACAATTAGTTGTGCTTCAGCAAGTACCTTTCTCTCCCTGATCTTACAGCTTTCATTCATACCAGATATCAGGTATCAGCCCACCTAGACCTGCTCTGTTGGCTGTTCAGTGATTTTCAGTTTACCAGCCACAGGAACCACACAGCCCTGAGGCACTGAAGCTCTTTCACCCCCATCCCAGGCTTTCTGCCCAGGAGGCAGGACACTGCAAACCAATTGTTCACAAACACATTGTTACAGGTCATTTCCAAAAAGAGAATTTGAAAGGCAAAGTGTCCACACAAAGATATTATCCATAATAAAAGCAAAGCAAATAATTACCTTGTCTGCTTTGTCAGACCTGCTTCAGATCCCGGGTCGTTTTCCCAAATCCTGCTCAGATTCACTTTTTTCATCCAGGTCAGTTGGCTGTCTTTGTGGATCCCCAGCTTTCTGTAACCTTTGTGTTATCAGACCAGACATGCTTGAGCCAACATGCACAACTGTATCAAAATCTAAATCATAATCACCATGTAAACATCTATATTTATATGGAAGTAGCCTAGTCTCTTGTCCAGAATCTCTATTTTCCGTGTGAAAGAGCTTTTTAAAGTATTTGTGTTGCTCTGTTCTAGCTTATTCTGTCTTTATATGGTCACTTTTGTCCAATGCCAACACTTAGCTGAAGCACTTCCTTCCCTTTCTCTGTCATTGCCATTTTCCCTGTTTGAAAAAAATTAATGTATTACTTTCTAATATTCAGTGATGTCACAAATAAGATGAGAATCTCTTTCCTCTTACACATACTGAGAACAGATCTGCAGTTTCATACAAAAAAAATCTTGCTTAAATATCACACTACTGGAGCTGGAAAGAAAAATTATTCTTCAGGCATGATTTCTTGATGATGGACTTGATTCAAGAAAAATGTGGTCATATTTAGACTGGACAGAACTGGTGACTGAATCAGCAAGATGGCTTAACACTACAGCTAGGGCAGATAACAGTGAGAAAGACAACACTGGGACTATTCTGTTTGATCCTTCAGATTCAGAATTTAGTGGTACAAAGGAACTCTAGAAATCTCTTCTGTTTTGGGGTGGTTTTTTTTTCCCAGTGGGTATTCAGCTAGACACAAACAGGGCGAATGTTTGGATAAATTATATTCTACAGAAGCATTTGGAACACTTCATATCTCTATTCTGGTTTTGGAAAAAAATACTAAAAGCCTGGTTATAGTAAAATCTACTGGATGAAAGTTTCTGGACGTTATTTCATCATTTTGTGTTGAGAAAACAACTAGAAGCTGAAATTTTAAAATTATCAGAGAGATCAGGGAAGTATGGATCTCTTCTCTCACAGAATGAATGGGACCTGACAGGCATAAGACATTAGAGGATGTCCTTACAGACTGCCTGATGATTCTTGCACTTTCACTGTCCCTCATAAAAAACCCCCACCAGACTGGTTTATCTCCATTCAATATTTTTACTCCTTGAATCTCAATGAAGAGGTTTTTCTCTGATGTAGGTAGGGCTGCCCACTCTCCCGAGGTTGACGCCCACTTCATTCAAGTGTTCCTAGTGCAGCAGGGATGTTCGCGGCTACTGGCTTGCAGCCAACATCCCACACATTTCCTCCACAGCAAAAATGCCTTAATTCTGACCCACCGCCTTTCAAGTAGATGGGGGGGGGGGGGGGAAATCAGTCACAAAGAGCTTTGCTTTTATCTATCTTTCTCCTTCAGAAAGATCAGGGAGGAAAAAAAAAAAAAAAAGAAAGAAAAAGAAAAAAAGTTGTCCTTTTCTTTTTCAAGGTCTGTGGTCAGCAAGGGTGAGGTTTGATACTGCTGTTACAGCTTGAGCCCAAAAAGAAGTTAAAGGCATTCATGCAGTGGTGCTTACAGATTTGGGTAAAGGGAGTTTGTAAGTAGGGTAACTGCAGGGGGGTGGCTGCTCTTGTGCCAGCTGATAATCCAGTGCCTTTCCCACTCAGCAGCTCTTCTGTGCACTGGTCCTTCTGAATCAGTTCAACCATCACCTACTGTAGGAGCTTATATTTTTCTGACAGGGTACTGAAAAAAAGATCAGAAGGGACAGTAACCTTTGGCTCCCAGATGAAGTTTTCCATCCTCAGCACAAATATGAGGAACAGTGCTGATGTTACCTGATAAGTGCAGGGCAGTATGTTCCCAGCCCAGCATCTGTACAGGCAAGAAGAAAATGTACACACTTACAAACTGGGAACTTTACAGACCTGGCACAGCCACTACTGATGAATTTGAGTTGTGACAAATTATGCAATACACCTCTACCCTTAAAGCTGCAAAGGCCAAACACATACATGATTTTATAACCAGTGCATGGAAAAAAAGGACATAGTGGAGCAAAGCTGCCCATTTTGTAACTCCATGGCACATAATCCTAAGGGAAAACAGCACAGATGAACAAGTCTTCTATTTGTTAATCTAGCCAGGCAGAGGTAAGGAAAGGTACAGTCATCTCACAGGGGAATGTGGAGACCAAGACTGAAATCTGATATGCTAGGAGGGCTAGAATCAGAAGTCAGGGAGAAGAAAAAAGTTGGCAGAGCATTTAATTGATTTCCAATGGTACTGTCAGGGTGAAAGAATGATAAACTGCCCTCCAAGTAAACGAGTATAAGGAAAGAAAACCTCAAAGACAATGACAGCCTAGGGAAAAACACCAAGAAGAGCAAAATAGATGGCAAAATCTTGTGGCACAGGTAGAAAGTTTGTTTCATTCACTAGAACAAGAAAGTCTGCGTGAGTAGGAATAGGAAAGATAAAGAAAATTGAAGCAAAGGATAATTAAAGAAATACTTACACTGACATTTCATAAATAAAGTTTAAAAGATTGCACACTTTTCACTCCTTCATACCAGAGATAAAGGTAGAATTTGAATGGAGATTAGATGTATTTGTACTGGTCCATCTCCATATTGGAAAAATTTAATGGAAAGCGGTGCTGTAATATGCCAAATTTAAGGAGAATCACAAAATGTAAAGATGAATTTCAGGAACAAAACTAAAATAGTAAGAACATAGATTAAAATACAAGCTGCAGAAAACTGACAGCAGGAACTATTTCAGAAAAGAAGAGGATAGGTAAATTGGATAAAACAGAGGAAAAGGCTGGCACCCATCAATGCCATGACTCTTGTGTTACATCTCACTTCTAAGTGCAGAGTCCAATTTGGGAGAAGGCAAGAAGCAGAATATTTTCTTTCTGAAGGAAAAAAAAAGGCTTCTTTCTTTTGCAAGTTCCTGTGTCAGTAGCCATTTTATGGGGCTGCCAATCATGGCAAATCAACTGAAAAACCAGATCATTTTCTAAAGCATCTACCTTCCTGGGGAATGATTTTAATGTTGACTGTGTACAATCCAGCTGCTGCTTTTAATCTTTCCCTGACAACAGTAGTTGTTTTATTACTTTGACAGTCATTTTTAGCCCATGAATAGTACCACAGTACTTGTTAGATAGGGAAAATCTTTTGATCTACAGTTTCATAAGGTGGACAAAGGATTTTTCTGGTATACTTGATCACACACTTGCTGAAGTTTAGGCTTGGAGCCAATAAAAAGGCACTGAGCTAACCATTTGCAGAAACACAAAAATCCTGTTTGATGAAAAATGAGTGCCAGAAAAAAAAGTTATTATAAAAATACTACCTATTAATAGAAAATTACGAATGAGGTTACTCCTGTAATAACTTGAATGCACCGCCAAAATTACTTTTAACTTTCACGCTGTTTTCCTATAGTCTGATCTAGAGAACAGAAATACAGATGGAAGATAAGCGTTGTATACAAGCACAAAAAAGGAAGGCATTTCTAACTGTCTGTAATAACTAAGAGAAACTGGGAGAAGACTCAGGCAGATACAGAGCAGTTTTCCAGCATAATGGCTTGTTCTATTTGCTCTGTGAATAAGAACTGCATGTTTTGTGCAGTCAGAAATACTGCATAAAGTCTAAAATGAAATATATGAAAAGCCATTCATCCACCATTCTGAGTGAAGAAGTAATTGAAAATTATCAAATCTGTAATTTTCATTAGTACAGACTGCAGTACTTCGAGCACTTACACATATGTTTAACTTCACACACATGTGCAACCCATTTTCTTGTCCTATTCAGACTGGAAGCCATTCTTTACATATAAGAAATTAAAAGAGAAGACCTTTGAGACATTAAAGGCTAAGGACAATGTTTCTACAGTAGGTATCATTTTAGCAGCTAGTCAGTTGAATAGTCGGGATAATTAGATAAATGGCTGAATTGAAGTCTGACTTCTTTAGGCTCTTTCTAAAATAAAAGTGCATCAGAGAATGTGTGTGTGTATATATGCATATATATATATATATATGTATGTATGTATTAGTAACTGAACCAATGAAGCCTGGATTGAGTTTACTTTGAAAACTGAGTCTTTTCTCATTGCCAATTTCCATAAAGAGATTCCTTTCTAAAAATCTACACCAAGCTTACAATTTAAACAGAGTAAAAAGAAACAGTTCTCTTTTTAGCTGAGTGCAGTTAGAAATCAATCATCTTGATACTTAAATGAAATTGGTCAGAAGGAAATTAAAGGACAATTAAAGAAAGAACAAGAGTTCCTCCCCCATGCCCCGCACTTCTCAATTTCACTTCTCAATACATGTAGTATTTCTTAAATTAGCTTATTTCAGAAGACAAAACCATTGGATTTCATACCTTTTGCCAGAGATATGTATCTCAAATTTTTTTTGCAAAATACCAGCCTGACTTGTACAGTCTAACATTTACAACAGAAATATTTCACTTAAATATTTTCAGATGGAGCACTGCTCTCTGGTTGCATGATATTCTTTTGACAAAACATCAGGATGTTTCTGTGCAATTATTAAAAAACCAGAAGATCTCCAGAACCAGTCAAAACTGATCTCAGTATCACTGACCTCAAGAAATCAGCTCTCATCGAAAGCAGAGATCCTCACCTCTGTTTCTCCAGTTTTCCAGTATCTCTAAATAAAGCTTTTAAAAAACCTAAATACTTAAAGTTACAATTTCAGCCTCACTGTCTGGGATAATGCACATCTCTGAGCTCTGCATACGCAAGATTTTTTTTTCCATTCTTTCCTCTAGATTATGAAGACTCAGAGGAAAGAATCTGGGCTCTGGTGTTTGTTAATTATGTTCAGAGGTTCCTACAGAACATCAGCCTCTTGCAGCAGATCTGATGTGGACTGAGCTGCTCAGAATTTGCCCACTCTACCCTTTTAAGTGAGTTATTCCCATCTCTTATTAATTCTTGGGCTTCTCCTTTGGAACCTAAGTCCACTAAAGAGGGAAAAATGGACTTACTGTGGGAAACACAGCCCCGTATTTCTAATTCTCTCCTGTGTACATCTTCAAAGTGCTTATGACAATACATTGTTCAAGAGAAATGAACAGAAATTTGAATGCACAAGCAGAATTGTGCACTGATAATATGTGCAAACTGCAGTCCATGTAGGTGTTGTCCTCTCTGAGTAGTGTAAGTAACTAAAAAGAAGTCTGTCTCTGAGCCCTACTGAAGCCAGGAGCAATCGTCCTTCAGGAAGATGCAGCCAATGAGTTCCTAGCACAGCAATGCCTGGGGAGTTCCTGCTAACCCAGACTGCCACCAGCTGCCACCATGCAGATGACAACCAGATCATTGCATGCACAAGCAGCAGCTCCATAAGGCCTGCAGGAACTCTCTGTAAATGGGACTGGCTACCCACCAGGTCTGTCTACAGCCTTGTTTATTTAACTCTTGATTTACATCAGTAAAAGCACTGACTTCTCAACAAACTTTTCAGCAGTCCACTAGCTCCACGCTTTCTGATTTCCAACACTGACTTTCTGGATATTTCATCTACTAAATCTGAAGTAGGTATGAATAAACAAACATGGCATGATACTAAGCTCATTATTATGCATCAAACTACACAGTGTTAGAAACACACACAATATTGGGAGCTCATGGAAGATGAGCCTGCAAGAGGGAAAGATTATTATCTACATGATCAGAAACCTCAGTTCACTTTTAGCTTCACCTGATTTGGATGTTTTGGCTAAGAAGGATTAATAATTTCCAAGGTGGGATTGACTGATTTAGCATATGGTATTTCTATATGATATTTCAGTGTTCACTGTACCTAAGAAGAATCGAATTAAAACCTTTCTAGTGCAGTGTTCTATCTCTGTTCATTTGTAAAATACAGCTATTCTCCCATCATTCTGTGTGGGACCAGGAAAACAACACAGTTTTTCACCTTGGAAGGGGAAGAAAGAAAGAAAAAGGAAAGTTCCCTTCTCAACAAGGAATAGAGGCCTTGATCTTTTGATACCAACACATGGACTCAGACTATCTCTTGTAGAAGGAGACAAATGTTGTCCTCTGAATTACAGTCCCAGTTGAAGCTTTTCTCCATAGCAGAGCAAAGCATAAGCATTAGGCCCTCATTAGCAGATAAAGCTTTCCCGAATAGTGCCTGGGAAATCATTTGACTCCTAGAAACTCAGAGTTTCAGTCGTGGGCACAAGACAAAAGGAAGGGAGAGGCCAAGAGATCTGGCACTAAGCTGGGCTTGCAAGACCCCTCCTGCAAAACCCCTTTCAGGCACTTGCAGGACATTAACTTCTTTGATTCAGCCTCAGCACCATTACTTCTCCTCACCTTCCTCCTTGATGTGACAGTGACTTCTGCAGCAATCACATTCTGTCACCTCTTCCTGGGGATGCTTGTTTTCTCCTGGCCCCACAAAGCAACGAATGTTCAGCACTGCTGTATCAAGGGGCTGTTGCAAACCACAAGCCAGTATTCTCCCAATCTCATGGCAATCTAAGAAGGAAAATAAGCTGACTTTAAAAAAGGGTTTAAACAACCAAAGATTGTCTCCCATAACCAATAACACCTTTGTGCTTCATTTCTCTGTCATTGTCCCATCAGTCCTGGTCTGGGTGTTGCAGCATCATTCCAACAACAGTCATGAGAACCATCAATTCTCCTTCCTCTCGGTTCCCATCTTCTCTCTCAAACTGGAAACTACTTTGTATTACTGAAGACAAGGCTGCATCCTCCCCAGGTAACAGATGCAGTATCTATAAGGAAAGGGATGAAAAATCAAAAATAAGTCTGTACCATTTGTATAGGTTATATATATAGCATTTGTACCGATCTACCTGTCATCCAAAATTTCTTACATGTAACCGAGAGAACCTTTGGTTTGTGATTTGGGGTGGGTGTTTTCTCATACAAACAGGTGAGGATGATTTGCAGATATAAATGTTTCTTTTGAACATGCAACACTGTAACACTATGAAAACATCCGTGCAAACCTCTTACGGATGCACTGGTAAACTTTGCATTTGTGTAAAACCAGCAGACTGAAGTAGTATCACCCCTGGTAAAAATCACTCATCAATTTTCTGTGAGCAGTTCTACAAACAGAGAAAGTGTCTCTATCCCTGATAAACTGAGTATCAATATGAAACAAAACCAAGTGTTTAGAAAATTTTCAACAAATGAGGTAATATTGTGATCCATATTAAGATTTCTCAGAAAGAAGAACATTCATTGCTAAAAAGCTTCCAAAGCAAGCTGTATATGCTGGATTTTTTTATCAATAAATTGTGGAGGAAATTTCCAAATTGCCCCTTAACCCTTCTTGCTGTGAGATTTCCTCACAATATATTTAAATTTAAGTTCATAAATACCCCTCGAAAGTAGAGGTTTAAAAAAAATCAAAACTACCTGGGTAAAGGTAAACTGGGTTATGTTTAGAATCACCTTTGCAGAAAGCAAAAATCTCAATAAATGCCCTGCATGGCCATTTGTGACAGAGGGTTATGTGTCTGCTCTACATTTTTTATACTAATAGTACAAGTCAGAATAAATATTATCTCTTCTCATGTGACAGACCTTTGATAAAGCAGAATTGGCCTGGTTGATTAGGACTACATGTCAAACACAGATAATGGGGGAATCCCTTTCAGCAGCAGCACACAACCTCAGCAACCATAATGAGCCCTCTGTTTTACAAGAGATATTAATTGCAGTCCTGTCACATAAGGTACTATACAAGGTAAAATAGGTAAAAAGGAGGGAAATTCTATTTTGTTCCATTTTTGTCATAGTTATAAAATTTCTTGCAGGGTCATGGACCTCCCCACTGCTGATCTAAACAGTCTGGGTGGCTGATACATGGCTGTAGAACAATGTACATGGTTATGAAGGCTGCTGAGCACTAGAAGAATGTTGGTCTTTCCATTGTGCCTTTCTGCCATTATGATTTTCATTCTATTGTAGGCAATTTTTGTTTGTTTGTTTGTCTTGTAAAAACACAAAAAGACAGCACTATTTCTGTGTATCCATCCACAAAGATGCTCCATCATCTCTCACCAGTATAATCATGATCTTACAAATGCTTCTGCAAGTGCTCCATTTGATACATCTTCAGTGAGGCTCAGAGATTCCAGATAAGCATTCCAGATAACACCCAAGTGCTGCACTGCCCTGGACTACAAATTATCTTCATACAGGTAAATCTGAACTTTCAGTTCACTGTTTCAATTGTTATATCCTCATCCAATTTCTCCTTATGATAGAATAAGTGCTTTTTGTGTATTATATAAACTTTAGTTGCCACAGCTTGTGCTCTTAGGTAGGGCTCCTTCAATCCAGGGAGAAGCTGGACCTGCCAGGTGACAAATGTTCCTGGCTGTGGCCTGGCAGTGAGGCTGCACCCTCTCTCACCTGTGGGGCAGGCTCATCACCTGTATGTGGCTGATGCTGAACAGGGGGGGCTGCCCAAGAGTGTGCTGTAGCACTGAACAAGTCTCAGCCACCAACTTGAACATCTGCTTGTCTTAGGGATTTACCACTAAAGTGAATTATAAAAAATACACTTTTGGTTCTGCAAATGTAATGTGCTTCTGGAGCAGATCTAGGGTGTCATGTAACCATGAGTGCACTTGAAATGAGTGGCTAATAAGCTCTGCCTATAATCTATTCAGCCCTAAATATTCCCAAATTATAGCAAAATGGGAGAAATTTAGAG
Organism: Calypte anna; assembly: GCF_003957555.1. Lineage (NCBI taxonomy): Eukaryota > Metazoa > Chordata > Aves > Apodiformes > Trochilidae > Calypte > Calypte anna. The sequence goes on from NC_044252.1 coordinate 10,504,386, forward strand.
AAATTTAGTCCTTATTCCTAATTCAGACATCAGGTTAGAAGAGTTCAGTTGGCTGAAAGATACTGCAGCTGGAGCTTTGCAGAAAGTCTTGCTGCTAAAGAGCTGAACATTAAAGCTGTTCATAAGCCTAAACTTCTTGTCCCGGCAATGCCAAGAGCTCCAAAACCACAATATATACAACCTGTGAATGTGCCAAACATCTTTGTCTCAAAAAAGTTAATTTTTTTCTCCTGACTGAGAAGGAAATAGGAAAAACAAAACAAAACAAAACAACAACAAAACCCAAAACAAACAAAAAAACCCCTGAAAGCAGGCTAATTGTTTTACAATGTTAATGGTATTCTTTTAAATTTTCATCAAGGAGCAAGGACACCTACAAAGAAAAATAATTTTGGAGGGGAAGATTTAGTACTTACACAGGGCTTTATGTGGTAGCCTGAGATCTTATCTCAAACAGTTAAGGACATTGTAACAACAGAGTCTAAAGCTGCTTGCTTATCAGGGTCCCTGTAAGCTCAGGCTCAATAGCAGAGTGATGACCTTAATGGACTTTGGGTGACATGTCAGACATCTGAGAAAACTTTCCTTTCATATTGTGATGTCAGTAGTAAAGTTCACCATTTTCTGCACAAAGCATTCACATCTGGGGAATGCTGTACTGAAATTCATCCAGACATACACATACTGTAGAATTAAAAGCAGGGTGTAATTCTGTCAGACAAATGAAAAAAAAATTGAAATATTCCCTGTTTAGTTTGCTCGTATTCAGCAAAACATTTGAATGCTCTAGAACACATCTCAGTGATAGCGGTTCTTGAATTCCCTCCTTAAGAAGTGACTCAGGGGCACATTTGACACAAAGATGTAAATATATCCTAACTTGGATCTTAGAAGTATCTTGCAGTCATAATTCTTATTTTAAAACTCCCAGCTACAGTTTATCTGTATTTTAGGAACCTCAGTAACTTTACAAACCCTGTCCAAAGAGTTTAATTTTCTCCTGAAAAAGAGGTAATTTAAATATTATAAGTATGTCATTCACAGCAGTAGAACTTCAGCATGTACTACTATACCTGTTGAACTTGAAAGCAAGTCTGACACTGGGAAGAGCAGCTCTTTACTGCTTGTATGGAAATGCTGAGATCAGTCCACATGACTCCTGCGTGGAGTTTTTTTAGGCACGACTTTCTGATTGGAAGAAAAAGCAAAAAATACATAGACGTGAGACATGAGAACATTGCCTCTGGTAAAATTATTGAATAATCATTTCACAATTTTGGGTTGGTTTTTTTTCTGTTTGTTTTTAAGATTTTCATTAATGGAAAACAAAAACAGTGCAGTATATGCTCTGCACCCTGACAATACCCTTTCTGATATTATTCTTTATTTTTTCTGTAAAGTACAATGTACTTTTCAGTATTTAATGAAGATACTTCATCAAATAGAGGAAGTTGTCTTCTAGCAAGCTCCTTCCACATTTTGAACATGGAAGAGTACACTAGAATGTTGCTAGCCCAATACCATATTTTAACACTGGGAAATACATTAGTTTTCAGGAATTGCAATGATTCATCAAGAAAGAGTAAGAAATAGAATATATCAACTTATTTTGATTGTCTTTTGTACTGTCACATCATGAACAAATAAGAACCTCATGTATGTAAAAGCAGCACTTGCTCTCTCCTGCAGGGAGATCACTTACCCGTGGAGTTGGGATGAACCCTTTTCTGTGACCTCAGTGAAAGTCACCCCCACTCCCCTGCAGTTAACACATTCTGTAGACCATTCTTTGTCTCAGTGCCTCTCATCACATACTATCAATGGACTCTGCTGCACTGAAATTAATCAAACAAACTGTGCCAAGCTTTAATCTCTTCTACAGCAGCCAGTGCAACACAAGGTGTCATCTCATGAGTCCCTTTTTCAAATGCATTCTGGGGCATAAGTATATGTGTGACATACTACTTTCTCTGGGATCAGCACACTAGTTGATATTTTTGCCTTGTTCTGTGATAGCTGCTTCCTAAACTACGCACCTGTGAGTAAATAACAGCATGGACAGATCCATCCTCATACACTGAATTTCAACAATCATGTTAAAACCTGGGAGCATCCAGAAAATCATAGAATGATAGAATATGCTGAGTTGGAAAGGACCCACCAAGACCATCAAGTCCAACTCCTGTGCCTCTGTAGGGCATTCCAAGAATCACACCCTATACCTGAGAGAATTATCCAAACGTTTCAAAACAAGCCCTCCAGTATGCAGGAAAACTACACTTCCAAACCACCAACACAGACCTGCCAGACAAACACCCAGACTTCTCAGGATCAACGCTGAAATGTGCTAGAAAGCAGTGGTCCCCCATTGCATAGCCTGGACAAGGAATGTGGGAAGGTGTCTGATTCATCCTAGCATTTTTGTATGGCTTTTCCAGGACATCCGAGACAGTTCAGGTGCCTATGTAGCTGACATCTTGATGCTTCAGTTTGCCCTCCCTGCATGGCACCAGCTCTCTAGGACTCTACAAACAGCAAAATCTCCCAGGACCCCCTGATACAAGGTGGCAGCTGCAGCACATGAAGACATCTAGTTAGAGGTTTATACAGCCCAGCTTTCCAGCAAACATCCCAAATCCACAGTTCAGGCAAAGCTCTTCCTTCCTTATTAAAGTTCAAGCAAATGATTAATGTCCAGGTCAGCGGTACAGAATGGGTCTGGTACCCTGGGGTATGAGATTTTGTGTGAGCTGGGAAGTGTGTGTGAGAAGTGTTGTTAGCTCATCTCCTCTCAGCTACCATTAGAGGAAGGTGCTTGTTGTTCCAGGGGAAATTAGAATACTTTAAGCTCACAAAGTATTTAAAATGCAACTACTTCAAAAAGACAGGCTACCACTGAAGTTTTCAGCAGCGGCTTTCAGAACCCCACCCTCAGCAAAGCAAAAATAAAAGAAATGGGAGCTCAGCATTTCTCACAAAATAGGACTGTGTAAAACCCTCAGGCCAAAAATACTCTTCAGAGATCCTCGGAGAGCATAAAAGATCAAAACTTCAACCTCAGCTCCGTGTATCTGAATTGCTAATAGATGCTCAGTACTGTTTCCATCTGCAGCATCACACAACGAGGATTAGATGTAATCACGTTTTTAAGGAGAGTTTCACATTGCCAGAAGCATCTTCAAAACTTAGCCTCAAAATTATGAAATAGCATTTTCTGTCTTTCCCTGCACAAGGTTTTGCAGTCATCAGTTTATGAACAGCTGCACCAATACTGAGCTGTTCCTATGTGCTAAGTAACAATGGGACATTGCAAAACTACAAAGGCTCGTCCTGTCCATTTAACCAGCGTGTCACATGGAGACAAAGCATAAAGCAGCCCTGTGAAAAGTCCACCCACAAACTTCATTTCACACTATAGAATGAGGCACTTCAGTTCTCTGTCTTTCTCCTCTCACATGAGTTCACACGATAGCAACTTAAACATTTTGGAGATGGCAGAATTCAGCCTTCCAAAAAGTCACCTGCTTAAAAAGATAATAATTAAAAATATTTCTTGTTCAAAGCTGTTGCGTTCAGTTTGGTTTAAAATGTAAACAAAACAACAAAATAGAGCAGTTGCTGTTGAAGGAAAAAAGTCGTGTCATCTTACCCAAACCTAACACTACAGAACTGGAATTCTCAGCACTCTGAACTGAATATAAAATGCTATTACTAGAAATAGAATGTTTTTCCTGACTGAAACATAGTGCTTTAAATTACAAGATAAAGGTTAAAAACCACAGTGGTGTTTGTCATCAAACAGGAGATACTTATTTTATCAATTTAACCCCCAACAAAACATCCATTATACTGACACAGCAACCAAAAGGACAACCCCTCTCTCTGATGCACACACACAAACACACGTTGGACTTACCCAGAGCTGGCAGAACAGCCAAAAGGAGAGGCTAAAAGAGCAACAAAACCAAACACTGTCAGAAAAAGACATCCCTCAGCACAGCTATATTTGGAAGACTGTTATGTTGTTTCCAGGGCCTGTTGATGGGACTACACAGGGAAGGTTGTGTCACAGCAGAAAGAAATTAACAGGAAGGGGTAGGGAAGAGAATTTTAAACAAGTATTTTAGGAGTCTATTTTTCCCAAGCAGAGTGGTAGAAATTTGTGAGGACTGTAGTTAAGCAATCAAATATTCCTGGAAGTAGTCCTTTATATAGACAGCTGAATCGTTCCTATTTGATTTTATTCAGATTTTATAAGCTCAAAAAGAACTCTTTCAAGCATTTAATTTTATAATTAATTAATTACTTGCACTAGGAACTACAACAAACTTGGAACAATTTTCTTAAATGAGGAGACAGCTCAGGTTTCCCAACATTGCTCATCCTTAGCCTTCCTAAGAATTCATTGACTGATTTCCCCACCAATGTCCCCATGCAGAGTGTGTAAACCACCAACAACCACGAAAAAAAATCAGAAAATATCATTCTGCAAAGCAAAGGGACACTGAGAACTTCCTGTTGAAATGACAACTGGATCCTGCAACACACTGAACATTTTCACCTTCCACAAACTCAGAGTGCTGATAGAGTGGATCGAAGGGCACAGATTAGGGACTTTTGCCTGAATACACTTCTGGATGTTACTCCAACAAGAATTATACCCAGAAACTTCTTTAACTAAGTACAATCAGTACAAATCTGTATTTCTGAATAAATCTGAAGAAGACTAAGGTCTTCTTCACTAAGAAGCCCCACTAAGGCACCTGTACCAAAGCTCACTGCCCTGTTTTGGTCATATAGTTTAAGAACAGCTCTTTTGATTTTACAAGGGTATTTGCCAGATTACAGACTGCAGAAATCAACAGACATGCCAGTCCTTACAACCAGGAGAAAGCACTCATTTGATTGTAGAGGTTAAATGAAGTCTTTAAGAGACAACTCTGACATGCCAGTGAACACAATTAAATTAGGGCACCAAACCTTGTGCAGATACAACTGGAGCAGGATGACACCCTCAGAGTCAGCTGAAAGCTGCAGAGAGCCAGATGGGAGGTCTTGCAGCCTGCACAACCACAGTCTCCTCTGAAGTTGTCAGGTGCAACTTCAAGCAGGTCCCAGTCTTCCTGAGCTGGAGACACTGAACAAAACTGCAGGAATGAAAACCAGTTTATCCTAGGTGCTTCTGAAAAGTTAAGCTAGAAGATTGTGATGGGAGCAAGATAAATGACTTTTCTGTTGCCTTCTTAGGAATTCTTTGGGGAAAAACCCAAAACAAAACAACAAAACAAAATAGTAGTAAAATAAATCAACAAGTTAATTACCATTGACTTATTTTCCTCACAATTACATGGCACACACAATTCGAGAAGGGAAAGTGTTCCTCTATAATGGGTCTGTTGTTGACTACCTTGCAAATAAGAACTCTCTCTTTGTTGCAATGGGTCTTGACATTGACATTGCCATGTTAATTTGCCAAATCCAATCCCAGTATTTGCTTGAACTGAAGCAGCAAAGAGATATGAACATCAGTCACCAGCTAAGCCCATGAAACAAAAAAGCTGCCCTTGTTTCATGGTCAGTGATATTACTCTGTATTTTTCTTTCTCTTAGCAAAATTCATGGTCAAATCCATGCAGTGCAGACTGGCTAAATTGTAAGTTATCTTCTTGTTTTAGGTGGGAAAAAAAAATTATGAAAAAAGTTCACCAAACTTAATTATTGGACAGATCACGATTCTCAAAGAAAACAAGCCAAAATGTTATCACAGCTGAAGTAATCTGGGAGAGGATTTGGGTGTAACAAAGAACCCCCTCTGAGCATGAAATTTCCCATTTTGTGAGTTCAGAGGTATACCTGCCATTGCCTCACCCCACTGGGGATGGGTTTTGAGGCCAGGGAGCAGAAGAACTGAGAGTAGCCTGTAAATGGGAACCAACATGATTTAAGGCATCCCAAACTGCTTTTTTTGAGAACACCAATGCTGCCCCACCCCACTTTCAGAAGAAAGATATGTCTTTGTTACAGACAGATTATATACATTGGTACACAAATACTGTGGCAATGCTAAGCTTTGGTTCAATCAAAGGCAGCATCCTCAGAGGGAACCGGATGGGGACATAAATAGGTTGAACTGCAGAAATACAGTAGGATTCAGCATCATGTTGTGTCTCTGGCTATGTTCACAAATAAGTGTCTCAAGAAGAAAACAAGTGGGTAATAGTAAAAGCAGCACATCACAGCAATGGACAGGAAATTTGGTTGTAGCCTGCAAATCAAACGTTAAAGGTCTTATGAGGCCATTGATCACAGGTGGACACTTAACAGAAATGTGGGACTGTGCAGCTGATAGAAAAAAGAGCTCTTAATCTCTTCTTTCACATGCATTAGTAACTCACACTGCATGTAAATGTCATATCTCTAGCAAAGGATTAATTTAAAATCATTTATGTACAGCCGAAAATGTATTTTAATGGTATTTTACTAAAGGTCAGATAATGCAAAGAAAAACAGATGAAAAGGAGACAAAAGCTTGCCCAAGTGATAATTTGAGTCTCCTACTAGATTATGTTACTAGATATGTAACATAATGGTGTTTGAAAAAAAATAAACAGTAAGAATTAACAGTAGCATGGCAGTGTCAAGAACAAGACCCAGGAAATTCCAATTAAGTCAGTTCATCTCAAGTTTACTCTGGCATAAAACAGGGTAATAGAGCTTACTCTTGAGTAGTATTGATGAGTACTCTTGAGAGCTTACTCTTGTACAGTATACAAAATGATTATAACATAAAAGTATAATATTCTCTTTCCAGGACAGGTGTGCTGAACCACAGGATTTCACTCAGATGTGATTTTCATTCCCACCGGACCATGGGAAGTGACACATCCTCTGCTTTGGCCAGATCATTTCAGGACACAAAACGAGAACTTTCCAAAACTCTCAATATTCAGAAGTCAGAGGAACTCTGAACTTACAGGACTGCCCCTAGTCTACAGCATTCCAGACAAACTTGACTTCTAAATTTGCTGTCATTGGCCCTTCCAATGTATGTGTGGCAGAACCTGCTGTCACTTGTGCCCTTATGCCTTAAACAGGCCACAGCTTCCCAAAACATGCTTGAATTTTCCCTCCATCCCTAGACAGGACAAGCAATTGCTTGCACAAACACCAGGGTACACTCAGCTTAGCAACAGAACATGAAAAGTAAAATTATTATTTGCAAGCCCCTTAAAATATCGTCCCCCAGACTTGCTAATGTCATGCTGGTGTATTCACATGCATATACATCTCAGAGAGTTTAGAATAATTTTAAGGCAAATTTTGCATCTACTGACTATTTATTAGTGTGCTTCTGACCTACAGTATCATTAATTTTAACAATCCAAAATGTTCTCTCTGGAGGAAAACAGCAAGACATGCTGAATACTGGGTACTCTTACTATCTGTGTAGTGTCTTCTCAAAGAGCAATAACTGTAATAAAGTTATCAGACCTTCCTTTTGAAGAAAAGTCTTCTCATTTGACACTCGAAATGTCTCCACCACCTCAAGTTATTGTAGTAGGTAAGAGACACAGCAAATAGTTCCAGTTTCCTAGATACAGAAATTCCCCAGATTTCCAAGAATATTCCCAAAGTGTTGGGTCTGAAAAACAAACATTTTAAAACACAAAATAAAAATAAAACCAAAGAATGCCAGTTACCTTCTTGAAGCCTAGCTAGGTTTTAAACTGTAGGAGATTTTGTATTTTGGTCCAATAGTTCCTCCCAAGAGCAAAAGGGTTGATAGGAAACCCCCAGCACTAAGGAGACCTCAGCCTCCTGCCAGAATAAGGTCAATCTCACCTAGTACCTTCCTTCTCTGGTGCCATGCACTTTACCTGACATTGTGCAGGCACTGGCTGGGTCATCCAGTGATCATGTGGCAAACACCCTGGAGACCTTCAGAGGAGGACACTGATGCATCTTTACAGCTGCCTGCACTGCATCTACAGGAGATGTCACTGCCTCTCCTAGCCTCGTCAACTCCTTGCCATGTCAGGGCTGGTCCTTGTTGTAGACTTGCAGACCTAGAGATCCATCGAATTTTGAACTTCCTTACCTTTGAGGTTCTGCCAAGAGGGACCAGCCCACAAGGTTCTTCAGTTCCCACTAATGTTTATAATACTCCCCTTCCACTTGCAACAAGCATCCAGACAACAGGAATGTGAGACAGCCAACCAGGCTGTGTGGATGAGGCTTGAGTAGCCCACAGAATGTAGATCAGTTGGGTTTCAGCCTTTTGATAAAAGGTCTTTTCCAGCTTGGTGCAGGGCCTGAGGAATGACTTGGCAATGACATGCCCCTGTCCAAGTTCACATCAGAATTAATTCAGATGTGGTGGTGTGGCAAAATAACATTGTGTCCTTCCCACCTTAGAAACTGTGAGTTTCTAAACTACTCAAGTTACACCTTCCTGCCTTCAGAGCAATCCTTCAAGTGAAGGACTCAGATGGAAAGGATTTTGTTCAGGAAAGAGCACTGGAAAGGATCAGTGGAGTCAGAAAGGCATTTCCCTCAGGCCAAGCTGCTTTTTTTCCTTTTATTGCAATCTGCTGCCACTGCAGTGACCTAGGACATTCCTGTGGCACTTTCTAATTTCATGGCTTTTGATCTTTTACACTAATGGTCTCCATTTTATTAGAGGGTGATAGAAAGTTTCCTCACTTGGGAAAAGGAAGCTGAATGGATATTTTGTGGACCAGTCTGAGCTACAGGTAGTTACCTAATCTGGTGGCCTAAAATGATACAAAAAGATATAGTTTTTAATTGATTGGACAAATGTTATGCTGAAGGATAAAATATACTTTAAAAGAACAGTCCCAGGTACTGCAGAGAGGGAAAAGCAAGTTCAGTATATAATCAAGGAGAAGGGCACTGAACCTGAAGTCATTTAAGTAAATTTACTCACAGGATCACACAAACCAGTTCCTGAGCTGTGTATTTGCAGATCACAAGCATACAACCTAAGATAGCAGTTGAAATATTCTTCCCCAAAAGGCATCATACCATCCCCATACCAAAGCCATCAAGTGTCTTAGTTCAATAAGGTTTAGGCCTATACTGACCTCTTAAAAACTGTAGTGATTAATTTCAACAAAAGGATCATATGAAGTACAGAAATTAAAGGGACAAGAAGGCTCCTAGGTTCCGATAATGCTAGGTGTAAAATCTGTTTCTCTTAGAAAAAATTCAGAGCTTTATGATTCTTAATTTCTCTGTTCACTCACCTTCTGGAGAAAGAGGCAGGAAATTAAAACCAAAGCTGATAGTAAACATACATTATGAAATATGAAGAATCATGGGACCAACTGACCACTCCAGTGATTATGAAAACTGTAAACTATTTAAAGAGAGCACTTTCCACTGCTCTTCATTAGGATCTGATTACCTCAGCCATTAACATTTGGCTCTTATTATTACGATTGTGAAATACTGTTCACACTAATGGATAAAAGAAAGTTGACGTGGCTATCTTGATTAACTCATCAATAATAATTTGGAATAATTTTTCTTCATTCACTGGATGAATCATTCACATGTCCTTTAATAATGCACATTGTTGTATAGTAAATTAGCATTAAGATTACCTACCTTTGGGAGCTACATCCTGCTTCAACGTGTTGCTCAAAAGAGATTTCAAATGTGAAACCTTCCTTAAAAAAAAAAAAAGAGAGAGTATTAGAAAACAGTTATTTCTTTGTAATTGTTGTACACCAAGACATGTAGCCCTAGGGTTATGCAGATGAGCTCAACCTTTAAGCCATCAGATTCTCAATATGTAAAAAATATGTTCCTATCTATCTGCATTCTTCTCCAAAGAGTAAAGCCAAACTCTTTCTTCCTAATACAAATATAAACTTGAATAATAAATTGAATAAAATGAAGTCACCTTTACCTAAACATACGAATATAGCCAAAGACCACCAGGCTGTTTATGGAACTAACCTTGCAAACCTCCACTCACATGCGGTTTCACAGAGCCAGTGTGACTGCATACTTTGGCTGTACATGTGGAAGTAGGTCCTGAGGTGGGACCTATTTCCATGCAAAAAGCCCTGACAGGTCAGCTTCTTGCTGAGGTTTGTCTGTGCAGGAGAGGACGTAAGCCTCTCACCCATGCAGGGGGGTTGGAACTAGATTGTCTTTAAGGTCCCTTCCAACCCAAACCATTCTGTGATTCCATTCTGTGATTCTCCAGGCTCTAAGCCATGCCACAGTCCCTGTGGCAGGTAAACAACCTACTCAAGAAGCAGTCTTCATATGCCTCAAACAGATAACTCTTTGTTAAAATACAGTGACATCCACCTCCTCCTTACAAAAGCCAACATTAATAACCAAGGTCATTCTCAAGATCCTCAGGAAGCTTGGCTTTTTGTGTCTTGGAACGTTTTGCTCCATCTCTTCTCCTGAAATCACTACTTACTCCTCTGAAGATGCACCAAGCAGTTGTCTTACCATTTAACCCTTTACTACCCTCTAACTAGACCCCCACAGCTCTGAGGAAAGCCAAGCTACTTCTTCCACCTTCCTGACTCCCCCATCACCTGACAGTAACAACCACCATGAGTCAGGTGGACATCATCCAATGTCCAAATCCTGGCCAGTGGCAGACTGTCAGAAAGAAGATAAAACAGGGTAAATGTATAGTGCTATGTTCTATGACACACTTTCTCACTTTACAGCAATTTGCAGCTTAGGTACTTCCTGAGCCAGGTAGGACATTTTTGCATTTAGCAGGTGGATTTTTCTTCCATTTACTTTTCTAATTGTTTTTTGAACCATGTATCTCTGGTACAATCTGCAGCATCCTGTGGTGGTGACTTACAGAAATTAACTGCAAATGGTGTGGAGAAGGAACATGTTCTCAGTCTGCAACCTGGCTGGATGGTTCCTGGTAGTGCTATAAGAGGATACGGGGAATGTATTTCCTATTACTTCTTTCATGACTGTCAGTATTTTACAGCTTTCTATAGTCTTTTTGTCATCCCTCTTCCATAGACAAGTGCTAGTCTTTCAATTGGTTTGCTGCAATGACCAGACTGGCTTTTCTATCTGTTTCCTTTTCTTTTCCTAATTTTCTTTGGCTTTTGCCCACTACTGCACTACTGAGCATCAACAAAACATTTTTAAGACCTGTGATAATGTCATCATGACAGTAGTCAGTTCAGAGCCCATGGCTGTGCATAGTGTATCAGGAGTATTTTCTTCCTGTACATTGATTTACTTTAACCTGCACTGAATTTCATCTGCCTATTTTATTTCCTAGACACTCTCTAGAACTAAACTGTTCTGTACAACTTCTAAAGCCTTTGTTTTTTTTTAAATTTTTCTTTAAATATCCTAAATAACATCACATCAGTGAACACTCCATACCATCACCCACTTTACAAGCAATTATCTATGAAGATGAAGAACAACCCAGGACTAGAGTCCCAAAGGATTATCTTGTGACATGTCTCCGTAGGGCAACCTAATAATTTATTCTTGCTCCCTGTTTTCTGTCTTTAAATACTTCATTTATCCATGTGAAGAATTTTTGTCTTTCACAATGAAGCTTCTTTAGGAAGCTTTGGGGAGGGGCCACACTAGGAGTCTATAAATGGAGAAGAAGAGAAAGGAAAAATAACAAATAACTTCTGTTTGTTTCCCACTTTCCCTCATTCAGACACACATATTTCAGTTACATTCTGCCATGAAAATAATCTTGCTGAAGACTACTGTATTTTCTAGTTTTGTAACCAGTCTTTCTGAAGCAGCATGGTTCCCAGTTCCTGTTATGTGATTATTCTTATAACAGCAACAAAATCACCAAGCATCATGTCATTAATTCACCCACTGAAAAACTGTTGCACAAGAAGGAAGTTACCTTCGGGGATGGAGGAGAATAACATTTGTTTGATAGTAAGGATTAATTGGAAAATAAACTGCGTAATGGATGCTTGTGGAGGAATAAAATAGTGGAATAGAATATTTAGGGGTTTTTCTTATCTTTATGTACAGTAAGTAATCTATATAAATACCCACTCAGAGATGAGAATAAACGCTACATAAATATTAAAATACTTTTTACAGTTACAATGGGAAACACAACTTCCTTTGCTTTACAGCTGAAATAGTGCTTAACTGCTTTTTTCTCTCCGTGCTTTATGTAGCAGCTATTTCAGCACCCTGAATCTGCCTGCTGAGCAAGGGGGGCAGCTGTTGAGCTGGTGCACATTTCCACTGCAACAGCTCCGGCAGGAACATTTGCACCTCCAGCCAACGCTTTGGCATCAGTGTTGCCAGAGGGATCTGCAAGATTTCCGCTCTTTCATGCACCTATCGTATGACAACACTTGGGTTGTGTAGGTTTGTCATTCCAGGAGACACAATTCAAGATTTCTTCAGCGTATTCTCAAAGCTCAGAAAGAACATAAACCAAGGAAATGACATGTGGTTTTATGATCACTGCTATAAACCATTTTATCAGCTGAGGGACAGTACCCTGAGCTGCAATATATATTCATATGAATAATTCTTAGTTAACCAGGTAATTCTCCTTATTTTCCTAGGGTTTTTTTATTTATTCTAGCTTCTTAGCCATTGGAGGCGAGTCTCTGTGTTCAGTCTAGCAAAAGACCTGACCAAGCAGCTGGATTTTGAGCCTTCAGAAGCAAAAATACTTTTTTACTACCATCATATACTAAGTTTTGCAGAATGAAAATTAAATTATTTTTCTCCCTTCTGCTACTGTATGATTTTTTGAAGCCTGAAAAGACAGGTGGCTTGAAAAGTCACCACAGGAAAAAAAAAAATTAAATTAAATCGTAGACATGTAATCAGTGGTTCTGAATAAAAGATCCAAGGCACTGTAATTCTTACATTTCATGATAATAAAATTTTCTATCGAAATCTACATCTTTTACCTAAGGCAAAAAATATTTTGAACAAAATTCTACTTTCCAGTTGGATAAGGTTTTGTCTGAGATAGTTTTATCAGTTTTACTAGGCTAGAAAAGAGATGCCAGTCAGTGTCTGTTTCCCTTTTCATCATTATAGGAAGAAGTGTTTATACAAAAATAGTTTTCATGCAGTTCAAAGTCTTCCATGTTCTCAGCTAAATACACTTCCTTTTTTTTCACAAAGAGAACACTTGCAAATCTTTTCTGGGGCATATTTTGATACACACATTTATGTTTCATCATTCACTTGTTCCCAGAAAACTACTTCTTTTAACTGCCTTTGGTTAGGAAGCCTTTGTGCTTTTGATCCTTATCATCTTTTCCTTAATAACTAATGTATCTTAAAGGTACCAGTGCTTATTGAACAAATTGTATTTTATTTGAGACACTAAAATTGTACCCTCACTCATCATCCTAGTCAAAATTGTATCACCAGGGGATGACATGTAAGTAGAAACTTTTAGAGCAGTAAGAAGTGAGAGTGTTAGAATGAACAAAGACAAGTGACATTACTTGGCTGCTCCAGCACACAAACAGTGTCTGTCTGCTGCACACAATGGAAGCTATTTATGTACTGATGAACCCAATATGCATTAATGAGTTCACTTCAGGATTCATGCAGTACCCTTATATATGATCATGAAAGACACTGTTGAAAACAATTACAATAACTGAAAAAAAATCCTTGAATCAAAATATTAATAGGTTAAAAATTTTAATAGTCTGATTAAGGTGCTCCCATCTGTTAAAAAAAAAAAACCTAAACAGTTCCACTAACAGTTTGATTTGGAGTACTGTGTCATTAGCTACGAAGAAGAAGACTGTCAGCTTTCCAGTCATGTAGCTGCACTGCTGACCCACTGCCACATCAAGTCAAATTAACACCCCATGATGTCTAAGTGGACAAAACCAATTAAATCTTGTTTCTAAAAAGATCTTATTTCCAAAAGGCACACCAGTATAGGAAGTGTAGGATATAATTTGAATGTTACTCTTCGGCTTCCAAGATCTGAAAAAAACCCCAAACCCCAAAGCAACAGGAACAAAAAAATATACCCTATGTTATATGTGTATATATATGTGTGCGTATACACATACAAACACACACATACATATATATATATATATATATTATTTAATCATGTTTAAAAATAGAAGAGACTAGGATCAGTGGGTTTTCTGCCATTTTGAAGCATGACACTCCATTACTATTCCAGCATCTTTCAAACACAGGTCACATGTGACCAGATCAGTTCAAATTTCATCTGAGTGAAGTCTTGTGCTCTGCTCTGTAGGAAATATGCAAATGCTAAAAATAACTGCTTGAACTAGAATTAATCACAGCATCATGCCCCATTCCCAAAATGGCTCCAGTGACAGGAGGTCTAAGGAAAAGCATCTGAGTTTTGAAAGAGCTGGATCAGAGTGCACGTCTAATCTATGTAAAAATAGGATGTCATGTCACCTGAAGCTACATGTTAATTTAGCATAGTTTTTACCTTGCTGGGTCTGCACTATTAACACAATAGAGTTCATTGTACAGTACCAACCAGGCTTATTATCAGAATTAATCAAAACTACAAAAACCAATGACCTTCTAAAATCCCTCAGTAAGTACAGTTTCTTTGCCATAAGCCACAGTTTTGTGTATTTAAGGTAATGATAATTTGATATTTCCTAAATTAGTATCTGCTGCCTGTAGTCAGCTTGCTTCAGTGATCTTCCTTTCTCTATTACCTCACTTCTTTTAAAAATATTTTTCTTTTAAATCAAACCTTGAAAAAATTTTCATAATAACATCCCAATTAAAAGAATGATGCTACTGTTCAAATAAATACTTGCCAAATTAGGTGGTGTTTATGGACAACATATCAACTTAATTTCCATGCTTTAAACGTTAACCTACCTTTCACTGTAAAATGTAAAGCTTAACTTGCATACAAAGTCCACACGATTTTTTACCCTGGTTAAGAAAAAACATGCATAACAGTGTGGTGAAGACATATTAACCTAGTTTTATGATGCACTAAATAGAGCTTGAGTAAACAAAAATAATCATGAAGGGAAATTTTTCCTGTTCTGAAGTATCCAACACAAAAGTAATAAACAGCTATTGCAGTCTTCCAACCTCCTGAAGCTGATGGGACTGCCTGGCCTAAGGTTGAGGGACTGCCACCATCACACCACCAAACACAGAACTGGGTGTAGGAAAAGTAAATGCATCCCATGCTGACCCCAGTAACTAGAATCTCTTTTGGCTACACCTCTTAGAGGATTTTGCGTTGGGGGAGAGAGAGAAGATGCCTGCTGCTCCCAAGGAGAAAGGTCAATTGCATCCCCAGGAGTGCCTGGCCCCTGCCCTTTGCTGACTGCTGCTCCTCCATGTGGACTCTGGGATGACAAGGGGTGGGGGGGAGCACCAGGAGGCAAAGGGTCCTGTGACAGGTACACTGTGCCAACATCTTTGCCATCCTCTTGTGTCTGAGAAAAAACAAACTGCAGCCAATCTTGTGAACTTTAGCTGTAGCACCAACCACATGAGCCCTAAAAAATGCAATTCAGTTCTTTCCCATAGCACTTTCTTTGGAACAAGACTCTATAAATCTCCGTTACTCTTTAGGCCTTTTCATAAGGCCTAAGGCTTTTTTTTTTTTTTTTTTTCATTTTATGTACACCAATAAATGAGTAATTGCAAAAAACTGCAACAGCGGGGATATAGGTATGAGTCAGATATTAATTGGCAAAAGATGAAAGCTATGAGTGACAGGTTTTACACAGCCATGCTTTTCTGATGATGCAGGATAGGTGCAAAGAAGGGCCAAGATTAGGACTGCTGGAGGAAGCTCCTTCTTTGTGAGCCTGAAAGAAAAGTTTTGCCTATTGGCAAGACATGGTTCTCAAGACTTCCTCCTGTCAGACTTTTAGTCCAAGCCTCCCATTTTGCAGTGTTCTGCTTGCATATGTACACCCATACCTGTGGCTGTACACTGGGAGAGAAGAATAGGAGATGCTTCAGACACAAACTGTAAGAGGGCTCTTCAAATGGAAGCAGGTGGGCAAGCTGCTTCATAGTGACAGCTAGTGGTATTACCAAGTCTTGTGATGTTATTAAAAGCCATGTGGGCTTCAGTGCTTTTCCTCGAGGTGCTGCTCCCCCTTAGAGGTGGTTCTGGAAAAATCCTTGCATTCTTTTTTAAATGGTGCTAAGCAGCAAATTTGACCTTCATGAGAAATCTTAGAGATTTTCCAGAAGCTCTCAGAAGTATGGGCAAATAAATCCTCAAACAACTTGTTTTCAAAAGCTTTTTTTTTGTTTTTCTTTTTCCTTTCCCCCCTCTCCCCCCCCTTCATTTGACTCATGATTTCAGCAGAACAGAAGAGATGCCAGTTCAGTTCATAACACCAGTTGTTGGCACATTACCTACCACCCATGCCTGCATAGTTGGTATGGACACGGACATGTGTGGACGCTTATACATGCAACTGCTGGCCTGTCTTGCCTCTCCTCCCTCCCCCAAAATGTCCTAGCTTAGGCCTTGGGACAATAAAGGGCACGCAGGCTGCTTTTTCACTCTTTGAAACACCCCCGGAGAATCATTCCCAGGCAGAGGAATGCTCACTATGGCCTTACCCAGTCGAGCTAGAATAGCAGGTCTGCATGACAAAACTCTTCTTAAAACTATCCCATTCACTACCACTATTTGCTTGCCTTGGATTTCTTGCTTTTCACTTCCTGCATGGGAAGTTGCGGAGCAGAGCTCTTGTGAATCATGGTAAAAAAAAATCCAAAGGGCTTTTGCACAGAAACTGAGAATACTTTCAGTTAAACATATAAACACCTAAGCCCCTGCCTGTGTTTTCTTCAGGTTTCAGTAAGTCTAGCTGTGCTGCTCTTTAAGCCATTTCCAGCCACAATTACCCACCCATCCACTGTTTCTTAAGCATATAATAAAACAAACAGTAAGCATGCAAAAAAAGTATCTTTTCACCAAGTCGCTCATAGCCCACCACATTTGCAAGTCTGCCTGTCAGAATACAGCTGCTGCAAGTATACCTGAATGCTCAGAGTTTGTCATTTCATGACTGGAGGCTGTGAATGTGCAAATAATGCAAGTACTAAAATCATAGCCCAGTGCCAGCTGCCCTGTGGGAGGGACTATAAACTCCACAGCCAGAGTAAACAGCAGGATACTTTGAGTGACCACTGCCTCATCCTCCCACGCATATCTTATTCATCTTGTCTCCTTTTGATGACATTAAAAGCTGCTACAGCATGAAAAGAAATATTAATCTGCAAGAGAAATATGAAGAGCAATTTAATACTCGGGCAAGCTAACAGATCTGGAGCTATGGCATAGACGTTTCTGTCATCAGCCAGCTTTCTAACCTAAGTTTTGCTGTTATGATTGTCAAGGAATACAGAAGTAGACAAAATATTTAGAATATTTATCTGACTTTTCATGTGACCTGAAGAGGTACAAAATTACCCATGCTACATTAGATAGTGAAATAGTTGTATTTAAGACATTGCTCAGAAGACGCAAGAAAAGCTTAGAAGAGCTCCCTTGTTTTTCACACTTCAGATACCATAATTCCCCCTTCTCAGAGGTTATTGAAAACTATCTCTTGACTTCATGATATAGTTGGTACAAATACAAAGGATAAATGAGATGCTGAAGTGCCCTTATTTTCTGTGTGACCTTTTATCTTTTATGCACAAAGCAGCCAGGCAGGTGTTTCTCAGAAAGTAGTGGAAAGCTCTGCTGCTAAACCTGTAACAGGGTTAGTGTGGACAAGAAACAGGGGAGTCCTTACAAAACCCCTCCACCAGTTTTTGCAAAAGAGCCCATTCCTCTGTTAGACCAGCACAAACCTGCTGATCTTACCAGGTCTAATTTTCAGCATACACCAATAGGATACCCAAGGCAGGCCCACAGTTACCAGCCCAGTTAAATTCTGGTAAGAAAAAACCCATGCAATCTTCAGAAGAAACCGAAACAAAGGCTCAGCAGCTACCCATTGTGGCTTTAACTAATCAGAGAGAAACCACCTGCAGGAATACTCCCTTTTCTGTTTACTCCCAGCAGAACCTTCCAAATGATGATTAATCACTGAATAAACTGAACAACTGACAATGACATAATGACAAAGGGAAGGCAGAGAGGGGCACCAGCACTGGTGGCTGTGGCTCAAGCATGGGTGGGTGGAATGGCCAAAGAAGATGGATGGCCTAAAAACGCTTGACATTTAAGTATCTCCTATGTAGCAGGAGGACGGCTATGCTAAAGTGAGCTGCCAACTTCAGGCAAATAATGCTCTACACAACAAGCTGACACACTTCCTTCAGCTGTCAGCAGAAGTGCAGAGGGGCAGCTTCCTCATGAACAAACTAATGAGGCTTTTAATTGGGATGTGAAGCCCTGATAATAACAGAAATAAGAGATACTGTAAATGACAGGATAATCCATTAGAGTGGAAAGCATTGTGCATGTTTTACTGATTATACCCACAGATTATCCTACCTGTGTCCCTACTAATTTGAAAAATGATGAATCATAGAGTTCAAACAGGACTCAGATGAGTCAATTAGACTAAGTAGTGATATCAAAAGCTCATATTTTCTGCACTTAGGAATCAAGCATGTTTTGCTTAACAACAAACAAAAATGAGCTGTGTTTCGCATTCTCAGTTGACCAAGTCATTAGCAACATTGAAGAATACTTCTTCAAATTTTCCATATTTTCATGTGTTCTTGCCCCCATAGAGTCCTTTCTAGCAGATGTTTATTAGAAGGAAAAACATTTGCAAGAAATGAAATATTGTCTTGCAGCATTCTGCTGATTCCCCTTCTCATTTTATCAGTTTGGGGTTAGTTTAGGTGTTTCAGTGAATAGCAGCATACCTAGGAAATTTTAACTGCTATCAGCCAAACTCTGCTCATGAGGCACCCAGAATAAAGTGAGCAGCAATGTACAACTAGCACATCACTTCTATCCTTAGGAACATATAATGCTCACCCTGAAGTTGAAATACAAGTGGTATAAAATTAAGCCTTCAAGACAAATTCATGGTACATCCTGTTTGGGGCAGTTATTTACATTAATACAGAATGAGTTAAATCTTTGCACCCACCAGAAGACGGCTCACATGGCTCATACCTGGTCTGAAAGGTTCTTGTTACTGAACAAAGAAAGATTCTCCTGCTCAGTCTTGTGCCAGTTCTGCACTGGATGACATAAGTTGCAAAATTCAAATAGTATCAACAGAAGTAAACCCTTTTCCACTTATTTTGTGATTGGTTTTTTATCTTAGGAGTGTAGCACAGGTACAAAAGATGATTTGAAACAAACTAAATCAAAATAAGTTTTAATGGTTTGGTTTTCTGCTTTTGGGATTTGTTTTATTTTGTTTTTTGGTTTGGGGCTTTTTTTGGTTTGTTTGGGTTTTTTTGCCTCTTCCCATAAGGCAAAAAAGAGGGGGAAGGGGAACACTGGAATAAATCAAATTCCAGATGCTTTTACTTCAGATTCAGATTCAGTTAGAATATTTTCCATTTTTTATTTACTGCACTGAAAGCAGGAATATCACCACAGATCTCAAAACTGCTGTGAATATTTTCTGTATCTCAAAAGACAATTTTTTTTGTAGGTGAAAACATTCACAAACCACTTCAGCTACAAAGAATATAAATTAAGTCCAATCTCATTCCAATTATGGCAATTTGCATTTTCTCACTAATTTAACAGCAAACAGACAATTAAGATGAGAGTTACTGCAATGATACATCTGCCCTTCCAGACTTTACTCTATGTCAGTATTTTTATAATGTATTTCCTTGGCCAAAGATATAGTAAAATTTAGCTTTCCCTACCATTTTCTATAAAAGGTCTCTGTCATCAAATGAAGCTTTAGAAATATCTTAGCTTTGGAAAAAACAAATTAGAAATAGAGATTTGAGGACTGAGACATTTATACAAACCCAAAGTAATTCCTTGGGGCCAGAAGAAATCATGCAGGAGCTTTTATCCTCACAAAACCAGGATCTTGTCAAAGTGCCTGGAGAAGGACTTGCTCAGAGTATCTTTCTGTAACAAGCAATGCAGAGATTGTTCCTTCTGTTCAATACTCCTTCTCAGTACAGGAGGTAGATTAACTACGTGCAATAATGTGCACTTCTATGCAAGAAGCTTCTTGTTGCCACACGCATGAAACTGTCTTCAGCTCAATCTGAGAAGCCTCCATCACCCCACCTCCTCAGACGTATGGGCACTTCCCAGCTTTTCTGCTTAAGCTGCTTTACATGAGGGGCTAGAGAAAAGCAAGAGTGTGAACTGCAGCACAGCACTTAAAATAAGTCATTGCTCAAGGTGTGTATTCTGCATATGGCATCCTGATTTCAGCTCAGACATTGCAGGTCATTCTGTGGCCTAAACCTTTTTTAAAGACAGGGTTTGGATCCCAGTCTCACTTATGAACTTCCAGAAGTTTTATTTGCCTTTAATTATGATGTTACAGGACTGCCAGTGTTTCCTAGGAACAATACTATGCACTCTGAAAAGGCTTGTGAATGTAACTGTGTACATTTTCAGTTTTTATACTTCCATTTTGACATTTTTGTTCCATTCCTCCACCATATTGAACAGTCTCTCATGACAGCTATCTTGCACATTACCACCAGCTATCTACACAAGCATCTTCATGTTTCATATTAACTTTTCTTATCCCTTACAATTCACATCCCTCACAGTAGATGGTCAAAATCTCCACTCAAAACCACTCCTGCTTTCACTGGTACAGTCAGTGCCAATTCTCATCAAAGTTCTCCCATGTCAGTTGTGTGCTCACCCTAAATCTTCCAAACTCTCCAGCTGGACAGCTTCTTATTGAAATTGTCTAGGTATTGTATATTTCAACAGTCCTTTGCCCAAGGACACCACATAAGAAAATCACTTAGAGGTACAACCTTTCCAACAGAAAGGAAAATTTCATTTTCAGCTCTGCCAAGACAGTAGTAACTACTGCCAAATTTGCTAAATGTTTTTTCTCTACACTGACATCTTTCTATTATGGCACAGACTTTTGGAATATCAGTCTGAGATGTCTGCTGTCCTCTCTCAGAGACGATCATTATTCACGGCTGCACTAACTGCAGCTTCTTGGTGCTATTTTTCCTAACATTCATGCTTCTACATCTGTATTTTTGGTCAGCTCCCTCAATCCTTTCTCAATGTCTATTTCCAACAAATATTTTTCTTGTTTCCTTTAGATTTTGCATACATATTCCTTTTGATCCAGGCAGGATTAGGAGATTAAGATAAAATGCTTTGGGAAATGTTTTCCCTCTTGATTTATTCCTATGTGGTAACCTTTGAAGTGGACAGATAAGAGAATTTAAAAGGTTCAGTCACAAAAATGGTTAGAAAATGTGTGAACAGGCAGGGAAGAGCAGATAACTTACTTTGTTACTGTTCCTTCATCTTGTTTAGATTCTTCTTTTCTGAATGCCTATAAAAACATACATCCCAGTGAGTGAGGAAATAGTACAAGAGGAAAGCACAGACATCGCGTTTTCCCTTCAAAATGTTTAAAACATCTTGTATTGTTACTTTGCAACAGTGAAGATTGATGTCTTTTTTAGGATAATGCTTCAAGGAACTACATTACAAAAAAATACCATCTTCCTTTCAGCTAGTTCTCTGCATGTGGCAGGATATTGGTGAAAATCAGCAAATTTGGGATGTTAATGTTCAACCAGGTACAGTGAGGGGTGCAAAGCACTTAAAGACAGATCAGCTTGACAGAGTCTGCACTCCAGCCTATTTAGCCAGGCATGTACTTTAGTTGTAAGTTGCCTTGTTTAATTAGCTACTGAGGTGTTCCATCTTCATCCCTAGAGCCTCATGCCTCATAGGATGCAGAAGCAATCACTGCTTGGGACTATGACAGAGCAGGGCTTGATTGTTCTACAAGATGTCCCATGGATGGGGACCAGACACTGTTGATTAACCATTAACTTTGCAATTCTTAACATGGGTTTTTTTCTTTCAGTCATGCTAAGATAGACACTTTGGAAAAATCTTAAATGCTGTGTAGAAGATGACAGATTGCTCTGTGTATGTTAAAAAGGCCTGATTACATCAGGCTGTACCACCAGAGCAATTTAAAAATGAGAAAAACATAGGAAGAGATGGTGGAATTTCAATGAGATTTTTTAAAAAGTACATACACACATTTGAAATATGTATAGAGCTGTCTCTATTGAATGTATTTCTAACAAAATATGTATACAGGATTAAAGCCTACTTTGCTGAAAACTCCTGCAAAAAGAATTTCTATCTATCAGCAAAATTCATCAGTCCATCGGTTTATGTTCCTGTTACAGAGGGAAGGAAGAGAGACTTGTGGAAGAAAAGCTAGAGGTGGACTGGACTGATCAGAACAGCAGAGAACTGCAGAGACCAGTGAAGTAAGTGTGCTTCTTAAAATACGTATCTCAGGTGTTGTGTTCACTGCAAAACAACTTGAGATCTTTTGTGCAATTGACTCCATCCTGAAACACCAACACAACTTAATCAAAAGGATTTATAGAAACTCTACTACGGAGTATTTAATTGCCTTTTTGAGCTTAGGCTATGTGTTTAGGTTATTTTAGATTCATGTCTTGGCTTCACGAAAGAAGATTTCAGAAGGGCTCTGTCTCCCCACTCTTGCTGCAGGCACACTGAGGGCTGATAAGGCCCATGGAGGACAGGCAGTGCGGCTGCAAAAGGCCCAGCAGAGTCTCCTGTGAGGGGACAGCCAAGGCACGGCTCTTTCTGTGCTGTCTTTTCTGCCCCAGACTGATTCTCTGTGTGTTCTCACAGGAGGCAGCAGTGTTATGGATGGTGTCTCCATGTCTCCTGACTGGGGGCCAGAGTGGAGCCCTGATGGCAGTCAGTACGGCCAAAGCTGAGGGATTGTTTCAGGGAGATCTTGTATCTCCTCTCTGGGGCTCCTCTGTTGCAGCAGCCGGTGGCAAGTTCACCACAGAGCACAATCTTAGGGAGGTGGTAATCCTCCATCCTGGAGACCTGCCCTGCCCAGCACAGCTGTGTCCTCAGTATCATGGCCTCAATACTGGTGACCCTGCCTGTTCAAGGACAGTGACATTGGTCACACAGTCCAGGGGATGTTTAGGATTGCATGGAGGCAGCACTGATGGAAGCGTTCAAGGAGTTGCAGGAGGTGGCAGTAGATGCCCCATTATTCAGACCCATACAAAAGAGTAGACAGTACAATGGCTCTGTAGACACTGATCTTTGTACTTTTCTTCAGGTGTTTATTGCTCCAGACTCTTTTATGAAGTCTTCCAAATGTTCTGTGGGCCTTTGGTAATCTGCTGTCAATCTCTTGGTTGATCTTGGCGTCTGAGGAAATAATGCATCCCAGAGAGCTCAGCTGCCGGACTGACTTAAGCACTGATTCACCTATGGTGATGTGGGGATCATGGAAGTCTTTCTGTGGTGCAGGCTGGTAGAGAACTTTTGTCTTCTTCAAGTTGACTTCCAACACAAAAATGTCTGTAGCCTCTGCAAAGCACTACAGAGCTGCTTCTGTGTGAGCAACAAGGGCAGCATTGTCAGCAAAAAGCAACTTTGGGACCTGGCGATTTAGGGTCTTGGTGTGGGCATTCAGTCACCTTAGGCTGAATAGGCTCCCATCAGTACCATAATGGATGTAAATGCCATTTTCCTCACCAAGGTCTGCCATGGCCCTTTGGAGCACTGTGCTGAAGAAGATCGTGAATAGAGTGGGTATGAGAACGCAGCCTTGTTTCACACCATTGATTATTGTGAAGGATTCAGAGAGTGCATCACCATATCTGACTTGGCCTCACTGATCCTCACGTAGCAGGATGATCATTCTGAGGAACTTGGGGGGCATCCTAGTTGTTCCAAGATTTGCCACAGGCCCTTTCTGCTCACCGTGTCAAAAGCTTTAGTGAGGTCATTGAATGTCACATAAAGACATTTGTTCTGTTCCCTACACTTCTCTTGCAGTTGTCTGAGAACAAATACCATGTCTGTGGTACTCCTCAAAGTTTCTATTGGAGCTTACTGCATGCAAGATGAAAGGCTGCTTTTCTTACATGCCAAGATGGCTGAGAAAGGTGTGTTTGGTGAGCGGTTCTCTTCTTTGTCAACAACTTTTGGATCTCTTGGTTGTTTTCATCAAACCAGTCTTTGTTTTTCTTTGAGGAGAATCCTAGGGATTCTTCAGAGGACTGCAGGATGCTATTTTTAATGTGTTGCCAAAGTACTTCAGGAGAAGGATCTATGGGATGATCTAAAAGTCTAGCTTGAAGGTTTACCTGGAAGCTGTTTCTCACTGTCTCCTTCTGAAGATCGTCAACTTTGAGCCTCCTCCTTGGCATGCCACCCCTCTTACGTTTGGGCTTAAAGTAAAGGGTAAGTTTGCATCACACGAGGCGTTGGTCTGTGTGACATTCTGCCCTGAGCATCGCTCAGGTATGATGGACATCGGGAACATTTCTCTGGTGCTCTAAGACACAGTCACTGAGGTGCCACTTCTTGGATCAAGGATGCATCCAGGTTGCCTTCAGGCTGTCTTTCTGTTGGAAGATAAGTGTTGGTGATGGTGAGCTGCTGCTCAGCACAAAACTCTAGCAGGACATGTCCACTGTCATTACAGTTTTCAACACCATGCTTGCCTAATATTCGTTCCCGGGCTTCATAGTTCTTTCCTGCTCTGGTTTTGAAGTCACCAAGGTTATGATCTTATCACCTGCAGAAACCTTTTGGGTGAGGCGGCGCAGGTCGGTGTAGAATTTTACTTCTTCTGCATGGTCATCTTGGAGGGTTGGGGCATAAATACTGAAGAGAACACCATCTTGCTTGTTGTGTACTGGGAGATGTAAGGAAATAATGCCACTGGAATGACCTGTCAGCAAATTTTCAAGTTCAGAGGCGATGGAGTTTTTAATCATGAAGCCAACTCCTGAGGTGTCTTTCAGTTTTGGGTTTGCCTGATCAATAGAGTGTGTAGCCAGCACCATGTTCTTTAGGGCTGCCTTCCTCATGAAGAGGAACTTCACTGAGAGCAGCAATGTCAATGTTAAGTAGTGACAGTTCGTGGGCAATTAGAGCAGAATGACTCTCAGGACACCCCCTGTCTGCTCTATCAAGCATGGTTCTGATGTTCCAACACACGAGTGTCAATCTGAACACACCCTTGGAGGCAGGTGTGTGCCTTTGTCTCTTTGTCTTTGTTCAACTGCATCAGAAGATGCCCACTGACTGCAGGTAGCCAACCGGGTGGGGGTGGAGATGAGCTTTGGTCAGGCCACCTTTTCCAGGCCCCTCTCCAGAGGAGCAAGCAGAGCTCTCCTTGGAAAAGGCCGCTTGGTCACTCAGGATGCTGCTGAACAAGACTGTCATCTCCTGGGTCAGTCTTGAGTGACCAATGTCCTGAGCCACCTGCATGCAGGGTTGGATCTGAGGCTTCCAGTGCCCCTTTCATCCCTCTCCTGTAACTGCATGGATTTACAAGTGTGGGTTCACCCTTCCAGCCTGAGCTGTGACTTTTTTAGGTGAGGTGCAGCGTGCACAGAGCTGGCCCCACCCTTTACTCCTAAGGTCCATCTGCAAGGGCCTTGCAAGCTTGGACAGTGACAGCGAAGTCCTCAGGACATAGGTTTAGTTAGAGTTTCCTTCTCTTAGCTGGCTGGCCTTACAGGGTTAAACGAGCTCCATCTGCCCAGATTTGGAGTTAGAGTTGTCCTTCTCCCGGGATGGTTGCCTGATGGCTACTGAGCCCATCTTGCCCATGGACCCTTCAGTTGTGACCTGTCTGGCATGGGAACCCCTATAGGAGGCATATGCCACCACCAGCAGAGCTCCCAACCTCACAAGGGCATGCAAGCTCCTCCCCTATGACAAGGGGGTGTCTGTGGAGGGTATTTTAGACTATTACTTAGTTAACAGTCCAGACTTTTATATCTACCCTTTGCTCCTGACTCCAAACAACCATGTAAGTAAGAAATTTTCATTCTTGTGAAAACCATTTTAGTCCAGTGCTGGCTATTACAGTATTCATAATGTTCATAATACCTATTCAGATTAGTAAGGCTCTGAGCATTCTTTTTCCATCCTTTCAAGAGATCATTGCAGAGAAGGGCACAGTAATCAAACTTTGATATTGTTGTAAAGCCTTCAAACTTCTTGTGGTTAAGTCCACTGAGACCACAGAAGAGCACAGACCTCTGGTGGTGATCTGTACTTAGTGCTGGGCAGAGATCCAGGTTTCATGATCCCATTCACATGGGCTTGCAGCACGGTGTAAACTGACATCCTGATTTACAACAACCCAACGGAGATTAAATTGTGCCAGAGATGAGCATGAAAATGGCCAACATGATGTTTTGACCAGGCCAGATCATTGGTAGTGCTTCCACACATCACACTCCTGTGGACCACAGAAATCAAATGACAAAACTGAAAAAGCACTCATCTACCTAAAGGGAGTCAGCTTAACTTTTACAACTTAGTACCTCCCTTCATTTGTTTAAGGAGAGGGATATCCCTCTGTTTCCTCCCAGACGTGTCAATAGTTTGTCAGACAGCAGGGATGAAAACACTGCCACCTCCAGCTGCCCATTACACATCTCTGGGAGTGGGGGCAGCACCAGCCCCTCCTCAGCCACAACTCAGTTCACAACCAGAGTGCCCACTGAGCACAGATCTACTGAAGAGCACTTCACCTATTCTGTTTGCCCCAAAGGCCTCAGTTTCACAAGCTTAGCAACACAGCTGTAGGGCACTCAAGAAGCTGCTGTCTTCTGATTAAGGAACATGGAGCCTGCCACATATGCATTTCCTATCCATTAACTTGCACTAATAGCCCTAAAACTACATAAGGATCTAAGGTGATGAGACCCAGTTTCCCCAACTGTTCCCAATTTCCCCAACAATGCCTCCCTAGTCAACAATAGCTTGAATGTATTGAATATCAGTTAAGAAACCTGCCATTTACTGAGTCCTCACACAAGCAATTTTTAAGGAGGTTCTTGAAATTTTTGCAAGGCACAGTTATTTTTTTTTTTTGCCTTTCTTCCCCCCAGTTCTTTAATTGACATGGACTAAAAGTTGTGGGATTTACATATGCCCAGAGAAGCAGCTATTTTTAACTGCATCACTTGCTTTTAATTCTATCTTTCAATTAGACATATATTCTAGCTTCAGGAAACTTTATTTTCAAGAGGTGAAATGCCAACACAGTACACTAGCAGAACCATTAGCTGTCAAAATAAAACAGGCTTCATATTCACAGAACAACAAGATCAACTACACACGACAGAAATAAGATGGCAGTGCACTTTTACTTTTCAGCAGCTAGTGCAGTGTTTTCTGTATTAAATTTAATAGGCATTTTACATGGGATGTCAGATATTTTTGTCTCTGCAAATAGGGTTCTTTAAAAAAAAAAATCTAGGTTTCCTGATGTTTATATAGGGAAATCACTGAGGAACAGCAGAGAATGGCAGTCTCATGCTAGCAATGGCTAGGTAGTCATCATTTTAAAAAACAATGTCACAAAAGCTATTTCAACGCTGTCATTCTTAAGAATAATTAGTTTCCATCAAAGCAACAGATTATCTGTTCATGTTGTCCACTGGGTCATTACAATGGGCAACCAATACAGATAAATGGTATCTAATCTTTTCTGCTCTTCTATTGGACTGATTGATGGTTATAACATCTCCGATATTATAAGGCAGAAAAATTATGCTGACATTTAGAAGCAAAAGCACAGAAAGATAAAACTAAGTACAAAGCACATCCAACACCATAAAGAAAAAAGAAAAAAGAAAAATAAGAAGAAATAGCTAAAGACAAATAGAACAGAAAAACAAATTACAATTAAGCCAAGAGAGAATTATAGAGGGGAACAGCTATACATTGTGGGTGGCAAGGAGCTCAATTAATTATAGAACATGAAGGGAAATCCAGGCATTTCCATGAGATGTTATTAAAAGACATATTGACTGGGCTTTCTTTACATGTTATGCCTTAAAAGAAGACAAAAGGATTTCCCTGGTATTGATTTGTTCCTGGAATTGGTTGACTTTAAGACATGAAGAATAACACAATGAGAGGTGGCTGGGTAGCAAACGAGAAAGAACGAATTGCTGCCACTGACACTCACATTTGTGAGCTTCCATATATTATTGCCTTTTTCAATTTAGAATTTGTTCATATTGCCTGTCAGAAACATTAAACAACAAAATATGCTCTAAACTAAAAATGGCAAGTAAAAGCAGTTATTCATCTACTGTATAAATACCCACCATTTTCAGCTGACCCACTCAAAATTATTAACAATATTAACCAGCTGGCTGGATTTGCAGTGTTCCTGTGAGGGACTAAATGACCTGAACTGCTCCCAGCTAGGAGGGGAATAGGCAGGTTTTGGAGGAGCAGTGCTTTTCCCCCTGGTACTAGAGGCATCTGTCCCACATAGATCTGCTGCATCCTCTTCTGCGCTAGCTTTGCAGCCATAGCAGGGTGGGCACAGGACCAACCCTCTAGTCAGTGTAGCAAGATGAGGATGAGGCTGTCTGTGTGACAGCCTGTGGGCTAAGGGCCCTTTAAACATCTTGTGAGGGGAGATAAACAAAAGAGTTTGTTATGCTGTGGTGGCCTAGTCCTGTCCATAAAAGGTTCTTACACTGGATGAGGACCATCCTTTGGGGGGCAGGAAGAAAGAGAGTTGACATTGCTACCCACTGTGTAGGCAATCACCAAAAGAAATGCCAAGACAGTGTATTTCTCACCAGTATTAGTTATACAGATATGAGCAAAGTAAGGAGCTTCATATTGATAATTACTACTACACTATGGCTAGTTTCATTCCAGGTACCTAAGATAGATAAGTATCTTCCCTTATATATGTTCTTAACAATTGTCCTTACAGTTATGAGTCTCTGAGTAGTTTTGTACAGAATTAATAGTTTGACAATAAAATAATTTTCTTTTATGATGAATATACCCACAGCAGGCAAAAACTCCTCTATCTGAAGATCCAGAGTTAGGCAGCTACCTTTAAAACTACACTGTGATTTCTATGATTTATATTTCTTCTCATTCTCTGGCATTTACCTTTTTGATTTATCAGATACTGTCTCTACTTTTCACCTCTGACATGCTGTGTATCAGTTGATTTTGCCATTTCTCTGAGACTTGTATTATAGTGACTCTCAGGCAACAGAATACTTCAATATGCAAATGTTATTTGGAAAAACAGCTTACAAAATACCAAGAGCAGAAGTTGATGTGGTAAGCCTTAGTAGTAAGCCCGATAGTTTCTCCACTACAACAATGTTTAGAGATGAATGTCTGGAAAAAGAACTGTCTTTACATTTGTTGCCACTGATATCTTTTATATTTTCACTCTCAGACTCATCTACCAGGTCTATGCTCCTGGGAAGGATAAATCACAGAGCTACCCTTGCTACATTTATAATTTCTACCCAGAATGAAATGTTTTCTCTATCTTGTGAGAATAAAATACCTCAAAACATTTTCTGTCTCTAATGTGAGCAAAATGCCAGAATCTTGACAAACTTTCTGAATGAAGAACATACAAAATTTTCATCATACTACAATTTCTAAATTATTCCAATAATTTCCAAAGAAGGCAACATATTATTATTATATTTTTACTTCACATTTGGTTTGGAATTGGAATTCTGTGTTTTGAGCCTCACATATGAATTTTTCATTCTCTAATATAGACTTTTTTCACATGAGAACAGTAAAATATATCAATTAAGAATGAAATTAAGAGTTCTTCAAATCAACCTATCACATAACTTCCTTTTCACCAGGTTTGGTTTTGAAAGGGCAACATTTTATCTGAAACTTCATACTGTTTGTTCTATTTATTTATTCTGATCTTTCATAGGATATATCACTTCTGAGGGACAATTACAGTGTCTGTAACACCTGAAGTCATGCTATTTTAAATATTAACCCATGAATACCAGATTAGCAGAGTAACACACAAGTCCTATTAATAAATTGCACAAGTTCCAAAACCTCAGTTTCAAAACTGCCTAAATTACATCATATGATAACATGAAAACACAATTCCCTGTTGTAGTTCTGCCAAAGCCAGTGCAGTGCTATAGACCTCAACAGTGAGACATTTTGTTTTGTTTTGCTACTGTTTTCCAAGGCCAAAGGCATCAGGATACACTGTATTTTCCCACTCAATTCTTTGATATAGAAAAAAGTATCATATTACTTCTCTACTGTAACAATAACTTGATAATAATATTTTTAACTATAAATAATTTGCTGCTAATGTTAATACATTAAAGTTAAGGAATGAAATCTGAATTTCTAGTGCTTTTGTCAAAGGTTGCTAAACTTCATGGTCCAAAATTTTGACTTTCTTTTGTTGCATTTTTTTTCCTTGGGATACCAAAGAACTTTGGGGTTGGGATAGCTACAACTGAGACTAATAAAAAAGACCAATCTTTCACTTAACTAGTAGGAAATAATAAATCTTCTCTTGCTTCTTTAAAACATAACTAAATCCTAATCTGCACTGAAATTTGGAGCTAATTTGGGAAGCTAACAGAAGCACCTTTCAAAAAAAGCATAAATTTTGAGTTAACATTTTTCAGAAGGGCTTTGTGCCTCTGAACAAGGAATTTATCTTCTGATTCTTTGACGTCCTCTTTTCTCAGTGAAAGCTCCAGCATACATAGATTTTGATTTTCTTACTCTTATCACCAAATAGTCCTATGAACTAGAACTTCTGCAAAATCCAGTACTTTTTGCTACCTGTTCAAGTAAATGGGATAATGTAATTTCAAGTCTGAGTATTAGCTCTTCCTCTCAATGGCTCAAATTATAATACTTAAGTTTCTTCAATATGTCCTCTATTTTTAGAGAATAATGGGAGCAGAATAAAAAGATGAAACTTTCCACAAATGGAGACCCAGATACAACACAGATTAAGTCAATCAAAATCTTTCAAGATTTTTTAAACATTTTGCTTTGATTTTTTAAAATCAATTCAAATTCCTAAGTGAAAAGTCACTTGGACTAAAAATATAACTTTCAATTTAAAAAATATTCAGAGAAATATCTCCACAATTTCAAAGTTTTCTGTAGTTTTTAAACAAATACCAAGTGTAGAATCATCCTTTCCAAAAATAAAACCAGTTTTGATTTAATACTCTCATTTACTGGGGAAAAATATTAAAATAATACTGATTGCCTCTACTAACAAACAATGGGACCTTTAACCTTATAGTAGTTACTGGGCAAGAAGATAACCCTCTCTCCTCAGAATGATTTTATACAATTGTGCAAATTAAGTGGATTTACTTATTCTCCTTGTGATGAGTTTCAGGAGATGCTACATGTGATATGGCTGAGTGAATGAATGTAAAGTAGGAGGATAAGAAACTATTTTATCTGGTTTTTTCTTCCCTTCTGTTGTCTGCTTATGCTGTGACATTTTCTTGTTTTAGCTCTCTTCTGCTTCTTTGAAAATTAAATGAGATCCAGTATCTCAGAGACTACTGGCACTTATGGATTAGTGAGACTAATGTAAAAGCAATTAGCAGGGGAAAAAATAAAAAAGAAACAAAAAAGAAACAAATTGCCTGAATTTTATATTAAAAAAAATTATCCATACAACAAAAAATTCCATAAAGGGTGAAGTCTGATAAAGAAAGTGAAGCCTAGGAAAACCTATATAAGAGAAGATGAAGACAAAGAATTTCTCTTGGATTACAGGGATGAGAAGGGATGACAAGAATGGATGAAGGAATGGTAGGGCTGTAACAACACTGAAAGAACGGAAGCCTCATGAATTCAGCTTCACCAGCAATCTGCCAGCTGGCTCCAACATTTTCTAAAGCTATCCAGTATACTTGGAACAGGATGTTAAAATTGATGCATTGTGCTCAGTTTATAACAGGGCACCACAGACATATTCCACCTGGGTGCCAGCACAGTTAAGTCCCGTGTGTTGTACATGGAAAGACTGTATCTGGAAACCTATTCTGATAGCTACATTTCTTTTGAAGTTGCTGAATGCCTGAACTCAACTTTCCTCAGTTTGAACAAGAATGAGTCTATCTAAACCTCATAAAATGGACAAGGGTATTTGTATCCCAATGTCTTTTTGCCAGCACCTATTCATGATTATGGCACAGCAACATAGACAGTGAAATCTGAGATCTTGAGAGAGAAAGTAACTGCAAGTATAGGTGCATACTTTCCTATGCAAGTTGTTAAACTAATCTAAAGATTTAGCTTGACCTGCTTTCTAAAGAGATATATTTAAATCTGTAATATACTATTGGTTTTCATTAAATAATTTGGGTTTTAATCTAACTTGTACTCAGAATGCACTACTCCACACTGTACTCTGCTTTGTTCAGTTTTAAAACTTCATTTTGCAGTTTTATCTAGAGAGATCAAAATAAGAAAATTTTTAAAGTACCCCAGGACAAAAAAACACAAAAGAGTTTCTTTTCTATCTTGAAATGTGAAGGCACCACTAAGTCATATAAAGCTCTCTAAGCTGGTAGCAAACTCCTGCATAAAATGTTGTGTACCTAATTACAGGCAAAACTTTGGTCTCTTCATCATGTAAGATGGTAAGCAAAACAGTACTGTGTGAGCAGTACTTCTGATGCCTCTGTGCCTGGGAAAGACACAACAAGTCTCAGCCTTGTAGTTCCCTGGCAGAGCTGATGAAAAACAATATAGTACATTTGTGTATGAGTATCCATGCAGTAGCTCTTCTAGCCAGTCTTGCCCAGAGGCTCAGGAAGCATTAGATTACTACCATCCAGGTTTTCAGGTTGGTATACAAAATACAGACAGAGAAAGGCTACCAAAGATGCATACTGTCTAATTTTAAACATCTGACTTAAATGCTGTAAATTGTACTCTGAGGGCATCTTTCTTCTTCAACTGAATATGCAAAGAATCTGCCTGATCTGTCTGGGCTCAAAGCTGGGATGTAAGGTGTACATATTTGTTCCCCCCAAAAAACAAGGTCTCACTTAAAACTGTTACCTACTTGCATAGGCAGAGTAGCAACATTTCTCCTTTGAGACAGCCAGGACAACAGGTTGTGGGCAGAACTGCCATGCCAGGCTGCCAGCACCAAGGCAGGCAGGGTACAAGGGCAACAGAGTGGAGGGGGAGAAGGGATTAGCAGTCTTTCCCCCTCCATAAAAGTACCAGCTCTGGGTGCTTCATATGAAGACCCTCAATTTCTCTTTCAGTGCTTCACACTTGGGTAGACATCCAGACTGCCCAGGTGAAAGTCAGGCCAGCCTGATGTGGCTCCATCTGTAAGTGCTCTGAAATATATATATGAACTGAATGCCTGCAGCAGGTGGCATGGATATCATAACCTGTAATTATTCTTTTGCTTATCAGTATAGTACCAAACCTGTACTGAGTATAACTTCTCCAGTATAACTCCAGCACGTCAGTTTACAGGGGAGTTGATTCAGGTACAGAGTCCCCACTACCTCATTGTTTCAGTTTTCTGCAGGCCACAGCTGGGCAGAGGGCATAAAGAGCCAGTTCTGTGATTTCCTTCTGACTTTGTGAACAAACAACTCTCTAGAGGAGGTCACTATTCCTGCCTTCAGCTAGTACTGAATGTACTGCCATTTGCAAAAGGTCAAGCTAGATTCACCTGTGATTAATTCAATGACTAGTTTGATTTTTACATTTACTGCCACACTTCAAAGCAAGAACTAGGAACACACTGTAAACATAACTCTTACCATCAAGCTAATTCTGTAACTTATGGTTACAGAAAAAATTAAAGCTCCTTGTTTGAAACCAGATGCATTGTCAAGAGCTCTTCTGCCTGATTTTGTGCCCACACACTTTAGAGGTATCTGCGTGTTACATGCTGAGAATAGTTCATGTGTTCCAGTCATAGGGGAAAGTCTATAGTCATAGAGTTTGCTCTGAATTAACACACACTGAGCAAAATTTGACTTTTCAGTGATAAAGGATGCAAATATTTTTGCGATAGAAAACTAAGAACAATGTGAGGCAAAAAGCTGATTCATTAGTAATCTAAATTTACCTAAGACATGCCTAATCATAAGTACATATAGAAATTTTTGAGAAATATATACATTTTTATTTAAAGTGGCCCATTTGAAATATGGTCCACTCCAAAAGGACAGCTGAACCAGAAGAGTGGACACTGGAATGGCTAAGAAGCTTTCCCTGGCCAACCAAAAGCAATTCAGGGAAACAAGTGCTCAAACCAGGCAGTAATTTAATAAAATAAAATAATAATAATGAATGAATAATAAAAAATAGAAAATGTTTATTATTTGCATCTTCTACCACACTGTGACAATTTTTTTCACTGAACCAAGCCACTCTCCTTGCAAGAAGTATCAGCCACATTTTCTTCTACCACAGCAAAACTTGTGTGAGTAAGAACCCTTTGATCTTTACCTGGGAACCCATCCTGGTGCTACAGTGCTTCTAAATGCAATTCAAAAACCCCTTAGTCTCTGGAATATTGAAAGTGAAAAAGAAGAATGAGAAAAATGGCAATTGAGGACTGCAGTGAGTTTTGGTTTGGTTTGGTTTGTTTTAGGAAAGTGAGATCCAGGTCTAATATTTTAATAATATAACAATAATAATATAATAATAAATTAATAATAACATAATATTATAAACTAATATTTTAATTATGAGTTAGTTTTGTTGTTCTGCCATTGATAGACACAGAAAGTAACTGGAACAGCTTTCTGTGCCAATGCAAAATGTTTCACCATTGCAATTTAGCCACAGACATGGCATTAAGAAGTATTCCAAAGTGAGATCTGTATCCTTGCATTTCAGTAGCTAAGATCCTACCTAGAGAATCTTAACATGACAGAAGTCATGTTTCTCAGGAGTCATTAGTGTTCCCCAAGTAGATGCTGTAAGCATTTTAGGTTTTAGTAATTACATTTGCAGTGCTATCACAGAGACACAAGAGGCAACCAGCCTATGTACATAACATATTAGTTAAAACAAGTTGTAACATGTTCAAGTGCAATCTATACAGAAAAGAAAAAAGTCTATGTCAAAACATTTCATCAGTGTTCCCTCAAGTAACAATGTAATTTGGTACGTCCTGGAGCATGTTTGCAACAATACATCTACACAGAGAATTTAGCCCACGCTCAATCTCAAACATTTCCTCACACACCCTGCATAAAAGCCTTAAGTCTTAATTCACAGATCTTGCTCTCTTGCCTGCTGGGATTGAGACAAAATTCAGCACTGGGGCTCCTTGGTGTTCCATATCATGGAAGGTGAATGCAAAAAGTAGCCAGGCTTGAATCCCAAGCAGGAATTTCTGCTCATTTTGCTCATTTGAAAATCAGTTCTAGAAGCAAAATCTAGCTAAATGAACAATTCTACCTCCCCTTCTCTTTCCTTAGCTGACCCAAACTACAGCCTTTCATTTGAGATGTTCACCAGTTTCTACTGGATTGGTTCCCTCTTTATATCCACTGACAGTTACTTTTTTTTTTCATCTGCTTATTTCAAGTTGTATAGAACACCTAGACACACATCCATTAATTGCAAGACAGGTAAAAGATACCAGAATTATGGACTGACACATAGTGGGTTATAATTGAAAGAATCCGTGGAGAGTCTCACAATTAAATGGGAGGAAAAGTTAGGAAGAAGCAGAGTTTGACAACAGTCATTTTTGTTGAAGTATTATATTTGAAGCAGTGGAAAAGACAGTATCCTTGTCCTTTCTGTCAAGAGGTAAATGTAACTATCCTATCCTGCAACTGGAATTCTGCATTTACCTCCCCAGACTCATGCTGCTCCCAGAGCCTGGACAATTTTCAGAATCATTCATTGGCACAGGATCAGTTCCAGCACAATGGATTCATTACCAGAAAAGCAACACAGACAGCTCTGTGAAAAAAAAATAGGGCCAAAAGCACATTGCTGGAATTTACCTTAAATCTACTTAGCAGTGCCTGGGCTAAGCAACCAACCTGTAAGATGGAGAATAGGGAGGGTCTCCATCCTAGAAACCCCCAAAGTGTCTCTCCTGTGACTACTCTAGCCACTGCACTGACTTAGCACATACTGTTATTTGGAGACAGGGGCTGCAGAAGAAGACCTGAGGAAGAGGAGGCTGCTGTGGCTGAATGCAACCCAACTTTTTATAACAGGGAATACTCTGGCCCCCTGGCATTACATTTTGCAATTCTGCAGTTGCTTCCCCTGTCCATCAGCACTGACTTTCTTCCCACCTATGGAAGAAGAACAAGTAGGTCTCAGATGCTTTGAAGTGCTTTCAGTCTTACAGAGAGGCAACAGAAAAGGCAGGTCTATAATGTCTGCTGAAGTGGACTTTCTTCCAGTTGTCCCATACATAAAAAGAAGCACAGTCAGAACAGCAAATTTCCCTCTACATGATTTTGATAACACAGGCAAGAAACAGCTGATGGGACTTTCTGAACACATACCACGACCAAGAAGCAGCTCCAGATTCATGAGCACACATAGATCATAAGTGATATCTTTGCCCTCACCATTTTCTGCAGAGACAAGAGCATTAGGTCACATAAGCCAGATGGAAGGGTGTGACTATAAACAAAGCCAACACCAAGCTTGAATTTGGAACAAGATTAAATGCATATTTTAAAGGACTATTTGCTCTTAGTAGTCAGGCTACATACATACATAATACAACATACAACATACATACAGAAACATCAGGAAACATCTGATGCTCACAAATTAATAATAGGTTTAAAATCCGACTTTTTTTTCTGGTGGGCTGATCTGCTGCTAGGGGACAAATCTACTGCTTTATAATAATTTGAGCTTCAATGAAGAGCATTTTGAGCATTTTTCACTCTAGTCTCTTTAACAGTCTCTGTAAGAACTGCCACAGCTTGTCTTCAACCTGCTATTTACCGAAGTGAAGAGATTTCCAGGTATGAGAAAAATGCAATATTATCTGTTATAGATCAAAAAATAATAATGCTTGTGATAGAATATGATTTTTTATTTTTCACATATTTAAGTCTATATATTTTCTAGTATTGTTTCACTGTTGTCTCATCATCAAGATTAACATTAAATCAGATAATGAATTATTCATGAGGTGTGAATAAATGGAATTAGCCTTTCTAGTGTTCGCTCTGTAAATTGCATCTTCTGGATAAATAATGTTTTTTTTTTCTTCTTCTTTTTTTTTATATGTCTGAACACTAGAAATAATGACCTGGCTTGCAGCCTTGCTAGATTAGCTCTTTTTAGGTGATATTTTTAGATGAACACAGGTCTCATCAACAAAAAGGTGTCAGGTCTGCTATCATTCCTGTCAGCTTACTAACTTTCAACCGTTTCCTTCTCCATCCCTAAACTCTACCTTCACCCCTAGTAGCCATGGTACCTGGAGCTGAGATGATTTGTTGAGCTTGACTCATTATCTACTGTGTTGTAACAGCAGTTAGAAACTGAATGACA
Organism: Calypte anna; assembly: GCF_003957555.1. Lineage (NCBI taxonomy): Eukaryota > Metazoa > Chordata > Aves > Apodiformes > Trochilidae > Calypte > Calypte anna. The sequence goes on from NC_044252.1 coordinate 10,541,932, forward strand.
TTCAATTAAAATGATATTAGCAGCTCAGGAGTGATTTTGTTTAATTTACTCCTACTCAGATGTAAAAACATTAGTGACTTTTTTAATTGGACCTCATAATGTCTAACTCCTACTCAAATGCAATGAAATTAAAGACTTTGGTGGCTAAATACCGCTTAATTTACTCCTACCCATCTATAATGACATTAAAGATGCTTTAGGGTAGATATTGTTTCCAATCATTTACATTCAAAAGAAATCTGAGCTTGCAGGTACTATTATTGAGCATATAATAAAATCATACAAGAAATGTATCTATACGGTAGGGGATAGTTGGTTACAAGAAATATTAAAAAGTAATCATTCATTTTTAATGCAAGTATATTAAAAAGTAATGTTAAACACAGGGATTTGTGAAGTTTTCTGTTCTTCACAGACTCTTCAAGGACACAGATCTTTCCTTTTTTAATTCAATGTGTGGATTTATATTAAATATTTTTATTAAACTGCACACAGTTTTAAAATCTTTCATGAGTGGTATCTATATGATAAACCCAAGGCTGACTTGTGTCATTACAGGGGTAGACAGAAAAGCATATTTTTCAGTAATGAGGTCCACTTTGCTTCCTAATACAGCTGAATGGATTCTTCTAAAGTTCAAAATTTTAAGGAAGTATGTGGTTCTTGGTCACATTTACAGAACATCATTTCTTTTTTAAATATGACTTTTCCTATACTGAGTCAATGCTGTTTTCTTCCAACACATGAACCTGCCCTATGTTCTGTAACATTGATATGTCTGGACCATCAAAACCTTTGTGCCTCTTCTACTCACACAAAAATTTCATTGATCTGGCCATTGGCATATTCCACTCTTCCCCTTCCCAGCTTTAAAAAGCAAAATTGTTATTTAAAATGCCTTCCTTCACTTACATAAACTTCTAATTATTAAAATGAACAGCATTTACAAAAAGTCACTTATGTTTGTATTATTAAGACAAGCTGTGCAGATGACAGATTTGTTCTTGAGAATACAATTTCTCCTTTAATCTTGTGCTCTCAACTAACGTGTGGCAATAGAGATGGTCAAATGGAAAGGACTGTTCCAGGTAATGAGGATAAACCATTGGCAGGGGAGACGGGAGATATTTCCCTTCTGCCCTCTTGGTGACAGATAGCCAGCAGAGTCCTGCTGACTGGTGGATGGTTCAGTGACTGCCTTTCCCCCTGGTGCCTTATATCAGCTTCTTCCAGTTCCAAAGGGAACATGGTCCCTCGAGCTCTTGAACTTCAAAGCCTGTGGTAAACCATGAGCCCCCATTAATTTTCTGATTATGAAGCATGAGCCAATGCATTACTTCTGGATTTCTCATGTAGCAAACTAGTTTAAAATAATTTCTTTGTCTAGTATAGTTACTTTATAATAATTTTAAGGTTTCATCGTAAAATATATATATATCTAATACATATATATGTATACATATATATATATATATAAAAATCCGTTTTAATCCTGGAAAACTTTGGCATGCAATTTTGTAATTAGTTCCTGTTAAACCCGTTGTTTGGACATGGAAGGATTTAGTATACTCCTTTCCCTGGGCTTGGGCTTGCAAGAGATGGAGCACTGTGAGCTTGAAACACCAAGGAGCTTCAAACACTGTTCCAGAGTATTCAAAGCAGCGCTAGTAACAATATAAGCACTTAAAGTGAAGCACCAGCTAAGGCAGAACCTTCAAGTATCTTCTGCTCTGACCTGCAGCATGTCACTAGTCAGGTCATACAACAAAAGGAACCTTCTGCTGGCTGAAGCTGGGAAGTATCACAAGATTCCTTTGGATGCAGCACCCAGCTGAACAATGGGCTGGCCTCAGCCATACCACCAGACCATGCTGTCTCTCCTGCTCTATAGCCTGAGCTGCAAGATGGGACTGCTCTAGGAATTCCTGCACAATAAAGTACAGACCTTCAGGTGAGTTCATTGTGAGGCCTTGGGTTCAGACCATGAGATATAGTGAGACTGGCATAGGCCATCACATCATTACCACAGTAACCCTTTACCATCTACATGTTTATGGCACACACATTCAGGTGTGGTGTCACAACTAAACATTTCATCACTAGCTAGGATAAACTCTCAAAAAGCCATCTGGTGCTCCTCCTCACGTTTCAGCCCAGAAATTGCCAAGTCTCCACAATGAAGCACTGAATTTGTGCCTCAGATGTGAGTATCTGGGGCTGGACAGGGTCTTCCGCTGTCCAGGGAGCAACAGCTGGAATGCTGTGTGTGCCACCACATCCCGTGCTACAGCTGCACATCTGTGTGCAGCTGCACATTTATTTAAGGACCATAGCTACTCCTATTATACTTATGCTGAGAGGGGTGTCCTAAACATATCTGGACTGACACAGTGGATGTACCTTGTTAGTGCTTTGGAGGGAAAAGGGGCAAACTAGTTACAGTAGAAGCTCTCAGAGTAAGAAGTTATTCTTACACATTTTGTCACGACTCAGCTATCAACAGATTACCATTATGATTTTATAAAATCAATCCATTGCTGGTATTTAGAAGAGTTATTGTAGGTTAGAGAAATGTAATTTTCTCGTCTTAAAGTGGCTGACAGGGACAACCAAGCATCTGGATTTCTGTTTTCACTGTATCTTTACCTCATTGCTTTTTTGGGGCACCTCCTTCCCTAAAGAAGTGTCTGAATAAGTTATTGTCAACCGGTACAATGCAAGAGGGAGAAAGCATAGTTGCAATATAATGACTAAACTGAACATTGATGGATAATGTCTGCAACAGGGAACACCAATAAAACACCACAGAAAAGAAGACGGATATTACAAACAGTGATTAACTGATCAAACTGTGACACTCCAGGGTCACAAAAGTCTGAAATATATGCAAAAATATACAAGGACTTCCACTTGGCTTCCATGTTCCAGACATTAAAAGAATTATTAAGAGAATACAATTCTGAATGCTTTGCACATATAGTGAAAATGACTCAATATCATCAATCTAGGTGTGAAATGACAGATTTCAAGATACATAAGCAAGTACATATTTGCCTGCACAGGAAGCCTCGGTGCAGCACAGTAAAACATAAAGAGTCAGATTTAATTTAGTTTTTTTGTACTCCACCTGAAGCCAGAAGCATTTCTGAAGTCAAGGATACTATGACCAGGATAAAGTCCTATCTAAGCACATTTCATATGTCATTACTTCATATGTACACTAGTAAACAGCATGCTCCTGTATTTTCTAGTTTTCTGGAAATAGAAAGCTTTTGGTTTTTTCTGCCTATATTTCAAATATCTCAACCAAATTAAATATTTGTGTTGCAAGTAGTTCAGAATTGTATCAGGAAAGAGAAAGATGCTCTGTAATCTCCATGGTGGAAATTTTAATAAACAGCACCCTCAAGAGGATTAAAACTCACTTCCTTCACTGTTTGGTAGAAGAAAAAAAAAAACAAAAACCAGTTGCTAGGCTACCACTTTTGAATACAGGCAGAATAAATTCCAGGGGTTATTTAAGGTGTTTAACTACAGAACAGATACTGTGCAGGAATCTGTGTATGCACTGAAACCCCCAGGCACAAGTGCTGCTGTGCTGGCCCTGAGGCACCTGCGAGGCTCAGTGTGAACCTGCGGTGATGGAGATAAATCAGTGCCCATTGTGAGAGGGTCCTTCACAGCTTCTAAAGAGCTGCTCTGGGGCTCCCTGTCATTCTGCACACTTGGGAAAGTCCCTCTGGACAAAGCTAATGCAAACAGAAGTCTTATGTTCTCTTCTGAGGGTGATGAGTCCCATGGCCATCCTGGCTTGTGGGCTGAAGGCATGAGAGCACACCTGGACTGTTTCCTTATACTTCACTGGGAAGATGCCTAGACATATACTGTGGATTTTTGGGAATGAAACATAGCAGCTACACCCCTCATTGAGTAACAGGAGGATTGGCTGGAACAATGGGAACAATGCCAGTGCCTTTTTTCCCCTGCTGGGCAAGAGGTCATTGGCTGGGGGCAGCTGCCAGGAGGATCACAGGCTTTGCCACTGTAAATGCCAGCTTGAGCCAAGTCATCTTCAGAGTACGGAAGGAGAGCAACTTGTGTGATATGTCTGGATTTAGTAGTGAAGAGATCTTAAAAACCACTTCTCAGAACTGAAATTTGATTTGCTGAGGAACAACCACAATTTGTGCATCATCATTTTGGTGCTTCATTCGACCATCTGATGGAGTACACATATTCTCTTTGCAGAAGTAACACCATTCAGATATCTCTTTCCTCTTCTACTCATTCTTTCCAACTGAACAGATATCACATCAATACCACTGGCACTGACCTGCTGGCCTCATAGCAGTAACTTCACTGAAGAGGAAGATTTCCAAGAATACTGGAACAGCCAATGTTAAATACAGCAGTAATTTACAGAGTGAATACATCTGATTACCTTTTGGATGTGTGTCTCAAATATGCTGACAACATCCAGGTACAGGGCATTAGAACTTTGATATTAGGTTTAAAGGGAATCTCACAAAAACATAGAAAAACTTCACAATGAAAAGTCAATTAAGTAAATCAGAAAAATTATTTTACACTTACTTTAGTATACTGATTTCCAAGGAACTTATATTGGGCTCTCACTCTATTGCAAAATTGCACTCAGTTTGTTGTATTGGCAAATTCAGTTGTTTAGCCTTTTTGTTTTAATTATAAGTGCTTTCTCTGTGCCTATCAATGTTTAGGAGAACTTTTATGGATTAAAAAGAAATCCTTATAATTTAAAAAAGTCACTGTGATCTAAGGAAGCCAAAGCAATTATAGATGTCTGAAGAGTAGCCAGATTCATGCCTAATGATGTTTCAGAAGAGTATGAATTCCTAGAAATGGATTATCTAGGTACAGATGTGATTGGGACTATCAGAGAGCATATCTAATCCATCTGCCAAGAGGAAGCTGCTTTGTCAAATCAGACCAGGGATTTCAGAACTATTTTCAGAATTACATTTTGGTATGAAGAACTATATTAAATTATTTTTTAAAAGCATTATTACTTTTTTTTTTTTTAAATGTAGATGTTTTTACTAAAGCTAGAAACGAGATTACCTGTATATACTGAAGAAAAGTTGGGCAGAAATAAATAACATCTGATCATTATTCCCTGGAACGACAATAAACAGCTGCTTATCTGTGGTCATGCTACTTGGCTATAGCATTAATTTAGATATCAAAACTTTCAAGATTCATATTAGTGTAAGATTATCTGCTATACGTGCATGAATGGCTCTGGTCCCATTATTCTGAGATGATTAATTTCCTTTCTTTCTTCCAAGTTTTACCTTCCTTTCTTAACATGTCTGGCCAATTTTCTGACATGAAAGCCTTTCTAAAACGTACTGATTGCTAACTTTACTTGCTATGTACAGCAATTTTGGTTAATTATTTTTAAATCCATATATATATATATCTATATATATATAGGCTCCATATGAATAAGAGAGGCTAATACATAGCAATTACCTCTGCCTTCTAATTGCTTTAGGAATTATATTTGAGATAAAAATGGACAGGAAATTTTTGCATAACTGTTAATTAAGATTTCTTTTTCACCCTTTCAGAATAGAATAATATACGGAGGAAGGAATACAGTTTAACCTACATTTCACACTCAGCTATACTCCTTTTTATGCTGTAGTTAACAAAGGTGTTCATGAATCAGCTGAAAATCTCAATTCATAGTTGGATGACACTTTTCTTCAACTAACAACAATCCTCAGTTACAAATGCCAAACAGGAAGAGCACATCTGTGAAAAACAAGCCTCTTAAACTGAACGAATGAATAACAATGATGCGTGGGTTGTGCTTTCTATGCGGCAAACTCTGGGAAGACCTTTCTATGAACAGCCATCTGATAACAATTGAAGATGCTTTGGTGTTCCTACTCACCTCCCACAGTCTTTTGTGTCAGCAGCTCGGCAGTGAGAGTCTGAGAGCAAGATTCCTTTGTCATCTGAAATTTCAGGTACTGTAACTGAGCTCAGTGCTGCACAAAGGGACCTCTACTGAGGAGAGATGTGTTTTTACAGAAGAGACAGAAATTTCTCAATGGCCAGTTCTCAGTGTGTGGCACAAATTGTTATCTAGAAGTTATCCCATCTAAACTGCCCCCATCTAAGTAGCCTTTCATCACTTTAGTCTCCCTCATTTACACACAGCAGCACCTTAATTTCCAAACAAACTAAAGCCCTGCAGCACTTGTCTAAAACCCTACCTATGCTGCACAAAAGAAGCTATGCTGCATGCGGGTCCTCTCCCAGTTGCTTGCAAGTATGAAGAGAACTAAGAACCTGTGCTGAAAGCACCATTAGGTTCTCAGATACCCTGCCAAAAACTATAATGTACAAGCCAGCAAAAATGGAAGGGAGTAGAACAGAATTAAGTTTGTCTTCACATCCAAAGCTTAACATGAAAGGCATTTTCCCATTATTCCTACAGACCCACCAGAGAGATACTGGATCCAAATACAAAAATGTAGAAGTATGTACACGAGAAAATAATTCTCATCTTGCAGGCTGCAGCCTATCATAAGCAACCCCCCTCCTTTTTTTTTGCACCCATAATATTAAGGAATAAATAAAAGTGTTTGCAACACTTCATTTATCATATCAGAGACTGCTGGAGAGAGAAAGGACAAGAACCTTAGCACTGGCAAATTCACACTCCTCTTTTTCCTCCAGGCCCACACCAATATTTATATAATCCAGCAACATAAAAACAAGAAGCCATCAGAGTTCATCCCTGGAAGAAATCCCCTTTGACTGCTAAATGGAGACCTCCCTACTCCAGAAAAGGAGATTGAAGCCATGCAAAGCTTCTTACGTCAAGAGGAGAGCCACACATTTTAGACAGATGCAACAAACACCTCTAATTTTGCAGAAAGTTCCCTTCCATCTCAGCAGAAGGCAACTTCTCAAACACTTCCATGACAGGAGGAACAGGCTTGGATCTGTTTACTTTCCTTCTCGCCAAAGTTTCCAGATATGTGAGACCATTTTTCCCCAGCCACTCAAAATCCTAGTGACTGGAATCAGAGTCTGGCAACAGTTAATTTATTTGGACTCCTTCTACCTCATCAACATGCTAGAGCTCCAGGCTGTAGCATAATCTCAGCATTTCTCTCTCCTGAAAAACAGATGCTACTGGGAGGAAATAATTTTAAGTGCTCTGCAGCAATTGCCATACTCCTAAAGACTACTTCTTCTCATCCCTTCCATCAAAAAAAAAAAAAAAAAAAAAAAAAGCCTGAAATAGGTGCATTCTGTAGACTCTTAGGAGTTCCTATCCGTGGCCTTCCATGCCTGCACTTGGGACCATTTATCCAGCCATAATTAAAGACAAAAAGGTGAAACACTGTTTAAAGTCACCAAATCTCTGATGGGTTTTCTCCTCTTGCAGACTTGTGAATGTGAAGGAAAAGAAAAGAAAATAAAATACATACTAGATGCAATGTGCTATTATGTGATGAATTGCATGTGCAACAGTCAAAGCATAGGTCTCTGGAGTACAACCCTGTGTTCTATTCCTGCTAGCCACACAAGGGACATTTGTATCCAGTGGTTCTGGTCTCTCCATCTGTAAATGTGTGCGTAAATAGCTGCTTAACACAGATATTTCAACATTCACTGCCCTAGCATTTGCAAGCCTTTACAGGTCCTAGGCTAGAGAGTACTCTCAAAAGCTGAAAGTAATATTAGTTTAGTTCATATTTTCCGCATTTTTGTCCTCTTGTTCTTAATTTTGAAGGACAACTGCAATTGCAGTTCATCCATTTAGGCTTATCCTAAAGTCATTATTTGTTATGATGCTGTTCCTGCCTTCAGCTACAAAGAAAATACTCCCTACCCCCTCACAGGCAGGATTAACAGCCACAGAAAATGAGTTATGGCTAGTCTAACTGACATGAGCTCGGAAGCAAATTTATTTTCAGAAGTCCACCTAAACCCAGGAAGAATTCTGCACCCCGTATCTTCTTAATTCTCCCTCACAGCTACATGAAGTATGCAATGTGTTTTTCTTCATCACCAGTCTTCACACTCAAGACACAATGCTGAGACCTCCTGATGCCAAAGCTAGCATGTGAACTAAGCAGTGGGAAGTAAGTCATGTAACAGTATACAGAGCTTGTGCACTCACACCTGAATTATTTTTTTGTAAAGAATGTATTAAAATACTGTCAGCAGCAATAAATAATTGTATTTATAGGTGGAATCACTACTTATATCTTTGTCAATCTCCAAGTAAGGAGGCTAGAGGGAAGAAAAGAAGCTGATGTTCCGTGAGATTGTTTGCAAATACATTCATACCAAATCAGTAGTAACCAGCCTCATTTTTTTTAATCCAACCTTTAGTTTCACCTTTCTTAACAGAATAGGTGCCAAGATGGAGGGGTATGGGCTTATTTTGATTGACTTTAGATTAGATGATGCATAGATCCTGGATGGGCTGGTTTTAATGCCCTTTATCCATAGACTGATGAGGACACTCCTGCACCTTTCTCAGAACTAAGCTGCTATCCAAGTAGCCTATGACTACTCTCAGCTTTTGCCCACTAGACTCTAGTGAAAGAATTGTCCTTGAATCAGCTGAAGAAATTGCAGGATAAAAATATATGCTGATATACTGCACAGTGCTTATACTGATTAACACCATGCAATGACAATCTCCAACAGCTTTCCAAAGGGGAATATTTCAGTTTAGAAATCAGTGTATATCTTCCAACCAAGCACACTTCAAAATCACAAGCCATGTTAAAAAACGCACAGCACCTCTGATCTGAAAATATTTTGAAGTTGTTGTAGTGTAAAAATGTACTTATCTACCTGCAGCTGCAGCAAAAAAAAAAAAAAAAAAAAAAATGGTGTTATCAAGGATTCACAGTAATCAATAAACTAAAATGAAATAAATTAAATTCTTGCAAAATGTGAGAGGAGATGAGAAGCAAATAACAGACCTACACCAGCTGCAGCTTGCCAGCACGGCACTCCAGAACACACTGTAAGTGTGCTTTGTATCATATACAGAGTAATACATACCACAAGTCACTGAGAACATTCAGAAAGTTGCAAATGAAGCCCATGTGTTCTGATCTGTTCTGCATCCAGCTCTGAGTGCAATGCACACATGTCACTCCTGCCACTACAAACAGCTCCACCGAGCTCCATTGAACACTGAAGAATTTCCTACACAGCTCCAGGCTGGAGGATCAGTGCCTTAGTTGCTTCTTGACACAAATACCAGGAAAGCAATTACACATCTCTCAAAGTTTACCTGGACAGCATGTCCTTGTCTTGCTTCGTCAGCTGAAGCCTAAGGAGTTAAGGACTGTTTTCTTTAAATGTGGAAAGTCTTTCAGTGTTTAACAAAATGCTTTGAAGTATGAGTTCAATCCTACTGTCTTCCATACCTCCTCTACCAAACTGGAGTAGATGCTTTGCAACATTAGGTCATATGTTACCTTTGCATATTAAAAAAGTAGATGGAAATACTGACTTACATTTATTTTAATACAATTGTGTAATTTGAGGTTTATAGAGCCATGCATAAAGCATTTGTTATTCCACCTATAACAAAATGGATCCATTAAGTCTGACAATATTTTTAGTACATATTTTGTTACAAAAGCATTAAGACACATTATGAATCATTCTGGCATTATGAGAGTTAATAGAATAGTATATATTTTTCAGGATTATTAATATTTAGTGTCATTCAGTAAATTAAAAAATCAAGTTTAACTAAGGTTAAAAATATCTGATGATACAGCACACAGATGATTGTAAATGTATATTAATGAAGCTTTACACAATTGACTGGATATCTTTTCGTTAATCACTCACAAAACCATGCCAAACATATATCAAAGACTTCAGCTCCTTTTCCATCCAATCTTCCGACATTTCATTATTATGGTTACCTGATTAATGGATGCAATAATATATGTGGCATGATATGATAGTTCACATTAAATTTTAATCAAATATTACTAAATTCAGAAAACATTAAGTAAATCATGACTGATGAGGCAATATTGCTGTACTGTCATATTGATGGTTAGAGAAACTCACTACGGAGAGTTACAGATTAGGGAAGAGAAGTAAATCTTATGAGGAAATAGAAGTATCTCAAGTTTAACTAGTTGGTTCTTTTAAAATTGCCTTCCAGCCAAAGACTGAATATTAGATCCATCAAAAGTATTCCAGTGTCTGTAACTGATATGAATGTTTTGTTTTCTTTTACTGCAAGCTTTCTCATTCTTTCAAAAGCATGGACTAACATATACTCTGCACAAGGACCTTTCTCAAAAGATGATGGCCTGTTAGTGAAAAAACGAACATTATTCCTCACTGCAGTCAGAAAAATTAGCCAAAATTATTTAAAATCTTGCTATGATCACAGAATCATGGTGTTGGGCACATGAAATACACTTGGTCTGTTCATATTTACCTGAATTACACTACTCTTGTTTTGCAGAGGGTCACAGGGAGACAGATGGGCAGTAGTGTTCACAGGCTAGGTCTGCAAATGTGAGACAATTTTATCTTGCAAAACCAGAGAATGTGCCTCTACTGCTGCAGACAGCAGCCTTAAGCAATTAATGAACGTCTTCCTTTCAAAATTTGGAACTCATTTGTCAATAATTTAATACTGCATTTTTAACTGGCAGCAAGAAAATCAAACACTGAACTGGCTTTCTACTGCTGTGTTAGAAATTGAAAGAGAACTAAACATACTTATCTACTTACACTTCCCATTCTAGAGAAAAGTCAGATGGAATTTGCTTATGTTGTCCTATGCCTGACTTGGACACTCATCTCCCACTTTCCCCACCCCTGTAGCATAAAGATTCAGTTTACAGTTTGACACAGTATTCTTTTGTATAACAAACCAGTTATTAACCCAGAGAATAAACTCCATCTTACAAGAGTTAGATGACCCTTCAGGAGCTAAATGATGAACTCTAAATACCAGTACTCGTGGGAGTACTAGCTAAAAGACTGCAACAAAATTCAAGCAACAACCTGTACTTGAAAAAACTTAGACCGAAGAATTTAGAGCTCCTAGAAATAGATACTCTTAGGGCTTAATTCTAAACTTCCAGTGCTATAATCCATGACTATGCTCGCATAGCATTTCAGGCCTGTGGTAGAGAGGGAAGAGCTCTCATCTTTCATTTATACATACCTTAAAAGAGAAATGAAAACAGTCTTGTCATATTACCATCTTTTTAGTAGATTCTGATGCCAAGATACCAGACATCATTTAATCTTATTTTGAGAAGATGAAGTGGTGTACAAGTCTGGCTTAACTGCTTAATTAAGTGTATTCAAAAATGTAGCTCTTGCATAGTACTTGCCATGAGACCTTTCCAAAGTCTGTTCGTCTCTTCATGTCCTGGTTTCACTTTCAATCCCTTTTCTCTAATTTTGAGCTTCCAAAGGGTGTAAGAATGCTGTATGCTATGTGGACATGCTTACCAGCAAGGGAAATTTTAGTGCTGGTGCACTACAAATAAATACCATTCAATTCTGCAGCTATACTTAATATTAAGAGCAATAAATATTTAATGTGTTTATCTGGCTTGGGGTTTTTTTGACAGCTTACTTTTTGATAGAAGTCATGCCATATAAAGTATTTTAAGGGAAATAGTAAAGGGAAATTTTAAGGGAAATAGTAAAGGGAAAGAGAAATGAAAATTAGAAAGCTAAAATGGATAAAATTAAATTAATGAGCAACTAGAATCAACTGGGAAAGAGCTCTGAGTACAGATTCATCTTGCTAGTTCAGCTGGGCTACTGGTTTCAAACTGGTTAGATCTACAGCATAAGGATTTAAGTTAAACACCTTCTTAATGTAAAAGTGGGTTCAGAATTTTTAAGAGTAACCAGCTCATATAACATAACTTGAGCAGTTACCAGAATAATTAGAACAAATCACTAAGTTATCTTCCTCCATAGCTAGATAAGTTTTGTACAGTTACAAGATTAAAAAGCACAAAATTCCTGTGAGTGTAAGACCTAATAAAAATGGAAGAATACATCCAAACCCACAGCTCTTACCTCAGGCAAACTCCCACTGGTGTTGGCACCTCATGTGATGCTGAGAAGAGTGCAGACACTTCAAACAAAATTGCCTGGAAAGGTTTGATTCACTTTCACTTGATTAATTGAATGAGCATATTACAAGTCAGTCTTGCAGCTTTTGCTTTTCTCAGGAATGGAAACATACCAGAAGAAAAGAGCTAACTCGAGGTTCTCAATAAACTTTAGTTAACAGGGCTTGTGATATTACAGCCCCCCAAAAAATGTTGGCTTCCACTCTAATACTCTGTTAAAATCAAGGTCCAGCTTTTAAAGAGCCAACATAGGCTTGTGCTCTACAGGGTGGTGTCAATACCAGACCTCTTGTCATAAACTCAACTTGTAATGGGGCTGTTTCTTTACATTTCCATCTGAGAGAGGAAAAACAGAACGAACCAGAACATTCTGACTGAGCATTCAGGATGGCTGGTGTTCATTGGATTTTGAAAAAGAGGCAGTCTGTATGAGCAAGGAGGGGAATATTTTCTGTCCAGACAGAGTAATACAGTTGTGGAGTTTTAATAGGAGAGCCAGTTTGGACAAAGAGAAATGAATCAGTGCAGGTGATGCAAGAATTGAACCTTCCTATCCTTAGCAAAGTAAAGCTGCTAAACAAACCTATTTCTGTCCAAGTTTTTTAAATCACCAGAAACCAAAGCTGAAGGGTCTTCTATTTTAGTGGATAGGGCCATCTGAGAGAAGCATTATTCAGCTGCCTGTGGCAGCACTTAGGAAGGTAGTAACAGAAGCAACGAGGCAGCACTGGCCTTTTCAAAATTGAGGATGAGTGGAGCAGCAGATCTGTGTATAGAGTGTAGCAGAAGGCCTGTGGGTTATAGTTCAGAGCAGCCTTGGTGGGAAAGTGATGAATGGAAGGGTGGTAGGTTTACAGCAGAGCTGCAGGAGACAATATGTATTGTGAAATCTTAGGAAGAAACCTGGGGCAATGCAGCAAAAGTGAAAAACACGGACACCCTCTCATATCCACATCTGACTCCTCATCACCACTTTCAAATGGCCAGCTCTTTCACAGCTCTTTCAGAAATTCATCAGCTGTAGTTAATATAAAGGAAGAAGACAGAATATCAATGGTTCATCATTATGCTCTCACAAAATACTGAAAACAAGAAAGTTTCTGCTCAGTTTAATACTGAGTGCTTATGAGTATAAACAGAGGTTTCCGGGTATCTTGCACCTGGACAAAGTAATGCAAAGGAATACTACTTAGTCTTTCACCATTCCCACCAACTCCTTTACTTAAATTAGTTGTACCGAGCAAAGAAATCACACTATAAATATAATTAGTTACTTGGAACATGATCTAAGCCTAATGAAATCAGCAGAAAGCTTACAGAGAGAACAAGCTATAAAGAAAATATTAGTTTGATTGCTGTGGGCAAAACTACTTTCAGATCTAAGCAAAGGATTTAGTCTTTTTATTCTGCAAGCAATGAGAAAATATCTTCTTGATTCTAAAACTAAAATAAGAGAACTAATTAAATCTAGAGAACCACAGTCATATACATTACATTATGCAGGAATCCAATAGTTTCTTTTTTAAACAGTAATATTTAAAAACACATTTAATTCAAATGGTTGTGGTTCCTCTTTTCAGTAAACACATGTGAAGGCATACATTGTGTTTAAATATAATAAATACAGCTAAAATCATGCATCTGGGTCAATCCCCTGCATGTAATCAGGATTATGAAAATTCAGTTTTCTTTTCTTATCTTTCTCAATAAATGGTCTATGTACAGATGACTGGAAATTTATTCAGACATGGTCTTGGTTGTGTTCTTGCTTTTTAACTCACCAGTTCCTTCTTCCCTGAAAATCTGAGGGCTTCTAATTCTATCAGTTACTCTGGTAGCTAAGGAAAGTGCCAAAACATGGATGCCAATTTCTAAGCCCTGCTAAGTACTTTCAGAAGCAAAACTCTCAAGCAAAGGCACTCTAATTGCAGGCTTTCTGCTCATCTTAATCAATCCCTCCTTTGGCTTTTGGTTCTGATTGCTGACCACATATAATAATAAGGGAAAAGGCTACAGAGTACCTTGAGAAGCCAACATTTTAATAGTCACATAAGAAGAGACATAGGGAGACAGATAAAAGGTTTTATTTTGGTTTATGCCTTCTCCCTGATTTAAGTGTCCTGAACCTCCCAGCTTTCTGAATGAGGTTCCTTCAGCCCCTGTTGTTAAAGCCCTCCTTCATGTACTTCCTTGCCCAAAGCTCCTCTCAGGAGTTCCCCAGAGGCAACCCAAAGAGACATGGCACATCTAGGGGGAGATCCTGAAATCCAGTTGTTTTGAAAAATCTGACAAGGAAGGAGGCCCATCAGCCCGATGGCTCTGTACATGTGTGGTGGGAAATAAATTGTCAGAGGCATAGGGGAATCCCTTTTGTTTCAAAAGTGCTTCTTCAAAGAAACAGACATGCCCATCTCTCTTTGAGGAAGGCACTGTGTGGGAGGCTCTGCAGGCCCTCCTACAATGCCATGACTGAGAAGCCTGTCTTTAACTGGAGCTTAACTGAAAATGCCCAGTCCAGATAAAATGCAAAGACACAAAGAGTCAATAAAGAAGTAGTCAATGCTAAGCAAAGTGTGGGCTGAGGAATTCTGCCTCCTAAGGAGGTGACAGTCAAATGAAGCTGGCTCATCATCTGCGTCAAAAGCAGCATCAGACAGGTAAATAGCAACTCTACACTTGCCTCCTACTCTAAAATTCCACTCTTAAAACATGGGGTATTTTAGGAAGCTTCCTGCTGACAGGCACATCCTGCCCAGAATTACATTTTAATAGTTCTTCTTTTAGACAAACATTTAATTTATACATATAAAGTCAACATGTTATTCCCATGTAATCCCTAGGGAGGAGAAAATCATGCAAAACACAGAAAGGGTGGTAATAAAAGAAATAACCATCCTGTTTTCATTGATGAGTTTGGAGATAATGTAGTGGATTACTTACTGTGGTTCTGTTTTCTCTAGAGGGCAACTTTAAATCTCTTAGATCAACTCTGCACACAAGGGTAGAAAATGGTAGCTATCTCAATTTCTTAATTCCAGTGCTATGGAGATTAGCACACCATCTTGAATGAATATGTGACACCCAGCACGCCAGGATCTTGTAGTTTTGGGGAAAAAAAGATCTACAAAGTGTCCCCAAACTATTCTCTGGGTAAATGAGAACTTCCATACAAATTTAGATTTTAAACTAGCAATAATATCACTTTATCACATTGCAACTAATGTTACACAGATGTTATAGATTTTACTCACTTTCCTCCTCTGCTTCAGGAATTGGCAGCATGATGCTTCTTGAAGAACCATGGCACAACATTTTCATTTTGCCAGAGCCAGAAAGCACTACCTGTCCATCAGGAAAAAGGAAAAAAAAACCCATCACACTAGCAACTAAATCAGTTGAATACAGTGTTGCAAAAGATAATAATGAAAGTTCTGAAGCAAAACCTGCACATCACTAGCAGCTTTTAACACATGAGATTTTAAAAAGTAATAATTAAAATAGTTTCTTTTATTTTTCTTTAGTTTTTGATCAGATCATAGAAGCATAGAATCATTGGAAGGGACCTTAAAGATCATCTCGTTCCAACCCCTTTGCCGTGAGTGGGGACACCTTCCACTAGATCATGTTGCTCAACCAACCTGGCCCTGAACACTTCCAGGAAGGGGGCAAGACACTGATTTAGGAAACAAAACTCTGGCACACAAGACAAGGAATATGCCCCATTTAAGCAAGTCCCTGAATGAGAAGAGCCAAATCCCAGAGGGGTTTGCATCCCAGACTGCCAGTCTTGATGGAGGAACAGTAATGACCATTACTGGTTACACCAGCAACAAGCACACTGTAACACACATTGGCTTGACTCAGAAACAGCTTTAAAAACCTCTATTCTGTTGATACAATATTCCTTGCTCCTTTAGCTCCCATTCCACAAGTGGAAAATTGTCCCAGCATCTCACTCCTTTTTCCACTGAAGATAATTCTTGAGATGAACGTTGTCTCTTAAAACCCAATAATTTAAATTAAGTTTCCTGAGCCAGCAGCTGGAGCAATGGAAAAAGCATTTCTCAGAAATAGTTTATTTCTAAGAAAGCCTTTGACCTAGTAATCCATTTTAGCAAGTTGGTATGATTTATGCAGAAGCATGTAAAAAAAAATCAGCTATGTAGCTACATGTCACTAATCAAGCATTTTATGCAAAATTAAAAATCGTACACAGATCAGCAAAATAGTTTAAATAAATAAACACTTGCTGTTCATTCACCAAAGATGAAGAGTTAGTTAAAAGGCTAGAAATAACAGCTTGACAGTATACAATTTTACTGTGAGTGTGTCAAAAATCTCATCCTACGTAATATTCATCAAAATCAGACTCTGGATTAATGCAGTATGGAAAAGGATAACCAGTCAGCTAAGTGTGAAAGATCTCAGGTACAGATGCAAGAGAATCATGTGGATTGTGACACATTAACTCAGTATAACTTAGAATCATAGAATTAGCCGGGTTGGAAGGGACCTCAGAGATCATCTAGTCCAACCCTTCATTAGCAAGTGAACCACCAAGTTTTGTGTTCAGTTGTAAAGAATTAGGCAGAATATTTCTTGTTGTAGTACTACAAGCAAGAGGGAGTAAAAGGCCAGGCAGCACAGGACTAAGAGTTAGATTCATGCAGTGGCTTGTCATTATAAAGAGGAACAGTGACCAAATGGGTTGGTCAAGGAGCTATAGTCCTACAGATTGACAGATAAAGGTTACCTCTTCATAAGTGTGTGTCCATGAGGTTAGAGGAAGGAAAACACAATGATCTGGTACAATAAAACAAATTTTATCATCTCATAAGTCCAGATGTAAGTACTGGCAGTGAAGCACCAAGTAGCCTTTCTTCTTCACCCTGGCTGACCTATCCCATCAATGACTGATACGGGACAACTGCACCTATCTGCTATTCAATCAGTGGGCTCCAGATCAAAACCCCTCCAGAATACATAGGATCTGATACATGACTAAACCAAGTGATAGATAAATCCTTGCAAATGAAAAGAGGGACTAGCAAAGTATTTTTCGGAAGCTCCTTGCCAGAAGAGACTATCTTGTCTAACCACATATATTGGAAGGAAAACTGCCCCCAGCACTCCCGTGTTGCCAAGCTGGTCCCCATAGCTCTGGTATGGCTGAGAGCTATGGCATATCAGGCCATGTGGGCTCCCTCGCAGACACACAGACGCCACTCATGTCTGAGGATCACATCTCTAAACGGTACAAAGGGAGTCCTGGACTTTCTTTACTTGCTGCCAATTAGCTTTTTACTTCTTGTTTTCTAGGTGTCTCTCATCTTCCCCCCTACTTCCTGTCCTCTTCTCTTTCCCCTTTTCTCTTTGCTCTTTCTCCCTTTTCAGTCTATTACTGCCGTGCTCACGCCATCCTTAGTTCCTCTCAAGAAAGTTATACACAATCACTTTATGGCAGCTAAAACGCAAAATCGCATGGGTAGGGATGATCAGTAAGTGAGCCGATCAGTTTATTAGCTGTCTAGTGCCCTGCTTAGCAGATCTCTTTCTCAAGCAAGTTTATTTTTAATAACTAAGCCACCTTTATGTTCAGGACCCATACAGCCTGGAGCCCATCCTGCTAGATCACACTGCTCGGGACAGACCTGTCGGGGCCGGCATCTGGATTTGCCCTGTGCCCCGCTGTCACCCCTCACACCGGCTCTGTGGCAGAGAGCCGACCTTGCTGCCCTGCGGCGCTGGCCGCTTTCCCGCTTTCCCGCTTCCTGACCCTGATGTGAGCATTTTTTCCTCACAGCAGCCCCACGCATCGACAGATCGGCCACGCGTGGCGCTGAGCAAAAGGAGAAGGAAAAACAGAAGTGAAAGGGGATGCAGAAAATCCCGGTTACGGGTCCCGCTGAGGCGGGCGCGGGGCTCTCCCCCGGCTACAGCCGGACCCGCCGCCTCCTCAGCAGGCAGCGCGCGGCGGCCGGTTGGGGCGGCTCGCGGTTGGAGGGGCGGGGCGGGTCAGGAGCGGCGCCCGTTGCCCCGGCGACACCACCCGAGTCTCGCGCGACCGTCAGGCTCTCGCGAGGCGCCGCCCGGGCCGGGCCGGGCGGAAGCGGTCGCGGTGTTTACAGCCCGGCGGGGCGGGGGGGGCCGGCGGCACCGGGAGCGGCGAGCAGGCCGCCTCCGCGCCCATGTGCCCTCAGCCCCCGCCGCCCATGGAAGTGATGGAGGGGCCCCTCAACCTGGTGAGCGCGCGGCCGCGGGGCGGGGGGGGAGAGCGTCCCGTCAGCTGGTCCCGCCGCCGCTCTCGGCCCTCAGGCGGCGGCGAGAGCCTGCGGCGGGAGAGGGTGACACCCCTCCCCGCTGGCCGCCGGGTTACCGGGCGGAGAAGCGCGACCCGAGCAGTAAATTGAGCCCTCCGCCCCTCCTTATCCCTCAGAACCCTCTCGGGGCTTGTGCCGGGCCCTGCCGCGGCGGCACCGGGCCCTGCCCGTCCGGAGGGGACTGGAGGCGGCTTCAGAGGGGCGCGGCGGCCAGGCCGCGCAGCGCTGCCCCGCTGCTGTAGGGCCCGCAGCGGGAGCGGGGCTGCTCCCTGCCCGGGAGCACCCGAGCGGGGAGACGGCACAGGGTGCGTGTAGCGGCAAGGTGAGGTGATACTGATAGGTCTGCAGCAAGGCTGCCCCGAAATGCAAACAGGAGGGACAAGGGAAGGAAAGGTTTAGATGGCACAGGCCATATCTAAGAGTTAAGAGTTTGAGAAACTTGTCAGGGCCCGCTATTGGCTCGATGCTGCTCTTCATTTCAGAGTCTGGAGTGCTTTAAAAATCTTGAATCGGTAATCACTCCATTTACACTAAATCTCTAAGAAAGTTTTAAGTGAAACACGAACCTGAAAAATACACAGGAGCTAGCAGATTTTAAACACCCTCAATTGTTAGCTTTCTGTCATAGGGCCAAGAGCAGTTAGTTCTCTGCTGGCTTCTGGGTTTTATGAAAGCTGTATCTTGACTATGCCTCAGATGAAGTAGTACACAGAACATTCCCTTAGAAAATTTGCCTTGGTCCAGTACTTCATTTAGCCAGCAGCAGTTTGATCCAGAAATTTAGACATTGCCATGCAAACATCACAGGTTTGTGTCAGTTTAGTTTTCAGTCAAAGGTTATTTGCTCCAGCATCGTGTCAGCCCTGGAAAACCCTTGCCTGCTACACAGTCAGCCAGATAGTTTCTGGATTGCTCTCTCTAGTTTCAGCAAGGGGTGCGAAATTGGCACCACAGACCACCCAGACAATTAGGGCTGACAGTGTCACAGGAAGATGTTGTATTTAGATCCAAAGTGATGTAAGTCTGGGTATGTTTGCATCATGCTGTCTCAGGGTTTTTAAAAACTGTGTGTACTGGAAGCCTGAGCGAACTAAGGAAGAGCGGGAAGTAGAAATCTCTTGTAACTTGTAACAGGGATGAAAGTCAGACAAACTTGCGGCATGGTAATGCAGGAGGGATACACTGTAGCTACTTCACAGACACTGTAAGCACCTTTTTAAAAGTAGATCTAGGGATGAGCTTCTAGAGAAAAAATAATAATTGAACATTCACTAGTAAATGGCTGAAAGTAGCAACTCTGTGGCAGTGCAGAGGTCACCAGTTATTAGTATTTCCTCTGAAAGACGTTTTCCTCAAAATAGTATTTTAACTTTATGCATCTGAGTCCTAATTAGTGCCTTAAATTATCAATGATGTTTCTTTTTTCTTAGTTTTAATTATATTTTGGTTTCCCTGATTCACTGATTTACTTCTGTAGGTGGCACTAGACAAATGCTGATTTGCTTTTCAGATCTGTTTGTTTGATTTTAAATAAATAAATCCATAACTAGTGTTTTTCTTTAGTGGATGTTTTAGTCGTTGACTAAATGATTAAATAGACCTAAATCAGGTCTATTGACTTCAATGAGACTATTTAAAATTTGGGTTTCAGTTCTTCATACCCATCCTTTTTTTTTTTCCTTTTTAAATTAATTTTATCTTTTTGTATAACTTCTGTGCTATTGTTGCATACTTAACAAACAGCCATGCAAAGTCTAACCCCATCTTTCCTTATTTTAACCTTTCTAGGGCTTGTGCTACAATATTAACTGCTGATTTGATTTTTCCACTGAGCTGTTCTCAAGGCTTCATTGTATCCAGTAGTGCTTCTTTTAGGACGGAATTGAAATAACTTTTCCAATATATGTTCTATCTTCTAAGTTGTTAGAGCCACGAGAAGGTGGGGCAGCTCTGATATTTGAGCATTTATTTTGTCTCTTCCTCTTGCTCTTTCCCCTCCTTCCCTCTCCCCCCTTTGTGTACTGTATGCTTTGCAGATGAGACTCATCTAATCTTGAAAGAATGGGCTAAACCCAGGATTATTTTGTTTTCACTAATAAGGAAGATGATTCTTCAAACCTACAAATAAAATATTTAGGTCAAGCTGTGAAATTTAAAACTGATACGAATTAAGCGCAGTCCCTGCACCTGCAGACAACATATGGCAGGTATCTGCTCCAGTTGAACACTTCCCATCACAAGAAGCTAAGACATCTCAACATTCTTTAACTGATTAGAACTTTTACTATGAAAACATATGTCTGACAAAACCACCAGTCTGACATCCAGGACTTCATAACTCTTCAGATTTTACTTTGATACCTCAGTATCTTCCTATGCAATATCTGCTGAGGAGCTATACTACTTCTACTTTGTATTCATCCTACAAGGTAATAGCATTTTGTATGGTTTATAACCAAGTACAATCCAAAGTCTGGTGAATATCTATTACCTATAAGTTTCTTGAAGTGTAGGAGACCCAGCATGGAGAGCAGTTGTGTTGAAAAACAGTAATCCCAGGCCAGTGGCTGGAGTGAAAATAACACAACAAACTATACTGCAAGAATCTCATATAGTGAAAGCTTCTAATATTAATGCTGTAAGCCATTGATAGCAACCATTCCAGTGCAAGCCAGTCAATGGCCTGTGTTAAGAAATGGCTTAGAAGTGATGGGAATACTGTGTCCATGAGGGCAAAGTAAGAGGCAGAATAAATATGCAAGATGGAAGGGCTCGAAAACAAAACAAAGCATCTATGAAAGTTTACCAGAAACCTAAGAATTTAAACCTCATGGGCTAGTGTGTCTGAGACTTAATGCCAGCCTGCACCTGTTATCTTAATTGGAAAAACAGGAATATTATGTTAATCTATGGAAGCATTCACCAAATCCAGCTTCTTTTCTTTGATTTTTTTTTTTTTTAATTTTTTTTAAAATAAAGCTTAACCTGAGAGCTGCTATACTTGCTCTTCCGATCTAACATGAAAACAAAGAGTGGCTGATGCAACGAATTCTGAACCAAAACTAAAGAAAACAAGCTTTTAGGTAATAAAAATGGAAGCATCATCATATAAATGTGCCTTGTACAAAGTCTGTTGTGTGGTGGAAGCCTTGTCTTGGTTTTCCCAGGAACATGATCTCTGTGGAGCTGTTCATTTCAGCCATGGGAAACACAAGGTGTGAACCCACAGAGCCAGCAGCATATCTGTCTGAGCAAAGTGCCTGGAGGTGCTGCAGCAGGCACTCAGCTGAACAGCCAGATCAGTATATAACTACCATTAAAGCACAACAAAAAACTGTTCCACAACTAACAACTTGCAGTGTCTCTCAGTCAAGAACATAATCAGCTAAGCTACTGGTGGCTGCAGAAGCAGGATTTTCTCACTGGTATCTGTGCTGTTTGGGTACCTACCAGCAGTGCCTTGCATCATGCTGGCAGTGCACGTGTGCTGCCAAGTTCAGCTCTGAGGAGTCATGCCTAACACTTTGAAGACCCAGATGAAGCTGTGCCATAGAGGCGTGGGGAGGCAGCAGCAGAATGAAGTCATGGCTGAAGCTTCTCTGCCTCACTTCCTTGAAATTGCTGCTACTGGAACAGTTTGTTTACTGGATCATTTGTTATGATGATTCAGTTGTTCCTGCTGAGGGGTAGGTAGCTCAGCTGCTGTAACAGCTTGAGCCATGTGGTTTAGGTCTACGTATAGGAGCCCAGATTGTTTTTATTATCAGGGCAGTGGAACTGCTCTTGTTTAGCTTACAACCTTCAGTTAGCAAGACTTGTGTGGTACCCACTGCAGCACTATATTTAGGAACAAGAAATATTTCCAAAGCAGCTGAGAGCTGTAGGTATACAAAACAGCTCTGACAAACAAGTTGAAGCATCTAGTGCTTTTATCATACTAAATGAAAAGGAAGAGAATGAGGTTGATTTGACTATGCAGTAGGTAAAAAAAAAATACCACACCTTAATGAAGTTGCAGCTATACCTGTGTGGGGTTTTGAAAACTCCAGCTCACCTGAGCAGTGTGAATGTGTGTTGATTTCATTACAGATCTCTTAATTGCATTTGCATGGTGAGTAACTCAGACCAAACATTTTATCTTAACTTTGGAATAGGTTTGGAACACACATGTAGTCGATTAGAGCTAATCAGTGAATTAATGTAGGTTGGCTAAATGACTGAGTGCTTGTCAGCCATATATTTAAATTCTAATAATATTGCTTACAAGCAGGTTGAACTTCAGCAGTTTCACAGTCCAATACAAAGAGAGTGAGAAATCTTAATATTGAGAATACATTCCTATGAGTGTTTCACATACTTGTTTTGCTCTATAGTCAGAATATCCTGTAATTTACAGTTGAGTCATTGTTCTCACAACCTTGCTGAGTACAGGCTTTCAAAGACAAAAAGTGGACCTAACCTGTGGCTAGTGATCTTGGTTGAGTAGCCACAATGGTTTCTGCCATTTTTTGTTTCTCCTTCAGCCAACTATCTCTCTCTAAAGCATACAAAGAGTATTTTTAAGGGGGCTTCTGTTTATAAAGCTACACATTACCATTTCTTTAGGCTTAGTGTCAAACACATTCCCATTGCTTAGCATAAGTTACAGTACAACTATTTTCGCTTCTAGTATAACTGCCTGTAAATACCAACATTTTCCATAGTCACCTGAGTTGTATTCCTCATGATTATGGGGTTTTTTAATTAAAAAATGGGTGGCCATAATTTGTTCTTGGATCTTTCAGATCAGTTTCCACTTGCATTTCTCACCACCACCTCATCCCACCCTTTGTGTCCTACTGCTGTAAACATCCACATGGAAGATACTTAACACTCTCAGTACAATATGGAAGTAACGTGGTGTGCATTTTCTGACTTTTCCTTTCTCCACAATATAGTTTTAGAAAACTAGATTCCTCATTTCTCAAAAAAACCCACCTTCATCTTTGCTTTCAGCAGCAAGAGAATCTAGGTATTGATCCTTTCTGGCAAAGATAAGTGGTATCCATAGTCCATAGCACAAACCAGGTGATGTTAATAGCAAACAGGTGTTTCACTTAGAACATTTACAAACTGTGACATTAGACAGAACTGCTTTGCAGTTAGCTTTCCTCAGACCCCATCATTTTACCAGCTGGGTTTTCCAGCCTTCATTTTTAACTTTATTAGTAAGTGAGGCACTATAATCTGTGCTTTGTAATTGTATTAAAATATACAACTTTCCAGAGAGTCCCTTACACTGAACAAAGAAATCTGTAAGCTTAATGTGTTGTGCAAGACTGTCCAGTGAAGAGCTCTTCCATTAAGGAAGAAAAGACAAACAAAAGGTGCACAAGACTCTCTGTCTTAACCACAGGAGGAGTGCTGCAAATCGATGCTCTTAGGAGAGGGTAGTAGACTTATATAATTTGAAAATGAATATAACTACATCTACCTTTTAAAAATTTTATAAGATTGAGCATGTTTTTTTTCCTGCTGCTCTCCTTTCTATAACAGATAACCATCAACTAGAATCATATGAGAAAGTAGCAGCTTTCTTCTTTTAACTCCCCAACCTAAGCTATGCTCACATGGTAGAAATTCTTTAAGTTGTAACGGTGCACTATCTCCAGAAAGAAAACTAACATTTTTATATTCATTTCTTATTTTGAGGGACTAGAACGAGACCTAGCAAGTGGGCCTTAAGGTTTCATTTCTCACAGCCTGCAGTCACATCACTGTCTACTTTATGTTGGAAAAAAAAGAAGATGAGTGTTAATTTTTGGGCTACTAAAGAAAGTTCTAGGCAGAAAGGAAACCTGCATTGCTGTTTTAGATGGCTGGTTGATTATTTTTTTTATTCTGCTGCAGAGAGATTACATAGGCAGTGATTTGGGCTAGTGGGGCAGAAAATCAAGGAGGACCATTTCTCTGGAAAAGCAGTACAAGCATAAAAATGCATCCTTTAACATCTCAGAGGAAAGCTGTCTAGCTTACCTGCTTCTGTAGTTGGTCCAGAGTGGTTCAAGTGACACAATAAGGCATATTCAAGTCCCTTAAGGACCAAATATGTTGGAGCAAGGCAAGAAAGCTTTTTAGTTTAGTCATCCTCACTCACACCTGCTTCCTCTTAGGAGAGTCAAGTGGTTACACCTGTCTGTTTGCCTCCTGGGAATTCCTACTCCTCTGGATTGGGAGGGACACCTGGAAGTAGTTGTCAACATGATTCTCCCCTTCAATTCCATAACTAGTTAATAAATTATAATTATTCTTACACTACATCCTACACTTATTTCCAGCACTGCAATTGGAAGAGGAAAGAAGCTTAGCTATGCATCAGCTGTTTCTGTACTCATCACAGCATCAGGGCCAAATTCAAAGCAGTCCTGCATAGCAGCCTCAGAACTGCTTTCCTCCAGCATGACCTCAGACATGGGATAAACTTAAAAACCTTTTTCTTCACTTTATGATATAGGACCAATTCTTCCATTGCCAGTTTTATCATGGGATATGAGTCACTTGGAATTCAAAATAGATTTGCCAGCAATGGTTGGATAGTATGTGGCTAAGTGTAACAGCACTAAGAACAAACCAGCATACAAGGCAAGATGTAGGAGCTTATCTATGATACATGGCTTTTAAGAATCCAAATACTTGCGTTGCAACTTCATCACTTGCTGCTAGGGAACAGCACCACTGATTTCTTCAACTATTGAATAATCTACCATGAAAATTCCTTGATCCTTCCACAAACAACTAATTGGAACAAGCAGTCACAGGGTGGAATAAATGAGCAAATATTTCCTTGTCAAGCTGGCATAAAAACATACAAAATAAGGAATTCCTCTGCCATGAGTCTGTGTAACACCTAGCTTCTCACACCAGGCTCTGCTGAAGATTTTTCTCTGCTGCAGTTCCTGTTGTTTCCACCGGGGATGTCTGTTGCTCTGCAGCACAGGAAGATTCTCTATAAGACCTATATATTTTGATGAAACATCCAGAAAGGCATTTTGACCTTGTAATCAGAGATCTAGCCCAACATCTTCAGACTCCCTCAGGGATTTAACTGAGAATGGGAATAATTTAAAGTCTATGATTCTATAGTTTAATTGCTTAGTCAAATAGCAACTGACTGTCCTCAAATGTTCTGCATGTGTTTAACTAATTTGAGGAAAATCATGCTCCAGTAGTTTAAAACATATGAAAATAACCTGTGAAAACAATCAGACTCAAATTCTTATATATAGAAACTAATAAATGGAACCAGGTCCCTGGGCTTGTTCAATTGCTTTCTTAGCTCTTCTATCTCTAGATACCTTCTTTCCTCTTTCCCTGTTTTTTTGGTTTTTTTTTAGAGCTGCCCATGCAGTTTGCAGAAGCAGCTGTATCAATACTAATTTATTGAAAAAATGTTTTGCATGGAGCTTGCTCAGGTGGTTTTATGTCCATGACATAGATGATTTGTTACTGGATGAGCTGCCATGAATAACTGAGGAGATAGCTCTATATGAGCTGGTACCATTTGTTCATTCCTGTGGGAAATAAGTTTATCTTTCTGGCATATGTCATTTTTAGGAGTCCATAGAAAACAGCCATAAAGTAGATTATTTTCTAATAGAAAAACACTTCCTCTTCTGAGATATTTAACCTCAGGGCAGAAGAAACAGGGAATGCTGACAGTGTTTTGAGGATTGGATGAAGGTGAAGATGAATATAACCAAAATATTTGTCATGAAAAATCAAGGGTTTTTTTAGGAACACTCCATTTTAGCATAAGAAATCAGCTTCAAAAAAGCCAAATGTCTAAATGCAATGATAAAACTGCTGAAGATTGCTTAAAAACAGCTGCTTCCCAAAGGAGTATTTTCTGTAGAAGTCATTCTCTTCTTTGGTGTCAGAGCTGCTAAAATCCTAGCAGAAAATTGAACTTACTGTAACACTGTAGGTGACAATTCAGTTTGGATGAGAAAGATGATGAAGAAATTGACTTACTTTTTAGAACTTATTTTTTAAATGGATGTTAGCATGAGTATCATGTTAGTTCTGATAGAATCATGTTAGTCTCCTGTTTGGATTACCTGACCTAAAAGGCCTGCAGGGAGGCAGCTGTTCTAACGTGTCAGGATATAGATAAATGCTCTCATTTTTATGTTGAACCTGGAATATGGTTCAAGTGAGTCAGTGACTTATTGTCACCAAACATGAGAAGTCTGATATGTTGTATGCCTTTATGTAGGTGAAGGGAGGGTACACAGGATTTGTATGGGTCAGAGACAGAGTTATAGAGGCAGATTTCAGGCTTTCAGCTCTGTTTCTCCTACAGGTTCAGCCAGTATGGATTTGATAAAGGCTTTCTTGTAAAACAATTAGCTTAACAAAAGAAACAGGCAAATGCTTTCTTCGGGCTCATAAATGTCTTGTGTTGTTTCACAGATCCAGTGCCTGGTGCCTGATGTCTGTTTCCTTCAAACTCTACATGTAATGAAGCAGCCATGAATAGTCTGTGATACTGACAGTCTTGCCAGTTAGTGATTGAAATCTTACATATTAGACAGCTCGTCTTAGAGGAAGGGCCATAAAATTCATGTCTTGTAGTAATGACAAAAACCTTTGCTTTAATGCATGTTGCAGTTCTGGTTATACAATACTGTTTCTTACTGAGCATACGCAAATACTTGAATTAATTGCTTGCTTTCAGCAACATCTTTAGTCTACCTTAATGGTTTACATTAGTGGCTTAGAAATGCTAGTGTAGACTTAAGTGTTGTACAGCAACAACTTGACTCTGATATCTTTAACTATGGCTGTGCTGCTTCCATTTAATTGGTGTAAGCTGCAAACAAACAAAAAAATAAAAGAAAGATCTTTTGTGATTTCTTCACCCAAGAGACAAAGGCTCTTGGGCATGGAGCAGATGAAAATGTCAAACCAGATGCAAGCTGTAACATAATTCAGGTATCTCTCATTCTGCAAGGTAAATTGATCCTGAATACTTTGAGCTTCTCATAACATTTTAGGGCTTACTGGTCTTTTTACACAATTACAGTAAATGCCTGCCTAAAAAGAAAACATGTACTTTCTTACTTTCTGAGGAACAGCTTCAAAAGGGTTTTACTGTGTACATGCCATCTTTGCTGCATTAACAAACTTCAATTCTTACCTGTATAGTACAAATTCATGTGGGGTAGTATTTAAAGAAGAAATCAAATATAAAAAGCATAGAAGGGAGTGGGAGATTGGAGCCTAAAAGCTCAGAGAGAGTTGAATCAGACCAGGGTTCTCTGATGAACCGATTACTTTTGAAACAGGTATAACAATTTGTCAGTTACCTCATGGATGTAATGCTCTTTTAATTTAAGGCTCACCAGCAGAGCAGGAAAGCAGACCGTTTGCTGGCAGCAGGGAAATATGAAGAAGCAATTTCTTGTCACAGAAAAGCTGCTGGTGAGTAGATATTTCTTGCATCCCAGGTCTTGGATTTGTATGCTTTGTGTAAGCAGAATATCTAGTTACTTGCAAATTTTTTATTCTTAAAATATGAATTTGTTTTTCAGTCCAGATCAAGCATCCTTTTAGACACTTTTTCTTATATGAGCAGATAAAGTTAGATGTTTCTAAAGCTGTTTTGACTGGGGGCGATTATCACTGCAGAGGCACTTCTTGACTCAAAATGAAGCCAACACTGTGTGCTGGCAGCCTTTCTAAAGTGAGACTTGGTGCAATTACCTGTCCATTTAAACAGTCATGCTTAGTTATTTCTGTTGAATTCTGTCAGCTCTCTGACAGTGTGGCAGCTGCTTGGCAAAAGAAAGGGGAGGACACAACTGGTGCAACAAGTTGGACATTTCCAGTGACAGCGATTGTGTGGAAACAAAATAAGTGGCTACTCTGAACATTGTAACCTAGATAAGAGGGTCTCTCATTTTCCATTCATAAATACTAGAAAAAAATACAAAATGAGAAACTGATAGGTTCTTTCATATTTATGAATACTTGAAACAATGAGAGATAGCACATTCTAATATTCAGACTTTTCTTTTGGTTTCCTTCACTTCACATACCAAGACAAAACCCAGAAGTGTACTGAATGTTTCTTGCTTTTCTTCATCCAATGATTTTATGTCATCTTACATCCTTCCAAATTTGGTTAAGAACTTCTTATACCTTGTAATTTTTAGCACTAGCAAGATGTGCTCAAAATCTAAAGTGCTGCTCTGGCTCTAAGCCAACACATTTTCTGATTTGGAGGGGAAGCTGATGAAACAAAGTGGGGAACTGTGCACTGTACCTCTTCATCAAGAATATAATTTAAAAGCATGGCTTCATAATACTGCTGTGCCATGGATGAGAGGTTTTTACTTACCATGTGTTTTAATAAAATGCTTGTATGCTAGAAGTCTGATCTTTAGTTTTGTTTCTTCTCTTTATGGGAAAGTTGTTCTGGGAATCTCTGGAAATGGATTCTGTTCTCCTCTGAAAAAAAATTGGAGCAACCTGAGCCAAGAGGATGCATGGGAGGGTGTAGCATGTATTAGATGATTTAACAGTAATTTTTTCAGAATTTTGAAAAACAGCAGGTGTCTCCAGATACTGTAACTTTGTAATTGCCTCTGGACTGCTACTTTTATGTGGGGATTCAGAATACATTAAAAAAAAAGCCCTGTCTTAGCTTGATTTGAAACACTGAGGTTTTTTCACCCTGTCTTAAGTGTTTATCAATTTTCCTTTTTGCAGCATACCTTACAGACGCTATGAAGCTGACCCAGTCAGAGCAGGTAAGAACAAAGTGCAGCAGATGCCAGAATCAGCCGTAGCTCTGTTGTGTGCCTGTGTGTCTTATCTTGCCCTGACTGACCATACCCCTCTTGAGTGTTAGCCTCTGAATAGTTCTGTGAATCCACAGCAGATGCACCAGGAGTTTTGGAAGTGCAGTGATGTTAGTCCTTTTTGAGAGTTTTTCCAGCTTTATGTGCAGCAGGGACAAGCAAACTACTAACCCCTCCAGGGGTTCTCCAACAGTGGTTTCTAGTCTGCCAGGCATCTTCAAGTAGGTGATAAAACTAGTTCCATATCTAGCTTTTGCTGTGAGGCACTTAGGCTGTTTTGCTAAGACACAAAGCTGAGTATCTCATCTTCACTCTGTAATTTTGCTTTTATCTGGACTGGGAGATGTCCTGAACAGCAACCCTACACCTTTCTTTAGTCATTGCATGGATCTCTCTGCTAAGGTAGTAGTGTAGTCTTCTCAGTACTTTTATAGCAGCAGGCTTTGAATTTAGCCAGTATTACCAAAGCAGTGAACCCTTGGAGGTCAGACATCTGTCTTTCCTCCAAAGGGTCACTCTTGTAGAAAAATGGTAGCCTTTTACCCAGGTGGTTCCAGCAAGTTGTCAGCCACCATACCACCCCTTTCATTAAATATGGCTGAAACATTTGGGACCACGTATGGCCTTGGAGCACTTTCCAGGTTAGTGTTGTGTAGCAAGACAAACCTCTCTTAGGGAACAGCGCTTCAAGGTCCAACCAGGTGTTCCAGCAGAGACTCACAAGCAATACTCTAAGCCTATGGCTCTCAGAGTTGACTAGCCTGGATCGGTGCTGTTGCTCCAAGAGCAACTGGCCTCTCTGATGGCTAGCCCAGGACTGAGCTGAGCCTGTGTCTCAGGCCTCACCTTTTATTGGCCCCCTAATCCTGCTCATGTGCAGTGGGGGCCCACCCTAATCAGGCACAGGTGGGCTTGACACAAGTTCTAGCCCACTCCCTGGCAATTAGTGGCACCTGGTTGCCTCATTTCACTACAGTGTTGGGTGTGTATACAGAAGCATACAAATAGTTTCTATGATGTAGCTGAAGCGTGGCTGTGCATGCCAGTGGGGATCTCTTCCTTCCTGGGGCTGATCATAGGCCAGTTAAACTCCTGGTGCCTCTGCTCAGAGGTAGTGTAGCCTGGTCAGTGACTTTAAAATAAACAAACAAAAAGACCAAATGTTAACTCACTCTTTCACAATAGCAGTAGCTAATGCTGCATTTGGGTGACATATCTGAAACTGTTGAATTGTACAAGCAGAGGGCACTTCTTGTTGGATTTAGTATCTGAGTAACAAAAGCTCCTTCCTCAGGCATGCTGTATATGTAAATATTTATGTTCATGTAACTTTAAATGCAGGTGGTATTAGAGATCACCAATTAATTTTTTTAATCTTGTTCTTACTCAGGCTCAGCTATCACTGGAATTACAAAGGGATAGTCACATGAAACAGTTACTGCTCATCCAAGAGAGGTGGAAAAGGGCAAAGAGGGAAGAAAAGCTGAAAGCCCAGCAGCTCGCTGACAGGGAAATAGCTGCACATCTTCAGACTTCTTATAAGCCATCTGCTGAAGACTCTGATGATCACAATGTATTGGTTCCCATTACTCAGAAATACAGCCCTTCCACAGAGAAACATCCACAGGATATTCAGGGTGTCTTTGACAGGGACCCAGATACACTGTTATTTCTGCTTCAGAAAAAAAAGGAGCCAGTGGAAGCATGTATTGGGAGTAAAGCTCCAAAAGATGACAAAACAATAATAGAAGAGCAGGCAACCAAAATTGCAGATTTGAAACGGCACATAGAATTTCTTGTAGCTGAAAATGAGAGATTAAGGAGAGAGAATAAGCAGTTAAAAGCAGAAAGAGCTAGACTCCAAAAATCTCCAGTAGACAAGGAGCTGGATGTAGATGCAGACTTTGTTGAGAAGTCAGAGTTGTGGGGTCTGCAGCAACACTCAGAATCTGCTTCTTCAGCTGCAACTTGGCAGAAGTTTGCAACACCTGCTGGGAAGGCAAAGGACATTCCAATACCCAACCTTCCCCCCCTGGACATCCCATCCCCTGAACTCCCACTGCTGGAACTCTCTGAAGATATACTGAAAGGACTGATGAATAGTTAAAAACCAGCAAAAGTGCTCAGTGTAGTTACCCAAACTTAAGAAAAGGGAAAACCACCAGGACGCTGGTGATGTGAGTGCAGAAACATCTGACACAGTCCTACTGTTGGAGAAAAGGCATTAAAGCAACTTGTTACTGTGAAATACACATCATATCTGATCTACTTCATTAAAGGTACCATAGTCGGTATAACATGGCAAGCTCTTCAGTCTTTCTCCAAATGTTTCAAACCAAATGACTGCCTGGAGACTGTTTCAAGTAACACAATCCTTCAGGGTTTTAAAGTATGCTATATGTAATAGTTATCTATAATGCCATAAATGATGGTGCAGAACCTAACTGTTATGGTTGCCAATTGGCTGCCACTTCATATTGAAAAATGCTTTCTAGCATGAATTTAAACTGTGCATTTCATTATGCATAACTTTGTTAATTCAGATACAGTGCAATTTATACACCTCCTAGATGGATTTATGTGCCACTCTCTGTACTCCTATGTTAACCTCAAGTCAGGAGAGATTTTAATTTCCATTCTATGAAGGAACCAACTTATTAGTGCTGTTGACAAGTTTTTTGGGGTTATCTGTTTACATAACTAATCAGGGTGCATCGAATCTAGCTATTGGTTTCTGTATAAAGTGACACTGTTTAAAAAAAAATCTATACTTAAGGAAAAATACCCTTTTTGTTTTCAGTGATGCATGAATGGAAGTAATTCTAGCTGGCAGTATTTGACTGAAAAATAAATTGTTTACAGCTTAACCTGATTCAAAAAGGATATGAAAATAATAAAAAAAAAGTGTTTTGACGCTAAACCTGTGTTAAATCTCTACAAAGCTTGCAGGGTATAAAAAAACCTAATTAATATTTGTACTAACAGCATTAGTACAGATGTACAGCTGAGCTTCTGTGTTCATCACCCAGCAGATATGGGGAAGCTGGGATGAGTTTGGAGGGCCTCACCTACCAGTGAAGGGACTTGGCAGACAGCTGGCTTCTCACACCTACAGAAGAGGTGTGGGAGGAGGCAGTGCTGTGGTTTTGCTGGGGGCCAGGCTACCTTGAGCTGAGTGAAGCACTGCAGGAGCTGTGCACACCCCTCCAGGGTTTGGATTCTGAGGAGGGTGGTGCAGCACCATCAGCACAGGTCAGCCCCTGCCCTGCCCTGTAGTGTTTCCAGGTTTTCCTCAGGATGGGTTACAAGGTGTAGCAGAGGCATTAGTTAACTTCAGCTGTTACTAATTAATGAAAAGTGTTACCTGTTGCAAGCTACCCCATTTTCAGTTGGTCTTGTGCTGTTACATGGCAAGCTTTCTTTCTTAGGGTACATTTTTCTTCCAGAGTAACTTGGAATCGCAGCAAGAACACCTTACTGCTGTGCAGATCCTCATCCTCTTTGTGCCTGGTGCTTCCTGTGCTTGCTTGAAGGAAAGGAGGGACTGCAGGCTAGCAAAAGCCTATGAAAATATAGGTAAGACAAGTTTGTTAGAGGAGATCCCTTGTGCTGAGTTGTGGCAGGAAATTTAATCTTGTGGTGGAAAAAAAAGGTTATTTTTCAGGTGTAGCAGCTTAGCACATGGCCCCACAAAGCAGCTGTGATCAGGTAACCTGTGCCAGGTCAGGCCCAGATTGCTGCTCCCACAAAAGGACATTGCATTCTCCACTGTCACCTGTCTGGCTGTTAGAGGCAACGAGGCAGTGGGGCAAAGTGCTCCTGTTCATGTAAGTAACAGCAAAGAAAATGGGCTGTGTTCATGAGACAGAAATAAAATTGTTTCAGCACCTATTTTATGTCCCTGCCAGGGATGATAGCCTGGGGCTGTCAGCTACAGACCAGCAGCTATAGAAGGAAGTAAATTTTAGCCTGGCTACCTCTGCTGAAGAGTCAGGACTTTTCAGAGGGTGGACAGGGGAACTGGAAGCTCTGCCTTCTGTTTTGAGGACTAAACTGTCCCTTCAGATATAGCTGCATAAAGAAAACACCAGACCCAAAGGAAGCTGCTTCTCTGTAGGAAGATAGCCAAGTAGGGGCAAAAGTCCATGCTGCTACCCTGAAAGTTGTGTTAAAACTTTTCTCTCTCCTGCAGTGTGTTTGTTGTTGCAGTCTGCCTACTCAACACATACCTGCTGCTGAAATCAAACCCAAGGCAGCATGGCTTAGCACCAGAGATTTCCACTCCTGTGGGTGACACAGGAGGGAGCATGGGTGCAGGGTCCCCTTCAAGGGGACAGGAGCTCCCAGCTGCAGCATGAGGGCTGACATCCTTACTACCAACTCCCATGGGGGTGATGTGGAAAGCTGAGTATTTCTGTCTGATACAGAACTGGTCCTAGGGCTGGAGCAGGTGGTACCAGTGGAGTCAAACCATGGCTGAGTGAACAACAGGAGTGCTCAGCTGGAAGGAGAGTCCAAGCCCTGGCAGCCTCTGCTTTCCCTCCCCTCCAGGCAGCCCCATGGTCAGCAGCCCTGGGACCTGGGGCTGGGCAGATGGGAGCTGGTGGGATCACCCCTTTCAGCAGCAGCACAGGACGTTTATAAAACAGCCTAGAGCTGAGAATCCTTTGAATGATGACTTTTTGTTATAAAATATTTTACATAGCAGGGAAAAGTGAAGTGTTTGAAATAAGATTAAATAGTTTAATATTTTCCAAGTAGGGAATTCTTCAGTCTGAATCCAGAGCTAGGGAATTGCACAGTCCCTCTAAAGATTGGAAGGCTGTCTAGAGACTAATCACCACTAGAGGACAAGTTTTATAGATTTATAGTGAGAAAGCAAAGGAAATTCTTCTCCATTGTCAGCAATTCTTTTCTGTCCCAAGAATTCAAAACTACTTTAAATAGTTACTGCCTTTCAGCTTGCTTGAGTTCTGGCACCATGAAGTGATAAAAACAACCACCGTGTTTTCCTCCCCTGCCCCTCTGGGTTAGGTGGCGTTGTTTACCTCCCCTCCCCCGGCCGGGGCTGCCAGCCCGGTGCCGCCGCTGGTCCCGTTCCGCTGGTCCCGTTCCGCTGCCGCCGATCGCCACCTGGCGGAACCCCCGGTGCCTGCTCGGCTCCCGCTGCCTCCCGCAGCCCCGGCCCCCGCATTCATCGCGGTCACTGCTGCTTTCCCCACTCTTCTCAGGAAGAAGGAGCCGCGGTGTGCGAGTCCCATGCAGGAGGGAAGCGTTTTGCGTAAGGAAGCGGTGAGTTACTGGTGGTCACACAGCCTGTAGCCAAAGCCTGGCACAGAAGGTGGAAAGGTTCCCATGGGCAGTGAGGCTGCTCCATGCTGTTTTATACTGTACAGAACTAAAAACTTCTGTGGACCATTATCCCGAAGTGGCTCACCATGAACCAATTTTAAACATTATGTCCAGACACTGACTTCTATTGATAGACTTTGCCTTACCACAGAAACCGCTCTTGTCTCAAACACAGAAATACTATCCCTGTTGAATATAGCCAGCATATGCTTTGCAAAAAAAAAAAAAAAAAAAAAAAAAAAAAAAGATATTGTAATTACCCAGTCTCTGGCTATATCTCCTCAGAAGCATAAACCAAAGAAAGGCAGCTGGGAAGCAACGTGGAGTCTCCTGAGAATAAAACCTGCAGATTGCAGGCTGCTACTTACAATCACAGCTAAAACCAAAATGTGTAAGTGTTGGGTTTTCCATTTTGGTTTTAAATAAAGAGAAAAGAGGATCTTGTGCCCTCTTCCTCTAAGAGCATTTCCATTTTTAGAAACTCTGGCCTTGAATTCCTTCCTGCTCTCCTGTCAGCAGCATCTCTTTAGCCATCTGCAGTTCCTCTTGACCAGCTTTCAGTAGTAGGGACTACACCCTCTCTGGACTTCTCTTCCATGAAATGTTGGACCAGATGATCTCTTGAGATTCCTTCTGACCTGGGCTGTGCCACTGTTCTGTGGAAGCAGGCTAGTAAAGCATATGGAGAGAAGGCAGTCAAGCCATAGCAGCTGAAAACATCCCTTAATGAACTGGACTGAAAAAAACCATTGGAAAACAAAATTAAGAGAACAGAACTGTTCAAAAGTAATCGGAGCAGTAATGTGGCTGCCACAAATCAGGTATGGGCTGGACAGTATTTGCCAGAACTTGCTGCCCAAGTATGTGGCCTATGGAGTTCAGCTGTACAAAAAGAAGTTCACTTCTCTCCAAAGACTCAGAGCTACAGCACTCTTCCTCCACCACCACCTCCTTTCTCTGCCATGTTTGTTTTACCAGAAGTAACCTAAACTTACCCAGGCTTTCTGTCCTGTAATCATCTGAAAGTTTCCCTCAGGCCCATGTGCTGCAGGAGTTAAGGTATTACTGAGATCAAACAATATGAAATCCTTAAGAACTGTGAAAATACAGGATTTCCTGCCTCAGAGCTACAAAACCCTTCTCTTTAATTCCACCAAGCAAGCAGAGAGCTGTGACAGAACTACATGCTCAGGGGCTGGAAAACTAATGAGGCATCTCTGTCAAGAATGTGTTGTATTGGTATGGTTGGAAGGTAGCAGGAATGTTCACTTTGAAACGTAAAAGCTCTCCAGACCACTGCTTAGCTTCAGAAAGGCCTGTGTTTAAAACTCAGCTGTTTGCATACAACACAACAGGTAAAACGTATCTTGAGTTTGCTCTGAGGAAACATTGTCCTACTACCTATATATAGATTGTAACTTACTTTTCAAAACCTAGAAGGACAAATGAAAGAAGTGCAGAGGTGTGTGCTGCTAATGCTAGAGATCATCTGCTCCTTAGTCAGTTTCCTAGGTTGCTCTGCTGAGGTGGAGAGAAAGGGAGCTTGTGGTGGACATGGCTTCAGAGGACTCCTCATGCCAGGAGTGCTCCCCTGTCCTCATGGGGCACATGTACCAAGGGAACACCAAAAGAAAGAAAAGGGGTTCTCCTGCCAACAAAGCACAAGTCAAAATATGGAAGGCAGGATTACAGCTGAGAGCTGATGCTGTTCTTCGAGGCAGAGCTGGGAGTTAGGAAGTGAAAGCACAGCAAAGCCTTAGGCTGGGAGTCTCAACAGGGAGAAGCAGCTCGTCCAGCACTGATGTGGGGGGAAAAGCACAAACATCCTGCATGGAAAAGAACAGAAAAGGGTGGTGGTGGCTGTGGAAGAAGGAAGGAAAGGAAATTCCCAGTTACCAATGCAGGGAAGACTGTGAGAGCAGAAGAGGGCTTGACAGGATGTCACGGGAGAGGGTACAAACAAAATTACCACCTACTGAAAAGGTCAGAGAGCATGAGAACATAGGCCTGATCAGATGGGGGTTTGCTTTACACATAGATCTGAGCAATTTCCATGAAGCTGGAAGAGTAGAACAGATACATTTTTAAATCAGGCTGTTAAAACCTCCTATGTCTGGCCTGCATGTCAGGGACCACAGTTTCACTGCCGGCAATGCCAGCAGGCCAGTGATTTCTTTTTCAGCTGAACCACAGACAGAGCCATCCATCCATCCACAAATACTTCAGGTCATAGCAGCCCCACTTCACTGTTTGCTGATTAACTTCTCACCAGTTACCTCTGCAGTTACAATAGGAAGAAAACTGACATGGTTGTATTTCCTGTACATCAGTGCAGTGGATGGAGATAAGGAGCTGGAAAAGGGGAGAAGGAAGGAGGGGGTTTTGGGGTGTGTGTAGAGAGCAGGGCCTGCTGTATTGATGAGTGAGATGTGAGCTTTCAAAGGACAGATAAAAAAGAAGAGTTTCATGGAGAGCATAGCAGAGCAAGACAGACCTTGGTCTCACCAGGGTGGCAGAAGATGAAGCAACACTTCAAGGCTCTTGTTCAAGGAGTTGACACTGTTCCTGCATTCAAACAGCTTCAGCAGGTATCAATTTTTTTTTTCTTTTTTTTCTGTAAAATAGTTGGGATTGTAAACCAGAAAACCCCCTGAAGAGTCTTTAGGGAAGGAAGACAGGAAAGAGATAACCAGTACCACCTCACTGAGAGGGAAAAGCTAACCTGAACACAAACACCTCTCACCAACCCCTCTTTAGTCTCAGCTATCAGCTGTGAAAATCTCCTGTTGTATTGGCAGTGAGTGCACTGCTGGCCTGGCTTCCTGCAGGGAGCTG
The DNA here is from genome assembly GCF_003957555.1 of Calypte anna. Lineage (NCBI taxonomy): Eukaryota > Metazoa > Chordata > Aves > Apodiformes > Trochilidae > Calypte > Calypte anna. The sequence goes on from NC_044252.1 coordinate 10,579,447, forward strand.
GGAGCTCCATTGCACTAGAATGGTGCCAGGAATCTTAAGACACTGGATGAGCTGAATTTCATACACTAAATATAAAAAAAAACAACCAAAAGGGAAAAAAAACAAAAAAACAAACATTTTTTTGCCTCTTTTAGTGGTATTTGGAATAGCTGTTACCCTTAACAGCTTCTAGGGGTCTGCTAATGAATGCCACATGTGACTTGCAGAGTCTCCTCAAGCTGACTGCAATCAATGCTTTAGAGCACTGGGCTTCTGCCATGTTTTCCTTTCTCTGTGGCCTCTTCCCCTCCCATCAGTTCCTGGGAAACATTCTCCTTGTTGCTGCCATTAGAGGCCCCCCCATCCACACCCACAGCAATTCCCAAAGTGATGTGCAAAACCCATCAGGTTTTTATGCACTGCAAACCCGCCGGACATACACATTAACCATAGAATTTTAGAACTATACATCTGGTGTAACTACTCTATCAATTTACGAAACAAATCAAGTGGATAGTTAAAATCAATAGTGACTAAAAATCTTAATTGCAGTTCAAACCCACTTACCAATTTACTTTTGCTAGGAAAGCAGCAAGCAGTAACTGCACAGCACATCATGCAACACTGCAGCTCGAGCCCATCAGGTTTGTCTTTCCAAAATGAGACTTTTTATCTTAATTTTTTGGTCAGTCTCTCAGGCTTCTCTTCAGAAGGGTTCACCTGCCACTTCTCCCTCGTGTTTGCAGATAAACACTTCTGTCATTCATTTAGGGAAAAACAAAATGTTAATCATCAGCAAAGGTAAAAAAGATCACAAAGGAAGAACTTAAATATTCACAGGTGGAAATACAAAGCAGCCTCTGTTCAGAGTTCTTCAACCTTACAGGCACAGGCAGGTCTGCAGGGTGACAGTGGCTGCCACCAGTGCTGAGGGCCGCAGGGACAGTCCCCAAGCTCAGCCCTAGGAGCAGGAGATGCTGCCCACTGCATGAGGCACCCCCAGCACCTGTGAGGAGGGACAGAGAAGCCCAAGCTTTAGCCAGGACTGACAGAGCAATGTGACCCTTTCTGCTGGTGACTCTGGGGCAACCAACTGATTCCCTCCTATTCAGCCACAATGGCGCCCAGCACATGGGGTGAGCTGTGATGACAGCCCTGGGCCAGGCCCCAGCAACTCTTTGTGTGGACAAAAAGGCAGGGAGCTGAGATGGCCATCTGCAGCAGGAAGGCAAATTTCAGCAGCCTCAACACATTTCACAAATATTACAAGCTCCTCATCGAGACTCAACTCAAAAGGGTAAAATATATAGACTTCAGATTCACTCATATATCCTGAAATTAAAAAGTGCAACAACAGTCCCCTTGCAAATGTACACTGGCAGGTGTTGAATCTTCAGGCAATGCTCTGCCTCTGCTGCACCCTTAGAGGGGGAGGCTGCACGTGGCCAGGTACAAAGTCGAGAAGCCAAGCAAAGCAATATTAACTCAGTATTTTTCTTAACAACTTCAAACAACAACAACAAAAAAAAACCAAAATCAAGACAGAATAACAAAATCAACCAGAAACTGCTTCTGTGTTTCATTTTTTCTGAAGATAATTTATACATGCTTTCTTTTTTGGTGACCCAAAAGCTGGTCAGATTTTGTCAGACCATGAGCAGCACCCAGGGTAGTGACTGGGACACATCATGAGCTCTCTAACAGAGGCAGCTAATATTTAATACAAAAATTTAAACTTATTAATTACTTAAATCCATTTACACTTTAAATCAACTCCAAGAGCTGGAATACTGCTCAACTCTCTATTATTAAATAAACAGACAATTTTTTTAAAAAAGATCCATTACTCTGCTGTATTACTTGAACTGTAAAGAGCCAAGATGCTATAAAAAATTGTCCTATAGAAATTCTTTCCCCCCAACGCCCAAAGTAATTCTTGGATTAAAGACAGGGCACAAGCAATATCTGAATGGTTTTATTCCTCAGGAGGGGCTCTCTCTGGCTCAGCCACTGGAGCTGTGTTCCAGCACTTCCCGCCGCAGTTTTGTCTCAGGCCCGGAGAGGGCAGCTGAGAGTTCCCAGCCTGAGGCTCTGGGATCCTGGAATCCACGAGGCACCGCTGGGAGCCAACAGCTCTTGGGAGCCAACAGCTCGGGCTGTCACACGGGGCCACAAACATAACAAACAACCACCAGACAACATTTGATAAAGTCATTTTAATGGAAAATGTAAAACCCCTTTCAACTTCAATGTACAAAGCATGTGTAACACTTGCACTTTAACAAATTAAAGCAAGCCAATGTTTTAAAAAAATACATCATTGAATGTATATATGTATATATTTACACAGCATATTAAGTTTAATATTTAGCTTTAAAAGTTCACATAAATTTTACCAAAATGAGACAATTTTTAAATAAATTACACCTTTTGAAAACGTTTAATTGTACACTGAATAGCTTCAATAAAATACTGAAGTGTCTGTATTTAATATCTACTTTATATACTTTATATTTACAAAGTTTACAATTATTTGGCAGTAATTTTCAGATTATGACATGACTGCTGTGCGGACTCAGCAAGATCCCAAATGCAGGCAATAGCTGGTGTTTGTGTCCTACTCTCACAGTAACTGTCTCAATGTAGTGAAAAATATCTGAATTATTTTAGCAAACTGTACAAGTCACATTTACATTTGATCAACAATATAGCATAGAATTTTGTGTTTTTTTCCAAAAATAAATACATCATCTTAAATCTTCGACATTTCACAAACTTCATGTACATTATAATACAGGACAGCAGAATGCTGCTCAATTGTTTGCAAGTCTAAGGTGTAATCACAGTGGCTGTGATACAAGCTCTACCGTTGCAGTGTCAGTAAATGCGATGACTGTTCTCTTGGCACTGATGGTTTGTGAAGCTTAAACTAGTGTGCATACTTGTTCAGATATTAGAAAAAATAACCTCCACTTGATGTTCACACAAAATAGCAGAGAGCGCTCAGTTTTCATCCATATCTTCCATTTCACCTTCGTGAATCTTCAAAGCTCTCACCATTTCTTTAACTGCGTGATACAAGATATTTTTAACCTGCAAGAACAGACAGATTTTGTAAGGAACTCTGCATCATACCTGCCTTTAAGACTGAGAGGATGGTAAAAAAAAAAAATTAAAAAAATAAAACCAGCAACTCAAGGGAGAGTCATTTACACCCCTGGCATTCATGCTGCTGCTCATTGTTATTCTGTGTGAACAGCATCAAGGAAGTGGCTCCACGAACTGCTCCGCATTTCAATGAGCCTGAGCATGCCCTGCCCTCCCAACAGCTTCCAGAGAAGAATTCATTTCCTACCTGCAGTTTATCATCATAATTGATTTCTTCCTTTGACAGCCTCAGCTCCTGCGTTAAGTGAAAGGACTGCACGAGATGTTCTGGAGACACAAAGTCTTCGGTTACTTGAACGCAGCTGTGAAAATTTTGCACCTATCCAAAATGACAAGAGGAGATTAATAATTAATATTTTGGGGGTATCCTTTGGCAGCGATAGCTGCGAAAACAGTGAGCCCTGAGATCTCTTCAACCACAGGCTCATCAGACTAAAGGGCAACTGCATGAGTTTTACATAGCAGTGCGTGCATTTGTCTTATTTACACTGCCTTCTGGCAAGGGGGACACTTTGAACACCACACATCTGCCTGTGCACCACTGCTTCTTCCTGTAGATGGCTCTGACACAAATTCAACACACTCCGAGGTGTTATTCCACCCCCATTCAGCTGCACAGACACTGCTGCTGTGCACCATTACCGCAATGCACCGCGCAGGCGCAGAGGGGCCGAGCCGCAGCCTTGCCCTGTGGGACCCAGCTCCCCCACACCCACAGGGCACCCCTGCTCTGACAGGCACAACTGGCCACGTTTGCTGAAAAGTAACTGCTGGTGGAGATATTTTAAGAAATAAGGAATAAAAACATGAACAAAGGGGCAGGTTTAGAAGCAGAAAGGAAAAAATAATTTCCTTTTTTCTCTAAACACTTATTCATACTGATGAGAAGCAACTACTGAGAGAAGTAACTACAGAGAAACTGAGAGACACCATCTCCTGCCACCCAGGTTGTGCCTGGAGGACAGGGGAAAGGACAAAATGCTCCCTGTAAACTCCTGTTTACACTCTTCAGAAACACACAGCATTGGGTTTACACCCCCAAGCCCTTACAAATCACAGTTTCTACAGCATGCCAAGAAACTAATTTCCCCAAATTCCAACAACTGCTCATAGTTGTGCAATGTCAATTCTGCTTATTTAAAAGCCTGGAGGGGTGGGAGGAAGCACCTTCACCATTCCAGCAAGCAAGCCCTCCCACCCTGCTCAGTACTGATGCTCTATGTTTTAACCTCAAGCCTAGCAACACAGTTTTGTAATGCCTACTCTTCAAACTTCCATTCTGATAAGGAACACAAAAAAACCTTTGGGGGCAACACAGCTTAGGACACAGCACTTATCTAAAAATTACCTTCTTCAGAAATGCTGCCCAAGTGCTATTTTATTAGGTTAGCAGCCCTTTCACATGTTGTACATGAGCCTTTCTGCAGCCTAGCAGTCATGAAGGACAAAAGCAGCACCACTTCCTCCTGCAGATTACTTGGAAGCAAAACCATTCTGGAGACAAGAGGGTTTGTTGAGATGCCACACAATTTGGAAACATCAGAAAGCCAGGAGCAAGGAGACAGCTGCAGAAGTGGCCCCACAGGGCTCCCAGCAGTGCTCAGGGAATTTCACAGAGCTGCAGCAGAAAGGTCTCTGTGCAGCTCCAGCCCCCTCTCTTCCACTTCTCACCTGTTTACAGCCTCTCCCTGCCCCTGTTTTCCTTTGCCCTTCATGCAAATCCCACACCACTCCTTCACATTCTCCTCACCAAGACAAGGTTTTGCTGATTTCAACACCCTCCTGGGCACCCTGCTGCCCTCAGCTCTTTCAATCTGCTGTGCCTTAAACCTCCTTCCCTTCCAGGGCCCGTCTTGTTGGGGTGCAGGTCTCAGGGGGTGGAGGGGAACAGATATTACCCAGCCAGGCTGGTCCTTAACATGGGAATGCCCTCCTGACAGCCCACAGGCAGTGCTATTTATAATATTTATAATACAAGCTAATACAATGACACACACAAGTAAGTATGTTTAGCAACAATTCCCCCGAGGTTCCCGGGGCTGAGGACTAAGCACTCCCACGACTCTGCCAGTTCCAGCTGAACCCAGAGAAGGGCCTGGCCCTCAGCCCACACACAGCAGGGGTTTTCCAGCAGAGCCCGGCTGACAGGCGAGGGTCGGAAAAGACCTCGGCTGGGCCAGAAAGGTGAACGGGCAGGAAGGAAACCACCCACCCCCACGGACACGGCTCCTGCCCTGAGGCCGAGGCTCCGCCTTTCTTCACGCCGCTCGGCCCCGCATGCGCAGCTCCCGCACACCAATGCCCCGTCCTACATCCCTATCGCAACATCGCCAGGATGTCGCCTCACCTCCAGCCTGTTATTTTACAATACATAATCCTGCTGTTAAATCAAGATAACACCACTATGAACAACAAGATTAAAATAACCTGTTCTACTATGAACAAGTTTTGCATGTAGCCTGAACAACACATTTCCATCACTGACGCAAGTATTTCCAGCTTTTAATTCAATGCTGAAGCATTCCACAAATTTGGGGTCACCAAATTAAGACCAGGGAGGGCAGCCTTAAAAGACAGCTGTGACACAGCATGACCCAGAGCAGAGCAGCAGAAAGAGCAAATCGTTCAAAAGAACAGTAAAAGCCCCTTTTTTTTTAAACTGGGGAAGTTTCCAAGGAGAGCTGAGGGCTTGCTGTTCCCAGTGCCAGAAGAGCACCCAGATGTTCACAAAGCAGAGGACACTCCAAGCTCCCCTACTCACACATCCAAGAAAGGAGGTGCAATCCTACACTGCATCACTCAGTATGTTCAGGGAAGCATATGCAAAGGTGACCAGCCCAACACTACCTATTTCTGGTTTCCCCAAGAGAGCAATTCCTTCTGACCATCACAGTTTGAAGGAGAGGTTCTCCTTCCCTCCCATCCCACCACACAACAGTCTGACTTTACTGAGTGATCACAAAGGGGATGTGACTGCTGTCTGCACATACACAGGGAGCAGGGCAAAAAACCTGAGAAGCCAGACAAATGCTTTATGCTACCATGGAATATTAAGGTTACTTTAAAAGCTAGGCATGAATCCATAGAAGCTGAAGGGAGAAAGGAACATCTAGAAGAAATACACTCAACCTCCTCTGTGTCAAAGAACATGTAATTCTATAGTAGTGGGTTAGAAGCAGCAGTGTGGCAACAATCCCAGCTGGCTGCAGGAGAGAAGGGTCTAAGCCACATTACGCAGTGACCACAGGCAGCCCAGATCCCTAACTCCATCCCTCAGCCTGATTTCCTCCGCTCCACAACATTAATAAAAATGCTAATTCCCACCAAATTTAGTAGCAACTAATTCAGTTTTAATTATTAAATATTCATGATGTCTATGTAAATCTGAAACTACATGTAAACTTGACCTGGTATGTATTCCTGTTCAGACTTATTTTTAGGTGTTTAAAATGTGCTTTGTATATAAGAAGTGTTGGTGCTGATCCCTAAGGTCAGTATTTATGCAACTCTACACAGAGCACTACACATGTACATGAAAGAACATGATGCTTTCATTTCCTCCTACGCAGTAGATTCACAGGAACTTCTTACTGAAGATGAAAAGGTTCTCAGCTTCACCCACTAAGGTTTAAAAACATCATGTTATTAACTCCTTAGTGCCAGAAGCTAGAGGATTACCACTTCAAACACAATCTGGAGTTTAAAGCCAAGGAGATAAAGATAAGAGTGGTCTTATTTTTGGTCCTTAAACCCATGAACTGCAGGGAAACCTGAACAGTCCTGCTGCTTCATGTTTTATAATCTGTACACCTTTATATAATTCCACATTCTATATTAAAAATGTTTCCCATATTGTTGGGTATTTTCTGTGTGTTCCCTTTTGACTCTTGTATCTTGGGCATCATCCTTGATTTGAGAGATCAGAATAAGGTTACCAGAGGATGCAATACAAATCTTGCCAACTCTGGGAACCCTAACTGCTTTAGCCTAACAGGAACTAAGAACAACATCAATGCCAGATGCTTTCTGCTTTTCTGAAATTTCTGCTTGTCTGAAGCAACATCAAGCCCTGGAAACATGGTACAGGAAAAAGCCACCTACAACAACCCAGGATTTGGTCACTAGTGTTTATCTTTCTTCTTTATTTTGCCAGAAAACAAAACCACACAGATCACACAAGGTTTGCACACCACCACATGAAACGCATCTGCAGACTTGCAAGAATGACAAAGGAGTCTGGTCTGGGTAAGGTACCTGGTCTGGGTAAGGCACCTGCTGCACTCAGTGTCACCCAGTAAGTGACACAGCCAGCAGACAGATTAAGGATGTAACACCTGTCATCACTACAACCCAGCCATTTTTTTCAGAGTAAATCCTCCTGCCCTGGTCACGCCTGGTCAAGCCATTGTTTCCTCTGCCCAGAAGAGGCAGCAGCTGGAAGCTGATCTGCAAATCAGAAAACAAACAGCATGGCCTTCAGAAAAGCCTGGCCTTGCTTGAACTCAGGTGGAGATCAATGATAAGTCTAACAGCAAGATGGTTTACAAGCCCTGCTGCAGGGTGGGGATGCTCATCACGCCTTGATAGCCAGCCACCTAAATACTGGTGCTTGAGAGCTGGCAAGGCAGCAGGCTGCATTTCCTGTTGAAATGGGAAAAGGTTCACAGAGTGGAAAGAAATATTCCCAGAGCTGCCCAAAAATCATGTCTAAACAACTCTGCTTTCTTCTTTCACCAAGAAGCAGACTGTGAGAAAAAAGAGCACCAAACAAAATGAACAAAAGCTTTGTGCTAGGAGAGGACTGAAGCTTGCCACACAAATCCATACTGCTTCTCCAGAACCACCCCACTGGCTGTGCTTTTTCTTACATAACTAAGAACTAAATCAGCCCAGCTGCTGCAAAGGTCACTCTTTCTTACAGGAAGGAAAGCTGCAAGAGGGATAATGTGTTACAGAAACATCTTGTTGCACCCTGACTGCCTCTACAATTCTCTTACAGCTGAAGAAAGAGACAACTGACATTCAGACATATTTTGGTTCTAAACTTCTGGTTTAGCAGTAAAAAACCAAACCAAAACACTTAAAAACAAGAAACCCACATCACCCTGACTCTGCCACACCTACCACCAGTTTGTTTAGAGATTCAATAATGAAGTGAAAAGTGGAAAGAAGCTGTTAAGAGTCTGCTCATTTTTTACATTAAAGGAAAAAAGGAGCAGTTTTTATTTCAAGCATTCAAGCTGCTGTGTATTAGTACTGGCTAGTCATCTATAGAAGCAAATGTTAATTAACTATACATTCATAAACACTAATAGCTACCAGTAGGAAAATAAAAGCTGAGTACAGATATAGTTACATCTTTGAGAAAAGTTACTGTATTTATGCTATTTAATCTGGTGTGTCTTTAAGCAGATGTACATTACCTGATGAAGTGCTCCTGCTGGCAGAATAATAGCATCACCAAGGAACTGAATAACTGTGCAGGTTTTTACTCCGTATTCCTCAAGAAGTCTTTGGCGAAGTTTCTTGTTCACGTACCAACTCTGATCACGTATTGGATCATGCTCTGGTAAAACTTCTAAGCCTTGCTCTTTTGCTATCTGTAAGAACATAAAACATCCTAAGTCACTTCTAAAAGAAACTGAACTTTGTGCTGACAACTTGCAAGTATACTTATGAAGCAACACAACTTTGTTCCAATACCCAAAGGAGAATTTAAGATAGAGATTCAAAAGACCCTCTAAGGAACTGGCAAGCCTCACTGAACTGAGGATATCTACAGACAACACTTCGAAATGTAAAGCTTTAAAGAATCCAGCACAACAGCCTATTAATAAGCAACACGTTTGCTGTGTAACTTATTTCATCAAGGAAATAAAATCTGACCCAGGACTTCCTGTGCTGCAAATTCCTAAATCTCACAACATTCAGTTTTAAGATGGAAACAACATCACAACCTTATCTCAGTAAGAAAGCAGCAGATAAAACTAAAGGTGACACAGTCCTGGGAAACTTGCTCTAGGTGACTCTGCTTGAGCACAGGACTGGATAAAAGGACTTTAAGAGATCCCCTCTCAATCTCAACCACTGACAAGAAGGCATTTTCCAACCATCCCATCAAGGAATTCAGAAAAAATGGACATAAAGAACCCAAACTTCCTGACAGTGGTAGATATAACTCCAACAACCATTTCTTATCAAGTAAACCACAGTGTTCACTTTTTACCCCATATAATTTGCCAATTAATCAATCATAGTAACTACTAATAAAGAACACATATCCAACCCATCTGTCCTGGCTCAGGAGACAATTATCTCATTAAAAATGTAGGGTTTGATTCATATTGATATTAAATATACTTAATTATGTGATGCAGAGATTGAAACTTCTTGTGTATTATCGCTCTTCTTCTGTACTAAAAAGATACTAAGATTTTCTCTCTTTTACCAGCAGGCAAAGTGGTACCAAGGTCTAGTCATATTATCTCTAATTTGGTATTCAAAAAATACCACTACACCAAAAATACAAGGGGGTACACAATTCATTTTGGATACTGTGGCAAGCTGTAGCCACAAATGACTAACTTCATAACATAGTGTCATACTTTAAACCTGCTTGCTCAGCGAGCTTCAAAATATCCCTGACTTACTCTGAAAGAAACCCTGAGTAATACTCATTGCCCACCTATTTCCTTCCAATCGTGATTCTGTTCACAGTGCTCTTTTCCAACCATCTCCTTTATGAGCGTCTCCTTTCTGAATGAGCAGAAAACCCTTGCTGTATAATTCATAATCTCCTGGACCTAGCTCTATTTTATTTACTAGTGCTTATTTTCCCCCACAGTTCAGCCTGCCAAAAAGCCAATGCTTGAGTCACCAGAGGACAGCTGTGCTGGGACTGAAGCACTGCCTTATTGTCCAAGAGAATCTTTGCTGATGAATTTTAGGCTCTGCCTGCTTGCAGCAGGGACCTTGGCCTCCAGCCTGTATATGGGCCCTTTGGCTCAGCCAGTTAAAACTCATCAGGTTTCTTCCCATAGTAGAAGACACTGAAGTCTTCCTTTCCTCAAACAACCCCTTATATTTTGGTATCTCTAAGTTACCCATCAAGACTGCCTTCTAGAGGATGAAAACCTCCTCAAGATGAGGCACAGAAAACTGCTCCCAAGATGGTATCTCTAAATTTAAGGCCATTTGTGACTACCAATGGCCCACTGGTGGATATTCATCCCACATGGTAAGTAATGGCCCGAAAGGTTCTGATGTGGCTCTAACTTGTCCATCATACGCTAAAGAATGATCTGCACTGTAGGTAAAGCTGAAAAAGTTTGTTGCTCTTGGGTACAATATCCTCCCATGCTCTCATCTTCACCAAGAGCCAAAGCACATTCTTTGAGCTCACTGGCATGACAAAGTCCTTAGGAAAATCAGTGGCTGCCAGGTTGCACGGTTGAGATTTTTTGCACAGGAAAATTCAGTGATAATGCAGGAGTGAATAGGTGACATAAAAACATTACAAATGCCAATACTAAAACTGTAAAAATTTCCTTTTTAATACAGAGAGGGAAAGAATGTATCTCCAATGAACTCCTGAACCTTCAGAGTTTGCAGGCTAGCTGAAAATCTTTACAGTTGAGTACATACATTATATATTTGTTAACTGATGTAGCAGGTCCATTAGGATTTATGTGCTGCAGAGCTTTATGTGCATGCTTCCCTTAGCATGGGAATAGAGTCTGTGATTTTGTCAATTTACTAGTTACTTAGATTGTATTTTTAAAATATCTATTATAAATCTAACCTTTTGCAGAAACTCCCTTATCTTGTCAGCATCTTTGCCAGCATAAATGTGCCATAAAGCACCAGGTAATTCACTTGAATCTTTCAATCGCTTCCTTAGAAGGTCATCCAAATCCTCCTCTTCAAACTTCTTCAAAACTCCTGAGATTCAACATAAAAACACTTTTTAAAAGTGAGACAGGAAAAATCAGTGAAACAGGAACACTTTATTTTCTGGTGTTCAAATTTCTGGACTGAGACTGAGCAGATAAAGTTCAATGAATGTAACAGAAGCTCCCACGGCAATCCTCTTGTTTGGTGTTTGTAATTAGTTACTAGAACATGAAATACCATAAATACCTTTAAAAGCATTTACTTTTTAAACTTTTTCTTCTCTCTTGAATTTCACAGAATACATTCTCCTACCTGAAATAAAAAAGCACCAAAAATCCAAAAATTTAAAAGAAAAAAGGTGCTTTCCTGCAGTCAGCAATAGCACTGTTATGGATGCTCTTCTGCAGCAGCTTGTTAAAAAGCCAGAGCTCTACCAGCATGCTGAAATTTTGCAGCTATGAAGTCTGTACGTACACAAGTGTGAACAAAGCAAAGACAGCAAACCCTACCACAGCTCTGCTGGGCACAACCAAAATCTACACTTACTGATTATGAAATGATAAAAGAAAAGAAAAAGGGGAAAGAAACAAAACTATTTCAACGATTTAAAGACTGTTTCACATAAGCAATAAACCTTATACAGAGTATAAGACACCAATCTGAGCTCTCCAGTGCTGAAAAATTAAATTACTGTCCAGATTCAATAAAACAAACACAGTGCATCCAGAGGGAGAGGAATAAACAGCAGGTCTGGCAAATATATCATCCTGACATAATTGTTAGAACCACCACTGCTTCCAGAGAAAATCCTTCATGCTGCACTTTCTTTAGCTCTGCCAGTCCCAACACAGGAACAGTGTATCAATTATAGGTAATGGCAAAAAAGGCAAAGAGTTTGAAATACCATTTCATAATTCATCAACTGCAGTGTATTTTATGCAGAATTAACATTTGTGCAAATTCTTAAGAATGTCCTGGGTTTAAGCAAGTACTTATGGGCATCTTCTATTCACTTCAAAAGAATGACAATTTTAAAAGCAGAAGATCATTCAGCCCATCTACACCTCTGACAATGAGCTTCCCTTTACCTGATTTGGAAAGTACTCCATTTCCTTTTGCTATACCAACATAAACAAGGATGTTCACGACATCAGAAACTTCAATATGGAGATTTGTGGTTCCTATATCATGATCTTTAGTAGCAGCCACACCTATGTTACAAGATAAAATTAAAAATTTTTGAATTGCATATTCATCTTCAAACAGAAATGTAAAACAGCTGAGAAGAAATTTCTCTAAGTACACCAAGCATCACAGAATAGCATTTAATGTACAGATAGGTTTTAATGTGAAAATACTGAGATATGCAAACTACAAGCATGCATTTGTTACACTTGCTGAACAAAGAAATGTTACTTGTTAACAAACACCTTGAGAGAACTCTTAGCCTGCTCAGGTAACTGTCCTACCTAGTAGTTGTGTCAGAACCAAAATATTTCAGCAGAATAATAAAAGATATTTGCTGACCAATACATTCTTTCACAGCCCTTCAGGCTCTTCAGAGCAGAATATACTTACAGTGAATACAAAAGATTATCAAATCAAATGTGTCACTTTTATACCTGGCTGTAAGCAAACTCTCTCCACTCCCTGAAGTGTTCAAGGCCAGGCTGGATGAGGCCTTGAGCAACCTGGTCTGGATGAGAGGCATCCCTGCCCAGGCAGGGAGGTTGGAGTAGATGATCTCTAAGGTTCCTTCCAACCTAAGCCATTCTATGATATTATGATGATTCACTTAACCAAACCAAATTGCCAAGCAAAAAGGAAAATTAAAATTAATTTTAGTATCTGAAAACATACATGTTTAAGTCAAAAGGACATTTCAGAACACTAAGCCTTGCAGCAGTATTACATCAAAGTGTCATTAATGATTCAGTTCTTCAGACCCATATGTTGATCACTATGGTTAACATTTTTATTTCAAAGGACATCTGGAGAACTTTTTAAATCAAAGCCATCATGCTACAAATTACAATTCAATTCTTGTCCTATTACAACAACTCATAAAACAGAATTGTACAAATGTCTGCAAAAAAAGGAGGATCTGGAAACAGTTTAGGAGAATAAAACCTCTTCTGAACAGTTTTTTGAGTGCACAGTAGACAATACAAACTATAAGAAAAATGCTGAGATATCTGACCAGAATTGACAGAATTAAGTATTTTGTCATACAGGACTATTAAATACAATATCTCTCTCTCTCTGTGGAGGTAGCTATCTATTCATATTGTTAGACTAAAACAACGAAAAATGAAGAAAGTAATGCAGAAATAATAAACTCTCACATCTGAGGTGCATGTACTGTTGAAAGTCAGTATTTACTCTATATTCAGTGAAAAACTACCCTCCAAAGAAGCTCAGCTTTCTGTCACGTGTTATAATATTAGATATTTTACACTTCTAAGGGAAGAGGTAACTGCTATATTTCTAGACTCTACTCACCATAAGCACTGCATAGCCTGGGTCCCAAATCTGGACGGACAAAAAACCCTGGCAAATGAGAAGCTAAGTTTAGTTTTCCTTCTGGACTACAATATTCAGGCAAGGGTAAACTTTTTAGCAAGTCCTCGTATCTGCAGAATAAAACAAAGAAGAATGTAATTGAATTTGTATCATTACACAGGGAGAAAGAAAACATGGAGATTGACTTAAGAACGTCTAATATTACACTCAAATACCTTGCTGGCATCATAGCCTTGAAATCTTCACCAGAAGGCCAATCTTTCAGTTTCAGGAGAGCAGTTTCCCCATTTTTTATTTTCTGCCGTTCTGCAAGTAACATAGAAATGAATAAAAATTACTGCTTTATTCAATTAAAACATACAAATGAAATCTTAATCTGTCTACAAAGATTTCATCCCTAAAACGGGACATAATTAAATTTCAAGACTCAAGAAAATGCAAAGCAAACTCAAGCTAGTTGAGGAACAATTACATTTGTCTGGTTTCTTGGTCAGACCTAACAAGTACACTACTGTATCTTTAATTCTGCCCAGGTACACAATACACGTTTCTATCACATTCTTTGGAAAGAGATTACCCACAGCTTTCTTTCTAGATTCAAGTCTATTTGAAGACTCAAGATCCATAAAGAGCATTTTTAATTGTGGTGTCTAACAGTAGTCATGTTCAGAATCAATGGAATAACACATTTAAAGTAACTTGAAACGTACTTGAAACATCTTCAAATCCATCCCAGAACTCCTTGACATTGGTGTTTGAAATAATACTGTCTTTGCAATTCAAGATATCAGCCTGCTGGTTTCCAAAATCTAGACTAATTGACTCAGCTTTCCACAGGCTGAAGTTCATTTTCTTATGCATACCGGACACGAGAACAGGCTGGAAAAAGTACAACAGAATTATAAAAATCAATACTTATCCTTTTGGACATAAAACACTTCCTTCAATTAAGCAGGGGTACAAAAGCATCGGAATACACGAGCTGAAGACCTTGGCTTTACTAAGCTGTTAACACTTCCTCCAAGAGCAACCACACCCATGATGCCATACACACATGGTTTTGAAATTTCCATCTCTACATCAGTAATTTCTTACTTATTATTAGCAGTTAACTGATGTTTAAACTACTCAAGGTAGTTTATCTACCTGCAAACATAGAGTAACTTTGTCCTTTCAATACCTACCCTTCCTTGTTTCCAGCACTCCTTGAAGAGCTTCCAGTTGTTACTGTTTTTATGGTCTCTGAGCCACAAAACATGTTTATCACAGATCCACGAATACTGAATATCCCCATACAGTTTACTAGAGTCATCCTGAACACATTTTTTGTTATCCTTTGGCTCATCCCTTATTTCAGATTTCACATTTATCTTTGGTGCTCTATTTGGTGGAATCTTGTTTTCTACTACTGAAGCAATTATGTCATCAAGAATGTTTGGCATAGTCCTTCCACTCTTGCCACTCTATTAGAAAACAAACAAATATATGCTTCAACAACAGAACAGCAAATGAAGTTCATGCAGTTTCTTTTACAATAGAACATTTCATTAGCAATTAGAAGCCTGGAGCTATCTACTTCCTTTACAGAAAAATGCATGCGTTCTTACATGACAAAGTTAGAAATACAGTTATTACATAACTCAATATATTGGAATCTTTGTCAGATTAGGGCTTTATTGAACTTCCTGGACATTTTCTTCATAGTATGTATCAATTCTCTCCCCCCCTCTCTCTATATACATACATATATATATATATATATATATGCATAAAATGTTAATGTAGATGCATGCATTGCATATCAAGTTGTGGGTTTTTTGGGTTTTTTTTTTTTTAAAGCAATACAGCAATGCAGGACGGATGCTCTAACTATAATGTACCAACACAAATCTAGATATTTTCAAATCTTACTATAAAAAGACATGTATCTTGTGAACACTTACTGCTGTTCCTGTAGAGTAAACTGGAGCAAAAGCAATACCAGCATCCGTAGAACCTAGACGCAGTTTGCCTGCTGTTGTAGTTAATAAATCTCGTAAGGTTGAGCCCTGTTCATTGTTTTGGGATGCAGGAGGGGAGCTTTTACAGTTTGGGGACTCCAAATTATCCTGATCTTTCTCTTCCTTTGAATGCTTTCCAGAAGGACATTCTTTATTCTCTAAAACAAAAATAATCATTGGAAGTTTATACTGTTGTATCATGATGCAGACATAGGAACAGCCCCAGTATCCTGCATTTTATAATGGTGGTAATACACTGAAGCACTAGTACTTTATTCACCTGAAAACACACCAGAGGATGAACTGGATCCTTCAAAATGCAGACAAACAGCATGACCATAAAAAGACCCTCCTCAGCATCTCAGACATGCAGCTGAGCAAGTCACAAATGAGAGATGCTGTAGCTGGAAACACTGCCACATTACCCATGCATTCACTAATGGCTCTTGTGGTAAGGGATTCTAATGCCATCAGGAGAAGGCAGTGCAGTTTCAAGATTAAAATTAAAGGGGGAAAGAACATCACCTTTCCTTTATGTTGGAAAGAAAACTCCGAATTTTTCCCAGTTAATTCAACTACATATGAGTGGTGCCCCCAAAATCATGGACATGATGTGACAGTTTCAAAGGTACCTTTCTTTTCCTCCCTGGCTTTCTGCTCTGCCAGATCAGCTAACCAGTGCAGAGGTGACTGAGATTCAGGTGGTGTTAATTTGCTGTCTGTGCTTACATCACTCCTTGGACTAGTGTTACCATTTGCTTCAGACTTTTGAGGAGTATTCTGCTGTTGAGACTCAGGCATGCACAGGGATATTTTATTACTGTGGTTAAGGACATTCTGCAAAACCTGTAAAGAACAAATTTATTTTTAAGCATTTAACTTTGCTTTAATGTATTTCAAAGACAAGGCTAGCATTTAACCATTGCATGTACAAATTAAAAGGCAACTGATGCTATTCAAATATAAAAATCCACAAGAATCAGAACATTTGAACAAGCTATGATATCTACTCACCTGAGACACACCATTCATTGCAGGGAGCTTGCCAGCTTGTGTGCTCTGCTTGCTGGTACACTGACAGTGTGATTTAATTTCAAATTTTTCTCTAATATTGTGCATAGCATCTAGAAGATCTGTCAAAACTAGAAGACAATTAAGAAGAAAATCATCATTAGCTCTCAGTCATCTGGTGACCCACTGTGATGCTAAAATGCTACCTCCAAACCTTTTTAAAATCTCAACTATTAAAAATGCTAATTGTCATACTCAAAATTCTACAAAAAGACTGCCCAATTTACCTTGAAGCTTGTGCAGAATGAAACAAGGTCTTTAGTTAAGTAATTGCACAATATTCTTCTAAATAATCTAAACTCCACTATACATTCCCACTGCATGGCACAAACCAAGCAAGCCATGCATCAGTTATTTACTCCTCATTGTTCAACAGCTGCATCATTGCTTCATTTAATAAAGCTGTCAAACTACAGACTGAAGGGAGCCACGTCTTGACAAAAAAATTAGCATGTGATCATGTAATTTAAGGCAGTTTGGTAACGAGTATGCACAGAAGAACAAGAGTGAGGTTATGCAGGGAGTCTTCACTGTGCTGTTTCCAGATGAGCACCTCACAATTTAAAAATTAAAACCAGTTTCAGTCAGAACCCGTTCTGGGGAATGTCACAATTTGAATTTATTATGAAATCCAACCAACCTTCATTTCAACTTGAACTAACATGCAACGACCCATAAAATAATGACTGGGTCTGTATTTCTAGTTTAAAATAACTGGGGAATTTACTTAACAAGTTTAAGGGCACATTTCAGTTTTCTTTTCTCTGCTCTGAGTTAATGCTGGCAGAGGTTACAAGTTGCACTAACAACCACCACACATAACAGCACTTTAAAAATTTTACTTGGTTGTAAGAAAAAAATCTGAATTTAGCTGGGTTTAGGATTACTGCTCAGCTTTTTTCATTCATCTCAAGTTCATTCACTGCATTTTGCTTCAAGGAACTCTATGGATGTCCAACCAAAACAACATGTGATTTTTTTTTTTTTTTTCCCCCTGGGGGTGGGGATGGACAGAAACCAGTGAAAAACAAATATCCAAAACTGTTGCTACATAATGCTCTTTGGCAGTACTATTCTAAGATTTCCTTTTAACAGGTAAGGTCAGATTTAGTAAGTACATTCTGGCCATTTTATTCCGCTCTCAAAAAGTATGAAACAGTCACAACACCTTCATGGCATTTCTTCACTGCCTGTCCCCAAAACCCCTCCAGACATCAGTCAGCATACTCCATCATCTTGTGTCCCTTGCTGTCAACTACCCAGAATCACTTGTCTTCCCCCAGTGATTTGACACAATTTGGAAGTTTTTAAATGGAAAAGGAGAAGTTTCAAAAAACAATTCTGGGCTCTCATCACAGAAAGAACTGGGAAAAAAACATATCCTGCTTACTTGCAGGTGGTCTTACCAGAGCCCGGAATAATCTGTGTTGGCATCAGGTGTTTATGATCATGGGGCTGTCCCTTCACACACTTCATCCAGGCATATAACTCCTTATCTGCAAAATAACATTGCTGATTGTTTGACTTTATTTACAATGGTAGAGAGACAGAACTAACTTTTTCCAGATTTTAGTTAGAAATGGTTTTCTACACATACTGTAAGTCTTCTGTCCTGGTAAACTGTGTGACAAAGATCTGTATACAAAGCTACTGTTCACAACAAGGAAGAGAATACAGAGCTTTAATAATACTGAAATCTGAAACTGCCTCATCTGTATCACAGATCCTTGCCAATAACCTCAAAAGTTCTTAAGTATAACCTCTTTATTAAATTTATAGAGTTGCCAATTTCACATAAACCTTTACAGTTGCTACTTAGGCAGCGAGACTCCCTTGATGAGTTCTCATACAGAAAAGAGACTGTTAGGCTGTGACTGTATGGATAATTTAAATTTAATACAAGCCACACTGCAATTGAAGCAGCTGTCTTCAACCAGAAAGGGTAAAACAAGCCTAAAAGAAGAACATGCAAACAAATCAATTCTCTGATTTGGCCTACCATGTAGCTGCACTGTTACTGGTGGCAAAAAGAAGAGGGAAGTAGCATCATGGATTTATATCAGATTAAATACAGCAGCCATGAAAACCCAAGTCTGAATGTACTGGTTGAAAATTCTTTATGGCAGCAGAGAGGGCCTTGCTGGTAGGAGAGGCTTTTTATGAAGTATCAGGAAAACTGCCCACGGCAGAGTAATATGCAGTGTAAAGACAAGACAGAAGAGTAACAGCAAAAAAAGTCTGGCAAAGTACCTGGTCACTGATTTGCTATGTGATTTTGTGGCAGGTATGCAATTTCTTTCTCAACTCTTGTATTCTATCCACTGAGTGCTAGTTTTAAGAGACTCTTCAAACCTTTTTTACTAGTTTGCTTCCCTCTAGCAAAGTAAACTTACACTAAACTTTAGTAGACTAAAGGAAGCATTTAGCACATCTAAGGCATTGTTTTCTTATACTGTAATAGCTACACAATGTACCAATGAATTTTTTTTTAGTTTTTGTAACTCCTAAACATTGAAATCTATAACTGGTAACAAACAAACATAAAACAAATATAGAAACAGCATGAATGTACCTAATGTATTTTATCATAGTAATGTCATAACATGGCATTCCACTTGATGGTGCCATGAACTGTCTGAAGTCAACAATGGATTCACATTCATGAGAAGTCATTTATAAACACCTGAATATGGAATATTTAAGCCTCTAACATTCACGTTGAAGCAGGGGGAAACCAGAGTATTCTCCATTACAGTTAGCAACTGTGAAACCAACTATGGGTTCCAGGAAAATGGTGTAGTATAAAGTGCTTTTATACAGAGATGGGTCTTCACTTTGTACAAGAGTGCCAGAAAAGACATACAGGTTCATATGAATCCAACAGCATCATGTGAAATAAACAAGAGAGGGAAGCTACCATACTTCTGCTTTTGCATGTCATGTATTGAGGAACACTAGGGAAAAAGTCTTCTCTGTCTGAAGACTGCTTCTGTATACTGCTTTTTTAAGCTTTGAAGACATTTTACTAAAACTTTCCTGGCTGGTTAACATGCACACTATAAAAAGCCTCTGACTGCATGTTCCCACTAGGGTAAATAACATTCGGTGTATATCCCAAGCCACGTCAGATGTGCACACACATGCACACACAGACTTAAGCCAGTTAAGAGCTGCCAGAGCACCCTCCAGCACTAATGCATTAATGACTGTTCTTGGTGTTGGAAAACACTGACATTACTTCCCTAGAAACTTCAGGCTTTGATGCAAATCTCTGGGAACATCCTGTAATTGCTGTCACTGCAAGCCAAGGACAAAGTCAGTTTATCAAAGACTTGCCATCTAACAGTTAAACTTTATTTTACTAACATTTCACATCTGTGAATTTATGCTGCTATGACACATAAAAACACTTTTCAAAACAGCATTGTACTTGAATCAGTTCCTGGCACTGAGTTTGATCACAGGCCTGTGCCAGGGCACAATGCTGCCACCCAGGGGAGGGCAGTCCTTTCCAACACAGCCAGAGCACAAACGTCACAGCCGAGGGCTCAATGATCATATCCAGACCATTCCCCCTTTCAACTGCAACCAAGCTTGGCCACTCAGAAATCACAGGTTTTCAGGTCAGTCCTCTTATACTTCCCTGAAGACTAAACTAGACGTGACCATTAAAGCATAGGAATTAGATATGTGTGTAGATTGCTGGATTGTGAAACCTCCATTAACACTCATTTTAAATACTGTGTGAATTATTTTTCTCCATCTCTTTTTTATAATAGAAAAGTAGACTGCTTAGTCAATGTGACAAACCAGGCACTTCAGAAGGGAGGTACTCCAGGAAGCACTCAAATCAGGGCAGATTAAAGCAATGAGTAATAATAAAGCAGGGAGGTGTAATGGTGTGCCAATCTCAGAGCTGAAGAACAAGATTTAACCATAAGGGGCAAGACACAAGCAATCCAAGACAATCCACGTAAAGAAACTAAAAAGCAGACAAGGACCTAAAGTACCCCCCACACAGCAGTTTCTTTCTGAATGACTGATTCTATATCTATTGACAAGAAGGAGGTGAAAGATTTAAGAGAAACCAAAACACACAAGCAGTAATTTAACACTTCACAGAAAGGCAGTTACAGCAGTGGATCTGCAGCTCTACAACAAATGAGAAAAAACAGACTATACAATACTCTAGTTCATGAAGAACTGACCTCTAGAACTTTTTCTTTCCTTTGCCTTGTAACAATCTAGGCAGACCACAAATCCACATTTTTGGCAGACCCAATGAATGTTAAATAATGTGGCTTCACATGCATCACACATCTCACGGACTCCTCTCACTGCTCTCTTCCATGCAATTTTGGCTGAAATACAAAATAAGCAGAATAAAAGGACTGAAATTGAAATGCAAAGCACAGAATGAATAGTCTTTATAGATGAGGCATTCGTAATTTTCCCCTCAGGCATATCTGGGCATGAGGGAAGGAAAGTGATCCTTCATAAACAAACTATCAACATCTACCCCCCTGGTTGCATTACATAGCATCCCCCTCATCAATGTTACTATCAGTACATTATAAAGAAATTAAAGCATCTAAAAAACACAAGACTTAAATTTATACAGAAAGAATATTCCTGCTCAACAGGAGTGGGCTGCAAATACAAAGAACTTCAACATACACTTTTTACTCCATGCTATGAAGGGATATGAGTTTTTCACCTGCATGCCTATGAGATTTTTAATCTCAAGGGCAGCCAAACCAGTGAGTCGGATGGTTAAATTCAGCAGGAAAAGAGGAAGGTGACTGTCCTGGAGACCTGGCTAGTACTTCTGCTTTCTGCCCCACCTCCTCTACTCATGTTGCCTGGAATTAGTGGAACCACCAGCCTGTTTCCAGCCTGTGCCCATCTGCCATGGGCCAGAAGGCTGGACTGACTGCAGCTTGGCTGGGGAGAAGGTGACTGTGCTAGCACATGCTCTGCAGGGTCCACGCTGTCACATTATTCTCCTTTGTTTGGGAAAGGAGACACGTCAGAACCACCATGTCTGTTGGCAGGACCCAGTACCTGGCTCACTGCAGGCTTTGGCTTGGAGCTGGCTGCTCTGGCTGGAGAGCTGGAGGCCAAGCTGAGAACTGAGGCTGCTCCAAAACCAACAGCAGCCTGGCCACAGCCCTGGCCCAGCACAGCCACAGCCTTCTTGCACAAAAGCTAAATGCACTGGCCCACTGAAGAAGGTCCCTGCCCCTTCCAGACATACCCTCAGAATAAATAGTCTAGAGAAATCCAGCACAACAGTGACTAAAGAAGTGAGCTACTGGATATGAAGCAATGGGTCATGATGAATGCAAACACTCAAATAAAACTGCAGAATATTTGAGAGCATTTGAGATTTCCTTACCGTCTTTTTTCACCCAGGACATGGCTGTTTTCTCAGATGTTACTAACTGACAAAATTTATCACCTATGATATCTAAAATGTATTTAGAAGTTTCTAGGTCCAGTTCATCATCTTCGTAGTTTTCATGTGTCCATAAACTCAGTGCTTCATCATCGTACTGGTCAGGAGAGGAGAAACCATCTATCCTAACCACTCCGTTCTTACTAAAAGATAACCTAAAAACGAAAACAGAGTTTAACTGCATCTACCTTTCTTTACACTGTGACATTCAGTTTACTTGCTAATTTACCTTACTCCTTATGTCTTACAAGTTTTCTTTACCTTCTTTAGCATCCTACCATATTTTTTAATTTAAAAATAAATCCTACTGTCAAAAATGGTTTTTAAATTAACAGTAAAGAAGCATGAAAACAAACAAACAAAAAAACTTTCAGCATTTTTTTGCCTTCAGTTTACTCATCATTCTCCCTCTGCTTTAAAATTGCAGACAGACAAATTCTCCTACTGGTTTGTTTTGGGCTTTTTTGGCCGAAGTTTGGTTTCATCTATACCCCACCTTTAATTTTTTTTAACCTCATATTTTACTATTTTAAAATAGTCCTGAATTCAGAAGTACCAAAAATGGTATGCAAATATATATTTAATGAAAAAGATGACATTATGAATTTTCAGTTACAGTAACAACTTCCAACAGCAGTGCAAACTTCATTTACAATTCAAGCCCTACTATCTAAAACCAACGAAAAATAATTAAAACGGTCATAAATTTTACCATAATACTTTTAAAGCACTCAAATTCTTAAATTTCCTAACTGTATTTTAAAATGTTGGCAAATCTTTATCACAGATATATTCTCTACACAGTAAAAAGCCAAAACTCTGACACTGCCACATTAGAAAGCAAATAATGTTACGAAGAAGGTATTCCAAGTCCAGCCTTGAAATGATTCCTGTAGTACTACCAAATCTTGTAACTAAAGCTTCATTATAAAAAATTAAACTCCATCATATGAACAATTTCCTGTTCAAATTGAGGTATATAGATTCTGACAACACAACCCACATGCAATCCAAAGCCATTTTGTCCTGCCTCAATAGCTAAGCTGCCTTTACCACGTACACTATGCTGTGTATGTGTACATTTCCTGGGAAATTTTCTTCCAGATGTGTGAGTTTTCCTTGATTGGCCATTAATAGTGAAAAAGGAGGTCACAACTCCTCTGTCCTTGGAAAACTCACAGAAAAACTCAAGCAGCATTCCCACCATACGCTGGCGTACGTACAAAATTACGACTAAGTGCAACTCTGTGGTTGTACAACTTGTCCAGAATAACTGAAGCTTGCCTTTTGAAAATCCCACTTCAAATGTCAGACACCTGTGTAATGGTGATGTGCTCTATTTTCTGCTTGCCTAAGGTACACTGGGCAGCTGTTCTGATGCCTTTGCTATAAAGCTTTAAAAGCAATGAAGTCAATCCACAAAAGAAGAAATACAAATGTAAATATTGTTAAATTAGAGAGAGTCTTTTATCACACAGACTGACTGAACCAGAAAAATCAGACAAGCTTTCAAGCACACAAGCCCTTTGCCAATAATTACTTTTAAAAGTTAAAATGCCACATTATCAGGAAAAGAGCTGTACTTACCGTCGAAAGTAGTAAAATCTACAAAACACTGGTGAGTGAGATGGTTCTTCTCCTTTCTTACTTCTTATTAATCTACATTCTCTGCATTTTTGCAAATTTGGTCCTATTTCAGAGCAAGAATCATCCTGCAAAAAGGACTCTCCTGTTTGCTTCAGCTTCTTTACTTTGCGCCAGTCTTTTAACACTGAGCGAGGTATGCCAGCTGCAAAAGGAGAATTTCAGGTGAGGTAACTGGCAGCCCTTACTTGCAGAACTCAGTCACATCAGTCAGCATTCAACATTTCTGAAAGTAGGTTTGTTACCTGCATAACCTGTTTCATTTTTACTTCCATCTGTGTGCTGTCAGCACTGAAGTTTAAAAAGCATAGTTACCAATTAGACTTACACAGGCAGGAGCACAGCTGCTCTACCTAGGACACTGTATTTTCTCTTTAATTAGGTGTATTGTTCACCAAATATTCCACTAAAACCATCTTCAAAACTGCACTCTTATAAAACAAGTGAAGAAACACAACACCCCTAGGAAGGTGGGTTTGAATTTCATTTCAAACAAAGTTGTATGCAAAAAAGGCAACAAATTAATGAATGAAATCAGAGCTTAAAAAAAAAAAATCCTACTTCAAAATTTGGTTTTGTTTGAGGGTTACAGATATGATTACAGAAGAGAAGACTACTGACATGAAACATCTGAACTTGATATAAAATATCCAGTGTAAAAAAACAGAATCCATTTACTGTCAAGTTTGCTGGCTTTGTAAGGCTAAGCAGTATGAAAGCATACCTGACAGAGTAACACAAAGAGCAAATCTATTGAGTAATACATGCAATATCCACATACATGTTTTGAAATTGAACTCTGTTGTTATTTAACCTGGTCTTCAGATTAGTTAATTAAAAGTGGTACCAGTTTTATCTGCAGATGGATAGAAGTGACTGTCATTTCATCTACTCTTAATTCCTGAAAGTTCATGGCCTATAAACAGGGATCTGATGTAGGATGACAGAGGTCAGGGTGCTAACTTTAGACTTGGTACCTGAGTTCAGATCTATATTTTGCCAGAGATGACTTCTACAGATTTTGCAAATGGCACACTTCTGTGCCTCAGCTCATGACCCACAAAATGAACACCCAACTCATCCAAGGACCACAATGGCAACTGGATTAAAAGTTGAGGGTAGAAAAGACCAAAGTACAGGTTTGCTATTCCAAAGCAATGTTTGGAACCAGAGATTCTGGGATTCATCTGGGAGCTGCTACACTTCAAACTCTGTGAGCAGGAACTTGAAAGCTCCCCAAGTGTTTGCAGGGCTGTAAAATGCTTTGCCTTGCAGGACAAAGCCTTGCAGCCTGGAGGTCCGAGTGCTCTGGATGACAAGCAGGCTCCTGGGGCTTTCCTTAAAACAGCATTGGGACAAAGTAGTTTCCAACCTTGGCAGTACCCAGATACCACCCATATGGCAAAACTGCCATTAAGCCCCAGATCCTGAAGCACAGTTACCTTCAACCACTAAAGGGAAAGCCAGGACAGCCCATGGGGGCCTGTTCTTTCCTGAAAGCTCCTCAAAAGCTGGCTACGTTTTTGCATAAACCTTCGTGGAAAGTCTCCTAAGAAAAGGCCTGACCAGGTCTCTTTCAGAAATTATAACAGTGCTCCCCCAACACAAACTGAAAGGAGTATCAGAAACACTCATCTATTTATAGGGTCAAGTAGGAGAAACAGACAGGGAGACCCCAGGTCTATTAATATTTATAAATAGGATGCCAAGCACAAGAAGCAGTTATCATGGGACAGGCCAAACCTGTTAGTGTGCAGGACGCAGTCTGTGCAACTCACACCAGAATGTAATACCAACTCATACCCACTTCCTGACCTAAGTTCCATGAAACAGTTCCATAGTTTCTTATCCTGTATCACTCCTATACTTAGGCAGCACCAGCCAAAAGAAATGATTGCCTTCCCTTAACAACTTAGGTAAGCAATGCTTTTACAACTAACCCACACAAAATCTTTTGCAACAATACAAAGGTCATAAAGACTTAATGTGTTACATGTGTATCTTTACAGTTCACTTTAAGAAGAGAAAATGAGAGAGACTTTATAGGCATGTCCTCCCTGATCTTCCCCTTAGTTGCAGGCTGGGGGAGGGGGAGGGAGGGAAAGGGATCCTACTATCATTGGACACAAGCCAGAATACTTCAGACAGACTGAAACACTTTCAGCACTCAGTACAACTTAAGAGATCAAGCACTGTCAGATAGTAGAAGAGTAACTTTATACACTAGGCAATGAAAAGCCAGAGAACGTAATTAGAGAGAATTAATGCACATAAAATATCCTTAATTTTCTTACTACCTGTAATTAAAAATTCTTGCAAAAAGTAACCTAATGGTAGATTTTCTCATACCTAAACAGAACAAAGACAAAAGAACAGTCTTTGGGGAAGAATAAATTGTGATATTAAAAAAGTCCTTAAATAAAAACCTTCATGTTGGCAGACCAGTTTCTTGTTTCAGATAAATGTAGTTACAATCTGCTACATGCTACCACATCGCATTTAAATTAAAATTAGTACTTCCCTAAATTTCTTTATTCCTTTAACAACAGGGATGTTAGCACCATGTAATGCACATGCTAGTTAGAAGTGTGAAATGAGTCTCTCCCTTGAACCTTTCATTAAATTAGACAAATAACAGAGAGGCATTAGGCTCTCAAGGAACTGCCTCTGGCTTCTTAATCAAAGGATGAATTAAAGTTCAACAACAGAGAATCTCTCCCTCCAGCACTACTCTAAAAATAAATGCATTAGCTCTCTTAAAAAAAAAAAAAGTTGTATCAATACTGGTGGCACAACTATACTCAGTCTGTTGAATTCTAACAGACAGCA
Source organism: Calypte anna (assembly GCF_003957555.1). Classification (NCBI taxonomy): domain Eukaryota; kingdom Metazoa; phylum Chordata; class Aves; order Apodiformes; family Trochilidae; genus Calypte; species Calypte anna. The sequence continues at coordinate 10,606,012 of NC_044252.1, forward strand.
TAAACCAGTTTGTTTACTGCTTATTTTGAGGCCAAGTTTGTTAACACTTACATACAAAACGCTGCATTTCTAAACCAGGATATTTCAAATGGCCTTAAGACAGATAAATCTGGATCTACTCATTTACACAAGCATGCTTTTAAACTCTTTTCCCAGCTATCATGCATGATAAACCCTCCAGGATTAACACTGTTAGACTTCACATTAGTCTGTCTCTTCCAAATCAGATTAATATACTCACTGCTGTTACTGCCGCTTTGTAACTTCAGCTTGCTTTTTTCTTTGGCACTCCTGCTGAGAACACCATTGGGTTTTACTTCTTCCTCTACATCACCTTTTTTTTTCTGCAAATCATTTTGTTTCTTTTTGTAAGTTGGCTTGGGCTGCCGTTTAGTCCTTTGCTCTGACTTGCTCTCACTTTCATCAGAGTCTCCACTCTCAGAGCCAGACTCGTAAGTTCGTTTCGCTTTTCTCCTAGGGTGCTTATCTTCCTTCACAAACTTATCTGCCAAGATTTTACTGTCTATGTTATTTTGCAAATCATTTGATGTAGAAGCTATTAAATTGACAGTACATGGCTTAATAATTTCTGAAACACTGTTCCCTGAATTCTCTTTTTTATTAGTGTTTTTATCTTCCTCTGAATGCCTTGTTAGCCAAGCCTTTTTCAGTTTAGTGTGGTAGTTTGGCTGACTGGTCTGGGACGTTTGCCCACTGCCTACAGAGTTCGCTTTGTTTATTGTATTACAGACGATAGCACTGTCTAGGGAGAGAGAGGTTGAAAATGTCTGATTTTTCACAGAGCTGGACTCAGTCTCACTGGTGTTACTACTTTTAAACTGAGCTGCAGCCAAGGCTGCCTTGTGCTTTTTCAAATGGACGAAGTCGGTGGAGGTGGAGAATCCTGAACTGGGCTGTGCAGGGCTGCCTGTCTTGCCACTGGCGGGTGTAGCTGGAGTGCTGACCTTGCATTCCTGGGCCTGTGCAACCGCCTGACTTGCAGCTCTGGAAGTGGTGCACTCCAGCGGTGCGCAGGCCAGGACTGTGTTTGATAAGGAGTAAGTAACTTCTGAACTACCCCAGCTCGACACGCTGGTAGTTGTTGCTGCTGCTGCTGAGGCGGCAATATCCGTTTTGGTGCTGCAGATCATAGGTGTGGTAGGGGTGACAGCACGAGGAATGCTGCCTTGTGAGACAGCTGGAAATTTCTTTTCATACTGTGTGTGAGCACTGTCTGAGTTCATATTTGGCAGAATGATCCTTCCAGTCTCCCTGGCTTCCGCTGTTTTCAAGCAATCTGCTTGATTTGTCACAGCTGAAGATCTCTCACCAACTCGATCTTTGGAAGCAGACGGCATTGCTGGTGCGCTATCGTATTTCATGCTAGAAGGCGGACGCACAATAACAGACGCTGTAGCGGACTGTGACTTTCCACTCATCCTTTCAGCATGCCAATCCACTTTTTCATTATTTGGGGCATTACTGGACTTCCACATCTCTGATAAATTCTGTTCAGAAGTGCCCTTGTAAACAGGCTGAGCTTCCTTCGGCTCAGGAACTAAAGTTGGTGGTTTCTGCAGCTCCTGTATTTTGCCACCACCAGCATTCACGGGTTGGACAGGGGTCAGGGTGGGAGGTGAAAGGCTGCTATAGCTGCTTTCTTTCTTCTCAAGGTTCTGGTGCACAGGAGGGTGAAACACAGGGGCTCTATGCAAGGCAGGCATACTCCGGAGTGTATTTGCAGATGAGACTGACAACTGAGTAGGGCTCCTGCTATCAGTTCTAAAAGAATTTACTGAATGAGACTGCACTGACTGTGCAAGCTGCTCAGGAATCTTGCTTGCAGAGCCTTCACTCTCTGGTTGGTGCTTAATTAAGGGTGGAGGTTTAGAAAGAGAAGAAATGTAAGAGGGGAGAGACTGAGGATTAGCTGCTGTTGATGGGCAACTCGTTTGCTTATCAACATACGCACTTGAAGCTTCCTTTGACGGGTATGATCTTGGTGGTTCATTTACTACACTGTTAGACAAGGTGGTGAAATAATTACTCTGTGGCAAACTCTGTGGAACCGAATGCTTCATTTTATATAGTTCTGAGACAGAGCGTTCAGAGTCTTTGTCATATTTTACTGAATGGCTTTTGGGGCTTGAAGATAAGGACGCTACCCTGGAGTAGTTCTCTCTCTCTCCCTCCAGTGCCTTTATTTTAGCTGTAAAGGGAGCAACTTCAATACTTTCTTGGAGTATCCGTCTGTGTTCTTCTTTGTATTTGCTCAGTCGCTCCCCAGTCTCCTGTGGTGGCCTTGGCAGCTGATTCAACATTGGATCTCCAAAATGTCTGTGCACATGGCTCTCCTTTGCTGCCTGTGCTCTGCTTTGCTCTAGCTCTGTCTTCACTGGTGCAGTTGGAACGGAACGTAAAGGCTCAATAAATGCTTTTCTTTCCAGTTCTCTGAAAAAGGTTAAGCAGACACAGATTAGCAGCGCAACATGCTAAACAGAAGACCTTTCTTCCCATGCTCCAGGCAAAGTTATCTATTAACACCAAATAAACTTTTTTTTATATTAGGTACAATTTTGAAAAACCTTGAGAGGACTCAGGAACTCCAGCACCATTCCAAGCCAACAGGGCAGAGTCTGTTTTGCAGCACACCAACAATCTTTTCTCTGTCACATGCACCCACATTTACAAATAAGCTAAAAGCAAGCTGGAAGACATAAGCTGCTGAAATACACCCTCTCACACAGAGTTAAACAGCAAACTTACTCTTTCTGATGCTCTGCAATACTTTTGGGCAAGGGTGGGCTGGAATGCGTTGTCAGTTTGATGGGCCGGAGGGGATCTGCACTGGATGGTCGCACAGGAATGTGACTCAGTAAACCAAGGCTGTCAGCTGAGGTCACCGGGGTGGGCTGATGTAACCATGGGCTGGGAGTATTCTGTTAACATGAACCAAAACAGTAAAATCAGATTTAAAAATAACCATGGGACCAAAAGAGTTACTGTGTCAAGTCCTGCAAATGATCAGAGTGAAGTAATGTACTTCAGCATCGAATCATATACAGTAAATAAAATTTCACATCTTAAGTCACCTTTTGATCAACTGGAACATCTGACTGTACCTCCCCTGAACATGCAGCACACCACATAGTTCACACATTTCAGAACTATTCTTAAAACAGTTTAATTTTCTAATATTCAGCATGAACAGTCAATTTCTGTAACACCACCTCCAACTCCTTATTAAAATTAACAAATCAATGATAGCCTGACAGCACTTCAGTTATGAGGAAACAGACCGCTAGCTCTTCAATTGATTGCAAGAAGCATTTATTTCAAAAGAAAAATATGGCTTGGTATCTCTGGAAAACAATTTTATCTCCAGCTTTATAACAAATTTTAATCTAAGGAATACAACTCTCTTTCTTGGATGGTTCCTCTCCTTCTCAAATTATTAAATATGATAATCCTAATTAATCTGCTTTGTCTTCCCAGACATTTTGATTTGAGATAATCTCACGATCAGCACATTCTTAAAAACATAATTGTACATATCTGCCATGCTCTGCATCATTACAAACACCTAATTTTGTGCTGTGTACCTACTCTAAAGGTGGGCAATACCAATCCCTACCTTTACACACACCATGATAGTCTTAAATTTAAGAAACTGTCTCTAAATTTAAATGACTACTTATCTAAGATTCTATTTTTATCTTCTCTGAAACCTCTGTAACAACTCTGCAAAACAGACTAAGAGCAGCTCCCCATCTCTCTCCATTTTCCCTCTCTCCTTGGAAACCTGGTCATGAGAAACACGTGCAGAGGGACAGAAAGACAGGGCACCCTATTTAAGTGGTGCTTGGGACAAGTGTGGAAGAAGGGACTGGGACAAGAGTGAACAGAGCTTCCATGTGCACCCTACAGCCTTGCAAGTGTTGCTCCACTCCTAACTCCTGGCACTGCCCAGAAGTTCTTTCTCTCCTCTGCTCCTCTCTACTCTACCCTTCTCCTTCTTTCCAATCTTGGCAACTCCCAGTTGAGAACTGTTGCAGCATAAGGGGAGCCAAGAGCTCTCATGACTCACGCATGCAGCACAGAATAGATTTGCAGGTGCTACAACTTTGAAGTTCTGATTTCTGTACTTGTGAATATTTAAACCAACCACTTGGGTTGCACTAACAGTTTTACTGCACACATTTCCTAGTCCAGGAGTTCCCACGCTGTGGTTGAGTTCCCACGAACAGCCTGTAAGCTGTATGAAAGTATTATGCAAAATAAGGCCCATCACCTTCTCCCTAAGGAATCTGAAGAACATCTGCTGGTGCACCAAGAATTCTACAAACAGCTTTGTGACTCCACCTGCAACCATCTACAGCCCAGCCCAAAGTCAGGAACTGCCACAGCCACCTGCAGACAGTAGCAAATGGTGGGCTTGGGGGCACGTTTCCTTCAGCACACAGACCTGGCTCAGCCCTGAGCTGAGGATGGCTGCGGCTGCTACAGCTGAAACACAGATCCCTTTCTGTGGCACTCATGCAAACCCACACTGGAAACGCCCACTCTGGGTTTCTAAGACATATTTTTAAAAAGTGCCTCCAGAGCAAGAGTCAGAAAACAAGTCACCACAAGACAATTGCCACATATCAACATAATTAAAAAGCTACGTGCCTCGGTATGCAAGGCTACATACTTCAGGCAGCCAAAGTGAAAACAGAGCCTATCCTAAGTTCTTCAAAATGGACTTCAGCATGGGGTGGAGCAGGCAGCAACATGAAAAGATAAATCCACCTCTAGTTTTCTCTTAAGCTTTTCTTCTCTGCTGCATTTGACTATCATATTTTAGATCAAACTGACTTCATATTACAAGGCCAACTCAAACTTACTGACTGTGAAAGACTTAGCCACAATGGTTTGGCTTTTCTCAAGAATGAGGCTGGGGAAGAATAGCTTTCCCCATGATGAAAAAGAAAAAAAAAAAAAATATCTGTAACCATTCAGAAACTCCAACCTTTGACGCAAAGCCCTGCAATTTGGCAGAAGGACCACTGTCAGCAACAGGGCTTTTGTGTTCCCTGTGAAAACCTGCCCAAATTAGGCCAAATTGTCAGCATCTAAAAAGCAGCATGCACATGCTCAGTGGTTTGATTGAAGCTGGCAGTAAAGCTCTCCAAAGTTTCTGACTGTGCTACACATGCTTCATCTTACACTGTTCCTCTAAGGTGTCTGCAATTAGCATGCTGTATCCCAAGCCTGTAGGAGCTGAGAGGATTTTTCCTGTAATTGTCACATCTGCCTACCAAACACCACAGCCATGCTGGGTATGAGGCTGAAAAACACAGACCACTTCTGAGGCTGCAGCGGTTGTACACAGCACAGAGAGGCATCACCCCGACTTGAATACGGGAGCAGAAAACAGATGGGAACAAAGGGATGTGTGCCACCATGAACAGTGGGGGAGAATAATACATGCCAAGAGAGGGTGTAAAGACAGGAGACAGGTGTAAAGACAAGAGAAATGGATGTACAGTGCAACATAGATTTATAAATGGAGTATTTCTTTCCATAACTTCCCACTAGATTTAGAACTCCTCCCTCTCAGCCCTTCTCCGTTATTTAGTGAACAGACATGAAATTTTACTGTGAGGAAAATTGTCTTGCCTCTCCTAGTATTTAAGATACACAATGGTTTTCATAGTTTGAGGTAGCAAATATTTACCCTGGGGACCTGAGGCCCCATACCAGCAGTCTGACCTCACTTGATCATAAACAAAAACCCAAATATTTAATCTTTTTAAAAAAATACTTAGGAAACCAATGTCTGGAAGAACAGACACTACTCCCCTACTCCACTACTCTCCCTACTCACACTCACTGTGAGACTACTGGATTTGCATTCCTAGTTCTGTGCCTACTCAAAAAACCCAGCATCACTTGGTGCAATACAAAGTACTGAACCGGTACCAGAAAGCATCTGCTGAGAGGTACCAGCCCCAGGTAAACACACTGTTAAGAAATGAGCTCAACTTACCCTTCTCAAGGAAGCCTCTGCGTTAACAGGAGTTTCTGGATGGACCCATTTGGAGGAGGGCAGACCAAGTCCTGAGTAAGCATGTGTTCCATTTGGATACTGCCAAATAATTGGATAAAGCCCTAGCTGATTATAGGAAGCAGAAGGATGAGCTTGTCCGAGAAGATGTGGAGACTGGTGTTGTAACATCTGTTGCTGCTGCTGGTGTGCTAATGCCAAATGGCTTAAGCTGCTAGCATGAGCAGTCTCTAGTCGTGGGTGGCTCCCCAGCAAGGAGGCAGCAGGCACTCCTGGTAACACTGCAGGAAGTAGATGAGGGTGATGAACAGAATGATGAGATGCGGTACTAAGGGGGTGAGTGTTAATAGCAGACAAAGGAGCCTGAGCTGAAGACCCAGCTAGCAGATGGGATGAACCAGTTAAGGCAGGATGATGAGCGTTTGGATTTAAACAAGTTCTGTGGGATGAGGAATGCAGAGGATAATTATGCTGATGCAAATAAGGTGAAATGTGATTAGTTCCTGTTTCTTGTCCAATCAGAGTGGGGTCCCTGTACACTGTGAAATGTTCATTCTTGTCAATGATAAGAGGACTTTTAGCTTCTAGAGTACTAACTCTAGCTGGAACTGGATGAAAACTAGACCTAGGCAAATCATGATCAGTTTTACTGGCTGACCTTGTTAATCCAGTAGCATGGCTGTTTAGGGAACTAACCTTAGACTTCACAGTATCAGAAGATTGGGTAAATTTAGGCTTAACATCAGGTGACTTTGTTTTAGGATGATCAACTGAAGCACTAGGTTTTGACTTCACAGAATCAGGGACTGGACTTTGTTTATGCAGTTTACTCTCTTCTGCTAAAGAAGCTACATTTAACGAAGACATAAAGGAGCCATACTGTACTTTTTCTTTTTCAGGATTTGAGTGTTCATTTACTGATAATGTTTTTACAACCCCGGGTTGTATCAAATCCGTTTTGTTAACAACACTGCTAGCCCAACTTTGATCAGCTTCCTGTTTCCTTGCTTCAAGGAAATTTGTATTTGCAAACTGCTGTTTTAAATCACTGCTGTGAGATTCTATTTTTTGAACCGTTTGCAAACCAAAGGTACTTCCAGCATTATCCTGGCTCTCCTTTTCAGAGTTGTTTTCCTTAGAAATGTCAACAACACATTTTGGAGTAGGAGGTCTGGGTACAAACTGCTCATTTTTTAATTCCACAATATGTTTTTCTATATTGCACTCTTGAACATGTGGATCCTTGGCATTCTGCTCGTAAGGTGTTGGCTGCTCTGGTGCATGGAGTATAGATTTTTCTTGATGATCTAAGACAGATGACTTCAGTCTTTCTGTCCCTTCGTTTTTTTTATCTTCCTGTATTTCATCCCATGGAGACCGCCTATCTGTTAGTGTCTGTTCTGCTACCTCAGTAGTTTGGGATTTTCCTTCTTCTCCATTTATCTTTGAAGTGTTCTTGCTTTTTAACTCATTTTCTGAATTTTGCTCCGAGGACGAATCAGTTAACCTTTTATTTGAAATTTCTGAGTCACTGCTCTCAGAGTAATCCGAGATATTATCTGTCCGCAGTCTCTTCATATTTAATTTTTTTTCAACCTCTTCCGGTTTTCTTCTTTTATTAAGGAAGTGTTTATTTTTTGTTTTGGGGTTTTCTGTAAAAGATAAAAACATGCCTATCACATTTTCAGTCTAACACGGTTTAAAGCTCTCCCTCCCTTTCCAATAACTTCTTTTACCTCCTCGGCCTATATAATCATATCTCTCTTCTTTCATTTTCTCTTCATCAGGCATGCTGCTATCAGAGCCTTTCCTCTTATTAGGCCGAGTATTCCTCTGTTGCTGATGCTGGTGTGAATTCTGTTTCGGTGCTGCCGTTTGGGAATTCATTGCTGGTCTGGGACTATTTGCTTGTGCCCGTGTATAATGACCCTAAAAATAATTTTGTGATTAATGGACTTAAACATAATTTTAACTAGCTACTTTAAACATGTGGTTTTAGTATTTGCAATATACAAAAATACTTAGGTAAAAAGATAAATGTATCTACGTGGACTGTGTTGCTGTTCTGGTTGGAGCGAGACCGTCGCCGTGAAGTGATGCCAATATTTTCACCTTTCAACAAAGAGTGAACAACATCATCTAGAAAGGTCATCTGAACCATAGAAGGATCAACATTCTGCGGTTCTAGCACCTGGTTTATTTAAAAAAACAAAACACAAAACCAAAAATCAGCAGATACTAAGACACTGCCCAATTGGTATCTTCTGTATCAGTGTTCACCAGTCTACTTTGTGTGCTCAAGACTAATCAGAAAAAAGTCTACTCTATCCTGACAAGAATAACTGACATATGACTCTCAACAAATGCTGGGAATAGAAGAAAACCAAAGCAAATGTGTCTTTATGTATCACTGTAAAAATAGTTGTAATTTTTTTTTTAAAAAGTATCCCACTACCACTTCCTTCCCCCCTTCCTTCACTGACCTGAAAATCTGAAATTACAAGACAGTGAGCTCTTTCACAGAGCGACCCTTAAGTAGCAATTACAATATGCAAATGTTTTATTAGGATTTAGTTAATATACTGCAGAAGCAAAACTACTGAAAGGAATTTAAAAAACTGGAGAGTATCACCAGTGACGGGTATTTCAGAAAAAAAGGAAAAGCTAGACAGATCTTTAATCAATGTGTCATATAGTGAAAAAAACAACAGGGGAACAATTAATTATAGTAAGTTAAGGGGAAGAATGTATTTGAGCATTAGAGTAGTCTTAAATTTTTATAGTGATACATGATTTTGTCAATCATTTAAAAGCAGATGGGTCATTCATTATGTTAACATTGAGTCATTACTTGAGTCTCCTGAAACAGAATTAATTATTGCCACTAAAAATACCAATATTAATTCTTTCTGTAACATCAACTTCAGAAATACAACTGAACCCCACCACAGTAAATGTAAATTAGGGCTGCAGTAAACGTTGAGTTAAATAAACTGTGGAAAGTGGATATTTCAATTACTTAGAAGTAGTAATCACTACTGCAGCACTAATAGATTTCAGTGCTGAGAAAATAATTTCTCAACAAAGCTGACAGGGAAGACCAGTTCTTAAAACTCGACTGCTTCACTTCAAAGACTTCACTAGTCAAACAGTAACAGCAGAAAAAAAAGCAGAACTGTGGGACTGGTGTTACTCATATCATTTCACAAACGTTCATCTTTAGGATAGTCCTAACTGCTAGTTCAATGCAAAGTCATGCTGTAGTTTTACCATAGTAATAGACTTGCCCTGCTGGAACTGAACAATTCTGTGGACTTCACACTACTATGAAAAAAAGCCTAGACTCCTGAGGAACAATGTACTCGTAGATTGTTTTCTGACTATCACATATGAAACTCACCTGGTCATTCATAACCACCATAGTGCGGGTGAAGAGATCATGGTGAGTGATGATACCCGTGAACCACTGGGTGGCAGAATCCTGTCTGTACACTCTCACCCTGTAACCATTTAAGGAGTATGGACCTTTAGAGGGGGAAGAAATAAAAAAGCCATTGAGGAATTAAAAAAAAGTGCAAATGTGTTTTCCTAGGTTTTTTTTAAGCTTCGTAGCAAACGAAGTGAGCATGGCACAGACAGCAAACTACAGGCAATTCTGGCACAGCACTGCCTGTGGATTTTACTTTTATTCAGGAAGACATTTTGAAATGCAAATGATACACTTAAGTATGCTTCAGGGTCAATTATGCTAACATTTTCAACATAAAATTTCCTTATCTAACCAAATCTTTCTGCAGCCATGATGACAAATGATGGGAAAATTCCTGCCTACAAACAGAAACCATAGAAAAGTAATCAGAAAGGCTAGAAAGTGGTAACAGCAGGTTATACAGAAGCTATTTAACAGGCTAGTCACATGCCCAGATGCTTTGCTGGCAAAAAGATTTACATCTTGGTGGTTAGGCTCTGCATCTGCCAAGTCTTTCCCATAAGTGACCACAGAGTTTCTCTCCATTACGGCAGTCAGAAAGGCAGCCGAGTGATGCTGCCCCAGCTATGGCCACACAGAACATTCAGAAACACACATACTATGAAGACTTTTGCTTATTTACTTATTTTACAATGTATCAACTGCAAGGAAACCCCACACACACACTTAACTCTGCAAAGACCAGTTTAGTTCCCCTCCAGAAGCCCATGGGTCTGGGGTTATAAGTATGATACAGCATTTTATATTTCAAGATCCAGAAATCAAGATTCAACAGTTCTATTCATGTTCAGTGTCTCACTTGACCATTGGGACACTAGACTTGACTGCACTTAGATTTTGTATAGCATTTCATATAACCAAGCAAAGCAACTACTGAGTTCAGTTCTGACTGTGTGGCTTTCACTACTTCTGCAACCAAACCCAAAGGACAGGCATACAGCAACAGAAGCAAAACCAGTCAAAGACACCTACAAAAAGCCTGACTTAAATGACTTAATGGTGCTTAGTTGCTCAGCCACACAGACAAGGCCAGAATTCCTCTGTCTTTCCTAAAGATCATTTTTTCCAACCCTTCCCCAGTACATTAAACAAGTTCAAACATCTGCAGCAAACAGGCCAGGGACCTCGCAGATGACAGCTTTCTCTAGTAAAACATCCATCTTCACACAACTGGGTTCATTATACTCCCTGCAGGAAAAAGTCATCATCATAAGGACAGTTATGAAAGGATCATAAGGACTGTTTTTAATGTCAACATTCAAGATCAAGGGAAGTGCAAAAGCTATAATAACTTAAGATATTTTCAAGTGGTCTTAGGGTTTAATTCTGGAACCTTAGCAAGACCTTTTGAAATACCTTTTCCACAGGATTACCCAGGTTTTAAAACAGCTGGGAAAGAGGAAACACCACGCAATGGCACCATTCTTTCAGCACATCCACATCATTCACTGCACAACTGAAACCTTGAGGCCCAGTGAACCTCTGAGCTACCGGTGTTAAATCATCCCTGGAGCGGATTTCCAGCTGCACAAACAAGGGTCAAAACCATGCCAGCACCAATCACCAATAAAAACAGGCAAAAAAAGTGGAGGAATCTACAGGCTCATGTCTCACATTCCTGGTCTTGGCCCAGATGGGGTTCCCATGGGGACACATTTCCTGATGGCTTTTCTCCAACCCTTACTCCACATGCCCCTGAAAAAACGCCTCCAGCTCAGCTCCCACAGTTTTGACTGTCTGACCCAACCCAACACGTCTCAAACTTTTCATGGCTGTCCCAAAGCTCTGCCTTGTTCAGACAGACTCAGTAAAATTTTGCCTCTGTCTCTTCATGCTCATTTCCCATTCCTACTTTCCTATCCCAGCTCCTCCTCTCTTGCATCCTGCTGTGAACTGTGCAATGATTTTCAGTCTCTTGCACAACTAGAACCTCTCTCCCCAGCTTCTTGTCTCATTTTAGCATTTGATTCCAGGCCATTGGCTTCCATATCCTTTCTCAGCCTTCTCACAATCTCCATCTTCCCTTATCCACCAGCTTTCCAGCTTCTCTTATACTCTTCTACACTGACTCAGTACTGATTTCTTCCTTCTTACTCCTTTTTCTGCCCTCCATCCCAGCTCTTACCATGTCTACTTTTAGAGACTTTACCATCTACCTTTAAAAACAGTGAGGGTTTTGGTTTGGTTTTTTTGGTGGTGGTGGGTTTTGCTGTTGTTTGTTTTTTTTATCTTAAGTGCTACTGGGTTTTCAAGAAGGATGAAAAGTATTAAACTGTTGTTATACAACAGTACAGCTCTGTTCCAGCCCAGCTCAGCCAAAAGCAGCCATTACAGGAAAAGCCTGGCTTTGTCTCCAGTCCCTGGCTGAATCACACTCTGCTACACGCTGCTGCAACAGCCTGTGCAGTATTACCAGGAAATATATTCATGGCTGAAGCACACTCAGTTTTTTAAGAGGATTATTATAGATGCAGCCTTCAGAGATTGTAGTGATAATATATCTAATAGGAAGAAAAAGTTCAAATAGTTCAATTGTTAAAAATCAAAGGCATTTCACTATGTTCCTTGAACTGGCTTTATTTGTCCCAATAGCTTTCAATTCAGAAAAGTTTGGGAGGCTTTTCTTTTGCTTTTTTTTTTTTTTTTAAAGCAAGGAATAAACTTGGCTCCTGCCAAACCTAGAGCCTCTGCTGAAAAGCATGCTGCCTGTGACTGCTGCCCAAAGAAAAGGGCACAAGGGACAATTTTTTTCATTTGTGCCACTCCTGAAAACTACTGTAACTCTCATATATAATGGACTAAAATTTCCCTTTTTCAAATTGCCATGTTTCTTTTCAAACATTTGGAATCCAGTTTTAATGTTTTTCAACAGTCATCCTTTTTCTTCAGATAAACAGCAGTTTAACAGCGATAGTCAAAGTGGACAATGCTAAGATACGAGATGATGGCTTCAGTGTCATAAGCAACAAGAAAAAGGCTGGATCCTAAAAATGCTCTAGAGGAGGAAGAGAATTCAGTAATAGCCTAATAGATGCATCTAGACAAGGCAGAACTGAAAATGTTGCTTAAATTGCAGGGAACAGGAAAATGGTAATAATGGAGAAGGTGAAGAAAATCAGAGAAGTGAGGGGAGGAGAAAGGGTAAAGAACATGGCTAGATTACAGCAGCTAGCACTGCTGGAGAGTTGTCTGTAAGCCACTGAAAGGTTTGTGCCAAACACAAAGTCTCTGCAACCAGGAGCAGATTATGGTCCAGGGGAAGGTGACAGGAGTCTGCTGGCTGACCACTGTGCTGCAGGGCTGAGGTGGTAGCACTGCAATGGCCCTCGTGGTGGATGGCATGTCACTACCACAGGAAGCAGGCCTTTCCTTGGGGCCCCTCTGTGTCACATCAAGTGAGCAAGTGGATTTGAACAGCAGCTTCTCCTTAGATGAGGAGAGATAGTCTGCAAGAATACTTGGATTAGATTCATCTCATCATCTACGAGACTCCTAATTTGTGCACTTCTAAGCATCCAAACATATTACATTATACTTATAAAGACAAAAATACAGTTCCTGGGGTGATGGTATTTAAATGAGTTGTATGGATGATGATGAGCTGGCAGTTCCATTGAGGTGACTGTTCCAATATTGCTGGGGCTTTTGCTCAAGTGCTCATTCTGTATCAGTGTACACAGAGGCTTTTGTAATTGTCTTATTACTGTTACAGTAATGAAATACAATAAACAAGCTCAGTTTTAGTTTCCTTCTCATATAGTCCTAATTTGATTTCATGCCACCTCTCAATCCAGTTTTGGCAGCAAATTTCATCAACAGACTATTAACTCATGTTGTAACTGAGGATATTAAGATAAAAATCTGAAATTACCAACACTGACATACCAATTTACTACCTACACAACTCCACATATTGCTTTTTTCATCATCCTTTTAATGGCCCATAAGAATAATCACATCTAGTCAAATGAAAACCTCCACAGAAGGGAAGACTTAAGTTTTTTTACTGCAACTTCAAAATTGTACTTACCACATTCCTTTGGTCTTCTAATCTTAGTTTTATCAAAGAAACCAGACAGCAAGCAAACCTCAGCACCATCCTTATAATATAGGATTATGTACTGCTCCAATCTTAATTTATAGGATGATTACTTAAGCATTTTTGTCCTTGAATTACTTTACTGCTTGCCTGGGGATTTTAACCCAGATTCAGGGAGGTTAGTTTCTGCCTTCCACCGCTAGGAACTGTAGAGTTGCCTGTCAGTTCTGCAGACAGTTAATGAATATACTCAAAATACACATATTTTTACTACTTACAAGATTAAGCCGAATTAAACTTATTCTAATTCATACTAGTTCTCATGTAACTTGGATCTATAATTTAAAAATTATGCACCCATGTGCTGCAACCTTCTGGCATTAGAATTGAGTTACAAAATTGTAACTGATTTGAAAGACACTTTTCAATCAGGTGGTGAGGGTGGGGGGGGATCTAAAAGTATTCTTCTGCTGTGACAACTGTGAAGAACTACAAGCACAGACAGGTATTGGAGAAGTTATCGCAGGCAACAGCCACACTAACAGAGCACGGAACAGTTTTAATATGTTAAAAGATGTGTGGATGCCATTAATTCCCACTTATTTTCACAACAAATCTTATAAAATAACTACATTCAGACTAACGATATTCAGCTTTTGCTATAAACACCAAGACATCAAACAACATCAAACAGTTCGTAGAAGTCATGCACAGCTTTTTACACATTCTTGTTTTTTTGTATTAACAAATACTTCAAAAAAAGTAACTTCCAAGTTAGAAATATGTTCTCCAATATGTCACAAATGTCATGGGATGAGCCCCACAGAACTAATGGCCTTAAACTAGCTAACACAGAATAAAAATAATACAATTTCCCACATAATTACCTTGCATAAAAATCTCCTGAACCTTTTGTTCCTTTACCCAGGCTTTTACCTCCTCATGTAACTGCGGGTTATCCCTGAGAACTGGGTTTAGACTGTCTACGTCGTCCTAAAGTAGAGATTAAAAAAAGAACCATATGTTATGTTTACTTGTAACATTTATGTTGATTTTCCTACGTATTTTAGAGTACAATATTAGGTATAGTTTTAAGCTGATTTTACTGATGTCTATGGATCCCTGTATTTTTTTTTTTTTTTTAGAAAAAACGTAACAGCACAGCAGTGCTGTATGTTATTTCATGGGAACATGGTATGTCAGATCCCACATGTGGCCAGACTTGTAAGCTATTAATAGGATCACACTTTCATAAATACTGTCTTACTACAAGCTACAATTGCCCTCTAAAGACTTCAATGTTTACAGGTATGCAGATAGAATTGTTTAAACAATGATTAATGTTTTTAAAAAAAAAGTTTTCCATAGCTTTAAAATTTAATACAGACTTTTTGAGCTTAAACATAGAAATAAACCTCACAAAAATAATGTCTAAGAGATAGCTGAACAAACATGTGAAAAGAAATACCATTAATGACTTTCAAATATGTAGGTCTTTGTTAGCTAGGTAGATTCAAGTAAGATGTGGTTTATTTTATATTTTTACTTTATCCAGTTCTTCTGGAATAGATTCATTTTCACTACTGGAGTAGGACAACATCCTGGAAATTAAGACATTTGGAGGAAATCTCCTTAACGTAGAAAAGCAAGGCACAAAATCTGGTATATATCCTTGAAAGCCTATAAAAATCTGGTATATATCTTTCAATCATCGTTCATCACCGAACTTTAAGAATACCCATTGCTCTTTATTTCAGAGCAAGCTTGCTATTTCTGCCTCAGAGGACGTGGCAGAGAAATCAAGCTGCACCACAGCCTGGCAACCCCTCCTGCAGAAGATGGCCTTGTAAAGCTGTAAACTGCAGGAACATTCATCTGTGCCAAGTGAGCTTCAGACAGCTAAAATAATCACAGCAATACTCCACATACAAAATGTAAAATGTTTTATCAGTACTGCAGCTGAGATCAAGAAATTTCTTTCCCTGATCTCCAACAAGTTCCTTGATGTTCCACAAATTATTGTGAAGAGCTCCAGCCACAGAATAAAAAGATACAAGCAACACTCAAGGAACTGTGCGTTACTGCCAGGAGGCCCTTAAGTGACGTGACCAATTTCTCTCTGCTCATCTGGATGAGATTATTCCTGCTGCCCCACTGATCACAGGACCTCTATTTCAAATTCAAAGTTCAGTTCCTGACACAAGATTTGCTGTGGTCCATCATGGAGAACACATCATGCTTCAGTTATTAAATAAAATTCCTCTTTTTTTATGCTTTTGAAAAGGATAAGGCTTAAGATCCAGAAGGAATGGTCAAGTTAATCATTCTACTACGTGTAAAATGGAACAATATAAGAGTGAAAGGGAAGATCAATAGGATCTCTATCACCAGGTTAAAATTACCAACCAGACAAGTATATTGCTAGCATTATCAGAGGCACAAAAAGGGTCAACATCAAAATTTATGCAAGGATGGCAGACTAGCAAAACACTTCCTCTCCTCAGGCAATCTAAAATGGAGATTAGCTGTTCTACTTTCCTGTGCAAATCCATTTTTGCATCGATCCTACACACAAAAGAAACACCACCACTGGAAAGAGGGAATTATTGGCTAGAGAAAATCATCAGATCCTGGAATTGTAACTCTGTGATAATTCATCTGTCCTCCTTCTAGGCTACTTTCACAGCAGCTGCAACAGATTCCTGTTCTAAAAAAATTCCTTCTTAGATCCACAAGCATTGGACGAAAGCAACAGATTTGAGCATTGTGATACTGGAAGTCTGGATGACTCAAAAATGCAGCTAATATTCAGATCTCATACACCCTCAATAATTCCTTCAATCCCAGCCAAGAAAATGTATCTTCATTTCAAGACCTTTTGATTAGGTACCATGAAGTCAGACCAGTTACTCTTATGTCTTGCCACTTCAGGGAATTCTTTATGCAAAGTCATCGAGACTCTGTTGTCCAGAGCCACTTCCCGTTTGTTTCTGAAGGCAACACACACTGCTGGGTTTTTTTATTAGATTTCACATCCTTCCTCAGTATCTTTTCCTTCTTTGAACTTGACTGAAGATACTGGTGATTGCACACATGGCACATTTGAATCTCTTTTGTACTATTCCCTATTCAGGCACATGACGTATTGGTGCCTGTGACTGAGACTGCTTGGTGTGAACACCTGGAAGACTGCTAAGTTCATTTTCCTTACTTTTGGAGAAAGATGAGCTCATCTCAAAGATGAGCTACAACATGCACAAGTGAGGTCAAAGATCCATTATACTAGCTGCATGCAGGTGTGGGAATTTGTAAAGGATACCAAAGACAACCCAAGGTTTCTAAATACACACCAAAAAACCCCATTTAGCACACCAGCAATCACTTGGGAAAAAAACCAAAAAACATCGGTCAGTGGTAATCAGTACAGTAAAACATAACTGTAACTGACAACTGAAGCTCAGAAAAAAAGACTACTTAAAAGGTTCCTGAAATCTGAAGTTATCTTCTTTTGTGTACATATCACATACATCTTTGAAAAATCTGTACTAACCTTTTTCTACCATTGATCTTAAATCTGAAAATTCAAAACAACCAGGAAATTATTGCATACTGTATTAAACTGTAAGGCAAAGGCCTTAAGCATACTTAGTGCACACAACAAACTTTGGCAAAAACAGGAGAGAGGGCAACAACCAAAGCTAAGGACTCACAGTCTCTTACCTGTCTTAGCACTGAAGATGAGCAAGTAACTGCAGTGCCCAGTCTTTTTCCTTGAATTTATACCTTGAGTTCATATTGTTCAAGAAACAATAGCTGTCTACAGATATGAAGCTTAGCAAGTAAGACCTTCAGTCTTTCCCTCCTTCTTGGTTGAAATGGCAAGATTAACAGACTAACCCACAATTAAATACCCTGTAGGACTTTCCTCCAGACTTTTCCTCATTTGCAAGAGGTTTTACTCACAAAATTTCGGTATGGTACTCTCTCCTAGACTAGTTTTTCCACAAGTCCTGGAATATCTCCTCCAAGAAGATTTTAATGCTGGTTTGAAATCCTTATGAAGTGCAAACAGAATGCAAATCAAATAAACAGGACTGCAATTTTCTTCTTAAAATCTAGAGTAGAAAGCTTTTCATGTATTTCATATAGCAGTGCCCCTTGCTCCACAAATGGCTATAGGCAAGACTGGGAAGAAGCCAAATGGTATATGGGCTAGGAAGCTATGGCTGAACTAAACCTTCCTGCCCTTCTGGAAGACAGTCATATGAAGCAATGTGACTATCAGAGGCCTGTCAATCTGTCAGGTATTTTAAACCTTTGCTGCTATTCTTCCTTCTTCCCAGACCAAAAGAGAAATCCACTTCTGGTGGACTGAACTTTCTGCTTAATTACCCAAAGAATACTGGAGTCTGCTGTATGTCACTCAGTGAAAATTCTCCCCTGCTGGGGACATGCTCAGATCCTAAGAAGCCCTATGAAGAACATGGAATTATGTTTTCTAAATAAATTGATCCACTGTTTTCCTGAGTATATCTGTTCTTTCTTCTGGTGAAAAATTATACGAGCAGGTTGGAAACTACAGATCATACCAACAGGTCAAGATACCACAATGCTCTAACCAGCATGCAGAAACCTTTGTTCAAAGAAGCAATTCCAGAAAGGGTGCTCAAATACACCCAATTTATCATTCAAAGCCATAGGTGAACAAGTGTAGGTGACTTATGCTTCTGTATTCCTTTAAGTCATGAATCAAACAGGAATTTCAAAAACAGTACCCACAGAAAAACAAGTCAAAACCCAAATACACACAGAAGCCTCCTATTCAAACTCCATGCACAAGCAAAACACTATCCAAGATACTGAGAAGCCTCCCTGGATGAGCTGAACCTGCATGTTGCCCAAACACTGTACAAAGTGCCTTCTGAAGGGCTCAAATGACTGTAAGCTCCTTTTCTCTTTCAGACCACTGAGTATGTCTGTGGTGGGAATGCCCACACATTTCCACAGCTTTCTGCCTTCTCAACAAACCAGCTAAGATGCTTCTTCAGCATTTTAAAATATTCTCCAAGTCATTCTTCACAAACATGAGGGGCAAAAATGAGTTCAGTAAATCACGAGATGAAACCGTGGAGCACAAAACAAGGAAAAGTGCGTACAAGAAGAGCCTTCTACCCACAACCACACAGCCTGCAGGCTGCTTATAGGAGGGTACAAAAAAATCTGGTCAGCTGTCAACTCTCCATTTTCATTGAAGAAGAGAACTGACAATATGCATTCCAGGAAAACCAGTCCTGGAAAAACGGTTACTTTTGGCACTAAAAAGGCTTAAATTTGAGCTCTGAAGACCAAGCCTTAGCACACACACTATGCAGTAAAACCTGTAAATGTTTGTTTGGGACCTTCCTTGGTCACAGTGTCCCTGCATTTGGCTTCAATGCATCAAGGACATCTTTTTAATATCAATAGGAGCTCATTTCAGCTAGTGTTTTACAGAGAAAGACTAAGTAGATTTTGCAGTCCTCACAAAGGTCAACACCACATTAGTCCTCACCATCTGTGACTTAATTAACTATAGCTTCCTCTGGCTGCTTAGAGGTTTTCTGATAATTTAGGACACGAATTAAATGAAAACTAGTACATAACCAACTTGAGAGTCCTGTTTATGATGCTTACGCAGTATGCGCTGCACACAGAAATAGGCATTTTATTAGTGTTTTAACAGTAGAGGAATCACATTTAAATTCAAACAGCATAAATGAAAAATTCAGGTATCAAAGTGCCAAAAGCTTCAACATTCAGATTTAATCTTGCTTTGAGTGAACATCTTGAAATCAGCTTCTATAAAATGAGCCCCGTCTCCATTTTTTTTTCCTTTTTTGCACCAAAGCATTTTTAAAGCTGTATCAACTTCAGCTGCATAGAAATGCAATTTGGAAATTGCCATCAAAAAAACAAGGAATGAGGTAAGTCAACATCTGCCTGTGGAGTGACACAACAGTTTTCAGAGCACTGGCAGCAAGAAGTGCTCTTTTTTAAAATCTAGACTACTGATAATTTATACTAGTCCTCTAGTGCCAACTTTCATGTTATTTTATCCCATTAAAAAAAACCCTAAATGCCTTATCTGTCCCCGTGTCAAATACACCCAATGCACATTTTTACCCCTTGTTTGAAAAGTTCACACAGTTCTCCTCCTTATGTTCATTCCTTGGTAACTAGCTTTCCCTTTCTTTTTTCTTCCTCTTCCATCTTCTACTTTGTCACCTCACCATCTGGTATCAGTGATCTGCAATCTCTTTCATTGATTATAGCTTTTTAACAAACCTCCAACCTTAATATTGGATTTAACAAACCTCCAACCTTGTCTCAAATCAGAGTGAGCAGGAGAAAACAAACCTTGCAAAACAATGACAAAATCTGAAGCAGAACACCAAAGACCTCAACAACACCACCATCAACTGGTAGTATCCCTCTGCCATGCTGCAAGGCTTTTTTCCAGTGTCAAAAGATGAGAATCTAACCAAAACACAGGGAAACTGGCAGCAACTGACACCCCCAAGGGTGTCACCAAGCAAGTGCTTTCAAGGCCACGTGGACCACACACCAAAACCCTACAGGGAAATAATCAAATTTAGCACAGATCTTCTATTGCTTCCCAGATCTTTCTAGACACACACAAACCACTGGTTAACAGCCTATTCCTTATTCCTTTCTGACAAGTGAAAGGCTACCCCCACTGCCAGGGCACTGCAGCTGGTGGGCAGGAGGTCAGCAGGGTGCTGGAGCCTGCAGGGCTGCGCTGCTCCACACCAGCCAGCAGCCAAATGTCTTTCCAGAGGGGAAAAACATCGACCCGACCCACCACGTGCCCCTGCAACTAGGGCAACCTCCCTCCTGCTCCAGGCTTCTTGCAAAGAGCAATGTTAGCCAGAAACACCAAGGCTAGAAAGTTTTCTGGGGAGATCGTGACTTCCCAGTTTACCTTAAACGGCTTTGTCTGAGCGCAGAGAAGAGGCTTAGGCTTACCAGGCGACGCCAGCGCTTTCTATGTAAACCCAGCCCACACTTGACCTATTTTCTGCTGTTCTGAGCGCACGGTCACGATTTACCTCATTCAAACCCAGCAGCTGCTGGGCTACATCTGAACCAGTTAAGTCAAGCTTGAAAGCACAACCCTGACCCCTAAACCAGCAAAAAAGTCGAGCCGAGGTCAGCCCCCGCTCGCATGTGTGCGGAGACACGCGGCGTGGGGTATGGCGGGGACACTCCCCACTGCTGGGCAGGGGCCAGGCAAGACAACAGGGGTAACACGGGGGTTCTGGATGCATTCTTCAGAAAAGAACAAACATTCATGGATATTTCAGGCCTCAAAACACTAAAAGATTAGGGGTTATTTTCACTGTCTGGCAACAATAATTATGTTTCTATAAGCAGAAAGTTAAAACTACAGGGAAAAAAGATGACTATGAAAAATGTAATTATTTTCCAACTGTAAGTAAACTTAGCATATCTCAGAAAAAGCCATCAACTATTTTTCTTGTGCTCTCCACTCTTAGCCATGTCTAATAGTAATCCCCATACTCCCCATTCCTACCTCCTTCTGCATTTATCTGTTCAATAATAAAGTCTACACCAATTTTAGAAGTTTTAACTATCAGGTTTGAGAACGCAGGAGCAGGGCTACATACACTTCTCAGAGTTTATGACTTCAGGCTTGAAAGAAACCACCAATTATTTCAGTTCTGGAAGAATAATTCGCACTCTGACAATTACCTGAACATTTCTGGTATTTTAAATAAGATTATGCTATGGAAGAGATATTGAAGGTAGGAACATACAGGGAAAAAATCTAACTCATAGTATAGTATTTTTCTTGTTTTTAACTCATAAACACAAAACCAAACAGGTATTTGACTTTCTGTAAAGACTACCAACATCTCAGTTGAAATGGGCATGCTGGAAAACTTGTTTTTTTACAAGTCAGCTTGTTATTCCTGTATCTGTAGGTGAGAATCCAGCATGGAAAGGCAGAAGGGAAGCAAAAGCAGCATACGGGGTGTGAATGCAGCAGGGAAGCAATCAGCCAGCATTGGATAAGCGAAACCAAACCTGGGCCAGGCATATATTGGCTCCAAACAACCTGAAAAGTGCTCTAGTGACTACTACAACAGTTTTGCATTTTAAAACAGGGATGAAAAAAAACTACAGATGACCCCTATGCTCACAGGTTATGTCAGCCTCTCTCTGAGCATCTGGGACAAAGTGCTGTCACTGTAATCCCAATCTGGGTCCTGATCTCATTTACAGATTAGGAAGAAAACAGGAAAACTACTTGGTGTGACTGAATGGGACAGAAAGCAAAACCTCCTGGAGTGACAGACATTATCTTTTAGCATCTGATCTGACTTCCCCAAACCTGGTGAGCTGCCTACTTCCACTTAAGAGCGCTGCAGTGACCATCTGTAGTACTTACATTCTTCTCCATTTACAAACAAATCAAATGAATAGCACTGCTCCACATCCATCTTGTCCCTCATTTTGATGACACAGCCATATATTTGCTTTTCTATTGTTCTCCACTGAATCACATTTCCTTCCTTTTTCTCACTGCAGGCTCCATACATTTACCACCACCATTTCAGCAATGTGCAACTCTGTCCTCATTTTGCATTTTGTTTTATCTACTCCTAAGAGAAACAGAGAGGAAGTACTGGTCCTACCCCACTCAGCCATTAACTCCCAAGTCATGTGGTGATACTGAACAAGCTTTTGAGTCACTTAACAACCAACTCAATGCCACTATGGGAAAAGAAACCTCAAAGTACAGACATATCCCTGAAGCAAGAAATTAGTGAGTGAAGTTCATGCTAACAAGGAGAGCAGCTAAAAGAGTAGATTAGAGAAAAATCTTTTGTACATTGATATTAACATTTAAACTAAGACCCAGACACCCTGTGAATCATGAACAGCTTTCAGACTCCCCAAATCATATCAGCTGAAGGACAAGCTATATAGTTTTGTGTGTCTCCAAGCAAAAAAAGAAGGGATATTCTGTTGATCATCAGTTGCCTGAACTAGTGGGCTGCTAGAAAAGCAGAGTCCCAGATATCAAGTCAAGGCATCACTTCTTGCTCAGAGACTGACCATTTTATAGAAGACATCTTCCTTGCATCACAGACTGCAGAAGTTACTTGCAGCAACTTTTAAATGGTGGAGTTCGAAAGCTGTATATCACCAGCATAGATAGTGACAGACGGGATAGTTCATCTTTTATCTCATGGTAGTTAACCTCCATCAAATCTTTTATCAGCTACATTACTCAGTAACACAGTATTCTTTGACAGGACTACTGATAACTAACAGCTCACTGTATTAAAGAGCAAAGGTCTCTCAATTCAAACCTGGAGAAGAAAATCATGGAACACTATTTCAAATACGTGGCATACTAAAACCAGCTTCTAGAAACAACACAGTATCTCACTCTTGTGGATGTCTATTTGCTCTATAATTTGAAAAAATTAGATTACCACCAGTCATAAAGACAGCTACCTGTCCCCTTCAGGAAATACTGTATTTACCAAATCTGAACATTCCAGGAGATCTGGAAATATTCAAGCTCTCCAGATGAAAATGCTGCCTCTGCTCCAAGACAGTATCAGTAGCAATGCAGCCATCACTGTGCTTTTTTTTCTGTCAAGAGCTCTGTTCTAACCTGCTGAAGCCATTTTAGGAATTTTCCCTATAAATAACAGAGGCCTGACCATCTGGTATGTATATCATATTAACACTATAGCTCTCTGCAACTCTGGAGAAAGCAGTGGCTGTGCCTTTTATAGCAAAGATGAATAATGGTACTGCAAAGAGGAAAGACTAAATTGCTTGACAAAAACCAGAGATATTTCAGTTGTTGCTGCAATAAGCTCTTGGGGGTAAAAAGGAAAGCCATCCAGTGTCCTAAAATTGATACAGTGCTCTTATTTTTCAGGATATTTTCCATCAATAAATCGTATTTAAGCACATAGAACCAAAAAAAACCTACTAAAATGTAATTCAAGACTGAACTACACCACTTGGAACAAAGAAAGAAAAAAACCACACTTCAGCCAGTAAATCTTCTGCATCCCAAAATCTGCTTTAACCTGATTTTATCTGTTGTACACTAATGTGATATGGTGTAGTGAAAGTAAGATAAGCAAAGGGAGAAAACATTGGCATTAGAATAAAACCCCAGCCTCTATGACTAAATATAATTTCTTAACCATATGCTTAAAAATTACTAGTTAAATCATAGAACCCAGAATAATTTGAGATGCACAGCTATTACTGTGCTTTCAAACCCCCTTGCTCAGCAAGAGTGCTTAAAATACTACTCCCAGTAATGCTGGCAGACACACACAAGAAGAGAGGGACACAGGAAAAACAGAATATTTAATTATAATTCCATTCAAAAAGACAGGAAATGTTTGCTTAGGATTGAAAGGGGGGGGTGTTAATATTTACAAACAATGGTAGTAAAAAAACCTATACAACTGTATTTAATTATGCAGTATACTGTTAAAAACAAATTAATCAGGATAATTTGTACTCTACATCAAAACAAATACTGTGCTTTTTTCTTTAATAGTAATTAATCTAGTGTATAAGGAAAAAGATCATATTTGGTTTTAATTATTCAAAAATCAAGTTTATATAAAATCTGACTTCAGTAATAGGGAAGGTCATGGAGCAAATCACCTCGAGTGCCACTAGTCATACAGAGGACAATCAAGGCCCAGTCAGCATGGGTTTATGCACAGCAGGTCCTTCCTGATGAACCTGATCTCCCCTTCTATGACAAGATGACCTGGCTACTGGGCAAGGGAAGGTCTGTGGATTTTGTCTATCTAGACTTTCAGAAAGCATCTGACACTGTTTCCCATAGAATTCTTGTGGAAAAACTCACTGCTCATGGCATGGATGAGCATATGATCTGTTGGATCAAGCACTGGCTTGGTGGAAGGGCCCAAAGAGTGGCGATCAATGGAGTTAAATCCAGCTGGTGGCAGGTCACAGGTGGCTTTCCTCAGGACTCAGTGTTGGGCCCATTTCTGTTTAACATCTTCAGTGATGATCTTCATAAGGACACAGAGAGTATCATCAGTAAGTTTGCAGATGACACCAAGTTAGGTAGGAGTGTTGATCTCCATTAGGACAAGGAGGCTCTACAGGGACTTGGATAGACTGGATTGATAGGGCATCAACAGTATGAGTTTCAACAAGGCTGAGTGCCAGGTCCTGCACAACAACCCCAGGCAACACTACAGGCTTGGGGAAGTGTGGCTGGAAAACTGTCAGGCAGAAAAGGACCTGGGGGTTCTAACTGACAAGCAGCTGAATATGAGCCAGCAGTGTTCCTGGGTGGCTAAGAAAGCCAATGGCACCCTGGCTTGTATTAGAAATAGTGTAGCCAGCAGAAGTAGGGAGGTGATTGCTCCACCGTAGGCAACACTGGTGAGGCCACACCTTAAGTACTGTGTCCTGTTTGGGGCACCTCAATATAGGGGAGATATTGAGGTGATGGAGCAAGTGCAGAGGAGGGCAACAAAGCTGGTGAAAGGCACAGAGAATAGATCCTACCAATAACGTAGCTGGGATTGTTTAGTTTGAGGGAGGCTGAGGGGAAACCTCATTGCTCTCTATACTACCTGAAAGGACATTATAGAGAGGTTGGTGTTGGTCTCTTCTCACAAGTAATTAGAACAAGGGGGAATGGATTCAAGCTGCAACATGGTAGGTTTATCCTGGACATAAGGGAAAAAAAGCTCACACAAAGAGTGGTCAGACACTGGAATAGGCTGCCCAGGGAGGTGATTGAGTCATCATCCCCAAATGTGTTTAAGGGTCATTTAGATGTGGTGTTGGGGGATATGATTTAGGGAAGAACTTCATAGACTAGGGATGATGATTGGACTCAACGATCCCAAGAGTCTTTTCCAACCTGAAAGATTCTTTGATTACATGAAAATTACTTCTGTTCCTCCTCAGAGGGCCTGGAAAAGGAATTCCATATACACACTTAGAACACCCATAGCTCTCAACCTCTATCAACTGCAGCTCACTAAAGGCTGAGAAGCACTAACCCTAGACTACAAATTAGTACTTCTATTAAGTTAAATTTCAAACAAATATTTTGTAAGAAAAAATTAGAGTAGCAGCCATGAGCAAAGCCATGTTGTATCAGAGGAAAGAACAAAAGCAAACAAAGCCAGGAGCACTTCATCAAACAAGCTATTGTGCTTATTATGTCAAGCTAAAGCTTCATTCTGGTAAGAACACATCTCAACAACACTCAAGTTTTCCCCCTACCTGAACTGCAGGAAGATGTAAGTCTTTTTCCTCCCTCAGTAAGCACTCACATGCAATGACTGGAGGATTTTAGCCTCATTCACACTCCAGAGTTCCCCAAAGCACTAAGAATTCCCAAAGCAAGACCATCCTATCAAATCACTGCCTGGTTATAAAGAAGCAAAACAAACTTCTCTAGGAGAAAAGTTTATGTCTAGATTATGAAAACAGTGTTAATCAAAAACATCACATAAACCCCAATACTTTAAACTTTCATATTTAATAAACTGAATGTGAAAACTGGAAATTCGAAGGACAAGAACAGAGGATAAAGCACTCTCCTTTTACTGCTTAATGGTATTTTTCCAATGAGCTACTACTGATGAAAGAAGTAACCTTTTGTGATTAAACACATGAAGTTCCTTATCCAGAAACACTGGATGAATTTGTTAATTCAGTAATCTCAAGACTTTCTGAGATGTACTAAGATACAAAAGGACTTGATCTTCACCTTAAAGAAGAAACAACTTTGGGTTTGAAGGAGGGGAGAGATTAAAGCTGTGACCAATTAGAAGATGAGCCTAGGGGGTGGGCATGGCCATGCTAGAGGCAAAACCAACACCTCAGTTTGAGATAAGTTTTGACTTCAGTAAGGACAGACCACCAATAGATGCCCTGGGGCTTGGAGGAGAATCACAGGCCAACAGGAAGTAACGTAGAGGTACACATAAGCCCTGCCAGTAAGGATGGTTTGAAGGGGGAGGACATTCAAATGCCTCAGTGCAAATGCACAAAGCAAGGGGAATACACAAGAGGAGCTAAATATCTGCCTCCCTTTAGGGCTGTGATGTTACTGGTATCACCCAGACGTGGTGGGACAGCTCCTATGACTGGAGTGTGAGGGTGGTTGGGTATAAACTGTTTAGAAAAGACAGGAAAGGCAGAAGAGGGGGTGAGTCTATATCTGGGTTGGATAGGAGCTAGAAAAGACTCTACAGGTCAGGATTAAAGGTTCAGAAGCAAATGATACCATAGTAGTGGTCTACTACAGCCCACCCAACCAGGATGACCAAGTGGATAAGGCTCTCTTTAAGACAGATAGAAGCTGCTTCACACTCACATGCCATGGTCCTCAAAGGGGACTTTGACATCTCTGGAGGGACAACACAGCAAAGCACCAGTACTCCAGGAGGTTCCTTGTACTGATGACAACTTCGTCCTCCAAATGGTTGAGGAACCAACCAGAAAAGGAGCTTTGCTAGACCTTGTTCCCACCACCAGAGATCGGCTGTTGAGTAATGTAAACATTAACATGGACTGCAGTGACCATGGGACTGTAGAATTCAAGATCCTTAGGGCAGCGAGGAAAGTGTGAGGTAAACTGATGGCACTTTATTAAAAGGACAGACTGCAGTCACTTCAAGGATCTGCTTAATAGGTTTGAATGGGATAAAGACCTGGATGGGAAAGAAGCCCAGGAAAGCTGGTCCATATTCAAGGATCACCTCCTCCATGCCCAGGACCAGTGTGTCCCAATGAAGAGGAAGGCAGGCAGGAGTGCCAGCAGGCCAGTGCAGATGAGCAAGGAACTTCTGGACACAGGTAGAAACAAAGTTACAGAGGATGGAAGCAAGCACAGATACCCTGGGAGTACACAGAAGTAAGCAGATAAGCTGTCCAAGAAGCAAGAGATCAAGTTAGGAAAGCAGAAGCACAAAGAGAATTGGATCTGGCAAGGGGGCTTAAGGACAACAGGAAAAATTTCTATAGGTATGTCAATGATAGAGGAAGACTAGGGAAGTGTGGGCCCATTCCAGAAGGAAACAGGAGAGCTGGTCACCCAAGATGTAGAGAAGGCCGAGATACTCAATGACTGCTTTGCCTCTGTCATACCCTGCAAGGACTCTGTCACACCCTCCATATTACAGAAGCTAAAGGCAGGGACTGGGAACAGGAAGATCCTCCCACTGTAGATGAACAGCAGGGAAGAGTTTTTTAGGAAAAAGCTTTTTTCTGTGAAGGTAGTGAGACACTGGAACAGGTTGCCTGAGGAAGCTGTGGCTGCCCAAACCCTGGAAGTGTTCAAAGTTAGGTTGGATGGGGCCTTGAGCAACCTGGTCTAGTGGAAGGTGTCTCTGCCTATAAAGGGGGTTGTAATTAGATGATCTTTAAGTTCCTTTCCAGCCCAAACCATTCTATGGTTCTATGAAGTTTTGTCCTATCTCTTCCAGAGCTTTTAGGATATAGATTTCAATGCTATCTCCTGGAGTAGGACTAATGAAGTCAAACCATTTAACCAACTGTGAACTTTGGACAGTTGTGGGAAGGATAAAACAAGTTTATCTATGACACTGGAAGAAAAACTGCTTTCCTGTGGATTTGAGACCTACCTCCACTGTAGTAACCTCACCTTATCCCAGGGACCTCACTACAACTATTCTTTTTTCCCTTCCTCCTTGTGTATCTTCCCACGTCCTTCAGTAGCTTCACGTCATCTCCCTCCTCCTACCTTGAAGAACCACTTGTACACTATCTGCTGCAAGCTACATCACCTGCCTGCTTACAGCCTCCTCTTCATGCTGCTTTCCCTAAGGCTTGTCAGATCTGGAAGAACTCTCCATCAAACATTGAGAGAGACAAAAAAAGTGACTAAATCCCTAATTTCTGAAGAATTCAAGGTAAAACAGTGAGGCACAATTTTATTCCACTTATTTTGAGAACAAAGACAGATAAAGACCTTGGGTAAGCAGCTCTTTTTCAAAGGAAGGCACAATTACAGGTTTAGGAGAGAGGATGTACATCAGCCTCTGATTTTACAAATAGAAGGTGCCATCCCGCCTCCTTCATTCCTCTCTCCTTTTAAGTGTTCCAATGAATCTCTTCTGTCCCACACATGTAACAGGGAGCAAGTACTGGTATGAGTCATCTGACCCACTTCTAGCTGGATGCAGCCTTTTGCGTCCCCTCATGCTGGAACCGTACACTTAAACGTAGATGTGTGGGTAACAAGCTGTTTAGACCATCAGTCTTTATGAGTCTGCCAGAGAAGCCAGCTGGACTGCACATGGGTGGTCCAGACACCAGAGACATGGGAAAGAACAGACAGCTCTTAAAGACAATGCTGAGAAGAGTTAAAGATGCAGAAACTTGTGTGTGCCTGTTGAAGGTGGAGGAAACAAAAGCAGGAGGCAAGCGTATGACAGGCATGGCTGGCAGCTGGCTGGCACGAGGAGTTCCTGAGCTGCTTCTGTCAACCTCAAAGGGTGGGACCAACCCAAAAGCTCCTGCCTGCCTCGTCAGTGAGGGTTCAAGTTTATGGGAAAAGCAACTTGCAGCTGCAGTAGCTTTTTTTTAAAGCTTAAGTTTAAAGTAAGAGAAGTCCAAAAGATCTCTGTATAATTATGGGATGCTTAAAATACACAGAGAAAAATATTATTTATCCCCATTTCAATATGTTTAAAGAAATTTTTATGTGTACATGGTATTTCTACTCATGTCATGATAGGTTTGCTCTTATATGCAAACAAGTCACAAAACCCAAACGCATCCAGGCCTGAAACACCCAATTTCTGCCCACAAAAACCAAAGTGAGAGTACTGGAGTCACACAGCATCATTTTCTCAAGCCTTACTTGAATTTAGAACTTCATTTTGTAATAGATCAAAATTAGATTCTGAAAAATTAGATTCAAAATATTAGATTCTGAATCTGAGGTACCTATTTTATGATTAACGAGAAAGTTTACCAAGTTCAACCTTTAAGGTGTGTTAGAGATTTGACCTGTCACTTCTCAGACATGCCATGAACATCTAAAAAAAGAGCAAAGTTCACACACCTATCACTGTGCATGTAACACCTCCCATAGGGGATTTTTCAGTGCCCTTATCTTTTATATCTGCAACTTTCAGCAAGAGTTGAAGTAGACAGGCAAGACCTTTTACCATTTTGAAAGCATAAGGCAACCACACTTGCCCTCAAAAAAAGAAAGAAAAAGTTGTTTTGAAGAAGAAAGTAAGTAGGGCAGATCCAA
Source organism: Calypte anna (assembly GCF_003957555.1). Lineage (NCBI taxonomy): Eukaryota > Metazoa > Chordata > Aves > Apodiformes > Trochilidae > Calypte > Calypte anna. Next base: position 10,635,944 of record NC_044252.1, read on the forward strand.
GAGAGATTCAACCCTAGAGAAGAAATTGTCTTAATTCATTCTTAGCAGAGCTTTTTTTTTTTTTTTTTTTTTTTTTGAGACAAATATACAGGAGGACTTTTTGAAGACTGCACATCTTTCTATTTCCTTACCTAAGTGGTGAAATACCCTCTTTGCAGAAATTTTAATGATTGTGACAAAACTCAATTTGAATTTTTTGCCCTGCCTCAGCTGTGCTTGTTTCTTTCAGTGCTGTGTGCTCACAAATCCCCTGGACACATATCACATTCACACACAAAGGCTGCATGTATATATTTGGAAATACATAATCTACCATGCACCCTGCTCTGCCCAACCCAGACACACAGCTGAAACACACTGATTGCCTGGGCAATGCAGTCTTTACTGTTCTTTCCATAAGGGTGTTTTATTAGAGAAAAAACATGATACAAACCACTTATTCATATTCCTGATTTGCCTCACTGAAGTATAATGCAATTGTCTCCAGCTGCTTTGGCCAGTAACAGCAGAATCACTCACTTCAGCCCAACAGTGCCCGTGACAGGTACTGATGAACACCATCCAGACAAAAACACCACACTGATGAGGTCACACATACCATATGCTGAGCTTTAATGCTTCACATCCCCATCTATAGCCCTTCAAGTAAACTACAATGCTGAAACAAATTAAGGCATGACCAGCTTTGCTGCTTCTTAACCATGTCTCTCATAATGAACAGACACATAGCTGTCACAGAATAGCACAAGTAATTACAGAAAACCATTTCAGTTCTATTTAAAGTCAAAGTTATATTTTGTAGGCTTACTTTAGTTTTGCTTAAAATATTTTAATAATCATATATTTGAAAATGTGTTCATCTTCAACCTGTAGCAAGAGCCACTGTAAAACCCACATTTGCCAAATTTTCTTTCATCATAAAAGATGCATGATATATTGTGGATGCAAGGTCAAAGAAGATTATGGATCTGCCTAATGATTTCAAGATTTCAGCATTTCAGGACCACATTTCCAGACAGAAGCATGACATAGAAAATGCATGCTGTAAAATTTATGTATATCACTTCCTCCAAAAAAACAATTTTCGTTTAATTGCTAAGCACAGCACTGTAGCAAATGTTCATATCTGCTTTCTCCTTAAGATCTCCTTGTCATCACCATAAAAAAAACTACATGACTAAATGGTCTGACCATTCCAGATTAATGAATGAGTCATTCTCAGTTACATCAAGTTTCATGTAGACTGTAATACCACTTGTATCCTCTGTGAAGCAACATAGATAAAAGCCAGCGGAAACAACTTGTAGGTTGGTGTTTTGAGGCACAACAAGTACAGAATCCAATGCATTTTTATGGAGAAGGGCAGGACTCAAAGCAGTACACACATAAGGGAACCACTTCAACAGTGATGCAGTTCTTTGCCTACTCAAACTTTGTTTTCCTGCCAAGACTAAAATGATGCTGAATCTGCCTGTCTTTTTTGACAAGTTTACACCTTTAAACTGGACAGCACAACATCACTTATGAAAACTTTTAGCTCAACAGTTACAACACCAGCACTATGGTATTTGATCAGAATTCATACCAAATGCTCATCTGCTGCCCATTACTAGTATTACAAGCAGACACAGAGATGGGAAAAGTTACTCAGTAGTTACAGACTCAAACATTGTTTGTTTTGGCAGAAAAGTAATGGAATTTAAGGCACTAACAGCAATGCAGTAAGTGTTCAGATCACCATGATCTCCAAGGAGTTCATATTGAAAAATGTGCAGCCACAGAGCTTAAACTAAGACTTAAACACATTTAGAAAGACTTAAAGTCAACTCATCTCTGCAAAGAATAGTTCCCGGTTCTGTCTTCTGCTCAAATCAGGTTAGCAGTGTTCCAGATCAAACGGGGGAACAAAACAACCATTTTATTTCTTTTGCGAAAAAGCAAGTTTGCCTAATATTTACCTAGGACTTACTTTTCATGGCAAAGAGAGGAAGGCCTTCCACGAAAGGGTACAAATAGAATACCTTATATACAGTGACTGAAGGCCAGGAATGTGATTTCCAGCATTAACACAAAATAAAAAGAAAACAAATGAGCAAGACAATCCTCCCACTTCAGGTATCTCTCAGGAAAGAATTGTCTCTCAATAATGCATAGTTAATTGTCCTGTCTGTCACACTGATGGTACATAATTCAGTTAGCATACCTTTAAAAAACAGTTTCTGTGCTCTTAAAGACATCATTTAGTAAAGTGCTTATCTGTATAATTGATTTGCAAAAGCTTGACAACATAATATTGCAAGCCCTGCAAATAGACATTCTTATGAATGTCACTTCTAAAACTTCTTATAATCATTCAAACAAAGAAATCTTTATACTGTGCAAAGAACTCAGTGTAATATTATGTTTCTCTATTGCTATCTGAACAATATCCAGTTAAGATACAAAGTTGGATTGCCTTAGTACCTAAAATGAATCTTCATCAGCAACCTTCTTGTATTGTTAAAACAGACAGTTAAGGTCTCTCTTTGTCACCAGATTTATGTATGATGATACAGTCCAGTAGCCTACACTTGTGCTTTCATGGGTAGCTGTGATCCACGAGAAGGGGGAAGAACCTGATCTCTCAGTTTACATGTCAAAAATGGAAGCCAAGAGTTGGGGTAATCAAGCTTATACCTGGAAACTTTTTTTTTTCCAAGCTATTGTTTTGTATCAGCTTTTGGTCAACACCTCTTTTAAAACTGAAATTGCAAATGCTTTTAATTATAGGATTATCTACCAAGATATTATAAAGCCAGATGTTCATCTGATGCACGTTCAAAAATTACATCTTACGTTTTTAAGCACCTTTCCAAATTAAAGTAGTGCTGTGTATAACACCGTATGAGTAAATACTCCTTTAATTAAGTGATCTAATATGCATATATAGCATCACGGTGTTACTGCCAGCCAGGATTGGCAATTCGACTGTTTCACAACAGACAGTCCTTCTCATATATTCAATTTGTTTGCTTGACTCATCTTACGAGAAAATACCTATTGCCAAAAGCAGATTGATTACTGTTAGCAGAATAAATGTTAAGAGACATGAGCTTGGCAGATTTTAGGCAAAGGACAGGCGCTAGCACAAGTATTTGCTTTGTGAAATGAATCTGAAAGATTGCAGATGGACTCTGAGGGTGAACTTAAGCTCAGCTGATTTAAAAGGTTGCTGCTGCCAAAGGAGGATATCCCACACCATGTTGCATCATCCTGACCCCCTCCCCAGAGGAAGCCACAGCACTCCCTGGCCTAATCCAGCTCAGCTCCCTAACATAGGTTTCCCCGCAGCCCTCTCCCCCACTCTTCTCATTTCTGAAAATCAAGGTTATGCTTGTTTAAAAGGCAGAACTGCTAGCATGGGGGGTTGATATTAGGAACAGTCCTTTGCAGCAGAGCCAAGATGTTTCAGCAGCTTGAGTTATGTTACCTCACCCTGACAAAAAGTGTTGAACTCATTTGGCTTCCCCACCACAGACACACAATAGCACCAGCCCTTCCACAAACTGAACCTCCTTGCTCTTTCCCCAGGATTCTCTCAGTTGCTTCTCTTTCTCTAGTTCTATATTTGGCATTGGGAAAAAAACATCTTGGTGAAGCAGGAGGGAAGAAGGGGTGTCAGGACAAAATTACATAGCATTTATTCAGGGCCATCTGTTATTCCAAGTCTCAAAGTACTATTTCTGTATCACTGCAGTGTACCATCCCAGCCATAAGAATTTATAGCTATTCTAATTGCAATCAGTTCAGCACAAGTTGAAGTATCAAATGTTTTTCTGCTTGTCACAGAAGATATTTTCTCAGACATCAATATATTGATGTATTTCTAATTAACAAAGAAAGCACTAAAACCAAGAAGACTCGAAATTTTCACAGACTTAGACACAACAGCAGCAGCGAGTGTTTTTCCTTTTTAAAAAATTAATCTTTTCTGTCATTCATTCTCAAAAAAACATTGTTGGGCATAACTGTAGCAGTGCAAAGACCTAGAAATAAAAGCCCAGCTTCAGAAGGACGGATGCCATCTTTTATCTGCTCTACAATTAATAGTACTGATTAACCTTCAAAGGAGCCGGGTATTTTACTTAAAGGTTGTTCAGTAATACTAATTATACATTACTCCTTGACATGATCAGATTCAGCAGTATCAGATACAGCATTCAACACCATCTTTTACAAAATGAGCAACAATCCCTGCCAATAGTAGGAAATTACATAGAAGTTGACTCTAAAATGCATTTAAAAAATAAAAACACATATGGATTTTAACTAAGTTAAATGGACAGTACTTATAGAGTAACCAAATTTCTTACCTGATAGGGCTGAAAGGCACTATCTTCAGTTATAAAATCCAGCTGTTTGTCCACAAGGAATTCTACTGCAGTAATTGAATTGTATACACTTTTGCCAACCAAGGGTTTGAATGTCTATTGGGGAAAAAAAAGAAAATTAACCAATTAAAAAAGCTCAGCACATCAAAACCCCAGAACGCTATAAACACTGATGTAACTCTTCTATCAAAACAACTTGAAAAAGAATAATCATTACTAATTATAGAGGAAAGGAAGATTTTGCGTTTTGCTGTTTCTCCTTCATGTCATTGGTGGAAAAGCAGACAGAAAAAAGGCAACTACCCCACACGCTCTTCCTTTCCCTCATTGTGCAAGAGTGTTTACCACAGAAGCTCGAAGTACAGGAGCACGATTTTATCTTAAACGTACAGCTCAGCACACAGATCCTCTTCTGCCTGCAGGACTAGCTAGAGCAGTGGTAATTACACTAAGGACACTGAAGTGGAAACTGACTGCAGACGTGAAAACGCTCCCCTCCTCCTGTTCTGAAATCGTTCACCTTGCCTCGAGACAACCATCTCATTTCCCTGCCCGTCTCTGCATCTGACTCTGCTGCCTCCCGCCCCCGCAGTCGCTCCTCCCTGCAGCAAACCGGCTGCTCCGGCGCGACGGCGGCCACGGTGCCCCGGTAGTTCTGGGGCTTCTGCAGCCGAGCCACGAAGGTTTCTGCTTTCTCCCAGCACGTGGGAAGAAGCAGGAAACCCCCTGCCCGTTCCCGGCGTCCCCGTCCCCTCCCCAGTGCAGAAGCCAGGCACGAAGAAAGGAAAGTAGGGGAGAAGGGGCTCCGAGATGCCCCTAAACAGTCTGTGCCCAAAGCACCCGGCCTCACCCAGGCGCAGCGGGATGCAGTAGGCAAGCGAGGAGGGAGTCATGACTTCAGCCCATCTCCCTCCCCAGAGAGGGCATGAGAAGGCAAAACCCTTCCCTGCTGGCTGGGTTTCCTGGAACAGAAGCGCAAGGAAAGCGTGACTGAGCGGGGATGTACCGAGAGGGGATGAGTCAGGTGAAAAAGGAAATCCCAGCGGATGGAGGAAAGAGAAAATGCTGATCTGAAGACAGACGGGTACAGCGAGAGGAAAGCACGGCTGAACAAAAGAAATGACCGGCATAAAGAATATGCAGGATACAAGGAAAAAAAACCATGGAGGGACAGGAAAAAAAAGAGGAAAGTTATTCTACTGTTATTCGACAAAAAAAAATACTAATGAGGGAAAACAGGAAAAGAAAAAAAAAGCCCTTTGAGAATGATTCTAAATTTAAAATGCAGGAGGAAAGGACAAAGAGGAGAAACAAGGGCAGGTCAAACCACATGAAACGCTGCGCAAACGCTACACCAACATCTGTTAAGATGCTGCTATCGCTGCAGGACATCACTAGCTCACATACAACACCCTGCAGGAACAGACCCCGAGTACTTACAAGGAAAGGGCAGGATCACGGCCACCTATTTACAGACAGAGAAACTGGGGCACAAAGTGATCCTGTAACTTGATAAAAGCCACCTAAGCTGGGTAGCAGCAGAGTCGGTGACCTGCCCTCAGCCAGTCTGCAGGCAGCTCCTAAGAGATGCACTCAAGGTTTTATCAGGCTTCATTACCTACTTTACAAAGGTGTTGCCTTGTGATTAGGCTAAATATAACTCGTCCCTCTGGAGCTCCAGCTTTAGGCACTTCCTAAACAAATGAGAATACTTAACTGGAGATAAAAACTGCTTCCTAACAAATATATCCAACACTACAAATGCGCAGATTTAATGTACTGCATACTTGTTTCTATTTTATTTAGGGTTTCACTTCAGCTGTCACCCTCTCTTATGCAAGCAAGGGCAGAGGACAGGGGGAGGAAGTCAGTCAGTCAGCTATCTCAACAGCAGGGTAAACCAGATGAAAGGGCTGGAAGGTCAGGAAGATATGATAATTTGCTAACTACAGAGCCTGAATAATAAATAATTATTTAACCTCTAATAGTTAAGAAAGGGCCTTTGCTCTTGCATCACATTTCTATGATGGATCTTATATTGCTAATGGTTTGTGTTAAGAAAGGGTGGAGTTCCCATCATGAAATTACAAAGAATTGACTGTACGAACTCACACACAGACAAATTTTCCTTAAAAAAAAACACAAAACAGAGTCAATGTTACAGACTTCCAGTTCTTAATTCACCCCCATGCCTCTGCATACACTGCTCTATTTTTTCCACCCTGCCTCCTTTGTAACTTTCTGTGACATCATCCAGGTCAAGAAAAGTGTTTCCGATTACAAACAACAGGACATACCACATCATTAGCCAAAACGAAACAGTGTGGAATGTGGCTTGCAGTTATCATTCAGGACTCAGACAACACTACAGATTAAGGTACGTGTGAGCCATTGGTTTATCTTACTGCTGGTATTAAAAGAATCAGTTCCAAATAAAGATCTGTGAGAGTCATTATTCTGAGAAGAGAAACGTAATGCCCTCTCATTGGCCTTCGTGCATCTAAGCCTCCAGACAGGCCAACGCCCCCAAAATACACATGTGGAGGATGCAGGCTAGCCCACAAGCACAGAGGAAAAATACATAAATAAATAGAGCCATGTCACACACCTCCTCTTGTGTGATGGCTGCTCAGCTGCACACAACTTGAGATTTTTTTCAAACACTATTAGACAACAGTCCCACTATCAAAGGACAAGACCCCCACCCTTTAAAAAAAGCAGCCCTTCTTGGGAAAGCAAAGTCCAGACTCCCATGAGCTCCAGAAGATAAGTAGGCCACCAAGGAGATATTCCAACCCGGACAGGTTATGGATCTGAATATCTTAAGGTGGAAGACATGACCAAACTTCACACCTCACATCACATATGCACAAAGAAAAACAGACTAAGAGCACAGCAGGCAAGAGTCAGCTACTAGAGGCATGTGAGACATGTAGCAACATGAACATAGATTTAAGAAGGTCCAACAAGCTCCTCACAGACTTTCAGAGGAAGACGCTCCCTCTTTCCATTTCTAAAGTGGAGGACAACTCTGGGGAGAATCAGGCATACCACCTGAAATGAGGAAAACTGAACCTCTTCAAACAAAAATCTCCCTTTCAAACTTGCATAAAGCTTCCTTTTACCATCCACTTTAATCCAACTCCCTAAAGACCACAAATTAAGCAAAGGACTCAAGCACTTAATTTTACATGACATCAGACTTGAGCAGTCTTTTATATGGCTGCTTGAAAAAAAAAAAAATCTCACTTTTTTCCACCAGATTCCCCTGCCTAGCCAAAGAGAGCTCTATGAACACATACACACACTTCAGTTGCTTTGCTGCCAAGTCTTCTGATACTGAATAAAACATATTCCTCACAACGTTCCCTACCACCACCTTGCCATGATTTTACCCCAGCTCATGCAAGAAATAGCCTGCTTATAGGAGACATCTGGCACAGCTCTGAAGGAGTTGGGTTTGTATCTTCCAGAAATCCAAAACAAATTTTAAAAAATGCTAAGTTGCCATCACTTCACCATAATCCATCTCAGAACTATTCAGTGGTATTCACCAAATACTCACGAATACTGCAGATTACTCCGGACTGCTTTTTCTAATGCCCAGTAACACAACTCTTCCATTTATGTATCCTTTTTGTAAAAAAAACAAAAAAAACAAAAAAAACCCCAAAACAAAACAAAAAAACCAACCAAAAAAGATGGCAACCGCAGGCCCGGCTTTTCCGAGGACTCAGTACTGAGCAAGTACACAGTGCATTTTTATCTCTGCCTAATGCAATTAAGCAGCTAGAGAGGCGGTAAGCCACCCCCACCGTGTGAGCAGGCAGTTCCCTGGTGCTGGCCAAGGCTCCCGGAGCCGCCTCACCTCGGCTGCGAGCTGCTGACTCCCAGCTGTGGGCAACCCAGAAAGGCTCACACTGGCAGCAGACGCTCGGGTTACAGCTGAGCTCGCAGCTGCTGCCCGCCTCATCCCGCACGTACAACCAACCACCTCCTCTGCCTCGAAGGAGCAGGCTTAGCAGGACAGCCTACACCTCCAGCCTGCTCCTCACACCACAAAAGCACATTTTCCTATGCACATGCACTACATTTGGCTTGCGGGAAGGGGGGGATGAAAAAAAGAAGAAAAAAAATAGAAAAAAAATTTTTACCGTAAAGAGAACAGAGCTTTTTAAAACCTAAAATTTTACCAAAAAAGCTATTCTTAAACTAAAAACTTATAACAACTTAATAGGTTTTTCCTCTTTAAGCCACAAAAAACCTGAAAAGATCACATAAAATTAATCTATACGTGCAAACTTTTCCACATATTGCTCTTCAGCCTCACTGTTCAGTCTGCAGTAGTGCAAGCACTGGCACCTTTTCGTTATGACACTTAATGATTAAACTTTCGAAATAGCTGTAGCTCTTTTCCAACGCCTGTTTGTTGCCATGGTTTGCCACTCAAAGGCCAGATTTACCAAGTTGGAAAAGAGCAGAAGATAAACAGGAGAAGATTTGAAATAAAAACCGAGCACCGAGTTTCCCATTTCCAGTCTGGCTTGCCTGGCGCTCCCTACGGGCAGGGCCGGCTGCCACTGCAGGCTGTTCCGGACGGAACTCGCTCAGCCCTCCCCGGGGGGGTGCGGAGGCAGCCAGAAGAAGGAAGCAACCGCCGGGACGCTGTGCGAGGCGCCCCCGCAGACCGGAGGCCCCGCCAGCCGGGTCCGGGCCCACTCCCACCGTGGCTGCCGTATGCCTGAGCGCAGCGCGCCGCGACCATCCGCGGGTCTGCTGTGAAATGGCGGGGCTCCCGACCTCTAACGTCCCAGCAACGAGCCCTTCAAGCCCACCATCCGCCGTTAACGGCAGAAATTTCACCTCTTTAACAACAACAAAAAAAATACATTTCTGAAACGACTTTTTTTTTCCGAGGGGCGCAGGCCGCCCTCCGCGGCTCCCCGCGGCAGGAATGCCCGGTACAGACGGTGCTCTCAGCCCGTCTCGCCGGCGCGGGGCCTGCGCTCACCCGCGCACAAAGCCTCCGCCGGCCGCGTGCCGCTCCTGCCTCCGCGGAAGCCCGCCCGTCACGTGCGCCGCTCCGCACCCCGCGGAGACCGGGTACAGGGCCAAGTGGGGGGTGGGGCTCACGCACACACGACACCCTCATGGGCCGAGGGTGCGCCCCGCTTAGCCTCCGCGGCCTCGGAGGGCAAACAAAGGCGCGGGGGCGCTCCACTGGAAGTTAAGATGTCCGCGGAGGAGGAGGTGTCCCGCGGAGGAAGCGGCGAAAGCCGTCCCCCGCCCCTCTGGGTCACAGTGGCTGAGCCCCCCCGTCCCCTTACCCGTCGGTACGCACCTCGCTCGGCGCTCCGCGGCGCGGCCCGACCCAGCCTGCAGGACCTCCGCGCCCGCCTCCGCCTTTGAACTCACAAGGAAAATGGTTCTCGCCGCGCCGCTTCCGGGTCGGGCCGGGCCGGGTGGCCGCTCCGGGGGCGGGGACGGAGAGGAAGGAAGAAGAGGCGAGCGAAGGCTGGCCCAACGCCCTTTGTGGGGCCGGCGCAGGCTAGCGCGCAGCTGGGCCCGCCGCGGAGGCCCCGGCGCGTCCCCGCTGCTGGGTCATGGCGCGCTGCCGCCTCCGCCAAGCGCTTACATAAGAGCGAGGGGGCGGTGCGCGGTGCCGGTCATGGCGGCACCCTGCGGGGTGAGGAGAAACCGGGCCGGGACGAGCCGAGTCGAACGGAGCCGAACCGAGCCGTGCAGCCAGGAGCCGCGCGAGAGGAGCACGCCGGCGGGAAGGGGCGGCGCTCGGCAGAGGCCTGCGGGGGCGGGGAGGCGGCCACGTCCCGCGAGGGCGGAGCCGTGGGCCACGTGTGGCGCCGGCCCGGGAGCCGAGCCGTGACACCCGGGGGGGGGGCGAGAGCCTCCTACGGGCCCACGGCGGCCCTCCACACCGTGCGAAACACGAAGCCTGGAGTTTATGGCCCAAGTCATTACTCTCCCCGAAGAGCGCCCACGCTGCGGGGCCTGCCCTTTGGAAGCCTTTCCCTACCCCTCCCTCGGGTGGGCTTCTTACAGTCAGCAAACCATGGCTACGGTCCTGTCCACACACACAGAGGAAAAGAATAAGGAAGGGCGGGTCAGGCATGAGCTCAGTGCCTGTTTTCGCTCCAGCAGCAGCCGGACGAGGCGACGGAGGAGCCGGGGGGTACGCGGCTGCTCCGCTCCCCTCCGCGTCGCCGGATACCGAAAGGAGCCTGGCAGGGGCTGACCATCCGAAAAGCTGTCCCTGACAGCACACTGCGCCCTGATCAGCAAGTACCTACTGCTCTTGAACCGATGCGAAACGTTCTCAAGCACGATTTTCTGATTTTCAGCATAGAGCCTACTTTCTCCTTGATGACAAAAAAAAAAAAAAAAAAAAAAAAAAAAAAAAAAAAAAAAAAAAATCCCATAAAACGCGTTTCCCCATCTCGGAACAGAAGTTAATGGCACTAACCAACTAGTTGGTTACAGTTTAAAATATCAATTAACCTAGACAGTCCAGGAGGAAAAAGGGTACGGTGCACTATCTAATGAAAAAAATGGTTTCCAAACAAATCTACAGCAAGATCGCCTGCAAGGCATTCCTTGTATTTAGCTCACATACACAAACACGGACAGAAGAAAAAAAAAAAAAAACGGGAGGGGGAAGCAAAAAAAAAAACCTCAGCGGAGGTTGGGATAGGGGCATTTATTCCCCCAAAACCCTTTAAACTTTAACAGCTGCACATCTTTCACTTCATGGAAAATATATAGAGCATGTGGTTTGCCAAGAACGTATGAGAATAATGAGAAATCAATGCATGACTACCTCTCTGTTCTCATCTTGAATTACTCCAAATGATGTAAGCCTAAAGGTGTACTGGAATGCTATAAAATACTGTGTTCTGAAATAATAAAATACTTTAAATATAGCTAAAAAGTAAAGTCGAACTGGAAGGCTCTCTACCAACCACAGACCTTCCTCCAGCCACAGGTTTCTTCCTGCAGTTTGTGACTGCAGGCACACAATCAGGGCAGGAAGCAGCTACCTAAACACACTGTTTGGACACTACCCCCCTACTCTCAAAACACATCACTGCAAAACAGCATTTTGCTTTGAAGGGACATCAGCAGGGGCAGTTTGGTGTTCTGATTTTGCTCTTTCCAGTGGTCTTCCAGCCCAGGGAGCCAGAAGCAGCTGAGCAGCCTTATATGGCAGCGAGGCTGCAGTGGTGCCCTGAGCAGCCTCCATCTATTCTTGACTGGCCAGGCTGGACAGTTGCTTCTCTCATCTCCAGCTCCCACACACACAGCCCGGCACCGGATCCGCTTGCCCTCAGGGACAGCCTCAGAAATGCCTTTTTCTACCACCAGCACAGCACAGGGCTTGCTGACCCCATCAGCTTCCCCAGTACACACCTTCTAACCCAGACAGGCTGTGGTGGGGATGCACTTCCTCATCTCCAGAGACAAAACATAAACCAAACATCTTAGTGACACCATTTTGACCTGATTTATTTCCAATTCCTCCTTCTCCATACCACATTCTCCCCCTCAGTCACTTTCACTGATACCAGAACAGCTCATGCAGTAGCAGAGACTCAAATGCACCCTTATTCCATGTTTGGGCCACAGTTGACCCAGCCTTTACCCCTTTGGCAATAGAAGCATGCCCATTCTCTGCCACCTAACACCACAAGGGAGCTTGTCAAGTGAGCAGGGCAGTCTTCCACAGATCAGTTGTTCAGAGGTCTCACCACCTCTAAACAACCTATGAGTAAAGGCTGACGAAAGGAAATATCCTGAACTCAGACTTCATTGGGTAGTCAAGACATGAAGTATTTCTTCCAAACTTAAATCTGTATTTGTATGATCTCCAATTTAGCTTTCAAAGTGCATTTGAAATTACCTTCAAGTACCAAATATCCCAAAGACCTACTACCATTTCTACCAAATATGTACTTGTCCCATTAGTTTTCAGGGTTTTGTTTTACCATTTTCCTGAGGTAAGACTCCCAGCACTAACAGTTATTTCAGGAAGGGCAAACAAATACATTCTGCCTATTACAAAGCACAATATAGTTTATGCTACTATTAAACTAATGGTGCTGTGATAGCTTTGTGGTATGTAACACAACTGTCAAAGCAGGCAATCTTTAATAATATCCAAGACAGACACTTCGAAAATACAAATCACAAGACTGTCTGGAGGACAAGCAAGTTTGCTGGTTTGGACAAAGCTTTATTAATAGCCTGCAACTTAGTAACAAAGAATATTAATACCCAGTGCAGCACCACAGAGGGATTTTGCTAAAAATTCTCAAGCGGCATCAACTACCCCTGGAATACAAACACAGAAACTCTATTTCCAAGGGTTTCATTAAAGATGATATCAGTAGAAATCCACTAGGTAGGAAAACACCTCTCAAGAATATAAAAAATAAGGAAGTTGCTACTGGTGCAGTTGCTAAAGTTAAGCATGGTAGGACAACATAAAATTACATATGCATCATTGCAGCTTGCTGAATTTACCTATATATGTGCATATTCTTTTAAAAAATAGATTTACCAGGTAAAGACACTAATGCTGATTTTTAAGTAAAAAAAAAATTAAATCACTGTCTTGGGAGTACCAAGGCCAATGGAAAATACTGCTACCCAAGCTTGCATGTGACATTTGCAAAATACTACACTTAAGAGCAGCTTATTTAATAGTCACATTATTTTGGCGCTGCCTCCAACTACTGTTTGCTTCCTCTCACAATCGGGCCTGAACTCTGTCAAACAAGCCATCCTATAAGCTTGCAGAACAGAGCTGCCTTTGTTCTTTGGCACTGCCAGTCCCCTATGGAATCAGGCTGCACACTGAACTGCACTCGGCAAACAATCCCTGACCTTCAATTACTGTCTTGGCTCGCTGCCACAGGATACATGCATTACTGGTAACACAGTGTGCCCTATTTTGCAGATAATCGCTAGAACTACTGATAATCATGAAAAATCGACGGGAAAACGCAAACAACCCTTCCTAAAATGACACTTGTAACTTCAACTACGGGGAAGCGTTCCTCCGGTGTGCTGCAGCAGCACAGCCCGGCTCAGCCTCCAGCTCCAGCCATGCGTGCGTGGATGCCAACACCTCAGGTTTTATATTTTTAGAGCCGTCACAAAAAATTCCAGGTGGCTTCGCCTTCCTCTGCTGGAGATTTTTCGGTTCAGTTCTTGTTTGCTTTGAGGCGGAAGGCACGCCGGGTTGTGCTGGCACGGGTTTGCAAGAGCTGCTCTTTTTTTCCTTTTGATTCCTCCCCTTTTAGAACACCAGCAGCTTTCACCCCAGAGCCCCGGCAGCAGAGGCGTTCGCCGTGCGGCCGGTGCCCGGGGCGGGCGGAGGCGGGCGGGCAGTGCCGCCCCCCGCAGCCTCTTTGTTGCCGGGGCCGGGGCCAGCTGCAGCCCTTGTACTTGCGGGCTGGCCGGCAGCCAGGGCCCGGCCCTGAGTCACTCGCTGCCCTGCTGGGAGGCTCCAGCACCAGAAACACCGCAAGGGCACCGGGAAACTAAAGCACACACCGAACGGGGGATTCTGCTCCTTGCAGCGGGCGAACCCCTGCGAATCGCCCTCCTTTCCCGCACCGCACCCCAGAAACCCCAGTGTGCGTACGGGGATGCTGGCAAGGGAAAAACACATGCAAATACTGCGAATGAGTAAATATTTAAACTTCGAAACAAATGGAAGTTATTTAAATCGGTCTTCATCATTTAAATTAGCGTTTTTTCTACTTATCTTCTTCCTGTGTGTGCTGCCCTACATTTGCTTAGCAAGCTGAACTGTTCCATAGTGATACGCCTGCGGAAATCACACAGAGTAAGAGCAGAGCCACGGACAGGAAGATATGGTCTCACGTTACTGGAGAAATCAACTTTCTGATTACATATTTGTACAAACTAACAGAGTTCAAACGGTGTACATCAGTGCAGAATCCAAAGTCCAGAGGAAGAATTAATGTGTGTGAAACAATCATTATACTAAGGCTGCAACATATAAAATAAAGTAACTTGCATTTAGGTGCCAGATCATTTGGCAGATTCTTCGTTTAAACTCTCCTTTTAGAGCTTATGGAAGTGGACAAATCTCACATGGAGGCACCCAGATACCCAAAAACTTCACCAAGCCATCTTTAGTAATTTTTCCATATTAAGAAGCTGAGGACAACAGTATCCACAGTGGATCATGAGCAGCCATACAACAGACACGCTTGCATATCAGTGCTGACTTATTTTACAGCACATGTCAAACTAACATGATTTAAAATTTGGTTTCTATCTTTGCAATATTTTCAGTCAACTTTTAAGATCACTTTTGTCCTTCCTTGAACAAGCACCATGGTGGTTTCATGCTGCATGCATCAACATGATTGGGCAATTTCCCCCCATTACTTCCATCCCCATCCCCATCATACTACATTACAGTACTGTAATCGCAGCTCTAGGAATAAGGTCTATTAGTAAACTTGCACTTTTCTTGTGGCTGAACTAGTGTCCCTGCTGCAACAGGAGACCAATAATCTTGGTAAAGGAAAAAACAGAAGCATGACATTAGAAAAAAAAAAAAATAATCACCACTGTAGGCAACAGTATTACATGAGGTTTTTTATTCGCTGGAGTTTGGTGCCAGTCTTTAAATGATCTGCAAGCTTCAGAAACTACAAGTTTTGAACCTTGACAACTAATTTCACATGAAGGTGTTTTCATTTCCCCTGTTAAAAATTCAGCTCATTCTTTCAGGTTTACACTCCCCAAGCAGGTTTTTTTTACAATTGCTGACCCTAGTTTTTTCCTTCCTGGCCCATTCTACAGCTTCAGAGTTCCTGCTGGCAGCCTGTCACTGACATTTTTCCCTCTACCTAGCCTAAGCAGAATGCCACTCACAGATACAACTCCTTATATTTTGAACCTACAGAACAATGGTCCAACTCCATGATTATTTACAAGAAGAAAATACTGAGCAGTCCTTTTTTGGATGTCTTGTCATCTCAAGCCCAGTATCACTATACCAGACTCCTGTTTTCATATGCCCTCTCTCTTTATCAGCTGAGCAAATATGCTGTGACCCTGCCAATCACTTAAATCCAGAAACATCAATGTTCTCTTTAAGTGTGACCTTCTTTCTCCCACTTCCAGGGCCAGGTAACACTTGAGTCTCACAGATCTCTCATATAAAGCTTCTAAAACATAGTTTTTTCTTTCTACCCATTCCCATAGTTCAATGTACCAGTCTACACTCATCCTGGGTTGTGATAACTGAATCTTCCTTTCCTCTGGCCTTAATAAATGCATACATGCTCCAATCCACTAAAAATGCTGTCACAAACACCTCCAGCCCTGCACTCTTTGCACTCCTTGCCCCAGCAGTATCATGGCACCAAACTGCACTTTCAGAAACAGCATCTCCCAATCCTACTATTGTTCATTTATCCATTTCAGGAACAGCTTACTGGCAACACTTGTAATGGTGACTCACTGACATCCTTTCATTTTCTCCTTAAGGCTCTGCTTTGCTGTACTGACCTCAAAAACCTTGACAATGGCTTGGCCACTGCTAAAGCTTCATCTTCCCTCACAAGCAGTGACTCCTATTTCCCATATGCTTGTTTGTGAGTGTCAGCTGCCCTTGACTTACTCTCAGATTTTAACTCTGAAGAGAAATGAACCCTTTTCATTCTGCATTTGTTCCACAGCTCACTGCACAATGAAATCCTGGACTTTCATGTAAGTTTCCAAATGTCATGGTAATGTGCCACAACAGCCATTAACCTTGGGACTGGACTCTCTCTTCCCCTTGAAGCACAACAGCTTCAAGATCATAATGTTCATACCACACTCCTGCAACATTCATCAAACCCTTTTTAACTTGGGTGCCATCCACACTTTTAAGTATTCACACTTCTCCAGACTTCCTGCTTCCCTCATAATAATGCCAAATTCCCTCCAACTCACTTTTTGGCTTTACTCTCTTCTTCTAACCCTATCACCATCATTCACAACATTCTTGTGAATGAACTTACTGGAGGTAACATTCATTTACACAACCTCCTTCCAGCCTCACCTCCATAAAAACAACTTGGTGGAGAACATCAGTGTCAGGCTGCTTACATCCACTGAACTGTTGCTCTTCCAGTTCAGCATCCAGCACTGCCTCCCTCTCATACTTCCCACTAAATTAAGCCCATTACAGAACAGGACTCCACCTTGCACCCTCCTATTATTTCCCACCTTTCTCATACTGCATTCCTAATTGCCTCTCTGAAGCACATCTCACCTGAGAGTCACCCAGATCCAGCTTTCATAAGGTCCTTTCTGGTTTTATTTCCCAGTGCTTAAATACCTGCTTCACCTTTTTCCATCTTACCTCCTACATCCTTGTTAGCTTTGATTTCCAGAGCACTACCTTTTCCCCAATTCTGCCTTTTTTTCTTTTGCCCTGTCACTCCCTCTCTCTTTCCTTTGTTTAAGAAATCTTATTCACCAGCTTAGTCAGCTTCCTGTCTCTTACAGGGTCTGTATTTTGTTGGTTTTTTTTTTTCTATTTGCTCTTCTCCAAAACAACTTGGAGTGTATGCTCACCATGGAAAGCTCAGCATCCCACAGCAGTTGAGGCTCCCTGGCTGCTCAGGCTCCTGGCAGGCCCTGTGGTCCTGGGCCACCTCCTGGAACCAAGCCACTGGCTCCATCAGAGGCAAAACAGGGAGTGGTTCCGAGGGAGCCTCACTCCAGGCATCGCTTCCTCCGTTACAGCAGTGGTGAGAATGCACCCGTGCTGGTATTTTCCATTCCCACAGCCCTACAACAGTATCCAAGCAACTCTTGTAATATCAAATGCTCCCCATATGCCTGACACCACACCCAGGGCATGCAACATATTCTTGACATCATGCTATAAAATGGTCACTTGCGTAGGCTGGAGCAACTCA
This sequence comes from Calypte anna, assembly GCF_003957555.1. Taxonomy (NCBI): domain Eukaryota; kingdom Metazoa; phylum Chordata; class Aves; order Apodiformes; family Trochilidae; genus Calypte; species Calypte anna. Next base: position 10,653,288 of record NC_044252.1, read on the forward strand.
GTTAAGCAGAAAGTCTCTACAGGGAGTAGAATTGGCTCTGGAAACAGCTGGGATCAGAAAAAAAAATATATGCTAAACATCAGCTCCTGTTTGGAGCTATCTGGAATAACAAGCCTCACAAACACACAAAAGGTGAAGTATAAAAACCTTGGGGGAAAAAATTATGAACAGAGAGCAGCATTTTAGATGAACACATCTCATACAAGTTAGAATAGGGAAATACCTGCTTCAAATTATCATATGAATAAAGCTGTTCTGAGAAGCAAAAGACTCCTCAAGGCCATTCCTCTAGTCTTGCATTTACTCCTTTTTACCAATAGCAGTGTATTTCACTGTTTGTCAAGAGGAGTGAAGCTGTAGAATAAGCACATTCCACTTGCAATATATTGGGAATGGGTTTGGGGTTTTTTTGATGAATAGTTAAAAGGTTACAATTTCTATTCCTTCCTCCTTCTCTGCTCCACTCAAAAAATTCAGGAACCTCATTTGCCAGTTCTGCAGGCTTTGTATCTGGCTATCTCTGGATTCCTCTAACAGGGAAAGGTCATTTGGGGCAGAAGAGGATTACTCTTGTCTTGGATTCAGTGCCTTGGTGCTCTCTCAGTTCCAGCTTGTTGGGAATAGGCTACTACTTGGACATTTCTCAGTTGATACATATTTTTTACATCCTAAATGTGTATGAGTAATATTTTCATATATTTTCATATTTCCAATGCATATTTCTAAGTCTACACTATTGAGCAACATGGATGCATTGGGTTTTAATTGTCTTTGTGAAAAGCTCCACCTTACTGAGACAACATACCAGTATATACTCCTCAAATAAAAATATCTGTTTGTTCACCTCACCTTTGTGTGTCACATAAGCAGGAAAAGATACAATCTCATTTCTAACTATATGCAGAAATACCTTTCAGCCTTCTTGAGCAGTATTTTACAGTTATTAATACATTGGTGTGATTCCTGACTTGGTAGTATAAAAGGTTTGGGATAACTTAAAGACAAAAATCTTGAAGGCATAAACCACCAAGCAGGTTAAAAGTTTACATTTGATAATAAAAAGTCTGACTGAACAGACAGGGTTTCAGCCAGTACATCCCAGCATCAGGATAATGCTGCAATAGCACAGAAACACCATCAGTCTATCTAGTAAACAAATAAGAAAATAACCTAGATATCATAATGGATCCCCTCTCCAGTTTTATTTTTAGATCCTCGCATCTGCCCTCCTACATGCTTGTCCAGCAGCAACCTCGATGGACAAACACTTTTTTTCCCTTTCAGTAAAACACAGGACAGATGGTGTTGAAAGTACTTCTCTCTGAGATAACAAATTTTCAGCTTTTTATAAATTCACTCATCTTCAAACTGTGACAGCTGTGAGCTTAAAGATAAAATCAAAATGATCCAGATCTTGTTCATCTCCTTTCTCTAGGGTCCCTGAAAGGTCACTCAAATATGTCTCTCTTCTAAGTTTCTCGCTAAATGTGAAATGCATTTCTTTTCCAAGTTCAAACTTAGGGTGTGTTAGAAAGATGGGATGTACCCCTCTGCTTTTTTTCAAATTTGCATGTCAGGCCTGTATCATGAATTCAGGATCCATTTGTACAATGTTATCAGGCAGTATTTACCCCCAGGTTTATTTATAGCTCTAATTACATTCCCTCATTCCTCCCATACTAGTGTATATGACAATATTACTAGCATACATTATCTACTTCCACTTAGTCTCTCAAGTTTGGCTGTACTTCTTGTTATCCTCATCATCCTCCTTCTCTATGTCTTGTTCAGTTTGCATTTATCTTTCTCCAGCATGGCTAACCAGAATTATGCACATTAGTTTAAAATCCCTCTCAAGGGCAGCCATGCAGAGATGTTAGCATGCCTCTGTTCCAGGGAGGTAGGTCTAGCCTGTCCCAGTCACACCTGCAATTACCCTGATGTCCCACAGCAGGTTCACCGTCCTCCTCTGGCCAGCAGAGCCAGACCTTTTCCATGCCAGTGCTTCTAATGGATAAACTCTCCTCTACATTTGACATCTGCTCCTCAATCCACCACTTCACATTTTATTCAGTTATATTTTGTTCTCTTTCTATTGCTTTGTTTCTCAATGACATTAAATTTTAATTGCATTAAAAACCCCTCATGCTCTGTGTTAAGGGCTCCTCCTTTTCTGTACCATATGCAAATTTCCTCAAGTTTTAACAATTAGTCCCAACATTTTAGTGAAAACACTAAGCAAGTCATTCCCAAAATGTGTGAACAATTATTGGTAGCTTGACCTATTTCACCACTACACTGCTGCTCCACCTATTTCAACATCACATAGCTAACATCTTAGAAGCCAATTTCTATTTTAATGTTCATGCTACTAATCCCTGTCTTCCTCTGTTTGTTCATCACTTGACATAGTGTGGGGAATGCCTTACAAAAGTTAGATGACTTGCTTTAGTTGCATTTTCTTGCCTCAGAACAAAACTGACCAATCTTTCTGTTTAAGTGGATCTACCAGGTAGCTTTTCAAGGTGCTGATGGCAAGAACAGCTCATTATTAAAGGGAAACTGTTTGTAAACACTTAAAAGAAAAAAAAATGAGTAAAGCCAGCATGAATTGAAAAATAATGAACTATCTCAAAGCAAATTTCCTTTACAAGCAGAAAAACAGACTTGAGAATCAAGTTTATATCCTGATTTAAATGAGCTTTTGATGCTGCCTCCTATGATGTCCACATACACACAAGCTAAGGAGATTGGACCCAAATGAAATGAGCCTGGATGCACATCATGAAAACAGAAGGAATAAACAAAACAAACCCCAAAACATTTGAAAATCACCACTAGTTCACTGTCAAAATATGTATCTAGAATGCAGTTCCCAAAGTCACCTGCACTGGGCCTGCCCTTATCCCCTATTTTCACTAGTGACCCAGATGACAGAACAGAGACTACATTTAGTAAATTGACAGACAACCAGCTAGGTGAGAGAGCAAATGATATTGGCGAACAAAGAGATAAACTGGGAAAATTATTTGAGGAAAAAAGATAAAATGCACAAAACCTGCTCATAGGCAGGAGAAGTCAAATACTGAATGGCAAACATTTTCTAAGAAGTTGCACAGAAAAAGAGGTAAGGTTCATTCTATGAACTGCTGTAAGTTTAATGGCATCACACTGTAAAAACACAAACACAATACTGGGATATATGAATGGCTGTACAACCTGTGCTCAGCATCCACAGAACCTCAGTTGGAGTAATAGAAAGTGAGCAGAATTTGGATACTGCTCTTCAGGACAGGTAGGGGCTCAAAAGAGAGTAATAAAATGAGCACAGATTTGGAAAATACAGAGAATATGGACAGAAGAGACTAGGAAGGGAAAACAGAGTTGGGTGTGTCTCCAGCTATGAAAACAGGATGCTGCAAGGAATAATTTCTTAATCTCTACAGCAGACACACCAAGTTTTAACGGCCTTAATTTAGATTAGATGATCTCAAGGTCTTTCTCAGTCTCATGATTTGAGAGTATCTGCAGGGTCACTTGTCTCTCACAAATAAAACAGCATTTAGAAACACATGCCCAAATTAATACTATATTTAAATTTCTTTTATTATGCTATCTGCCTCTCCGCCCAGCTTCTCTAACCAACATCACCTATGTCATGGCTTCTCTTAGTAGCTACAAACCTTTGGCCTTTTGGAGGCTGTAATGCAAAAAGGAAGAAGTCACAAGACCTTGCTCCCCAGCAGCAATATTCTGGCTCTCTCAAGGGCTGTGAGGTACCAGCTTCCCCTGCCTGCACTAATCCCAGCCTATGGATTCCCACCAACAGAGCTGAGCAGGAAGATTTACCTGCAGACCTGTAAAGATTTATCTGCTGGCCTTTAGCTGGCAGATAAGGCCTGACCTGAATGACACAGGTTCCTTATATAGAATGACACAGGCGTTCCTTATATAGAAAATGAATTCTTCTGAAACAGGTCACTAAAATTCACTTTTTGAAGTAGGGACATTGTATTTTATCTCTTTTTCTTCAATCTCTCAAGTCCTTGATTACTTCCCTCCCCCGAACTCTAAATATTGTGAGGGCAAACTGTCAATGCTTTAATTACTTGCAAAATTCTTCCTTTCCCCCTCTTTATGTTGGCACTAGTTTCTTCAGTCATTGGTACCACCCTGAAGGAAAGATTCGATAAAATAGTTACAGTCAGCACTAATTCTTCCCTAATTCTGAGATGGAAATTTCTCTTGCTGTGAGTATTTTATGATTCTTAAGTTATAATATAATATATATATATTATTATTATACAGCTTGCCTTTTTACCTGTAGTGATTATCATCCCTACTGAAAACTAAGACAAAAATATTTAATCTTTTAGCTGTGTATTACTGTTTTTCTCTACCTTCTCACTACACAAAAGCTCCTTTTTAAAATTTCTTTTCACATAATTTGCAAGATCAAATTCAACTTTCAGAAACATTGAAATTAGAAGTCCTTCCTTCCCTCCCCAGTTGCTTACAGGATTCCTGTGTTAAGTCTTACTATATACCTTCAGGCTGGCTGTTCATCCATTTGGGTCTGCAGACCTAAAGGACACATCCTTACTTGGGATTCAGTTTCCAGATCAATTTTGGGTATTTCTGACTTCAAGAAATCAAGTCCTCAGGCTCCTTACACCTGCAATCACCTTTGCTTACTTAAATTTTCCACAAAGATTCAAAACCTAAATTCCAAAGCAACTTCCCTGTATTTTTTCATATATTTCAAGGTAAATCAACACATGATTACTAAGAGAACAATCTGAAGTTCCACTTAATCTGATTAACTGCAAACTGCCACTGAATGGGAAGGTCCCGAAGTCCTCACCAGCCCCAAGCACTCGCTCTGCCTCCTCTGGCAGCCCGAGCCATCTGAGCTCACGCCACACCCAGAGACTCATCCTCTCCACTCACCTCACTGCTGGAACTCCTGCGTGACTGCTGGGATCAGACAGGAGCAGAAAGGGTGAAGCCAGCTCTTTCAGCAGCTGAGCAAGCATGAACTGAAACTGAATCCAGAATCCAAAATTATTTTCTAGAATATCCTCATTGCTTTTCAAAATGAAGTCTGAAGTGACGCTGATTTTCATCACAGCCAGGGATACTTCGGCTCTTACCTTTTCTTCTCTTATCACTACCTGGGAAAGTAAACAACCCCATAGCAAGCAGCATTTATCTAACACTAGAGATCCGTATCCCTGTTCAGGTCTGGCCCTGGGGCTAACAACAGATTCTTTACTCCTTCTGTCATCTTTCTCCAAAGTGAATTTGAGCCAAAGTGATTTTGAGCCAAAGTGATTTCAGTCTGTCCTTTGTACACCAAGGTATTTTTAGTAATCTACTACATATAATTACTACTGTAGAATTTTTGCTTTAGTTCTGTTATTTCTGAACAACACAAAAGCACTTTAAATACATTTAGTCCAGTTCATAAAAGCATTCTACCATGCTTCTGATACTCAGATGTTTGACATCCTGACCTTCATCAGAAGCTTGGGTTTCTCCATTTTGTTGTTCAGGCTCTCAATATGTATACAAAATATTTCAGCTGTTTCTTAGTAACCACATCCTATTATCCAGTGAAAACCTTTCCCTAGCTGCAATGCCTGACTATCATTTTCCTTAATCATGGAGATCTTTTCCTTCTCAATTAGTACTATCCTGCTGGCACTTCTCCATATGCTGAGACAGAAATGAAGGTTTACCTGATGGCTTTCTGCTGAAAGCTAAAGCCTGGGTGTAAATTGTGTAGGTTGGTCAAAGCTTTTTTCCTTACACTGAAGTTCCCAGCCACTGCACTCGGCTTCTCCTCTAAAAAAACATTTATTCTAGGTACTTGAAGGCAGAACTTAGCTGTAAGAGTGATCTCCTCAGTGCTCTCTCCTCCAGAGACCGTAATTCCACCTAAGATCATCAGCCCGTCTAAGTCTTCTCCAGTACAGCAAGCACAACTGTAATCCACCATGGTAGAAAATCTGCTGTTGTTGATCCTATCACGAAGGCTAATGATGAAGTCTTTCCTTCCCACTCCCACTCAAATCCCTTCAGGATCATTCTCAACTTTCTCATTCCTTCTTATCTTCCTTTTCAGTAACATCAAAAGTCCCACAAAGAAGTCTGCAATTTCTCAGCCACAAGAGCCTCTTCTCAGTTCCTGGACGTGGTTTAAGTTCCAGTTGCATCCAATTGCCAGTTGTATCTTGAGCCTCTACCCCCCACCCTCCTTTTCTTTTTCCTCTTCACTTTTGAACAGTGTTACTGATTTCATACATGCTATATTTAATCATCTTTCTTAAATCTGCCATTTTCCATGTTTCTTCCATTGCTCACTAGATTATTAACTCTCAAGTCCTTGCCTACACAAAGGATGCACTCTAAACTCCCTTGATACAGTCACCAGTTACACAGCAACTACTTAGCAGGTGGTTGACTTTTGAAAAAAGCTCAAATGCTGTCCATAAATTCCACTCAAATCAAATACTAGTCCCTGATCTCAAGAAACAAGATTTGCTTCCCAATCCTCATGGGAAAGGGTCTTGTCCTGGCTTTGTTGACCTCTACTGCTTTCTAACAAACTGGATGTGACAAAGATGTCCGCTTTGGCTATTCCCATGGAAGTCTCTCCAAATTTGGCAAAGGAAAGAAGAAGGAAAGAAGAAGGAAAGAAGGATTAGAGTTCACAGGGTGTTAAATAAGAAACACCTGCAATCAAGAGGCTGCTTCCTTTCCTGGCAACCTCTGTTCTTGACTCGTGACAGCTGTGGTCTCAGAGATCAGAACAGAAAGTGTTCCCTGTTAGTGGAACCCAGCTCTAAAGGAAAAAGAAGATGTAAACTGAGAAGTAGTCACAGGGGGCAGGGAAAGAACCACCAGAAGGGTGAGAAATAGCAAATGGACACAACAGCTGGCAATGGCTTAACAAGAATAGAAAGCTCTGTATGCAACCACCACATACCCCACCCCCCAGGAGCTGGAAATGCACCTAGAAATGCCATGCAACATTCCTGTTTTCTACCAAGGCAGCTTACTGCTTTTTTTTTTTTTTTTTTTTGTATCCAGGCGACAAAACCAACCAGTCAACTGGTGTGGAAAAAAAAAAACAACAAACAAACCAGTTCCACTCTATGAAATGTTTGCATTCTAAACCACAAATTCGGGAGTTTCTACCTCACTACCTTCTCTCCATCACTGAAAAGGGGCCTCCTTCAGCGACAACCCCTCCCCAAACTGACTGGAGAGAGCAATACTTTTATTTCTAGAAGTGCTACCTGTTCTCAGCAGTGTCAAAGAATCATCAGATCATCACAGTGTAATGTGAGTGCACAGATCATCAGTGCACTCCACACTTTCCCCATACCCTGTTCTGTTTGACACCTTCCTCTCCATCCTAGCCTGTTGTCACTTCAAAGTACTTTTGCTGCTTGCAAGATACAGCATGTTTGTGTGAGAATGAGGAACACTGTCAATTTATTTTTTTTTCCTTTTAACTTAGTACAGCTCCTGTAATTTTTTTTATTTAAATTTTTTGTAACAGTATTTTTGTATTTTGTATTTTTGTAACAGTATCAGGATTTTTGAAATTATTTTTTTTACAAACAAACCATGGATAACTGATACAAAACTACTGATAAATCTGACAAGAGCATCAAATCTAGGACTATTCAGAAGCTCACATTGTTTTTTCCTGTATTTAAGATATCCTCAAGCTGTGCTTACTCAAGATTTAAAGTGAGCAAGATGGGAGTTTAAAAACTAAGCCTGTCTTTGGTCTTTATATTCTCATATCTGTAAAATTATTTTAAAGCTCCACACATAAAGCTACATATTGAGAGAACAAAAGAGTAACTCTCACTGACAGTTTTTTATTTTTCTCTGAAAGAGAGCTCTTTCAGTCTAATAACCACAAATGGAGCTAAACAACAGGGCAAGCACTATTTCTCTAGGACACATTCTCCCCCTCTCCCTGCTTCCCCCCTATTTCGTAGTGCTCTAATACTGTACATTGTATCACTTCAGGAGAATCTATAAAATGAATGACCCACTTCTGGTCAAAAATCCCAACTGTGAATCACACAGCCATCTGTCCTATAAAAAGCAAAAACATAACTGTTTTTTAATCTTTTTCCCAAAACCTGTTATGGTGCAAAGTAAAAAGTGGGGATGTGTTCCAAAGAATACAGAAGATAAGACACTTTTGGGGAAAGAAACATAGCTCTTTTAGAACTACCTGTCCTTATGAGAAAAAAAAAAATCTGGCATACTTGCATCAAAATGTTTAATTTCTCTCTCCCAGCCCTTATTCAGTCTGCGAAAGTTTGTAAGTGTTTCTACAACTGAACTATAGCTAAGTTTCTCTGTACACCTGCTAATCCTGAAAAGAAAGGGGATTACGAAAAATATATTCATCGTTTTGAGTTTATTTCAGCAGAAGTAAAGCAGCTTTGTATTAAATAGCTATAATAGTGGGTTTCATGCCAGAAGAAAATACATATCCAGCGTAGGGAGATGGAGCAGAGATATTGTAGCTATGGAATATCTCTCACACTCAAGTATGTTTACAAGACTTCTGCCTTCAACCTCTGCTATTCGCAACTTTTCCCTGCCTTCAGGCTAGAGGATGACTTAAGGAACGTATCAATGGACTTCAGAAATAAATACCTCATTATTGTAATGAAAAAGAAATGGGCCACTAGTTGTCACAGCAGAATCTAAATTAGGTTTCTATATTTAGAAGTACAACCTTTCTTTTGAGGATAGTAACGTGTTTCAACTCAAGGGCAAAAGAACTCGTATGAAGTTGGTACAAAAGCTCCTGAACACAAGCATGGGTGGCAAAAGAGAGTGAAGTGAAAGAAATTTATATGTAGTGACAATGAGTATCAAATGTAATGATAGCATCAAAATAAAAACTAACCCCATAGAAGATGTGAGGCATATGAAATTGGGGAGTGATGTTTAACTAGTTAAGTTCTAGCTCTTTAGATAAATTAAAAGGTCAAAGCTATTCATTCAGTTATCAGCTTTTTATTTATGGCCTTTCAAACATAAATTAAAATTATAAGGACACCAGATATTGTTACAGAAGTAGTGTTATACTTATTAAGGTCTAAGGATGAAGACAGACACTTCTATTTCAGAACTGAAGAATTTGCATTATTAAAGCTTAACAGTTTAACTTCATATGTACCTGTAAATCCAATAAAGTATCAGCTCTTCTACAGCCTTACTCCACCTGTTATTTCACAAAAATACTGATGATTTTTGTTCCACTGTATTTTTTTAAAAACCCCTGGACTCTGCTATACTTTAGCTACTTCTTTACTTTTGGTCACTGACACAGACTTTAGAAAGATGGTTTTCTGTAAGTGAAACACACTATTCTAAGGTAGACTGTATGAGAGAAAATGCCTCCCACTTCATTTTTGCCTTTTCTTTTGTTTAATTTTGTCACTGAAATGTTCCCAGTCTGCATTTATTAAAAATAGCCAAAGTGACCCTAATTCATACAGTATCTAGACCATCCAGCAACTCCAGATGTTCCATTCAAAATAAATCCAATTTATTTTCATTTCAATTTTAACCAGACACCAGATCCTCTAGGACAGATAAGCAGAAAAAAATGCAACCTACTGAGCAAAACTGCAGTATGTTGCTCAAAAAAGCTACAATATGGAAAGTGCAATGGACTTGAAAGTAGAAACTACTTTCATTCATAGATACACAGTAGGAGGGAAAAAGGATTAATGTAAAATATATTTAATAAGCTACAGGACTGGAACATAGTAATTAATTAGGCCAGAAAATGTAATTCCCAACAGTGTGCAACACACATGTAGCCACAGAGCCATGAAGAGGAACTGACCTGTTACCAAGGTGTTTAAACATTTAGCAGAACATTGGCAAGTTACTGAAATACCTCTCTGCCTTCTTACTAAACCATCCTGCCAACACCAATTCCAGTTCACATTCTTTCAGACAAGATTATTTTAGAGAAAAGAGAAACCCGTCCCTACTTCCCACATGGAAAAACTTCAGTGTTTTAGAGAAGTCCCTTCTCTATGATGCATACACACTGAACTGCAGATTAAAATCTGATTTAAAGATTAAAATCGTTTTAATAATACTAAATGCATATTTTACTGGAGTTGCCCTTCTGCTGCATGGTCTCGCTTTTCCAGAGAACTGTAACACTAGACTAAAAATTACATTTTAAATGTAATGTAATTACATTACATTTTAAAGACCGAAGTGGATTGATGAGGATGGGAAAGGCAAAAAGGTATCTTAACATTCATATAAACTTTGCTGGGGAGGTATTGTGCCACAGAAGGTAGGCCATAACATGACTTTTAGCAGGGGTACAGAAAGAAGCAGAAGACCATGTTCAAAACAGCTGTGGAAGTGCAATGAATTAATTTTTCTCTTCCCCTGCCAGAAACATTTTTGAGACTAATCTCTCATTCAAGAGGAAGACACACTGTATGTAATGTTGATGTCTATGAATGCTTCCCTAAAGGATGCAGCTCAGATAAATATACTTAAATATCTCTTGCTTAACAATTTAGGAATTAAAGGGCATGGGAAAAAATTTAATTTCACCTTGCTGATAGATGGATTCAGTAGAAAGATTATTAGGGGCACTCCAACCAGATTCTTCATTATGTGCAAAACAGCCATTTACTCCAGAGCTCTCCGCCCTGCCCCATGGGTTGGACTGAGGCTGAGAGGTATTCATGAACATTTGTACAGTCTGGATTCCCTCAGATTTGGCATATTAGCAAAAGACATCTGCTAACATACTCATCAATTTCTATCTGAAAATCCCCAGTGGTTGGTGACTTTTGTGCTTTTAACATTTACTGAATTGCCCGTAACTTTTTCTGCTGCTGTGCAAGCAGGGGGTAGAGGATGCAGGCATCTGAAAGCCCAGTCTCAAGATTGTCTTCTCTCTGCTTGGGAGTAGTTTTCTTAACTCCACACTCTGAACCAGGAACCTGAACCTCCCCCTCCTACCTCCAGTGTCAGCAGCAAAACCATGCTCAAGAGGGGCAAAGGGACCATTTGACCAACCAAGCTCTCCATATAAAGGTTTCCATGAGGCTTGCCTGTGTTTTAGAAACAGTTTATTTTGCCAAAAAGTGCATTTCTGTGGCTACCTCAACCATCTAACAATGGCTGATGGTCTAACTCAGTGTACTTTACTAATTTAAATGTACTTCTCAGTTGAAAATAAAAGCTATTTCTACCTCATTATTTCTATTTCTATTTTCTACCTCAATATTTCTACCTATTATTACAGCTGACTGAGGGGAAAACAACATTGCATTATAACAATGAGTACTATTCTCCCCAGCACAAAGTACTGAGCCTATCAGCCATCAACTCTGAAGTCTGTAAAGTCTTCAGTGAAGAGCAGCATTTAATCCAGAGAAAACAGATTCTAATACCAAGTTTGGTAAAATGCTTTCCCATGGGTACTTTATTTTGGCAACAGTTACCACATTGAGACATCTGAAAATACTGTAATTTTTCCCACACTAAAAATGGAGCCTAGATGACCATCGATTTCAGAAGCATTCATATTTGTTAATTAAATGGTCAAGTTCTCATATTTACAAATAAAAGGGATAAAATGGGACCAAACTTACCAAACTAAACATTAGGCTTATTTTTTAAAATAAAATTATCCCGTGATATGTTTTCTTCTAGGTAAATCTTCTAAGTAAATCTTAACTTTTTAAGAAAAAATTAGGCAGATGATCCTGGCACTTATTAAAAGGCCTGTTGTGTTAAAATGTCAATTTAGCTAGCTTTATCTCATGTATGGGAGTGAGAAAATTTTTTCCATAACAGATAAGCACGGATAGATGCTTCTCGGAAAACCATGCCTAGAGAAAGATCTGTTCCTATACTAAGAACTGAACTAATACAGGTCTGGGAAGCAGTAACCAGATACATTTTTTTGCACATACTATATAAATAAACTTACCATGTACATTTATTTGTATGGTAAAAAATTGGAAAGTAACTAAGTTCTGCCCAGACCGTTTTCATTAACTGTAGGTTACCTACTTTCTTACTCTGAACTGATTTAAAGCAAGACACAGGTAAGAAGTTTACCATTCACATTTGAGTTGCTCATACCAGAGAAGCCCCAGAAGGAGATGGCTGAGGCAGCCACTGGCTGCAGTAGCCTTAGAGCCAGACTGAAGGAACTGCATTCATACCTGTGAGCCCAACAGTTTGGTGCCAGAGTGCAGTCAGGAACAAAACCACACACTCAGCCCTAGGAATGCAAGCCACACGCCCATGAGATCCATGCCAGGCATGCTCCTAGGAAGCTCCCATCTGGAAGATGAGACAGCAGCATTGTAAAGAGAATGCCCCACACATGCATGGTGAGGGCACCACACCCTGCCCATCTGCTGGGCTGCTCCACATCGTCTGATCCAGCAGGCACAGCCTGCATTACAGCCAAGCTCTGCTGCTGCTTCTTACCACTGTAGGGTCACAAGCTGCTTCAGGCTCCCAAAACTGCTTAGGAAGTGCTTCTCTCCTACAGAAGCAGAGACAGCATTATGAGGCCCCTATGTTAAATGTATCAGCATTGCTCCCTCTGTTTCCAAGCAGCACAAATTCACATAATTTTTACTAGTACACTTTTGATGTGAAGAAATCTTAACCTCATCACAATGGCCAGGAAGTCCTGGGCTAGGTTGGTAAGCAACTGTATACTTTTTTTTCCTACAAGAAGTCTTCTGTTGGACTGGTGCTGGCAAGGCTCCCTGAGAAGTCATGTGTTTTGGCATTTACTCTTTTATTCCAGTATATGGTTCCTCTTACAACTTCCTGATCTACTGCTTCTGCTTCTCTGAAGCAGCAAGCAGATGTCTCTGTATTTGTTACATTTGCACCATGTTTCAGGACTTCATTTCCAAACATGAGGATTGCTTTCAGAATTATTAAGAGAAAAAAATAAAGATTTGGTTTTCCTCAAAAGCACAGGTGTAAGGTAGCAGATTAAAGCCCTACCCACATCACTCCTTGACGTTTCACTAAGTTCAGAGAAACCTCTCCCAGCCCCACAAAGATAATCACCTGGGCTGAGAAACCTCAAATGTGAGAAAAGCTCTGACTGACAAAAGTAACACGGGGTGAAGCTGAAAAAAAAAAAAAACAAACAACAAAACCAGCTTTAAGTAACAGGTCTCAAGGTGTTGAGTTGCTATCAAAATATCCACACTCCTATCAGGAAACACAAAGCATGCCAGATGGATGTTTACTTACTGTACAGGTGAAACTTTAAATCCCTGGCATAGTTTATCAGTGCTGATGATGTCAGTGCAGCAGCCTGCAGATCCTCACGTGAATTGCACAGCCCAGCTTCTGGCACAGGAGGCAGCTTGGGGCTTACCTGAAGAGCTCTACTTCAACATCTCTGGATTTGCACCTTGTATCCACTTGAGATTATGAGAATTTGTTTCCCTCCAACACAACATATGCAAAACCCTTATCAGAAAAAAGACATTTATGTTTGAGCATTTGAACGAAGGGTGTTTAAACATATAGGCAGGATTCAGGTGTTGTGCAGTATTCCTAGTGTATTCCTTCACTGAAGGTGCTCAGAGTTATGTAGAAATTTTTCAAGCATGGAAGTGAAACTGATGATTGCTTATATCACGTCTCAGTTTATAATTTAGAGCTAAGACTTCAAAATACTGACCTGCAACCGAAAAGCTTAATCCATATTTCTGTTATTTTTAAAACATTCAAGTGGGTAGATGAAGACAGAAGAAGACTGCCAACAAGTGCATATGGAAGATCACAGACTACCACTCCTTGAAAACAGCTTACAAAAGACTTTACTCAGGAAATTTCATTACAGTATCATGTTATTGTATTACCTTGAACTTCTGGTTTTGTTTTGTTCTTTTTTTCCAAAAGTAAAAACAGCTTCCTGGCACTAATTCTCTCAGCACCTAAAATTCCAAGCCCTCCTTTTGGTAAGCCTTTGTCACAGCTAACACAGTGATCAGGTTAGTTGGTACCTACTTCATCTGGCATCCTCTCTAATTCTTTTGTTGGTTTTGTTTGTTTGTTTTTTCTGATGCTTGCAAAAGAGCTGAGGGCACACATCAATTAACAGGGACCTTTAGCAGGGCGCTGTCTTCAAGTAGCTCCACTTTTCTCTTCAAGGTACAGAATAGTATTGGATGATTGTACATTCAAACTAAACTCTTTCATGCAAAGTGCCCAAGGTTGCTGAGGCTATGTTCAAGGCTGTCAGGGAGATGATGAAACACTGGTTTTATCTCTTTGCCTCACAGACATGTTAAGTGGTTGCCCTCAAAACAGGTTCACATATGACAGCTTTGAAGCTAAACCTCAGTAACAGTTTTATTGTTTGGGTTTGTTGTTTGTTTCTTTTTTTCATGCATAGACTAATTCAAGCTAGAAAAAGTTAACCTTGCATTTCCAAATCCTAAAATAAACCATACCCAAATGTGAAGGTTACATGAATTTCCTGCCAGAACCATGAAAATCACAATCTGAAACCTAGGGATTATTTTGTCTTTCTATATGGGCTTAGGGGTTTTTTGGTAACATATATTTCTAACCAGTCACAGAAGATTTGAATGAAACTTTTGTCAGAAAGGCACTCTTACATACACGTCATGCTTTGAAGTCTTAGGTAAGAAATACTTCAGGCTGACAAATACCCATGGCCATGCATAGCAGCTAATGCTATGGAATTAAAGCTGGGATGGTCACGAGGGGCTTGGGGAGAGCAATGGGAGTTCACAACCTGGGTGGCTGCTGAAGCAACACTAATCAACTTCTGATGCTAGTAAAGAACAGGAAAGAAGGGAAAGCCCAGACATTTGACTTTACTGCTTCATTTCTTTGTTCTGTTAACATCATCCACCCTGTCTTCATTGAGAAGGATGAAATCACTAGAGAGAGCTCTTCGCTTTAGTGCAAGAGCACATGAGGGCACAAATAGAGACTTCCAGGAGGGCAAAAAGAGACTTGAAAAGGCATGTCAAAATGGTACAGCATAATTCCCCCTCTGACCACAAATACAGCTCCCTAAACCACATCAAAAGATATTACAAGGGGAAAAAAAAAACACTTAAAAGGGAAAAAAAGAAAGATTTCTTAAAGAAGCTACCTGACACAATCTTGAAGTGTCGTAAACCAGCAGAAGGAACTGCTAACTACTGTTATTCCCATCTCTTCCTTCACAAGAGCATGAGCAATGATACTGGGTCAGACAAGGTCACTACCTGGCTGCAGCACTTTACACACACACACACACACACACACACACACACACACATACACATACACACACTTTCCCCTCCTCAAAACCAGAAAGGGACAGGCAGGATGATCCAGCAGCTGCTGGCAGTGGTTTACAGACTGACTTCCTGAGCCAGACTCCACATCCTATTCCATCGTCCTCCTCCCGAGTCAGCACAACCACCTGCTGTATCCATGTACATTTTTTACCACTGTAGCACAGATTTGGCATCAGGGGCAATTTGGCAATAACTTTTAATATTCCCTTTGAGGATAAAGTACTTCCTTTTGCTTGTTGAGAACCTGCTGTTCCAATGTTTCACTGGGTGCCCAGTGCTACTTGCAGGCAATCCCTCCTGTGCCACCTCAGTCACATTCGCTGCCATACAAAAGTCTGCTCCAACCACCAGATCTCTTCCAAGCCAGAGAACACAAGCTTGTTTAAGACTCCTAAGTAGTTACTACTTAGTCAATATTTTATTTTGACCCCCTTTACTTTTACAAGCTCTACCATACAAGCCTTGAGGTAACTAGACTGTGTTCACTGTGCCAGGCAGACATGCCCTGTTAGTTTCTACGGTGACATAATTTTTGTTTTTGCTTTGTCCTTATTCTTACTTTCTTCTCTAGTGCTTGCTGCTATTCAGCTTATCACTAGAGCTAAAACCAGGACAGAAACAGCAAGCTGTAGGTAAGGTTAATTAAGGACATATGATCACCATTTGCTCTTCAGAATGATGCTAAAATGATTTGTAAAAAATCAAGTGTGAATTTAGACAATTATTTTTGAGGGCTCGTGGTGTTCCAGTATCAAAATATTTTTTTTAAACTGCAATCAATGCATTTCTGAATTAAAAAGCTTCACCAAGAGGCTTACATCAAAGAGGAGAATTTGACAAAAGAATCTCTTCATTTCAAGGAATTCCAAGTTCACATAGAATTTAAAATTTCAATTAATGCTATTTTAGATTAACAGCTGATATCTCAGAACACTGTTTTCATTAGTACCTGACACTGTCAACACTGACAGTGAAATGTCAATGAGGCACTATGAAATCAATGTGTGCCTCATCTGGGAGATGGGTATAAGCCAAAGTAACAAAACATTTGAGGCTGACAGTATAACTCTAGGGTCCAGAAACAAGCTTACCTGATAAAGAAGGATATAGTAACAGGTTCTGTTCCCTTGTTACTGTTAGTAGTTGAAAAGATGGCTTAGATGAACACTTTTAATGCATTTACTTTACACATTTTTAAAAACATAAAATAGTTTTTGCCATATAAAAGCTTTATTTAAATTTACTGTAAAATCTTCATAGTCTTGCATTAAAAATATTAGAACATTCACAATGCAAGGTTTATAGGGAGAGAAAGTATAAAGATACAACTACAAAAAGATAGGAAAGCAACTGATGACTTAAGAAACATCTGCAAGCATACAGTATCCTGAGACCATCAGAAATTCATATTTCTTAGCAGACAAAAAGCCATACTTTTCACTTTATTTGACAATGCATTTGTGTGTTGATAAATCTCACATTGGTGTCCTGCACAAAGACTAAAACAGCATTTTGAGTCATTGCCTTGGGTGAAAATAAAACCAAAAATACTTCCTGAGCCTGTTAAAAAAAAAATGTTTGCCAATAAAGCAGCTTGTAAAGATGCAGACTGAGCAGGAGAAAGATATACTGGTATTATTTTCAAGATCATACAAAAGACCCTTAAACACTTCAGCCAAGGAAGAGAAAAATTTCCTTTATGTTTCCTGAACATTTACAGACAGATTTTTTTAAGGTTCTAGATTGTAAGAGTGCATTCTTCGTGGCAACAAGCATCTATCACAACAAATCCCTATGGGACAAAAAGGGAGACACAGATATTGTAGTTTATTCTCCAGCAATGGCTTTTAGTACAAATAAAAGTATTTTTTCATTTCAGAGTTTAAAAGCATGCTTGAAACGCCTAAAACAATACAGTGACTTCAATTTCATCTGAACAGACAGCATTATTGCTATTAAAAATTTTTTTGAAGGAGGAAAACAAGATATAGCTGTCTTCATAGTTAATGCTTTTTAACCAGAAAACTATTTTGGGCATGAGAAAGTAGAACAAAAATTGTTTGAGGAATACTAGGAATAAACCTTATATAACTCTTGACCTAAAGCAAACTTTAAAAACTGATGCTTATACTAAAAGGTACCTGACCATTTCTATTTTTATAACATTAGTGATGGAACAGAACTCAATTCCTGATTAACATTTAATATATCATGTGTAAAGACACTATCAGTTCACCTTTTTTTTTTTGAGTGCAACAAAAATATAGTAAAAATGCATACTTTTAATTTTTTTTAAAAGGAAAGTACTTCTATGCCTAATTACTAAAAGATACTCCAAAGTATCACATGCAATTTAATCAACCATGTCCCATCTACAGTTATTAAATCAGATCTAACATAATGCTCTCTGCCATATCCCACCATGGTATTTTCTAGAACAGCACAAAAATTTTCTTTTTCATCTTTCTTTTACCCATCTTAACTATTAAGTAAACTTCTCAATTTCAAGGAATAAGCATGTTCCAGACAATTCCCAGCACTAGATACAAAGTAATGAGCAGAAGGGAGAATAAAGATACATCGCCTGCATTATTTATAATTTTAAAATGCTCAAGAGTTTGAGAATAATGGAAACCACATAGTGAATCACTGTAGTCCAGATAAGGACTGCCCATCATACTGTTGACAGAAAAATTCGGGGATGATCTACTGGGGGATGATATATTTTCAGAGATATCCTAGAAAAATATAGGTAAGTTTGGTTACAGTTATATCCAGTTAAAACTAAAAAAACCAAACCAAATCAATCAATCAATCAAACAAACAAACAAAAACAACCCCCCCCACTCTGAAGTTCAGGAAGAGAGGTTGGAAACTGCACAGGCAGCTTAATCCTCCAGCCTCAACCCCACACAGGGGAATGGGGGGGGTGGGGTGTCTAATCTCCACTCTTTCAATGGTTGACTTTACAATCTGAATAATGGCTTCAAAAGTATGAGCTGTTCAGTCTGTGTTCTCCTAAATTCAAAATGGAAAGTGATATTACAAAAATTCCATCATGTAGAAGTATACTGACCCCACAGAGATCACGTGGCTAATTTGAACTTTCATATTTCACTTATTAACCAAAGTAAATGAAACAGCAGCAGGCATTGTGTCCTCTGCCTGGAGCTACCTGAATTCTCTTACTGTAAAATATTCTCTCTTCTAAAACAAAATAATGGCCTGAAATGAGAATCTTCTTGAGCTTCCAAAACAGTATCAAGTGTTTCTCTGCTCAGAAGCCAAGCAGCTAAGTTCCTCCCTGATGAACCAAAACCTCTGGCAGGCTGCCACAGAACACAAACCCAGAAGACCTTGCTCAAAACCAACCTATCTTGCCAGATGCCTGGTGAGCTAAGGAGCCTAAAAACCTGTGCTGCAAGGCAACCACAGAAGCTGGAACAGTTTTTAACAGAAAACTGTTCAGACCAGTCCCTAGAAGGAGATGAAAGACTACGTAAATGAGTGTCACAATTATCTGATAGACCAGTTTTGGTACTCAGGATTCACAGGTTTTATTTTTAGTCCTGAAAGGAAGTATGCTTTTTTATGGCCAATCTCAGCTGGCTTCTTTCTGCTTTCACTGCTCTTCCCACTTAAGCAAAAGAAATTACAGCACTTCTAGCTTCAGTTGCTCATAGGTTTTCCCCTAGTGGGTTACATGTAACTGGGATGGATTGATACTCCCACTGTTCACAGAATTGTACAGGAGAGGTGGCTGCACCCAGAATTAATGCATAGTTAATTTCATACTTAAGCTACAAAATTCTGGCCTTACATTTCAAGACATATCTACTCAGCTCAAACAGTAAGTTCATATACAGTATTAAGGATGTATCAGCCGGATTTCTCTTTATATAAAGACAGTGCAAGTCCTATAGAACTCAAATGGCTACACCTTGAGCACATTAAGGGGATCTTTCACCTGCAAATGAGTCCCTCACTACCTAGAAATATGCCACACTTGTAATACAGGGCTTTCCCCCCCCTCTTTTAACCAAAAATCTTTTTCAACTAATCACACCTTTTTATTTTAAATCATTTTCTTACAACCAACCAAGCAGGGGCTCTCACTGGAGGCAAATGTCAGTCACCCTGTGGGCTGATGATCAGTGAAGGCACCGCTGTGACTCACCCTACCCTCAAATAACCTCCAGAGCGTTCCAACAAGAGCTGCAGCAGAACACAGTGGCTGCTGACTCAAACAGATGCAATAGGCACAGCCTCCTTCCCTTTCAGAGTGCAGTGCCTTCTCTGTGCCATTAAGTATGATTCATACACAGCACATTGCCAAAATCAAAAGAACAGATCAACATTAGCAGACAGTAAATTCTAAGTCTGCTCTTCTTTGAATATTACACGCAAATAACCTCTCCTATAATTTTGCCCATAGCAACTTGCCTTTCAACCTCAGCGAGGATGTTATAACTTCACCACCCTCAGTAGAAGCTCACATCCGTTTTGACCATTTAAGCACCCAAAAGAAACATCAAGAGATGCCTGACACCAAAGTAAGGTAAATAGATGCCAGTGTTTTGCATTAAGTGTTTGTTACTAGCAGACTGTGGTGAAAGCACTGACATCAAAAGTCACTAAAACTACATCCAAAAAACACTTTCAGCATTCATAGAAACTAACATTCATTTTGACCCCTCAAGAAAAAGAGCTACTGCCTTCTGTGGAAAGGCAGACATGTGACAGAAGAGCTTTTGAGCAATGCTGTCAGACAGCATGGCATGAAGCAGTTCCTGTCTCGACAAGAGAGCAACAGACTTGGCTAATAATCCCATCCTTTTCAAACAGACAGGATGTGGTTCTACAATAAAGAAATACTATTGACTCCATTAACCTACAGTGCTGGAAACAAGTAATGAAAAATGTATTAATTTCCACTGCTCATTGCCACCCTCAAAATAGCTGCTACATGCTTACATGCACTATTTTTCAAGAGAATACTGTAGTCCAGAGAAAGCATTTTCTAACTCTAATTTTATCTTTTTTAAGGAATTAACAAAGCCATAAGTTACAATAAGCCTTTTTATCTGTTGATATTTTTATATATGATTAATTAGTCCCTTCCTATGGTATAATGTAGACACTTAAACTAGAGGAATCCATCTTGCTGCCTAGAATTTAAAGTTTTACTAGCAAAGAGTTTAACTTTCAGTTTTCAGTGATGTAAATGGATGTTTTCAGTGATGTAATTTTTTTGCCATTAAAAATACATAGAGAAACTGTCAATGTGCAGGAAAAATACCTTTAAAAACATTACCCATTACAATGTATTTCTGAAAGTGTCATATCCAATTGAGTAACTTATTCCCCTCCCATCCAAATAATGGTCCTCCCTCTGTTGAACTGATGATGAACAACAGGCTTAAACATTCCCTTCAGCATCACAGGAGCATGATGGGCTTTGTGGTAAGACTCAAGCTCTTAGAAGTTCCAGTGAATGCCTCCCGGAGATGTAATTCATTCCTGTGACATGTCAGAGCACAGCATGATGCAGAACACATCACCAGCCTCGACCAGGATTTTTTTGAAGAGTCATCTCTCATCCTGGGATACCCGAAAGCATGACAGAATTGTCACCCGTGAATCACAGCAAGTGAGAGTCCCTTCCAGCCTCACCAGCTTTGCAGGGACAAGGTGATAGATGGGAGGGCTGTTCAAGCAGCCACAAGGCCCTTCAGCAGCTTAGTTACCAGGCAGGCAGGAAAGCTGCCACAAAGGCACATCAGCAGACATGGGAAAGGCCAGCATCTTAGCTATGGAGATTGCAACCTTATCAGGTGACTGAACAAAAGTTGTCTCATGTAAATGTGTGCTTAATCACCTCAGGGAAGCATTTCTTGGAGGCAGCTGCATACTGTGTGTCCTGTGAACTGCAGTGACTGACCCATAACAAGCAATATGGGAACATGGCCTTCAGCTTCAAGAAGGGAGCTGCTGAGAACAGCCCAACAACTGAAACAGCCCATCCTCTAAGAATAACAAAAATGCCTAAAAGGAGGCATTTGTTAGTAACAATCCTGTACTCCACAGGAAATGCAAAACTCTCCTAGTGCCCCTGGGCTGAGATGGAACAGAGGGGCACAAACCCTACAAACCAGGCAGGTACCTGCACCACACGACCAGAGATGAACAATACAGGAGGGGACCAAGGATCCAGGGCACTGAACAAATACCAAATGGCTCTCAGGAATTGTAAAGGGAATACAAGAGAAGAAACAAATGGTACTTTGACATTTGTGCCTCCATTTGTGAAGTCTGCTTGTCTTTTTTTTTTTTTTTTCCTAGTCTACCATGGGTTTGAGTTTCTTCAAAACTTAAGGTTACTGAAGCTGAATTTCCAGCAGACTGTGGAACCAGAGCTCCCACAAGGGCAGTGCTCTAATAAGGAAGATTTGAAGCTCCGGAGAGACCTTTCAGAAGAGGATTTAATCAGCATGAGGTTTTTTGTTTAGACAAAGCTCTAGAAATGGAGAGGTGGCAGTGAACAAGGTGTCTGTACTTTAAAACCTGTACCTCACCTCACACACCATGTTCTACACACTGCCCTGGCAAACCACACCACAGGCACAGAATTAAAAAATGTAGTCCAGAGGACCTTTTATCTGCTATAGTTACAGGAAGAAATTAATCACAAGATTATTATTCCCATATGTGAATTTCATCAGAAATCTGATCACCCTCTTCTAAAACCGCTTAAGAAGACATTGTGTGGCTCACTACTCAGTTTCTACAGGGTTAGGAAATACTGGGAATGAAAAGCTTTCTCTGTATTATATGGAGAACATCTCCAGTCTGGCCAAGATGCCCTCCCTAGAGTCATCAGTCTTGTGAATGGATCGTTGCACAAGATCTGGCAAAATGAGGAAGAGAAGTAGGGATGAAGAAGAGAACAGAGCTGAACAGTGTTCAAACGAACAGCATCATATGTGTCAGAAGTGAGGAGTTTGTAGACAACACAGAAAAGGGATCAGTGACTCCTTCAACCTATATTATATTGTGAAGAATCTGTAAAATTATAGCATTGCACACCAGTTCCTGGGTAGAAGTAGCATGGGGGAGTTTCTTGCTTTCAGGTTTTCTCCTGAGAGCTCCAATGAAAGGTGTACAAATATGTCACTGGTCATGTGGACCTAACAAACATACATACTCCTTTCAGTAGCCACTCCTATACTCAACATCCCACCTGGAGCCAAGGCAAGGGATTCTCTCCCATCCTTTCCTCCAAGAATGGCAGAAATGAAGCATGAATATACCACCACAAAGAAGCAGAAGGAAAAATGTACCGGTCTCCATCCTATTCTGATGTGTTATCTTCTGTGGCAGCAGTAATTCCTCTTGCAAAGGTAAAATGAAGAAAACTGCTCCCACCAGGTATTTTATGATTCTGTTTATTTCAGCAAGTAGGATCTGTGTGCCCTGCTAGAAGAGCAGAATCATTTGAACCACCTTCAGTGGCTTCTTGCAGAGAGGAGAACAGGGAGAACAAAGACTCCCCCTTTTGATACTAATGAGCTCCTGCAACAGGGCTCTGGATTTGGAAGAACATGACCTTATATCCTGGCAGTCACTTGCCTGAAAAAGCTGTTTTAGTGTATACCTCATTCTGACTAAAGGCAGGAAAAGAGTGAACCAGCAACTGCTGAAGACTGAGACTTAGCTGTTAACAAATTAAGTCTAGAAAAAAAAAAAAACCGACCTAATGCTGAAATGCAAGAAAGACAAAACAACCAGAAAAAAGGGTAAACAGCACAAATACACCGTGATGTTTACATTCCTTTAGTGGTTACCCTCATACCAAGGTTTCTTTTGTTCTTTGCTGATGAAATTCCCTTTTTTTCCCTGACAGCAGCCTCCATCCCAACACAAGCTTCTCAGACAGCTCTAGAAGCACCAACTTGCATCATTAAAACAGCAGTAGAGAATTTAAATCAGTCATAGCCTGGAACCAGATACCAGCAGTTCAAGCAGACAACTCTATTGCTTTCCTATCCCATTACTGATGGTATCTTCTTTTCAAACAGTGAGATACAGCCTATCTCAAAATATAATAATAATTATTGAATCCTCCTTTCTCACCTGAGCAGCAATCCCAGTTGATGGGACAGGAAATACAGAATAACATACAGCCAAATTTTTGCATGACTGCTAAAAACTTAACAAAACTGGAAATAAGACAGGATGAGGGAGAAAAGAATCATCTTTATTATTTCTATGCCTAGGGATCCTAAGAAATCACAAATGAATTTACAATCTGCCCCAAAACTATTCAAGAGAATGACTTCTCAGTAACAAAATTTTATTTCCAGCCTTTGTGGTTGTAAGGTGAGCCTAGAACTATTACCAGGCTGCCAATCATTGCTTGCATAAATCCAGAGGAATTACTCAGATCTGCAAGCCACCCAGCTAAACTCAGAGCAGAGCACTACTGACTCCACGTCCACATGGTAGAAGTTCTGGCCTTTCTCTACATACAGCATAAAAATGAAATGTTTGTATGCAGTCAGGAACTACACTATTTTCCCCAATCTACAACTACTCTACAACTACATTTGAAAGCTCATCCCTCAGAGGGCAGCTCGTCTGCAAGACAGTTCAGTGAACAGGAAAATGTTGAGAGCAAAGAACACAGGTTTTGACTGCATAGCAGAAGATACAGAAATACGGTCTGGTGAACTGATCTCAAAGCCACTGAGCATGGGAATCTACCCAGGGTAGATTCAGTGAAGGTGAATCCCAGCTGCTGTCTCTTACATAGGACACCCAAAACACTGTGTAAAAAGGAATGTCTGTGCAGAACAAATAACTTTAAGAGTGTGATAAAACCACTGGCAAAGAATTCCAGCAGTGTACAACATACAGGACTGAAAACACTTTTACATATGGATTTTTTTTACCTTATTTCCACTGCTCTGATGGGAAAGCTGTTTGCAGACAACATTGCTTTACAGAAAAAAAAGAAACCAACAAAACAAACAAACAAAAAAACCCAAACCAGAACTAATTAGCCTTACTTATTACATTCAATTTGTAGGTAGTTCACAATCAGATTGCCACGTTTCCTTGGTTTCTGATAAATTAACATTACTGTTTTTACCTGTGTACATGGTTACCAATATTCTTTGGCTTATCGTAATTTTGGAACATAGTTGAACACAGAATTGCAAGAGAAGCAAGTATCTGCTTTGGCCAAGTGGATTATTTTCCAAAAGAAATTTGATATCAACAGTTACTGGGTTTTCTACATTGACTTTTTATAGTCAAAATGTTATTGCTGGCCAACATAGCAACAGTATTCAGAATTGATTGTGTTCTTTAAATCTTGCAAGGACTTTGTGTTATCTCCCATCTTCATCTCTCATTTAAGAAAATAAACAGATCTTTTAGTTAATTTCAAAGACAAACTAAAGGCAACTAGCAAAAATCTGGATTACATTAGTTGAAAGAACTATACTGAAACTGTACTAAGAAAGCAAACTGCAGTAGCTCATACTTTAATTCACACTGTATATGCAAAACCCTGGCTAAAACCAGGGGAATAGTTCGTATATGTTAAAGAAAAACATTTCTCCATCAGAAAGTAACTAGCTTTCAGTCTCATTGTGCCAAAAATGTCCATAGCTGAGTAACAGACCTGCACTTTCTTTATACAATTATACTACTTAAATTTTGAAAAACTGAAAAACCCTAAAACATCAGTGTCACAGTGTAAATACATATACTAAAGCTTATGTTAGAATACCCTTAATATAAAGAAGAAAGTGTTTAGAAGCCAGAAAAAACAGAGAAAAAGCCAGGCTACCCTACCACTTAAAATCTGCTTAACACAGACAGAAAGATCTGGGGCAGCAGGGCAGGCACAGAACGACTTCCAGTTTCCTAATTCTCTTGGCAGGTGAGATGCCATACGCTGTATCACCAAAAGGCAGGCAACTAAAGGACCAGTCAAATGATATCTGATAGCATTAACCTCCCCTGCCTGGACACACGGAGCAGTCAGACCTTGCTGCTTTCATTTGTACCACTAAAGGAGACCACAATCACTGAATACCAGGCTGGAAAGAAGCTCAAGGATCATCTGGTCCAAGCTTTCCTGGCAAAAGCATGGTCTAGACAAGATGACCCAGTCCCCTGTCCAGATGAGTTTTTAAAGTGTCCAACATCAGGGAAATGACACAGAGATGACATTGATCATTTTGCCACTTTGAAATGAAACTTAGGTAAGATATTCAGAGGAGGATTTACAAGGCCAAATAAAAGGTACAGTGGTTATTCTAATAAATGATCTAGTATACAATTTTATGTGTGCCAAGAATGTCATTTGTATTGAAGGAACTCCAAGTACGTCTATCGTTAAAAGATTGTGCAATTGCAGCAGCCACAGATGTCGAAATCAACATTCTACAGCAGTAATTGCAGAGCCATGTGCCAAAATATGATTAATCACAGTTCACTGGGTATTTTGATAGTAACACAGGAAAATAGCTTGTCATAGAAGAACCAAATGATCAATTAAGAATGCCATCAAGCTCCCCATAAACGTAACCTTCTAGTAGTACGAATACTACCTCATTCATATATGCTGAATAACTGCCAAGATATAGGTTAGATTTTATATATATATATATATATATATATAAGGACAGAAGTTTAAAGCTGTTCATAAGAGACCATATGGAAGACTACATACATTCTTCCCTAAGAAAAGCTCATATGAGCTTTTTTTTTTCATTCCCTCACAATCATCAATAACTTACCCCAAATATTTCTCATTGTACCCATATGAATTAATTGTATCAGGAGACTTGGAGACAACCACACAAATACCTCAATCACTCTGCTTGCCAATAAAAGATCACAGCTAATTGTTTACCCACTCTTAAATTACCTTGGAAATGCTTCTTAGCCAAAAGGTAAAACAGTATCAACTAAGTCTGTCCTAAGTAATCTACAGGAGCCACTCTGAAAGCCAGAGGTGCCACTTGGTCTCCGGGATTAAAACAATGAGCATCTTGCTTCAAACTACAGTTAAGGATCTAATCCTGGCAAAACAGTAGCAGCAGTTTACAGATGTGTCAAGACCTCTTCATGTATCTCACAGTTATGTACAATCCACTACATTTTGGTGCATTCTCAAACTATCTTTTCTGTAAGCTACAAATATACACCCAGGGATTTCTGTACTACTTTTGATAATCGTGACATAGAATAAGAAGTTGGCTTTAAATTTAAAAGTAATAAAAATGTTTTATAAATAATTTAGGATACTTTTAAGTACTACACATATTAAAACCATAGTAATTATTAAAATTACTATGAGCAAAACCATAGCTGGACAAATAGAAATACTGGAACCAAAACCAAAAGGCTTTAGCTTGGGCATCACTACAACACTGGCTAGACCAAATACAAACTATTCCTGACAAATACACCAAAATCAGTAGAAACATTGTTCTCTACAAAGCCAGTTATACTCTTAAATGCAAAATTAATGTGAAAAATGTCTAATTCATATTAATATAACTTTCAAAATTGCTAGATTCATCAGCCAATGGTAAGTACTATTCACCCCATTTCAGGATTCAGCTCAGTGTTTCAGTGAGTCCAAAGGGATCCACCATTCAGCTAGTCACACAATTCATTATTTTATTCCTTTATTTATAGAACTAATATAGTTTGTAATATTCAGTATACGCATTAAAAATCCCAGCAAAGCACTTCAGTGAAATATGTAAGAATTATTCAAAGCCATCTGGTCCTAAAATTGTGAACAGAAATATAATTCTGTATAATTTATTAAAAGAAATTAGGCACTTACCCAATGTCGTAGACTCAAAACTGATGAGAAAATTCAAATTAAAATACTTATTCAAGAGTTTTTCAGAATGATGCATTACACATAAGAGTAGTTGTTCTTTTCTGAAAGAGTTCTATTGAAAAATTTAATATTGAGGTTTCGTGTAGATTTCTTAAAATTGCTTAGCTAGTGGTCCTAGTCTTTCCAGAACAGAAAAGCAGCTAATAAAAGATCAGAAAGCTTAATAAAATACTTCTGTCTGTCCATGACTGATGCAGACCCTACAGTCAGTAGACAAAAAATAAACACTATATCATAAATTGTGTTAATAATTCACCTATCTGTAAATAAGAAGTCAGACTTGCCCATGGGTTAGATTAGGTCAGCCATGTTTCTCTAGTAAAATATTAATTACTGCTAAAGAATATTATTTCCATATAAAGACCCATTCCCTACTCAATAGTAGACTGTTTTCTTTGCTTACAAAGTCATTCCAATGAATATTTCTCTGAAATTATTTTGGTTCCTAAAGACTTTATATATCCCTAAATTTACAGTTTGTAATGTTGACTCACTTTCCAGAATTAAAGATAACCTGCCTAATAACTGTTTTAACACACTACATAAGATAAAATATCTTAAAGAATTGTCAATACTTATTGATGAAGTAACTAAATTACTGCAAGGAAAAAAAACCAACCCTCATAAAAAAAACCATAAAATTAAAACAAACACACAAACCAACCATTAAACCAAGTGTATGTCCCCCATGTATGTGAATATTCCAGAGAGCAGAGGGTAGAAAAGCAGAAATGCTGTAAAACCACAGATGTGACAAAGTGGTTGTTTCCCAATACTTGATGAATTTTAGAAAACTGAATGGTTTAAATTTTGTCCATCATTTATTTAAGTCTGACCTCAACCTCAGAGGACACACATTATAAAGAGAAACACTTATGTCTTCAGAATAAGCTTTTGCTTTCTCTCTTAAGAAGTCATTGAAAGTGTATTTGCCATTTCTAGCCCTTGACTCAACTTCCTGGCTCAGCCAGCAGCTGAAGGATGCTAATCCCAGGGTATAAGAAAGGAAGTGGTAGAACAATACAGTCCCAGCCCTGGCCTCTGTGTGCTCACAGACAGAATGCATTTTGAATCCACTGCAGACAATTGGATGTGGCAAGCAAAATAAAAAATGGTTTGTGCTTTTTTTTTTCTTAAAAAAAAAAAAAAAAAAAATTAAAATAAATTTTTAAAATAATAATAATAAACCCAAAACAAAACAAAAAAAAACCCACCTCTGCTCAATATAAGAAACAAACCTGTGCCTTCAGCAGCTTCCTCCTCTGTGCTTCTCTCCCCATCAATACTTCCACACAATGCCAACTTGCCTGTGGTTCCTACCTCCTACCTAATCACATTTTAAGTCTTCTGATCATGAGTGGCACAAAGTGTGGCCAACCATCAGCATCACTTCTGTTCCTCCTTCTGCACATGCAGAAGTACCAAACCTAGGGGCTTCAGGAACACCAAGGAAATCCTTGCTACATAAATGCTGCAACATGAAACACAGAAAGTAACACCTGATCCCATACAAACCCACACCTGAAAGGAACTGATAAATACTTCAAGAGAATGCTGTTATAACAGTGAAGCCAGGAGTAAAGGACATTCTCCTTTTACCACTTAGGAGTTTGTTTTCCAGAAAATGAGAATGATAGTCACTTTGTTGAAAAATTAAGTTATCAGAAATTTTAAGGAAACTAAAGATATAAAATAAAGATTCTAACCCAGCCAGCCTGCTCATGCAGGCTAAACATCATAGGTTGTTCCTATGGTCACACTTCCTCTTAGAAGATAAATTTGTAAATAAGCATCCTAGATGTAGAACATGAAATCATTGCTAGAACTTAAGCAGTATATGAGGCTACTGTGAAATTTGACTTTCTGTGGTTCTCAAGACATTGTAATATATGAAAACAGATTGCTCATGATATGAGCATGCAGAGCACATTTATAATGCTTTAGCACCTATGACAAAGAAGAAAAAGAAAACCTTTTACTCCAAGTACTTGATTTAGTTTCAGTGTAACTGAAGGCCTGAAACCTCTGCCAGCAAAATAATTTTCTGTTAATGATAAGTAACTACTGAGATCTCATTTCAAAATCTTTTTCAAATGCAGAGCAGAATGACAGAATTAAAATATAGAATAAGACATAAGTTATCAAGACTATTCAAGTACAGACAATAAACAGTAATACTTCCTTTTCACTTATATCCCTGTGAACACATCACAGCTTAGCATAAGCTACAAGAGAATATTTTGCAGTGGTGGGGGAACCTGAGTGTGTGTAAATGCACACCCCAGGGGACAGAGCTTGTGGATCAGGCTGCTACTGAGAGGGTTTTAAGCCCAAGTAGCAAAAAGGGAATGTCATAGGCCTGTCCCTTTCAGTATCAATGAGAGTTTGGCTAAATTCAGTGTGAAACCACATCTGTAACAGACTGAGATGAAAGGAAGATAGGATTTTTTTTGTTTTTACCCTGTTCATAAAGCGAAAAGACTTTAAAAATTACTACCATAGCACTAGTGAGCTCCAAAGGGCTCCCGGGCTGCAGAGGTGCAAGGATTTTTTTCCTCCCTAGCTTTGTCAAAATCACCTGAAGGAGATCACCTTTTCCTCCCAACAGCCTAACCACAGACACAAATTCACTCCAAGAGGAGAAGCTATCCTTTTTTCAATTAAATTTCCTTGTTACCCCAAATATTAACATCCTTTTCCTTACCATGAGAGCTCAAAGGACTAAAAAGTCTTCATATCCCCAATCCATGCTGTCAATTCTCCTTTTGAATCTAGAAACACAAGATCCCCCATCATCATTTACTTTGGTTATTCAAAATTGTCAAAGAACATACCCAGTGCTGTTACAGCCGTAGAAAAGAAAGGGTACAAGAAATTCCCCAAAATCAAGAAAATACTATTTCATGTTTGCTGGCTCTACTTAGACTGAGTAGCTAAAAAAACGTAATATAATTATGACGATCAAAATGGTCTGTGAAGTCAGTCTGTTAAAAAGGAGACCTCAGAAGCAACAGTGACTTTGTTTCTATGCCAACAATCAAAATGCAGGTGGAGCTGAAGTGTATGTTTTCTTTACTATCAGAAAAGCTTGCTTCAGATTCTCAGTCCTTTGCAAAATGCAGAACTTTTTCCCCAACCTAGCAAAATTAAATGTTTGGCCTCTGCTGCAACATTTTACTTCATAGACTCATAGAATCATAATTGGCTGGGTTGGAAGGGACCTCAGAGATCAAGTCCAATCCTTGATCCACTACTGTGGCCACATCCAGTCTCTTTTTAAATATCTCCAGGGATGGAGAATCCACTACTTCCCGGGGCAGCCCATTCCAATTAGCCATCAATTTCTTCAGACATTAATTTCATGTTAAGCTCCTATGTCTCTGCTGTAGACAACAGACTGTTACACATGGCCATATACATCCCAAAGAGAAACCTGTAAACCACAGAAATCCCTTTTATGAAAACATACTTCACATTTTGGAGGGTTTTCCATGCTGCTATATGTTTAAGGTGGCTACTGAGACTTCATAAGGCAAACCACTGGAATCACAATGAAACACAGAAGCAGCTCCTGGAATTCTGGGAAAGGAGAATAAAGAAGCTCATAAAACTAATTACACCTTCCATAACTCATCTTACTGAAGTCAGCATGAAGAGAGCAGTGCTTCAGTATTGTTTAGCTGACAAGTCATTAATGCACAGAAGCAGCAGTGGAGATTTTAACAGTGGGTGGCTTTTGAAATTAGCTGCCAAGTGGATTTCGACAGGTGTAAAGCCCAGCTGCTCCTCTCCACCATCACAAGAAAAACTCTGAGGAGTTGCTTATGGCTGGAAGTTTTCTGGCACAGCTTTCCTCACTCTGGACATCTACCATTCAGATGGAGGACAAGTACCACACTGGTATCCTTCCCTTGCTGTGTAGCCTCTCAAGTAGTAAAGGTCAGAGGATAATTATGGTTTTAATATATAAAAATATTATAATTTTGGGTAACTCTACATACACAAACATCTCTAAGTATATACCTGCACAAATATGATATGTATATATTACACATATATAAAATGTATACAGTTATAATCCATAACTGATACAAGCAAAACCAGACTGTGAGTGATAGAGATACCTGAAAGGCACCATAGGCATTCAGTCTTTCTTTGAAAGCCCAAGCTCTGAAAGTTTAATTTCCAAAATACTGTGCTGAAATAACCAACTGCATCCACATGCCTATATTCTGCTCATCACTGTATCTTCAAAGCTGAGCGGATCCTTCTAGTTCACTTAAGTTCAGATGACCAAGAGAGCTACAAAGCAATTTGTTTTCTTCAGCACAAATGAACAATTCGTTCACATAAATGCTATGGAAAAAAAAAAAAAGACTTAAGACATAAACAATTCCAGAGGACCCAGCTTTTACACTTGATGAAGCTGTGCAGTACATCAACACTGAAGCTGAAAATGTGAATGCAGTACAGATACCTACACTAACTTTGATGTAGTTGACTAGGGTATCATCAGGAGTATAACCATCTACTGAACCAAGACAGGTTTCAGCATGTTAAAAAATCAATATGCAAGCAGCTGTCCCTGCAACTGTGGCTGCCCTGCTTGAACATGGAACCTCAGAAGCTTTATGCCTATCTTTTACAGAAACACATACAAATACAAAAATTTCCTTGTGATGTGTCTTTAGAACAAGTGCAAGTGACAGAGGCACACTCAGTTGGGAGTACTGCTTAATGTTGTAGCTCTAGGACAGTAAAAAGTGTGTAGTTATTTAAGTTGTGTAATCCGTGGCAAACCACCTACCAGCAGGAAGAAACTTGAAGTAGAGACCTCCAAGATGCTCTGACATACTATAGCAGTTTTCTCCAGAGAAGCTACCAAAATGGCAACTCCCAGGCTCCTATCAAAAAAAATGACTGGTGCTTACTGTTATTTTAAGGCTAAAAATCTAGAAAATACTCAGCTTGAAATTCCAGCACTCCTGTAAATAAATTTGACATTAAAGCCAATTCTTAGCATAGCATTTATAAAATATTTTATGTATTTTATATATGGAAATATGCTTTTACAGAACTAAATCCTTTCAAATACAAAAGGTTTCCATTGCTTAGAAGTGCAAGTTGAACAAAAAGACAGTAAAAACCACAAATTAAGTACAAGGTGGCCATTAGCCAACACCTTGAGACAAAAAAAAAAAAGAAAAAAATTGGAACAAACAATGCAGAAGTGTAAAGTGCACAGAAAGTACTAGGGCCACATACAAGTGAGTACTGCAGGGAGACTTTCCACTCCGTCACTGATTTCCAGAGTGGAAAGCCACAGGACAACACCCATAATTCTCAACGGAGCATCTGGGGAGGCAGACTTCAGTTTATTGTTGTACAATTGGGACATGTCCTGGGAAGGTAGTGGCCTCTGCTTAGAAGGCTGCGTGGAGAGCAGTGGCTCCCAGTAAGCAGTAGTTCAAAAAAAGCAAGTGCCAAAGTACACAGGAGGGATGTGGTACTGCTTAAGACATTTATGTTCTGTGGGAATATTACAGTAACATACTCTCCAGCAAAGTAATCTCTGAACCATCTCCAAGTGCTGTTTCTGCATGTTACTGTCTTTCACAATGCAGCAAAAATCAGGTCATTTATGCTCTGCTGAGTCAGTTAAACTTTCTCTTCCCCAAGCTCTGAAGTGTCTTAAATCTTTTCCAAGAAGCTGACTGTTTCCAAGCATTTTCCCCACTGCTGTCTATATCTCATCTTTACCCCAGATTAGCGAGCTATACAAGTACTAGAATTCTGATGCAGGGAATAGAGAAGCTGAAAAAATCCACTGTTAGTTTTTTATTGCTTTCCCTGGGAGCTACAGCACTTCCTTCCCTCAAAGTTGAAATATCCTCAAAGTTTTTACTTATTTTTAGGACTCAGAAGACTGAGTCTTCTCTCTGCCTTTCTTTCCATGTATACCATAATCCTTCGGGAACTTATTTCTTTTTAGTGCTAGAGTATTTGAGTGTCTGCTGAGGATTTAATCACAGTATATGACAGTGTATACTGCTATTTTTCATTGTGGAGAGGGAAAAGAGGCTGCAGCAAAGTAAATGAACATTCAGAGGGAACATCAACAGCATCTACAGGAACTCCCAACTTTGATGATCAATCTGGTCCATAGGAATAACATATAAAAGACAAACTTAGAGAAATGCTAAAATGAGACCCTCAAGACAAGGAAGAAAACAAACCCTACCAAGACTAAAAAAGCAGTAGTTCACCGCAGGATAAACACGAATGGACAAGGAACCTGTTCTACTTTCCATCATCATGCCAAAACCAAAGAATTTTATTTGTCTAAAGAATATCTGGGAGTTCTATAGAAGCTTCCTGATCAACATATACATTTTTTGTTCTTTAATGGTGACATAAGTGACAATAAACTGGCACTTCATGAGTATTTGCTTTATAATCCAACACAAGCAAGCCAGCTGCAGCAGAAAGCGGCCAAGCACAAGGATTCTGCACTTGACAGCTGAAACAGAGGAGCAGAGAGAAAGGGGAGGGGAAAGGCTACACAAGGTCAGAGGACAAGGCTGTCTTCCATGTGCCCATGACCACTTCTGCTCCTATACTTCACCACCAAGTACCCTAGTGAGAGTCAGCAGATGAACATATGGGCTCAGTCACATCTAACCAGAACAACTCCATACACTCCAATCCACAAGAAACCTCATTTCACTCTCCTGTAAGATGAGCTCCTCAGTAGCATGATGCTCAGACTGAAAGCCTACAGTCCCACAGGTGCCACTGGCACTGTCCACCATAAATCAGCTCCAGATTTTCACAGTGGAAAAGTTAATCATTGCCAACGAAGACACTCTTTGTCCCTGGTTTTGTTATAACCCTGGCTAAAGCTCTATATTCTTGCAGAGCCCTGGACAGAGTCCCAGGAAAGATTGTTCTCAAGCCACCAGTTTAGCAATGACTTCACTTGTTCCAAGAAAGAGAGACAGGCAAACAGACATATACTCTTTTTTACTGGGGAGAGAGGGTAAGGAGAGGCTGAGTTGCTCCTGTAGCTACCCTGCCTTAGAGACAAGCATATTCAAGGTCTCCTCGTGAAACATATTTTAGGTTTTGTATATACACTCTTCAGAAATATATAACTGTGGAAGAACAAGTTCTTACTGCATACCAGCACCAAAATTGGGAGTGATACAGTTATGGCAGGTTTTTGTATTAGGAGAGACCACAGGGCTAATCTGTTGGCTTGACAAGGTAAAGCTATCAACTTTACCTTGTCAAAAAGCACTGTATCCATATTCAACCAACAGAGGATTAGTATTAATTATTCTGATTTATTATATAAGCTCATACTCAATTCACAAGGAACACCATTTTATTTACAGGTACCACAATAGGCAGCACAAATTTTACAACACAAACCGTGCCCACTGGCATGAACACACTATACCCCTGAGCCACCACCCAGGCCTGTAAGTAGCCTTCCCAGGCACTCAGCTCTGACCTGATGTCTAAAAGTACCATTCCTTAGCCCTGGTTTTCATCATATTAGACTGAGTCAAACTGTGTCATCCTTTGACATCTACCCTGCACAAGATTGTCAGCTTCTTCCAAAAGGAAACGGTAAAAATAAGATAATACCTTTCCCTACCCTGTTCTACAATAGTGTCTTCCTTTCTTTTTTCAAGTACGGAAGTTCCTTATGTGCTCTTCCATTCAGTGCATTCGCTTCTCCTTATCTCCAGTTCCAATCTTTTTCTTTCCAACAGTTTTTTTTCCTGAAAGTGCAAACTTGCCATAATCTGTCAGTCTTAAAACTCCTTTATTCTCAATTGCATTTTCAATTACCCTTCTTCCCTCACTTTCTTTCCAAAATACTGGAACATGCCTGTTTACATGCCTGTCTTAAATTTCTTGCATTTCTCTCTGTAGACCTTCAATGATAAATTTTCATTTCAGTACATTATTCAAGTTTCCAAAACCCTCTTCCCAAAGCAAATTATTAAGAAAAGGCACTCAAGTCCTCACCCTCCTCTGTCTTAAATATATAGTCAATTCTGTTTAAAGAAGTGAATGGCTATGTAAGTTCTACCATGGCACTCTCTCCTAGTCTACTACATTAAACTTTTCTTCCACATAATTCAATCATTCTATAAAATGTCTCTAGGAGCTTCTGTTCTTAGTCTTCCCTTTTTCCCCCTCTACACTTCATTTCTAGGTATTTTAATATGTATGCAATTAGAGAGATAATAATTAAATTCAAACTGACAACTCACAAAAGCTTTCTGTTCTGACCACGTTAAAACCCTGGCTTAAATTTGTCAGCCTGCCCACACATTTCCATCTTCCTTCTCAGTGGCTGAGGAGATATCATCATACCCCTAATCCTTGAGACTGAACTGTATCACAGGTATGATTTTATCACTGATCTCTAACATCCCAGTATCCAAACTATTTTTACATCAGGGATATTCATTTACTCCCTCTAAAATACAACTATTCTTGTGCACCCAAAGATCAAAAAGGTTTCTCCATCATCTTAATTGCTTCAAAGTTGTTTTCTGAGGAATTAAGGCAGACAAACAAACAAACAAAATCAACTTTTCCTCCTTTTTAAAGTACTGGTAATTCTCCTAATTCTCTGAGCCCATCACTCCCCTCTTTTTGAGTCTATCACACACACATACACACACCTTGTTTACCAAACTAAGTTGATGCTTTCAAGTTCAACACCTTATCTAGTCTAATTTTCTTTATCTCTTAATGTGGAAAGACACACCACTCACTTCTACTACCTATATTTTTCAAGTCTGCAAAATCCATACTTGCCTTTTTTGCCTTTGGCTGAGAAGTTTTCTCCTGCATTAACATCTGTAGCATCTCCCTTACTTGAGGTAAACAACAAGCACTGTTTACCAAATACTTTTCCCCCATTTCTAGGCTACATTTATACTGACATCATTTATCACCATTGCCATTTCTCTACAACTTCTTGACAGTCTTTTCTTCTATGCCTGGAAACACCCCACATGCAGGATGATTTCCAGTTATAGCAGTCAACCAGGCAGCCAAGAAGTTCTACACTCATTCCAGAAAATCATTTCAGAGAAAGGAAAAGCACTTGATTACAGCATGAACAAGCTGAGGCACTACACTTCCTCACTCTTTCACCAACTTGCACAGTGGCCCAGAAACAGGTATCCAGTCAACACCATCAGTGACCCTGATACAATCCAGGCTCATTTACTGTTTTCATCTCTGTCATTAATGAGTCAGGAACTCTACAAAAAGAAAATATAATGTCATCATGACAGAAATTCAGGATTGGAGCATCTCTCATGAGGAAAGGCTGAAGGAGCTGGGATTCTTTAGCCTGGAGAAGGCTGAAGGGAGACCTTAGTAATGTCTACAAGTATCTAAAGGGTGGGTGCAAAGAGGATGGAGCCAAACTCTTCTCAGTAGTGACAGGATGAGGGGCAATGGCACAAGCTGCAACATAGGAGGTTCCATTTATATATGAGAATTTTTTTTTTTTGAGTGTGAAAATGCCCTGGAAAAGGGAGGCTGGAGTCCCCTTCTCTGGAGATCCTCAAAACCCACCTGGATGCAGCCCTGTATAATGTCCTCTGAATGATCCTGATCTAGTGGAAGAGTTGGACTGGATGGTATCTGGATACCCCTTCCAACTCCAACAATTCTGTGATTCTCTGAAACTGAACTTGGGGGATATTCTATCCCTCCTCTGTTTCTAAAAAGCAGAAGGAGATGGTACTTCTCATTTCCTTGCATCCTCAGCACCAGGTACAAGAGCCAAGGAATTATATGAGGTAAGTGGAAACTGCTTTCAGTAACACCTGCACTTGAGGCATTCAGGCATTTAAAAACAGCAAACATTTGCAGCCAGCTTGCATTCTACCAATTTCATCTAAAAAGTGGAGGTTACATTACACAATCGAGTAATAAAAGAAACTAATAAGTGTCAAATACAGGGATACAAGACTGATGATTGCCTATAGAATGCCCTACTGGAAATTAGAGACTGTGTCTTCTGATCAGGTTTAAGTACCACACAGTAGAAAGTATGCTGATCAAAGAAGAGAAGGTGAAAACCATTGAAATAAACATTCTCCAGTCACCCCACTAAAGGAAGAGATCCTGTAGAACTAATACATAAAATGTGCTTAAATATTGTTTTGCTGTGTATTTGTTTGCCTCCAAAGTAAAGTTTAGCCAGAAATTTGTATTTTGGTATTTAACATGAAGACAGCATAGTCAAGTATGTGAACATGCATTTTTTTTTTCAACATGGTTTGCATGCATGGGAAGGATTGAGACTTTTCCTTTAAAAATTATAGCAAGACTCAGCTTTTCCAAAAGGTGTGCATAGTCACATCCACACTCAGCATTTCACACATAATACACTCCAATATTCCTGTTGCTTTTTGGCAATATTTGCAATATTCTATTGTGAAAATATTCACAATCTGTTCAATTGCTTTCCCAGTTTTAGCAAGTCCTGTTTTGACTAAAAAACCCAAAAAAGCAAAAAAACACACAATAAACTTTCAAAGAGGTCATCCACTCCACAGCATCACTGCTCAGATAGTCTGGAAGCAAAACCCAAAAGCACTTTGGCAATTTGAGCACCTTCCCTGTTCCCCAAGACCCGGTGTGCAGCTTTTGACTCAGAGCACCACTTCAGGAGGTCTCTATTGGAGGAATCCACTCTAAGGAGATTTAGCATCCTCTACCTGCACTTTCCCTCAAATATGGTCCCTGGAATGGTCGCCTCAGTTTGTCTCCAAAAACAATTACTAAAACATTTGTAGGGGGGCCAAGTACAAATGCTGAGAAGTTGTCATCTTTAAGACCTGGAAACTGTGGCCCGACAAGCTATCTGAGCAACACTTTCACTACAAGATTTCAATTTTTAAATTGTAAAAGTAGGAGATGAATCTTCTGTAAACCTTTGTTTTCATGCCTATCAGCTACCTCAGTAATGTAAACATTAAAACAGCAATTAGGAAATTCAAAGATGAAGATGGAAGAGAAAAAAAAAAAAAAAAAGATTTTGCATTCTGCTGGACCATGACAAATTTGAAAAAGTCTCTACTCAGAGCAAGATGCAACTAAAATACTTCCACACATCACCAAAGACATACTTTTAACTTGGGAACAGGATTGGCAGCCAGACTTGAATACCTTCTAGAAATACATCTCTTCTAAAACCAAGAAGGATCACTATCCTGGAGGGCAAGAGTAGAAGTATGTAAAATCATGAAGTACTTAAATGCTAAATTGCTAGCAGATTTTAAAAATAGCCATCTTGATCAAGAAATGTGTTGCTGAAAAAAACATGACATGACTCCCTAAAACTAAAAATTCTTGCTCAAGGATATACCAACATGAAACAGAATATCTGCCTGTAGTAGAACAAAGCAATTGCTTTGTTCCACTACATCTGCCTCTGCAAGCAAATATTTGAAGCAGCATGTACATCCAGAAAGTTAGTGAGCTTCCTTTCCTCAAGCACATCAGCACAAACATACAAGGTCAGTCGAGTAGGAATAATAATTGAAGAGGTCAGTCCATCTTAAACCACCTATGCATCTCCTCTACCAGGAAGGAGACCTTCCAGGCCCACTTCCTGACCTCCAGCATAACTGTTCCAACCACAGCTCCAAAAAAATAATCGCAAGACAGCATTTCAGAAGTTCATGAAGTACTCAGAGATGAGAATACGAAGGGAATATTTAAGTGAAACACAGAGTTTAAGTCTGGAAATGAAAAAAAAAATCATCTAAATTAAGATTACAAATTCCAAAAAAACCCAAACCAACATTGAACAAACAAAAAAACCCACAAAACCAAAACAAAACAAGAATACAGTTACGACTACTAAGTTTAATATCAAACATATCAAAGATTTCCCTCAACCACTTTGACAAATTTGTTGGAGTTCCCGTTCACCTGCCAGTCTCCAAGAAATCTTCCAACTCCTTACAAAGGAAAACATCCAATATAGTGCATTCCTTATACCTCCTATTTGGCTTTTCTGAAGACTCTGACAACACCACTACTTTCTCTGGAGGAAAAGGGAATACACACTTAATGCTTATTAGATTACCTCAACAGATCCTTCATACTCATCAGGTCAGAAACAGACACAACCTCCTCACAGTTCTCCCAATAGCTTTAACATTTGGGCATCAATCGAGAGAGAACAAGAGTCAAAAGTAACATATCATAAACCAGGCAAGTAATTAGCACTTACTTTATTATCTTTGCTCCTTTTTCTCATCTTTCTGAACTCCTTCCTGAACTCTCAAGTCCCACAAAGGCAGCATATCACAAGTTTAAGGGTTTACTTTTCACCATCATTTCAGTCCTCCAGAGATCATGCTGCTGATAATATTTCTATTTGCAAAATGCTTAGAAGGACTTGTAAAATGCTTTGACTATGTGAAATGCCATTATTTTTATATCACTCAGAAACTAGGTTTTGCAATGCTCTAAGTTGATTCAAAAGAGAATATGAGTGACCATTATCACAATGCTCTCACTCTTTCAACACAAACATGATTTATTAGTCTTTTCTTATCCTTTTCTTACCCTCCTCTCCCTCCATATTCACAGCTTCTCATCACCATTTAAGTAACCTAGACAGTTTCCCTAAGGAGGGCAGGAGATTAAAACACTTCAGTTAATGCAATTGCTCAAATATCTTACCAATGCAGGCCATTGAATTTGTTTGATCTTTGATCCCTGAGTCTGGCTTGGGTCCTTTCTTTTCGCCCAGACCAGCTGGTACTCCACCAAGAAGGCTGCAAAATCTTCATAAACTTTAACCCATTCTCGCTTTTCCCATTCAAGGTCATCAAATTCCACATATACCTGGGAAAATTAAGAACAGAAAATTACATATTATTACATATACACAGCAGATGTGCATCTCCATGCATTTCTGAAAGCATGTGTTTCAATATTTAATGCAAGACCTCAATATTACCCATTTCACTGTTTACGGTATTGAAATTATATGGTCAGTTCCTGCTCCAGAGACCAAATTTTTCTTGGGAGTGCATTTGTGCTGCAGAGAAGAGGATGACATTTGCTAAAACTTTACTGTTAACACTGGGTACCTTATCTCACAAATGAAAAGAATAACACTAACTGCTCACAATTCCATTAATATACACAGCTATTTACATATCAGTAAACAAATTTTAAGAATGCCTCTTATTTTCAGCAATACAAACCAAAGAAACACTATTGCAAGAAAAAAAAAACACAAAAAAACACCAAAAAAAAAACCCCCACAGACACAAAAACGAACAAACCAAACAACAAAAACAAAACATAAAACCACCAAAAAAACCCCAAAACTAATAGTACCAGAAAGGACTTCCAGAGCCTAGAGACCCTGCAAGAAGCAAGCCCAACACACAGCTTCTAACAGAAGCAGCTCAGTTTTGTGCCATTCCTGTCCTTCTGGAATCCTGTTCCATTGAGGTGTGTTTGGGAGGGGGAGGACAGGACACACAACAACCCACACTTTCTGTTTCCAGCTTAATTAATTTGGAGCCAGTTTGCAACTATTTGATCTCCTGCTATCCCTGTCCTGTAGGTTATACAGTTCTTCCTGACACATTCTTAGAGAACAACTCCCCCAGCTGTATTCACTAAGCTAAATATGCCAAACCTTTTGTCTCCTCTTGTAAAGGGAAGAGGGAACTCAGAGCCAAAAAACTGTCTGCATCAGCAAACACAAGCTCTTCTAAAATCATTACATTTCACAATTACAGAATCCATTTAAAATAACCCCCCCCAACATATTAAATTTTCTTTTCCAACTTGTGAGACAATTCCTAAGAAAAACCAGCTGTAATTATATATATATTTAAACAAAACCAAAAAACCCCCTCACTGCTTGTTCCACAAACTTGGGAAGAAGGAAAGATGCTTTGCTGCCCTCCAGAATTTCAGTTCTCAGCCACACCCAAGGCAACTTCTGAAACTTGAGTTTCTTCCTCTATCTGCTTCTGAGAACTTAAATCACTGTCACAGAAATATTCTTGTCTTTTTAACTTTGGTTAATTTTAGGCTTGTAACATACTTCCTTGTCTAGACTTTCTGTCTCACACTTTCCAAACGTGTACTACATAGTGCTCCTTCTCATCATGTCCTTCTCCCTTCTGTGTACTCAATTTAAAATTGCACCAAGCCTCTTCTCATTCCTGCATCAAAATTCATCATCCCAGTTTTCCCCACCATAGGAATTCTTTTTTAACCCATATTTCTCTCAGTCTGTACATCCAATCTTCCTTCCTTTTCCCTTTCCTCTTTAAAGCATCAGATTAGGAAGGTAACTTAATGCAGTTCACTTAATGACAGCCCATTTTTGCACAGTCCACAGAAAAAAAAAAGTTGTTTCTGTCAAGCTACGCTCAGTCCATCAATTTATTTCACTGTTCCCTTCCTCACAACCTCCATGAGCTGCTGGCTACCTGGACTAACCACAGCTATCACTCACTGCACACCCAGCTCTTTGTCACCCACCGCTCCACCAAATACTGACACGGGATCATCCTGGTCCCTGTGCATGCTGGATGTCACCAAACATGTTCACATCCAACCAGTCTTTCCACCTCTTATCTCACATCTCATCTCACTGCTCATTTTCCTTCTTGTCTGTTTTTTATCACTGGGTCAAGGTACAATGTGTGTAGGGCAGTTGTTTGCATTAAATTCCCTTCCTCCCTTACTTCCCAAAGACAGAGCTTTCCCTCTGGATTCACCACTCCAGGATTTCTGCTGTTTGCCTGCTGCCACTCCTCCCATGTTTCAGTTACCCTGACTGAGCACAGTTACCCATCCCTGCATCACCTTGTTCGTCAATGCAACTACTCTCTTACCTTCTTCCTTTCTCCATTTCACTTACTGAAACTATCAGGGAAGTCTTTGCAGTGGCATTAGAATCTGCCCTGTAGGAACAGTTTGCATAGAAAATTATCCTCCCACCTCAACTCTTCATTATTACAGCTGTCACCTGTTATTCTAACTAATACTCAACAATACTCAGAAAAAACAATAAACTAAAAAAAAAATTTAAATTGATACCTTTCACTAAAAAGCATATAAAGTCTAAAAATTAAATTTAAAATATATACTAAGTTGCAGAATAATTTCTCAATCAAAACAGTTAACAGTAAACAGTCATTCTTTAAAGCACTGGCAACAAAGTACATCATAAATCCTTTTAGCAAGAGTATCTTATATTTGCAGCTACAGTGAGCCCTTCTGAAGATTCTGAATTCATTTCTACAGCTGGTCAAATAACAAGAGTTAAAGACAAATTTCAGCAATGATACAGTCAACAAGCATTCTCTGAAGTCACATTCCTCCTGCAAGTTTCACTCAATTATTGTGGGCTGGTGAAATAATTTCAGTATCTGGAAAGATATTTCACTTGGGTTGTCTATCACAGTGTGTAAGAGGTTAAGCAACAGACCTCACACAGCAGTAAATTTAAATAAAAAAATAAATAAATTTGAAAAAACACCAATAAATCTAAACAGGAGTTGGAAGTTGAGATAAACTGCCATAGTAAAACATACTGTATCTTCTGGGCACTAGCCAAAGCTTGTGGATAACTGTGACACAATCTAGTGTTTGTGTGCAAGTTTTACAGCCCAAATAAACTGAAATCCAGTGCACTGACACTGGGAGTTATTGCTGAGTTATCTGCAGAGTCTCCTGGCACAGTATAATTAGATCTTCAAAGGAACAGTTCCAAGAAAAGTGGAGAATGGAGCATGGCACAGAGCCAGCCTGCCATTGCCCAGGGCACCATATTCCTCCTCTAGTAAGATACACACAGAACCCTACTTGGGAATTACTCCTGCCAGCTTCCACCACAGTCAGGTTTCAACGCCAAAACTATTAACTCAAAGTTCATTTTTGAAAGGCAGAAACAACACAGACAAAACACCGAGTCCAATCCTCTGCCCATTCTTTTTTTTTTTTTTTTGCAAGGAAATACTTCAATCAGGAAAAGCCATTATGAATTTTTCTAAGGCAACAGAGTAATAACCTCTGAAGAGCCCAGGCTTCCTCCTTCCCTGCACACCGACCGACCTACCGCACAGAGGAGACGCTATCCCCAGCACCACAGCTCACAAAGGGGAGAGGAGGAAAGGAAGGAATCCAGCAACCTAAGCCAACAAAATAAAATGTAGAGCCAAAGTCAGACCCCCCTGAGGAGTGCAAAGGCTGAAAATATTTGATCTTTCTTGCTCCACTGGTGAAACTGTACAGAGAGAAACCCTACAACATTTGCCGCTCCAAGAATGAATGTCGATTTTGAAAGTTTTCTGCTGAACTTTGAGTCCTTGCCTCGTCAGCTATAGAGAAGTTTGTGTTCCCAGAGTGGCTGAAGTCCTCTCACCACATATGCATTCCCTCTCATAAATAAGAGAAATTCCCACTGGGGTGATATTATATTTATAACTGG
This sequence comes from Calypte anna, assembly GCF_003957555.1. Lineage (NCBI taxonomy): Eukaryota > Metazoa > Chordata > Aves > Apodiformes > Trochilidae > Calypte > Calypte anna. The sequence goes on from NC_044252.1 coordinate 10,697,143, forward strand.
AATTAATGTGCTAATTTTGTAACTCACTACAATTTTCCAACAGGAAGCAGGGTAAGCTTTTAGTGTGCTTTTCCAAGTACAGCAAGACAACAAATTAATTTCCAAAGGAGCCAGCCAAACAATTGCAACAAAATATTGCTGTCTCAAGGCCAAAACACAACAAACATGGTGAAATTCTCTACACACAATGCGGCTGGGATCCAGAGCTTTCCAGTCACTTCTGCTCTAAATACATAGGCCTAACCAAACAAATTGTGAAACCTTTTATACTGTCACAGAAACAACGCTGACTTCCAGCAAATTTGATTTTAAATGCTAAAAAGCATAATCCATGCACAATCCATTTTCCTGAAACTACCTCAGTGGATGCTGCTTGTAACTCCTCCATGCTAGGGTAGTGCCCAAGGGCTGGTTAGTGCTGAAAACAGTGTTAGAAACCCAAAGGTTGGCTTCGGGTTAGGTTTGCCCTTGGCAAGAACTCCAGGCAACACAGCTAGGAGAACCACTAAAATCTTGTATCATTTTAAGGCAAAGTAATCTCTTTTAACAAGGAAATTCAGTGTTATATAGCATTTCTTTCATTGGTTTCTAACCCAGTCTGCTCTAATGATCCATACACCTGATCTGTATTTAACAGAACACAAGATCTGTTTTCTCACCTAAGGAAGGAGTGCACAGAGTTTCAGAGCATATTCGACTGGGTTTCATTCATAACATTTTTCAATTAAAAGAGACAATATTACCCCATGTGCAATTATAATGAATATATACTTTATATGCCATTTCTAAGAGTTGAGAACTCTTAATTCAGGTGCTAAAATTTATCTGTGGAATTCAGGTCTTAGTTGCACAACTTAAAAGATACATCTAAAACCCACTGCATGCAATCCAACATGAGAAACCAGTTGTCACAGTCAACTTTTCAACCTTGCAATACAAGGTTAGGTAAATACAAGAATGCATACTTTGTGTTTAATTTAGCAGAAAAGTACTTGCAAGTAGAAGTAAACATGTTTCAGTGGTAATAAAGCTAATATTTTTCAAGCTGGGGGTGAGGGGGTAAAATGGCATAACATCAAAGGAAAAAATAATTTTCCTGTTTGATGCCTCAAACTTATCCATAGTAACTACCAAAATCAGCAACTACATTACAAGATCTCAGGGCAAAATTCCCAAATCGGGAAATTAAAGTGCAAGCCACTGTTAGTCTTCAGTCTCTGTATTATTCATTGTTAACTACAACCTGTAAACTTTAATTCTGACACACACATTTTATAGGATATTTAGGAACAGCTTATTCTGGGACCAGTAAAAACAGTTCTGGGAGCTTCCTAGTTTTGAAAGAAAATCTGCTTTCAAAGAAGAAAACCCAAAGAACCAAGCAAGCAGCCTGTGCCTCTTCTCCTGACTGCAGAGGCAGCAAGTCCAAGTATCCCAAACAGAACCACCATTGGGTAGTGATGTAGGCTGGGCATTGGCAGGAAGTTTTCTGGAAGTATGAAATCCACACTGCTCCAGGAGCCTGCTTAGCTCCAGAGGGCCTTTTTAGCATTCTATGTAGCTGAAAATTAAAACTGGGCTTGGAAAAAACTTCTCCATCTAGTTATTGAGATGAATGAGATTGCCAAGTATTTCACTGCTATAAACTAAAGCTAGTTGTAAGTGCACAGGGAATGGAACCAATAAGAGTGTTTTTATAAAAACTTAATCTTCTCATCCTGTTCTTAATATCCTCGCCTTCTCTGGTTTTTTTACAGATTGGTTTCTTTGATGGAAATAGCATTACCCAGCAGTCAAGTCTTTCTAAATTTATCTTTAACTAATCAGATGCAATCAAAGTACAATTAACTATAAAGCAAAACAACCTAACAGTAAAATTATTACTGTGTTATACAAGTGCTACAGACTACTTTGTTATATAAGGCAAGGAAAAGCTTTGAAATAGCAACCAAAAAAAAGCAGTAGGGATTTTTGCTTAATACAGGGCTTGCAGTGTTGCTCTATGCTACTAAAATTTCTCCAGTCCTTCACATTAACATTTCATAGTCACTCCACATCAAAAAGTACTCATAAAAGAATCATTATATCCTTTACTTTACATACTGAAACACTATACATTTACATTTTACAAAAAGTTAAAGCAAAACAGTAGAGGGAAAAAAAGGCATTTGAAAATACATTAGCATGAGTCCACACAGCCTAAAACCCACTGAAATAATGACAACAGATTGGCCTTAAACTATCAGATTCTTTAGGATTAAAATATGGGGTTTATTGCCTCCAAGTAGTCTTAAAAATAGTCAGCTTTTACTGCAAATCAGTCATAGTCCTTCCTGAGTATAAAAATTTCACTTGTATTTGTAGACAAGAAAGTTCTTGACAAAACCAGTATATATTTATTAATCAGACTTTTAGAATTCTTCCCCCATTTAATGGACAGAAGTTCAGCTCAAAAGTGCAAGAGTTCTACGTGGGACTCTCAAACACTAGAAAAAAAGCTGCAGAATGAGATACATGTTTTACAGGAAAAAACATAGAAAGCTCCTTAGATGACAGGATAAGTTAAGAGCATTTGTTACTTTATGCTGTTTCAGCACTTAAATAAAAAGATTGTTTGGACAAATGTTCAAATCTGCACATCTGTTTTGATTATTTGTGGAGCCTCCAAGTAGTAACAAACATTTAATGACAGAAAATTTAGTTTTCTCTTAAATGGAAAGAAAAGGTCTTGTTACTTTCAGATGAGCTGGACAAGTCAAGAGGACAACTCCTCAAAGATTACATACCCTTTGACACATCCTACTACCACAAAACATTATAATGATTACTCAAAGACTAAAATTCTGGTGGTTTGTTTTTGGTTTTTTTTTCAAAGGAGAATAATGTATCCCCAAAGCAGTCCCCAGTGTTAACTCGGGAACTTGAAATGTACAAAAAAACCAAAAAGCAAAACAAAAAGCAGCTGGCTTATTATCTTCAAGGTCTTAAGTCTCTCTTGTTCCAGAACTTCCTGGAAATCTCCTTTTTCTGCAGCATGATGGGTTTGAGTCTGTCCAGCAGGAATGGACCAATACTGATTACTTGTAAGCCACTGAAAGTTCCTGTATGACAGTATTGAACTAAAACTTCTCTAAAATAGGAAGAGACAACCCCTACAAAACCACTAATCTCATTATTGAGGAAAAAAAATACATTCTGCAGCCTCAGGATCATCTGCTCAAAATTTATAAAACTGCACAGAGGAGCCTGTATCCTTGCTCAAGACTCCCAGTGACAGCCACACTCCAGCTGAGGCCTTACTTTTATCTGTCAACATTGCTCAATACACTTCATGCATGGAAGAATACGGAAGACAACTCTGCTTTTACCAAGCTTCTGAATAAACCAGAGACATGCACTTGCTGGAAGACATGTCAGATACATGCCATGTGCAAGAGGGAACAGGACCAGATGTAGCAAATCCATGCCTCAATAAACATGAATTTTCAAGGCAGCTTCCTTATATCAAGCTTTGAAACAAAAATTCTACAGAGGGGCTCTCAAATAAAAACAACTCTTTAATTCAAGCGAACAGTAGTCTCAAAATACTTAGAGAGCATAAACATAGAAATGTACCATTTATAGTTGATTTTGAAGCCCTAATTCTACATTTCCTGAAAAACATGAACACTGATAATAATACAGCTTTTAAAGAACAAAATGCAGAGAAAAATGGTTGCAAAACGAAGACAAATCCCAGATTCACTGCAATAGCCTGCTGCAGTCCGTAGCTGGGATTGCTAAGCAACCAGCACATCACACAGAGTACAAAGTGAGAGTGCAGAGAAAACAACAGAATAAAAAGGCATCCTATTTGGATGCCCCAATACCCTCTTTGAAAAACACAGAAAAACATTTAAGACACATAGGTCTTTCATCCCTCAAATTAAAATACACATTTTAAAGAGAAAACTGATGGAAAAAACACTCTTTGTATGTGATTCAGTTTTAAATGAGCTTCTCAAAAAAAGACAAAAAGTACTACCAAAGTTATTGTAAAATACATTTGAAACACTTAGATATTTAAAATATTTAACATTTATTTTACACATCTTTTTTTCATATTCAGATTTTAACAGAAGGTGCAGCTGCACAAAAAACATGCAAACCAAAAATTACTGGAATTGCAATTAAACCAAAGTGAAGCAGTCCCATCTTAAAAATATTTTAGATGCCAAAAAAACAGTAACTCATTCAAAATGATAAATAGAAGTGACTTACAATTTTAAGAAGCATAAACTATAACATAAAAAACAACTTGTTAAAATATACACATTACACAAAAACTTCCTTCAGGCCTAGAAAGAAACTTTCAAATTCTCTTTGCCATTACACAACACAATAGAATCATAGAATCATAGAATTGGCTGGGTTGGAAGGGACCTCAGAGATCATCAAGTCCAACCCTTGAACCACCATTGCAGTTGCTAGACCATGGCACTGAGTGCCACATCCAGTCTCTTTTTAAATATCTCCAGGGATGGAGAATCCACTACTTCCCTGGGCAGCCCATTCCAATGTCTGATCACCCTCTCCATAAAGAAATTCTTTCTAATGTCCAACCTAAACCTCCCCTGGCACAACTTGAGACCCTGCCCTCTTGTCTTGCTGAGAGTTGCCTGGGAAAAGAGACCAACCCCCCTCCTGGCTCCAACCTCCTTTCAGGGAGTTGTAGAGAGCGATGAGGTCTCCCCTGAGCCTCCTCTTCTTTAGGCTGAACACCCCCAGCTCCCTCAGCCTCTCCTCATAGGGTCTGTGCTCGAGTCCCTTCACCAGCCTGGTTGCCCTCCTTTGGACCTGCTCCAGGACCTCAATATCCTTCCTGAACTGGGGGGCCCAGAACTGGACACAGGACTCAAGGTGTGGCCTCACCAGCGCTGAGTACAGGGGCATAAACTTTTCTTAGTTTAGATGAAAGTCTAAGTGTTAATTTCTAAAGCAATTGTTAAGATGCACACATACTACAGAAAAAATACATATCCAGTTTTAAAATACACAGACATTTGTTACATTTAGCTAAGGTAAACAGAAGAACAATTTTTAAAATTCACTATTTAGCTATTTAGATGACTAGTTAAAAGCTATTCATGTGCATACATGCAGATTTCTAATGTCACACAAAAAAGCAAATATCTGTCATTAAATAAGGAATCATTATTGCTAAGTCAACTTGAAAAACAGCATGATTTTTTTGAAGTATTTATGTCTCATATTAAAAGATATGACTAAAAAATAACTGAACAGAAATAAGATTTAAAGTACTAATTATTAATTGTTAAATGTTAATGGTTTTTAGTCGATTTTTACTGTGCAATGGCTTGATAATGAAGTTAAACTTTGCCTAACAGGCTTGACAGCAGACACAAAGCACTGCAGGTACCTGAATTCAACTGAGTGGTGAAAGGAATAGTTTACTTCTCCATCAGAATTCTTGAGGTGCTATTGTTCCTCATCCCAAGATCCAAGTTAGCTACAAATAGAAATCTACTTTTCTTGAGGCAGGAAATTTCACTGAATCACCTGGCTGCTGCATCAGCTAACAAAGTATGGCTATAAAGCCACTCAAAAGGAAACAGAACAACTCCAGTTCTCTTGGAACAACCTAGACACACACAGCTGGAACTTAAGGAGATGACCAGGACCTAAGCACAGAGCTACAATGATTACATGAGTTTTTCTGGTGTCTCACTTCAGCTGAGTATCCCAAAGCTGAGCCACTGCTAGAGGGAATCAACAGGGCTTTCCTCATTTCTACCATGACAATCCAATTAGTTCTCTATGCAAGGAGCCAAAACAGTTACCTTCACAAAGGCTCAAAGGACTAACCCCTACATTAGACCAGGACCTAGAAATAATATCAATCCAGACTATGGTTTAATCTGTTTACTGTGTTGGTATGAAAAGTGATGTCCTCTCAAAGCCACAGGGTAGAGCCTGAATAAACTCCATACTTTTCAACAGCAAATCTCTCTTTGAGGTCAAACAACGCACAGTAAAAGAAAAGCAAGGTTCTGAGTTTGATATCCATACCTCGAAATCCTAACTAAGGAAACAACAAGCGTTTCTCAGCTGCTCTCAGTGTCCACATTGTTCTCTGGACAGCAGGCCAAACAAAGCAGGAATGGGCCAACAAACAATTTCCTTTTTGTGACATAAAGCCAGGAATACCAAAAAAACATCAGCAAAGCTTTAGCATAGTGACAGACAACACCAGAGGAAGCTGGTCAGTAGATTTTGTTTGTACCAGAGACATTTTCTCAAGGCACAGTCCATACAAACAGTAGGAATAAAATCAGACAGCCTCACACAATTCATTGCTGTTCCTGGTCAGCTTACAGGAATCAAGAAAACTATGGAGAAACATTAGAAGAATAATCAGAAAGAACAAGAGAAAAGTTAATCTAACTAAAAGAGACTGTATACTGCATTTTTTATAGACTTATCAAGTACAAAATGGTAGTTGCCTGTGTTCAGACAATGAAGTATTTGCTTTTATAACCAAGATTACTGTAAGCCACAAGCCAACAAAACAACTCTCATCGGGCAGATAAGAAAATAGTAATTTTATTTATTCTTCTTTTTTTTTTTTTAAATATTCAAAACCATCAAGACAAGAATCCTGAAACGAAGAAAGTTACTGGAATAGTTATCTACTTTATTGATCATCTAATAAAATGTTAGAAGATATTTTCAAGATGTTTTTTTTTCTTCAGAAAAGGATTAGAATATTTGAGTAAGGAAGTTGGAGTACCATATCGATTACTTTGAAGCTTTATCTCTTATGAGAGAAGAACATTTTACTGTCTTAAAAGTAACTTTCTCTCTGCTTTCCTCCACTTAACATGATGTCTATAATCACAAGTCTGCAATTGTTTCTTCTACTCTGGTCTAAATCACCTCTAAGAAACTGTCTTTATTATGGTGCTAAGTTCTTCCTAGCTAAGATACAGAGGTATTTCACTTTTGCTGTTGCGTTCAATCTTTATTTTTGGAATTCTGAATTCTTTAAATCTCCTCCTTTGATGATGTGATTGCATTCCGTGTTCTCACAAGCTGAATTACTCTTTAGTTATTTCAGTCACAGACAGCTTCTCATTGCCATGCCATCTTCTGTGCCACAATCTCCCCTGCAACTCATCTCTCAATACTACATCTCTATTTCTTTCACATTGTTGATATTCGTCCAGTCCTTCATACTCAAGAATCATCACCCATTCAAAATTAGACTCTCATACATCTTTCCAATATAGCTAAACATTTCTTGACACATGCTAAAAGAGTATTCATAAAATTTACAGAAGTCTACTTCTTACCTGTGGATTAACTGCAGTATTAGAGAAGAAAAATAAAATCTGTTCTTGCAAGCAGAAGCTTCAAAGTATTATAGCTTTTCAGGTGTATATGAACTTCCTTTTTTTTTTTTTTTCCTGTTTGATACCAAATTGCAAGGCTAGACTTTATAGAGAAAAACTGGGTCATTCCAGTTCATACTACAGCAGTGCATAAATGTCCACAAACTGGGATCAAGGTTCATTCTCACACTGAACAATCTCCAAGTATTGCTAAAAGGCCAGAGGAGATTGAGACCATGGGTGACAGCACACGTGAACAAGGTATCAGGAAATACCCTGACAAACTTAAGCAGTGTTGTGGGTGCAGCAAGAGGAATATAATAGGTTGTTCTGTTGTTTGGGGGGGTTTTAATAACAGTAATAAAAAACCCATGAACTTCAGACATTAATATCGAATTGGGACTTACTGCACTTGGTTCATGGCAGTGGGGAAGCTCCAGTCTCTGCACTTCAGCACCTCTACTCTAGAACAGGGCTACAATGACTTCAAACCTGTGCTGCCTGTTTTGACTGCACATTCTTTGGAAACTGAGATTATATGTTTACATAATACTAAATGAGGCATTAAAATACAAACCATGCTGGATCACAGAAATAAAAAGATAACTGACTCCTCTGAACAACTGCCCACTTTACTGCACTTGTGGCATCTGCTGCTAAGGCACAGGAAGGACAGCTTCAAATGTATGAAATTATTGACATGTAAAAGTTTCACGAATACAGGAGTGGAAAATACTGAAGGTTACAGAAATCATTCCCAAAGCATACATGAAAACTCTCTCTCAAAATGTTTGTTTCCTATTGTTTTTCCAAATATATACTTTTGCTCTCTCATCTAATATTATTTTTTGTCCTGGAACAAAATTTCTCAAGTACATAAAGAAAGAAGTCCAACTTTTTAAATCCTAAGTAATTGATTTATTTCAGTATCACAATTCTCCAAATTACATTTGATTTTGACCTTACTTGTACAAATATTTATCTTTTTAAAAAGCTTATAGCATACCTTTTCCTTTCTTGCATTTTTTAGTTTAAATTAGAAATTCTCCTATAAATCTCCAATGTACTACAACTCAAACAAAGCCAAGGTCATGAAATGTTATGCATTGTCTGCTCTCCCAGTAATTTCTTGGAAAGATCTTTTCAAGGAAGAACAACAGATGTATTGATAATACCAACAGAACAACAAATCCAGCAGATAACACCATCAAACCCTTAATACTTAACCCCAGAAGTAAAAACCTAAGAACAAAACATTGGCAATGAGTATACATCAAAAGCTGCCTAATGAACTGAACAAATAACCTTAATTACTGGATTAGCTATCTCTGGGTAACTAGTGAACGAACAGGCATTCCCTGTAACAACAAGAAGGATAATATTTTTTAATAAATGGCATTGTAAATATTATGATACTTTAAAAGAAAGTTTGTTTATGCACAATGATTTTATAGGCTATAACTATAGGGGCTGTGCATGGGATTTAAAAAAAAAAAAATCCCTTAAAAAAAAAATAATTCAAAATGCATGCTGCAGAGAATAAAAAACCAAAACAATAAGAACCCACAAAAGCATTAATTCAGAATTGTACATATTTTGCTTACCATCTGTGCAAGTTTCTGGGGGGAAAAAACAAACAAACAAACAAACCCCCAAACAAGTAAGGTTTGCTGTAAGTCCAAGGCAGCTTTTAATGCTAGAAATTATACCTTTGATGAATGGACCTATTGTGTTGACTCTGATAATTATAAGGGTTAATTAAACCCTTTATAGAGTTGAACAGTTAAAAATGTTAAACCTGAAGTTCAAATATAAGGACTGGTACTCTTCATTTCCTCCTTACCCCCCTTTATTTCCCCATTATCTGATTTAAATTTGAGATACAGTTTTATGTATCCCCAGATTCAACCACTGCTATACAGAAAAATGCAGAACAACTTCCCCAAGATTTTTTGCACTCATTCTGCATTTGCAAGTTTATTTTCTGAGGAGCTTCTTGCAATTCTGGCAATTATTTAAACTTACATTTCTTTAAAGATTCTGAATACCTATCAACATAAGCAAGTTCTTTTTTGGAATAACTACTAACATACCTCATTTCAGTGTTCAGAATGAGGAAGGACCTTGAAAACAAATAAGCAAAAAACCAAAAACAAAGCAAAGAAAAAAAACCATGACAAACTGCAATAGACCATTGCAGTTACACACTTACTATTATAGTTATATGGAATACAGACAAGACTTCTGGGGGAAAAAAAGAGAAAAAACCCACAAAAAAAACCCACACACAAAAACCCTAAGTTGAGCATTTATGGCTTCCAGAGGTAATACAAGCAACTACAGCCTTCCCTGAGCAAACATGCATTTGACAATTTTGTTGTCTTATGATAAATCAGTGCAAGAGAAGATAGAACATACTCATATCATACTTGCTCCTATTCCCCTTGGGATTGAGCAACAAATTTTTGTTTTTTTACTGAAGTATTCAGTATTTTGACTGAAGAAGTCACCAGCTGCAGAACTATTAATGGTTTAAGATCACTGAAGTATTAATTGATAACAATAGAGAAGTGAATCTCATTTCCTTGTAAACTGTATAACACATCTTGTGCTACAATAAGCCTAATGTGAATGAGAAAGGAACAACTGTCACTCATGAACCTCCACTTAGCATCCAAGAAAAAAAAAAAAGTAAAAATGTACAGGGACATGTCAGTCTTCTGTCAACAAGCATTAATACTGCAACAAATTAAAAGACTACACAATAAATACTTTTGAAAGTAATGCTCATTATTGGCTTTCTCATAGCTTTTGATACATTTATTTCACTGTGATACAAATACCTCACATATTGACAAACTCAAACCTGCAATGTACTTAGAGTATATAATATCCTAATATAATATATAATGGTTCTCAACATTGCAAATACACACACCAGGATTTTTAGTTGGTGTACTTATGAAAACTAACTGCATGGAAGGAAGGGGGAAAAGAAGAAGAAGAAAAAAAATGCCATGAGTTTCTCCCATCCATTTCACTTCCCACAATATCAGCAACTCCAAGATGCTTTATTCCCCAGTCAGTTCATGGAAAAAATAAAATAGAGGAAGGACAGAATGCCACAGCTAAAACACATGCTTTTAGTCTCTCTCTTAGGATGAGAAGGAGGAGATCACTGATGAACTAGACAGAATTTAAAATTTAACTGTAGGAATCAGTAAGAGTTGTTACTGTTTTCCAATACCTCATGTTTACATCAGGAGATGAAAGGCTGAGTAACAGGATTCAGAAGTAACATGCAATGCACTACACACAGGCAAGGAGAACTTTTTTGCTCATAAGAAGGTATCATAATATTGCATATATATTTATTATTTGGTACACAGATTATTAGATAGCAAAATGAGCTGCCAAGTAATTTTGGCACAAAATCATGGGAATCAAGAAAATAAACATACCTGACAAGTTCCATAGCACTGGAAAAATCAAGTGTTGTTCAGCATTAAGAGCAAAGGGCAAACATTTCCAAGCCTTCTGATGCGTGTGGCTTCTCCAAGCATCGCATCCCTTCCTTTCTAACCTGGATTTAAAAGCTTCATATATTAACAGGACACATTTTGCCCAACAGTCCACAACAGCAGGACTGGTTAAGACTACCCCTTGCTTTCAGTCCGAGCTACTTTCTTTACATGTTTTCTGCATCCAATGTTAATTTTTAAATAAATAAATAAATTTTAAAACCTCACTTACCCCCCAAAAAGCACACAAGTATGCAAGATAATTAATACCAAGACAAGATCAATCATCTTACATTTGATTTTTAAATTTAAAACCAGAAATAGGCAACTTACTCGTTATTTTTTTCATATTAAACATCTAATACTTTAAATTATTTTTTCTTCCCACATGCAACACACTGAAAAACATTCGTAGAGCTCTGAGGAAAGCCAGCACCTGCAGGAAAGGGTTTAATCTGGCAACTGCTGGTGTTGTTGAGTTATTCATCACATAAATCTCTTACTAAGTCCCACCTCTTTCCTGTAGTTCTAACCCTTGGAGTTTGAGAAAACAGACCTCGTTTCATGCTCAACTCCCACCACTAAGCAGCTGAATCTCCTACATTACTTAGGATACTGTTCGTGAGAGCAGACTTCACATGGAGTCATGCAACATCCTGTTCCAAGCCAAATGCTCCAGATGGGATATGTTTCACTGCTGCCTCCCCCTCCTCAGCCCATTTAAGCTTGTTCTTTTTTCTTTGAAAGCATTTATCCCAACTTGATGCTATAGAGCATGCTAAAACTGACCTCTTAAGAAAAATAGACAAATCAAAACTTGTTTAAAATCTTAATGTCTTCACTACTAAAAAAAAAAAAAAATCCCACACCACTTAAATTATCAAAACATTTGTATTAGCTAACTAATTAGCAAAACTATAAATAATCAATTACTCAATGCAGCTCTACAATGCAGAAAGTTTACTAGTCATTTAAGAGCTCAACATTGCCACACACATCAGTAATCTAATGGAAGTTCTCATCGACATAACAAGGAAAAAACTGTCTAGTCTGCTGATCACTGTGAATGCTGGCAATTCCTCAAACATCTGCTAAAGGTCAGATTTCCACTGCATGGAACCAATCAATGAAGCTACACAACACTCCCAGCACCATTGGAAGTGCCAAACAAAGACCACTGTTTTACATAAGCAAAGAAACTCAGCCTGCAATCTTCCAAAAAAATACCAGAAAAGCCTTCACTCCCTTCACTCACCCATCTACCTGGCAATGGCTGTTAAGATTTTTATTTTGCTTTTTATAGCAGGAATACAGTTACTTACTGCTAAGCCATTTTTTCCACATTGTTAAATATCATGCAGCCAATACCACATACAGAGAAACATTACAGGGAAAAAATGATTGTATATTATTTAAACAAAAAGACAGGCTTATTTAAATCTTAATCATAATAAAAAAGTTTCAGAAAACTGAACACAAGGCACACACTTGGGTGCCTTTATTTCAACTTAGTAACTTCAAAAAAAAAACCCCACACCTACCGAGTTCTAAGAGAGTTAAAAGGCAGCCTGAAATCATAAAATTCTGCCCTAAATTCCTTACTAAGCAACCTCAGAAATATAATCCAAATATTCTAACAGATTAAGGAATTGTTGGCTCCTGCTAAAAAAACATGCTCTATATTTCAACAGCTTATCACACGCCATAAAATCAGTTCTTTTAGCAAGAGCCTACACAGAGAAATAAATGATCAATTCCAAACGTGCTGTAAAGCTGAGCTTGCTCTATTTTTACAGATAAAACATTATTTTATATATGGATAATCTGGTATTGAGAAAAGCCTTTTGCACACACATGAGAGAAGGGCCAAAACTAGAACAATGTAATGGAATTCAAGGAATTTTTTTTTAATTATATGACACTTAGCAATCTTCAAACATTAACTTTAGGCTTGCTGTATAATCTTGTAGTAGGGGTGGTGTTAAAGAAATTCCATTTCAACTTCAGAGCCAAGATGGATACAAGAAGGGAAGCAGAAGTAAGCAGGCACTGCAATAAATTCAGCAAAAATATTCTCCTGCATTCTCTCTAAGTCAACAGCTAACCCAGCCATGGTGTGGTCACAGGGTAATGCTAAATGAAGGGAATATCCAATTAAAAAGCATACAGTTATTAATAGGTAATCATGTGGCCACACACTCAGCAACTGCCCCTGCTGTGCAATGCTGCAGTCCCAGCCCCAGAGTGCTCACAGCTCTGCTCCTGACCCCCAGTCCCTGACACAGCTGAGACCCAGTGACCAAATGGCCTCTTCTCAAGCCCAGTGCCCCAGTGAATCACACTCCCTCTGACAGAGTGAGATCAAAGCAGAACCACTATACCAGGAATCAGAACCATCTGTGGGTCAGAAAGGTGCTACCCTGTGTGAAAGGAGAGGACTGTACAGCATTCTTATCCCAGCAGGTCATGGGAGAAGGGACCAGTGTTCCCCCAGCAAGTGAGGGCTCACTGGAAAGTGGTGTATTATGACAGCAACAGCAGAACAAGAAAAAGCACTACAACAAAACAACAAAGGCTGCTTCTACCAAAGCCAAATACCTACCAGAAAGTTTTAATGGCATGAGAAAAACTGCTTATTATCCAAGACACAAAAATAAAGTTACTAAAATTGAACTTAAAAGACTCTTCAAAAATATGTTTTATTGAAGCTGAATAGCCATAGGATTATGGAATACTGTGAAGAGACAGTTATTTCTCTATACTAGCCTTCATCTTTTGTGGTAAGACAAGAGGTCATGGGCTTAAGCTCTGCCAGGGAGGTGTGGGTTGGATATTAGGAAAAAATTATTTACAGAGAGGGTTATCAGGCATTGGAATGGGCTGCCCAGGGAGGTGGTGGATTCTCTGTCCTTGGAGGTTTTTAAGAAGAGGCTGATGTGGCACTCAGTGGTAGTGGATCCAGGGTTGGACTTGATGATATCAGAGGTCCTTTCCAAACCAGCTTCAAACCAATACCTTCAGTTCCTTCAAGCAACTTTTTTTCATTACTGCTTCTTGCCTCACACAGATGCCAGTGCTTGCACTGATCCCAGTTTTGTGGCATACTTAGGAAGCTTTGTCACACTTAAAAAATACAAATATCAGTAGCCCATCAGTATCCAGCTGTAAACAGCCATTCAACTATCCCTCCATTCAAGCAAAGCCAAGAAAATGATCAAACATCTGTACAAGATGCTTCAGATAAAAGTGCAGTGACCAATAAAATTTTGTACCACTTTTTATTTCTTCTAGCAGGTCTGTACAAATTGCCATTACAAAGGGGTTTCTTCAAAGTATGTTCAGAAGAAAAAGAATATACACTTCAATGGCAATTCAGTGTAAGGACTGTAGAACAATAATATCCAACAATGGTAGCAGTGTGCAGGATGTGAGTGCTTTTAGATGCAAACATTAGCAACTGCATTAACATATTTGCATACAGTTTTTATGTAAACAAATATCATAATCAAGAAGCCGCCTAGCCAGATGGAAATGTAGCATATTTATACATATATATATATATATATGCCCAAATTACTTACATTAGCTAACATCTCCATGCACACACGTGTCCTACCGCATTTTTACAGAAGGGAGAAAAAAAGTGTGCTTAACTCTCAGTACTGAAACTGAACTGCATTATCAACAGTCAGCTGAATTTACTTTTGGAAAGATACCAAACAGGGTTAACTTCTCCAGCTTTCCAGTAAATGTAGATCCACCTCTACCTTAGAGAGGTTTTGAGCTATTCATGTCAGTTTCCAGAGGTTTTTTTGATGTCATCCTATTAAACCCAGAAAGCAGCAAGACATCAAGAGCCTGTAATGATAAATGCCAACTATACACACGGAATGCACCTACCCTACCTACATTTAGCCATATAGTGTGCAGCTTGGATGTTAGCCAACAAATTAGGAGAGATGTCGAAGAAGATCTTTAAAGAACAGTTTGGTGACTGCAGGCCAACTGCCAAAGCATTTACTTTGAACTCCATGTTACTGTGGCTGCAACAGCTTAAAACCCAGCTCAAATAGATCTGCTCTGCACCTCAGTGCACATCCAGAGATGTCAGCTTACTCTGCTTTGCTCTCCAAATTGGGTCACTCATGTTACTTGTAGGGAAGCCACTCAAGCAAATTATTGAAGTCAATGGTAACAACCCTCAGTAACACACCTGAGTCACAATGTCACCTTTTACCAGTGAGTGAACTGTACTACAGAAGTCACAAATTTACTCATTAAGAGGAGGAAAGAGAAGACAAAAGCTGCCTAAATACTGCTTCCAAAAGAGCTTTACAGTGCATGACTAACACAAATAAGTCAAAGCTAGACACTGTTCTAGCTTCCAGTAATTGGGAAGAAGTTCAGTACTTAAACCTAAGATTTAAAGCTCCTAGTCATGCATAACCATAGTTATCCCTTACAGAATTACAGCACTGATTCTGTGTTGAATGGATTATTTTTCATATAAATTCTCAAAAGTTCAAAGGATGTAAAATGTTCTATAAGCATGTGCTACAAAAACTGCTCCAAAAATCATCACCACAGATGTATATTTAAGATAAATATCTTACAGTTTATTTGGTGAAATGGAGAGGCTATGTGAAGAAACTGAGACTCAGCAGCAATTTTCTCCCATGGCTTTCCACAAATGAAGAATAACATTCTCCAGAGAACCTCTCAAAACAACTGCCCTTTTTCCACAACAGCTGCCATTTACTCAGAGTCTCAGAAGGACTGATGCCACAGGCTGCCTCCCAGCAAAGAATAACTGTTACCTTGCTTTCATCCTTTCTCAAAGTCATCATCTATATCCCAACAGATAGGAAGCCACTTTCTCCCCTGGGGGGCAACTGGCTTCATTCCCAGTAGGAAAAGAAGGCAATTAGTGGCCATCTTTGCTCAGGCAGGCTTCAATCACAGTGAAACATGAGAAGCTGCAGGCACAATGGGGGGAAACACTTTCAGGATCCTTTCCCTAAAAATTAATCTCAGTCCTAAACATCCTCAAACCTGCTGCATCTGGATACATGGATGGTGGAAACAGATACGTGTCTGAAGTGTGAAGAAAAGGAAACGGGAAAATTCAGGAGCTCACAAAACATCAAGAATGAAAATAAACTGTGGATTCTTTTGCTCTGAGTCAGTGAGGCGAAGCAGCTGTAAATCTCTCAACCAGTTCTGCATTCTCCAGTTGCTTTGTAGCTCCAGGATGCACAGAACAGCTATCACATGCCACTCAATCTGCCCTTCTGAATTGTTAATAAAGTCTACTTTATTTAACACAGATTCACTCCTTGGGGATATGCTTTTCTATGAACTGGGTAAGAACACTACCTACATAGAGTGTGAAAGACGGGTCAAGTCAAAGAAATTGCCAAAAGAGAACTACATAAAGGCTGAACCAAGTCACTGATTTAGAATCAAAAGAAGCGTTTTACTGGCAGAAGACCAGGGAGCAGGGAGAGGGGAATGAGACACATGGAAAACATAACACAAACTTACAAAACAACTTTTACAAATTTAAAGTATCTTATTAATTATGCTTACCTTCATTAACTGCAAAGTCAGGTAAATGCAGGCTTTTACCAGCAGACACAGCTAACTCCACTTTCCTTGAAACTTCCTCTTAAAACTTGCTGTTCAATAGTCTGTTAAAAACACTACTCTGAAGTGCATGGTTTTATTACTCCAGTTGTTTTTCTGACCTTCCCTCATCCAAAATTAGTAATCAAATCTCTACCATTCCTTAGGATTTTGCTGCAAAATATTAAAACTACAAAGTGAGACAGGTAAGATTATTCAGCCAAACTGACAGAATTGCCATTTCCTGACATTTCAGTGGTTACCTTTGCAGCCTTTATCCTTTATCGCATTTTGCGCTGGAATAACAAAAAACACAAACCAATATGGTATTGCATATATGATACTCCTGACTAAAGCTGCCAAGATGCTTTTATCTCAAGATGACTGCAGGTTTTTTGCACTTCAGTTTCATACCTTTTTCAACAATTTCAGAAGCATGCTAGGCAGCCGACTAATTTGATGGGGTTTGTGTCATTAAATATTCTTGCACGTAGCACTCCCTTCTCTCCCCTCTTGCAAGGATGTGAATACTCAGTTATAAGAAAGTTTAAGTGAAGTGTCAAAAATAAATTTATTTAGAAAGCATAATTATACTCATCCATGAACATACAAATAGCTAAAGATTTCTAGTTAAACTGTCAAAGGAAGCACTCTGGAAAGTTAAATCAAGCATGCCACATAATTAGAACAATTTACTCCTTCAGAAGCTAAAAGCAAAATGGGAAAAAGAAAACAAAAAAGACAAAAAATAACACACAAACAATAAAACCACTGAAGTCCCCAAATAACCAAGAGAGGTAAGAGAAAGTCCACATTGCATGTCCAACAGCTGCGTTTGCACTCTTAGTATCAACAGATAGAGCTGAAACTGCCATCACACAAGCAGTGCCTCTTATTTCAGTGGAGATATAATGGGATTAATGTAACACCTGCTTATGCAGTTCGCAATTTAAATTATTACTTTGTACAGTTATCACAGTACAAAGAATACATTCTTACAACAGACACACAAATGCAATAAACCCATGAAACCCATAGACAAGGAAAAGGTTTTACCGTGCCCAAGCTCATAAATGCCAGACTTTACCTCTCCTCCGGTATAATAATTCAGCAGTAATACACAGACCCTGCAGGCCAATTAACACCACCTCATGCAGGTGACAAGTTACCAACATCTGAGAGGTTAAACACAGTTGACATTCTCTAGCAACGTAACCGAAGAACACTGGTATCTTTAACAGGTTTCCATAGAATCACAGAATGTGTTGGGTTGGAAGGGACCTTTAAAGGTCATCTAATCCAATGCCCCCTGCAGTGAGCAGGGACATCTTCAACTGGATCAGACTGGTCAGAGCTCTGTCAAGCCTGACTTTTTATGTCTCCAAGGATGGAGCCTTGATCACCTCTCTGGACAACCTGTTCCAGTGTTTCACCATCCTCATACTGGAGAAGTTCCTAGTGTCTAATCTAATGTAAATCTACCCTAGTCTAGTGTAAAGCCACCCGTAGTCCTACAGCTATACGTTCTTGTAAACAGTCCCAACCTGGCTTTCCTGTAAGCCCCTTCTGGTACTGGAAGGATGCTGTAAGGTCTCCTTGGAATCTTCTCCTCTCCAGCCTGAACAATCCCAAGTCTTCCAGCCTCTCTTTGCAGGAGAGGTGCTCCAGCCCTCTGATCATTTTTGTGGCTTTCCTTTGGAGGGCCACAAAAATTCATTCCTTGAATGAGTATAACTTTATACTCCTTATTCCCAATTATATGCCAAATTACATTAGAGACCTACCCTTTGCCCCTTGCAACCCAATGGCTGACGGAGCTTAGCAGCATCAAACTCAAACTCTTGTAGACTAATATAGCAAACTTCCTGATGGCAGCAGCTGTTTACTTTTGCAAATATTTAGGTTCTTCCAGTACTCCTTAAAGTAATTCATCACAAGAAAATGGAGGAGAAACACTCCAACAGTTCCAACATAGCCTGCTTTTTCTTTAATATGCAGAAGTTCCTGATTCACTGCTATTCATCCCATACTTCGAAAGAACCTCAAGAGTTTTCAGTGCTGTGACAATTCCCTTATTCTAGAAAGCATATTCAGGATGGTTTTATAGACCAGAGCACTGCAATTACCAAACCTGACAAGAATGTTCCTGGAATTAGCACCTTTCTGTATTTCTTTAAATACCCTGGCAGTATTCAATTATTTCTCAGCATCGCATAAACCTACAAACTGTAATCATTGACTTCTGATTTAATTTATCCATCAGCTGGCCTGCCAGCATAATTTCACAGAAGAAATGAGCTGAGACAAAACACCATCATATGGCCACTTAAAACTGTATGGGAGGCAGAGGTGGGGGATGGGGAGGGAAGGGGGAAACGGGCAGGGAACAGAGGACAGGAAAGAAGAAACAAGTCCCAAGAATTATAACTTCCAGGCTTTTTCTAGGGAGGTTTACTCTGATGTTTCAAAGACTATCCTTCCAAATTTTTAGCATCCAACACTTGACAGAAATAAAGGCATAGATTCAAATACTAAGGTATACCATAGACAACAGTGAACCCAGCCAATTCTATGATTCTGTGATTCTATGAAAGCTAACTCAGCAGGCTTGCCTGGTCTCTGTGCATAGCTCAAGCTCAGGAAGTAGTATGAACATGTTCCAAGTCACTAATTCTTATAGAAATCCAAATCAAATATTTAAATTTTCTTTTTACCTGCAAAAGAAAGCACTAAAGACCTAACAAAAACAATAATCTATATTGGGGAGACTGTGCTCATTTAATAACTATTTAGTCTCTTATTTCAGTTCATGCTGCTATAATTTGAAAGGTGATTTAGTCATCACCTGACAGCTGAGACTTCATGACAGATTAATAGATTTTGCAAAGTCTTCATTCTCCTTTGTTATTACATACCTCGAAGTCTCTCATGATATTTCAACAGTAAAACCTGAGTTTCTACAAAATTTCATGTCAGTGTAGAGAAATTTTGTGGTAAGGCAATGCCACCTGGGTGCAGGTATTAAAGAATTAAAAACCTCAGTTACATCCTCCACACCACATACACCAACTGCTTTAGAAATCAGATCTTGCTTCATTGTTTAGACTGACTAACACTGGCTTATTTAGGACACACTTCATACAATCACTCACTGCTTTCTTATGACTTTTTTTTTTTTAAACTAACTTTTTCCCCCAGAAGCACAAGACAAGTGCGGGGTTTCTTATGTTCCCAAATATCCAATCATATTAGTATGATTTCCCTAGAGAGCTGCAAATTTGAGTTCCCCCCTCCAACACACTATTACTTCCCAAAGCTTCTTCCCCTCTCACTCCATCAGCTTCTCTCTAACAACACTCTATCCTGCAGCTGTACTCAGCCTGGACTGCTGAGGATACACCACATGCTGAGCCTTAAGCTCATCCATGACTGCACAAGCAGTTTGTGATCAAACTAAATCCTCACCTTCTGAGCTCCCTGAGCCTTTGTGTGCAAAGTGTTAATTTGGACTCCTGTCCACTTACTCAACCATTGGTTTTTATTGAATTCTCTTTAGTCTTCAGTTTCATGCACCATGTATTTCACTGAAAATGGTCAAGAGTGTCAAGTATCAGTGAGAGAGGACAGACAGACTGCAAGATGGAAAAGCTTAAGCTTCCCCACCCGATTTACTTTGCATCTAACTTTGTTACTTTGTCCTAACACCAGGATGGAGGAAAAAAAGGACACAAACCTGAAATAATCAGAATGAGACAAACTGTTGAAGAGCTTTGCCCTTGAGAGACATGGGAATTTGTGCCCACCACTACAATCCTCCAAAACTAACAGGAAGAGAAACTGGTAGAGAGAGAGTATACTGAGCAGAGAAAGCAAGCCTAAACATTACAGGAAAGAGGGAAATTTCATCTAGAAAGACAGATGTGCACAGCAAATTATGTTTGTTAAGTAAAATGCTTTTTTTTCTTACCAATGAAGTCTAGAAACTTCCACAATTTTCCAATTTAATCTTCAAGAGATTGAGAGGTAAATAGAAGTAGCAACACCAGACTAAACACTTTTAGGACATCCAGTATCTACAACACTATGAAGTCTTCAAACCATACTACTACAAATTGAAACGCCTGTAAAAATGGATAAAGAAAACAACAAAAACCTCAATATATTGAGACTAAATCCTTTCTTTTACTATTTAACCATTTTCAAGGACAGAGTACCTACCACCCGGTAACTGCCTCCCACCTATGTTAATATTCATAGACAAGAACAGAATTTCTCTGCATTCTTGACAAACCCTTGGCCAGACACCCAAATACTTTTAGAATGCAGACCTTTAAAATTTTGTTACTGCCAACTGAAGGGAGGGGGAAAAAAAAAAATCTCACCTTTTCTTCTCCTAAAGAGTGTGGATATGGTTCATACAATTAATCACTTTAAAGGGGATGTCTAAGCAGCAATAACACAAGAAAATATGTTGGAAAAAAAAACAATCAGCAGCTCCTGGGTGGGTGGTTGTACTTGGCAAGAGAGACACAAACTCATTCCAAATACTCTTCTTTGAAATATAATCAAACCAATCTAAAGCATCAAAACCTACACAAAGGCTTCAGTAAAAGCAGTATTTAGCATCTTTCCCAGTTTCTCATGGGCTCTTCTAACCAATAAAATTAAAGAATGACCTTTCCAGCAGGCAAATGGGGTTGTCAACCAACAGCAAGGGTGATCCCACAAAGAATGTGAGCAGCAGATCAGCAGCAGGACAGCACCTTGGGCTGGAGCAGCTGGGGGCACCTAGAATCAACAGCCCTGTGTGCTGCACCAGCACTGCCACAGTGATAAGAGAGATCCAGGCATTTGTGAAGCAACCACTGTCAGCTGTTCTGACATACTGCCAAGAAAAAAATGCCAGGCACAATAAAATTAAAGATTTAAACACATTCTCAGGGAAAAAAGAGAGAAAAAAAAAACAAGTAAAAGTAAAAGAAAACTTGAACTTGTGCATCTAAGAGTGTCCTCTACAGCCTTTAAAAATAATAAAAAAGGCATCTTTTGGCATGTAAAATGCATTGCCTCTTGTCAAAAAGATCAAACAACTGGCTGCTACCATATCACCACAGATATATATAGATAGATATATATATACATACACATATATATACATATATACACACACACCCCCCAAAAAAAGTGCACACACTTCCCTCTTCAGACACAAAAGCCTGAAACATTTGAAATGGGCTGTCTGAGAAAGCCAGAAACTCAGGAGGTAAGGGAAAACAACACTGTGGTAATAGTCTGGCAAGTTTCCTTCTGGAAAGACTAGTCCTTCTTTATCTAGGAATACTGTACCTGCCGAGCAGTACTAGATCCAAAAATACTGCTGTACCTTGCTGATTTATCTGTGCAGAGAGATATTTTCATACATCTGGCAAGTCAAGACTTGCAGAATAACTTAGCCCTTTTGTGAGGCTGCCAAAATGGCAAGAGCCTGGCATCAGATTTCCTCCAACAATAAAATGGGTCAGACAGAAACTACAGATCAACTTTCTCCTGGAGTACAAAAATATCCATAATAGCAATATGATGAAGAAATGGAATTTATTATTAGGTGCAGCTAGCATTTTAAAGTTAGATTATCACTGCATTAGTTTGCAAACTACCTTACTTGAGAGCTTAAAGCAAAGTCTACATAGAGAGTCTCCTGATAGTTTGATTTTCCTGCAGCTAGGAATCAACACAGGCATGCAACAGCAGTCAAAAGGCACAAAATTTATGCCTACATGACTAGGGAAATATCTGAGTCCTTTGAAGTGGAAAGAATTCAACATGCTTTGGAAAGACCAAGCTAGAAGAAAGAATAAGCAAGCATTAAACACGCAGAGGTTTTGCATGTGAAAGTCAAGAATCATTTTAAATCAGCAAAACAAGTGAAATCCACTGTACTTGAATGATGTATTTTTATAACAATGTATCTCCAATTGAAATTGTACAGAACTGAATAATGCAGACTTCATCAAAAAAGAACTTCCTATAGCAACACTTATTTTCTTTTAAAAATGCTCGCTAACATCGAAAAGGGGAGGGAAATGGAGGCCTGGAAATTGATAGCAATAAAGACAACTATAGCAAATTTAGGTTTTTCATTCCCTACCAATAGGGATTTGTGAGTGTTTGCTGTAAGAGCTTGTAAACAGAATGGCCTACCACATCTATTAAATAGCATCCAAAGACTAGACCATATTTGCTCATCAAAATAAGCTTAAACTTCTTAAATAACTTCTTAAATAACATAACTTAAAGCAAGTAACATAGTTATTTTACTGGAATAATATACATTACAGGAGGCTTCTTCAGGTACACTTGAATACACATTTCAGGATTATATTTTAAAAAACCTCATGAGCATAATAACAATGCTGCAGTTTCAGTAAATCTGCTGAAAAATTAAAACATTTTTTTCTGCTTCATCTCTGGAAAAAAAATATATACACACCACAGTATATCTACTTCAAAGTGATGCTAAAGTAGTAACTGCAAATCAGGTTATTTTGTAGATATGGATTCTACTCATTCTACACATTCTACCTAAGCTGAAGCAACTCTCTTCAGCAGCCTCCGTTAGGGGTCACACAAGCACTCTCCCTGCCCTCATAACTCCCAGACTCAAGCACACGAGGGTCAAAGCAACCCACATGGGCCCCAGTGCAAACAAAACCAAGCTGCATGAGCAGAGGGCAAGCTGCCCGACTAACAAGTACAGAACATTTTAAAGTACAATAGATATATTAAGTAACAGCTTTTTGCACAAGTATCCATGCATGTGACTCTCACTTAGCACATTGGTCATGTAGAAGATGGAAGCCACAAATGCAGCTCCCACTGCATCTGTGGGATCTCAGTGCTCCCATCAGCACATTGCTCAAAATCCACGCTGCCTCTCTCCAGCCCCTCACCACAGGGACCTCACTGAAATAAGCTCTGCAGACAGGCTGAGACTCAGCTGAACGACTTCTAAGATAGAGTGGAGCGTTTTTTAATGACATTGATTGTTATGCCTCAACCTGAAATCCACTTGAGTATTTTGAGCCAAAAACTACTCTTAAAACAACCAAAAGGAAAATAAAATTAAACATAAGACATTAACTATAATGTCTAATACTTAATTAGACTTTAAATAAATATCTTTCTCTACAGATACATCATTTCAAATAATCAGACTATAGTATTTTGCTTCAGTCTGACAAGCAAGAGACCGGCACTTGGGCCTGAAGAAAGAGAGGTTCTCAGATAATTCATGGCATCTTAAGTGTGACTATTAGTCTGCCAAAAAAAAAAAAACCAAAACCAAACCCATACTGCAACCACAGATACCTTGCTGTACAAGGTTCAATAAAAAGGACCAGTGAGGCTGTTCTGAAACCAGTGGGACTGCCTGGGCCTTTAACAGTCCCATAAGAGAAAAAACACACTAGTTGAGCTAGCATCCACAACCAAAACAGGGCCTTTTTCCCTGCCAGAATAGGGATCTCTGTGAAAGCAGCAGATCTTGATTAGTAATTTGAGAGACACCAAACTCAGAACAGACTGTCTTAGAAACTGTTTTTATGAACCAGAGGGTCTACCACAAATAACATGAGTTTTGTCAATCTCTCCACAGCCATGAAATGTTCATTTACATTCATTCCCACACCTAGATTGCTTTGAACAAGTTATCTCCTCCTACATGTACACTGACCTATCCAGCCATTCACCAAAACATTTCAATTTTTCACACTAAATCAGATGAAAGGATCTTCATATTTGACTGGTTGTTCATTTTCACAAAAGCTCACATGAAATTTAAAAATGACTGACCAAATTACTGGTAGGCAATAGAAGAGTGAATACCTTTTCAAGACAATTTTTTTGTCTCTTAGGTCACCATCAAACTGTCTTATACTTTTTTTTTTTTTTTTAATGTCCAGTGTACCAATGCAACCCTTTTAAGTAGGGTCACATGCACACATCTGAAGGCATTCAATGACACCAAATTTTTACTGGCTGTGGGACTTGTAAGCTTAACAAAAAAATAGTTTTGCATCTGAAAGGCATCTTGATGGAAATCCTTGAAACTATGGAATCCAAAAACCACTACAGAAAATTACAGACTAGGACAGCCAGGTTTGACCTTTTAACACTGATCTGCAGGTCTCTAGGGAAAACACATCACAAATTACTCTGTTTTCTGATGAGGGATGATTGAGGCATCTTCATGTCAATGGATAACTACAACTACAGACTTTGCTACCAACAGATAGCTCATAAAATTTTGTGAGCTGCTTAACCACAAAGACCTGCAAAGAGTAAAGTACTCAAGTCTTTAAACTATCCCAAAGTTTCAGCTGGTTTTGCACTACATAAAAAATTGTTCAAAATGAGCTATTGCATTATCCCCCAGTATCTTAGCGCACACCTGAATAATGCTAATCGGGACTGAATTTGTAATAATACCACTATCTGCTACACCAAGAGACTCTGTGTTGCTCTGACAGTTGACTGCTAACCAGATACCCAGAACAATCTGGCAACCTGTGCTACTGAGCTCCCTGTGGGTTTGACAGAGGAGTTGGTGACTGTCTCTCCCTCCAGTTTTGATGGCACAGCTTAAAAATCAACTGTTCTGACTGCAGGGGGGGGGGGGGGAAGGGGGGGGGGGTTGGAGGTGAAGACAAGAAAAAAATTATTGACATCCACCTGCCTAAAATTTTGTACTTCTTTTATGCATTTTTGTTTTAATTTTTAATTGCCATGATGGCTAGAAAGAATTGCAGAGTACTGTAAAGATACTCAAGCTCCTTGGAAGGTATCCAATTTATGTGGTTAGCATGGTGTGATGATGTGGAAACAGAAGATAATGTGGCCTGCAGATCTTCGGCAGGTTTTAAAATGTGGTCTTTCATGGTAAAACTACTTTAAGCAGCTGATTGAAAGGTATTAACAAGGCATATAGGTTGATATCTACTGGGGCAGGGAGGATTGCACCATTTCTGAAAGGATTTAAAGGATCTCAGCTCTTTTTAAGCTCTCAAAAGTTCTCTATTTAAAGTTACCTACCTAGCACAGCAGTCATTTGCATATCAAAAATCTCTGTCAGGACAAAGACAACTTGGATCACACATTTTACTTCACTGATATCATTCTTACTGAGGCATAGCTGAGAACAAATGAAGTCTTAGTTTACCAATCAACTTTACCAGAACCATTAAAAAAAGCTGTTTTGGTAGCTACAGCCAGAAATCTAGTTTAAGACCCGTAAAAAAGAGAGGTCTTTAAAGATTCTTCTTACCTCAAAGAACACCAAAAAAAAGGAAAGATCTCAAGAAAAGTATATTCAAAGTTGAGTCATTTAGCAGCACTATTCTTACTTGAGTACTGCACTGAGGTACAGCCTTAAGTATTAGCTTTTTCCTCCCTTTTCATTCATCTGTCTTGACTGCATAGGTACAAAGCTTCTTTCCCATCTCACCCGTTACATTCTAACTGCATGAAGATTAATTGTGCCTTACTTTCTACTGCCGCACGTTCCCCAGGCCACAAATGTTTAGTCAGCAAATACCTCCAGCCTCACACTGTGCTGTGCCTGATAGAAAACAAACGCACGGCTATAGGTAGCGTCTAAGGCAGAAAAGCAGACCACCTTTCTGCAGCATGGCAGAATATGAGGTATTGAGAGCTGTGACACCAATTAAGCTGTCTAAAGTAAAAAGTAGCTGCATGTCCTGTAGTTGAATGAACTTGATTTAGATTAGGGCATGTCACAAGTTAATGCACTGCAAAGAAGCAGTAAGCATCCTCCTGCTGGCAATTCCAAACACACAGGGACTGTAATACTGATGTCTGCAACACCAAAGCACACACAAATGCTCATGACAGGACCAGGTTTACTGTATCTTAGCTAATGCAAGATGCAACTTGCAATTAAGAGGTCTTTTCTTCCTGTGTCCTTGGGACAAAATTCTGTAACATTGGATTGTTTTTCTCTCTGTAAAGCAAACGGAATTGTTGATTACCAAAAAAACTAATCAGAAATGTCATCCATTGAAAACACCAAATCACCAGTCACAGCAGCCTTCCTACAGAATGTCTTCCAAGTTCCTGAAAGCCTCTTATCCACGAGCTTGAAAGGACATGCTGATATAGAGGTATCAGGGTTCAAGTTAAAGAAGTTTTCTGTAACTTTCTGTAACTCTGAATCTAAATTCGTAAGTTTCCATTCTCCTTTGAGGTACTTTTCTACAAAAGCAGAACTTGCCTTCATCTGTTCCCTTGGAAATCAGTCTCTGAACTCAGAGTGTCCCAAACAGTCCTGCTGGATGGAGATGGAGTCCTGCTCAGTAAGTGAGCAGTCTGTTAAATCTCACTGAGGGAACTGGTTATGCTTAATTATTTATTATCTATTTTAAGTGGCTCCAAAATGCTCTGGACCACAGACAGCATTCAGCATGTCTTCCACAGAGCATCCTAATCAAATTTAGATTCTTTTTCAAGTAGAGAGGCAATGAAGTTTTGCTGCTTTCTTGGGGCCCACCAGATCTCTCTTCAAGACAGAGTACACCAGAACAGCACACTGCCACAGACAAGAAGGCTTTTTCTTTCTAGTTGAACACATAAAACCACATGAAAAAACAACATTCACTGTAGCCAAATGTTTACAGGGACAAGCCTTCCCAATACTAGGCATGGTGGGATCACTCAACCTGTCTGCTCAGGCGTTAAGAACACACTGGTAGTTTAAATTGTCCCTTACACCTTTGAGGACAGTCCACATACAGTCCTTACTATGTATTATTGGTGAAAACATGCCAAACCTCCCAGGCAAAAGATGTCTGCTGACAGTGACCCCTGAGGCTCAGACTAGCTGCATGGCTAACTCAATAATAGAAATGACAATAACTTAACTATTCTAAATTTTGCATTGCTTCTAGATGTAAGAATTAAGATATATGTAAATAGAAGAATCAACACAAACATCTATCCACTTGATTTTGTTTTCAAAATAAAATTAATGAGCTACAGCAGTCACCTGAATACCAAAGTAAACATTACGACCAACTGATTCCAAACAAAGTCCTTCTCTTCACATGTTTTTAAAATTTTTAGTAGACAATTTTTAAAGATGAAAATACAAATTAAACTTGGGGGACTGCTGCTGTAACTGAAAACATAACGTCTTTTTCTTCAATACAATTCTATGATTCTGTGAATTTCTGTTTGCAGGAAAAGCTATGAATAGTCATTTCCAAAGTCTTATTGATGGCTTAATTATAGTTTATGTTGTCATGCATTTGGCATGACAATATCACCCATTCACTGCTATGTGAACAGTTCACGACTTCTCTGCCCCCAGGCCTAGAAAGAGATTGCTTACCAGTAGAAGCAGTAGGAAAGCTGAAGTAAATTGAAACTGAAGAGATAACAGGCAAGCACACAGGAAAGAGAAAGAATGTACTGGCCAAGCAGTTTTAGTGACATGCAGTCGGTGAAAGAAGAAAACCTGTGGCAAAAATAAGCATTTTCCACTGCTCCTGTTCAGAATTCTGTTGTTTGTTTCTAAACTACAAGACATTAAAATTGTCTTTTTGCAGGGATGCAGTCTCTCCTTAAATTATCTTTACAACAAAACCAGATCAAGTTGGCCGTGTTCTTTTTGAGATGGAAAAAAAAAATTAAAAAACACGAGGCCGTCGCAAATTTAATTTAACTGTATTTGTGATTTCCAACTCCGAGATAAGGATTATGCTAAAAATTCAGATTTATTCCCTGAAACAGTCTTTGCAAAGACTTCTCTAAGTTGCACACATGACTCCTCTTCTTCCCTGCCCTCTCCTCCCCCCACCATCTCTTGAGAACCGCCTGAAGGCAAATATAATTGGAACCTTGCACTCACTGTAGACATGTCATGAACAAGAACATAATCCAGGGTCATCAGCAGGCTAAAGCCAGCGCACTGCATTGCCGTGCAAGACGATCAGTGTTTGGATGATAAGCATGCCTACAGGCCAGCACCGCGGCCAAGGCAAGCCGAGCAGAGCTGAGAGGGCAGCTCGCATTGTTCTCAAGTTAAATCTGTTCA
Source organism: Calypte anna (assembly GCF_003957555.1). Lineage (NCBI taxonomy): Eukaryota > Metazoa > Chordata > Aves > Apodiformes > Trochilidae > Calypte > Calypte anna. Next base: position 10,725,789 of record NC_044252.1, read on the forward strand.
GACCATCTACAAAACAGCTCTGATAGCTCTGAAAGCAATTGTACCTATTCCCCCCTCCCCCACCAGTTAAGAGGACAAAGAATAAGGTCCTAAGGATTGAGAAGGGGGGAGGGAGGGCTGAAAGCAAGGATCTGCTTACAGCCTGAGAAGAATATCATTAACTATTAATAACAAAAAGGCTGCAATGCAGACAACTTGAAATCTGGTACAGCTTACTAAATCACAACTGCATGAGAGACCATTATACTACAGTATACCAGTAACAGCTCCACAGTTTAGGCTCCTTACGTTGAAATCTCACTTTTAGTGAGAATTTCATACATTTAAATGAAAACCACACAGCATTTCAGCAATACAGCACTTACTATCATGAGTTGTCTGAAAATTCAAAAATATTTCTTCTAATTAAACATACATTTAAAAAGTAGGTTCTTCTGAAACAGGGTGTTTTATGCCAAATAGTTTACAGAAAATATTCAATAAAGCCTAAGTGCAGATCTTAGTCTGCAGCAACACCAGAGAGGGAGAGGAAATGCAAGTCATGCCTATCTAACAAAGCTTCTTCACTTAGGAAGAAATGATAAATGGGTTTCCTCAGGAAAGGGTCCTGTAAAAGCCAACCTCTAACACCATGACAGTGGTTCCAACTTCTTTCCACTTCAGAAAACAGGCAATCAGTAAGTATTTATCACAGTATTGATAAGCAAGGACTGGCAGAGCATTTTGCTGAGTGCTAAATGAAGGGGGCAGAGGGTGGTGGGGTTTTGTTTGGGGTTTTTGTTTTTTTTTTTTTTTAATGCTCTGTACACTAGTGGCCTAAGTGGAGCCCCCTGTTCACATCTAAGTGAATCAATTTAGCTGATCCCACTTTCTTCCTGTTCCCTAGACAGACATTTCAAAGAGTATTGATCTGCCCTTTCAGGTGCACTCTTCCTTGGTGAAATACAGAGTAACTCTTTTACAGAAAACAGACTGCTAGAAGAAGGGCTGGATCACGCTTGGTGCTATTGTCAGAATATAGGATGGGCAATGCCAGCCACTGCAGAGCTGCAAGATCATAGAATGGCTTAGGTTTAAAGGGACCTAAGGTCTGGAGGAGAGCTAAGGCTCTGCAGAAGCCAGACAGCACCTTTCTGCTAATTTAACCTCACTGCTAATTTAACAGTAGATGCACATTTTGAGAGAGGTTCAGTCCAACTCCGGGCCAGAGAGCCATTTCCACTATGCAAATATGTGTTTTCAAAGAAGTCTCAGATCAGGTGGTTCAGACAGCATTATTACTCTATTCTCAGCAAATTATTTGTTTGAATTGTTCAAATATACCTCACCTTCACAAACAGCTTAGAAATAAAAACAATCACATGCCACTTTCCTACCAAACTTAAGTCATCTATACAGATGTAATCTGGGGACTACTGACTGTAGACCTTTTAATTTTATTGTGATACTAGGCAGAGAATGAAGATAAGTAAAGAAAGAAAATTTGGAAGGAGCCCCAGTCATTACTTTGTACCTACTACTTTTTGGTGTTTTCCTGTGAAGGATTTCCTGATAGTATTTGCAAGTCAGAGTCACGTTTCTCTCTCTTGGTAGTAATTTGAGTACATGGCATTAAACAATTTTTCCTGTTTGTTTTCAATAACTTTTCAGCACTCCTGGAGTCTTCCTCCTTTTTTTAGCATGTTTTGAAAAATGTGGATGTTGCAGATGAATACAGTATGTTAGCTTCAGTCTCAAAACTTGAATTGGATAAAATAATTTTGTTGTTTCCTGTTTCTGATGTTCCACAAAGTTTCACTAATTTGGCATTCACTGATTTGCATATCAAAAAACTATTGTTACACGAGACAACTTTTCATTAACAGAATGATAATAAATTGATATCCTCAAAGAATTAATTACAAAGACTCTGGACAACAGGAAGTCGCACAGCAAACATCCAAGTTCAATTTCCATAAAGATATTTGGTCCCACTACGAGCACCAGTTAGGTAAAGACAGTGCCAGATGAACTGAGGAACTGAGTTTTCTGTCTAAAAGGCTGCAAATTTGTTCCACTAGTTCTCAGCTGCACTAAGTACAGTTGACTTTGAAAACCAGCACAAGCACTACCAATGATCATTGATGCTTTGTTTCTTCTAAAAGCTCTGCACTTGTTAACAAAAGGTCACTCACTTTAAATTTCAGCTACTTCTCTTTCCTACTGAAAGATTGCCTCCAGACAGCACAGTAGAATTCCAAGATCTCATGGACTTTTCAATCTGTAAACCACGAGGGCTTTTGCTCAAGCACTAAAAGGGAGACTCGGTAGCAGGCAGCAGAGCTTGGAGAAGGGTAACTAAGGACTTGTAAGACACCCTGTTGTGCTTCTCAACAGGAAATACAATGCTACTTTATAAACAATCACTAACAAAAGAAGATGGATTCACTACTCAGAATCTTCAAATCAAGACTAAATGCCTTTTCTGGAAAATATACTTGCATTAAATGTAATTTGCAAACCCGGGAAGACAGCCTACAATGAAGCTTCATAGCCTCAATTATTCAAGAGTTCATTATTACTAAATCTTCTAAATGGATTGCTTTATTGCCATGATTGCTCAGGATTTCACTGTGCTGTATACTGCACTGACTAGTAAACACACATTTCTAACATAAGAAACCTACGTTTTCTTCTTTATGATTAGTTTCATCAATAAACCAGAATATACCAGCAAGTGACAATTACCCAGGATCTGCAGCTGCCTTGCATCTGCAGTGCAGCAGCTCATTTGCCTAAGCAAGCACAAGAGTTTTTGTACTTCAGTGGCAGCAGATTTATTGGCCTTGAGTGCCAAATCAGCAAAACCAACTCCAGAAGAAAGGTAGGCAGGGACCAGCTAAAAAAACATTAGAAAGGAGCTGGGCAGAGTGACCTGTGAAAACAAATATAAGCAGCACCTGAGCACTCAAGCCTGCAAGTTACTGCAGTGTATGGCTTGTCAAAATTCTCAATGTGTGACAATTGATTAAATTGTGAGAAGGATGGTGAATAAACAGATTACTCCTTTGCAGAAAAAAAAAAAGGAAAAAAAGAAAAAAAAATCAATTTACAGTTTGTTTTTTTAGAGGATTCTCTTTTGCACAAAATACTAAGCTAGTTCCTGTCCAAACACTTAGCAGCTACATTAGTGCCAGGGAATGGCTTGCCAGCACATCTAATGCCACCACAGTAAACACATTCTGCAACACAGACATCAAAATCCTGGGATCTTGCACCTGCACTTTTCAGAATGTAATATTCCTTGATCAATGCACTATGTGCCTAAGAGAAGCTGAGCAGCCACTCTATTAGTGCAGCTCATTAAAGAGACATTTACAAAACCAGCTTTTGTTCCCTCTCATGGTTCAGCACAATAACCTATCCATGCATCGGATCACGGTGTTTGACAAAACCTTGTGATAATCATCATTAGCACTCTTCATCACCTAGTGGTTCTACTAGTGGTTTACTGGCTTGCATACCTCTGATGATCTTCTTAAGAGGATGGCCAAAGTAATTTCCTATTTTTATTTAAGCAAAACAAAGAGAGAAGGAATAAGAAATATTTCTAGAGAATGTCTATTTTAACATATTGTGATTACACTTGAGGCTATCTTGATTTTTTTTTTCAGGCACATCCATTTTCAGGACTCCTGCATCTCAGTCTGAATCCTTGAATTATTACAACTCATTCTTGCAAGCTGGAGTTGAAATCATGGGGGGGGGAAATATCTTTTACATATTCAGCTTTGGTTCTTCTAAACATTACCAGTCCTGTAAGCTTCTTTGTTTTCATAGAAGACAAAAAAAGGCAAAGGGCAAAAAGAAAAACTCTGAAAAATCCCCAAGAGATGACAGTCACTGGCTTAAGAGCACTCAAATTCCCTGCCAAGACACAAAATTCTTTCTGTTCCTGTCTATTTTCCCCAGACACCTCCACCTCCTCTCCCCCAGTAAACTAAACCAATATGTTCACACAGTTAAGTGTTCCAATAAAATGGTCAATATAAAATATTCATAGTAGTCTAAAATCTTTCAAATTAGGATAATTATTCCCTCCTGTTTCAAGAGGCATAAAATGTCAGAACTTGCCAATGCTTTTGCCTCCCCTGGCAACTCCTGAGGTTGTCTTCCTGTGTAAGAATTAAGAACCAAATTATGATGGCATTTAATGATAGCACAGTCCAGATTTCATCATGTTTTACCACTTTCAAAGGTTGGAGATGTTAAAACAAGTAGGTGTCACAAACCCTAGTTAACACCTAAGATTTTGTTAGGCAAAACTGAATGAATACAAATCAGAACATATGGAGCATTTCTTCTGTCTTTCTTGAAGCAACCCACAGAAGTGATTAGCTTGGCTTGTGACCAATCTGACATCTTGACAAATTAGTCAGTTCATCACAGAAAAAGGATCTTAACAACTACATGTTTAGGCAACCCAGGTTAATTTGATTATTACTCAAATCCTCCGTCACTCCCAATTATTCAAATCTCCACAATAAAGTGAAAACCAAGAGGTCTTTGCCACATCTATGACATAAAACAAAACTCGCATCACAAGTGATATATGAAGAAGCCTGCTGGCAACTCAAGTTGCCACCAAGCCTTGTCATCAAGATGCCAGTGACTGTTGGCCTACTAAATCATCAGGAAAATATTCAACTACAGCGATTCTAAAGCCTTTAGGACTTCTGAGATAAGCATTTACTTAAACTTTTACACAAAGTACTACGAAGGCATCCTGATTCCACTTCCCACTTAGTCTCCTATGCCACAAATGGTTTGCACACAGTTCAAAAGACACTACTGTAATTAGTTTCAAAATATATTTCCCGAGTTCATACCACAGAAACAGAAGATGTGTGATAGAAATGAAAAGGACATTCTCTGGACAGGAACAGGGAAAAAGTCCACAATATACTTAAAACAGAAGTTGAATCAGAGTGCTTAGCACTACCCTATTATTAGGGTCAGAAAAAACAATTTAGACTCACTGTCACTAACTTGCATAGTATGCACCTTCAAGCACAAAGTGGCTAAGACCGTGCTTTCAGCATTTGTCCCACTGCTTTTCTACCAACTCCCTCAAGGTCCTTACCCTCAGACCTACACTTAAGTCTTATGTAGGTTCCCACCTCACTGCCTGCATATTTTTTTTCTTTTGGACTTCACAATACTCTTCCACACATCCTCTCACAGTGTTGCTAGACACTGATCGTTCTGCTGTGCCACAACAATAGCATTTGTCATTTTGCCTCCTTTCTTTATAAATATAACTTTCTGGGGCTTCAAAGGCTTCAGACAACTACAAGATACCAAATGCTGCTTCTGATCCATGCTTACCTAAAACCTCTGTCAGTGGCTACTTCAAAAAAAGGCAGAAATAAGCTTAATCCTGGCAAAGCTATTTTGCTGTATGAGCACCCTCTCTTACCTTCCCTCCATCACAGTATTTCCCAAAGGTTAGGCTGCTGTACAAGAACAACACATCATTACAACCTCATTTCAGTTCTTTGTCCTTCCAGATTTCATAAACTCTGAGACACAGACAATTTTCGCTGTGTGTTTGCACAGAACCTACCACAGTGAGGTCTTGGTCAAAGAGTGTCCTACAAAGTAAACAGAGTTGCATGAACACAGAAATGGTAATCTCAGCAATTCCAGTGATGAAACCTGGCAGACATTTATCGTGCAATTCACAGCTTATTTACCCTAGAATATCTCAGCCTTACCTTAAGACAAACAAAACCATGCATACAGAAATCCATTTTTGAAGCTAAGCTCCCCCAGTCTTTCAGAAAACCTTCAGGAAATCCACACCACTACTAAATCTCTGCTCCATTTATTACCAGTGGAACCAAACAGCCAACAGACCCATGTAACCTTTTAAAATGAGCAAGAGTTTCAGTAGGTTTGAGCTTCACATTAAAAATGGAAGTTATTAGTTAACTAACAGTATCTTCTTGCCTGAGAGAAGGGAGGCTTATTGCAAAGTCCTCAAACTGTCAGGACAATATGCTTATGAGAAGCCTGGAGTATTCTGACCATAGGAAAATGTAATAAAGAGGCATTATCTAAGGATAAATTTAAACATAGCTCATCAGTGGGGAAAGAAGGGAAAAGGAAATACTAAACAGGACTAGGACAACATTAGATGGAGTGTTTTCCATGGGATGAGAGAAGTTTACAAGCAGTGTCAATAATTTTGACTCATGCAGCCAGAAAGAACACAGCCTGATCTTCTAATATTGATACTTAAATGACAGTAGATACCTTCCCCTGGCATAACAACACTGCCAATTTTCTCATGGTTTGATGGCTACCTCGGTGGTTTTATATTTGTAGTGTTAGAAGGCTAAAAAAAACGAGGGCAAACAGCAAGGTGCATGGGGATGTTATTTTACAGCACTAATTTCAAAGCATCTCCATGATGCCATTTAGTTGGAATGGCCATGACATGAACTGCTCTTTAAAGCCTTTAAAGCCTTTAAAGACTTCATTGTAATTTATTTTTATACATTACAATCAGTAGAAAAAATTGTCATGCCTTTTTCCCTAGGTGTGCATTTCTCATAATGCACAGATAGTTTTTAAGTTATAAATCACTGCAAGTTGACCCAATGTCACAGGCTAACCACCCTTCAAACTCTTAAACCTATTTGGCATGACTCTGCTAAAAAAGGACTATATTTTCTTCCAGACTGTTAATAAAATCTTTCATTAGAGTATTTGAGCAAGTATCTTCCATTTTAAGTAATGTTAATAAACAGTTAGGGAAAGTATTACACAAAAGCAACCAGCAGAGAAAAATACTTCAACGTACAACTTATCACACAATGCCCCTAGTCCATCATTATTCTCACCATCCCAGCCATCACCACTACAAGTGCTGAACACCTCAGAACCCACAGCTCTACTCAACAATACCAACAAAACAGCAGAGGTGAAGTCCTGCATACTGCACAGCACAAGTATAACAGCAGCAATTTTCAAGTTCTATAGCAAGTGGATATCTTCATTTCCTTATGAAACACCTCTAGTTTTTATCAAAAGAAATGCCACTACTAGTAAACAATATCTCATTACCACACTTTTCTTTTTAAAATTAATTTCAACTCTTGTTTCTAGGTTTTTTTCAAGGTTTTTTGTTTTTTCAAGCATGTTTTCCAGTCAAGACTTTCCTATTAATATTTAACTACTGCCAGATTTCAGAAGACCTGGTAGATTCTGTCCACACCTGATTTGAGAGGCTTTCAAAATAAGTGACTTACAAATCCATACACACTTTGCTGACAGTGAGCAGGCTGTTTGCTTAATTGGCATGCCTGCAATTCCAAACCCTGTGCTGCCACCACAGAGCTGACAGGCCCAATAAACAAAGTTATAGGATGCAGGGAAAGCCAACAGTGATACAGAGAAGAAAGCACCAGGTATTAATTAAAAGTAGCTTTTAGTGACACATTCACACACTTGTTAAACACCATGGTCTGCTTAGCTCTAAAGAAAAAAAGCCTATCCCTCCACACTGAATAAAAGGTTAATTCTGTACCTCCACTGCTTCAGTGAAAAAGATCACACTGTAGAGAGTCTGAATAGACTGAAAGTGGATAAAGCTGCAATCAGAGTTTGCACTTGACTAGACATCTGATAAACTAATCCTCATCAAGGCTACCTGACTGTCTAAGCTTTCATAACTAACACAAATCAAGCAGTTTTAGTGAAAAATCAGCTGAAAGGGGACCCAACCAAGCAGCATAAATTCAATGACAACTTGACTGCATTAGCACAGACACACTCAGAACCAGTTTTCCGTGGTCCACTGCAAGTCCAAACCTAGCACAGTATCAGGCAACATCCCCATCCACCACAGATGTATAAAGGAAGGAGTTTTTCAGACCTAACTTTCCAACTCTCAGGCTTAGGGGAGCTGAACTCCCCTGCTGTGTTACTCTCCACAGTACTTAGATTGCCAGCCTATGGGTACTTATCCCAGCTACTTTGCTATAAAGTAAGGTTTGAATGTAGGCTCTCTGTCCTGCAGATGCAGGCCCAGGTCTGCTATGTCATAGGTAAGCCTCCCTTACAGGTAAAAACTAACAAGTAGATGCATGAAAGCCATGGGAAGAGAAGGAAACAAAGCATTTAAGAGCTTCAAAAAAGCTCAGTTCTCAAACGATCCTGAGAAATGCCAAACTGACAGCCCTGGGAAAACCACACAAAGCCTCAACAGCAATACCAGCTTCATCTCTGCTCTTTGACTTTAAATAATAAATGCTTTTTGAGATTTTGTTTTTCTGACTTTAAGGAACCACTAGCTTTGAGTAAAACTGTGAATGCAAGTACTGAACTTCAACATGTAAATTTTTTTTCTCTTCAAATTTCTTAATATTTCCTTATGTTAGACAATGGGTCCACTGCTTCAAGAGCGAGATGCCTCACAGGAAAGGACACTGCTTTTGTGCAGACAGGAGCCTTCCTTTTGTCAGTTTACATCAAACCATGGATGGGTTTCTACATCTCAACTATCATGTTCCTCTATTCTTTCTTTGCCTCCTCTGCCAACTGACCTATACACTCTAGGTTCTTATATGTGCCTGCCCAGTCTTTCCATAGGTAGCACTGAAAAAAGAAAGCTCAAGAACTGTTCAAAAGCTTTTCATGAAAAGAATAAAATTAAAATGTTTTCTATTCTTTCCCTCTCCAAATACTGGCCAACTCGGTCCTAAGATCCCTGAGGGCCATTCTTCAAGTCCTTAGATTATCCTCTTCCCAACTGAAGACATACTTCTGTAACTGTAGGCATGCTAAACTCCAGACCAAATCCAGATTTCTGTAAGAAAGTAAGGAAAAACACAGACATAGAACTAATTGCTCACTTCCACTGCAGCACTAAACTCTTTCAAATATACCAGTAAACACCCCTGAACTCACAAGTTCCAGGTACCTGGAAATACATCTTAGAAAAAAAAGCATAAAATGTTATTAAGTGCCATCCTTTTACAACACCCAGTGGACATGACAATAGAGATTCATTCATTTCAAAGGTACCAACTGAAGAGCTCAGTTAATTTTTGCCATTTTTTAGCACTTTATTGCTCACTATTTAAATAGAAAAGAAACACATATGGACAAAGTTAAGATTTGCCTTCTGTTTATCACATTTGAAACCAGTCCATGAACTGCAATCAAATTTGCCATGCTACTGACATGTGAGCCATGCTCAAATGTATCTGCAAGCTAATTTTTTTATAATAAGCAGAATAAGATAACAGAAAACCCATTCAATGTAAAAAGAATACATTGAAGTGTACACACATAACTCACTTTACCTGGACAGGACATCACTACAGAACAAAACAAAACAAAAAAACCCAAGCAAACAAACAAAAAAATCAAAGTGTCAACAAAAAGCCCAGGACTTAAATTTCAAAATAATAATAATAAAAAAACTTTACAATGCTTTATGAAAGTGATGCATTCGGTTTAAAAAGAAGCCACTTGATGGATAGCAAGTTAGGCAATGAATAATTTATCAAATTACATTTTTCACTTTATATTTTATTTAGCCTTACGTCTGACTGCAAATTAAAATTTTGTTAAAAGCTGTATAAGTAACAAAAGGAACAGATTACTCTAGAATACAAATTTCTAAAGGAAAAACGTAAGTAACAAAGCACTTCAGGCACTACCTACTTATACAAAGATATTGAAATTTCTTTCAGTGAGTCAAAATTTATTTTCTCTCTTAAAAGATCATGGAAAAGGCAGTAAGAACCCCATTATACAGAAAAGCTACCCATCACATATAGAAGTGGTCATGACACTGTCTAAAAATGTTCATGTCAATTCTGACCTATATACAAATGTTAAAATATGACAACACACAAAGTGTCAGGTATATTTCAGACAACCCACCTGGATTAATAGATAGCAAGCCAGAAGTATCTCATTACCACTCTCCCCACTTTTTTTTTCCCCAATGCTTTACTTGCTGCTTAACTGTTATTGAATAGATGACCACAGGGGTTTGACCAACACTTGGGTATACTTCGTATAAATGGACCTGCAATAGACAATTTGGTTTCCATAAATGAAAAAAAAAAAAATTAATATACTCCATTGGAGAAATAATTTTTTACACTTTAAAATTCATTTAAAATGCCACTTCATTTCCTGAAAAAAAAAAGGTAAACTGAACATGACAGTATTAAATCCATTCAGAACAACATGCAGAAAGGAAGTAATGTTCAAATATGCATCTTGGTGTAGATAGACATGTAAGATATGCAAAGAAACTACACATTTTTTTGAGTAATCTGGTTCAAACAGAAGTTTATTTGGACAGGGTTGGTAAGGACTGACAGAATAGATACCTGTGAGTCTCTCAGGTTAGGAAACAGTAAAGAAAAATGATTACATTTATACGCTCTGAGAGAGAAGCATGAAGCAGTACAGCACAGCTAGCAAAACCATGACTGGCATGCAAATGGGAAACAAGGGGTGACTGCTATCTTGTACCTTACAATGCAAAACCAAAGCAGGTCTGAAACCACGCCAAGCAATCCTGAATACAATGCACAATTAAAGCCTGACTCTTTGTCACAGGATGTTGAAAAGGTCACAGGGATACAAACAGGTTTCCTAAAAATTAATCTAGGAAAAATACAACAAGGGCTACAAAACCCAAAGACCTCTGCTGGATGAAGTCCCCAAGTTCCAAATCACCCTAAGAAGCACTGAATAAGTACAGCTGTGGGCCATAATTTTTAAGGTATGATAGTAAAGTGACACAACAGTAGCTCAAGACCAAGGTACCTTGTTCACATTTGGTCTTCAAGTACATCAGCTTATGTATTCTTGACTGAAATGCTGGCACTAGACCACTGCACGTTCCTAATTCTTTAAGGACCACCAAGAGCTTTTGGAGTCCCAAAGTCATTAGCCTCTTCTCAAGAAACTTCACACATCATGCCTTGCTTGTATGTATTCACTCCTGCCTTTGGTGATGAAAAAGGCTGTCAAACTGAAGTCTTTGAGCTTTGCTTTAGGAAGAATTAGAGTACAAGAAAAATCTACAAGTTAATTACCAAGTCCAATTTAAGATTTGACTACCGTTTTCCTCTTAACCCTTCTCTTAACTTTCTATATTAACTAAACAGTGTAATTTGCATATTTCCTAAGATTACCCAAACAAGTTTCTTTGTGTGTTAAGTATTGGCATCTGGGTTGTTTTGTTGGGTTATGAAAGGTAGCAAATTCATCTTCTGTGTTTCTGGAAAGAAGCCAAGAAGAGAAAAAAACACAAACCAGGAAATAAACTGCAGGAATGTTTCAACATGAACCATTTTTGCCAGTGCTCCTCAAAAAGCTTTCAAGTCCCTCCTCACCAGACATGAAAGACTAAAGAGATTTTACTTGGGTCACCTAGCAGTGACTCAGCAAGTGCTCTCCAGATTTTAAATCATTTCATTAAAGAGCCCTGATCCCTTAGCAAAAAAGTAAAATCCTGGTGAGTCAACCTAACTACTAAGTCAGCAGTTAAATTCTCATACACAGCAGTAAGTTACGTGCAGTGAAGCCTACCTAAAATCATTTCCACATCTACTTTAATTATAGTACTGATCAGAACACTCAACAGGATCATCGTATTTATACAGAAATACCATATGCAATATTTACTGAGACATCAGGTCTAGATATATTTTTTAACACAGAGGTGCTTAAGATTCCCTCAGAGCAGTTGATTACACATCTGTTCTTCCAAAACTTGCCTCTGCAAATAAAGATAGCATTGCCTGATATAAAATGATAGTGGTATGGGTTATTTCGAACATATATTTTCTTATTCAAGTGAAAGAATGAATTATTCATACTGAGTGAATAAATACCATTAATTCAATTACAGTACAAGATACATGCATTACAACCAAACAGGTTAGGATAAATTTACTAGTTAGTGACTGCAACTCTCACAGGATACTTAAGCTCATTTGCAACTACTTTGTTCAAGCAATGGTCCAATGACATTTCTCCTGGAAATTGTGTCAGCTTAAGCTCCTCCTACCCTCAGCCATTCGCCTCTGATCAATCCCATGCCACCTCCTCAAGTAACTGCTTGGAGTGCCATATGGTGAGTGGATCAGGAAACTCAGGGTTAAAAAATTAATCCAGCACTGCCACCAAGAGAAATGTCAGTGGAACCACAGTCTCCAAAACTTCTAAAAATGTTGTCATGGAAGGGTCAAGCTAAAAGCCTAGAGGATTACCCTGAATCTTTTGTGCCCATGAAGCTCTGAACAGAGTACCTGAATTAGCTCAAGCAGTTTCTGTATGTACTCAAAGGCAACTACCTCACATGCAGATTATGTGGCTCCATTCCACTTAATTCTGAAAAGAGAAACAGCTGTTTAAAGTCAAATAATTTAAGAAATTGAAGAAAGTATTTTAAAGAAAATTACTAAAGAGCAAAAGAGAGCAAAATCCCCAAGGTTGTTCTAATTCCCATGCTCTCATTGCATCTTACAGCACAGGAGTGACATCAACTAAGGAAGGTAAGTTTCTGGATCAGTCAATATAATGAAGCAAAATAGCATTAGTTTAGCTTAAAATTCCCAACCAGCTTCAAAGAACAAGCTGGTTACAAGCACAGAAGGCCTCAGTCCCTACCTAGAAGGGCAAGGAGAGAAACCAACCCCGCAGCAACACCGAACTGAAGGTGCTGCTGAAAGTACAGAAGAGGGCATTACCAGCACATCATAGCAGTGTCTCTTCTAAGACAACCAGTTTGCTGCCAGCTTAAGGTAAACTTCACAGATACATACTTTCTTCCAAAAAAAAAAAACCAGAAGCAGCTTACTGACCCTTACTGAAAGGGAAGGCCAAGCCTGATCCCAGCAGTAATTCAAGATCACTGACAGAACTTCAGCATCTCTACAACTCAATGACAGTAGGATCATATGAAGGTTAAGCTTATTTTTGGCCAAATTTTAAAAGTACCACTTTCTAAGTTTGCCCAATTTGACAATAAAGAACAGTTCTGCTGTTCTCAAGCTGGTTTTGATATCCTGGCACATGCTCAGAAAGAATGGCTTCCTATAAAATGACCACTCATTTCTTAAAAACACTTCAACATGGCTAAGCCCTGTTTTGTTTTGTGGATTCATTTTTGGGGTTTTTTTAGACCCCTCCAAAAAGGACTTGGGGTGGTGGTGGTCCAGAAGCTTAACATGAGCCATCAACATGCACCTGCAGTGCAGAAAGCCAACCAGGTCCTGGGCTGCATCAAAGCACAGCCAGCCAGTTGAGGGAGGTGATTCCCTCTACTCTGCTCTTGTGAGACCCCACCTGGAGCACTGTGCCCTGTTCTGGAGTCCCCAGCGTAAGGACACAGAGCTCCTTGAGCGTGTCCAGAGGAGAGCCACAAAAGTGATCAGAGAATGGAGCACACCCTTTGTCAAGACAGGCTGAGGAAGTTGGGGATGTTCAGCCTGGAGAAGGGAAGGCTCTGAGGTGACCTCATAGCAGCTTTTGAGTAACTAAAAGAATCCCCACAAGAAAGCTGGGGTAGGGTTTTTTGCACTGATGTGTAGGAAGAGGACAAAGGGCAATGGTTTTGAACTTTAAGAATGGAGATTTAGGTTAGAGACATTAGGGAAAAACTCTTTCCTGTGAGGCTGGGCAGGTTGCCCTGGGAAGTTATGGATGTCTCCTCCCTGGAAGTGTTCAATCAAGGCCAGGCTGGATGAGGCCTTGAGCAACCTGACCTAGTAGGAGATGGCCCTGCTCATGGCAGCGGTATTGGAACCAGATGACCTTCAAGTTCCCTTCCAACCCTAGCTATTCTATGATTCTATGATTATTTTAGTACAAAAACAAAGGGAAGGGCAGGGTATAAAGCATTGAACCCTTGCAGCCATTTTCACAGAAAACACTCCTGTTTGATCTTTTTGTCAAATTATAATGAGAGACTCCTTCCTGAACCCTGAACTAACTTTGGAAGACAGATGAGATGACATTCACAAGCACAGGATGACAAGCTCGGTTGTATTAGAAACACAGAAAGGAAATAGGAAGTTTTCTTTACCACTGAGCCAAGAAGATTGCCCAAGCTGATATGCTCCAGAACTTACAAGACTCTTGTTGTTTCAGTAATGAAACAGAATAGTAGAAACAACGGAAAATTATCTAAATCCCTGTTGCATTTTGAGCTTCTCCCACTCCTTTCAAACCAACTTCAAAACACACAAAAAATGCATCCTACAACAACTCTCCATGTCTGGATCCAGAGGTGGAAGTGACATGGTAAATTCTGGAATGTTTTTATCATTATCTCAACTAGCTGGAGTAAATAACATGACAGGCTCAGCATCAACAACTTGCTCTTCATCTTTAACTCAAGATGCTTGCACAGAAGTTTGTACTATCTTTAAAATCCATTAGCCACCAACAAGTTATGCACAACTAGTTTAATGCATATTTCTGCATCTTCCAGTATATTTCAGGGTTTACAATTGAAAGCATGTCTTTCTAAAACAAGGAATGAAAAAAATAAGTATTTAATTCTTAAATAGGTTAGCTCCAAAGTGTTGAAAAAATTAATATATTCAATTTCTCCTTAAAAACTAGCTTAGTGAAAGGAAGAGAGGACAATGCAAAACAGCACACTGAAAATCAATACATGGCAGAAAACAAATGCAACCTAGAGAAGCACAATTCTATGCCTGTATGACAAAACCATACTGCATTCAAAGTTTGGGAATGCAGAAGCATGAGGATTAAAATAATTACAGATAATAAAAAGACTGGGTAAGAGCAGCTCCATAAACAAAGGCAAATTCAACTTTTAGTGACAAACTCTAAAATGTGGAGTACCTCTCTAGAATGTTTTACTTTCAAATTACCAGCAATTATTTTGATTTATTTTCATGTTATCTGTAATCAAATACCGGTAAGTTTCCATTGCACTTCCTGAACCTCCATTTTACTGTTAAGCAAGAGTAAATTCAGTTAAATCAGACACACAAAGTCTGCTGCTCTTCAAATGGTTTTACCGGACATGGTGAATTTTTAACAACTCCTTGTTTGTCAATTACCAAAGATCAGACACTAAAAAACTACAATTTACCAAAACTACCTATGTATTATTTCCCCCACAATATCTTACTGATTTTACTATAAATAAAAATCAAACAACTTATTCAAACTATCACTAATATATAATGTTTAATGAAGGACATCAAACATGGTGACTTATTGCTACAGTCTATTTCCCTATGCACAGTTCCTAAAAGTTATATCTGCCTATCATAAAACATTAAAAACTATCAAAGTACACATTCTTGATCTTGTATTCCAACCCATAGATGTCATGGCAGGAATATTCACATATCAATAATCAGTGCAATTTATAACTACACTTTTTATTAAGGGTTGCACAGTATGTGTTTAAAAGCTTACTTCCATTTTCTCTTTCACTAGAAGAAAATATACAGCTGAATATATGACTATAGTCAATATGCAACTGCAGAGCCATGAAGATTCACAGAATGCTGAAGCACTTTCCGTAAGCAAAAATACAAGTCAAATTATTAGAATTATTTTTAACTTTTACTCCTTTAAATAACAACTTCTTATGCATAATACAGGAAAACGATTTTGTCAGCACCACATCAAATCTTGGCAGTAGTAATTTAATGAACACTTTGCAACCTGTGGCCCAGAAAGCAATTCTTATGGGACAGTAAAGACAGGGTATATCGTGTGGTGGCGACTCCACCTCTTTCCTCCTGCCCATTTATTTGCCCAGGGTTATCACTGGAATCAGAGCAGCACGCAGGCTTTTCCAGGCAGTTACCAGTAAGGAAAAATTCTAGCTTCCTCTAATATCACCCACTGTTACATAAGTGAAAATAGAGAATTCTCTCAATTAGTAGTGAAACACACACACACACACACACGCACAAGTATATATATATGTATATGAAATTTTTCCCCTTTTTTTTAATGCTTTTCATGCAACAGGGATGCTCACAAATGAAAGATCAAGAGGTCTAACTACCAAGCTGCCACTTGAACCACTAGCATTCACCTTCCAGAACACCAGCAGTACTTACAGCCAGTGCCACTTGTTTTCACCATACTTATCATTAGCAATGAATTATTAAGAAATCTGAAGAAGGCAAAAATTCCACAAAACAATAGCAGAAAATAAGCTTCAGTATTCTCAAATATCTCTTTTAAGAAAAACACAAGAGATTACATATCAACTTTACTGCAATCATGAAACGTACAAAGAAAGAGTCATTTAACATACTTTCATGAAGCAGGAAAAATATACTTATCAGGAAAAATATACTGGGTAACTGAGCTCTTCATTTGCTTACCAGGACAATAAATCCAATTGTGAAAATATTAATTAACTTAGTTATGAGAATACAATCACGAAACTAATTTAGCAGCATTTGAAAACTGGAGTCTTCACTTGATGGGTCACCAACAGAGAGCAGCTAGTCCAGCCTTCAGGTCTGGAGTTCCTGATTTAATGAGTAGTTCTGTTTACAGCAGAACTAATGAAGCTTGGTTTCCTGTGGATTTGCTCCTAGAAGCCCTGTGGTCACTTAACATTTATTACATCAGTTGCCTCTAAGCTTGCCCATGTCTCCCTAAGATCCTTCACTTCATAAAACTGTCCATGTGTCCCTACATTCCTGCATCCAAATACAGACGTCTGCTCTCATAACTTTTGTTAACGCTCAGCTTTTTCTTGTGCCCTTAAACCCACCTTCATGTACCATCAACTCCATCCCTCACCACCTACCCGTCTCTGTATGGTGTTTAGAAAGAGGCAGCATATGCTGTAGCTGGTGTGAAGCTCAGTGCATGCTGGTCAGCCAGCTGGAGACCACGTCCTTACTTCCAGGAGGAGTGCGCGAAATGCCACGACCTCCCTGCCTTTGTGGGTTTTTTCAGGGGATGGCTCTCATGGCCCCTCAGATGTCAGCTTTCACAGATTGAGGCAAAGACTTCTTCGTGCTCTTAAATTGGTTGAAACTGCCCAAAAGGTTCACATTTATTAAGGAAGAAAAGATGCAAAGACAATGTAAATGATATTTCCTTCCAAAGATAGGATGAAAAGCTAATCCAGTTCTGGTCATTTGCAAAGCATGTTGAAAATGCCACGGATGCCATGCTCCCTTCCTGGGGCTGAGGGCATCTTCTCTATTTCTGCAATATCCATCCTGCTCAGACAGAGGCAGGAAAACACGGAATTGACAAAAAGTCAATTTCAACACTTTATGCTGCACCCTGTGGGCAGCAATGAAACTGTCCAAAAAAATTACCACTTCACTCCAGTGATAAGTAGCAGAATGGTCTGGAGATATACACAGGGACAGTCACCTCAAAATGTAAGGAAGGATAAGAGCAGCACTCACTCCATGGAGGATAGCAAATGTGAAACCAGGGTTAAGAGAAAAATGCCCTTGTCCTTCACTGGGGGCAGGGGAAAAGGATACTCATGTTAGCAGTTATCAACTAATGACAGGATAACATTAATTACAAATGCAAAAGGAAAGCCTAACCCATAGAAACTACCTGTTGCTAACAGAAACCTTACCCTTTCCTTCTTTGCCCACTCCCTTTGTGGTTTACATTTGTTTGTAGCTTGGGGACAGAGAACAGGTAACACAAAAACCAAACACAGCACTTAACTAATGGAGCACCATTGCCTCCCCCTCAGCCACCCCGTAAACACCAGTTTGTAACTTATTAGACTTAGATAGTATTTCCAAAACCGTACCAGGCTTCTAACACTCCATTTACATAGCATAATGCAGTGCTGTGTAGCCAGCTCAAATAGCAGAAAGAATATGGCCACATTAGCACTGCACTGCACCCAGGCTGGAGCATCCATCCTGCTTCTCAGGTAGCTTGGATCTATCCAAATGGTGCTCCACTATGGCACATAAGCATACCCTTAGTCATCCTGCCTCCAAAACCAGCTGTAACTTGACAGCTCTTCCTTAAATTACCAAGAATTGTATTGATAGAGTATCTGAAGAGAAAAACACCCCAATAGCTAAGTTAGGAAGAGCAGCAAATATTTACAGTATGCAAGACACGTTCTCTATTTAACATAAATGATACAACCCCTGAAATAGCCCCTCTCTATGTCAGCTCTGCCACTACAGTTTACAAATTATGGCTCTGACTTGTAAATGTTAGTAAATATCCCCTTAAACACTACTCAGTGTTTCCATAATTGTATATGGAATTCTAGAAAACACTACCCTGAAAGAATAACATCCAAATAGGGTATAAAAATACAGCATTCTAGATGATTCTCACATATAACCAAAGGATGAAAACACAGGCTATTTCATAAAAAAGGGCACAAACAGCATGCTACTTCAGTTATAGCTGGAGAGTGGAGGAAAAAACACAGCCCACAATTTTATTAAGAAGTAGCATTTAAAGTGTCATTCTGTTTCTAAAACAAAGCTCAAAGCCTGGGAGCTAAGAAAATTAGAATCCTTAATTTTGTGAATCACACTTATTGCATCAAGAAATCAATAGTGTCTAAATCCCAGATACTTGATGAGTTTGTCAAAAAAGGCCACGTTCTACCCCAAACCATGTTTGGCTGTGAACGCCTCCTCCTTACCAGCAGCAATATGGATTACCCAGTGCAATTCGGTGATTCCTTTTTTTAGCCTACGTAATTGCCATTTACATAGTCGTGATATTTTTAAATGTGCTGTCGGAAGCACCAAATAACACAAAAACAGGGAAGGAGACAACCGCAGCAGTAACACGACACTCGTTAGACCCCAGAATTCACAAATAAAATAACGACCAAGTCCACAAAGCATAATAAAACTCTATTTTATAGATTATACATTCCTAACACCAACCCAAGGAAATCCTGGTCGTGTTCCCCCCCACCCCAGTGAGAGAGAGTGCACAACAGAGCATAACCTAGCTCCTTCGCTAACATCCACGCACATTCCTACACCCCTTAGGAAAACAGTGACAGCGGACACAGAAGGAAGGGAAACAATGATATTATTTCAATAACGACGTTCACTACAGCGTCCAGTCCATTAGACCAGTCGGCCAGTGCTTCACGACGACAGTTTCTGCATTCCCCTGGAACAAACACCTTCACCTCAGCCCGAGTCCCTCCAGCCGCAGACTGCTTTTTCCCTCAGGCCAGGTATTCGCTCTCCCGTAGCGACACCGCAGCCTCAGGCGGCTGCACGGCCAGGAGCCGCATCCGCGCCAGGGGCACGAAGGGGGCCGCCGCTTGCCTCCCCACACACCGCGGCCGCACACGCTCCGGGGAAACTCACCTCGCTCCGGCCCCGACCCCAGGAGGTGGCGGTGCGGGCTCCGCGGCCGCTGTCCCCGCCGGGGCGCTGACACGCACTTTGCCCGCGCCCCCGCGGCCCCCCAGGCGCAGGGCTGTGTCACGCCGGGCCCACCTGGGGCGCCCCCACCGCCCCTCGCCGCAGGCCCCGCGCCGCCGCCTCAGCCCCTCCGCAGCCCCCCGGCCCGGCCCGGGGCTCTTACCGCCAGGTCGGGGCTGTCTAAGTCCCGCTGCGAGACGGCGCGGATGACCCCGGCCCGCCAGCGCCCGCTCTCTGGCGGCTCCTCGCCGCCGCCGCCGCACAGGAACCGCTTCCCCACCAGCTCCGGCCGCGTCTCCACCGCCACCGCCATGGCCGCCGCCGCTGCCGCGCAGGAACCGCACCAGCCGCCGATCCCCGCTGCTCTAGGGGCCGCCCATGGCGGGAGCGGCGCGGAGCGGGGACAGGCGCGGGGCTCTTCGCCTCAGCCGCGGGCTGGGTCGGCGCCCCTCGGCCGGGCCAGCGCCGCGGGGCCGCTCCGCCGCCAGCAGCCCTGACACAAACACCGAGGGGCGGGGGAGGGCCAGGGGCGCGCGCGCTCCCTCCGTCCGTCCGTCCGTCCCCCTTCTCTCTCTCCCTCTCCCTCCTTCCCTCCTCTCCCCTCCCTCTCTCCCCTCCCTCTCCCTCCCTCCTTCGTTCGCGCGCTCGCTCGCTCACCGCCGCGCTGCGGCCCCGACCACTCCGCCCTCGCAGCCCACTGCCATGGAGACCGGCACCACGCGCCGTCTTCCTCCGCCAGGCAGAGCGCGGAGAGGGGGCCGAGCAGCCGCCGCGCGGCAAAGAGTCCGTCTGCGGCGGGACCGGGACCCCGCGGGGGCTCCTCCCGCCCTTCCCGCAGGAGGACCGGTCCCCCCGCGGAGCTCGGCTCCCGTCCGGAGAGCCCCGCGGTGAGGTGGGAAGCACGCCCCTCACCTGCCGGTCGGACGGCCCCGGTGAGCCCGGGCGGCTCGGTCCACCCCAGCCCCTAAGCTGGGCCGTTCACCGGAGCGGCGGGGAGACCACACCCCCTCTTCCCACATAACTTCGGTTCCACGGCGGGATACCAGACACGGCTCCTGCTGGGCACTGCCCTTCCCCGGCCCAGGTGGTGCTCAGCCCGCACCAGGAGCCCGGGATGCTCCCGGTCCTCCGCAGGTCGGGAGGTTTAGGACTCCGTCTGCCACTTGCAGTGCCTTCCCCCCTCATTTAGCTTCTTATTAGCTAAACAAAACCAACCAACCAACCAACCATCCATCTTTCCGGGCTGCAAACAAGACCCCAGAGCCCGGTGGGAATGCACCACTCGCTTTGACCATCGCATCAGCTTCTACAGGCGAACACTTCAGACCGAGCAGATACTCGGTGGGATTGAATGGAACTGAAGAGAGATCAGATAAATCAGTTGAGACTCACACCTACTTCAACCCAGAACTTGGGCTGCTAGACAGAACTTGGGCCATGTTCTGTAGCTGTTGCTATCACTTCATTGTTTTTTCCATGAAGCCTGAAGCCATGCTGTAGGAATGCCAGGCTTGTGTTTTAAAAGGGTTTTTCCCTGCACATTATCTAGAAGTGCAGGTTTCATTAACTTATGCCTTTCTTTACTGGTAGGCTTGCTCTAAAGAGGGCAGGTTAATGATCTCTCATCTAGCACTGAAAAGCAAATTTGAATAGTGCACTTTTGAAAAAGGTCATGAAGCAAAAGCAATAAATCAAGAATGCCAACTTAGCACATTCCCATATATTTCAGTGGATCAGTTGACCATTGGTAGAAGAGAATTTAACTAACTGAAAACAAAAAGTTAAAAAAATACCAATTCATCTTTCACCACAACAAGTTTATTCATTGTATTAGAATAACTTACAAAACATAAGATTTATAGAAGAACACATAGCTACCCACTATCCCATTGGCAGCTGACAGGGATGCATGGATGCGTGCTGTTTAGAAGCTGTAGAAGAAACCGGAGTATATTAGAGCTCAGTGAGATCTTCATCCACATTTCAAGGTAATGTTACAACTGACAAAAAAGTCTTGCAGGACAAGGAAAAATTATGTAAGTACAGTGCAGTTATTCATATGAGGTATAAAAGGAAGTTACAAGAACTAAATTAATATTAATCATATCAAAACCCTTTACAGCTTTATTAGATACCCTCTTGTTTAGCCAGAGTAATTTGAGATTATTTCTGAATTATTCACTTAAGTAGATTACATTAGTGTCAACAAGCCATAAATGCATCCAAGGAAAAGCTGTTACATGATTCTTACAGACTAAACCTGTGAATCTATCATAGACTACTAAAACATTAAGAACCAAGTATTTTTAAATTGTTCCAAAAATTCATATCGGAAAGTGCTGACACCAGAATCATGTTCTAGTATAGAGCTCACTAAACGCTATTGTTCAGTGCTGTATCATTTTACAGTTGTTACCTGAAAACATCATCAAGCTCAAGTCACATCAAGCTTTAGGTGTTTGTTCCTGTGGTCAGTTGCCAACAGCTCCCAGATGCCAAGTGAGAAGGACAGGACCCTTGCCCAGCACCCTGCCACCAGTGCTGCTCATGAGCAGCTTTCTACATAGACCAGGAGTGAAGAGCTTGAGGAAATGCCTCAGCACAATGCCAGAGCAGCTTCCCTCCCAAGTCCCCCCACATCTCAGCTATTTTTTTTTTTTCTTCTCTCTTTTGGAAACAAGTATTCCATTTTGAGCATGTTACCCATACATGCTTTAGGAATGCTAAAATGACTGCGTTCAGGTGGATCAGCATACAAAAGACCCAGGGGTTGCTGAACTTCAGCAACTCTGTTTTCTTTGCCTCTGTTTACTTACCCTTCTTGGTTTTCTTCATTCTCTCCTGGTTTCTGTGCTAAGTGCTGGGAACTAGGAAAGCACTAAATGCTCAGAATATGGATAAGTTAATTTAGATCCCTCAGAAGCAACAGAGCAAATTAGTGATGCTGTGCTGTGACCCAAGGCCTGGAAATAGCCTAGAGACTAATCTTGAGACACTGTGTTCTATCACACTTCAATAGGACTTCTTCCTTTCTCAGACGCCTTTGCAGGTGTCAAACCAATGCATTATTGTCCTGTTTGAAGGAACATCTCTGCTTTCTTGATAAATATTGTCCAGTACTGAAAATTCAAAGCACCAAAATTAGGAGGATTGAAAGAATTAACACTGCCAAGTGCCGGGTCCTGCACTTTGGCCACAACAAGCCCATGGGGAGCTACAGGCTGGGCACAGAGTGGCTGAGAGCAGCCAGGCAGAAAGGGACATGGGAGTCTGGATCGACAGGAAGCTGAACATGAGCCAGCAGTGTGCCCAGGTGGCCAAGAAGGCCAATGGCATCCTGGCCTGGATCAGGAACAGCGTCACCAGCAGGTCCAAGGAAGTGATTCTGCCCCTGTACTCAGCCCTGGTGAGGCCACACCTCAAGTACTGTGTCCAGTTCTGGGCCCCTCAGTTCAGGAAGGATATTGAGGTGCTGGAGCAGGTCCAAAGGAGGGCAACAAGGCTGGTGAAGGGACTCGAGCACAGACCCTATGAGGAGAGGCTGAGGGAGCTGGGGTTGTTCAGCCTAAAGAAGAGGCGGCTCAGGGGAGACCTCATTACTCTCTACAACTACCTGAAAGGAGGTTGGAGCCAGGTGGGGGCTGGTCTCTTTTGCCAAACAACTTTCAACAAGACAAGAGGGCATGGTCTTAAGTTGTGCCAGGGGAGGTTTAGGTTAGATATTAGAAAGAATTTCTTTACGGAGAGAGTGATCAAGCATTGGAATGGGCTGCCTGCTGAAGTGGTGGATTCTCCGTCCCTGGAGATATTTAAAAAGAGACTGGATGTGGCACTCAGTGCCATGGTCTAGCAACCGCAACGGTGGTTCAAGGGTTGGACTCGATGATCTCTGAGGTCCCTTCCAACCCAGCCAATTCTATGATTCTATGAATTATGTATGTTATGAATTAATTCATCTTCTGGAGAAAATAGCATAAGGAAGCCTCTTCTCATGGATTACTCTGCTCAGCAACAACACTCAGAGCCACATGCATGGGGGCAACACCGAAGCAGAGCTGATACTTGCAGGCTGGGGAAGTCCAGGAAAACAACAAAACACCTCTGGGCTGAGTCCCAGGAAAGGAAACTCTTCTTGGGAAAAAGCTACCACTGGCAAACTTCCCCACTGCACACCTGCACGGTCCCAGTGCAGCTTTGGCAGTAAATACAATGATTGATCAATTCAGTTACTAAGATTTACAGCAAAATAAAAATATTCTGCCATCTCAACAAAATAAAACCATCAGTAACACTAAATATGACCTGCTGGGTCCATCCTCTCACAGAAACTGCAGATCAAACCAAAGTTAATTTCCAGAGCCCACCTGAAAGAGGCAGATTGGTCCTGCTCCAAAAGGATGGAAATGGGAAGATAGGGGAACCAAGGCTGTTTTCTATCCATTCAAGCAGCAAGAAAAACAGTTTCCATTATTTCAAAATCACAGCATCTTCCATCTTTTGCTATTCTTGGAAACATATGATGGTGCTGTTTATATCTTGGCTTCAGCTATAAAGCCCCACTTCAGCTGGGCATTTAATCACCTGAAAAGGCTACCACACACATGGTGTATTAGCATTATCTTTAAAATTGCTAAATAAAGTATTTTTTCCTAAAGATTTTCAGTCCCAATTTACTGAAAGTATATACATCAGTCAATTGCAAAATTAAGATCTTTACTGAGAGCTATTTCTAACTTTCACGTTGAACTGCAGCACAGCCTGTGTTGGCAGTAATTGCACCCTCTGCATACAGATAAATACTACATTTAGAAATCATTAGTTCTACTTTGCAGGAAGGAAAATTGAGAGAAGAAGGCACAATGACTTGTCACTGTAACAGATCTAAACCAGAATGAATACTTAGCCATCTCTTCTAAAATCCTATGCTGTATACTTTTAGATCCATTTTACCTTTCCTTGGGAGATAGCAAACATGAGTTTCCTCTGAATTCATAATTTCTCAGACATATGAAAAAAATCACAATTTTTTCCAAGGCTCAAAGTCAGAAAACATATAAGAATATGTACTTAATAGAAGTTTGCATAATTTGGTTTAAAAGTTTCCTACCTTGAAAATCTATAAGCAAGACAAAACTAATTAGTTTTCCCTCACATATCACTCATTTCTACTGTAAAGCTAACTTTTGATTTCTGTCTTACCTTATCTTCTAGAGAGAGTCTTTTCCCAATGTGTTCTACTAAAAAAAACCCACATCTTCCTTAAAGATACAACCATTTGAGCAACAAGGCAACTCTTGAGCACTGAATGGGTTCAGTGGGAAACCATGGCTATTTAAAGATTGTTATTTAATGCAGGTGCAAAGACGGCATTAAACACCTGGGGGTGCAAAGGCACATGACAGACAGAGTTGTGGTTCATGGGATTACATCCTTAGCTCTTCAACTAACAGCCCATATGGGGATTTACTATTTCTCACACCACCGGCTGTCTACAGCCACAAACTTCACCTAGGGCTGTCAGCTGACCATTCCTGATCTTTTCTTGTGTCTTGGCTTTGCTCACTTGTGAAAAAGCTGTAAACTTACAGCAGTATTGACACTGCAGGTGGATACAGCACCCCACGTATTGCCCTCAGGACTTTCTCATACCATTCTGGCTGTTGCTACAGCACAAGAAAGAGGAGGATTTAAGTTGATTGCATTTCCTAATCACTCCAGCCACATCTGCACTAGAAAACGCTGTAGTTCACAGGGTGCCACTCCATCAACACTGACAACAGTAAGGAGCACTACTGAGACTCTGTGTGATGTTTCACAGTCAATTTGTAGCCTAGAACAGATGAATACTCACAGCACACTCTGACTTCAACAAATTTTTTTGGTTCCAACTAATGAGGTATCACCAAAGGATTGCTGAACAACTTAAATAATTATGGCTTTCAGTACATCCCCTTCCTCAAGAGCTTGCTGACACCTTAAGATATTAACCCACCCATATTCCCCTCTTCCCTCTTGTCATCGTGCAACACTTACCATTGCCTTACACGGGGACCAGCAGAACAGACCATGTGAGCATCCTGCACCTGCTTTAAGTATGCAGTCAACCAGCCCGCTCCATGAAGCTGCAGGCGCAGGTTCTGCCGAACCCCAGGATTTCTGCCCCGGAGCTGCCGAGATGCACTCACCCCGTGTCCTCTGCCGTGGGGTGGCACCACCTGTGACAGCTGCCACTGCTCTCTGCTCTCAGTATTTAACTGCAGCCCCAGGGCAGAGCACCATTAAACCAACACCAACTGTGGTACCTGACAGCCTCTCCCATCTCTGATGAGTTTACACCCTACAGAGTTAAAAAACAGAGGGTGGGGGAGTAGAGGTAATAAAGCTGCCAGTTAGTCTCCACCTTTTCTTGAATAGCTGCAGAGTTAGTTCCTCAGGTGAAACTTCAGGGCTCTGTTTTGGCTTTATCAGATAATGTCTCCATCTAAAACAACACTTTTGAACTTGCTTGGAGGAAAAACGTTCTCAGTTTCTTCAAGCCACGGGTGGGAGATACCATTGCTTAGCTGACAAATGGTCACCCAGCACAGGTGCAAATATTGAGAGGAAGGATGATGCACAGGCTGTAGCATTGCCAAATTTTTGTGGCCTTTCTGTAGCCAGCCTGGTAATGTTAAATCTCCATTCAAGTTTCCTTCGTATCTTCCAGCAAACTGCTGATGCCAGCTTGAGGCTTTGGAACTTCTCAGGAACCAGGCTTAGAGCTCTCTCAGGACAAGACATGCTGTAATGCCCAGAAGAAAAAACCAGAGCTGAAAGCAAAGTCTTGTTTATCTGAGGGGATCTATAAAGAACAAGTTTTTTTTCTAAAGAACCTCAGAGTTCAGGACATGTTCAGAACCTGAGCAGACCCACAGTGCTGATGCTCCTCCTGAAATGCCTGCCTTTTGCCAGGCTGCTCCCAGTGATGAGGCTCCTTTTTTTCTGTCAAGCACTGAAACGTAAAACCCAAAACAAATAATCCTTAACAATTAATCAATTACCTTCCCAAGAACCTTCACCTCTGGTAGTGCTTCCTCCCACTCACACTTCAGCTGTATAAAGCCCAGTAAGTGTTTTGCTACTCTTGGCAGAGCATTAGGTTGCGGTATAGCTGTGTGTACAGATCAGCTCCAGGGGTTCCTGGATCACCAACTTTGGGGGTCATTTAGTGTATGAGTATTTTCTGTTTTCTGATATTTAATGCTAATTGCTTGACTATTTCTATTGCTGTTGTGTTGTTTGGGTATTTTTAACACAATTAGTAGCTTTCTAAGGTTAGCAGATGGACAACAGTAAAAAAAAAAAAAAATCCCTGGAAATAGACACAACCATGTGAAGGGAGTTTTGGCTTCTGCAGTAGACTTTTATCTTGGGTTTAGGATGTGCTAAAATTTTCCAAAATCTTGTAAGAGAACTTCTTTCTCTGTCAGATGAAAGCTGTTTTAATAGACTGCTATAAAATAGATACTATTAGTGATGAAAAGAGCAAGGCGTATTCAGCGCTGAGATAAATGTATGGATCTTACTTGAATTAGCCAAAAGCTGACCTCTTCAGAGCCAGAGGCTCTTGCGGACAACAGCTTTGGATGGAAATCACTTGCATGTTTGTATTTCTTACCATGATAGAACTAAAACAGGTGATAATTATGGTAAGGAAATGGCTTAGCATGCTGCTACATGCTGTAAGTAATTAAAATAATGCAATGCTTTGGAGGTTAGGAAAGCTCTAAAGATGAGGTGAGAAACAGCTGAGGTTGGCCATCATGAAACTATGCACTAGGTACAAAAAATGATTTGATAATGTTATTTAGGTCTACTTTTGTAGACCTAAACCTAGAAAGGTGCTATGTCTTTCTGAAACTGACATAGAAAGAAAAGCTCATAATAATTTTTAAAGATATACTTTTGGCTAACTTTTTTTTTGTAAGGTTCTATGAACCTTTCCTCAGCTTCTTTCTATCTGTTTTAGCCTCATTCTTATATTAATCTACTAATCAAAGTCCTGTGCATTTTCTTAATGTAACTGTATTGTCTTCCCTATATATATAATTAAGCATAATTGTATGGTATCAGCTTTGTCTATCACATGTTGTAACTACCTTTTAATAAACTATTCTGATGGGTAGTTTTTGTGTGATGCTAATTCTTCTTTCCTCCTACCAGCAGACTGTCTCCAAATTGGATTAGAACCCATACACAGATTTCTTTCCTCTATTCCAGCTCCCTGTTTTTTTGTTTTGTTTTGTTTTTGCTTTGGGTGTTTTTTTGAGTTTTTGTGTCAGGAAAAGCTAGCAAATTGGTGTTAACTGTGTCCTGCAATTCAGTAACAGCCATTATTTAACAATATTTACCTATTTGGTGAGGATTTTCTTAATATTTCATAGTGTTGAATGGTACAGGATATAAACAAATTATGTTATTGATTCCATGCTGATGAAGCAATAGGATTTTCTTATTTTTCCTGGCACTGTTTTCCCAATTAAAACCATCACGGATTTCTACTAAGCCAGTAACAACATCAGTTAATTTACTATTCTCATTAGGAGTGTTCCAATGTCTGCCTGTCGCATTTTTTCAGGTTATGCTCAACATTGGTCCTGGAAAAGGAACTAATTTAAGTCTGTCCTTACTGCAAGAACTGTAATGAAACATTACATATTATAGTGAATATGAAAAGGCACAGATCTACAGAAGCAGAGAGAGATAAGAAGGGACTTGCTCATCTTCTTGGATTTAAGAGCAGAAAACAGTGCTTGGCTGTTGCTGTGTCATGTAATTGAATGAAGAGACTGCCTCCGAGTCACAGACGAGGTGAGATTGGAAGGGACTTCTGGAGACTGCCAAATCTGACCCCTAGCCCAGAGCATACCTACCTAAAGCAGGCTTCTCAGATCCATGTCTAGTTAAGTTTTTAATATCTCCCAGGCTGTGGCCTTCACAGTCTCTCTGGGCAACCTGTTCCAGTGTTCAGTGTCCCAGTGGGAAAAGTATTTTCTCAAGTTGAAATGGGATTTCCTGTATTTGTGCTCACTGTCTCTTGTAGTGATGAATGGTTCAGGGTGAAGTTGGAGGCCTGTAGCCGGCGGTGTCACCCAGAGGTCATGAGACTGTTTAGGACACTGAGGGATCTAGGGGGGTGGTGAGGTGGAACAAAGAGGGGTCAGTATTCTTGCCTGCTTCCTGGAGGACCAGAAGCCCCCCTTCCTTCCTGTTCCCCTCTTCCATGCTGGTTCCTGTTCTTGGAGGTCTCAGAGAGAGGCTCCAGCCCTTTGATATGGGGTCACCATGTGCTCGGCAGGATCTGAATGCTGGGAAGAGCTGGATACTCTTTTCCTGAGTAGGCTTTGTCACAAGGGTCCTTTGGGCACTTCAGGAAGTGATCATCTAAGTTGAGTTCTTATGAGGAAAAAATATACTAATATGTATATAACACATGTCACTAATCCCTTCCTTGTTCTAGTAAACCTGTTCTAGTTTTAACTTTTAACCTTTAAGTCTCTGTTCCATATTACCCTTCTAAATTCCCCTTAAAGGGTGGAGACAGGTAATAGAAAGCAATTCTGTCCCCTGTTTTTGGTTCACCATGACCACTAAACCACTTTCGTAGGATGGTATGCAGGCATACTAAGGAACAATCTGCTTTCTGTAATGCTTAAAAATGCCCTTATAACAACATCTGTTGCAGAAATTTTAGTAAAATGTCTGAAGATGGTTGCATGCAGGACATAAACCTGAACTCAGACTGCACAGGTCTGTGGGTGACCTGACTTCTTTTGGTCAGTAGTCTGAAGTTGGGCTTGTGCTTATTATCAGGTCCTAAATCTAAGAGGCTAATGGGTGCCAGAGGGACTACTGTGCTACCCTTCCTATATTTAGATACTGATCATGCTTGAGGAGCAGTAGGACAAACTGCTTGTTCACCTCTAATATTACGAAAGTATCTGAAGGAAGGCAAAATAAAGAGCAGCAGTTGAAGATAAATCTTAATATCTAGTACTGTTTTTCCCCTCCCTGTCATCTTTTCCCTTTTAATCAAAATGTTTTTTCCAGAAAACTTTGCTTTGGTATTATTGAGTTGCATCAATAACTGTATAAGAATTATTTGTTACTTGACCACATCTAAAACAAATGACACCAAATTATAAAACATCGACTTGCAATTGTAACTGCAGTGGTAGTTACATACATAGAGTGTGCAGAAACTTCCCCAGCACAAGCAAGTCTGTGTCTAAAGGCACCGTGTGCAATCTGGACTTCAGAAAAGGCCAACAAGTCATTTTTGTTGGCTTTGTAATGCCAGTGTTGTTATTTACCTGAAGCAGATGTTGGATGATTGCACAGGGCTTTATTTGAGATGATTCAGAAAGGCCAAGGCAGGTGGTGAGCCAGACTGGATGGCTGCACCGATGTTGGGGATGAGGGTGATCTTCCCTTTATAGGAAGAAGCCTCAAATGGCTCCTATTAAACTTGTAATTTGGGACTCCTCTATGCCCAAATGTAATGCAAATCTGCTGTCTTTCTTGTCTGAAATTACAACAACAACAAAAAAAAACCAAATGGAAGTTAAAGGAAATGGTTATAAGCATCACCTCAGAGCCTCCTGCTGACTCTCATTTTCTAACATATTAGCCTACTTTGAGCCCTCTAAGTTATGTCCCAGCAATCTAATGCTTGTGTTTCATGTTGCTTAAGTGATTTATTTTTTTTTTAATTCAAGAAAGGGTCTGAAACACAATTTTTTTTGTAACTACTAATCCAGTTGAAGACTGCTGTCACTGATACAAGAGTGTTTAGTGGTGGTTACTGTTGTTATGCAACTCATCTGCATTGAAATAAAGGAAGGGAAGATGTTATTGTCTTCCTTCCAGCATTTGCATTAGCTACAAGACTTGTTCTATGCCAAGGATGATGCAACTTGGGTACTTGATTTGTATTTGAGAACCCAATGGGTCTACCACATAAACTTTACAGACACAACTATGAATGTAACTTCATGTTTTTCAGTTCAGCTGACCAACACACTTAAATGCTGAGCATCCACCACTTGTGGAGCTAGTGGTTCTTCAGAGAGCAGCTGCTGAGGTTCCTGAGTTTTGGGTTACACTTTGGTCTTTTTTTTTTCTTGTGTGTTACTCTCGTTTCACATGTCTTGGTGGATTGTTTTTCAAAACATGGGAGAGATGAAAAAAGAGCTTGTGAAAGTACTGTGTTCATGCAGGAATATAGTTGGAAAGGGAACTGTAACAAACCAGCTCCTAATTTCCGTCATTGACTTGATGGACAGTGCCTTTCAGTGTCACTTTTTTGATGGCTAACAGTTCTTTCCAGCAACTTCTGGGAGTCAAGGAGTAGGTAAGAAAGGGTAAAACCTCTGTGGGAAGAAGTTTTGATTTGTCTAGACAGGGCTTCCTTGACATAATGTGGATAATTGCTCCCTAGCCTCCTGCAGACTACCAGCTCACAGCAGCAATGTATTTATTCCTGCTAAACCAGAAGTTCTGCCTATTGTTTTTCCTGCCTTCATCCCTTTCCACTGGTACAGTTCAGCTATGTCATACTAGGACATTAAACATTCAGCATCCAGAATGTCTGGGCAGGCTGTATGACTGTCTATGCTCCATTTTTCAGAGTCAACTTCCTAAGAACTAAAAGGCTATTTGGAAGTAAAAGGTGGCACAGTTCCTAGTATGAGCCACATCTTCAGGCTGCATTTTGAAGCCAGTACAGAGTAACACACTCTGGTAGGGATTTCTAGCAGTGCACAGAATTCCTGTGCAATCCTACCCCTGCTCCCCAGAAAGGCTTCAAGCCATTGAAAATTACTGGTAATATCTTAAACCAGCTTGCACTTGCATTCTAAGGATGCAAGACTACATAGAAATGTACCCTAGCTAGCTAATAATGTCCTGTTTAATTAACAGAGGGAAGGACTGAAGGGTGACTTTCTTGCCACAGAAGATGGGAAAGATCTTTTTGAGGCAGAAACATGTGATTTTCATTTAAAGTATTGGACCTGTGACATAACAGAAGTGTTGTGCTGTGCATATCTGCTCGTTTTAGCACTGATAAACAAGCAAGCAAACAAAAAAAGGCAATTTTTGTTCCATATAGACTTTGTTTTCTTCAGTGCTGATTTCTCTCTGTATAGTAGGAAGCAAGTGCTTGTTTCCTGCAGGGTGGAAATTAATGTTGCCTCTAGAAGCTTTGTAAACTGAAAGATACAATACAAGGGCTGACGATCCTGCTGCTCTTAATCTACCTGCACACTGTGTGATTGTGCTATATAGCATAGAAACCTCAATCTCTGACTTCAGATCCCAGGACAAGCCTTGGGAGGCTTTGTCAGAGGTGGGGAGGAAGGCACAATAGTCAACATCTGAGTCCTTGTGCTGCTTGCAGAATCAAGGACACAAGAGTGCTCATTCTATCCAGCTATGTCTTTGGGGTCCACCCTGGCTCCCCTTCCCTGGGGGTGTGTGTGTATAAAGATTCACTGGGGAGCCTTGTGCTAAGCCTACCAGCAAGGGAGAAGAGAAGCCTCGTCAAACTGCTTAGTAATCTGAGCCCTTTAAAGCAAAGTATATTTTGCTGAACTAAAGAAAGGTGAGCCCCCCAAGAATAGAGTACTATCAGGAAAGCCTTCAGACTGGTAGCCAGAGTATTGAGAAGCAGAGAGACTCTTGGATCAAAGAGGACAAACAGCTGAATGTGAATACCCAGCATGGTGCAGTAGCTAAAGGGATAACATTTTCGTGAGAATAAAGGGTAGGTGGCATATTTGTTATCTTACGGCGTTCAAAGTTCTAGAGAGGTAATAGAAATACAGTTACAACATTCTGTATATGAAACTGCTGGGAAAATTTGGGGTTACATGGCTAGAATTTGTCATCAAGCATTTAGGGACTAGAAAAAAAGTAATTTAAAGAAGATTGCAGTTTAATTTGTCAAGAGACTGAAAGGTAACTTAAGCATGCATGAATCCTTGTGGAGAGATAATGAGTGTGAAAGAGCTCTTTAATCTATCACTTAGAGCAAAACAATAACCAATAACTGGAAACTAAAGGCAAATTCCAAGGTTAAAAGTATGTGCCTATAGAGAAAAACAATTTACTGATGAAAATTAAAGACAAATCTATGTCCTGATGCTTTCAAGTATCCTTTGTCAGCAGCAACACTTCTAGAAAACAAACATCTGACATAACAGATGAATGAATGACACCTGTGTCTTGGGTTTAAGTCAGCTGAAATGATTTGATAGTCTCTTCCAGTTTAACACTGATAAAATGAGATCCTCCAATTTGGGGCAAAATGCAGAAAAAAGACAATTTGGGGGCAAAAATGAACCCAAGCAATGAAAAGCAGAAAGCATTGCTCTAAGAAAATACAAATAATCAGGGTATTGTATAATAAAACTGCTTCGTTAAATGTATTTGTTGGTCAGTAATTTTGACTAGACCTGTTTTAGGATGAAAAAGGAAGGCACAATGAGACCAGCTGGTGAAAGATTAACTTCCTTGTGTACAGGAATTGCAGTCCTGACTCTCAGCAGTGGTCCCACCACCACCACCACTGCCCAGAGTAGCTTTCCAAGCTAATTGTTCTCTGCTGCCCTGGGAGTGTGGGAGAGGGAGGAAAAGAATGGGAAACCTGATAGCCAAGTGTCCTTTGGCAGCCTTTTGACTTACTGGATAATGTATGATGTAGTCATTCAGCTCTTGGTACTGATTTGGCTCCTCTGCAGCTGGGGGGGGAAGGGTTTGGGCTCTGCATTTCAATTAGGAGTTGGATGTCATAAAGGGACTCTAAAGCTCTAGAAATGTGCCATAAGGAATTAAGGTTGTTTTTTGAAGGGAAGATGTAATAGCTCAAGTACTGGTTTCAGTGCTTAAAGCTGATGCAAAATTACCACTTTCCTCCCACACTTGGGGAGGAGACACAATAGAAACTCCTGAATACCCCTTGACTCAGCTTAACTTTGATATAAGGAAATGCTTCTGAGTAGGATAATGAAGGACTAGGAAAAATAGTTAAGAAAAGATGCTTAATATCTGTTGAAAGGCTTCAGGAAAAGGTAGAACAGATCTCCAGATTACATGAAGTGATCCTGATTGTGCTACGTAGCAGATAAAATTGGGGTCCT
Organism: Calypte anna; assembly: GCF_003957555.1. Lineage (NCBI taxonomy): Eukaryota > Metazoa > Chordata > Aves > Apodiformes > Trochilidae > Calypte > Calypte anna. The sequence continues at coordinate 10,759,399 of NC_044252.1, forward strand.
TCTGGTTCTACAGTTTTTTCCCTGCTTCTTTTGGGCTGATGCCCACGGGTTGGTGGACTGTTTAGCTAGAGATTATAACTTTCTGCAAATGGATATTGTGCTGAACAAGGTTCTAAGTGTTGCCAAAGAATGTATATCTCCATTTCAAGTAAAATCTATCAGCCAGTTCAAAAGGCAAACATTGTTCCCTGATAAAATGCAGCTGGTGTGCATATGAGCTTAGTCAGCAGACTATAAAATAGCATAAGTTTTCCATAGTGATCAGAAACATCAAAAGCAGAAAGTGTATTTAAAAAAAATAATCTCCAACAGATTGCTGTAATTATTGTGATGTATCACAAATAGTGATGGAATATAGTTCACATGATATTACCCAGACAGGAAGAAATAATATGCTTTTGGTCTGTGTCTCTGTATACAGATTTCAAAACCCACAGAGAAGGTGGATCACCAGATACCAGAGTATGTGTAGCCCATCATTTAAAATGGGTTTGCTCTCATGAGAGAGGCATGTACTTACTGTAACAATCAGCTGCAGCTTTTGAACGAGTTAACAGTTTTAATTCCAGTTTTCATGCCTGGGACCAGGGGAAAAATAAACCATACAAACATTTCAAGCAACTGCCATGCTTAGATGCACTGGTGTATGACCCTGGTGGTACAACACTGCTGCTTTGTGAAGGTGTCTTGGGTACTCCTGATGATTTGGAAATCAGCTCCTCTGTGGCCCCTGCTGCATCTCATATGTTTTCAGCTCCAAATGGAAGCAATAACGTAGTTTCGGACATACAGTTGCTGTCAGGATGAAGCTGTTGTGAGCTTTCCCCTTCCTCTTTAGATCACATTTCCCTTAAGAAAAAAAAAATCATAAGGGGATACCCTTATGTTTCTGCTAGGAAAAAAACACCAGGGGTTATTTAACCCACTGTAACCAGTCTTTAAAAATGGATATAGCCAATGAGCAGTAAGCCTTTACATAATGTTGAGAATTTTCTTTAAAATATAGTAAGCAGAGTACCCTCTTAATATTAGTATTTTTAATCAGGTTAATTGGATTCTGTCTGAATTGCCTGGTTCTATCCTATAGTGCTGCCACCAAAACAGGCTATAGTGCCAGTGATGAAACTGCTTTGGCTTTTTATTGACAGGGTTGTTCTGGATTTCTTTCAGTCTCGGCCTTGTCTGCTTTCCCTGACCTACAACTCCCTAATTTAATAGTGCTTAATCTCATTCTTTTGTAGTCTTAGGGAAAAAAGGAATCTCTGGGTCTGTTCTTGTAACTTCTCTGCTTACAAAGACTTCCCTCTAAGTTCAGTCATCCTACAACCCCAAATGGATGCCTTTCTTAACTCCAAATTCTTTACTGCTTAAAATTCAGTACTTACTGAAATAGTCAGGGCCCCTAAGTTGGGAAACTGGCTTCAAGAAACATACCCAACCCATGAATTTAGTGTCATGCTCCTGTTGCTGTTTGAGTTTTTAGGCTTTATATTTAAAGATACACCTGCTAACATGAGAAGAAATTCAAATCCTAAATAAATATTTTATTTACTGATATAGAAGCAAGAGCTCTAAAAGGAAAGTAGACAGTGTGATAAAACTGTGAGAACAACAGTGGTTAAACCTGCATTTTAAAAAACTTGTTTCTTTTTCTTTTCCTATTTTTCCATTAATTTTGATACTTCACATTTCTAATTTGGAATGTTGATAAATTTTACACAAACATATACCTGAAAAAATAAAACTACTGCCTTTTGGTATACTGTCAGTCCCTGTATTGTTGTTTCAACAAATAAACTGGTATCATCTGTTCTATATTCTGACCAAAAAATCACAAACATCTCTGGTATGATTCAGTAACAAATAATTTTGTAATTTTTTTCAAATTTTAAAATTGTTCTATATTTTAGGCAATAGACATTTAGAATATGTATTAGACAGCAAAGTTAAGAAAAAAAAAAAAGCAGCCGCATGAGTGATGTACAAGAAATTTTGGGAATTATATGGAAGTGGTGCTGTCTTTTGAGAGCATTATACCAAAGAAGTTCAAAGAAAATTAAGGGCAGGAGAACTTTACAAGTGATTTTCCAAGCACTGTTAAAACTACTTAAGGCAACTTTTAACTATATTAAGTGGCTTTTGTGGAGGGACTTAAAACTATCCTATGATTAAATAGCTGTAAGTCTCTTCCTTACATAACATTAGACAGACATATGAGTAAGACAACCCAGGTTTGAATAAACACATGCCATGGATTTAATTGCAATGCTTCTCCTTGTGTTTCTGCTGTGCAGGAGTGTGGATTATCATCCTGTGAGAACTGAAATGCAGGGAAGTTCATGTGGCATCCTTGTGCTTGGGTGCTGGGGGCCCAGCAAACACCACCCAGCTTCTTGCACTGAATTAAATCTCAAAACGTTCTGTGAAATAAAGTGTAATCTTCTTAGTAAGATAAATTACTCTTATGAGCAATCTTCCTTTACCTTTTAAAAAGGCATCTTAAAATGTAAATTTAGCCTTACACCAGAGACAGTATTGCCATGGCAACAAACGTAAAAAAGAAAACAAAGTCTTTATATAAAAGTGCTTTTCTCCTCTTAAACATACTCCATAAGAAATTAAAAATGCAGTTATGGAATTTACATATACACTATTTACTGTAAAAGAGTATCACTCTTCCCCAGGAGTTGTTCTCCAAGATAGTAAGTAGCTTGCACTCATAAGATCTATTGTATACTTATTTAATATGCTATAAATTAGAGCTCTCATCTTGCAGTTTGCTCCAGATGGACTGGAATGCTACAGACTTTAGTGGAGTTTTATGCAGTCAGCAGGATCTGCCCTTGCACAGGAGTTCACAGAACAGGACTATACAATGTAAGGTCTCCTGAGTAATTTATATTTTGAATGTTTTGCTGTACAAGTTTGCTTTGTACAGTTTACCACTGAAGAGGTTTGTTATTCCAGGGGCTTGTAAGCTGTGGCTCAGTTTGCTGCTTTCATTGACTTCATGGAAGAATGCATTCAGGTTAGGCCTGTTTAAAAAATAAGATTGAAGAATAGTGTACTTTAAATTGCCCACAAACACATTCCTCTCTCTCTTTCTGCATTGGCTGACCCCTGCAAAGGCCAAGGTAAGAAGAGATATGAGATGGCCAATATCATTAATTTCAAGACCCAGATCCCCTCATGGTAAAAATAAAGATTATTTTTACATTGTTATAATATGCCTCCCTGTTTCAAGCTTTAAATTTCATGGTATACAAGTATTGAAACAGCTTTTAAACACTTATTTTTAAAAAGTTCCATGTTTATTTATTTATCCTTTACTTTCTTTTGCAAGTCACTTTTAGCCTTTTGGCTGCATGAGTTTTATTTGACGGCTATAGAGGAGTGAAGATGTGTGTGGCTGGGATTTACTGGTTCAAGTAGGTGAGGAATTCTGGCACCTGCTTGTGGAACAGAAACCATCCTACATTCACCTCACACTCTTCATCTTGATAAGAATTGTTTACGAAGATGAAGCCATTTCTTCTCATGGTATGGCAGGCAGGAAAACTACATATTATCCTCCCTTAAAGACATGTTGAAGAACTTATTTCTACTACAGGTTGCGATGCTGATCTTAGTGTGTCATTCACCACGAGAGTCACCAGGAATGACTGAAAACAACCTCCTTTTCCCCCACCCTAACTCCTGAGCAGCACATGCAGGAACCTCGGCATCTGTCACTTTGGGTACCATTCTCAGAGTTGCTGGTATCCGAAGAGTAAAGTTTAATGTTTCCATCAATGGCATGGGAAGAACTTTGTATAACCCGTTTACAGAAAAGATGAAGCTCTCTGTTTCAGGAAAACAACGTCCTTTTCGCGTACAAACAGTTCTGCACGAAGTGTAAAGCTGAAATGTGGAGATGGATGGCAATGGATGAGTTGGCAGTGGGCAGGAGATCCGTGTCTCGATCTGCCGGACCACCGGCTTGTCAGGAGTGCCGTGCTGTGGGCAGCCTTGGCTCATGACAGGGCTGGGAAAGGAACAGCAGAAGACGGCACACGGGCACACCAGGAAAAGGGTGAGCATCCCATCCCGGCTGCCTGGCTAGCGCTTCACAGAGGGGAGATGAGGAGAAAGGCGCCTTGGTGAATTCTTCATTACATTTGTTCCTATCACTTCCCTTCGTCCCATGGCTGTTGTGCCAAGGCTGCCTCCAGCTTCAAACCACTGATCCCGCTCACGTACCCGCCAGAGGCCGATCCCCGAGCTGGTCGGGGCGCACTCCGCACCCTCCCGCCTCCGGGCAGGGCCCCGCCCGCCCCGGCCCCTCCGGGGCGCATGCGTGCGGCCGCCGAACCAATGGGGCGGGCGGAAGCGCCGCCGCTGCCATTCGGGGCCCGGCCGGCTGAGGGGACGCTACGTCGCCACGGCTGCCGCCATGGTCTCCTGGATCATTTCTCGGGCCGTTGTGTGAGTGCCGGGCTGGGGGGAGCGGGCAGCCCCGGCCCTTAGAGGCCAGTAGCTCGTCTCCCGGGGCGCGGGCAGTGGCGGAGGTTTCCCGGGCGGGGCGGAGCTTGGCTGGCGGGAGCGAAGGAAGCGTTGCCCCTCTCCTCCTTCCCCCGTCTCCTCACCTGGGTACGCTGCTCACCTCACGGGCAGTTGAGCCGCCGCTGCGCCGCGGGCAGCGGGGCGGCCTGGTCCTGCAGCTCAGTCCGGCCCCTTCTCGCCGCTCCTGGCGCAGGTGTGACGGGGGGCGGCTGCCTCCTGTGCGGCGGGGCCACCGGGGCCGTGACGGGAGTGGGTCTGGGCCCAAGTGCCGCGGTACCGCACCAACCGATGGCTTAGAAGCGCTGTGCTAAAGCAGACCGCTCTGCTTGCAGGAATTTAATGGGTTCAGAGTGCTCTCCCCCAGCCAGGAAAGGAGTGGAGTAGCGGGAGGCATGGTCCTGCCCAGGGGTGGCACAAGTCTGGCAGCGGTCGAGCTGCCTGGTGCCTCAGAGAGGGGCTTTGTGCGCCCAGAAGCCTTCACAAGCAGCGCCGGGCTGGTGGGGAGGGGGGATTCTCCCTCCTGGTCACTACCCTGTGTGTCTCCTGTGGTTCCCAGGGCTTTAGAGCCAAGAAGCTCAGGCTGCCTGTGCCTGTCACACACAAATTGTGAGCGTTCCCTGTAAATTGGTCTAAATTAGGCTATAAAGTCTGTTTGGTAACTGTTTTTCTAACTTGTGGCAGCGCTGAAAGAGCTGGGAGAATGCTTGGGAGTGTAGAATGGGTGTTTGTGGTGAGTGTAGGTTACCAGCTGATGAAGTGGCAGGCTGGCAGTGTTATTGTGTGCTGGTCTCTGTACAGTTTTAATATTTTGGCAATCCACAGGGGTAAACTTGTGTAGGTGGAAAGTGTCATCTTGCATGTTGTCCAGGTACCATTTGAGAGGGTAAGCTCCACTGCAGTTTCTTGTCTTAGGCACTGTACTATTCCTTCCTGAAATTGATGGATTACTTTGCTAAGTTGAATAATATTTCCTAATAAGTGTTGAGTAATATTTTAGCATCTGAGTCTTCCTTGTACTTCTTACTGAGTATCTCTGTGACCATGGGGGCCCTGGTACTTATTGGGTCACTGGAGCTGAGATTTGCTGTGTGTGACTTTCTGCCAGGCAAATGAAGTGAACCTGCTCACAGAACAGCTCAGTAAACATCTGAATTAGTGCAAAGTATGTAGTAGGAGTGTGGGACCTAAAGCAGGATGTAAAATAGGATTTCCCTGTTTTGTTGGTGACAAACATCCCCGTAAGCTTTCATTTCATCTGAAAATTTTATTTGCTGTCAGAAAGCTTGCTCAGAGTGCCGTGTACATTTTCCTGCTGTGATCTAGTTACCTAGATAAGTAGCAGTCCTTCTCCCTCTCCCTGCCCTCCCTGGGATTTGTTGGGTAATTGAATGTTGTGAAGTAGAGCATCATGTTCCAGGGTTAGCAAAGTATGACACTGGTTTGGAAGAGAGAGGTTGTGGGAAGAATTGCTGTTCGTGCACTTTGTGGTCTTCGCATGGGCAATAGGCAGTTCTAGAGGAGAGAGGCATACACTTATTTCCGTATGCCAAATACAGCTGCTGAACCTGTTTCTACTATGTTACATAAAAGCAGCAACCAGAATTTTTTTCTTTTAACAACAACTTAGACTGCATTGATTGTAAGGGTAGTGTGGGTGATGCTGAGCACCTCAATTTCTAACAACCCAATTCTTGTGAATTTAGGGTTTTTTTCCATGAAAATTGTTAAGGGCTGTATTTGTACTGAGGGTTGTATTGAGGTCTTCTATAGGCCTAACCAACACCACTGGGAATGAAGAGAAAAGCTACTGCTGTCTACAGATTTATTGCAAGAGGGGATAAAGGACAATGTATTGCAGTTCTATATTGTTGGGTTTTCTGGCTGTGACTGGTCACTCATTTGTGTGCCCTAATTATTTTTACTAAAAAGAGTGTCCTTAATATTATTTATAAATGCTCTCCACCTCCTTGTGTCCTTGTTTCTTGGCTGTGGGACACTGTTTGCCAGTGTTCAGCTTCCCAGAAAGAGGATAGTGTTCAAAGAGAACTCAGGCAGTTCTTAGACTATTGTTTAGCTTTGCTAGTAGAGCAAAATTCACATGGAAAAGGAAGATGAGAAGCACAGAAGTTGATGTGTTTTGACATAAGAGGTCTTGATTTCAGTGATCTTGAGACTGACCTCCTCTCTTTTCTCGGTGCCCATTATGCTACCTTCCTTTATTTTTTGTGTTTTCCTTCCTGGTCTCTCTCCAGACATACCTGTTCAGTGGCTTTGTTTCTGACTTGGGTGTCATGAGTTCAGAAGGCATATACTACCTTTTCCTTAAACACCATAAGAAGGTGCTAGGACTTGAGATTTTCTCTTACCTGTGTAGTGTTTTAATTTTGGTGTGGTGACTTTCTGTTGTATGTGACCATTATGGATATCCTATGCTGTCTGTTGCAAGTCCAGGAAGCCCTGTTGTTTTTGGGCAGCTGTCAGGAATACCTGCTGTCTTGACTGATGACTGTAAGGAGCAGCAGTTGTTTTGTCTGCAGCAGATTTCTCACCTGACTTGCTATTTTTCAGGGCCAAAAGAACAGCAAAATACTAATTTGTAGGTGTGTCGCAGTGCCCTCTGCTGACTTCTGACGTCGAGGACTTGTTCTGACACGCAATCCCAAGCAAGCTGACTTCTGATTCACTTTGAAAGTTTGCTGTTCGGGGTTAATCAGCTCTACTAAAATTATTTTGTTCAAGCTTTTGGGAACTAGGGAATGGAGCTAGTAGACAATTAGAATTCATAATTGCATGTGAATTGCCTCGAAGAGTCATGCACAGGAAACAGGGAGTGGTTCAAATTCACTGCTCTACAAAATAATCTTTGCAAAACTTAATTTTAATGAAATCTTTTCCCTTTGATCTGCTATTACACTTGGGCATCTAAACATGTGAAATATCTTGACTAATTGCATGTGTTTTCTGTCAAGAAGCAGGAGACTTGAAGCACATAATTAAAACATTTTTCATTTTCAAGCACCAATTATGGGCTGCTGCTATGTAAGTATAGGTCGTCATTAATTTGAAACACAATGGCTATTGCAACAGTTTTCAGAATGATTACTTAGGGGGTTTGCCTTTTTTTCACTTCTAAAATCAACAAGATGATAATTTGTTTCAGAGTCTCAGAAAACTTCTCAAAGTGGTAGATCTTGTCAAGTGGTTAGTCTTTAATGGTAGGAATCTCTGCTGGGACAGCCACACAACCTGGCATCCACAGTCCAGGAGATTCCTCTCATGTATTGATGACAACTTTTTGACTCAGGTGATGGTGGAGCCAATAAGGAGAGGATTGTATTGCTGGATTTGGTACTGATAAACAAAGAGGGACTGATAGGGGATGTTAGGGTTGGAGGGCAGCCTTGGCAGTGGTGATCATGAGAAGACAGAGTGCAGGATCATAGATGGGTATCACACAGAAACCCAGTCTTAGACTTCAGGAGAGCTAGCTTTGACCTCTTGAGGAAATCTCATGGGTTAGGGCTCTGGAAGGTAGAGAAGCTCAAGAGAGCTGCTTGATATTCAAGCACCATTGCCTCTCAGCTCAGGATCATCTTGCCCTAAGAGCAAGAAATCAAGCAAGGGAAACAGGAGATCTGCATGGTTGTACAAGGGGCTTATGAAAAAAACTGAAGTGGAAGGAAGAAGTTTACAGTATATGGAAAAAGGGACTAACCACTTGGGAAGATTACCAGAATGCTGCCTGAATATGCGCAAAGGAAATGAGAAAAGCCAAAGCTTCCTTGGAATGAAACCTGGCAAGGGATGTCAAGGTCAACAGGAAAGGTTTCTTCAAGTATATCGAAGGTGAAAGGAAAACTAGTGAAAATGTGGGCCTGCTATTAAATGAGGTGGGTGCCATGGTGACAGAATGCAGAGAGGGCAAATTTTCTCAGTGTGTTCTTTTATTCAGTCTTTACAGCTCAGGCCAGCCTTTAGGAGTCCCAGATTTTGAAGGTAACAGAGAAAGTCTGGATGAAAGAAGACTTTTCCTTGGTAGAGGAGGATCAAGTTAGAGAGCAGCTTAGTAAACTGGGTATCCACAAGTCCAGGAGTCCTGATGGGATACATCTGTGAGTGCTGAGGGAGCTGGCAGAAGTAATTGCTCAGCCATTCTCCATCATGGTTGAAAGGTCCTGGAGAACAGGCAAGGTACCTGAGGACTGGAGGAATGCAAGTGTCACCCCAGTCTTCAAACAGGGCAGTTATGAAGACCCAGGAAACTACAGTCCAGTCAGTCTCACCTTCATTCCTGGAAATATGATGGAACAGCTTGTTCTGGGCATCATCCCAAAGGATGTGGAGGAAAATTAAGTTATCAAAAGTAGTCACCATGGATTCACCAAGGGGAAGTCATGTCTGACTAATTTAATAGCCTTCTACAATAGTGTGACTGGATGGATAGATGAAAGGAGGGCAGTGGATGTTGGCAACCTTGACTTCAGTAAAGCTTTTAACTCCATCTCCCACAGCATCCTCATAGGCAAGCTTAGGAGGTGTGGGTTAGATGAATGGACAGTGAAGTGGGTTAAAAACTGTCTCAAAGAACTCAAAGGGTTTTCATTAGTGGTATAGAGCCTACTTGGAGGTCAGAAACAAGTGGTGTTCCCCAGTGGTCAGTACTGGGTCCAGCCATGTTCAATATAGTCATAAGTGACCTGGATGAAGGGACAGAGTACACTCTCAGAAAGTTTGCTGATGATAGAAAACTGGGAGGGCTGGTTGACATACCAGAGGGCTGTGCTGTCATCCAGCATGACCTGGACAGGCTGGAGAATTGGGCAGAGAGAAACTCCATGAGTTCAGCAAGGCAAGTGTAGGGTGCTGCACCTGGGGAGGAATAACCCTGTGCACAGGTTAGGGGCTGACCTGCTGCAAAGCAGCTCCATAGAAAAATACCTGGGAGGTTCTGTTGGAAAGCAGGATGGTCATGTGCCAGCAATGTGTCCCTGTTACCAAGAAGGCAAATGGCATCCTGGGGTACATCAAGAAGAGTGTGGCAAGCAGGTTGAGAGAGGTTCTTCTCCCTGGCCCTGGAAAAAGTCCTGTCTGGAATGCTGGGTTCAATTCTGGGCTTCCCAGTTCATGAAGGACAAGTAACTGCTGTATAGAGTCCAGAGCAGAGCCACCAAGACAAGTAGGGGACTGGAGCATCTACCCTATGAGGAAAGGCTGAGGTAGCTGGGTCTGTTCAGCCTTGAGAATACTGAGGGGATCTCATAATTTCTTACAAATACCTAGAGGGTGGGTGTTAGGGTGATGGGACCAGACCATTTCAGTCATGTTCAGTGACAGTAGTACAAGGGGTAGTGGTCACAACCTGGAACACAGGAAGTTCAAATGAAACAGAAGGAAGAACTTTTTTACTATAGGAGCAACAGAGCACTGGAACAGGCCACCCAGAGAGGTGATGAGGTCTCTGTCTCTGGAGACATTCAAAACCTACCTGGACATCATCCTGTACAACTGGTTGTAGTTGAAACCTCCTCTGGCAGGGAGGTTGGACTAGGTTGATCTCCAGAGGTTCCTTCCAACCTCTAATTTTCTGTGATTCTGTGAATGACTTTTTCAATTTGTGGCTGACCATCTTGCTAACTTATAATAGAGCCTGTGCCTGACTTTTAGTCTGCTTTGATTGCTCATTCTTCTCATTTGTAAGGTCTGAGCAATTGTGTACACTTCAGTTGCTGAGACAGTATTTAATAGTAAACATGCTGAGTCCTTGTCAGTCACAGCCTGGTATGGATGAGATCAGACTATCCTCATGTGCCAAGCAAAGATGAGAAGCATTCTAAATACAAAGTATATGGCCATTTTGTTCTTGCAATCTGTTAAAGCAGACTGTTGTAATCTGTTAATCTCTTCCCTACCCCCCCTCCTGACTTAAAAATGAAAGTTCCCCCATCTGTGTTGATTTGCAGCACTCTCTCTACCCTCCTGTTTAAGTAGTACATGTTTTGTTTTCAGTTAAGTTGGTCATCAGTTGTGACTGTCATAAGGGAGAGTTGTAGTGGCCCACAGGAGAATGTCTTGTGTACTAATAGTTACCTCTCTGTCTGCTTGTACTTGTTATGCCTGCCTTCCCCACCCTGCAAGGACCAAAAGATGAACAAGTAAAGATTTGTAAAGCATTCCTTGGTTCTGATGTTAGATTATAATTGTAACAGCATTCAGTTGGATGAAGACTGGTTGGGGCACACAGAAGGTGACCTGAAGGTAGGCAGGAGTATTAGCCTCTTTCAGCTTTTGCTGCTTTACAGACTAGAACTGTTTCTTCTGTGGTAGTTTCCAAGGCATTCTCTTACTCTGCTTTTAATACTGTTGTTGTTCAACATTTCCAGACATCCAGCTGCCCCTAGAATTGCTAGACAGAGAATGGGTGGCTGAAGCCATAGCTTCTGTATTGATGGGAGTGTTGTCAGGAATATCTGGTTTAGCTTTGTGGTGATGTTTTATGTAACTGTGTATGCTTTGTTTGTAAGCCTCGATTATGTCTTGCTCTTAGAGTAGATTTTTTTAATTAATAGCAATAAGTAAAAAAATATTTAGTCTCTTGTTTGCTAATCAACATGCTGTCAAATATGTTGTCTTGAAACAACATTAATTCATCAGAGAACTAGTGATAACATCACCTGCTGTGTGGAAGGAATAGCTATATACAGCCCAGTCTTCAAGTCAGAAGGCCTGTTTGTAGGAGAGTTTCTTTGACTGTTTGTAGCCTGCTCTTCTCTTGGCATAAGTACAAAGGACTGAGCACGTTCAGATGCTGAATGCCTTTCTGGTATCCTTCCAGTTTCAAGGCCTAAAACTGCTTCTGCACCTCTGGGGGAAAAAAGGGAATTGCTGCCATAGTGAGTGACAGCAATGGAGAGAGATGTGCTGAAATGTCTGTCTTACCACAGAACTGTAAAGATTCAGTCACCATGTATCTGTTTTCCTTGGCATTTTATGCTAGGTTTACACAGATCTCACTGGTCTGTTCCTAGGAGAGGCCATCCTGCCTTTTGCCCTCTCCTCATCCTCCACTTTCCACAGGGTCCAGAAATTGTGTGGCCACAGAGTGAGTCTGGTTGTTTTGTCAAGCCAAGTGAAAATTAGCCTGCTCTAAAGAGGTTAATCTTTTGTGAGTTGCAGTGAACTGCACCAGCCCCTGCTGCTGTTGTGTAGTTGCTAGGTCCATGCTGTGTTGAGAATTAAAAGTTGCAGGACAAAACCAGCATTGTTTTTGGCATCAGCATATTACTGGACTGGTTAATGTGTACTCTGAAATGATTCTTCACTTGCATGTCATTGTTTATTCTTTCTTGTAGTAAAACTAGTTCTAGTAATAACTGTGCAGTTGTTCTAATCAAACAAAGTGTCAGATTTTTTTAAAGGGTCTTAAATTTTATAGGTTGAAATCTGTAAGCATATGTAAGTCTAGGGATTACATGTATTGTCTGTTTAAAAGTTTAAAATAATTTACATGGCTGAGCAATGAAATCGGAGCACTTCTGTTTGATAGTTCAGCTTCTCAGGCAGTCCTAATATGTACAGCAAAAAGCATCTGCTCACTAACTTGACTGGTAATACCTATTCTATGAGTTGGTGCAATGCAAGCTGTCTATCTCTGTAAATTTGTTAGACTTAAGTGTTATCACTGCCTGCCTTGCACACCTTACCTTAGGTCAGCAGTTGCTGTGCAGTCCGGCTGCTCTTTTCTCTCCCGTGTTTATGGGATTCTGCAGATGCAGAGCATGTGTGGTTGGTGTACACAGTCTCTGGCAGGAGGGTGGACTCAAGTTTGCTCCAAACAGATGGAGCACTACTCGAGGCGTTCTGTGGAGTCTGACGTTCTTACTTAATGATCTTGGCATGTGCTCTGTTACAAAACGTGCAGAGATCCACAGCTGTGTCCTGTGCGTTGTAGATAAAGAAATACCAAGAGCTGCGTGGTCTGGCACAAAATGGAGTTTCTAATTAAAACAAACAACCTCCACTCCTGTGTGTTCCACAAACCAATGTCTGCTTCCACTGAGCATCTTTTGGGCTTGTGCATTTCTGCAGCCTAGATGGAATGGTTTGTCTTTCCTGGTTATTTTGCTGACATAAGGCTGAGGAAGATCTCATGCCAAACTGATATATAAAGAAATAGCTGCTTTGACTCAATACACTTAATCCTTGATAGGAAATTATTTAATAATGTGTGTAAAACATAACTGGCAAAACCATCTGTTATGGTGCTTCATGGGTAAAGAAGCTTTTTCTTAGCTTTTTTATCCTTTTTATTCTGCTTTTGAAATTTATAAACATCAAAACCTGTGCTATTATGTGAAAAAATTAGGTTTTTGTAGAAGAAACTATTAAAGCTGAAAACAATACTGTCTGTCTGCTGAAACTGTAGAAGTTTACTACTGGACAAATGAGCTGAGGTGTATAATCTAGGAAAGATTATTGTGAGTCTTTTGCTGACTTGTCTGACTTCAAACATGACTGGCCTTGGTGGCACTGAATAAACAATCTGAGATTGTTTTGGACACAGGGAGAAATAAAACACTCCACAATGGCTCACTCTTTTGTCATCATTATTACTTTCCAGGTGAGTTTATCACGAACAAAATGATAGGGTGTTATTTCTGTTTCTGTGGTGTTCTATAGCTAGTTTGCAAGCATCAACATGGAAGTGGCTTTAACTAGATGAATGTTTTCCCCATTTTTGTAATCTTTGAAATAGTGCTTGTATACCCTGAAGACAGTTGGATGTTGAAAATTAAGTGCAGTTTCTTTCAAAAACCTTGAACCCAGTGTTTAAGTGCAAGGATTCATAAAGCATGTTTTTTTCCTGAAGTGAGAAGTATGATGTAATGTACTACTTTCTCCTGCTAATAAAGCTGTTGGAACTTGCAGTGCTCAGAGGGGAAATCAGAAGACAGTTTGTGCTTGTGCCTTCCCACCACTGCCTGGTTTTGTTATGTCCTTCCTCCACCCTGTTTTGTAACTCATTAATCAAAACCATGCAGAGTACAGTGAGGAAAATGATCACTAGCTTGGAGATGACTTGATTAGTTTTTATAGTTTTGTAACATTACCTTAAACTGCAATATTAAAAAAAGAAAAGTTAATTCTTTGGCTTTGTGCTCTTCTTATTCTCTTTTGTCTGCTAAATTTTTTCCTCAGACTAGGACTTAATTTTAGAACACATGGTTCCCCTTATGTCTCTAGTGATACTCAGCTGAAGTGTATTTACTATTAGACTGCTTTAGAAGCTGACCTATTCACATTTTTCAGCACTGAACAGCTTGAAGTTTACTTGGAAGACAGGGTATCCACATTAACATAAAATACATGTTTTAAATTACTGCTTTGGCAGTCATTAGTTTGCCATAGATGCAATATAAGCAGCATTGGTTTTACTGTTCTACATTTAGAACTCTGAGTGGTAGTTTTTTGTGAATAAAAGGTAAACCTGAATTCTTGAGAGAAAATGGAATTTATATTTGTATAAAGAGACAAATTACCTGGCATTCACATTTGGCAAGTGAGGGTTTCTGAAAAAATCAAAACACCCCACATATTAATAGAATCACAGAATGTCTTGGATTAGAAGAGATCTTAAAGATCTTCTGGTTCCAACCCTTTGCCATAGGGTTCACTCTCTATCTTCTGGTTTTGTAGCCTGTTTATGTATTACCAATCCAGTATATTTGTCTTAAGAGAATTATCTAAAAAATGAACCTTTGATTAATTAGCATAGTGTGCATTATCTGTTTCTAAGAACAAAACCCACCTCTCAAACTACTTTGCTAGTGCATGAATCTCTAAAGAAAAAACAAGAAGTTATATGTGTTCAAAATGGAGGGAACAAAGGTATCTTTTAGAATGGTATTTTTGACTTAAATGTTTAAGTCACTAATGTAATTATATGTGCAAGTTTCGTAGAGATTCTGTATGTTTTCATTTCTTGACTTGGTGTCTATCCAAGAGCATATTCACGGAGTTCTTGAAGTACCAGTTATAACAGAGGAAGCACGTCTACTTTGGAATGAAAAATCCAGATGTTACCAGTATCTGCCAAATACAAATTTCATAGAAGAAGCTTTTTCCTGGGTACAATGGGGAAGTTTGGTTTTTGAATGCTCTAGGAGGCTTCAGAAACACTTCTCTGGGTCATAAGGTTAACAGAATTGTTTGGATATTGGGGTCCTTAAGATAGAAACTGAGATGTAAATAACTTCTAAAAAATGAAAAAGCAAGAAAACTAGCTGTCTGGTGAAGAGGTAAGACATTAATTTTTACTTGAACAGTTGATGCGTGGTTGCACTTTTTTCTTTGCTCAAATTCTCTTTTTGTAGTGTTTTTTCAGGAGCACCTTGAGGCTGGTCTGCAGCAGCACCCTTAAGTTATAGGATGTGTAATGAGCTTTCTGGGCCTCTGGGCCCTGTAGCAGTGTTGGACACTTCTTAATAAAGTGCAAGTCATATGATGCATGTATTGTTACGTGCAGTGTGGTTTATCTCTCACTTGCAAATGGCTCAAAAATAAAATGTGGTTTTCCTTGGAACAAGTAGAAGCAATTCTTAGCTGGGACCACTCCTATTTTAAATGTTAGTTTTGTATAGCCAGTTCTGTTGACAGTGCTCCAAAAACGTTGAGAATACACTCTGTTAGAGCAGCAAGCAGTGACACGGTTGTGGATTTTAACTTGTGAGAGTTTCCAAGTCTCTAGCAGGCTGGTGTAAGGGGAAAAAGCCAAGTTGAAACAGGAAGAATCCAAGCTGAAGTCCGTGTTTTTTAACTGTCTGGCATTAGAGGGAATGAGTCTAGACTGTGCATGATAGCTGAGGCAGGGATGGGAAAACTCCAGTGTGCTGAATAGCTGTAAAGCCTTTTTCCAAAGCTGAACAAGCTTTAGATTCCAAAAATGGTTGAGGCAAGCGCCACTTTATAGTCTTAACTTGAGAGAATAAAAACTTTTTTGTATAATTTTGAAAATAGTCTCAGGAGTACTGGGTTATTCAACTTGAACAGTCTGAATGTTAGGTATATCAGGTTGCCTTTTCCTTTTACATCTGCAGAGACAATAGGGAAAATATGCTTGAAAACTTTGTTGCAAAGGATTTCTTCCCCACTCATGCAACTGGGACTTGACTGTCTATGTTGTGCTGTTATGCACAGCTTCCAATCCAGACTTCCATAGCTTGGTTGAAGATAGTATAATGTAGGGTAAATACCTGCAAGTTAGTGCTAACAAATTAAAAACTGGCCTTGGATCCTTTTAGGCAAACAAATTTGTCTTCTTGCTGAAAGACATTATTGCCACTTAAAATACAGAGTTATCTTGCTTTGAGATTAAATGCAGCAGTAAGTGAGGCTACTTTAGACATTATGTACAATTGATGTAATAAGAATATATTTTTTCTGAGCATTTTGTATTTTATTCTGGAGATCTGGTGTTCCTGTATTTTTGGCACTATTTTTTTTGTTTTTATCAAACTATATGTTTCGGTGTTGCGAATTTTTGTCACTTAATTAGAATTGCTGTTCTTAACTCTGCTATCTTATTGTTTCTGTAGCAATTTTGTGCTGGATAAGAGCTGTTCTTCACATGCAAAACTGATTCTTACCTGGTCATGTAATCAGGAATATTCAACATCTCCAAGAGCTGAAACTTTAAGACTGCTAAATGTGTTTTAAAATGTGCAAGAACCAGCAGTACTGAGCTGATAGTCATTGCTTTATTCTCTTAATGTCAGTTTGGGTCTCCAAACATCCATCTATCTCTGCTTGTTTCAGAACTTACTGTGGCATGGGGCAGAGAAGCCTTTGAAAAGAAGTGGTCACTGACTTTTCATGAGTAAAAGCTATAATGAGCAATTTTTAGTGTATCAATTAGAGTAAAATGGAAGGTGTCTGTAAGGTCTCCTGGATTCTTCTGAAGTATCTATGATACGAAGGACTTAATTTTCTTATACAGAAATTAAGACCTTGTTAAAACAAGTAGGAGCTTCCAAAATTATTTTCAAGACAATAGACACAAAGTAATAATAGTAAGTAGTTAAAAAAAAATAAATGAGGGAGCTGGTAACTTTTTACTTCAATTTATCAAAGCCAAAAAACTAAGTATCAAATGCATAAGTAACTATAAACTTCATAACAAGATTAAACACATCATTCTTGAATGTGTAAGGTTCCTGTTAACCTTGGTCAGCACTTCATCAGCATTAACTTTGTGACATCTTTTAGGAGCTCGTCAGAAGTATACTAGATTGAGAGCAACTGGGTGGTAGTACCTCATATTAAGTGTATAGAACTCTCAAAAAAAGGAAGCTTATACATGTGTTTCTGTGTCAGTCACCATGATGTAAACTCTGCTAGAGCATAATCATCTCTAATAGGATTTATGTCATGTGGTGATTTCTTTGAACATACATGTTGGTATCAGCTTTCATCTTTAAATTGAAAATATAATGGCAGTCTTAACTGTGCTCTTGCTCACCTTGTCCATAGAGTAAGCTTATTCATGCATGCACTAAATAGAAAATACCTGCAGAAAACTTGAGTTTGACTGTTTTTATTCCAGCTGCCAGGTGTTGCTGATTATCTAAAAGTTGAAGGGCACATGTTTTTCTCTGAAAAAAGTCAGGCTCTTGAAAGAGCTGGGTGAGAAGTAGAAGCACTCATTCCTACTTGTTGGCTGACTCTGTTGAGCTGTTCTCCTTCCTGATGCCACAGGTGGCTGCTGTGAGGCTGCAAATATTTTGGTCCCAGTGGTAAACAGTCATAGCAACAGGTAAAATCATAAACCAATCACAGTAGGTCTGAAGGAAAATAACTTAAACTTGAGTTTTAGCTAAGTGTTACCAGCTGTGGAAATGGATACTTCTCCAGCAGAGATGGAATTCCTCTGTTGAGCTTGAGGTGAGATCTAGGTGAACTGCTAAGGGTTACTCTGCACCAAAGGCCTTCAGAGTTTGTTCTTTATCATGCTGGAAGTGTTACAGATACATCTTGTTTCAGTTCCTCTGTGTGGGTGCTTGGAAATTATGAGTTTACCTGCTGATTGTACTGCATGTGTGGTGGAGCTGAGTAAGTCTGTAAACAGGAAATAATCCAGGGGTAGTCAGGAGGCTGTTACGGGAGTGGACTAATACGTAAAAAAAATAAAGCCATGAATAGGTAGGCATACAGAGAAGTGACTAAGAGTTATATAACATTTTCTATTCCTGCTGTGTGTTCTATTCTGCTTTCCACTACTAGCTTTTTTTGAATTTTCTACTGTACTACTGTATTTGTTGGGCCTTTTGACAGTATTATTTGAACAGGGTCTGAGAGCTAGTTTCTTTCGTGTTGTTTTGTTTTTCATGACATGGTGATGGTATCTCCAGGCTTATACCCTTTTGTTAAAATGGGCTATCCAGCACCACAAGAAAAGTTGGTCAGTGCACAAGGTTGGACACACATCTCCAGACATAGGCATTAGAATCTCCAGATGTTCTTCTAGTGAGACAGACATGCAGTACCTTCTCCCTAAGCATGTATGTGATCTCTCTGTGAACAAGAGGTGAGTTGCTTCAAAAGCTTTTTTTTTTTTCCACCCTGTCATCTCTGAGAAGAGAGTGATTGGGTGAGCTCTGCTGTCAGAGCATTGATGCATCTTGTCCATGTGAAAAAGTCTCCAGGCTGGTTCCTTAGAGAGAGTAGCCTGGATTTTGCTTTTTGCTTTTTAGCATTACCTTATTCCTGACTGCTGCAGGCCCCTGACAGAGAGCTGTAAATGATACACATACTTCAGGTTTGTTGCTGGGAGAGCAGGACTTGAGGGACTTGTGTTTGTGATGTATTTGCCTGACTGAACTGCCCTAATAGGCTGCAAGTCAGACATTCAAGGTTAATTCTTGCTGAGGAAGGCAGCGCATCTAATGTGTGTCCATTGTTAGTTAGGACCCTGGTCTTTATTATGTAAGATTTTGTAGTAGCAAGTAGAATGGCAAGCTGACAACCCAGAAAATACTATGAAAGTTTCCAATGCTTTCAACTCTTTTTTTGAGCATATGGAGAAAATAAATGGGAATTCTTAGGAGTATGTATTTATCAGTGGATTTTGCCTAACTTATTGACAAGAAAGGTAAATCCTCATTTTGGACCTAGTTTGGGATCTAATTTTTTTGATCTCATATTGGATCCAATTTTTTCTCTGCAGAGAAAATGGGTTAAAGCTTTGAATGTTCTCTTGGCATCCAAATTTTGTTTTCTCTGAGAGAAACCTGGTTGAGCCTATGCAAATAAGCGATCAATCTTGCTATTGTATCTTGCTGTTGTATCTTATGTCAGTGCTTCTGCACAAATTCCAGTGTAGAACATGCTGTAGAGAAGATAATTAAAAAAAATCTTTTTGTGTGCTCTTTTTAGAGTTCCTTCAACGTTCAGGCAGGGCTGTTTCTGTTGAGAGAACTTGAAGAGTGTCTGTCAACAGCTCCTGATTTCGAGTTAAGTATATAAAATAGCATTTTGTAAATACAAGTGGATAGGGTGCACGTAATGGAGCCTGGAGTTCTGCATTGAAAGAAAGGTGTAATTGTCTCAGATTGTTTGTAATTATTATGCTTAGGGCTTATTAAAGCAATGTTACTGACATAGGAAAGTCTTGTGTTCTGATAGGATTGGTAGTAGGGTCACTTTCTCCTTAAAACTGTAAGGTGATTTTTGACTTAGTAATTGCATTACTTTTGGTTATGTTGTGCTTTGGAAGAATCTGACAGTTGCTTTGGAGAATTCCTGCTTCCTAAGCTGGAAGGCTAATAGCTTTCTTGCTCTACTCAAGAATGTACTTTATTCCCATTTGTCAGTGCTCCTGGGTATATTCTCTTACCAATAAGTCTTTTTTCCATGGATTTTGGGGATATTCTCTATGTAAGGATGCTATGAAGATTTTAATAGACTGGCTTTTGATTGCAGCTTTGCCTTTTGATGACTGTAACCTGCTGAAGTAGTTGCTGACTTTAAGGTTTGCTACTGTTGGCAGACATGTCCTTTTAATAGGATTTATATAATTTTCCCCTGCCCAGGCAGAGTTTGAAAGAAAAAGCAGGATGCAGTTTGGTGTGAGGTTCAGGAATTTATCCTCATGCTCCACAATCCCTGTTGCAGGCGAGCATTTTGGTGCAATTGTATTATTTGTGATTACTTGAATACTTAATGTCACAGTTGCAAAGTGAAACTAAATTCTGTCAGGTGCTGGAGAGGAGGAATTTGTTAAGGATAGTGCCTTTCAAAAACATTCAGGACTAAAATTCTAGGGTGAATTTAGGCCTGTAGAAACCTAGGAGACATCTGGCTTAGTCTATAACTTACTACACAGTTGTAACCCTCAGGTGGTGTTAATGGTTGTGAGAAAGTCTTGCTTTTTCTGGGTAATTGCAGGCTTTTTGGTTTGTTTGGGTTTTTGGTTTTTTTTGGGGGGGGGGGGAGGCTATTTCTTTTTGTTTGGTTTTCTGTTTTGTTTACTTTTGGATTTTTCCCGAGTAGGATTCTTACAGGTACTCCTCATGCTTTATTTTGAGCTTGTTGTAACTGAGTGCATAACTGATGAGCTGTACCACTTCACAGCCAAAAGAAACCCAAACAACAACAACCCTTCAAACTACTTATCTCTTATGGGAGTGGCTTACAAGGATATGAGTAGCATACAGTGGAAACAAATGTTTATGCTTTTCCAGCCTGTGCTGATTGAAACCTCAGTGGAGGCATTGTTGAGGAGTTACTTTCCATTATCAATCCTCCCTTAAAAAATCATCTTGCTTTAGCTGAAATCCCTAGCCCTAACACGGATCAGTAATTATATTTCATATAGAAAGTAATTCTAAGAACTTCAGGCCTAGTTTCTGCATAGGTACAAGAGCACAATTAAGGCTTTCTTACCACTCACAGAACTGGGAGTCACCTACGTAACTTCTGGTATTTCCATGATGTCTGACCAGCTCTTGGAGAAACTTGTGTGTATATATGACAGAAGTGGAAGATGCTTCTACCATAACTTGTAGGTAAAGACTAGTATTGGGAAGGGGAACTAGGCATGGTCAGCAAAGTAATGAAGTTTATCAGGTATTTATATTTACTTCCGTGGTTTTGAGGTAATGGGGAGGATTCTTTTATCTTACAACCCATGGAATACTGTAAAGTGATCCCTTACTGCTTGTATCCCTATCTTGCTTATTTCCACTGTAGATGCACACAATAACAAATGGCTCTGTATCAGTCTGTGCCAAGATCACCAATCTGTCAGGTAGTGGGCAAATCCTTGCCATCTCTGTTATCCAACTTGTTAAGAAGCAGGAGCTCAGCAAATAGCATTGTCTCCAAACTATCTCCTACTAAACGAGTTTCCTGTATGGCTTTTACTGCAAGAGAACCCTTTTGGTCCTTGTCTTTCTGCATTTCAGAGGCACAAAAGCATTAAGTGCCACTCTTCCTTGCTGGGGGCAATTCTTGGGCAAGCCGAACAGACAGAAATCTCAAATGTATTGTTGGTTTAATGGCTTAGCATTTTTGGTGTCTGGATGCAAGCAGTCCTTTTTAGCTACTCGGTGGCTTTGATTTGTTTTTATTAAAAAAGAAATTACTTAAATTGTTTACTGTGCTGGTGACTTTTTTAGTTACTACTCAAATGCAAACTCAGTTTCTTTGCTTCAGAAATGAATTTCTCTAATAGTTGTGCACTTTATAGCCATTTAAATTGTAAGACTGTCGTTCATGTGATAATACAGGAAATAGATGATGTTTGCTTTAATATTGCCATATGGATACACAATACATTTTTTTAATATTTCAAGGCTTTTTAATACTTTTTTTTTGGTCTTTTGATCCCCATGTACTAATATATTTGAGAAACATTTTGCTTTAAGTGAGCAAAATGTCTGTAGAGAGAGTGTCTGAGAATGCTACATTTGCTGAGTACAGATGAAAAACTGAAATAGCTGGCAATAAAATTACAATGGTAAGCAGGATTATCCATATATCTACTAGTAAAATAAAGTAAGATTTCAGTGTGAAAAGCCTTGAAGCGTGTCGAAATACCAGAAAAGGGATGTGTTTATAATGTGGAGCAGTATATGTTGCTTGCAGCTCTGACGTATTTGGGAGCTATCAATGCAAAGGGAAACCTATTAGAAAATTCTGGGCTGTTGTAGCCATTTAAATCAATGATACTGATTGTGCCCAGGCTCCCCGCTGCTCCTGTTCCATGTGTTTCTACTTCAGTCAGATGTAGTGATCTCCTGCTTCTGTACTCATCTTTCATGTATAGATTGAGTGTAAAAGTGAATTTGCTGACTTTCAACTACAGTCACTGGTGAAAAGTTGGTGTTTTTAGTGTTAATCTGCTTGGCAGTGTTAACTAAGATGTCTTTGCCCATGTGAAGGAGATAGTGATGCTGGAGTTGGCAGTGGTATCACCAGGCACTTAAAATGTCAGGTTGTAAGGAGGTAAAAACTTCTCAGTCCTGGCTCCTGTTGTTAGTGGCTAAATGTGCTGTTTTTTATTTTAGTCCAGTCTATCCACTTATAGTGAACAAGTGGCAGGTTTTCTAACACTTTGATGTTACAGCACTATTGAACTCTAACAAAGTAATGATATATTATGGCATGAAGTTTCTTGTTCTTTGGTTTCAAAAGTGGTTTTTAGAAGAATTCTTTAAGAGAAAAATTTGGGTGCTAAAATAGGGAATTGTCTGACTCCTGATTTTACTATCATTGAGTAACAGGAAGACTCACAAGCTGGGGAAAACTACCCACCTTTATTGTGCTTGGTTTGTGCTAGTGTTCTCATTTAACTTCAGGTTGTCTTTAGCTTAGTTTTGTGATCTTTTTACTGTTAACTACAATAGGCTTTCTGCTTGAAGATCAATTATTTTTGAAACGGTGTTCTCAATTCTGTTGTCTCAATTCTTTTTTCTACCAGATTTTAGAGGATGACACATTGAAATTGCTGCTTAAATTTTAGAATAATTTTTAAAATTTTTTTTTTAGATAGAATTAGTGCTTGCATGAAAGTAAAGTGAGAGGAAAAGTGTAGACCAAAAAGTTGTAAATCAAAAAGATTGAGACTCTCATAGGTTTCATAGAAAGAAACTTAGATGTGCATGCTACTAGTAGTCATTTAAATATCTTTCTAGTATTTTTTATCTGGGAGAGACCGTTGTACAGTGGTCTGAGTGTTGGTAGTGGGTATGATGCTCATAACCACTTCTGTGGTTTTGGATTATGTATTTGAAAAAATATACATCTGCCCTTATAAAGTTTGTGCTATGTTTTTAGGATTAATAAGACTTTCCTTATCCCTGATACTTAATGGTTATAAATTCATCCAGAAGAACAAGGAAAGGTGAGAACCATTACAGATGATGGGCTACTAAACTGAGTATTTCACAGGGCCAAAACCGAAGGAGATGTCAATGGAAGTTCATCAAAATCAAGGGTAGTTGGTCTCATTTTCCTTCTGTTTCTTCTTGATCTCCTGTTATTTGGGTGAAGTGAGGTTTTTAACTTGTCAGGTTTTTTTTTTCCAAGTTGGAGATAAAATAATTCTGGGTTTTTTGACTTTTTTTCTTGGCTTTAGGATGAAAGGTTTTTGGAGTGTAGTAGAGCTGTATTTGGACAGGCTTCTACAGATTAGTGTGCTGAACTGGAACTCAAGTAGTCTGGACTCTTTCAAAAAGCATTTCAGCAGCTGAAGCATGAAGGTAAACTGCTGTGGTGGAGAAGCAGCTTGCCCATACAGACTAAAGAGCTTCAGAAACCATCTCCTCTTAACTCCAGTTTAGCATGAATTGTGAAATTCTGAGTATCCAGAATGAGGTTTTAAACATCTGCTGTGGTACACCAGCTATACCTTTTCATATCAATATTGTTTTAAGTGATCTGCAATGCACCATCCCTTCCCACACTGTATCTCCTGGGGATCTGATCTCATGGAGACCTGTTTGAAGTGTTCTTCAGCTCCTCTGCAGCTATCAGCCATTAACAGCTCTGTTGTGTGGGTAAATGTATGCAAAGATTGACTACATGCCACAGAAGATTT
Organism: Calypte anna; assembly: GCF_003957555.1. Classification (NCBI taxonomy): domain Eukaryota; kingdom Metazoa; phylum Chordata; class Aves; order Apodiformes; family Trochilidae; genus Calypte; species Calypte anna. Next base: position 10,783,034 of record NC_044252.1, read on the forward strand.
GTCAGATATCCAGTGTTTTGGACTAGAATGCATCCTAGAAGAGAGCTATACATTATTAATTAGCTTTGATGCTGACTTATAATTGGGCAGTAATTCATTGTCCTCAGTGCAATTAAAACCATTTAATTTTCTTTGTTCTATAAAGGTGAGAAAATACATGTCTCATCATTTGAGGTTTTTTCTCAAATTGTGTGTTATAATTTTTAAGTTATGAGGAAATGTATACTTATTAGATGTTCAGGCGAGGATGGGGATGTAGATGTGAGACTCACACATGTGACTGTGACTGGTTTTAGTGCAAGATGTTAATCTGTTTCAGGAAGTTCAGTGGAGGCCACCAAGATGGTCATAGAATATGACTTGTGAGGACAGTCTGAATGAACTGGGCCTGTTCAGCCAGAGAAGAGAAGGCTTTGGGGAAATTATTTGCAATTTGATGGAGCTTTTTGGAGGCCATAAGAGCCAGGCCCATTCTCTTGCTGTGCTACTCAGTCAAGCGAGGCAATGGTCATAAACTAATGGTTCTGAGTGGACACAGCTACAATTTGGAATAGGAATTTGGAATAGGTTGTTTAGAGAGGATGTGAAATATCCTGGGAAGTCTTCCAAGACCTGACTGAAGCTTTAAGCAGCCTGGTCTAAATTTGGCATCAGCCTTGGTTTGAGCAAGATTTGAGGTTTGAGTTTGAACTAGATGACTTCATATGGCCCTTTAAAATGTGAAGGGTTCTGGAATTACACTTCCATATGGTTATCATTCCCCTTCACTTGTGGCATTTTTAGCTTAACATCAGTATTGCTGTTAGTATTCCTCTGCCCCTGCAACAGGCTTCCTTCTATGGGTATCAGTGTTTGTCTCACAGTAAAGATGGAGAAACTCTCTCTCTGTGGTATCTGTAATGCTGAAGAAAGTATTTTCCCTTTTTTGTTAAGAATTCCATATGTTTTTTCATTTGTGGACTACAAGTTAACTTCTGGAAATGACTTTAGTACCCTGAAGTTTTCAGCTTACATATCACAGTGGTGCTTATAAGGTGGTTTATTTCAAACTGGTCTAAAAGTTTTAGGAATTCTTTCCTGGGTTTAAAAGTAAAGCTTGTTAATGTCATGCAGTCTTCTGCAGTGGCTCTGTAGGTAGAGCTACTTATTTAAAGCTACCTGACACAACCAGAAAACTTGAAATTTTAGTTGATTATTTACTTTGGTAAATGTCAACCATTTGACTTGAAATCTTAACTACCAAGTCTGTCAAGGTGGACTCTTACTGAAAAATAAAAAACAACCACATGATGCATCTTCCCTCACCTAACTGAGAGAAGTTAAATGACTTAAGAGTTCTTAACTTTCTTGGAAGATCTCTGAATATCCCTAGAAGTGTAGAGTTCTCCCACATAACCATCCTGAGCAAGGTGTAAGTGATGCTGCAGAGAGGTAGCTTGACTTTTCTGTAATTGCTGCTTTAGGCCAGCTGGAACTAAGAGCTGGACACTGCCTGGCTTAAAAAAGTGCAACAAGCTGGTCAAATGAAAGTGTGGAGCTCTTGTATTTGTCAAGGAGATGGTAACTATGGATGTTCAATTTCTCATGAAGAGTTTCTCCACTAGTCAGTGGCCAAGACTTACTGGTAAATCCTGTGTTGTCACAAAGCTGTGTTAGTGCAGCTTTTTTTCTGATTCTGCTCTCGGCATAGATTGCTTGGCACACTCTCACCCTGCTCTGCACCTAACTTTTGATGAGTTTCAGTGAAGATTTGCTGTCTGAATAAATCAGGATTAGTTTCTGATGGCCTCCATTTCCGTGTGTTGCTGTTGCAGCGTTCTAGCAAAAGGAGATAAAATTATGTAGTTCATCTTGGTATAGAATTGCTTTTGAAGGATCTTCTGGTAATCCCATAAAAGAGGATTCTGATTACCTACCAATAGTTGTTAAAGGCTCTAAGTGTGGTAACACTGTTAATGGCAAACAGTCTTCTGGTATGAATATGCTGCAGAACTGGTTTTACTTGTAGCTGAACCAGGAGAGCTGTTGAGTTTGCATTATCTATTAGAGGCAGTCTTACCAAACTCTTGTCTTAAGGGCATACACCCTTTTCTGCTCATGTTGCACTATTTTTGTGTATTGCTAAACTTCTTCCAAGCAGCCTATGAATTGTGACTTAATTTGTTTTCAAGTGAGAGAATGGAATTTTTTTTAAAGTTGTATGCATTGTTCTATTTGTATATTGTCACTGTTGTGTCATATACAGCATCACAGATTCTGAAAATTCTTTTTATTTTCTAATAGGCTGGTGTTTGGGATGCTGTATCCTGCGTATTACTCATACAAAGCTGTGAAGACAAAAAATGTGAAGGAATATGTAAGTCACATTTCTTTTAATTGCTTAATTAAATGCCTCTGCTGACATAGAACTGTGAAATTTTCACTATGCAGTGTGTTAGATCATATGAAAGCTTGATTCATCCAGCTCTGTATTAGATGCAAAACCTGTGTGAATCTAGTGGTAATCCAGTGATTTTTGTTTTGAGATCAAAAGTTAAGGTTTCTCAAAATTTTCATAGCCTTGGATGATGTGTGTCTAATGTGCTATGTGATATCCGAGTATGTTTAGGAAGATCTTTAAACATAAACTTAGTGTTGGCTGCATTTCAGCAAAGTGCCCAAAATAACATACTCTTGGGCAGGGGGCAGAAAAAAGGTTTCCTAATTCTGCCAACACCATAAGTATAAGCAATGACAAATTGATTCTCGGTGACCAAACAGCAGCAGTTCAGCTGTCATTGCATGGAGCTCAACAGGGAATTCAAAGCCTGAGGAAAGTCTAGCTCTGGTTCATCTCTTGTTCCTTAAACAGGAAAAACAATGTAGTCGGTGAAGGAAAAGATTTGCTTAAGGTGATGTGAAGGAAGGAAGCAGAACAGACAGAAGAGTATGATGGAGAAAAGCCCCATTACTGCAGCTTAGAATTGGTTTGTTACATTATTTACTTTTCAGGGTGAGCAATGATGATTATGACAGGAATGTTACCCAGTAGCAGTCCTAAGGAGCTTGGGTCACCCAGTGACTTCCTTGTCTTGAGAGAGCCTAACATGATTTCAGCAGCCAACCTGTATTTGTTCCCAAACCTTGTTCTTAACTCAGCTGTCTGACTCAGGATGGAGTCAGTGCCATCAGTGACTTGAGCTCGGCAGCTGTAGCTGTGACTGGATGCTGCCATCTGGATCTGTGAAGTCTCTGCTTTGTACAGGGAGTGGTAGAATGCAGTAGCTGTCCTTCCTTCCTTTCATGTCTTACATTTAGTCTGCTCATTCCATCTTCTGCCCCTGTACTCAGCCCTGGTGAGGCCACACCTCGAGTACTGTGTCCAGTTCTGGGCCCCTCAGTTCAGGAAGGATATCGAGGTCCTGGAGCAGGTCCAAAGGAGGGCAACCAGGCTGGTGAAGGGACTCAAGCACAGACCCTATGAGGAGAGGCTGAGGGAGCTGGGGCTGTTCAGCCTGAAGAAGAGGAGGCTCAGGCCTCATCACTCTCTACAACTACCTGAAAGGAGGGTGTAGCCGGGTGGGGGTTGGTCTCTTTTCCCAGACTACTTTCAACAAGACAAGAGGGCATGGTCTTAAGTTGTGCCAGGGGAGGTTTAGGTTGGACATTAGAAAGAATTTCTTTACAGAGAGGGTGATCAGACATTGGAATGGGCTGCCCAGGGAAGTAGTGGATTCTCCATCCCTGGAGATATTTAAAAAGAGACTGGATGTGGCACTCAGTGCCATGGTCTAGCAACCGCAATGGTGGTTCAAGGGTTGGACTTGATGATCTCTGAGGTCCCTTCCAACCCAGCCAATTCTGATTCTATGATAAGACTCTAAAGTGGGCATCATATTCACACTTCGGGTTTGTGTGTGCAAGCTGATTAGATCTTCTTATTTGTGCACATTGAGCTAGTGCTTTCCAGAGCTAAACTTCTGGGAGAAAAAGAAATCCTCAAAAATAATAGAAAAATTTCTCCTGTCTCATGCTTACTTTACCCTGAAAGGAAAGTACAAAATACAAAGAATTTATAATCTGTTCCCTGCTCCCTCAAAAGGGATCTGCAGCCTGCGAGCAATTTCAAATTCTAATACAAGAAATCATCTTCATTTAAGAGGTTACCATTACCTTTTGTCTAGGAAAATAAAAGTCACAGTTTTAGAATGCTGAGTTTTTAACTCATCTTAATTGGCCAGTTAAATATGACTTAGCTGTTTGTCTTAGGGACCAATTTTCAGAGGTACTTGTCAGTCACTTAGTACCTTTAGCAGGGCCTGGAATTGTATTTTTCCACCTGTATATTTTCATTTAGAGTGAGAACCCTGCTTTTCAGTCACCCGTTGCCTTTGAGCAGTCCCTGAACTTGCCACTGTATACAAAATGTTCATGGGTCTGAGATGAATGGGAACCCTGACTTTTTCATGGGCAGAATATTACATTGATTCATTAGCGAATTACCACTCCATTGGTGGTTGGGTTGAGTGTCCAGGTAGATCTAAGGGGAGATCTATGGCTTTCATCTTCCCAGCAGGTTAATTTCTTTCAGTAGAGGCTGTAGGTTTAACAGCAGCCTTCCAAATGGCACAGCTCTGCTGCCAGTCATGTTATGGCCTGAACACAGCTTCATTTCCAGGGTTATGTGTGGCTCAGGAGGCATCTGTTTTTGTTTGCTGGATTGCAAGAGCTTTGCAATAGTGAAATTTTTTACTTGACCACTGCCTCCACCAGTAAAAACAGTTAAACAAAAAGTACAGACATCTTGACTGGCTGTGTAGGCTATGACACAGCAAACTGTTCAGAGATTTTTCTTTTTTTGGGGAGGGGGGAAAAAATGGTGGTTCTTCTGGCTTTGGTAATTTAAAAGACTTATGGACCTGAATTCTAGAAAATAGGATCTATGCCTTTGAGATTTGTTTGTTCTTGTAATTACCCTGGTTTAATGGAGTTGACTTAAATCTTTGAGGAGTTTTTTTTACTCTGCTACACCAGAATGTTTGTCATAAGCATCTGAAAAGTAGTTTAGAAGTCTGGAAAAACAGGCTTCTCAAATGCTGGATTCCAAATCCTGATTTGAAAGGGTGTGCTTTAGCCAAAGCCAATAAAAATAAGCTTAACCTTGGATGGTAGAAAAAAAGCACAAGAAAACAATATGTAATCACCCTTTTAACTTAAGGAAAACTCGGTCAAGGCTTCTGTAACTTCATATTTAAGTAGAGGATAGTCTTCTGGGCAGTGTCTAATGTGTATCAGCCTCTCCCAGTGGCAGAGCTCATGAGGCTTTCTGTAGAGTGTTGCTGTTCCTAGCAGCCCAAGAAAAAGTCCACGTCTACTGTTGTTCCTAGTCGGATAAATAAAGAAATCTTGATTAAAGAGTCATTAGCATGGATAAAATATATTGGAAAAAAATCAGTCTCGGGTGACAGCTTCAAAATTGCTTTGCATCATGCTTAGGTTGATGGGGCAAGGGTGGATGTTAATGTTATTTCTGTTAAAAGTGTTGACTGGTTCATGGAAGGGTCACCGGTCTCATATCACATGGCAGGGTGGAGGTGACTTCAGCTGTTGTGTACTGTTTGTCTTAGTTTATTCAAGTGAAGTGAAGTGAAGAATGTCATCACATGACTTTCTTTTCAAACTGAAAAGCATTGCAGATAAATGGGTCTGATGTTGTGACAAAGGCAGTGGTTTTAAAGCACAGTGCACAGCTATGAAATAGGCTCTATCCCCTCCCCGTTTTCACTACTCTTTTCCATCCCCCCCTCCCCCGTTTCTGCTTTTTTTCCCCTGCCTTACCAGTGTTCATACCACAATGCTAATCACACATACAGGACTTAACTGTTGAGTATAGCCGAATAAGGTATGATCTGAAATGAAAGCAAGAAGTGCCTGCCTTGCTAATGCTGACTTCAGTGTGTGAGGTTTAAGTGTACAGATGAGTGTGGAAAGGAGTGAAATATCTTTTTGTGCTGTAGTGGGGATTGCATTTCATACTTAACGATAATCTACGAACTCTTTGCAGTGTTTTTTCTTGCCACTAAAGCTTTCTGGAGCAAGAATCAAACTTGTGAAGCCAATCTAGGTGAGGTTATGACCCTGATGACCCAGCCATTTCACTTACTTTGTTGCAGCTGCCACCAGTTCTACTTACTAGTAGAAACCCCTTAGGGCCCCTTCTATAATTTCATTTGAAACCTGGTTGATGCAGACTGAGATAGTGTTGGCTATTTTGCTTCGACAGCGTTTAATTGACTGTAAGGTGTATAGTGTTGTTTGGCTTTTTTTTGTGACATTATGATTCCTACTGAAGATGTTATTTTAATTTTCAGGTTCGCTGGATGATGTATTGGATTGTGTTTGCTCTTTATACAGTGTCTGAAACAATAACTGACCTAACAGTCTCTTGGTAAGAGCCTGCTTTTTACAAATTCTGGATGAAACTATATTTGTTTCTGATGTTCTCTGATTCGTAATGATTTAATTTTTACAAAGAAGCTGTGCTTGTTGATAGACTTTTTTTTCAGGAAAGGATCTTTATGTATGTGAAGAATAACCTCTGCTTTCAAGCTTGTACACTGTTACTCAAAGTAGAAACTTCTGAATCTCACCTTTGCTGTAGAAACTGAATAGGGGGAATGGAACTTAGGATGGCCTATAATTTTTCTGTGCAAGAATGTATAATGCAAAGCAACTACAATGTTTCCAGTTCTTAAATGAGAGTAGCGACAATTAAAGAAAATTACATCCATAGGTCTATAACTAGTTTAATTTTTGTTTAATAACTCCTTGTATGTCAAGAATCCTGTATGCTAGTATGTAATTGTATTTTTTTAAGAGCTCATTTAATTAGGATTAATTGCTGTGCATGTTCTTGCTGCAGTTGTTTTCATGCCACCTTTACCTTCTCTGTAGGTTTCCACTGTATTATGAACTGAAGATTGCTTTTGTTATTTGGCTCCTTTGCCCATATACTCGAGGAGCAAGTTTAATCTACAGAAAATTTCTCCACCCTCTTCTTTCTTCTAAAGAAAGGGTAAGGAACGCCTTTCATATTTTTAATGCCCAATATGGAAATACTATATGCTGAAATACTGTTGCTTGACACTTGATAAAAGCAGGCAAGTGTGTTATTGATTTGCCAGCCAGAATGAACTTGGACTATCAGAGGCATATGTCCATACATAAACTTTTGTTAACTTGGGTGAGCAGGTAGTGTACTACTTTCCATTGATATGAGAGAGCTTCCTGTTCTGTGGTCTGCTTAGTGCACTGTGGGGACCCCAGCTGAGTAGAAGTGATGCAGTTTGACTTTTTGTGGAAGAACATGTGCAATACTCTCTGTGGAAAATGTGACTACAGTTTTAGCATCAGCTGTTCATGTTACCATTATTTCTAGCATAACCTAGTAATAAATCTTCTCAGGACGAATCACATCAGTGGCTTTTCTGGTGAGCAAACTGACAGGATAAGAGGAGAGACTTTCTACTGAGGTTTAAGGGAAGGTCTGTCTGCAACAGAAAGTACTCAAACAGAAAATAGCAAAAGGATATTCAGCTTTAGCTGAATGAGAGAGCCACAGATCTGTTTTCTTCAGTTTCCTGTTTGGCTGTGAAAGCGATCAGCAAAGGTGTGAAGGCTGCCACTGAAAAAACCTCACAGCTTTCAGAAAACAGGACTTGGCCATTATTAGGTAAAACAGGTAGCTGACATGATTGCCACTGATAGGAACAATCAGGCCATCTTGACCTTCTGAAGGTTGAACTATAAACCGTGTACAGCTTTGTAAGGTAAAAGGATTTTTTCCCCATACTCAGATAGCTGTTGTGAACTACCTTAAAGCCTTTATCTCCAGCTCCAGGAGTTTACCACTGGGAATAAATGTCATGACTCTGGTACTTAACTATGTGAAAAGCTTTCAATTCAGACATTCTTTGTGAGTCTGCCTTTCTAAGGACCTTTCTGATTTCATCTTAAGCAAATTATTTCTTGAACAACTTTTGTCTGACAAGTTAGGCTTACTCTCTGTAGGGAACTTGTGATGTATCTGCAATGTTTCTGAGCAGGACAAAAGTGATCTATTTTATCATCTTGTTTGACCAGGCATAATCCCTTTCTAAATGAGAGTGTGTAAGTGACTAAAACATCAGTATGCAAAGGAAAGAGTAATTATACCTTTAAATATTTTCTTAAAGATTTCTTCTGTCTTCTTTTACTGATGGAAAAATAGTACTGTGGGGTAATGTAACTCTCTTATGCACAGCCTGAACTTTAAGTATGTTTTGCTTTTAGGAGATTGATGAGTACATCGTACAGGCCAAAGAAAGAGGCTATGAGACCATGGTGAATTTTGGAAGGCAAGGGTTGAATTTGGCAGCAACTGCTGCAGTGACAGCAGCTGTGAAGGTAACTTTGTTTTCATTCATTTCTTTTGTCCTTGTTCTAGAACAGTGTAATTGTACTGAGGATTTGCCACTCCTAAACAAAAAGATTAATTCTGCAAGGTATTGAAAACCTGGAACACAGTCTAATGGTTGCAGCCCTCTAGTCCTCCTTCTATCACAATTAAGGTGGCTTATAGTTGTTTCTTGGATGGTGGGGATCAGCTTACTGTAATTCAAATGTACCATGCAGTTTTCTGTGCAGGTTTTTGGCAAGGATGACCATTGTTTCTTTTCTGTCTCTATTGTGCTTTCTTGTTGGTAAACAAACTATTTAAAGGATATCTGGCTTTTCTGCTGTTTTTCTCCAATCAACTTGAGGTAACTCCACATATGAAGTAAGGCATGAAAGATTACTACCTCAGATAAAAGTTATCTTGACACAATTAACTTGTTTGCAACTTGCTGATTGAATTATTACATTAATACACTAAGCATAAGCTTGCATATAGCTGTTTAGTATACTCTTGCTTTGTTGTGTAATTTCCATTAAATCATTAACCTGTGGTTGTTCCCCAGTTAGGTTCCTGCAAAAATCGTGACCTGTAGTTGAAATTCAGAGGGCTATAGGTCTAGGAAAACAAAATGTAAGTTCATAACTAAGATTCTAAGCAAATTGTGGCCCACCAAGAGTATAATTTTGGGCAATGTGTATACTACCTAATAGTAATTTAAACTGACAAAATAAGTATGGAAAGAAAGATGTGTATTCCCTAGTTAAATAATAATTTTAAAGTGATTAGAATTAATTTCTTCCTGGGAATAAACAAAACTGCTGTGCTTGCAGTAACAGGAATGAAAACCTGTTAGTAGATAACAGAGTAGTGTAGAGATTCCTGGCTGTTAAAGTTTAATAGGTAGAGCTAGCATTTGACTTCTTCACTTCTTCGCTTCTGTGTGAACTCTTTGCTTTATAAATCAAAGACGTTTCTTAAAACTACCTTTTAAAATGCCATCTCATAAAGGTTTGGAAAAAGTAATGAATATCTTGTTCATTTTCTCTCTTTTTAAGTATAAATGTGGGTGGTAGTGTAAAAAACATCTTTATTTTAAAGTGTGGATGTAATCATCCTAAAAATACTGAGAATGGGATTTAATTTGATCACTGGTTATCTTTTTGTTACTCAAATTTTGTTACTCAAATTCATAGTATTTCCTTGAGGCAATAATGAAATAATTTAGATGAAATGCAGTACACCTTCAAATGCAATAAAAGTATCCAAATTACAAATAAATTATTTAAATAACAAACCCAACAAATAAAACCTCAATATACTCTATGGGGAAAAAGTTGAAGAACTGTGCTAAGTGCTAGGATGCAAATTCTTTTTGCCAAACCAGCAAATCATAATTTATTGCAGTGTACACCTGTAATGAGACATGCTCTGTGTTTTTCTTGTGTCTGGCTGTCTTAAGAAGGTTGGATATTTCCTTGTTAATCCTTATGGTATTACAAAAATATTGAAAAATAAGTGACTCAACTATCTCCTCCCACTTATCTTCTGAAATAAGGAATAACTTTTTCCTAAATGTCCATGTTTAGATCTCATTGCTGTTCAGCTGTGACTGGCAAGATGCCTACTCTTTCTGTTAAAACTTGTTAAACATGCTCATGAATATCTGTACAGAATTAGTTCAGTGCAGATGAGATGCTTGGGCAAAAAACCCACCACAATACCAAAGACCTAAAATAGACATGGTTTTTAACAGTGTGAAAGAGGAGACTCCCTGAAAATCTTTATTTTGGCATGTGAAACCTCTCTTTGGTTTGTCATTCCAAAAAGCTGAGCGTGATTGCTCCATTCAAGCAAATGGAGACAATGCATGTGTTCTTCATTTTGTTCCCTGTTTTTCAAGAGCTGACTGCTGCCTCCAGCAGGTGAAAAGATTATCCCTTCAGCAGGAGCTAGTGGAGCATGCTATAGGATTTCAGGACTGGAATCTGGTTAGTGGGATCAGTTTTGGTGGGAAGGAGACACACTTTCATCCTTATTTTTTTTTTTTCTGGAGCAGGCATGCTTATTCTGACATAGCTGATCTCTGTTTAGGAGTAGAGAATGTGGGAGGTTTAAAGAGAAAAAGAGGTCCAAAGAAAGCTTCAGTTCAGTTCACTCAAGTTTCCAAGCAGAAGATGTTATGATGTCTGGTTATGCTGACTGTAGGAGGGTGAGAAAATTGCTTGGAAACTCTTGAATATTTTCAAGATCAAGTGTGGGAAAGAGCAGTTTTCTCCAAGGGGTGTCAAAGGAATAGGGGATTAGTACTAAAGGCTACTTGGCTGTGTAGGGGAGGTTGGAGCAGCCAAGCCAGTCAGGTCAGTCTGCTAACATTTGACATAGATTTAAACCTGCTGTACTGTAGTTCAGTTAAAATGTAATTGGCAGGAGTCAAGGTTTATGGTTTACATTCTTTTATGGATATTTTTAGCTGGTACAAGCTAGCCACTGTTCATATAAAACACAGTGTTTCAAAACTTCTCAATATCATACATTAGCAAAATAAATTGTGTTTCTGTCATGTTAATTTAAGAAAAACCTTTAGAAGTCCTTATTTAAGGAAACTGAAGATATGAAATATGCTCTGGATTGACCTTAATAGTTAACTGATAAATTTTTTCTTCAGACCATAAAAGCAACAAGATGTCTTTAATGAAAGGAAAATTGTTAGAGCTCTTTCAGCTCAGTAGTGTATGGATTTGTGAAAATTGTGTCCACAGCAGTAAGTTCCACTGATTACATCTTGTTTTTTGATGTCTTCTCTCCAGATCTTCTGCGACATGGGTTACCTGTACATTCCAGTTTTTGCCAACATGTAAATTCCCAGTTCTCAAGCTCCTAGCAAAAACTGGTGTCTGTATCACCACATGTGGGATGGTTGCCAGCTAAGCTGTGAAATGCACTGTCCTTTGAGGTCACACAAATGTTGTTCATTTGTGAAGTATTCTTTATTTTGAGGGCTGTGTTTCAGTATATCTCTTAGTCATCCTTACTCTGCTGCCTCTCTAATGCCCTTGCTGGGGCTTCCTCTCTACACTCACACAGAGAAGGAGGAGATGTCTTGCAGCCAGCTGGGGCACACAGCCAGCATCCCAAGGAGCAGCTCAGCTCCCCAGCAGCACTGCTTTCATCCCTCTTCCCTCCTGGGACTGCCTGGCATGCTGCAGAGGTCATTCACAGGACAGCAGTCCCTCTCCAGATTGAGAGGGAACAGAAGTCATTCCCTGTCAGCCTGGGTCGGATTAGGGAGAGAACAGCTGGGAATGTGGGTGCTGCACATGTGGGAGCCACAGAGCTCGCAGCAGCTCTGAGGACACGTGGTCTGTGGAGAACTTGCCCAATGAAGGCAAACAGCATTGTTCAGTGAAGCTGACCACTGAGGGGGTGCAAGTCCAATTTAAAAAAAAAATAATAGAAAAGGCCCTGAGGGAGACATAATGTGTGGTGTCTGTTTATGGCCACTTTCCTGGCTATTTAATGTAGACTAGAAAAATACATGCTCAGTAACAAAATGGAGAGGGGCATTTGATATATGAGGGCCATTGGATGAGACTTCAGGTTAATAATTTACTAGAATCTGACTAGTCTGAAAAGAAATCCCTTAAGTAGGCTGTATTTATTAAAAAATAGATATAGAAACCCATTTTACAACTTAAAATTTGTGTTTCAGGTTGGTTACTGGTAATGAATATGGTCTCTGAAAAGTGTTTCATATGTTTTAGGAAACACTATTGAATAAATAAGCAGACTCATTTTTCAAGACTTGCATTTTGTTCAAGGCAACCCAGACTTCACAGGTCATCTCTCTTCAAGGTTCATTTACATAGAAAATTGAGCACTGAAGTTGGTCTCTGCTTTTTTGCCTGCATTGTAATTGTAAATGTGTGTTTCAGTCTTTGCAGTGTAATTTATTTGGCAGCCTCTAGGCTGGATGCACTTCATTCTGTTTCCTCCTTACTGGTTTGAGATGTTGGGCGAATGGGACATCACTGCAGCCGTGGCAGCTGCTGTGCCAGTGTCATTTGAGGAGCACCTTGGGCCGTGTGTGTGTGTGGCTGGGGAGAGGTGATGGCTGCTGCCACCCCTACCCGTGTCAGGAGTCTAAATGGGATTGTGTTGCCTTTGGTTTTGTGGATAAGCATCTTGCTTTCAAGCTCTGGCTAGTGCCACTCTGAGCTTTCAAACAAGATATCAAAGCTCTTAATACATTAATATTTTAAATGTGGACTTTGCTCTCATTTCCTGCAGTAGAGAGGGTATTTAATGTTTTTCAGCCAGACTGACTGTAATCCAGATCCTCATAAAATGCTTTGTTTTGTCCAAAAGCAATTATCTGCTGCTTTTGGGCATGGGTTGGGGGGGGGGAAGCATCTCCCAAGAACTTCAGTGGTGTATGAGCGCAGTGACATGTGAGGATTTTTATAATTAAAACCAAAATTAATTATAAAAACTCACACACCTATGGAACACACTTTGAAATTTGTCTTCCAGTGAGTCTGTGCAGTGGTGTGAAGAAGCAGTCAATCTTGATTTGACTCGACTGGATCTTCCCAGGGGTGGGATGGAGAGAGCATTGAAGGAGACCAGGGGAAGTGAAAGGGGGACCTTAGGAAGTACTTGCACAGGATTAGTATAACGTGTGACCATTCCTCTGCAGTTTGTGCAGCTCCCATTCCTACTGCACCCCTTGGGCATATGTGCAGTTTCTATAAGTTGTATATGTGTCCTTTCAATCTTCTTATTTGCTCTGTAACTTGAGCAAAACTTTCCATCTTGGCAAGTAGTTTTGGAATGAAGGGCCCATTGTATGAATCTGTTATGTCCTCACTGAATGAGGCAGTGCTCCACAGGAGCTCTAGGCTCATCGAGCATGCAGTTTGGTTCAAGGCACAATGTTATTTTATGGCACATAGCTTGACTTTTTTCCTCTTTGAAAAACAAAATTCTGTATCTAAAAAGTTATACTGAAAAATGTGGCTCAGTGGTCCCTGCTTGGATCTGCTCCTCTGGACTAGAGGACTAGTGGAATAGGAAATACAGGTCTGTAATTTGAATTCTTTTTAGCATGTCAGTTATAATCTTAATTACATTATCCTGTACAGTTTCCAAATGTGTGTTGCAATACATCACATAATGAATGAACTCGCTGTGCAACTGTTAGACACAGTGTGGCTTTCCATACTTTTGCTTCTGGCCAAGTCTAGTTTCTGTTGCTGCTTTATAGTAGATTATGTCCACGCTTAGTGTGAAGTCACACTGGGTTTATGTGGATTCTGCTCAGAACCAACTGTAAATTTTATGTATTCATCAGTGTTCAGTGGTTGGGAGGTGAGTCCAGTTGCATCTCTTCAGGCAGTGGGTGCAGACTGACCCAGCAGTATTAACAGCTTACAGCATCTGCTGCAAGACATTATCTGTTGTCAGAAGAAGCAGTCCTGTCTCTCAAGTTCTCTTCTCCAGTGTCCTGGGAGCTGATTGTTATGTCTCAGGCATAGCTGGTTCCTGATTTGATTTGCTGTGCAAATGCTTTTCAATACAAGAAGTGGAGTAGTGGAAGGGCAGGATTCCTGCCTTAAGGCACAACAGGCCTGCCTTAAATAAGCAATTCAAGGGAAAATTAAATTCAGAATTTCTACAGCATACAGACTGTACACAGAGTGCACACTTTAACTCAAAGACAAGCTGTAGTTGTGTTCCTGAACTGTCAGACATCCTACCTGTATGCAGGAAGAACTAGACAAGTAAAGCCTTCTATTTCCTTCAAAAGAAACCCTTTCTTTTTATTACTTTGTGTCAGTGTGTGAATGGTGTTGTAGGAACTAGGAGAGGCTCTTCATGCCTATGTAGCACACCTAGTTTTACAATGCTGTACTAATCATTTGTCTTTAGAAAATTGATCTTAGTTCTCAGACACTTCTGACACACATGCACTTTGGTAGCCATGCAAGCTTAAGGAGTATCTCTGCTGTCTCTTCATGGATATTCACATGGATATTGCTAACATGGAATAATTTAGTATTCTCATGTATCAGCTACAAGTGGTTGTGTCCACGAGGGGGGAAAAAATGTCTGTGTCCATTTTGTGGCCAGAACTGCCTTATGCTGGTGCTGTGGCATAGAAGTTGTGTGGAATTGTACTCAGATTTCTGGTACTGCTTAGTAATGTAATGCTCAAATGAGGAATTTTAATTAAAATCATAATTTGTTATAATGAAACAAAATCTTGAACCCTTGCTCGAAGCAGGACTCATGCACAGTCTTGTCAGCCTTCCTCTGAAATGGCTATTTTTTTCTCCTCACATTCCAGAGGAGGAATAATTAAACGTTATTTTAACATGACATTGAGTAACGTGCTTGTCCTTTTAGTTGCTTATACAATAAATCAGGCTTCAGTGCTCTAATAATAAGGTGATCTGGTGTAGGGTGAAAGAACTGCTCGATGACCTTTCTTCCCTTCTTCATATAGAAAGAGGAGTTTTCTAAATGTCCAATATAAAAAAGATGTAAAGAAAATCAGAGAAGAAATACTAAAGTTCAAATGTGATCAACTGTCGTTATATGTAGCATTAGCTTTTGGGTTTGTATTACATGAGTTATCTACATCAGTAAGAGAACCTGCTAGGCTGTAGTCCAGGCAGGACTACTTTGGTTTGTGGTCTCAAGTTTCTGTCAACTAGAGCTTTTGTAGTGCTGCCAGTTTCTCAGTTTACTTGAGTTAATGTTACAGGATGTATTTTTAACACTTTTTTCCTTTCTTTTTTAAATTTGTAGAGGGTAAAATATAAAACAGAGGAAATAGCTTTTTATGTTCAGCCACATTTTTAAAAACCAAAATATTTAAACCCAGTATCATGCTACCTAGCACTGCTAGAGAAATAGAATTTTTGAAGCAAATCAAGCATTTCTGGTGTGTTTATTAAACACTTTCCTTCACCCAAGAAAGTCTTTATTTGCCCAGATTATAGGAGTGAAATGAGACATCAGTAACGAAACTTCTGTCTTACCTGCAACTTTTTTTGTTTAGGAGCAATGTACAGTTATATTTGAGTAAAAGCAATACTTAAAGCAAATTTTAATCTTACTGCATGCTTATGTTCAATGAATTTTGTAGTGCAACAAGGGAAGCATGGGCTTAAACATCATAACCCATTTTGAACAGCAGAGTTGAACCTCTGCTTGCTTGCTTTTTAAAGATGCTGTTGCTCTCCTTTCAGGGTCAAGGTGCTATAACTGAGAAACTGAGAAGTTTCAGTATGCACGACTTGACTTCCATACAAGGAGATGAGCCAGTAGGACAGAGACCCTATCAGACCTTACCAGAAGCTAAAAAGAAAACCAGGGCCTCTGCAAGTGAATCTTCAGGTAAGTATCCATCTAGCTAAAAGAAGTGAATGCAGGAATATATTTATTCTAGAAATGGTAAAGGCCTTTAAAGAATTCCCTTACACTTGAACAGAGCTGATGTGAGCAAGATACATTATGACAGTTGAGAAATCCTCTCTAAATTTTCTTCTCAGAGCCACTAACTGCAGAGTCATACTTTACTCATTAGTCCTGTCTTTGCCAATTAGGAATGAGAATTCCTTTCAAAAGTAAAGCTTATTGGAAGTAAAAAAAAAAACAACAAAAAACCAAAACCAAACTAACCCAAAACAACATTGTGGGTTGTTTCTGTGACAAATGTACAAAAAATTTAACATAAATTTTGTGGTAGCTTAATAAATGAGAAGAGAAACTTTATGGGAATTAATTCAGTAGATCTGTAATGATAATTCAAAATGTAAAATTGCTTGTAGTGATAGGTAGTGAAGACATTAAGTTGTCACAATGGACTGAAGCACATCAACAGTCAGAAGATGTTGTGTAATTATGAATGTGGTTTTTAAAGACATTTTACTGTTACTGTCATTATTATGTTGCATATTACCACTTTGCTCTTGAGCCTCTGATGCTTGAGGAAATGTTTCAGTGGAAGGCTGTCAATTGCAGCTTTCAAAATGATGAGGCTATGTTGCAAAGTAGTGGATGTTTCCCCCTCCTTCCCCGAGAGAAAATAAATAAATACATAAGTAAATTAGTGGTCTATTTCTTTTCACCTATGCCTATCATTTTTTCTCAGCCCTCAGTTTTGGGGAGGGGTGATTCTTGAGAAGCAGAAGGAATTCCAAGAATTGAATGGTAGCCCATAGTTTCTGAGGAATAAATGGCTACCTGAGTGACCTTGGGCTGAATTGCTAATTGAGCCCAGCAGGCATCCTGTGAAGGTCAGTGTAAAGACAAGGAACTGGGGTCTTTTTCGTCTAAATTACTAGGGTACAAATTATACTGTGTAAATACCCACTGATTGTGAGATACAAATTCACACATCAAAAATGCTTTCTTAGAGCTTGTTTTAACTGTTTCTAGTCCTGGACCCAAATCTAGTGTACATCTTCACTGTTTTCTTTGAACTTTCTTCAGCATTATAGGTTTAAAAAAAGATGAGGCCAAAAATATTTAAGAACACTACATAGCAATGGTTCATTACATTTAACATAATGTTATTGTTTTGTGATCTGACCTGGGGATTCCTGTGCAAATCAGTTGAAAAGACCTAGTTGTAGAAAGACATAGATCAAAGATAACTGAGCTGTCAGTATGCTTTCTGTGAAAAAGGCAAATGTAATTCTGATGCATTAGAAGAGGTGTTACAGAGAAGTGCTGGTATAACAGCAAACCTCCCTACTCAGAAACTATGAGTAACAGATGTGATGCAGATCTTTAGTATAGAAAAAGGTGAATTCAAACTGTTAGAGGTAGAGACATTTCGGCTCTAGAATAGCAGTACTTAGCTGTGGAGTAGATCACCATGAATCTGATTTCAGGAAAAATAAGGAGCTGAGCAAAAGAAAATAATCTAGTTATGCCTAAATAAAATATTGGGTTAAGACAAAATGTACATTGATCATTAATAAAGCTGAGTTAGGAGTCTAAAAGTTGTCTCTGAGTGTTACAGCATGTAGGTTCTGGAATGGCCTTATAAAAGGAGATCTTGGTGTGAGGGGAGCAACTAGACTACCTTCAAAGTGCTTAAAATACATCTATGATGGGGATTTGGGCCACAAAGGTGATCAGAAGTCTGGAGTACCTCTCCTGCAAAGACAGGCTGAGAGAGTTGGGGTTGTTCAGCCTGGAGAAGGGAAGGCTCTGGAGAGACTTTACAGCACGTTCCAGTACCTGAAGGGTTTACAAGAAATCTGGGGAGTGACTTTTTACAAGGACATGGAGGTCAAGACAAGGGGAAGAGGTTTTAAGATGAAAGAGGATAGATTAAGATTACATATTAGGAAGAAGTTCTTCACTGAGAGGGTGGTGAACCCCTGGCTGAGGTTGCCCAGAGAAGCTGTGGCTGCCTCTTCCCTGGCAATGTTCAAGGCCAGGTTGGATGTGGCTTGGAGAAACCTAGTCTAATGGGGTGTCCCTGCCCATGGCAAAGGAATTGGAACTAGATGATATTTGAGGTCATTTCTATCCCAAACCATGCGATGGTTGAGGGCTCTTGGATCCCAAGGCTCTCAGCCTCTGTTTCTGAGCAGTGCGCGCCCTCTGGTGAGGATCCTGGGTAACCATCTCGGTCCCCTCTGCTGGATGTACACAACCCTTACAGTACTTCGATAATGTATCGATCTGAAGGGAACTTTGTGATTATATATGCAGAGAGGTATGCAAGTATGAAGAAAGATCTAATAAATCACAAAACCATAGAATGGTTTGGGTTGGAAGAGACTTTTAAAGATCATCTAGTTCAACCCTCCTCCCATAGGGACTGTGACCCTAAATCTGCTCAAGATGACCACTCAAGTTTTTGCAGTTCATTGTGCAGCAGAGATGGTAGCAAGTTGATGGCTTAGCTTCTGACCATTAGGGGACCACTGCATTACCGACCTATGGAATGAAATGGCCTGGTACTTAGAAATAGCAGAACTGTAAGTAACAAGCTTCTGGCAGACGAGGTGTTTATCTGTCTTGAAACAGCTGGCAGACTGACCATATTGTTTAAAAGAATGAAGGGTAAATGTTAAAAATAAAACTTATGGCTTACTTAAAAATCAGAGTTACAGATGCTTCTTTCTAACATTTTAATGAAACTGTGTTTTTTAAAGGTTACAAAACTCCACTGGAAAAAAATCCTGGAGATGATAAAACTGATGAAGAGATGGAAGGGACACATTCAGAGGATGAAATATTTGTTCAGAGAGGCCTTCGAAGAACTCAGAGCATGAAATCTGTGAAAAAAGGCCGTAAAGAGGCAAGTATAATCTTAGTTATGTAATGAGTTTGCTTTTAACAACGTACCTTAATTTTGTATGCAGATATTTTTTTCCTTAATCTTAGAGGGTTTTCAATGATAAGTGGGTTGTAGAATGCTAAATGGAGAAGAAAGTACATGATACTGTATCTAAGTTTGGAGCTGTTGTACTTTGGGATGTTTAAGGAAAACAGAGGAATGGAGGAAAAAGGGAGAGGAGATGAATAGATTTTGTGCTCTTAATGCTAACTGTGGCACCACCAAGCCCAGATTCCACGAACCACTAACTTTGAAAGGGTTGTAGATGGCAGTGTTGTTATCTACATTTGTGTGTCTTGGTTATGCCCATTTAGCCATCTGCTGCTCGATGGATTAAAGGAGATTCAGAATTTTTAAATTTCTCCAATAGACACATGGCCTGTTTTGACTTGTAATCCACAAAGAGAAGGTTCTGTGTAGGATTCAAAGTGTTTTGTATTTCTGTATGTCACAATTTACCAATAATTCAGGATTAATGTCTATGTTATCTCAGAAGTTTTTTGGTAATCCTGGTTAAACAGTTGAGACTTAACCTTTTTGTCTAATTCTTTTGAAACTGTTTCTTGTTCAGTCACAGGTAGATTCTTTTATTCATTCTGTGGAGTGTCCAAATCACATTTAAAGATGCTTACTAAATTGGACTAGTGGAAAGGATAATTAGATTTTGCCTTAAGTCATCTATCAGCATTTTAAGTTATAATTTTTTCCCTCCTCAGATACGATACGGATCACTGAAATACAGAGTAAAGAAGAGACCTGCTGTGTACTTCTGAGTGCATTGCACAATGGCTGCACAACAAACTGCTGTATTGTAATAACTTGAATTCAGTGTATCAAGCGTTAAATATCTGTGTCTGATTCATATAATGAGTATGTATGATAGTAGATATGGTAGGACTTGGGTTTTATGAACCTAAATGGTTGGATAAAGTATTACTCTGCTTTTCTGTAGTTGTTTATTGTTCAGACAAATCTGGAGAAGTTACAGTATGAATTTCATCACTCCTTAAATAGGAATTAAGTAACAGGAAACAGCCTTTTTCCAGAGGTACTGAACAGACTGAAATAATTACAACTCAAATTGAATTAACAGAAGTTAAGTATTTGGAACTTGTGAAAATTGAACCTGTAGTGTCCCCAAGTTTACATGGAAAGATAGATATACTTGAAATATTTTTCTGAACTACAACTCCTAAAAAGGCCTTTGTATAATGTAAAAATGTACAACTTAAAGTACAGTGGATAGTGGTGGGAAAAGAAAAGGGAAGACAAGGTAGGTACGGTACAGCTTTAAGATCATTATCTTGTCATATTGCCAAGCTTAACAAGCTTATATAACACTAATGGGTGCAAACTGGGGGTACATTTAGCACTTTATGCAAAACTTCATAGTTTTGCACGCTCTTACTGATTTACAGCTGCACAGGTCATTTTAGTGACTTCTTAGGTAGGGTTATGCTTCTCTTTTGAATCCTTGTACTTCATGATCTTTTAAAATCTATCTTGTTAAGTACACTTAAGATGCTCTAAATAATTGCTACTAACACTTAACAATATTATCAGGTGCCTTTCGATGTATTACTAGGCTGTGTGGGGTTTTTGTCTGTATATGGTTTGTTGTTTTATTTGTCTTTCTTGCTCCCTCACCTAGAGAGCTGTAATGTGATTTAAATTAGTGTTTGGTTATAATTGTGGTAAGTAAAATTTGTAGCAATTCCAGTGATAGACCTCAGGGATCTGATCAGCCCATCAACTGTGTGTTAGAAGTCATGCTGACATAAAAGCATGTATGATAGCTTGTTCAGGCCCTGGTTTGGTTTTGCTCTGCATTGCTTTAAGAATGAATGAATATATATATATGTAGATTGATTAAGAATGAATATATGTATGTTTTTATACTTCATAGCGTATGTAGATTTTAAAATTGGCTGTGTAGTAATTTCTTTCATTGCTAAAGTTAGTACTAAAATATTTACATACAGATACCTTTCTCTAAAAGCCAGCTTAGTCAGCCATTTTATAACCTAGAGTCCTATGGCATAACTTCTCACACAGAGATTAATTTTGGAATGTAATTTAGACATGGACTTGACAAAGTTACTTTTTGTTGTCCCTTTTGGTTTTACTTTCTGTAGTTCTGAGAATTTGGCTGATTTAGTTCTGACTGTTTTCTGCTGTGGATTCAGGGAGAAAACACTTTTTGTAGACAGCATTTTATTACTTGGTATGGGGAGAGATGATACTTTTCTTGAAGAGAAAATGGCTTGTGATCCTTCTTGAAACTCAGACTCCAACCCTTAGTTCTTCCCACCCAGTCATCTGCAAGTTTACTGCAGTGTTTTAAAACATATTCTTCAGGCCAGGGCCTGCTGCTGTGCTTTTTATTACGGCTATAGCAGATTCAGTGCTGGTGGGCACTTAATGGCCTGTTACTATATGCTGACATTTAGTCTTCTGTAGACTTTGGTCCAGGCTTTGAATTGTATGAATAATAGTGCAGCTGGGCTGTATTGGCATTGCATTCCTCACTTGCTGTCGTAGGCATTTGCAAGCCAAGTGCAAAGTCATGATCAAGTATTAAAATCCTGATGGAGCAGTGGTTTTAGCATCTCCGAGGAAGCTGAATTCTTTAGTGACAAGTTGTAACAGTCCATAAGTGATTAAAAGGTCAAAGCTTGTATTACTTTACTTGAAGACGCACTTTTGTACTACAAGACAGGAAGGCTGCTCTCTCCTGAATGAGTTTAGTTCAAAAATCCCATCCTCTAACCAAACCTGCAACTTCTGATTGAGCTTTCCTAAGGATGTGTTGTCCATGGGGGAGGCAGTGATTAGAAAGGGAGCCTGCCTGGGGTGTGGTGCATCACTTGTGCCCCAGGAATGTTCATGCTTCTCATCCGAATGTAGGGAAAGGCTGTCTGTGTAAAGGTATGTACCATTCTGAGATGTTAGAGGAAGCTGAGGCTTCTGTATTTGCATCTTGTCCCTCTTTGGAAATTAAACCAACCCAGGCCATGGGTGGAATATCTAAGTCTCTAGTTGAATGTCCACCTTGAGCACTTTTACTCATCACGTTTGCTTTTTTGGCAAATAGAGCAATAAAATTCTTGTCATTCTACAAATCAGAATCCTGCACGAAGAAGCAGGGTAAGCCCTTCTTTCAGAGTTGCAGTTCCTGTGACAGGTAGATCTTGTTTCTGGGACTGTGTGCTTTTCACATTTCCAGGGCTAGAGATAATTTGAGTAGTTTAGGCTCACACTTGTGGTCAATAAGTTGCTCTACATGTCATTATGTACTTGAGGCTGTAACTCCTGACAGGCTTAACTTACTAATTAAGTAGAGATAAAGGCTCTTTTTTTCTCAACTATGCATGGAACTAGGAAAGCTGGCAGTATTACTCCTATTCATTACTGTTTGCTTACTAATGTACTTATCTCAGATACACTGTCTTTAGTGTAGATAAATCTTCCAGTGTTTTTCATAGCTGTTTTTTTTTCAGTCTAATATCCTACTGTAAAGTTCTTTTCTTGACACCTTGATTTTGCTCTTTGAATTAATCTTGCAATTGGTTCATTGTATTATCTTAATTTTTTTTCCTTCTTGCTGTTCATTGTCAGCTGATGCTTTGCAGGGCACAATGGCATGATTAGCTTTCATCCCAATGATATGTATTTCTCTTTGCTTGTTGAATTTAGTTTGGTTTTGAAATATTACATAATCTTTTAAACTGTGTACAGATGATTTTCAAAGTTCTTTTGCCTTAGCAACTGCAAAAAGGATCTGTCTAGCTCTTGCAAGTAAACTTCTTGGAAAAATGTTAAACAAAAATCCAGATTTAACTTAACATTGTCTTTGGTTTTGGAAATGTAAAACAGTAGCTCCTATCAAATTGAACAAAGCATTTCCTGCAGACTGAACTGACTGACTGCCACCAACAGGACTGCTAATTTACTGAAAGAAAAGCTTAAATTGAGGTCAAAGGTACTTCAAAAGAGAATATGCATTTCTTAAGTCATATAAAGGTTCAAGCCTTTCTAAAATATATCTGAACTTACACAGATTTCTTAGCAAAAGCCTATTGTACATGTGAAAATAGAGTTTGAGATGAGTATTAAATTGATGACCTCAGGTGCAAATAAACTTATGCCAGATTCTGGTTACAAGGTAATTGCCAACAAAAGCAACTTAATGCTAATTGCTTTCCTATAGGAAATAAAGTGAATATCGTCCATGATACTTTTTGCAAACTGTAATGAATTTGAAATGAACAGAAGAAAATTTGGTTAAACATGGTGGAGTAAATACTAGATGCATTTAACAAGCTCTTCGTGACAAAAGATTTGTTTTATTTTTGGTCTTGCTTTTATTAATATGAAGTTGGTATTTTTAATTACTTTTCTATGAAAATGTATATGTGCAAAGGCAACACTTTAACATTTTTCAAGAACTTGTATTTTTAAATGCTACAGACCAGAGACTGTCTACATTGAAACTGAATATAGAAGCTTTAAAAAAATGCAATGTAAGCTTTAATTTTTGTATTTTAATAACTTGCTGTCAACTTGTTTACATATTTTTAGGAGGGAAAGCTTCATTATGCATTGATTTATCTTGATACTGTCTTTAATAAATGCTGTTTTCAGCAGGATGCAGTGGGTATTTTACTACCTGTTACGATTAACAAACCAGTTGCTATAGAATATGTACTCTATTTATTACTATGGTTCCAGTACTGAAACAACCTGTCTGAAATTTGTAGAGACTTTTAGAACTGTTAGAAGTAAACTGTAACTGAGGTTTTGCCGTGGAGCCTGATGCTGATTTAGACTTCAATGAAATTTAGCTTCCTAAAGACAACCTGAAGGCTGTTAGTGTTAGCTATTTTGATTTGATGTTCAGTTCAGAGAAAAATCAGAAATGCTTGGTCTCCCAAAGGTCTATGGCTTCCTGGTGAACTCCTGCAATTTTTTTTTTTAATTGTAGTGGAACAACTTCTAATGTTAGCTTCTCTTCTTCTCTTTAATTATTGATGCATCTTTACTGTTGTTTGTTCCAAGAAACAGATTTGGTTTTGTATTTCCTAGTGAAACAGTTCTTCTGGTAACCCAGAGCAGAAGAGGCACAGGTAAATGTGTGCCTTTCCTTTTTCAAACTTCACTTTAAGTAAGCTGTTAACATCCCTAGCAAAAGCTGAGCAAAAAAAGCCTCAGTAACCACATTCTCTGGACTACTTTTGCAAGGCTTCCTGACTTACTGCTTCAAAGGTAATGATTTCTTGGTATGGTTAGTCAAGGAGAAAGGCTTAAAAACTACTATTTGTTGCCTCAGTCTTTTAAGCATTTTGAAAATACATCCCAGAAACACAGAGTGACTACAAAGAACCTTGCAGGGTTTCACTTTCTAATGTTAGAACAGTTTATACAGTACAAAACCCCTGCCTACTGAAGGAATTGTGGATGTAGGAGAACCTTGCTGATTTTTCTTTATGCTTTATTTGTTCTCAGCAGGAACATTTGTGAATGTGGGCTAAAAGCTGTCCTCCTGCTGTATAGCGTGGTGCTGTTGAGACCTGCTCAGAGAATGATTATCTGGTGATTCTAAAATAGGGCTGGTACATATGTCCTAGGCTAAAGTGTTCAAGATGAAGCACATGAAGCAATGGTGACAGTCTTTTGGGGCTTTTTAAAAATATACTTTTAATTTAAGAGTTCTGTATTTTCCACACTAACATGGGAAAACAGATGATTGAACTTGAGGGGGAACCTAACAGGTCTTTTAAAATCAGTAGGCTTCCAAAGTGATTTTAATCCCTTCTGTAGCTTTATTCAGGAATAGAACAGGAGCCTGTCTTGTTTATGTCTGCTTGCCTATGCCAGAGTTCAGCAACATTCAAACTCTTGTTTGAATTAGGGTAGGAGTCATGAAAGGAGCTGGAGCAGAGACTGTCTGGACTTCAAATAAAAGCTAGGATTTCACTGCTGTCGTCTGACATACAGTGAGTACACATGGACAAGGAAGCTCAGAAATTTATTTAGTTAAGTGTGTTTTATCCATGTTGTACCAGTTCCAAGGTAAGCAGCACATTGACCCTCAGTTAACTTTTTTCCTGGGCAACATACCTGCTATGTTGCATGGCATTCACCACATTCTTAGTGAGCTGTGCCATCCCATCCGATCTTGCCACTAATTTTAGTTCTGGACTAAGAGTAGTAAGGGCAGGTCATCCTAGCACAGCCCCAAAGGAAAGAATTCATTGATAACTCGGTAGAAAGACACTAAACCCTGCTTCCCCACCTCCCCAAAACCAAACCAAACCAAGCTAAAACAAACGAAGCAGAATAAAAACTCCATCAGGCTGGTGTAGTAGTGCAATAAGCTGCATCTTCAGACTTGCTGCTAGGAAAAATGCAAACATAACCGAGATGTATCATGGTCTTGAAGGGAGGCCACTGTCTGTGCTTCCCCAGGTCTATTTAATAATAGTTAATGTCTCTATTCTTAATACTAGAATTGCCAACTTAACTGGAGTTTCTCCTGTTGTCCATGGGATGTGGAGCTTTTAGGTGTCATTCTGCAAATTGGATGAAAGCCACGGGGTGAGCAGAGCAGTTACTATTGTTTGTTTTATTGAATCAGCAAGGGGAACTGAGCTGCCCAAAGACAGTGGCCTGGAGACAAGGACTGCAGAGCACAATTCACCTTTGGTACCACCCCACTCACTCATCCAATGATTCTTCTGCATCACTTTGAAACTGAACTAAGGAATAATCCCAGCACCCTGTGCAGCAGCTGCTGCCTCCTTACTGCCGCAGCATTGCGGCTCCTGTGACTGCCTCTTCCCCTCGGCGCTCAGCCCAGACCAGGCGGGCTGTGGGGGTGTCCCTGCGCCACGCTGAGTCCCCGTGGGCGCTGCTGCCCCACGGGGCGGGGCGGCAGGTGGGTGCAGACCGGGCCGAGTCGGGGGGCCGGGCCGGGCCGTGCGGGGCGGAGCGCAGGCCCTGGCGCCAGCTCAGCGCGTCGGGCGGGCGATGGCGGTGGGGCTGGAGGAGGCCTTGGAGGCGGCGGGGGAGTTCGGCAGCGAGCAGCGGCGCCTCACGGCCTGCCTGGTGCTGCTGCAGGTGAGACGGGCAGCGGGATCGCGCTTCCCTGTTTGTGGCTTGTGGCTTGTCTGGTTGGGGCTGCGTTGGTTTCTTTTTCTCTCCTCTCTCGCCCCCTCCCGGGCAGCAGCATCCCGGGGAAGGGCGGGACGAGCTGAGCGCGGCGCAGGGGGATGCATTCCTCCGGCCCCTTTCCCGTGTTAGGCGGGAGGCCGGTTCCGTTCGGGACCTCTTCCTGACCCGCCAGCCCCGCCGAGGGATGCAGGTGACTCGGGCATCCTCCCAGCCAAAGTTGCCGCAGCGGGGCCGAACCGCCCCGGTCCGGTGAGCGCAGGGGTCTTACCCGCAGCCTCTGCCCCTCGGGGCACCCTGGGCCGCGGCCTCGCTCCCCTCCTGGAGCTCCGGCTGCAGCAGCTCCTGCGGGGGATGGCGAAGTCTGTAACCCTCTCCTGGGGTTAACCCTCTCCTGCGGCAGACGTCCTCGCAAGACCCTTGCTCACGTCTCATGGGCGTTTCAAAAAGGCCTTAGTGGGTTTTGTTCCAGGTTTTGTTCCCTTTATAAGTTTCTTTTCAAACCTCCTTCTTGCCTCAGTGCTGTCTTGCATGTTGAACTTTTCCAAGTTTACGATCCATTTGCCTTATTTTTATGCACATCTTCTCCTTTTGAAAGAGAGCATTTTAAGCTTCTGCCGAGTGGAAGGAAATGGAGTCTAACCACAGCAGCTGGTTTGGTGGTGGGGTGATGGTTTTTGGGTTGGTGTTGTTTTTTGTTTTTTTTTTTTTTTTTTTTTTTTTGTTTGTTTTTTTAATAGAAAAATCGCCTCTTGCAAGAAAGGATTTGCCAGATGCTGTCTTAGTGTCCACACCCCCACGTGTAAACATTTGTCTAGTTTATCTATAGCAGTCTTCCTCTTGTAGAGCAGTTCCACATTTTGAATTAAAACACTGTTGTGAGGGAGGGAGATGGTGCTGGGTGCTGACTGCAGGATTTTGTTTCTGCAGAAACTTTCAAGGTAAGCATAGAATAATGACACATGAAAACAAGGTCCGACCAAATTGTCCACCCGGTTCTAGAGTCAAAACTTTTCCATCAGTGATAACATGATGAAAATCACAAATACTTGGATATGCTTAAAGATAATGTTATTATAAATTAGGAAAAATAAAATAAATCACATGCAAAACCAAGAAGTCATTCAAACCATCTTGAAGCCCATATTGATGAATAAATATTCTCACTGGCATTCCTTGATGAAAATCTTTATTCTTCCGCATTCTAGTTTTTCTAATGATCAGTCTAAGGGGTCAGTCTCTGAGATGGAAAAACCTAGCAGACACTTAAAAAAATAATTTTTCTTCTTGTCACTACAGGTTTATGCTTTATGTGTCCTAAGTAAAATATGTTTCATTTGTTACTTGTTTAATAATAATAATATTGATCTAAAGGTAGATTTTAGCTGTGAGAACTGTGATCAAGTTATTATTACCTTCCTCTCCTGTGCTTGGCTACAAAATAGCACAAACAAACGGAGAACTTGGAAACAAGAGGGAGGTGTCAAGATGAAGTTTTCACTGAAAGGGCATCAGATCTCTGGAGTGGGGCTCACTGCTCCCCATGGCCTCGATGATTGAAACTCTGACTGTTTTGTTTGTGATGTTGGGTAAAGGGAAGTTGTTAATTGCTAGTTTAATGAAATGCCTGTGGTATTCCATCCAGATGTCCTTGGGATTCTTTACAGTAAATGACTGTGTCTTTTTTTTTTTTTTTTTTTGGGGTTTATGTGGCTTGTCAGTCCATGCTTATTGTGCTTGTGGGAGCTGTGCCTGAGTATCATATAGACCAAGTTGGACTTCCAGCAAGCAGAGCTGAGCTTGCCAAGCACATCCATTTTGCAGACAACTTCACGTCTATAGTAACTGAGGCAAGTACTTCAGTAGTGCCTAACCATTTCTTTTCCTCTTGGGATTTATGCCATTAGTGCAGGATGTAGCCCTTGTAAAAGCTAAGCAGGGCTTATTACTGTTTATGCTATTGCAATTTATGCAATTACTGTGGAACCCACCCGTCTGGCTATTAATTTTATTATTATTTTTAAATCTGAAAGCATGTGATGAAATTATTAGTTTAGAATTCCTAGTGTAAATTGTGTATTTGTTACATTAGGTGAAACTTCATTTTTTTTGTTTCCAGTTTTCTTTGCCTTCAGATATTTTACAAAGTCCTTATTAATGAAGAATGATCATTTAAATACATTTTATAATTTTGGAATTTATGATGTGTTCCTCCCAGTATCTGTTCTTTACCAAGAAAAGGTTCAGTTTCTCATATCTGCATAATCTGCTGTGCATGTATGCTTTACCATGAGTTCCATTAGTTTCTCACTGAAGATACATCTTAAAGATTAAAACTAGTGTGAAAATTAAACTCAGTCACCACATGTCTGGGTATTTTAATGTGTGGTGAGAATGGGAGATGGAAGAGATTGAAGTTTGCTGAGTCGGGCAGAAGCTTGACCTTCATCCTCACGCCTTGTGAATTCCATGCAAAAGGCTGCCTTTGCTTTTTGCTGGTCCCTGGGCTGTAACCCCTCAGGGAAACCCAACTGACCCAAGCATTGCTGCCAGTGCCAGAAAAAACGATTGTGTAGGTGGTTTGGCTTCTAGTGTGAACTGCCAGAGTTCTGCTGATTGAAATTTGGAGCAGTTGTCAGTAAACTCCTGTAAGATAGGTTAGCACTCAGTGTATGTAGGTGGTGCCAAATTTTTGCTTCCTTCCCACCATCCCAGATGTGACTGTGTAATGTTTCTCTTGGAAACATGTAGTATCTAGACATGAGGAGGAATGATGCAATGTTGGATCATATCCTCTGTCAGAAATTTTTATTATCTTGTTTTCCAAGATCACCCTTCTGTTTCAGACTCTCAGCAGGGATGTGTGATATGGCGTAGTGCTTAACTTGTAATCACAAATCAGCAAATGTTAACTAATATTGTGTTTTGAAATGTAGAAATCAGTGTCCCTGTTCCCAAAATATGTAGTAATTCTCAAGTCTCATCAAAACATATTTATTCCCATTAGTTTAACTGAATTTGTAAGATTTTTGTAATAGTATTTTTAATAGTTTTTTCATGGAATCTATATGGTAGCTGATGATTTGCTGTATGCTAGTGGTCTAGTGACTAAATCAAACTGTCATGAGGATTTAAAGAGCTGAGATGATGTCTGTTTTGGTGATAACAAAATTGGCAATATTTTTGTTGGCAAGCTGTAGGTAATTTTGACAAATACTTAAGTTCTTTCTGTGCAAAAAAGGTAGACAGACATAGTCTTTTGGAAGTTATATTGTTCACAGATTATTTTATAAGACTTATTAAAATATGAGCATCTTCCAGTGACACACTAAGCAGCACAAGTAACAGTCACCAAAAGCTATCTTTTATCTTGTTCTCTCCCCAGAGAGGAAGCTGCTTTGGTAAAGTTTATTTCCTTTATTTGGTGGTGAAGCTCAAACTGTAAATATTTTCCATTCTGTTCTGGTTTGGCAGGGGCTCTGTTCTGCTCTGGAGCTTGAGAAAACTTCAGAGCAGCTCTTCAGTACTGCTTCAGGGACTAATCATTGTAATTAACTTTGGTGTAGCTAAGACTTCATAAATAAAAGCTCTGGCATGGAAAACACAGTTGTTAGAATTACTTCGTATTCTAGTACTGACTTGGTCCCCTGCTTTATTTAATGAGTGATAATGCTTAGGAAAGTGAGTTTAGGAATGTCCTACATCTGGTGTAGAAATGGTCCTGTGAGAAGTTGTTTTTACAGCTCCATTATCTGGGAGCATGATGTTACTGTGTCTTGCATCAGCCTCTGCAGACAGGAACTGAGAGTTTGAAATTTGTCTGCTGTGGAATGCTAGGATGGAGAAGGACTTATGCCAGCAGAGCTCTGTGCCTTGGAGAGCACATGCTGGGTGCATATTTCTACACTTGAAGTTTCCTGAGGATTTGTGCCCAGGAATATTTCATTGTTGAAGTCTCCTCAGGAAGTTAACCCATACATCTGGGCTACATCTTTGTGCAATTCAATACCTACTACTCAGTGGAGTATAGGAGAAACAAGCTGCAAAAGTTGCTCACATCTGAAGGGCTGGAATTTGAGGTTGGACTAAAGAAAGTGTCCTGTGAATGCATCGAATCTTGTCCTGCTCTGGCAGCCTGCATCTTGCAGGCTGCTGGATGGGTAGAGCATGGGTCACTGATGGGTTACTGCTGGCTGGAGCCAAATTCTCTGTATTTTGCCATTATGTGAATTCAGATTAAGTAAAAGCATATGTTTTTTGTGATTACTGTAATGAAATGTTTTGGTAAATTCCTCATATTCTTTGAGGTTCTGTATTCATTCAGGGCACCTAAGTGCTGATGTCCCAGTATTAAAAAAAGCAAATGGGGTTTGGCTTATTCCTTTCCACAAAGGACGTACTGTGCATGACACTTACCTGCTTTTTTAAAAGTAAATTTTCCAGTAAATACATTAGGAATTATTTGAAATACTCAAAGTATTAGATATTTCTTTGGCTAAATCTTGGCACTGAATTAGTTAAATTCTTTTCCTTGAAAATCACTCAGGATTTTCTAATTTCCACTCTTTCCCAAGTTTATGATGTCAGCAATCTTTGTAATCCCAGCAGTGCTTTTCTATGAGTGTTGATTCTCCTTGTTTGTTGCAAGGGGCTGCTCAAGCTGGTGGTGTGCCTTGCCCTGTCAGGAAATAGTGCAAGTTTCATTCCAATTGTAACCCACTGCCCATTCATCATCTTCTTTTCTAATTATTTTTTATTACGCTGCCTCAGATTTGCTTTTGGGTGAGGTAGAAAGTACATTTTATAAAGAAACCCATAATTTGTCTCCAACTTCTCTTTGATAATAAATGCATTTGCACAATGAGATACTAAACTCTCAATGAGCAGTCAATAAGTAGGTCTTAGACTTATTATAAAATAAGGACATTTTTTCATAATATCTTCCTGCTTCTCTTCAACAATTCACTGTGTGTATGAGGAGGAAGGGCAGGAGGGATTTCTGGTGGTTCAGGAAGCCAAGCTGCACTGCATTAAGTCGCTATGTACTACAGTGGTGAACATGTTCGTTCTTCTAGAAGAATATTCTTAGTTACCTGTTCACTGAAATAGCTCAGCTTGTTTAAAGTTGCCTTGTTAAATCCTGGGAGTTGGGGTGCAACTACTTACATTTATCAAGGTCTAAGCTTATAATGTGTTAGAGTGAAATTTCTTGAGGGACAGAAAGTAGTGATGAGTGTTGGGAAAAAAAGTGTGACTACTGTTGGCTTACCTGTTGAACTTTGAACAAAACTTTAATTGGATATAAAGCAAGAAGTGGAAAATGGCAAAAGAATTTTGATGTTTATTATTTTTGAGGGAGCTAGCATTTTAAAAAAAGTATCAACACCAAGTTATGTTTGGGTTTTGTTGACAGTGGTACCTGATTGAACAAGAAGCCTATAAAGTGAGCCTTGCATCATCCCTATTTTTTGCTGGATTGCTTATTGGAAATATCACATTTGGCCCTTTGTCAGATAAGCTGGGCAGGAAACCAGTGTATATCTCGGGTAAGATTGTTAAAAGGTTTTCCTTAAGAATTCTTCAATAACAACATCTCTTGCTTTTCTGTCTGTGGCCAACCCTGCCCAGAGGCTGCCCTTGGGCTACTCTTCTGCCAGTGATCTGTTCTGAACATTTCACTCAGAGAAAAAAAAGAGCAGCACTAAAATTCCTTAGCTTGAGTATGCTGGGCAGCACAGTGGTCTCTGGAATATCAATGGGAGATGAAAAATAACCTGGTTTTGCTATGAGTTATCACTATTTGAACTCAGTATTCTACACACTGCTTGACTATATTGTCTCCAATAAAATTAATTAGCTTTTTGGGGAGAGAGAGTGTTTGAAAGATATTTTCTACCTAAACATCTATAGAGTTGGTAGCTCATGTCTTGGTATTTTGTTTTCCAGCTGCATTTGCAGCCAAGGGGTCTCTTTGGTTAAAGATAACACTGTCTCAAGGAAGCATTGTCTTTGGCATTCCAGACCTCAAGGGTGTGACTGAAGATGATTGTAATTTTCTAGTGGTGCAATTTCAAAAAGCCAAATATTAGACATTAGTGACAAGAGTACTATAGACTGATTATCATAGTTGGTAACTAACTGTGCTCTCTGCCTTTCTTCTGAGTTTGAGCTGCATAGCATAAGTACTAATTACACTTTATTCTTTCTCTACAGGTCTATTTTTTGATGTTGTTTTTGGGTATGTCACAGCACTAGCTCCAAATTATGACATATTTGCAGTTTCACGTTTTTTTGTTGGAATCGTGAATGGTGGAATGGCTCTTGTGTCTTTTGTCCTAACCCAAGAATATGTAGGAAAATCATTTTGGTCATTTACAGGTGGGATTTGGGAATATTTAATTATTATTTCTGTGCCATGTGTCATTCTGACTATCAATACTTAAATTGGTATCAAATAAGTTTGTAAAATATGTCAAACGTGATGTGATTCATCCAGGTTGTAATTTCTGTAGGAAAGGTGGATGGATAAGGAAGATGGGACTGAGTTTGATAAATAGCAAAACTGTGGTTTTAAAGTGATTCCTAAAATTTCCTAATCTTTATGTTGCATAACATTAAAAAAAAAAGTTTTGGCAGGTGCTGCCAACTTGTGAACAATGCTTCTGTCCTCTTGGGAAGATGTTCTTGTTTTCTTGGGCCACAAAATGACTTCGTGCCTGGACAGCGTTTTTTCCACTGCTGGTTGTGCTGATCATTCAGTATTTTTAAACGTCCTTTTTCATATATCACTGCCAAGACTTAAAATAAACATAACACTTGCACATCAATCTGTTGTAAAGCTGGAGTAGCTCAGATTGTAATGCTTTTTTGGAGAGCACAGTGTGGGGGAAAAATTGGCCCAAATGCTGACTTGCTGTGGTTGGGAGCATATTTCTCTCTTATTTCTTCAGTTACCTTACTCTACTGTTTTTCTTCTGGACTCCTGGAGATTTGTGATACAGTTGTAGTTTAGTTATAGCTTTCTACTTTTTTTTGAGTACTGAATTTTCTTTTTCTCTTGGGTTCATTTTTTTGACTCACACCCTCTCTCTCTCTCTCCCACCCCTCCTTCCCCCTTGTCTGTCTGCTTTTCCCAGCCTTTCTCCCCACAGGGCCGACCTCCTGATGGACAGAAGACTCAGTTTGTTTCCTGCCACTTGTCCCTCTAGGTGCTTTATACTAGTTCTGCTCAGCTGCTGAGAAGGAGGGGCTGAAGGAGAGGGAGGTGCTGGAGGCAGCTCAGCAATGCTAAAGAAGCTCTCCTAGGTGTTGGCTGGGAGATAGGCTTTGTGGGCCAGAACTGAGAATTTCTGGGTTGGTACAAGATCTCCTGTGTTAGACTGTAGAGGGTTTGTTGCCAGGCTTTTGGAGTCCAGGTTGACTCCATATCTTGGCGGGTTTTTTAATGGTTTATTCATCAAAAGTCTGCTGTAATATACCTCTGGCTTCCAGCTGCTTTTATACTGAATTTGGTTCTCGTATTTTTATAGCTTTCTCTTTCTGTTACAGCCTGCCACCTCTGTTCAAGATTACCTTAATAGACCTAAATAAATCACTTTTAACACTTCCCCTTTGGTCCTCAGGTTTTCTCTTTAGTCTGTATGTTCCTGTTCATTTCTTGCTTTCTTCTTTATTTTTGAAGCGCCCTCCTACCCATACATTGTACAAAGTTATTTTTTACTGGAACTGCATCATATACTTAAACCAGCTGGTTCGGGAGTGCCATAAAGATACTTCAAAGATTTTATTGCTATTTCAGTTATGTATATCACAGGGTAGGAATTTCAGGCTTTGCTTAATAATTTTTTTTTTCTTTTGCTATTAGTCTCTGTAGTCACCTTTTTGGTCTTGTATTTTCAGGTTCATTGACTAATTTGACATTTGCAGTTGGCATTGCTGTTTATGCTTTACTGGGTTACTGGGTAAGAGAATGGCGCTCCCTGGCCTTGGTGTCCAATACTCCAGGAGTCATCTTCCTCCTTCTCTCTTTGTAAGTGGTTCACGTGCATTACAGCAATAAGAAAAAATATGCAGGATTTTAACAGTTTTTCTTCTCATCATTCAAGAGGGTGATATGAACAAGAGTGACATCTTTCTGTGTGGTTCTGTGAACCAAGGAGGAATCATGTTGTGAAGGAAGGAGCAGTTTTAAACGAAGCAGTGTGGGGTTACCTAGAAGATGAGCCTGTGTTTCTGCACGCTGTTGCAGTTGTGTGCCAGCTGTCCAATAAAACTCTTATCACAAATCTGCCTGGGGAGGGAAGGAAGCTGCAAGCTGCAGCATCCTCCAGGAACACTGCCTTCTGCCAAGAAAAGGCTTCACTGCTTGAGAAGTTTTGGAAATGCTCCTAGAGGGATTTTAGAGTTTCTTTGCATGAGACACATGCATGCAAAGGGAAATAGGTGGGAGCACTTGGAATTGCCTTTTGAGCATGATACCCAGTGTATCTGCTTGCTTTTGAGATCCCTTGTTTGTTTTCCTAGCACTGTTGAACTTGGGTGCTCCTACTTAGCATTACTATAGGGATCTTATTATAAAAATGATTATGAAATGCTTCAGGACTTAAGGCATTAGAAATGATGACTTTGTCTGCCCTGTGTTGTTATACCATATATACTTCTGTTCACTAATTAGATCTGTATAAGAAATGATTAGTGTAGTAGGTTGCCTGTATCATTATACAGGGAATGTCTAGCATACATCATAGAAAAAACTTCTGGTTTTTATTTTAATTATTTTTTAATTTCAGTTATTATTTAGATAGATCTGCTCTTAAAAAATAACTTCTGTTAAAGATTACACTGAAAACCACCCCTCATCTTACAGTTCAAGGAAAAAAAAGCCTTGGGGCTAAGGAAAAAAGTTCTGCATCATGTATTTTTCTCTGTGATATTCTGTTCCTCATGGAAATAGAATTACTTTCCCCTAGTACTAAAAATAGTGGGATCCTCTGAAGTAATGAAAGGCTGTAGGATGTATATCTCTGTTAAGGGTACCAGAGACTATAAAGGTTCCATAAAAAATATTCCTCCCTTTATTTATGACTTTATGAATCCATAAAATGGCTTTAAAAGCAGCAGCACTCTCTACAACCTGAGTGCTTTGTCAAGCATCTCTAACAATTGTTCTGTAAGGTTAACTGCATTGTTCTCAGAGTACATGGAATTTAATATGCAGAACAGTGCAAACAGCTTATTTTTTCTCTGAATTTTGTATTGGTGCTTTTTAAAGTATTGATTTTCAAAATGGAAAGGTTGACTTTAGTGCTTTCCTCACAGGAATGAACTTGTCATCATTGATTTTCTGTTCTTTCCTGTTAGTATGCTCCCAGAATCACCACGGTGGTTGTATTCCCAAGGGAAAATGGCAGAAGCTGAAGACGTGTTGCAGTATATTGCCCTTGGTAATGGAAAAGAGAGGCTGGATCTGAAATTAAAACCAAGTGCAGGAACTTTGAGGAAGGATGAATCAGCACCTGGTATCCTAAGCTTAGTAAAACAGCCAGTCCTGTGGTGGCGAACCATCATACTGATGTACATCTGGTATGTAATAACAAGATGCTAAGATGCTGTTGCATGAGCTGGGCACAATAAGGAAACAAGAAAGATTTTTATCCTTTTAACTAAATCATAAATTTGTCAGTAATAATGTAAAATTGTGTTGTGAAGCTGATGTTTCATTTTTATTGCTGTTGCGTTCTGTTTTCTGTGTGTTACTTAGAAACTGCTTCTGAACCTACAAGAAATAATCTTCTGAGAACACAATATTTAGATTTAGTGAAATAAGAAGCTGAAGCAGGAATTACTGAGAATACATCTATGTGAACCTCTTGAAGGGTTAGGAGCCCAAAAGCCCATTACATAGGTTCAGTGGAGGAAAACTTGGGCAGGATAAAATGCAGATTGCATAGGTTTATATTAGGTGTGTTTTCAAAAGTTGTACAACTTTTTTGAAAAAAAATTCCCTCAAAGTGCAGTAGGATGTATCAAATTACATTAGCAATGTATGATAGCACAGGAGGAATCTCTGGGGTGGGGAGGGTGTTTGGTTGGTTGTTATAGCAGCAGCTGTTGCAAATTGGCTTGAGCTAAATTTGTTGGAGAAACAGCTCTTTTCCAAAATGCCAAGAACAAGTTTTTGCTTTGAAATTGAACATTACATCAGAGGTGATTGTCAGGATGTAGATGGGAAAAATCAGTGATTTGATGTGTCGGGTAAGCAGAGATGTGCAGGTTGTGGGTGAAACAGCAGGAACACCTTGGCAGAGTAGGACAATTCCAGACTTCGAATCAGCTTAGACTCTTTGCATTGCTGGTAGGTAATGTTGGTAATCGTGGTGATGAGAAATCCACGTGCC
Organism: Calypte anna; assembly: GCF_003957555.1. NCBI lineage: Eukaryota > Metazoa > Chordata > Aves > Apodiformes > Trochilidae > Calypte > Calypte anna. The sequence goes on from NC_044252.1 coordinate 10,819,383, forward strand.
AAGGCGTTCTCACCTGCTGAAGGAAGAGGTGGCAGCGCTGTTTGTCTCATGCACTGTTGGAGTGATGTCTCAGCAGCTGCCACCCAGCATCTTGTGCTGTTGCTCAGGAGCTTTAGACACCACCCTCAGCTGTGACAGAGGACACACATCACTCTGTATAAGGCAAAAATTTCCTTTTCTGTGTCACTTGGCCCAGACTTAGCAAGGTAAAGATTAAGGGGCATAGGCAAAATGTCTTTGTGTGATATTCCTTTGCTTTTCCAACCCTGTCTTGTTTTTTATGGGGCAGGGATTTGGGTGCTTAGTTCTTGGCAACGAAAGTGCTTATAGGTTTATTGGGGAAGCCTTTCCTGGGCTTGGGGATGTCACATTATGCTAAGCCATAGATGTACCCATCATTTAATTTCATAGGATTGCTTTGCAACAGTTAAACATCATCTGCTTGCAGTTAAGTTTATTAGATCTGCTAAATAACCTAGGAAAAAACCCAAAGTAATAAAAGATCCTGAAAGTTATGCTGTGCATTTGTTTTCTTTCAAGAAGTTACTTTAATTAAAAAGGAACTGTTCTCTTTTGCCTTCTTTGCCTTTAAGGGGAAATAAGAGTTCTCTTTCTAGCATGCAGCTCAATCTGGCCAATCCTTAACTTGGTGTAATTGATCTTTCAAATACTTTCTTAGCCCTAAAGACTGCTTATGTTAGTAATATAACTTTTATGGTTATTTTTAGGTATGTCTGCAGCGTTGTGTACTATGGTCTAACTTTAAATGCTGGTGAATTAAGAGGAAATCTCTATTTAAATGTGGCTCTTTCAGGTCTTGTAGAAGTTCCAGCATTTCCCCTCTGCATGTTTTTTATTGAGAAATCCTGGTAAGAAAAACTTACTTCCTAGTTTTCTACATGTATTTGTAGATGGCCTAGAAAAATATTAACATTTTTTTCTCAGTAAGATGCTTCACTGTTCTCCTAAAACAGTTGACTCTTTGGGGGCTTAATCTGCTGCAGGGGTTTCTGCATTTGATGCAGAAATGAAACTGATTTTTTACCTCTTATCTTTTCTAGTTTTGTTCATCTTTTTAATTATTCAATAGATGAGCTTTTCAATTTTTAATGTTATTAAAAAAGGTCTTTATGTGAGCAGCTTAGTATCTGTAGCCTCTCTATTTCTTACATATTTTATTCAGAATAACTTTTTTTGCTTAACTGCAATTGAAAGCAGTTTTCAGTAGCATTCATTTTTCCTTAAACTTTTCAAAGAAAACTTTGAAGTGAGAGTTGTCCTGTTTTTAAGGCATGAGTGGTTGATGCCTGGTGTCTCCATGTCTTCAATGTTTTTGACAGCCATCCTTTATTTGTGTACTTAACTTCCAAAGGCCAAACAGTCAGCCTGGCAACTGAAAGCTATTGAGGGTTGCATGTAGCCTTCAGTTTGAGTATCTTAGTAACAATAGCTTGGTTTCACAGAGATCAGTGGCAAAAATCCCATTTTATTCAGTCAGATGAGAATACCACCTTTGGGCCTTTTAGGGCAATAAAAGAAGCTGTCAGCTTGGTCAAACTAAAAGACAAAACAACCAACATTTGCAGCACACCCAGGAAACCTAAATAAAGGAAATGTATTTAAATCACAAACTGCACAAGTCCTTTTCTACATAGTTGTTTTTTTCTACTTTAATTTGAAATTTACAGTTCATTTGACAAGCTTTTTGTTTTTTGAAGGCTATGTGAAGTTTTAGGTGCTTAATGCAAAGCAGAATATGACAAGCCAGCTGCTCTGTTTTCATTCACTTCTAGTGAGCAACATCCCTACAGTACAGCTTATTTGGAACAAAAATATTTAGAAGATTTAAAACCCAAGGACTGTACATTATAGCTAAACTGGAGTTCTTCTAATATGGGGATGTATTTAGAAATAGCTTTGAAAGTTCTTGAGGTAACAAGCAGGTATGTTATTCCTATGTGCCTGCAAGCTGTTACTAAGAATATTTTTATTTGTGGTCCTTTGCAGATAATTGTGAGATGTTTAAGCACGGCACGTATGGAGATGGGCTGGGGATTTTCTATCCCACTGTACTGTCTTTTATTTAAAAAAAAATAAGCAGAGAGAAAAAAAAACTTTGCTTGTTTCTGTGTGCGCACTGTTAGACAGAAAAAGCATACATTAATAGTTTAAATACATTATAAATACATTATAAAATACATTATACGTTATATACAAATATGCAAATAATACATATATACAAATATACATATATACATATAATACATATATACAAATAACATACAAATAATACAAAATGCATTATAAATACATTAATAGCATAAATAGTTTTGCTGTTTTTTTTTTATAACTGCATAAATTTATGCAAAGTTGTAAAGGAGAAATCCAGATTAAAAAGCATTAGAATCACATTTTCTTGACTAGTATTAGTTTGATCTCTGTGCATATGCACTGTAATACCCTTTTAATAGGCTCATGGCTTTCCTCAGTAAAGAGAAGAACTAAGTCTCAGTTCCTGGTGGTGAAGCAGGTGCTTTCTTCTCAAGGCTACAGATTCAATAGCTTAAAAATCAAAGCTTGTCTAGAAATAGGAAGGTTTTTGTGGGAGGACTTTGGTACAATACTGGGAAACTAATGCAAGATTTGAAGCACTTACCAAGGTTCAATAGATTTATAGTTGTTATTAATGCTTCTGTGAACTTAAGATGGTATCTTGCCAGCAAATTAACTGAAGGACTTCATGTCCATCTTTATCTGCATGCTTGTTTCCTTCTAGGTCTGGAAGACGTAAAACTATGGCATGTTTTCTGATATTTGCAGGATCTGCCTGCATATTTACCACGTTTTCACCAAACAATGCTGGTAAGTACCTACTGCTGCTAAAGCAGATGTTTGTTAATTCAGATAAAAGCTGACAAACAACTTTTTTGTTTTGACAAACAACTTTCAATATTTTGTGAGCATGTATATCAGGCCCTTAAGCCCTATCCATATATACTTCTCTCTTTCCCTGTGCCTCCTCCCAGGGCTGGTTGGGGAGCCACGGTTGAGTCTAAATTGCCTTTAACTTCTTGCTGGCATAATGTGAACCTGGTCATTGATGAGGTGTATCTGACTGCAAGCCCTTAGCTTTTTGAAGGTCAGACTAAGCCATCACATTCTGTCTGAAATACTGACACTGCATTAATTCATGCAGTTTACATTAAAATACTGGATTTAATGTCCAGATTGCAGTGCAGTCTAATGTTGGTTTGACTGAAGCGTGACAGTTTGAGATGTCAAGCTTAATTTTACATTTGGTTTGGTGACATGTAATATTTATAAAAACAGGAACTGGGGTTTTAATGAATTGGAAGCTTAATTCATCATTATAAAACCACTAAAAAGCTTTAAAAATATTTTATACATGAAAATTAGAAATGGAATTGAGAATTGCAATATGGAAGCCACAGGGAGGGCAAGAAGCTTGCTGCTTTTCTCACTGTCATTCTCTCTATTGCTGCACAGTTGTGAGGACAATTAATGGTAAAAGTAGAGTTTCATGAATGATATTCTGCATCTCAAAAGATGAGATATTGTCAGTGATGTTCACAAATATTTCTTTTGTATTTTCATTTTTCTATTTCAAGTACAGTTTTTCTGTATTAATAGTTACTTTAGCTAATGAAAACTCATGTTCTATGAGACTAACAAATAGAAGTGGTTGCTCTCTGCCTGTGTTTTTCTTAATACAGCTTCAGTAGAAATGTTTTAGTCTTAACAGTGTTTTCACCTAAGAGTGCCAGCAATGTGATTACAAGGTAGCCTTTTATAGGTTGTGTTTATCCTTAACTGTTATAAATGCTTCCTGGCATCCATTTCAAATTGATCTTTGAAAAATCTCAGGAGAAAAAGCAGAGGGAGAAAAAGTACCCTGTAATCCTATTTGCCATGGTTAGGTTAATTCAAGTCCTTGGAAGTTTTCTTGCTCCTTTTATTGAAACAGTGTCTTCCTTGGCTTGAACAAGTTTGCTGTCTGAGCTTCCTTTCATATATTTAAAAATAAAATTAAAGAGAAGCAGTAGAAACTACTCAAGATATGTTGATAATTCCTGAAGAGTTGATAAATTTCAGGAAAACATCTGCCTTTTCCAGTTCAGTTGATTTTAATCCCATTAATATGTCTTTCCACTGTGGCAAGAGTAAAGCTGGTTCTTGGCCCAGAACGATCTGTGTCAGACAAGCAGGAAGAAATTCAGGTCCCAGTGTGAGGATGAGTCACTTGGTTAGATGAAATGAAGGTTGTTGCATCTCTAATGTGACTCTCCCATTGCTAAGGAGAACACCTTTGAGTCAGCGTTCTTTGAAGTGATTGACAAGATCCTTGATTTTTATTACAAGGGATTTAAGATTTTAATGAGATACTGGGTTCTTGCCACTTGTGTCTGCAGCCTTTGCTCAGTTTCTAAATAACTCAGTGAGAATCTGATCCAAGTCATCTCCCCTGTGGAGTAAGTCAGTAACATTTCAGTCGTTAAAGATGTGTGCTGAATTTGAGACTGAAAAACTCTCATGTTAAGTAAAAATGGATCTATTCCTCATCTCCCTCTCTCTGGCTCTTAGAACTCATCAGTTAATTTTACAGAATCAGAGCATGTTAGGGGTTGAAAGAGACCTTGAAACGTCATTGAGTCCAACCCCCCTGCCAGGGCAGGACCACCTGGTGCAGGTCACACATGAACACGTCCAGGTGGGCTTAGAATATCTCCAGGGAAGGAGACTCCACAGCTTCCCTGGGCAGCCCATGCCAGTGCTCTGTCACCCTCACAGTAAAAAAGCTTTTCCTTATGTTTACATGGAACTTCTGTGCTCCAGCTTGCACCCATTGCCCCTTGTCCTGTCACTGGACATCACTGAGAAGAGCCTGGCTCCATCCTCCTGACTCTCACCTCTTACATTTTTATAAATGTTAATGAGGTCACTCTAATAAGTTTCACCTTAATGAGTTTCCTCTTCTCCAAGCTGAAGAGACTCAGATCCCTCAGCCTTTCCTCACCAGGAAGATGTTCCACTCCATTAATTATCTTTATGGCTCTTCACTGAACTCAAGCAGTTCCCTGTCCTTCTTGAAATGAGGGCCCCAGAACTGGACACACTATTCCAGATTTGGTCTCTACCAGGGGGAGGAGTACCTGTGCCTGACTGCAAGCCCTTTTCCTGACTTTCAATTACATATTTTCCACTGAAGAAAGAAAACATTTTCAATTTTTAATTTAATTTTTTTTTGAGAATTGTCTCAGCTTTTGTTAATGTTGGGCATTTCCTTGTGTTGAGAACAAACGTTTCTTGGTGAATATTTTTTTGGAAGTAAATTTAAAGAGTCCTTTAATTTCAAAAATACTTTTGGATTGAATGTTTACTTACGACAATGGTAGTCAGAAGGTGACTCTATGTAATGGCACTGTAATGAGACCTTTCCTGGCAGTGATGGCATCAAATCTTGTAACTCCTGTTTTAGAAGCTCTGAAGTGTCAGCATTGTTTGTTACCATTTCCCTCCATTTTTCTTAAATTGGAAAGGATTAATGGATTAACATTCAATTAATGAAAGGTTATTCTTTATAAGCAAGAACTTAGAACTTTTGCCTTTTACCAAAATTTGAAACAGTTTCCCTGACTGTGCTATTTCAAGAGGAATTGTGTGCAGAATGCTCAGAGGAAAGGGTGTCAAGACAAAATATAAGTGTTCAAAGTTTCTCCATGAATATACTCTGCTGAATTTACCAGAATTCTCACAGGGGAAAGTGCATTTCTTCTTAATGGTGTTATATTTTATATATTTAAAGCAAATAATGGAATATTGTGCAAGAATTGCTAAAAATATGTTTCAAGACTCCAAGGAAAATACAATGTGTATGTCTGGGCTTTCTCACACAAAGAGGCTGATGTGCAGTGAATTTCTGGTGTACTTCTAATCTCACAGTAATTCCCCACGTGGCAGCCTTCAGCCTCCCCTGAGGGAGGGGAACTTGGAGAAGACAGTGCACTTTAAATTCACTCTCAAGCTTTTGAGTGCTAATTTCTCTGTCTAGACAGACTCTTTCTTCTGTTTTGATAACAAGACCAAAACTTCCCAAGTGCACTAGTGCTAAATTTAAAATATATGGATGCGCAGTGTTCAATTTAAGTCTCCTTGGGAGAGAAATGGCAAGTTTTAAAATGTACTTGAGAATTACAAATTTCTTCCTCATTGTTTCATGTTCAGTTGATGGAAGAAAATGGATGCCCCAGCTTTCTGATGGCACCCAGTGGGCCTCTGTGGACCGGGTTCACACCTTTGCACCTTGTGTCTGAAATATTACAGTTCTTACTGAGCAAAGAGAGAACTTGGATGAAAACAGTGCATTAGAATTTGCATGAATTACAGAAATAGCTGCAGAAACACATCATGCTTCAAGAAATTATATCAAGTTTCTGTATTTCGGTTTATGTACAAAGGAATTTCTGCTTCAGTTGAAATAGAATCCAACTTGATCAGATTAATAGAATTAAAATATTTGAGGGGAAAAAATGAAAGAAAAGCAACTGAGAAGCAATCAGACTTTCCTATTACTTAATCATAATTTGATCCAAACTGAAACCTGCTGAACTCTGTGCTGAGGAAGAGCACCTGAGAAGTCTGGCCAACTCAACTGCCTATTAGTAAACTGGGCTTCATTAGCATTTCTTCTTTCCAATTACAAAGCTGCTGCATTTTAAGACCCGACAGGATGTGTTTGGGGAGCAAATAAACTGTTGAGGTGAATCAAGTTTTATGGTTTCAATCCAATAAATTAGTGAAGAAGGCTGTGCTGTCTGTGTTTGTAAAAGACAAGGTATTCTGGTAAGGTATTCTGACTGCAGAGCTGGAAGTGTTAAACTTATTCTTTTAGAGCTATGACAGTGGTACACTTTCCCCCCAAAATGGGTCAAATTTTCTTTGTCCTAAGCATAATTTTATATATCTGTTCTTATGCTAGCTCCTGAAGTGGTTGGGAAGAGCCATGAGACTGCTTTTGTCCTTTTGTCTTTGTAGTTGAAAAACATACAGATGAAACTTGATTTTTCTATGATAGTCTCTTAAAGAGGACTGGATGTTTTCAAAACACTGTTGAAAGAGTAAGAAAATGCTTACAGCTTGTTTTCTCTTTCCTGAAAGGTCTGCTCTTCAGCCCCACATGGTTAGCATTGTGTGGAAAAATGATGGTCAGCGCTGCTTTCAACATTCTGTATATTTATACATCTGAACTATACCCAACAGTACTGAGGTGATGTAACAAAGCTTATGGCTAAATGAAAATACTTTTCATGCACAGTAATACTGATGTCTGGTGTGCATTGATATTTATTCTCAATTATTTTTACCTGAGATATCAATGCCTGTTTTTCTGTAATTGAAGCAGCTTGTTAGGGCTTGAAAGGTCTTCTATTAGTCACACATTTTGCACCATGCTCTTCCCTGGGCTGATGTGACAACTTCCTCTATGTCTGAGAATAAAAATATGAAAAACAGCTTTTTGCACTGCAGTAGTAGGTGCCCTATTTCTCATTTCTATTGATTTTAGAAGTGAAATTACCTGATGCAAAACTGAACACGTGTGAGGGAAGTGTATTCCAACTTAATTATAAATACAGATGATGCAGCAAGGACTATTTACAGTCCTTCTGTGTGCTTGTACTCCCAAACAATTAGTGTGCTTGCCTGCTGAAAAACAAGTGCTTTTCAATATCTTTATTTAATTAAATGTTCACAGTGCAACTCCATGTAATAGTTTCTCTATGACAGTAATTTGCTTTCTACCATTTAATTAATGAACAAGTAGGCTGAATCCTTTGTTTATTTTTCATAGTTCTCATCAACTCTTTGTGAGGCTCCTTCCTCTTCTACTGTCTCAAGAAAAACCTGAGATAGGAAAATATATTACCACACGGTTTTTGTCTTCTCACCTCCCCATTTTGGTTCCACCTGGGTTTCTGAATGGTGCTCTAAGTACATTTCAGAATTTGAACCATATTGCACGAGTTGCTCAAGAATTGCAACTACAAAACTACTGCAAAAAATTGAGCCCTCTAGAGAGAGAGCGCGAGCAGAAGATGAAAGCTGATGTGGAGTAGGAAGGCATTTGGGCTGGTAGATGTGTCCTGAAACACCATAAAGGTTATGAGGATGGTGACATAAATCATTTGATTTCAGGACACTGAGACCCTTGGGGATGGGGCAAAAAAAAAAAGTGTGTCTGTTGTATTGGCTTTTTTTTTCTTCTTTTGAGGTTCACAATTTCCCATATGTTACATAGGTGTGAAAGCTAGACTGTGAATGCAGTTTATGCAATAACATTTGTGAGGATGGAGGTGGATTGACTGTTTCTAGATACTGAGCTTGTGATTCGTGGTACAGATTGAGGTTTAATATGCAGTCCCAAGCTGACTGAAATTGGATGTGGGGATTGTTTGTATTCTTCCTGTCCAAACTTTTTGGATTTTTTTTTAAGTGGGTCATTTAAACCTAGTGTTTTCCTGTTTCCTCTGCGTTCATGAAATTAAGAATCAAGAGAATTAAATCTGAATTTTAAAAAATTTCTCTGCTTTTCCTTGTTTCATTCATATCATGCTGTCTATCTAAGTCCCAGTTTGGTTCCCAGTATGCTACAGATCTTACCTAGCAGGAATTACAGTAGTGTCTCGAAAAATAGAAATCAAGGTGCTGCATCATTTGAGTACCTGCAGTAATAGCCTGGCAAAATGTAACTTTATCTGTCAAAGATACAGATTGTCAGTGGAGAAAATGCAAGAATAAAAACAGTTTAAAAAATTAGCAACCTTATTAGACCTCTCATGTTTAGTAGGATGGCAAACTGTTACACCACACCATATGGGAATTCCTCACCCGTGACAATTTATACATTTAAAATTGTGTTGATGTCTCTCTAGTACTACAGCTGCAAATACCATTTCTGCAGGAGCAGCAGTCATGGGCGAGTGTTTAATTTAAAGCAAAGCATCAGCACCCTCTGGTGGTCTTTGCAGAGCTCTGTACAGAGCATTGCTGTAACTCTGGAGCTCAGGCACGCCGTGTGATGATGGGATGCTTGCTGTTCAAAGGCAGTGAAGAGAAGGTGAAATTAACTCTGTTTTTTTCCAGTTGGGTGTTTTGCACAAAAAGTGAATTTCTTCAGTATTACTGCGCCTTATTTATACCCACTTATTATTTTCAGCGTGAGGGCTGCTGTTAGGCATAGATTATTCAGTTGATTGGTACATTGAGGAATGCCAAGTAGACCTCATGCTAGAAACAGGGAGGTGCTACCAGCTGAAGAGTGTGTAAGAGCTATGGGCTTTTTCCTTTTTGATCTGTCTTGAAAATACCTGCTGGGGAAAAAAAAAGTTACAAATATTAAAGATCATAACTGTTGCGTTTTGGACAAAAAGGAAGGCTGTCTTTGGGAACAAAATGTAATTACAGCTCTGATAACATAGATGTAAAAACAAACTCATTTTTTTCATGAGCAAATGGTTGGAATAATGATGAATGAATGGAATCAGCATGGGGGCATTGGACTGTCTAGTATAGCATTGCAAAGCTTATTTACTTATTTTCACTGTGGGGACACTGCTGTATTTTCACTTACATGAGTAATGGTATGTAAGTTTGTACTTCTTTAAAATATTTGCCATTTTGATATTTGCCTTTCTTTGTAAGGACACCTCCATATTGCTTTCTGCTGAACAACAATCTTTGGTGAGCACTAATGAGATTTCTGAGCTGTCAGTGCCAGCAGCAGTTCTTGCACAGGGCTGTACCCCACTCCCAGGGCAGAGCCAGGCAAGTGGCAGGGGCAGAGGAGGCCCTGGCATCTGTAGTGGAAACAACTGGCTTGAGCAGAGCCCTAGGCTGGGGTGATGACAGAATCTGTGGAGCTGTTTTGGCTTGGGATGGTAGGAGCATGTCAGTCAGTCAGGTGTCCCATAGATCTTGCAGTGAGTGTGGTAAAACCGTGGCAGGGCTGGCCGTGCAGCCCCTTGGGAGTACCTGCTCACTGAGTGTGCTACTCCTCTTGGATACCATGACATTTGTTCAGCATAATCCTGAGTTCTCTTGAATTTTGATTTTCCATTGGAATTGAAATGAAGCAATTTACATTTAGAATCACCTTTCAACCTTCTCCCTCTCAGCAGAAAACCTCTGGATATGGTCAGGTTTAGGGTCTGTGGGAAGGATGCTGCTAAAGCAATGGTTCAGACACAAACTGGTGTCTCTGATATCTTCAGGGATGGTGTTGAGAGGGAAGGTGCTTGTCCCTGTCTTGTGGGGCTTGGGTTGATGTTGCCTCAACAAGAGGAAGCATAGGTTGCTATTTTGATTTTCCCAAGGGTATCTAATGAGATAAAATGTTGCTTTGTCTGTTTGTTTTCACACCAAAGTCACTGGCTTCCATCATCTGTTTCCCTTAACTTGTGCAAAGGGCCATTAGGAAGGGACACGGAGGTGGGTGGGTTTCCTATACTAGCAAACCTTGTCACGCCTCTGCTTATCATCCTTAATCCTGTCACTGGCTTCCTGTCTTTGGAGGAGGGAAAGGAAACAGGGTGAGCAGGAGCAGCTCAGTGATGTGACTGATGATGATGATGAATGAAAGGAAGAAAAGGGAGACTGAGGGAGAAGAATAGCAACTGTGAGCTGGTTCTTGCTGCCTGGCTGATGGTTGGAGCAATGTCAGTCTCTGCTAAATAACAATTTTTAGGAGTTATACTGGGATGGAGCAGTCTTGAATTGATCAGGAAATGGAAGACTTTGGGTTTTATTATTAAACTTTCTTTGAAGATGATCCTACTGTTCTCTCCCATGCTCTGGTTATCAGTCTAGATGAGACTTCTCATCTGAGCAGTGGCAGAATGAAGGCAGCTCTGAGGGCCTGAGATAGGTTCTTCTGTCTGAAGATCCTGCCAAATTTTGAAATAATTCCCCATCAGTCACAGGGATGTCCTGTTAAACTGCCCCTTATGGCAGGCTGGAGAAACCTCTCTCTTTGTCCAAACTTTGGTGAAGGATTGCATAACAGTGGTTTTGTTAGGGTTTGATTTCCTTTGCTAGCAGCCAGCTGTAGAAAATCTTGGAGTGACCACTGGAGGTCTGCAAAACACTTTCTGATTTTTTTTCATGAAGACAATTGATAACTTAAAAAAAAAGTTGGTTCTGCCAATGCTACCACATGTTCATGCACAATTTAGTTGTGTGTTCTGAAACTTTCATCCTTTTTTTGAAACAGAAATGCTGGTTTGGGTGTCTGTTCCATGTCTTGCAGATTTGGGGGCATTTTGGCACCATTTGTACCCTCTATGGTAAGATTATTTTCTACTTCTTGCATAACTTGAGTTTATTAAATGATTTCAAAAGGACATTCAGTGTGGTATTACGAATGTCTGTATTCCTTAAAAATAATCCGCTTTATGAAACGTTAAGGCTCATTCAGTTTCAAGAATTAATGAGCAAGATGTTTAAGAAATACACAGTATTTTATCCTTTTTGGAAATAATCTAATGTTCTGTGTTGTGTTAGTATTTTATCTGTTAGAGAAATTATTGTCACATGATGCATTAGGCATTCAGTACTGCTAAGGCTCACGCAATACCTTGAGTTCTTGCAGGCCTGGAAACAGAGTTTTCATATGAAGCTCTTTTTGTGAAATAGTGTTTATTGTTTTTCTCTGTTCTGTCAGTACCTGGATAATTGCACAGGTTGCTGGTGTGAAAAGTTGTAGTCTTTTGGTTTTGACTGCAGTTCATATTGATCATATATTTTAAGAGCAGGAAGTAATGCTGGGTATTTACTATGGATTTTTAATTTTAGAAATCTCTTAGTCCTTCTGTACCATTCATGGTGTTTGGAATCAGTGGACTGTCAGCAGGATTCCTGACTCTTCTTCTGCCAGAAACACTGAACAAGCCTATTGCTGAGAGCATTGAAGATCTCCAGAGTCCCAAATACCAAGTGCTTAAAAATGAAGAGGCAGCAGAGTAATTTTATTTTATTGTAGATTTACATTATTTTCCCTTTGTCTTATGCAAGCCATGATTTAGTACTTGCTGCTTAGATTGTGTGTGAATAAACGTGTGCATGAATTTTTTAAAGCTGCATTTCTCTTGAATTCAGTGGAGATTAAATTTATTCATTGACTCTTAAAGACAAAAAAGCTAGCAGCTTTCACCTGCACGTATTAAATTACGTGCAAATGGATGTTATTTTGTTTCCTTAAAGGAAAAATAAACATTTCAGAAAGGCAATTTAAATTAATCAGCAAAAATGCATTCAACAACACTCGCCTGCTTTTACAGTAAAACAAGGAGTATTTTTCACATATTGGATTGTGTTTTGTTCTTTGTCATGTTTTGTAGTTGAATATAATCTAAAATTAATAGATATCCAAGGAAGTGTTTTCTCCTCTATTAGTCCCTTGGGGTTAGAACCATTTAAAGTGTTTTCCTGTTGTAGGTAAGCACTAAATAAAACTTTTGAAATAAAACTTTTTAACAGGTAATAGCAAATGTGAAGTATTTCCATCAAGTTTGGGAATAGCTTCGTGAAAGAATTAGTTTTAAAAGAGAAGGGGGGGAAATCTTGTAAGAAAGGAATTGTTAACTTAGATCTAAGCAGGCTTAGTGTAGATAAAAAGAACATAGTTTTTTATTGATATGCTGTCTTGTTAATCATCTTGCATTAATTTTATTACTCTTTCAACACTGCATTCAGTTGAAATAGAAAAAGAAAGAAAAGAATAGAAAGAAAATAGAAGGTTTTGACCTTTTGAATAACATTTAACTTGTATTTTTTTGAAAAATCAATGAATTCTGGGTTTCACATTTATTATTAGCATATAAAATTAGGAGAGGAAAACTGAGACATCTGAACTGTTTTTCACTAATTACTTTTCCTCTGTCTGACAGGCAAACGAATTAGAAGAAAACACATTTCAGAAGGCCTGTCTGGTGGAAAACAAAGCCTTCACTGGGAAGGTGCAATTGCAGTTGAAGGGCAGAGTCTTGCCTTGTATAGCTGGCTGGAAATGTTGGAGGACTCGTGTATAGTGCTGTTTATAACATGTCGAGCAGTTTTATGTGGAGGCAAATTGAGAAGATGGAAAAAGTTGATGAAAGTTTACGAGAAAAGAGGTGTCAAATCTGGGCATTATTTTAATGACTTAAAAGCATACGTTGGATGTTTGGACATTATTAATTTATTTTACGAAATGTAATTGATAGCTTCAGATTAAACTATGATGTTGTAATTGAAATTATGTGTATAATGTAAAAATTAGATGACCTTATATGTTCAGGTAAGCTGTAACTGTGAGAAGTAACAGCAGCCTGTATATGCTAATTTTCTCTACAGGTTTTTTGCCTCCAAATTGCAGTATACCTCACACTATGAAGAGACCAAAGATTTGTATGGTTTATTTGCCTTAGTATATCTAGCATATGAAACCTGAACAGGAGATAAAAAAGGAGAATAAATGGATTTTATTGTGGGAGTAAGTAATTTTTAAAACTAGTTTTACATTAAAACATATGTAAAGTTAAAAATAGTACTAGATTGGAAGAATTATCAGGCCTTTTAAGAGTTGCATTTAAAAGAGAGGACACATAACATTTTAGACAAAGGTTATGGACTTCTTCCTGTACCTGGGGAAGAAGTAGTTATTGAACCTGAGTCATGTTATATCATATATATGTAATACTATGTCATCCAATGCATTTCATGTATGAATTGGAAATTCTTCCTGTGGAGGAGGGTGATGATGTTTGGTTAACACTTAATATATTTAATAGAATAGATGCTTTAAAAATGTTGCATTTTCTTGTTGGTGAATACATTCTTTTATTAAAAAAAATTATTTAACGTTGGTATTATGAGTGCTGCTTTTTCTAGGATGCCTACCCATTTTTGAAGGAGATTTTTTCAAGGCTTTTTGAAGAATACTCATATCATTCTAATTTGAGGCCTTTATATAATGCATCTGGTAGGAAAGGTTACTGAAAGGGCTCTGTATTTTGAGCAAGGTCCATAGTTATGTAATTGTTCAGCAAATGAACACACAGCCATGCACACATGCACGTGTTTTTACAGAGACACACAAACATGTAAGTACACATGAGCCTGGATGCCTCACTGGAATCTGTGCTGTGTGTAGATGTCTGTGTCCAGACATGGCTTACAAATAGCCTGGTCAGGTCCCCAAGAGGTGAAAATCAATTGGCAATCAAAACAACATTTAGATAATGTTGAAAGAAAGGTGGATTGCATGTGCTTTTGCTTAACCTCTCAGTCTGGAGTTTGATGACAACCAACCTATAGAATATGCTACAAACTTTTATCTTCTAATCATTTATTTATTAATAATTTTTCTGATGTTTCACTTTTACAAGGATTAGAATTGAGTATGTGATTTTTTTTTTCTGAATAAACTAATGCCTTCCATTACATTAACATTTATAACCATAGTAATTGATTATAGCTTTTCAAAAGACAGTTGGCTCAGTGGTGTGAAGATAAGGTTTTGTAACTGTTGACTTAGTAGTTTTTATTACAAGAATTACAGTTTAATAAGAAATAGAATGATCTAAAGTTGTGTTCCCAAAGCAGAGATAAGAGGAGGGTTATAAAGTTACCATTATGTACTAGGAGTCTCTATTCCTTGTGCCACGTGGGCCAGGCTGTATTTTTTCCCCCTGCCTTTTATTCCACATTATGTGGAAAACAGGAAAGAAAGATAACTTATATTTTGAACATGCTTATTTTTGCTTTATTTGGCCTGGGACTGGTGAATTCTTTGCTTGTACTGATGTCTTGTGAATATGGTGGATTGATGATGACCAGAAAGCTATGTGACACAAAAAGAAGTTAATGAACTTTTCAGCAATCCTGGCATGACTCATGGTACCTGCAGGTTTTTGTTTGTTTTGTTTTGTTTTTTGGGTTTTTTGGTTTGCTTGTTTGTTTTTGTATCCCAGGCCAGTGTAGAAGCTGGTTTGATATTTCATCTGCAAGAAACACTGCCTTCCATTTTTGCATTTTATCTTTTCAATTTCACACCTTATTTGACTTTTTACTTCAGTGATCTGTGCTGCATTTTGCTACTGATGGATAAAGAGATGCTATTTGAAAAGTGTTTTCCAGCTACATGTTTAGATATAAATAAACTATTTGCAGCTTTATTAGCAGTATTTTTATTTAGAGTGATGTCATCAGCGCATTATATCTTCTAGTATGCTAAAGTTAAGAAACCAGCTGTGTCTTTCATTACTGTCACAGCAAATCGAGAAAGAAGGCATTTTTTTGTCAAATTACTGCTTTTTTTTTTTGAGTAGGTATCTTCCCTTAAAGCTTTAGACTTTGTAGAATTAGAACTCGAACTCTTTTCCCTTTATTTTTAATGAAGACATACAATTTTTGGCGAGGAAAACTCTCTGCTCAGTGTGGGACTATTGGCTGTTGCTTTCTATACCTTTGTAAAAAGAACAAAGGGAACTTAGTTAATTTAAGTGGCTTAATTATACACATAAGGACACAATCCCCATCCTTAAGTACCACTTCTAGCTCTTCCCCTGTGCTTTATTTGTGTGTAGAAATTTGATTGTACTGCTGCATCTGTTTCTGCGTTAGAACAATGTCTTCTGTGCTTTAGCACTTAGTTGTGAAATTGCCTTTATTTCTTCATGTGTTTTGAAGTGTTTTTACTTCAGCATTTGAGAAAATTCTGCTTTTCTCTGGATTTCATAATTTTTCAACTGCAGATCTCAAGGTTTAAAAGAAAAAAAAGAAATGAGTTGACTGCTTTGTATTGTCCTTAGATATTTCTGTGATACTCACAGGTTGTCCAGAAAGAAAGTCTGGATTTCAGTTTTTTGACTCCTTTCTGCGTTTCACCTTTAATCTTACTGAACTTTTTCCCTAAGGAGCACTGGGTTTTGTTTTTTTCTCTCTTTGGTGCTAAGAGTGCTGAGAAAAGTTTGAATATTAATTTATACTGCGTATATTTTAATTCTGTTTCTCTGTCATTAGGCAGCCTTTATCCTTCAGTTCTTGTTAGGCTTGTTTAAGCCTGAGTTTTCATCTTGTCAGAGAAAGAACCAATTGTAAATAGTCAAAAATGTTTTTCCATTGCTCCTCCAAGTCGTGCTGTCTTTTGTATTTTGTTTCACATTTTATTGTTGCACAGCTCTCCAGGTGACTGACTCAGCATGAAGGAAGGAGAACATCTACATTTTCCTGACTGGCAAATATCCTCTGCTTTTATTTTGTCACCAGCCAGAGATATGCACTGCCACAGCCACACACTATGTTAAAAATCAGGCCAGGCATAAAGGCATGGCTTTATTGCCTTTTTTCTGGAAAGTAAACTTTGGCCAATATTTAATGTCAAGCTCATCTCAGTTATCTTTTTCATTTTCTCATTTGATGTTTCATCAAAGCTGCTTCCTTCTTTGTTGGAGCCCTGTATGTTACTGCTTGAAGTGAAGGCTATGGATTAATTTGTAGAATTTATCCTTTTTAATCTGTACAGTGAAGTACAAATAATCCTTTGCTTTGTTGACTAATTCTCTAGCTAAGCAGCAGAGAAAGGAGGAGGTGAACTTTTCACACTACCATCTGGTTCTGCCACTCAGTTTTTTGTTTGCTTGAGGCAAGTAACTATCATGTATTACAGAATGCAAGAGAGGGAATTTTTTCCATGCAATGAGTTATCAGCACTTCATTGGAAAGGTCATTTGTTATATCTCTTGCTACAGGAGACCTAAGTTTTCCTAAAGATTATTTTTGATAGATGCAGTCCTCCTGTTAAGAGTCAAATCTGAGAAAATAGTGGACAAATGTACAGCTACAGGCAAACTGTATGTAAATCTGGGATGATCTTGTAGAAGAATTTCTTTGTACCAAGACGTCTGAATATGTGGGCTGTAAGATGTGGTGGGAGCACAGTTTATGTTCATCTGAGGAGGGTGGTAGACCACAGTAGCTGGAGATGTTTTTAAGGGAATAGGACTGAAAAATAGCAGAGTAGATCCGGGAATCAAATCTTTCCAACTCCTGGTTACTTGTGATGTGATCCTGAATTGTGCCAGGCTCCTTTTATTAATTTGTTACAGTACTTTCTAAGTCATATGCATGCCTCTTCCTCTGAGTAGTCTCCTGGTTTATGAAACAAACTGGCACTGGAATTAATAAACCAGAAAACAAACATGTTGCAGCAGTTTTGAAAATACATGATACATATGCCTGGACTGGTTTGACAGTGTGGGTTCCTACAGTGGTCCAAAGCCCTTTGGAGCTGTGCAGGCTGATGGCTTTTCAGTGAAATGGGTATGTGTGAAACTCTGATTAAGCAGCACCCTCCCATGTAATAGCAACCAAGTCAGGACAGTAACAGGTAAAGCTGGGTAGACTGGCTGACTCTAAGCAGCATCTTTTCTGTTGCAGCATCTTTTCAGTGGAGAAATTGAAATATTTTTGCTTGTGCCCTGTACTGTGCTGCCTCAGGGCCTTCAGGTGCAAGTAGGTAAAGAGCCAATTAAAAAAACCTTGTAAGCAGCAGCTTCTCTTTCTCAGAATGGTGAATGCTTAGCTGCTTGAGGGGGGGTGATAATTTCCCCCTGCTCTTCACCTAGAAGAAACTACCACCTGCCTTTGACTGTGTAGTTGTTAAAAAATATTAAATGCACTGCTTAAGAAAAAAGGCAGAAGAAAGCCAAAAAACAAACACAGGTAAAAATTAGTTTTAGAAATGAAAAAGCAAGGAAAAAACATAACTTATACAACAGTTAGTTATCTCTGTTGAAGAGGGTGTCATGGTAAAGTAAAAAAAAAAACAACCCAAAACTAAAACTGTCAGTAGGAGGGTTCCTGCAGTCATCGTCTATGATCTGAATTGGCTATTTATTATCTTTAATCCTAGTGGTCTACCAGGAAGGAAGGAAAATGATTACTAATGACAGATTTTAGTTAAAAATAATTTATTGGTTGTGTAACTAATTACACATTCCAGGTGTTCATCAGTTTAGCAAGACAACATTTCACTATCAAATGTTTCAATTACAATGTGGTTAATTAAACATGATTAAACTGTTGGGTTTACAAACACGCACTTAATTATATATAATTACATTTGTAGTGGTTTTATGGTATGCACCATGCAAGATCTATGAGATTTTTTTAAAAATAGCCCTTGTAAAAGACTGCCTTATGCTTGTACACTAATATATAGGTATTGACAGCTTGCTGGGGCTTTAAGCCAGAAATCTACTGTGGAAAAGTTGTAGTCAGATACAGAATAAACAGATCAGTTAAGAAACATAAAAACAGCAGGAGAATGGAACCTGCTTAGAAATTGTAACTGAATGGTGTCAGACATGTGACTTGGGAAAAGCTGTGATTTCTCTGCAATTTAAATTTTTAATCTAGTATCAGAATTAGATGTATTTTTTTTTCTTTTTGTGTATGGTAAGATGGGTGTTGTGTGCTCCAGGTTGCCGGATTATCCTTAACAACACCTGGTGTGAGAACAGGGTGTGTGCTGAGGGACTGAGGCCTTCTGAGAGGGGTTTCTGGGGCTCTCCAGGGAATCCAGGGTTTCACATGGTGAATTTGCGGAGGGTGGGAGAAGGATTTGTCCCCTGAGGAGTGGGTGTGAAGCTGACTGATGGTTATAAGCCTCTTGGGACAAATCCTCATCCCGGTGACACCTGGTGTGTATCACTGCACATCCAACGTCACATCTGAAGCCAGTTTCCAAAAACGAACCGAGATTATGGAATTTGACATCTATGGCACATAATTTGCAGCGGGTCTTGGCACTCCCTGGGCCTTGCTTCCTCTCTCTTGCCATCTCAGGCTGCGAGGCCTCAAGGCCATGCATCCTGCTCACCCTGGTGGGCCCCGCCACTGCTCAGGGCCCTGGCCTGCCCGCTGGGTCACCCCGGATGGGCGCTACAGAGGGCAGTGGCTGCTGTGCTGCCCTGACCCACCACAAGATGATGATGGCCACCCCACCACAAGATGATGATGGCCACCCCACCACAAGATGATGGCCGCCCCACCACAAGATGATGATGGCTGCCCCACCACAAGATGGTGCCGCGGGGCGCCATGGGGTGGTGTGAGGGGAGGCCCAGTGGCAGGGTGAGCGGTGTTGTTGAGCCCCTCTGTGAGCTTTCTGTGGCTAAAGGGTCCTCTTGTTGGTTGTCCCAGGGCCCTAAACGCTTATGGCACAGATTAATTCTCTCGGGTTTCGATTTTGCGTTCAGTTACTGGTTTTGGTTACTGCCTGCAGCTTTCCTGAGGTGTGAAGGCTCTGAGAGAGCGACACCAGCCAGCCCAGGTAAGAAATTATGCCCTTTCCTCCCTAGGTGTTAGTGAGCACTGGAAATACTAAAACTGCTGAGATTTGTATCTATCTTGTGTTTTCCTGAACCGGGAAATCCCTGTATGAAGGGAGCTTGCCTTAATTTTCTTATCCTCCACTGAAATCAAATTTTGTGTTAAATTATCATATCGTGCTCAAGACCATCACCTGGAGTGCCAAACACAGTTTTGAGAAGGAGTGTGGCTGTGCCAGGTGAGCATCCGACCCAGCAAGGCCTCTCATATGGCAAGAAAACACCTTTCCTCACACATTGCAGATGATCCTGAGCTGGCCCTTGGGTGAAGAAGGCTTGACTTGTGTCCCCTGGCCTTGCTGAGCTCATGTCCATCTCCTTAGTGATTTCTAGAGAAATAATTTCTGTTTAAATAACTTAGTTCCAGGACATTTACTTATTCAGAGAAACTAATGATGTATGCAGCTGTTGCTGGGAGATCATAGTGTTAGGATGGGTCTGCCTGTCCTGAAGTGGTGGCAGTCGAGGAGGAAATGGGCATGTAAGAGGATGATGGTTAATGCTCCTGGCATTAATATTGTGCATTAATAATTGTGTGCACATTAATAAGGTGCTTGCTGGCACCTTAATATTATGGTTAGCAAAACACTAAAATGGAAATAAATAACAGCTCTGGGGACGGGCACATACTCAGATTTCCCTGCAGGTTGTTTCTGCATGTACGTCTGTCTTCAGGCTGGCAAGTGAGTTCTGGTTAGCACCAGCAGGCTCTGCCTGTGCACAGGATGGATGTTTGGGTGCATGGGTGGCTGCTTGTGACACCCACAGTATCTGCCATAGTGCCCACAGGGGTGCCCTGTGCACAGGAACTTCCCTGGCACCTGCTGGTGAGCCTCTGCACTGGCCATTAGGGTTCCAGGTAGCTAGATGTTTGTTGCTCTACTAGCCACAAAGGTATGGAACAGGCAGTTTTGTACTTCTCTCTGACAAGAAGGCTAAACCAGCAAAATAATATTGACTGGTCTGGTCTTTACTTAAGCAATCTTGAAAGTTAATCAAACCACTTGTGCCATAAACAATGTTGGCTTTTCAGTTCAGAGGGACTAGGGAGAAATTCACCTGGCTTTTCTGGTTTTAAGAGAGTGTCAGGGGCTGGAAGCAAACTATGATGAGCTTGTTTGCCTGTGCTTTGATGGGATTAAGATGGTTTGCTGCACTGTCCCTCAGGTGAAGTCTTCTGTATATTTAATTGGCCACTGGAACCTATGAAAATCCCTTTTAGCTAATTTATTTATGCTTTGGGGGGGCTAGCGCTTAGTGGTGATAGTCTCTTCATCTTGCATTTTTTTACAGAAAAACTTAAGGTAATTTGAATGAGTTTGGGGAAAGAAAAGCAAAAAGGCATAAATTTGGGTTTTCTCTTTATTCCATACCTATTAATACCAATCCATAATTTGGGAGCTTTGAAGAGCATTAAAAATGTATAGACTTTCAATGGTCCTGCAAGGGAAAACAAAATTAATCCCTATGACACAAGAAATCTATCACTGAAACTTTGGTTTTGAAAAATTATAAAGGATTGTAAAAGTCCTTCTGACCTTAAGACCACATCTGGTGCTGCAGCCCACCTTTGACCACATCAAAGCAGGACAAGGCAGAGAGAAGGGTGGCCTCTGGCTCTGTGACAGCTGCAGAGAAATTTGGCTGGCTTTGAAAAAAGAGAGTGGTGATTTCTGTTTCTTTGGCAGTGATAAGAGAGCTCCATCTCTCCTGAACTCTGACCTTTTATGTTACTACATCTCATGTTACCAGTCTGAGGTGTAAGTGGATGGTTGATTTAAATAGGCAGTTTAGCAGCTATAGATGTTAGAGTATGAAGGTTTTCTATTCATGGTAATACCCGTACTGGTGTGTGTATGGTAGCAGGTTTAGATGTTTTTTATGTGGAGGGTTTTTCTGTGCTAAAACCCCCACAGACAAATGCCAGACAGCCACATTTTTCTGCATGAATTTTTAAAATCCATCCAGGAAGCCTGTTTATTCAGTCTGGCATAAATTGCCCCCTTCAATAGAGGGAATCTTCCTGTCTGGCCTCTGTGACCCCCTGCGTACACTGGTCCTGTCCCTTCAGGGCAGCAGCCTGGCTGTGCCAGCAGCAGTGCTCTGTTCTGCTCTGCTCTGGACGGGACATAGCTGCTTCCTTCATGGGTGGCTGCAGTTATTTGGGGTTACAATTAATAAATCTCACCAGTGGTTAGGTCTCAGAACGTGGCAATTGACGAGGTTTCTGTTAGCACAGGCTTGATCTTTGAGCTTTGTCTTACTGCTTTCAAAATTAATTCCCTGCTCTTGCCTCACTCTGTTCCCTCCTTGTGGCCCTGCAGTGATGGTAACTTGCAGATGCCTTGGTGTGTGACAGCTGGATTAGTGTGCTTAATCTCCCTTGTTTACAGTGCACAATCCCCTTTCCTTCCTCCCTCCCAACAAAGCTGTCTCCTTGTTTCAGTGAGCTTTGGTGGTGGGGTGTTTGCTGCTGTTTTCCTGGCAAGATCTGTGTCTACAGGTTTCTGGGACCAGCTTAGTGCTCCCACAAGGTTACGGTTGCTCAAATCCTGCTAAAACAGGGGTGGGGTGGCAAAAATAAAATAAAATGCATTGAAACTGTCAAGAAAAGTGCAGTGAATCCACTTGATGACTGAGGGAAGAGCCTTAGATGGTTTTTAAGATTCTTTCCAACTCAAACCATTTTGTGATTAATGAACAAAACCTTGAGACAGTTTTTTTTGTTCTGTTGTGATTATTGCCACAATATTATTGTGGTTTCGCCTTGTCCTCTTCTGCACCGAGCCAGAGGCTGGTTTTGCCTCAGTGTCTCAAAGGTGATCCTGCTGCCTATGTGTGCAAACAATGCTGCTTCATGATTACTACTGAAATATCAAAATGTGTTATCGTGCACCCAAGAGAGCATTTGAAGATTGCCCCATGAGTAGCACCTAGGAGGAACTGAGATGGAGGAACCTCTCTGCCTGCTCCTGGCAGAGTTGGGAGCAAAGCAGGGAGGGTGAGGTGGGACAAAAATGGCAAGGGATAATAATTTTATCTTTGTCACCACCAAAACCTAGTTTAATTGGTAAGAAATAAATTTTCTCCAAGTGGAATCTATTTCACCTGTGACACTATTTGGTAAGGGATCATCCTGTATGTACCTATCTTGACTCATGAATTTTTCACCATATTTTTCTTTCCTGCATTGCCAAGGAAGGGGAATGAGAGTGTGGCTGGGTGAACATCTGGCAGCCAGCTGTAGTCAACCTGCCACAGAGAAATACTTAACCTACCTCTAAAACATAACCCTGGTGGGTTTTAGAAGAGGTTCTGGTACTGACTGCTGCTGGGATCTTTTATGGTCTCCAGCATGCATGTAATGACAGGGTCAGTGCTCTTTGATGCACTGTTCTCCAGGTGTGTCAGGAATCAACATGCAAATTGTACCATACAGCTCATATACTACACACTTAGATATTAAATTGTCTCCTGAAGACACAGATCCAGATGACTGGATCACTTACACATACATTAGTGTATTTTTGTTTCTTTTATTTATTTGCAACAGGTGTTTTTGAGACAGCATTGGTTTGGGTCTGGTAGGGGAGAGCCACAAGGATCATGGTGCAGCTCCTAGAGGTGCAGCAGAAGAGACCATGGCTCTGCCAAAATTCATGCCAAAGAAAGGGAAAAATGCAGATGCTGTTTGCCATCAGGGTTTGCATATTTGAATATGCACAATTCACTTACACAATGGACAGCAAACACTGCAGGGTCAGAGCTTTAACCTGGAAAGTCCCTAGGCTCTATCACCACCGAGTTTCGTGGCATTTTTATGGTTTGTGTGTGTGAGTGAGAGGAGATGTGACCTGCTCTCGTACAAGGAGCACAAAGCAGTTAAATATTAACTGTGAAAAGGATAATTCTTAATGTTGTCTGGTTTGAGATGGCACTCCAGGTTTGTACCCAGCGGTGTGCAGCAGCTTCTGCCTGGAAATAGAAATGCTTAATCAGTGCATTTGATCGGGACTGCAGGTGGCAGTAGGGGCTAAGTTTTACAGAAAAAATATATTGCATTTCCTTTCTCCACAGTAGCCTGGCATATGGCAAAAATGAATCTCCACAAGAAGCCTTCTCTTAAAGGCAACACTTAATATTTTTAAGGATTTGTCAGCTCCTTTTATGTATAGTGTTTTGAATAACTAATTACACTTCCTACTCCTTTTGGGATGCCCTGCACTGCTTTCCTGCAAGATGGGTTTCTTGTTTGTTTCGCAGCATTGACACTGCTCTATTAATGCTTGTTGAATTCTGCTTTTATTTACTGTGTTCCAACTGGTTAAGTAATTTAAGTGGTTTATTGTGTATGTTTACCATAATCAAAATTGTGTCCATTTGATTTGAAGAAGCAGGTGAGTTGCTGTATGTTCAGCGCAGGACTTTGAAGTCCTGTCCGTTAAACAAAAGAAACTTAAACAGATCTAAATAAACTTAAATACAGGATATATCATCAGTCTTGGTTTGTTTTCTAGTCACTGAGAAGACTTTAAATCAAGGTCATTATTCAAGAAATAATGCAAAGACTGTTGTCCCCCATCTACTATGTATTTTTGGCTAGGGAGTTATCTGTCACCCAAGGTTTCCTCACTTAGAATACACACATATATACGTGTCTGGGTGGGTTAGAATAAAGAATGTACTTATGTTAATTGGGGAACTTGAGAGGGACAACATACTGGACTTGAGTGGTTCAGACAGCTCAGCTCCCTGAATAGCCACACATATGCCTGTGTACTGCATATATGCTGGCATCAGCTGATGGTGTGTGTTCTGTGTTTTAAATTAAGCTGCACTGGATAACAATTAAACTCATAAAACTTTCCAAAACACCTATGACTGCTCGCTCTGAGGTGAGGCTGAGTACAGAACAATTGCTTTCTAAGAAGTACTAACTGTTGTTACTGATAAAGTTGTACCATAGTAAGCGAAAATCCCAGAGGGACTCATTTTGATACTGGCAGGGTCAGTTCCAAATCTGCAGTAAACATTCTTGGTAACATGTTTCCCAATTAAAAAGCAATCGTGACGTACTTAAATGGATTGCTGGGACTTAAATACTTCTCTAGAGTTAATTGCTTTTGTTGGTAGTTTTTCAGATGTACACTAGGAAGACGACAGATAGTTCGGACTGTGGAGGACTCATCCATGCTTTAAAAGCCTTCACTGTAATGAAGCACTTTGTTGATTTCCCCCTGTGCTTCTTCCTTGGCACTAAGTGCTGGTTACAAGCCGTGTATCTGTGCACTTGCTCCTGGTGGGAGCAGGAGCATCAGCGAATCTCTGTACAGGAGCCAGCAGTGTTAGAGAGCACGTCCCAGCCTCCCCTTGGGAAATACTAACATACTGTATGTTGTAGAACTCTATTACCCATTAAAAAGCAATTATTTAGGGCATGTAGGAAGAAAAGCATGTTATAAATTAAACAAAGAACAAGATGCATTTTAATAACTGTTCCTGAGTACTGGGAAATCTCGGACTGTGCGTACAGGATTTTACTGTCAGTATCCTGCTATTGAGGAGGAAGGGGCTCAGGAGGGAGAGAGAGGTTTTCTGCACATATTCAACTACAGCCTAAAGAGAATTGGCTCAAGCTATACTTGTGGACTCTTCCTGTTCCCTCATCATAAACAATTGCTGCATTTATTTGGCTGAATGCCAGTGTTGTGTTGCCTGCCCAGTTTGGTTTACATGCTGGAGAGTGTGTGTATTTGCCTGATCCAGGGAGAGTAGGAGCACCCTGTGATTTACCTTAACGATTATAATCAAAGCCACACAGATCAAATTGTGAATGTTTGATCTTCAAGATTGTAATCAACCCAGAGAAGAAGCACACCAGAAGTTATTTTATTGAATAAATTTAAATTATGCATTAATTTCAGAAAATAATCACAAACGAGCAAATGGCTAAATTAATAAAAGTATTAATTTGTTCAGCTCTTAGGGATACGTAAAAACCTAAATAATGTGTAAATATCACATTTGGCATGTGCATACTTACCACAAAATATGATTTAGATGTAGTGAATGCATAGCTGAGACTATGTAAATCTGTTTTAATGGGGGACTGATGTAGACCAGATTTGGAAATGGTTTAGGAAATCACACAGCTCCAGTTTTCATGCACAGGTTAATGTTTATTTCCCTCATGACCAAGGTCTTTATGGAGAATTCCAATCAACATTGTGCATAGAGACATGCTGCTAATACACAGCCTTTAGGTGAGACTTCCTTACATGCAGGGTGTGTCTGTACTTCAGTTTCCCTAATTGTGCAACTTAGCTGGAAAAAGAGAAATGGGACAAGTGCCCTTGCCACGTGAAATGCCACAGCAGTGGTGCTGCAGGCAGCGAGGGGTGGGTGAGGCAGGCCAGGGGCATGGTTTGCTCCTCTGCTGCCTCCTGCTCAGTAGCAGTGGGCAGGACACCTGCAAGGAGGTTGGTGTGGAGTTTTCCAGAGTGTCCCTCAGAAACTCTTCTTTTTGAAAGTGATCTGGGAAGCTATGAACCTAACTTGGTGTCTCCATAGCATGGATGGGTCTGTTGGTAAAGGCTGAGGGCTGGTGGCAAACTCTGGCAGCTCAGATACCCCTTCAGCCCATCAGGATTTGCACTGTTCCTGCATCTGTACAGAGCCAAGGCTGCTGCAGCAGGGAGGGTGGTGAAACCATGCAACACACATGAATGCACAGAAAGTTGGTATTTAAAGTTAGCACGCCTCTGGTCCTACTGTGCCTGCTTTGTTTATGGGATATATTAATGGGGAAAAAAGTACTGTGTTCTTTCCTAGATTGATGGAAGATTTTAATTTCTTACAATGTATTGGTCTCCGTCTGATTTAGCTATTTTTATCCTGGCATGTGGCAGTGGTGCAATACATTAACAGTCTCGTGGAAGTCTTCAGTGGGCTCAAGAAAATTAATGTGAGTGTTAGTCAAAAACTGGCTGGTAATATTCTTAGGCTGGGTTTTGAAAAGAGCTGTGGTTGGGAAATTATTATTTTCCTTTTGTTATTTTATTTAACTTAATATTGATGTGTGGGGCAATATATATGGTGGTTATTTTCTTAAATAGGCTTTTTATCCTGACTCAGTCAGGGACTGGAGTCTGGTATTTGTATTAAATATTGTATCAAGTGATTTGCAGTAGCTGTGGGGTTTATTGGGATGAGATCTATTTGTTTTTACACAGAAACCTGTGGTTCCTTTTGTTAAGGCTTTGGATTGCTTTAATGCTCCATTTTCACAGGAGAAATGCAAATGTTACTGAAAAATTATGTTTTGATTACAGACACAGATAGTAAAGAAACATTGCAGAAGTTAGGTTTGGTGGCTTTTTGCCTGATTTTTTTAAAGTATGGAAATTATATTCCCATTGCCCTCCTGTTGAGAAAATAGCATGTGGAAGCTTGGATGAGAGATGCAACATTGCAGCCTGGGCTTTAATGGTCCAGGTCTATAGGAAGTTAAAAGGGAAGGCACCCCAGGGACAGTAGACCCTTACAGGGATTTTGGGCATGATGGGGAAGACTGGATTATGAATGGGCTGGATGTGGAAAAGCCAAGAGTAGACCAGAAGAAGTTCTGCAGAAGCTGATTCAATGGGAGGGCTGTGTCTGAGCAGGATGTAGAGGGAAGCAAACAAGGCGTTCACTGGGGGCTGCTTTTCCCTTAAGCAGAAGCCAACAGGAGTTTTTCCTGCCAGCAGTTTTCAAACTGGAGCTCCTAGCAGTCTTCCCTTCATTTTGGTGATGGGTCTCACTTCTTGCCTCGCCCCACACTGGTTATGGGGAAAACTCCCTGTTGCCTGATCGTGCTCACTGCACACATGCTCTATTGGTCCTCATTGGTTTATTTATTAAAGTAAACTTATTAATTTATTGCTCTTCCCCCTTAGGAGTGGGTGACCCTGTTCTTGGACAAAGCTG
Organism: Calypte anna; assembly: GCF_003957555.1. Classification (NCBI taxonomy): domain Eukaryota; kingdom Metazoa; phylum Chordata; class Aves; order Apodiformes; family Trochilidae; genus Calypte; species Calypte anna. The sequence continues at coordinate 10,846,796 of NC_044252.1, forward strand.
TACTCTCTGGTGGCATATGACAACTGTCTGGATGTGATGCTGGTTACTTCACCACCTTGCCTGACTTTTCATCCATGAAGGTTTCTGAAATATGCATCCTTTGCATTTTACTGTTGCCAGTTAATCTAATCCATATAACAGATGGCTGCCAAAATTCAAGTGGGTCCTTGGAGCTGATAGTTGAGTTTTATTACATTATGGGCTGACCTGTTATACCATAGGTGCAAGGTATTTACTTGCTTGTGCAGAACAGCTATTTTATCCTGTCCTTCTGAAAAGACAAGGTGGAGTAATCTGAAGAAATTTTGTAAAGGAAAAAGGGCTTTCCAGGCAGTTGAAAGACACACAAACTCAGTTTCTTCTTGGCTTATAATCAGCATTAGAATAGTGCAATAGTTCTGCTTTTGTTATCTGGTACTTTAGAAACAGAAAGCTCTGTGTTTACTGTTTTATAATTAAATATGTTGGCATTTATCTCAGTCAGATTAGGTGTGATGCTTACTAAACTTTACGGGACCAAAACAAGTTTTACATATGTTAGGCAGAACAAAACTGTCAACTACTTTCCCCAATATAAATATATTCAAATAAGAAAAGTAGAAGACTTAGTGCTGAAAAAAAGGTAGTCTGATAATCTAAGTAAAAAATTCAGACAAAGTGACTTTAAAAGAAAAAAAGAAAAAAAAAGAAAAGAAAAAAACCCCCACAAAACAAAAAACAAAACAAAACAAAACAAAACAAAAAATACCCCAAAGCAGCTTTCTTCTGTGATCACTAGTGGGGAAATAAAAAGCTTGTAATCCTCCAAGTGAAAATATAGAATAATGAGTACTAGCAGCAAAAATTGTATTCTTCTGATAATTTTCAGTTGTGTCTCAACTGTTAAACCCTGGCTATCTTAAATACCAGTTTGTTATTTAAATATGAAAATAATTCATGGTAGCCCAAGATAGAAATTGGAACTCAGAACATCAATGTTGGCTATGTGTCTAGGAGTTGCTTCCCATTCAGGCAATTACTTTGAGTGCTCAGGTATTTCCATGCATTCAGTGGGATGCTTTTATGCAATTTACATGGTGACATTACTTATTTCCCAAGTACTTCTCTTACATTGAAGAAATTTTCCTGACATGCCATTGCTGTGGTGTTGCCTGTGGAAGTTGCCCACGCCTGTCCTGCCCCAGCCCCTTCCTGGCACAAGCAGAAGTACTCTTCCATCACCTGTCTTTGCAAAGCAGGTGGGGTGCCCCTTTGCTTCCATTTTAGGGCAGCTTGTGCTCAAAAGGTGTCATGCTTTGTCTGTGGGAGTGTGAAACCTGGGCAATTTGGGCAGCTGGAGAAACTGCTGCTGCTTTTCAGTAGGGCTGAGGCCAGGTGCTGCTCCAGTGGGGTGGAAATGCCCTTCTGAGGATGGATATTTGCAAATTTTGGCAGCTTCAGGATGATTCTTTCAGAATGGGAAAATTTGCCCAGATGCCAGCATTGCCACAAGCGATCAGGTGAGTTTTTCCATGTCTGCTGATTTGGTTATGGAGATTTGCATATGTATGAGAGAGAGGGATTTTATTAATTTCCCACCATCAAATACAGAGCTCTCTTAGCACAGATCCTGTGCATGTGTGTCTCCATTTGAATGGCTGCAATAACAGAGTTCAAAAGCAAAAATTTTGCCTGAGCAACAGAACTATCATATCGATTTTAACCTTAATATTACTTAGAATATTCTCCCCACACCACCTGTGGTGAAATGTAATTGCTTCTTCCCTTTTCCCTGGAGCACCTGGAGCTGCTCTGTCACTGATTTCACTGGTGTCATTTCTCTCCCAAAGAGAAAACTAAGGCCATTTCTCCTTTAGTGGTGACTTCTGTCACATCCCTGGCTATGCAAAGCTATATAGCCTCACCCTGGGACTTGCAGACTGTCATCTGTCACCAGTTGCGCTTGGGTGCTATTGGTTACTTTCCCAGACCACTGCCTGTTTTGCTTTTCCAGTGTACAAATCAATGGCAAACCCCCTGATTGAGGCTTAGTCAAGGAAGGACAGTGAGCTACAGGCAGTAGCCCAGGATCTGTGTTTAGAGGTCTTAGGGTCTCTCTTCCTCTCTGCAAAGCAGGTTCCTTTAGTTTCTGAAAAATACTTAATGATAAAGAATTACTTTGGATTGCTTGCGTATTATGCTTTCTGAAATACTGTTTGACAAAAAAATGGATTCAGTGATGCTCACTGTTGGTAGCTTAGAATACATTGTGTGAACTGGCTCTGTAATCTATCTCTTTCTTGGTATTTTTATGTTGTTGGTTTTTCTGAGTATGCTGATTTGTCTGGACACCCACTGCTGAAGATTATGGGCACTGCAGTAGCAAAACCTAACAGTTATATCCCCTTTTCTGTGCCAGCCTTGAGGCTAATCTCCGTGTCCCTTTGTTTCTCTTCCTTTGTTCCTTGTTAGAAAGGCCCCTGGCATGTCACCTTGGCTTTATCTTTTAAAAGTTTTGTGTGATTTCTTAAAGATGGACAGTATTTTCCACAAGGGACAGGGACCACATCTTGTCTGCAGAACGTGTCCCGAGGCAGATGCTGAATTAATGTATTTCACATGAATGAGAGGCACATGTGGAGAGGAAGAGCAGATCAATGTTTAATTATGCAAATAATCTTCTAGGCTTTAATATTAAACTAGACTAGACCTGTCATCATAGCTACACTGGGGACAGGCAGTGAACAAGCTGCTGTGCCTTGGTGCTGCATTAGCAGAGGGGACATGGTGTGTGCAGGTGCAGGGGGTCAGGGTCTGCCTGGCAGCTCCAGGCATTGCTGGAGAGCTGCACCTGGGAACTGAGCACCCATCTCCTGCTCACAAAAGGAGAGATGAAATTTCTGGGTGAAAAGTCAGTATTTCTCAGTCTGGCTATAGTATAACTTTTGGCAACATTATTATTTAAAGCTCTCTCAGAATTAATTCAGACTCTTCTTGACTCACCTGGTCTGGACTTATGAAGACACTTGTCTCTGGTGCTGTCCTGCCAGCTGTGGCTTTGGTGACTTGCATGGTGAGGGCTTGCATGGTGAGGATTGTGAAAGGAGAGGTGCTATGGTCTGACAAGTTTGTGTGTTGTAGAACTTTTGTATTGTGGCAGCTGTTGAATTGTGCTGGACTTGATGAGCTGGTGCAAAATTCCTCTTGGTGAGTTCTTCTGCAGGAGGGTGAAAGTTGGCTCCCTTCCTTGCAGGGCTTCCCTGCAGTTCGTGGGCAGCAGACATGAAGCTATGAAGCCTTGTGGAGGATTCAGATACAGGTGAACAACTGTTATGATGATAGAAGAAGTCTGCACCCATTTGCAAAACGTGACGTGCTTTAATATAGTATTTCTCTTAAATCTTAAAACTGAAAAGGCACCAGATATGGGTAATCAAAACCTTCAGAGCAAGATTCACACTTCTGCTCATTGTATCCATCCATTTGAGGATCTTTGTGTGTCTCAGCTGCTACTGAGCCCCAGGAGGAAGGAGATGAAGCATGCATCTGACATTTGGGTCTGTTCAAATTCAGAGGAAAATAAAAACTGTGCACTGCAAAGAAGTTCTAAGGGAACTGTTTGTGTATATATATATATTTATATATATGTATTTCCCTTTAATCTCTCTTCTCCCTTTTTCCCAGCAGTGAGCCCTCCCAACCCTTGCTGTTTGCACCCAGTGGTATGGCAAGGTGTACAGTTAACATGGCTGGTGCCTTTCCCTTCATGGGAGGTGGTGTTGAAGCCATGTTGTTCTCCCTTTCATGTGCCAATTTTTTTTATTTCTTTTGCTTTTGTCATTTCCCCTCTTAATATTTCATACCCTGCTGGATCCTCCATTCAGGGGGGCAAGGTAGGGAGGGCACGTTTCTTCTGATACCCTGCTTGCCTGGTCATTGTGTTCAGCATGACTCTTCCCTTGTGTAGCTAAGACAATAATGAAGGAGGAAGTGGAATATTGCCTGCTGTTGTGTTAGATTAGGTAATGATTTCCAAGCTCTCACAAGCTATAGCAGGTTTGTTTCAGTGCCCACACAGTGCCTTGATTTGCTATCAAAAGTGTCTTGAATTATGCAAAGAGTAAGGTATAAGCAGCAGTGCTACTGCTGAGCATGGTTTTACATTGCCTCTGAATATTCATGGTAATCAGATATCACAACTTTTTCTAGATATTTTCTGATAGCCTGGACAATTCCAATCTACACAACAGGTATTGATACAAATACCAAATAGTTATTTCTTCCTCCAAAGCAATAGTTTTTAGACAGTGGACAGAGGGACTGAAAACCCATGTCATTATAATATTTTGGGTTCATCTTACAAAAGCAAGCACTCCAAAATATTAATTTTGTTTCTTTACCAGTTCTTAATTCTGTCTTTGATGCTCTAATATAATTCACAGCCAGAAGATGAGCAAAGCATCCACAGACTTAGCTAACAGAGTTTAATTGCCATCTACCATGTTGCTCAGTTGTTTGTTTTGAGAAGAGCTGTCATGAGGTGTATGGTATGGTGGGGAGGCAGAAAATGAGAGTATTTGTCACTGCAGGTCTGTAGAGCTGTCTCATGCTTTAACACTTGCTCAGGGAGACTCATTGCATAACAAACACAGAGAAAATGTGTCTGATTTTAAAGGGGGATGGTTAGAAGTGAAACAGGGACAGTATTTGCCTGTTTGTTCTTTTGATATGCTGAGGGACCTGCTTTTTCCCTTGGGGTCTGCATGTTTCATTAGTAGAATTTTGTGTGAGGGAGGGAAGGTAATTGAATACATTTTGCACAGCAACAACCACCTCTTCCCTCTAACAAAATCATGTTTTGTGGCTTTCACTCTCAGCTTGCTGACAAGATGATAAAAGGCAGCTTGGTGTGTGCTTTGTTAAGTAGGTGCTTCCAGAGGTAGGTAGGTAATTTAAAAAATGCTCTGCTTGAGAAAGGGAATGAGAGGAGAGAGCTATGCAACTTCAGCATGCTGATTCAGGGAGAGGGATTGATATTTAATCAGGGAGTGGTTTAGTGGGTAGGAAGGATGTGAGGGCTGGATCTCTGGGCATCCCCTCCTGTTTCACTTCAGGTGTGGGACAGTCTTGGAGCCTTTTAAGGCTTCCAGTGAAGTGCCACTTGAATCATTCCTGGCTCTGACTAGGGTGCCAACACTAGGGAGCAGCTGCAGATGACGGGACTTGAAGGGGGCTCTAAACACTGGGAACATGAGGGAACCACCTGTTAATTCAGGGGATTTTCATATTTCCTGGTGGTATTGTGCCAAATAGTAGCGTCCCAATAAAATACAATGAGAGCAGAACTGACAACCAGTTTCCTTGATGTCACTGAGGTTTGGCAGGAGCTAAAGGAGGGTTTACATTTCTTTCTGATGCTTGGTGGTAGCTGAAAGCTTGGGCTGCAACTCCAATTCATCAGCAGACAGACACGTGTGAAGGTGAGGAAGAATATAGATGTTAGTGGTGTGAGCATATGGAGAAAGCAGAGGGGCCAGGAAGGGGTAAGGAATGAACAGATGGCAAGTAGAAAAATTGTGAGTGAGGTGGAAGGGGAGGAGAAGCTTTCTGCCAGACGCATCCTTATTTCCAGGCTCAAGAGAGGCTGCTCCCCAGCGAGGAGCTCAGGTACCTGCAGATGGCAGCTGTGACACAGGAGATGGAGCTTGCCAGGTCTCTGGTAGCAAAATGAAGACCAGTAAGAATTAACGGGGGGAAAACAGCCACATTTCTGAGTCTGCAATCTGTGTCTGTCTGTCTGCTGGCTCCTTGGTGCAAATGGGCTTCCAGACAGCAGACCTGATCGGCAGACCGGGAGCCTCCTGGCTGGGGGACTTGGTGACCCCTCTGTCAGGGTTTAATAGGGGCCAGGAAGGAGCCACCACTACATCCTCATAATCCACTTAGTTAAAGCAGCTGAGCAAACAAAGGGTATCAGGTACTGCTTCCCAGATGGCTGTAGCTTGTAGAATGAGACCTTGAGAAATACATAAACCCTGTAAGGTTTTGCTGTTCAAGCCTAATTGCTTCCAGCCTGCCATAGGGTGCGGAGTAGCCCTGTTGGTGGTGGTGTTGTGACACTGGCCTCAGGCAATGAAACATCCATGGTTTCTTGAAAAAGTCAAAGGGGAGAAAGGGTTAAAAACTTGAATACCACAGTGGCAAGAGCCTTTAACTGAAAAATCAACAATTGGTAGGAGTGAAGCGTGAGGTGGCAAACCCTCACTCATCCCAAAGACATCTCTCTGTATTCCTCTACTGCTCTACCTTCATGTTCCCTTCGGAATCATGCAGACAACAGACACTCAGACAAGGATTTGCAGGGGAGATTAGGAATAAGTATTGTATTTTGATGATGTGTGGTTTTTTTTTTTTTTTTTTTTTTTTTTTTAGCATAATAGAACAGTGCTGATGCATTTTTTTCAAAAGCACCCCAATCCTTCTTCCTCTTTCTGTGGATCACTGAGGATAAAAGTGAAGTGGTCTGATCATTGGACTTTATAAGCGATACATTCAGATATATTTAAACACATTCTGATGTTGCAAACTCATGATAAAAAAGCTAGGAAATGCTAAAAGAAGGCTATCTGGGGAAAGATTTTGGATTTTGCAGGCTGTTCTCAGGTACAGCAAGGTTCCTGTTTAGCCTTCCAGAATTTTCAGCAAGTCAGCATTAGGCTTGCTAAAACTGCGTGCTACTTTAGACTTGGTGGAATGGACCTGCTCTGCTCTTCTCATACACATGTCTATGTTGAACTCTACCCCCTGGCTTGTGGTGAAGTGGCTGTTGTGTTCCCTGCATTTCTGTGGGTGGTGTCCATGCTTAGGTGTATGCAGCCCACTCAGCCCACTCTGCCTGGTTACTCTCCCCATGTTGTGTGATGTGCACACTCAGCTCTGGCATCACAGGAGGGTTTTGAGTGATATATTAGGTATCTGCACCAAACACAGACTCCTCTGTCTGTCCAGATTTAAGTCTGAACTCAAGTGCATGTTTTATACCATTTTAAGGCCACTTGATAGGCTTAAGTTGAATATCAGTGAATTCAATCTGTAACACACTAACAGATCCCTGTGTCAAAGAGCTGCGTGCTCCTAGCTCAGCTACTGTATGTGGTTGCTCACATAACATTTTTTAAAGCACAGATAAGGGCAAGCACTGCTTTCCAGTCACCTTTTCCATTTCAGAGAGTAGTGTTAGGCAACCGTTGCTTTTGCAACTTCTGATGGTTAGAAACACTGTGCTGCATTTTTGTTATCATGAGGAAGTTAACATTAAAAATTGCTCTGGTTGCTTTCTGGTTTCATTATGGTACTCGAGAAAAGTAAGTTAGGGAAGACCTGTAGTAAACTACCTTATGCATTCCTGTATGACTCTTAGAGTGAATGTCATAGAGGAGCAGAGCTCAGCTTTTCTACTTGAAAGCTCTAAGTGTCTAACAATAACCTGAATTTATAGCTATTTGGAAAGAATGCAGCAGAGCAGAACAAGTCGGGGAAGCCCTGCTGGATACAGAAATTTGACTTCAAGTAGTAGGCACAGCTCTTGCTGTGGCTGCTAGCAAGGAGCTCACAGCCTCTATTATTTGATGGCTAAAAGCATCTTACAGCTGTTTAAAATTACAGCATTTTGAGAAGAATGCAACAGAGTGGATCAAATTGTTTGTATGGATGGCATGAGCCCATGCAAACCTGAGCTGTTCATCCTGGATGAGCAGATGTGCTCCTCTCAGGTTTGTCATCTGCAGGGCCACCCACCAGCAGCTAGACTTGTCCCAGCAATCCTGAGCTGAGGTTGGGATTCGGGCAGTGAACAACACGACTGTAAAAACAACAGCTTTAAGCAGAGGACATGAGCATTCAGAAAGCGAGGAAGCAGAAAGCCAAACAAAAATGCTTTTCTCCAGAGGAAAGGCATACCAAGGAACTGGTTTTGTCTGAAATATCAGCCCTGAGGAGCTCTTACCTAGGGCTGAAGATGTAGCTGTCAAGTTAAATGAGTGTGGCTGGGTCTTAGTCTTCTCACTGCAGTTGTGTGTGTGAGTTCCTTAGGAGCTGGGGCATGTCCATTGGGCATGACAGGTAACAGGCAGTGGCTTACGTAAATATGGCATGGTGCCTAGGATGAGCTTAGCTAGGACATCTTGGAAAGAAAAGCATGCTGTAAGAACAGATCTCAACTGAGATTTTAATTCCCTGGATTGACTGTAGTGGAAGTGGCTTTAGAAGGAGGGTATAAGGATTGATTTTCTGTTGGAAATGCAGTTCTCTGCCAGCATACCCAGCAAAATGCAGGGGCTTGGCTTTCTCTCCTGTTCTCTACCCTGGACTACTGCTTCAGAATGAAATGGGGGTGCTATGTGCAGTACTTTTGCCTAAAACCTTTGCAAATACACAGCAGTGCTTTAAAAAAACCCACAACATACAACAAGAAAAAAGCACACAGTAATTCCTAGCTTTTCCAATGATCCATCATATACTTTGAAAACTGGCAAGTACACGCTTCTGGTGTTTTCATGCTCTTTATGGATCAGAGGTTCCAGAGATGGTTTAAGTTTTAAATGAAGCAGAGATTGTCTTTTTATGCATGTAGCATAAGAAATCTGAATTGAAAGCAAGTGCAGCACTGCAGCACCACAGTAGATTTGTGAGACCTGGAAACAAAATAGTATGCATATTGTAGGATTATAATAATGTATTCAATGTAAAATATGCAAAAAGTCAGAAGAAGCCACATTGTATGTCCTTCAGGTTGTGGATTGCCTTTCTTCTAAAGATATTGGATGTCTACCTGTCCAGCACTAGCAGGATGCAAATGCATTTGCTGTTTGTAAATGAAATATTTGAATTGGAGGTAAAGGCCCAGGATTATGAACCTTTTCACTGCCAACAAAGTGCTGAAGTGCTGAAGAAGTCAGCTGCTTGCTGGTCCTAGAGTGCAGGTAAAGCTGCTTTCTGATTATCAGAGATGATTCGGGCTCTGAGATATCTCCTGACTGTCGTCTGGGCACCATACTGAGCATCAGTAGCTGGCAGGGAAAGGGGTTCTTGTGTCCCTCCTTGAGATACAAGATTGTGATTTCTGCTCTCTGTCTCAGGTATGCAACTGTGCAGGTGGCTATCTGGGAGCTTTTCCTCTGCAGTGAGAGGCTCCTGAGGTTTTCAGAGAGTAGTGTTTTCCACAGCCTTGTTTTCAGCTTTAGGCAGGCCTGGCTTCATTTTTGAGGAGAACCATAAGGCTTTGCTACTGTGAGTATTTTTCACTGCTGTCTCATTTTACTGTTGTCCTGAGGTCTGTAAGTGTCCCTAGTTGTGAGGAAAGGAGCCTCAGTGGGACTGTGAGCTGTAAATGTGCTGCTTTTTGCCACTCCTCTGAAGATCCAGTAGAAGAAATGCCTTTGGGAAAGGATTTTCAACCTGCTTCAGTGCAGTAAGGGATAACTGAGAAGTAGCAGTACTGGAGAGCATGAATGCAATTTCCTCTTGATAATTTGGCTGCAGATGAGAAATGTGCTTCAGTGAATAGGAACATCACTGATTAAAATGGCATGACTCTTGATGCTGTAGTCCACTGGTATCTTGCAGTGTTGGTAGCTCACTCAGATCTATCTTTTCTTGTTAATTTAAAGTTTAAACTCTGAGAAGATTGTAGGAATCTAAAAATCACCCCCTGCAACCTGTGCAGATGCTGAGGTATGAGCCAGACTTGGAGATAATGTATATTTGCTTTTCATTCATGATACTTATTCAATTGATAGAGCACTATACAGTTTCAAATGCTGTTGCATCTCACTTTTATTTGAATATAGGCTGTTGGTAATAGATTAGATGTCAGATATCTTGTGAGAGCAACTACCTGGCAATGACATAGTATTACAACGAGTTTTGCACCTATTTCAGAGTAAATAGTGGAATTCTGTCTAGTTTTAGCCTGCGTTTCTGAACTATCTGATTGGAACTTAGTACTGACAAGACCTTAAAATAAATCCAATTTTTCTCCATTATAATCATTAGAGTATGATAGCTGTGGATTATTTTTTAGGTAGCATTGTCCAATCATAAGAGTTGAAAGCTTCTTACCCCTCCACTGATTGTTTTGGGTGTTTTTTGTCTCTGTTGATGCATATATACAACACCTTCATGGTTCATGGTATTAATGTAAATGTTTAGTCCGTTTTCTGGGCTGTTTCCTTCATGCGAGTTGGCCTAGAATCACCTTAAAATACCCTTCACCCAGCACCTAAGGGACAACCCCACAATGTTTGGGGACCTTGGTGGCCCCAGTGCCAGAGGTTGGCATATGTTTGCACACATACATTTATCTAGGGTGTTCCTGGGTTTGTGAGCCCTGTTACCTGAAGTTTTCCTGGGACCACAGAGCTCATGAGGGCAGGAGCTGAGGAATGAGAAAGAGAAACATTTAGCAGGGATATTCACTAAATGAGACGGATCCACTCCCTGGATTCTGTTAAGTTGGGGTGATCTGCTAGCACAGATGCCTTGGGTGTTTGTTGCATTTGGGGGATCATCAGTGGTCTACAGTGGGAGCAGATGATGGGACAGAAGAGCCTGTAATGATCAGATGACAATGAGATGAGATTTTGCAATAATGCTCATGCTGCAAGAATCCAGAGGTCAGTGAGGAAGGTTGCAATACCAGCTTCAGTTAGCAGCTGAGAAAGAGAATCATTATTATTTTATGTCAGACTGTCCCTCCGAGCCCTGTGAGAGGCTGCCAGCTGTCCCTGATGAGAGGCAGCAGTGCAGCAGCAGCTCCTGCCAGGAGCAGCAGGCACTTGTTGACTAATAAAAAGAGAGCAGGGAAGCTTCATCTCTGAAAGATCTCCCATCCTGTAATTCATTTCCTGCCCTTACTCACTAGAGACTGAGTGTGACAATCTTTGTTCACTGCTTGGTTTCGCTTCCACCCCCCTCTTTCTTTTGTTTTGTTTAGTTTTTTCTAGGGTAGTTTAGAAGGACTGACTAAGGGAGCCAGAGATTCAAAGGGTCTTTTCAGTTGTTCATGCTTTTTTTTGGTTTTGTTGTATTACTATAATTATTACTTTTATTTTATTATTTCCTTTCTCCTGCCCCCACTCCATACCCCTGGGATCCATTAAATTTATGGAGATTATTGCTTTGGAAAATGGCTGGAGATCCTGTGGCACTTTCTGCCAGCCAGCTTTGCAAGAGCTGGGGAGCTTGGATGGGGCAATAGGCCAAGGAAGGATGTAGAAATGCTGTAGAAGATGTAAAGGATGTAGAGATGCTGTAGAAATCCAGGTGAGCAGTTCAGGTACACAGGAGGATTCAGGAATACAGTGTAAAAGATTCAGAGAGGGATGTGCTTGACTGATGACTGTTCCAACCCACCCCTATGAAGGACATTTATGCCCAGGCCTGTACCAAGGGACTGTCATCCCCTTGTGTATGGGGACCCCTTATACATGCACCCTCACACAAATAATTTTGCAGTTTTGACCCCCATCCCTGTGTTCAGGGGGACCCCAAATACTAAAATGTTTTTGGCTTGTTTTTGTTCCTTGCATGGCAGGTACAGATTGTGGTGGCATTATGTCCTTACAATGTCTTTTGGCAGGGACTCTTGGACTTGTCCTTTATGGGCTGGACATAAACTCTGCTGCCAAATGACTTCCTAGAGCTGGCTACAGCAAAGAAGTGTGGTGTCGTTCTAAGGAGGAAATAACAGAGCTATAGCTGGATGTCTCCCTCCCAGAAGCAAAAGAGGGAGTGAGAAAATTTAGGGATAATTACAGACTGGTTTGCAGTTATGATAGGGAATTTAAATTGCCTGGCATAAAAGGAGTAATTAGACAATGTTTATTGCTCTCAACAATGGTGTCTTTTAAAATCAAAACAGATTTTTTTTCTTTTCTTCAAAATTTCTCAGGAAGTTTTTGGTGATGATGGATTCTTCTACTTACTGGTCAGATTATGACTGATCACTGAGAAGAACTTAACAAAAACGTGTATGGAGGAGTTATTTCTATCACATAAACTGGGTAACATTGTGTAGGCAAAGTGGTATGTGAAAAAAAAGTCTAGTGATTTCTTTCCTGCCAGCTTTAGGCTGTGAAAAGATGTCCATATCCTGGGCCCCAGCTTTCAGAAAAACTGACTCTGTTTTCATTAAGTTTGAAAGATGGAACAAGGCTTTGAAAATGAACATGAAAGAACATCTGATTTGCAGGAAATGTTTTATGGGAAGAAAGTTATCAAATGCAGCTTGGTGATGATTTTTTTTTTCCTTATTGCTGCTTAAGTCAGAGGAACCAATTTGTATGATTGTCTTAAGAATATTTTCATGTGTAAAATTTAGATCTTGTAAATCAACTCAAACAGAACAATCTTAAGGATGGAAATATTTTATTTACTGGTATAACACATTTGGAGCAATGTCATTGAGTTCTGGGTGTGACAGAAAAGTGAAGCATCACTCAAGTCAGTGTGTTACCTATTTCTGTTAAACATTTTGTAAGAACAATGTTCAATTGTTTTTGTAAATACAATGTTCAATGTTTGAATCTTTACTTACTGTAGTTTTGTACAGGCATTCATCTGCCTTTTCCTCTTCACATGCTGGAAGAATAATTTTTAAATAAATGGTAGGTACAGAGCATAACCACCAAATCTTGTTCATAACACTGCAGACTATTGGATGGCAACAATTGAAAGAATATGTCTGGCTTGAAGGATGCCAACACATTGGCTTGAGACACAGAGTTCACCTCAAATGACAATAAACATTTTATATTCAGATGTTCATTGCTGAGCCAGTTTGGAGCTGCAGCATTAATTTGATTTAGTTTTCTTTTTTTTTCCATTTTGTTTTATGTGTAGGTCTTATGCAGACTTCAGCAGTCCTGGAGAGAGGGATCCAGCCTCACTTGAGTGGGATACTCATGCAGCTTTTAATCAGAAACGACAGCTGTAAAGCAGCACTGGTGTGTGCAGTACCTCTGAGACCTATGCACTTGCCTTGTGCTCACACTGGCATGGAGAAGGAGGTGAGCAGAATGCCTAGCAGTAGGAGAATGATAATATTTGAAGTTTCTGGAAGGAATGCAGATATTTATTTTTAAGAAGAGTTGTTTCTGCCTATGTTTTTCTTGATTCCTGTCTTCTCCTTCTGATAAGCACTGTGGCTATATTATCAGAAGGATCAGCTGTGTGGTGGGTTAAATGAGAGGCTTTTTATCTGACGAGAAAAATTTGAAGTGGCTTGGACCCATATTTTGTAGTTAAACAGATTCCAGGTGTCAAAACTGGCTACAGTTAGACCATGAGTAGTAAAGCTGAGTCACAGACTGGGGAAGCTGTTGGTGATTCAGGAAATTTGGAGGGTTTTTTGTTTGTAGTGTGTTTATTTTTTTAAGAGCTTCTGGAGAGCTGGACAGCCACAAGAGTAACATTAGGTTGTTTGGGAGTCAAAAGGGGAATGTTGAATTGATGTGTCTGAAATAGCTTGTGGGCAACCCTGGAGGTGTGCAGTGCTGTGGACAGTGTGGTGGGAACACACCTAGAGGTTCAGTGCTGTGGAGAGTGTGGTGAGGGTGTACACAGGTGGCTGTCAGCCCAACCTGTTTGTGGGTGTAATTCTGTGCCGGTGGGGGAGCTGCCTGTGTCTGGGTAAAGAGGACTTCAGCAATGCTTCCCTTCTTTTTTTCATTCATGTTTTAGTTTGTCTTCCATTATTTACTAATGGGTTGAATCCCCTTCAAAGCATGCCACTGCTTTTTCCAAGTACTGAACTGGGAGTTGTGACCATGTCCTGTATACAACAATACTTTGTACTGGAAAATCACTGGAATGATTCAGGTGCCTGCTTTGGTGCTCATCCATTAGGGGAGAACTTCACACATGCTTTACTTTGGAAATGAGTGTGCATTTGTTGTCTTTTATCTGGATTTTTGTGTGAGTGAGCTTTGTTAATATCATTGTGTCACATACTTCACTGCCTTCCCACAGAAATCTTCTCAAAAAGAGTTAATAGCCATTTCTGACTAAGATGCTCCAGAAAACATATGTCTTAATGTGTCTGGACTGACTAACCTGATCTCTTTCTGTGACCAGGTAATCCACTTAGTAGGTGAGGGAATGGCTGTGGATGTTGTCTACCTTAGACTTCAGCAAAACTTTGACTCTGTTTCCCCTTGGATGGGTGTATACTTTAGTGGCTAAAAAGCTGTCTGTATAGCTGGGCCCAAAGAGTTGTGGTGAGCAGAGTTAAATCCAATTGATGGCCAGTCAGAAGTGGTGTTTCCCAGGTCTCAGTAGTAGGGTCAGTTTTCTTTAATATCTTTATAGATGATCAAGGCAAGGGGATCAAGTGCACTCAGTAAGTTTATAGGTGACAACAAGTTGGGAGAGAGTGTTGATCTGCCTGAGGGTAGGAAGGCTCTGCAGAGGGGTATGGACAAACTGGATTGATGGTCCACAGCCAATTATATGAGATTCAACAAGGCCAAGTGCTGGATCCTGCACCTGGGCCACAACAACCCTATGCAATGATATAGGGTTGCTGAAGAGAGGGTTGGAAAGCTGTCCAGAGGAAAAGAACCTGGGGGTATTGGTCAACAATTGGCTGGATATGAGCTAATGTGGTCCAGGTGGCCAAGAAGGCCAACAACATCTTGGCTTGTATCAGAAATATTGTGGCCAGCAGGACTAGGGCAGTGATTGTCCCCCTGTACTCAGTACTGGTGATGCCACACCTTGAATGTTGTGGTCAGCTTTGGGTCCTCCACTACAAGAAGGACATTGTGGCGCTGGGGTGAGTCCTAAGAAGGGCAACAAAGGTGGTGAAAGGTCTGGAGCACAAGTCTTATGAGGAGCATCTGAAGGAACTGGGAGTTGGTCAGTTGTTCACCTTATTGCTCTCTACAACTCCCTGAAAGGAGGTTGTAGTGCAGGGGATGTTAGTCTCTTCTCCTAGGTAACAAGGAATAGGACAAGAGGAAATGACCTCAGTTTGTGCAAGGGGAGGCTTAGGTTGGGTATTAGGAATAATTTATTCACTGAACAGACTGCCGAACATTGGAACAGGCTGCCCAGGGAGCTGGGGGAGTCACTGTCCCTGGAGATATTTTAAAGACCTGTAGATGTGGTGGTTAGGGACATGGTTCAGTGGTGGTCTTGGCAGCGTGGTTGGACTTGATGATCTTACAGGTCTTTTCCAACCAAAGCAACTCTATGATTCTATCCTGAGCAGCTGAGATGATTTGGGAGGTGAGGACTGCTCAGATGGCATTGCTGTTACTATCACAATAATTCAGCTGTCACATTATTGAATTCTCCAGCTCCCTGAATTGCTGATTGTCACGGTCCGTAACTATTAATATTTTACGTTTTGTTCGTGAGGAGATATTGGCCACTACGCATGAACGTCCTACAAAGTGCAGAAGTAACCAGGGTTATGGTTTGAACGAATTACAAGGGTTTCTTACATTGAAAATGACACCACGCTGAGAGGAGTCTTAGGAAGGAGTTAATAGTGGGAGAGAAACACAGGAAAAACAGGGTTTTAAAACAAATTAATCACCCCAGGGAAAGGGCAATTAAGAAAAGAAAGAGAGCAATTAGCGTTCTTGTCACCCTCCTCATCGCCGGGATCGCTGTCCCCTTGAAGTCACTGGTGGGGCTGCTCCTTACTGCTCTGCTCCTTTTCGCCTCTGTTTTCGCTTCTTCTTTGGCTGCTGCTTTGCTTCTGTCCACTTCCATTCGCTTCTCCTACCTTCTCTTTAGGCTTTTGGCGTGCTGCAGATTTTCGCCTTTTTCCTCTGAATTTTCATAGTAAAAAGTTCTTTCTTCTCATCAATTATTTCCAGGGGTTGCAAATTGGTAAATGCAGGTCTTCCCTTTGCCTTCGGGTTTCCTGGAATTCTTGTGTTTTCTGCCGATTTGCATTAGCTGTATGGCAGCTGATTAGCATTTTGTCTATTCAGTCGTGACAAAAGAGAGGGGTCTGTTGATGAGATTTTTCTGATAGAAATAAATTTGATACATTTTAAACAGAGCCAACTACGCCAGGATTTTGCTGATTCAAGAGGCAATTTTTTTATTTTCAGTGCATCCACATTATACTGATCTTCCTTCTAAGCTTTCTGTAAGGAGCTGTTTTGAGCCCCTGATGTTAGAAAAGCCTCAGCAGCTTTGAGTTATCTTTCTGGAAACTGCCATTAAAATTTCTGAGTAAACTTTGTAGCTTCCAGCTGCCTACTTGGCAACATGTCTGGAAAGCTGAGCCAGCGCTAATGCCAGCCCTGTTGGGTCTGTGCTTGCCCTCTGGCTGTGATGACTGGTGTGATGCTGGTGATGCTCCTGGTGCAGAAAAGGAGCCTTCCCACAAGCACAAAACAAGGCACGGGTCAGCTGGCAGGCCCAGTGCATGTTTCTGTGAATAAACTCAAGCTTTCTGAAGGCTGGCTCCAACATGACAGCCTTTCTACTGAAGGCCAGTAGTATAGACTGTAAAGTTACTGAAGCCCATAGAAAAGATTTCATCCTTGTGAAGCTCCCAGTGACCTGTATAACAAGTACCTGCTCTGGCCTGAAGTTATTGAAGAGAAGAGGGAAAATGTATTAGCATTTAAAGGGTGCTAATTTTCTGATTTATAATAGTTACACGAGTAATACCCAAGAAGTACTGAATGCTTATCTGGCAGGTACAGCAGAAAATTGGACCTAGAGGGGATTTGGGAGAGTATCTGTTAGAAGAAAAAAAATCTGGTTTATCTATGCAATAAATGCACCCATGCACCCTATTCTTAATCTTTTATTTGCTTTTCCATTTCTGCTAGTTGTGAAAACAGGAAAACAAACTCATTTGTTATCCTGGTTCAGCTAAAACGACTTTGTAGAGGGAAGAAATGCTAAGAACTGTCTAATGTGCAAACCCAGCAGGACTTCTTGCAAATTAGAACAGAGTTTATCAGGCATAGCCATGGCCATTTCACCCTTCCAAGGTTTAACAGAAGGGTGGGTATTTACTTGAACTCAAAGTTGAATCAGGAGAACTGGATTTGCCCCAAAGCAGGAAACAAGATTTGTAGTTGTCTCAATAAATACAGTGTGAGGTAGTACAGGAGAGAAAACCAAACACAGCAATGGTTTGTGCTAATGTTATATGGAAGGTAGATGAAAAGCAAGCTGAGAGAAAACCCATCAGACAATGGAAATATCCAGTCATGATCTTTTTGTTTACAGTAGGGTGAACTGCAGCTGCTCAGCTCAAACATAAATGTCAGAAACTTATGGAAGAGATGAGATCACCCAAAGGTTAGGTACAAAAACAAAGCAGCTTCAGTATGATGAAGTTAAGCAATCTTTATACTGAACATTAAAACATCTTCAGTGCTAAATGGAAACTGTAAAATCAAATGATAAATGGAATCAGATAGATCAATGTATGTCTGGCTGAGTACTGCTGGCCCTGGCAAAGGTTGAAATGGTGTTGTGGTTATCAGCAGGCTGCTTCGTTCCTACAGTATTTGCAGTTAATGAGATTATGAGATTGTTGTGTGATGTACAAAAAAAGCTAAAATTCAGTCTACAGTATCAAGATGTCTGGGCAAGTCAGAGATTTGGAAAGATAAGATCAGAGTGAAGGTATGGGACTTAAGTGTAGGGATGTGTGTTTCAGAGTTTTTGTCCATTTACTCTACTGCTTGCAGAGAATAGAGATGATTTATTATGGAGTTCAAAACTGCCATTAGTATGCTACATTTGAAATGCATACCCTAATCTTATTTACCATTGTCCTGTGCAAGGAATTTTAATAATTCTCTAAGCTTTAAAAGAAAAAATACCTCCCAGGGAAAAAAAAAAAGAAATAATGCTGCAGTAAACTGGCTCTCTCAAATGTAAGCTTTCAGCAGTAACAAAAGAGAAAATGTGGAAATGTGAGACCAAACATGAATTTTTTACTACATTATCTTGTGGAAGTAGCATACAAGAGCTATTAATACTTTATTACAGAGATCTGTAATTGTGTTTGCAGTTGACTGATCTGACTGTGTGATAAGAATTAAGTTGACAAACAGGCACTTCTTAAGTACTGTCCTGGCTTTTTTTGTTTGTTTTCACAGCCAGTTGTTAAACCACTGGGTTATTATGCAGTGTTTTCCTTTTCTCACCACCAGAATGCATTTGATGAGGTGCTGAGGACAGAGAAAAGCCTGCAGAAAAGGCAGATGATGACCTCCTCATAGAAGCCCTGGGATGTACATGCAGCACTCTCACTGACTCTGCAGTAGCTTGCTCTATCTGGGAGTGCCTTTTTTTAATTTCCCTTGGTTGCTTGGCTTTTCTGCAGTACTGCTTTTTAGGCCTTATCCAGCTGAAAATTCTCCACAACAAACAGCCTGCTTTTTATCACCCTTTTATAGAAGATGAGCTGCTACCAAAAGATACTGAGTACTCAGGTCCTGATCCTGGTGCAGAGCTGGCTCTGGGGCAACCAGGGGGAGGATGGGCATAGGGAAGCCCTGCTATGTGGGGCACCCTTTGGCTCTGATCTGGCTCTGAGGACCCACAGATGGTGTGTGGGTTTCCATGTATGGAGTATTTGTTTGTTAGGATAGATAAACTCGTATGAGTAGCCATGTTCAAGTCAGTGGTAGCAAGAACAGCTCTTTTGGTGAGACTAGCTAAGAGTAACAATTATGATATAAGTATGAATTTTTGTTGGTAACTGAGTACACCAGGCACACATTTTAATTTTTGTTATGTTTATTTTATTATCCTTCATTTCATTATGTAAAAAAATTTCACTGTTTTGACCTATTTTCAATGCAGTTATCTGGTTCCAAATGTTTCCCTAGAGAAGTTTTCAATAATTTTCACTGCAACATTCTTGAATCTTTCATAGAATCATAGAATGTTTAGGTTGGAAGAGACTTCCAAGATCATCCAGTCCAACCTTTGACCAACACCATAATCTAACTACTAAACCATGTCCTTAAGGACCAGGTCCAAATGCCTTCTAAATGCCTCCAGGGATGGTGACTCCACCACTGTCCTGGGCAGGCCATTCCAATGCCTGGCAACCCTCTCAGTGAAAAAATGTTTCCCAACATCCATCCCAAACCATCCCTAGGTGCAGCTTCCATCCATTTCCTCTGGTCTTTTCTTTATCTAGAAAGAACCACAGTAATTAATTATTAGCATTCAATCCCAAGCTTTTGGGATAAAGTTAATTTCTCTGGCTCTCTATCAATGCTTTTCTAAGGACAAGAGTGATAGATAGATAATCTGAAAAATAGCAGCTGACAACTGCACTTATTTTCAGACTATGTTAAACTTTTGTTTCTCATTTACTTGAATCTGTCAAAGAAGCATTTGATATGGAAGACCTAAATCTGGTACAATGCTGTTCTCACAAGGCTCTACTGACACAGGCTTTGTCACATAAAAAAGAAGTTATTCTGATTTTAATCAAAGAAAATTCCTGCTTCCTCCAACAGGCTGAACACTATGGCCATGCTCTGTGCCTTAGTTTACATGGAGTTAAAACTCTGATATGTGCAGTACACTAGCACTGAGGTTTTTGCTGCTCATTGCAACAGTATGGGGTGCAAGTGAATTACCAAAATATCCTGGAGTCCACCCACAACTTGACCTGAGAATGGATTGTTTTCATCATTTTTTTTCCCCATCCCACTGAGTCTACTCCCCCACAGCTTAGTGAAGCTGGGATGCACCTTCCTTCCCTGGCATAGTGCAGCATGGCTCAGGAATATAGAACCAATTTGTCTGCATGACAATAGGAAAACTTGGTAGAATTGTAAGAATGGATATTCTTTTTCTTCCCATGCAAGTGTTTATAATACTTTTTTCCTCATCTGGATAAATATGCAAAACTCACATAAATGACTTTCAGCAGAAAGTGAAAGTGAGAGTTGGTTCCTTGAGGTGTGGAATTATTCATTTTTAACTTGGTACTGGTGCATTGAATTGCTTGCCATTTGGGGGGTTTATAAGGTATTTATGTTTTTCCTTTAGACTGCAAATGAAACAGAGTTTTCAGATACTATTAACTCCTTTAAAAACCAATTCTCTGTGAATTGTGTGCTTTTGAAGCATACCAGAAAATTTCTTCTCAAAACAGACACCACATAAAACTTGCTCATAGAAATAAAATGACACATTGGGAAGTTATAATAACACTTGCAACACACAAAGGCAGAACCCAATATGGTTCTAGTCTCTCCTCACTTGCCTGTGATGATGAAAGCCCTTCTTTCTCCCCTTGGATCACAAGAGTTGGGTCACAATTCATGGTCACCTTCAGATACCAATTTATTTCTGAGATGTCACAGAGAAAGAAATTGTGTCACCTGATGGAGGTACTTCAGAACTGCTCCAGACCCAAATCCAGTCTCCTAATCCACAAGTTTTGTTATCTCCCTTTCTCTTGGCCAGCCTCAATCCATATTGTACTCATCCATGAATAACATCCTGTTTGCAAAAATATTGACTGCTACAGTATAGTCCTAGTTAGTAAGCAGAACAACCAGGCCAGAGAGAACTGGGATTTTTTCCCCCCTTCTTCTCTGTAGTGTTGATAAAGTATTGATTCCAATTCCAGCTGTATAAGGTGATTTTCTGTGGCTATTTTTCATGCATCAGTCTGAGCTCAGGTCCTGAGGACAACAATTTCCTGCATTGCCATCTGTCAGTGTCAGTAGCCATAAAGATAGTTTTTTTGGGGGCAGCTATTCACAGGCACCACCGTGGCAGATATGGGGGGGCTGTGCCACATCCCAGGGTGGTTCTTTCCCTCTGCTGGAATGGTTATGTCTGCAGAGGCTGCTGGTCCCTGCAGCCTGCAAATTCCATCTGACCTTGCCTGCAGGATATCTGCGAATAGTTTGGTTTTAAGTCTTTATAAATGATCTTTTGGTTTGCCCAGTGTTTAATGTCCTTTACTGATAGGTTGCTGCATTCCTCTGTACCTCTCCTGGTGTGGTGACTTCCCAGGATTTGATCCAGACCCAGACCATGCCTATTCTTCTTTCAGTGTCAGTTTTCACAAAGCAGGGCTTGCTGCTCATCATCAGGGCACCACAGGGAAATGCTTTCCACAGAAAGCCCTTGTGGCACAAAGCTGGAGAAGCTGAGTGTCTTTCCCTGCCATCTCTCAGCTTGCCACTGCTTCTGGCATTGCAAAAGGGCAAATTCTTTTTGTGCTCTCACATGTATTTAAGGATTATGTCCCATGAGAACTACAAGAAGAATAACCTTGGTAATGACCCACTTCCCAAGAGTCAGCTCATATCCCAAAAGAGATTTCCACAGCCTTCCTCTTGTCTCACTGTTGTGAGCAGTGCATTTGTTGCCAAGTAAAAGCCCTTTTGCCTTTCTGCAGTTCTGGATTCCACCTGAAAAAAAACCAGGAGGACCCCACATGACAGTATTGTTACGTGAAAGCAGGACAGACCTTCCTAAAGATGCAACAAGGAAATACCCTGAGTATAGAGATTCACCCAGTAGAGATTCACTTGTATGTTACCAGGTGGGAAGGCTGTTACTTGCAGATGTTTTAACTCTAATTTACATTAGGGCTGTGAGTTCTTTTATGGTGTATAGATAATGCACAGGAGAATTATCACTCCTATGAATATGGAAGTGCAGTGTAGTCCTTGGCCCCTCAGCTGAGCTGCTGGATTTTTAGTCCCACTGCTGGCAGCAGTAGTAAAAATAGTGGGTTTGTGTCGCTGGCAGTGACATGGATTTTCACACCCTGAAGTCAATAAAAATCTGACACTTCCTTCACTGATGTAGTTGATACTTTGTCAATCTCACAGCAATTTTGCATGCAGTCAGATTCTGGCTCCTCTGAACTACGGAACTGGACTGTTTCCACAGCAAATTGTGCTAAACAGCTATCCTGTTGACCTAAACCATTTCTAACATGGTAATTTAGAGGCAAAAGGCTACTTTGTTAAATCCTGAATCATCTGTGCTTGTTCTTCTTGTTAGTTACACTTAGTCATAAGTACACTAAGTAGAAGTACTATAGCCAAAGCATTTACACTCAGCTCCAAAAGTTCTTAGAATATTCTTATAAGAAGAGGTTGTTTTATGGGAACATGAATTATTACCAGTCTAGAGCTGACATGGAGATTGGGCTCTCCATCTGGAGTGCTTCCTTTCAAGAGGTATTTCTATAAATTCTACCCTGTTCCTGATGAAGAGGCAGTCTCTTTTGTCAGTCTCAAACCCTTCACTTGTCAGACATGATAAAGGCAAAGGAATATATACAGTGTGCGTTGGCTGATTGCACATTGTCTGGAGCTGTAGAATTTTCCTACAGTGTTATTGCTTTCAGGAGATTTATTTGTGCAATTTCTTGGGGAAAGTCATCTGCAGGTTTCAAAATGCATAGTGTTATGATCTTAGGGATTTATTCTCACTGTGTAAATGGGGACTATCATTGTCATCTGTGAAAATACAATAAGATACTGTGGAAAAAGAATCAAGATCACTTTTAGAACATGGAACTCAGTAGAATGACTGCAGGTTTATATTAGTGTGGATGGCATATAATAATGTGATGGGAGAGCATTTTGGTGTCTATGTAGAAAGTGCTACTTTTGGATAAAAATTTTTGAACATCAGGAGCTACAAACAAAAGGTTTTAGAAGTGTAGTGTGTAAAATTTCACGTATCTCTTGAAAAGAAATGTCTGTTGTGCTAAGTACTGTCTTTTTCATCCTCAGCAGGAACTACTTCATCTCTCACAGAAGTAAGTATGGAAGATAGTTATAGTTTCTTACTCATCTTTGCCCCAGAGGAAGGAGGCGAACTTTTCTTTTAAGATTGTTCTTACTATAATTGAACCATGGTAATCACTATTCAAAGTAACTACTTTTCTCATAGTTTCAGGAAATTTGTGGCCTAATTTTTTTGTTTTCTGCTGCCTGCAAGTCACTGGCTGGGGAAAGTTAAATTAGCCTGGTGTACTTCTCATTTGTTTGAATAGTACATTCCATATGTGGTAAGATCCCACCTGCAGGAAAGGCTGGGAAGTTTAATATGACGGCTTGTTGCTCTCTGATAGTTTGTTGTTCTTTGGCTGTGAGAAATAAGCTCCTTTCTGGCTGATGTGGTGGAACAGGCTATGTGGCACAAGCTCAATTCTGTTGGCTGAAACCATGAGCTATTTGCTGAATTAATCTCTTTTTGCTTTATGCTGAAATTGCATGCACTGGTGTTGAAATCTTTCCATAAACAAAACTGATAGTGACTTGTCCAGCTTTTATGTAATGGTGAAACTCTAAAATCAATAAACCTTTCTATGGGCTGTGAGATGGAAATAATTTCTAGATTAACAATCGTGCTTATTGTGGAGGAAAAAAATGCTTCCATTCACAGCACATGTGTAGCGGTAAAGACAGTGAAATCACCAGGGTAACATGAACACATTAGAAGTTAATTATTTTCCCTTTCAGTTCATAGCCTAGAAATACCATGCTGTGGTATGAAGAAGGAACTTCTTCTGGTTTTTAAACATATTGGTTTGAATTTTGTTTCTCTCTCATAAATCCAGCTGCAAGCTCTGCCCTTGAGCTGCCAAAAAGGCTGTTGTGGGGAGCAGCTCCTGTGGCCTGCTGGACCCTGGCCCTCTGAGTAGCGGCTCCTTCAGAGAAACAAACTCCACATTAAACATGCTGCAGCTGTGGCAGATGACCTTCCTTCACTGATACCTTTCTTTTAAGACAGACAGCATTGCTGGAGTGCTTTTTTTCTAGCTGACACAGCATGCTTTATTTACTACAGGAAGCAGAAAATATCTGTGTCGCTTTTGGTCCGACTACCTCAAATCCCATTCCCCCTGCTCTTTTGTTTTATTGTCTTGTTGCTCATGGAAGTGCAGCCTCCTACTGTTTTGTCTCTGCTCTATAAATTACTGAATATTGCTGCATTTCATCAGTTCAGAGGCAAGCAGTTGTTGTGGTTGTAGCAAGCAGGTGTTCTGCCTTTCTATAGTCTTACTTTCACTGTGGAGATTGTATTTTGTGCTGATCATAAAAAATGACAGAGACACATGGGTTTCTTCACTACTTTGACCCAGGTAGTAAATTCAAATGGAAATACTCTGTTAAGGAATTAACTGCTGAAATGGCAGTACTGGAGCTGAATTTGGGGTAATGGTAAGACTGCAGAAACAGAGCCCCCAGGAGAACTCTGTCATTTACCATCAAATACCTGAATCCAAAGAAAGTCCAAATAGGGTTAATGTAGTGAAATGAGGCAATCAGGTGTTGCTAATTACGAGGTGGGAGGTGTGAGCTTGTGTTAAGCCCACCTGTGCCCAATTAGGGCTGACCCAGCTGACCATGAGCAGGATTGGGGGGCCAATAAAAGGTGAGCTTCCTAATGCATGCTCAGCTCACTCTCGAGCAGCCAGAGGAGGAGCTGAGCTGAGCTGAGCTGAGCTGAGCTGAGCTGAGCTGAGCTGAGCTGAGCTGAGCTGAGCTGAGCTGAGCTGAGCTGAGCTGAGCTGAGCTGAGCTGAGCTGAGCTGAGCTGAGCTGAGCTGAGCTGAGCTGAGCTGAGCTGAGCCTGGAGCAGAAGCACCAAACAAGGCTGGCTAAGTCTAAAGACAGCAAGAGTGGAGCCCTGTTTGTGCACCTTGGTGAGAATACCTGTTTGACTTTGAAGTGCTGTGCCCCAAGAAAGGTTTGTCTGCTACAGGTTAGTCCATTTAGGGTTACTTAATATTTCTGTTCATCAGATCTGGCAGCATCTTCCTCAGTCCTGTGGGTTTCTGAAATGCTATAAAGAAATTAAGTGAGCAGAAGAAATAGCTTCACTCTTTAAAAATTGAAGGTGTGAATATCCTCTAGTTTTGCACTACCATATGCCAAGATATTTCTTCTCCTTAGTGTCTCCTTAAATACTTTCTCAGCTGAGGCACTCTCATTAGCTTCTGAGAGAGGATGATGCCTTGGAGTCCCACCTCACTGACCAGAGCACCCAGAAGGATTTCAAAGAATGGGGAAAGCCATGTTGTTTTCCTCCATAAGTATCTGCCAGTGCTGAGCAGGTGCTTGTGAGTTCAGCTTGGATATGAGTTGCTCTTCAGCTCTGTACCTCCATGTATTCTCTGCCACTCTATGTTTGCTGCACCTAGTATCTCTCTGTTTCCTCAAGGTAAGATATTTTTTCCTTAGACATTCCCAGGTTTGTTGATCTTTAGCTCAGCTTCTTTGTAGTGAATAAATATTTCTAAAAGACAAATGAAATATAATTCCTATATTACATGTACACTGAACAGGGAAAGACAAAGAAGCAACATCTCCATGTCTGTTTTACTTTATATTAGCTCCAGCCACAGACTTCTTGGCCAGTTCAAGTCCCATGTGAAATGGGCAATGGAGATCTTATGAACTGTCTGCATCACAGTCATTTGCTGCTGACTTGGTCCTCTAACAGGGACCTAATCTAGTTCTTCCTGACAACAGACAGGAAGTTTAGTTAAGTCCAGTTCCCTCTCTCCATCCCATCTTTCATCCTAAAGCTTAATGAGGTACTTTCTGGTGTCTTTTTGTAGACACTGTCCAGTTAATCCTCTGAAACTGAGGAACACCTTCAGCAACAACAGATCTTTGCTGGAGACCTAACTACATTTTTCATTTTTTCTATGATGTGCTATCTTTGGAATCTCATATATGGACTCAGATTCAGAGATTTCTGCACACTTAACAAATGCAAGCTAAGGGTGTTGCATTTTGGACGCTGGAAATTTCATTAACAAAATTCAGTCTTCTGCCCTTTCCTTTCTAAAGGTCACTTTCTCTCTCATTTTTTCCTTCTTCAGGCATTGAACACCACCTACTATGTCCTGGTCCAGGCTGCAATGTGAATGTTGTTTAGAGTGTCTCAACCTCACATCCTACTGCCAGGACATTTGTACTTCACTGTTCTGTTCAGCAGCATCTCTGTGTCTGCACAACTAATATTCTGGCTTAGGTTTCATCAATTCATGTTTTAGGAGAACATTCACACTCCATTTGTTTTTGTTGAAAATTCTGCTACCGAGATTCATTTCTTGCCTTGTTAATTTAAGCACTTCATCACCCTTGTATCTCAGCTGGCTTGCCTACACCACCACTGTGCACTGGTATTCTTTGCTTTCTAAGACCCTTCCAGACCTGCCCTGTGGCACTGTGAAGTTGTCAACTCTCTTTTCTACCCTGAAGATGGTGGCAGTCTTTCTCACCCTCCTGCTGCACCTTTCCATATGTTTCTTGCCAGGTGTGGGAAAAGTTCCACGTAACCCCAGTGAGGCAGCTCCCTTGGGAGCCTCCTAGGTTATCCCTGGAATTCCCCTTAGCTGTAATGCCTGTGTGACAGCACACACCTCATGGTGCAGCCTTGTTCTTTCTTGTGGCTACACCCCAGTGCTGATGCCTTCTAGTAGGTGGTGTTTGAGGAGACAGAGCCCACCTTGCTTTTATCACCCAAAATGAAGCCTTGGTAGCAATACCCAGGGATGTAGTTGAGGCCTCATCCCTGGAGACATTCAAGGTGAGGCTTGACAAAGCTCTGAGCAGCCTGATCTAGCCGAGGATGTCCCTGCTTAATACAAGGTCGTTGAACTAGGTGACCTTTAGGTGTCCCTTCCAACCCAAATTATTCTGTAGTTCTATGATTCAATGCATTTCTGTAACAATGCAGCTGACTCCTTATGAAGATTGTAGGTTATCTCTATGCATAAGCACCTCCTATATAAATTTTTTAGACTGAAAGCATTTCCATTCTATAAATGTATTTCTATAAATCAAATTGTTTTCACAGATCACACTTCCCTTTTATTGCTCTTTGTTATTTGAGGGCATATGGTAGCTTTCTGTAAAATGTAGCTTTAATTGCCTTCTGGATATACCCTATAAATCCTGACAAATGTTTTTAAGAGTGAAAACAAAGGCATATTTTTCTTCTATCAGAGCTTGCTCAACAAACTGCCTTTACATTTTCCATGGGGCCTTGCAAAATGGTGTTATGTCAAGAAGAAAAATGCTATTTAATTTATGAGCCATTAATATTTATTGCACATGCAATCACTGGCATTTTGTGTGTGAGAGCAGGGCAGCAGCTAATAAAATTGGGAAGAAGTTATATATTTACTATGACTATCCAGATTACTCATATGGGATAATTTTTGATTAATTTATTTCTTTATGTCAACAAATTTCCTGGAGGTGTCCAATGAGGTGTTTCTTTGGCGTTTGGGTTGGTTTGCTGTTGTGGTTTTTTGCTTTTGTCTTGGTTTGGAGTTTTTTTGTGTTTTGTTTGTTTGTTTCTTTTGTTTTTTGTTTTTTCCTGAACTTACTTGGTAGCTCATAATGAATAATTCAGTAATTACTACAAATATTAACCTCTTATTATTATGCATTTATAAGTGTATTGAGAAATATTTGCTTACACTCCCATGCAACTAAGCACTCAGGTCTCAGTCTTATTTCTGAGTTGAGATCCACTTATTTTTCACAAAGATCAGGACTGGGGACTCTTTGTACTGTATTTGTTCAGGTGCATTCAGAGACCCCAGTGCATAACGCTGCTGCCCCAAACCACACACTTGATTCCCCAGTGTGAGGAATTGGTATTGCAAAAACTTGTACCAGTTCTTAGCTTTATCGTGAGTTTCTCTGCAAACTGTGTGTTGAATCCTGGCCCAAGAGGGGTCTCTGGTGCTACAATATAATTTTTCAAAAACAATAAGATTCTGTGGGGGCATAAATAAGATGTATCTGCATGTCTTTGTAGAACAGATTGCCTGAAAATAACTTGCAATAAGGTTTTAAAATTCAGGAGGTTTTTTCCTACTGGTATGTGTCTGCTCTTTTCAGTTCCTGATGGGGAATAATACTATTTTCTTGAATCAAGTTCTGGTTGCAATATGAGTTTTATTTCCCTAAGTATTATATGTGGTTTACTTTAGAATTAGCTGCTTCTAAGAAGGTTCCAGCCACTAAGTTACTCTGGGGGATGCTCACAGAAACTTTGAGCATGGGTTATAGCCATTTATAGAAACAGAAATTCTGGACAGTTCTGATTAATTTTGTTGCTATTTTTTTGTTGTTGTTTTTCTTTTTAAATGTTGTGATACTCCTTTCTCTGAGTGGAGTCTGAGTGCATCACTAGATTGCTAGAGGAATTTTTTTGCCCAACACTGCAATATAAATATAAATTTAAGTCCCATACAAACTTGAAACCTGGAAAGCAGCAATATTGCAGCCAATTAAGAGTCACAATTAGCAGTGAGCTAGTCAGAACTGAAGTGCCACGGCAATACAATTCTGGTTGATGTTGATGTAAGAACATACAGATAATGGAAGCTTTCACTGTATGTCTGCATTATACAAAGGGATTAATAGTGATTAGATCTGGGGTATTATTGTGATGAATTATTCCCAGCAGAAATTCACCAAGCAAAAGGGACTTCAAGATCAGTGAAGCACAACTGAGTGTTTTTCCTATTAGCTGCTGGGAGAAGATCTGATTTAGATTTGCCTTCTGAATTCAGTCACTGGAGTCTAGCAGGGTGGAAATGGATGCTGAGGCCTTGGCTCAGAAGACAAGGTAGCAAACATTCCTGTTAGGCAGAGGTAGGCTGCAGAAAGGACCATTCCCACATGGTCCTCTGGCTCCTCAGTGCTGGGGTCCCATTACACCAAAGCTCCTACCCATTGGAAACCCAGTGCAAGTAGGGAAGAGAGTAAGTACAAGGAAGGGAGCAGTTTTTAGCTGATTTTTGGTCTCCAAATAAGGAGCCTTGCTAAGAACAACTTCAGCACATTGGGAATTTTGCCTGAACAAATCTCTTGCAAAGTTTTTCTTTGAGCATACTGGGGCTGGAAAAAAATTAGGGGAAAAGCATCGTTGTTGGAAGTAGTAAACTTCCAGCATACATGGCAGGCAGACCAGGTCCCTCACTCACAGTTGAAAGTTGTACTGAATTGATAGTAGTTATGAACTCGCATAGCACTCCTGTCCGTGACAGAAATCAGAGCTTTTAAACTGAAAATTAAGAAAAATTAAAAATATGTAATATTTTAACTCCTGGAAGATATTACAGTTCTTCTGTGGAGCTGGTAAAGATTTGTTAGTTAAGCTTAAGTTTATTGACAACTTCACACTAAGAATGAGTTGATTTTTCTGATGTGAACAAGCAGAAGCAGCATTTTATTTGTTTCTGTGAAGATACATCAGACTCACAAAGTTGTGCTTTTGAGTTATGAGGAAAGCTGAATGTTAATAAACAGGCAGGTCAAGAAACACCACAATACAAAGGCTTTTTTTATTCCTTCAACATTTGTCACCAGATGCTAGCCCTTCAATAAATCTTGCTTTGAGAAATAGTTTTAAAGTCTTGCTTAGATATGACAGCAGTAAAAGTCCCTTGTGAACTCTGAAAAGGCAATCTCAGTCCAGCCGCTGGTGTTTAGGTCTACACAAGATGAAAAGTGCTGTAAATGACAGAATCTATCTTCTAATAGATTTGGCAGACGCAGGGGCTGAACCTATGAGTGATGGGAGCTATTTTATTGACTTGCCAAAAGCAATGGCTTTTATGACTTGCACAACAGAAATAAACAGTAAAAACATGCGGTGATGCAAGTTGCTGAGTAATCATGTATTTGTCCAATGAGCAGTAAATACCTTTTTGCCAAGTAACTGCTAGATTCAAGAAGAGCAAAACGAAGAGAAGAAACAATAAACTCAAGAGTAAATCTGTCTCCTCATTCAGCACCAGTCTGCAGCTACTGTGTGAGCTAGGGCAGACTGCCTAGCTCAGGCTCCTCAGTTTCTTATCTGAACTAGGTGGCTCATAAGGTGCTTCAGATCACTGGATGAATTACTTATATTGGACCAATTACTACTTATATGGAGTACATTTAGGAACTTGCTAATTATTGTAATCCTTAGGTTGATCTCTCCTCTAGCTTGCTAAAAATGTTTGTCCACTTTTACCATAGACTAAGTAGAAGACAAGCACTCATCATCAGCACTAGTTTTGCTGTAGTGTATGTATATGTGAGTGTATATATACCTATATATATATACTTGTATATATTTACTTTCCCAAAATGAGCAGTCCTTTTAAATGCTGTTTGAGGAACAGTGTTATGCAGATTATATAATTTATCATTCTATGCACTAGCAGATCAGCTTATTGGGGAAACGATCCTCCCTTGCTGGATTTACCAATGTGAGATCTGTTGGAAACAGAGAAATTGTAACACCAGCTGAATTTTCTATCAGGGACCCCCACCACCCCTACATGCAGGGTTGTAGTGCACACCACAGATCCCAGGCAGGTTGCAGCGTGCAGCAGTGCCTGGGTGAACGTGACCTTGATGGGCAGCAGGATCCTGTGCAGCTGCTGGGAGGTGACTGCGGAGAGTGAGCTTCAGAGGCAGTGGTGTGATAGCAAAGCCTTCAGCTGAGGAACACAAGAATTCCTCGGGTGAACATCAGTCTTTCAAGGGCATACACTCTACTGGTAGTGAAGCAGAGAAATCCCACTTTCTTAGCTAGATAAAGCCACAGCAAATAACTAAAATCTGCACTTAAACCTTAGTAATACAATCCATGTTACTTTTTGAGAGAGTCAGTTGCTCCCACACATGATTTTCTGGCTAAAATTGGGGCACTAAAAAGATTAAATCTCATAGTCTTGCATATTCTCTAAGTACTTTAACTGTCTACTATACATTGCTATTAGGTCAACATACCAAACCAACACAAGACAAGCAAGCTGCAGTGTCTGTCTTTGCAGATAACCATGGCTGCTTATCAGAGAAAGTTATCTGAATCACTGATGGGTGCATTTAACTCCATCCAAAGGACAAACTGCCTATCACATTCCCCCTGCAAATGTCCCAGCAATATGCAGTCTTGGTAATGAGTCTTTGCTCTCTGTGCAGTGCATTTTTCTGTGTGTGCATGCTAAAAGCTTGGGTGTAAAATGCTAACTATACAACTTTAACTCTTGCTCATTTCTCACAGTTCTTCCCTTAATTCTCCTTGCTTTTTAAAATATTCTCCCTTATTCTTTCTCCCTGCTATCTGAGGATTTTGCAGCAGTAGAGAATATTTTATTGTAGTGATTGTCAAGATTGTTTTCCATACAGGTACCACTGAACATAATGGCACTCTACAAGTGGCACTTTATTTTCTGGATGATCTAGATACTTTCTTGGCTTTCCACTCAATAGTTCATTTGAGACCCTGCAGCAGTGAGCTGTAGGAAATGGATGGTATGGTAAATTCAGCAGAGGAGGAAACTGTGGCTTGACAAGTTTTTTTCCTCAGGCAAAATCAGAGAACCCTTCAGCACATGGCTATTGCCACATGTTCAGCTGTGACAGGAAATTTTGGTCCCTGGACCATTTCTGCTTGACTGGCAGAGTTGCCTCGGCCAGTTGTGAGTTCCTGGTACCAGGCTGAGTCTTGAAAACAGGGCTGAAACTGGTGTGCAACCAGCGCCTGCTGGTTGGGCTGAAGTCTGTCATGTAGACCTGGGATATCTTGTGTCTGTCCCAAGGGCAAAGGAAGGAATTGCAGCTGCTGGGCATGGAAGGGGAGTGTGTGTGTGGGTAAGCCTCTGAATTTTTGTTCCCCCTGCAGAGGTCATGCCACTGAAGAAGTCTTGTGCTTAGCCTTCTCCTTCTTAGGCTGCAACTCAGCCTCAGGGTATGCACACACAGAGAGAAAGGTGAAAGAGAGGGCATGGGGTTCTCCTTTCATTATTATAAGGCAGCAAAACCAAAATTAAAAGCATGATTAACTATTAATTCTGCTATATTATAGGTATATGTGACCAAAAGTTGCAAAGGATATGAAATTTGTGAAGTCATGCTCTCCTAATACCTGTGCTACCTTGATGGAGCTTTCTGTGTGTACCTGGTTAGGGAATGGACTTCAGTTACACACCCACAAACTGGAGGGAACCATCTGAGTGGGAAGAATGAATAATGGTCATGAGCTGCAAGCTGTTTCTTGGGGCAGATAATGAAAAAATTGAGTCATGAGGGTACAGGCAGAAGATTCTAGCAAAGGTGTGTTGGGTGGACCAGCAGTCTGGGCTGTGTATAGCTGGGGAGTGCAGGGTGTGAGACAGGCAGTTCTTTCCCCCTGAAGGCTCCCCTCAGCACACGGGGGGGCTGCATTCACTCAGCACCTTTCTCAGTGTAATCTTACATAATAAGTCCTGTGAACTGAGCATTTTTCTCCTGATTGCCTGTGTGATCTTTTCTGTGATGCATCATTACAGACCTGGGGTCTGATTTGCAGAAATGCTGACTTGCATCTGCAGTCAGGTCAGTGGTGGATGTGCTTTCAGCTGATAACTGTGATATTGCAGTAGCTGGTTCAAAAATTCAGGTGTGAGGCCTCTCATCTGGGCACTCAAAATTCCTGTGCAGCTTTGGCATTATTTCCACTTTGCCTAGAAGTGTCTGTAGGGGTGGGAACTCCCCCCTCCTCCAATGAACTTCACGACACCTTTAGCACTTAGGAACTGCTGATTTAATCCCAACAGGTGCTAGAAAAAGCCCTCAAAAAAATTAATAATTCTGTCATTAGAGCAAACTTTGAACAGTGTGCAGTAAATATGTCCTGGTGGGCAAGGAGTACAGGGCTGAAGTGGGAATATGCATAAAAGTTGGGCAAAGGTGGAATGTAGTGCAATGAGGCAATCAGGTGTTGCTAATTACGAGGTGGGAGGAGTGAGCTTGTGTTAAGCCAACCTGTGCCCCATTAGGGCTGATCCCAGCTGAGCATGAGCAGGATTGGGTGACCAATAAAAGGTGAGCTTCCTAATTAATCCTCAGCTCACTCTCGAGCAGCCGGAGGAGGAGGTGAGCTGAGTCCAGAGCAGAAGCACCAAACAAGGCTGGGCAAGTCTAAAGGCAGCAAGATTGGAGCACTGTTTGTGCACTTTGTCAAGAACACCTGTTTGACTTTGAAGTGCTGTGCCCCAAGAAAGGTTTGTCTGCTACATGGACTTTGCAAATATATTAAAAGGTTCTAAAGTTGTACAAAAAACCCCTGGGAAGCTGTGGAGAAAGAGAGAGGTGAGCAGTATGGTAGTTTGTGAGTGGTCCATGCCTAAATGGGTCCTTCCTGAATTTTTCAATTAAGAGGATGATATGGAAGGAGAAGAAAAGGCCAAGTGAGTTGTCAAAGTGCATTCATGGAAATATGAAAAACAGGCCAGATGCAGAAGCCATAAGCAGGGGGAAACCTGGTAAGTTTTAAACTCAGTGCTCTGCAGGCTGGTCATGTAAGTTAAGCTTCTGGTCTTGGTATGAGTACCTAGTGTACAGTGATTGAAGCTGATCAGGTGATATATGGCTGTAAAATGGGGGAGGAACAGCACAGCCAACAATCATTGGCAGAACCACAAGTGTAGGAACATGGTGGGAGAGTGATCTGGTGGTGGGTATGATCAGCACAGGGCCTCAAGAGCAGTGCTGAGGCCTCCAGGTGTGTCACTAGAAATTCCCTATGGCAGGGCTCCTGGTTTAGATTCAAGACGACAGTCTGGTGCTGTGCTGTTTTTCTGTGGAGAGGGTGGCATTTGCTTCTGGCTCTTACCCACAAAAATGCCTCATCCCCTCTGTTAGGGATTTTCCCTCACTATTGACTCGTCCATACATTGTCCTTTTGAAATGAGAAGAACATGGTTTTTTATAATTAAAAGTGTGCTTCTCAGTTCTGTTGCTTGCTTACTTGTTCTGCATCGCAGGAGGATTAACTGGAGCATTTTAACTTCTTTATGCTGTGTACTCATTTGTGTCCTTCCAGCGTGTCTCCTCTGGTTCAAGTTCTTAGTAAAATAAGCAGCCCCTGTTGTTCCTGTTTTCTGGTGATTTCACTGCATGAGCCATGGTCCCTTGAAACTCCTGGAACATTCAGATAAATAGGATTTTTCTTCATACTCAGACCACTTTTGGGGACACCAGTAATGATTATCTTTTCTGTGGAATTGGTTTTATTAATAGGCTGTTTCATGGAGTTATCACTTAAAGATTTCTTGTGGAAAAAAGGAGAAAAAATGGATGGATCTGGAGAAATTTGGAAGCGGTTAGCCCAGCTTTGGCCCTAGGAAAGGTTTTGGGACAGATTACTAAACAGTCAATTTATCAGCTGCTGGAGATAATGAAGTGATTAAAAAACCCTCGTGGGCTTGTGAAGAACAAATCGTGTCAAACTAAGCCAATTTCTTTCTTGGGCAGGATATTAGACACAGTCCATAGGGGGGATGTATGATACACAGGGAAATATGTCCAGCATTAGAACACTGCACATGGTGGAGTGGAAGCCACACAGAAGTAGTTGTAGTTCACTGCCAGAGTGAGAGGGCATTTAAAGCAGGGCTGAACCAGTCTGTTTCTATTCAGTATTTTCATTAAGGAC
Source organism: Calypte anna (assembly GCF_003957555.1). Lineage (NCBI taxonomy): Eukaryota > Metazoa > Chordata > Aves > Apodiformes > Trochilidae > Calypte > Calypte anna. Next base: position 10,881,271 of record NC_044252.1, read on the forward strand.
TCGGGCAATGAAGTGGAGGTTAAACTGAGCAAATGCACAGAGGACATCAAGATCTTGTGCTCTAAGGATGATGGAAGACAAAACAGAAATTCAAAAGGGCCTTGTTAATTTGGAAGAAAGTGCTAAATCAACAAAATCAAGGGTAACTTTTTGAACTTTTGTATCTAAGGAAGATGAGGGGCAAGCTGGTGTGAAAAATGGATAATAGTAACTGTCCAGGCAGTGTATCAGGTGTGGATAAATTGGAGGTAGCTCAAGGGAGAGCTTCAGAAAGCCTAGAAAGTTGGTTGAAATAAGTGGTTATATTTATATATATATAGAAAAATACACAGGATAACGCTATCCCAGTGTGCAACAAATTCTGTGCAGAGGGTGGCAGCTAATTGTTCTCCTTTTATACTTGGGACAGAACAGTAAAGCATCATTTTAATATGGAAGAAAAAAATTCAGATTGGAGGTTGGGAAAACATAATGTAAAATGGGCACAGGGGCTCTGGACTCTTTTGTGAGGTGTTTTAGAAAAGCTTGGCCAGATGTTTGTTAGAAATGGGAAAAAAGATAAACCTATCCCCTCCATTAGTGCACAGGACTGAAAAGGAGGCTGTCATCTTTTTTTTAACCTTTTGAATAAAATCACTACACAGGCTGAGATTCCTATCTGCATTTGTTCACTCTAAGTTAATGTCTTCCTTTCCAGAACTGTTATTCTTGTGCTACTCTGGTAGCTTTGCTCACTTGCTATCTTGTAATCTGTGGGATGGCTGTTCCAGCTAGAACAGTGAGAACACTGCTAGAACACTGCTCCAGGAGACAATTTGAACTGTTTGATCCTTTAAAATACCTGTTAAAATTTAAAATTTATTAGCTAAGCCAAACCTCAGTAAAGATGGAGATAGCAACTGGTGTAAAATATAGGCTGAGAGACACTTTCTAGAGTGAGTGGCAGAAAGCCCCATCAGACTTCACCCAAAGTGAAAAGATGTGCAAGGCTTTAGTTATGCAGTCCAAAGGAGCTTTTTTTTTCCATGTTAGAAAGTTTAAGAGGAAGGGGTTGTGCTGAAATAACACCTTAGAAAAGAAAGGTACATTACAAAACTGGAACTTTGATTTGAAGCAAAAACTTGAAGAACATGTCATTGAGTTTGTGCCACTGAAGAAAAAGTCTACTTTGCCTGCTTGCATGCTGGGCAAGGCTTCAAGCTGTGAGTAATGACAGACTTCACTGTTTGATCCTGTGATCATGGAAACAGAACTTCATACGTCCTGTGTTAAGTAAAGATGATTTCAACCTAAAATTACTTGGCTCCATCATGATATCCTCCTCCTAATCAAAACAACTGTCAGGATCCTGAATTTTGGTAAGATGAGTAAGAAATGACTGTTACAAAACCTTAGTTAGAAAGAAATGCTGCTCACAGAAATAGAAAGCTGATTCCTCCTTTATGGTGATGACAGATACTGCTTCTTTCTGAAACATCATGCTCCAAACAAATAAACAACCCACTATCATTTTCTCACTCTAGTTTCAGTAATCTTACACAAGTAGGACAGAGAAGATCCTCTGCTTGAGGATCTACATACTACTTCTCTTTCACATCTACTCCCAACCAGTAAAGAACTAGAACACTGGAATTCCTTCATTCTTGTAAAGGACTGTAAGGGAGGATCATAAAACTCAGGCAGTACCAAGTACAAAATACAAATCTTGGTGGTTCATTGGAAGACGTTTGCTTTCAAGCTGTTCTTATTTTCTTTTTCTTCCATGGAAGGAGATATGTTCTCACAATGGAAGAAACAAAGATTTCTCTCACTAATCAGGGTTCACATTCACTGACTTTGATAGCACAATTAAAATGTATTTTTAGATATGTTAGTTAGAGCTCCAGTTCTGCTGCTTTCTTTCACAATGCCTTTCTCGTGAGCTGATCAGTTTGTAACGTCAGTCAGCACGGTTTCTCCTAGCATGAACTAAAATGGTTTTGTTGTTCAATGAGCAGTTGGATGTTGACAGATTTCTAAGCTTGGATTTGTCTTGATTTATACATTTCATGATGGAAACAAAGCTGGTACAGTGTTTTGAGAGGGTGATTTTAGAACTGATGTTTTTTGTAGGACCATCTGAAGATCGTGCCCCATGTAATCTGAGCCTTTCCTGAGTGAAGGGTAAAATACTTTAGCTGGTGGCAAAGGGTAAAAGAAATCAAATATTTCCTGTGATTATAACACCTACGTATAGAAGAAGTCTTGACACCAGTAATGTGGCTTCTCTGCTCTTTGGGAAATAGCATAGGGAATAAAAAGAAGAAAAAGCTGCCCTTTTGTCAATGATAATGCATTCATGGGTCTGATTGTACAGCTCAATATGCAACACTTTTATGAAATCCTTTCTGTTGAGTGACACATGTCAGATGAAGCTCTTAAGGGAAATCTGGCATCATATTTACAACAATTATATGTTTGTACAGAATGTAGTATCAAAAAGTGCCAGCAGCTCCTGTTAATGTCAAAAGATAAAATCAAGCCCAGCTCCTGAACATATTTTACAGACATACTAGAACTGTCATCTTTGTCTTTGGTTCATTTTCCCTCTACCATAAATGTGTCTTTTGGCTTGAGTCCTTGGATATGTATGTTCAAGTTGTGTAATCAATGTAATATTGTCATGAAGCATCGTATATTGGTTCCACGAGGTCGGTAAAATCTCAGGCACTAAATGTGACCTACAGTCACATTCAGAGCTGACTTTTGGGTTTCTGTTAAAGCTGCCAATCACCTGCAACAAGTACCCAGGGTAGCACAAGGGTGCCCTTGTCGTGGTAGTATTTACACTCATTTTCTATTCTGTGCCAAAAGCAGGTATCAGCACCTGCATTCATGTGATGTGTCAGCAGCTTCTCTGTGATGATGATGGAATGTTTTACTTTTCAACAAAGAATCCGTGAAGTTGCTTAAAAATCTTGGAAGGTCCAAGACTAATTTACTGCAATGTCATATAATGACAACTATTCAAATGTGAGAAATGATCTTAAGTCAAATCAAAGAACATGCATGCTTGCAAATTACTTCTTGATATTTGGGGGAAAGATACGTGCATGTATTTAAACATCCATATGTCAGAATATAAAGAAACCTTTGTAGAAGAGCTGCTTATGTTTTGTGTCATCAGCATTTGCTAATTATTTATATTTTACACAACTGCACTATTTGTCAGGTTCCAGTGTGTGAAATACAACCGATTTCCACCAAACAAGGAATTAGAGTATTGTGCTGTTTTGAGGAGATGTGTCAAGCTCTTGAACTGGAAAAATCTAGAAAATACAGAATATCCAGGTAGTAGATTTCCTACTACTGATTTTGAACCTCATTATCTGGTATAAGACTCTAGCTAGTATTCTTCTTTCCAGTGCTTAGAGAATTTGATGTGTCCCAACTTTAAAGGAAGGCTTTTAAAATTGACTTGTTATCCCACAAAGTGGTGGGGTTTTTTTTTGATCTCTGATTGTTGTTTTTTCCAGCAATGAAGTTTCTGTTCAGTCCTCATTCATGGCAGGCACCCAGGCAACCTGTCTTCTGTCCTTTTTGTTTTGTAGCAGTCTGACAGCAGTATCTGCTTCCAAGATTTCAGTTAGATTGACATTCATGGGAAGGTATGCACTTCACCTTCACGGTGCCCTCCCCAAAATCAGCATGATGTTGTGCCATATACATAATTTATCACTTAGCCCATGACAGTGAAACTACACAAGGATGTCTAGCATTAGCCAGGGTGACAGGATAATGTTTTTTTCTGTGTCATTATTTCCATCACACTGCTTATCATCATGCAGACACTTTGCCCATGAAAAATCACTTGACCTGTTCAATAACCTTTGTCAGAACATTGACAAGACACCAAATTAAAGGATATTTGAGAGCCCACTTTTGTGCCAGTCGTCTCAACTTGCTAGTAACTTCTGGATAGCAAATAGCAGACAACCATGTAGACAAAGATGTAGACATGGCATTGCTCACTGGTAGCACGTTGATTTTTAAAAGCTGAGCAGGGGAGTTTAGTCTTTGTGCCTGCTAATTCAGTCATTAGTGTCTCTATTGTGATTGAGAACAAGGCTGAGTACATTATTAATTTTTAATCCCCAGAACCTGATTGTGAGAAGCAGAACATGATCCTGCTTCTTCTGAGGTCAGAGAGGAAGATCTTTGTCTGGCTACTTGGGGACTGGTCTTCCCCAAGAAGCAGAAATGGGGTTTGAACCATTCTTCAGATACACATCATGATTTTGGTACCTGTCTCTCCTTTCTGCCACACCAGAGCACCTACCTTGCAGGAAGGGAGGAAAATGGGTGATGAACATTTGGTGAGCAAGGGTAATTTGTTTTACTTAAACAACATATGTATGTTTATCTAAACAACAAAATATAACACTCCTGGAAGACACAGGGATATAAACAGCAGTTCTGTCTTCTTTCCTAATCAGAGCTCATGATCCAGTTCCTGTTTCCCAGGAAACTACTGGGTCACAGTAATTTCTTAATTATTTCTAGATAGATACAGTAGATAGGAGTGTGTAATTCCTGATCTCTGCTTCAGTTGTTTCATAGGGCTATCATATGGAAAGCAAAAAAAAAAGAAGGAATTAAGCTTTTCTTTAAAGATGAAAGCCATGTATCTTTTAAACACAGCTTTTCCATAGTGTTTTTTGTTTGTATGTTTTTGTTTTTCTTTTTTTTTTTTTTTTTAAACCAAGTAGCAAAACCATGACAAGAGTTTGATCTGAAATAGCTTCTTTAGATTTTTCTACTAAGCTAAGATTAGAGAAAATCTATAAATTTGGATAAAATTGGTTTTATTTCAGTTTTGTAGTAGTTGTGGAAACTTAACCACACAGTAAGTTTATATAAAACAAAATTTGAAATATAAGTTTCTGAAATTACTGTTTCTGAAATTATTGTCAATCCTTTCACTTTTTTTCCCTACAGTCCTTTTTTACCTCCATGTTTTTCCTGTGGTGACTGAAACAGCTTGGCATACTCGTGTTCTTTTATGTGACTCAAATATGTAATTTTGATTGAAAGAAAGGATACAGGTTTTTGTCTATATGTTGCTCTTTGCATGATTGAATATAGCATTGCTTTTCAATGGCAGCTGCTTGACGAATATCTTAAAAACTACTTCCTTTTGAGAGTGTCTCACATTTGGATGGATATAACTTTTCCTTATTATTATGTCACATTGGAAATTGTGGTGTTTCTCTGTAAGAGGGAGAAAAGCTAACATTCCTTTTTTTTGTTACTGTAAAGGTGATCATTTTTAAATAAGTTCCAGTAGAGCCATTCAGAGGTAAGAAATTTGCACTTAAAAGTGAAATAATTGAAAATAATGATACTACAGTGATTATTGAGAACACTTTGCTCAGATTGAGTCAATTATTACTCGCCAATTGCCAGAGAGGATTTTGCAAACTCAACTACATTAAATAATTGTATTAGGAATTTTAAACCTGTAGTTGCAGCAACAGTCACAGTGTAGCAAATTACACTGCTGGTAAAGTAAATATATAGCTGTGCCTCAGTGGCTGTAAAGTGTCTCTGTGCTCTGAGACAGCCCCATTTAAGAGCAACAGTCTTCATATTTTGTAGTTCACATAGTTTTCCTGTATTGTCTGTTATGGGGAGGGGAAAATGTCCTTAAGATCACTTTGATTTTATTGCATTAAAGACCTGTGAAATGGATTAAGAATGGTACTTAAATGGCAAAAGGATCACTGCAAAATATATTCAGAGTAAAAATGGCTTTTTCTTTATATGCCAGTTATTGTGCCCATTAGACGTGATAGTGATTAAAAAACCCCAACTATTGGTGAATCATGGGGGATACATATGAATCACTTCTTACTGTTTTTCCTATTGTATTATATATCATTCTACTTGGAGCATAGCATTAGCATTATTTTCTTGAAAATAACATTTTCTTCAGTTCTATGACATTTTAATCAAAAAATGAAAAAATATTATTTGCACTTATGCTGAAAATATAAGTTTATTCCTTCATATTAATTTATTGAACCTAATTTAAGTATTTTACTATATTTTCCAAAATAGTTTTTACAGAATTCACCAACTGCAGTATCAGATGTATACAAAGCCAAAACAAAAATGTATGGGGAACATTTTGAATGGCATAAGTTGCTTAGCATTTCCTTTTGCTTTTGGACTTTATTGTAGTAGAACGGCCTCTTCTAAGTTAATTAACAGCTTGGTATTAAGTAGAGTCACCCTGAACATTACTAGCTGAGCACTGGCAAAGTAGAGAAGTAGAGCAGTTCTGATTTTTTTTTTTTTCCACTGATGTATGCAACACTTTTAATTACACTTCAGCTATTCTGTAAGCATAAATTATGAGCTATTTGTCATGGCTTAGTGTGTGTGCTGTCCTTGGGGTGTGGGGTTCATGTCACAGTGGTACTGAGACCGATTCAAATGCAGCTGGAACCCAGGGGGCTACTTAGCAGTGGAGCCAGGGAGGTCCCCTTTAGGGGAGCCAGGGTTGCTTGGGGACACAGCCCAGGGGAGGCAGTTGCTTCTTTCTGAAAAAGAGGGGCTGGTTCCTGGGGCTCAGAGAAGCTGAAGCTTGTTTGTAATTGGGAATTTCCATGGTAAGAGGGCTGGGAGAGCTGCCAAGGCAAAAAGCAAAGGTGAAGGACAGAAAACACCTGGGAGAGGCAGCAGAAGGAGCTGATGAAAACTGTCTCAAGGGCTGTTGCAGAATTTTGGAGGAGCACATGGCTTTGGGTTGCTGACTTGACACCCTTCCAGGGGCAAGCAGAAAGGTGGGAGAGAGGCTCACTGGTGGTACCTGAGAGGAGGGAGATGGTTGGAGGCCTGGGTGGGTATGCAGAGCTGCAAAGGGGTGAAGCTCCTAAGGCTTCAGACAAGGGCTGAGGGCAGCTGCAATGCCCACATCTCACTGTGAGCAAGTCTCTTGCAAATGCTCCTGGGTGGAAAAATTTCAGCTTTACCCAGTGGAAGGGAATTGTCTGTTAGCTCTAAACTTAAGTAAGTAAATCAGAACTGTGTATCTTTTGGTCCTAAGTGGTGGACATCAGATGGAGCTGCTCTTTTAACAATAGTAGGAATTATATTAATGTGAAAGATCATTTTTTCCCTGTTATTAATTATTTAACAAGGACTGATGGAATGAACAAAAAAGATTGAGTGCAGTAAGTACAGAACTTACAGATTTCCCTGGAAATGCTTTAATGTTTGATGCAGATATTGTTTTTATGAGCAAAAGCACAGTTGCAGCAGTTATTAACTGGTATGAGAAAGGAATGTGATTTCCCACTCTTCCCTGCCTTGTCCTCCAGCCCAGCAGATGTGCTGCCCGTGGAGACTTATATGGGGTGGCTCTGGAAGCCTGCAGCACAGCTGCCCTTCTGCTCCTCCTTTTAGGTGTGGGCTCCATAATCACTGCAACAATGGGCTTAGCCTCTGGGAGCAGAGTTTACTCCACAATTTATAGCTCTTTCCCATTTCACACTGCAAACTTCCTGAGAGTGTTTTTGCCAGACAGAGGTGGTTTGCTGGGAGCTCACTGGTGATGGGGGCCTCTGGAAGGCGATGTGCTGTGCCCTGCAGCTGACAACCTGATGGAGAGCAGCCTGTGTATGGAGGAGCTCTGTCAGCCTTTTGCCCTGTATCAGCTCCAGCCTGCAAGCCAGCTGTGGTCATGCTAGCCACTTGTGGATGTCCTGTCTGTGGAGCAGAGGTTGGAGAAGCAGATGTGGACGTAACCTGGTGGCCATGGCATCCTGTAGTGCTGCACCTCACAGCTCCCTGGGTGCAGGGCTCCAAGCCTGCTCTGGGGCTGTGAAAGGAAAATGGATGTATTTTGGCCTGGCTGGTTTGAGTGTGTCCTCAGCACTGCAGGGCACATAGGCAAAGGGAAGAGTGCATCCAGCTGTCATCTCTCTGACTGGGCCATTTGCCCAAGGCAGTGATTTTCTTGCAGAGCTCAATGTGTGGTGGCTGTTTACCTGAGGCAGACACTTGCCTGAGGCTCCCTGCCTGTGGTGGCCATTTGCCACAGACAGCCATTTGCCTGAGGCTCCCCATGTGTGGTGGCCATGAAGTGTCTGTTTGCCTGAGGGCACCCCATCTGCATTTTCCAGAGGTGGCTGATGTGCTGGTTTTAATCCCTGAAGGGGTAATATGTCTTGTTGGCTGTGACTTGGGGTAGTAAGAGGGGACAAGTGCTGGTAACATCAGAGAGCAGGAACTGGTGACAACCAAGAGATGAGTGGGACAACAAGGGACAGTTCCATGCTACTCTCTATACAGGCAGGCATAAGGCAGCCTCTGGGGAATGGCCATCAGGAAGCACTGGTCTGGAATGACTGATGTTGTATCATTCTGGGAAAAGCATGAAGGAAAGGGATGGAACATTGCAAAGGAGAATTTGCAGGAAAAAATAATTTCCTATAAAATACACTTTTTTTTAAATTGCAGGGCATGATTTATCTAAGCCCCCCAAAAGTAGAGAGAATGAAATTTTTTTTTTTTTTTTTTTTCGCTATAATGGAAAGAAATTAACTATAAAGCAACCTTGTTTTTTTCTAGTAGGCTTGTTTTTAATTTGTCAAGTTAGACTTGAATAAAGATGACTCCCAGAGTAAGAAAGGAGACAGGACTGCCTCAGAATAGTAAGATAATGGCAGAATTTTTAAAGGGTAGTACAGTAAAGCGATTTAAAATAAACCACATCAAATTAAATGCAACTTTAAGAAAAACACTGAACTATGCTTTGGAATGCTGCCTTTTACAAATTTTGGTGTATGTGTTTCTTGGTGTATGAAGATAAACAGGCATTTTGTTGAATGGAGATACTGTTACTTGTGTCATTAGCCTGTGCTTTAATCTACATTTCAATCACACGCATAGACTAAGTTGTAAATAAATAAATAACTTGGATCGGGCAGTGGTGAAAACCTTTTTAATACACAAGAAGGGAAGAAATCACTGAGGAGAGCAGAGAGAATAAAGTATGAGGCTTCAGTAAATAAGGCAGCAGAGAGGGGAAGAGGATAAGCACATGTCCAGAAGGCCCTTGTAAGTCTTGAAATGGATGATCAAGGAGATGATGTGGATGGGTAACATTATAAGAAGAGAGACAATGACCAGTGGGGAAATCAGTGAAGAAAAGGTCAGGTGAGGAACGATGCTGAGCATAGCAGTGTCACAGGAGAGTTAGACTCTTGTGGTGAATGTGGGTACACGGTGCTTGTGGCTCTTTGAATTTTCCCAACTGTAATGTCAACCACACTTCCTTCATTCCTTTGGTTGGCACCATATTTCTAAATGATACGTTGTAGGATTTGCATCTGTTCTTCAAGATTTCTTCCCCCTCTGGCTGTTCTAGTTTGGTTTTGCTTGTATGTGGGACTGCCCACAAAGACTTTTCCCCAAACATGTACAAAGCATAATGGTGCCTGGCTGCTTGGCTGTGCATCACTGATACTCAGAGTACCAGCTTCCCAGTGTGCTTTATCTGTACTTCCTGCTGTGAGCAACATGAAAGAACAAGTGATCCATTTGTATAGTGTAACATTCTTATACTTGTCTGATATAAAGTTTGGGATGTAAACATTGGTGGAATCTCAGAGCTCTTCAAAGCTCACGGGCTGCCTTGTTACCATTTTGAGATAGCAGGACTGCCACTGGCTATCTCACTGAAGATGGTGCCTGCTGCTCCCTGGGGAATGCTTTAATGCTCTCAGCTGGAGGTGCACATTCACTCAGTTCTCCCCCAGCTCTCAGGGAGAAGCCTGAAATGCAGTCACTGTTTGCAGAATATCAATAAATCGTGTGAGCTGAAAACCAAGCAGGAAATAAACTAACATGTGCTCTTTGAGAAATGTGGTCTTGTCTAATATATGGGAAGTTTAATCTGAATTTGAGTGAGATTTTTGGAAAACTGCTTTGTCAGCTACTGTTCCTGTGACTCTAGGCAATGTCTCTCTCTGGATTTACTTAACCTTGTGGATGCCTTCAGGAGGAAAAGGAAATCCTTTTGAATCATCATAACCATAATCATACAATTGAACTTTCTTTTATACAGTACTTGTTGTAAATGCTGAGTTGAAAAGGGATATTTCTTCCACTCAAGTAAAGTTCTGTTAATCCTACCTCATAACAGTATTAATTAATGGTATTCTGTTTTATTGATGTGTATTTGTGGGGAAAAAATACAGCAGAGTAGTGAAGTATTCTGTGCTGATTGATTGGTTTGAGACATCTTTGGTTTTGGCCATCACAAAGGGAATATTGGACTATGCAAAACTTGACATGTGCCATTAAAGAAGTTTGAGGGTAGGGAGATGCATCTGCAATGTAAGTCACAGTGTATTATAACAGCATGATTTTTTTCTTTTTTTTTTAAAGCTCATAGACTTTGCCTGTGGTGCACATTTTGAAGAAGCTTAATGTGAACTTGCTGTCTAAGAATACCAGATGAGTTTTCTGAGCAAAGATGTGGGGAGTAGAATTACCTGTAGACTGGAGGCTTGGAAAATGCACTGAGAAACTCTCTGGCAGTGGAGTGAAGGAAACAAAGGGAGAGAGCTCAACCCCCAATGTCAGGTGGCAGTTTTCCCTACTGCCTATAGGATCAGTTGTAGAGATGATGTAAATGAAGAAGTTCATACTGCTGGCTGTAAACTGCTGAAACTGGGTCCAGTTAGATGAACTTTCAAACCTCCTGGGGAATACAGGCCATGGTTTCACCAAGTGATCCTTCATCGTATTTGAAAAAAGTATCATTAATATAAAGGCATCCAATCATTTGAAGATATTAGGAACAGATAACCTGCCATTTATTTTCTTATTTCTGTTGTTTATCATTCTTACTGTTAGAAGCTTCATCTAATTTCAGTTTGCCTCACTTTGTGGTTTTTGTGTGTTATTGGATCTTGTTAGACATACTCTGGAGGATTTAAGGGGCATGGTAACAGCTATTTTCTCCTTTTAAAAAATGTTTAATCAAGGAAACTTATAATTTTTTTTAATTCTTTGACTCTGCAGACACTGGACATGGCAAATAAGTTACGAAGATGTTTGAAACAGCCGATTTGCTTGAGAACTTAAACTGTGTGGAATAAAGTAAGTAAAAAAAAATTTAACTTTTTCAATCCTGTAGTGCTTTCATTTATCTATGAAGGTTAATGTTGGCTTCTTTTCTAAGTGTACTATGCTTGTAGTTTGTAGAAATTCACATGACATTTTGGCCAACTTTACAGGTGTGGGCCTTCTGGACAAATTTTTTACTGCTGGGGATAAGAGCAGTGCATTGCACCAGGTTGACCTGTTTTCAGTAAAATCATTTCCCCTGCTAAATGTGACAAGTTTGCATTTTTAACAAAACGGGCACTGTTGGACTGCATTGCTGTTTCATTCCTCATGATGCTGAAGAATAGAGAGTAAATTTATTTTTCTTTGCAGATATATTTTTCCTATCTTTAAGCACCCTAAGGCTCAAACTGACCCGATTTTAATTTTACTTTTTCACTTTTTTTTCATTGTCTTAAGTCTTTTCTTTAGAGATATTTTAAAAAAATGTGAATCTCTTTTATGAAATAAGTTAATGAGTTGCAGCTTTGTTCTAAGTCTGTGTATATAAAAAACCCACTCAATCAAAAAGCTTCACAGCTATTATATTCTGCAATAGAAAGGAATTCAAGTAGAAGAAGCTTATGGCACAGTCTTAAGTAACTTTTATTTTGTCTGCCTATTTATTTGATATTAAGGTAAAATAAGAGTTCTTTGAGTGTCCTGTCCATTTGTTCCTTCAGTAATTAGTGAAGACTAAAAGCTATAGAAAGAAATTGTGTATGAAAAGTGAGTATGTAGTGAGAATACAAGGGCAGTATCAGAGTAGTAATGACTTTATTGTGTCCTTTATATATTTTTGTTCATAGGATTTATTAACTGTAATTTGTTTATCTCTTGTGGCAGTGGTGATTAGCTAGAATGTTGCCATTGGTAGTTCTAGTGCCTACTGAATAATTTTTCTTCTGAGATGGAAGTATGCTTCAGCTATTAAATAACCGTGTGATTCCATTCTTCTTGTGTAGAGGAAAACATCTCTTCCAGTTTCTTTTTATTTGTCTATCCAGGGCATTGCTAACTTCTACTGAAATTGGAGTGTTCGTGGACACACTACAACTTCAGCTCAAACCAAAATCGAAGTGAGAAAAGGAATTTCCCTAGTGTGCAAGTTCACCACCTCTGATGTTTAGAAATGGAATAGTTTTTTCTCTGTAGAGGCTGTCTCCTAGAAAACCAAAATTGTACAGAGATTGTGCTAATTTTGTCACTGGCAAAGTATTTTCAGCTTACAGTACCAGAAATAAGGTCAAGAAATGAGAACTTCTGAGACCTATAAAAGCTTCTTTCCCCTTTTTCATGAAAGCTTTAATTGTGATATGTAGGAGCAAATATTTAGTCTTAATTGTTACAATATGCATTTCTAATGTATCAGAAATTAATGAGAGAAGAATTAAGACATTGAGATAAATGCTAGCATTTAGTTTTGAACAAAATCAAACACAGAAGATGAAAAAAATACTTGATTCTATAGAGCTTAAACTGCAATGTTTCTTACCGAGTGCAGCACTTCAGCACATACATACCTCTAGGCTTGTACATAGTCTTGCTGAGATCTGTGAGGAATATTCATGAACTTCAAGACTGATAAACTACAGAAATGCTTTGTCAATTCAAGGATAGAATGCTTTTAACTTGAGAGCATCAAGCCTGTCTTCCTTTTTGTGCTATTATAATAAAGATTTTGCTCATTCATGGGAATTAGAGGGAATTCTCATTCATGGTCATTCTAATTTTATGTCTATGTTTTATTGGATTAAACCCCAAAATTATTATTTCCCTTTCTAGAGGAGGAGTAGCACTTCCCTCTGTGTATTGTTACATTGACATCCCAGGCAGAGAAGAGCACCAAGGGAATTGCTAGTGTGCACATTAACAACAACAGCTTGCAGCTCTTGAATTTCTTACTGCATTTTAGTCTTAATCCTGCTGTGCACTTTTTGAAAGAACGGCAAGTACAATTGTGTCTCAGTGACTGCCTGACATTGCAGGTTCAAGCCTATCATCAAGCCATCAAGTGTTGATGTTGTAGCAATTGGAAGCATGTTATTGCACTAGATACCATGGAACTGCCGCTTGTGGTAAAGCAAGTGGGTGGCAGGCTGATGGTGCGCCAAATGGCATCTCAAGATCATATGGTATTAACTAGAAGTGTCTTAGCTTTGCATGCCATATTAACACACTTCTATTGCTTCTGGTGACCAAAAAACCATGCTCAGAGCCCCTCTTGAATTGATACTATTGTGTTGGGAAGTATGATCCTCTTCTGTCACAGAGCTGGAAGGAGTTTAGGTGAAACCACTTACCTGCACAGGTCTGCATCTTCCTCAGCTCTGATGGGGCACTGTGCTTAACTGCTGCTTTGTAAAGGCATGCTAGGTCAAAAATCTGTAAAATACAGCACTTCCTTTTAATCCTTGTGTCTTTTCCTGTAAAAATTTAATTTCTTAACTGTTTTATAGGTGTTAGTGGACAATCTGAAAACCAGAGACTAGGTAGATACATTGTCTGAAAGAGCTGGTGGCTATTGAAATCTATGGGAAAAACTTCTGAGGAGACTATCTTAGAATGTGTAGAGAACTAAATTTACCATTTTCACTGGTTATAGAGTCCAGTGTTGACTACGGAGATGGCCTGATCCTCCTGCTTTCAGTTGTGTTTAGCTACAAATGGGCATGAAGCTGGTGGCATAAACCAAACGTATATTAATAATGTGCCATTGAGTTTGACAGATGTACTCAGGAAGCAAAGCAATAAAAGATTTCAAGGTTTGGACTAAGCAATTACTCAGGGGCTTGCAGAAGGAACTTCAGACTGGTTGTCTGTGTATGCTGTATCTGCTTCAGTGATTGAACTGTCTATGTTTTATTATGCTGATTCTTATCAGTGAGAGAGACCCACAAGCATAGCAGATCCTTGTATTGCTTTATCTTAGGGACTTCAGAAGGCTTGCAAACTGTGATAGGTTGAAATCTGGAAAACATTTTGAGAAAAAAGTTCAAAGGTTTGTTTTGACCCTTGTAATAAACACATTATTTCAAGTAAGATGAATGAAACCTCAGAAAAAAGGAGCAAAGAGATCAGAATGCCCTGCAAGATACCTTGTATTTAGTGCTGGTCAGTGGAACTGTTTCAATCAGTGCAGGTTCATCAGCCAAAGACCACTGGAGCTGGCTAGAGAATACAGACCTCTGTGTATCCAGGATTGTAAATGGAAACAGAGCTTACTATTTAGGATCAGTTTTTCCTTTCAATTTATTTGAAATTCAGGATGTTTTATGATTATCTGGCATTAATATTTTAAAGCAATTCTATGAAGAAACAAAGTCATGATAATGTCTCAGCATGTGATTAACTTAGCATATGGTTTATGTTTCCTTGGGGTTTCTTTATTAGCTCATGAAGGAAGATAGTGGTACTTCTGTGCATATACAATTACGAAGGTTTAAATTCTGTCTTTTGAAGTCCAAGGATAGAATAGTGTGTTTAGTAGTAGTCTCCTCCTCTGTAGCTGGCAGGTCTGTTCTTTCTGTTTTGGTATTTATTTTTTACTTTCTTGAATAAGTCACTGAACATTGAAACAGGCTGTAGTGAGCCAAACTATAAAACATATGTGGACATTTATTGACAGCCATCCCTGCGCTCTGCTCACTCACAAAGATAAAGGAAATGCTTCACAATGTCACTTGAATAGTTTTTTTCTGACCCTTTGCCATTTAGGAATTACCCAGCCTCTGTGGTAGATGTTAATTTATCTTTTCCGATTTTCTGTAGTTTTTATATGCCTTTTTTTTTGTTGTACACTTTATGTGTATAAAGGAGATTTTTGGCAGTTTCATAGATATTGAAATCTTTCCATGGGGAAGTGATTTATTATAATGGGTTTTATGTTGTTAGGATCAAAATTGAGGATATAGCTTTGATCTACTTTGTAACCAGCCCCATGAAAAGAATTTTCCCCAAAATGTCAAAAACCTGTGTTGTAAGTGCTATATTTCCTTACTTTCATTTTCACCACATATTTTTCACTGGGAGGGGAAGCTAAAGAATTATTACTTACAGCATTTTTATGGTGGATGACATTTAGCTTTATCTAAAGGGTGCAAGATGTACCAAAGGAGGAGAGTAATTAGGGAAGGAAATCTCCAGGCAGGTGACGGTGGTGTTACCCAAAGCTGTGTTGCAGTGGGCTGAGGTGACAGTGCTGGTGGCCTGGGTTTTGGAGTGAGAACAATGTGAGTGTAGAGTGTGTCTGTGCAGGGTCAGACTGACCTTGCTGGGGCCACAAATATCTTACAAGGTCTTGCTGTTCTTCAGGCAAGATTAGAGCCTAGTGTCAAAAAAACTACTTTTTGGTTTTTTTCCTGTGAACTACTTTCACAAATGCTTTCGCCCTTAAATTGCCTGCAATCCAGAAAGGTTTCAGAAGGAAGTTAGAGATCTTACCTGAGGATGTCCAGGGTGTATTACCAGTTCCTACTCTGGTGGAAAAAAAAAAGTTATCACACATCTGACCAATTTTATTCAGTAAGTGACTGGGGTTTTTTTTGGTGTTCTTTAGGGAGTGAAGCAGTTACTGAGGAGCACTGGATGGTGAAACAAGGTGGGTTGTTTTGTTTAGGGTTTCCACCCCTATCTCAGCCTTTGTAAATGTGGGTGTTACTTTTCACCTGAGGTTGTTCAGCTTCCTCTTAGCAATGGGGAGTGCTTGTTATCTCTACCACTTAGCTGCTTTCTTTCAGGTATAAAAAAAAAAAAGGAAGAGCTTATTTAGTCCTTTCCAGGCAGCTTCTGCTGAAGCTTATTTATTTATTACTCTTTTATACTCTTTATTACTATGGCAGGAGCATAGAGTAAAGGAGAATTAGAGCAGGATTTGTGCATAGTTAGAGTTCTGCAAAGGGACAGGGCCTTGAGGAACCTGGGGACAGTCATGCCTTGTTGACCTAATGCAGTGTTTTCCCTTGTACTTGAAGCAGACTAACAGCAAGGTAGCTGAAGCATGTTCTAAGTGGCAGCATGAAGCAAATGCTGCAGTGAAATAAACTTGGAACAGAAACAAATAGGCTAACAGCAGTGTGCAAGTCTGCTGTGACTTTTAAAATGTACATATAACACTTGAAAGTAGTTGATTGTAAATGCAGGAATATAGTTTGTTTGGGATTTAAGCTGTGATGTGTTTTGCCCATCCTGGCATGCCAGCTCTGGTTCTGCAGCCACGCACCTCTGCTGAGCCCCACTCTGGTAGCAGTGTCCCCCTGTGACAGCTGAGGACTGGGGAGCAAGGGGAGGCAGCAGACTGGTGCAGGGGAGTGGAGCACTGGGTAGCAGTGATTCAGCAAAGGGACATAAACCCCTGGCAGTGCAGTCTGTGCCTATAAGCATCATCAAGATTTTTTAAAAAGGTGAGTTTAAAACGGGATCTGTCGCCTCCCTCCTTCTGACTCTCTTGTCTTTTAGACTGTGTTCACTCTCTCTGACAGTTGTCACCATGAGACAAGTCAAAACATAGTCATTAGAGGAGAATGATTTTGAATGGGAGAAAGAACTCGTTTCAGAATCCTTGAAGACAAATTCTGCCATTTTAGGTTTTGCAGCCCTAATAACTGAGCCTTTTGAGAGGAGTGATGAGTTCTGGAAACTAAACCAACCAATCTTTATGGACCATGGTACACAAATTCCAGTATCAGTGGTGTTGATGTAAACACCTTGACCACCTAGGGCCTGATACCAGCACACATACAACGCCCCCCCCCCCCCCCCCAAAAAAAAAAAAGCCACACCATGAACAAGCTGGGTGTAGGATTAATATAATACAAAGTTATTCTTAGCCCCTGAGATGTCCTAAAAATTTTACTTGTGTTAATGTTTTAGGTTTAGCAATGTGGTTGTTCCAGAAAAATATTTATAAGGCACACCATATTGGCTTTTTGTACTTTGCACTTGTATTTATATTCTTCTCCCCTGAGGTTAGATAGCTGTATTCCCCAGGCATGTCAGTGCACAGAATTAAGTACACATTTAAGCAAAGATCTAATCACATGGCTGTTTGCAGTACCAGAGCTTTAATACCTGTCAACTTTTTCATGCCCTGACTCTACCGCCAGTGCTTCACAGACTTAAAAGCATCCTATGGTGAGTTAATCTCCTTCTGCCTTGGCTCTTAGTTATAGAAGTGAGAAGGAAAAGAGATTTGTTCAGCTGAGATTAAAAGAGAGAAGGACAGCATGAGAGAGAGAAAAATGAGGAAGAAAACAAGGAAGGCATTTCAGGCAGTAGAAACACTGTACTTAGGGTCGCATTAACCATTGTAAAAATTGTAGTTAAGGAAGAGAATTGAGATGGGAAAGAGTGTGATAGAAGAAAAAGGAACATCCAGCACTGGAGATACAGGGGAGAATTGTGAAATACTAATCCACTGATACTCTCATGTGTGAATCTGATCTTTTTGTCTTTAGAATAGAAGTGATTTTGGTGCTGGTTGTTTTGATAAAGGAGTAAGCTTCAAGGAGAGAGAGAAATCTATCTCCTTTCCTCCTTTTCTTTCTGAAATACTGGTGTCTCAGTATGGTCTCAGTACACTTTTGGGTTTCCCTTGGGGCCCTTTTGCATTATGTACTATACCCTAAGAAGTAATTACTAGCCATGTGTGGTATATAGTAAAATGTGATACTGGGTAAACATTTAGATAATAGTTTTAGTGCAATACATTAACAATTCTTTCTCAATGTCAAGGATTTGGGATTCTGCCTCTAAAAGTCAATCTAGATCTGAGGATGTGACCCAACAACTTGTCAAACTTGCTTGTAATGGTAAAAGAATTCCATTTTGTGTTGTTGACTTTTCATTACTCCTTGTGTCACAAAAATTGTTCACTTCATATCTTCCATGTTCCTGAGCTGAATTAAATCAGCTGAGTTCTGGTTTGATATAGTATTTGCTCTCTGTTTGCTAAATGGACCCAAACTGTTGTCTTTCATCCTCTGAAGGAAGTTAGAAACAGAAAAATAACCGAATGTACTCTCAGATAATGAGAGGAAAGTGTACAAAACATGGCAACTAAAAGCAATTGCAGGAAAGAGCAATTTCTCACCACTTTGAAAGAAGCCCAAAAAAGAGGGATGTTATCACTGAAAATGGAGAATCATCTCTAAGCTTTCCTGTCTTCTTCCACTGCAGACCTTTCATCAGTAGCCTTCCTCATCCTATCTTATTTTAAAAACAAGAATCAACATATAATAAATTAATAAGGTCTAAGTTGAAATGAATTGTTGGGTCAGCCACTTAGAGGTAAACACTGCCTGGCTTTTAGGAAAATGTTCATTTGCTTCTCGTGGAAGGTCAATGGCCAAAGACACAATCTGTTGGTCAGCATGTTCATGATATCTCAGTAGGACAGTTTTACTTCATTAAGACTGACAAATTGATCTTGACATATTGAAAGATGGGTCAAATGCAGAAACAGCTGGGAAATTATAAGTTTAGAGAACAGGACCTATAAAGGAAGGCTGAAGGAATGAAGTTTATTTCTGCTAAAGAAGACAGGCAGATGAGGGCATCTGAGGGGGCAGAGGCAATGTTTATCGATGTGAAAGCAGTTGTTGGGAACAGAATAATAATTGCTGTGTTATTGCTAGGCTGAGGAGCAAGGCATTGAACTTGTTATGTGTTTAGTTTGATTCCTTTACAAAATGCCATAATTGTAATGGTGGATTTGAAAAGGTAAAAGATGTCTGGGGAAGCTGTGTAAGCCTTTAAAGGGATTTTAGGAGTGTGCCAGATGAGCTTCTGGTGATGTCAATTTGTTTGATCCTGCATCACTGATGGGGTCTCCAGAAGTTCTTTCAGCTCAGGTTTCTGTGATTCAGATTATATCTGTAACACAAAGACTGGAAAAATATGAATTGTGTGAAAAACAAGTCAGACTCACAGAAGGAGTACAATTTAATGTCCTTCTCCTCTCCTTCCATTGTGCGTGAGTCCATACCTGTCTTTAATGGGAGCCTTTCTGTTAATACGAAAGAAAAATTCCACCTGAACTGAAGTTGCAGTTGAAATAATTAAGTCCACCTTTGCTTTCATTTCTTTGGTATTAAGTTTGTCCTTCCCACTCTCCCATTTCACTGGCAGAACCCATCTGATGAGTTTTCTGTGCATAACTTCAAGAAATTTACATAGAAATGTCAAGGTAAAGCCTGTGATTGCTTTACTGTGGGGGTTAACATATGGTAAACAAAATGCAGTAGGAGCTGAGTAGTAAAATATAAGTGTTATTGAGCTGAAGTAAGGATTTTCTATCTTGCTACTGAAAGTAAAAATCTTTGTTTAAATTAATAATTTCATTAATTATTATGTAGGATAAAATTGCAGCTGTAGAATTTTCTGAGAATTGAAGATCATTTAGTTGGCTTTTTGTGAAGCAAATTAATATTAACAATCTGTCTATTTTCCCATGTAATTAAGCAATAATGATTAAAGCTCAATACTTTTCTTGGAGATTGATGATTTTGAAAATTACTGGTGTGAGGTGAAAGCAAGGACCATTAGCCATAGAAAATTAAGAATACAGAAAACGCACTGGGCTGATACATGCAATTCATTTTAGAATTATTTAAATGCTCTTTTTTCCTATATTTATTAGAAACCAAAGTGATATTCAGAAATGCTAAACAGTGCGAGATTTAATATTTTCATGGTAAGCAGCCAACTAAAGAGTAAGCTCACGTTCCCACCGGGATCAGCTCTGTGAACAAGCCTAATGACTTTCTGCCACTGTTGTCTAAAGTCTCTATTTCTCACTCTTTGCATGACATGGGATCCAGGATTCACTACTGGTACTTAGTTGTGTTGCTCTCACACATGAAATTAGTCTGCTGCTACTTGATTAAAGCAAAACTGGCATGTGGTGTTTGCAGGGTCAAGTCCCATATGTTGCTGCCTTAGTGCCTGGTAAATACAACAGCACTTTCAGTCCGCTTGTACACAGTGGGAGAGATGTTTCTGAGAAAATTTTTATCTTTTTAAGAGTTATCCTTTATTAATAGTATTTTTTGATCAAATGGATAGCAAAAATATATCAGCAAAAACTGCCCACCTGGGTCTTGGCTCCCAGGGAGCTGCAATACCAGATATTCTGGAATTTGTGTTGTGCAGGCTCTGAGCTGAATCTGGCACTCATTGCAGTCAACAGTCTAAATGCTATTGAATTTTCTGGAGCAAAATCAAGATGAAAGCTTTTCCTTTCCCTCTCTCTCTCTCTATTTTATTTTTTTCCCACCTTACAATAGCACAAATCAGAAGTAATTTAGCTGAAATCAGGGCAATTACCTGTCTGAGAGGGGAGTCAAACCCAAGCTATTGCCAAGTCATGCCACACTCTTCCTACTGCACTTCACCATGGGAATACTCCAGTTGCAATTAAACATTCTATGGGAGGGACATTTTTTAACTAAAGCTTTTAAACTGAGGATAGTTATGGAGATTTTAAAACTGTTTCTGAGGTGTTACACTTAAGTTTTAGCTATGGAAGGTCGACAAACACCCTTTCTCCCTTAGTTGTCTAGGTAGTAACTGCACACCTGTAGCTGACAATGTTTGTATGAACATCCTCTTTTTAGACATTGCTTTGTACTGGCTGCAAAAGACAACTTTAATAACTAATGATAGCCAGGAAAGAACAACGCCACACAGCTGTAGTGTGAAACATGCAAGTATCTTTTAAGAGTACAAGGTCTGTTTTTTACCTAAAAATACTGAAACCTTAAATGCCCTCCTTGTTTCTCCTGTGCATAGACAGATTTATTTGTAAATATTTCAGAAATACAGACAAATCCTATTTATCCATTTATTTATTTAAAACTGTGATTGTATTTGGAAACCAGAATAAATCAATATGCAGTTTCTGTTTCTTTGTATTTTGGTTGCAGATTGAGACAATGGAAACAATCTGTAACTTACTGAACAGCAGCCAACAGACCAATCTCTATTATTTCAGTAAATGTTACCTTTGTTCTGATCTTTAAATGTATTAATGTCACGGAACACAGGTTTTGGCACTACTGAAAGCAATAGAGTACAGTGTAGCAGATTGCATCATTTACAGGGGGATCTGGCTCTCATTTCTGAATAGTTCTGTGTGAAAATGCTGGAAGCCTTGAAACAAAGGGCTCTCTGATCGCATTGTGGATATCGAGTTTCATTAATAATCACTTAGACTTATATACTGTGTGTTTTTGGGTTTTTGTATAGCTTTTGAATATTCTGATTTTTGCACATACTGGTTTGTGGCAGCTGATCCAGACAGTGCTCTTTTAGGATTTAATTTATGCTCCTTGTGGCTTTTCAATGCAACATACAGTAATTGATGAGAGCTTTAATAAGTGTTAACAAGATGAGGCTGTAACTGCCTGGAATCACAGACATAGGCAGCAGAAGCATTTTACTTAAGGTTCATAATCCATTTGTAAAAGCCTACACTCTGTCAGCTGACACTTTTTAATAGGAATGAAAAGTGGAGACAAATCAGGAGCTGCTTTGTGCTGCTGATAGGCAGCAGTAAAAAGCTAAGGGAAGTCTCCTTGGATCCTGAGTCAGATGCTGTACTAGTGTGATCTGTAGTGGATACTTCAGTGTCCTGTGTCTCTGTCTCCAGTGCAGTGTTGATGCACAGTCTTAATGCTTTATCTGCTGTAGGAATGCTCCTATCATTACAATCCACCAAAGCAAATTGTCTGTAGTAATGCAACCCAAAATCTTGTGTCACACAACTCCAGTGTGGCACATATTTTCTTGCAAAGTGTGGGGAAAAAAATGGGAGTGCATGGCAGCCAGATATATCTGCATTCTTCTGCTCTTCTTCTGGTCATCAAGACTGCCTAACATGTGCAAGCTCTAGCCAAAGTGCAGTGCTGTGAAACAGCAGGGTTTGATGAGCACAAGAATCTTCTTTCTAGCCCAGAATAACACTGGGAGAGCCTGGGTAGTGTTTAAGAATTAAAAATTCTTTGACAAGAAAATCTATCACCTCTCTACTTAGGTTTTTTCCTTCAACATAGCTGCTTTAGAACTTTAACCCTGCCAGGTGTGGTGACTATGCAGCTGTCACCCAGCTTCACAAAAAGTTGCTTTACACTCACTCTTCACTCTGCGTTACCCTCATACAGGCTCAGAGAAGACATAGTTTTTGTGGGAAAGTGAACATACAGTCTTTCCTGTTTTGTCTGTGAGTCACTGAGTTCAATCAAGTGATTAAAAGGGGAAGTTTACACAACTGCTTTTGCATGTAACATACATATGGAAACTCTGGCTGCCTACCTACAGCATCCCATGGGACGTGGAATCAAATTGCAGCAGAATCAGAGTGGTGCTGCCGTGAGCTTTAAACAGCACCAATACCCATAGCTGCTTCCATCTGTCCCCAGACAGATAAGCACCACTACCACAGCTGGGGTTGTGAAGAAACAAATTCACAGGGAACACCACAGAGACTGCAAGGGCTTCCTTGTAAATGAAGATAAATCTGCCCTTGTGTGAGAGACAAGCTGTAGAAGGCAGTCTCGCTCTCATGGGGCTACCTCTTAACCTTTTGGGAAAACACAAAGGTTATTCAATGAATCCTGGCACAGCCCTTCCTTCTGAGTCTTATGAGATGTAACTTAACTTTTCAACCCCCGAGACTGTCTGCATTTTACATACTATTAATTAGACTGTTGTGTCACTCTCAGGCATAACTGCTAGGTCCAAAACAACTTTGCATTTTTCTGTCTCTGAGGTTTTCTGTAACAACAGGTCCAGAGGACATTATGACACAGAAAAATCTGATCTTCCCTTCAGCACCACAACTGTCATCTTGGAGTCAAATCAGAGATTCCTGCTCTTCATGTAAAACACCATGACACCATTGCTTTTAGACTCTTCTCAGCTCAGTGTAAAGCAAGACAAGTGCTGCTGTGCCCTAAAACTACCAGTTTGAAGTTGTTGGACAGTGGAGAGGGAGGAGGAATTGTTATTTGGTTGTCAGGAACTTTGGTATGTGTGCAGCTGGTTGCTGAGATGACAAGGAGATCAGCCAAACCTGTGATTTAAATACAGTCGAGATAATGTCTTTTCTGCTGTGATGTCCTCTTTGTTATGTGATGGTAAGACAGTTAATTTTGAAATTTTTGATTTTTGAGTTCTGACAATAAAACTGCTTGCTGAGACATTTGCAGTGTTGAGAAACACAGGCAAATATGCTTCATTCCTCATTCATTATCTTGATATGAAATAAAAAGACAAATTTATCCAGCTACTTCAAACAAAATCAGTCTCTTTTGTTGAGTCTGGAAGAATTCCTTTCCCACCATTAAGTTTTACTGCAGCAGTTTCCACACCAGGAACTTAATGTAAAGTATTAAGCAGTTCTGGTTCTCATCTTAAAAAAAAAAAAAAAAAGGCTAACCCTTCCCTTGCTAGTCACAGTATGTGAAATGGTTAGAAGTTGATTTTATGATTGGTGTGAGGGCCCAGGCTGCTAGAAAGCTATACTGTTATTCTAACACCTACTAAAGCTATAGAAACACATATTAAAACTGTAGAATAGAAATATTAGAATATGAACACACTGTGTGTAGCAGTTGTTCATTTGAGCCCTCCACATTTTCTGCTTTGAAACAGAAATTTATCAGAAAAACAGCTTTCAGGCCCTGTCTGTGATTACTGCTCAGACTGCCATAAAGATGCTGGCAAATGCAGCTCCAGCATGCATGGATTATATTAGGCAAAAGGACTACTTGGTATTTATATTTGTTTGTGGTCAGGATGAGACTTTCAAACTTTGTCCTAAGGATGAAGGGAATGATAGAATTGGAATTATTTTAATTACTTTTGGAATGAAGAATACTAAAGGTCTTTTCAAAAGCTTCGCATAATTACAGGATTGTCACAGTTGGAAAAGACCTCTCAGGTCATCAACACAGGGGAAAAAAGCCACAACAAAAAAACCCCAAACAAGCAAAAAAACCCCACAGAGCATCCTGCTAGAGCATGTAGTGATGTGCCTCACCTACACAGTTTTTGAACACCTCTAGGTATGGTAACTCTACCACCTCCCTGAGCAACCTGTTCCAGTGCCTGACTACTCCTTCAGTAAATAAATTCTTCTTAATATCTATTCCTCATTAAGTTTAAAGCAAATGTTTGAAAGTTCTGTAGATGAATGTTATAGAAGTTGATAATTTTGGATGAGTTTGAAAATTAGGGTGCTACTTCATGTCATTATGAATTTGAAAATTAAGGCTAAGTTTTGACATTTTGCCATCTGACAGGTGTGTTCAGTTGCCATTAGATCAATGACTACAAGGAAAACTCTTTTGACTCCGTTAGCTCAAGATTGGCTTCATCTCTAGTAGTGAGGCTCCCAGACTTTTGGGAAAAAGACATTTATACCAGTTGCTCATTTGTGGTGTAAGAACAAATCTTAACAAGCACTTCGATTTGGCAATTTCAGGTGTTTTTAATAAACTCATGCTAGGGGATTATAATGGAAATCAGCAGTTTCCCTCTTGTTTTTCATGGGGCACTGTACACAGCCTGCATATCTGGGGTGTTTCAAAGTTAATAATCTTCCAGGATCTCACTTGTCAACATTTGACTCCGGCTTCCCTAGCTGGAATCTGAACTACTTGAAAAGAAAAAAAATAGATGCTGGAAATAAAAAATGTGATTTCTGAGCATTTTTTTCATATGGTTCCATGTATGGGAGGGACCAACTCAGAGCAGATGGTATGCAGGCTGGGGAGGGAAAGGGTGATGCTCAGATTCCCTGTGCTGGCTGCCTGGGTCTGACGCCATGTGCTGAGATTTGCATCATCTACTTATTGCAGATGGCTGCAGAGTCAAGATCTCTGCCTTGCTGCCTGGAGTAACACTTCAACCTTGCTGTTATCTCAGACTCTTTCAGAATTTCAAAGCTGACTCCTGAATGTTATTTTAAATGTTAAATTTTTGTGACTGGGAGGTGCCTTCCCATTCCTATTGACCCTTTTTTCCTCAGCAGTAAAGTACAATATTGCTGAATGCATTTGCCTCACTTGAGTCATTAAAAGCAGCATATTTGTGAATGGTCTGGGTGCTACAGTTAAAGCTGAATTTTCTTCATAGTCTGTTGCCACAAACTCAAAGAAGAAAAGGTCAAGTCTGGGAGAATACCATGGCAATCATGTTACTCAGAGAGGAAAAAAAGACATACATGACTGCATTGAGGAAAAACTTGAGAGAATGCTATAGACAAGGCAAAAGAGATTTTGTGAGTGGTCTTGCATGGCAGGAACCCTGCCTTGGCCAGAAATGACCTCAGTGGAGCACTGCTAGAGAGCTTCCAGGCAAACACAGAGCTGATTCCTTCTCCCTCCAGGTTCCAGGTGATCACTTAGCACACAACTTTCTGGGGCATTAGAAGCAGCTGATGGAGTCAATGCTGTTGGCTGTGGGAGTGTCCCAGCTTCCCTCTGCTGGAGCAGGGTGTTTTCTTCATGGGCCTGCTGTGCATATGTGGCTCCCAGGCTGCTAATCTGTTTGAAGCAATAGTTGCAATGTGGGATGTTTGTGCAAGAGTTGAAGGCAAGGGAAAGGATAGCTTTGCAAAGACCTCAGAAGTTAAAACAAGTAGCATATGTTTGTGCTAAAGAAGTGGCAGCAAGCAGAGGACAAGTGTGATGTGAGTTGCTGACAGGTGAGGAAAAGTCTTTGCATGTATCAAAAAAGGAAGAGGATGTCTCCAGTACACAGATGGATACTGAATGGGAGCTGGCTTGAGGATTTTGTCTGTGTTCTTGCAGGCTGATATCTTTGAGATTATACACAGGAAGAATCTGCATTGTTTAGATGTAGCCAGAGTACAAATATGAATAGGGATGTTTAATTTTTTCTCCAAGTTCTTGATCAGAGCTCTACCCCAAAGCCTCTATTAATAACAGCTCACAGAGCTACCCTAGTGTGGCTTTTGCTGAAAGGTGAATTACCCTCATCTACTGGCATGCCCTGTTCCTTTGACACTGCCACTGGCTGTTTTACATTATCACCATATTCTGCTCTCAGGGCTCCACCAGAAAGAACTAAATCAGCTCTGAATGAGTTTCCCTGATGCTTAAGGAGAATGAAGATTTACAGCAGGGAACAACACCTGGATGAGTAAAAAAATCGTGTTCTTGCTTAAGAGCAATCGTGTTCTTGCTTAAGAGCAACTGAATGACCCTTGATTTTTTTAATTCAGGGAGCGTCTGCACAACTAACTGTTCACTTTATTAGCTAAATTAAACTTTTAAACTTTCTATTTAATTCAGTTCCTCTGCCAAATTTTGTTTGGAGTTCTGCACAAACAAGCTCTAGATGGCAGAGAAGATTAAATGGGAGATAGATATCCTGAGTTAGGCTATCTTTGGTACTGCCGTGCTTCATTGTCAGTTGTTGATAGTATCCAGGGGTCTGAGATGGGACTTCCTGGGCTTTTCATGGAACGGGACAGTAACAGATAATCATAGGGATAAGCTACAGTTCTGCAGACAGTATTAGCACCTCCTGCTCTTTCTACATGAATCTATTCCTTTTTGTCTTGTAAAATGTGGGTGCCTGTGAGTACTGCTCTTCCCTTAAACTTTGCTTTTCTCAGTTTTAGTTGAATTTTCTCCTGCTTGCCTTGTTTTAACACCACGTGCTTTCAGAAAGTTTTCCTCAGTGAATGAAATGTTGTGAGTGGAAGGGTTGTTGGCTTAGAAATCTGTGTAAATTTTATTTTTATCTCTGATTGTGAACTTTGAATAGTGCTCATCAGGTTAGAAATCACAAACGTTATTGAGTCTAGCTTAAGGAAACAAACTCTTAAGTAAAAACCTTTCTTAATAATCAGAAGACACAACCATGGCACTGAACCTTTTTTATTGTGGCTGTGCATCTGAACTTCTAAACCAATCAGCAGCTGAAATGAGACCCTTGTTCCTTTGTATTGAAAATTTCAATTGATTCTGTACACTGTTTTTTTCTACCACACAAGCCAGCTTTGTAATTTCCCCAGTTACTTATCTCTCTTTTCATGTAATTCTTTTTTCTTTTTTTCCCTTCTATTTTTTTTTCTTCTACCCACACCATGTCCACATCTCAGAACACCTGAGGCTACAAGTTCAATGGAGACATTGAGGCAGATATTGATGTGCATCTAGAAGCTGAGGATATAGTCCTGAAGCTCTTCACCCTTTTCTTGCTTGGATAACTCTTCAATTAATTTTCTGAAGTTATTTAACTCAAGGTGTAGTCCTGAAGCATTACAGCGTGAAGTCATTAGTCATGAGCAGAATCCTGACATCCTTCTCTCACGCTGCAGACAATAAAGCTTTTTCTTGCTTAGAGATCTGCAAGCCCACTGTTAAAAGCTGACTGGTGTTTGTGCAACAAGAGGCAGTGTGCCATCTCTTTATTCCTTGCAACTGCCCAAGAAAACAGCTAAGACCCTTCTCTGGTGCTTATCTTGGCTTTCTTAGAGGTCAAAAATAGGAGATTTGGTAGTTTTTGTTTCTCTGGAATGCTGCCAAAGCATATTGAAGGTGTTTCTCTGGACATGTATGTGAGTGTTTTGATGTCACCTCTGAAATAAGTGTCGCAGGGGTCACCCTGGCCCTGCCAATCATGGTGGTACAGTACATCTTTCAGGAACATTGTCAACCCACCTCATGGAGGAGGCAACTCAAAAGTGTGCAGAGATCCCTCTGTTTAAACCCTGGGCTCTATTGCACAAGCTAAGTCCCGAGCAGTGCAGTCTTACCCCCAGAACTTCTCTTTTGTTTTTTTTCATTTTTATTTTCTTTCCTCCTCTGTATAGATCTTGGAGATGCTTATATCACATAAGTCTATAAACCCACTGGTGTTTTGTCACTTGCTTTGACTTTCTGAAACTGCCCTGTTCCCAAGGCTGGCTTCTTCAGCTACTGGCCATATAGTGTCACAAGACAGGTAGGTATTTTTTGAAAATCTGTCTGCAAAGCTGAAGTATTTTCTCCTTTATATAAATCAATCTGTTCCTTCTGGAAGTGGGAAGGTATTACTCTTAGGTGCACTACAGCTATTACTTTATTTCCTGCTGAAGTATTGTAATGAAGGTTAGAGTTATTATGCTTATTTTGAGGAACTAGGAAAATGGTAGATCTCAATTAATGATGTCTGGTACTGACTGCTTTTTTCCCCAGAGCTATGCTAATGGCCTAATAGCACGGAGTAACTTTAAAGAGTGTAGCAGCTGCTTGAGGCTGCCAGAGCAGTGCAAAAGAGATGTGAAAAGACCTACGAATTTGTTTATTATGTGATCTTATATAAACTTGACTCCTTTTGCCTTTCAATAGTTTAGTCCATAACCAGACAAGTACAGCATTTGTGAAGTGCAAGCTTCAGTTGCTAAGGTAAGACTAACAGAGACTGTAGGCATCCAGGCTGAAAGCAAAGTATTGCTTCTATGACATTGCTAATAAAAAACGTATGAGAGGGGGACTGAGAGATTTGAAGAATTTATGTGGAACACGGATTTCTTACCTGGAGCCGATACTCCCTTAGGAAAGGAGCCTCACTTAGGGGCTAGATGGTTTTTGTTTGTCAGGAGCTGCTAATAATTCAACAGTTTCTGGCTTTAATGTCTATTTCAAGGGCAAGATAATCAGTTAAAAGTGTGATCTGATAAATGTCCCTTAAAGCATGATTGTGTACTTTATTTTCCAGTAGCAATAAAATAGATATTGAAGAAGAGGCATAGGCCACATACAGGATCTTTCAGAGTAAGAAGGTGCCGGATGCCAGAAATCACAAAGCTAGTGTCTTTGTCATTGCTTCAAGTCATAGTTCTATGAAATAGCCACTTTGGGCTCGATTATGATATCACTGATAAATCTACAAAAGCTTATTTTTCTAATACTATAAAGATAGAAATATAACATCTGAAGTCAAGTGGTGACAGCATGGTGGTGGTTCTTTAATCACTGATCTCTCTTGTCTTGTGATGATTTTGCCTAAAACTCAGTGGCTGAGAAAAGAATCATCATAATTTTTCATATGATACTTTTCCAGCTTGGCCCCAAGCTCACAGTTCACTGACCTTTTGTAATTAATAAGTAATACATTGATTCTCATACGTTTCACTGGAAATTAAACATGTGCTAAGTACATCACAGGTAACATATAAAATCTGCTGACGTGGGTCTTTTTAGAAATTCAAGAAGGTAACATTCTAGATAGGTGTTAAGTAAGATTTTCAAAATCCTTTTGGATGTAACACGATTGGAAACAGTTCTGAAAATCCCATTTGCACTTACCTGACTCTTTCACACTTACTGTTTAAAATGCATCCTGTGGACCATCATTTGTACTTGAAAATTACCTGACTGTACATCTGTGGGGTTAGCACTGCTGGATGAGACTGGATTAATAAGGACTGCAAATATTAAATAATTTGTAATTACAGGTGATACAGATATTACCAGAGGCTTTTTGAAATCATGTTATATTGGAGGACTTTATTTTTCAGTTTTTGGTACTCCATTAGTTAGGAATCTCCAGTAGAAAAAGGACTTGTGATGTAACATTAATTTCTATGGTGCTCCATACTTTCCCTACTTCTGCACTGAGCCTTTAGAAGCATGAAGGGAAGAACTCTTGTGCTCTTGACTTTGATGGAGCCAGGTTTTAATCCTTGCTACAGCCAGCAGCTTTATGTTTGAGCCCAGTAAGAATATCCTTAGTAACTAGGGTATGCTCTTGCAGTCTCTGACATTTAGTCATCAAAAAACATTGGAGCTCTGATAATGGAAAACTAAGCTTTAATTTTCAATTCTGATCCTTTAAATGATGCTGATACATCATCTTCTGGGAGTGTTTATGGGGTATAATTTAATCATGTTATTTTTTCCACCTACGGATTATACAATAGGTAAATTAAAATTGAAGCATTGAGGTGAAATTGTCTTTTGCTACAATTAACTGAAATGATTGTGCAGTATTTACAATTACTTTTTTTTCTTTTCACATAATGCTGGTGATATCTAGAGCTTTGTTTATCAGTTTCAGTTCTATATTATTCACATGCTGAGAGAAATGCATAATTTAATATATTCTCTCATGGACTGTTTTCCAATTTCCTGACATAATCCCTGTGAAACTCTATTAGTTATGCTCTCAATGAATATTTACCTCACATTCACTTTATTTTGGCCTTTGTCCTAGCAATGAAGGTTCCTGAAGTAGCATGTGTAAGAGCAGGATATGGAGTGCCACTTGGGTACCTGGAGTTAAAAAGTCAACCCCATTTAGGGTGCAGGCAGGAAGATTAAATCTGCATTCTGTAGCAGTGCAGAAGTACTCCTGAAGTCAAAAGTTATCAGATCTTCCTGCAAAAGAAACCCCTCCTCACAGTGAGTTGGATTAGGGAAGTGTCAGGAGCTCTGGGATTGCAGTGGGACACTTCTCTTCTTTCACTCAGGCAGGAACTCTGCAACCTTTCTCTCACCCAAGAGGGAAGGAGTGTGTTTTTAACAGGATTCTGAGAGTCCATTGACTTTCAGTTGAGAATGGAGGTGATAAATGCCTTCCTTAGTTATTTCAATTTTATTGCACAGAAAAACATTCTGTGCTTGAGTTTTCTGGCACCAGTTCCTGTGGCTTTTGAGAGAGGGTAATAACTCATTCTAGAGCTTATTTAATGCTGATGAAACTGCTGGATTTTAAAGAAACTTTCCTTTGTCAGGTTGTTCCATGATTCTCTGTTGTAGGATTGTACATTGATCTGAAGGACACTGCTTGCTCTTGGGTACAGGTGTTTAAAATAAATTCTTCATTGTACTTGAGTAACAGTGGTTGAAAAGCTGGTTATCTATTTTTAGAATAATATATAGGGGCTTAGATCTTGGTTCTCTTGAAATCAATGTGTGGCTTGTCATAAACTTCACCGGCGACATGATTTCTTCAGTTTACTTGTGGTGATTTGACAGTCACATTATAAAATGAAAAACAAAGTTTGATATAATTAAAGTAAGTTGGAGTGTAGAGAGATGGCTCCTTCTGTCATAGGGTGAGACAAAGTGCTTTTTGACTGAATTCTATAACTACTCCCAGGGACTTGCTCCAAGTTTGCTGAAACTATTGATTTTTCTCATCTCCAATGCTAACTGGTGTAAAAATTGGTATTTTTTTATAGTGCCAATTTGCATCATCTGAGGAAATAGCTGGGAACAATTGTCAAAGATATGTGGTTTTTTTCACTTAAGTTCACTAAGCTGGGAAACTTGTAGGAACTGGTGAAGTCCCATTTTTGGGCTGGAATGCACAGGGGCTCAAGCACTAAGAAAAAAAAAGTACAGTATGATACAGATAGTATGGAAATAGGGACAGTTTGTTCCCCTGCCACTTAAGAAGAACTCTTTGAGAGGATCAGAGGATCTGGTACCATTCAAGAGTCCCAACTCTTGACTTTCCTCTCATGTGAGACAGGAGTAACTCTGTTACCTAATTCCTGTCATGTAAAGTCTTTTTCAGCAAGAGTGGAATCAGACCTAGAGTCTATAAAACATGAAAGATCTCCAGGTTCAAAGACTTCTACTGGAAGAAAGCTCTGATACTTTTCAGTAACATCCCTGACCCTCTTTATTTTTCATTATGCCAGAGAACAGTTCTTGTATTTTTTTTTCCTAGAACATGTACCATGGGTTTTTTAGCATAAAAGCAGTTCAGAAAAGTCATACATGGTATGCATAATGATAAACTAATGCTCATTCTGTGCTTTCAATCTTGCTTCAAAGATTTGAAATGAGAAAAATTAAATTTTATAGTTACAGTTTTAGCCACTAGACGATAGCAGCAGCATAGCATATGTCCTCCTAACCATATTACTCTGAATCAGCTCCAGTTGAATTTAACAATTTAATCTCAGCTGTTTTGTAAATACTGCAGGCAGTGAATCTACTGTGGTCTGTGCTTGGTGAGCATCTACCCAGGCTCCAGCCTGTGCTTATAATGGTTTGATTTTCTTCTTGTATCAGGTTGACCTGATTTAATTACAGTGCCTTCAAAAGACTGTCTCCTCATCTTACATTAACAGGACATGAATTAGGTCTAAAAATATCTATGTAATTAACAC
This sequence comes from Calypte anna, assembly GCF_003957555.1. NCBI lineage: Eukaryota > Metazoa > Chordata > Aves > Apodiformes > Trochilidae > Calypte > Calypte anna. The sequence goes on from NC_044252.1 coordinate 10,913,570, forward strand.
TGAATCAGTTTTGCTGACTGTTCTAACGAGGTTCTGTCACTGCTGTCTTGCTCTGGTAAGTACCACTGCTCTGGGTAGGGATGGATCACATGGCCAGTGTCTCCTAGCTCAGATCACACATCTGACTGCCTTTCAGCTGTGAAACCAGGGACTATGGATTCTTTGACTGTAGGGCCAATATTCATTACCAGGCAAAGTGGTTTGGTTTTTTGTAGGTTTTTTTTTTTGCTTCCCACTCACTTTCCCCTTCACAGAGTCCAGGAAATAGTAAGGTTTGTGGGAAAGAGCTTGGGCCTTCAGCTGATCTTCCTACCTTCTTGTGCAATGGATTTGAAGTGAAGACCTCTCCCACCTCTGCTTCCTTCTGTCAAGTCCTCCCTTACAAGGATGGAAAAACTGACTGGTTTGGAAGTGCACTACTTGCTTGGCTAAGGCCCTGGAGCTCTCCTCAATGCAACAAGACTCGAATAGGCCTACCTAGCTCCAATTTCTTGGTTTCTGAGGAAAAAAATAGCTCATTCAAAGGTGAGAAATTTCTGGCAGAAAAAACATTCGGCAGTCATTTTGGGTCAGCAGAGTTGATGGGAGTGGTGTCAATGTAGCAGTGTGTGCTGATAATAGCATTTTTTTCTATTTACTCCAGCTGCATCAAGTGAAAAATCAAGAGGATATGTACATCACTGAATCCTGTGTTTGTGCTGTCCTCTGCTTTCCTCTCATCAGTTTCAGAGAGCTGGAGGTTAGAGTCTCTTGGGGATGAGCTCTGAGTTCAGATCCATTTGCCAACTTTCTTTCTGCCTCCCCTGGCTTGGTGACAGAAAGGGCTGGTGGGTGTTTTAGAGTTCAAGGCTTTTTAGGATGTCAGTGAACAGGCATTTGGAGTTTTTTTGTTTGTTTTGTTCTGAGATTTGGCTTTTGAACAAAAAATTCATTACAAAGTTCCTCAGCTGTCTTAACTTATTTTATTCTCAGGCTTACATCACTCCAAAAAGTGGTGAAACTTATTTTCTTAATGTCACTAAATGTTTCTCAACTATGAACCAAGGCAGTTTCTTCTTATGGGTTAAACCTGAGTTTGGACTGTAAATGCAGAACAACATTTATTTGATACCCTTCCAGTCAACCTCCACTGCTGTTGGTTTTCTACACATTTGTGCTTCTAAAGTGGTGAAAACAGAGCTCATGATTCCTCCACTGTACATCACCTTGTCTATGTATAATTAAGGTGAAAAATCAATTTAATAAAGTGAATGTAATGACTAAGTCTGAGATCCACGTTAGCTGAAAAAGTTACTGATATTCTTTTCTCTAGATTTGCATGTAGGAGTCATTGTTTGAAGAATGTATGTCTGGTTTTCAGACTTGCACATCCTAATTTGGCTTCATAACATTTTTCCCATTATTACTTCATACAGGAGATCAAACTTGAGAACTATTTGTGTTGAAATGTCTACGTTTCTCACTAAAATTCAGGAAAGAATACTTCACTGAAAAGAATTTTTCAAAATTTCTTTGCCTTAAGAAGCAGTTGAACTAAGCCAACTTTTAAATTGGTATATATCTCACTTGGAATGTTCCCTTGAATGTTTGGCCCACTAATACAGGCTCAGCTGAGTAAAGAACAACCATTTTAATTAATTTCCCTTTAGAGCATGGCTTTGTGTTTGCTTTCCACTAATTTATTAGTACTATTAATGATTTAGTGACAGCAGCTGCAAGGAGGGTGCTTGGAAGGTTATTGTGCCTGCTTCACCTCTCCAAGTCCTGGAGTAAAATAGCTATTTTTCACAGGAGATGACAAATAGTGGTAGGGAAGTAATGTTGAAGAGGACAGTTTTCTGCTCATCCATGGCTGCCACTGTGCCTGACCTGCTGGACAGAATTTCTTCATTAGTTTGTATGTGTGAGAGGTATAAACAGCTGCTGTAGAAAGGCATTTACTACATGTAAACTAGAATTACAAAAAGAAACTCATTCTGTACCTCCATGGAAAATTTTCAATAGAAAATAGAAATCTGTGTTAGAAATTCAGTTTTAGAAGCTGGTTCCTGCATTTTCTTTTTAATGGAAATGTCAGGTCACTTTAAAATGTTCAGGAAAAATTCAGCTGTCACATTTTGCTTATCAATTTCATGTAGATCTGGTAATTATTTAACCTTTTAAGCAGCACAGCAGCATATAAAATGTTAAGCAACTACAGTATCAGTGATAGTTCATCTGAAATTATCCAGTACGGATGTTCCCAGGTTTAATCACTCTGCAATTTTACCAGTTCACATTATGAGCCTTTTTGGAAATGTCATAGAATTACCAGCCTGGTATGGGAGTGTTCACAGACGTTCAGGTTAGTCAAGAAGGCAAAAATTTATCAATATTAGAGAAGCTCAGTAAACCACAAAACCACACACACATTTTTTCTGCAGAACTCTCCTTTGCAATTAAATGCTCCGTTTTCAAATCCAAGTGGAATTGGAAGTACAAGCTATAGATGAAGACAACATGTCTGTTTTCATGTCACTGTATCTTACAGTTGCGATCTTTAAAGTCCAGCATCATTGTTGCTTTCCAAGGTGCTGCCTTTTCAGCAGCAAGAGAAATCTCACAAGCTTACAAGAAGAGCACAAGCACTTTAACAAAAGGAAATACTTTATACATGCCATTTCTTTTTTACCCAAACTTAATTTAAGTGTGCATTTCAGATTGTTGGCACTGTGTGCATCTTACATTACTATGTGGAAGTGGGAACATAGTCCATTACAATGATTCATATTCTGTCTGAGGAACACAAACATTTTCTGATGAGACTGGGACTGAAGCATAGCATATTAAAGCAGACAAAATTTTCCACCTCCCAAAATAGAAAGGAAGTTAAAAGGAAAAAACTAATATGACTATCTGTACAAGTACAGTAAAAAGGCAAGTGGTCTGCATCCATATTGCCTGGCACTGTGTTTTATCTGATTTTTATCAGCTGAGCTGTGCAAGATGTGTCTATGTTGGCTCTTGGTTATATATTCCTTTGGCTGATGGGGTTGCTGGTGGTAAGAAGGTTGTGTTATGTCAGTGCTTATGTTCACTGAATGCCAACTAAAAGCAAGATTTTAAATTCCTTTGGCCAGTAGAAGATCCTCTTGCACTTTTGTGAGAATTAACAAAAAGTGAGGGTGATGTTTGGGACAAGTTTCAAGACTATATGCACCTGGTAAGAGAAGTGGATAGGGGAAACATTTTGCTCTAACAGCTTGTCTGTAAATGTGTAGTTTCCCATACCACACTCTGCTGCTGTGGCTTAATAGTGCTCCTCCAATCAGGTCAGGACTCTGGCCACCCTAAGTAGTTTATTTACATTGCCTCTTTAAGTAACAGTAATTACTTAAAGTTTTTTTGGGGAGGCTCAGAGAAACACAATTGAGTGTTTTTTTTCTGTGCATTGTTGGTTATTTTTCCTGAGTCTGCTGGACTGTGTAGATGTGCTCAGTGAAAGGCTCTTGCAATGCATCAGGGAGACAGATGTACTTCAATTGTGATTTCAGTGATTTCCATACATGAGAGGATCCTTAGAGATGTCTGTGCATGAAATGAATGCAGCTGCTTAGGTTGTTGCCTAAAAGAACAAGCATACGGAAATTAAATATGCCACTAAGATGTTCTCATTTTCTGCCTATTCTCACTGATGTAAGCCTCCATCTGTCTGCCCAGCCCTGAACCTTCACTGTCATTTACCACAAATACCTCTTCTCCACCTCCTGCCAAATACTTGCTCTTTCCACATTCTTGTAGCTAACTACAAACTGCAGGCTACCTGTAAGAAAACCCCAAACCATTGCTCCCTTCCCTGCCAGCCTGTAGCTCTGCAAACCAGCTAGGTGAGGGTGAAGAACTGAATCCAAGAAGAGAAAGAAGGTAAGCTACCAACACTACTTTCTGCTTCTCCCCACTGCATGGGCTGTCCCAGATCAAAGCTTAAGTTTTCAGGCTATTGTATAAAGAATACCCCATGATTTTTTCCATACCCAGTACCATGGGGTGTTGAAATTTGAAGACTGGTTAGTATGAATCCCTTCGGAAAAAAACCTTGCCTTCTTCCTCATGTATCTTGCAGTGCTATTGCCTGAGAGGACCAGAAATCATGGAAGTAGAACAGTGTAGGAAGTATGTGTATCCAGGTGTCTTGAACCATGGCCAGGAGGTTTCTGATGGCAGATTTAATATATTTTTCTGAAGTGACCTGAGAATCTTGCCTGTCAATTTTTGTGAAGTACTTCAGGGTTAAAAAGTACCCTATACTTTTTTTTTTTTTTTAATAGTATTTGGCCTTGAATCCTCAAAGGGTGTCTGAAAGCACCTGAAGGCAACATTAGCAGAGATGATGACTTTCATCTGTGTGCTCCTATTACCCATGATCTGTTCTTGGGTCAGACTGTGCCTTTTCAAAGCAGGTACAATATGATGAAAGTGTTGAAAGTTTCACTTCACGCTTCTGTGCCCCATGTGTTGCTGCTAAGGTGGACATAACTACATTTGCTACTCTGAAAAAGGAAGATAGATGCAGAGGTCAAAGGACATAGCAAGGATCCCTTTTCCTCCTATTTGTCTGTCCCTCCCTTGGCATACGCTCTGTCAGGTTTGCTTGAGTGCAGGGGGTGACAGCCCAAGGTTGCTGTCAGAGAGCCAGGAGCTGCAGGTGGGACTGAGTGCCATTGGTGTAGGCAGTCAGTGCAATATCCAGAGCCATAACACAGGTGTGCATTGCAGCAAGTGCTGCTGCTGAGACTTTGTGCCCGAGGTGTTCAGCTGGGAACGTGTAAAATTTTTGTATCTGTGTGAATTTTATGCCTTCTTTTCATACAGCTGGCTGCTGGAGAGCGGATGGCAGCTCGGTGTGGGCTTTGGTGTGTCTCAGAGATGCAGCTCCTTTTGTTCTTTTGCAGAGGAGGCTCCAGTGGTACTGAAGTATCATATTCAGAATCCTGCACTAGATTTTGCCCGTGTCCCTTCTCATGCGGCCAAGAATTCATTATGATTTAACCTTGAACCTGAAAACTTTTTTCTAGCTCAAAGGTTCAAATACTTCTAGCTGAAAGATCTGTCACTTCCAATTTATCTGAGAAAGAACTAAAGCAATCCCACAAGTTCACTTTCTTGACTAAATACCGAGTTTGTCAGTTAATGCAGATGGGTTTCTCTCAACGAAGGAAAGCAATGCTCTAGAGGGCAGGCTTTGCCTGTATTACAAAGAAGCATTTCCAGCTAAAACCCAAATTAAGTCAGCCCAAATTGCATTTCAACTACTCAGCTTTCTTTTTATTAATAAATCAGACAAATCAATAATTGTTTAAAATGTGAAGGCTTTAATTTGCTGGCATTACAGGAGAAGTAAAGACAGCATTAAATTACAGATGCTACTGTGATGAGGTCATGATGTCTCTGTAAATACGCAAGTCACCTTTTCTGTGGTGTGGGCCTTTCTTTCCCATTGGTATTAAGTAGATTTTGTGTTGAAAACTAGAAAAAGTCAGCATCTCGAAATCCAGTTATTTTAAAGTTTCCTTTTGAGCTAGTTGCAGTTCCAGAAAATGAAACATTTTAAGAGCATGTGTTGTTCTTTCATAAAAATACTTGCAAAGAATTTGCTGGGAGGTCTCTGATGTCCCCTTAGTAGTGGTATTTGTCACCTGGTCTTGTCGTAGTTGCTGGTGAAGTATTCTGAGGTGAAATTCATTGTCTTATCCCACAAGGTCTGGGTTAGTGTTCCTATGGCTGTGCACTTGCAGACTGACAGCTAAGAGGATAAAAAATGTCTTTAATTAAAAATGCTTGTAATGGAAATATCTGCATGGTCTGAAATGGTGTAACTGATTGTCCCGTGGATCTCAGATTTGTGTGGGCACAGCACAACCTGTGTGCAATACACAGATGGACTTGCCAATAACTGAGATTAGCAGCACTTTGGCATGGTGCAGAATGGCATTTCAGCTCCTGGCTTGTGAAGCTGGCAGTCCACCTCTGGTCAGCCCTGCACTCAGCTGAGATGTTCCAGCATGCACTCAGTTGCTAAAGTAAGTGGACAATGGAGTCTGCAAGAAGGTGAAAGGAAGCTAGTGTCTATTCTGTGTTTTATGATTCTCTTTCTTTGTATTTCCTACATATAAAAGCTAAGTGGAAAAAAATAAAAAAGAAAAGGAATAGCTCTAGACTGTTGAATAAAATCCTGTCTTTCTTTTCTTTGCTCCTGGGCTGGTTAGAAAGGGTAGAGAATAATCATCCTTGTGTGTGGCTGTGTGTTTCAACTGAATGTGGAGGTTGAGATCTATAAAAAGAAGGTGAGAGGCAGTGTATAATTTAAACATCATCTTGAAGTGCCTGTGTCCTAATTATGGTGTGTTTATATAGCAATTTTGCCTTTTTCTTTCTCTCTCTCTGTTTTATTTTCTCTGACCTTTACAGCTAACCTTTTTAAGGCATTCACAGTCTTTGGACATGGGGTGAAATGATTAATAGTCTTTATTGATTTTTTTAAATGAGGAGATACAGTAGCATGAAGCAGGGAACAGCAGACTTACATTTTCCATTATGTTTTCACTCCTGGAGAGAGCGCTTGGAAATGACTATTTCTATTGGAATGTCAGTGAGTTTCTGAATATTAATAATCTTTTCTTGTGTTTCTTTTAAGGCTGATAAATGCTTCAGGTTTTTTTCTCCTGCTAAATTCTTGACTCTGTTCAGAAGTGATCATATTAAATGGGATTTTAAAACCATGTGTCAGAGGAAATAGATTAGTTGTCTGTCTGTCTGTACATGATTACCAAATGAACTGTACATTAAAATGGTGGGGGCAATGGAGCATGCAGATAGAAAAGATAATTTTAAAGGGATCTTTGAAATTTAGAAAGCCAATTATTATTCTGCCAATGGAGAATTTTTCACTAAACATGTCCTGGTAAAAGTTTAAAGGCCTATTAATTAATGTTTATAACTGATTCTTAACTGCAGTGAAGTCTACTGACAGTATGACTTCCACATGAAAATTAGGCTGCTGTTGGCTCTGTGAAATGGAGAAATATATCACTGTTAAAATGGTAGCCCATTTATTACCCTGGTGTCTTAATTCAACTGCATTCAAGGGTAGTGAAGTGAGAATATCATACTCAGTTTGGGTAGAATTTAAATTAGAGATACATCAACATGGTGGCTCTTCAACAGTCTGAAGGTCAGGGAGACAAGCAAGAGGAGCTGCAGGAAACAGGAGCTGTGTCAAAGTGCTGGTCAGCAAACCCTAACCCTGTCTTAGGGAGATGCCTCACTCCTCATCAGGTGCCGTTGTTGCTGAGATTGTATGTGAGGTGCTTAAAAGATCTTCCACTGAAATCCCTTTACAGGAGCAAAAATCCCTTTATATGGAGCAAAACTGTGGTCTAGGATTTTCATCACCTGCTCCACATTTGTTGCAATCAAGGTTGCTACTGAACCACTAAGTATATTGAATGCTTCAGATCTTAACACAGACCTAAATTCCTGTCTTTATCCTGGCCCACCCTGTCCACAGCTTTCCATCAAAATGTCTGTTGCTGAAGAAGGTTGCACTGAGATGTACTTAAGGATGGTATGAGCTGACTTCTTCAGTGCTGCAGTAATTTATAGGATAGTTTCCTTCATCTGGATGATTCTGGAAGGAATTTGGTCAGTACAGTGTTTTAAGAATAAACTGCAAGATAAGCAGGGCTTTTGGTTGTGATTTTTTTCTTGCCTCAGGTATTTTAACTTATTAACTGTAGTGTGTTATTTCAGAGATACCAATGGCCTAGCGTTCTGACCTAGTCAGATTTTTTTCTCCTGACCTAATGTCTGTGATTTCAGTTAATTTTCTTTCTAAGCTGCTGGGATAACAGAAGGACTAGAAAGAACCAAACTTTTCCTCTTTTTAAGTGGAAGGAGGGAGACTATAAAACCTTTGAATATTGATCTCCTTGTAAAATTCTATCCTATTCTGTTTTTGTCTTGAAAGTCCTATGAAGTGAGGATCTGAAAGGTAATTAAGTTTTTCTACCATGAACAACTATCCCTATATCTGTCAGTGCCTGATCCCTCTTGCCCACAGAGGACAAGACATTCCTCCTTCCCTTTTGCAGCAGGTGACTTGCTATGGACACGTGCACAGGCACAAGAATAGAGCAGAAGCCACAGAAGGAGGGGAGACTTCCTATATGTCTCATAACTGTTTCTGCCAGGAGGTCTCTGAAGATTTCAAGATAATGCAGAAATATCAATATAGCTTAGCTTTTCTTGACTAAGAACTGGAGTCAGTGCAAAAGCTGATCTTAGAGACATTGCTCAGCTTCTGTATCCACAGTAAGTTTTTGGCCAAAGGCTCTGGGAAGGGTGGACAAGTTTCAGGGACTCTCAGTGCTGTGCCTGCACATCTGTCATGGTTTAACACTGGCCCAGCAATTAAACCGAGTAACAGACGCTCTCTATTAATCTCTCTCTCCTCCTTGATAAAGAAAGGAGAGAGAATAAGGGAGAGAGACTTATGGGTTGGAAGCTAAACTACACAACTTTAATGAAACAGTAATGATAAATCAGAAAAATTACTAAATATATACAAATATACAGGAAAATGGAAGCCATGTTCTTCCTCCCTTTTCCCCCAGTAACTCATGTCACCACCGAGGCTGCAGGGCAGCCCTGGGAAAGTCCAGGCTGGACTCCTGGAGTCAGCAGCAGTTGGGAGCTGGAGGCAGGATCACAGATATGGGCTGGCACGGATCAGGACCACAGGCAGAGGAACGGACAGAATGCTTCCAGAATGCCGGGTGAAGGAAGGGAAGCAGGAAAGGCAGGAAGGGCAGGCAGCTGGAAGCACAAAATCATGGCTTGGCCCTCGTGATGCCTCAAATTTATACTGAGTATGACGTATATGGGATGGAACATCGAGTGTTATCAGTCCTAGAAGCACACACTGTCTGAGAAACTTGCTGTTAATTTCAGCAAGAGCAACTACTTACAAGAGACTTAGCTAAAAGCAAAAGTACAAGACAGAAAATCACCTTTATTCTGGCCCAAACCAGGATAACGTCCCACCTGGTGTTTGTTCTTTTGCTATCCCACTGGTTTCTGAGTGCTGTAGTTACAGTTGCTTAATATGATACTAGTGATTTGCAATTTGACAGGTAATGCTTGGGTTTTGTATGGAACTTTGTCCCTTAGCAGAAAGTAGGACCTTGCATGTCTCGTGTTTCCAGTCTTCATTCTGGTCTCTTCTCCATTTCTCTTCATCATTCTCTGTTCCTGGTATGAAGAGAAAACCCCATCAAAAACATCAGTGCTTCATCTTACTATAATTTCTCCCCCCTTATAGAAACGTGCATTTGTATTTCAGCTGTCAAAAATAGTCAACAATGAGGCTTGTTTCAGGTTTCCTTTACCTTTTTTCTTGTGGACTGTGATTGTTAAATAGCAGTGTAAGAATGAACACATCTGTATAAAATTGAAATTAACTGCAAAAGATGAGTTGTTCACATAAACAATTGTAGAACTCTATTGAGCACCTTTGATTCAAAGTATTGTGCATGGTTTCTTGAAATACGAGCAGTAATTAATTCAGTGAAAGTGAAAGTTGAGAATTTCAGTATTACAAGTGTAGTGTTCTGGAAAAGATGTTCAGAAGATGAAGCTTAACAGTCTGTGAAATCCTTTTAAGTTTCAGAAAGGCTGCCCTTAAACCTTTACTTCCAAGACTGGTAAAATGGTGTGGATTGAATTAAGTTTTTTCTCAACAAATATGAAATGAATGTAATCTAGCTTTTTCCTTGCTGTTGTATTTTTCCCTTTGTTATATTATGTATGTTAGTCTTGGTCTCATGTGAAATACTTCTTCAGTTTGATTAATTTACCTTTATTCAGTATTGCTAAAGAGAATTCAAAAGCCAGTCCTGCATAACTGTAACTGGCTGTGCAAATTGAAATTTTAAGTACAATGAATAGGAAGTGATTGTTCCCTGTCATTTCACTTGGGATATTTTAGAGTGTGTTTTTTCTGGCATGTGCAGATTCTACACATGTAAATTTTAGTAAAACTCAAATCCTGATGTACTGTCCATACTATAAATCACTAAAATTTACAGTGCTGTCAATAGTTTACAAAACATCCTGGCTCTATGGGTCCACATACATGTGAAAAATGTGTGGACTGCAGAGAACTGCAGTTTATCTTGTTCTGGAAAATGAAAAGAAGAAATTACAGGAAGCAACACAGAGAAAGTACTCAGTTTTCAGACAAAGGAAATTGAGAGACACAGTGGTGAGTGTTGGGGAAGAAATTATTTGTTTAAACATTTCTTGGCACAGATCTCTTGCACCTCAGTAATTGGGAAAGAGAAGTAATTGAGCTTTTTGTACAGTAAAATAATGAGCACAGTCCTGTAACTGGTTGCCTTTCATGATACAGTGTCTCTTTTGCTGTGCTTTAACTCTCCTGTGAATTGATGTCTTCAGAGAAGGAAACAGTGAACGTTAAAGGGTGGTTTAATCTTATGAGGAAGGTTTAATAAGAATCAGTAACTGGATGCTGCAGTCAAATTTAGAGAAGAAACAAGACAAACATCTTGCAGTGTGTTGACAGCAGTGGAGCTGGACTCAGCACAGGGGCAAAGCAGAAGTTGGAGGGGTAATTGCTCCATCCCCTGGAGCCTGGATGCCTTCTGTGAGCTGAGGTGCAGATGGGGATCAGCTCACCATGGCTGCTTGGCTTCTGCAGAGGCCTCTGAGCTGAGGAGGCTGAGCAGGGCTGTGTTTGAGTGTCACTGTGCACTCCCTGCATGCAGGATGTGGCTGTCCTTCAGCCAAACCAACAGGGCTGCTCTCCTCAGCTGTCAGGCATAAGCTCTCATGTCATCTGAAAAGTGGGCTGTAATTAACTGCAATAAAGATGTGTGGGCCAGTTTGGAAAGGAGGGCAGAATTATTGGAAATCTCATCTAATTGGATTAGATCTTGCTGCTTAAGACTCTAAGAAATATTATTCTGTACAGCTAAAATTAAGCTCTTTTTTTAGTCCTGTCACAGACTGCATTAATATAATATCAAAACCATGCTGGAGCCAGGGTATTCATTCTAGCTGTGCTGTAAAGCCATCACTGCAGTGCTTATAGAAATGGTAAGTCTCTGATATTTTGTCAGTTAATATTAACAAATACCAGGATGGAAACTGACGATCAGTCTTAATAAAAGAACTGATTGTGTAATTTACATAAAGGCAGTTTAAATAAAATACCTAATACTAAAATCTGCATAATTAGATTTACATATTCACATCACTGCAATTAGAGCTTGGTATTTAAAGGGCACACTTGCTGTTTCACATGCTTTTAATCACTCTTCTCAAGGCTGCTTTTTCAAATTGCATAGTTAAGATAAACATGCTTATTTGTTTGGTTGTTTTTTTTCCCCCTCTGGCATGTGATGTTGTTTCTGGAATGAAATTTATATATTTACTTTGGCTTGTGTTAATCTATAAAATGGGGAAATAAAGAGGTAATCCCATTCAGCACTGAAGACTTTCAAGCCCTTAAAACTTTACAGGGGTAAGCAGGTTTTTTTCAGGTGTTCAAATGTTTTGGCAACTGCAACACACTGAATACAGCTTAAGCTGCTTCCTTTCCCAGCCATGTGTCTTTCCTCCCTAAAGCAGAGACTTAAGTACTATCTCTAAGGGATAAAGATAATGGATTGCAAACTGCCTCATCAGCTTCTGACCCTGCACAGGCTCCCAGCTCCTTTGGTGAAAATTATGAGAGTGATTCAATGAAAGGCATTGACAAAGTCAGTGGGAATTACTGCCAAAATCAGTGAGAAGCATGCCTGTGATTTTTATAAAACCAAAGCCTTTGAGTGGAAGATGCCTTTGCAGTCTCTTCAGCACAGTGAGATGGGCTCTGATGCTCTGGTGCTTCGTGGCTGCAGGGAGCGTGGTTCTCACAGCAGCCTTGGCCTGGCTTTGGTGCACAGACAGGGAGGGTTGAAGGAAGGTTTCTCTCAACAGGCAGCTGCCCCCATCTGTCTCTCAGCCCCACGCAGTGAGGCTGAACCCACACATGCCCACGGTGTGTTACACTCCCCTTTGCCTCCACACAACACCTCCTGAAGACACCACAGAGCTTGCACTGTGGATCTCCCTGCAGGAAGGTATCTGCAGCTCTGCTGGTGCTGAGTGGTAACCAGATTTGTGAATTATTTTGCACTTCAGGTAGCTTGGATTCATAGATATGCTTAGGAGGGTTGCTCCTTCAGAGCTTTGAACTTTTTAAGATTATATAATATAAAGACTTAACATTATAAAAAGACATTAAAAAGTTAAACTAGTGACAAGGATGAGATTAATAATTCAGAACATTGAAACGAAAGATGAAAATCAGGCAGGCAATAAGTTAATGCTTATGTTCTGCTGACCATACAGGTTTCAGTATGAAATGCTTTCTCATCAGCTGGCAAAAATACTAATGGCTGTAGTAACCCTGTGGTTCAGCTGCCCTTCATTCAGGGAGCCACTTTAGGTCTTTCTGTCTTTTAGGAGCATCCGGAAAATGATATTTGTTTTGCATTGGTTTTAAGTTTTTAAAATTTATTTTAGTTTTATTCTGCTTGTCCCTTCTAATCTCCTGAGTTAACCTCTGGTTCCCTGTGTTTATAATGGTGCTGACCTTTCATTGTTACCCTGTTTCTCTCTCTTCCTGTTTTCCTTTCTCCTTTATTTCTTGATTTTTCTCCTTTTTTCCTTAATTTTTATTTTTTCCCCTTTTCCCCCTTGTTTATTTTTCCCCTCTGTGTTTTTACCTTTTAAAAATTATTTTCTCCTTTTTTACTGTTTCCTTTCTCTCTTTTCTCCTTTCTGTATTTGGAATTTTTTTCACCTCCTCATTATTATTTTTTTTCCTTTTTTCCTTTTTCCTCTTCAGTAAGTGGTGTGCAGTCTTTGGCCAGGTGGGGACTAGGCTGTTTGTTGTGGGGACACTGAAAGGTCCTTTTGCACCCAGGATGCATACGTATTGTGGTTGAAGCCCCAGGAATCACAGCCCATGGCTGGTGGATGGAAAGAAAACAGGAGGGTGAAGCAGCTGCAGGGTGAGTTGGTTGTAGGTTGGACAGCCTGGTTCAAGTCACCCTACAGACCCAACCTGAGAACTCTAGTCTCAAATGTTGTTAAGGATAATGATTTTTCTGCTGCAATCCTGAGGGCAGATTGAGGCAATGCATGTCCAACTTCTGCCACCTGTAACAACATTCACAAATTCTCTGGTTAAAATTCTCCAGAACTGTTGGTTTGAGATCACCGTGAGCATCTCTGTGTGTAAAACTAAGCAGAGAAAGACACAGCAATTCAGTACAAAATAATTTTTTATTGTCACATGATCAGCTTGGGAGTCACCATTTTCCTCTTTTTCTACTACATGCTGAGCAAGGTGCTCGTCTCACCAAAGGAAAGAACTGCAGGAAAGCTGAAAAACAAGCTTAGAACCTGTACTGCTGTAGAAAATCTGTGGTGTACCTTAATTGTATTTATTAGTGGCCACTGACAAAAAAGGCTGAGCTCTCATAGTTGTAAATGCTCCTGCAAGCCCAGTCTTGCCCCATACCAGAGTAAGAATTGGGATGATGGGCATTTCCCTACCAGATGGGAAGGGAGTACTGCAAATGGGAGTGTAGAGGGAGCAATTCAGATTTACTCATTCCTACATGTGCTGACTAAATGTTGCATCCCTTGGGCAAAGCTGAGACCACAGTCTGTGATGTTGTTTGAAAGTTGACTTGGCAAAGGGGAAAAGTCAGGACTTGTGGCTTTTGGACACTTGGTTGCAAAGATCCATAGGCCAAAGTATGAATGTCTGGGTGGGTCTAAACCTCTGTTTACAGAGCTTTATGAAATTGTCATCTTGGTAGGGGACAGTGTGGCTCTCACTCCTTGAAAAACATGGGGATGAATTGCTTCCTACCAGACTAAGCATCTGTAGTGTTCCCTCTATGCCTTTGCTCCTTTTCCTTATAAGCAGTGAAGATAAACTATTTCATAATTGACTGAGCACCAATTTTGGCTTTAGTCTGAGTATAATTTCACAGCACAGACTGATATGGTGTGCTTAGCTTTTTATACATGCTCATTTCTGAATACAATATTCTGAAGAACTGACTGACATCAAAAATGCATCCAAAATAATTATTTGTATAAAATACCAGTGGAATTCTGCTGAAATGCTGCTAGTTATATAGTTGCTTTGGGTAAGAACAGTTTAGAATCACCAAATAGTATGGGAGGCAGAGAACTGCAACTAAAAATTAAATATGCTGTGGGAAATGTTCCCTTTAATAAAAATGCAGCTGTTTGAACACCTCTATTATACTTTTTAAGTCTGAAGTAACATGTAAAAGAGAGAGATCAAGAACAAAATGTTACTGGTATCTCCAGTACTTCATTTTATGCATTGCCTTTCATGATCTGGGCATCATAAGCCTGACCAAATTAAATTCAATGAATTTGATGAAATTAATTCAAATCATAGTGAGCTTCATTACATTACAATGATATGAAAAGTTTGATACTTTTGGTAGTCTTCTGTTTATAAAAGGTTTCCACAGTGGAACAAGCAGAGCACAGTGTCAGAAACCCAGGCACCCTAACCAGTGGCTCTTCCACTAATGAGAAATCACTGCACTCTTTAGGACCACTAAACCAGCAAGGAGTTAACCTCAGTGCCTTAACCTGTAACTGCTGCCTAGTTAGTGTATTCCTACTGATTTTTGTTACTGCAAAACATGTTTTATATGTAGCTTTACTGGACTGCTTTTGCTGCTGATGGGTGGAAGTCTGTAATCCTTATTTGTCACCATTGGCCTGGTGTCAGCCTTGTAAGTGGTTATCCCCTCTTTACAGGAATGCCAAAATACAGGGACAGGAGGTACCAGTAATCCCAAGTCAAATTCATTAAAGAGGAGAAACTTGTTTGAAGTAAAGACTCTCGTGCCAAAAGAGCAATAGCAGGTAAATGTGTTCATGTAATTTATTCCAAGAATTTTGTGATAACTGTCAAGTTACCCAACAGTTTTCTCTTGTTACCATTTACTTCATGTACCTTGACTTGGCAAAGCCTTCAGGAAGACATTTAATCATAAGTATGCAAATAGTCCTGCTACCTTCAACAGGAAATTGGCACTTAGGAATAGCAAATCTGAAATATTTTCTTAAATGTTGAGACATATTAGTACTAGTTATATATGATGAGTTATGTGGTCATCTTTTTTTATTTTTTTCTGCAGTGCAGCTAGAGAAATTTTGTTAAAGTTTTCAAATATTCCCTAAGCAAGGTTGTGCAAATCATTTTAGAGAAGATTCTACCCAGTGACCTGAACTAAAAAATTTTTTGGTTCCATGCTAAAACATAAATCCTGGGGAGTGAGGAAGGAAAGATTTTTTTTTTATTCAATATGACTTTTTATTTAGCATTTAATGTTGTTTTTAAAATGTGCCAAATGTGGTCCCAATAAAACACTTCAAATTAAAAATCAAAATGCTTCACTAGAAATTGTCAAAATATATATTTTTCTGAAATGGCTACTACATGATGTAAGTTTGCAAAGATTTTGGTTTCTCCAAACTGCTTTCCATGAAGAATGAACTATTTCTAAGAAAAAATAATTTTACTTTCCTTCTATAATTTTTTCAATAATGAATGCTGTGAATACTTAGCAAGTGCTGTCATTGTTTTCTATCCATCATGATGGAAACAAGGCTTTACCTGAATTAGGGTGTACAGGGCTGATACCCTAACTCTGGCCATATGTGATTACAGTGATCTGTGACCTGTACTCTGTTTTTCCTTTCTGTAAATTGAAGGCTTTGCAAAAGAGGCTAAAGGCTCAAATTCAGGTTGCCTAGTTTCTACCTCAGATTATGTACATAATATTTGCTGCTGGCTGTAGATCTTCACAAATGTTTACTAGGAAAAATATTTAACAAAGGAATTTAGGGGAAAATTAGACAATCTGGATCTGAACTTCAAGTCTTTATATTCATGTTACAAGCAAGTCAGCTAAAACCCGTGTCATGAAACAACTTGTCCAAAGACACATGTAAGATACATGTAAGAGAGTTGGAGAAGTGAAGAGCAAACCTGGTTGTGCAGGCTTTTCCCTGTTTCACCTCATGAAAGGTAATACTTCTATTTGGTGCAACATGCTGATGAAATACTTTCATTTTTCTGTATTTGCTTCTGCCTATTCTGTCTTTACCAAGGGCAGCATGTGAGCCTTCAGAGCTACAAATGCTTCAGTCTGTTCCATTTGGGATGCTACAGTGATCATATTTTTGATTGTGGAACTGTGGCAATATTTTGAAATCATATGTGTGCATTGTCTTTCTTTATAACCATCTAGGCTGAGGATGCCTAGAGACAAATGATATGGAAAAAGGCTTCTATGACATAGGTCCCTTCTGGCATTGACTGTACAAGTAGAAAGATACCTAGACAGAGGGTAAGAAAAAGCCTCTTTTAATTTTTTAACTTCACTGATGTAAAGCTTAATGAGGTGATTTTAATTTATTTGGCTACCAGCAACAGCATTTAAATTAAGCACATAATTTGTTAAATGCTAACAAATATGCTTCAGGCTGTAAAGCTAATGTAATTTCTTGCTTCACTGGTAGCCTTGAAGGCGTTTGATTTCCCCTTGCCCAAACTTCAACTTTATCTGTAAGCAGGACATACTGGCTGTTTTGATCAGGCTTTTTTGGTTGTCAGATTTTAAAATATGGAATTTTAACTTCTGCTTTAGTCTGTTGGACCCTTCCAAAGCCCTTGCTGCCTGTCCATCTGCTATTTCAAACATGTGCAGAAACACTCAATGAACCATGCTGTCTGCTCAGCTCTCGTTCCATGGAAGGTGTTGCCTCTTGTAGGTAATGCTGCTTGGTCTGTTTGTCTGATTGTGATCAGCTGAGGCAGTTTAGGAGTTCCTCTTAACTGGACACTGGAATGTCCTGTGGTCATTTTGTCCAACAGAAGGCTATAGATTTTAGGATCTAATGACAGCTTTGATTGCAAATACTTGTATGCATACTGAATCTAATTTTTTCTCTACTGTTCTTGGCCTTGAACCTGTAATTTGTGAGACAAAACCCATATGGTGGATTCCTCTAGAAGCATCACAAGCTCTTCAGCCACACTGTGTCATGCTTACTACCTTGCTCATGGAATTACATGGGGTATTTGAATACCTAATGGATTATATGTGGTTGTATGGTTATCTTCAGGGAAGAAGGAAAGGGAGTATTGTTTGGTTGTTTTCCAGACAGTATGATGTATGGAGCTTTAGAGAGCTATTTTAACCATCTGACACACATAAAACTGGACGAAGAGGTAGTTTGAATGATCGATTATATTTTTTTGTGAGAAGTCTTTCAATATGAAGCCACATAAATACTGGGGTCTTTTATAATGACTGTAGTTGCAGAGATTTTGATGGACATTTTTAGTGCATCGAAGTAAATTGCTATTAGAGGGAAAAGTGAAATGCTTTCCTGCTATAGAACATTGAAATGAATGGGTATCTGTGATGATATTGGGAATGGTTGTTAGGGAGCAAGACCAGTCTTAAAAAAGAAAAAAAAATTGATTGTGATAACTGTGTTCAGTAAAAAATAAAATGGCAATGCTATAAATTTTCAAGTAATAAATAGAACTCCTACAGTGTTCTTGCATGAACATTTTGCCAGGAAAAAGGAGAAATATTCTTTTATTCCAGATAGGGGGAGGAAATCTCAAGTCTTTGGAAGAATGCTTACGTTCTCTGTCAAATATGTGCAAATCAAGTCATATTTTAAACCTTTTTACTATATCCTGCTGGATGGAACATGTCTCAAGGGCAGTCCAAGGAAGGGGAATGTTTGATAAACCCAAGTGACTCTGGGCAAAGCTCTGCACATCCCCACAGACCCATGCCACACATTTTTTCTTACACCTTTCTGCTCTGAATTAAATAATTTTCAGTCTGTGGGGGTCTTTCTGTAGACCTCAAAGAGTTCTGGATCACAGAGTTACAGAATTATTGGGGCTGGGAAACACCTCTGAGATCATCAAGTCCAGTCTATGACCACCACATCGGATTGACCATGGTACTAAGTGCCACATCCAGCCTTTCCTTAAACAGCTCCAAGGATGGTGACTCCACCACTTCCCTGGGCAATCCATTCCAATGCCTGATCATCCTCTCTGTGAGGAAATGCTTTCTGATACCCAACCTAAACCTCCCCTGGCACAGCTTCAGGCCATGTTCTCTTGTCCTGTTACTACCTGGGAGAAGAGCCCAAACCCCACCTGACTACAGCCTCCCTTCAGGTAGTTGCAGAGAGTCATAAAGTCCACCCTGAGTGTCCTCCAGGCTAAACAACCCCAGCTTCCTCAGTCTTTCCTTCTAAGACTTTCCCCCTAGTCCCTTCACAGCCTCGTTGCTCTCCTCTGGACCTGCTTTCAACACCTCAATCTCCTTCCTGAAGTGAGGGGCCCAGAACTGGACACAGAACTTGAGGTGAGGCCTCACCAGTGCTGAGTACAAGGTGAGAATTACATCCCTAGACCTGCTGGCCACATTATTTCTGATGCAAGCCAGGATGCCATTTGCCTTCCGGGCCACCTGGGCACACTGCTGGCTGTTGAACCAGTTTTCAACCAGCACTCCCAGGGCCACCTCTGCCAGGTCACTCTCCAGACACTCTTCCCCCAGTCCTTAGTGCTGCATGGGGGTTACTGTGGCCAAAGTATAGGACCCTGCACTTGGTCAGGTTGAACTTCATACCCTTGGCCTTGGTGCACCAGCCCAGCCTGTCCAGGTCCCTCTGCACCATCTTTTCCATCTTCTTCTTTCTATCAACACTCCTTCCCAGTTTGGTGCATCCACAGATTTACTAAGGGTAGATCAAGCACTGTGGAGGAAATGCAGTTTAGGCAGTACTAATCTGAGGCACATTTTCTTTAACTTTCTTTTCTCTTACTTGTCTTAATTTCAGAGAGGAATGTGCTATATTCCATCTGTTCTCAAACAGTCCTGGGCCATGAGCCCAGGCCCCATATCATTGGGCTTTCAGAATACGAAGGAGCACAGCTATTCTTCTGTTCTCCTAGCTCCATTAATGACTGGCTTCTTCCACCAGATCTCCTTTTCCTTTCTCATTATATGGTGCACTGGAAGGAAAGTATCAGGCATCTTAATAATATTAGTTTTATGGTAATCCAGTTTTCAGCTATGAAATGAGCACCAGCTGCTTACGCGGTGTCTCTTCCCACACACAATGTGTGTTTGTGTGTGCGTGTCAATTTCTAGTAAGTCACTGATGTTATGAAACTTTTCAGAATTTAAAATTACTGTGAGTGGGTATTTATGAGAAAGTGGCAGAAATAAATTGTGTCCTCATCCTGCTGCAAGGATAACTGCTATTTTCTACCTCTTTTTGCATCTAATGGAAGAACAGACTGCCTGGAATCAGGTTTCTGAAACCTCTATTTCAGAGGCAAAATAATACATTTAAAATTCTTCCCTCTGCATGCAAATAGGTCTTTTCCAGTCAGGCCCAGACTGGACTATTGCTGTTTGAAAACCAGGAACTATTATCCTACCCCCTTCTCTCCCTGCTGCTGTCATTCCTGATGTCCAGCTTCCCTTAGCTTTCAGGTAACTGAGCCAAGCCCCTTAACAAGGCATGCAAAGGGTCAGACCAGGCTGGAGGAGCTGGGATTTAGTAGTCAGATACTCTGATGAAGGGTAACTGGAGGCATAGCCACCCTCTTCCAAAGGGCAATGAAGCAAGGTTGGATTTCCATTGTCAAAATAAACAACGGTGCTGTTCTGGAAAGAGTGTCTTTCTCTCTTCAGCAAAACCTCTTTTTTGTTGACTCATATGTCTACATTGTGATACCCTTTCTGTAGCACAGAAATTCTGCTTCAGTCAGATTTGTGCAGAACAAAATATTTTATAGTGAAACATTTTCTGGAGATGGTTTCTCAGACACCCCTCCAACCTTTTCTGCTTTCTTTCATGCCATAAGAATGATTCCTAAGTCATACACGAGGATGTGTTTCACAAAAAATATTTACAGTTAGTAGTTAAATATATTTGTGAGATAAACAGCATCACAGAAAAGATGACTATTGCTCCCATTCCTTATCCCAAGGAAAAAGGAACGAAAGCACGCCTTATACAGACTGCTTAAAGCCTCTGATTAGGCATACAGTGGATGTAGTCCAAAGTTTAGAGGAAGATAATCCAGAGAAATCTCATGTTAAATATGTAAAACAGTATTTCTTATGTGTGATCTTCCCTGCTTGCTACTGCTCTTGGTGCTGTTTCCTGGTATTTCAGGCATCGCCACTGTTCAGAAGGAAGTTTTTATTTTCTGTAGAAACCATCACTAGCAGTGACAGCCTGTGAGGGTGCCCACTGCACGTTGAGGGAGAGGGCTGCTGAGGTAACAGCTGACTAAACCGGGTGAATCTAAGTTTTGTACTCAACTTATTTATGTAAGAAGGTCAAGAGCTGCACTTATATATGGTATGTGACCATCAGTGCCTTTTTATAAGTCATGAACTCCCTGAAAAGTTTTACACAATTTGCCAAAGGGCAAAAGAGACAAGTGTGAGCCTAGTGTTCAGCTGACCAGTGAAAGAAGCTAAATTGCAAAAAAACCCCAACTGCCTGTTTTTGCTATTATGCATGTTGGAAGTTTACCCAACAGGTAGCTGATAAATCACTTGGTAACTCTAGGATGTTAAAGGTTCCCATGGTGGCAGACCATCAAGAGAGAATGTGAACTGGCATTTTCTGCCCCTGCAGCTGATTGTTCCTTTTAACAGAGGAGTGTGCTAGGAATTGCATCTTGAGCTAGAGGATGCAAAAGTTGGAAAATAGACCATCCACCCAAGGAACTTGCTGTTTCTGCTCAGAGATCTGGAAGGGAGGGAGGATACAGTAAGGATGCTGTACTAGCTTTTTGCCAAAGGAATTTTACTCTGAGGACAGATACACCAGAAATATGGTGGTTTTGTGCACCAGTTTCTTTGCACTTTACCTGTAAAGTGGTGCCTCCCTTAGAGAACAAGACTCTGGAAAGTGTAGCAAAAGTTTAAGCCATCATAACATGAAAACTGTTCATTAGGAAAGAGGACACTAGTCAAAAATCAGACACTTGCATTCATTTTTTTTTTTTTGTCTGATATGACCAGAGGAACCGTAATACTTCCAAATGTGATGTGCTGAAATCTAATACTTCCAAATGTGATGTGCTGAAATCTAATGGGGGAAAAAACAAAGAGTCATCAATTAATCATGGTGGCAAGGAAGAAAGCAAGTATACAGAATCCCTGGCTATATTTAATTTCACAAGAAGGGTTATATGATTCTATGGAACGATAATTCAAAGTTTCTGAAGCACCCATATTAGAAGACACTGGCCTGCAGTAATAAAATGACTGATAAAGCAAAAGAAAACTGTGAAAGAAGTGGTATTCTCTCTATTAAAGAAAGAAAAGTTACATTAGTGTTCTCAGTAGGATTACAAGCCAGAAATATGTAGAAAAAGCATGTGGACCTGATTCTTCTGCCTACATCTTGTATTCCTGCTTTTACTGGCACAGAGCAGGTTCAAATGAGGAACTCCGGTGCCATCACATTTTACTTCCATGCTGGGAATCTCTCTTAAAATGTGAATAAAGCTGATGAAGCAATGGGCTATGAGGAGAGGCAAATACAGTGGATTTATGACTTAATGAAAATTAAATATCCTAATTCAGAGTCTTAGCCTTATGGCCAAAGGGGAATTGAAGGCTACTTGACTAGAGAGGCTGGGTCTTCAACTATTACGTGGATAAACCTGTTCATTAAGACCACACTCAGCTGTGCTTCCTTAGGGATTTCAGTGCAGCTGTCTGGCTTGTCATTCCCAAGAACAGTGATGTAGAGGTATTATTCAGTTCCCTGGAGTACTCAAGAGTCAGACCCTTCAGAAGAAGAAAAATTCTGGAGAATTATGAAAAACAATTTCCAGACTCCATTAGGGAGTGACTGAAATAGGTCGTGAGGCCAGAAACACACCTGTGCCTTTGAATCCCTCTCCCTCCTTCTAACATGGTTCAGTGTAACTGCAGATGGCCTAATTGCCATGTGCATAGCCAACTCTGTTTGAGTGTCAGCTCACACCAGAGATCTTACTGGGATTAAAACATTCCAATAATGTCATTGTTATTAGTTTGGAGGTGGAATTTTACATTTGGAATATATGCATAACTACATATTTATTCAATCTGATTACCTTTTATCACATCATTTTAAGCCATCTGCTAATAGGTAGTTTAGGATCTGGATAAAGTTATCAAAGTGTAGCATGCTGAATTTAAATAGAAACTGCTGCATAAAAGTATAGGATTTGCCTTATTAGTTATACCTAGGACTGCATGTCATTTAGGAAATAAAATGGTATATTTCATGTGAATTTTCACAGCTGGTCTATTAATGAGCAAGAGGAACTGTGTAAGACACTCCAGTAACAATAAGAGCTTGTTTTTCTCCTTGGCTAAAGGAGTCCATTATCCTTTAAGGGCATTCCCTTTTTCTGTCTGTCTCAGTTCCTCATTACACTTGTGTCACTGCTGTGGAACAAGACCCAAAATACTATGGAGACAAATAGAGCAAACCTTTTTTAATCTAATTGTTTAAAGAGCCATCATGTAGAAATGTTTTCACTTCTGTCAAAACTCTTCACCAACAATGTAATAAAATCCATTTTTATTCTCTTAGCTGATCTGGGATATTATATATGTTAAGCTTTTCATTAAATCAACTTTAATATTTAATCCTTTATCTTGCTACCTTCAAGGAAAATATCTTGTTTTTGTTTTAATGTAAATATATCTGTTTTTCACCGGCCTTTTAAATGGTTCACAGCATATCTTAACAAGACTGTTGAACCAAAAAATAATAATAAAAAAACAAACACAGTTTTCGTTGATGGAGATTACCAACTGTTTTCAATGAAAATGATAAAAGAATAAAGGGCTATGAAAGATTTAAACCAAAACCTAATTATCTATATATGCACTTGAAATTGTACCATCAGGTTTGCAGATGAAGCAAACAAAACGGATATTTTCTGTTCAAGTGGCATTATGTGGATATTGCAATTTACCTTCTATTATTTTAGCAGGGGCTGAATTGGAGCCACCTGCAGTTCTACCATAAAAGCATGACAGAGACTATGAGAACTCTATTTTCACACTCTTTTGATGCAAGAATGGAACTCTGTGACAGAAAAAATTAGAAAAAAGAAATTATTCTGAGAGAAAATAGAAGATTAGGGAATTTGCTTAACATTTGAGTAAAAAATTTTAAATTCTGGATTTTCATAGTAGGTGGAACTCCTCAGAACGTGAGAAAAAACCATCTAAACTGAGGCTTTAGTGCAAAGGGTTTGCAAAAAAAGCCCAGAACAAACTGTGAGTAGGTATCTGCAACAGAAGGAGAGGAAATGGAAGGGTCAGCTATCTCAACTGAAATAAAGATTATGCATCAGTACTGACCAGTTCCCTAAAGAAGCCCTGTCAGTTTTTAACTTGCACTATGCAGTTAAGTGGGTGAAGGAGCATGAATGAAGTTGGGCTTTGTAGCTCTCTGTGTGTGTACACTTGAAATGAAGTTGTAACATTCAATTAAACCTGATGGTTTAATTTTAATTCCCAGTTTTGTAGCATTTTGTGTTTGGAAAAGAGAATAAGATGGCTCTGATGCAAGCATCTTTTTGACACATTTTTTTGTTTCCTTGCTTATTGTTGGTTTTATTTATCTTTTAATATAATTTTAAAGATAAAAATAAGGAGCTTTCTATAGCTGTAAGACATAAGCAGGAACTCCCTTGTATCAGAGCTGATAGCCACTACAAAATGTCCCTGTAACAGAGCCCAGAACACAACATACAGCCACTCCCTTCTTACTCCCCCAGAGAGTGAAAATAAGTATCTGCAAATAAGTCTTACTTTGAAAGCCTGTATCCAATCCTACATCTCCCTAGCAATGTAAATGTATTTCGGATGTTAAACTCCATATCCTCAAGATCCGGAAGGGACACATTGGAACCATTTAAAGCCAATGCCAGATTATTTGTATATCTGAAATGCAGGAGTTACATGGTGTGCATAAAATATCTCCAGAACTCAGTCTGAGAGGAAGGATGAAGTTGGCATGGTTGAGACAGCTACAAGCCATTTCTGTATCCTCCTGGGGTTTTGTCGCCTGATAAAACCACGTGGCTGAAGAAGTCTCCTTAAGTTATGGCAGCTGAGCCAACAGACCAGGACAGCTTTCTGCTCAGGCTCTCAAATGGCACCCTGGGGTTTGTCTTCCTCACCAACACTGCTGGGGTGGAGAGAGGTGATGAGGGGAAGGTCAGGCTACCCCTCAGGGACTTCAGGCTGAACTGAACCTTCCCTGAAATTCTGATGCTGTTCCATGGTAGAAAAGTGCCTTTATGAAACAATTACTCTGCTCAGGATTTAAATCTAGAGGTATTATCTTTACATAGCTGCTTTGCTTTGCTTGCCCAGAATAAATGACAGACAGATGGACCAGTGCACTGTTTAGTGCAGATGGTTCTCCCAGCAACAGGCAGCACAGCTACAGCACAGTGAGTTGAAGGATGGAATGAAAGGCAAAATAAGAAACCTGTATTATCAGAGGTATTGATAGATGTTAGCAGGATTCACTGGTAGGCTTCCTTCTGTGTAGGATGTGATAAAAATGCATTTTTATTTCAGCAGTATATTATCATGTAATAAATGTCCACATTTTTCTTCTGTAGTTTAGCTCTGTTTTTCAGGATGATCCCAAACCACGTGCCTGCCAACATTTATTCCAGAATATAGGGGATTGCTATGACATATACCACTTGTTTAACTGGGAATAATTCAGATGTCCCAGCATAATCCTGTGCGTGGTGAGCTTTTTGTCACTTTCTGTTTTAATGCAAGTGGTAGCAGAGCACAGACCTGAACATAACTGTTTAAATAGGGCGTCCAATAGGTCTGAGCCAAAGAGTTTCATAAATATTCAAAGAAACACCGATTCCCTTGAAGCCTGTGGTTAAATCTGCCAAACTCTGCAGCTTCAACAAAACTGTACAGCTGGGCTCAGTATGAACCTTGTGACTTTGTCTTCAGATCATCTATTGATATTCTGTAAAATCTGCACATTATTTAGAGAACTATTTTAATAATAAAACATAGTAATATGTGAGGAAAATACCATATTAGTCCATATTTAGTAAGGCCAGAGGAAAAAAAAAAACCCAGTGTGATGAAGAGAAGGAAGAACAGAGAAAGAAGGAACAGGAGGGACACAGCAGACCTGCAAATACTTGAACATTTCAGCATATTTAGAGTGGAATGAATAGGAATTCCTTGTTGTCTATTTCAAAGCTGAATATAGGAAGGAATTACATCCTTAAGTTTGAGCAAAGATGATTTACAGTAGCTTTTAGGAAGAATTTTTAAACTACAAATATCTAAAATCCACAACTCTTTCATTCCCATCACAGAGAAAGGAGAGTGGGGAGATGTCTGCCAAGAACAATCTCTGTGGCTGCATGATCCCCTTGTCTATTGTTCTCCTACCCATGGGATTTTCCTTAGAAGGCAATGATGTGACTCATCAAGGGAATATTCAATTAGAATGAAGAGTCTCTAATTCATCTGAAGTCTCTATTTATATCCTTGCTATTATTTAGTTTACTCAGTGGAAGAGCTACGCCATTATTTTATGATGCTCTATAAATATAGATGAGAAACAGTTATGTTGGTACATTTAAATAAGGTAAAGAGCAGGTGAAACTCAACTCAGAGCACATTGCCTCATGGAACAGCTCATCAGAGTGTTGTAACAAAATATGACCAATGTGATTTCTTGCTGGTTTTGTGGATGTGTGCAAAAATACAAATGGGAGTGGGGAGGGAGAAGGGAAACGGGAAACTAAATAGAAGGATTATTCAGACTGAAGAACTGTTTCCAGTATTTGAGCTCAATTGTTCTTAAAGTACAAATTGCTGAGCCTAGGTCTGTGGATTTTTAACTTTCATAACAAGTTATCTCTGGATGTGACAGACAAGCTTAGGAATGTAGGAGTTGTGATGTTAACAGAAGCTCTCATCTTGCAAAGAATTGCATATGCTGAAGTTCACTTATATGCAAACATCACTTGGGTATTTGCAGATGGTAGCTCTCAGGCCAGGTCTGAATAGCATTTTTTGTAGAGCACAGTATTAATTGCTAGGGGTAGTCAAATGGGGATATGATGGTCTCAATTCACATGTTTCTTAAGATTCTCATATTTGGTAATGTTCACCAAGCCAAATAAAACCTGACTATAGTCTCTGTTCCAAAAAACTAAAGGATCAGCAAGACTAATGGTTTCTATATGTTTTTTTGTTCATAATATGTTGATGCATAGGACTCTCTAGATTAATTTGACAATTATTTAAAAAAATATTACCAAAAAATCCTACCTTTTCATTTTTACTGTTGGCAACAAAAATGTGAGAGCAAATCTGAGAATGCTTAAGAGTTAGTGGAAGGGAAATGTGATACAGATACTTCTTTGGTTTGAAAATCTTTGTGTTCTCTTTTCCAGAAGGGCAGCTTGTTCCTGGCTTTCTCATTTAGTGGTATCTAGATCCTTCCTCGTAGCATATCCATCAGCTGGGGTTCCCAAGGAGACCTGGACTGATGCCAGAGGTGTGCAGTGCCTTCTTTGTGCTCCTCTCTTGCTGTAATACACAAGTAATATGTGTCATCAAGTGTGGAAATCAGACCTGTCTACATGTAAACCTGTGTTTTTAGCTGACTTAAGAGAGAGAGCTCTGTTTTCAGGCTTTCTGTTGAAGGAGGTTGAACCATAGGAGTTTAGATTATGTCTATTTTGTTGTTTGGGTTTTTTTTTTTCCCTCTTCTATTTATTACCTCCTTTTAAAGTTATGCTGCAGGAATGGTTTGGAACTGAATTTGCTTCCTGTATTTCAGGAATATTATGTTTGCTAATTCATAATCATTCCCAGAAATTTCTGAGAAATATTTATATGTGGTAACTTTGTACAAACACTAATTGTTTTCACAAAACTGTGATGTCTGACAGGCATTGCTGTTAAATATTCTGTGCTGACAGATCTATAAACCATTACTGGCTTGCAGTTACAACATATACTTACCTTAACATTTCTTGCTGTACTTTATTGTAAGTCTAAACTCTTGAACGTTTAAGGCTTGGTCTAGCAGGGAAACAGTGAGGACATGGAGATGCTCACATCTATGATAACAGATTGACTACAGTAAATGAATTTTGAAAACAGACTCTAAAGCAACTCATGAAAAATATCAACCAAAACAAGCCTAATCTATTAGAATAACCCCTCCCAGCAGTCATACCACAACTGTTGTTTCTGTGTCCTTCTGCTGTAGGATTTATTTTGTGTCATTTACATTGCTCATTGCTCTTACCACTTTGGGGGGAAAAATCTCTGTGAGACTGGAAGACTAATTATGAATCACCAAATTATTCAAATTAAGTGACAGCAAACACATCAGGAAATAAAGCACCACAAAATATGCTCAGTTAATTTAGACTATAGTAATGTGACTAAAATTATTTATGATGATGCAATACCACTGTTGTCCATCACGTACACTAACAGTTAATTCCAGTCCTTTCTTAGGCTCTGAACTTCAGGGCCTGGAGCTTTTCCTTATTAAGGATTTCAACACAGGATTTTCTTCCCTTACAGAGCTTAGGGTGACTAAAGTATTGGTTTGGATGGTTTCATAAATAGCTTTACATGCTAGAATGCAGAAAAGACCCTGGTTTATATAATAAGCAGATCCTTACATTTCCTCCCCACAAGGAAGGAAATTAGGGTCAGTAATACAAAATTACAGGCTGAAGAGTATCTCTTTACTCCACAGCTCATCCATGTTGGTGTTCATAGAATCATAGAATTGGCTGGGTTGGAAGGGACCTCAGAGATCATCAAGTCCAACCCTTGGTCCACTACTGCTGCAGTTACTAGACCATGGCACTGAGTGCCACATCCAGTCTCTTTATAAATATCTCCAGGGATGGAGAATCCACTACTTCCCTGGGCAGCCCATTCCAATGTCTGATCACCATCTCCGTAGAGAAATTCTTTCTAATGTCCAACCTAAACCTCCCCTGGCACAACTTGAGACCCTGCCCTCTTGTCTTGCTGAGAGTTGCCTGGGAAAAGAGACCAACCCCCCACCTGGCTGCAACCTCCTTTCAGGGAGTTGTAGAGAGCAATGAGGTCTCCTCTGAGCCTCCTCTTCTCCAGGCTGAACACCCCCAGCTCCCTCAGCCTCTCCTCATACCATCTGCTGTGTTGCAGCCGTTCAGCTCCTGCAGCTTCCATCTTGTCACCAGCAGACTCCTCCCTGGGCACCAGCAACTTCTGCTGTCCCCCAGGCAGCTCCTGGGGACACCCTGTGGCCTCCCAGCAGATAGATTTTGCTCATCTCTTTGGGTCAGTCAGGACCAAGGCTTTGTCAGCCTCTCAGCCCCAGCAGCTGTCAGACAATGTGGGGGAATGGCAGGGTCCTGCCTTTCCATCAGCTGAGTGTCTGCCTTACAGGATGAGGTGAAGCATCAGGCCCTTCCCCCTGGGCCAGGCTGCCCAGTTGTACTGAACTTCCCCTCTGCTGAGGTGCAGCCCAGGCTTGATCCTGAGCAGGACTGGAAAAATCTGAGGAATGGGGAGGGACAGGCCCTGCAGCTCCAACCTGAGTCAGTGGGACCCTGGTGCCAACCAAGCACCTGTGGGGCTGAACTCAGGATTCCTGAGACATGTCTAGCTTGATTCTGAGTCAGAAAGATATTTTTGCAGTCTGATAATAATTTATAAGTGGATTTAATACATTAATCATTCTGGTTTTAGGATTGTGTGGGTGGGAAGATTATTGCTGAGCATTTGGAAGGAAGCAATATTTACGATACCAACGCCTATTTATTTCTGTCCTGGTTAAATCTCTTCCAAGTGTTTCTGTGAGAGAAGCAGATTGTTTGGGGGAGCATGAGCCTGTCTTGGGGGTGTGTGATTGGTTTTTTGTGTAATACTGACACTCTGGATCCTGCAAAAAGATCTATACTCAGCCTTCTACCATATGGTTAGGCTGTGCAAATTCTGTTAGGCCAGTCAGAAGGTAAACGGAAGATTTGTTAAACATATTTTTAAATGCTTTGACCTGAGGAATTGTTGTGGTTTATGCTGAGAGTAAGTTACCAAATAGGTATCTATAGATAGAGATATTGTATGATATACTTTGCAACAATCAAGCTAGCCTTAGTGAAGACAATTAATTAAATCTGAAACTGGAGACTTTGAGGCTGGTTTTCAGCAGCAGTTCAGACCATGGCAGTGCACTCTCAAATTATATCTCCATAACTCATGTTTATTAAATGAAATGTGAAATGCACTTAGAAGCCACACCAAGCTTAATTGTCTCTATTATAACAGCTACACTTCTACTGAACTGATTCCCTTGTCTGGTTTAATATTGTCCTAGGTTATAGAAAATAGAATAAATTATCTATTAAACAAACAAAGCAGACTTTGAAGAAAATTTGCTTTCAAATAAGTAAATATATAATTTGTGAAAACTATTTAAATGCTTAAGTCGAAGAAAAATGCCTAATCCACAAGAAAACAAGAACTGTGGAAAATATTTGAAGGTAGAGAGAACATTAAAGATGCAAATGGAAATGTTGATTCTGTATGATACAAATTTAACCATAAATGCAAAGGCGGATCAACCTCGGCTAGGAATAACACCCATTTCCATAGCATTATGCAGGGAGCTCAACTGGAGAGTGAGCACTGCTCAATGCAGAGGCTGCTGGGGCTATTATTAAATCATTTTTCTCCAGTTAGAGATTATTATTATTTTCTTGTTGGTATGAGAAAAAAAGTGGGTTTTCCATTTCTGAATGACAATACATGTGCTTCTAGACTTAATGCAGCCTGCACTTTTAAACACTTTAAAGAGAAATTGGGTTGTTTGGAAGGTTTCAGAAAAGTGAATGCATATATTTCTATTTAAATGGATTCTAGCTGCTTGAAAAAGAAGTAAAGAATATGGTCTGAAAATATTTATATTACTGTGACATTAGGACATTTCTGGCGGATAAAATTACTATTTTAGATAATAAGAGGGATAGAGAAAATGTGTTGAAGATCATACTGATAGCATAAGTTCCAATTGACAATATTTTTTGAGAACTTTTAGAAGGATTCTGATTGGGTAATATGAAAATATACAAGAGGAGTAAAAAAAAACAATTACCTTAAATCTACAACTGCATATAAAGGATAAATATTAGCAGATACAAAAGGAGTCTTTAAGAATTAAGTAGCTAAATGAAACTGTCAAATGTAGGATTACTGTGTGTTTTTGCAAACCTCTGCAAGGAGGATCACTAATAGAAAAAGACTAAAGGAAAAGAGAGCAATGAATGCTGAGAATCTTTTAAGAAAGTGTTTGGTTTTTAGAGAAGTTTTCTTTAGAAGTCCTTTACAGAAAATGAAGCTATTTGTTTCCCTGAAGCATTTTTATTAGATGCTTTCAAATCCAAGAGACATTCAAAGTATGAAGGAACAGGTAGGACAAAACACAAGTACTTTGGAAAGTTTAAGGGAGTTGGGAATCAAAATCACAAAACTTGCAAAGTGCTGTAATTATTAATGGATGATAACTCGGCTGCTTGTAGGTGATTGTGGTCTAGTCCTGAGAAATATCACTGGGATCCACATATGTAAATGAAGAAGATGATTTGAGGATGATGACTGACCTTTCTGTTGAGTGGGTCAGTGAGCAACTGAGTTTAGATTGGCAGTTTGCTTGGGTTAGCAAAATGCCAAAGCAGTAATGTGATGGATAGAGCCCAAGGTGCTTTATGGTACTTTGGCCATAAGGTCATCTAGCCTTTGCATGAAGAAATAAAGTATATATAGAACTTACCCATTTAGAATAGTACTTTGTTTCTTTTGTTTCTGAAACTGAATTGTGAAAACTAATGAAATACATTTTTTTTTTTAAAGTAGTCTGAATTTGCTATCTAGACCAGATTTAAGCAGCATTGCAAGCATTGCAGGACAAACTTCCATATATTTTAACAGTGTCATAGCAGCAGGGTCAACCACACTAATTCTTTTCAGCCTTTCTCAACAATATATTTGCAAAGAGAGTCTCTGTTCCCACAAGCTTTGTGTTGTGGTCTCCTGTAAGAGATTTTACTCTACAAGTTGAGTCCAGGCAAGTGACATAACTGTTATCAAATTCTATCCTCCAAACAAAGTATTATTTGATTATTTGTGCACAGGTCACATGAAGGGAAGAGAGCTAAAAGGAACCAAGGATGTACCTTCATCTAAGCCTTAGGCTTTGTATTTCCCTCACAGCTTTGTAAGGCCTAACTGATGCCTAATACTTGCACCTCTGGTTAAGCTGGGAGTCACTTTGTTTTCTCACAGAGCCAGACTCTTTTTCATCTTAAAGGTCAGGTTTTTATCTAGCCCAATGTCCAGTGTATTGTAAATATACACAGTTTCCTGCAAGGAAATCCTATTCTCCACTAACAAGGGCTTTGAATACCTCGGACAGAGGAATAATTTCAAAGGTGTTGGTAGTCTGATGGGTTTTTTTAGTTTGAAAGTCATTGTCTGCCTTTCTGAGGATTTTCAGCAAGACATTGTAGATACATAAATTATTTTGAATCCTCTGAGCCAAAAAACATCATAATCAAACGAAAGAAATAGATTCTACTTGTGAAGTGTAATGCACATTTTCTGTGGTCCTTGAGCAAACATGTTGAAAATACCAAAAATACTATTTCTTTTGTATGCTACTTTCTTTCTTCTTTCCTTTCTGGCACACTGTACATCTTTTGATAAACCTGTATAGCCTAGGACAGATGCTATCAGATTTTCATGTGCTTTCTCTTCAATCTTGATGTAGAAGTCCTGTATTGACTTAAAGATCTATCTCAACAAAGAACCAGCTAGGATGGACATCATTTCTGTACATTCTGGGCTCAAACATGACAAAACACTGAGCAACAGAGAGACTTAAAAACATATCAAATAAAGTTCAGGGTATTCTAAAGAAAACAAAAGAAAAGGATCCACCATCAGCATTGTCATGTTAAGACACTAACTTTGGGTACTTCTGAAAGCTTAACTCTAAACTATGGTTGTCTTAGCAGCAGCTTCTTCAAAACAATATATGTATTTGGAAAACCAATCAGCTGAGTGAAGTTGAATTTTTAAGCTTTAAAAATCCCATTATCCCTTGAATCTGATAAGGCATGAAATCACCATGTCATCTGTTGTTTTGTTTTTTTTTCTTTTTAATGGGTAAAAGATCAGAGATATTTGAATCTCATTCAAGCCAATTATGTTCTTCTCAGAATGAACTGAAGCTATTAATGGGTCTAACTTTGTCCTATGATTTTAGCTATCTAAATCCACCTCCCTTTGGTTGTTCCTCTTCAACATACCAAATACGTAGGGTTTCCATATTGCTGTTTCCACATTTTCATGTTCTTTGTGCCACACAGAAAACATTGCTTTTCCCAGTTTCTATAATTTTAATCAGAGGGTTGTAATAAATAGGAAATCTTCTGTGAGTCTTTTGAGTTTTTAGTGTAATCATTAGAAATAGAAATACTCAATTAATTGCATTAAATTGTAGAAGGTGCCTTTTTCATGCTATATTTGTTTTTGAAACTTCTGGATGTCATTCATTGAGTGTTAAGTGGATGGATGAAGGAATTCAGAAGCTCTATAGGAAGAGGTTGACATCTGTGCTGTGGTTTTTACTGAGTCAAAATTGTTACTATTGTCTGAATTGATGCAAGGCCAGAAGTATATGAGGAAGGTAGTAAATGTAAAGCTTCTTTCTCATCCCACAAAGTCTGGAGTTGAATCACTATGCTGTGGCATTTCAGTTGAATTTGGCAGTGGTTTGTTTCCCATGCCTCATTTGGACACATTTCAAACTGTCAGACCTTGATTTTCAGTTCTTTGTGGCTAATGGAAAGCCTCTTAAAAGCACAGTAATGCTGCCTTTGCTCCAGCAGAACACAGGATTCCACTTCTCTTGATAGGGAGAAGAGCAATGCTCAAGTATGTTTTGCATACTTTGAAAAATTCTTCTTTGGAGGCAGATTTACAGACTAATCCTTCATAAATGCCATCTAATTTATAAATTGTAAAACTGAAAACATAAGCCAATCATGGCAATTAATATATTACTGTTAAAAGATTGTACTGTAACTCTTGTCCTGTACTAGAAACAACTCTCTAAATCTATAAGTTGCTTATTCCTTGATGGTCAAGCATTTCAAGTCAATTGATCTGATGAACTAACAACAAATTAACTTCTCTTTCATCTCTGCATTTTTACATGAGACAAAGACACATTGCTTCCTGAAATAAAGACTCTACTTACCAAGAGTATGGCTTGAAGTCAAAGTGATGGAAACAGTGAATAAGCCATTTGTTGATGTTAAATGTATTTATTAAACCTTGAAAAACCTATAACGTGCTCTTGTATCTTGGAATCTTGAAATATTTTATATTTCTTGAAACATTCTCATCTTTGTGAGACAATCCAGTATCCAATGCAGAGTCAAATTCTGTCCTTGGACTTCCCTGTAAGGAAGTTTTGGCATTTTCTAGTGGGTAAAGTGTCTTAGAGACTAAATAAACAAATGCAGCTGGGCAAACCCAGAAGCAACTACTCCCAGACTTGCTGACAAGGTAGGAAGAGAAACAACAGTTACAAACCAGTCCTTTCAAAAAGCACCTGGTCCCTTTCTCAGTCTTCTACTGTACTGGATTATTTGCTTTGGACAGTCTAACACAAGCAGCATCTCCTGCTTTCTGCTGTCAAAACCCAATTCATTTCTTTCAGCAAGAGCTTGAGCCACTGTATACCATGTGTTTGTCA
This sequence comes from Calypte anna, assembly GCF_003957555.1. Classification (NCBI taxonomy): domain Eukaryota; kingdom Metazoa; phylum Chordata; class Aves; order Apodiformes; family Trochilidae; genus Calypte; species Calypte anna. The sequence continues at coordinate 10,947,659 of NC_044252.1, forward strand.
TTGCCACCTTTCACTTTTGTGATTCGTTCACCCTGCCCAGGCTTACTTAAGCTCAGAATGAAACCATAATTCACAAATTGTGTGGTAAACCACATCCTCAGGCAGCAGCAGTGTAGAAAGCCTATTATACAGGTGCTTCATCACATCTGCTGTACTGGGTTCTGAGAGGAAAAAACAATTCCTGTGATAGATTAAGTCTATCCCAATAAGGGCTTCATAAATCAGTGCTACCAAAACCAGGAGTGGTTCTGAATGTTTGCAGAGATCCAGGAGAGGCTGTAGTCTGGCAGATAATTTAAGAAGAAAGATAAATTCCCATAATGGAACTGAGAGAAAAGACCAATCAAGTGTAGGGAGATGGCTCTAGTAACCTCTCATTGCTGTAGGATTCACTTGTTTCATTGGGCCATTCCTTCAATAGTTAAAGCTGAAGGAAGCCCCAAGTTTGAGATTCACTGGGAGAACTCACTGAGTTTGAGAAGTTACACATCACAGTGAACCAGTTAAAGGCAATGAGAAGGTGGGGTGTAATCAATATTACTAGACAGTTATCAGAGTTTCCCTGACCTTGGGGTTTTGATGGAAGTTTTGTCAGTATTATTCCTGTATTGGAATTGTTTTACCCAGCTGTATATGTACGTGTATCGCTCAATTTATACCTGCAGGGGGAAGGGAATACCTCCCTACTTTATTATTTTAGTGCAAAAATTGTAACTCTGAATGACACAATAACTTTTCAGCAAAGGTTAGTGGCAGATTATCTGCCAAAATTCTGACAAGTAAGCGACTTCAGTAGGAGAGATAAATCAATCTTCCAGAAGGTTATGATGCTATAAGACCTATGCTTGAATGAGAACAGAAACATTAGAAAGCAATGAGGGTGTGCCAAGTTCTTGTATGGGTGCTGCAACTTATGTCTTTATTCTGAGTATCCTGTTCTCCTAGACCTGGCCCAGTTTTTTGGATGCCCTGGCTGTGTTCTTAATAAAAAGATATAACGGGATTCTGAGTGATACTGTATCATCTGGGACAGGTTATGCAACTATATTTTAGCTCTTCTGACCAGTTTCTTCTCAGTAGTAAAGAAATACATATGCTCACTGTCAACAAGTTCTCATCCAAACCATTTACATGTTAGATAATACTGTAAGAATAACCCTTTGGATTCTCCCTGCATTAATCAGTAACAAGTAGGTGAAACTTGCCTTTTTTAGCACAGTAATCATAAAGCTAGTAAATAATTTAAAGGAAGCCAGACATTGGTGGATTATGTTGACTCAAACCTACTGCAAAAAGGATTCTATACCCTGCTAGCAGTCACAGGTCTAATCCCAGATAGTTGCTGCTTTGATGTGGTTATTTATTTCTTCTGAGTCTTTTTGGCCTGAATGATGTCAGTGATTTCTGACATCCCCAACACAACTACTGCATTGGTGTTTCCCTCCTCAGTTACCTGTTCATATAGAATGGAGTGCAGTTGTACCTGACACACCTCATGCAGTTATAACACATTGGTAACCTCTGAAGTAGTGTGTGAACTTCATAATTCATAATTAGTGTCTGGAAGTCCATGTAGAGGTTGGTCATGGATGGTGCATCCCAAGGGTTGATGCTGATGCCAGTATTGTTTAACATCTTTATTAATAACACAGATGATGCAATGGAGTGCACTCTCAGTAAGTTTGCAGGCAATAAGTGGGAGTCTGTGATGCACCAGCTGTGCTGGTGTTCAGAAGGATGTAGGTAGGTTGGAGAAATGGGCTGATGCAAACCTCCTGAAGTTCAACAAAGGGAAGAGCCAAGAACTGCACCTGGGGAGGAATAACCCCAAGCCCCAGTACAAATTGTGGTCAAATGGCTGGGAAATGGCTTTGCAGAAAAGGACCTGCAGGTCATGGTGGACACTGAGCTGCCCATGAGCCAGGAGTGGGCCCTTGCAAAGAAGCCCAGCAGCTTCCTGGGCTGTGCTGGGACCAGGGTGACCAACAGGTTGAGAGTTGATCCTTCTGCTCTGCTCAGCCTTGGTGAGATCAAATCTAGGGTGCTGCATCCTATGCTATGCTATGCTTCCCCCAAAAAGAGATATACCAGTATGCTGGAAGGAGTCCAACAAAGGGGCATGAAGATGATTAAAGGACTGGAGTACTGATCGTATGAGGAGAGGCTGTGAGAGTGGGATTGTTCAGCCTGCAGAGGAGAAGGCTGATGTGGATCTTCCCAATGTGCAAAAATATCTGATGAGAGAGTGGAAAGATGGAGCCAGGCTGTTCTCAGTGGTACTCAGTGACAGGGCAAGAGGCAGCAGACACAAATTGAAACACAGGAACATTCATTTAAATGCAAGAAAAATTGTTTTTCTGTGATGGTGGTCGAAATTGTAACAGGTTGACCAGAGGGCCTGTGGGGTCTTCAAGTGCACACAGCCCTGAACAACCTGCTGTCTTTATTGCCTTGCTTTCAGTGGGGTGGTGGTGTCAAACTTGCTGACTTCCAGAAATCTCTTCCAGCCTTAACAATTCTCTGTCCTCTTTACTTTCATAATAAGTAAAATGTCACACCAGATATTTTGGAGTCCTGTTTTTCTGGATGAACCCACTTACTCAGAAATAATCCCTAATGCGATTCATGGTGATCACAGAGAGCATAGTGTGACAGGAGTGGCTCTTACATCTCTGAGTAGTCCTGTTATGCTCATAATTATGCTACTAGCCAGGATAGCTCTAACCTAGTTTCTTGAAGTGTATTACTCCACTGCTTGATAACCATGGACAGGTTATTAATAATTCATGGGATGTCTGTTTTTAGAGAACTTGATGACCTGTCAGATTTGCCCCCTGAGATGGTAGATACCTAACATTCTCTGCCTCTCCTGAAAATAAATTATTTGTAAATTGTCTTCTTTTGGAAAGGAGTGAGAATGCACCTTCACGCAATTCTGACATTTGGAGATTTACCAAAATAATTGTGGATAACCAGGAAACTTTGATTTAAATTTAGCATTTGTTGCTTGCTGTACAGTTGAACAATTAACACCATCATTATTACAGAAGACACTCCCTCCCCCAGTTCTTTATTAGTGGAGCTGACATTTATCCAAAGGTTGTTTGTTTTTCTTTTTTATTAAAGTCTAATAAAGGGTCTTTCCCTCCTTCCTTCTGTCTTTCTGCTTGCCACCTCTCTGCTCCTTGGGTGTCTCTCTGTATCTTGTGTTATGATAATCAAACACACACAAATGTTCCTTCTTTTCTCCAAGATATCTGTCTATTAGGTGAATTCCCTGGTGAATAGCTTGCAAATCTGGTTTGATACTGGGGTCTCCTTTTGTTTATCTTCAATATGATTTTGTACATAAAGTTGCAGTTGAGAACTTGTCTGGATTTTCAAAACGAAGACTTTGAATCCTATCAGTGCAGAAAGGCTTTCAGACCTCAGTCCAAAACTGCTTGCTTGTAGTTGCCCAGGACTTGTGGGAGCACTCCAAGCTCTAGCATGCTCTCCATGCTAAAATACCCGTACTATTCCCAAGGCCAATTTTTGGGGAGGTTGCAATATAAAATACTGTTGGCACAAACTGTAGTCTGTGCAATCACTTGGCTTCTATTTCCAGTAAAGCAAGCAGTCTTAACATTAGTAACAAGCATGTCTATTAAAAATAGTACTTACTTTATAGCTATGATGGAAGGGTGGCATGGATATTATTCATATATGAACATTATTTAGATTATACCTTCAAATATGAAAACATTTTGATATGAAAAATTATGAACATCTCCCTTTAGAATGACCTTTAGTTGGTGAAAAATTTTGGCTCAAACAAATTAAAGAATTTGGTAGTTCAAGCTGGACAAGGACCTGCATCCTCATCTCCTAGCATCTGGTCTGAACCAGGAGAAGTGGAAATCTTTTAACCAGCTCTAGTAACTTTTTTGCTATGCAGGCATCTGTCAGTATTTGCAGTGAATTCATAGACCAGTCCAAACAAACCGCTCCTCTGAGAGCTGGATTTAGGCAGAATTACTGGAATGTAGTCCAGCAAACTGCCTCATCTCCCAGCCATAAAGCAATACAGGGGGAGGGAAGTGCCAACCCTACATTTTCTAGGCCCACTGCACTGGGCCCAGTGTTCTTCCAGTTCCCAGTGTTCTTGGGGCTGCGCTCCAGGTGTGTTGCAGCCCTGCCAAGGGGCAGCCTGCTCCCTGCACTCAGGTCATGGAATGGGACCAGGTGGTGAGGTGTGCTGGTCCCCCTGCACCCTGGCATAGTCTGGGACTGGTGGGAATTCCCAGTCCTTGTTGGTTCCTCTTTGGTACAAGCAAACTGCAAATGATTTTTAAAGCAGGTACCGTTACAGTACCTGTGCATGTGTCTAATGTCTGTTGTACATGTTTTGGAGTTACTGCATCTGCATGGTCTTCACCACTTGGGAAGAAAGGCAGTAAAAATAAATCTCTTACTTGATTACACACAAATATCAACTTCTGAAATAATGTTTTTGGTAGTTCTTTATAATAATTAGTCAAAAGCATTTCTATTCCCTCTCCTTTATGTTAGATTTGCTAGCAAGTCATGTTAAAAAGTTGAAGAAGCATCCCGGAAGACTTTCAAACTGGTTTATGCCTTTTGCTTTAAAGTAACCACTGACAGACACCTTCTATTTCTGATTTTGGAGAGCAGTCCTATGGACAGTCACTGTGTTCCCACTCTTCTGAGTAATTACTCACCTTAAGATACTGCTTTCAAAGTGAGGGAGAAATTTTCAGTATCTTATTGTTAAAGACCTGCTAAATTAACTCTCAGATATTTGCTGAGCCTCATACATTTCAAAAGGCAGACTGTAAAATGATGCTGTAGTATTACCAGAGTTACTCCCTCTCTCTGAGCTGCAGTTCCTGCTGTCTGCCTGTAGGAAGAGAACTGACTCTGCTGGAGCCAGGCTCAGATCTGCACTGCTTCTGTTTCTGTAGTACCCATCTTGTATGCTGGTGGCATGCTCGAATAAACTGATCTGGTTCATGCACAGATTTACTTCTTAATGAAAAAGTTTAATTAAGAAGATCAGCGCTAATTTAAAGTAATTAAAAAAACCTTAACATATTGTTGTAGATTTATTAGCACTAAAAAGCTTGTTATGTGTTCAAACCTCCTAGCGGAAACAGTGGTGTCTGAACCTATGTTATGTTTGCTTATAGTATTCTTTCCTCACATCAAAAACGTATGATAGGTATGAAGCCCAACCAACTTTTATTTTGATGGTGTTGGCCTCTATCTTTGTAATTTCTTTGCTGTTTTATTGACTGCATGTGTTAGCCTAAATTGGGAGAGGATGAAAGGCTGAGAAAGTCAGCATTTATATAGATCCCAGTGGGACTCTATGCACTTGGAATGCAAAACCAGGGAAGGCTGTGCCTCTCTGGCTTGTTTTGCTTAGTTTTTCCTCCACTCACAGATATAATAGAATTTCAGGCTCAATTGTATTTTTTCTAGTGACTATCTTCCAAATAATTTCCTTTTAAACACGACACTGACACTTTATCAGTTGGGGATTTCCTTTTCTTTGTTTATTACTTTCAGACTCTGATGCATCATGAAGAGAAATAATGTTTATAAAAATAGACATTAGGAAAAATCTGTGACAGTGACAGATAGCTTGGGGGAGTTGTAAAGTCCCCAAGAAGGGATGTGTGTGGAAACAGGTCAGATAAGCATGTCTGGGTGCATTTCCATACCAGCACTCCTGGGCAGGGAGGGATCATCTAACGCTCTCTCACAGCCTTTCTTTCCTCTCATTCTACCTGTTATGAATTTTATGTACCAGTGAGCTCCAGGTTTCATCCAAAAGTAGATCTTTCTGGCAATGGGAACATTTTTTTTTAACTACACAGTTGTTGCTTCACTTGAGAGTTTAAAATGTTTTCCATGTTTTCAGTGGAGGTGGATAGTTAAACAAAAAATTGACCAGATTCATAATTGCTGTAAATTTGCTTTGCTTCTCTGAAATCTAGGCGGTAATCCCAATTTCGCTCCATCTAAGGGTTAGAATCAATATTTCTTGTGCAGTGAAATATTTGCTAAAGGCAGTGATAAAGGTATCAGGCTTTTCAAGTGCACAGATAATGGCTGCAGAAGTTTCTGGAGGCTGATGATGCTATAGACACATATATGCCAGGCGCCTATGATTTTAATATGCTCTCAGATGTGCTTAGATATTTGAACTTTCTGAAATGACAGATTATAACATTCTTAGAAATTAAATGTGATATTTAAGAAAGTTACTGAGTGTTAATAGATTTCTTAATTTGCTTTTTATATACTGGATTTCATTCTAAAGCAATTCAGGAAAACAACAGAGGAAGCTATAAACATTTTGGAAATATTAAGATGAAGTTCCAGAAGAACTAATGAGTATGTAATTGGAAACACAAATTTGCATACAAATTTGAACATGATATTTCAAAGCTTGCAAACATCAAAGTTTATTAAAATGACAAGCTATCCATTCCAATGTACAGTCTTTATTTTAAATGGGTGAAAGTATAAAAGATAAAGGTTTTACTTGTGAGATGGCTGATTATATTTAATTGCTTTAGGCAATGGCAACATCAAGTCATCATGACATGCTCTGCTTTTTTTCCTGTTATTGTATGCAATTTCTGTGTACTTTGGGGGTCAGAGAAGTGAAATGTGTGTCAGGCTTATTAAGATAATAGAGAGTTAGAGCTTTCCATTTAGCAAATAGTCAAGGTATCTCTTACTCTTATTTTGAACCCTATACAAATGCACACATATGAATCATCTTCATTTCATCCATGGGACAGTAGAAACTTCCTCGTCTCTGCTTTGCTAACCTGAAACTTCAGAAGCTGCCTGGGCAATGCAGGACAAGTCCCTTAGTGGGGAAGTGCTGTGCTAAGGGGAAGCTACTGTAGGTGTCACCATTCTACCCACAGGGCAGCGTGCACTGATGCTGCAGCAGCTCTTGGCTTCACTTTGACCAAGGTTCACTCCCTGAACTCCCTGTCCCTAATACTTGCCTGCTGCAGATGGAGAAATGAGGAGCCAGAATGGGTTCAGGGTTGCACTTTTATGCCTGTATATTGTCATGCTGAGCTGCTGCTGCTCCTGGCTGTACAAGCTTCCTGGCTCATGTCACACAAACTCAGGGTTTCCTATACCATATTTCATTACATACCTGCCACCTGGTTGGTATGCTCAGCTTTGCATCAGAACTGCAAGAGATCCTTCTTTGCTAGAGTCCTCTCCCACTGCCATCACTTGGGAGCCAGAGAGGCTGCTATAACTGGCTAGTAAAACCTGTGAGCAGTCTGTGAAATGAGTAGGTGTAAGTATCTATTCTTGAATGTCACTTTGATGTGCAAAGTAACTCACCTGTGTAGTTGGCAAGGAGTGAAAAAAAAAAAGGCTTGTGCAAGAAAGTAAAGAATAAATAGTGGTGAGATTCAAGACACTGAAGAATGTCAGACATTTCTCACATCTGCAGAGGACGTAGGGTCATGGCAAGCATTCACATTAATGTGTGAATTTTCTGCAGCCTCTAAATGCAACTGCATCTGAGAATTAGGGAGGGTAAGTGGTGTAATGCATGGCAACAATTCAGCAGAACTGTAGGGAAAGTGTGGATTGGTGCTCCTCTCTTGACTTGAATTCCAAACAGGAATATACCAGAGCAATTCAACAGTAATGCATCAGAATTCTTATATATTGAATTTGTCTACTTACTTATTTTCAGCACTAAGGCTTTATGAGAGAGGCTGTGTATATGTGAGGAGTGCTGAGAAGCAAACTGACTGTGAAGGCTGTACAAGGCCAACTCTTTTCTGCACCTATCTAGCTGGAGGCAGTAGGACAAAAGTGAAGCTGACAGTGTAAATAGCAGCCAGAAAACTGTTTCAGTAAAGTGCACTGAGTGGACATGAGAAAAGGGAACAGAGGCTCAAATTATATAGGCTACTAAGACTTTGCCTGCCTAGGAGGGTCGCTGATTTTGAATTGCCTTCATTCCTACCAGTGACATACAGAGCTTAGCAGGAGTTGTAGGCAGTTTTCTGCTGTTTTGCTCTAGGGCTTTTAAACCCTGAAGGACTTGAGGAAACAAAATTCTAAGTACAGGGTTAATTTTTTAAGCTGGTATGCAGAATTGTGGTGACTCTAAGTATGTTTTTATAGTTCAGGCCAGGTGTGGATGGCTACTCAAGTAAAACCACTCTGCTTTCCCTTTACTCTATAGACTGTACATCAGTGTGTAATTTTCAATCAACAAAAAACTTAACAAAAATAAAAATTTATTTATTGCCTATTTATTATTTATTTATGTATTTTCTTTTAATTTATTGAGTTAAAAAAGAACTAATATTAGGTATAAGGAAGCTACTGCTGCTGTTCTCAGATAATGCATGCTGTGGTTCTCTTTATTCTGCTTCCGTGCTAAATGTAGGAACTGCTGTCCTTCAGTCTTCATGGGACTATGTTCATCAGGGCTTTCCTGCACTGGGCAGAGTTACAGAGAGAAGCAATTATATGAACTAAAGCCTGTGTTACTGTACTAAAGAAAAAAAAATGTGAATCAGTCATTTAGCTTGCTGAGTAGGAAGCTTTGCCAGTTTTCCTTAGCATGTTGCTCTCAGTAATAAAAAGTCGCTGGCTGTAGAGGAGTGAGGTTTGCTGTAGGATCTTGCACCCTCTGTTGAAGAGTACTTCTCTCCTGAAAGGGTGGTGCTTGCCACACAGCTACACAGGTCTTCAGGACACCACAGCCCATCCCCTGCACCAGTACTAATATCCCTGATGTCAGTGTCAGAGGGCTGAAAAAAATGTTTTTCTTTTGTGATGTGTAGCACAAAATGACTGTGTTTGGAGGAAAGTGTGCATTTAGTATGAACATCACCAAACTGATGAAATATGCAGAGGAAACTAAAAAGGATGGAAGCACCAATCTTCAGAAATTTAAAAAAGACTAGATAAAATTGTTGCGGGAGGAGCCCTTCTTGCTCCTAGGGCTGATCCTGAGGCCTCAGGGTTTAGCCCATTCCTGGACGATGTCCTAGGGCTGTTCCTGGGGCTCCGGGATCTACCCCTCCTTGCCTGCTCCTGGGGCTCCTTGAGCTGTGGGCTTCTCCATTCTCACTGAAGAGTGAGAGCTGTCTCTGTGGGTGTCAGCTGCTCTCTTATTGGCCCCCTGCTCCTGCACATGCTCAGGAGGGAGGCCAGACACAGGTGAACCCACACCCACTCATCAATAACTCAGGGCACCTGGTCCTGTCTCACTACATTTCCCCCCCCCTTTTTTTTTTTTTTTTTTTTTTACACAGACATTTACATAGACATTTACATATTTACATAGCACGATTTTTTATACACAAGAATACACTTACAGGATTTTTCTTCGGGCCCCGCAGGACACTCAGCTAAGAGCATCAAGGGGGCGCCGAGGGGCAGTACAAAACACACTTATACAGGATTTAGACATAGACATACAGGATTTTTACAGGATTTTTCTTCGGGCCCCGCGGGACACTCAACTAAGAGCATCGAGGAGGCGCCGAGAGGTTAGAGGATTTTTACACAAAAATATAACTTACAAGATTTAAACATATAACTTACATATAACATATAACTTATTTTACATATATTTTTAGGGAGAATTCTCAACCCTTACACGTATTTTGGGGAGAATTCTCAACCTTCTTTCTTTCAACCTTCTTTAAGGGGAATTAAGCATACCCATATATTCGCTCGATGTCAGCCCCTTTCTGGCAAAGTCTCCGCAAGCTGTCTGAGCACTCTTCACAAAGTCTCTGCAAATTGTCCCAGGCACTTGCCCTCTATTCCGGGGTTTCTTTCCTCATGGGCCTCGGGATTTAACCCTTCCTCATGGGATTTCCCTCTGCTCAAGGGCTTAGCCTAGGCATATTTCACAAAGTCTCTGCAAGTTGCACAAGGCACTTTTCACAGAGTCTCTGCAAGTTGTTCTTCTAGTTATTATTCTCCCTCCTGTATCTGCTCTTCTGGCTTGGTTTCCCTCTGTTCCGGGGTTTCTTTCCTCATGGGCCTCGGGATTTAACCCTTCCTCATGGGATTTTCCCCTCTGCTCTGGGGTTTCCTGTCCAGAGAGCTTGTTGATCATACCTTACAGGGAGAATGTTCTTGCAGTTTCTGTGCCAGCTAGGTTTTCTGCAGGCTGCCCGCATTCTCCACCAGATGTTGCGGGAGGAGCCCTTCTTGCTCCTAGGGCTGATCCTGAGGCCTCAGGGTTTAGCCCATTCCTGGACGATGTCCTAGGGCTGTTCCTGGGGCTCCGGGATCTACCCCTCCTTGCCTGCTCCTGGGGCTCCTTGAGCTGTGGGCTTCTCCATTCTCACTGAAGAGTGAGAGCTGTCTCTGTGGGTGTCAGCTGCTCTCTTATTGGCCCCCTGCTCCTGCACATGCTCAGGAGGGAGGCCAGACACAGGTGAACCCACACCCACTCATCAATAACTCAGGGCACCTGGTCCTGTCTCACTACATAAAATACTGCAAAATACACAGGAGAGAGAGTTGTCATGTTGAGGTGACAGAGATAACCAAATGTATTTCTTTGATCTCCAGACTTCTGGGACAGAGTCTGTTATTTTCTGTATTTAGTATATTGTGGGCTATGAAGGCCACACAGAATCATTATTTGGTTTTTTCAGGTGAGAGAACATCTGGGTGCTTCTCAGAGTTGCCTCTGAACCTAATGTAGTTGTAGTAGAGGATATTTTTTAGTAACTACTGCAGAATATTTTGACTGAAATGTTCCATGGGATCAATGTGGATGTCCTCTTTTGCTTCAGTGGTGCATATAAATTGTCTGTTTTTTATAACCTTTTACCAAAAGTTTCCTGGAACATTTTAGCAGGACGAAAGTGGTTTTGTGGGTTTTGTTATTCTATGTTTGTTCTCCTTTTTTTCCCTCTATTGTAGGAAAGTGTGGTCCTTTTGACCTCGTGTGATGCTGAGCAGGATTTGCAGGATCTGGCTTGCAACTTAAAGTGTTATTGCAATTACCAGATAAAATCCCATCTAGAATAACACTTCCTGATGTCTAACAAGGCTGCCATTCTGAAACATTGTTAAAACCTGAATACTTGAAAATTCTGATTGATTGGTGAGGATGTGATAGGATTCTTTTCCTCTTGCTTCTCTACAATGCCCCAACTTTCTTTCTCTGCCATCCTTGCTTGCAAGGTATGTGAGAAAAGCTTTATAGAGTCACAGAAATTCTTTCAGCATTGTTTAGACATTACAGAGCTGTGTTGGTAACACAACATACACACAGCAGTGTTGGGGACACAGTCAGCATCTTGGAGCCCCAGATCCCTTGTGCCTTCTACTGCAATTCAGGAGGTCCCTTATATCACTGCTGTCTTGCACAACTTTTATCTAAGCCTGCAGTGCATTCTGAACAACTTACTGATGACTATTTGTAACACCTTAGCAAGTTCTTTGGTGTGCAAGAGCCATCATTTAATTCTGAATCTGGACAGCTGCTCAGACAGTGAAGGTCTTGTTGTGTTACTTTTTGCACATTTGGATGAATTTTTTCCTCCTGTCTTTGTGGCTGTGTTTTTTGTTACTTCCTTCAATATTCAAGCAACAGCAAATCATATGCAGAGAAAGCTCTGCTACTTCTGCTAGGTGTGCTTTGGGAAATGTCCTGTTGGCTGGAGCACATCTGAACTACTGCTTGTCCCTTGGGACCTCTTTACCAGGATTGAATCGATGAGCAAAGGGGATGGGCCTGGTGCATGGCTGTTAGACCTGGACATGGCCAAACCTGGGAGCTGCAGGCTTGCCTTTGTATGGATTGGGGTAGGTGTCCTGATCTTCTGGGTACAACTAAAAAAATTGCTGGGTTGTGCTGGTCTACCCCTGCTGGAAGGCAGAAAAGAGAAAAAAGTTTCTTTACTGATTTTGTTTTTCCTTGTATAAAGTAAATCCAAGTAATATTTAGTATCATAATATCATAATATTAGTGCCAATATTTAGTATCACAAATAGATTCTTCCACAAAATAAATTCCTAAAATGGGTTTGATTAATATTTTTGGTAGCAGCCTGAGCTGAAGGACTCTGGGGGTTGGATTGCTGTATTGCTCTCATTGCTCTGAATAAGACATCAACAAATGCATCCATTGCCTGCAGTCATTACAGTGCTTCTGACCCTGCATCTCCTGCTCCCAGAGCGAGGAAGCTAACAGGATTTGTACCACAAGCCATTGTGCTCCTGATCACTGACACAAATCAAATTTTGCTAGCAAGAAACTTGCATTTTTAGCCAGGTGGTTTAGCCAAACTAGAGGTGCTTTCCATCCAATTTTTAAAGGTTGTTGTCCTGGTTTGGGCCAGGATAAAGGTGATTTTCTGTCTTGTACTTTTGCTTTTAGCTAAGTTTCTCAGATAGTGTGTGCTTCTAGGATTGATAACACTTGATGTTTATAGTTACTGCTAGAGACTGGTATGCAGAGCCAAGGACACTGCTCAGCTCTGAGGAAAACATTTTACCGTCCAGGAGAATACAGAGGTCCCACCTGAGCCCTCCTTTAGGGAGGAACAGACAAGATAGATACCAGAATTGACCAAACAGAGTATTCCATCCCATATACGTCACACTCAGTATAAATTTGAGGCATCACGAGGGCCGAGCCAGATCTTTTCCTGATTTCCTGCTTCCCTTCCTTCACTCGGTATCCTGGAAGGATCCTGTCCGTTCGTCTGCCTGTGGTCCTGATCCGTGCCAGCCCATATCTGTGTGTTCCTGCCTCCGGTTCCCAACTGCTGCCGACTCCAGGAGTCCAGCCTGGACTTTCCCAGGGCTGCCCTGCAGCCTCGGTGGTGACGTGAGAGTTATTGGGGGAGAGGGGGGAGGAATGTGGTATCCATTTTCCTGTATATTTGTATATGTTTAGTAATTTTACCTATTTATCATTACTGTTTCATTAAAGTTGTGTAGTTTAGTTTCCAACCCATAAGTCTCTCTCCCTTATTCTCTCTCCTTTCTCTATCAAGGAGAGAGAGATTAATAGAGAGCGTCTGTTATTCGGTTTAATTGCCGGGCCAGTGTTAAACCATGACAGTTGTTTTCCCCATAATCTCTCAAGTTCGGGTGTGAGTGTCCCATGTGCATGCAGAGTCTCTGCTACTCCCTGCAGTTGGTAATGAGTTCTCAAAATGACATCTCTTCTCACAAGGAGTCACAAAATATATGTTTGTTGGATTGCATCTCCCCATCACTTTGTGGATTTACTTAGCAGGTTGTTATAAACAAAAAGCTGCCAGTTTGTATACCTAGGTCTCAGTGCATCACAAATTACAGAGGTACTGAAAGATTTTCTTCCATCTAGGTTAATATTGATTCTAACCTTACCTATAGCCTGTTTTTCCTTTTTGTTATGAAACTATTGCTAAGATGGCTGATGGAGATTATCAGACTCCTTTCCTGTGGATAGATACTGTCACCTACTTAAAAAAAATAAGTAATTAAGATAATGCCTTTTAAAGTATAACATCTATTATAGAATGCAAGAGATGTCTGTCAGTAAGCACCTGTGAGGATCATTTGAAAACAGAGGCTGAATAAACAACTTAGCCAAAATGTCAAAAACATGATATAATCTCAGAAAATATAACCTGATTTTCATATTACCATTGCTATGACCCCAAACCATTTATGCATTCAGAGTTATTTGTGCTCATTCTTTTGAGTGAAATATTCATTATGGAAAGGTGCTTTCTGTCATATGTGCATGTAAAAGAAAGTTGCTACAACAAGAATTAGTCAAGTTTGGTCCAAATACACTACTGACTTTCACAGTTCCTGTGTTTGCTGTCTTGCATATTCTGTATATAAAGTGATCTGCTATAGGGGAGCAGATGTTGCGTAGAAAATGGAGATGAAGAAAAGCATAACTTCTTCTTGGTAGTTGAATTAGAGATATTTGCAGTGTTTGCTTTAAAATCTGCTCAGTGTGTTTTGCCTAGATCAGTTCAGAGGACTAATGTGAGAACACTCCATTTTCTCTCAGTATTTACCCTCATAAATCTCCTGGTGATGGTGAAGGAGTGGCATTATTTGTCAGTCTAAAGGTAATGGTAACCATCTTGGTTTGGGGTTTGAATTTTCCTATACCTGGTATCTACAGCACATCTCAGGGATGAGGCTGAGCAAGTATCATGAAGAAGGATGAGCAATCTGTTCACCATCAACAAGGTGCTTGCTTTATCTGCTCTTCATTTCCATGCAGATCTTGATTTTTGACAAGTTTCAGCTACTACCACTTTATCTGCAGGGAAAAGAGCTCATATTCTTTTAATAATTTATTTTCCAGATTAGTGAAATGTGTTTCAGAAAGTCATTTCTTGATCATGTTGCCAGCATTCCTCGCAATGAATACAAGTTGAAGGGATTTAGCAATTCAAGGAATAATTTCTTAAAGCATTTTCCTGTTTATAGGTTATGTAATTAGCACAATTCTGATATTTCAGAGGAAAAAGTGGATATTTCATGTATTTTTCTCTAGTGTTAGATCAACTAGTGACGGATGAAAAAAAATAGTTAGCAAAAGTTGCTGTTCTTTGGGCTATTTTTAGCATACCTTATAAAATATTGTGAGGTTCTATACATTTAATTAATGTGATTTACCTGTGTTCTGAGATTTTGTCCAGGGGATGAGGACTACTGCCCTCAGGAATTCTCAAATTGATGAGCTAGATAACCAAATTTTGAAAGATCTACTGGAAGATTTTTTTTCTGTCTTTTATTTGCTATGTCTACCTCATCTGTGAATATGGAAGCAGAGATTAACATGAATTAATAGTGTGACAGTATAAGGTGGAAGTGTAATGTGGTTTTGATGTCTGCCAAATAGGATTTTTACAATATATTGCTTTCCAACAATCACTTTATTTTATATGACAGAATGTTATTCCAGTAATTTTTATACTTCAGAGTATTTTCTGGGCTATATTTTAGGAGGCTCTCCAGAATTCATTTTTAGTTGTGTATATGGGTTTTTGAAGTTCCCTGTAAGTTTAGTTTATTTTGTGATATGTGAAATATACATAATGGAAACAACACATAAGGGCTAAATTAAATCCAAACAGCTTTCAAAGCAGAGCTCATAATTACTGTCAACCCCTTACTACAGATAGATTTTGACTTTTATTTCCATTGGACTGTTAATCATCTATTAAGAAAATAACTATGAAAATAAAAGTGAACATGAGGTATGACTCTGGATGAGAAAATAATGCTTAATGTGTAATGGATTGTGTATGCACAGTTAATTGCTTTGTTACCCTGCTACCAGAATCCTTAGCTTAAAGAATAAACTCGTAGGCAAAAAATGATTTGGGGTGCAGTGGGGTGGAAAAAACAGGAAACGGTTGCAAAATGGCCTTTGAGCTAAAAACCATGATTATTTTCCTCTTTCAAGTTTTATAACTAGTGTGTAGAATGAGCAGACAACTTGATGGGCGATATTTTGCCTGCAACAAAGTTCAGAACAGCTCTTTGTGAGATAGGAGCAATGATGCATGTGCCAGACTACAGTGCTGAAGTAGGAATGTTAGAATATCCATTGACAAATTAATGGACAATGAATGCCACCTGTTAGCTAATCAAGTATTAGCATTCACGCAAAAATAGCTCTAACTCATTTCATTACCACTGTCCCTTCAGCCCAAGTGTTGCAGACAAAACAGAGGATGCAGCTCAGACCTGCAAACTAGAGGGAACAGTGTGTGGCTAATGTGACTGTTAAAAATGGAGATCATTGCTCCATGTGGATGTTGAGAAGACAGAATTGTGGAAGAATAAATATATCAAAAGGTAATTTATAGATAGTAGAACAAAAGATGTAACAGTAAAATTTAATACAGAAGTTATCTCTCCTAGCCATCTTTTTGGCTTCTGCTCAGTGATTTGAACAATACTTGGGCACTTGTGTTACATAGAATTAGCTGTTTCTTTTTACAAGGAGAGCTCTCACACACTTTCTCTCCTATGGCTATGACTTGGTGTCTGTAGAGTATTGATCCTCACGGAACACTGATCTCTTCCAGTATGGGAGTTCAGAGTGATGAATGCATGTAGGTGCCCATGGCTCCCTATGTCTGACACTTACACATGTGATAAGAAATCAGAAAAAATCCACAGTACCTTTCAGCCATTTTTTTTCTCATCCTGCTCTTTAATTAATTTTTTCAAAGTCAGCATAAGAACAACTTGAGGCTTGTCAACCTACTGAAGAAAAGCAACTTCTTTGTTTGGATCTTGTACCCCACACGATGGGAGAAAAAAAGGTTTGAGTTCATGCCTGACTTGTGTCACAGCCAAATCATTAGGTGAACACCCTAGATCTTTCTTGCTTTATCATTTTTGAATACATGCTCTGGAAAGTTTCCATTCTTTTTCCAGGAAGGTACCTATTCCTCTGTATGGAATATGAAACTGGGAATTTCAGTTTCAGCTGCAACTCCAGAAGGTGAATATGAAATGAAGTGTTTTAAAAATTACATCTTCCAAGTCATAGCTCCTTCTGAGCCCGTGACTCTGTGATGCCAACATTAATATTTGTTACTGGCAAAGTGAAAACTATACCCTGGCTTTTTGCTTTGAAAGTGCTATGAAAAGATCATTCTCATTAGAGGAGGAAATAGAAATATATTCTGTGGGTGAGGGAAAATGGCTATTAAAACATTATTTTTCCTCAGTTGCCATTTATTCCCAGGCACATTACTTTGATAATCAGCTTGAAATAATTAATTTTAATCCTGGGCTCCTCCTGCTTTTTAAATTCTTTTTCATATGCTATTTATAGTACACAGTTTAAATACCAGGTTCATCCCAAATTAGTTTGCTTGTGTCCACAGGGAAGGATTGCTTCTTGGATGTAAGAGCTGTATTTTCCTCAGTGAGGACTGCAGATTTTAGCCCAAGCTTTGATAATTAAACAGAATCCTGTTTTAGTGTGCTATAGTTTTTACTTCCAAGGAAAACTTAGTGCTGTAAAAGTAATTTTAAAAAAATTAATTAAAAAAGTAAAACATCATCTAGTTTAAATGTCTCACTGTAGCTTACTTAAGGTGGATTATTGTCTTGCATTTCACCTTTAGATCATCTTAATATTACTGCTTTCCTCAGCAGTGTAATAAGCTACTCAATTTAAATAAGCTCATTGCTTTAATATGGGGAAAAAAAAACTAAGTAAAAACTAATTTTAAAATAAGTCAAGTTTATGGCAGCTCACACTTTCCCTTATATATATCTAGATTCATACTAATGAAACTGATTTCTAAGAAGTGACGTGCAAGTAAGAAAATGGACAGCCACTCCTCCCCAAAAGATTTTTACAACTAATCCCAGTGTGGCTCTGGTACTCCATGAACTCCAAACTTACCATTCCAAGCAGCTAAGAAGCCCTGAATGGAAGTTTTCCATTCAGATTTGACTACATTGAACTGTGTGAATCCCTCTGACACTTTTGATTCAGCATGGATAAAAAGCAGGTTTGCTGAACTGGGATTCTGCCAGACAGCAGCCTGGAGGGTAGGCAGCCTGTCTGAGACCTCCATGAGCAGCACTGCAATTGCCAGTGTCCCAAGGGGTATTTTAAGATACCTGCATCCTGAAGGTAAGGAGGCAAATCTCATTCCAGCTGATTTGCTTTTTGGCTCTATCCTTGCCTGGCCTCTTACAATTTCCCTTGTCTGTAGAGTGGCAAAGATTGTTACCATGTTTCCTCAAAACTTTTTGTTAACATTGTTAGTATTAAAAATTTTTTCATAATGAGAACTTTCCTGTAAAATGGAAATTCAAGTTTCTATCAGTAAAAGAGGTTCTATCAGTAAAAGAAGTTCTGCAAGGAACTTATGGCCTTTTTAGTGCTGTGCAATGTGTTTACACACACCCTATTTTTCTTGAATTAGGAAGGCTGTTGAGTGCTTCAGCAAACATATTTCAAGTATTCAATTGACAGGGAACAAGTTGAATGCCAGGAGAAAATCAACTGAAAATAAAAGGATATTTTCCCTCTAAATTATTTTAAGGTCGCTTGTGACGAAAGGAGGCACAGCATTTTCAGATGAAAATGTTCTTCCTGAGCTGGATGTGATTTGCAGTGTCTGACTGGAACTTCATGTATACCTGGAGGGCTTTTTGGTAATGCAAGGGGCTGTGAGGAAGCTGTGGAAATGTAATCCTGGGTTAGTCCCTCAGGAGGTTATTCCCTTCAAAGTCTGAGCCCTTCAACTAGGAGTACCCAGTTGGTGTCTTCCATTGGGAGTGTTAAAGAGAAAGAAGCATAGGTGTCTTACTTTTTATTGTTGTGCTTGCAAAGGACAAAAATTAAATCAAAGTGAAGGTACAAAAACCCAGATGATGGTAAAGCAAACTCCACTGGAATCTCCTCATCCATTGTCCCCAAGCCCCTCCCTGGGAAAAGTGACCTGCCACTTGTGGTGAGTGTCACATCCAGTGCTGAACCTGCTCATCACCTCCAAACTGCCACAGCTCTGCCAGAGGAGACAGTCAGTGGCTACGTCATAAAAGCTTCTGCAATTCAGTCTCAGACATATGTCTTAATAAATGAATATCCCTCCCTCCTTCCCTCTCTTCCTTTCCTTCTTTCCTTTCCTTCCTTCTTTTCCTCCCTTCTTTTCCTCCCTTCCTTTCCTCCCTTCCTTTCCTCCCTTCTTTTCCTCCTTTCTTTTCCTCCCTTCCTTTCCTCCCTTCCTTTCCTCCCTTCCTTTTCTCCCTTCCTTTCCTCCCTTCCTTTCCTCCCTTCCTTTTCTCCCTTCCTTTCCACCCTTCCTTTCCTCCCTTCCTTTCCTCCCTTCCTTTCCACCCTTCCTTTCCTCCCTTCCTTTCCTCCCTTCCTTCGCTTGCTCTCCTTCTTTCTCTCCTTCTTCCCCCCCCTTAAAAACGCTGGAGGGACTGCTCTGTTATGCCGCTTTCGTCACTTTGGTTTTTTTCACCTTTTCACACTTCATGTAGGAATGTACTGCCCAGTGTGCACTGTGGTTCCTTTTTAAAGCTCTGGCAATGCACAGAAACCATGGGCCATGCTAACTCCTAAGTTATACTAAATTCATGACTGCTTTAGTAAATAATGTGCTCCAAAGGACATAGAGGATTCCAGTGCTTCCTCTTCTTAATCTCATGGTGACTGAGAGTTTATCCTGAGGCTGGTAGTCAGAGACCCATTCTGATCTTGTTTACACCTCAGAAAGTCAGGAGTATCTTTGGGGCAGTAAATAGAGCTATGTTGTGGGTGTAGGCAACAGGCCAGAATAACTTACATTTCATCATTATTTGTTTTTTTGGCGTTTACCTTTTTTTAATTATTTAATTTAGAAAGGGATTAGAATTCTTCTTTGAGCTGGTTTTCTACCCATTTTTAATATTTGCTTTTCATTTGTTTACTGCCAATGCATGATCTTTCCTTTCTTAATCACTTGCTAGCATGGTAATTTTTCTTAGAATGTATTCAGATCACAACAATTTTCTGGCAAAGAAAAGCATGAATTTCACTGTCCTTGAAATCTGCATCCATATGGAGGACAATATACCCTTTCATATTTCACTGTCAGAAAAGAATAGTAGCCATGAAGTTATACTTAAGTATTGAACCTTGTAATATTCAAAAGAGAATGCTGATTTTTCTCGCACTTATGCAGCATTTGTATTATTTAGCTGACGATGTTGAGATAATAATTCATTATAAAACCCTGCATATATTTCAGATTAATGTAGGAGGATGACACTGAACAGACTGTCATTGCTGTCCTTATGGCTGTGGTCTCGGGCTCCCTAACAGCATTTTCTAGCCAGTTAGAAGGCTGGGGAAAAATCTGGTCAGATTTCCAAGTCTCACTTTCTTTGCCTTGAATGCTAATCCTAGTTTAAGGTGGAAAACAACTTCTTGAAATATTGCATAACTTTAAATGGTTAATACTTGCTTTGGACTTCTGTTGTTCAAGCTGTTCATTTCTAACATGACATGATAGAGTGGCAGGAATTCAGCAATCATGTGGACATCACACTTGTGAAGACAATCCTTAGATCCTGTGGATAGTACTATTATTATTAATTTTACATACCTGTAAATAGCAGGATAAAGCTCAGAACTTGATTTGTGTCAACAGAACCTACAAGTTTTCTCTGCAGTCTCCTGACTTTGGGAATGTTATCTTCATATGAGCTGGGGAACAATTATTCCCAAACAGAAAACTGACTAAATTTGTTGATTTCTACAAATGATCCTTCTGAACATTGGATCTTTGTCATTTTATTTAGTGTAATGAAATTTGGTGTATTAATACATTATTTACCAGCAGGGTTCTAATGTCAAGAAAAAATATTGATGCCAATTTCTTCATTCATTAAGTATTAGAATTTAGGAAATGATCTGTATGTTTTGTAGCTAGTGGGATTTTTCAGTGCCTTCCCCAAAAAACCCTGCCCCAATCACTGTTTTAATTTCTCTTTACCTAGCAAGGCTGCTTGCATACAGTGAGTCCCTTATTTCTTTCCACCTGTCATCCACATTCCTTATGTAGCTGAGAGGTTTTTCTTTCATAGAAATGGATCTTCATTCAAAAAATGTTCCCTGGGAGATGTATCAGGGTATACCAAGGCTGACTGGTTCTAGTGAATACATATGTGGGGGACAGAAAAGACAGGGCTGTTTCAGAGATTCACTATTTTCCT
Source organism: Calypte anna (assembly GCF_003957555.1). Lineage (NCBI taxonomy): Eukaryota > Metazoa > Chordata > Aves > Apodiformes > Trochilidae > Calypte > Calypte anna. The sequence continues at coordinate 10,968,404 of NC_044252.1, forward strand.
TTTACCATAGTTGCTCATAAATTCCCTTTGTGACCCTTTTGGGAAATCAGCATTACCTGAGTAGCCTTTTAACCAAACTATTCCAGGTTGTCCTTCACCCAAACGTTAGGGATCTAGAGGAAAATTCCTTCAGCCTTAGTGGCTCGTGCAATACAAGGGTTCATGTGTCAGTGGACTCCAGCAGCACTGTGTAGCTCTTTGAGCTGAAAGGTGTGGAAACTTATCCTTTTTTAAAATAAGTAATTTGCATTATCCTGTTAAGCAAGATATGGGAACCATATCATACTCTGTTGGACAACTAGTATAGAGTATATATTTTCCTCATTTTTTTCCTTTAGATGTTTAACTAAGTGAATGTCTGACAAGGATTAACCTGTCACAGGGAAGTAGTTCTCAGTGTATTAGTTCATGGCCAAAATCTCTGAGGAAACACGATGTTCCTAGAGAGTGTGTACATGACAACTATGTCTTCTCTGCTAACTCCATTATTTTGTCCATCTCAGACGAATCTCTGCTCTTTTTCCAAATACACACCATTTCTTTCCTTTGTAAGAACCTGGGCCTGGTTTGTACCAGTGATAGAGGGGATGGCAGTGCCAGCCATGTTTTGCCCTCCATTTCACAGGGACCATGTAGACCCCAGGGTAACCATAGTGCTGTATTACACCTCTCCGAATCCAAAAAATGTTGCCAGTCCTCTGACTGTTCTCCTTTCACCCATTGCTGTTTGGGATTCTTCTATAGTAATGTGCTATTACAGTGAAGATTTGTGCCTTCTTATTTGTATGGGAGAGAGAGTCAGTCCTGGATAGCTTCTGGATTGACTCCTTTTTACTTTGTGTCTGCATTTTAGCACGAAGCATCAGGAAGAGCCCTCAGAAATGTCTCTTCGGCTCTTCCCCTTCTTTGCCAAGACATCTGAGCACCTGATTGATGTAAGTAGCATGTTAGCAGATGGCAGATATTCTTTTCCTGTCAAATAGATAACCTGAAAAAAAAAAAGTCAGCTGTTATGAAAAAAAGGCTGGAAGCCCATTCCTTGGCAGCAATTTATCAAAATATATCTCATTTCTGTTTACATCAGGTACTCATATAGACCCCAGTCTTTAATGGTTGTGCCCTGTTCATTCACTGTGCTATTTGAGAGTAAATGACAGCTATTTCTTGGGCTTCCTTATTGTTCTTTGGAGAAAAAGATAATCACCATTTATCTAAAGAAAGTCTGTGAATCAGTGCTGTGTCCACCAGGTGTGTAAACAGCAGCCTAGAGACCCTTTTTTATCTTCATCCTCTAATGTAAAAAAATGTGAGTATGACAGGGGGAAAGACTTGAGAGGCCTAAAAAAGGTCGGTACAGGTTTTTCTTTGAATGTGGTATTAGTTCAGTAGTAGTTGGATATTGCACACTGGTAAAATCCTTAACTGGAAAAGTACTTGGTTTGTTATGCTGTTTCAGAGAGACAAGTCAATCCTGCTTTAGATAAGCAGAAAATCTTATTGGCTGTATTCTCTGAAACTGGAGCTGTATCACAGAAATATAATAGGTACTCTTTTTTTTTTAAATATTTCAGTATTTCACTGACAATACATAGATTTCAATAGCATGCCTTTGATTTTTGTCAAATAAATGTGCCTAGAAAGTAGTGTAAATACAGCATTTTGCTTAAGGTATTTGCACAGGGAGTTCCATTAAATGTGTACAGCCAGAGGGTAAAATTAATCTGAAATTAATAATGTAGAGCACTGCAAGACTAGCAAGTGTACTGCAAAAACGGGTTATAAACATCTCACTCAACTAAATTTTTAACATTGTTCTCAGAAGGAGTGAGCAAACATTACATATTCCAGAAATGTTTGGCAAGTCTGCTGCACGAAGTGTAGACAGCTAAAAGATGTCAACAGGGAATATTGTCATAGCACAGAGAATAATGTGTTATCTAGTGCTTAGCAGTGAACACCATGTAAACAGTTAATCACAAAAGAGAAACTGCTAAAACCAAGCTGTAGCATGTGGGTTGCATTCACAGCCTTGCAGTGGGATGAACCTTGTAAAGACACAAGTAATAAGAAATATATTTGCTAAACTGTAGGATGCAATGCTGTTATTCATTATATGTAGTCTCATATACACAGATGTATAAAATAATCATAATGCAAAAGCACCCATTTTTCTTGACAACTTTATCACCATCTTCTACAGTCAGTCACTGAGTGACACATACTGAAGTTTCAGGTATTTCAGAAAATGCCAAAGCATTATTGTTTTAGCTATGGTGCAAGAACTGGCAGTAGGTGGTTTCATTACCCCAGTGTTGTGAAAAGAGGAAACCTTTGTGCATGAACTGGCGTTTTCAGTATGTTGTCTTTCAAACTTTGTGTATTTTATACCATACCTATACTTGGCAAAGTAGGGAAGCGTATTCTTTCTTGATGCAAAAGGACTGTACAGGAGACTGTCATACATGAGACTGGTCTTGAATTAAGTGGAATGAGGACCAAATCTCACAGGAGGTGAACAGGTGGTGTCTCTGGGGCTAAAGAGCTGTGATCAGTACAGCCCCTTGCTCGGGCTGTGGGAAGCACCATGAGCAGAGCTGTGTCCCACAGCGGCTGAGAGGTCACTGGTACCTCAGCTGGTGAGAACCAGCGAGTTGTTGGAGGTGTGAGCTTATCAGAGCTGGGGTTATGATTCACCATTCCTGGTTTTCACCCTATGCACAAGCTGTCAGCCTTCTACGGAGTGGCTTCTTTCTCCATCCATGAAAATTAAGTGTTTTGCTACTTCATATAATGAGAGCAGGATTCTCTCATTGCCAGAAAGTAAGTTAAAGTGGCCTGTTTTGCTTGTAAAGGATAGGAAAAAAAATTTCCCTCTAAGCTACTGAGACCAAATCAGGTCTCAGACTGAGAAGCAGGTCTGAGTGTTCTCTGAAAGTTCCACCTGAAGAGACAATTACTGTAAGCTGTGTTACTGAAACTTTAGCTTGCTACTGGTGTTAAATGGCTTAACAATGAGGTATTATCTTTTTGCTCTGGGCAAAAGTTGTTTCCATTTAAAGATGTCTTACTTATCACAGAAGTTGGTACGTAAACGAGTTGATCTTATTCACATTTGGAACTCAAGGGGAAGTTGAACCTCCCTTTGCTTTGTGTAAAAAAGGCATGAAAGATTAATCTCTTATTAACATTTGCCTGCAGCTATTTCTAAAATGCATTAGTTGGTTTCTGGGAAATTAATTAATCCTAAAGGAATGATCAAGTGTTCTTATCTTTGTGGTTTTTATACAGGACTAGGTCCTTACTGAAAGACACAGTATTTCAACAGCAACGTATTAAATGAGTAAGTTAAGAGCAATGTAACTTGACCTTTTCAGCTTCCCAGCTCTGTAGAAACCCTGTAAGACTCATTTTCATAAGTCACAAAGTGACTGTTACACCATAAAGAGCAGTAGTAAATGTGCTACTATTTCTGGTATTTAAACTGGTTTCTCATATTAAAAACGTCCACTTAGAAAGACACCGAGGTCCATATAATAATTGAATATCAAGGGACTCAGGCCAGTCTGCAGGACATAGTTGTGTCTGTTATACTTTTATCATCTCTAGTCAGAACTGTCTTTCCTTCCAAAGTCAAGGTTCTGAGTTCCTAATGAACTTCTGTTGAGACCTCACCCTTCAGATCTATTCATCATTACAAACTACTGCTTTAAAGACTCTGTATTTTTTACCCCAGTTTGTATTGCAGATTCGTTCTCTGGGTGCTAAAGACCTTATACATCACTGTGTGTAGCATTCCTGTTATGTTTTGATAGGACAGCTTCACTAATGCTGCTCCAGAGTAGGTATCATTAGCACAGCCTGTGAGGAAAGCAGAGGTGGAGCATTGCTGGTTGTGCTGTGATGCCCTTCGTAGGTGCTAGACTTTATCTGGTAAGTGAGAATTAAAGACCTGTAATAACTGGTTAGAGTGTTACCACTAAAGGGATGAATGTCATCACCCTCTACACATAAATGTGACATGAAGTATGAAACATATGGGAAGAGTGAAGGGAAGTGTTTGAAGAAGATCTGAAAGCTTGCAAAATAGGTGAAAAAGATGAGGTGGGCTTTAGTAGGGTGCATGCAAACATATTTCAGACTTAAACAGGAGTAATTAATTGCACAACTAATCGTTATCGCAACAAAGGTGTTGAAGGTGTTAATGGCTCACAAAGTGAATGTAAGTCAATAATGTCATCTTATCAAGGACAAGCATCCCAGTGAGGGTGTCTAAGCAAGACAAGAGCCTGCAAAGCAAGGTAAGGCAGCCTTCTGCTTTCCTTCACTCTGCCAAGGCCTCAACCAGAGCACAGTGTCCACAGGCATGCATGTTAAGAAAAATGTGGGCTGTTTTTCAGAGATGCTAGAAAGCAGCATCAGAAATGATAAAGGGTATGAAAGAAATGACCTCGGGAATGGAGCTTTAGCTAGAGAAGGAGAAAATGGAGGGGAAACATGAAATGATTTTACAGCTATTTATGAGACAGCTGCAAAGAAGAAATGAATCTTCTCCATCTCTACCACTGTTGGGATAAAGCATTATTAGGCTTAGCAGGTGAAATATAGGATTAGAAGCCAGGAAAACTTGCTAATGGAGTGATTAAATACTGCAACAGCTAATGAGATTTTGGGGATATAATGGAGTTGTTCGTGGTGTCTTCTTTGAGCCAGTAGGACAGATCATCAGAAGCTGATGATCCTACCTTTTGGTATGAGGATATGTGAGACAGTCTCCTGAGATCAATTCCAGCAGTACTGTCAACAGTATAAACCACACAGGGATGAGAAGGATTGAACTTATCCTATTAACTCTGTGTTAGCAGAACAAGGTGGGCACATGAATGTATTTGGGCTTTCTCAGACATTAGAGCTGCACACGGGTGAATTAATTCAGCCTTCCCACTGACCTTTGCCTTCCTTCCTGCTTGGGTGACATCCCTTGGTCACCCACAGAAGACTGGAGCAGAATTTCTGTACCTCGGACCTGGTGTTTACATTAAGGAGCATAGACTTTGTCTGACGTGCAGCTAATACTGAGTAGCAAGGGAGACTTTTCAGCTTTCTCCCACGTTTGCTAATTTATTTCCTGTGCTCTTCCAGGATCTGTATTGTGCAGCTAATTCCATGGTTTACTATATATAGGCTCTGTAGCAAGGACAAACTTTTTTCTGACTTAGCACAGCACATAGTACAATGGAGTTTCACATTAACACAAAAAACAACATTAATAATGGCACGGAGGGAGCTGTTCCATCATAATGGAGGTTTTTTTATGTAGCTTTCTGGTAGCTCCATATGTCTTGCATATAATGACAGCACAGAGAAAGTGCAGTCTCTAAGCAAGGCTATCAAACTGACAGCTTCTTACTCCCATTCACTGCAGGGCAGTCACATGCCAGATATTAAAAAGAGTGCTTTAAAAATACCAAAATGAACAATAACATCTGTAAGGCACAAGCAGTGAAGTCAGTAAATAAAACAAAATGAAGCAGAACACAACACAGGGGCAGTTTTTTAGTGTTTCTTCCCCTTAAGGTAGATATCATTCCTTAGGTGATTGACACATAGGATTGACTTAATGTGGAAAGCTTATTTGCATCCTTTGAAAACTGCTGGCCATACAGCCTGGGGAAGTTACATAACTGTCACCTAGAGTCCTGCATTCAAGTATTTGTCAAAGAAGTTTAGCAAAATGATGTTTCTTAATACTTCTGTAAGAAGTCCTTCATAATTCTACAAGAAGACAATGAGCTTGTTATTCTTCTGTTAATTTTGAGAATATAGATGTTCACCTCTGAAGCTGAAATACAGCAACTTGAATACCCAAAAGAACAACAGTCACAACTGATTTTGATAAAGTTCATTTGTGCATTCATTTTTAAACATTTTGATCTTGGAAATGGAGTTTTCTTGTCCAAGAAGGTGCAGCCTAGTGGTACAGGGCTTAGAAGGCTTAAGCTAAAAAGCATCATTGTCACTGTAGTTTTTCTTTTTTTTTTGAGCTTTTTCCTCAGGCTCCCAGCTTTGGGTATAAGTTGTACAAAAAGAGGAATTAAATACCTGTGACTTTATGTTTTTAAACATGTGTGTGACTCTCCCTGTATGTTCTGTTACAAACCCCTGCTTTTTGCCACTAGCTTGGAATCCAGATGTGGAAATCCTCCCTTTACTCTCATTAAAAGGCTCAGTGGTAACACAAGGCCTTTAATAAATGTCCATCCCTAAGGGTAACACAGCTGGCATCTCCTGAGATCTGCATCACTGGAGGAGGAGCTCCTTTTATGGTAGTTTAAGAAATTAAGACTTCCCAGTTAGCAAATGTGGCATCTGTCCTTCTCCTAGTGTCTGGAATCTGTGTCTGAGGCAGGGATCAGAAAGTACCAATTTTGTTAGGTGATTTGATAGGTTCCAACCCAGCAATAGCTTCTGCTGCCATTGCTCTCCATATGCTCAGGCAGCTGATGTGGGTAGTATTTACATAATAAAAAGAACACTTAAAAATGAGGACCATAAATGTGGCTTCTCAGTCACCACAGCATCACATAAATGGTACAGATTTTATTCCTTGTATGAAACTCTACACAGCCAACAACAGCAAAGGATGTGGGGTGTTGTGCATGTGTCTGCATGCAGGAGTCGTGGCTGTTCAGAAACAAAGGCTTTTTTTTTGTTTTGCTCCTCTTCCAGTAGCTGTGATGGATATTCCTGCAATTTCCACATTCATTATTGTTTCTTTAAATTGTTTTCATGTGCTCAGCAGGGGTGTGAGGAGAACAGGTGTGCACTTGGTAGAGTACTGGTATTTAAGTGGTGATCTGGGGAGTGTTAGGTTTATGTTGTCTCCATTTTCTTATGAGCAGCCTTATCCTTTTTTACTGTCTTCTACTCCGTTTTATTTCATTTTTAATACCAGCTTGTTTCAATTTCTTCATGCATCTGCTTCTTAATTTCAGTTCATTTAACTCCTTCCCATGGTGTCGATTAGTCTCTATGTAAATACCAGGCATTTAAGATCGATTTCTTTTAATGCATGAGTGGCTTCTCTTAGGCAGTGTCTGCTCACCTGTGTCTGGAACCCAGCTCTCCTTAGTCTGTGCCTCAGTGACATGGAGAGTGTAGTCCCTAAAAGATGAAGACTATGTCCAGCAAGTCTAGGTTTCAGAAATCTGTCACACTTGCCCTGGCTCCCTCTAGAATCCCACTATTTTTTTTTCTCTTTTGGGTTGTTAAATTACTCAGCACAACAATAACCCTTTAATCAGGAGAAAAAAAAAACAAAAAAAGAGAGAGAGAAGAGAAAGAATTTGACAGATCATACTTGCTTTACATCTGTATTCTTATTATTCTTATTCATAAGGTATGCTGTGTTCTTCTAAGAAGATGGGGTGAGGTGGGACCCACTGGGACAATGGATATAATGAAATAGTGGAGAGCTACTGAGCATGGATGGGGGAACCAGCCTGTGGAACAGCAGGGTTTGACAAGTGAGTTATAGCAGGAAAGCAAGAGTCTGTGTCTCCAGCCTGGAGTGGTGAGGCAGATCTCCTCCTGACTGCAGAGATCTGGGGACTGAATGTGCTGATACTCAGAAAGGAACTGAGTTAGTTAAAAGCAAAGACACAGAGTTGCTTTGGTCTTCCTCCATTTCAAAGGAAACATTCTGGGTTCTCTTCAGACAAAGTCTGGTTTGTTGGTTTGGTTTGGTTTGGTTTTTCATTTGAGTGTCTTTCAGTCTTTTTGGGAGATTATCGTATGGGGGAGGTCTATATGGATCTACCTCAGAGCACTGTCCAGCTTTTCCTCTTTCTCTGCCAACTCTCATACTAGCTGTGGTACTCTATTCCACACAAGCATTTGTTTACATGTGCCACATGGGTCTGCATGATTTACCCCCTCAATAATGTCCTTGTTGTTTTATTGCCTCTGGGAATTTCCCATGCATTACCACCATGGTAGCAGTGTATAGGCCATGTTCTGTCTTCTGTCTGGAAGCTCTAGGTGATGAGCTGTTGGGTTTTGGTGTGGAACTCTGTAGTCCTTAATCTCTTGATCAAGCCCTCATAAATGATACAAATTCTAATTGCTTCCAGATATACCATAGGTTTGATAAAAATCCCATGCTGGTTGCATATGTTGTGTCTTATACATAAAAACTTCTAGCAGAACTCCTTCCTCACTGCAAACACTGTGGGCAGCTTACACCATAATGAGGTGTTACAGATGCTACTCCTCAGCCAACAGATGGGTTATGTGTTTGCATCAATAGAAAGTCCTAAATCCAGGATTACAGTTAAGTAACAAGTTGATAACATTTATCAGAGTTGCTTTCACTGGTTTAGGTCATTTGCTGAATACAGGCCCCAAGGAAATGACTTGTAACACTGAAGTGTGACTGAAGACTGAGAATTTATGTTTGTAAACCTGCATGCTGTTTTGAGCATTGCTTGTTTTGTTTCCAGAACTTGTTTATACCTAGAATATGAATGCTGAGTGAATTTTCTGACAGGAAAAAAGGTACTATTTCAAGTAAGCAAAAAATTATAAGAAACATACCTTCAAGCTAGCTCTTCAAGTTTTAGCTGCATAGCTAAACATTTCTTGAATCTAACAAATTTACATTGAATAAGCACATTTCCTGAATGCAAAGACAGGCACTTAAATCTCAGTAGTCTCAATGCTTGAAACATAAAAGTTACATACGAGATTTGCCTAATTATTTGGATGCTTTGTCTCTAAAAAGTGCAAGAGCAGAAGAGCAAATTTATATTGTGATGTTTCTATCATGCTTAATCTGCCTGTCAGAATTTGAGGAGCATCTATATGATGCTCCTAGTCATATGATTTAATTTTAGGTAGTCCCGTGAAGAGCAGTGAGTTGGACTCAGTGGTCCTTATGGGTCCCTTCCAGCTTGAGATGCTCTATGATTCTGTGAAGATACAGTTTGTTTGACTAAGGCAAGCAATATTCTTTCATGCTCTTACACTGAATTATGGCCTCAAATACTGAATTTCTTTGTGCATTTAATTTCTAAATTTAATTTTCAAAACTTTTTAGTTATATCAAAGTATAGAAAAATGCTTGTTTATGGTTCATCTATTTTCTTATATCTTGTTTCTACTCAGATACAATCGAAGTACAAATGAAGTAAGTTTTAACTGCAGGGAGTAATTTTAATAGCAGTTAAGTTTAGAAAGTAGTGGAAATAAACTAAGTTGTCTGTCATATCTCTTCAGATCTTAAGTTAATATTGAAAATCCTGCAGGTCATGTTTACTTCTATACGATTACCATGCAGAAACATCAGTAGGCAAAATACAACATGCATAATTGAAGCAAGTTAAATGATATGAAGAATGCATTGAACAAATAGCTAGGAGGGACATGTACTTATAAATAACTCCATAAGTTATAGTCCAACTCCATAAGTCTACTTAATTAGACTTAATTACAATACTGCCCAAGACAACACGGAAGCTGTGAGATGTGGAAGGAGACATTTTACATATTGCTGTAGGGATCATTGTATTTATGCAAGATATTAACATGGCTTTATTCTAGAGGGCTAATTAAAACAATTGGTTTTGACTACACCAGCAATATGGAAACAGAGCAACTAAAACAGCAGCAAGTGCCGTAGGACTGCTCAGAAATCAGAGCTGTCATCTGTTATGATTTGCACATGTCATATCAGAAGCATTCTAATGCTTTGCTCAAAAATTTTATCCAGAGAAACACATGTACACCCAGCCCCAAATCTCATCAGAATATTTTAATTTCACCATAAATAAAACCTTGCACAGTCTTGTCAAAACGTCTGGAAAAAAGGCAATGCTACCTTTTGCTACCTAGAGTCACCTAGCAGGAAAGGGTTAGAGATTGACATTGGTATGAGTTACAAAGACATAAATCTTAAGAGATTTAATGACTATTAAGGGTGTTACTCAAGTGGAGAGCTAATCTGATACCAAAATTGAGTCTACCATTTATCAAATCAACTGAAGGCACAGTAGGATTGCAAATACTGTTGCAAAAAGTAAAATTTTTGAAGTTAACTCTGAAATACAAAAAGTTGTCTCCATGCTGTATTTTTCCAAATGCAAAAATTGATAAGCACAAACATTTTCTTAAGACAATAGCAAGGCTTCCAACACTCTCCCACAGTAGTGCCCTATCCAAGTTAAGACATTATAGTCTGGGTGGATGGAGAGCTAATTGGATGCTCTGAACCACATCTGGACACTTCGTCCAGTTTTGAGCCTGTCAATACAGGAAAGACTGATAAAGCAATTCAGCAGAGGGTCACAGAGATGCTTGGGGGCTGGAACATTTCTCCTGTAAGGTGAGGCTAAAGAAATGGGGCTTGTTGCCTACAGTTGTTAAGGTTTTGGAGACACTAGGAGCAGTCTGCTGGAACCCAGGAACAGGTTATGAAGAAGACAGAGTCTCTTCACAGTGGTGGGTAGTAGGAGGACAGGAGGCAATGGGCATAAATTGGAACAAGAGAGGTTCAGCTTGGCTAAAAGCAAGAACAGTCTAGTAGTGAAAGAGGTTGCCCAGAGAGCTTGTGCAGTCTCCATCCTTTAAAATTTCCATGAGCAACCTGGCCTAACTACACAGCTGACCCTTCTTTGAGCAGGAGGTCAGAGCAGAGTCCTTCTGATGTCCCTTAGAAACTGAAGTTATTTTGTGGTTGTATAATGTTATAATTTTTAAAACTAGGTTTTCACAGTTTTTCTGTAGTTCTCAATTTCAGGAGTTTATTCAGGGAATTAAGGCAGAGAATAACTGAAGCAAATCAAGATTTCCAGCAAAATTTTGAGAATAACTTTTCTCAGAAGCAGCCAGAACTTCCATAACACTGGGGTTTTTGTTTTGTTTTGTGTTGCTTTTTTAATCATAGCCAGATCTGGGGAAGGTGCAACATGGCAGTCACAGATTCATATCATGACATAATGAGATAATGACCCAAGAGAGTCATACAGAGATGCAGAAGGAAACGCTGCTGCCTCTGAACTGTGAAGTCTTTCTACTTTCCCTTCTTTCTGTTTACTTTGCTCCTCACAGCCCTGCACATGAACCTTTTCCATGGGCAGAGTTATGAAGTATGATGGATCTGGGGGAAGGACAGGATTAGGAGGATCCTGATTTACTAAATCTAAGAATACTTTACACATCCAGTACTGCTTACTGCTAATTAAATCAGTTAAAGTGATAGAAGATATGTTTCACAAGAATTGCTGTTCTCAGGAGGGTTGACATCTAATACAGAAGAAAGGGTAAAGAGCTCTTCTGTGCTAAAAGCTTTAAGTGAGTAATTTTAGAAGCATCTTTAACTCAAAGTAACAATAAATTTAAGACCCTGTGCCAGCTCCTCAAGTAACATGGATCTACTGGTTTCTGTGGGGTAAATCTGATTCATACTGATGGAGCATGAAGACTGAAACCCCCTTATGGGTAGAAGGAGCAGGCAGATGTTCCTGTATCTTAGAATATCTTAGAAAGATCCTTCTTGAGAGTAAAACATTACCAAACACCTTTCTCAAAAGAAAAAGTCAGTCAATTAAGAAGTCTCTTGCAGGGCTGAAGAAAAGAAAAATTAATTTTTTTTTCTCAGATCAGAAAGAAACACATCAGTGAGATAAAGAGACCATGTATCTTCTGGATTCCCTAAATATAAGAGCTGCAAAGACTGAAATTTCTTCTTTAGCAAGTCTTGCTTTAGTTCAGCCTATATGTAACTCAGTGATAGAAAAGTACATTAAAAATGAAATTCATTAGGGCAGAAGAAGAAGCTGGAATTGTGATGTCCAGGGAGGTGAAATAAATTCACTTCATACAAATTGATAAAGCACCTCAAGATGATGAGCATATTTCTTGGGAAAAACACGAGATACCTGCTCTTACACAGAGAGGTTTTTTTCCAGTGCAGTGCCATAGGATATCTGCCTTATCAGTCTGAAGGAATATTACTGGAAGCAAACCATTCTGGGAGAGCCCTAGGGGTGTGTTTTTGTGCCTAAAAGCAAAATTTGAGTTTTCTTAAACTAGGAAGAATCAGCAACCAGGCAAATAAGAAAATGAAGCCCATTGTAATGAAGATCCTCATCTGAAATGTTTTAAAAGACATTTTAAACCAGTGTTCTCCACTGCCTGCTGCGAATTCTCTCTCTGGGTGGACTGCCAAGTCTTCCTGTGATTGCTAGACTGGAAAATAATATGAACAATATTGAGATATTTAGTAATGTTAATTTTTGATCATAAAACAGTATCAGCACTCTAATAAATATTAGGAGGATGATATTAGATTTCTGTATCCTGATTCATAGTACTAATATAAGAAGTGATGCTATGTACTGATGACATGAAGAAGAGTATGAATTCAGCTATGGAAGTCTTGTTGCATTGGTGTTGGATAGAGTACATCACACAGCAGATAGATGACTTTTCTACCCACAAGGCCTCATTTTTATGGAGGGCTGCTCAAGAGTATAATGAGAGAGTCCATCCCCCAAAGAAATTTGTGTAAAAGAGTAAAGCTGACAGAAGCAGTGAAGTGTACTGCTAACAAATGATGGTGTCAAATATAATTTTTACAGGCATGCACATAGACACACTATGTACTAATGTCCCAAGGTTTCCAAGTGGAGAATTCTAAATGCTCCTGATTTTTGGCAGTACTTGTCATGTTCCCAAGGTTTAATATTTAATCTTTCCAGGTCCTTTTAAGACCTTCTGAATGTTAATATATTACTATTCTGCCAGGTGAATTTCTGGGAAGTGTATATGGTGCTTAGAGATTTCTAAAGTTTTCCAAAGATTACTTATGCAATGAAGCACAAGTTTAATACGTTTCTTAATTAGATCTTGTAGATTTGGCAGGCTGCAAATTGCTACTGGGAAGTCCTGGACACTGTTTCTTTCAGGATAGAGGAACCAAACTTACTCAAATATAAAGTTCCATGGATTTTAGGAGACTTAGAAAAGCAATTAATCTGGTCTGGTTTATTTATTAGACTTGCCAGGCATTTATGCAATCTGAAATCAGATCAGTGTGGCATCCATCAGCTCTGGTCTGCACACTCTAAATGTGCCATTTATTTGCTCCATGCATAGAGCCAGAGCATTCAGAACTCACTGTTACTGTAGGTGAAGGCAAAACTAAGCACTCTTGATTTTATCTGTGGCTCTATAAAAAAGGAATTCCCAAGCTGCATCTCTGCAAATAAAACCATAAGTTAAGGTATGCATCCAGCTTTTTATGGTAACTTTAAATTTTGCACTTCCACTCTGCTCATTGCACTGATCCACAGAGGCTTCCCCAGTGGTACTCAGTGTATCAGACTGCTTATCAGAACCTACTTGAACTGGAAACTTTTTGTCTCACAGGCCTGCTTCAGCCAAGTAAAGCTTTTCTTTCAAGCACTTGAGCCTTTCCCATTGTTCAGACTGAAGTAATGTGCAGATATATGGAATAAGGGCAAACTAAGGCTCTTTTTCATTCTTTCTTGATTCTGACCAGGGAGAGTTGTTTTGTGAAATGTTAAAAATCAAGCTTCTCTATTTAATGTACATATTTGTGATTTTTTTTTTTTTTTTCAGAAAGCTTAGATATATTTCTCCAGATACAGCTTAATAGGAATCTAGGAACAGAGTTTTTCATCAGAATGCTCTCTAAACAGACTCAACTCATTTAACTATAAATTACTCTTTCAAAAATACATAATTGGTCTTTTAAACTGAAGATAAAAGTTGTGTGCTCACAGCTATACCAAAAATAATCAGTAACTGATGGCATAGACATTTATTTAAGACATTTACTTAAGACGTAAAGTGACAGTTGTAAACTACAGAAACTGGTCTTTTGTGGGACACCTGAACATTGCTTTAAACAATGTTTAACAATTGTTAAATTGTTTTAAAACAACGTTGTAGGATACTAGTAATGAACTTTTCCTGAAGTCTCTTTCTGCTTAGTAAACTAGGATACTTAAAATCCTATCTTTTCCCCTATCTATCGAGGGCCACAAAGATGATCAGAGGGCTGAAGCACCTCTTCTATGAGAACAGGCTGAGAGAGTTGGGGTTGTTCAGCCTGGAGAAGAGAAAGGTCCGAAGACACTTCATAGTGGTCTTCCAGTACCTGAAAGGGGCTCCAGGAGAGCTGGGGAGGGACTTTTTACAAGGGCTTGTAGTGATAGGACAAGGGGTAGTGGTGTTAAGATGAAAGAGGGGAGATTTAAATTAGACATAAGGAAGAAATTATTTAGTGTGAGGGTAGTGAGACACTGGAAGTGTTCAAGGCCAGGTTGGATGGGGCTTTGAGTCACCTGGTCAAGTGGAAGGTGTCCCTGCCCAGGCAGGGGGGTTGGAAGTTGCTGATCTTTAAGGTCTCTTCCAATTGAAAACATCCTCTGGCTACAAACCTGACTGGCCATGACACCTGAGCAAACTGCTCAAGTTGGCCCCCCTTTGAGCAGGGTACCTGGGTTTGCCAGTCTCCTGGGGTGCCTTTCAGTGTCAGCTATTCTTTGGTTCTGCATATTCTTGAAACTTCTGGTGCTATTCTCTTCTCCTGTGGAAGCTCTTGTGGCATATTAGTGTATAAATTTGAATTACAGGAAAACCTGTACTTAGCCTGTTTTCAACAAATGACTTGAGCTGAATTTTAAGCTTGTCTTTGAGGACATGCTACCTATACCATATAGCTACCTATGTAGTGTTACTGCTAATTAAAGGAAATAAACTTTCATTAAGGTTATTGAGTTACCATCAGGGAATATTAGATATGCAGTAACATCCAAGTGTTCTTGCCAAAGGAAGGCAGCAATTCCTCTTATTGATGGAGCACCCCATCAAGAGAACAAGGAGACAAATTCTGCACTGTTTTGTACCTGGCAGAACTCCACTGACTTCATTAGGTGGATATATCCTGAGTGTAGTAGATTTTGAAAACTATAAGAATATGACATAAAAAGTCATCTATATTTGAAAAATTAAACCATAAAAAGCTACTAGCTCTGTCCTCCTGAAAACAAAGTGATAATGCTGAAGATATATGCTCCATATGTAGGAAATTGAATTTACTGAATGAACTCCAAGCTTAGATTAGGATAGTAAGAATTTCAAAACTGTTTCGGGCTGACAATAATTTTGAAATTTCTTGCAAGAAAGAATTTTTAAATTGCATTTTGATCAAGAGTGGTATTCCTCCTAAATAAATGGAAATTTATTCTAAACTAAATCTAAACTACTTTCTTGACCTTCTTTCAGAATGGCACTCTGGACTGGCAAAATCTATATTGCCTCAGTGCCACGTGTACACTGGTGAGCACTCTGCTTGACAGGTTGTCAGCATCTTCAACAGGACAATGTTCTTTTGAAAATTCCTGCACTTGTCTACTAGGCGCCAGTGCCAGCAGTCAGTCCTGGGGATTAGCTGAAGTGCTTGGTTTTTTGTGATGTCTGTCTCAATGTGATATATGCCTGTAGGTCCACAAATTAATGATGCTCAAATGTCTTTCCTCCCACTTTGATCCAGAGAAAAGAGACAACTGGAAAAGAGGGAAGGACAGCGAGGAGAAAATAGCAGGCGCAGAAAAGAAAGTAGGAAAAAAGGTGAATGTGGTAAAAAAAAGTGTGGAAAAGAAAAAGTTAAAGAGCCTGAGGATAAATGACCTGCAAGAAAAATGTTTTTCAGGTTGCTTTCACAGTTTTATTCTTAGTCTGTTTTTTTTTGTGGAGAAGGAGTATCTCTTTCCACATGGAATGCTTGCATCACCTCTCCCCATACAATTTTTTTAACATCTTGACTTTTTAAACTTCTTGAGATTAAATAATTTTTGTAGAAGCAGTGATCCCTAATGGTTTCACCAGCATGAAAGACAGTGCAGGAAAGGAAGAAAATGTCTTCCTCCTTATGAGTGTAAGGGAAGATGTAGGACAGACATATACTATGTTAACCCGGAGAATCCTCTTTGGAAAGAAAGGCACTGAGTACCTACACCTTGAAAAAGTTTGGGGAACTGAGTTTATACAGCAGCCCAGTCCAATATTCAACCAAGTAAGTAGGATACAAGGTTTTGTTCTGAAATTTTGCATTTCCCTAGGTGTTTTGTTTTAGAGAAAAAAATGACTACAACATAAGAAAGATTGCAAGATCCAGTTCACTAGCTAAAAGCTATTTTTTATTAATTTTGGCTTTGTTAAATTTAGATTTAAGCTTCCATGTGTATCTCTCACGGGCTGAAAACAAGAGCTGTCATAAAAAGAAAACTGGGGAACTGAACCTGCCCTCTAGGGAAACTGATCAAAATTTTAGGATGGGAAAATGTAAGCAAACTATTTCTTGTATTACAGCCTGCTTTTTTTTTTTTTTTTTTTTGTTCTAGTGGAATTCAAAGGCTTTAGCACTTTGTTCTCAAACTTTCTATCTTAAGATTTTTAATATCAAACAGACTTTTAGATTAATAAACCCAACATTAAAACCTTTCACCTTATTAGATAAAAATTGGATATCATTAGAATTATCTATCATTACCTGACAGCCCTCTTTATTTTTGTGACAAACATACTCCACTTTCCTAGCCTATATGAACCACTTCACAAAGGGCATATAACCACTGTGGATGGCCCCCATAATTTTGTGGACAATATTGTGTGAAAAATATGTTTTTGATCATGTGTTTGCAGACATGACTGCTGTGCAATTTACAGCACAGCTATATAAAGTATAAAACCAATGAGAAATACTTTATTTCCTATAATGTGGTTTTGTGTGTAGAAAGCTTGACTAAATAAAAGTAATTTGGAATCCACTGTAAAAAGAAATTTTTTCCCGCAGTAATCAGCATTCCAAAATGAAATATATTGTGGTTACAGAAATTACAATATATTTTATTTTGCTTCATGCATCACTAGCAAAATTGGCTGCTGTTTCTTCTATCAGAATCCACATTGTTGGTGGATTCTTAGTATTGTTGATATGCTGACTATTGTTGATATCTACTCCATTAAGAAAATAATTGGATCATTTTTTTTCTGAGGTATTTTGTCAAGGCAGCAGCAACTTAAGAAGAGATTAATTTAGATGATTATAGAACTCTGCCCGTGTTTCTTCCTCAGCAATCTTAAATTCTGACCCTGTGCATGATTTAAGTTAAATGGTGTTGAACGGGATGATGTAGGGGAGAGACCATAAACTTGATTTTATACCTATTGCAGCAGAATAAAGTATATACAGTCCCTATGTGCTACAGCAGATCCTCAGATCATAGTATCATGACTCTATGCTTTAAAATAATATCTATGAAAGAAGACCAATTACAAAGCAGAACACTTTGTAAGACATAAGAAGCAGTACAAATAATATTTTTTCATATAATATGAGTTTGGCATTTCAAGTGTCTGGAAAAATTGTCTGAATGTAATTTGTTTTTATCTTTACAAACATTCTTTAAACCGCAGCTACAGTACTTTCTTGTGAAAGTAGAGAATTATTCCAACACTAAAGGCATGTGCTTACTTTAATTAAACCGTATTTTTATTACTGGAAAATTTAGATACATGAAGTTAAGGCTGAACTAGTTTAAAATAACTTTTGCTGTTTATGCTGTTGTTCATGGTTGCATTTTGTTAGTTTTGGTTGGGAACTTTGAGATGATCTAAAGGAGTTAAGTGTCTAAATCTGGCTGAATTGTAGTGACAAATAGATATTTACTTACCTAGGGCCCTTTAGAAATTCCTATCTAGAAACTTCTCAGCTTCCTCAGTTTTTGTAACATGAGTACAGATGATATTTGTCAATTTTTAAGGCAGAAAAAGGGTGATTCACTGCCTGCCTTACACAGAGGACCATAAAACAGCCTGGCTAGATCAAGGGACTGTAACCTACAGCTGGGGGCATGCAGGCAGAGGGCTGTGCTGATGCTGAGCCCACCTGTCAATTGCTCTCCCTGGTGTAAGGAAGACCAATATGTATTCTGGGATACTACAATTACTCACTAATCATTCTTGCAAGCTAATGCAAGCCAGTTTGGTGCTAAATCCCTCTGCTAGAGCCCTGGTAAAGTGGAGCAGCTGAAGCAAAGCATCTGCTGGATGTCAGAGAGTTCGCACCCTTGTGCAGGGATAGCAACAAAGCAGGTGGGCAGCAACCCCTCCGGCCTCATCCTGACTTCTGGGGGAGGGGAAGATGGTGCTGGTGGCAAGGGAGGCAGGTAGTGTAGCACACAGAAGGCTTGCTGTGAGCTACAGGGTGTCCATGAGCAGAGCAGATGTATGGGACATGAAATAAGTGGCTGGAGGGCATGCTGAGGTTGCTACAAGTGTTTGGGGGATGCTGTCCTTCCCAAGGGTGTTCCCAGCTCTCTGAATGTGTGCAGTCAAGGGGGTCCCCTTAGGAAAGAACAAAGCCATGAATGCATATCCTCTGGGTACCAGACCTGCAGGACAATGTGCTGATATCACTATTTATGGGCTTTTGTAGTGGCATCTTCTCACATTTATGGTATATCTTTTCTCTGGGGGTACCTTGTTACCTTAGCAGATTTCCTATTTTGTTTTCATGCTATTTTCTGATATATAATTAAGGGTGTGGTTGATATGAGGATTGATTTTGTTATTCTGGTAGTTTTTCATGGTCTGCTTGAGGTGTGAAGTAATCAGATGAAAAGATGGTGGCTTTCATCCTTTTGCCCAACTTTGTAATTATTGGCTTCTAAGTTAGAAAAAAAGTTCTACTGAGTATTACTTTTTTTTTTTTTCCCCAAAAGATCATGACATTTCAAAATAACATGATCTTGTCACATTTTTAGTGAGAAGAAAACCCCTATGTTTCAAATTTTTTTGGCATTTTGATATGTTGTGTCAGGGTATATCAGTCACATCCTGGCCACACGCAGCAATATGATTGACAGGACTGGAGGAGCATGCAGTAGTCCCAGCCGTTCTTTCTAAAGAAGATGTACTCAAAGAGATGTGAACACTCCTGCTTCTCATCTTTTTAAATGAGGTTTGCATACCCCCACGTCTTTACATCTTCCTCAGCTCCTCAGCTGTCACTGAAGCCACTCAGCCACATCCATTCTGTGATCACAGTATCACCAGTGCCTGCGTGATGTACAGGAGCTAAATGCTTTGCATCTCACTGCCCTTGCCTGGAGGCCTCCCGCTCCCCAAAGAGCACAGGTCCCTCCTGCTCTGGAAGTGATTCCTGCTGCTGAAAACACCAGCCCTTGCATGCCAGTAGCAGATCAAAATACCTCAAGCTCAGACCACACAGTGGTGGGGGATGGCCTGATAAAAGCCAGTCTATGCTTTTATCTCTGCTTCAGAGGGTTATAAAGGAGGTGGTTTGCTTTCCACTTTCAGATACTTTGAAAACCAGTTGTGCTCCTGTCGTGATCTGTATAGGGTACCCAGGGAGATAGAGATTGGACCCCCTTGGTTTGTAAAGTCCTTCTCAGAGAGGAGCCTAGGTGGGGCTGGATCAAACCCTAGCATCAGACTTGGCCCTCCTAGGGAGGGCGAGTCAAATGTTAGGGTCTGAGGAAATGCTCACCTGTGAGATACCCTATGATTGGAAGTAAAATGACAATCAAGATCAGTATTTGAACGTAAGATTTAATTAAAACTATGGAAGAAATTACTCATAAAACCTGGTATTTCTATTATTATATATGTTCAGGCTGCACAATCACAAAAGCTGATTATTTTGATCACAAAGGTTACAATACATGGATGTTCAAGATGAAAGAGAGAAACAACAGAAATTCATCAGTCCTGGCGCTAGCACTGGGCCAGCCAAGGGTGAGAGTTGGTGTCAGTGAAGGTCCCTGAGCCCACATTCACAGCTCCTCCTTTTATAGGCTTCTTTTGTCTAAGCAATCCTTTTGGAAAGATGAGGAAGTACAGATGAGATACATCAGACTGCACAACTGGAGGGGACCTCTGCCCACTACGCTCTGATCCTCAGTCACCAACTTTGCTCCTCGATTTTTATCTCTGTTGTTGTCTCCATAAGCAGGCCCTGGCCCATATGCAGACCATTATTTCCATAAGCAGTCCTTTCTCTTTTAGTTGGTGGGCTCGCAATGGTGCTTTCATACCATTTCCCCAAATAGGTCCTGAGTTCTAGTTCCTCACAGCTCCTGCTCTGCCTGGTGCTGTGCCTGGAGATGAGGGCTTCCCTTTGGTATCTTACTGGTGCTGGCTGCTCCTTACTCTTCCTTGAACTGGAGAAGACTTCAAAAAATGAACGAGTGGCCTCAATGGGGTTGATTTCTTCAAGTGGAGAAGGCATCTGGATTCATCTTCCTGTGGAAGGCAGCTGCCATTTTCCTCTTGCACTAGGAAAGTCCAAAGCAGGCCCTGGCACTCAGAGTTTCTAATGCTGCTGGTTTTGTTTTTAAAAGCTACTTTGCACCTGTCTTAACGAGGCTTAAGCAGCTGGGGCCCTGCTGGGGGTGTGGGTGCAGGTGCAATGCCTCAGGAGCACAGGCACCCAGCTGGGCCATCCTGCCCCCCTCATGGACCTGCAGGGCTTTGCTAGAGGTGGAGGAGAAAGAGGAACGTGTTCTGTGAGAGGCTTTTGGGGAGCTGGCTGCTTGGCTGGTTGGTATTTTTTTTTTAATTGTGTGGGAAGATGGTGGGTGCTGGCAGGTGGTGGTGCAATGGGCTTTGCTGCTGGGTCCCTTGGGCAACTCGGCCTCTGGTAATGAGTTTATGTATTTATTTGCTTATTTATTTTCTCCATTTTTCATTCTCCCCGGCGTAATGAGAGAGGCTGAACATGGTGGCAATTCTACCAGGAACTTTGTGCCTCCCCACCCAGGAGGCCCCAGGGCTACCAGAGGCACTTCCTTAGGCTCTGTTTTGAAGAGACTGTGCCTCAAGGAGCCGGGTGGCCACCGAAAATACCACATTAATGACTGCTGAGTGCAGGGGTGACAGTGAGAGGCAGAGGGGTGTAGCTGTGCGTGGCTACAGTGTCTGCAAGTCAGTGCTGTAGCAAGTACCTGAGGCTGTACCTCAGGTTTGTATTGAAAAAGGGGTGTTTGGTTCGCTTGAAAGCAGGCTGTCTGGAAAACTTAATATATGTCAAGAATTTGAGCTTATTCTTTTGACTTCTGAGTTTTTGTAAAAGGAGTTTTGTTTTTTTTTTCATTTTTTCTCCTTGCTTCTCATTTTCAAATCTGCTAAAATACCTCAAGTTTGATCTATATTCAAGTGGATTCACCTAGCTTTCTCTGAAGGCTGAATTTGAAGGAGACCTGAAAGACCAAACACATACACCCAGGCTATTGGCAGTATTTGGAGAGGAAAAAGGCTGATTTCTGAACCAGTTTTGGTCACTGAAACACAGCTTCAGTGATCTGTATCCACAAAGAACTTGGCTTGATATATCAAAAACTAAAACGCAGATTTAACCTCTTAAGCTCCTAATATTTTCTTTTCCCTGTGCAATTTCTTTGCAACTAGCTTTTTCCCATGAAAATCAAGTTAGTTTTCTAGCACACTGCTCTCTATGGCAAAAGCATGAAGTATAGACATGACAGTTTTAGATTGTATAGTGTATTGAAGACCAAATGAACAGAGCCAAGAAAGAAAAAAATGTGAATGAATGTATTACTTGTAACTTATAAAACTTCTTTGTAGTACCTGATCACAGGCATATTACACGTAATTGAAAAAGTAGATGTGGGATTCAGATTTTGTGCTTCACTGGAACGGGTTGGAAAAACACTTTAAATTTTATTTTGCTTGACTATCTTATCATTTGGTTAACTGTGTGGAAGATATTTGGTTGGGATGAATGGCACCTCAGTTGAATTTTTCAGCTAGACACTTTAAGTTGGTGTTCAGGGTTTTGAGGCATAATTTGCATGCCTTTATAAAATACTGCCACCTGTCATAACACCTGTAATGAAAGAATCTCAGATCACACAGAATCATAGAATCATCCAGCTTGGAAAGGACCTCTCTGAGATCAAGGCCAACCCTTGACCCACTTCTGCCATGGTTATCAGACCATGGCACTGAGTGCCACATTCAGCCTCTTCTTGAAAACCTCCAGGGACAGAGAATCCACCATCTTCTTGGTGAATCATTCCAATGCGAGAACACCCTCTCTGTAAAGAATTTCTTCCCAATATCCAACCCAAACCTCCCCTGGCAGAGCTTAAGTCCATGCCCTCTTGTTATACTGATGGCTGCCAGGGAGAAGAGACCGACCCCCCCCCCGACTCCAACCTCCTATCAAAGAATTGTAGAGAGTGATGAGGTCTCCCCTCAGCCTCCTCAGAAAATCTGATCGCTTGTCCATCCTGTATGTGCTGTGTGATTGCCCCCAGGATGATCTGCTCCATAACCCTGCCAGGCACTGAGGTCAGGCTGACAGGCCTGGAGTTTTCTGGGTCCTCCTTTCATCCCTCTTTGTGGATTGGTGTGACATTTTGCCAACTTCCAACCATCTGGGACCTCCCCAGTGAGCCAGGACTGTTGGTAAATGATGGAGAACGGCTTGGTGAGCTGTTCCGCCAGTGGTATAGAGATACAGTGGTATAACTGTCCTCTGCTTAATCTGACCATTAACCTTTTATGCTCTTAACAAAATGGTGATGAAATGCTAATGTTCCTTCTTAGTTATAGGCGAGAATAAGTAAGTGCTTTGCAGGAATCATGTCAGGTACCAGAACTTTGGATTTTGTTGACATCTCTGCTGTAGCTTATCAAATGTCAATGGTAACTCCAGATCCTGGCCTAGATTTTTCCACTAAAACCCTGGGATGCATGTAAAATTCAAGTCCAGGAATGATCTGGAGGGCTGGCATCTAAATGTGCTGTTTCAGGCACTGTGAGGCATGATTAGAAAGTTGTAAGACCCACTTCACCAAATTACTTTGGCATTTAGTTAAATCAAGCTCTATCTGGAGTGGTTCACAACTAGGCTTTAAAGCCAAATAGTGCTTTTAAGTGCTAATTAGATAGAATTTCAGAATGTCCTTAAAAACTTGTGTAGATGTAATTGGGAAGAGTGTAGATTTTCTAAATTCTAAGCAAAGTTAGATGTAACACTGAAAAAGAACTGTTGTGAGTGATGACCCAAAATTCAGAGTCTGAATCAGTGATACAAGCCACGTGCTTCTCACTAAATATCCCTTTTTTGCAAAGGAATATTTTTTAAGTACAGAGCAAAACCAAGAGTATTTAAATAATTTAAATTCTTAAATCATGGCCATTGTCTTTGCAGTGTGTCTCTGGTCTCAGGGATGATCCATCTTTCTGCTTCCCTCCAGGATAACAGCGTGACTGACTTTCAGCATCTTCCAAGTGTTTTTTCTTTCTGGTGTATGCATGACATGACTGAGTCCCATTGCTCAGGATGCTGGTTATGTAATTGAATTCTGCTGACCATTTGCCTTCTTTGCAGGCCAGGAGACAGCTTCAGTCTCCCTGCACATGCAATTTGAGCCCTGTCCTCTGATCTCGAGAGGTGTTGAGTGGAGCCCCGGATTCTAAAGGTACTTTGCAATTACCTGTAGAAGTAATCTGTTTAATGACAGCTGCTAGGAGACAGAAATCTGTCTGTACATTTTGACATATAACATGAGGACCATTTTGTCCTTCATGGTCAGCAAATATCAGCTGATTTTCCTTTCTTACAAAGAACAACAGTTTGGGTCAAACCAAAATGTGCTCTTTGACTACATGTATGCTGTAGCTTATCAAAACGTTAGGGAAAAAAAATAGAAGAACTAAGTCAGTTTTATATATAACAGTGAGGAATATTTGTATGAGAAATGTAGTCCTGTACTGGGACAGAATCTCAGGAATTATCCTTCTGACACATACAACACTTCTGTGGTGGCCAGGAACTACTTACCTCCTTTGTGACGAGTAAGTTTGCATTTCTCAAATTTAATCTATTGTATGAGTTCTCACTCATGTATGCTCAGTCTCTCACAAGACTTTTGCTGGGCATTAGCTTTATTCTTACAGGATCTAGTGGTGAATGTGAAAACTGTTTGAGACAAGCTTTTTGTTCATACCTTGTGGGGGTGTGATTGCTTGTACAGAAGCAACTCAGGATACAGTAACAAAAACCTAGTGCCAGGAGCGATGCAGCTCCCACATCCAGAATCTGTATCCCTGTTTCTTTCAACTCCATTGTGCTTTGGGTATTCTCCAAGATGTCTGTCATCTACTCAAAACATTACAAGGGTATAACGTATTATGAGCAGGGATGTTGGATTTCTGTCATCCAGAGCAAAAAATGAAATAAGATCACCTAAGTGGAGGTTGTCATGATTTACAACTTGTAGATGATGCAGAAACATCAGCATGCTTGAAAAAACATCTAATGAAGTAATTTTTTTTCCTTATATCTGCAATGAGTTTCTAAAGGATCCTTTGTATTTAACGTTTTTTAAATTTATTTTTGTTTAGTTTAGTTTAGTTCAGGGCTTGACCTTTAAAAAACTTAATGCTTATTGAATATCTGCTTATTTGGTAATTTTAATGGAAAAATTCCTGTATGATCCTTGAGTATTCTTTTAGAAAGCAATTTCTTGTGTACTTTACAGTGTAAGAGTAAGGCTTTGTGATGCATAGAAGGCCATCTAGTATTGTAATTTGTTATATAATAAATTATTAACTATAAATATATTTGTCCCTAGTGTAAACAATAATTTTCAGTATGAAAGAAAAAAAGCAACCCTTTGAACCTACCTTTTACCTCAGGAACTGGAGAACTTCTGAAATACAAGTTTGATTGTCCTGAGTTTATTCCCTCTCCTTTTGTCTCTTCTGTGCTTTTAGGTAAACTCTTAATCTTTACTGGTAAAAAACTTTTTATTGCTTTGTTTAAAAAATAATAAAAATCTGTATCTAAGAAAAGCAAGGTGGTGTCCTTTCGAATATAGAAAGAAAGTAGATAGAAATAAGAATAATTTTGTTTTCTCTACTTGAGAGATTTAAGGTAAAAGACAACTAGCTGAAGAGAAGTCATAGCTGTATATTTAAGCAGAAATTAAACAAATGAAGGAGACTAAGATGATGGTTTAGTTGGCAAGGGGTGCATTAGCTTTTGTGACTTAAAGGCTTTGAAAGTGGGGAACTACAAGTGCATTAAGGAATAAGTTTTAGTGGGGTTTGGATTGTTTTTCTTTGGTTGATTGGTTTGGTTGGGTGTTTTTTTGTTTTGTTTTGGTGGGATTTTTTGTTTTTTGTTTTTTTTTTAATATCTTGTCTTTTGTTTTGAAGGCCAGAGCCTTCACTGGACAATGGTTGCACAGCTTTAGTGACAGTATTATCCAGATGTGCTTGCAGAATAGCCAAAGAGTAAGTGGTGCACAAAAAATTCTTGACTGATTGCAGTCCTTCTTTCACATGGGGACTAATTATGGATGACAGCAAGAAAAAGCTTACCAAGTTACTGAAGCATTTCACACAGTCAGTCCTCTGCCACTGCTGCTTAAGTTGTTAACATATTATTTTCTCTTTCACCTGGCTGGCTTTGTTTGTGTTTCTGCAAGGAGCTTAACCCACACTTGGCTATCAAAATGCAATTTCATGTGCCTGAACCCACTTGCACCATTATGTATGTCACTTAGAAACCAAATAAGTGAGGTTAAACTCTCCTCTTCCAAGACCTTGCAGGCAGTACTCAGTGCCTGAATCATGGTGCTCCTTTTTAAGTCCACACAGCACTGCATATGACCAGAACTGAACAGAAATGTTTCACATTTGTATGAAAGCTCATCACAGAATCTAGACCCTTGCTGTTCAATCTTAACAAAGAATCTTGCTGTTCATTCTTAACAAAGCATATAAATCTGCTTAGGGTCACCAGGGAATGTGCAGCTCAGAGCCTTTATACCCCACTGTTTGTGCTAGGAAGGTTTAAATGTTGCTGCTATTAGAAAGTCACTATCAATGAGGCTTTGTACCTTGCAAATTGTATGCAAATCTTCCATGCATGGGCAACAAAAGCAAGCTCCTGAGCCAGCAGAAAGGGAAGGGTGGGGGCCGTCAGACTGTATGTCAACAGATTTTTTCCAAGTACAAAAGGTTACCATCACACACTGCTCTCGGCCATTTGAAGAGGGTGTGGAAAAGGCATACTTGGTAATCCCCATTTCGTTTACCATTCTAACATTACCTGATGTATCAGAGAGATATGTTTCAATTACAACTTAATTCTTATGATGTTAATATTCATCCCATATTAGAAGATTCTATTCTTTGCATTAAAACCCCACCTGAGGCAGGTTCCGTATGTCAAAGGAATAGATTATATCCTCTTCATATTACTTATAACTTCATTGAAAGGGATCTGGCTGCCAAACAGTTGCTGGAGGAGGAAGGCTGCTGAGACCTTGATTTGTGCCAGCGAGCTGACTGGCTGCTTTCTGCTGAGGAGGCTGCTCTTGCCTCCTGACCAGCCAGACCTCATAGGAGGGCAGTCAGTAGGCCTGTCTAGTGGGTATTGGTGTGCACATGTGTCCTTGGCAGCTGTCCCTGACCTAGCTTTGCAGGAACAATCTGCTTGAACTGTGTGTTCTCTCTTGCTAGAGGGAAGGTAAAAGGGAAGGTCCCAGCCCACCCCAACAGGCAGAGGGACATGAACAGGGGCTGCTCTTTGGCAGGGGCAGGTGGCTGACTGGAGGAAAGGGGGACATAGTCCAGAAGAACCTCTGCATCTGGAGAAAAGGTAGAAGTCCCTTGCCTTAGGCAAGAGGGGAAGGAACTGTGGAAGGAGACATTGGTGCTTTCATCACTATCGCCATTAGTCTCTTGTAGAGCCCCTTTCCCATCAAAGGCACAGGTTTACTCTCTTGCCAACACTATAGGTGTGTTTCTGGTTTTGTTTTATTCCTTTCAGCCATTTTCTTCTTCCAACCACCTTTGCAAATCATTATGTTGTCTACATTTTTGAAAGTTGTTTTCAGGCTCTATTATCTGTCTTCCAAATAGTTCAGGAGTACGAGAACAAGAACAACAAAACAAAACCAAATCAAAACCAAAAAATAGCTTGATTTTGATTAGTATGATTGATATAAATATATCCTCCTACAAATAGTGCAGACTTGCTTGGTCAGAATGTGCATTTGGCACAAGTATTTGGGAGACTCAACCCGGGAAAGCTATTTAAGAGCTTGCTTTCTCTTTCAATCCCTGCATATGTAGGAAAACAGAAAGTACACCAGCACATTATATCAATGGTCTTTAATAAGTCTGCAATGTTTTTACTAGGTCCACATAGAGATTGATAGCTGCATATTTTTTAACCTCACATTCTATACAGAGAGTATGTTCTAAGAAGCAATAAAAGTTTCACAAAATCTGCAAAATGAGCGTGTTTCCTAATTTCAAAACTGATTTGTCACTTACTGACTAGGGAGAGGACCATGACTTGAAGTGGCAAGTAATTCTTCTGCAGGAACGTAGCAGAGGCAGCAGCTGTGCTGCCCCTGATGACTGTACTCAGGGCTAAGTCCTGGTCACTGAACTCTACAAACATTCCTTCAATGACTGTGACAAGAACAGTTGCCTTGACAGGTCCAGTCCTGAGCTTAGCTGTCACTGGCTTATGTAAAGTGTTTGTGGCTAGCCAAAGCAGCACTTTCCAGGGGAAAAACAGTCTTTCAAAGGCAGTGTCTGCCTCTAAGTGCCTTGGAAATAGTGCTTACCCTGAATCTCAAAAAACACACGGTCATCCTAGGTCTGCTAACCTGTGGGGAGTCAGGGGATGTTTTTAAACATTACCTACAGATCAGATAAGGGAGAATGTAGTTAGTGAAGTATGGAAATAGCTGCTGTGGGATTCCTTTCTGAGTGCCACCAAAACTTGCCAAGAGATACTCTGTGTTCAGTATGTTCTTAAATGACAGACACGAGTTAATGAGGAAGGACCTGGTAAATATCTGCTTGTTACTGCTGCAGTTGCTACTCGAGGGAAGGCTTACAGCTAATAAAGTCATCAGCTTTACCTGTGCTCAGGGAAAATGCAGCAGCATTAGGAAGATGGGGCATTTAATACGTCTGGAATGTGATGATAATTGGTTGGGGTCTTACAAATGTTCCTTTGGAAGGTTTCAACAGAATAAAGGGGTCTGAGGTCAAGGATGTGGTAAGTAAGGTATAGGAGCACTGCTAGTCAAGGATCTTGGGGAGGAGGAAAAGAGAAGGCTTCAGTGCCTGCCATTACAGGAAGGGAGAGGGTGAAACCTTCCTAAACAGTGCCAGGGCAGTCCCACTTGAGAAGACCCCTTTGCTTTTTGTCTTTTGTGCTTTTGGAAGGAGGCTGAAAGGAGAGCAGCATTGGCCATCATCTTAGAAAATAAAAACACAGGAGATTTCATTAATGTAATCTGCCTGCTCAGCTTTTAAGCTATAACAATAAAAAGAGTTTTGAAAGGAATATGGCACTTCTGCATCAACCCACCACTGTGCATGATG
Source organism: Calypte anna (assembly GCF_003957555.1). NCBI lineage: Eukaryota > Metazoa > Chordata > Aves > Apodiformes > Trochilidae > Calypte > Calypte anna. The sequence continues at coordinate 10,996,901 of NC_044252.1, forward strand.
CTGACTCAGGGGGATCTGGCCTGCAGCAATGAATTCTGAACTACTGGGTCTGGCAGCCTTAAAGAACAGCAACTTGGAGACCTTAGCAAGTGCCCAGTACACTAACCTGTCAATCCCACAATGTCAAGAATTAACAGTGTTTCACTGCACTATTTACATGTGTTTTTTTCAAAGTCAGTATCACAGAGATCAGTAGAGAATAAAAATAATTGGAGTGATCTGCAGTAGTCCACAAAGTTAGCTGGAACATTTCAAGGAATGGGAGGGTCAGTGGAAATCTAAAACACTTTATTTCATTGTTTAACCACCAGTTCCACCTGCTTAGCTATGCTGGGGGCAGTCAGCAAAGCTATTCTATCAGTAGAACTGTTTTTTTCAGAGGCAGAATCATTTATCATAGATTTGATTTTTCCTTCTCCCTCAATTAAAATTATTTGGTCCTAAATACTCCTGGGTGAAACATTTAAGTTATGCTTAGAAAACTTCTATTCACTACTTATTCATTGAGAAGTCATGTGATGGCACATAGTTGTTCAATATTCACTTTTTTTTTGTTTGTTTTGCTAGGAAGAGCTGATACAGTATTTAATTTTTAATTTTGAAAAAACAAGTTTTTTCAATTAAAATCTCAAATTGTCCTGCCCCTCCTTCACCCTTCTGCAATTTTCCTGGATTATCTGCTAAAAGTAAGTCAATCTATTATTTCTGAATATAAACCAGATTTTCTTTCTGCTTCAGGTATCACTAGACTTTATGGGCAGTCTCTGCTCATCTACAGGAAAAATCAGAACTTCACAATGGAGAAAATTGTAACTACTTTGTTCCAAACAGAGCTTCCCTCTCCAAATAACATTATGCAATTTCCAAGCAGATTTTAAAACAAGCTTCTGTACAAATTAGACCTCAAACTGCTGGGATCAATTTGTTCCCCTTAATTTGATTTACTCTTTAAATTAGTTATAGATTGAAGCAATGACCACATACTGGTTAAGTAGCATGGAAAAGGCCATGCCTGATATGGACAGCTCTTGTTTTACTGGTGTTACTCTTCTTTGAACTATACTTAGTGTTATAAAATACACCAGTTTATTTAGACAAAAACTATTATTGACACATAAGCAGTCATGAAGATACCAGAAAATACCTCTGCCACTCAATTTTAGTAAAATTGGTTACACTTGAAGGTTCATTAGTGTTAGAAATTTTATTCCTGTGCTCTGTTGCTTCAAATGGTGAATGGTACCCTTTTGGGCTGTTACTGGTTTGTGAAGTTTTATACAATAATTTCACTGGCAGTGAAATTGATGTGCTTTGTCCATATTGACAGGACCTGAGCTGATGAATACACTATAGTTCAGTGTGTAGGCTATGGCAGCTATGTTCAGTGTGCCTGAGCATTTACAGGGGTAGTGGTTCAGGTAAAGGACAGGAAGAAATAGTTTGATTTTTTTACCTGAAAGAATTTTCATTGGAAGCAAAAAACAGATGACTATTTATATGTGCATGTAGCTGTTTTCAAGTGGAGAAGTGCCCTGCCTCCAACATGTCTCTGACTAGGTAATTTTTTTTCCTTGATTACAAACATGAGTGCTTAAAAAAGAAAGAGGTGAGAAGGAGGGAGGGAGGTCTGACAGACTATATGTAAGGTACAGAAGGATCTGTGTGGTTAAGATCTGTTGAAAATATTGATGGTAACAAGTGGCAAAATAGTTCTTTTCTTTTTGAGGGGGCATACTCTTGCCTTTCTGCTACCCAGTGTTTGTCTAGATGAAAATTAGAATTTATAAGATACCATGAAGAATCTTATTCTAGCAAAAATCTTCTTAACTGGATAAAAATTTTATTGCAGTCACAGTTGCAGCAATATTTTTCCGACATGGATGATAAAATCCTAGTCTTGCTCTGGATGTTCAGAAAGTTCAGTTATGCTTCAAATCTTGTTCCACAGATTCATCATCTACCATATTTCTAATTTTAGTAAATTGTTATTATTGTGATAATTCTGTACATTGTATTATCTTTTTCACATCGGAGAAATAAATATGCTTAGCTTTTTGTGCACACAATAATCACTGAAATATTCATTCTGCTTGTGATAAACTAATGCTAAACCCTGGTGATGGGCTTTCAGTTCATGTAGTTCATGGGGAACTACAGAAGACTTAAATATTCTCTGTCTCAGTGTTATGTTAACCTTGTTTCCATTGTTTGATTGGGTCATTGTAGGCAATTGGTTATGGGGTTACTAAATTTTTAAAGTTGTTGGTTGGTGATTTGGCTGATTAAATATGGATTAGATTCAGAAAAAGCTGATAAGTATTATATTTTCTGACATTCTTTATGAAGACATTATGTCACATTGTGTCTTATCACATTATGTTAATTTAGCACTGCACAGGTTTTTGATGTGGTGTGCTTTAGCTCATTATAGTTTTCCAACTTCAGAAAAGTTTGTTACCAAGAGGCACATGACTTGGCTCATTTGACACAGCTTTTATAGCCTAATGGCGTGGCAAAATTTTAAAAGCTATCCAGATAAAATGAGTTTTGTGCATGTTTATGCAAACGCCTCATTTTCAGATCTAGTTGCAGAGTTTGTCTTGAAACTTTCCAGTAAGAAAGCTCAATGCCTATTCACTTTCTAGACTGAATGTTAGAAAGCCAGGCCAATCTTGCCAGATTATTGCAGAGGTCAGGTAAAGTGTCTGAAGTGGAAAAGTCAGCTGTTTATTTTTTTCAAGTCAAAGATAATGTATTCTTTTCTCATTTCCTCAGTGGGCATTTTTTTTGTTTGAGTCATTGCAACCAAAATTATTTTATATGACATTTACAGATATCTTGCAGGAATGGCCTTGGAATCCAATCCTCACTTACTTAGTTTTAGATAATAGCAATGTATATGCACAATTTAAAAGAAACAGTAATTTAAGTGACAGAAAAGGGAATTAATTCACAGCCTGAAGCAAGAACAATCCTTTCTTTTGATTACAGTTTTAGTATCTGAATCTGAATGTAGTATGCCCTGGATCTCTCTCTTTTAGCATGCTGTCAGAAATCTCAAGGTGAAATTTGTCCCTTCATGTTAGAGTATTGACAAAAAGCAGAGAGATTAGAAAGATATTGTGTAAAGAAGAAATTTTTCTGTCTTGAGACTGACTTTGTAGCATAAAACCAGCCCTCTCAACCCCTTCTCCCCCCAAAAAACCCTCTACAACCCTCTTTTCCTGTGTTTTCCATTGTCATGTTCTTTCTATCTGAAAACCCTGTTGAGGCACAGCCAGGTCCTTGGCAGTTGTGTTCCCACACACAGCAGTCTGATTAGAGGTGCAAAAAGGAAGAGAATCTTGTAATAAAAGAGCAGATTAGGGGAGGCATTACTCAGAAGCAATCTAATTTTATCATCTGCTGATGGGAATACTGCTGTAAAGGACTGAAGCAGCAGTAGGGCTGAAGTGCTCTGAAGCAGCAATGTTGTAGCATAGAGACTGTAGCACAAGGACTGCCTCCTTATTGCACTCCTCTGCACTCATCTGTGCAGGAATCCCCTGCTGTATGTTTCCCTTCAGGACCCTGAAAAGGCATTCCATTTAGTGCTTAACTAAAAAGGAGCAGGGTGAATAAGAGGCTTGATGGTAAAGTAGCATCAGAGGAGCTTAGTTTGGGCTGGCTTTTTGAAATTGCAGAGCAATAATGCAGAGAGGTATTGCTTGTATTATGACATCAGTAACCAACTAATATGAAATAAAAAACAACTTCTCCATCTTGCCTGTAGGCAATAGAATTATTGGGAGGGAAAATTTATTCAAGTTGGAAAGAATGTTTGAAAATTTACAGGTGAACAGGACAGTAGTGAAAGGCTGAAATGTTTTGCCGAGAAGAGCAGCTTGTGTGTGCAGTCAGCAGAGGTTCCCTTTTTGTGATATTTGAGCCCTTCAGCCAACAGACAGGAGAGGTTTGAGTGTCTTTCTTAGAACTTTGTACCCAGGGATCCATGTGTGACTGTGTGTGAAAACATGGGGTGTGGGAGCTGCACAACTGAGCCTGGGGAGCATTCATGTTGAGCTGGAGGAAATGACTGAATTACATCCATCCAGCAAGGGAAGACGTGAGGATGTGCAAGCATGGGGTTTTTTGAGATCTATATGCTTTCTGAAAGTAATGATAAATTCATGGGTTTACTGGGACAATACTCAAAAAGGTTATGGTATTTTCCTAAAATACATAAGAATTGTTGTCTGTTTTCCACTTATCCCAGAGACAGATCACTTCAACACTGAAAACAAGCAATTCTAGACACCTTCCCTTCCTCTTCCTACCATGTTTGCTTCATGTCTACCCTTCTGCAAATCCCAGGTGTTTTTGTAGTGAAATGAGGCAACCAGGTGCCACTAATTACCAGGTAGTGGGCATGAGCTTGTGTTAAGCCCACCTGTGCCTGATTAGGGTGGGCCCCAGCTGCACATGAGCAGGATTAGGGGGCCAATAAAAGGTGAGGCTCAAACTCACAGGCTCAGCTCAGTCCTGAGCAAGCCAGTAGAGGGGTCAGTCGCTCTCGGAGCAATAGCACTGATCCAGGCTAGTCAACCCTGAGGGCTATGGACTCAGAGCACTATTTGCGAGTTTTGGCTGGAGCACCTGGTCAGACCTTGGAGCATCGCACCCTAAGAGAGGTTCGTCTTGCAACATGTTTTCCTTCAGTTTTTAGAGAAAACAATGGTAGAGATTATTTGCTGGCTTCTTTGTTCTGTCTTGCTGTCCTTTCAAGTATTTTTGTATAATTAACTTCTCCCTAACTTGGTATTTCGGAGACAGCTGAGCTCAGAGAATTGAACTCAGAGTGCATGATTAATGGCAAATTATCTGTCAACACAAGTGAGACTGGGGTCAATACTAATGAGGGAAAAAAAACCCTGAAAATGTATAGGCAAGCAGAAGTTACTGGGTGCTCAGCTGCTGATCAGTGCTGAGAGCACCCAATAAAAGGTGACATGATAATGATTGACATAAAAAAGCACTAAAATACAGTCTCTTATATTCATAGCATTTATAGGGGAATGAAGGAAGACCTAATAGTAGCTTTCTGTGAACTGGTAAATCTTCTTTTAGTATATATAGAGTTGAACCTTGAAAACTTTGTACTTATGTTTTTGAGATAGCAGTAAGTGGCAACTGTAAAATTTGAGGCAGATTTTTCGTTCCTTGTGAAAGATACTATTTGAAGAACTTTAATGATGTAAGTTTGGTTTCCAGTTTTCTCACCTTTTCTTCTGCCATGGTCCTTACAATATCTAACCCTTGATGCTTTTAATGTGAACCATGAATCTATGCTACAAAGAGAAGGATGGTGAGACAGTGAGAGATTGCTTTTACAAGGTGCTTTATATGGTTTCTTTCCCTGCTTTTGACACATAGTGCTTATTCCTGTGAGTTTTGTGCCAAACAATATGACTAAGTCATTTCACCTTTATAGTAACAAGTTCTCTCTTGTCAGCTTTTGTTTTCTATTGTTTCATTTTTTGTGTGTGTGTCTTTTTAAGTAAATGTATTTCCAGCCTTTTTGAGAAGGGCAGGACTGGTCTTTTGTTCTGGTTTAAGACTGACCTCCAAGGAAATTGCTCTGGGTATACATTCTTTTTACTCCACACACTTGGAAGTTTTCCATGCCTGAGGAGCTCATTTCTAAGATGTTTTGAAGCCAGAAACCAGGCCACTGGATGCCTGAAAGATAAAACTGAGCCTGCTATAATGTTCTGTAGAAAGCCAAAGTTGAGAGCTGGAGTATGTTGTTCCTTCTGGAGTTTTCAAATGGCTGAAGGATGCATGCCAGAAATTATGGGTTCCTGAATAAAAGAAACCAAGAGATCATAGCTGAGACCAAGCTTGTTCACCAAGAGGATTTTTCCAGTTAGTGCAAGCAGCACTGTCAATACTATTTTAAGTTATTCTGCCTGTTTTGTGAGAGCTTAATTTCAATAGCAAGTTCAAGATCTTATTTTCTAAACAAACTTTAACAGAATTCATTATTGATGTGAATTTTTTCTTGCTTTCTCCAATAGAAAATTCTTTTTTTCCCTTGGTTTCAGCTTCTGTTAGGTAATTTTGCCCATGCTATCAAGTGTCTTGTTAACATATGGTCAGATAAGCCATTTCTCACTGTTGGAGGAAGCAGGAAATCACCCCGAACTCCTGTGAACCTTCTAGAGTGGGCAACAGTGTTGCTTGATTAACAGTGTCAAAAGGTTTAGAGAGGTCTGGAAGGGAGGGTGGGGTGCTTGCTTATCATCCATTGACATCAGGAGACCATCTGCTAATACTGAGTCTGCCTGGAGCCTGGCCTGAATCCAGGCTACAGTGAGTACAGTGCCCTGTATTCAGCTGTGAGCCCTTCATTAATTTTTAATCTAGTTTCCTATGACCTTTAATCCAAATAATATTAAGTAATTGGCTGTGAGGAAGTTTGGCTGTGATCCATGAATTCTTGTTGCTTTTCATACAGTAAAAACTGTCCACTTTTTGGGAATGGGTGTTTTGGAGGAGGAAGGAAGATTTCTTCTCCAGGTCAGACATGGGCATTTGTGACTGCTAGAAGTGTAAAGGCAGGTTCTGTCTTTCTTAGGTCCATGCTCTGAGCACCCAGGGCCATGGCCTTAGGACCTTTTTGAGACTAAGATGCTAACTGAATTCTTCTACTCCTTGAACCACTGTACATCTACAAACACTTCCACAGTAGAACTTTGGGAGCCTGCCTTTGCTTTGCCTGAGTAGTAAATACCAGGCATATGGTGGTGAGGGGGTTGAATTGAGGTTGCTGTGAGCACTAGTGAAATACTGAAAGTCTCCTTATTTTAATTTTTTAAGTGCCTTTCAAATGTCTTATCTTACTACAAAGGTAGTTTATAATGCTGTCATGATGCACTGCTTTTAAAGTGGCAGAACTGTACTTCAGAAGCTTTTGGAAGTGTTTTCTTATAATCTTTTTTTTTCTTACAGGAAATATTTTGCAGGTTGCATTTACCCTTCAAAGTGTCCAGAGCAAATATAGTTGATAATGGAGATTATCTGGCATTTATGTTAGTGTTGCATTTATAACTATTTCTGAAAAACTTAAATTAATATATACCCTGTGATGAAAACCCTTATTTAAGAGAGTCTGGTTTTGTCAAGTGAGTTTGTAACTCAAATTTAAAACTTCTTGGTGGTGCTCTAAAATCGTTTAAATAGAATGAAAACTATATTTAATGAAAGCATATCAGATTTCTAAAACATTGGAAAACTGAGTGCTCAAGAAATTCACTGAATTAGTTAAATCAGCTATTAGTGATTTTAAATTTAATTCCACTTTCTATGTTCTCTTTTGCATTATTAGCACTGTTTAATAGTACCTTTTGAGAAGCTAACTTTTATATAAATACAGAAAAAAAAAGTTTCAATATAAGGTCATTTATCTCTGTCACTATCTTTGGAAAGAAGAAAACCTGACCAAAACAGTTGATTCAGGACTTTGTTCCTTTGAACTGAAGTCACCCACAAGAAGAAGGTAATGTCACACAGTTGAGAATAGGCTGTTGTGATTAGATATTCTCTGAGCATGCACACTGATTGCCTCTGTGGCCTTGCACCCTCCAGTCTGGGTCGTGTCTCAAAGAGCCTGGTACAGGCTGGCTGTGTCAGGTGTCTGCACTCCTGAGCACAGCCTCCCAGAGAGGGAAAGGGGAGCTCTGTTTCAGCAGGCAGAGTGGCTCCTGCATCCATCCTTTGAGGAAGACTGGTGGCAAGGTGAGAGTTTGGGCTCCTGTGAACCTACTGGAGGTTGTATGAACCTTGTGGTCCAAAGCACCTCCTCTTGCCCTGACTACTCTGGGTGGGCTTCATTGACACAAGTATGCACAAGCAGCCCAATGCTGTCCAGCTCCGTGCTCTTGATGTAAGGCAGGTTGTGGAGCTGGACACAGAGATGGGGAACAGCTCTGTGGGAGTCTGCTGGTCTCTGGCAGGTCTGAGAAGTTGTGGCTCAGGGTTGTCTGTGCCAAATCCAGGTTGATGATCCATCTGTTCTGCTGATTCTGGGATATACACCATCTGCCTTTCCCTTTAGCCTGGGTGTTTCTGCTCCCATCAACTTGGGTAATAGTGTAATGATTGTACTGGAGAGTATCAGCTATTATAGATAAAAAAATATTGGTTATGCTTTTGTAGTCTGGTAATTTTTACTGATAATTGGCATGGTTTTGTATAGACAAGATGAAACACTATGGAAGTTGATGATGCATTATGTCCTTTTATGTTTGCTTTTTTCCTTAACTTTAATAGCTGAGTGGTCAGAATTGCACAGAAATATAAAAGGCAAATGATAATACTTGCTGCATTTATTCCAGAATTAAGATTTCATCTGGAACAAAATTTAATATGAAAAAGAGAGTGTGATTTGCAATATGAGGTCAAATGATCCCTATGTTATCTGGTGTAAGTGCTGTAACAATGCATGAAGTGTGGGATCCTTTTCAATCTATGCATTGTACACTCTTAAATATTACAGACAGGAGGATAATAGGAAATTTTGTCTGAAATAATGTTGAATATTTCACCTTACAGCTCTTACTTTATGTGGCCTTTTTTCTTTCCTTCCTTTTTTTTTCCCTGTGCCCCTGAACTTTTTTAAAAAATTCATACTTTTAAAAATTTTACTCACTCAAAGCCTTGGGGAAAAAAAAGGCCAAATACAATTTAAAGTAAAGATTAAATCACATTTAATTAATTTTCAGCAATAGACCAAAGGGGAAAAAGTCCTCTTTTTCCGCATGAGGTTGTTCTGCATCCCTGCATGGTTTCATGCAGGGAATCTACAATAACTTTTGACTTTATTAAAACAGCAAAAATTAGTATATCTGTGTGTCAGTAGTGCACTAGACATGCTAAAAAGCAAGTGTAAAATGCTTTGTCAGGGCAAGTTGCTTTTAATACAATCTGAAGTTTGGCTTGTTGCATACCAGAGAGATTTATAAATTGCTACATTTTTATATGCAGGGGTGTCCTTAGCAACAGCATTACATTTCAGGCAAAGAAAACAGGTTTTTACATAGTGTGTGCAATGCTACCAGCAACCATGTGGCATTTACTGGAGCTCTGGTGTGCCCGGGCTCTCAGCTCTCTCAAACCTTTAATAGGAAAAGCACCAAGATGCAGCACAGTAGTGCTCCAGCATTGCAAAATGAGTTTGGAAACTGCACTGGTTGCTAGGAAAATTTTTTCAAGTAACTGGCTAAAATACTGTTAATAAATCAGTACTGAGAAGACACCTGACAGCTGAATCAGAAAGGCTTTTTGCAGTTGCAGGATAATGGAGTGTTACTTGACTGCATATGTTCATGCAACAAGAAGTTGTGCAGTCCTACTCAATCTTTCTTGCAAAACAAAAGGAAGGTGGAATCCTGTTCCTGCAGAAATGTCTCCTTTATACAGTTGAAATCTATCTTGAGTTGTGTGCTAAATTGCTGCTTATTTAGCTCAAGTGTTTGGTACCCCTAGAGATTTCATTTTGCTTGACAGTGTCAGTATTGCTCCCCAACTTAATGCTGTAACTTTGAATGCTGCCCCCTGTCCCTGGTCACCCAAATCTGACAGTAATGATAAGTGTTGGTATGAGCAAAGCTGCAGGAGAGAACTGCTTTTCCAGGGTTTGTCTCCATCAATTCCACACCTTTGCTGCTTAGAGTAGTCCATGAGCTTGGACTCAAGTCCAGACTTGAGTCAGGCTGTTCTATCAGTATGGCTTAATAAAGTCTTCTAACATAAGACAGCCCATGGAGATGGATTTTTCCCAAGATGGGCACTGAAATACACATCCAATGCAATGGTGTCAGTTTGCTTGTTTTTCTGCTGTCATTGCTTTACTGAAGTGAGGAGGGGGATTCTCATGCAGTTTACCTAATTTAATTTTTCTGGAGGCCAAGCATGTTTCATAGATAAATTCTTTCCCTTCTTGGTTACTGCTGCTCTGCCCTTTTTAGTATAATGCCCTTCAGGCAATTTTGGATTTTTGTTTAAGGAGTTTTGGGGATTTTTTTTTTGTTTTGGTTTTGTGTGTTCAACACATCTTTTTTCAATAAGATTGAGTCAGTAGTACTGTATTTGCATTCAACTTTTTTACAGCATGTGAAATTGCAGTATGATGGTTGATGTGGGGAACTCATGGAGGGGTAATCCATTGGTTTTTGTGTGCTAAAGGGAGACTTGTGATTTGTGCCTGAATCTTTTGGAGTCTGAATTATTCATGTTTCTATGCTTGTTTAGGTGATAGCCCACTGGCTTTATAGGTCATTGGCAATCATAAAATGTAAACATGATCTCTCTAGATAGAGCATATGCACAGACTTGGCACAACTGAAACCATCCTAAAACCTGTCTGTGTTATAAATGAAATGAATATTGTGCAGAAAGTCACAGTGTCAGCAAATATTTGAAGGATTCACAAAATTAACATGGTCTGCAATGCTACATGGAGATTCAGAAATCTATAGAATTTGTGGTAATTGAATTTGCCAAATTTCAGTAAAACAAGCTGAAATGCAATGAATGCATACAACAAAAGCATTAATTTTTAAAATGCAGCTGTGAATCAGAAGTGCCAAGAGTGATAGGACATAGTATCTGCTAGCAAATAAAAGACCATGTCTGCCTCATTGATTCATAGACCAAAAAGGGAGATGAATATGAAAAGCAAGATAAAAAAGCAGTATGATTAAATTTCCATACAATTTTTTTATGCATTACCCTTTGGGACCACTGTGGGGAAGTACAATATCTCAAATTATCTTGCAAAGAAGCATATGTGTTGTTCTGAATCTACTGCATGCATCAAACAGTACTGCAAGTCATTAGCAATTGTTGCCAAAGATACAGGTACTCTTCTACTTTGACATGAGCTTAATTCTGCGTTTTGTCCAGTCTGACAAACGGGAGCTAACACCTATACAAGTAGTATTATCAACAACTTAGAATCTTCCACAACCCTTGGAGCTCCATACAATTTCTAAAGTTTAGTAAAGTTTCAGACAAAGGTTTTCTTTATATCTCTAGACACACTACAGATGAAGGTGACAAAAGTCATCACCTCCTCTGCTAAAATCTGTGACATCAACATGCCTTGCTTCCATCATGCAATATTATTCAGCTTGCATCATGTGCAAACAATCCAACGTGAGCTGGGAGGCTGTCCCCACAAAATAAACCCTGGAACTCAAGAAATGCAACATTTGTTCTTGCTAAATCAGTAGTTTTATATGTTTAATGATGGCTGCAAGTGCACAGATATGTATATATAGACTGTCATCTTACTGATCAAAAGATTCCCCACAAAAAGAAGGCTGGTGTGCAAGTTTGTTCCAAGAAAATCCTGGAGGAGAGAAGCAGTACCTTTTAAATGTCATTACTTTTTAGTGCTTTACCATTTTCCTGTGACACAAGTAATTATTATAGGAAAATTTTGTTTATTTAAGTAATTCTTTAGTTCCCTATGTTCAGAATATTCTCAGATGGACCAAATAATTTCATGTAATGTTGATCAATAAGTAGAAAGAAATTGTTCCTAATTATTGGTGCGGTAAGTACCATGCAGCAGAAGGTACAGACAGATATTGGATGTCTTCAAAGGCATCATTAAAACTGACCATTTCAGCATATGAAGCTGAAATTCATGATCTTGGTGTAGTAACTGAACTGAAATCAGTGAAGTCACAGAGCAACTTGCTTACCATCCATGAATTTATGAATCACAGCTCTCTAGCTCACCAAAGTCTTCAATTGCATGGGAAAACCTCAAATGTTCTCTTTTCCTGTTCAGCAAAAAAGCAACTAATGAGGTAGCAGTACTCCTCACCATCCAGAGGTGTTGATATGCTGAATGCAAGGGAAGAAACAAGTAGAGGGGAAAAGTTGTTTTGAATTCAGTCATTTCTGCTCTCTACAGGAGATGTTAGATTTGGAGGGAGGGCTTTGATAGGGAAAATTCCTGCTCAGGCCCTCTGCATGAGCAGGAAAGGCAAAAATTCAATGCTTTCTAGCTCCAGTTATCACCTTAAATGCTAAAAATTCTGCTTTTCAGACTGTTAACTAAAGCAGTGTCTTACCTACATATTTTAATAAATTTACTAATTCCTTTCCAACACAGTTTATACTGGTAATTACAAGCCCAACAAGCCCTGGGATGCCTGTTAATTATAGCACAGAGCTTTCCTTGGCAGTATAAATAGTGGTCCAGATCAATAACAGCTGTGTTTTGGTTTTATAACACCTCGGCATGTATCACTTCACACTGACAAAAATAAATCCTGCTTCTGATTTTGGATTCCTTTCCAGAAGCTGCAGTAAGTTTTGTTCTCTCACCTTCCTATGTCTCTTTTGAGATGCATTTTCCAACAAGAGGCCAGGTGCTTTGTGTTTGAGCCACGTTCTAGAGGTACTTAAGCTCTCTTGGAACTAGAAGCCATAACAACTGATGGGTCCTTGTCTGCATGCAGTTCATCTTCTGTTTTCACTGAAGTATTGTGCTTTCTAGTGCTTTAGTTACTGCTTTATCCTTATCAGCCACCGTGTAAAAAAGGGCAACTTTTCATTGTTTGTCTTTGATACTAAAATTTGGGAAGGACCATTTTTCTCTGAAGAAAAGAATCTCTGTTGAGCTTCCTATGTTGTTCACTGTGGTACAGTTATTTTCTCCAATTTCTTTATCAATTTGTTTAATCTTTAAGACTGTATATAAATGCAGTATTTATTGAAGTTTTTTAACTATGCTAAACAGTGATAGTCCATTGTTTGTGTGCTGAAACTGGTGAAATCTGCAGGGAATAGAGTATGTGTTTTCCACATGAAAGCAAAAAGCAGTTTTTAAAGTTGTGTTGAATTGTTCTTTGCTGGATATTAAATTGTTAGGTTTTTTTAAACAGGAGACGAGGCACTAGCTCTACATAGCTTGTTGTAGAGATTATTGTATAGTTTTATGGCCTGTATTATTCAGCAAGCCAGGCAAGATAATACTAATGCTCTCTTCTGCTCATAAATTCTGTGAGATGCTTAGATACAGCATGGTTACAGTGTTAGCATAAATATGCTGATGGATACAGATGTAATTAAATATTAGACATTCCTTGTAATTATTCCAGTGATAGATGTTTAAACTCATCCATGGCATATTAAAGAAAGTGTTCCTCTGTATTAATGCTACTTGTAAAATTTAATGGCTGCAGGGCCTGAGGATGTGGTACTGCTGTTGTCTTTTTGTTCTACAAGTGTACTTGTGGTTCCATTAATATATGACCTGGATTGCACACTAAAACATGAAGTTAGCTCCTGGTGATCACAGCCCATGGCTGTTGAGAAGGACTCTGGCTAAGATGAAGGGCAGAGTAGTGGTAGTGAAATAGGAAGTACAGAGGAAGAAACAGAGACTTCATGACAAGTAGGAGTCTAACTTTATTTTTTTGTTGTTGCAAGAAGCTGAAGTTTATATTTTTTTAGATTTGTTTTGTCATCAAGGAATATTGGAGATGCAAGAAATAAAACATTATACATAGAGCTTATTTGCATATTTTTGTTTTGCTATAGCTCTTGACAGAAGCAAAGATACTATTTGGGCAACACTACCTTAGTTGCTTTTCAATTATTTTGATATACTTTGTTAGTGCCAACATCTTTTAAAAAGTAATACTGTTTCAGCTGAGGGGATTGTGTCAAGAGAACAGACCAGTATGTCTGTTCTCATCTTTGGAATTAAAGAAATAAGGTAATGGTTTAACTTTGTCCTAGTGTGAACCAACTGAACCTTGTAGAATTTAAACTACTGCTAGAGAAAACAGATAAAATTGAAAGAGTGAATGTGGATAATGTCTTTTTATGTATTTTCCCTCTTAAGGGAGTAACAGAGACATCATGGGACAGCTCTCATGTCTGCAATGTGGTCATAGATGGTTCTGTCCTTTTTAGGAAAGACAAGATAGCAAGGTGAGGTGGGGGAATTGCTCCTTACATAAGAGAGCAACCTGAATGTCTAAAGTTCATGGGTAGATGAGGAGCAAATTGAGAGTTTGTGGGTTAGAATTAAGGGTCAGGGTAATGTGGGGGATACCATGGTGGGTGTCTATCACAGGCCACCTGATCAGAATGAGGAAGTTGATGAGGCCTTCTACAGGCAGCTGGTAGGAGCCTCCTGATCACAGGCCCTGGTTCCCATGGGAGATTTTAACTACTCGGACACTTGCTGGAAGGCCTGTTCAGCAGCCATTCACAGTCCAGGAGGTTCCTCCAGTGCATTGGTAATAACTCATTGATGCAACTGGTGGAGGAGGCAACTAGGAATGGAGCATTGCTGGATCTTGTCCTAACCAACAAGAAGGGCCTGGTTGAAGCAGTGAAGGTTGAGGGCAGTCTTGGATGCAGTAACCATGAGATGGTTGAGTTCAGGATCTTATGTGGTAGAAACAGAATTCCAAGTCGAATCACAACCCTGAATTTCAGAAAGGGCAACTTTGTCCTCTTTAAACAATTGCTGGGGGAAATCCTATGGAGCAGGGTTCTGGAGAGTAGGGAGGTCCAGGGAACACTTTTTCAGAGCTCAGGACTAATGCATCCCAATGGGAAAGAAATCAAGGAAGGGAACCAGAACACCAGTATGGTTGAACAGGGAACTTCTAGGTAAGCTCAAATATAAGAAGAGAACCTACAGATTGTGGAAATAAGGGCTGACCAGTTGGGAGGAATGCAAGACTGTTGCTGAGAATGCAGAGAGGCAAATAGGAATGAAACCTTGCAAGAGGTCCAGAAGTTCCAGAAGGACAGGGAACTGCTTGACTCCATGGTCTTTTGAGGTCCCTTCCGACCCCTAACTTTCTATGATTCTATGAACAGGAAATACAGCTATGGAAAGGGATCAGCCATATGGCAGCCTTTGGCCCATGGGCTTCTATCTTGTATGATTTGGCAATCTGACACTCTTTCAAGCTATTCCAGTAGGGTAAAAATGAACTAAATATTTCATTTTTTAAAGCATAAGAAAGATCGGACTATTCTATACAGGAGCTTTATGTAGTTTTTACTGCTTCTTTAGCAAAGAATTCATCAGTCACATTTATAGTGGTCATAAAGGAATAACTGAAGTCAAGAATTTATTGTTATTTCCAATAATGTTTTAATATTCTAATAACTGAAGTTATTAGTCTAGTTACAGTATACATTCAGAGTCCTAGGTAAGTTAGGAGACCTTTAATAATGATAGTTCTGTACAGTTGTTAGGGATCTCTGAGAGGGTGATTTGGAGTTTGGAGGATGGATGCTGGTGCATACTACAACTGCTTGGCCTGGTTAGGTCCATGTGTTCCTCAGCTGTGCTGTTTGTTAGCAGTGCCCTCTGACCTGTCGAGGCCTCACTACAAATGTGAAGCCTTTTGAGCTTCAAAGATGGGTGAGAATTTACTGCATGGTACAAATGCAGAATGGAAAGGGCCTACCTTAGACGTGAAGGAAGGTACACAAGAAAACTGGGACTGATACAGGCTGTTTCACACTGCCCTGTGTTTTTTAAAACACAGTATATACTTTCAGTGAGGATAAAGTGCTGCTGGACACCCTCCACCCTGGCCAATGAAGAATCCATGTCTCATTCCCAAGCCCCAAGTCCCATCTCAGCTGAAGTTTGATGCCTGAGGTTCGGACTGAGAAGGCATTGGCTACATTCTCTCCAGTAGCTCATGAGCTGCTGCTGGGGAGCAGACAGCAATTAGTGCATGGGGTAAATCCCCACTTGCCTCCTTCAAAAATACATGCAGAAATATTTTTTTCCCCCCTTTCGTTTCCAAAGCAGGTTCTATTTTTCTCTTCCCTCTGCCACTCAGGCTTCCTTCTCTTGTAGAAGAGACAGGAGAACTTCAGGCTCTTAGTGCTAACCTGCTTTGATGTCAATAGGAGCCTCTGACTACACGCTCTTGTACGTGTTTCTTTAATACATTGACTTGAGTCACTTAAATATTCTTATTGCATGCAGCTTCTCATGTAAAAAACATGTAAATTTGCAAGTTTTTCCTTTGAGTGACAACCCCTGAGAAAGTGTTTAGTTAGTAGATGAAGCAAACAGTCTGTGTAAACTCTACATTCTAAATCATGGAGGCAAGAGATTTTAGTGAAGGTGTCTCTGTGAGGATGCAGGTGCTGAGCAGATGTCTGCAGTGTGAAACCCTGCTCAGCCCTGGCTTGCTGATGGTTACCCATGGGGGTCCCATTGCAAGCACCTTTGGTTTGCTGCTGAAGGAGATGCTAATATATGGTAAATGTGACCTGGGATCTGTTTGCTTTCTCTTCTCCCCTTGTACCAGAAGGACTCAAAATCTACTGATTTTAGTGGAAATTTGGATATCGAAATATCAGGTAGCTGGAGATTAGCAAAACCCTAAGTGTTAGGAAGTTATATACTCTCTAGCATGCGGTCTTTTTGTCAAAGCTTTCTCTTTGTCAGTAAAAGACTGTGTCTGTGCACTTGCCTTGGAATTTGTAAAATAAGTACTGTTCTGTGCATTTAAACAAGAGGTAAACTTTAAAGAAAAACACTTGAACATCTTTCTTGCTGATACTTACCTTCATAGGATGTATATTTATAGCCTTGCTGCTACAATAATCTTAACTAGAACCCAAGATAACTGAAGTGTGACTTGTGTTGCATTTCATCCTTCTTGCTGAAAAGGTTTATATTACTTAACAGTACCATAAATCAAGAATTAGTGGAAGCATTGCCTTGAATTTGGATGCTTTTCAGTACATCTTTTAGAAGGCTCTGTTTCCTTTTCTTTGTTCAAAATGCTTCTGTAGGAAGAAAAACCACTTGGGATCTGGATGCTACTTGGTGAATGTTGATAGCACTTGGATACAGCGGGTGTCAGAAGAACCTGGTACAGGAATTTCTTTCTAGATGCAGAGAAATACTCTGCACAAATTTAGGTTCATGTGCTGTATAGTGCTTTGTAGTATGGAGTGAGACTGGTGTCAGCCTTGAGTTTTATGACTTGTGGATTTGAGGAGAAGCCTAGACTCATCCATGACTGAGAACTGTCTCTTTAACTTTGGACAAGAGAATGTTCAGAAAATTATAAAATGCAGGCGTCATTCCATATTTCAGTGACTAAAGACTTTTTAGATGAAAAGTAGCTTATTAAAAATACAGGTTGTGTGCATTTTTCAATCGTCCTACCTTAAAATTTAAGTCTTAGCTTTCTCTGTGGCAGAGAAAATGTTCTTTTGATGCATTTTAGGGAACAAAATATCTATCTTTTTCAGGTACTTTTCTCTCAGCAAAGAGATGTGTGGGTTTTGTTTTTAAAACAGCGATGTCTTAATTGGTCTCCCTCCTAGACCTGAAGGAGAAGTGGCTCCAGAGCTGCATGAAGTGTTAGGAGGCCATGAATCTGATGAAGGGTATGAACTGAATTTCCTGTGCCAGTTCCACCTGTGTACAGAGGCTTAGAGCTGTGCAGGCTGGGTTGTTTAGGACAGTGTTTGCCTCACTCGTAGTCATCGAGCTGTCCCTAAAAATGGTCCTTCTGGATATACAGAGGAAAAATACTGGAAGTGATTGCAGGGAATGAGATGCATCCATGGTGATGGTTCAGACACATTGGATGTCCTCTGCCCTACTGCTTTCAGGCATCCTTAAATTGGTAGGATTGCTCCAAACCCAGGACAACAGATGATCTCTGAGAAGGCTTGCAGGCTGTAATCCTCTGTGTTGGTTACTAATGGGCAGCAATTTAAAAGTATGCCTGAAATAATTGCTGGTTTGCAAACTACACTGGAGTGCCACGAGGGACTGGAGTTCAGAGTAGTGAGGCAGTGCCTGTTGCAAATGATACTGATTATCACAGTCTGCAGCGCAGGACTGGCTTGAAGAAGGAGCTTAAATGCTACAGTGAGAAATATGGAAAAGGTGCCCAGAGCACTGAAGCTGAAGAGCTTGTGCTTTTCTGCAAGGTGGTTTATTTTCTCTTAATTGTTTCAGGAATATTTGGGTGCAAGCACTGTAACCGTTGCTCGTGTGACTGCCCTGAGGAAACCTGCAAAACACCTTCATTGAAATTTCTTAGTAATTTTGCACGGGATTGAACTGGGACTGAAACATGGGCTAAAATTTCTTGCTTGAAAGAGGTTGTGCAAGGGCTGTCTTGAACTGTGCAGAACAGCAATGAAGAGCAGTTTGTTTCATGTTTGATGTATTGTGTCGTTGTTCAGAGACTACTTATATGCATCAATCTCTTTGTATCACCTAAGTTTTAGATTTTCTAAGGAGTGTGGCTGAGACCTGGCAGGGAGTAAAATGTATTCCATGAAACATTGGTCATTAAAAGCACAGAGCAGTATTTCCCAAGCGATTTATGTTCTGTAATTATTAAAACTTCAGACATGCAACATGAGCTTACTTCTTTGCAGTTACCCGCTAATGTAGAAGAAAAAAATTTAAAGTGAGTGTGCATTGGAACTATAAAGTAACTATTCCAGGCTGTTACTAATTGCAGAATGTGTTTGGAATACAATGCAGTAGAAACATGATGTAATGTCCTACAAGAAACCTCAACTGATGCGAAACAAACACAGCTGAAAGATGTCTCTAACATATGTCCAAGCAGAGAAACATGTGCTAATGTTGTTTGATGTCTGTGGTGTGTGCTCAAAACTCCATATTGTTGTAGTGGAAGGAGTAGGAGTCTGCCTTAATTGTGGTAGTGTGACTTAAAGCAGCTCATTTGTTTTAGCATTTGTTTGTGGCCTGGACATCCTCCACTATGACAGAAGGAAAGAGGCTGGAACTTCTTCTACCCTTTATGCTGTGCTCTCCTATTTCACAGTGATGTTTATCTAAGGGAAGCAGTAGTGTAAAGGAAAGGGGATTGCCTAACAGAGGAATGCTCAGTTGCTGTATAGCAAAGATTTTGAATTTCTGTGGCAAGATTTGAGCAAAGAGAGAAGAGCTTACTTTTCATGCACTGATCTCCTTACTTGACCTGCTGACTTTAAAGTTTTGGCTCTCAACCTGGGGAGGAAAAAGAAAGTTCACCCAACTAGTGAATTCCCAAATTTTGGATGTATTTGTGAAGTTTCACAACTTACAGGGCTTGCAAAAATACAGCCAGACAAAGCCTTGTAATGCTATACAGAATTTATATGTGCATGTTAGTGGATAGCCTTTCCTCCAGGAGCTTAAGATTTTGAGAAAACTGAAATAAAAGTATGTATGTGACTGCTTATAGTACAACTTCTTTCACCAAGAACAATTTTCAGTGCTTAGTTAGAAAAGCTAATTTGCAGTTTCCTTTTTGTTTCTTCTGTATGGTCTCCATTAAGCTTTCCCAGATCCTGCACAGGTTGATGGATCCTGGGTGGGGATAGTTTTCTTGTGGCTGCTGGGGTGATGCTGCCTGGGCCAGTCCCTGGCTCTGTCAGAGCACAAGAAATTCAGTTCAGACCCTTCACCCCTTCCCTCACATAGGTATTTGCAGCTGCTACCTGCTCATTCATGGTTCCCCCAGCCTGGTAAGCTGAGGACTGCAAGCTTTGCAGGAGAGATTTAAACCAGTCTGTAAGCTCAATAGCATTCCCCAGGTCTTAAATAGCAAAAAGTGGACACGCTTGGTAGTTGTGTTAATAGAGAGGTTGTTCCAGATATCACACACTGGCTCTGGACTTCCAAGTCCAGGATATCTGTGGGAGGAATGGCATGTCATAGATCAGATAAACTCCCTGTCACCTCAGTGTCATATTTTCAAAATCTGTAATAATTATATACAGCAGAAACCAAGCAAGAATGTCTACAGCTTCAAAAAATAGTTTGGTCATTTATCATCTTAGTCCCTAAAGAAGAAACAGAAAAATTTTCAACAATCATTTAAAAACTATTATCAAACAAATTTTTCTTTCAGATGATCTCAGTGTTGGTTTTTTGTTTGTTTTTGTTTCTTTTAAAACAAGAGAAGTAGTGATCATGTGGAAACCAAGCTTGTATGAAAATGTCATCAAGTGATGAGAAGCTTGATAGTTTCTTAGACAACTAAAGTACTATTCAGACTATATTTTTGAAATATTTGTAAATGTAGTTCAAATGGATGTATAATGCCTTTTCAGTTTGTAAAATAAAACAATTTTTCTCCAACTATTTGGCTTATTTCAGCTATGGGCATTATTATACTGATTTGCATACTGCACAGTATTTTCAGTCTGGTGTTAGTTAAAACTTAAATATGCTTTACTGAAAGGAAATGTACAGGTTTTTTTCCTTACCAAGCATAAAGTTGCAATAGAATGTTTTCTAATTTTTGCAAAGAAAGAGTTCTAGAAGAACATTTGTTCATTTCATATAATTGTGAGCTTGATCAGTGCATATTTTTGGTAAACGTCTTCTGTAAGCACATGCACAGCAGTTCTTAAATATGGAACAAGTGGGAGCTTACAAGCCATGGGCTTACACTGTTCCAAAAATTGCTTCAATGCTTCCAGTGCCTGGATCTTATTGGTTCACTGTTGGTTTGGGATCTCTTTTGTTTTATTTAGAAGCTGTGACTGGGGAAGCAGTTACACAGTTCTTCCCTTTCCTTCCATGCCTCCTCTGCATTGGTCAATAAATAATTCCTTGCATTTTGAAATCTGAGATGCAGTTTTTCCTGTGTATGAGCTTAAACATTTTATTTGCATATGCAAATGTTGCTTTGCAAGAGCTAATATGCATAATGAAGGAAAATAGCTAATAGATTGTTAAGTGGCAATTTTTCAGATAACATCCTAAAAAAAGTTTTCATCTGCTCCTTAGATATGAGCTATAGGCTCCTAAACTCTTAATTAAAAGATCAGTGTTTCAGTAGTGTTTGGATTTGCTCACTTCATGTACTTTCTGTGATTTTACTTACTTTTTGAAGAGGCAGAAAACATGATATTTATCTATCTTATTTATCTATCCATATAATCTGTATCTATTTTAATGGATATGTAATCCAACTGCTGCTGACCCCAGGAGTCCAGCCTGGGCTTTCCCAGGGCTGCCCTGCAGCCTCGGTGGTGATGAGAGAGTTACTTGGGGGGAGGTGGTATCTTTTGTGTATATTTATATATATTTTTTCCTTTTTTATCATTACTGTTTCATTAAAGCTGTGTAGTTTAGTTTCCAACCCATAAGTCTCTCTCCCTTATTCTCTCCACTTTCTTTATCAGGGAGGGGGATTAATAGAGAGCATCTGTCATTTGGTTAATTGCCGGCCCAGTGTTAAACTGTGACAAATCAGTACAGATTTTTTGTAGAAGGCATACATAGTGTTTAGGTACCAGCAAATTTGTACCTGATAATAATAAAATACCTTCCATCAATGTGTAACTATTTATAAAGAGTTCTGCTGACAGTACTGAGGGACCAGGAGGCTGGGATTAAAGTGCTTAGGTATTTTAGAATATATAAATGAAAGGTTTTCAAAGGGCCAAGAAATGCTGGGGTTATAAATGGTGTTGTGACCAATAAATGGCACCTAAGTTTGGGATTTGCCACTTGAGTTACACCTCCCTATTATGTGACACATGAGAACAGTGAAGGAGCTTGCCCAACATATGAGCCAATGACTGCCTCCCTGAAATGCTGCATGTTTGGGCTTAGATGTTAGGCTGGTTTGGTTTTTTTCAAGTCAAGAATCAGGCCAGTTGCACTCAAGGGAACAAATAGGCTTCTGCAAGCTCAAGAAATGTTATTCATGTGCAGCTCTGAGGTAATGACCTGCAAGGGGAGTCCTTAAAGGATAGGACACAGACCCCTTAAAGAGCTGCAGGTGTTCAGGAAAGGATCTCATTAAAACAGCCCCAAAATTAAATAGTTTAATTAGAAGAAGTAGAATTAAAATGATGCAGAAGAGGCTTTAAATGGGAGAGTATCTTCTAATGTGTGCGGAGCAACTAGCCAGCTGTTGCCTTGTGACCCCTTCCTGCTGGGTCCCGTGGGACTCCTGTCCTTGCTCTGCTCATGTCAGGCATGCTCTGGAAAGCCAGATGCAGCCATTATTCCCACTCCTGTTGGTAAATGTTAGGGGCTTTTAAATTAATTAATATGAAATCAAAATTGTTGAAGAAGGTATTATCTTGTATGTCCAGCTGTCTTAACACTAATCCTGAAAATTTCTGTTCCTGTAGAGTACAACCATTACCTGGGTGTGCATTTTTAATGACAATAACGAGACCAGTCACATGCAGAAACCTCCAGGGTTAACAATCAAAACTTTGAGTATGTTGGATCTGAAGTTGTGGTGAGACTGCCTTCTGTAGTTACTTATGCTTGGTTTTCCAGGGCTCACCGAGGCAGAAAATACATATAAAGCAGCTAATACTACATCTTCTCCCTTTTTCTTATTATTTCTTCTGTTAGATCTCTTCCTGTATCATCAGGATTGATTGAGAGCTTGGTGGTGGAGGGAGGATCTTTCCTGGCAGATCTCTGTGAGCCCAATTACACTTTGTGCTTCTGGGAGTCTTCCAGAAGTGTAATTTTTTGAAGCAGAATTCTTAGTTAGAATAAAAGAGGATTTTACCTTTCTTGAGAAGTAGGAACAATTTCATCTGTGTTCTAATGATGTAGTTCCTGGTAGCACTGTTTCTTTTTCTCATTTAATGCAGAGAAAACATTGAACATGACCAGCTGCAGAAGGGTGATGCTTACTACACCTTGCTTACTTTGATATTTAAATGATCTCGGTGCTGTTGCTGTTGTGCAGGTTTAATGCCCACCTTGTGAGAAATCGTTCCTGCCTGGTTCTTCTCCGAACTCCTTCTGAAGCAGGGATGCCCCTGAAGGGATTTATCCTTTGGTTCCATTTTCTTTCCTGTGCCTGACATGATGTGTTCAGAGTAGGAAAGAAACTGGCTTCATGGAGTCTGAGTTGCACTACGAATTTCAATAGCTTATCTTCTGGTGGGTTTTGGCTGCAAAAGGATGATAAAAACATCGCTTCACCACTGGCTTTTGTGGAATAAATTCAGGCTTTTCACCTTTTTCTTCCTGGGGAAAACCAGAGGGCTTTACCATACTGCTAGATCAAGTACCATACTGCTAGATCAGCAAGGGCAAGAGAGATTACTGTAGCTGTTCCTCCCTTTCCACTAATTACTTAACAAGAAGAATGTAGAAGTACACTGTGTTTTATTAATTTACTAAGTGCACAGGGGTGATACTAAATTAAACCTTTGTGATACAGGTACTGGCCTCAAGCACAAACAAAGCAGCAGCTGTTTGGGATGATGCAGGTTGTGCAATCTCTGTTGCATAGGCAGTACTTGCTGCCTAAGGGGAATGACGGGGAGAAAACAAATTGCTGCCAGAGCATGATTCACCTTCTGTGGAC
Organism: Calypte anna; assembly: GCF_003957555.1. Classification (NCBI taxonomy): domain Eukaryota; kingdom Metazoa; phylum Chordata; class Aves; order Apodiformes; family Trochilidae; genus Calypte; species Calypte anna. Next base: position 11,020,294 of record NC_044252.1, read on the forward strand.
CTGGAGAGGAAAGCAGTTCCCTTCCATGGCTTTTATTTTAGTGCTTTGTAACACACACATTTGGAAGTGTGCACACAGGAAATAGAGGTGTAGCCAGTGAACCAAACCATGCTATTTGGATTTTATTCTCTGTGTTCTGCTTTTTTGTAATTGCTTTTTTCTTCTTATATGCCAAGTTATTTAGGAAGCAGCCTACTTGTTAGATTCACCTCAGAAAGGGATTAAATTGTGCTTTAGCCCTTTCCATAGATGGATCAGTGTGAACATGTGGCTGCACAACCTACACTTCTAAAGGATTTCAAGAGTTTAGGATAGTCCAACAAGATCAAGAACAGCTTGTGACAGGGGAAGCAAACTAAACAAAGGAATTTCAAATACCAACTCAGTGCAAATATTAAAGACTATGGATAAAAAATAGACTCAGATAAGGAAAATAGGATTAAAGGGAAGCAGAAATAGCTGTCATAATGACACCAATATCTGTTTAACAGTGTCTTTTTAAGCATTAATTTTTGTCTTTAGTTAAAATAAATGTTGTCTGTTACTATGTAGAAATAGGATATACTTGACAAGTTGGAGGAAAAAATGATCATGATAAAGTTTTCTACATCCTGAATTTAGCTGCAAAAGTGAAAAAGCATCAGTGTCAGTAGTATCCATTGTTTAAAATAAATCTGGTAGGTAAGCTGAAGGAAGGCTGGGATTTGAATTCTTGGTTAGTGTATATGGCTTAGAACTGGGACTATGGTGCTTTTCCTGTTTAATTTGAAGGAAGACTGCTAACTTTCTCGGCCTCCCTGTGCCTTCACTTATCCACCTTGAGGAAAGGAAGATCAATCATTTTTTTAAGGAGACTATGAAATTCACAGGTGTGTATTTTACCTTCTAATGTTTTCCTATGACAAATTTCTGTTTCAATTGGAAGTATACCTTCAGATTACCTTCATTAGAAAACACTTTATCATCTTCCAAATTCTCAAAACTGTAACATTTTAAATCCAAGGATTATGTCTCATGATCTTTCAGGGTTGTCTATTTTCCTCTTAAATCTCAGAGTAAGCAGTGATAGATTTCTGTGCTGCATTAGTTATAAAATAGTACTTCAAAGATTAGGATTCTCTTACTGCTTTGTCAGAGAGACTGTGTGGGTCTGCTTTGAATAAGTTACTTTTGTCTCTGTTTTCCCTCTGTGATAGCAGATGAAGTACTTTGCTTCAGGACAGTGCTGTCTCCAAACCTGTCAGAGTGAGAGACGTTCAGGTATAGGAAATGTAAAGACTTATAGGTAGTGCTGTGAGTTAATATTTTTGTTTCAGTTTCTCATTCAAAACTGACCAGGAATTATACATGAGACAGTAATTTAATATTGGAGGCTTCTATGAAGACTCATCCAGATATGCTCTGCTGAAAAATTTTTTTGAAATTTTTTTTGAAAATGTTAATTGGCTTTGTTTGAATACTTTTAAATTTATTTTTTTAAAGAAATGACCTTTTGCCCTGTATATGTGCAAAGAAGATTGTCTTCCTCTCTTTATTTGTTTGGCAAATGGAAGAACTGGGCAAGTATAGAGATACACTGTCCTCAGGAGAGGCTAACAGAGAAATAAGAAATATGTTTTTCCCAAACATCTGCTCTTTTCCTATGGGAAAATGGGAAATAAAATTTTACAAGATAAGCTAACAAAAAGGTAAAGAAGAAAGCCTTTATTCCCCTGCTGATTACAGATTTTGATAGTCAGAAAGTGTGAAAAAAGAAATATTTTGGGTGATGAATGACCTAGGGAGTTTGTAAAGGATGTCAGGAATAAATTTTGTGTGTGGTTTTTTTTTGCAAATTTTCAAATAAATATTTTTTTTTAAGCCTTCTATGATGAAGCACCAGGTTAGTGCTTTTAAATTAACAAATCAATATTTATTTCCACATTCCACTGCAACTTATAAAGCAACCAAGAGTATACTGAGCGCATTTGTTTGTGGCTGAATATGAAAGCCTGTATTATTTTAGTAGTGCTTCATTTAATTTGCACATGCATTATAGGTCATGTCTTGTATTACAATAAAACATCAAAACATGACTTGTAACTGTGCTTTAATAGTAAACCTCCACATAAGCCGAAAAGCAATACATCTTCAGTGTGGTTTCATCATTCCTTATTAAAACTATAAATGGGAACTATAAATTTCTCTCTTCTACAATACACATAATAAAATACTTAATGGATTGTGAATGACATGTTATAAAACTTGGCATTAGGTACTGCAATTTATATTTAAATGCATCTCAGACATAAATAAATGCTCTATAAACAGAAATCTATCTGTATTCAGAACACATATAGCCACTCATTTAAGTGTAGCAAGAAGTAATTTATTTCTGTAGAAGCACCCATCTGTGGTGTTGTTAAGGGAACTCCCCCAACTGCCCTGAATAAAGACTTAAATTGAGAAAGATTTGAATAAAAACTAGTGCATAGGCATTGTGCATACTCCTAGAAGGATTTTGGTAGCATCTAAACAGAAAACATAATTGCAGGACCACCAAACCAGAGTAAGTGCTGCAAGCTAAAGCAGCAGAAATGGGGAGCTGGGCAGACAAACATGACACAATCACCCAAGCCACGCATGGTTCAGATTCCAACCTCTCAGTGCATTTCTCTTTGTGGTAACATCTTTGTGGCCATTTAACCTCATACAGCACCCATTGCATCAATTGCCACTGTTAGCTATGGCAGTCTGTCATAGGAAGCAAGCATAACTCTGGTAGAGCAAGGGGGAAGTATGAATCTGTAATGGAGAGGTTAAAAAAAAAAAGAAGAAAAAAAAATTGGTCTTCCAGAAGGAAACAGAAGAATCAGAGCAAACAGTTTCACAAATCATAGTGAGGGATGATGATGAGTGTGTTAAATTGTGCATTTGGCCATGAAACGAGAGCCAAAGGATTAAAAGGAATATTTGAAGGAAAGGGGCCTTATGAGTAGTTTCCAACACCTGAAGGAATGAGGCAGTACTTGGAAAAATGCCATGGAGTCCATTCCAGGTCTTTCCCTTCAGGATTTAAGTGGAGACAGCTTAGTTATTCGAATGGGTTCAGAGATGAGCATTTATTTCTTCCTCTTGTGAGAGAGGTTAGGAGCCATACCCCAAAGACAAAACATGCAGAATATCTGCAGCACAGCTCAAACATGACAAAATGAACTAATTTACCTGCCTTTCTGCCCTCACTCTTAACTTCTTCATGGGAACTGTGGTCTGGGACTGTGTCCTCCTGCCCCTTCTGAAAAGGGTTGAAACCAGGACTTGTGAACTAATGTTACTTTGGGCCAAAACCAGAAGCCAGATTGGTTCCTCTACAGGGTGGATATCATATATTGATCCTTCCAGGTTTTGCATACCCTCAGCCTTACTGTTATTAAAAAAAAATAACCCAGAAGGTAGCTCTTTCTGTACCTTGGGGTATAGACTGGCTACTAAACAATAGTTTTAATTTTTCTGTGGTTTTCTGTAATGTGTTATTTGCACAGGTACAAGTGTGCTGCCCTGCATGATGCAAAATATGGAAAGCAGATGTGTCAGAAAAGGTTTCTAATACTTGAGTCTTCTGTGTTGTTTTGTGGTACAATAACATGCACCTTGTCTCCTTGGGCAGATAAGATTCAGTAAAGAAAACATGCATTAAAAAACAAGAGAAGGCAGGTTGGGGAGACAGAAGGGCAAATATCAGATTTATCTGACTGGCTGTTTCTGCCTTGCAGAATGAGGGTGAGGCTGCACTATGCAGAGATATGGTGTGTAATCCTGGGGGTTTGGAAAACTTTTGTGAGATCATTACAAGGGCTTTTCTCCCTTGCCTGACTCATCTTGTTTAATGAAACTGGACAGAGATTAATGTGTTACCATTGCAGATGGTTTTGGGTATAATCACCCAGATATTCCTTCTACCAGCAGCAGCAGTAAAAAAAAAACATGAAGAAACTATTGGGTGATTTCCTGAAGGAAGAAGAAGAATAAACCCAAATCCAAAATAACTCAACAGCTGCTGCTGCACATGTGCTGGGGCTTAATCCATGGAGACTTCTATCTGTATCTGAGATTGGATTGAAACTTGTAAATGCAGTGGGGAAGGCACCTGGATATGATGGAGTGATGGCATAGCTTTATTTCCCTAAGAAAGCAGTTTGAAAACAGTAAGCTTAGTAACTAATAGTTGCTACATTTGGCTCTAAAATGGATTCCTGTACTGCTCCAACAGTAAGTTGCTAGCCCTGTGCTGCAGCCCATCAGTGGAGCTGTACAAAGTAGAAAGAAGTTGAGCGAGGGCAATGACTTAGCTACTGACAATACATAGAGAAGATTTTTTTTCACCCTGTTTATTTTCATTCTGTCATTTACTTTTAATTCTACTGGAAACCAGAGAATCACCAAGGAGCTGCTTTTGAGTCTGACTGTAACAGGACATCACTATTTCATAAATATATCCCCTGTATTTCTATCTCCATATCACTGCAGCATGCTTGTTGAGGCAGCAAAGCCAAAAAGGCATTTGCTGCTGTCTCTGTCTTGGGAGGCAAAGTTAAAGGAGGTGTAATTTATCTGCATTGTGGCTCTAACTCTTCATTTGATAAATCTGCCATGTAATTATAGCCAGCAATACCTCTAAACACTAAATCTACTGGTGTTGACTCTGCCCCTGCAAAGATGTTGAAAGGTGTGAAGAGTTTGCATGCTTTCATTTTCATCACAAGTACTTCTCTTAAGCTTCAGTAGTAACTAAACATCTTTGTGAAAATGCTCTCAAGAGGGGAAAAGCTTGCCTTAGGTCAGTTTTCACTTCAATATATTATAAAGCTCTTTTTCTTTGTTGCTATTGCTTCAGATTCAGAAAACTGAGCATTTCTTTGAGATTTTGATCTCTCACACAGGTTAATTTTAAAGCATAGATCATGTGGGCCACCTGATTTCTGAGGCATCCCTAGTAAAAGTTCCATCCATTTGCATTACTAGATAGAATCCTCTGGATTTCTACACAGAATAGAACCTATATGGTGCCTAGTGCTGTAAATTCTGGTGGTATCACTGAGATAACACCTCTTTGATACATCTCAGTGCTTTATTTTTCAGAGCTTTGTTATCAGGCATATCAGGAGAGTTCTTTCAGTACCCAGCAATACCTAGGTGGAGGTATCTGGGTGCATCAGTACCCTAATACTCAAATGGAAGTACTTAGGTCTAGATCTGTTAAAGTTTCATATGAAACTTGCTGTTTCATGACTCATGGAAGACTCTTTATACTGATAGAAGTTTAGCTGTTTTGACCTGGCCTGAAGCTGTCACACTACCTCCCTCTAAGAGAGCAAGCATAAATCTAGCTTTGAGATTTCAGTGTTAAGGTAGATCTTGGGGCACCTTGAGGAGAATTTCTGTAACATTTACCTCACTGGAGAAAGCTGTGAGAGAGAAGATGCAATTGAAATGATGTAGTTATACTTCAAGAGGAATGGTTGCCACACTTTGTATTTGCATCTTTTCCCAGACGTTCTTTTTGTTTTCTTCCTGATTCTGTTAGTCTGTAGGGCTAAATCTTAGACTTATTTATTACATGGTCTTACTGGCTGTAAGGTGATGGAATTGCTGGTTTTCTTTTCCTCTAGGGGGAAAGAGTGCAACCAAGTAGGCACTCCTGGCAGTACCCTTCACAGTTCAAGAAGCATGCAAACACCAGAACTGAATTAACTTGAGGCAACCCGTCTTAAGGCCAAAACAAAAACTTGCCAAAAAGAAATCCCAAAAACAAGTAATTTCATAGAATCATAGAATCATAGAATTGGCTGGGTTGGAAGGGACCTCAGAGATCATCGAGTCCAACCCTTGAACCACCGTTGCGGTTGCTAGACCATGGCACTGAGTACCACATCCAGTCTTTTTTTAAATATCTCCAGGGACGGAGAATCCACCACTTCCCTGGGCAGCCCATTCCAATGACGGATCACTCTTTCCGTAAAGAAATTCTTTCTAATATCTAACCTAAACTTCCCCTGGCACAACTTAAGTCCATGCCCTCTTGTCTTGTTGAAAGTTGTTTGGTAAAAGAGCCCAACCCCCACCTGGCTACACCCTCCTTTCAGGTAGTTGTAGAGAGCGATAAGGTCTCCCCTGAGCCGCCTCTTCTTTAGGCTGAACAACCCCAGTTCTCTCAGCCTCTCCTCGTAGGGTCTATGCTCGAGTCCCTTCACCAGCCTGGTTGCCCTTCTTTGGACCTGCTCCAGAACCTCGATATCCTTCCTGAACTGGGGGGCCCAGAACTGGACACAGTACTCAAGGTGTGGCCTCACGAGGGCTGAGTACAGGGGCAGAATCACTTCCTTGGACCTGCTGGCAATGCTGTTCCGGATACAGGCCAGGATGCCATTGGCTTTCTTAGCCACCTGGGCACACTGCTGGCTCATGTTCAGCTTCTTGTCGATCCAGACTCCCAGGTCCTTTTCTGCCTGGTTGCTCTCCAGCCACTCTGTCCCCAGCCTGTAGCGCTGCATGGGGTTGTTGTGGCCAAAGTGCAGGACCCGGCACTTGGCCTTGTTGAACCTCATCCCGTTGGAATCGGCCCAGCTCTCTAGTCTGTCCAGGTCCCTCTGCAGAGCCCTCCTGCCTTCTAGTTGATTTCCTTTCATTAATTCTGCATTTCCTCTGTTCAGAGCTGGTTCATTAAACTGAAAATTGTTCATAACAGGCATCTCTGTAAAGAATGCTTGGAGCAAAATTAATTAGTTTTGCTAGGTTAGTAATGCACCTTGCTTGGACTGAGATTATTTTTTGCAATAAAGCCACGCCACTTTTTATAAGAATTGTCATTAATTGTAGGAAATAGGAGCATGATGGAAGAATTTGTCAAGTCTAATTTATTAATACAGTGACCCTTAAAAATTATTGATTTGCCTGATGAGATGCAGCAGGATTTAAAGTAACATCTGAGCATCACCTGACCATCACTGATGTCTGCATCTAGTCTGAGGGATTTCCAAGCTGTCCTTTCATGTTACTAAGCAATAGCTGGGTAAATAATGCTTAAGGGTATTCATAAGGTGTTGCAAAAAACTGACTTAATCTGACCATGTTCATGCTTGCTCTGCATTTTAAAATAAAGATTAGTGTTTTTTTAAAATTGCAGTACAATTTGGGTAAGAGCTTTATTTTGTATGAATAGTTCTTGTTTGTGGTGATCCACTGAGAAATCAGCATGAACTCATAAATCTTTACCTAATTTTAATTCTGCAGCTGTTTCTTTGTTACTTTAAATGCACAATTTTGATACTTTTCAGTGGCTAAAGCAAACCACAACCACAAAGTCAGATGAGAAAATCTTGTTAATCTTTTTTTTTGTTCCTGCAATGGATATTTCTATCAGAAATTTCCTCAGAAAACTGACTGCCACAAAATTGCCCATCACAGAAACCAGGTTACAGGTGAACTCATGATGACTGCACCCCTGGTAAGTATTTAAAGCAGTCCACAACTTCTCAGCTGATACACTGAGTTTTTTTAATGGAAATTCCAAATAACTTCATGACCATCAGTGCTCACTTCTGGTAGCATCATCAAGTATTTTTTTTAACTTAACAATGAGTACATATAGAACATATAATGCGTGATAACATCACTTTAATCTCAGCCCACAAGGATATTGTCTGAAATGTTGTTGCAGTTTCAACAGAAACAACATGGTTTGCTTTTTGTGGGGAGAGGTTATTTTTGTTGTTCTTGAAAACAACTTCCCAACAACTGTTATTTTGTTTCTAACTGCATTGTGTCCTTTTGATTTGCTTCACTGAGGTTTTTTCCTTCCTTTTTCCCCCTCCTTATATGCAGATCTTGGTGGTAAATATGCTATTTTTGCGTGACATTCTACCAAACACATAAATAAAGGAATAATAGGGACAATAAGTATGAAAAATATTTGTCATTTTGACTTTTTTTTTTCCTGTTCCAGTGCTGATCTTTTCAGCAATGTTCATTGATAGATTTATTATATTATAGTAGGGTTTTTCCATTCCTTTTTTCCTCTTGTGTATGGAACATTTCTGCTGTAATATCTTGTTTTTATGCTGCTGCTAAGATCATTATCCATCTTCAATAACAAACACATTTTTAATACATTCAACTTGCTTTCATGGTACCAAATCCATGGAAGGAATACACAATATTTCCCCAGACTGCTTTTATTATCATACCTTTGAAATGATTCACCAAATCTTTTTGAAAGCCTTAAATTCCTGAATTTAAAAGTCATATTGTGTCTAGGTTTAGGTTTAATACCAATCTGATGGGATCTTTCTCTTTGTGGGCAACTTGATGAGACCAAACATATAAGCTGAGCCATATCTATACAGCCTGCACTTTGTAAGGAAAGTGTTTTCCCCACGTTGCCCTTCCCAGAAGAATAACCACCCAGAATTCTCAGCACTCATTTCTATCACATAATAAGTAATGTGATCACAAGTGGAATGATAACAGTCATTACGGAAATATTCCAAGGGGTTTTGCTGGCGATTGCTGTGCTCTTCACCTCCTCTGCCTTGCTGGAATATGCATGAAATTGAACGCTTGTTTTTGTGTGATAGAACACCTATCACAGGCTTTTATCTTCTACATTAAAGTGAGCATATCAAGCCTGCCATCTGAGCTTAGGATACATCTGGTACAAATAAGAGAACAATATCTTCTGGGTTAGAGGGCTGGGCTTTGGAGGAAGGGGCAGAAGTGCATGAATAATTGATTTGGGAAAGCATACTTTGAATGATCTGAGTAATTTCTGATTTAAGATATTTGAAAAGTCTGCTTTCTCATTGAAAGGAAAGCAAAAAAATAATAGGTTGCAACAGGCTTTCTCCTTTTGTTTTTGCTGGTAGAAGTGTTTACTGCCTCTGAGATTAGTTTTGAATATTATTTTTCCTGGAATGGTCTGTAATTCAGTGGTTCTGAACGTGTGTGGACAAGACTCTGTCTCTATTGAGTTGCTTCTGAATTTCTCTGAACACTTTACAGCTGTATTCTCACCCAATGTGTCCAGCTGCTGTAGTGCCAGTGCTTTGCCTCCCAGTGCAACACGTGCATAAAGCAGAGTGGCCTCAGCTTGCTCCCACTTCACACTGCTGTGGGCCATGAGAACCCTATTACCCTTTTGCTGCTGCAGGGGCCCTTCTTATCTCCAGATTGATTTACCCATTTAATTAATGGCTTTGGGAGTGTGATCTAAGTCCATAGGTGACGATAGGAAATAGGTATTTGAGAGGAGAATACTGTGTGAATACTTCTCTGTTCTGGTCCCACTTGCTGCTAGTTGCAAAACAGTTCTAACTGGTGCTAAATTAAGGCACTCAGCACAGGACGTGGAAAGAGAATACATCAAGCTGGCAAACATTTGTTCTTGGAAATCTTGCTGTAACTCGGAGATAAATCTCTCTGTTTACTTGACCCAAGTTGCCTCCATAACAGGTTCCTTAATGTGGTCTCTTCAGTTATATTTTTGTTTGTTTTACAGCATTTTGTCTTTGAGTGGCTTCCAGAAGCATGTTGTGTTTCTAACTGCTTGATAGGGGTTAATCCTGGTGGAAGATGTCGAGTCTAGGTCATTGAATTGAGGAGGTCACAGAAATGAGAAAGGAATTAAGACTTCAGAAGCAAGATATAAGCTAAAAGAAAATACTCTGAAATGAACAGTTGTGCTAACTAGGAAATCTGTTCAGGAAACCTGTTCGAAACTGTGATCCCTTTTATTATATTGGTTAGAAATGTAGGGCATTATTAAAAATAAATTCTGACAATATTAGACTTTCCAGTGTTATCTTGATAATTAAGGTTAATAAATTGCTTATTAGCCACTACTCATTTTATAGGAGATTTACTGAATGTGGAAAAAATCTTAAAGTCAGGTGGTGAATGAGGGGGTTGTTGAAAAGTTATCATGTTGGAGGTGATGGATACCCTTCAATAACTGAGTCTTTTAAAATAGACTTTTGCACTGGGATTATTATATGGATGATTCTCACTTACAAATAAACTGCAATTGACATGTAACATATAAAACATGAAGGCCAAGTGTAAAACAAGAATAATAACAAAAAAAAACGTTATTACAACTAAGTGGCCAAGACCTGTGCTTGAGAGAGTAGTAAAAAGGTTAACAGAGTACTATAAATGTAGTTTTTCAATCACAGTGGGAACTGAGTGACATTACTTGGTAAATGAAGAGATTCCAGCTGTCCTATTGGGAAAAGAACCCTAGCTATCAATAGGTGATTCTGAATTTCTGGCCTCTTTTGCACCATTGCCAATTACTGTAGCCAGCGGGTAGAATTTATTCAAGATTCATTGCTCACAAATTCTTTTTAGATTCCTTAAGGTGATGATGAACCTGGGTGCATCTTAAAGTATGTTCAAGAGCATGGAAAAGGGGTGGTGGTGATGATACAGAGGTGTGTAAAACCTGAATGAAATAAATATAGGAGACTGGCAGTTTTATGGTACCCAGAAAAGCAGGTGTGTGTGTGTCCTGATGCCTTGCTGAGCAGAAACAGCTTGGTGAATCTGCTGGGGTGTTTACAAAATTAAATATATCTGTTATATTTAACCTTGACAGGTATTGTTTTAAGCATGGAGTAAATTACTGTGTACTTCTTGTCAGATATCAACTTAAAAACAGCAGAAAACTCAGAATTCCTTAGGAAGAGAAGTGGGAAAGTACACAGAACATTGACACTTGATCTTTGTTCTTGGCATTCTTCTCACAAAAGCTTCTCTGCACTGTATTTTCCTTATGCTTCTCCATACAGAAAGGTTTCTGTGGAACAGCACACACTGGACTAGTAAACAGTGTTCCTTACAATACCAAGCAGAAATGCTGGGTATTATAACATCACAATAAACTGATTAGCTTGTGTTGTCACATAAAGAGAACTCCATTATGTTGTCATTTCACATAGATTGTTGTTATAGCCAAAGTCTGTTGAAAATGACTATGCTGTTTTCTGTCAAATAACAGGCAGGAAATAGAAAAGAAGACCAGTGTTACTACAGGATTCAGTATTCCTCTGTAATGCAGCATTCCCTGTCATCTCTGAAGAGATACAGATAGCAATGTCATTTTACTGTGTATGTTGATGGTGGCTGAAGTAGAGAAACAAGCATCTAGAGAACCATGTATTTAGTAACACTTTAATTATAGTAGTTATTGAAATCAATTATACAATCAATACAAAGTATTATAATCAATTACAGTTGCTTATTATAGGGCATGATGCTGGTCTTTGAAAACTGTACAGCCAAGGTCTCCAGACCTTTTTCTATCAGCCTGTAAGTCTGGGGTTTTGGAGGGGAGAGACTCTCCTGGTAAAGCCTCTGTACTGCTCTTTATCATTGCTTTCTGCCATGCCTGTCCCCAGGGTGGTTTGTGCAGCTTGTGGGGAAAGAAGATTGCATAGGGCAGGAAGCCAAAGGGCTTGCCTTCCAAGGACAGCTAAGTGCTTGGGGCAAGTCAGAAGTAATGCAAGTCTATCAGATTTATATGGCTGTTCCAGCATTTGGAAGCCCTTGGGAAGGTTCAATGAGAAGTGCTGTTTTTCACTGTTTTATAGTGCACAGTACTTCCTAGCATTCCCTTTGCAGCACAGCTGTGATATAACTTAATCCTCAATGTAAAGGGTATTAAATATGCCAAAATTTCTTTTTAATCTGTCTTCATTACTGTATTTCACACTTCAGATCTATTACATGCTTGATAAGTCTTTATGGAGTCCATGTCTTTAAGGATATTCTGCATCCAACTATATATTTGCAACTGTTTGTCAGCTTACAATCAAGCAGCTGTTTCTGTGGTATAAAATAATGTCTTTACAACTTGATTTTAACCTTGATACTATTTCTTGAAATAAAAAAATTTTCAAGTTCTGTGTTCAAAATTGTTTTCTGCTTTTTAAAATTCATTTGTATTCCTTCTAAAAAAAAAAAAATCAAGTTACTTCAACAGAAGTATGCTTATTACTTCACCCAATAAATATTTTTGATGAAGAACTTTTTCTCAACAAAAATATTTTTCAGGCACTCATGCTTGACAGGTCCTCCATATCTTATCTTCTTTCCCAAGACTTTAAACTTTTTTTTTTTTCTTTAGGCAGAGTGTCAGCAGACCTTCTTGCACAATCAGTATTTTAAAGACCATTCAAAGCTATAAATATTTGGGAAGTTTGAACCATCAGAATATGTCTAAGTCTGTGGCATTGAAATCTGTAGCTCAAATGAGGATTTCTCCCGTATCTCTGGAGGATACTGCACATAAATAGCACACTCAAATAAAACCAGCAGGGGTGTGCCAGCTGTTACATGAAGATTTTTTTTTTTAATGCACACCTCCATTCAGCAACCTCCTGTGCAGGCACTGGCACGGCACCCACCTGCATGAAAAATGGCAAGCTACCTAAAAGCTTTTTGTGAGGCACGTGCTTCAACCAGACCCATTTGCAAAAGAGGCGCAAGAAATTAAGAAGGAGGTAACAATGCAGGTTTTTTGTGTATGAATTGAAAATCTGAGAGCACAGTTCCTACTGAGCTGGCAAGCGGGGAGTTTATCATCCATTTTGTACCTGTAATACATGCAGAGGTTTGATACGAGCCCTCCCTTAAGCTCCCTTTGCTTGTATCTAAGGGAAGTCTCCTGAGTGTGGGATTGTAAGGTACCTGAGTCCTCTGGAAGTGCCAGAGCCTCACCATTGCTTGGGCAGTCTTCAGGGGCATGAATGCAGTAATACCTTGTGCTAGTACTGCTGTGGTTTTGTAGTTATTTTCTGACAACAAGTGACCTATTTTGTGGTTTACAAATTAATAAATTTACTAGCAGAGATCCACAGTGTTGTGCTGTGATCCTTACAAATACATAGGCACAAGTGACATTTCAAAAATGCATTCCTGTTGTATTTCATAGGAAATTAGTTTTGACTGACAAATTTAAGGTCACATTCATTTAATTAGAACTTGCATTCAGGCCTTCTGCTGTTGCTTTATAAAGATTACTCATTTTTTACGTGGTTGAAATCTTTTTGTTTACTTAGAAAAATTAAGATGCAGCAAAAATGCCAGAAGCAATTATGTATTGAGCACTTGCATAATCCTACAATATACCTCTCAGTAAGTGTAGAATGGCAACAGCGTGTACTTCTAAATAATTTTTCTAGCAGTATCAAAGCTGGGGATTTGATAAGTCTCAGAGGCCAATTTCAAGTGAGCAGACAGTAACAATTTGTCACAGTCAAGTGATTTTATGACCTGCTGTCTTGATTTTTTTTTTTTTTAAGATTAAGTATAAAGATTTAATGCTGTAATTTTATGGAGATGTTCCTAACTCAATTCATGGGGATTTAAATACAAGAAAGTAGTAGTGCATAATCATTTTTTCAAAATGTGTTTTTGCAAAAAATGTTTTTGAAATCAACCCACCTACATCAAAATATCTACCAGTCCTGAGAAGTTAGGGGGAAGTGATAGATACATGAACAATCTTCAGTTGTTCTGTAATTCTGAGCTCAAAGAGGGAAGGTGGACTCTGGATTACAACTAGTTTACTCTGACACAGAGGAAGCTGGATTGCAAAGGGTGGTTTTGGCTAATCATCTGAGCTTCTTTACTTGTTTTTCCCAGTCTTCCAGCCTCATTTGTATGCCTTTTACAGGGACACCAAGCTTGGTCCAGTTGGGATTTTTGACAGAATTAATGAACAGTAATCCTGCTCTTTGTTCCTCTTATCCAGTGGTAATGTTCTGCAGACAGTATTGTCACATCCTATGACCTGACCCAGATGACTGCCAAATGAGATTTCTCCTCCCACATCTGGGTTTCCCTTTGAGGGTAACCAAACGATGATGGCGCCCTCAAACCTTCTGAGATAGCCCTTGATCAGTTTAAGGTGAAACTACACTCAAAGTCAGTATTTGAACACAAGATTTAATTAGAACTATAGAAGGTAGAAAAGCTGATACTTCGATTATTATATTTGTGCATGCTGTACAATCCCAGAGGCTGATTATTTAGATCACAAAAGCCACAATACATGGATGGAGGGTCCAGTGGAGGGGGATGACAATGGTTCCTTCAGTCACACCCTTACAAGTATGAATAACACAAGTGGTAAAAAAATAGAAAATAAAGACTTTTGAGTAAATATTTTGTGCTGATACAGAGTGTCAAAAATGGGAAAATTGAATTTTGAGCAAACCTGTGCTCCCCTAGCAGATCCTTCTTCCTCTCTTCTTGTGTCTGCCATGTGGAGGGATGCCAGTGGCCCACACCTGCTGGCACCTGTGTAAATCCCTTGGGACTACAAGCTACCCAATTTTTGGTGACAGCCACATATTTCTGCCCTTTTTAATGGCCCTGAAAAGAGTCACAGGATGTAAAACCTGAGTGGTGTGGTGGGGCAGAGTGTGTGGAACCCTCTCTGTGTTCATTTTTGTGCATAAAAGGAAAGTGTTGTCTGTAGAAATTATTTTACCTGAATAGAAAAACACTGTTTATTCTCATATGATTTATTTTTCCTGCTGTTGATGTACTCAAGCTAAAATTTTGTACTAAACTTTTAACTATAATTTATAGTAAAAGAAGTGACTTCTTATTAGATATTCCAGACCATCTTACATGCTGTCAAGTGACACCCATATATCATAATCACTTAGCTTTCCTTTTTCAGTGTAGCATTTCTAGTAAATGTAGCATTTCTGGTAAATGTTCTCTACAAGAGCTGTCAAACAGTTTACATTACTCTTTATTTTTTGTATCTACGGAAGTATTCAGATGTTGTCTTAGCAAGTGGTTTTCAGTCATAGTAGTTGGTATGGAGAGCACTATTAGTACCTACCTGCATTGCTTTGCCTATTCTTTGTTATCACCTGGGTACCTTACTGAAGAATGTATAAAGTAGTGAGCATAGTGGGCAATTTTGGTTCTTTTTTTTTTTAATGATTTAGTATTATTGTGTAAAACTGCAATATCTTTATCTGCTTTAAGTGAATAGTAGCTTGAGTGAAGTTTCTAGATTTAATATTGTAGAAAAGTCACCAATTACAGTATAGTGTGGCCACATTTCTTTAGTTTGATGTAATGGTTTTGAAGTGATGACTCATGTATTACCTGCAGCTGCTTACATCTGAAAGAGAAAATACTCACAACCATTTTTCATTATATAATAAGAGAAAAGGTGAGTCTTGTGTTAGGCTGCTGACATTCTTTAAAGAAATTAGGAGGGCAGAAATCCAGCAGAAGCTGATGAAGGACAAAACAGACTGTAGGAAAAAACCCACAACTTAATCTGACAAAAATACATAACTGTTCTTAAATTGGGTAAAATTCAAGAAAACGGTTTGGTGTTCATTTGTTTACCCTTTCTTGAAAAGCAAAAAACCTTTTAGTGCCTACAACACCACAGCAATAATACTGCATTGAGTAGTTCCTTTGGTATTTATGGCTTTTTCGGTGGGTATGCTGTGTAAATGCTCTACTGTTTTTATGTAGCCTCTGCTATTGTAGTTTATGAAAAAATGGAATTATCATGGAAATCAGAAGGGGATAATTACGATTAACAACCAACAGCAATTATATTAGCAAAATTAAGCTATTTGAAGAAGGTTGTTTTTTATAAGCGATGGAAAATTTTTAACCAGAAGATGACTACAAAACATGAATGCCTATCTCATGTAGGTTATCCTTTTCCCTGCTTCCTACAGACACTGATGTTAGCTGCAAAATTTTGGTACAGACTTTCAATTCTTGTTGAGATGAGCTGATTTGCATCTAGAAATTAAACTAGGCTCCATTTCTATGTTAAAATATTGACTAAACGTGAAAAGGAATTTATTGAATCAATCTATGCCAAGCCTTTGGTTTAGTTCTTTTTCTGTTTTTCAATTTCATTATTCTTGAAAGCTTTTTTTACCCATTATTAGTCTGTTGGTTTTAGATATGGAAAATGTCTACTCATAAACTATACTTTCAAGAGGAAATGGGCATTTGAATAGGGAAACAAGGAAAACAATCTTGAGTATATTTACATGTTTTTGATAAACTAATGCTATTCTGCTGGAGATTCTGAATGTTTTTTCTGCTTTGCTCTGTGGTGTCCCACAGAATGGTGAAATCCTATCGGAGAGCTGGAGTCAAAGTGTCTTCTTCAGAATGCAGTATTAATGGTAAAGGTGTGGTGTAACCTGGGCATCCTGTAAGTGGGTGCTGATCTTGGAGTGTGTGAGCTATTGAATATCCCGCTGAAGTCAGAAGAGCTTTATCCTCATAGAAGTGACCACGTGGCTGAGTGCAGCTCTTGCACACTGCTGCCAGAGTCCTAGGATGGTGGAAAGTGGAAAGTCTTAATTTTAAAACCAAAATCCTTGCTTTAGCTACTGTAGAGGCAGCTGTGCCCCAAGGGCAAATCACTTTTTTGAAAAGGCAGGCAATGTTTACTCTATGACTTCCTCAGGAGTTACCTGAGATTGTCCCTTTAATCTAGATCAGTGGCTTCAGAGAAGCTTTGTTATTATATCTTGCCTGGAAATGTGCCCCGCATGCTGAAATGGGTACTGCTGCTTGGGAAAGCTACCAGAGTCATTTAAACATTTAGATCAGAAATAATAATACTCTCTGGAATGTCTAAGAACATTCTAAGTATCATTAAATAATTTCAGGTGCAAAATTGGAAGAGGAAAAGAAGAAGGCTTTTACCTTCAGTAGGGTAATTTGCTGAAAATGTTATGATGTTTAAGAGGAAAAGTCTGTATTTCAGATATATAGAAATATATTTCTATATTTCTATATCATTTCAGATCAGCCAGCATATGTACAAGCCTGTTGTTTAGCAACTGCACAAGTAAACTTTCACTTCTGACTACATTTTCCAGATCTCATTAGATACAACAAATACAATGAACTTCTATCTTCAATATACAGAACAAATCCTTGCAGTGTAGAAAATGTAGTCTTCCCATCATGTTATATATTTAAAATTGTAACTTAGGAGCAACAGGTATAGAAGAAAAGAATTTCTAATCTTCCTAACAACTGCTAGGATCATGCCAATTCATTTCTATAAACACCAGCTCAACTAAATTTTCTAAACTAACATCATAAGATGAAAAAAGAGGTCACTTTCTCCTTAAGTGTTGATCATTTACTCAGTTGATTTCAAGTGCAGTCCTTTGACTGGTGTTGGAGCAGACCTGTACAGGAGATGCTAACTGCTCTTAGAGGTTTAATCACAAAGATAATTGGGAAAGGTGTGTGTATCTTGCGTTGTATGATTTTGAAGTCATGTTTTTATAGCATTAGATGATTTCTGTTACCTTCTGGTGGCTGTAAGTTTACAGGCATTTGAATACAACCATTTTGCAGGCTGGTGTGGTTCTGAGGTGCTAAAGATGTTTTAGCTGTAGGTGAGTGCAAAGTCTTTTTTTCCCTTCTAAAGGAATGTGTGCTGTTCAGCAAGGCTGTAGATACCCTCTTCCTGTTACCAGTCATGAGAAATTGTGATGCAGAAGTCCCAATAAAGAATTCCCTTTAACCAGTGTCTTTGCCAGGTGAGGATTGCGTTACAGACATCTTCTGCTTCTGTTAGTTTGCATCTGCGCAAGACCAGAACTGGGATGCATTTAGTGTTTGTGCTGTACAAAAAGTTTAAGTTTTTTAAGAGGACTTCTTTTTCTGTCCAGAGATTTGTCTTCAGGTCCCAAACTAATGTCTTCAGGTTAGGTGAATTAACACATGAAACTGCATTTGAAAAGACAGGTGGATGGGAGGAGAGGAATGGGAGAGTCCTGCTGTAGTGTTGTGGCTCTCAGAAAGCTGCTGTCCTTTACTCAAGTGTAATGAAAATAATTAATATTGTAAAATGCCTTCAGGGTCAAGAGTTAAAAAATTGGCATAAAGCAAGGTGAACCTAAACCCAGCTTCATTCTAGATGTCACTTCCAGGTATCTTAGAAGAAAACGTAACTTGCTGTGTAAAACAAGGAAATTATCTGCTCAGTAAACTTACAGTATGTATATATATACATATATGATATAAATATATATTAATAGTTCTATGAATGTAATGCTTTTCATTTCATTGTGGTGAAATAATACTTTAGGGTTCTGCCAGTGAGCCACATGTATGAATTTATGACAGAAGAGAGGGTGGAAAATTCAAGGAAATTGAAAGCCACATGTCTCTTGGAAACATTCATCCCAAGGTCTAAAAGCAACCCTTGATTCTTGCTTTACAAGGACACACTTTTGGTATGAGGTTTTTTCATCGTGTCTTGCCCTGTTTCAAAAGCTGATGGAGAACACTTCATGGCTGATCTATAGAGATTTTGAAAAAAATCTTTAAAAGCAGTGATGTTTGCAGTGCAACCTAAATTTTTCTTGCACTTGCAGAACAAAGCTGTGGATGCTCTGGAAATGTCTGTTTCATACAGAAACATAATGAAATAATTGTTCAGAAAGTATTTAAAAGTTATATAAAGACTTAGTGTTCTACTCTGAAAGTTTTTGTAGCATTTTAAAAGCCAAAATACTATAGACTGATCCCACAGCACAGATAAGGCTTCGTGTTCACAGATGACAGGAGCTACCCCGAGAGTCAGAGTTAAAATACAAAAAATGAAAATTCGATTGAAAAATGAAATTCAATTAAATGTACACGTTATAAAGTATTGCCTGTATGGGGTTAATCTATCCTAAATTAAGGATTCCAAGTGGCCAGCCTCAATTAGGTATGCAGTTGGAAGCTGAGTTTGAAGGCCTAGGTATGTTGTTTGAAGCAAAGTTCCTGAGAGCTTCTGGGTACCTCTGAAACTCTGAAAGACAGAAGTAGGGCCTCAGGACACTGTTTTCTGGATCTTGGTGTATTTCAGCAGTTAATATCCTATGTTGAAAAAGACATGTATGTACATATCTCTACCCATACAAAATAACTAAAAGTTATGGTTTTGGTCTCAAGCCACAGTGAAAGTAGGAGCAAGTCTTTTCTACTTCAACAGTTTCCCATGAAGTTCTTAAAACTGGGGTATGTGGAAACACTTGTAAACATCTCTGTCCCCTCTGTTTCTCGCATTGGTGAAAGCACATAGTGCTGACTTAGTTCAGTGGTCAAATACCCATTAATAAGCACTCAGTCTGACAGATAAGTTTGTAAGTATAAAGTAAAAAAAAGACACTCAATGGGAGCTCTGAGCTTTAAAAAGCTGCTAATATTATCAGCTGCCATTACAATTAGGGACTGAATATCTGCATATCATGATGTGTATTTATTTGTCACAGTATCTGTGATGTAAATTTGTGATGAGTACATTCCTGTCCCAGAGGCAAAAAAATACCTGCCAAAGAAACCGTGAAGCCTGACACACTCTTAAGAGATGATGCCTCAAATCAAACTGGTTTTGCAAACTATCATCACCAATCTCATGTAAGGATAGTATGTTCCTGTGCAGACAGCTACTAAATTTTTCAAATTTAACTGAAGTGGATCTATTTCATTCAACAGTTATACCAGGGACAGGTATTTCCCCCCTTCTTAATAGCGCTATTTCCCTTTCACTTATTTGGGAAGGTGGAACCACTGTGGCTGTTTGTGCATCTCTTTTGTGGAGAGTACTTAAAGCTAAATTTACAATTCCTACATTTCACACTTCAATGACTTGAATTTAATCTTAAAATGCAGGACCTCTTTAGAGAACAATTAAATTGTTCATAATGCTCACTTGCAAAAACACTTACTACATTTGTGTAGGGTACAGTTTTCAAACAGTTCCTTCAGGAAATGTTTTTGGGCTGACTATTTTTCAAGTAATTTTCATGCTGTGCACTTAAAGGGATTTATTTCCTTTATCACTTAATGATCTTGAGATGCTGAATGCAACATCACAAAGCAGCTACTTGGCCTCAGATAAGGCCTAGATTGTTAGCTTTTCTCTTTTCTTTCACCTTTGCTGTTAAAATTATCCTAGACAGATGGAATCCAGTTGTCACTGGGAGCAGCTGCTGAGTTTCTTTGTCTCATGATGTGATAGGGGATCTGCTGGGAGAGGTGAGAGTCTGCACACCAGGTACTTAGCTGAGCTGAGCCTGAAATCCAGTTTGCATTTGAATGGAGGTATGGCAGAACATTGCTCTGGCATCTAAGAGACTGGGACACCAGACCTGAGTTTGATCAACAAGGTGTATAGGTGATGTAGTAGTTATAGGTGACCAGTAGTGGGTTGATTTAGTGATTCTGTCTTGACTGGCTGTGATTTGAACCACTTTTTAACTATTTCCTATACTTGAGTGAGCAAGTTTAGTGAGTTCTAGGTGAATGTGTGATGTGGTGATGTGTAATGGAAAAGTTGTTACTCTTCCCTTTGATCAAAACCAATGGTGCATGCAAAAGAGGTGTCTATTTTATTTACATGGAAGGTTTTTGTGGCTGTTACTACTTTGGTTCTTCACATCTTTTTTACAGACAGTATAGGAAAATACAGTATAGATGTTTCTCAGTGAGGCAAACTTGGTGGGTTGATAGTATTTGTCTTGAGAATTTGGGCTGTGAGTGCTGAGTAGTGGGAAGACCCAAAGGAGCCAAAATAATCACCTCCTAATAACAGATCTGACTTATGCGAATAAAGTCCTGAGAAGATCATTCTTCCTTCACAGTTTCTGCATTTTCCTCTTGTTAGCAGTCAAAGCAGACTGTCAATATTAGGTGATCTGGTGCTTCTACAGATAATTCAATTTAACAGTCTTTATTTATGTAAGTCTAGAAGAAGAACCTCATTGTATCTGAGTAATTTTTTCTCCTATTTGTCTGAAACCAGTCGGGCAGAGAGATGGGTTTTCCTTCCTTCTCTTCCTAATTTATCTTCTCTATTTTTATCTTTTCCACCAGTTTCTCTTAATTTCTTTCTTGCATACAGAGGACTTTGAGCTTTCAGTGAAATATCTGACACCAAAGACAGCATTTAATCAAAACATTTGTATATTGAACTCAATTTCCCTGATTTTATTTATTTGTTTAGATACCTGATAGAGGAGTTTAAGTGATGGGGCTTAGTAGTAAAAGCAAATGCTAATAGGGAGGGTTCTGCTGGTTCCCAAAGCTCTTGTCTTGTGTTAATAGTATTTCATTAGAGATCTTATGTGACAACATAATTACAATATAATAGGACTTATCTGGGTGGCATAAAATTACCTGTCAGGAAAGCCTCTAAGACAAGGTCACATAGAGTACAAGTAGGCTTCAAAGTGATGTTTCTAGAACTAAGTGTTCCATTTACAGAAAAAAAAAAAGAGGTAACACTTTAATTTTTGGCATTTCTCCTAGTGGCTGTGAAGTAGTTCACCAGATGATTTCTCTAAAACACTTTTAAAAGGCCATTGATGTAAATTTAGAGTTGTCTTTTGTTTATGCAGGGCTGTATTAAAAATCAATTTTGTGGATACAAAGCTGGGAATTAAGAAAGTAATAAACAGTTCTTCAATCATCTAACTGCATTGGGTAGGACAGCCTTATATTCTCTGTTTCTGAAAAATAAAACTGGATGCTGTGATCCTTTTTATGGGTTCAATATACAGAACTACTTAGTACGGGTGCCCACAGATAATAACATACCTTATGGAGGCTTTGCTGTTTCTGGATTTTTCCCTCAAATATTTTCTTGACTTACGTAGCCCTACTATAACCATTCTTTAGTCCTTTCTGTATAGGGACACCCTGTCAATCTCTGTAGTAAGGGAACTCCTGATATAAAAAACTTTTTTTTTTATTCATCTCATTATACAAGAAAAAAAAAAGTCCTCCTTAGGACTTCATAACCATCACATGCATTTGGCAAGACAGCCAGTAAAGCCATTAGGATACTTGACATGAATTGCATTTCTATTCCAAATGTTGTAGCAGGAGGGCACTTGTGACTAAAGCAGGCCTGGAAGCCAGGAACATGCAACCTTGAAGAGGTCTCTACAACAAGAGCAGCCCTTGTGAAGAGTCTGGAACAAGCCCTGGTGCTCCACAGTGGTCCTGAGCAGCCATTGCTGCTGCTGCTGGGAGTCACTGGGGTCAATGGCACATGAAGTCACTTAGGTATTCAAACATAAAGCATGCTCTGTGCCTTCCTCTAGATCCATTTCCTTGCCTATTAAATAAGAGCCTGCTTTACCACCTGTATCAAGGGGTTAGCTGCATTTTTAGGAAATGCTTGGGGATCCCAGGATGTGTTCTATGGCATTGCAAGGGATTTGTAGGCAATGAGTCTAGAAAAATCAAAATTTAAAAAAAATCATTTTTTTTTAATTGCAACTTCATGAGTATTTACATTAAAAGGATTATTTGTGCCTATTTTCTGACACTGAGTTGTGTGTTGTGGAATCTCCTGCCTTCCAGCATGAAATAATGTATTCCTTACTTTTGTCAAGAATAGTTCTTGTTTGGTTTTATTTCTGTGTGTTCATGCATGTGCCCTTTTTTTGTGGTTTATAGCATCAGCTGAGCTAAATCTGAAGCTAGGTTGTTCTGAGGTTGTTTGTTTTTAGGGTTTTTTTGTTACTGCTTTAAAATCAATCATAAACAATGTTGTATAGCAAAACCATATTATGCTTTCCTCTGCTGTTTTTTTCCTCTTTCACAATTTAACACACTTTAAATTCTCTGTATCTCCCTCCTTCTTTGAGTGCAATATTTTCTTTAGTTTTTGCATTTAGATAGTTCCCATGTGAAACTGCATCTCTGATTTCAGCTCTAGCTTTATTTGAAATGGAAGGTAAAGAAGTGTAGCAGAGGTAACTCAAAGTACTTTGCTGATGGGGAAGTACTAGCTTTGAAAATGATTTTTTAATTAAAAGCTTTAAACGACTCTTTATCATCAAGCTGTTGACCCCAGTCACAGTTGTTATTTCTCTGGTGTGATGTGGCCATTCTCTCTTCCCTGTCTGTTTCTACACGATCATGTACATGGCCTGGGGCAAAGCCATCTGGGCACAAGTGAAACATGGGAATCTTGACTAGCTAGAAGAGGTAATTGTTTCTCCTTCTGAGCTTCCCAGTTTTTATTTCAGTTTTAGTTTTTGGTCATGAGCTTGACTCTGCACTTCACCTTGATACTTGCTCATTATAATTATATGTAATTCATGATGCAAATCATTGTGTGTAATATATTATTATTTTAGTTAACAATATCTTTGAAATAGAGAAAGCTGTCTCCCTGTACAACATTAAGAATTCAAGGCAGAGAGGAAACCTTTGTCTTCTGTACCAGAGCAATGAATCACACTTGTCCCTTGCCTTCTGATTCCTCTTTCCTGATCCTTAGCTGGGAGTATTTTTGTGTAGGGATGAAAAATGTTTGGTGGTGACAGTTCAAGGCAACCATAGTTAGTAATATCATGCCAAGAAAAGGCAAAAGTATTCCATAAAAGGGGACCTTGCTTACCTTCCTGTGCCTTAGTTCTACAAGCACCTATTCTGGATGAAGACCTGGGGCATAAAGAGTCTTTGAAACAATTAAAAAAAAAAATGCTGCTTACCTGGAGTTGACACAGAAAAGTGGAACAATGTTATTATAAACCCCCATCTCTACTCCATTCTGTGCCCCTCCTCCCATCCAAAAAAACCACCTCCCCTCCCAAGTTGTCCAGGCAGTGATAGAGCAAATCTCTTGAATGAGAGAGGGGATAATTTCTCACGAAGACTGCAGGATCTTATTTCTTCAGCTTTGTTTGTTCCTATGCTTTATGGCCAATTCCATGTTCAATTATTATTTGCCTTTTTTTTTTTTTTTTTTTAATAAAGACTTCCTAAATAAGTAGAAAAGACTAGTAATATATAGAATGGGTTTATTTGTGCTTATGGTCTTTGTGTTTTAATTGGAATTATGATGATCTTCCTAGCTCTAATTGTTAATACTACTTTAAGGATCTTATATCCCTTTCCCTTATTTGCATACAAATTGCATTCGAACAAGTAGCTAGATTTTCACACCCTGAATTTTTAAATGGAAGTTTATTTCAAAAACTTAATGCCAATGCACTTTTTTTCACAAGATTTGGTTCAATATGCTAAAATTATTGGATCAGCTCTCTGATGGACTCTATAATGTTTTAGAAGGTATTCTTTCCAAAGGAGGAAAGCAAGAAATAAACTCAGAGTTTCCTTTATGTGTAAATGTCAGGGCCATGATGTTTTTATGCCTTATCAAGCTACAATTAGACCAGTGTGACTTAGGGCTGATGCTGGAAAGGTGATAAGCGCTTGTTTCAGTTCCTCATTTACCACAGTCAATGTGGTAAGTTGGTTTGCAACTTCATGAGTATTTAAATTAAAAGGATTATTTGTGCCTATTTTCTGACACTGAGTTGTATGTTGTGAAATCTCCTGCCTCACTGCTGTGCTGTATCACAGGTTGTACTAATTTTCTCAGTACAGATGCTAGGCTTGTGATTCTGTGGGTTTTACTATAGTCCTTATTTTTACACTGGGTATGGACACCTCCCACCTTCTAGTGTGTACCCAGGGGATTAAAATAAGTGGGTTACCTACTTAGCAAATCAGATTTCTACCTCACCTGAATACTCAGGTGAATACCTTTTAATGGTAGTGATTTTGTCTCATTTTGTCCACTTACTCTACATCTGGTCTTGCAGTTCCTTAAGTTCCAGGCAGATCTCCAGTTTCTTCCAAAGTCAAAACTAACACAAAGAAATCAGTCAGCTTCCCTGTGTCAGCTCAGTCCTTTGGGTGCTGTCCAGTGCCCTGGACTTTGGTTGGCCTTAATGAGACTTTGATCTTCTGCTGAAAAAGGATTTTGTATTATATTACAGCTGTTTTTCTTTTTTAATTCCTGATATTACCATGCCTTCCTTATTGACTTGGTTCCACCAAATTTCATGCATGTTATTATGTTGGAGACTTGACTCAGCATTAGCAATGCAGTTCCTCAATTATATTTTGGAGTTTAAGATAGGAGAAACTTTATTAAATTAACCATTTTGTTAAGCATCTCAAAGGAGTGCATGTGTTTCTAACTGCTTCCATAGTGCACTGAAAAAAATTTGTGCTGCTTCTGAATAGACTCAGAAGTTGACTCTGTGCCTTCTGTAGCTCCAAAGCACTTCACAGCATTACTGTCTGTTTTTTTGGCATTTGAGCTTCATTTTCCTTCTCTAACTTGGCACACAGGTTTCAAAAGAATACAAAGATTTTTATTTTTTTTATCCCTTTAAATTTTCAGAATACTGTATTTGATTCTAATTGATCTACATAAATTTAAAACCTTTGAGCAGACCTGAGGCATTTCAAGCTTGCCTCAAAAATGTAATAAACATGTTGAGAATATTGGCAGTTTCCCATTAGTGACTATCTCTCAGCAGTCAGTGTACTGCTCCTGGAAGGAAAGACCAGATAAAAATGAATACTGCTGCTATCTGCATAAATTCTTCCCCTTCTCTGTCCTCTTTTCCTCAGGAGGTATGTTTCCATCCTATGTATAAAGGTGCAAAAGAGATAGATTAATAGCAGTTGTAATTTAGGAAAACCTTAAGAACACACTTTTATATGCTGTATCTGTTACCTTTTAATTCCAGTAAAGGATATATATGGAGAGAAATCTTCTCAATGCTCATCTAGTTTCTGCACTGCTTTGTATCTTGCTACATGTATATTTTAAACTATAAAATGTAATGGTATTTGTCCTTAGTAAAATTAAAAAAAACCAGATACATAGGTACCACTGGTTGACTGTGGAAAGGTTTGTCGAGTTGATTTCTTTGAGCACTATCAATGACACTATTTTAATAGTATATCTTCCAAATATATTCCCATTTTCAAGCTTAACTGTTGTCTTTCAGTTCTTTATAGCTGAATGGAAAGTCGTTTTGTATCAAGAGATTTAGGTTATGGTCTGTAGTAATGGAACTGTCTTTTTTACAATTTAGCAAAATACCATTAAGAATTAATTTATGGCCCAGCTACATTACTGAATCATAGAGTATGTAAGAATGTTACACTCTGGATATTCTTTCCAACAAAGTTCTAAAGATAATTTTTAAAGTACAGACACTTTCCTCCTTCATTGCACTGGAACTTGTATATATAAATATGATTTAGGGAACATGTTTTTATTGGAGATGCTGAGGTAGCAGATAACACCCAACAATGTGGCACTGTGTGCATTGGATGCAATTTTTCATTGCATAAGTAGCAAATAGAATAAAGGGTGATTATTTTCAAGTGTAGTAAGTAAAATCCTATAATTCCTCAATACAAATATCAAATCTGGGAGGTAATTCCTCCTTACCAAAGATTCAAAATAAATAAAGGGGCCCAAACAAATACGTCCATATGGTGTACGGATGGGCTGTGATGAAAGGGTTTTATTTGTGAACGAGAGAATTTTATTTAGCAGTAATGGTATGTTTATATAAGTTCCTTATTAAATGTTCAGCAACAAATATATTCAGGTCTTTATGGTGTGTCTAGGACTTGTGGTGACACAAAAAAACCCCAAAAGGCTCCACCCTAAAACACCCAACAAAACACCACAAAAGGCAAAAGACCCCTTCTTAACCTTCTGCCCCCAAACCACCCAAAAAACCCTAAAACCCCTCAGTACTGGGAGAATAATGAGTGCCTTGAAGTTGAAGCATTTGTGATTATATTTCAGTGGTGCAGTATGCTGGCATTATATCACTAGACTGAAGCAATGCCATGAAGAGTTGAGAGGAGGGAACAGCTTGTTGCTTTCATCCATTCATCAATAAAGGATTTCAGTCAGGTTATTCATACTGGCTGCAATCACACTGACAGTAGTTTTGTGTAGAACTTTATCCAAGGGACTTAATCATGGTGAATCAGATTAGGAGGATGGTTTATATTAGGACCAGTTGAGGTGAGGTTCAGTTATCATCTTTTGTGGTTGGAGAGTCAGATTATTTCATGACCTTGAAAAAATTCCGAACAATTCCATTCAGCATTTGATAGGGATGTGTGGTAATGAGAAAGGGACAAAATTATAAACATACAAATATCAGAAGGGAAATGAAACAGTGCCCAAAGAAACAGGGAATTAGAGAATATGTGCTCTTACAGGGCTTTCTTACAAGCTGAAGTTTTGAGGGTAAAGAAGGAGGAAATTACTGCAGAGCTTCTTTGTTCAGCTCCTTGCTGTTGTTCATTTTATATTAAAGTGTGGAATCTGAGCTCCCTTGGGATTTCTAGCAGCTTTCTTGGAAGCTGAGAAAACAGTGATGCAGAGTCAGTGCCTCCCTGCTCTCCACTGCATTGTTGTGCTGCTTTTGAAGAAAGGAGGACTTGGAGCCCTTCTATCTTCACATTCTCCATTATGTGTGAAATTACCCTGTTGTCCTGTTGAAGCTCATATGTTCCCTGGAGTGCTTTGTCCACACTAGAAGATAAATCCATTATTTGTAAATCTCTGTTCAATTTTTCATCTGCCCTGTGATTTTTGTAATTTCATGCATGCAAGGTATCTGTAAAATGCTGCATAATGGAAATAGTGGTGCTTTACCTAGATGTGTGAACAGCCCTTTGAGTGTCAGGCAAAAACATACGCTATATTTAACTCAGGAGTTATTTACTAATGGCAGGATTTCTGCCTAGTACATATTGGCTCCTGAAGCCCAAGAAACCGGGCTGATTTATGTGCAGGATCTAGACCCTTGCTGCTGTTTCAAATCCTTTTTGCTGTGGATTGTGATCTGGATGTTAATTTGTCAAAGCTGGGATTCACAGGTCATGATGTTACAGCTGAGCTAAATGAGTCTCATAAAGAAGGGTACATTCATCTTGTGACTGCATGTAAATACTGTGAGTTCCTATAGCTTTAGCTAGATGACTGTATTATCTCATTAATCACCTTGTGAGGATTACTGTGTTGTTGTTCTCTCTTCTCAAGGATAGGCAGACATTTACCTCTTCTGTGATCAATAAATGACTTATTGGAAACTATAAAGCTTATGAACTGAAGCAGCACCATTGCTGTCTGCTGCTTTTCTTGGCTGGCTTCTATAAGATAGAATCTACAGGTGAAAAGAAAAGGCTGGGGTATAAGAGCTGGCCAAAACACAGACTTGCTGGATTTGAGAAATCTAATTTCAAAAATAAATTGAGTTTGGACCTAATGTCTTACTGTCTCTAAGCAGTAATTTTTCTATCCTTTCTTTTAACCTCTCAGGGTATTGATTCTTTGCAGTAACATATTTAACATCTGCAGCATGGGGGCATCCAGCCCTTTCAGCTGTGGAGAGCTGCTCAGGCAGTGCTGCAAGAGCAAGGTTGTGGTGTGAGGAGGACAGATACCCCATGCAGTGCCTTTTCTCACCAACCTGCTGTGCCCCTCTTGCCTTTTCTTGCACCAGAAGCCTTCTGAGAGCTGGTGGAGTGCAGACTGGGTATTCTGGTGTTACCTCTATGGAAAGAAGCTGAGAGAAATATTTCTCCACTGACCAGTGGGCAGTTTTACTGGAGCTAATAAATTCCTGCACTCCTAAATCACAGAATAGCTCTTCCTTTTTCCCTGCATGAAAGGGGCTATCCAAATGGATTAAAGCCAGGGTTACTGAAGCTCTGTGAATAACTAGGTATGCTGGCAGTATGTATGAGTGTTGTATGTGCATTTCAAAACTTTCCTCTTCCAATAAAGATGGTTGTGCTCCTGAGAGCTGCCAAAATGTAAACAGGACATCTGCCATCATGCCTAGTTTCTCATACAGCCACAACAGTCCTGGTTTTAAACTTCTCCAACAAGCCTTTCTGCATGCTGGGAGGAAGGACTGTACCTGTTTGTTGGTACAGTCCCAAGTAGTTGGTTTCCTACTCTTTATGTTGCTTTTTCCTTCCTAATGGAAGCTCTTTACCAACCTTTCTCCTGTTGTGTAATTAACCAAGTTAATTGAAAGTTTGTATATGGCAATTTGATTTTGCTCATGTGAAATGTTCTTTGCTTACAATGCCACAGGGTTGATTCTAACCAAATATCTGTTCACGTCTCTCACATTACAATTTTTACAGAAATTACAATTTTTAAAGAAAACGCGAGCCATCAAAAGGACCTTACAGTTCTCAGAAAATACTAATGAATTTTTTTCTCATAAAAATAACAGAAGAAATAGTTCTAAAAAATTACTAGCCAGAGATCAACAATATCCTCAAAAAAAGAACACATACTGACAAAGCAAAAATGCAGGAATCAAATTTGAGTAAACTAATGCATAATGAATACAAACAGAAACCTTGGAAAATGTCTGAGAAATAACTGACAACATGAGGTAGATCCAATTCTCCACTGTAGGTTTAAAACGTTTCTGACAGAGATGATTTTTCTACTGCAAATTTAGTGTTCTGGGACGCTGAGTTTTGGTGCTGCTAGTGGTGATTCAGTGTAGCCTTTCAAAATGTACAATATGTGCTTTAGTTGTGGAACTGAAGCAATGCTCTTTGCTTTCCTTTTTTTTTTTTTCCTTAAAGTATTAGGCAAAGTCTGCATCATACATGATATTTAACAACGATAAATGTTTATGTTCTTCATGCTGATAGATTTGGGTGATTTGGGGATTTTTTTTTTTTTTTTTTTTTTTTTTTTTTTTTTTTTTTTTGTGGTTTGGGGTTCTTTTGCATGTGGTTTAGGGTTTTTTTTTTATTGTTGTTTATGTAAACAACTTAAGAATAACAAGATGCTGGAGAAGAGGCTCCACTTGGCTATCCCAGGCTAATTTTGTTTGGACAAAATAAAACTTGAAGGATAATCACCTTGTGTTTGCCAGGCACACATTTATGGCCACTAAAGTATTCTTACTCTGAAATCTGATCACTGGGCTGTAACCAGAACTGAATGAATCTCTCTTCAATCATTTCTGGCCACTGAGCCCACCACCTTTTTACTTAAATAGCTGTGACAGTCACGGATTGTGTTACACCATGCATGGTGATGGAGAGACTCTGCTTTTTCTCATCCAGCTCACTCCTGCTGCACAATGTGAACTTTGCTTATAGTCCCTATTTCCAAGAGCATGTGTGACATCTTAACTGAATTTGGAGACCAGCAGTAAAGATTATATCCAGCTCTTACGTGTAGCTTTATTATAAGGGCAAGCTCTCACTTGGCTCCGTTCATCAACCAAGTGTTTAATCCTAATCATCATGCAAATCAGAGCTAGAATACCTGATTATGCATACACAAGCTATTAATTTCAAAGAAATAATGATAAAATCTAAAGTGCCATGTCACTAGGCAGCTTTCTGCCAGTTCCAAGTGGGAAGGAGCCACCCCACCACTGTTGGTGACCTCGTAACTTCGGAGAGGGGTGCATGGGTGCATGCTTATGGGGTTGGCACCTGCCCTGGCAAAAGATCCCATGTAGCCAGGGAGCAGAGGGATAAAACTGCAGTGAAGTAGCAGTTCAATGCAGCAGCATTGGGGGCTGCAGTTCCTTTTCTTTTGTTTTGGAAACCTCCTTTGATGTAGCACTCCTGGCTTGTTTTATCTTGGAAAGTGTGTACTTAGAATATGATTCCTCATGGCTTGTTCCCTTTGGCAATGGAGGGGGAGGAGGGCAGTCTGGTGGATCAGTTCACTTTCTGCCCATTGTTTTTATGGATAGCTTTAAGACTTATCAAATGCCTTTTTTTCCCACATACATGATAATTTAAAGGCCACATTGTGTGAATTAGGGAAATAACTCGCTACTAGAATGAGAAGGGAACTGAAAGAAAAATTGATCAGTAATTAGGAAAGTTAATCCACTGTGGCAGTGAGGCTGCAATTTATCCTGATGTAGTGCCATTCAGCCAGTGTAGATATAAATAAAGCATGTTGAAAAAAAATCACAGAAGTCCTAGTTACATTGACCAGGGTTAGAATCAATAGCCTTCTCAACAGGAAAGAAATATTTAGCATAACACAGGTTTTATTCATTATATAAATCCTCTAATTTTATTTCATTCTCATTTTTCAGCTACTGAATGTGTGTTGTTTGAGTTGTACCCACATCTTCCCAGACATAGCCCCACAAGAAAACATTTTAAAAAGCACATTGATAGTAGAGCACCAAATATCAGACATCCACCTTCCCTTTACCTTTTCAAGGAACTATTTCAATTGCAGAGATGGGAGTTTAAGCAGAGATGCAGGATTAAAATTCTTTCTATAATTGCATTCTGGAGTTTGTGATGCTAAATATAAATGTAGTGATGCGTTATGGCAAGAACACTTTTCATAAATATGGCAGAAGTGTATGATTTTGTATTTGAAACCAAAGTAGCCTTTTGCAAACTGTCAACACAGTTGATAAGGAAACTCATTGAGATCTTAGCTGGGTTTAGATACAATATGGTCAGCCATGCAAGAAGATGCTACTGTCCACAGATGGTTATCTCACAGTATTTATTTTCTTACTCTCTTATTGTTGGTCATTTATTGCAAGCTTGGGGCACCTGGTGGGTTACAGGGCTGTTGCCATAGATGTTTATCTCTTGACATTCTAAATAATAAGCTGGGAGAATAATGGTTGTCCTTAATGTCTGCCAATGTCCTTGTCTTCTGATCAGGGAATAGAAAGTTTCTTTAGGTCCTCTGACTATTCTCAGTCCAGAAGTAGCTTTGGTATTTAGGGCCAGCAAATGTTACAAGATTTCTGTCTCATTTTTCCACTCCATGTTCCACGCATCAGCCCCAACTAAGTTTGAGCAAATGTTAGGTTTGGTTAGTAACTGAGTGGTAAATATAAGTTGGAAAATTACTAGAAACTTAAGAACTTGAGCAAAATGTTATCTTGGCTTCGCCAAACCTTGTAGATGGAGAGAAGAAAAGAGGAGGCAGGGAAGGAGGCATAGCAAAAAAGAAAAGGTCTTAAACTCAAACAGAAGTCTTTGGCCTGAAAACTTTTAAGTATAGGAGGATTTTACAGCCTCAGACATGCTTTTCTAAGGAAGTATAACTAATCTTTTCAAAAATTTAAATTTTTTTTTTTTTGTTTTTCCTCTCTATAATGATCTTAATATTTTTTCTTGCTTTTGACAGGTAGATGTTGGCCATGATTTGGTGTATATAATTTTGTAATAATGATCCTTTTAGAATTCCTGAATCACATAGTAGATGAAAATTCCCTGACTGGAAGCCAGAGAAACGTGTCTGTAACAATTTCATTTTACTT
The DNA here is from genome assembly GCF_003957555.1 of Calypte anna. NCBI lineage: Eukaryota > Metazoa > Chordata > Aves > Apodiformes > Trochilidae > Calypte > Calypte anna. Next base: position 11,052,495 of record NC_044252.1, read on the forward strand.
GTGTGTAAACAGAAGCATAACATAGTCAGAACTGGCCAGACCAGTGACCAGAACTGTGATCCTGGTCCCTGTGATGGAGACTCTTTAGCACAAAATCTTTCTATCATGGGCTGAATTACTCCCCTTAGCCACGTCTCCATCCTCCTGAACTGGCTCAAGTCTAAAGTAGAACAACTACATGCAGAAGGATGTAGAGGTCTCACATGGATACAAAGCAAAGAACAGACCTTCAGGTGGAGTGGAGTCCGTAGGAAATGCATGGAGCATCAAAGGAGAGACTGCTGCATCCCCACAGCCTTCAGGAGGCAGCAGAATGTGCTACAAAAGGACAGTGCTTGCAAAATATCAGGGTAGATATGCAAGCCCACTGAGCAAAAGCATAAAAGGGAAATAAAAAAAATCCTCAGCGATGTAATTTTAGTGACTACACACACTATTAAGATAAGCCCAGAATGCCTTCTCTCATCTTTGTCTGAAGCCCATAAATTTAATGGGATGGCAGAGTTGCTCTCAGTTGTATTTGTTGTTTCTGCTCTGCAAAACCTGCAAGTGATGTCACTTCAGTTGAACAAACAGACTAAAACTGGTATATGGAGGGACAAGCCTACAATTTTCTATCACTTAGGAATCCTCAAAGGAGGAGGAGAGAAAGCAAGGCAACACCAACAAAAGTGTTTCAGACAAGAAGTTTAGAACAAAGAGAAGAAATCTGAGTGAACTTTTCCATCCATTTACTCCACAGATACCAAAATAAGATAGAAAATACAAGAGTGAAGAATTGTCCTAGCAGCAAAATTTGACTCTTTGTGGAAACCTTAGACCTTGGGGTGCTGGTTTTATCAGTGTATCTTTATAGACATGAAACCTATGATACAAGTCATGAAGAGTTCAAGCCCTTGTGTCCAAATGTCTTCAAATGACTTTGCATAGATTGTTCTGACAGCCAAAATATAGCAGTTACATTAAAAAAAAGTAAGAATTTGGTCTGGTAGATGTGTACTGGCAGCTCTGAGCAGGTTGAAACTGGAACAGGTTTGCCATGGGAGTAACAGTCCAGGCAGATCTGCAGAGAGCAATGAAAGAACATAAGGTTTCCCAATGATAAAATAAATACATCAATCAGCCACTGAGTATAAGGGGAAATTAAATTCTAAAATTAAATTCTTAAATTCTCAGCCCACAGCTTGGACAGGAGCACCCTGTGCTGGGTTAGGAACTGGCTGGAGGGCCGGGCCCAGAGAGTGGTAGTGAACGGGGCTGCATCCAGTTGGCGGCCGGTCACTAGTGGTGTCCCCCAGGGATCAGTGTTGGGCCCAGTTCTGTTTAATATCTTTATCGACGACTTAGACGAAGGGATTGAGTCCATCATCAGCAAATTCGCAGATGACACCAAGCTGGGAGGAAGTGTGGACCAACTCGAAGGCAGGAGGGCTCTGCAGAGGGACCTGGACAGACTAGAGAGCTGGGCCGATTCCAACGGGATGAGGTTCAACAAGGCCAAGTGCCGGGTCCTGCACTTTGGCCACAACAACCCCATGCAGCGCTACAAGCTGGGGACAGAGTGGCTGGAGAGCAGCCAGGCAGAGAGGGACCTGGGAGTCTGCATTGACAAGAAACTGAACATGAGCCAGCAGTGTGCCCAGGTGGCCAAGAAGGCCAATGGCATCCTGGCCTGTATCAGAAACAGCGTCACCAGCAGGTCCAGGGAGGTGATTCTGCCCCTGTACTCAGCACTGGTTAGGCCACACCTCGAGTACTGTGTCCAGTTCTGGGCCCCTCAGTTTAAGAAGGATGTAGAGGTCCTGGAACAGGTCCAAAGGAGGGCAACCAGGCTGGTGAAGGGACTCAAGCACAGGCCCTATGAGGAGAGGCTGAGAGAGCTGGGGCTGTTCAGCCTGAAGAAGAGGAGGCTCAGGGGAGACCTCATTGCTGTCTACAACTACCTGAAAGGAGGCTGTAGCGAGGTGGGAACTGGACTCTTTTCACAGACGACCTTCAACAAGACAAGATGACACAGTCTTAAGTTGTGCCAGGGGAGGTTTAGGTTAGATATTAGAAAGAATTTCTTCACGGAGAGGGTGATTAGGCTATGGAATGGACTGCCCGGTGAGGTGGTAGATTCTCCGTCCCTGGAGACATTTAAAAAAAGACTGGATGTGGCACTCAGTGCCATGGTCTAGCAACTGCTCCGGTGGGTCAAGGGTTGGACTAGATGATCTCTGAGGTCCCTTCCAACCCGGCTAATTCTATGATTCTATGAATACCACAGAGTACTTATAAGGCACAATCAGTTCTTCTAAATGGCACCCTAGAACCAAGTCAAGAGCAGGAGGATGAAGAAAGGTCTCAGAAATTCGCTCCTTAACCAGTTTAAAAGACTTCTGTTTTCAGGACATGCAGTAATCTTGCACAATAGATAAGCTGATTTGATTTGCATTGAAGTCTGGTGTAAATACAGCACAAGACAAATTAGAATTCTAAATGAAGCAAAGAAAAGGGATAGAAGATCAAGAAATGCTGGAGGAGTATTACAGGAGAGGAAATGTATTAAAAAAAACACAACAGACACTTAAGGAAAGGAACAACTTAGATTGGTTTTGATTCCTTCTTTTCTTTGCCTTCACCCACTGCTGGTGGTTGTGTAAGTATGGGAGCTGGGTCAGCTCAGGTGGGTTCTGTGCAAGTGTGCAGGAACAGTGCAGCTTTGGTCTTGGTCTTTCTCCATAACCTAGGGGTGGGAAAAGAGTGTGTATGGGTACAGCTTCTCCAGAGCTCAGTGCTTAGGGTAAAGTGATATGAATCTTAATTTCCTCTTACTGGGCAGTGAAAATGGATAAAGACAGAGGAAATTACTGCTTTTGAAGTAAACATAATATAGAAATTGGTGAAATATAGGGAATGTAGTTGGGTTACTTACATAAATATTTGTGCATAAAAGTATGGGTTGCTGCTTTAGTTAGACCACTGCCAAAAAGTTTTTCAAATTTCTGGGGGCAGGAGAGGTAAAAGGAGTTTTAGAAATGATGAAGCCCAGTGTTTTCAAGTAAAATATTTCCCCAGGACCTTTCTCCTTTGTAAAATTGATGTGTGTTTTGGGAACATGAGTTTGTGGAACACAGGAGATTTCAAAAGAAATTATTCAGCCCAGGAAAAATGGATTTTGGACCTGCTTGGCTTTGAGCAATTTGGTAATTGCAGGTAGTTTACAATGAAATCTGCATAGCTGAATGCTAATCAGCCTACTTACTGTATCAAAATTACAACAACGAGCATTTCTGCTGCAGTATATAATAGAAAACAATGGGGAAAGCTGGAATTGCAGTGAACTGTCATTGGAATTGGTCTATAAGAGTAGTGGGTATAACTGAACACTGAATTTTTCTTTAACTGCTCCCATTCAAAGAAGGTTATTTTCTTGGGGTCAGGAATGTGTTAGTGTGCTGCAAAATTGAATGCAAGAATGACTAAGAACACCTTATGTGGTAGTAACCCTCCACACTGCACCCTTACACACTGTTACGTGGTAGTAACCCCAGTGGTTAAGAGCTAGAGAGGGCATTGTTGGCTTAGAAAACTGGGATTCTGACATTGTTAAACCTTCACTGGTGGACAGAGCAGACCTGAGAAACTTGGCCTCTGTTTTTGGCTTTGCCCATGGCCTGCTGATTCTCTCTTTCTCATTTCTGCCTCCTTTAGTCAAATAATGGTTCCCATATGCTTTCACATACACCAAATTGAAGTGCTATGTCTTAAAAAATAATGAGGTCTATATTATAATATAGATTTTATATGTGTATTCTTATTTTGATCAGACTGCTACAATAGTGTCTAGCTCATCTGAAAATAAACCCCTGGCCTTAGCTGGCTGCTGAGTGGTTGGATGCTTCTATTGCAACAGATTTGGGGCAATATTAGCAATTGGATGATCTCCTCTTCCTGGGGTGGTAAGTTAGTGAATTTGAGGACAGAAAAGGAGCAGACCTTGATATGTTTCTCTCACAGTGTTGCAGGGTAGCAGCATTGCCAGCTCATGTTGCAGATGCTGCCTCTCACTTGGCCACTAGAAATATTCCTAGACATGAAATGTCCCCTTAAGATTTCTGGCTTGTTTTGGATTTAATCTGCATGAAGTGGCAGATAAAGTAAGGAAAGTGTTGGGCCCTGAGCTAGTTGGAGAATAACTCCCATCAGTTTAAGGACTGTTGCTAAAGAAGTCGATGGTTCTTTCATCCAGCTCTGGAGTGCTGCAGTAGATATTCAGATCAGATCAGACTTCAGAGATTGTATTAGCAGATCACCAGGACTCTACAGACTGGGCATAATGTCCTCACCTTGTTCTAGGGCAGCTGATCCAAAGCAGGATCTTGCAGTCCTGCATGGGAAGTGGTGGATCAGTAGCTGTCTGACTGACACCTGGCTCTCTCTGTGGCCATCCTCTGCCTGTGGTGCCAGCCTGGAGGTTGCCTCTGCCCCAGGCAAGTCCCTGCTGTGGGTGGCCCAGCAGCTGCATGTCAATCTTTGGAGGGAAAAACAGTGAAATTGGAGAACTTCCATAGCCTTTCAGAAGCTGGTGTAATACCCATGTTAGCACATTCAGAAGCATGGCTGGTATCCTTCTGTGAGCATGCTGTTTCTGTTGTGTATGTGTTAAAGAAGTATTTTTATTCTGTTCAGACTTCCTGCATGAGACAAATTCTGGAGATGACTTTTGTTCATTAGCTTCAAGTTAGTAGCTCATGCATGTATAACTGAGCCAGAATCTCCAGCATCTTTTCTCATTTGAGATTTGTTTCAAGTTCTAATAAATTCACTCTTTAATTTAATCTCAGTGTGTGTGGAAGGCTGTCCCTGATATAACTGTTATTCAGTGATTTTAGCTTCTGCATAATCTTCTGCACAATTTTTGTTGACTGCAGCACAGAATACTTGATATTTTATCTTCTGTTGTTAATAGCATACTGTTAATAGCAGAGAACTGTGTTTCATTGCTCTTAGAAAAAACCATCAGAGTGACAGGAAACCCCTAAGAAGTCTAATTAAAAATGGTGAATGAAATAAAAAGTAAAATTCTTGGTGTAACTTTTATCTACTAACCATATTTATAGGATTGTAACAGAAATTATAGCAGTGCTGTTTTCTTCATTACATTTATGATTGTGTCAGCATTTAGGCAATAAACCCATATTTTCTGGGCCTGCTATAAAAATTCACACTGAGCTTGAAGTTGTTGCACATATACTACATCTTAGCATAGTGGGTCTTATTAAAACTGAAGAAAAATTCATTAATATCTTTAAATTTATTGGAGAGGACTGAAGATTTTAGGGTTTGAAGATCTGATGGTTTGGGTTGTATGTTGTCATGCTTACTGTCAGACAAAATCAGCCAAGTTATCCATTGCAGACTTACCGTTGTTCACTGGTTCTGAACCACTACTTGCTCATCTGCAGATTAAGATTCCTAAAAAGCTGCATGATAAAAAGTATGGCAAACTAAAGCTTCTAAAAAGTGTTAATTAAACTGGCCTTCGTGACAATAGTTTGAAAAGATCTGTGTCTCTTTTTAGTGTTCAAGATGTATGGAAAAATGGAAGAAATTAGTTTTTTACCAGTTAGGATACATTTACAGAGAAGTACATTTACAGAGATTCTGGATTGCAACATGCAAGACTAAGATGATAACTAGCAGAATAATATGTTGGATCAAGTGTGTACTTATTGCTTTAGATGGAGCTGGTAACCATGTTCTGTTTTATAATTCAGAGCACTGGTAACAAAATGCCAAGCTGTGCAAAAGTTGGAATTTCCTTTCTGTAGAAAAGTGTGATTAAAAAGCAAAAAAAAAATTGTAAATTTTTTTGTTTGATTCAAACTGCTTGTAAGAAGGTATTTTGGTCTTGGTTTCCCATAAAAATGCACATTAACAAAAGGAATATTTTCCCAATGCTTTATTTTTCATGTAGGAATCAATTCTGTAGTTGCAAGAAAAGTAAAAAGCACAGACAATTTTCTCCTTGCCTTCTCCTCCTCTGTATTAGTTCTTCAGGTCTTATATTCAAATGTTTAAAGATAATGTAATTAGTAGCAAGTGTTTCTCCTGTCTAGGAAAATCCCATGCAGTTTTATTAAGGGGAAAACTGGAAAGGGATAAAGATCAGGACCATCATTTTTAATTCAGTATCACTCTCTCCAGTGGCTTGTTATCCTCCTTGTAAATGATTCATGGACAATAATTGTCTGTAAAGAACAAATGAATCCCCTGTTCCCAGATCTTCCACACTTATCCTTGAGCTACCTGTATTATGGATTAAGCCTTTCCCCTACAGTATCTGCACAAATGTCTCTTTCTCCTTGGCTGTTACCAGGCAGTATAGAAAGACTTGCTTGGAAATGGTTAGCAGGCAGGTGTCAGGGATGGCTGCACTCAGCTGGCTCTCTCAGCCTGGTGAAAGACTGTTCTCTAGTCCTGGGTAACATCTCTTGTGCCTCAGACCTCATCAAGAAGGTGTCACACAGGAGCTTGTTCCCCAGGAAATGCCCTGCCTGGAAGCCTCTTGTGATGGGGTTACAAATGGGGAATCATAGAATCAGGGAATAATTTGGGTTGGATGGCACCTCTAAAGTTCATCTAGTTCCAACGCCGTAAGCATTGCCCTTGGTCCAGGAACAGTGTTTGTAAGGGGCAGCAGCTAAAGGTGTAACCTCTGCTCCTTTCCTTGGGCTGGTGTGTGTAAGGGTTCACACTCAGCAAGTCCTTGAGAAGCTACAATGATCAACCTGGGAGTAGATACCAAAGCACATTTGGCCATGGTTACTGCTTGTCTGATGTTTTTACAGCTGTGAAAATCAAACCAGAGTGCAAGCTCTTAAAAGCAACCAGGCAGGAAAGAGGGTGTGATTGTCACTTCTCTCCCAGGTGGGGACACTAAGGAAAATAGCTCACTGTGCACTTGACATCCTAAAGAAAAAGGGCTTTTGGAATCATGAAGGATCCTTCCTCTGCCTTCTGCTCAGTCCTGGCTTTTCTGGTCCTCTCCTGGCCCATGGCTGCCTAAAATAAATCCTGCTACTTAATACTTAAATTTAGACATTGTGTGGCAAATTCACTGTGTCCTGGCTGAGTGAGAGTTGATGAATGTGTGTACTGCAAGAGCAGCTGTGAACCTTTCCGTAAATCCAACTACAAGATTTCTAATGCAGAGTCTGTGCCAGAGCTATTTGTGTGCCACTTGTTAAAAATCACTGATGGCATGAGCTGCTACTTATACCTCACCTGATACAGTTTTTCTGGTGAGTGAATGCCTGAATGAGAATCATGTGGGCATGCCTTCAGTCAGCAAGACACTATAAGTAATCAAACTTTAAAAATATCATTGTAAAGTGTTAGGGTAGGAGAAGGAACCTCCAGCTACTCTATAGTGCTACTGTGCTACCTGAAGGCTCAGCCAGGGCTTTTTGGTCCCCTCACATGCTCCTGCTCTCATGTGGCTGTGTTTTAAATTCCTCATCATAAATATTTTTCCCAGTTCACCATCTCAATTGTTTCTTATATTGATATCAGTTCCTCCTCAGCCTGCCACTCATTTCATGGAACTTTTATTCTACCCTCATGAAAATCTTGCTTGCTAAAGGACCCTGAGTTTTACCCTGCATTTGTGTTCTCTCTATATATATTTTATTCTGTAGATGTGTTATATTTTTGTTGCATATATTTATTTATAATAGCAATTTGCTTCAGACGTGATGGTGCAATACAGTGACCAGGGATGGTGCTAAGCTCAGAGTGGTATTGTGTGATGATGGAGACAGAGTGATGCTATGCTAGCACCAATTCTTTGCCTTTGGGCTGCTGTGACTGCCCTGCAGCTTTGGCTGTCCTGCTCTTTCCATGTGTACATGCTGAAATGCATTATTCATTCATGAAGGTAGGGCTTCAGAGCCCTTTTTTACAGACTTCTTTGTTTCTGTGCAAATTTGAGGTTGCAGTTGAAGAGCAGGGTAGGTAAAATGATAAATATTTTCTCTAGGGATAGAAGGATCTAGGATGCCCATAAAAAACTTTAAGAACTCCTGGGGGCCTCCTGGAGTAGGCAGGCAAATTACTGCCTCAGACAAATGTCTAGGCTGCTAGATAACTCTCTGTTGAAGAGGAAACTCTAAATGAACTGATAGTTTCTTGGATATATGGTGGAGTTTTTTCCTCTTCAAACATTGCTGTTCCATCAAAGCATTAAGTCTCCTTCCTCTTTTTACTGAAGACCATGTGGTATTCTGACTTTGTAATGAACTTACATGAATTATGTTTCCTTATAGCAAGGAAACACACATTATCTTAAATTTTTGGATACCAGCTTGTCATTTCTCTCAGCTTTATTTGTGGCATTTTATCATGCTGACTTCCATAGTGTGCCTTTCCAGCCCTGGCAATAGGAGTATGTTGATTTTGGGTGTTGCTCAGGACCTGCAGCTGCAGGACCCTCATTCCAAAAGCATCACAGAAAAGTGGTGTGACAGTAGCCTTGGGCTCTGCACTCACTGCTACACCTTTCATTTCTGCCGTTTACTCAGTGTGTGGCTTCTAATTTTAATTGTAATTGATGAAAAATTAAGCAGGAACCTTCCTTTTTAGAAAGAGGCACTAATATTAGACAACAACAAAAAAAAGTGTTATAAACTGATTTATTAGCATGAAAGATATTTGATCTTATTTTTATATGTCAGTAATATATCTGTATTTCCATATCATCAGATTGTGATTATGGAGTGATCATGTTTTTTAAAATGTGGTGTGTTTTAATAGTTTTATTAAACAAAATACTGTTTTATTACAAGAGTATTAATTATATTTTATTACAACAGTATTAAAAAATACTGATTTATTACAAGAGTTAGCTTGAAAATGCAAGTTGTAACCTGTAGACATTTGGAGCTAGATTTTGTATTAATAGCAACATCCTAACAGTGAATGTTTTGTGTGTAAGTAATTTTGAAATAAGATTTTTGCTTTGTTTATTGCAGAAAGTGAAAGACAGATAACTGAGCAAATCAGTGCTGGAAGACGGGTGTGTGAGTGCTTAGCCAGCTGGACACTGCACAAGGAAATGGGCTCCTGGCCTGGTCTTTGCTCCAGGGTACCTCAGTGATGGTGAGTTCAGTCACTTATCCCAGATTTCTCATAAGGCTTTTGCTAAACCTTTCTCACTTTTGGGACACCTGTAGTTATAGCATGAATCGGGGCCATATTTGCTTTAAAAATATGAAGTTATTAATGATGAGTACTCTGCAGAGAGATAGGGGCAGTGATCGTTGATGGTCCAGATTATCTCCATTCTTGAGACTGCTGCTGTGAAGATAGAAGAAATTTGAGGAGCATTTGGAATAGAAAGCTTGAGTACAATTGGCACAGAATGTATTTGTACAGTTTGGGAACAGCTGCAGTACTTAAGATACTGCCTTCCTTTCCCTCATTTCCTTATCAACCTCTTATTTTCCATATGCTGAAAGCTGTGTCATCTCATGCTAGTGGAATGGGTCATGCGATGATCTTTTCTGTTTCATTGCAAAGTCAGCTAGGTCAGTTTAACCAGCCTTCATCTTGAACAGCCACAAATTAAGCCAGATGGCTTTATAGTGAAGCTGGTGAAGAGGAGTTTCATTAAGGAGTACTTTCTGCAGAAATAATGTTTGATTATTATTATTTTAAATCTTACAGTGAAAAGCACCCAGAACAAGCTAAAACTTCTGGGCCAGGTTTTAAATGTTACGGAATAAACAAAATAAAACAGAAAAATGACTGAGTGCTCATTAGTTGAATCCATTTTAAACTATGTAAATGATGAATTAGATCTTCTCAACAATCACAGTGGCACAACTGTGTCAGTCAGAAGGAGAAGAGGAGGCTGAGGGGAGACCTCATCACTCTCTACAACTCCCTGAAAGGAGGTTGGAGCCGGGGGGGGTTGGTCTCTTCTCCCAGGCAGCCATCAGTAAGACAAGAGGGCATGGACTTAAGCTCTGCCAGGGGAGGTTTGGGTTGGATATTGGGAAGAAATTCTTTACAGAGGGGGTGATGAGACATTGGAATGAGCTGCCCAGGGAGGTGGTGTCTCTGTCCCTGGAGGTTTTTAAGCAGAGACTGATGTGGCACTCAGTGCCATGGTCTGGTAACCACAGTGGTAGTGGGTCAAGGGTTGGACTTGATGACCTCAGATGTCCTTTCTAACCCAGATGATGCTGTGACTCTGTGAATCTGTATCGTTACTCACCCATGTTAGAGGACAAAACTAGTGTTAGTTGTGTAACCTTGATCCTGGTCATATGTATAGGGTTCTGCTTTGCACCTCTATGTTCTTTTGATACAGCTGATAACTTGCATTAAAAAGTTATTTTATAATGAAAGGGGCACTAAAACCTCAGGCTTTCAGTCTTAAACAAATCTCTGTAGGTGGCATGAATAGCAGGTTGTCCCTTATCTCCCATTACTAATACAGTCCCCGAGTGCATCTGGTATTGCCAGGGATGTGATTTTATCCTTGATCTAGCCGAGATTGTAAAATCATTAAAGCTCTCTTTCTTGTGGGCCTCTGAGGTAAAAGCCTGTTCTTTTCCTGTGAAAACACTGTTGTGCCTTCACCTTCATCAGCCAGATACACTTGGAAATCTCTCTTGTTTCTTAAGTTGGACAAACCATTCATGTTCACAAATATTGATAAAAGCAGTCAAGTAGTAGTCAACTCCCTTGTTATCAGGAGGATCAAAGCTTAAACCAGGATGTGCTTTCCCTGCTTCTGCAAAGCAATGATGTCTCGACTGGGCTTGAACAGTGTTGGAGGCTTGCAAAACTGCTGGAAACCCTGTACATAAAGGGAGATTTTAATTCTAGAATTCTCTGTTCTGAACAACTGTTTCTTATGTTGCACCACAGGAAAGAGACCTCTCTTCATGAGCCATTTAAATGAATTGGAAAGCAGATCAAAGTACATTCCTGTTGCAGTGAAAAATCAAAACACACATTTTACAAACCCTGTTTGTTGGACAGCACTGTCCATGATGGCCCAGTACAATGTTACAGGGACAGTTGTTTGTGCAGCTTCTAAAGTTTTTTTTTGACAAGGAAGTTGTGGGTGTTGCAAAGACACTTCAGTGGCAAGGTTCTCAATGTGTCCTGGAGCTTGAGGCTCATGCCTTTTCTTTATCCTTCTCTTACTCCCCTTCCTGTCCCTTGCTCTACCCCGTCCAACCTCACTCCCCATTTTTACATAAACAAAATTTTAAAACATTCAGATTTTTAAGATTGAAAGAACAGCTCTTCCATAGGTATTAGTAAGGTTCAAATAAATTATGTTCACATTTCTAGCAAGTGAACCCGCCCCGGACTCATTTAAATTCAGGCCAAGTTCAAGTACAGGTAGATATAATGCATGGATTTCAGTCATTTTACAGGGGGTGCATAAAAGCATGACATAAATGTTGGTAATTTGTGGGCAATGTTCAAGAACACTCTTGGAGCACAGCAGCTCTACCAGGTCTCCTATGACCTGGCAGCTTGGTTCATTTGTACTTCCTGTCACACAAGGAATTAGATACTCAGTAAAGTGCATTTGTTTCCTCATTAAACAATAGTAATGTACTCAAGTATAAAAATCACTTTTAAGCCAGTAACAAGGAAACCCTTTTAGTCTTTCAGAGGATTTTGCATTTGAAAAAAAAGTTAATCTGATAGAGCAATGTGAAACTGCATTCTAGAGGGTTTTGTACAACCTTTTTCAAATCTATTGATTACATCAAGGTGGAAAAACACAAACCAGTATTTCTTCTATGTTACAATTTTCAGTCAGTTATCTCTTTCTCTCATTACCAGGATGAGGCATGTGAAGTTTGTGGTCACTTTCTCTTTTGGGTTTGGAAAATTTTTATTGTGGAGTTGAGATTCCTGCTGTGGTTACTGCTATATGCACACAGACTTGTGAATTTATACTTTTATCCATTCCTGTGGCTTCAATAAATCGAAACGGGAAGGAGAACTCTCACTGTGCCAGTCAAGCAGCAGAAAAATGTGAGGAGGAAAAGTGGAGTTGGAGCAACTTGAAGAGCCCAAGGCAAGAGAAGTTCAGAACCTCTGATTTTTGCAGAGGAGAAAGAGCTTTCCTTGGATCTCTGCTTAACTGTGGTGTTGTGCAATTCTACTGTGCTTATCCCAATTAGATGGCATTCACACACAACCCCCCTCTGTCACTATGCATTTTTAGAGACTGCCTATTCAAAGCAATTCTTCTAAGTTACATATGTTAGAAATTAATTTACATCTTCTTGATTCAGTTCAGTTCAGTGTGCTGAAAAAAGTAAGAGTCTACTTCATGATTTTTCAGACACCAAGGTTTTTTAAATATATTTTTCTTCCACCTCATCTGTGGATGTTGACTATCTTAAGGACTGTGTGATGTGACAGCCTTTGTGCTGAAGTAAACCTACTGAAATCAAAGCTTCCCATAGTCAATTGGGCAGGGGTCCTTTGTGGGAGATGCTGGGGAACATGGCTTTGTGTTGTGGTATCCCAGTGTGAGGTTGTGTGTAGGGCTGGAGTGGGAGGCTGGGAGAACTTTGGCATGGGCCTAGGAGACACTGGCTTACCCAGCTGTAACAGCCCCCAGTAGAGATGCAATTGCATGCTCCCTCTCTCCCTTGTCATCTTTTTCTTTAGTGTCACATCAGGTAAACTAAATAACATCAAAGACTCATTCCAGTTATGCTCTGAAGTATATTTCTCATTAACCACCTCTTAGGAATATTACACCTGCTACAAAGGCTTCTTTTATGTATAAAATAATTGGGTAAGGGTGTTTTAATGGTACCTTTCCCCCTCAAGATAAAGACATGAATGAAAGCTAGTTAATTGAACTTGAAGCTTTTCATAGCTTTTCTGTTCAGTGACAGTAACCCATAGCCAGCCGTGGATTAGCCAGCAGTCCAGTGTGCAGGGTGAGGAGGTAAGAAACAGTGGGTCAGAATCCTGCTGTTCCTCAGAATCCAGACTTGAACCTGCTTTCTTCTATTTCAGAAAACAGACCAAAGCCTCCAGGTTCCTCCTCTCTTTCTCTGCAGAACTTAGGTATATAAACAAATATGTGGATGTCCAATATACAATGGAACAGTTCCAGTAGGAAAGGTGGGTGAATCAGAACATCTGAATTTTTTCAAATAAAAGTCCTGACGAGATTTGTTGGAGGCAATTAATCTACCTGTTAAAAGCTTACTCTGTTATGCATACCTCCTCCTTTGAAGTTGGAAAATAGTGTCCTCCCCCTGCCCCTTCTGATTCGTTGTTGGATAAGAATTATTCCAAAATTTTTGAAATATTAAAAAAAATAGTGAAACTCCCATGGGTAATTGTGTTGTCTCAGGTGCCACTAGGAAGTACACTGCACATGGCACACTAGAAGTACCTAATGGTTCTTATGCTCTAATGTCCTGTGTGAATCTCTCAAATACCACTCCTTTGATGAGAACAAGTAATTTGGGGCTTGAGTTTTTGCCTGGGAGGTACTGGAAAGGATTCAGGGCTATGTATTTAATGAAAACTTGTAAATGTTCAAGAGTCCCTCAGATCCTAATCTGGGATGCTGAGGAGTGGCTTATTTTTTCAGTGATTTGCTTTCTAGATGGATCTGAAGCAACCAAGGCAGATGCTCTAAAGAGTAGTGTGTGAACAGGCAGTGGTGACAGGTTTGGCTGTATGGGGTTGGAGTATTGAAAATGCTTCTTTTGTAAGATGTCTAGAGAGACAGTAGAAGACTTTGCTTCTAGTGCCCAGCATGAACCCAGCAGGCAACATTTTTGGGGTTGAAGGGTTAATTCAGCCTGGGTTTAGCTCCCAAGCTCTTCTGCCCCCTCCCAAGCTGCTGTGGATTGTTGGACTTTCAATCTTAATGTTTACTTTTCCCTTTCTCCTGGCTTGTTGCAAAGAAAAGCTCCTCAAGCTTGGGTGCTCCTCCTAAAAAACTCTTAGGCAGCATGCTTTCTGCCTTTTTCAGTCTCATTTAAATAATAATAATAATAATAATAATAAAAGACTCATGGCAGTGGGCACAGCTTACAGTAAACAGCTTTTGCTTAAATGCTTTATTGAGCAGGAAGCGAATTATTTCCTTACAGAGAAACATTCATATGTGCTCCAGTGAATCACTCTTTGTGCTGGTGATGGGTGTGGGTTCATGCCCTTAGTTCTGTCTCTGAATACTGATAAAATAAGAAAGCATGTACCAGAAACAAAATTCCTATGTGGTTTTTTGAATTTTATTGTATAAAGGGATGTCTGGGGAGAAAAAGAAAAGGCAAAAAGCTTTTTAAGAATTACTGCTTTATCATTTTTGTGAAAGGATGGATTAAAGCATTCATATTAAAAATCATTAAAGATTAATAAAAAAGAGAGCCAACAGGAATAATTTTGATTTCCTTGGTTACCATATATAATGATAACCCTAGGGTAGAATGAGAAAATTTGTAGCCTGTATGAATAGAAAATATCCATTAGGACTGTACTATTTTTGATTCCCTTGACATGAATACAGAGCTAACAAAAATACTGTTACAATACAAGTGCTTACTCTGTAAATAATTTAATTATTAACTATTGTAATGTAGAAGCCATGAAATGGCTGCTGGGGAGGGGGAGTTTTCTTTCCTCAATATGCAGAGGAGTTCTATCTACTTGAACATTGTTTTCATTTTAATGTTAAAACCAGCACTATGTTCATCCCTGTACCAACGCCAGGAGTGGCTTTGGCTCCCTAAATTGATGCTGGCAGAGCACAGATTTTTGGCATCTGCATAAGCAAAGGTGAAGCTGACTGGAGTTCAGCAGGGAAGCTCCTGTTGGAGGGTCCTGTAAGATCTAAGAGCAGGGTAAGGCTTTGCAATACCCTTATATTACTACATTTTTCTCAATGGAAAAAAGCATATTTAAGAGCTGGCAAAGGAAGCAGAAGCCAATCCAAATGATGGTGTCTCTGTTGCTCTTGAAATCCAATGGGAATGTGGGAAAGAAATGCTGTGGTGGTGGTGATGATGAATAGCTGGTACACTGAGCTCTCTTGTCACTGACAGCCCATTCTGTTTTGGTAGATTATGGTTCTTTTGGTTTTGTACATATTGACAGTGAAAATTGCTTTTTCTTGATGTAGCTCTTGTGCTCTGTTTGCTGTAAAGGTGCTTACTTCCAGTAGGCTAATTGTATGACTCAAAGGCATTAGTATTTGTGATGCTGAGGAGCTGTAATGCTCTCAGATCTGTGCTCATGACTCTGCGTACATGTATTTCCTACCTTGTGTCACAATATATCTGGGTTTATGAGAGCTAATGAACACAGAAGGCCAATTTGCAAACCAGAGCAGATGGAGACATAACCAGTTTAATGACTTAATGTCACAAATCAAATGACCTTGCAGTTACCTATTACTCATTTCTTCCAAGACTGTTTCTGAGACTTTACAAACTTTTAGGGCTTCTGTTTTGCTTCCCCGCTTACACCAAAAGCTGCAGCTTTACCACCATAGCCACACTGTTGCATGCCAAAGTCCCTCCCTGTGCCAAGAGAATGATGCCTAAGAAAGCTACAGCTGCAGTACATGTACCTGCTCTTTGTCACACAGATGATCACTTTTTTCCTTGAAATCTTTAAATCTTTCCTTATCATCTTGTTGCCATGTAGTTTCTTTGGAGTGTGTGTGCTATGCATTCTTGGTTTTGTTCCATGGTTTACTACCTTTTTCCTTCTCCTCCTCCTCAAACATGTGTCGTACCTTGTTGTGTGAACTTATTTCTAAAAATCATCCCCATCTTTTCTGTTTCCCCTTTAGTACAGGAAAACATTTAGACCTTTGACTGAGTCCTCATTAAATCAGTAGGACTTGGAAAGATGTTTAGTTCTTCGCATTGTTCTGGAGTAATTTGCAAAGTTGGTGCCCAGAAACCACCATGATCTTGCTCATTCCTTCTAAGCTATGTGGTTTAAAAAAAAAAAGTGTATGTCCTCCATAGTTAATATGATAAAATGTTGGGTTTTTGTTTTGTTTAGTTTTTTTAAAAGTGTACTTAGATGTGCCTGTTGGTTTGTGGGGAGAAGACAGGCCTCAGTTCCTATTCTCAGTAGACTTGTAAGTATATGAACAAAATACAGCTCTCATTCTGGCCTAAGTAGTGTTTATTGATGCTTTTAAAAATTAATTGTTTTTCCAGTTGATAATTTCAGACCTGTGAGCTTCTGGCATTTCTGTACTGCAGAAACTTTTCTATTTTCCCTGTTGAAAAGAGTCAGTCATCACAAGAAGAAACTGATGATTAGTAAAGAGGGGGGGAGATAATAATGTGACATCAATTATTTCCTCTGCTGCTGATCTAATGTTATCCTTTGTAGGTGCATTACCGAAAGAAAAGACATGAGGCACTTAAATCCCTTTCTAGGTCTCTATTTTATCTTAACATTTTTTCAGAAAGTTGTAAATTAGGCTGTTAACTAGCTGATTTATGGACTATGCTTATTGTGCCAGTAATTTTCTGCATCAGTTGTAAATTACCTTCTTTTATTTTGTCATCTGCATAATTATATTTTACCCTTTTGCCTGTGTGCATAATTTGTTACCCTGACAACCTCTATCATTCTAAGGTTTCTGTGGGTTTTGTCAATTTTTCTCATGTGAATTGGATTCTGAAAACAAAGATATATACCCCAATGATACGGAATTTTGTGTCATCTCTGTGTAAGGCTAAAATTAATAAGCTTGAATAAAGTAAATAGAAAAATTGTTTTATAACTTCACAAAGATACATGTAAAGTTGCCTTTTTATTAACTAGAGTTAATATGAGAAAATTGGCACTAGTTGATTTTCTTTTTTTTTTTCAATAGATTTACTCAGTTGAATGAGTTTGACTTGTGGAAATACAAACTGTGGGCAGCTCTAGTCATTGTTGCATTGACTTCTCGAGTAATAATATTCTCATTGACAATCTCTTTGAAACATAAAAAGCATCCATGGGAATCTATATGGTAGAGGAGGTTGTTTTTTCAAGATGTGCCATAATTAAAATAAGTTAAAGGACATTCACATTTACTTTAAGAATCTGTTTTCTGCACAATTATTGTATGGTCTACTTTAGGGATCTAAGGATAGAAAACTGCCTCTTGTCTGTATCTGTAGCACACACCCATGTTCTCTCTTTAGATACATGGTGAGATAATACTCTGAAACAAAAGCAAAACCAAATCTAAGTCTGTTTTCTGGTATAAGAGCAGATGACATAACTTACTGGGATTAACCTTAAATTGCATGTAAGAGGCTTTATTTGTATTTTGAACCTGATAAATGGTGTTTCCCATCAGGCTTTGTCACATGGAAGCTTGACTGATAATGACATAATTAAATAGGCAACAATAATATCCTATGACAAAGAACCAAAAGTTGCAATCTACAATCTGATTTATTATCTAGAAATTTTTTTAGCTTCAAGTTAAACCACCTTACCCAAAGAAAGCAAGTGAACATGTATAAGCAGGGAGACCTTAAATTTTGCTTATGATTTTTATTACTTAAATATGCTAAATTTAGAAGAATTTTAAAGTAACTTGTATATAAAAATTTCATCTTTTCAGAGAGAACCATTTGATTTACAACTCAGTTCCTTATTAGAAATACAATTTCTCTTTCTACAGAGGTTGTGCTGCTATGTAGTTGTAAGGTAATTGGTTTTGCTTTTTTCTGATGGATTTCTGATTGAGTGTCTGGCTATTGCTAGTTCTTTCTCAGTCACTTATTTTAAGTTGATTTAGACTCAAACTTTCTGTAAACTGGAGATATTTCATGCTCTTTCATAGTGACAATGACAGCAGCTTCAGAAGCAATCACATGATTTCAACTTTGATATCCTGAAGAGTCTCCAAGCTTAGACTCTGAGCTCAACAAAATTCTCAGCTTCCCTTGTGTCCTTGATTTTGAAGCTCAGGTGGTTTTTTCCAAGGCAAATACTTGATAGGATGAGCTCATTTACTCACTCTGGATCAAGTCAAATTCCAGGACCTGCTCAACAGGCTTAGTCTGGTTGTGGCACCAAGGCACTGCAAGGAAACAGCTATTCCCTGCTTTCCCCAGCTCCCAGGTGTCTGCTGGGCCTGGGGGGGCAGCTGATGCCCATTACTTGCTCAACAGAGCTGGGTGCTGGAGAACTGGGAATAGTGGAGACCTCCAGTGCCTGCCTGCTCCCTCCTGTGGTCTGTTAGTTGAGGAAGAGCTAAATCCTTCTTGAATTGCAGAATGTTAGTGTTTGCAAGGGACCACAAGAGCCTCTTTACCTTCTAGCACCTTATCCCATGGGATTTCCCCTAACAAGTCAAGTCCAGGGTTATGGTCCTGCTTGATGTTCCTACTGCATAGGATCTTGAACTCCACCATCTCATGGGCACTGCAGCCAAGGCTGCCCTCAACCTTCACCAGACCCTCCTTATTGTTGTGTATAAGATGTAGCAGCATTTCTTTCCTAGTTGACTTCTCCAGCATTTGCATCAAGTACTGGAGGAACCTCCTGGACTGTGAATGGGTGGCTGTGTGGGCCTTCCAGCAAGTATTTGGGTATTTAAAATCTCCCATGAGATCCAGGGCCTGCAATTGCAGGACAGCTTTCAGCTACCTGTAGAAGGCCTCATCTACTTCCTTGTCTTGATTAGGTAGCGTCACAGTCTGTAACTATTAATACTTCATATTTTGTTTGTTAGGAAATACTAGCCACTATCATGTACATCATACAAATTGCAGAAGTAACCAGATTTATGGTTTGAACGAATTATCACTGTTTATTTCAGGAAAAATGACACCACGTTGAAAATGACACCGCTCCGTCTGAGGAAGGAGTTAATAGTGGGAGAGAAACACAGGGAAAACAGGGTTTTAAACAAGTTAAGTACCCCAGGAAAAGGGCTATCAAGAAAAGGAAAATGACAATTAGCTTTCTTTTCACCCTCCTGGTGAGAGTGCTCTATGCTGCTCCTTGGTGCTGCTTTCTGTTGTTGGCTTCTGTTCGTTTCTGTTCACTACAGATTTTCCCCTTTTTTCTCTGAATCTTTATCGTTAAAAGTTCCTTCTTCTCATCAATTAGTGCCAGAGGTTGCAAAGTGGTAAATACAGGTCTTCCCTCTGTATTCTGGAATCCTTTAATTCTTGTATTTGCTACCAATTTGCATTAGCTGTCTGGCGGCTGATTGGCATTTTATCTTTTTAGTTCTGACAAAGGAAGGTCTGTTGAGGAGATTTTGCTGATGGAAATAAATTTGATACATTTTAAACAGAGTAAACTATGCCGGCAGAGCCAGGGTTTTGCTGATTCAAGAGGCAATTTTTCTATTTTCAATGTATTCACATTACAGGTGGCTTATAATAGACACCCACAACAGTATCACTCATGCCTCTTAATTTGCACCCACAAACTCTCAAGTCGCTCTTCATCTGCCCCTGGACAGAACTCTCTAGTTCTAGTTGCCCTCCCATGGAAAGAGCAACTCCACCACCTCCTCTTGTTGACCTGTCTTTCCTAAAAGGGACGTAGCCAGCCATGACCACATCCCAGTCCTGTGAGCTGTCTCACCGTGTCTCTGTAATTGCCACTAGATCATAGCCCTTGGTTATCATAAGACCTTGGTCTGTATTAGCACATATAGATGTGTATTCCTGTCCTTGCATATGAAGGAGCTGCCAAAGTGCCTGATCTAGTTTAGAAAATCCTAAATATGATCTTGTAAGAGAGAAGCATTAGCATGTGTTTGGAACTACAGTATGTGTTCTCATACATAACAGGTATATATATCAACAGGCTGGATATACTGCATACTGTGGTGTCTTGTGCTTAAAAAGAAAGGCTGGCTCACCAGTCTAGGATAAGAATGTGTAAGCTGTATTTGACTCTAGATTTATTCCTTAGGTAGTAACTAATGTTCCAAATACCTTGTTGTTCTCATGGTAAAGATTAAATTTGGTGAATTTTAAAATTTGTGATTTATAAATAAACAAAATTAAATTCCTACAGTCTGAACTCAGTAGACTGGTGATGTTTTTTCTGTTAATTCCCATGGTATAATTGGTTCTGAGAGCAAACTTGCAGTTAGACTACCTGGTATGGCTCCCTTTAGTTATGTAGTGGTTTATGTTTAAAGGTGGATGTCTTTGCTGCTTGTTTGGGTTTGGTAAATTTGGGGTCTGGTGTTGTTTGTGTAGTAATTGCAATAATGGGGCACTTTATGGCATCTTGTTTCTTTTAGTAGCCAGGGTGAATCTCAAATAACTAATGTGGATGGAAAGAGGATGGTCCACCTAAACCCCTAAACCTAACCTGTAATTATCTTCACAGCAAATTGTTCTTTATTCCTCTAAAAAACTTCCTTGGCCTCAGGCTATTTATCACTTTAAAATACTAAAGCTTGATATTTCTCTCTCTCTTTTCACTGAGCATGTCTCATCTGAAGCTTTTCAATTTTGTGAATTCCCATCTTAACATAATTTTAAGCCCTTTTCAACAGCACAATTTGGACTCAATGCATTAGTGGTTTGAAAAGTCGACAGAAAATTCTGGGTTTGGAGATAAACAGGTTGAGGACATTTACTTAGCTGAAAGGAAAGGCAGGATGAATTTTACCACTGTTCCATAAACTATTTATAGCAGATCTATTTTTTTTTCCTTATACCAGGACTCTTTGAGTTTGGAGTTTGCAATCTATGAATTGGATGTAAGAAAAGCAAAAAAAATTTCAGCCTTTTCATTTCAAGCTTTGTATTGGTTTAACAATGAAATATAAACCCATACTTTAAAGTGATAGTGTGTAGCATTGATTTTTAGATCTCATTTAACACAGGGTCAGAGATGGCATAGGGAAAGAAGCAGCAAAGTTCACTTAAGAATATAACTTCTGGGAGGCAGAACCATAGAAATGTCTGCTAGTGATTTTGGCAGGTAGTTGCAGCAACATTGCTGGGACATGAGAATTGACTTGCCAGAGTTGAAGTTGAAACAGTTGGGAAATACCAAGAGAAAAACAGCAAGCACAATTAACATGAAACATCCTCATGCTTTTCCTTCACATGCTGAAAACTTATAGTAAGTTGTGTTTTCTTGCATTTATCTGGTTGGTTTTTATTTTAATACATTGGCTGATATGTGAGCTAACCATGCTAGTGTTTGTCTTAGGCAGATTACATATTTGTAAACCAAACAACAAGGTTTGAAAGCCATATAGTTTTAGTTGTCTACCCAGGAAGAAGTAAAACCCCTCTGGTTTAGGTGTTTGAATGTTAAGTTCACTGTTTGGGATAGATATGATAGAGTTTTGTAGCACTGAGATCTAGGAAAGAATTTTCTTAAAAAGGTGATAATGTCACTTCTGAGGAACAGGTTGATCTGCCTTGCAAGGACCACATGATTTCAACTTCTAATTCCTTGTTCTGTAAAAGACTGAATAGTGTTTCTTATTGGGATCTTATCCCACTGAATATTCACGTTAAACAACATTCCCTAAATACACAAAGTAGTGCAGGTCTCCCAAAAAATAGGTAGAGAATTTTCTAATACTGTTGTATCTGCAATGATAAATAAGCCATACAAAATTATTTCATCACAAAGCTATGAAAAATGCCAGATGCTTAATGAAAGCATGATGTGTGAGTACTGGATTTCCAAAGTACCCATTAAGGTGGTGAGGGCTGGCAGGATTATACAATGGAAATATTTAAATGTATCTTGGCTTTAAACATTGTGGTAATCGTTATGAGTGTGGAAAATGTTAGATGAGCACGTGTGGTTTGAGGAGCACTTGCAGTTACAAGGTCCAAAGCCAAGTGGAACACACTGAGTTTATAACTGCATTTTTGGTAGAACACAGAAATATAAAATGAAGCAAATATTTCTTCAGACAACTGTCTTGTCAATTAATCATGACTTTTTTTCATCATGATAGTTTCATGAGCTTCTACTGATCTGTACTGTTTAAATATAATCCTGATATGGGTGACAGGATCCTCTTTGAGTGAAGGTTTCTTGTAGATTTTAACAGGAGCAAAATATTTTAAAGAATAAATGTTATTTCAAATTCTAAATAACTGCTAATTATGATAGATAATAGATTAAAGAACTAGACCTTCAATTAAAAAGAAAGTAATGTCACGTACAGACTGGAAGTAATTTCAGAAGCTGGTAAAGTTCAGTTGCAGGTGGGCACCTCTTGGAAAACTGTGCTTGTTTACTTATAGATTACATGGAAAGGACTCCTGCACCATGTTCTTCTCCAGCATTTGAGTAAAACCTGTCTTGAAATGTTTGCAGTTTTGTTTATGCAAGTAAGCAGAACACTGCTGTAAGTTGAGTGTGCAGGGGCAGAGGGTAAAGGAGAAGTACCAGCTGCCAGAGACTTGACATTTGGATAATGCAGGGCTGGTTGGCAGCTACCTAACCTAAATCATAAGAAAGAAGCAATCCTCCTCTTCCTAACTGAATCTATTGGTTTCTAACTAGCACATATGATTCGATTCACTACATCATAACACCTTTTGCTTTTGCTAGGCAAATTCTTTATTTGCATCTGTATTCTGAATGCAATAAAATAATGTAAAGCAGCTCAGTTACAGCATTTGGATGATGTGCTCTCCCTAGCTCCCTGAGGGGAGACTGTCAGATGTATTATGGTTATTTGGACCAGTGAGCATACCTACACCACCCAGATGTTCTGTGATGTTATGTAAATGTCAATGTCTTTGCAGCACCATCCTTTGTGCTGCTAAGTTTTAGCTTGTTCTTTTGCCTTTACATAGCAACTGAGGAGATACTCATCTATAAAATGCTGACAGCATGGTCATTCTTGCTGCCAATTTTTAAGGGATGGCCATAGAGAACTTGGTGAGTGTGTTTACATGAACATCTCAAATCTGCCTGATTAGAGCTAAAATTGCGTCCTGATTTATTGTAGCTGATGGCCCTTAAGCAAAGACCATTAGTCTGCTGAAAGACTCCCATTTGACATAAGTGGGCTCTAGATCAGGCTTCATGTCATTAAACAGCTATATTTCCTGGTTCTTGGAGATGAATGCACTGGATTCTTCCAATGATATTTGAATTAAGCATTATCAGCCTGATGTACGAAGTAATGGGTGATATTCTGGAATGTAAGTTATAAGGGAAATTAGAATAGAAGATGATAATAGCCCCAGAGGGCCCCAAGGGTTATTAGTCTTGTCATCCCTCTTCCCTCTGTCACCCTCTGGAGTCAGAAACTCTGACTGTCTGGTGTGGAGACAGAGACTGCAATACGGAGGACAAATACCAATAAAATTGCAACCAGCTTGGTGAATTCAAGCCTGCTGTGGCTTTGTGGAAAGGTAGCTAAATGTTCCCTTCCAACAGCGTGCAGTTAAAAGAATATTTATGGGGGAAAACAACAATAACAAAACCCAAAAGAGCAGAATCTAGAGTTGTGCTAAGTGATGATACTGTGGTGGGTTTTCAGTGACAGTCTGCTGCCCAGCTGAGGGTTGATGCTGCTCTGTCTCTTGTCAAATATGTGTCATAGCAAAATGAACAGCCAGGAGACCTCAGGTCTCTACAATTGCAGGTGGGTGCTCCATATAATTTCTCCTTATCTTTTATAACGTGCATAGCATATGTAAAATTATGTGTGAGAGTGCTTTCCTGCAGTGCCCACCTAAGCAGAGACACTGTTGCACTGACCCTTGATAAGTGAATTTCAATAAAACCCAAAGGTTTTTGGCTTTTGTGGTGTTTGTTTTTTGGATAGAGAAGAAGAGAATAGAAGGTAGCTCACTGTAAGTCCAAGTAACTGCCTTTTCCCCTCTGTGTGGTGTCTCTTTCAGTTCTTTTCTTCTGCAGATTTATCCTGTGCAGTCTATTTAATAGCAGAGAACAGGTAGAAGCCAGAGAGAAATCTGGCTGATTTGGAAAATAGGAGTGCAGGCAGTGTATTTTTCAGATACAAGTTATTTTTTTATGTCCTTTTTTTTTTTTTTTTTTTTTTCCCCCCCAGTCTCAGCCTTTAGAGAAGTACATGTCAATAAAGGTTAATCTTTTCAGTTAACTTGATTGTACAAATTCTCATCTTGCATTCTGAGCATGAATAACAAAGGCTGTAGCACAGACAAATTAGAGGTGAACTCAGTTTTCTTTTTGCTTGATTTTAGAATTCACTGCTTGCACTCCTCCCTTTGCTGAAAGAGCCCTGTAATCACCCTCTGCACTTCCTTTTTATGCTCTCTCACAACTCAATTAAAAGCTCATTAAACTGCACACCTGCAGTGTCTTTACCCCGAAATGTAGTTTTTAACCCCCTACTTCTACATAATTACAATACAGCCTGTGGATTGCTTGACTTCAACCATGGAAAAATGACAGTAAAACGTACTTATGAAAATGAAATTTCTGAATTGTTTAAAGCCAGTTCATAAACATGAAATGAAAGGTTCTTCTTCTGAGCCTTAAGGACTAGAAATTGTATTCATTATGACTTTCTGAGTAGATAGGTCAGAGTAGAGTGCTAGCTGACATACTGTTATATATAGTGAATATAGTGCTGTGAGATTCCCATTTGAGTGGGAATGATGGAGCAGATGCTTGGAGACCTGCTGTAATGTTTATGTTGGATGCAACTTGTGAGATGGCACTGTTCCATATTTTCCTTTTTTTTTTTTTTTTGAGTGTCCTTTCTTGGCTTATGAGATTTGTTAAATCTTGGAGGAAATGTTTTGATTCTGGTTTGTTTTGGAAGACCTGTTGCAAATAGCCTGAGTTTAGGTCTTTTTCATGGTGTTTTTGAAAAAGTTCCCTAAAGAAGACACTGCCTATATGCTGTTAGTGCTCAGCCATGTTCAAGAAGCAGTGTAAATACATCAAAGTCACTGCGGAAGCATCTGTATTTCATGTCTTTGTTTTTTAGTCCAGGCACAAGGTCCTGTAATTTGCTACTGATTAGTGGTGATTTTTTAATACAGCAAGAAGCAGCACACATAGTGAACCTCCAGATTTGAAAAATATAAACCTCAGTGCTGAGTGATGTTTGTATACAAGCTCTGGGACTTAAAGTATTTTTTTCTTATAGACTTTGTTAAATATATTTCTTTCCAAGTCTAGCATTTAATGCAACCATAGCAATGTTTTATAATGACTCTTTTACTAAACTCTGTACTTACTGTGAGATCCCAATGATAAAGGAGCTGGTAAAGGAATATCTGTGTTGATTTAATAATGGTTTAGCAACCTAAGAATTGTTTCTGTCCTGCACATCTTTACAGAGTACTTTATGTATTTTTTCTGGCTACACTAAATAAATTTTAAGTGGCACTGCCAGATTTGAGTGCTTCCTCCTCTAAAATTAAAATGACAGCAAAATGAGGGATGGCAGGAGGGCAGAAAGGAAGAGGAGGTGATTGCAGGTTCTCATTACTTAGTGAGACATTGTAGACAGCTCAGAAGTAGGTTAGGGAAGATGAGGAGTCTCAGCAGAAGAGGCATTGGTGCATCAGGAACATGGTGAAAATGAAGAAGAAAGAAAAAGATGGTAACAGCAGCCTTGAAGAGTAAATGGGGGAGTTCAATTTCATGGGATGTAGAATATTGCCAGATTCCCCTGGGGGGCTTAGCTACAAACAGGCTGACCAACCCCATAGCAAATGGGATGTGGAACCTCATGAGGTTTGCTAACCATCTGCCAAATACCACATTAACTTTCCTTCTTGTAACAATAAATCTATCATCAAACAAACACAGGGATAAGGTCTTTATTGGCTAATTCTGGCAAGGAGTGTTGCTCCCACCAGGCCAGAATGGGACAGAAGCCCTTGGGAAGCATGCTGGAGCTGTGCCTTTTTCAGGGGTAGCTGCTATCTGCTATCTCTATGCGTAGCCTGATATATGCAACAGTCTTGTCAATGCACATGTGCTGACATCTCTGTGCCTGCCTATAGGTAAATATTGGCTGATACTGAATAGCAGTGGTGCCTGGTGTTGTGCCTTAGGTGGCCCTTTACAGAAGAAATCTATACTGGAGATATATGCAGTATAGAATAATAACCGTGTCACCCACTGCAAACCCCATCTGGACTCTATAACCTGCACCGAGTGTAATGGGTAACAAGTAGATTCCCCTCTGAGAAATGGAAATTTCACAGATGTATCAAATTTGCCAGGAGTTCTGAAACCTGGATATTGCATGTATTTGGTTGAGGAGGGGGGGAAGTCTTAATTTGTAACTTAAAATTATATGTAGGAAGGCAGCAGAAAAAAACCCCAATCAACCTAATGTTGTAATCAGCTTTTATCAAGGACACGAGCAAACATATAATTGTCAATTTGATTGCAGTTCACAGCCAGAAAAAATTGCATGCTTGCTGGGCTCCATCAGGAACACCTGCTAGCAAGAGGGATTCCTCTCTGAGGAAGCTGAAAACTCCTTCCTAAAAGGGGGATTTTTTTTGAGATGTTAGTGTTTCCCAGGGCTATTGCTGGAGCTCACAAACTCCAAAGCACCAAAGGGATTCCTAACAAATTGGATCAAAGATGCAAAAGTGGAGCATTTATGTCTGGCAAGGGAATGCAGACAGACAGCAGGAGGCCATCCAGCCCTACACACAAGATGGGAGGAAGGAGATTGCACTAAACCAAAGTGGGAATAGAAATCTAATTTTCTGCATTGTACACCCCAGGTAGTGACTTGGGAACTTGATCACAGAATATAAAATGAGATGTGGCTGGTGTGTTTTCCCTTTGTATTTTTAGTATGTTTACACATATGTGATATATTGCACACGTTGCAGGATAAGCATTATTACTGGCATGGGTTTGGGTAGGGTCACAGAGCATGAGGCTGTAAATGAGTTATGCACATTCTCTTAAATGAACAACTATAAATTTGTTTAATTTTCCAGCTATGTAACATTTACTGACAGTTGGTACAACTTCTTGAATATTATGTTTCTGTTGTTAACAATTCATGTGAAATTGTTCTCTATTGTCCCTTTGGTTATTTGTTCTACAGGCTCAGTCAAATATTTGTTGACATAAAGCTCTCCTGGGGTGGCACAGTTGCTTTGTAGTATGGACAACATGGAGCAGTGACTTACACTAATAACAATTGCAAAGTATCCAATGACTTTAAAAGACAGGTTACTTGTGCAGAAATTTTAAAGCATTCTAAGAGTGTCCCAGACCAGTTTTCTCTGCCTACACAGAATGACAAAGCTTTTAACTATAATATCTTTGGATCCCTTTAATGCTAAATATGTATTCCCTATTTCTGTTTGTAGGGAAGTTATTAATGTGAGATCAGACTCTGGCACAGAGAGTAGGAGAGAAAAGGAAGATGAAGAATTTCAGGTGGCTTGACTAAACTGTGATAGCACAACTGTTATGAAGAACAGTGTGTTTAGGGACACACTCAGTTTCAGAATGCTTTTTCTTTGCAAATCTGTCACATTAAGAAGTAATAGAAACTCAGGGAAGATTTTATTGAAAATATGTCCTACTTTTACTTTTGCAATCAATAGTAAAAAGACTATCTTCTCTGGGAAACCTAAGAGTTATTGAATCGGTTCTTACACCAATAGTAAACATGTTTTTATTTGTAAGAACATTTGTGATATTATAAAGCTTGGATCATTCAAAGTGGCATCAGCAGCTCTTGGCCAAATAACCAAGATGCTGGCATCTGGGAGGGATTTTTATTGTGCAACAGAAGTAACAACTGAAATATATTTTCTTAATGGTGTCTGAGTTATGACTCACCAGATCTACTTCTTTACTTATGTATTTTGGTCAAATTGAGCAATGTTTCAGCCATGGTACAGCAGCTGTGTTCATTGGCATGCTCTGACCAGAGGCCTTGGTGACTGTGATTCTTCTGTGCTCAGCTTTCTTCTTAGTGGATGATGCTATTTATCCCCCATACAAAAAAATCAAGCTGCCTGTGTATCAGTGTGATGGTTTGATATTTTCTCCTGAGTGGTGACTAAGAGTAAGATAATTCAGGAACAGCAAAAACCAGGATGTTGCTTGGTAAACAGGATGTACTTGGAAATGCAAAGTGAACACTGCCCAGAATTTTATTGTGCTTCTCTGTGCTACAGACTCCTGCATATCATTCTTGCACAACTGCTGCCCTTTTCACTGCTCAGACTGAGCAGCAGCTACAGGAACTCTTCCGTATCTTTATCCAGTTGGAAAGGACTTGTCCTATTCACATTACACCTGTGCTCAGAAATGAAGCAGGTATTGTTGTCCATAAATTATTGCTGACTTTAATTGTCTATTGTGTGCCTGTTTGATGACAGGCAAATTCAACAGGCACAGATGTTTACACTGGTCTAAGCTGAACCTGTTCAGAATTAGTTCACAGCATGAATATGTAATCAAGGAAAAAACCATTGTTTTATGAAGACTGAAAACATATCAAATTTGTGCATCATGTATACCATCATAACTTCTAATCCTTACAATATAAAAAGAAATATCAATGTTACAGTTCCCTGTTGGAAGTACTTTGTCCTGGAAAAGCTTGCCAAGGGCTGTCTCCCACAGAGACTGAGTAATAGCTAGCTTTAAAAAAGGATTAGCCCATGTGGTGTTTCATAGGATGGGGCCTAATCCTGACTATGACTTTTAGATTCCACCAAAGCACACATGCTAAATAAGATGGGAAGTAAAACAGAAATCTTCTGAGGTAGCATCAAAACTGTTGTAGTTAGAGGAATATTTTGAAACGACAGATAAATCTGTTGAATCCTTCTCATTGTAAGTTGATATAACTTTTTTATTGTGCTCCTAAAAGGTGCAGCATAGCAAATGAGTTGTTAAGGTCCTAGAAGCAGCTGCTATCTGTTAACAGTTTCTGACTGCTATTACTGTTTTTCAGATTTTACCACCCCAGGCTCCGTGAAACTTTTTGAATATCTGCTGAATCTGGGTGCTCCTCTTCTTTGTTCTATTCCTATATGTAGTTGCTCCATGTTAAGGTGTTGTCCCAATACATAACTATTAATATTTTATTTTTTGTTTGTGAGGAAATATTAGCCACGGCACATGTTCATCCTACACATTTTTAAAACAACCAGCTTTATGGTTTGAATGAAATATCAGGGTTTATTTCAGGGAAAAATGACGTCAAGTTGGAAGGAGTCTTAGGAAGGAGTTAATAGTGGGAGAAAAACACAGGGAAAACAAGGGTTTAAAACCAATCAATCACCCCAGGGAAAGAGCTCTCAAGAAAAGAAAGAGAACAATTAGCGTTCTCTTCACCGTCCTAAGAAAATCGCCTTCTCGCCGCTGGAATTGCTCTCTCTTTGGAGTCACTGGTGGGGGTGCTCTCTGCTGCTCCTTGGTGCTGCTTTCTGTTGTTGGTCGCTGCTTTTCGCTGCTCTTTGGACTTCTGACGTGCTGCTGATTCGCTTCTGTTCACTTCTAATTTTCCCCTTTTTTCTCTGAATTTTTATCGTAAGAAGTTACTTCTTCTCATCAATTATTAATAGCCAGAGGCTGCAAACTGGTAAATGCAGGTCTTCCCTCTGTATTCTGTAATCCCTTAATTCTTGTATTTGTTACCGATTTGCATTAGCTGTCTGGCAGCTTGTCAGGAGTCATTCTGATCAGCATTTTGGTGAGATTAGTTTTGTTACATTTAAAGACTGTAAACAGGGAAAAGGCAGTGCTGGTGTGGAGGGGGTTTTGGTGATGGAAACCAGTTCGGTACATTTTAAATAGTGTAAACAGAAACGTCGGAGCCAGGGTTTTGCTGATTCAAGAGGCAATTTTTCTATTTTCAATGCATCCACATTGCAGATGTGCACTATTCAGCTTAGGTTCAGAGAGACTTCACAAGTCGTTAGCTCCTCTCTGCCTGGTGGAGCTGGAGATGAAATCCATCTACAAAACAAAAGCCCCTGAAATGGTGGACTCTGAGGTTAATACACCCATCACCCATGCAGATGGGTGCCTCTGCAGATGGCCAAGCTGTGCTTCGACAGTGGCTGGTAGTTCAAGGTCAGTAGGGAAGCTGGGGGTACCCAGTGCTCCCTCTGGGGTCTGTCCCTTCTGTGAATCCCTTAAGGGTTCAGAAAAGTTCGTACTGATAACTCCACCTTGGACTCATTAGCATCAGTTTTGTGATTTGCTGCTTATATCAGCCCAGTTTTAATTTCCCAGTGTCATTAAAAAAACTGTGTGCTAGTGTTGCTTGTATTGTGCTAGCACAGAAAATAGTGATTTCCACTGACCAATACCATGTGTAAGGCAACTAAGTCAAGATATGTTCACTGTCACCCCACTGTGCTTTTAGGTCATCCAGGTGTCCAGTTTGATGGGCCAAACAACCATCCTCTTCCATATTTCCTATTTTTATGTGAGCCAGCCCTGATCAGCCACTTTCTGTGATCACTATGGAAATGTGCTTGAGAAAGAAAACATCAATGCTAAAAGAAGTTGTTTATAATGGATAAGGTGCCATACTAGAGCATGCTTTTACAGTTATTTGAGATTACCTATCACAGTTCTGGTATTTTCAGAGGTTATGCCCAGGTCCTTCGTGTAGCATCTCTGTGTGCTACTTTCTCAGAAAGGTCACAAAAATTTGCAAGCCCAGTGTGTGATCCCAGTGAGTGCTGCTGGGGGAAGTGTTTGTTCTGCTCTTGTACAGGAGGGACTGTGATGAAGTCCAACTGAGAGATACAACTTCTTTAAGAGTAAAAATTCTCCCTCAGTCAGAATTCTGAAAAATGATTGATTAAAAAAACCCAAATTCCTCATTGACGTAATGGGCTGCAGCTACCTCAGAATGAGTGGAGGCTGTTGAGGAGTTTAATTCTGTGTGTTTGTGCACGTGGAGCATTTACTCTCACAAGAAACATAATAGAGCAGGATTTGTAGTTATAATTGTGCTGACACAAAAGTTACAGGATCAGTGTTCACAGTCTTTGATCATCTAAGTAATTGATTTTATTTCTCACTTTTAACAGCATGGGTTCAATGCAGAGTAGGTTGCATGACTTCCATCATTACTTTTTGTATTTCAAAATAATGGCAGATCTGTTGTTTGAAAAATGAGATCAAAGGTAAAATTCAGCTGATTTTCATTTGCTCATTCTTCAGAAAGGCTGCCCATGTATGCAGTCAAGAGTCAAACTTATCCCTGTATTTTTACATTTTAATCCTGTATGGATATTGAAACTTTTTTCTGCAGTGTAAGGGACTATTTTTGTATTTCAATTTTAAAAAATCATAATACTGCAAAAATGATCAACGCTTTTGAGTTTCAGCCCTTATGAAAAGATTTTGCAGCTTATTTAAGTCAAACTTCAGATGCCACTTTGGTATGAATGCCTTATTCTGGGTTTTTGTAATCATAAGAAAGTAGACAACTTTTTCCCTTAAATCAAAATATGTTGGTTTTTTTTTTTCTTTATGCAATAACAGTCTTCTTTCAAGTAATCTTTTAGAAAACTTGCATCAGAATTCTTGTTTTGATTAGGATTTAACTGACACTATTACAGTGAAAAAACTGCAGTGATTATTTTTTCCCTCTTGTTGTGGACTTCCAGTGATTTCCCATATGATTAATTGCTAAATCTTTAGGAAACCAGATCCATATGGTTTTACATTCATTAAGAACTTACCCTACCTCAAGCAAGAAGGGACAGCTAAGCAGAAATAGTTGTGGCTACCCAGTGTGCTGTCCTTAAACTCAGAGCACAAATCTGACTCTGGGAGGAGACTGCGTCTCGTTTCAGCCCCAAACTTAAGGATTCAGGTATTTTTATGTACTCTGTTGATTCCCAACACTTACTAGCTAGCTCACTTTTATTCTAAGTAGTGATAGCTCAGCTAGACCCCCTTACTGTGGAGAAAGTAAAAGTATTCTGGGGTCTTTTATCATCTGTATTTTGCAGTGACATAATCATTCCCTTTTTGAACACAGATCTACAACCACAGTTCTTCAGCTTTCCCGTATCTACTCAGACAGTTCTTAAGATCAGCACCTGTGGAAGGCCAGAAACTGAGCAAGAAGCCTAATGCTTGGGTAGCCAGAATGTAGCTTCCCCTCGGGACTGTTTCTACATCTGTTACTAAGTTATATCTCTTCCTCAGTAATATCTGTCACAAGTTTTGTGATGCCAACAGGTATTTGGGCTATGACCCCTAACTGTAAGTTAGGGTGGTGTTTTCTGTGAGCAGAGTTGCAGACCCTGTAAGGTTGTCATGCCTGAAGTTTAAGATGACAACTGCAGAGTGGGCCTATGAATGAAAATTATTGGTGTCAGGGTATGTAGCATGTAGCATGCTGTGCTCTCTGCACATACTGGAGTAAGTAGCTGGGTAGGATGCTAAGCCAATGTGTGGCATTACAGGGAGGAAGGACAACACCAGAGGAGTTGAAGATGCTGTTCAGATGCTATCCAGCAGTTTCTTGAATAAAGAACAGTCCAGCAGTCAAGAAGTTATTGGTCATGGATACTCAGCCTGGTTTGTCTCATCAGAAAGTTCTGACAGGCAAACAGGTGCCTCTGGCATGGTTTGTTTATGCTTTGCAAGACACCAGACTCTGTATCCTGGCAGATGGAAGTCAGAGAGCTGAGCTGGTGATGGGATGGGAGGGTCATGTCTCTTTTTCCAGCTGGAAGTGACCAGCCCCTTTGTGCATGAGCCCCAGCAGATCATTTGGGGCCAGGCTGAAAGTAAATTAAAATGTGTTCTGCAGTGGCACAGACAATAAACTCTCAAGTAGGTCCTTTGTTTCACACTGGAAATTACAAGGGCAATGTAAAATTGTATTCAAATGCTGTTATTACAGGTGTGCTTTATGGCGTGTGCCTGTATCCATGTGCTGCATCTGAGTATGACCTAAATTGACTCCTCTACCTTCCACAGAATTAGTGAAGTTGAAATGAGTTGAATACAAAGTCAAGTCATATTACTTGAAGTGGTATGTGTTGTTATTAGCATGTTATCTCATTTGCATAATCAAATCAGATGGCTTTAGAATGTTTAAGCTTTTTTTAATTTTAGATGTAATTGTCATTGTGTCTTCCATTATTAACTAAAAAAAAAGTTTACAAGAATAATGTGTATGAACTTCTGGAGTGATTGATTCAAAACTAGAACACAGGGCAAATTAAGTGCCTTGTACTGATGTGATCTGGCACCAGTGAAGGACAGTAATGGTTTTAAGATTCACTTATTTAGCCTTAAGCTTATTTTTAGATCTAATTTTTAAAAAACCCTAAAAGCTTAAGCTATAAGGTAGGCATGCTCTATATAAGACTCTTGAAAAATTTCCCTGCATACATAATTAAGTCATCTTGAAAATGATGTAGAAACCAGAGTTTCTGACCAAGCTTCTTAGAACAATGTGAAAACTGATTTAAGTCAAGCTGGAAAACAAAGACTTCCCAGGAAAGGGTTTGAAACAAATAGCTTTGACATGAGGGGAACACCTCATCAAAACCTATGCACAAAAAATGCTTTGAAGAAGTCCAGGGAATTGGCTGTATTTATAATTTTGCAGTGTGTGTGTCTTGGTCTTCTAAGGACCTGCCATAATATGGTAACTAAATAGAATAAAAAGTGCAGAATAAGACAGGATGTACAAAGTGTTGAGCTCAAGAATGCCTGCAGACATGCTAGAGGTTTCACAGGGTTGAGGTGGAGTCTCTGATCCAGCTTCTACAGGTAGAGTATCAAAGGTCAAAGCCTCTCTAGTCGCTCACTATTATCTGAAGGCTGAACAGGACTGTAATAAGTAATAAGGACTGTAATAAGGACTTAAGAATAGTAATTAGCTTCATTGTACTGTTTTTCTCAGAATAAATGGACAGCTTGGAAAAAAGTCTTAGAGTTCCGAACCTGATTTCCCTTTCCTTTAGCAGCCTACTTAATTTCTTTCCTCTGATGATGAAAGTTATATTTTTTTATAGCTAACCCCAAAGTCTGCAATTTACAGTTGAAATAAATTGGTTGCCTATCTCTGAATTAGTCTATGGCCTAAAGAAAGCAGCAATGCATTCAATCAAGAATTCTTTGAAACCAGCTTATATGGAAAAAGATGTTAACAAGCTTAAACAGTTCTAGTGTAAGCCCAAATGTCTACCTGAAATGTCTAATTGTACCTTAGTTTTGATGGACCTTTACTTTCAGAACAATTATTCAGAGCTTAGATGAAGTTTTGTAATTCCATTTTTGAGTGCAGATAGTTTTCAAAGTTAGAATAAATTTGTCAGATGTTTAAGCAGGTGTTACTACTGCAAAGATAAATGAAATTTATACAGTAGCAGACAAAAGTAACTTTCCTGCCTCTTATTTCTGTAAAATTTTGAAAAGTTGCACAATTATTTTGAGTTGTAGATCCCCATAAAGAAAAATCCCAGCTCCACAAGCTTTCTGTGACTTTGAAGATCAGACAGCAATCCATACCACCAACTGTGGCATTAAAGAGCAAAACTTTATATCCTGAGCTCTAGGAGATATTAAATATAGGATGAAGCTTCCCTGACAAACTAATTACTTGATGGAAAGCCAGGTCTTCATTTGTTTAATTCAGGAGCATTGTAGACAGGTGTGGTCTAAATCTGATAAAAAGCTGATTTAGCTCATTGAACTCCTTTTTTCTGTTGTGTTGTTGGGTCAGTGTAATAGACTTTGCATAGAAAATGCTGCCAAATTTCACTTCCCTTGTTTTGCTAGGTGGTGTCACAGTACTTCTTGTGTGCTTCTGTGATCAGAATGGCATAGAACCACATATTCCTCTTTTTCTCATTGGAAATATTGGGCTGTCCCTAAGGAGGCTTCAGAATGCATCACTTGTTAAGGAAGGGAAGCTTTCAGTGTGCATTGAGTGGTAGACAGAACAGGTACAGGAGGGAAGGGCTTGTAGCAAACTTCTGAAAATTTGCAGCTCCTGCAGAGAAGCTGCTGAGGTGATCAAGGACCAGACCCAGCTGAACCTTAGAGATATTAAAGAGAAAAACTTCAAAAGCACCACAGGAAAAAAAAGTTGTGTGGTTTGCTGCAAGCCAGAAAACCAGAGCTGGTTAAATCTCCCCTTGGAAGCATGAGCCAAAAATTTAAAGTTTTGTTCCAACTAGTTCCAAATCATATGAAGTGTTAGGTGTAGCTCTTGCTTCCCTCGTCTGGTTATATAATGGAGAGTCAGTGTGTGCTCTGAATGGTTGCAACCACACTTTTTATCTGTCTTGGACTGAAAACAAAATTTTGGAGCTAAGAAATCTTTTGTCACTGTAAGTTTTTTATTAAAATGGGTAACTTTCCTAAAACATCACACCTTAGTAGAAAAAGGCTTAGATAAATTGATCCATTTGCAAAGAAAATCTTCCATGAGAAGTGCTCATACAGCTGTACTTCTGTTCCATATATTGTAGGAGTATATGTGTTAAGATAAGCATTTTTGTATTCTGAGCTGGTGAAGTTAATAGTCCTTTGACTGTTTCACCTTAAGGTTGGTTGTGTTTTTAAAGGCAACTGTTTTAAAAGCTTCAGATCCATTGACTATGGAAGGAACAGCTGTTCTAGCAAATGTACCCCTTGATGCAAGCAGCATAAAACATGAGGAGGTCTGGAAACTGAAAAGTTACCTTACTTGGAGGTGTTGCAGACCCAGTAGGAAAAGCCCAAACAGGTTCCATTAACAACATGTTCAGAAAAAAAGAGGTCATGAAGAGAATCTTTTTGAAAAAGTTCAGACATATGTTTTCCAATAAATTAGAAAGAGAGATTAAATGTTGCATTCACTTTTTGTGGAGGAGAGGAATAAAATATAACTAGCAAACATCTGAGCTGGAGCTGAAACTTAATCCTCTCTGATGCATTTTCCTACTCAGCTGAGTTTTGAAAGCCAGTAGTCACGGTGTGTAAAATGCAGAGTATTAGGATGATTCTTTTCTCTACTCGAAATCAATTACTGGAATTGAAGACAATAAAGTATAAACAATATACAGAAAAAAGTGGCTTGCAAACTACTTGTCTTTAATATTCATTTATATGAACTGCAATATTACTTTTAAATCTTACAGCTTTTGCAATAGAGTCAAACGGAAATTTTGTTTGTTATCTGTTGACCTCAGAAAACACTGTACACCTCAACTTCACTTGTGTTTTGCTTTAGGAAGAAATATAAAACCTTATCCATCTGCATTATAAATTACAACAGCTTCTAAACTTCTCTTTGACTTCAGTAGGAATCTCAGGTGGGGAAGAGGTCTGCTTTCATATCTTCTGGAAGCAGTTGTACAGAACCAGATAAGAGTTTTCCCATTCTATTTTAAATGAGAAATGCCATTATTTCAATGCACCCCAGGCAGTTGCCGCATACAATCTAAACATCTATGCAAGTATATATTAATTTAACATTTTCTTTACCTCAGTTTTCAACAGTAAGACAGCTTGTCCTGAGGACAGATGGCTTCTGGGGCTTATAGAGAGAAATAGGAAGCTGAACAGCCCCCTGTAATCGTGGAGGGAACAGTTTGTGACCCACTGAGCCACTTGGATCCTCAGAGGTCTGTGGGACCAGACGGGACCTACTCCAGGGTGATGAGGGAGCTGGCGTGCTCTCCATTGCCAAGCTGCTCTCCATCATTTACCAACAGTCCTGGCTCACTAGGGGGGTCCGAAATGATTGAAAGTTGGTGAATGTCACATCCATCCACAAAAAGGGATGAAAGGAGGACCCAGGAAACTCCAGGCCTGTCAGCTTGACCTCAGTGCCTGGCAGGGTTATGGAGCAGATCATCCTGGGGGCAATCACACAGCACCTACAGGATGGACAAGGGATCAGACCCAGCCAACATGGGGTTAGGAGGGGCAGGTCCTGTCTGACCAACCTGATCTCCTTTTATCATCAGGTGAACTGCCTGGGGGATGAGGGGAAGGCTGTGGATGGAGTCTACCTGGACTTCAGCAAGGCCTTTGACACCATCTCCTGTAGCATTCTCCTGGAAAAGCTGTCAGCCCAGGGCTCAGACAGGAGCACTCTGTACTAGGTTAGGAACTGCTGGAGGGCTGGGCCCAGAGAGTGGTGCTGAACGGTGCTGATCCAATTGGCAGCCGCTCACCAGTGGTGTCCCCCAGGGATCAGTGCTGGGCCCAGCTCTGTTTAATATCTTCATTGATGATTCAGATGAGGGGATTGAGTCCACCATTAGCACATTCGCAGATGACACCAAGCTGGGGCGGAGTGTGGATCAGCTGGAAGGCAGGAGGGCTCTGCAGAGGGACCTGGACAGACTGGAGAGCTGGGCTGATTCCAAAGGGATGAGGTTCAACACGGCCAAGTGCCGGGTCCTGCACTTTGGCCACAACAACCCCATGGGGAGCTCCAGGCTGGGCACAGAGTGGCTGAGAGCAGCCAGGCAGAAAGGGACCTGGGAGTCTGGATTGACAGGAAGCTGAACATGAGCCAGCAGTGTGCCCAGGTGGCCAAGAAGGCCAATGGCATCCTGGCCTGGATCAGGAAGAGGGTGGCCAACAGGTCCAGGGAAGGGATTCTTCCCCTGTACTCAGCCCTGGTGAGGCCACAGCTTGAGTCCTGTGTCCAGTTCTGGGCCCCTCAGTTCAGGAAGGAGATTGAGGTGCTGGAGCAGGTCCAGAGAAGAGCAAGGAGGCTGTGAAGGGATCCAGCACAAGTCCTGTGAGGTGAGGCTGAGGGAGCTGGGGGTGTTGAGGCTGGAGAAGAGGAGGTTCAGGGGAGACCTCATCACTCTCTACATCTCCCTGATAGAAGGCTGAAGCCAGAGGGGGGTCGGTCTCTTCTCCCAGGCAGCCATCAGTAAGACAAGAGGGCATGGACTTAAGCTCTGCAAGAGGAGGTTTTGGTTGGATATTGGGAAGAAATTCTTTACAGAGAGGGTGATGAGACATTGGAATGGGCTGCCCAGGGAGGTGGTGGATTCTCTGTCCCTGGAGGTTTTTAAGAAGAGACTGATGTGGCACTCAGTGCCATGGTCTGGTAACCACAGTGGTAGTGGATTAAGGGTTGGACTTGATGAGTCTCAGAGGTCCTTTCCGAACTGGCTGATTCTATGATTCTGTGACTCTGTGTGATTCATTCATTTGTCGTGCACTTTATAAAATATACTGGAAACAAAAACAAGGAAAGGGAAGGCAAATAATAATTAATAATTAGAAGAAAAAGATTGAGCATAAGGCTTTCAACTTTAGTCTCTTTTCCTCCAAAATAGTATCTTCTACACCCTGGATGTGGGTGGGCAGTCTTTATACAGTTCATCATCAGAATTTTTTACTACGATGCCCCAGTGTTTCTTCCTAGGTGCAAACTGGGTTATATTAATCACTGAAGACTGATAGTGGCTCTTCTTAGCATGTATTTAAAAAACTTCAAATGGAACTGATGCTTTGTTTCATTACTGTTGACTGATAATTCCATGTTTAGATGAGGTCCAGAGAAGATTCCTTCCCCAACCTTGGACCGAAATAAGCTTGTGGTATCTCTTGAAGTGAGACTGACAACAGTACTGCTGATTTAAATGAAGAATCATCTAATTACTACAAGAGAGGCAGAAGGAACTGTTGTCCCAGAATCCTTATATTGTTTTTAAAGACAGATGTTCTGCATTTGTTTAAAAAAACCAAACCCACAAAAACCTCCCAAAACAATTAAAAACCACAAAATCACTAATTCCTTATAGAATTGTCAGAAAATAGTGAAAACTTTAATGAGAGTCCTGGGAAAGTTTCTGTGGAAAGAAGAAAAGAAACAACAAAGAAAAGAAAAACATCTTTGCGGAGATAGGTCAAGAAACTTAGTTTAAAAATCATATAAGTTTAATTATAAACAAATAAATGTTAGGGGGAGGATTTTTATCTTAATTCTCTGTGGAAAAGGTCAAGAGCAAATAAAATGTCTGATTTATTAACTACATACACTTTCTATAAATCTGTAGATGAGTTTATGCCAAGGAAGCAAAATTGATAAACAGAATTATTCTGTAATTGGGAAGAAATGATGACATGAAGTTGTGGTTGCAAGGATGATCTGGATTGAAGAAAACAGTTTTCTTATTGTTTACAGCATGTGCTCTGTAAAGAGACACTGATTTGCATGGTCAAGCAAATGTGAGGAATTGCTGATGAAAAAGAAGTTTCTATGCTGGTAAATCTGCTCTCTGCAGGGTGTGGCTGGGGGTGTCTAAGCAGCAGAAAATGGCATTGCAAGCTCCCAAAGATGAGATGCTGTATAGCCAATGTATGTGTTAGCAAAGCTGAAATCCATATCAGGATATGTCATGTGCTTATTTTTTTTATATCCTGGTTGATATGCCATAACAAGAACACTAATAAGAATGGAAGGAAGAAAAAATCAGGGCTATTCATAATGCTGCTCAAGCAGTGCCATCTGAGGGATGGAAACAGGAGAGCTAGTGTGGCAGGATTTATGAGCTGTTGTGCACTCTGTTATTGTTTTGTGCCTTTTTTTGCAGAGCACAGTGACCAATAAATTGGCTCAAAGCATCCAGAGCTTATTGCTGAATCTGCTGTCAAATTTAATTTTGAATCTTGGTTGTGTTGTATTCCCAGCATTTTTAAAAGGCTTGTTGGAGGTATTAGAGATGTAACAGAAAAGTTTGTGGAAGACAAGTCCCAGACAAGGGCAGCATGGTGGCATTAAGGGAAGAGACCACTTTCTAAGCTACAAACCATCTTCATTGTTCGAATGTACTGTTACATTTATGTTCACAGAGACATCTGACACATAATTAACAAGTCATAAGTATCAATACAGTCCTTTGAGGAGTGATACTCTTCTTACTGCTCCCAGGGGCATTTTCCTAATAACTGAGAAATAAATAATGTCTTCAGGCAATGAGGTAGCTCCTCAAATCCAATGGGTAAAACACGAGTGAAACTGGGAGGAATTTCAGTTTACTTCACAGTATTCACTTCCTATTTCAACAATTAGGAAGAGTTACATTTAGAGAGAAGCCTTAAATGGGTATTCATAGTTTTGAGGTGAATTTTTTCTAGGGAGTTGTAAATGTGCACAAATCCTTTACTAGCAGTTCTTTGTGCAAGGCTCTGTGGCAGCACCAGATTTCGTTTTGGTAATGAGATGAGTCTTATTACGAGACTGAAATTAATTTCTCTGTTAAATTTATCTGTGTAGACAGTTAGAAAATTGCTTACAGCAATCAAGATCTTGGTAGCTTTCCAGCTTTTTAATAGATAAGGCAGTTTTGAAATAATTATTTTCCAATAGTGTCATTGAAGTTGAGAACATTTTTGTTCCTCCTACTCTTTCAGCTTTATTTTAATTAAAGGGGGGAGTGGGGGGGAAGAGGGTGGGAGATGTGGGAGCCACATTCTAGAAATCTATAATGAATGGGCTGTGAATACTGAGTGTGAATATTGAACTTCTTTCTCCTTTCAAGTGTTCTCATGAGACATTGCAACACTTCAGCACTACAACTCCTGTACTGTTCTGTGGTGATTTAGGGTAATATTTAGGGTATGTTGTATGCATATCTTATAATGCCATAGGTAAATCTAACCATGTGCTATATAAAAATACTTACATGCATCTTTCTTTTAGGTGGGAAAGAATATTCTGTGCTCTAAAGTTAGGTAAAAACTACAGTTTTGGAAAAGCAATTAATGGATATGTAAAAAATGCATTTCACATTTCACCACAGGGTGTTGTACCTAAATGCAAAATTTGCCATGGAAAGAGAAGCAAATGTAAAGAACAGATTTAGCTCTCTGTGAAGTTATCCTGTGTTTTTAAACCAATATCCTTACCTCAGCTGCCTTGTGTTAGACTCTCTGTTAGAGAATGGGCCGTGGGTGCTAAGGAGGAGATGGAGGACCTGATTTCCTCTTGGCAGACTTTGAAAAAGGTCACACATGATCTCCCTGGCAGGTGAGACAGGGATGCAGACAGGGGAAAGAGGGAGAGAAGAGATGCTTTCAAAGTCAAATGCTTGAGCATTTCTCTGAGGGAGAAAGCTGTCACCCAGAGATGGGCAGGGGCATGGCTATGT
The DNA here is from genome assembly GCF_003957555.1 of Calypte anna. NCBI lineage: Eukaryota > Metazoa > Chordata > Aves > Apodiformes > Trochilidae > Calypte > Calypte anna. Next base: position 11,093,576 of record NC_044252.1, read on the forward strand.
GCATGGCAGCAAGTGCTCCCTGCTGCTGTTGGCTAGGCAGGGAGTACCTTGCTGCCTCTGCAGGGAAAAGAAGGTCTCAAAGAAAAAGATTCATTAAACATTTAAGTTATCATATGGCAGAATATCTGTGATATCTCTTAGCAAGAGGTGTGATAGATTGCTAATTGTTTGGAATTATGAGAATGTAGCCACTGCAAATTATAAAATGTTTCTCAGATCTGCAGGCCTATAATTCTCAGATTCATTTGTACATCTATTGTATTTTTAAATTTTTTTTTGTTCCTGTGTGAATAAAAAAGAGAATTATTGATATGTTAGAAAATAGATGAGCAACATGTCATTTTCTAAACTTACTTTATAAAATATATCTATCCTCAAAGTCATGATTAGAAAGTTCTTATGGAAGCAACAGAATTGCAGGTAATATGTAGTATTGATTGATGGTAACTGAGTGGGGAACAAAGCAAAATAAAATTAATTCACTATCTTTGTTCTCTTTTTCTCTTACTTAGTTAAGAAAGCTTTGCATTATTTGCCATGCAGCAGTGGCTTTCAGAAGAAATGATGAAGTGTGGTAGTTAACAAAATAATAATAGAAAGAAAAAAAATTAGAAATTTTATTATTGGTGCAAAATATGGAAGCACCTATTCTTTGGTTTTTGCATTTTGTTGAGAGAGACAGCAGGGAGTAGGCTTCTTTATCTAACGGCATTAGGATTGTTTGGGGCTCACTTAAAAAGTTTTCCAGAAGAAAGATTTCTGTGTGAATCTTTGACACATAATTGAAAATAAACCTTTTCAAATTAGAAATCTGCAAAGATGTAGGTGGGCCAAAAATATCATAGAATCATATAATGTTTAGAGGTGGAAGGGACCTTAAAGATCACCCGAGTTTCCAAACCCCCCTGTAGGGGCAGGGTACCCCACCCACTAGATTAGGTTGCTCAGAGCCTGTCCTAACCTGGCTTTGGATGCTTCCAGAGCTGGAGATTCCACAACTTCCCCAGGGCAACCTGTTCCTGTGTCTCACCACCTTCAGCAATAAAAATTTTTTCCTAATGCCTAACCTAAATCTCCTCTCTTCCAGTTTAAAGCCCATTCTCCTTGTCCTCACTACAAGCCTTTGTAAAAGTCCCTCCCCCTTTTCCTGTAGGCCCCTTTTCAGGTATTGGAAGGCTGCTATTAGGTCCCCTTCTGTCCTTCGGGCTGAACAACCCCAATTCTCTTAGCTTGTCTTCATAAGGGAGATGCTCCAGCCCTCTGATCATCTTTGTGGCCCTTCTCTGGGACACACTTCAACAGATCCCCATCCTTCTTCAGGGCTTTGGAGTTGGACACAGTATTGCAGGTGGGGTCTCACCAGGACAGAGTAGAGGGGCAGAATCACCCATATGGAAATGGAGCAGACACAAACCAATGCGATGTGGTTTGACCACTTAGTTTGGTAAATGTTCTTGATATTTCCATTTCTGTATAAATCCAGATCACCAGTGGTGGTTTCTTTAGGTACATGTGTGTGCATTTTCTTCCAACTCAGTGCTAAGGAATCAGAGCTAAACTATGTCCTTATAAAAAGACCCTTAACACAAATTAGAACTCAAGAATATAGGATGAGAAACTTCAACGTAATTGCTGCATTCTGTTCTGTCTTTGGTTTCAGTTGTCATTTCCCCCCTTGCATATGTGCTGTTCCAAGAGCAGCATTTATCCTCTTTCATGAGGAATTACCTGTAATAAAATTGACCCTGCCAATTCCTAATAGCTGTGTGGTCAGATGATGAAGACATCCTTACAGAGCCTATGAGGAGAGGCTGAGGGAGCTGGGGCTGTTCAGCCTAAAGAAGAGGCGGCTCAGGGGAGACCTCATCACTCTCTACAACTACCTGAAAGGAGGGTGTAGCCAGGTGGGGGTTGGTCTCTTTTGCCAGACGACTTTCAACAGACAAGAGGGCATGGGACTTAAGTTGTGCCAGGGGAAGTTTAGGTTAGATATTAGAAAGGAATTTTCTTACGGAGAGAGTGATCCGTCATTGGAATGGGCTGCCCACTGAAGTGGTGGATTTCTCCGTCCCTGGAGAATATTTAAAAGAGACTGGGATTGGCACTCAGTGCCATGGTCTAGCAACCGCAACGGGTGGTTCAAGGGTTGGACCGATGAATCTCTGAGGTCCCCTTCCAACCCAGCCAATTCTTGATTCTATGATTCCCATTTGCACTCTTCAGTGCCTCTGCTGCTCGTGTCAGAGGGTATATGTGTAGTGAAAACAGCTGAAAAGAATAAGCTGTGCACTGATCACTGATTCTTAAAGCATTTAGCTTATAGAGATGTTTTTTTCCTTTTTTTTTTCCCCTTTTTCCCTTTTTCCCTTTTTTCCCTTTTTTCCCTTTTTTCCCTTTTTTTCCCTTTTTTCCCTTTTTTCCCTTTTTCCCTTTTTTCCCTTTTTCTCTTTTTCCCTTTTTCCCTTTTTTCCTTTTTTCCCTTTTTCCCTTTTTTCCTTTTTTCCTTTTTTTCCTTTTTCCTTTTTTTTCCTTTTTTATCCTTTTTTATCCTTTTTTCCTTTTCCCTTTTTTATCCTTTTTTTCCTTTTTTCCTTTTTCTTTTTCCTTTTTTCCTTCCTTTTTTCCTTTTTTCCCTTTTTTTTTTTTTCCCTTTTTTTCCCTTTTTTCCCTTTTTTCGCTCTTTTTTTTTCCCTTTCTTTTCCCCTTTTTTTCCCTTTTTTTCCCTTTTTTTTTTCCCTTTTTTCCCTTTTTTTCCCTTTTTTTTCCCTTTTTTTTCCCTTTTTTTCCCTTTTTTCCCTTTTTTTCCCTTTTTTTTCCCTTTTTTTTCCCTTTTTTTCCCCTTTTCCCCCTTTTTTCCCCTTTTTTCCCCTTTTTTTCCCCTTTTTTTCCCCTTTTTTCCCCTTTTTCCCCTTTTTCCCCCTTTTTCCCCTTTTTTCCCCTTTTTTCCCCTTTTTTCCCCTTTTTCCCCTTTTTTCCCCTTTTTTCCCCTTTTCCCCTTTTTTCCCCTTTTTTTCCCCTTTTTTCCCCCTTTTTTCCCTTTTTTTTCTTTTTTTTCCTTTTTCCTTTTTTTCCTTTTTTCCCTTTTTTCCCTTTTTTTCCCTTTTTTTCCTTTTTTTTCCTTTTTTTTCCTTTTTTTTTCCTTTTTTTTCCTTTTTTTTTTCCTTTTTTTTCCTTTTTTTTTCCTTTTTTTTCCTTTTTTCCCTTTTTTCCTTTTTTCCCTTTTTTTCCCTTTTTTCCCTTTTTTTCCCTTTTTTCCCTTTTTTCCCTTTTTTTCCTTTTTTTCCTTTTTTCCTTTTTTTCCTTTTTTTTCCTTTTTTCCTTTTTTTCCTTTTTTTCCTTTTTTCTTTTTTTCTTTTTTCCTTTTTTTCCTTTTTTTTCCTTTTTTTCCTTTTTTTTCCTTTTTTCCCTTTTTTTCCTTTTTTCCTTTTTTTTCCTTTTTTTTCCTTTTTTTCCTTTTTGTTCCTTTTTTGTTCCTTTTTGTTCCTTTTTGTTCCTTTTTTGTTCCTTTTTTTTCCTTTTTTTTCCTTTTTGTTCCTTTTGTTCCTTTTTGTTCCTTTTTTTTCCTTTTTTTTCCTTTTTTTTTCCTTTTTTTTCCTTTTTTTCCCTTTTTTCCTTTTTTTCCTTTTTTCCTTTTTTCCCTTTTTTTCCTTTTTTCCTTTTTTCTTTTTTTTCCTTTTTTTCCTTTTTTTCCTTTTTTTCCTTTTTTTCTTTTTCCCTTTTTTTCCTTTTTTTCCCTTTTTTTTCCTTTTTTTTCCTTTTTTTCCTTTTTTTTCCTTTTTTTCTTTTTATTCCTTTTTTCCTTTTATCCTTTTTTCCTTTTTTTTCCTTTTTTTCCTTTTTTCCTTTTTTCCCTTTTTTCCTTTTTTTCCTTTTTTCCTTTTTTTCTTTTTTTTTCCTTTTTTTCCTTTTTTTCCCTTTTTTTTCCTTTTTTCCTTTTTTTTCCTTTTTTTTCCTTTTTTCCTTTTTTTTTCCTTTTTTTCCTTTTTTTCCTTTTTTTTTCCTTTTTTCCTTTTTTTTTCCTTTTTTTTCCTTTTTTTTCCTTTTTTTTTTCCTTTTTTTTCCTTTTTTGTTCCTTTTTTTCCTTTTTTCCTTTTTTTTCCTTTTTTTTTCCTTTTTTTTCCTTTTTTTTTCCTTTTTTTTTTTCCTTTTTTTTTCCTTTTTTTTCCTTTTTTTTCCTTTTTTTTCCTTTTTTTTCCTTTTTTTTTCCTTTTTTTTTCCTTTTTTTTCCTTTTTTTTCCTTTTTTTTCTCTCAGAACATGGAGTTGTGGCCTCCTTGATATGGCAAAAGATAGGAAAGAGGAGGGAGGAGATGCAGGCAGGAGGTCAGAAGAAAGAGAGTGAACTGTTCAAAGAATAGCCACTTGTTTTTCATGCTGTGGTGCTGCTCAGATGTCAAGAGGGTTACAGCAAGGGTACAGTGCTGGAAGCTGACAGGATGCCTTTCCCCAGAAAGGGAGTTGGGAAAGAAAAGAAGTGCTGGGAAGATGCAGAGCCTGAAGACCAGGCAGATGGTCATAAGTTGGGCTTAGGAGAAGCTGGCAGATGTAAGGGGCATCCATGAAAGGTGGGCACTGATGGGCAGTGTCCTGCGTGTCCTCAGTAGGGCTTGGGGCTTCACATTGGAAAATGTGGCATGAAAAAGGGCAGGGAAGGAAAATGGCAGGCTCAGGTAGACCCGAGAGAGCTGCAGTCATTATATTCTCCACATGTGAGTATGTTAGCCTGCAGAAATTTGATGCTGAAAATCAAAATTCCAGGCATGTGAGAGTTGTTCAGGCGAAAATACAGCCGGGTAGGGTACATCTAAAAACTGCTCTTGGTTCCACTGTTGTCCATGAACTAGTGATGTGCAATACGAGAGGAATCATATATTGGTCACCCTGAGGCTTGCCCCTGTGTGTGCTCCTAGTTGTCCTGGCTTGGGAAGTCAGCAGGAGTGCCAAGATCACAAGCTATCCTGTTTCTGGCTGGCAATGTCTCCTTGCTGATCACTTCTTTAGGCAGAGCAATAAAAACAAGCAGGAAGGCAGATGTAGGCAGGCGGGATTCAGCCTGACCGTAAGACTTTATCTTCTGTAAGAATAATTTCAGAAAAGCAGACTAAGGGAAATATTGTTTGCTTCATTAGTTAGAGCATCTCATCAGTCACATACTACACAACAAACAATTTTATAAACTGTTGCATTTTGCCTGGATATAAGTGGATTGTAAATGATAACCCATAAAAAATTAGTAGTTAGTTGTAAGAGTTTTAATGGAATAAAAAACATTGCAGTAATGAAAGAGCTGACATTTTAAGGACTGATAAAGCAGCAGATTTATGAAAAGAATGTGTTAGCAGAACAGCTATGTATACCCTTAGCTAAGCATAACAGACCCATCATCAGAAGATAGCAAATGTTACATGGTGGTAACTGAAAATAGAAATGGGGACTGGGGGATGTGAATTTGGAAGAGATTGAAGAGAAAATTTATTAGCATAAAGATACTTGGAAGGTAGCACTTGGCAGAGATGCATTCCTGGATGCTGTTGATCTGGTTGTTAGCTTGTATGATACCATGCAAAATTGTCTCACAACAGGGTTGCATGGTCAGAGCAAAGACCTGAGTCTGTGCTGTGGGTTTTGCTCTTCAAAAAGTCATTCATTTGGCCATTTTCCATTCAAGTTAAATTAGGATTTTTTAAAACCTCAGAGTAATTTCATTTTCATTAATTTGATTTTCCCCTGCCCTACAGGAGGGGTGTAGCCATTTCCTCATGACAGAAGAAATGAGAGGGAAAGTCAAACAACACATGGCCTTATCAATATCAGTGAGTGAATATCATGGAGTAATTGATCTGCGTCCTCTGTGGGATTTTGAATTGTGGCCTTTTACTATAATGAGTGGTAAGCAGAGCAGAACTGCTCTAAGCAGAAAACAAAGGCCTCTGGTGAAAATGAGCCTTTTCAAATGTAAATTCAGAAAATATTGGAAGAGAGGACTATTTTTTAAAATTATATTAGATGCAACTTTCTTTCTAAATCAGCATCAGTGCTTCCTTAAATTAAGAAACACAGTAAACATTGGAATTATTAATGACTTATAACTATACCCTGGCTAGTTTTATCTATCTCCTTTTGTTATTTTTAAGGACCAGGTTACTGAATTCAGCAGTAAAATCTCATTAAAAATTAAATACCTAATTTTCTTTAGAGAGAAAAAATAAGATAAATATTCTTTTTTCTTGGGTAATTCATGGTTATGAATTGAATGACCTGCTTAAAATCAATGTTAATAAATAATGTATAGGATTCTTTACCAGCCATCCTATAAATGCTAAGCTGAATGGAGAAAACAGAAGCCATACTAAATGGAAGTATATCTTTAGGCAGTGATAAGATTTTTGTGTTCCAATTTATATGAAATTTATTTCCCACTTCCACTGGTGAATGAAGGGTTGTATCAATCAACTCAAGGTAGGCATGTGCAGGTGAGCACTTAAACAGAAATTTTCACTTGCTCTGGTGCTGTTCAAGGCCCCTGTCTTAAGGGTCTGTCTGACTTGCCTTTCCCATGCATACAGTCCTGCACATCTTTGCAGCATTAGCACCCACATTTGGCAATTGTGTCTCTAGGTGGCCACTTCTACACTATGTATATCCCATCCAATACTTGTTTTATAATGCTGTATCCACTCTGCACATGTGCCCTGTGTCAAGCTGCATAAGGATGGCAGATTGACTGACTGGTGGAGAAAAGGCACTAAGCTCCTGTGTGCAGACTGATTTGGAAGCAACTTGTTTTTAAAGGGTAGGGGGAAGAAGGAAACTATAACAGGATGTATGGCATGGAGGTAAGTATGGTTGTCTGGGGGTCTTGGCAGTGGAACTTGAGAGTTCTTGAATTTTGTATGATCATCAAGGTTATTTGTGTAAGAGTATCAACTGATGAAAATGAGGCCACATCATTACAATTTAATGGCTCCTAATTTTGCCCTTAGGTGACCCAAGTAAATGTTTTTTTTGTTACATTAGGCATACAAGGTGGTGTGAATCTGGTCAGGAGGCTCTTTTCCTTTCTTTGTGACCCCATCCCTACTCCCCCCAAAATCAAGTGTAAAATATAAGGAATAAATTGTATAGAAAATTGCATGAATAGGCTGTGATCAGCCATATATGCACAGATCTGTCAGTTGTATCAGTGTAAAACCAAATGCAAGGAAAATGATTCCTAGTGAGCAGCAAGTGGAATCTGTGAAACAGCCTGTGCTGTGAAAGAAGGTGACAGCTGACAGCCTTTGAAGGAAGTACTGTTCATCTCTTGGAACATGCAGAAGTTTTCCTCAGAGCAAATAAAACAAGTATTCTGTTTTCTTAGTTAATTTGTGTTTACAATTAAAGGTGTTTGATGTCATCAGTAAACACAATAGAGTGAAAGTGTTTTGTTCCTTCTTATTTCAAGAAGGACTTAACAGCCAGAGAGAAAATGTAAATCCCATGAGATGGGAACCATGGTGCTCTGGAGGCTTGTCCTCCATGGAAGTAGATGGTTGGTTCAAAGGGAGTATCATCTCTGAAACAGGGAAGGTGACTGAAGTGTAGGCTGATGCATCATAGACAAAGGAGTTTCTGTGTTTTGGCTGCAGTGATCCTGAAACACTGAGAAGGAGATGAAGTGTTAAAATGAGGTCTGAAAGCAGCAGTAGTACTGGGAGCTGCTGAACGATGCACTATTCAAGGAAGGCAATAAATTGTGTAAGGTAAGGAACAGATTTACAGACTTGGAAAATGGTGAAGAAGAAAAATGCATTTAGGTTAAAAGCAGGCAATGAGTTTCTGGACAGCATGAACATTCATCCTGAACAGGGGAGAATGAGGTTGGGAACAGTGAATGAATGTCTGCTGTAAAACCAGTCCTCTGACTTTGAAACCTTCTGGAAGTGACATCAGGCTTAATTATGTGAATAATCTGTCTGTTTTATTAAAAAGTTTCAGCATAATTGTGAAACACTCCAGAAATCACTTCAGACATGAAATGCTTCAAACTCTCATTGGTCTGAGAATTCTGAATGTCCCAAGCAGTGCTGAGCACGTCACTTGGGTGAGCACATGGGCCTTGGTCAGTAGAGTGCATTAACTGAAAAGAGGGTTATACAAACAAAAAACATAGAGGAAGTGCACTGAGGAGCTGTGAGCTTGATAGACCATGCTTTCATAATATTCTTGTAAAATGAAAGATGGTGGATTCATAGTCCTAGCAGTGCTAGTGATGAACTCCTTGCTGCTGATTTTTGCCTTACGGTTTTATGATAAAAAGCATCTTGAGAAAGTGGGCATGTGAAGAGGGAAAAACTTATGCCTTATGCTCAGAAGGTGTATCAGTCTTGTGAGGAACATCAGGACATGGTGTAAACCAATAAAAGAACAGGTCCATAAAAGCTTGGGAAACTCTGAAAGTAAATAAAGTGGGCAGAGTACAGAGACATTGCAGACAGGAGTTAGTAACTCAAAGTATCAGAGTAGAGAGATCAGACTTATGAAAAACAGTGATGAATTTCTCTGTTGGACACTGGGCATTCACTTTGGTGAGCCAGAGTTGCAGCAGTGCCTGGGAGTGCACAGCTCGAAGAGTCAAACAAGTGAGTGAGGCTTTGGAGTACGAGGATTCCGAGGTGGGAAATGGAGATTTCCTGGAGGTAGGATCATAACAAGATTGTGTTATCTCACTGAAATAATCTTGCAGTGGCAAAGTTTTGTTAGAACTAACAGAATACAAAATCTCATTTCCAAATGCTATACAGCATTTTTCTCCTCAAAAAGTTGCTTATCACTAGATACTTGCTCATTTATTTCTTGGCCCGGAATATTCTCCAGTGTTATTCTTATCTTTTACTTTTGTGTTTTCTGACAGTGGAATTACAGTTAGAACCTGGCACAGACCTGGCCTTTTCCACATGTAAAAGCATATCTCATTTCTGTTTTACAGTACCTTATTACTGATTTGAATCTTTTTTACTCTGAACTCTTTCTGGTCTTCAGTGAAAGCTCTCAAGGAGAAGTGGTTTCCTTAAGTACTAATTATTCTTTGATTCTGAATCATTATTACTAATTGCATCCTTTTCAAGCATGGAATTTCTCTTCACTTCCATGCAGAGGTCAGTAGGAGGGTTGTGGCATGATTGCTCTCTGAAGGGGAGCACTTCTGTGGTTTCCATTTTCAAAGCATAAATTGAAATAAAACAAAAATTTGGTCTTTGTTTTCTGGCACTGCATTTCTTTTCAATTCAGTGTTCCTCTTTGGATGTGACAACCATGGCTTCAAACCTTGAGGACTGTGAGCACACGTCTTTTTCTTAGTGACACAGCCTTTTGTTTCCCTCTTTTACATAATTTTGGTACCTGCAGTTCTTTTAAAGGGAAAAAAAATTAACCATATGTGATTGTCAAACACTGCAGAGACAGAGAATCTCAGAGGAATACCAAGTAAACTTTTCTGAGAAGCAGAGGGTTGGCATCCTCATTCTTTAGATTGCTAAAAGATAAACTTTGTTACTTTGTTATTTGTTACTTTTATCATCAGCTATCTCTTGATAACAAGGTTATTCCAATAAGATAATGTTATGCCATGAGTCACCTCCTCCCAAGAGGAGAGATAGAGAGGAAGGATATTTTCCTATCAGCTTTGCTATAGGTAAACCAGAAAACCAGAAAATAGGCTTAGTCATGAAATTTGTCTCCTGTAGAAATCAGAGGCAAACCCCATAAATGCATATTACATCATTACATGTATTACAGTAGTTTTGTGTATTAGGTAATGCAGTTCTTTGGGACTCTGAGTCCAGCTGGTGTATCACCTAGGGTATAAAGCTGTCTCTCCTTCAAGAATGTTCTAGAGGGAAGCTCCAAGGAGAATGAATCTTCAGCCTCTCTCTTCTTTTGCATACTTTTTACTAATGTGATTTTACTCTCTCTCTCATCTCAGGCAAACAAGGCTTTAGGTACCCATGTAGGGGAACCACCGGGTGATTCCCACCAATATCCCTTTAACCACTCAATACATTGTATTTTCCTAATGCTCCTCTGCAGTAGTTTGGTGTCAGAACAGTTTACAGAGGGGAAGAATGAGTAAGATTACTGTCATCTCTGGCAGAACCTCCTGTTTTCTCTGATAGTAACAAATCAGGAAAATAAGCAGCAGTTGTGGCTACCTCTGTTGTTATGGTTGGCAGAGGAGTTTTTGTGGCCATTGCAGTGGCCTTGGGAATCTGCTCTACCCAGCAGCTGTTCCCTGCTCTTTTCTTTGCTCTGACAGACTGAAGGGCTGAATGAAAACCAAACCATATTCTTCCCTCTTCTCCAAGCAGACCTTGATGGAAGTTGACTGAAACTGAAGAAATCCAGGAGGATTGCCTCAAATTTCTTTCCTGCTTTGTTAAAATTTCAGCATAGTTTCACTAGCAGAGCCAGAATCCCTGTTCTCCCTCCCACCAGCAAAACCAGTTAGTCTATACCTGAGTGAAGGCAGGTAAAAAAGAAAAATCTGTGTCTTTAAAAAAAGAATGAAAAATTTTGAAAAAAAAATTATACATATCTCTATGATGAACACAATGCTTTATATTTAGTGCTTCATCATTTGCAGGATTTTCATTAGGGATTTCAGATTAAGCTCTCAATCTTTAAATATTGTTTTTATATGATGCAAGTGAACACCACATTTCAAATTAGACTTAATTTCAAAGGTCCACCCTCCTCTGCAGATTTGCTATCTTATGTGCAGGCTTGACAGATTCAAAAATCTGGAATTTTTGGAAGCAAAGCAGAAACTATTTAGTTTTTAGTTTTGACTGAATTTTGGTGATATTTCGGAGTGGGTCTTCTTTATTTTCCTTGGTGCACAGGAACTAGGAAATAACCCTCAGGGGTGTAAGAGCCTGCCTGTGGAATACAGATGGATACAATGGCTTCATATAGCTAAGAAACTGGAGATGAAGCCTTGGGCAACTGTATTCTATTTCTTATATGCTGATTCAGTTTTGAACTAGTAGAATCATAGAATCATAGAATTGGTTGGGTTGGAAGGGACCTCAGAGACCATCAAGTCCAACCCTTGATTCACTACTGCTGCAGTTACTAGACCATGGCACTAAGTGCCACATCCAGTCTCTTTTTAAATATCTCCAGGGATGGAGAATCCACTACTTCCCTGGGCAGCCCATTCCAATGTCTGATCACCCTCTCGGTAAAGAAATTCTATCTAATGTCCAACCTAAACCTTCGCTGGCACAACTTCAGACCGTGCCCTCTTGTCTTGCTGAGAGTTGCCTGGGAAAAGAGACCAACCCCCACCTGGCTCCAACCTCCTTTCAGGGAGTTGTAGAGAGTGAAGGGGTGTAGCAGTCAAGGGGTGACTGCACTGGTATACGCAGTGCCAGAGCAATACTATATAAACAGTAGGGAACTATCACACAAACTTTTTGAAACCTGCAAAATGAAAGTCACTGTCTTCAGTGCACCTCTGTGAGACTTAGGAAAGCAGAGATGTTCAAAGCAGGCTGTCAGCTGATCTGTGTTTCTGTGTTCTACATCATTAGATGGCATGATGCTGCATTTGTTGGATGCAAGGAAAGGTAAAATTAGAAACAGTTTGAAATGACACGTCAGCCAACTTAAACTTTTTATTTAGAGTGTACATCTGCATTTCAGCATTCAGTTTTATTTTGTTTAGAGTGAATTTTGTTGAAATGTCTTATAAACAAACCTCACTTGTTAATCAAAGGGACAAGCCTCTTTGGAACCCAAAAGAAATAATGAAATAGTGTGACAGAATGCTGTCAATAACATAAGCTATTAAAATCTCTTTTCTTTAAGGCAGAAAAGGTTCAGTGTAAATGGCAAAGTGCCTACATCTTAAAAGCCTGTAATAAGAAACGTTCCATATCGTTTGACAGTGAAACCTTGTGAGAGATTTTGTGTTCTGAAGATCGACCTCAAGAATAAAATTAACATCTGACTTAAAATAGCAGAACTGTGCAGCAGGGAGGGGTATCAAAGCCAGTTAGAAAATTATTAGGAAAAATACCAAAAGAAAGGGCAGAGATGATGTTAGGAAAAAGTCTATTAGCACACACTGTATTTAATGTGTAAGATACATAGGACAGCTTAATGAATCCACTGCCAGGGGGAAGTAAAGCATTGTCTCTGTATTTGCATGAAATCTCCTTGTTTAGCACTCTTAAAAAATGTAAATAATTACGAGTAACAATGAGTGTCAAGCAGTAGTTTTAGTAATCGCTATTTAAGAAATGGCAGGAACAATGCAGTGTTCAGCAACAATACCCTAAAGGTTCACACAGTGTGCTGGGCAATGGAAATGCTCTCATCTTCCTGTTTGTTTAGTACTGCTTGATGTCTCATCACTCCTTAATAAAAGAAGCCTTTAAAAAGTTACAAAATGCCAACCAGGTGGTTACCAGTATAATTATCAATAGTGATTTGCCTAGCAATTCCCTTGTTTAAGACAGTTTTGCTCACAGTGGTGTCAGTCCAAGGCTGTGTATCAGGACCTGATTGTGTAGAAATTCTCCACTGATCCTTGCCTTTGAAATACTGAACAAGCCTTTCATTTTGAGACCTAAAAAACTTACTCATCTGAAACAAAGGTAGCATAAAAGATAATATATTAAGATAGGTTTTCTTTCATAGCAACTCCTCTTAAATGACATTAAAATCCCACAAGAAATGATACGATCTAAATGTTTTAGTGAAACTAATTCTTAAACTTTAGTTAATAGCACTTTTGTGTGGTACTTTTGCACTGGAAAAACATCACGGGTTATAGGTATTCCAGCAAGTGCAACAAGTGTGCCATCCTTACTTTAAATTAATATCTGATGATCTTGAGAAGTGGTTCTTAATTGTACTTTCCTCATGTATTAATTAGGATTTGCTCTGAACTATTCTTGTAATGCTTGTGATGGAACAAATCATTCCTCCAGGACAGATGGTGCCTTTTGTCAGGTTAACTGAAATACCATGCCTGCTATCTGGGAACAGTTACACAGATATTTCCTTTGTCACTTCTTTGACCAAGTTAAGAAACACAAACAAAAAAATATCTACCAAAGCTCTGTCCAAAACATTGAAAAAGGTCTATGGAAATGTTGGATTAGATTAAAATATTTTTCCTTTTGTTGATTCACACTTTACTGTCAAGACTTCTCTGGATTCAGTGGCATTGTTTGTGGAGCAGAATGCAGGAAGAGTAAAAATGTAATCACAGGTGAAGCACTGACATTGGCATTGGCCAGCTGTATGGTAGCCAGCAGTGGATTTAGTTTTTGTTTGTTTGGAGAGCAATATTATATCAGTGTGCCTTCATTTTACCCTGTTAGTAGATAGCTCAGCACAGCATGAGGGCCCCTGTTTGGACATCATTTTAAAAGCAAATACAAGGAGATGAATTTTCTCTCTGTGAGTGATATTCATGGTGCTAGCACAGAGCAACAGAAACTTCCTTGTGGTGGAACTTAATCTGATCCTCTAGGTGTATTACTATGTCTCTGCAAGTTGATGTTCTAAAAAAGGCAAATGATGTATTATAATTTACTTTCCATTTCATTGTTCTGGAAGATTCAGGCATCGTAATTTACTATCAGCAATTCAAGGGAGAAGCTGGGAGACTATTGCTGAAAAATATGATGGGAGTTTGAAATTCTTTTATCTCTACCAAAACAATTGGCTTGTGTTTGCTTAAGTTGCAGTTCTAACCTCTGAAATGCTGAAGAACATTTTTCTTTTAATTAAGTGTCTTTCAGGGCAATTGGATGTGTCTTAGAATGATAAAATGGTTTGGGTTAGAAGGGACCTTAAAGATCATCCAGTTCCACCTCCCCTGCATGGGCAGGAACACTTCCCACTACACCAAGTTGCTCAAGGCCCCTTCCAGTCTGGTCTTGAGCAGTTCCAGGGAGGGGGCAGCCATAGCTTCCTTGGGCAACCTGTTCCAGTGTCTGACCACCCTCACAGGAAAAAAAAATTTCCTAATATCTGACCAAAATCTCCCCTCTTCAAGTTTGAAACCATTGCCCCTTGTCCTCTCCCAACACACCTGTGCAAAAAGCCCTACCCTTCAGATATTGGAAAGTTGCTATGAGGTCACCTCAGAGCCTTCTCTTCTCCAGGCTGAGCAACTCCAAATTCCTCAGCCTGTCTTCCCAGGTGAGGTGCTCCAGCCCTCTGATAATTTTTGTCTCTACTCTGGAAGGCCCTCAAAGAGCTCTGTGTCCTTCTTATGCTGGGGACTCCAGAACTGGACACAGTGCTCCATGTGAGGTCTCACAAGAGCAGAGTAGAGGGGGAGAATCCCCTCCCTCAGCTAGCTGTCTGTGCTGCTTCTGATGCAGCCTAGGACAGGGTTTGCTTTCTAGGCTGAAAATTCTCAGCCAGGAGTAATAGTGCCTCAGCTTTGCCTCATCGGCCATGGTACTGTCATTGCACAAAGTCTTTTCTAATTGTTCAGGAAATAGGTTACCTTTTATAATCTCAGCTTCTTATTGTAATTATGCTGGCATTAAAAGCATGAGCCAAACCTGTCTGGAGATGACTGTTACAGAAAATTTGCCCTGTGTTTATGTTCAAACCACTTCCTTCACTTTCTCTCAATTGCTGATCAAATATTGCTGTTCACAGTGCTAAAGGTAACCCACAGAGGAAAAGATATCTCATTTCACTGCTGCAATGGAAAGCTTTCTAAGAAGTCTAGGTGTAAAACTTTCCATGGACTTAGCTTCTTCTCTACACTGGAGGTTAATCATGCAGCTCAATGCATTGTTAGATGTATTGCCTTGTCATTTTCTTTTTCCTACACATTATTTCTAGTAATACTTCTGAGCAAGGTATTCTCTCCTAATTTGCATTCCTAAAGGGAAGAATAAGATCTTTACATACTGTGTGGATCCTCAGCATAAAGAACAAAAGGGCTCTTTGGGATGACACCTGCATAAAAATGGTGTGAGTTTCATTTGTCCTCCTATGTTTTCAGGGTAAAATACAATCTAGGTGTAGCATGGGAGGATGGAAGACAAGTGATCTGGACTATTGTATGAACAATCTTGTAACTTTTTTATTAGGTTTCTATGTAGCCCCAAGATTGAGAAGAAAGTAGCATAGAACAGGCGGGTTATGAATTTGAGGAATCTTAAAATATTGCTAATGGAAGCCAGTGCTCTCATTCAATGTGCTGCTGTACACTCAGGGATGGCATTTGTTAAATGAAGGTCTGATACTCAGCCACCAGTAAGCAGAAAAATCTGCTTAACTGAGAGTAGCTTGATAACTCTCTGCACCGGAGATTAGCACAGGATAGCATGTTTCATGAGCTTCACTCCCCTTTTTACATCTGATGAATAATGTAAGTGGCATTTTTTATATTGCTACATTCTGTTCGATGAATGGTGGAATGATGCGTGACCTGAATAAATATTTAAGTGTATTAGTGTCTGTGAAATTTTCCTTTGCTATAAAGTGCATTTAAGAATACATTATGCAATTCAGAAAGGTAAAATCAGTGAACTGGAATTGTCCCAGATTATATAACAGAAAACATATTTGTAGTTTACTCAACCTCTTATTTAATGTAAAGGGTAAACAAGTTTCTGATGAATAATGACATCTTCATGCATTTTAAATTTCAGCTGATGTTGTTAAATGTCAGCTAAACCATATAAAACAATACTGAAAGAGGTAAAATAACGTGTGCAATTATGTATGGTGATCTGGATGCACAAGATTAAAGAAAACTGCAGTGGGAATAGGTTTAACATGACAGACCATAAATTTATTCATTTAATGCTGAGTGAAGAATTGGGGAATGGACCTCTTTCAAAATAAGAAACTGGCAATAAAACTGTGTCATCTGAAATAGTGGAACTAAAGTAATGGCAGCTACCTTACCCGTTCAAACCACTAACTAGGAATTTTGTTCACAATGGGATAATTTCTCACAATGATTCAATCCATACTAAGCTTAAAGCTGCATTTTTCTTGAACCCAGTGAGCTTTGGTGCTTGTGTGGTTTTGATGCTTTAGCCACGAGAAATCTTTGCGACTGTATTTTATAGATTTTGCAAGGCACTTCTGATAAATTGGTCTAAAGGCTGTTGCTATGGGCCTTTTGTCTCTAGATGGCTGATGCATCATCTTCCAAAGTCCTTTCCCCATGAAGATTCTTCATGCAGAAAGGCAGAAAGTGAAAGATAACTATACTCAACATTTTCCCTATATTGCTCTACCTGATTGTTTTCCAGTGCATCCCATTCAGTTGGTTAAAACTTCTGATTTTCTGAATGCTACTAAAAATAACAGAAATTCTTTACACTAAAAGGATTTCTTACATTGTGCAATTCTCAATGTTTTGTTTTGTTTTGTTTTCTCTCATTGTCTTAGTGCACATTTTGTATGGATTTTATGGGTTTGAGATGCACAGTGAAAGCACAGCTGCTAATTTGTTCTGGCAGTTTGGCTGGAAATTGCCAGGTAACGAGCACTCCCAGACATTTTAATGGAAGGTTTCAGCTGGACTGTCTCAAGGGTGTGCTTATTTTGTTTAAGCTGGTTCAGTTGTTTCTTATAATTTCAGAGGCTCTTGGCCTGTTACCCATTGAAGTGTAGATTCAAAACCACATCTAGCTTGTTAGTATTTGTATTAATAAATACTGAATAAATTGACAGATTCTGAAGAACAGCAGGATTATTTGCAATCAATGATATCTTTAAGCAGAAAAATAAGGTTGGGATTTATTTTGTTATTATGCTACGTTTCAGTTTGTATTTTTTGTCCCGGTTCATTATGGGGGGAAAAATACTAGGCTGGTAATAACCATAAGGAAGAGGTCCAGTGAGCTGTCTTCTTCAGATGTTCTCACTTAACAGCGCTCTCTGTGCAAAACTCAGAACTATCAGGTTGTCTGTCTGAAAAAACAGCAGGTAGTGTGGGGAACCCTGTCTGATCAGGGTGGCCAGAAGTCATCTTGGCACTCAGTTGTTGAGTTAGAAGGCTGAACTGTCCCAAAACAAAACAGTATTTCAGTTTGTCTTCTGTCAAGGAGCACCTGTGTTCTGAAGTGTATTGGCTGCCCTGCTTACCCTGGGCACTTGAGCCTGACCAGATCATCATAGGGAGAGGATGACTGGGAAGCCACATATGGATGATCATCTCTTGTAATCAAGGCTTTAGAGCAGAAAGCATCTGCCAGTTTAGAGATGAAGGGCAAATATACAGGGTGCCTGATCTTCATGAATATCTCCTGCCAGTGACCAGCAGCCCCAGTCACTCCCTGTCATTGAGGACATGTGCAGCAGCTGTCACAATGATTCTGACTCCAGCATGGATGCACATTACTAGTCACAGCATCTTTTAAGCATTTAGCGACCAAATAAACAGGGTTTTGCCAAGGGTTTTGCAGCTCAGTTTGTCACAACAAATAACTAAGTAACAATAAGGCTTTAGAAGGCGTAAAAAGTTAGTTTAACATTTGCGGTATTTTCTGTATTTCCAGTATCTTAAAGGTAAGTGACTAAGGATATGCATGCAAAGATACATGAATTGTGTGCCTTTTGGTATTAATGGAAGAAGGCATCCAACTCTGGAGTCGGATCCAGCTTTGTGTGTATGGGTGGCATAGTTTGCATAGAGTGGAGGAAATTGAAAAGGAGTTTCAAAACAGGGACTGCTAAAAACAGAGTAACCTCCAGTTAAGTAATAGGCAGACTGGACAGTGTACTAGGCCATTTCTACATCCACGGAAGGTATCTCTGTCCATGTGAAATGCTTGGTGCAGATCTCTGTCTGGAAAGGAGATAAAGATGAGCTTGGCATAAGTGCATAGACAACAAGTGTAGATGTCTCATCACAGCTCAAAGAACCAACTCCTGGCAGAGGCATTACAGCCTTTCGTGGGGTTTGTGTCCGTAGAAAAAATGCTGCACCACAGTTAGAAACCTATAGTCAAAGTCAGCCAGTGTTTCATTAAACTTACCTGTTGAATTTCTTGAGTGAAGTCTTGATGCCACTGAAATCCGTATTTTCCATTGATTTTTACTCGTAGCAAGATTTCATCTCTCATTTTTGGTTAGATACAGAGAAATAGTAACTACAAAGGCCAGGGTTTTTAAAGCTACCAGAAGGATTTAAAGTGTCCTGGCAACACGAATTTGTGGGTGTTCATTTCCCTTGGGCAGCTTTTGCAGTCTGAATTCTATGTAATGGAAAACTGGGATGAAATATTAAAGACTCTCTGAGTCAGGACACGTGGAGTTCACTCTATGTGGATTGCTCAGCTGGCCATTCAGCAAGGGCCAGTCCCCTTCTGTCAGTGCACAAAGGTGCAATTCCAGGTCATGAGATTTGCACCGTGCCTGTGAGTGGTATTTTCCTTGCAAAAAGAAAATTTGAGTGGCAAAATTACCAGATACAGACAAAAATGGAAAAATACACAAAAGTACCCTTGGGGTTGCTGACACTGACTCAGGCTGCCAAAGAACAGAGGTGAATAAGAGTACAAATGCTATGAAAAATACTAAAGTCCTTTTTTGACACATTAATCTAGTTGATCTTTCCAGCAGAAAAGGAAGTAACATTCACAGTAAATGAATCAGATTAGAACCATCACACAACATACTTAAACATTGGTCACATGAACATGCTGTTAGTAAAACTGCTGAATATAGTTGTTTTTTTCTTCCCTTCATTGTCATCCATGTATTGGTGTTACAGGGGAAGACTACTTCTGAAGTAACACAATTTTGTTTAAGAATTTGGTGGGTATGTAGGATGGTATTGCATTCAACTGTGAACCGTAAGAAGAATATCTCCTTGATACCATGAAGTACCTTAATGTTGCCGGTGTTCTTGGGGTTGATAGGGCAGCAACAGAATTTCAACAGTTCATGAAAAATTACTCCCATCATACAGAAAGCAGCAAGGGACCTGAGAGAGGAATGTGACATCTGTGTTTGCTCATTACAAGGTTCATTAAAATGTCCTTGTGCTGTTACAACAGAGAAAAGCCAATGCTTGAATGTTTTGTACATCCTCAAATTCAGACTTTGTCCTGAGCTGCTCTCAGGGATTTAGATGTTGTTTGTTGTTTTGTTGGGTTTTTTTTCCAGACAGAGACATTTTTCCATAAGGAGACAGAAGTGGAAGATTCCCCGCGGTCCCCCAGGGAGTCAGCCTGTCTACACGTTTATTGCTTGGATATTAGAAATGGGTGCTATTCAAACTCTGAAATAGCTCCAACTTTTCTTTCTTGAACAGCAGTAAACATCACGATCAATAGAGTCTGCTGTCATTCTTTATCCCAGTCTTGAGCAATGTCTTCCAGCTTGAGTCTAACTATAACATCATTCACCTCTGCAGGTCTGGTTGCCTCATTTGTCAAGGGTATGTGGGATATTTTGTTAGTCATTCATTTGCTGAAGCACAAACAGACTTGGTGATTCTTCCCCTTCCCTCTCCACTCCCAGTTTAAAAATCTGAACAAAGCTAGTATCTCCTCCTCCCAGATTTCCAAGATACTTTTTATTTTAAGCTTGAATTGTGTTTTATGCTTTTTGCATACTTATTGCACTAACGATACAGTTCATTAAGTAGTAGGAGTTATCAAGAAATAATTTTTGATGTTATCTTGTTCCCTGACTTATGGAAATAAATATTCCCACAGATCCTAAAAAACCTTTAACTAAAACATTTGTGTCAAAAGTTCCCATATACAGCAAATCTGCAGTCCTTATGCAGTTAAAATATATATATGATTTAGGCCTTTAAATACTGATGATTCTGTATTTACGAACAAAAGTAATAACATTATAAATGAAGGCAACTCCTAGTTTTTTGGAAACTAGGTGTTGCTTTAAATGAAACTAGTAAGAATTACAAAAGCTGATAACATGGGAAAATCTGAAGTGGTTTTACTAGTAGACCTTGTACTTGGTAGCTTCTTTCATGTCTTCAATGTTGCCATCCTGTCAGAGTGTGGCAGATCTACTCCAATGTCTGGAATGGCCCCAGCTTGTACCTTTTCCATCTGCAGTACAAAGAGAGAATAACTGCTTTCTATGTAGCTTGCAAATAGATTTAAAAAAATACAATGAACTTGGGGACCAGCTACTGAACAAGGACATTTTATCCCTCCAAAGAGGGAGAATTAAGAGTAAATAGAAGGAAGCACTGCCAGTGCTTCCCCTGATTTTTGAACTCGCTATTGTTTCCCTTTTTGTTTGCAGGTATTGAAATGGAAGGAGAGAATAAGTTAATGAGACTGGATGGTAAAGTAACCAGTGTCACTGCATGGAGCCATCTGAAAATTCACAACTGCCAGAAAACTCTCTGCATGGAGAGGCAAACATTTTTTTTGACAGTCATTTTCTGGCTGATGTTCTCAGTCTTGGGTGAGTATTTTACTGAGTCATGGTTCTGAGGGTTTCACCAAACTTGGTGAAAAATATGTGCCATATTCAGGTGGGTGAGCTCCATGGATGTGGTGCAAGAGAAATGTTCCTGCTCACTTAACAAAGGTACTATAATTTTAAATAACCTATCACCACTTTGGCAAATTTTAACAGTGATTTTACTGATAATTAACTTGTTTTGGTAGCAAAATTATGATGTGAGCAAGAGAAGGGGATTTCTGTCATGCAGGCTTTCCTAACAGTACTCAAAAAGAGGAGTAGGAAAGTCTAGAACTTTTACTGGAAGACTTGTAAAGTTGAAATACAAGGTCTGAACATTATTAATATGTCATTTATGTAGGTTTTTTATTATCTTGCTAAACCAGGGATTTTTGTGACACAGAGAACTACACAATGCAGAAAAGCACAGCATGTTCTCAGAAGATTCACAAGAGCAACAATTTGGTTTGACAGCAGTTGTGTTTCTCTACTAGAAAAACTCCCTGCTTTTCTTAAATACATCTGACTTACTCCATGGTATTTATTTTTCTGCCAAATTAATTATTCAGCTTCCCTTTTCACCCTGCCATCACTACCATTATTTTATCCAGGGATGAGCCTCAAGCTGGCCCAGCTGGGCTTGCTGGGCTTAGGTGAGCCATGCCAGGGTGCTGGGCTGTCCCTGTGCCTCCTTCTCCAAGCCAGGGCAATTCCTGCTCTCTGGTTTTCTGGGCTGTGTGGCACATCCATTAAATTTAAATGGGAAATCTGCTTGTGTAGAGATGGCAGAACAGTCCTCTTCAAAGCTTACAGACAGAACATCTAATTTTACATCACAAAGGACCACCAAATCTGCAGCTGTGCTTCACTGGGTATCCAGAGGATGCTCTCAAGCAGTACAAAGGCAGCCTTCCAAAGCTGAGGAAACAAAGCTGCACACCTGTTACCTGTGCCTTGTTTAGGTTTTTGGTAATTTGGGGTTTTTTGATCTATAAGTAGATTGTAAGTATAATACTCAGATCTCCATACTTGCCCGGAGACCTTCCTGTGGTTCTCTCTGTGCAATGGTAATCACAGCTAATGTCTTTTTTTCTAATGTTCTAACAAATTCCAGGGAGATTATTGTAATTATTTTGTTCTTCTGAGGATTTTTTGCTGCATAACTTCCTGTGAAATACTGTTTAGCTTTCTGCTAGTCTGTCAAAGAGACATCCTCAAGGGAAGGTGGCATGTTTTTTCTGAGGCCAGCTGTATTCTGAAAAAGACAGAAAAGGCTCCATTTGTTTTAAAATTGATTTGAAGATGGGTTTGGGAGGAATTTGTATCTTTATTTCTTTTGTAACTTTAACAGATTTCTATTGAGTGCATATCCCTGTGGTTTTCTTCAACAGCATATGCTGTGGTACACCAATTCAAAAGAATATAATTTAGTTAGACTTGCACACAGCAATATTTTGTTGACAGTTATATTGTGTCATCAGTGCCTCTAACACATTGTTAAAAGCAATCCAAGGTGGAATCTCTGCCTGTTATTTTTCTCTTGGTGATGTTTAGTATTGAATATTCCAGTTAATACAGGAGGGTGTTCCAGAAAAAAGTCCACTAATGTTCCCACCAAAACCCCTTTTCTGCAAACTGAATTATAATAATCTACCCGGAAAAAATGTTTTTATATTTTATTATAATGCTTTAATTATAAATGACTCATTAAAATAATTTAGATATTTAGAAGAAATTGCACTTTGAAAATTACTAATAACCTTGCAGACCCCATTCAGTAGACAAACATGGGTTGCTTTGTTTGAACATCCAGCAGAGGAATTGGATTACTTAAATATCATCAGTTTTTGTTCAACTGGATTTTTCCTCTGAAAGGAGAGCCTGCTGCATACAGGGGGACAGCAGACAGGTCCCATGCACAAGACCATTTTTGCCTAACACATAACCTCATATTTGCAAGACTCTCAGTATTACCAACACATTGTGTGTTTCCCACTGTCTTCCTGGGACAATTGATAATTTTTGGGAGGCCTTTTTGAGTAATGAGAAGGGCCCTTTGAATTATACTGGTTGGGTGGCCACCCTGGTCATGTCTTTTGGTTTGCCAGATGTGACCTTAGACTTGAGATTCCTAGAGGTGTGTAGTTTGAATGAAAAAGAAAAAGAAAACCACAGCCCAACTGCATTCAAAATGCATATATGAAACACTATTAGGGAGTCAAAGCCCTGCCTATCCTCTACTTGTTAAGATATTCTTTGTCTTTTAAGGTGAAATGTTCTCAAATACCTGGGCTGGTAAGGTTTACAGCAAGGCTGAAGTTTTTGTATTTATTACAGTAATAATAAATTAAAAAAAATAAAGGCTTTGAAAAACATGAATTTAAATAATCAGAAAACTTGTAAAACAACTTCAATATTGCTTAAAAAGTATCTTTTAAACTAATGTTGTCTTAGAAATTTACTTTAAATATGTAGAAGAAATAATTACACAAATATCTAGGGAGCAGTTCTGTAGAGGAGAAACATTGTTTCATGGATGTAGAATTAATGGAGAAGTAAATTAAATTTGTGATTTTTTTTACAAACATAATTGAGATTTGGAGTAGGTTTCAGAAACAAATGTTTTTCTTCATAAATTCTTAGGCTCCTTTATTTAAAGAATAAATAATACTAGGATATTATTCCTCATATTTGTTACTGTTTTATTGCTTCCCCAAATATACTCACACTGATTATTTCTTTTTCAGTTGGGAAATGGGATATTGCCAAAATAAATAGTAGAGTCTTATAATTTTAGATCAAAATAGAAAATGAAAAAATTTGCAACTAATTAATGAAAGAAAAATCCATTAATGGCTGCTGAAGCACAGACTTCTTCTCTCAGCCAGCAGGGCTCTGAGCTCAGGAGCTTTTGAAGTCCAGCAGGGGGTTAGAGGAGCAGGGGAAGCATCAGCAAGCTTGTGCCAACATCTTTTTCTTGGACAACTGTTTTTTGTCTCTTCTAGAAGGAATATGCTTGACTTATTTGGCTTTTACTTGGTGAAGGTGGCTCATTTATGCATCCTAATGTCAGGTGGCTTGTGTGATTTCTGAGATCAGACCTGGATCAACACTTTATCTAATCAAGCTGTTGGTCTTTTTCATGGACAGTACTGTGCTTCCTCCACACCTGCTTCTCCCCTGGTCTGTCTTTCTACTGCCATCTGCACTACTGCTCAGTGGTAAATGAGGAATTAGGAAAGTAAATGTAAATTCCCTCGATCAGTCTTGTAATGGCACTATAGTGACTGTTCTGGAGCGTGTCAGAGTCTGTTAATTGCAGATTTTATAGGGTTATAGAGATAAGAAGATATTGTAAGGCTGGGAAAATTCTGTTGAGCAGAATCTTCTGATTAGTTTCAGTTTATCTGATTTTTTATTTTTTAAAGCAGAAATGAGAAGTTCCCTGATATACTGCCTAATGAGTCTGGACAGCACGGCTATGAGCAGGGGCAGACCATCAGGGCCTGCTGGCAGCCACAGAGCAGAAAACATTCTCTTCATTATTGTTGCTGTCTCCTTGCTCAGCTCTTTACTCCTTCTAGTTAATGGGAGATAGAGCTGAAACACTCAAGGGAAATAAAAAGAAGGACAATGATAGAAATAACAGACAATTCTTAATAATAAGGAGACACTGAAGATAGAGGAGTGGGTTTGATTGATTGTGATGTCTTGTAGTAAACAGGGAAAGGGAATACTGTTCTTAGTTATGTTTTTTATTTTCTCATAATTTAAACCTTTAGTGAGAGATAATGAGCAGCAAGAAAACTCTATCTGCAATGTTATCTCTGTATTTGAACACCCTGTGTGATGTAATCAGGAAATCAATTGCATCATTCTGCTTCTGGTACCACTTTTACCTTTATGAACATTTTCATTTCATAAAGAATGTGTTCCCTAATGATGTTTAGTACATGCAAAGAATTCAGGCAAAGACCTAATTTACATGTCCTGTGCCATCTCCTCAGGTGGTGCAAATGACCACACCTCAGAGACTTGAAACCAGTTTCAGTGGCAAAGAGTGTTTGTGGCCAGAGGAACCTGGGTATGGATATGGCCATTGAGGCAGAAAAAACGTGAAAGAGGCAAGATGTCCTGTAGGTTAATAGTCAACAGGTAATTCAATGTTTGATTTTATTTGCCTATTATCCACTACTGCCACAATTTATTTTTAAGCATTGTTTTATAACAGAATCTTTCCTACTTTCAGTTTAGCACCTTCTTAAGTTTGCCTTTTGTCTTCATTACTGGGCAAGCTAAAGAAACATCTTCCTTTTTCTGTTGCATCAAGTGATAGAGGTAATACACAGTGGAAGCAGAATTCAGTACATTTGAAATAAATATTTTAAGATTTCCAATAGCATATCTACTGAGAAATTAAGTTTTGGTGCTTCTAAACTATTTCCATCTGTCCTGGCATCTGAAATCAATGTTTAGATACATTGGTTAGTCATTTAACCCCTCCACCAGTTTTCTGATTTGTTTTGGGATAAATTGTGCTGCTTATATGATCATTTGTTGACTTGTGACTCTTCAAAAATATATAAGGGACGGATTTTATTAAGAAGCTGAATGCCCCTGTGCACTGTCTCCAGATGACACCATGACACTGACTCCCTGCAGTTATTTAATATACACCTGTTTGTTTCTCTTCTGGGCTTCAATCCAGAAATGACCCATTCTGGTGGAGGCAACTGGATCAGAGCTGTTCTGTGGATGGATGGCTATGTTAATATGGAGTAGGTATGCTTGTGATTTGTGGTTAGGCACAGCACAAGGGTGTTGCCATTATTGAAAAACCAATAATATTTTCAACCAGGATTTTCAGAGTTGATTACTATTATCTATAACTATTCAGAGTAATTCAAAAGCATCTGAATGAGCATAGTTTGGGCACTCGAAGTGCATTAACAATACCCTGCAGTGACTCCATACAGTAGCCATATGGCTCTAATTAAGGCATCTTAGTATTTGTGTTTGCACACTAGAGAAAAAGAAACAGTTACAACCTGGATGGTAATTTCACCCTCCTCCACTTTATGCCATAATTAAGGGTATATACACATCCTAACTGTGCCTTTCCTCTTTTAATATCCATGGATTTCTTTTCAGTACGAGCTCAGATCTACCATGCAATGGTTGAATTGGGGATAATTGCAGCAGTTAGGTAAGGCACTTTATGACACACTGACTGTGAAGTTCCAAACTAGACCCCTTTCATCAGCCAACTTTCTGAAGGAAACTCCCTTCATCTGGCTTTGTTTAGTGTCAGATACATAAGCAAGCATTAGCACATAATGCTATCAAATTGGTTTTCCTTTGACTGTTCTGTCAGATACATCAGTGTATTCTGGCTGCTGTATTATTTTGGAGAAGTATAGAAATTCTTGATCACACTTTAAGTGGCTTTATTAGTGTCTGAAATAGCCAGAGCTGCAAAAAGAACTTGAGGTTTTATTTCCATTTCCCTGTCTTCTGTTGTTAAATTCCCTTGTCTTTTTTTTATCTTCCCATGTTTTCCTATTTCTTCATCCTCTGTGCTTGTCTCATACTAAAACAAATGATGTTCTGCAATGTTTTCCCTGCAGCACTCATTCCTTTCATCCACAACTATGCTATTTTCACTGCCAGTCTCATCTTCCCAGCCTTACTCTTTATTTCAAATCTTCACTGCTGAGATGCAAAGGAATAAGTAACTTCTGAAAATAAGTATTTTGGACTAATACATATGTTTTTGTTGTTCTATTGTGAGTCTGCAGGGGAGAGTGCCTGCAGATGTAAGCTTTACAGAATTCTCTTTCTCCAAAATGGCTGCTGATTTCCATTGGATGATAAATGGCTGTGCAGAACTTACCTAAACTGTTTATTCTCTTTATTAACTAAATAATTGTGGCAATTAACACATTTCCCAGTGTAGAATGTAAGCAGTTAAATAAATACAAGATTTAGAGTACTGCCATCTAATTTGTAAAAGTCTCATCTACACTGTTAAGGTCCTTCAGAACCAGTGTCCTTAAAGTCAATGTCCTTTGCCTACTGGACCATGAGCTTTACTGATTTTGAAATATTTCTGATTAGATATTTTCATATCTACTGTTGGTAGTTAATACACAGAAAGAAACTTCTACAAAATAAGTGCAAGTAATTGTGAAAGACTGTACTGCTTTTAGAAGGAGGAAGTGTTTAAAAACATAATTTCACAATAACTTGCTCATTATTCTTAGTTTCTCTGAGTCTTATATTTTCAAATGAATGGTTTGTTTACTGTTACACTGAAAACAGCCTCTGTTTGCATGTAGTTCTGGGTTAAATTTTCTTCCCTAGAGCTTCATAAAATTACCTTAATATTCAGTACATATATTTATTAGGAACTGCTTTGCACAGTTCCGACGTGAAGGTGCTTCTTATAAGAATATGCTAATTATTATTGCATGCTTGAAAATAGTATTTGGAGGCAGTAACTCAGGAAATTTTATCCAGCTGAAACTTCCAAGAAAACCTGGAAAAGAAAAAAAAAATCAGTAATTTGTAGTAAATATTCAAATTGAATTTTTGATAGGACTAAAATATAAAACTTTATGCTAAAACTGTAGCAGGCCCCATGTAAGTTAATCACTAAACTTTAGTTTTCACAAACTGTTTTTATTCTTAAGTGCTTTTGACTAGGCCAAGTTCTAGACACCATCAAGCTTTCTATTGGGAGAAAGGGGGGGGGGCTGTGCCCCTGTGTGACTGGCAGCCTGGTCACACAGCAGTTCAGGTGCTGTAAGAGCTTTGCTCTCAGCAATGCTCAGCTGCAGGTGGTGGAAATTACACAGGACCAGTGAAATGTGCAGAGTGTTTGCCATCTTCCCCTGCAGTTTAACAAAAGTCCAGACTTGAATTCCAGCCCTGATTCTGCCTCATGCTTGAAGCTATGCTAGGTCAAACTTCTTGTTTCTTAAACCATCTTTTTTCTTGGTGGAGATATTTGAAGAAAGCAAGTTGTGTTGTACAGAAACCAACCCAAGCAGTGTTGTCACTTGAGCCATGGGCTCGTACACTAAAGCAGGAGAGTTTGCCTTCCC
This sequence comes from Calypte anna, assembly GCF_003957555.1. Classification (NCBI taxonomy): domain Eukaryota; kingdom Metazoa; phylum Chordata; class Aves; order Apodiformes; family Trochilidae; genus Calypte; species Calypte anna. Next base: position 11,121,111 of record NC_044252.1, read on the forward strand.
CATAGCACCTTTGATTTCTGTTGTTGAAATCATGGAGTTCATCCCTCTGCACTATTGGCAGAGGATCTTCTTAGTTAAAGTACCTGTGTTGTATCCTTATTAATACTGCATTAGACAAATTTTCTATTTAAGCAGGTAAAAGTATGACTAGTTCTTCCATTTTTCCTTGCACAAAATGTCCCAAAATGTTAAAATGCCATTATGGAGCCAGCTTCCAAAGCATTATTATGGCTTCTACTGGTGGTGAACTATTAATACTAAGAAAATCAATACTGCCATATAAGTTTTTCCAGTATGCAGGTGTCTGGCTGATCCACTACTTAAATAAAGACATCAGTCTAACCTTAAGTCAGTAATAGCAATAGGTGTCAGCTGATACATTTCAGGACCACAAAAGAAAATTAGATTCCTTTGAAACTTGAGGCTAATGTGCCACATCAGTAAAGACTTAAGAGGATTCAGGGTTTTTTATTCTTTTTGTTACATTCCCCAAAATGCTGCTGTGAATATATGAATTCCTTTCTCCTGTTTTTTTCCCTATGTAACCCCTTGCCTTTAAGAACTTACTTCTTAATGCACTCACAGAAGGCATCCCAGCCCCTGAGGATCACTGAGCAAGAGAAGTAAATAACACAGTGCAGAGGTAAAGATGTTTGTTTGGTTATGGGCTGTGACTGTTTCAGTTGTTTATGTTAGAGGGGACATCAGTTAAGATATTTGAAAGAGGGACTCAGAGATTCTTGTTTCATCTTTTCTTCCTTGCTCTCTTGGTGTCACCTCCAGAGGAACCAGAGCCACCAGAGGGGCTGGGCTGCAGCTGGGGGCATTTCCCTGGAGCCCTGCCCCTTCTTTGAAAGGCTGAAATGTGGGAGCAGGTTGTGAGTTTATCCAAATTCCTCTGGTTTTAGTCCACTTCAATACAGTCCACTTACATAAGTGGCTCTTAATTTTGAGCAGCAAAGGTGCCAGGGGATTGTGCTGTGTCTGTCAAATGTTGAGGACAAGAGGGGGGAAAAGGGAATGGTCTGGGCTGAAGTGGAACCCCCCCAACCAGGGTTGCCTCAAGACTATTGCTGAGATGAGCAGTAGGGAGACCACTACGAACCTTATGTTAAACAGGGACTGATTTCCAGGTTTCTGGAGTTGGTGAAGCTGCCTGGGTTTGGTTCATAAGAGTGGGACTGCATGTGAAGGGGTATTAAGCTGTTACGAGGGAACATTTCTGCCTGCCAGCTCTCTGTTGCCGAAGTATTGCTATGGAGATAAGTGAGGGAGCATCCTGCAGCAGCAATGGTAGAAATTCCTCTTTCTGTAGCCCAAAAGGAAGGAAAAGGATTTTATGATTGGAAGAGTCTGCTCAGTCATTGCCCTCCTTTTATCTAGGCTAGGGTTACACAGAATGAAAATAGAAATTGTCAAAGGTTTTAGTGGTGGTTGTAATTTCCAAGTGGTCATGCATCCTGTTCGAGACTGTAAATAATGCTAGTAACAGGTTTTTTTGTTGCTACAACAGTTTATAATGCTTTACTATTAACATGGTGAGTAAAAGAGAAGAATACTGCAATGCAGTCTTTTATCTGACTTTTTCCTTGGATAATCCCACATGAAAAAGAATTCTTTTTGTGAACTTACGATGGTAATAATGTTAATGAGAGGTTGATTAAGCTATGGTACATGATAGCTCCTAACTATTTCTGTCACCTCAATCAGAAGCTGAAAACCTAGGGATTTTTACTATACCAAGCAATACTTATTGTTCAACAAATAGTAACCCACAAAACCTCCTGAACTGAAGAAAAAAAATCACTTGGCACTTTGAAAGACTTAAATATGTCTGGCAGTGTAAGTACACTGTAGCAGAAATCTGAATACTTAACTAAATGCAATCAGGCACATTCTGCTGCAAATACATGCTAATGGCCCAGGCCACATTTAAAATGGCCTGCAGACTGTAAAAAATACTAAATTTCTAATTCAATTTATTATCATTTTGTTGATTGTGAGCTAAACAGGATATCCATAAGGCTCTTGGTGATAGACCTGCATGCTATCTAATGTTTCTTGAAAAGCTGTTAATATATTTCAGTATATTTGCAGAGTGCAGATACCGTTTGCAACCATGACTATTTCAGTCACCTGGTGACATAGAAAAATCTAAAAAAAAACCCAAACCAACAACTAGAAACATTCAGCATAATAGCACTTAAAAATGAATTAATCTGTGAAGAAGTTAAAAATAACAAACAGGCCAAGATGTAGAATTTTCATAGAAAATACATTACCTCTTATCCTTCCATCCTTCAGAAGTAGAGGGTCAGTATCAGCCACTTTTCCAACTGGAGGAACCAGTGTTAGCTACAAGAAAAGCCTGGCAGCTCCTGAGGGGCCTTGACAGCACTGAATGCCTTGATGAGCCTCAGCTGGGCACCCACTGCCATCCCCTTGCCCAGGGGCCAGGAGACCCTTTCCAGAAGGGCAGAGTCCCAATCCCACTCTGGCTGTGCTGAGGGAGTGCTGCTCTCCTGCTTCCCCACAGCCCTGGCAGTGTTTTCAGCCCCAGTGTCTTGTCTGCCTGGGATATAAAGTAAGGGGAAGGCTTAAAAGGGGAGTTTGGATTTTTTTCTTCGTATATATATATTGATTTTTTTTCTCCCGCTGGTAGGATTGCTGTGATACAGCAATACAAGGATTTTTATTTGTGTTGTTGGGAGAGAAAAGCTGGGATGGAGACAAGGCAAAACCTTGGCTCTGTTAAAGCAAGTTGTATAAATCCCAGGGAAGGCAGCTGATTGCTGCTCCTGGCCTTGGGACCGTGAGGTAGAAGCAGGGGCTTCTGTTTGCCCTGCTGCAGGATACAGCACTGCTCTGTAGGGACCTTCTGATTGCTTGCTGTGTGGGGCTGGATGGGGAAACCATTTCTCTTGGCATGCTTGGCCCCTGTGCCGTCACTTTCATCCCTAAACAGCCTTGCAGCTCCTGAGTTTCCTTGTAGCCCTTAACAGGTGTTAAAGGATAATTCTGCTTCTGGCCTTGTGCTCTTGGGGCTTTCTGCACTCAGGGGCTGGGGGTAGGAACTGGAATTGCTCCCATGGAGTCATCTGTGATCTGCTGCCATTCCTACTGGGGGAGGGAAAGTCTGGGTGCTTGGTGAGACAGCAGCTCTGGAGTCTTCTTTAGTCCCACTGTCTCTTGACCCTAATGATGTATTTAAACTGCCCGAGGACTTGTGAAAACCTCTCTTTTCTGACTTTTATCTGCTCCGTTGCTCCCCTCATCTCCCAACTGGTTAAAGAATATTGAACTACTTTTTATTCTGTGGCTGAGATTTTACATGCATTTGAGCTGGTTATTTCTATTGCAGTTTATCCATAAAATTACACTATGAGATGCCCGGGTTTCTAAAATATCATTGTCCCAAATAGCCATTTATTTAGGCTGGGGAATATTGTCCTTGTATATTTGAGAAGTAGATTTTTGTGGTTTTATTTTTTTATGCAGTGCAGTGAATAAACATTACAATAGTGTGTAGCAGCAGGATGGGAAAAAGGGAAGGACTGAATGTAGAGAAGATTGCTTTAATTAAAATCTGTGACAGCCTCTGATTTCTTTGACATTTTAAATTGCATTGAACTGAAATGTAATTTAATTTTGAAGGCATTTAAGTAGTCCATTCTCAAGTATTGACTGATTATCTTGTGGTCCATACACAAAATCTGAGTAACCATTTTCCTTATTGCTGGAAAAGTGATTACTGCAGCATAGCTCATGCTTTTAAAAATATTTTCATTCAATAATCAAGCTGACACCAGCTACTGTGTATTAATGGAATAAAAGTCTAATGACTGCAGTAGGTTATTGGACGTGCAGTTAAATATTGCACTAAAAATAAGACTTACAAACTGTTAACACCTCAGGAAGATGTCCAGAAATCCCAAATTATATTTTAATTTTCCTGGTCAGTTTGGACTTTTTTTTTTGTGCTCTTTTGCACCTGGGTAACTGTGTGCAGTATTTCTGGAATCCAGTTGTATTGACATAGTTTTAAGCCTCCATTGAGTGAACTCAGGGCAACTTGCCTTGCTGGAGTCTGAGTACCATCTGAGATGTTTCATCCTACCAGAAAACTCCTCCTATACATGTGTTATTTGACTTGATGCAAATGATATTTGGACTTTTCCATGTGTCTGCCATCACTGTGTCCCCATGCTAAGGACTTTCAGGGCTGGATTGTGCCAAGCAGCTCGTAGTGAGGGATGTATCCTTCAAGAGGAAAGAGGGACAACCTTGGTGAGAACAGGCAGCACTGAGGAGTGTGCTGGGACCACCTGATTTCATGACCTTTGCCCACCGTATGGTGTCACCACAGATGGATGCAACCTCCTCCTCCTGTAGCCTGGGACATGGGGCTTGTTGAACTCTTCTGGGAGAGTGTGCCACACCTCTGGGCACAGACTGGAGTGCTATTGAGCAGTTTTTTGTTTTCACACATATGTAAGAGAGTAAACTACCTAAACTAGCTAAGCACAAGCATAGGAGTTTAGCAGGATTTTTTTGGAAAATGCATTATTTCAACACAGCTAATTTATCTCTATAACTGAAATTTGGAGCTCTAAAATTCATATCTGCACATAGAAAGTAGCAACTCTTGTTTTGCTTTCAAGATTTATCTGTCAGAATTAATAACTGTCCTGAAAAATTTTGGTTTTGGAGGAAAAAAACCAAAACCCAAAAAGTTGTAAAAGCAAGCCTGTTAATTATTCAGATCAGGTGCGAAGCTTTACAGGAGTTACCTTTTCTCTTTTTTGTGGGTCAGCTGTGTGTTTTTCTGCCTGAATTAGACCTGCCTTCTGTGATTTCAGAGTTAAGCATAGAATGGTTTGGGTTGGAAGGTACTTTTAAGGATCATCTAGACCAACCCCCTGCAGTATTCAGGGACTTAATTGAATTAAGAACTAAATCAGGTTCCTCAGAATCCTGTCCAGACTGAGCCTGAATGTTTCCAGGGATGGATATCTACCACATCTCTGGGCAACCTGTGGCAGTGTTTCACCACCCTCATTGCAAAAAATTTTTACTTGATATCTAGTCTAAGTTTACCCCCTTTTAGATAAAAAACATTATCTCTTGTCCTGCTGCAATAGGTCCTGCTAAGAAGACTCTCCCCATCTTTCTTATAAGCCCCCTTTGATTACTGAAAGGTGGCAATAAGGTCTCCTGGAGCCTTCTCTTCCCCAGGATAAACAACCTCTCTTACCCTGTCTTTGCAGAAGTCCTCCACCTCTTTGATAATTTTTCTGTCTCTCCTCTGGCTGAATTATGGCTTGAGTATGTGTTTTGTAGATTACCTACTTTACTCAAAATCATTTTATAACTGGAGCTGTTCCTCAATGGTAACTCATGATTTTATTATGGAATGCCAAATTAATTGGATCTGCAATTTTAAATTCTTATTGTACAGTGTCTTAGGGAATATCTTGTTTATTTGGGGCTAATTATGTCCTTGAATTAATTGCAAGTGTGACTTTTGCCATATTCAGAATATTTTTGTATACTCTAGAAATGAAAATACCAGAAAAACACTTAGTATTTTGAACATAGTTAGCTTAATGGATGATTCCCAATCTATAAAGATTTAAGAGGAAATTGTTTAAAGCCTGGAAAAAGATACAGTATCTAGCTATGGAAATAATTTTAAAAGCTTTCAACACTGATAATTTTAGTATACACCACAGCTTGAGCTGATACAAAGTATGTTTAATTCCATGATGCTGCTGTGCTTGCAACATATGAGAAATTTTGTTCTGCTTAGAAGAAAAGTGGACCCAATGCATACATTTTATCCTCTGTTTTTTTTGCAATTAAAAAATTCCTGATGATTCTTGCAGAAAATTTGTACTGTAGCAAATCCTGTAAGAACTTAAACACCTTAATTTTCATGCCTTCTTTTTTGATGTGTTTTTTGTAGCATTACTTCATCAGGCATCTAATGTATCTTCACCTTTGAGTCACAGAATGAATGTTGAAGTGCAATGCTCACATGAAAAAAGATCCTAGAAAAATCCTTTGTTGTATTCTTAGCCTTAAAATTAATTTCTTGGTTGAAATAGGTTAAGAACACATATCAATAGACTGCTTGGGAGCTGTGGATGATGGAGCTGTCCCTCTTGTTGCCCTCTTGTTGCACACAGGCTGAGGGACTTGTGTGTAACAGGAGAGAGCCCCCAGGAACACCTGCTGGCAGCTTTTGTAGAAGCACTGAGCAGGTCCAGTGTGAGGAGATGGTCTTTCCCAGCAGATGCAGTTTCTGTAGAGCCTTTTGAGAGACGTAGTTTGTAGCTGACTTTCCAGAATCACAGTGGCTTGTAACTTCTCTCTCCAGGCATTTCTCATAGGTTTAATTTTCAGAGAGCTTGTTCAGGTGGTACCTTGCTGGACTGCCATCCGTCACTGTCTTAACTACCTTGTACACACAGATTTGTCCATTCAGACTCCGTCGGCTCCCTGACTCCCCTGTATTCCTGTTTTCAGGATAAAATCTACATGGAAGAGAGAATCAATCATTAGCCATATATTTATGATCCTGTCACCGTTTCCCCTTGGTTGTAAAGCTCTTCAGTGTCACCAGCAGGAAGAATAGGTAGTCAGGGCTGCCTCAGTTGTTTCTCCTACACTTCTCTGCCCTGAAGCATTGTCTGTCTCTCAGCATCTGTCTGCTCATACCTTTGTGATTCTTAATGTTTAGGGCCTCTGGTTTCTTCTTCAACAGACTCCCCAAGTACCTGCCCTCTGCTCTCCAGTACTGATGTTTTATAACTACATTCTTGCACTTCTTGGGGCAGCCTTGCAGCACTGACAGCTCTGCTACTTAGGCTTTTCAGCCACCAGGCAGACTCTGCATTGAGTCCTCTCAAGTTGTGCTGCTGCCCTGTGGAGGAAGAGGACAAAGAAAATTTGGTACACGTGTCCTCTCAGCGAAACATCCTTGAGCTGGTGGGGCACCAAGCCATGGGAAAGATGAACAAGAAGAACAAAGAACTGAGATAACCATGAGAAAGTATGCAACAGTACCTGATTGCCAAGGACAGTAAAAGTGTTAACCCCTAACACAAGAGCTGATTACAAGTAGATGTGGAAAAGTACTGGGCTGGAGGTATAAAAGACAGCTGTATTTACAATAAAGGTCTTCGCTTGCTAGCAGCATCACAGTCCATGTCTTTCATTCCACTATGCACCTTGCTACCTTCCTACTCTTACTCTCTTGAGCTTCTCCTGTCCCCTCCACCACTTCAGTGGTGTGGTCACAGCTGCAACTTGAACTTTGTGTGCAGATGGAGCTATTACTTTTGTGCATCCAAAAATGATGAGCCAGTTGTGCCTTCAAATCTCTCCTCATGTTGTTTATGTCACTGACTTGTGCTTTCTGGTTTTTTTGCTCTCCCTTATTTTAAAAAAGAATAGAAAAACCTTTCTCTAGATAAAAAGTGAAGTTACTCAATACTTACTGGATTCAAACTCAAGGCTTTTTTTTTATGTTTCAGAAAAGCTTGTCCATCTGGTTTATTTTGTTTTGTTTTTAGTCTCTGTTTAAAATTTTGCCTAAGGCAGAAAGAGGTATTTGGGCTTTGGGAAACCTTGAAAGCTGAGATTTTTCTGCAGTTCCAATTCCACTAAGTTAAAATAAGCTTCTGTCACCCTAAGACTTACAGAACAGAGATATTTTGATAAACTCTAAGGCTTTAGATGCTTAAATTAGCTTGTAATCGTTTGAGGTTCAGTTTTTTTTTTCCTCTAATTGTAGCTGTCCTATAAGAACATGCTTGTACTCTAGATGCTTTTAAAATCAGCAGTTTTCCTTTATCTGAACTGCTTCAGTGTTGTCTATTTTCCTGTTTTTTTACTTTTATGTATCACAGTACCCAATTCTCTAAAGCATTATCTTGGTCTTTATCTCTCCATGAAGTGCTAGGTGTATGCAAGATGTTTTATTAAATTGAATTTGTTGACTTTGTATTTTACCACAGATCTTTTAGCCTCTGTAAATCTTTTATTAGGCAGGTCTGTCCCTCCTTCCTTCCTGTCCCCCTGCTCCCTATCTTTTTAATCCAGATGCCTCTTGCCTGAGAGGCATTGCTCTTACACAGCTATTGTAAGTGGAGATCAGACATCCCTGACTTTGTGGTATTTCCCCAGTGAGCACACTTCTGTCATTTTGTAGCTTTAAGCAGAGATATTTTGTAGACTGGAAAATTCTTGAGCTTATGTTAGAGATAGTGGTGGAGGCAGCAGGAGCAGTTCAGAGCAAAGTCATATAAGGGAAAAGAAATGAGATCTTCCTGAGAAGGATGGAAGGGCTGGAAAAGATATTGGGAACCTCTGTCCTGCAAGGGGCCTTGGAGGAGACAGGCACTGCAGTCTCCCTGCAGTGGCAGATTCTGAAGGCAGGTGGTTTATTTACCAATAAAATATTTTCTTAAAAATTTTACCCTTGCTGGCTTAGTTTTTACTCTTCCACAGTAGCACAAGATAGGCCAAATTCATCCTCACTCATCTATTTTTAAGCCTTTTCATTCTCTGCAGATTAAATACAAGATGCTTTAATATTTTTTCCGTATTTTTAGTAACTGCTTGGGCTTGAAATTTAGAAACCTAGCTTGATTCCTGTGCTGAATTTGTGGGTCTAAAGTGTTCTTTATTTAGGAACTGAGCAATTGTGCTACAGAATTTATGCAAATATAAATGGTTGAAAGGGTGGCTGACTGTCCTGCCTAAAGACAATGGCCTTTGAAAGACACCAATGTCTTCCATTTTATTTTGGAATAACATTATTTCTCAGTCTCTTGCTTATTACATTATGTCCTACAAAGCAGTTGCAGAGCCACCTTATCTTTATTTCACAACTTATAACTTTCTCACATTTTTAGGAAGAATACAGCTTTAGGTCACAAAATAAGCATTAGAGCTGAATAGCACAAAATCAAACTCCACCCAGCAGTTGGAAATATCCAATGCAGTAATGAGTAGTGAACATTTCAACTGTCAACAACAACAACAACAAAAAAATGGTTTGTGGTCTTATTACAGTATCCTGCAAAAAAGCACTAGTAGTTTTAAATAAAAGGAGCACTTATATAGCAGAGTTGTTTAAAATGTCCATCTACTCTTTTCTCAAGTGGACAACAGCACAATGAAAAATATTTTCATTAATTCAATACTTTAGCTGTCTAAATATGAACTGCCTAATGAAACAGTTTGCATTTCTGTCTTGTGCCCCTTTTTAAAAACAGCTCTGTATTTCACTTGTTAAATTTCAAAACCACTTTTGAAATGGAAATCAGTCCCTAACTTAATTTAAATCTTAAATTGCTTGCATATCAGAACAGCCTGGTCTCCTTCAGGCATTTTATTATGAAGTACCAGTTAGAGACATAATTTAACTTGTGAAATATACAAATCACATGGAATTCACATGTGCTGTATAAAGAAAAACACATGTGAATTCAGAAGATTAGTGCATTTCAGAAGCTAAATTGCTTGTCATCACACTCAGCCTCCCTGGGCACTTCTGTCATTCTCACTGGCTTGTCAAGAATACAAAAAGGAATAAAAAGTTTCAATTTAATTTGTATTAAAAAGGCAAAGGGAATCTCCTGGGCGGTGTTCATCTTCTTACGCTGCGAAGATCTTCACATAATTGTACTTAGGAGATAAATAAGTGCAAATTTTCAAAGTAAAAAATAGTCTTTTGTGTTCCAGGCCAAACTGAAGCTGCAAAAAAAAATGTTGTTTGAGTCATAGTAATTTCACTGAGACTTCTGTCCACCTTCCCTGAACTCATCTTTTTGAGTTTATTAAACTCGTTTGTATATCAGTGTGAGGTAAAAGGAAACTAAATGATTTTCTGTGTCTTCATGCTTTAGGCATCACCTTTGCCATCATCCTGGGCATTTAGGCAGGGAGATGAGTGCTCAAAACTTCAGCATCAGTTGAAAAGCTGACATTTCTGAATGTCTTTAATAGACTTGTATTATTGTAGAAGCTTTTGTAGTGTATTTAAGCATCGTGTAGTATTTCAGTGAGTACTAAAATCTGAATAACAAATACCTTTTTTGGTAATAACTAGTTACTGTCAACAGTACACTGCTCATACAAGTGGGTTATTATTCCATCTACACAATTCCATACAAGCCACTACATGCTCCTTCATCTCTACCCTCTAATTTATATTACATTTTAGAAACACAAGTTTAATGATAACAATTTTACTCTCAAGATTAATTATATACTTGTGCAGAGAACAAAAGAAACAGAATAGAAATCAGTTAAGCAAAATGTAAATTAAATTCAAACTATATTGAACCTGAATGCAGTTCAAATAACGATCATAAAGTGGGTAAGTACTTTGCTTATTGGGCTGGGGGAGAAATAAATACAATCAGTGATGGTCAAACAGCTTTTGTATGTACAGTAAGATTTTGGCTGGATTAACATTTTAGTTATTCTATGAAGAAAAAAATGTATTGGATACAGTTGCCTGCTGGAAGCAAAACCAAGTCTGGGGCAGAAATAGGGTTCCCACAGCCCCTTGCAGGGCAGTGGCAGCTCCAGCCCCCATGCCGGGAAGTGCTGCAGGATGACTCTGTCAGGCCTGGGGTTGCAGTGGCAAAATCATGAAGGTGCCAGTTCTGCATCAGTGAAGTCCTGAGAACGAGCAGGAGGGAAGCAAGAACCTAGTGAAGGCTTTGCTTGATGGTAGAGGGGAGCTTCACTGTAGTTTTATGACCCATCTTGCCTGTCTGCTTGAAGGAAAATCAGCCCAACTGTGATAATTAATTTAAGGTCCCCATTTCCCCTCTAAACTGAAGGTTTTAATGGATTAAGGTAAAAGTAGTTTGTTTTTTTTCTCATTGAATAGAATGTATCTCTGGTGTAGTATTTTCCTAGGGGTGTAAAGGATTGATTCTCTGTCACTGAGCCACTTGTAGCTCTTTCCTAGGGGAAGATATGTCCAGACCCTCACCTTGGAGTGTAATGCAAACTGCTTGAGTGAAAATCCCTTTGTGTCTTGAGGGTTTGGGGGTAAGGCAGATCTTGGTACTGAGGTATAGGAAAAAGGGGTGGTGGTGAGGAAGTCATTCCAGTTTTAAAATGAAAAGGGAACACCCTAACATAAAGGAGAATTTTTCTTGTATGTGGATCATAAACCTTATGGGTGTCAGTGTCCTTGCATCAGCACTTGCTTCAGGGTTGGTTAAACACTATTTTAAGACAACCTGCCCCAAGACAGAAGAGTGGTTCTGTGTGGCAGTGGCTGGTAGCAGTTGCCTGGGAAAACAGAGATAATGAGTAGGAAAGATGCTTCAGAAAACTACCAGTTTCCTGGAATGGATTAGAAATGTCTTTAGGCAGAGGTGATGGCACCTTTGTTCTTGGAGCTGAACGGATTTTAAACTTTTTAAAAATTCATTTAACTGGTTGCTGAGTGACCCCATTTTAGCATCTGCAGTAGCCAGGGAAATGAGTTCCCAAGTCCAGTCACTTTTTGAAATATTTTTCTGTGTTTTACTTTGCCATCAGATAATTTCATTTGCTGTCTCCTATTTAAAATTCGAGACAGTTAGTGTTCATACCTTATTCATCTTCCCATGTCACTGTGGAGTTGACAGACCTGGTTACAGTGTTGCTTCATCATGATTCGTTCAGATGACAGCTTTAACCTGCTTAATTGTTTCTTGTACAGAAGTAGCTCCAGTCACTCACTCTACCTTTCTACTTCCCTGAAGAGACAGTACGTTTATTTTCAGCAAGACACCAGATTTGTGCACAATACTTAAAAAGGAAGGTTGAGCTGAAAGGTGACATGCTGCTTTGTTTTGTTTTTTATTCCTCTTCTAACTCAAAAGCTCTGTGATTTTTTTTTGGCCTTAATCAGAGCATGACATGGGGGGCAGGGTATTGCAGATCTGTGAGACTTCATAGGAAGAATAAGAGTAATGAAATAGTGTTTGCTTTTGTTATAAAGGCCAAACTTTCTGAAGGTCACCATAGCTCTCAAAATTCAGCAGGTGAGGGGTCACATCTCAAACTTCCTTTGCTTCGGTGTAAGAGTTCATGAGTAATGGGGCACCTGGGAAACTGATCCTTCAGAAAAGGGGACTGAAAGGCATCCTTCCAGAACTGTTACAGCTACACTCCAGAGGGTGGCTGGAGCTTAGCATCTATCTGATTAGACTTAATTGTCAGGTATTTATGAAAGTGGGTGATAAGGATAGAAACTGGTCTGTGCTGGAAAGCTAAGGAGCTTTTTGTAAATAAACATTCTACTGTATGGGGAAGGCCGAAGTTTTCCTACAGGCAGTTGTCTTTACTGAAGGAAACTTTCCTATACAACTCCGTTTTTAATGGTCTATTGCACGGGTGATGAAAGCAATGTAAAAAGTTATCAGGGTCCATGATGAGTTGGGAGGAGTTTTACCAAAAGTGGAAGCCACTTTTTGCAGGTAATTAACAATTAATGAACCTGTTAAATCCGTCTTCATACAGACATTTTAATTCAGCTCATAATATGGTATGATACTCAAGACAGTCAAATGAAAATCTGCCAAAAGTAGTGGCTGGAATCGGATATTATGAGATAATAAGGTTTTTTCTTGCCTTACATTACCATTTTGATACCATAATTAATCTTTCGGGATAATCAATAACTACAAAGATAGTTGGATTTTCATGGTGCATGTGCAATGTGATTTAAGCAGTCACATTTTATAGTACTTAACCTGAAGTGCAACACAACTGCTTTCATTAATTCAAAACAAAACACCCCAAAAAACTTTGACTTCTAATAGTACATTTATTTTCTGCTATTAATTTTCACATTTTGTAAAGATAGCAGTGGGAAGGATTCGCACAGTTAATCAAGTCCTGCCCATCTGCTGGTTGGTGTTTGGGCTAATGCATTAAAAATTTACTTGTGTATGATTACTTCTAGGCTGCTATTTATTAATGGATTAGAAATGGTCTTTTGAAGTGAGCAGCATGCACACAGCAAGCCATTTTGTTCCATTTAAATGAAAAGAATGAAAGAAGTGCTGTTAGCCTCGTTCTTTGAAGATATTTGGATTCAAACATTCAGTTGAATGTACTGCTGCTCTTAAAAAAAATAATTCTTTTAATAACATACCCCGGAAACAAAACAAATTTTGAGGTTTTCATTTACTTTTTTATATGAAGGTTCTCTTCTCAAGAGTAAACTATCTGAGGGACAAGTATTGTGTGCTGTGTACAGCCTTGCAGTTCTGCTGTGTGAGCAGAGTCCCTGCGGCTCTCTGCAGTGCTGCTGTGGGAGCCTCTCCTGCTCCTGTGCACAGAGCAGTGGTGGCTCTGGCTGTGCCCACACTGTGCCTATGAGGCTGGAGGTGCAGCTGCCTCTCACTGGGCTGTGCTGGTAGGGAGATTTCTGGGTCAGCTTTGAGACGGGTGTTCCTGGAGATGGAAATCCTCTGAGGATACTTGTCTGCAGGAAAGATGCATCCTAGGAGGGTCTTATCTGCCCCAATGGCAACCTGGCAATGGGTTTGAGAGCTAGCCTGGAAGCATTGGCATGGATCTGGGAGCTCTGTTCCTGCAGCATGGGAAAGGTGGCAGCATCTGTAAGTTTAGAGTAGGTAGGTTTGCAGGTAAATGTTACTTACCTTCAAAGTATTGTGAGGATTTTCATTGCTTATTGTAAGAAGAAAAGTATTGTGTCAGAGCGCCAGTAATATCCCAGTATTATCTAAATTCAGGACTTCCAAACAAATAATTAGAATAGAAGTAAATGCTGATGTATGCACTGAGACCCAGAACTACTATCTGGCCTTCTGTAAGGGTCACCACTCCCAAATGGTATTTAATACTTCTGGTTCCTACCAGGTGACTGTGGGGACTTGGAAGCACGACAAAGAAATAAGATTAGAAAGGGCAACAGCATGAGGAAAACCAGTTCAGCAGCCTCAAGTTTTCTATTAACAAACTATGTTTCATATTTGTCAGTGGTATTCATAGTGCAATTGAAAGCATCAGAAAGCAAGTCAATAGAACAAACAATAAAAATAGATTTCATATGAGTGGAAGCTTCCTTTTTCATAATTAAATACTACACAGGGGTTTTGTGCACTGGCTTGAAGAAATCACAAGAAACCTATGGGAAGGAATGAGAGGAAGCTGTCCTACCTGATAGGCCTCTATTTGCTTCAGTGCCTAAATTAATCCTATTGGGAAGAGCCTGCAAGGGGATGATTTCTGTAGAGGGCTTCACCATCTGACTATATGGCAGAGTGACTGTGTGAAAGTGGTACTATATCTATGCATTATTCACAAAGAGAAAAAAAGTGTGTCTTTTTTTCTGCTTGTTACATTCTGTGATATCCTGCCATCATAATTTTTTTTTCTTTCCCCTCTGTGGATTTCAATAAGTTTTTTTTATTTCTTTTTGCTAGAAAATGGGTCATTTCTAGGGATGAGATTGCAGATCCTCAGTGCATTCTATTTTAAAAAGGGCAGGTTCAAATTCTACAGCTGATACAATTTTCATTTGTTTTAGCTGTATAAAATTAGAGATGACAACAGTCTGCTTAGCTGTGAAAAGATAGGATTGATTGATTAGATTTAAACACTAAAGGAAAAGTCAGTTCTACAACTCCCCCACTGCCCCAACCCTAAATAAGATCACTCAGAATGAAAATGCCAAATTACTTGATACTCCCTGCTCTTTTCACTTCAGTGCTTCATCTGTATAATTAAAGCAAAAATGAAGTTTTAAGATGGAAATTTTCAGCACTCCTTAGAAATACAAGGCAAAGGGCATAGAGCCAGCAATCACCAGCTCTGCAGTGTAAAGAACAGAAATAAAACCCGATTCTGAATGGAATGGCTACTTAGCAGTTTTTATCTTGAATCCTGTTTTGCCTCACTGTACCAGAAAATATTTTGCTCTATGTGGAAAGCTTCATTTAAAATGTCTGATTTTTTTTAAATTGAAACTGCCTCTATGTCATCTGCTTCCAAGTGGAAAAATCATCAGATGATGGTTATGGATGGAATGTGGAATGGCATTGCTGAGTATGGTTGACTTTGGTTGGTGCAATGTGGATGACCATGTGAGGAATGAGCTGTGGGCTGCTGGAGCATCTGGGCCTCCAGGGGACCCTTTGTGTTCACATCTCCTTGCTTTCTGCAAGCAAAGAACTTTACACTCATCTTTGTGCAACTTCTTATGCTTTATGCACATCTGTAGCCCTGGCCATAACTGAAGCATTCAGCCAGCAAGTGAAGCTATTGCATAGGTGATAGTTTACCATTAGCTGTCAGATCAGATATAAGGGCATTTACACCAGCACTTCAAAGTTGCCATGAAAGAGCTCCATTTCCAGTTCAGACATGAGGCACATGAGCTTCTTTTATTTTCTCAGTGTTCCCAATTTGCCATTAGACTGTGGCTGCTCTGTGCAGTCTGTTTTGATCTGCTCCCATCTGCTCCATTCTGCTTTTTTTTTTTTTTTTTTTTTTTTAATGAAAAATGAAGCTGGTGGTGTGTGACTGTTGCAAAGGCAATCAATGACTGAAGCTGTACAAGTGTTTGAGACAGGATGTGCTCTTAGCAGCCTTCTGCGTTGCTTCCCCTCCTTAACATAGGGCAGCTAAACAGCACCATGGGCTATTGGCCTTGTACATGAGGGCAAACCAGAGGCTTCCTGCTGTATTTCAGGTTTTGTGAGGGGGCTTGTTAGTAAGAACAGATACTGGTGGTGTGCAAGTGGCTGGAAAACTGTTGGGAGAATAGTTGGATGTGGCCAAAAGAGGACAGGTGTACTGGCTGAAGTTTGTCAGCAGTCTTCCCTGAGCCCAGTACTGCTCAGTATATTTTTTTTATTTTTTTAATGTGTGAATGATTTATATGAAAGAATAGAGAGTGCACTTAACAAGAAAACACATAATAGTGGGGTCTGAGGGAATATAATTCCAAATGTACTGGATAAATCGCAGAAATTTCTCCTGCCCAAAGCATGAACTTCCACTAGTACAGCAGATTCAGTGGTGCAACAGGTAGAAGTGAAAGAACAGCATTTAGAACAACACAAGATACAGAACAGCCCTTCAGAAGAGAATGCTGGGAATTACTCTGCTCTGTTCACTTGACCCTTGATTCCAGCAATGTCAGCCTTTTGTGAAAAATATTAGCACTCCTAGGATATATGAGGGAGATTTACTTTTCTGCAAGAATGGAGGATTTTTTTCGCTCACTCTGCTTGTTATGCTGGCAGGTGCAGCCTGGAGTATTGAGGCAGGTTCAGGATCCAGTCAGTAGGTTGTAAACCAGGCAAAAGAAGCTTGGAGGAAAGCAGAGAGTGATCAGAAGCAGATGGAACCAGGAAAGATAATTTGTTCCAGCCTTTTGTGTGAGAGGGAACCTAGATGAGATTGTCTAGTCCCTTGTCCTGTTGTGTCTTGAAAACTGCTAATGGTGGTATCAGTACTACATCCCTAGGGAAGTTCTGGTCACTAATTTTTGTGTAACTAAAAGAATTTCTTAAACCATGACAAAAATCATAATGTAGGTCTATAATGTTATGGATCTTTGACTTGTCTAACCCTGCCTCTGAAATAGCAAGAACCTGAATGTTGTCTTGCATAAAAACCTAGTAACCTTCTAGGGGGAAAAATAATCAGGATTTTTAATAAAGTATGTATTGTGCAGTGGGGATTTAGGATTGTTTGTCTTTTGCTTTGTTGCCAAACAAATTTTCCCATCAGGATAAAAGCCCACACATGGGATTGGGAGGGAAGGTATCTACAGATCACTATACTGAGGTTCAGATCTAATGTTGTTAGACCCTGAATGTTTCCATCTACTTCAGCAGTTGTTTATATTTTCATCAGGTATCCTTGAGAATACCAATACCTACTACCAGGTGATGTAAATAAAGACTGTTTACTCTGATCTTTCAAATCTGCATGTTACTAAAAACTGTATTCCCTTGGATTAAAACTATAGATCATTACTCTGACATAGCAATTACAGCATGTATGATATATGTGAATCTTCATTTATTATTGTCTAACTAGGTCTTTGCAAAAATTAATGTTTTAGAAAGCTGCTTACATAAACCATTCTTTTAATGAAGATGGCCCAATGAGATGCTAGCAGTGGAAAGCAATTAAATGACACTTCTAGGCAGAGATGACAAATGGATCAAACCATTCTGATAAGAATACTGATTAATCGTACTACTTAGCTACAAACTTGTTGAAGTTTACATATTGCTCTTGTAATCTTTGTGGGATGGGTGTCTTAGCTTTCAAGGAATGATTAAATGGTACAGCATGCAGGCTACTATGTGAATCATAATCTTCAGATTAAGGTGTGCTTAAATTAGCAATTAAATTATCAATATGGGAAATGTTTTGCAATGATTATGAATAATTAATACAGAGCTATATTGATAATATCTACCCAGTAATTCATCCTTTTTGCTTTGTGACAGAACGTTTCTCAGGCTGCCTCTGGGAGGGAATTTGAAGCACGGTCAGAATGACAAAACCTGCAACTATGTGAAGGTCCTGAGGACTGATGGCTTTGCAAATAAATGGTTAATTGCTTGGGGGGTGCATCTGAGGAATCACAGGAAGCTGGAGGCTTTTTATATAGGAAGAGATGTGTGTCATGCTGAGGGCTCTGAAGGCTCTAACTCAAGCAGTTACCACTTCAAGGGAAATGGAAAAAGTCAATGTGCCTGTGCTTAGAATATTAAGGTGGTGCCTAAAGTTTGAATCTAACTGGTGTCTGTGCATGTGTATTCATCTCCTTGGTTTTGCCTCACCTGCTACATTGTCAATGTTTAATATTCAGGTTCACAACTTCCATTATCCACTTGCAAAGCATTGGTGTTTTTCTGCTTTTAGCTTAATAAAACCTCATGTAGTTTCTGTATCCTTTACAGATGTTTAGCAGGGTGAGCCACCGAAGGCTGAGGAGGGGGAAGGGCAAGCTGGAGATGGAAATGGGGTAGCTGTGTAAGAAGGAATTAAGGCATCTCTGTATACTTTAAAGAATTGTGTGTTAGGGACTGGTCTGCTCTGGGCAGTGGAGCCAGACAGGCTGGGAGCAGAGCAAAAGCAGAAACACTCTGCTGTGGCTCTGCACTGGGACCAGTGAGGCTGTGAGTGCTGCTGCAGCATCCCTGCACTGTGTCTCACCAGGCTACATGCAGAGAGCTGCTCCATGCTGCACAGCACAGTGCTCGCTGCACACAGCTCTTGTGGAGAGCACTGTGGTTTCACTTTCTTTTATTGCTTACTTTTTATGTCCACATGGTATAAGCCTGACTAGCACTTTAATAAAAACTCTTAAGTTTTGGTGCATAGTGTCAGACCTTGATCCAGTAGAGTCCAGCACTGAGTCCAGCAGTTCTTCACTTTGTACATCTCTTGCTTTCCAGGTCCTTCCCACCCAGGCCCTACCTTGGCTGCTCTGCACATGGGTCAGTGCTATGCTGCTGACTACTTTTCTCTCATTTTTGCTTTTTAATTTCCCATTTCTCACAAGTTGCTGCTTATCTTTTTTCACAGGTAGGTCATGGAGGCTTTCTTGGTGTGTTAGTGTCAGCAGAGCTCCCTTGCAGAGAATCCTGGGGAGGATTTCTGACAGTGCTGTTCTGCACCATGGGCTGGGGCTGTTAATGCACTTTCACCACCAATGTGTGTGAGAATGCCAGTCTGACTCTCATAAAAGCACAGAAATTAGGGAGCTCCCATTTTAAAAATCCACTCTGAGAAGTATGGGAGAAAATATTAATGAATAGGGCTGTCATTTTCCCTAATGTCAAGAACAGTACAGGTGGGCTTGTTCCAGAGGGTTCCCAAACATCCCCAAACATGACAAAAGACATACAAATCTGTTTTAATGTAATGATGCTTACGTGAAGTATTCTTAAATTTAGTTGTACCAGGAACTGGCTTTGCTTTCTTAGTATAATAACTGAAGAAAAATAAGATAGTTTGTGTTGATACTATTTTTCTCTTTGTGAAGTTCATGGAAATAGCTAACACTTTGCTTGGATGACTCCCAGCCTCCTTGTGAGCAAAGTTTGCAAAAGTATTTTTAGAAGTTTGTTAACTATTGAAGACTGAAATTGCAGATATGATTTGAGTGTTTTTTTATTTTTCTTAAGACTTGGCCTTTTTTCTTTGACAAGACCTTACTTGCTTAATCCCTCTCAACTTCCAGTACTTGTTTTTCTCATTCAAACATATCTGGCTCCATTTGCAACAGCTGTATTGCAGGTTTTTAAAGCTTTCTGCCCTATTTTTCAGAACTGCTTATCTTCCTTGTCCCCTCTTTTATGTATTGAATTAGATAAACTACGAATTTCTTTCTGACTAGAAAGAAAGATCCAGGACTTAGCAGACACCAGATGGTGGCACTGGTCTTTCACATCTGACAAATCTGGATTGTGCATTGAAACATAAGAACTGCAATGCAAGTTGTACTGACTGCTACCCTACTATTTTTTTTCCTCTTTCAAGCTGCATAGTTGGTATAGGGAAGGTGATACATTTATGCTTATCTTTAGAGAGTACTTAGAGAAGGTGAGATGTGTATCAAAGGGTACAAATATGGATGTACACATATAAAAGGATAAGCCTTGGTCATATCTGAGCATCACTAACTAAGTAATTTTTTTTATTTGTATCCTGCTATTACACTTCAGTTGAAATGCAGCTTGGATGACAGATGAGCTGTGCCAGCTTTGATTAGATGAGGCTATAGCTGTGACTTGTAAAATCTGATGTATACCTTATATTCTTTACTGAATTTTACTCCCTGTGTAGTTTTTAATAGCTACTTTTTTTACTGAACATAGCACATATTAGTCCTGCATTGACATTATTATTGCTTGCTTTATATTCCTGAAATCTTTACCCTGGTATTTTTGGAGTCTCCTGAGCAGTATGCTGTTTATCTGCTTGTAAGGATGAGTGGCTGGAGAAACATGCATTTGAGAGAGAGAATGAAGTCTTCAAGAAGAAATTCCAGAAGAAATACTTCGTTAGAGAAATATGGAGGAGAGAAAAATGCTCTTCCCTTTGGAGACTGATTCTTGGTGTCTGTGCTGTGATTCTTTACTGTTTGAGCACAAGGTGTGTCTAGGAAGAGAAAGCACCTTCGGATGAGTTGAAGGTGATGGGTGCAAAATGAGAACCTAGGTTAAAGGCTGATTATAAACATAGAAGTGGCTAAAGTCTATAGTAGTATTGCACAGTGTGAAAATGAGTTGGTCTATCAATATCACCTGTTATAATCCTGCTGCTCACATGGCAGCTGTAATGTAAGCTGTAACCAGTGCTATATGAAAGCACAACAGAAACTTCACTGACTGTCCATGCTCTCCCATCATCTGCAGTGCATAACTTCCTCCTGGGAAATGTCCCAGCACTGCCAGAGACATTTGACCCATGGCCTTGGGTCTCATCAAATGGTCTCTTGATCCCCAGGTTGTGCTTCTTGGTGATACCCAACACCCCTGGTCTGGAGTCAACAGAAATCCTGATGACTTGAGCAAGAGCAGGGTTAATTTGAGAGGTAGAGCCATCATGCCCTGCTTGAGTCAGGAAGAAGTTACCTGCCTTCCAGAGCTACCTCTGAGTGCTGCTGTAGAGGTATTTTTCTCTTATGCCTTGAATGAAGCGATGGTGAATGTTTTGAGTCACCAAAATCTGTGCACTGTTACATGTTCCTGGGTTTTTGGAAGGAAAAAAAAGTTGCAATGCAATGTACTTCACATGTGTGATGAGTTTATGCTTCCTACCTATGCAAGGTTTAGTCTATATCTAACAGGGCATAGTTCAGTTAATTATAAAACTTTGACCCTCACTCTGAAACCAGTTTGAGATTTCTCACTGAATTACTGGACTGAGATTTTGCCCTTTTTCCTTCATATTAAGTTAGTGTATTTTTCTAGTCTTAAAAAGCTAGAAGAGCTCCCATTAGTCCCATAAGACAAAGTTGTTCGTCATGTATTGATGATTATAAGAAATTAGCAAAACCTAACTTGATGACATGCCCTGTGGGTATGTTGTTCTGCAGTTGGAAAGTTTGCTCTTGAGTGCATGCTAGGAAAGGTTGGTGGCTTTTTTTTTTTTAAAAAAAAAAAGTTTCCAAGTTTGTCTGGTGAAAGTATAGACCATGAATCAAAACAGAGCCTGAAAGCTGCAACATGAAATTGCAGGATGTCTGCATAAGTGGTGTGTACTTCTCAACTGACAGAATTTAATAGCAGCTATTATAGATTTTCTTCTTTCTTAGCAGCACCTGACGTTCTGTAGAGTCAGGCCTTTATTAGATGCTTGAAAAATAGTTTTTCCACTTTCATCATATTCTCAGAACTTATTCTCCCTTTATCCTCAGCTGTGAGCAGTGAGGGGAAAGAACAGTTGTTCTTAATTGTGTTTGCAACATTATATGGCCTGTTCACAAGCTGGGGGCCTGACAGATGGCACTGGTTTGCAATATAAATTTTATCAGTACTGAACTGAACTGTTTGGCCTGAAGGAAGACTTAATGGCTTATAATTTTTTAGTTGTTTGTTTTTTTTTCTTGCAGGGTACACCTGACTTCCTTTTAACCAGAAAAATTTCGTTAGAGGAGCAGTAGGGGCAGTAACTTTTAAACATTAGAAATTCCATGTAAGACTCTCCAAGACCAGCAGTGGCAGCCTGGAAGCACTCATGAAATATTTAGGTACTGCTTTAGCTGAAGATCAGTGACTGTTTTGGTTTATGACCCAGCTGGCAAGTCCATAGAGTGGTAGAACATGTGGATTGAGTGTGACTGATAAGAAACTGCCCAGAGAAATGAACACAGAAGGTGCTGGAGTAGTTGGATGGGATGCCCAAAGTGGATTTTGAAAGTAGAACAGTCTCATTGGTTCAAAGAAAAAGTAAACAGGCCTGATTTCAGCAAGAAAGATGCAAAGGAGAAGTTCCTTCCTAGCAGAAGGACTGAATTCCTAGGAAAGTGTGGGCTCTCCACTATCAGAAATCCTCAAGGCTAGATAAAAACCCATCAGTAAGGACATCCCTTCTAATTCAACTTTGGCAACAGGAAACAGAGAGCCCATATACTGCCCTCTAGGGAAATCTCTACTGCCGTGGAAAGCAGAAATTTGGGCCTCTTCCTAGTTTGTTTATAGGCAAGTTCTGCAGTCAGGTAAATAGTAGAGTAAGGTGACTATAAAAGGGGAATCGAAACAGCCCACAATTTAGTCTGTATCTTGAAAAGAAAATGTTTATGAACATGCTCTGTGTTAAACAAATCCCTGAAGCAGATCAATGTTTGTAAGTGGTTTGTCCATAAAAAAAGATCGCAGGATAGTTCTGTCAGAGTATTCTTGTCATTACTGGTGTGTTTTGTTTTGTTCCCTTTTTTTACAACAAAGAAGCATTTTACAGACAAAAGTATTCCTCACTAAGCTATTATTCTTACTTTAAGTTGTATAAGACATGATTTATACTCCCTGTGAGAAGCTTGTAGTATTTGCTCTCCTAGCCACCTACCCCTAATATTACCACTATGTTGTCCCTTACTCAAAATTTAGTCTGAGGAAAGGCATATGATACACAAGACATTTTATGTTAGAAACAGTTGGTATGGTGAATCACATGAGTTCTAGGAATGATCAGTTTTCCACCTGGTTGTAAGCAGATAAAAAACCCAGCATTTTTTACACTAAATTTTTTGGCTGCCCAGTTTATCTAGTTGAGCTACTCAACCGAGAGGGCAAAAGTAAAAACAGCAGTTGTAATGCCTGCAGTCTGAAAAACCTCAGTACTTGGATTTTCACTGGTGAATGCTTGTTTATCCTTTACAGGTATGCCTCATTACTTTAGGTATAGTTTAAAAGTGGCAAGCAAGTCAGTGTCTCATTTTGACTCTGACAGAAAATGCTGGAAGGCTGATGAGGAGGGAGGGGAGAGGAGAGTTACTTCTACCTCTTCCAGTAGTGACAAATATAATTGCTAACATTATCACTGTGGGCACTGTAGCCTAAACTTGTCAGGAGAAATGGGCTGCACTTTGTCCTCAGCCAGAGCAGTCTGGTTCTGATCCTGAAGTCTGGTTCCTGAAGCTTTTTAGCAGAGGTAGCATGGCAGTTCTGTTTTCTCTGGTGCTTATGCTTTTTTTGACTCAAATGTTAAATGTGAGTTTGAGCTCCAATATTTCATGAATTATTGCCTGAAAGTATTGCAGTTGGGGTCTGTTGTTGATACTGGGAGGTGATCAAAAGTGAGGAGTCTCCCCAGCAGCCTCCAGGCACCCTGGGGACCAAGGGTCAGGTCTGTGGGGAGCCCTTCTCTGCAAGGCTGCTGGGTACATGCAGGGAGGTTCAGCCTCATACATAGTTGCAAGAAGTGTCAGCTAGGAGTGTTGTGGCCAGCATGTACTTAATTTGGAGTAAAAACCTATTTCTCTGTCAAGTAATGAGAGGGTAAGTGGATATAAGGCAATGTGTTTGGGTTTGCATGTGGTAAGCTGGAGTCTGTGTTAAGATGAACCTCACCTGGGTAAACTGCCTGTATCTGTAGCACTTGGCAAATGGGTTGTGCAGTCTGCCAGACACGAGCACACTAAGTCCATTTGTTTTCCAAACACTTGATTAAATTTTAAGATTCTAAGAAAATGTATCCAAAATGATATCATATGAAAATCAATAGTTCTTTTCTATGTCATCTTGTTTATGAGCTAGAAGTAGAGAGAGGGTTTACTGGGGCAGGGCTGAGATCAATAGCTCTGTGAATTTTAATTGGACCTTTTACTGCTACCTGAGTGCTGTCTGTTTTTAACTCTTTTTAAGGACACAATACAAGACCCTTTGGCAATTCGTGACTTTTCCATTCTTCAGTCCTGCTGCAGCCACTTGTGGGTTGTGTTAAGCAGAAAGTGGAAGAGAAGTAAAAAGGAACTTGATTTTGAATACTGTCATGTAATTTCATTTAAAATAACTTTCCATCATTTTGATTTCCTATTTAAGAGGGCATAATATATTCCCTTTTTTGGTGTCTTTATCTTCTCATGTTTTCCTTGTTTCTAGTCTAAGAATCTTTTCCTATAGTTATTTCCTCAGTAAAAGTGTCACCTTATTTAACATTATAATTCCTATGTATACAGCAGGTTCATGAAACCACCTTCTCCATGGACTCTCTATGGAATGTGGAGATTGATCATAAAAAAATTACATCATATATCCTCATAAAAGTATTTTTTCTCATTTCATTTATCCTTCTTTTACTCTGCAATTGCGAACTACAGTGCCTAAAATAAGTTAGTTTATGCTTCCTTTTTCAGCCACTTACATTGAAAAGCTCTTCTGAAGTGATGTTAATAACATTCCCCCATCCTTTTGGTTTCATCCCCTATAAATTCACAGAGCCAGGTAATTATGTCTTTCTTCCACAGTTATTTCTGCTGTGGCTTCTCCTTCCCAGTCTCTCTCTCAAGTCCAGTATAACTTACTTACTACTCTACACTTCCCAAACCTTCTTGGTGAAACAATTATCAACTGGAAACATGTGAATGTTAATGAGGGACCCTTGACAGCATAGAAGACTTAACTAGGACCACTCGCTCTATTCTGCCAAATCTCCATGCTTACGTTATCATCTGTGAGATGGTGGCAAGGGATATTCTTTCTTCTGCCTCTTCACCTGGAACAAGATCTAGTCTAGTGACTATTCCCTAAGGTTACTGAGAGGAGCAATGTGCAGTTACCTGCTGTGTTTGTATACTACAGGTTTTCACTGAAGAGGATTTTTTACCCACTTGCACAGTTTTTGGAGCAGGCTGGTGCTAGGTTGTTTTTTCAGTGTCTGCTAAGTAAGAGGTCACTGCTTTCTCAATGACCTCTGGCTATGAAGCAGTGATGGGATTATCAAAATTTTTTCTCCTTTATCTAAAGAGGTAGTTTGGTGATGCTGTTCCTTCTGTTTGTGATGACTTTTAAGAAGGAATGCTATATACTGTGGTCTCTTAGTTTTTAAAATTCCACAGTAGTGGATGTTTACTGACTTGAGTTGTATTTTACCTATAGTATGAGAGACTCTTGAAAAGCAGAGGTCTGTTCTGTGCCTCGTGAGGATAGATTCTAGTGAAAGAGGATGTTTTAGGACTACATGAAATTCCTCTCTTGTTTTCATTGAAACTACAACTGTTTAAATGTTATGTTGTTGTTATAAAATGCACAGGAGAGGAACTGCACTCTGAGAGAAGGGCATCTGCCATGGCTCTTGTTTTGTGTCCTGCTCCAGAGGATGCTGTAAGGATTTTTAGAAGTTTGATGGTAAAACAGATGTATTTGAGGACTTTAGAAGTGTAGCCCAGCTCACTGTGGCAGCTTTGTAATTCATGATCAAAAGCATCTGTAGCACCATTTTAACAGCTCAGGTTATCTCTTTTCCTCAACATCCTGACCCACGCTTGTCATTACCTTTCCCTTTCTTTGATGGAAACTGAGGCATATCAGCATCTTTATACCACCTGATCTGCTTAGAGGCCGGGCAAAGCTCTGTTTCAGGATGCTGAAATTCAGCCACTTGGGCCTTTTTATGGGAGTGTATGTGGGGGGGGAAATGCAGTCACATTAGAGATGCTCCCATGCATTACTGGACTGACAAACTATCTTGAGCAAACAGATCCATCCTTACACTGTGGCAATTGTGGGGAAACTGACTTTTACTGCTCTTTTTCTCTGAGGCTTTCTGTAGTAAAATACTATCCCAGGTGCATCACCCAACTGATGTCTTCACAACTCCTGGACCAGAGCTAGCCTGGGGCTTGTACTGTGTGCAGGGCCAGAGGGGTGCAGGGCTGTACCTGTACCCAGCTGTACAGACACACTCTGAGTGTTGTCTGTGAATGGCCACTTGTGATTTCAGGCATTACGGGCAGTTTTGTACTATTATAGTTATTACTTAAAGTAGGTGGGTGCTGTGGTGTCATAATTTGAGTGGAGAAAGCGAAGTTTGACTACAAGTAACTAAAGAAGGAGGAGGGGCCTCAGGTGTTAGCCCTGAGGCATCTGGGAAGGGTGGAACAAGGAGGGATCTGTTCCCTCCTGTTCCCTGCCCATGCTCCATCAGGGTCAGGCCGTATGTATGTATT
Source organism: Calypte anna (assembly GCF_003957555.1). NCBI lineage: Eukaryota > Metazoa > Chordata > Aves > Apodiformes > Trochilidae > Calypte > Calypte anna. The sequence continues at coordinate 11,147,302 of NC_044252.1, forward strand.
TGTATGTATGTATTTGTATTTTTGTTCCCATGTTATTGCCTTTGCCCTCTTCCTCCTCTTGAGAGAGGAAAAAGCAGAATTGCCTTGAGAAGGGAAATATTTTACTGGTGTGATACAGCTTTCTTCACTCTGCAGTTGCTGTACTGTAGGATGTGTGTTCAGTCCTATTCTTAATTTTTAATATAGATTTAATTTTACCAAGGAGCTTGCAGGATGTGTTCTAAAACCTTTGTCCACTGGCATTACTTCAAAGTACACAAGTAGAAAAGTGTGGTGGTGATTTTTTTTCCCCACCAGATACCTTTGCAACCTCCATCTTCCATCCGCTGTCACATGAAGGCCACTTCTGGCATTACCGCTCTTCTAGTTGTTTCATTAGCACCAAATTTCAGAGTATTTCTCACTGATTGTGTTTATCAAGTTTCAGGCCAGAGGCTGTCATAGTTATAAGCTTCTTAAAGAAGGAAAAGTGCTGACATAGCCTTAAATTGTAGTATGGCAAATGTTACACTATAATTACCTTTATCTATCATCAAACTCCTTTTCAGGGACCTGGCTATGTGCCGTGGGCCTCCTGATGGAATGCTCCATTACACTGAAATTTTTCATGAGAGAAAAAAAACAGTGAAGCAAAACATGATAAAGTACTTTTACAAGAGTAGTCTCGGTGACAGTGTCAGGGTGGTGAGAAGAGATGATTGCAAGCTGCAGGAGGAAATATTCTGTGGCATTAGTGGTAGATATGCAAGAGAGAGTACAGGCTGTTTTTTTTTTTTTCCTACCACTGTGTCTCAGCTCTGTTACTGTTTTTCTCCAGATGCTTTGATAAGTCAGCATTTTGCTTTAACTGTGAAATTTAAGCAGACAGTATGTGTAGCTGTACTGGACAAGGACAATATAAGCTAGTGTCTGCAGACTAGCTGCAGGAGTAGAAAGCAATACAAAAATGTCTGTACTACTGCACTCAAGCTAATGCACTTGGCAAAATGGGGTTTGGTAGTTCTGGCATGAGGCTGTATGGAGGCTGCTTTGGTGATTTCATGACTAATCTGGAGTTCCTGAGTCTCTGTTCGTTTGATTGCCCTGGCCCTCCCTCTGTGAATTGTGGGTTTGGTTTGTCAGTTTCATGTTCTTTAAACAAAGGTAATGGAGAGGAATTGAAAAAGGTCAGGAAGAGCGAAATTCGAACCAAGAGCAAAAGGGTAGGTGCTTCCATAATGCAAAGGCTTCAGGTAGAGGGAGAGAGGCACAGTACTGAAGCAGTTCTGCATGGCAAGAGTCAGTCTCATCTCAAAAGCTGGAATATAAGAACACATCCTGTTTGTCTGGGTTTTTAGTATTAATCCTGAAGACCTATTAGTCATGTAAAACACAGATAAAAGGAACACTTAAGAACAATAGGGAAAAGGTCTTTGGAAGCTCTGTGTCTGTCTCTTCTGAATTAAGTAAAATATTTGTATTTACTTGCTACTTGTCTTCCCATGCCTGAGTGTTGTATGATTGCTTGCTACTCTTAAACTGCTAAGGACATGATGTGTCCATAACAGAAATGCAGCCATGATTAATGCTGTCTGGAGTGCATGGGAGCATTTCATGTGTAGATGCTGTGTAAATAGATGGAAAGAGAAGGAAGAATGTGTATATGGGTGAATATTAACATTTCAGAGGCAGGGGCCTGCTGAGGTAAGTTAGATTCCCAAGTAGGTTTCTGTACTTGGGTCACTACAGCTAGTATAGAGTACCAGATTGCATAATTGCCATTCGAGTGTCTTTTTTTTTTTTTTTTTTTTTTTTTTTTCTGCTCAGTATTTCATACTGATGTTTAATAAAATGCATTCTTCTGATACAGTTCTGTTTTCTGTTTAAGGTATAACACAGCACTTTTTGCTTTTAAAAAAGAAAAAAGTGAACCAAGCATGTTAAAAAGTGCATCACTCTTGCTCTTTGTGTTCAGTCATTTATCTTACTACAGAGAATGTGAAATATTCCAGTTATGATGTTTGGTTTCTTCTTTAACAAAATGGTTTCTAGTTCATTATACTGTTTAAAAATAAGTAAATGTACTAAATATTGTTGAATATATACAAGATAAACTTGTGTTAGACAGGACTCTGAATCAGCTACTTCTTTACAAACTAATGAATTCAGCTAAGAGGAGTAGCTTACATCACTGAAGTGGACAGAGGAAACACATCTAGGGGAAGAGGGGAGACTTTTCCATTTTTCTTTCTTGGCAAAAAGGAAAGAAATCAAAATTATTCTAAATGGGACATGAAGTCCCTGTTTGGGCTTAAATTGCTCCTTCTGTTAGTTACAGCGGGTCATTTTGAGGAGAGGTGGCATGGAAGGGCTGGTAGTGTTGAGTGGGTGGATTTCTAGACTTCCTCACCTAGAAGATGCAGGTAGTCTGCCCACAGTAGGACACTGTGCGTTGAAAAGAGCAAATAAACAAAAAACCCCCAACCCTTTAGGTTTTTACTGTGTTGCATGCTAAGTCTGCTGCAGTTGGAATTTGAAATGGTGGCGACATCTTGAACTGCCTTAATCCATATTAAACACTGACACTCTGGCCTTTCTCCTGGAAAAAGGGGGAAACTAAAGGATAATAGCTTGTGATTTGCACGTTGAATAGTCTGGTTGGTTTGAAAGATAAGAGCCTTATCAAATTTTTGCAGCAAGCAGGTAGTGGTTATGTGCTAAAACCTGTGAATTATAATTTTGTTAGTTTAACCTTCAAGCATCTATAGCAATTTTACAAGAATTTGACTGTTGCATCTCAAATTAAGGTTTGACAGTCTGCAGACCTAGACTAGAAAATATATGTATTCTGAGTCCATAAGTATTAATAGACCAGAATGATGATTTCTCTTTTAATTATGACTTTGTATGATGGATGTTGCATGTTTTCTTGGAGGAGACCAGTTTTTCTTAGGGAAAATCAGAATAAGTCTGTTCTTGGAAAAGCATTTGTGTTCTAGAGAGGGGAGAAGCCTTCAGGAACTGGATTTTTTTTTTTTTGTGTGTTGGGTGGTTTTGGGCTCTTTGTATAGAATCAATGGAAGCTGTCTGTCCGCAAATGTTGGGTTTTGATGTTCATTGGAAGTTTAACTGACAAGGCACAATCCTCTTTCTCTCCACTAAGCATTTCTTGATAGTCTTGGTTGGATCACAAACTGGCTTTTACAATAAGTTCTGGTTTAGGAAAACATTGATCTGTAGTTCAGTTTGTTTTCCCCTTAAGGAAATAACCAGAGCTTTTAAACAGCAAAATCCAGGATTTTGCTCTTTAAGAAGTGAGGGCTACTCTGAATGAAGCTGTACTATCTTACAGCTATTGTAGCACAAGATAGCTGATACATTTATTCAGGCATCTAAGCATAAAGTGGAGAAAGAGGAAAATGAGTGGATCCTGAGTGGGCCCAGGAGTTGGGGGATCTTGTGTGGAAGTCCTTTATGGGACAGTTGCAGGAACAGGCATCCCTTGACAGAATATTTTTGTTACTGACATATAGGAACTACACCATAGAGAGATGTGTGGTGGGGCTTTTAAATGTGGGGATACAAGTTTAAAGCTATGTGCCCTTTTAAAGACTTTGTTCTTCATGTTTATTACTTTTAAGTCATTTTTGGTGTACAGCTGCTATTCCACAATATGGATTTACTGGGAGAAGGTTCAGAAAGATGTTTTTTGTTTGGCAAATCACTATATTAATTTGAAATGGTGTATATTTATAAATATGATTACACTGCATAAACAAAAGAAACAGTAGGTAACAAGAAATTTTCCTGACTGATACTTACCTAATGTAAAATACCAAGGGAACAGAGAACTGTCAGGAACATCTGTCATTTTTAAAAACAGAAGTCTTGGGAGTTGTATTGGTGGTCTTGAAGTGCTCTGGAGAAACATGGGTGTGCTTGAGCATAATGTGATTGAATGCATTAACAATATTTGTCCTAGCGTAGCTAGTTTGAGTGTAAGAAGATTCAAAGGCTTTTCTTCTGCTCTGTGCTCTGGGCTGTGACTGAGGGTTGCAGTGGACCAGAGTCTGGCAGTGTACAAGGGCTGAACATGAGTTCTTCTACTGAAGAATCATAAGCCAGAAAAAGCCAAATAGATGTATTACATTTCTTATCTGATAAAATGGCCTAGATATTTGAATATGATTTCTTCTTCCCCTCTACTCCTTCCAGGGTGTAGACTTCTGTATTTTTAATTCGACTCCAGTTTCTAAAAAGGATGAGATAGTTAAATACAATTAACATATTGTTTTCCCTTTTTGTGGGGGAGAACTCCATTGGTTTTGCATCTTTTAGTCTTACTCAATTTCATCTGCAGAGCGCTGGGGGCTGGTGTGGAGATCAGGGCTTGCTAGGAGTTAACCAAGTATTAATTGACAGAATATAGTTGTTTTCCTTTGCACTCAACCTCCAAATCCATTGGTAATAAGGACAAGCAGATATTTAGTTTTGTTTACATGTATTAGCTGCTCTGCTCTCAATAGGTTTTAAAAAAAACCAACGAAAACCAAAACTGCTGTCATAACTTTAAAAAAGGCTTCAGTAGCTCAACACCGCAAATGTGAAACAAAAGGCATAATAATAAGGATAAATTTTGGGAACCTTCCATGATTAAAATATTTGCTTGTGACAAGATAAAGACTTTGGGAATGACCAAAAAAATGTTTTTACTTCAGACCTCAAATAAGTTCTTGTGTTTCCATAGCTCCATTCCTTGCTTTTGTATGAGTATTTTTGCTTACTTCTAACTGACATTTGTGTTTTAATTTGTGTGGGCTGGTTTTTTGTTTTTTATTTATTTAGTGTAAATCCTCTGGCATATGCCAATTTATTCCTTATTCATGATGCCAGTGGGAGGAGAATAGAGTCCTAGAGCATTAGTCAGATGATATTATGGCCTTTCAAAATACATGATTCCACCTCTGGGTAGCAGTACAATTTCTGCTACTCAGCTCATTAATGTGAAAGCTGACTGATGAGCAGCACTGTGTTTGTGGAACTAGCTGCAGGGAATGGAAGAAGCTAGAATCAAGCCAGTTTTAATAGCAGCAAATATGAACATGGGATGAGATGGGCTCTCTTGACCTTTCCAGCTGCTGATGCATGGGTGGGGAGAGCAGAAAAACAGCCCCTACATTTTGTGCATCTCAAACAGCAGTGTGATATGGACAGCAAAAGACCCTTAGTCATGTGTAGTATAAATGCTCAGCAATGGCTCATCTTTATGCACAGTGCAGCATTACAAACACAGGTCTGTGCCTCAGGGTAACTGATCTTCTGGGACAGTGTGAGCCAAGAAAAGCTGAGCTGCAGGTCTCTGCCAAGGAAGTGGGCTTTCTGTTCTCTGGGGTAGGAGCGTGCTGTGGACAGCCGTCTGCACCTGGGCTGTCTCCCTTTTCAAAGAGCCTGTATCCACAGCCAAAGGTTTTATTGTAGATTTATGCTCAGTTAACACTACTCTACAGATAAGAATTCTTCAGTAAACAACTTTGCTGCTTCATATATTTGAAATGACCGATATGTGTTCAGTGATCAAGCTTTTTGTTCTAGGAATAGTGCTGGCAGCTCTGACTTGAGTGGTGGTGGCTAATGTTGTGAGTAAGCTGTCTGGCAACCCAGACAATTCAGTGCAAAACCACAAGCAGTTTGACCCACTCCTTTCTTCCCCCTCTTTGTTGAAGTGTTTTATGCTGGCTATTGGTAAAGCTATCAAAGCAGGCTTTTTACTTAATCCTAATTACAATATTAATAAAACCCACCAGATTTCAAGTTTGCCAACTGCTCTTATTTCTGGATTTTTTGGAGGCTAGCTTTGTCCTGTGTAGGTAAAGCAGCTGATACCAACTGAAGCAGTACCTATGCAGTGTGTTAAGAATGCATTGTGGGGTGGTTGCTGTACTGCCTTGCAGTGAGATCTAACACAGATCAATAGAGCTGCTTGACTTTTCCATCTCTTCTTGTCATCAGTAGGATGTGATGTTTTGACTTTGGCAAATCATCAGCTACTAATTAGCTACTTTCAGCTTCAAAATAGAACTGCCCTTTAAAACCAGTTGTTGTTTTAATCAAACAGGAGTGATTTGTAGCATAATTATGCTAATATGGGTTCCTTCTGGAATCCTGAGATGTCTTTGACTGGAATGTTTACATAGTTAATAAAATAAAATGCTTTTGTTTCAACCAAGTGTTACACATCCCTGGTTTAGAGAAGATTATTGAAACACTATTTTTGTGCTGAGTGGGTTTTTGTTTGGTTGGAGAATGTTCTTTTAAGACAGATGGTTAAAAATGGTAGAAAAGGTAGTGACTTTCCAGGCAATAGAAAGTGGCCATACAATGAAAAGAAGTGAATCAGAAAGTGTTCGTTCATTGAAGCTAGAGGAGAGAACGCAGAAGAGCGGCTGCAAAATGCTGTGGTCATTGAGAGCTAAATAAGTGAACTCCAGCAGGCCAGGTTTTGAATGGATTGTCTGAAATCTGCCTGTTAGGGGCAGAGAGGGACCTGTGAATCTGCAAGCAAAGCTGGTTGGAAGACTGTGGGGTTTGGGTAAGGTGTCAGAGTAGAGTGTGAGTAGAAATGCAGTTGAGTCGCAGCAGTCCTGGTACCCTCACCTTTACAGCAGTTTCACCCTGAGAGGATTCCCTGCTCTGCTGAGAGTGTTCCTGTCTTGGGCTTGTCATAAAGTTATGGTTTTATGCTTTGAGGTTTTGTTTTTATAACTTTGTTGGTTTTCTCTGTTTCAGTTGGTTTGGTTTTTTTCTCTTCCCTGTTATTTGGGGTCTGCTGGGGCAGGACAGAGGATGTGTTCCCTTTCAGCTGCTGGGAAGTGTCTGGTGCAGCTCCTTGCTCCAGAGGGAGGCCCATATCCCTGTTAAGCTTGAAGCAGTCCCCTGTAATGGCTTTGCCTAAAGAACGTGAGAAGAGGATACAAGGCTCATGCTTTCTGATCCACTCTATGGTGGAGACAGGACTGGCAGATGCTGGAGTCCCAGGAAGTGGGTCTAGCCTGGAGAAAATTGTAACTGAGGGATCCTGGCATCTTCAGTAACTCCTCCAGCTCTGCTTATAAAGCTGCAGAAGTGAAATGAATAGCAAAATATCCACTGCAACTTGCTTGGTCTGTGAATGTAACTTGGAATGGATAAACAGCAGTTTGAATTGAAAATAATCTGCTGAGCAAGAGTTTGAAAGGTTGTAAGGTTTATTGTGGAGCGTAGTAGGTTCTTTGTGGTGTGCTATTTAGGTTTTTTGTTTGTTATTTATTCTCAAAATATTTATTTGAAATTGAGTGTCTTGCACTAGAGCTAGAAGGGCTTAGGTATAAATGTCCACATTCTTCTGTTCTTGATGTCCTCAGGCTATACGCAGCTCAAAGCCTGTCTGATAGGAGAGGAATACCCATTTAAACACTAACTGATAAATGCTGAAGCCTGGATAAAAAAGGGAGCTTGCAATGTGGTGTTGAGTGCAATAAGGTTATGAAAACACTTTATATGGTGAGTAAATGTGATCTTGCAAAGTTAGTCATGGATCTTAGAGTATTTAATCTCAATCATCTTAGCAATACACCAATACTAATGGAGTTTCATATTACAGGTATTAGTAAAATAGAGACAGTGTCCTGGAGTGTTACTTATATCTATCAGGCAGACAAATATATTGTGTAATCTGACTTTAACACAGTGCTACAGCCAATGTTTCCGTTTTTCTATGTGTTTTCAAGTGAATTAAAAGTCAAACTCCTCTGCCTTAAAAAAAAGAAGAGAAAATAGATGGGTGTTCTCTGCTGCTAAATGTAGTTCAGATGTTTCTGTTTATGGGGGCTTTCATTTGAATGACTGCTCTAATGTAATCACCTGTGGAGAATAAGCCTTATGTTCTTTTAAGCTTTCTTTTCATTTGCCCTGGCTGTAGTTACACAGATATATTGAGCAGCTGTTGTTCAAATATTACAGCAGCACGAAGAAAATGAACGAGAGCCTGTAATCAGAAAAAAAATTAAATTAAAAATAGTGCCTAGATATAAAGCTAAAACCAGCACTCGGTTGAATCACCTGAGCTGTAAGAATGGCTTACACACTCACTTTCAGAAATTAAAGGAGGGAAGAGGAAATAAGGAAAAGGAATGGAAAGAAATAGAGGAACAATTTAGTGTAGCACTGGATTTCTCCCCTTGTGAAGGAAATGCCTTGTCTGTTGCCCTAACATCAGGTTGCCAGAATAGGTTGTATCTTATAGCTAGCATATTTTGTACAGCTTTTCCTGTGAATCAGCTCATTTGTGCACATGTAACTGAAGAAGACAAATAGCATTTGAACTTCTGTCAGCATGGGAGGACTCTGTGTTTAAAATTCCACACCTTGAATTACTCTGCTGGTTGGAGAGAGTTCTAAGAAGAGATGAAGGAGATGGTAGAGAACAGATGGATTACCAGAATCAGAAAGGCAGAAAGTAAAAGCATTGAGAGTGGCTTCTGTTGACCTCCAACTCCAGTTTAAACAACATTACAGGTGTAAAGTAACTTGCTGATCAGGGACACTGCTGCTATAGTAGAAAAGGAAGTGGAGTTCATAAAACTTCAGGTTAATGCATTTCAAAGTATAGGCATTCTTGCTATCACTTAAAATTTTGAACTTTCAGTTCAAAATAACACTAACAGGCTTATGGATAAACATGCTAGTTAAAATTCTGCATGTGTCTGTGAACTTTGGAGTAATTATTGAGTAATAATTGAGTAATTATTATTGAGTAATAATTGTTGCTTTACTTGGATTTTTTTAGGGAAACCAGCTTAACTCTAATGTTAAGCTTATTCATCAGCTTTTTCATGAATTAATATTTAGAACACTCATAATTTTGTAAATCTCTTCAGTTACATGGTCTCTATTTTGCTCTCCTACACTAACCCCACAACATGGACAGATGTCAGATTATTGGCCAGCTGTCCCTATCACTGGATGCTCTTATGCTACTGAGAGGAGAGCAATGTCAGCAGGGATGGCTGACATCATCTCCTGATTTTTCTTTTTCAGTAGGCTGGATGAAGAGAAGTTTTTGTTGTATGTGTGGGGTTTATTTACTGTATAAGTCTGCAGTGGAGAGCTAAGTTAATGTTGAAATAATATGTATCTTGTACTTACCTACATCTAATATTGCTAAAGGGATTTATTTAAAATTAAGAATAAACATTATACTGAACTGTAAAGAGGCTTACAAAAGTGGTTTTGTTTATACACAGTCCCCAGCTGGAACTGCAAACATAAGCAATAGTTCAATATCTTACAGGCCATCTGGGATTATTTTTTTTTTTAAGGGGAAAGCATACCACATAGATCATAAAATATGTATTTCTTTCCATATTGAATGTCTTTGCCAAATACTCTTCTAATATCTTGGCTATGCCTCCTGCAGAGAGCAGCAGCTGTAGTTCTAAAGTGACCATTTGCTCACCATTTTAGTGGCTGTATCCCTTTCTTTTTTCCTTCTGTTTTCCTCCTGAGAAGTTCAAAGTCCAATGGAGGCTTTTAGAAAAGCTGACCACCTTTCCTTTTCTGTTTATGGCTTTGTCAGGCTTTCTTTTTCTTATTTTTCTGCATTGGGAAAAAAAAACCCCAACCCAAACCACAGTTCAGTTGTGATGTAGAATTGCATTTATTTCCAGATAAGAATATACAATATAATGAATTATACTATTAAAGAGTTAAAATATTGAGTAAATACTGCAGGTTCCTCTCAAATGCTCAGGTGTGGCTGGATTTTACTGTCTTCCTGATGAAGTACATTACAATAAGCTGACATTTGCAAAACCACTTTAAAAATCCTCCTAGATGTTAAGCCAACTGATGAAATATACTGTGAACTGAGTTAACTTGCTTTTTCACTATATATCTGATGGGGCTGGAGGGGAGAAGGAATTTCTGTCATATAGATGTATTTAGGAATTAAAAAATCAAACAGCAAAAAACCCACCTCTGAGCTTTTGACTTAAAGTTAAAAAAAATCACTTCAATTGTGTTGAATGATGAAGTGGACTGGGGATGATTGTGGCTGGGAAGGGGAGGTCTGAAATGATACTGAAGGACAGCAGATAATTCCTTCCCATCCCCCAATGTAGGTCATATTCCTGACAGATAAAACTCCTGAAATTAAATGGACCCATCTGCATTGTGTTGTTTGATGTCTTCAGCAGCTGTTGGATGGGGTAGTAGTGCTCACAAGCTGACTTTTACATGGCCTCCTTCCCTTCCTTTTCCTTCCTCCTTCCCTTCCTGCTCTGTTCTTCCGTGCTGCTCCCTGTGCTTGGAGGTCTCAGAGAAAGGCTCTGGCCCTTTCTCAGCTTTCCACATGCTCTGCAGGATCTGAATCCATCGAGTGCTGGGAAGAGCCCTGGACCTTTTTCCTATGTCAGCTTGGCTGCAAGGGGCATTTGGACACTTCTGGCAGCAACTGAGGTCGAGCTTTGTAAATATATTTTGTATTAGCTTCTCAACTCACATGTTACAGTTCTTCCCTGTTCTGGTAAACCTGTTCTGTTTTAACTTCCATCCTTGAAGTCTCTCTTCCTTATTCCCCTTTTATTCTTCCTTCAGGGGGGTGGAGGGTGGGGGTAACAGAGAACAATTCTGCCCCCTGGTTTTTGGTTTGCCCTGACTACTAAACCAAGGCTACCAAGCCATGAAAAGCAAGGAGCTGTTCCTTGCAGTGCATGATCAAACTCTGTTGTTGTTTGTTCTTAAAAATATAAAAATTGCTGACCCTGAAATATCCTTCCCAAAAAGAGTTTGGAAATGGTCATAGATAAATGACAAAAGGCAAAAGCAAACTACCAGGTAGTTTTAGTACCGTAAAAGTAGAATCTTGGACTCTCACAACTTCTACATAACATTAAGATCAAATTATTTTCCAAAAATCTGGTTATGATGATTTTTATTGTTTGTCATCTTTTAAAATAATATGGCTTTGTATCAGTGAGCAAAATTAATGCTTGATTAGAAGCACTTCAGGCTTAAATTATGAGCATTTTTTTTGTAGCTGGAATGATCAAATCTTCGTATCACTACTTCCTTTTTTCATATTGTGTGGGGAGAATGCTTCCATTTTAAAATGATGGAACTGGGCAAGAGGAAATTTATGATCTGAACTTGCTGCAAATCATTTGTATTGATCTGTTTTGTTTCCATTCTGCTGAAGCTAATGGAAATCATTTGTCACCTGACTTGTCCCAGTTGATTTGGAAAACCACCATACCATTTATCAGGCCAGTTGAAGGTCTGGAGCAACTGTGCTTATGTCTGCAATCATAAAGATATATTTAAATTCCGGCAAAGTAAAATGCATCAAGCAAAAGTGTTGTTCTTATTCTAATATTGGCTTGAATATATTAGCTATATTCATGTGAGTGTCTTACTGAAATTGACTAATTAAAATCCTGACACAGGGATTATGATAAATCCTGCCTTGTTTGTGTTTTTCTATTTTAAGGTCAGTAACAGGTCATTGGCTCCTGTAAATCAACATCTTTCTACTGGTTTAACCAAGTAAGGAAACATTAGGATCAGGACTGATACAAACCCTCTGTTAACATGTAGGTGCTGTTTTACCTTGAGAGGTGTGAGCTGCTCATACTCTTCTTTTCAGAAGAGGAAAGGCTGACTGCAGTGCCTTAATATTACCTGCACATACATTCCCACCATGTGTCCTCTCTTCTTGTTGAGAGTGAGTGTTGGGAGAGTGTTGTGCTGCTTGCATTTCTTATTCATAGAGATATGATTGGGATAGAAGGTGCCTTCGCTACAAGACTAAATTAAGTCTGCATCTCTAGGAGAATTTTTTTTTTTCAGCTGGTTGCTCTTTCAGCTGTAGTAATTCCTTGCTATTCATTCAAGTTTAAAACTGATTCTCCGACTTTCATCTGAATAAATGATTTTTAAAACTGTCTTTCTCAGCTCAACTGACTAATATGGACTTGAGGATCCAAAGCTTCAGCCCTAATGAGCACAAATCACTGTGCAGCAGTAGTCTCTTAGAGCTCAACAAGATCCCACATGCATCCAGCACTGTTTTTGCAGATAAAATCAAGGGCTCAGGTCTTAAAAGGTGCTTGGTTTTCTTTTTGGTTTTTTTCTGGTATCTGCCAGTGCTTCATGGTCAATGTGACTTTGAAAAAGGAAGCTTGGTTTTTCTGTTCTCCACCACAAGGGTCCTAAATTCTGCTTCTGCTGTATTCTCCATTGCAGAATCATTAATGGTGATGTGTGGCAGCAAGAAGGAACATTGTCTGGCTTTCATAAAGTTGTTGATTAAAACAGTCTAAGCATACTGTGACTAAAGGCTATTGAAACAAACTCTGAGCCTGCAAAATAATTTGTTTTGCATTTTATAACACAGCTTAGTTCAACAACCGTAGTTCATTTTCATGTCAGGCCTAAAACATTTTATTATTATTATTTTTTAATCAGTCTCCTGCAATTCATTATGGGCAAAAGCCTTAGATGTCCAGTTGTCTGATCTGTGGAGTTGGGAACTGACAATTTTTGCTCGTTATGAAATATGACTATAATTTAAGCAGCATTTTGAATGAAACTGTTCTGTAGGTGCCTGCTTGTTCCCTTGGAAAATAAAAGTATTTGAAATGCCTGATGTGCACTTGAATCTCCCACTCATCTTTAAAGATTTTAAATGTCCTAAACTTTTATTATTATGAAAATACTAATCTTAAAATGTAATGTTTACTGGAGCCACATAAACTGACTTATCCTGAGGTTAATGACTGTTTGTAGATATGGTAGATTTTTATAATCAGCCTGTGTTTTGGATGGTCTCATCTGCTGTGTTTAGATGGTCTCATTCAGCATAGTTCATGTTTGGTGGCAAAGTCAGTGAATATAAGCGAGACCTGCAATTTGGGTGTCCAAATACAAAAGCTGGATTAGCAGCCTGTTGCATCTGTGTATTTCTGCAGAGGTTTGATTCTGTATTCTGCTCATCTTTAGAACACTTCAGGAAATGAGTAGTTAGGCTAGCAAAGGGTATACTGCCAGAAACAAGTATCTTATAAACTCGAGAAACAGTAGAAAATAGCTTCAAAGGTGCTGCTTTGTTTTCTTGTTGAACATAAATAAATGTGCTTCAGTGATCAGAGCTCTTTTTAGTATGTTATGTTTACAGTTTCATAGACAGCATTTCCTTTGCAATCTGATCTGCCTCTGTCTGTGGGCAGTTTCTCATGATTGTCTCCAGGATAGTAATCATCTGGTACAATGCAGGCTTTTAGTGTTCATTAGTATGCAACACACATTGCATGGATTGTTTTTAACATTTACTTACAGCACAGTTGGGGCTTTCTGGTTGACTGTCAGCTGTGTGGAGCCAGTGTTCCTAAAGAGCAGCAGAAAGAGTCATTCGTTTTTTCACTTCCCATGTGGAAGATGCACTTTTCTATGACTACATGCTGAACACATCCAACAATTCAAGACTCTTTTTTTCATTCTTTTCCCCACAGATGTAGTTTTAGTCCCTCGCCCTTCTGTGATCTATCAACCAGGTCATCACAGATGGTTTTGTACTGCTTAATTAAAGATAGCTTCTATCTATGGGATATGGTGTGCCTTTTTAATAGTATTTCAAAATGAAACAGTATAGTCCTTTTATTTTTGTGTGGGGAAAAGTTCAAATTATAGTGCTTGACAGGCTTAGAGTAATTTTACATTCCCTATCCAATCAGCCTTGAACCTTAAGTCTTTCTTTAAATATGACAGTCTAAGTCTGATGTGAGAGACATTTTCAAATAAAGGAGCTTTGCTCCTAAATTGTCCTTTGTTTCAGTCTGGACATCACATTTATAATTAGGAAGCTACCTCTAGAATACTTTTCAGGATACATTTTTTACAATCCAGATGACTGACTCTAGGCTCAGATCTATACTTGGGTACTTGAGAAGCTACAATTTTCTTGGGAGTTGTGAATCTCTGAAGTTGGTATGAGCTGTAGTTTATAGGAACCTTGAAACATTCTGGGGAGATTGAAGAGATAAGGTTTAATTAGCATTGTAATACGTATAATTTTCACAGCTCATTTGTGTCTCTGCCACCTTTATAAAGCCCAATAAGGCAGTCTAGCATTTGTCTGCTCTAGATTTTACTTCAGCCTTTTACATTCTCTGCTTCAATGACTTTAAACAGTAACAGTCTCTAAGCAGTGAAGTGAAAACTCAAACTCATTATAGAAGGTGGATATGAAGAAGATAAGCTCTTTGAGGGATTATGTGGAGCTCTGAGCAGAGAGACGAAGGCAAACAGATCTCTAAAGTCTTACTAACATCAGCAATGACTGCACACAGTTACAAAAATCAGAATCCAAGACAGTATCTTTGCACTAAGCACCTTAAGTAAACATGAGAAACTTGTATTTGGGTTTCCCCAAGGTGAATGTTGCATGGCATGATGTATGTGCTGGTCCTCATGAGACCTTGTGCTGGGCATCCTGTGGGCTTGTGCTACTCATCAGGAAAAGCAGCCTGTTCCTTGCCTTGCCCTGCTGGGCCATTGGGTCTGTACTGCAAACCCTGTGTTCAGATGGACATGTGTTTCCTGTGGCTTCTTTTCCTTTGATGTTTCTCTATGCTACGTATGTCAATGAAAAATCCCCTTTTAGTTAAATTTAGATTATGAGGTACCCCCTTTTTGCCTTGTTTGTAGCAGAGGCAGACAACATGCATGACTGGGTTTTGAGATTTCTAGTATGTTCACAAAGTACACTGGCCCTAACTACTGCAAGATTTACTTTGGAAGATGGACATTTTCTTGCTGTTTCTGATTTGTTCAGCAGTGTTCTGCCCTATTCAGCTTGCATGAGGAGGTATTTGTGCAAGTTGGAACAGCTATGGCTTAACCTAAGGGAACTATGCAAATTCTGATGAATACTGGATAAATATCTGTCCAGTGGAAAAGACAAAAACAGTTGGAAATACAAATAACTTGCTTCCAGGAGGAAGCTGCTGTCAGAAACCAAGATGCACGTGCAATTCAGTGGTAATAAGTTAAAAAGAGAAAAAGAGAGAATTTTTTTTTCTTCCATTTCTTAAAGAGAATTCATAGGATGGGAATTAGAATTTCATGTGTTCTGTTATGGGTAAGATACAACTGCCTTCTGTATTTCATTTTCACAGTGGTTGCACTTCTCTTTTCCCTGTCATGGGCAATTGCTTTGGCTGCTCCCTGTAATGCTGTTTCAGTGGAATAGCCACATTCCTTGTATTCAGTGGATGACCTCTGTTTAAAGTTGTACTCAGTTTTTTTAATATTCATTAAATATTTGGAATCTCTATAGGTACAGAATTTAATTTCTCTCATCATCTTATCATTACATGCATCAAGAAGTAGTATTTCTGCCATCTTTAGGAAGGTTGGGCAGTTCATGGGTCTTCTCCATGTCAAGCTTTACGACAGAAAACTTAGAGAAAATCTTACTTGGAAGAGAAACAAACTATTTGTTTTTGTTGAAAGTAACATTATCAGAGAGATGTTATTTACAAACTTGTGGATCTTCATGCATTCTACTGCATATGTTTATCTATGGCACCTTAGGGGTTGGAAATAATGAGAAGAGTAAAGGAAAAATTGTATATAGCTGATGAATGAGCTCAAGAGGGAGCAGAGGTATTCTGTAGATAACTGCTGCTACTTATGTACCTTTACAGTAGAAACAGTTGGTCGTTCTAGCTATGCAGTGGTACCTTAAGTTTGGTTTCTGGTGGTGGGCCAAGCTGGTGCTTGTGAGGTTGGGTTTGTTCACTAAATCAATGCAAACAAACCAACAAAATAAAGCTCCATGTGTTGTTGTTGGC
Organism: Calypte anna; assembly: GCF_003957555.1. NCBI lineage: Eukaryota > Metazoa > Chordata > Aves > Apodiformes > Trochilidae > Calypte > Calypte anna. The sequence goes on from NC_044252.1 coordinate 11,163,168, forward strand.
AGTAACAATTTATGTTGGATCAAAAAAATAATTAATGAAAAATTGTAAATGTAGATAAATTTTAAATAATCAAATATACTTAAACATATACAGCAAAGTTTCCAGTTTATTTTTAATCTTTACCCAGTTACTGTTAAATCTGATAATTTAGTTTTACCTAGCTCAGTAGATGTGACATTTTACATCTATTTGTTGGAAAATTTAACTCCCACGTATTAAAATTATTTGTAATTATAATCATACCTAAATTCAAATACTTCTCTTGTACTTAATTAAAAGTATAATAATATGTGTTTTCAAGGAAATACAGGATTTCATTATGATGAAAATAGATTTATTCCTATATTTTTCAGTCAAATGCAAGGGAGTTATGCAGTGCAGTGGGATTTTATCTAATGCTTTAGTTAACAGAAAAAATGGATGCTTTGATAGACTGACACTGCATGAACAAATATTTCAGTTTTCATTACTTGGTTAAATAGTACATATATTTTTTGTTCAGTGCTGTTTTTGGATGTGATGCTTTGCTTGTACTGTCTGCTGCAAAATAGAACTGAAGGGTGTATCAGTTTTTCAGTACCTTGCTAGCTGTGAGCTAGAGTTGATAACATCTTATCTAAGGCACCATGGCTTCCTTTTTACCTTCATGCTAGAGTGGCACTGTTGGTCTTGTAATTCTTATGAGCTTCATATCCAGCTTCTCTAGCTTTTTGTCTCTGTTGAGAATGAGATCTCTTCAGATGCTGTTAGGTGTACATACATGCCTGATTTGAAAGAGAATCAAAGTTGAGATTTAGCGTTGGCTTTCCTCCCTGTCACCTTTTTTTCCTTTCCCCATTAACATTTCAGTGCTTATAAAAGATTTACTTTACTTACAAAAGTAAATCTTAACACTTCTGATTACCAGTGTACTACAGACTAGAAGGACTGACACTTTTTCCTCGCGATGTGGTGTAAATATGTGGTATTTATGCAACTGCTCTTGCTAAGTAACAGTTGTAGTCATTGGGTACTAATAGAACTGCAAGCCAATAAATTTATTGGTTTTTCATTTTCATTTTACATTTCAGTGTTAAACATCCTTCAAGCAGAGCAAATGTTCTTCCTGAAGACCTGAGTTTATCATTATGAAAAATCATAGAATCAACTGGGTTGGAAAGGACCTCTGAGACTCATCAAGTCCAACCCTTAATCCACTACCACTGTGGTTACCAGACCATGGCACTGAGTGCCACATCAGTCTCTGCTTAAAAACGTCCAGGGACAGAGAATCCACCACCTCCCTGGGCAGCCCATTCCAATGTCTCATCACCCTCTCTGTAAAGAATTTCTTCCCAATATCCAACCCAAACCTCCCCTGGCAAAGCTTAAGTCCATGCCCTCTTGTCTTACTGATGGCTGCCTAGGAGCAGAGACTGACCTCTCCCTGGCTCCAACCTTTCAGGGAGTTGTAGAGAGTGATGAGGTCTCCCCTGAGCCTCCTCTCCTCCAGGCTGAACACCCCCAGCTTATTCAGCCCTTCCTCACAGGACTTGTGCTGGATCCCTTCACAGCCTCCTTGCTCTTCTCTGGACCTGCTCCAGCACCTCAATCTCCTTCCTGAACTGAGGGGCCCAGAACTGGACACAGGGCTCAAGGTGTGGCCTCACCAGCGCTGAGTACAGGGGAAGAATCCCTTCCCTGGACCTGTTGGCCACACTGTTCCTGATCCAGGCCAGCCAGGATGCCACTGGCCTTCTTGGCCACCTGGGCACACTGCTGGCTCATGTTCAGCTTCCTGTCAATCCAGACTCCCAGGTCCCTTTCTGCCTGGCTGCTCTCAGCCACTCTGTGCCCAGCCTGGAGCTCCCCATGGGGTTGTTGTGGCCAAAGTGCAGGACCCGGCACTTGGCCGTGTTGAACCTCATCCCGTTGGAATCAGCCCAACTCTCCAGTCTGTCCAGGTCCCTCTGCAGAGCCCTCCTGCCTTCCAGCTGATCCACACTCCGCCCCAGCTTGGTGTCATCTGCGAATGTGCTAATGGTGGACTCAATCCCCTCATCTGAATCATCAATGAAGATATTAAACAGAGCTGGGCCCAGCACTGATCCCTGGGGGACACCACTGGTGAGCGGCTGCCAATTGGATCATCCCCATTCAGCACCACTCTCTGGGCCTGGCCCTCCAGCAGTTCCTAATCCAGCACAGAGTGCTCCTGTCTGAGCCCTGGGCTGACAGCTTTTCCAGGAGAATTCTGTGGGAGACTGAAGTGAAATGAGGCAATCAGGTGTTGCTAATTACGAGGTGGGAGAAGTGAGCTTGTGTTAACTCCACCTGTGCCCAATTAGGGCTGACCGCAGCTGTGCATGAGCAGGATTGGGTGACCAATAAAAGGTGAGCTTCCTAATGAATCCTCCGCTCATTCTTGAGTAGCCAGAGGAGGAGGTGAGCTGAGTCCAGAGCAGAAGCACCAAACAAGGCTGGCTGAGTCTAAAGGGAGCAAGATTGAAGCCCTGTTAGTGCACCTTGGCAAAAACACCTGTTTGACTTTGAAGCCCCGTGCCCCAAGAAAGGTTCGTCTGCTACAGGAGATGGTGTTAAAGGCTTTGCTGAAGTCCAGGTAGACTCTATCCACTGCCTTCCCCTCATCCCCCAGGCAGTTCACCTGATGATAAAAGGAGATCAGGTTGGTCAGACAGGACCTGCCCTTCCTAACCCTATGCTGGCTGGGTCTTATCCCCTGTCAATCCTGTAGGTGCTGTGTGATTGCCCCCAGGATGATCTGCTCCATAACCCTGCCAGGCACTGATGTCAGGCTGACAGGCCTGGAGTTTCCTGGGTGCTCCTCCTATCCCTCTTTATGGATTGGTGTGACATTTGCCAACTTCTAATCATCTGGGACCTCCCCAGTGAGCCAGGACTGTTGGTAAATGATGGAGAGCAGCTTGGTGAGCTCTTCCCCAGCTCCCTCATCACCCTTGGGTGTATCCTGTCTGCTCCCATAGGCCTGTGAGGATCCAAGTGGCTCAGCAGGTCACAAACCGTTCCCTCCAGGATTACAGGGGGGCCATTCATCTTCCTATTTCTCTCTGTAAGCCTCCGAAGCTGTCTGTCCTCAGGACAACCTGTCTTACTGTTGAAAACTGAGGTAAAGGTTTTAAATACCTCAGCCTTTTCCTCATCTTTGGTTACTATGTTTCACCCCATGTCCAACGAAGAATGGAGGATTTCCCTGCTCCTCCTTTTGCTATTGCTGTATCTGTAGAAGCACTTTTTGTTATCCTTAATGGAAGTGGCAAGATTGTTCAAATTGTGCCTTTGTCTAATTTTCTTTCTACTTGACCTAACTATATTCCTAAACCTTTCCCTAGTAGCTAGCCCTTTCTTCCATAGTCTGTTAGCTCTCTTTTTTACCTTAATTTCCTCCAAAGTCTCTGGCTGTTTCCCAGGTACACTCTGAATCAGTCTTCAGAGTAGGCTGAAATCTGCCCTCCGGAAGTCTAGCACAGAGGTTTTATTGATGGCCCTTCCTGCATCCCTGAGTATAGAAAACTATTATTTCATGGTCACTGTGCCTCAGATGACCTCCGACCACTGCATCTCCCACCAAACCCTCTCTGTTTGTCAACAGAAGGTCTAGAGGGGACCCATTCCTGGTGGGCTCATTCACCAGCTGGAGCAGGAAATTATCCTCACTATGCTGTATAAATCTCCTAGACTGCCTCTTCTCTGCTGTGTGGAGTTCCCAGTAGACATCTGGCAGGTTAAAGTCACCCATGAGAACAAGGGCTGGTGATTTTGAGACATCTGCCAGCTGCTTGTAGAATAGTTCCTCACTGTCATCGTCCTGGTTGGGTGGTCTGTAACAGACTCCCACCAGGATATCAGCCTTGTTGGCCTTCCCCCTGATTCTGATCCACAGGCACTCAAGCTAATTGTTACTGATTTTGAGTTCTACAGAGTCAAGAGACTCTCTTTAGATATAGAGTTACTCCTCCACCTCTCCTACCTTGTCTGTCCCATCTGAAGAGCTTGTAGCCATCCATGGCAGCACTCCAATCATAGGAGTCATCCCACCACGTTTCTGTGATGGCAATTACATCATAGCTTTCCTGCTCCACAAGGGCTTCCATCTGCTCTTGTTTGTTTCCCATACTGTGTGCATTGGTGTGCATGCACTTCAGCTGGGCTCCTGGTTTCACTCTTAACTTGGGCTTTCCACCCTTGGGCTCATCTCTGGAGAGCCCAGTTTCAATCCCTTCTCCCTTCAAACCTAGTTTAAAGCCCTCCTGATCAGCCCTGCCAACTTACGGGAAAATCAACCCCCATGTGCCTCAGGGAGCAGGGTTCCAACCTGCACAGGGAGACCCAGTTGTATTTCAAGTCCAACACCTTAACCACTCGTCCATCACTGGTGCTTTAAAAAGAGTTTGAAAAGCACTGGCTGCTTCAGTCTGAGAAGCGACTCGGAAGTAGCTGTAGACTATGATTCAAAATAGTGTCTGTGAAATAGGGTTACTATTAGTTGTGGTTTCTTATTTTCAGTTCAATGGGGGAATGTCAAGCATATAGGAATATCACAATGCAAAAGTTGCATAACATCTGCTCCTAATTTTTGCCAGATGAAATTGGTAATGATGATGAATATTTTGTGGATGATGCTCATACATTGGCCTAAATAAATTCACTTGCAGACTGTGAATATCTAATTGGAAATACATAATTGTAACAGTAAATTTTTAGTGCTCACTTAAATTTTTAATTATTTTAATTTGCTGGAGAGTTTATGGCTTGCTGATTTAGAGAAAAACATATTGCAGTGAAATCAGACATTGTCAGTGCATCAAATAAAGAAAATGTTTAGAGAAACAATTTGTGAAGGGAGATTTGAGGACTGGATTGCATTGATCAGCTATTTTTAAGTGGTACAATAGTCTTGCTGAAAAAAGCTGTGTTTTTAAAATGTCTTTAAATTAGCTTTGACCAATGTTGCCATTGCAATTACTTGCTATTCTCGCTGCTGTTCTTCCACCTTGCGGTTTCAGGCACTGTTGTGGAGTGATTTTTGTATCTAAGGATGAGCATGGACAGCAGCTGAGTGGCAGGAGATGTTTAGCCATTGAATGCTGGGTGATAGATTCTGTCAGGCAAAGGACTTTTCTGGGGACACCAGCAGTGTGTGCACAGAGTAAGATTATGTTCAAGATTAAGAATCCACCACAACTGCCATTTCATAGGATGCCTAGAACAAGAGACAAAAACGTGTAAGACTCTGTCTTTTAAAGTGACAGTTCATCATGGTGTCAAAGACACATCCCTGTTCTGTCCTTGTTTTTGTAGGTATAGGTGATTTTTATTTTTTTATTTTTTTTTTTTTTTTTTTAATTTTTTTGATGCTAGGCTCTCCCATTGGCAACTCTTCTGGTGCCAGTGAGATGGGCAAGACCTGGCTGTCTTTTGGTAAAGGCTGTATCCATGGAGGGTTCTCTTCTGCCAGTGTGTCTAACTAAGGCGTCTGATAGCTGTGCAAAAACCAGCTGGCAATAAGCTTCAGCACCTATGTGAGACAGCTTAGTCCCTATTTGGACTGTTGGCCCAAACTAAACATTTGTGCTTTGAGTGAGACTGCTAATAGACCAAAATGATAATAGGCTTTAAGACAGTAAATTTTCTAAACTCTTTTGGGACCAACTACAGGTTGATATGTGGTATAGCTGGAAGGAGAATGGAAATATGTCAGTGGCAAGTGGTGCTCTTCAATTTCCATGTGAACTGGGGCCAACTGGAAAGACAAGTTCCTGGACAAGAGTTCTTCTTCTGGTAATGATTTGACTTTTAGGATAAGCAGAGCTCTCATTTTCCTGAGGTAACATTTTTCCAGGTGTTTGACTAGGCTAATCCATTGTTATTTCAACAGCTCAACCGTGTTGAAATGGACAGTAGGAGATTGTTGTAATGGCATTGACAGGCGTACTTGTCAAAACATGTATCACATTTGTTAGGTAAACAGCAGTGTCTGTGCTTGCAAACTGAAGATGTCTAAAGCCATCTGCTTGTTTCTGTCATTGCAGTACCCTGCTCACAGCAGCATGAAGATAGAGGTGAAAAGAGTCTCTTAGTCACCACAGGAAGCTGCTGGTTTACAGCAGGACTTGCAGTTGTCCTCAGAGTCCAAATCCAAGAGAGCAAGCAAGCAAATGGATGTCATGTTTTTAGGTATCTTAATCTTGTTTTATTAGATGTATGGGGAACAAAAGGTTTGTCTGTGTTCTCTTGGTACATGCCTCTTTTAACACTTCAGCATCATAAGTATTTTGAATGCCTGGGTCCCTGAGAGTTTTAGAAAAGAAGTGAAAATGTCTAGAATAAAGCAAGTGAAGCAGGTAGTTTCACTAATGTAATCTTCTAGAATTGGTCTCTATTTTATCTCATGATGGCAACAGGGTAGCCTAGCTCTGGATCCTGTTCAGAATCTGGGTTACCTAATGGCTTCCAGCAGTAACTGGTATAATACAGAGATACCCAAGTTGGAACTGGTTGAAATCTCTCTGCAGCAGCTTGAAGCACAGCTTGAGCTGACTCACCAAAAGTGTCACACACCATGACATAAGCATCTCCTCTGGCAGAACATACCCAGATATTGATGGTGCTAGGGATGGAGCTGCCTAGGACAACCCTGTTCTTGCTCCAATTGTATGAAGGAGGAGCTGAGGAAGGAAAAGAATTTCTCACATATGCAATGGGCTGAAAGGGTACTCCTGACATTCAGAGGAGTTAATATCAGGGCCTCAGAGTTATTGCTTAGGGGGAACTAGGTAAGGTGAGGGTTTATCCATCATAATATGTAGAGACTGAGTTAGTCAGAAACAACTGGAAAGACAAGATATAATAGGTAAGATTCATGTTGGACAGAGAATGTATTTACAGCCACATAATAATCATTAGGTAAAGGAGAGTGATAAAATGGTGTGTGTTTTTGTTTTAAAAAAATGAACAAAACCGGTGTGGATAGCCAGCAGTAGTGGATCAAGAGCTTGGATATCAAGAGCAATTTAGATATGAGGGATGTTCACTTTTGCTTTAACAGTGTACAAAAGAAGAAATTTTAAGAAATGTTGTACGACAAACAGAGCAATCTGATTCTTACTGCTCGAGTTGTTTGTGTGACTGCTTATCACACTTGGAATACTATTCCATAACAGTCAATGTAAATTGACTGTTCTGAAAGCAGATCTGAGGATGCTGCTATGGATTATTACCAGTGACGTTAGCTTGTGATATTTGTATTGCAGTGGTGTATCTGAACATGTTGGTTGATGTATGGATTTGCACAGTAACTCGGTAGTCTTTTTTTCTTTTTTTAATTTTATAAAATCTATTGAATAAGACAGCAATATTGCTTCTTTCTACAAGTAAATGTAATGTTAAAAGCGGGTACTTCTACACAGCACTAATGACAATAAATATTTTCAGAAGAAAACTACTGAATTATATCAGAAAAACAAAAGAATAACATAAAGAAAAATTTTGTTCTCTAGTGACCATAGGTGTTAGATTTTTCTTTTTATGAAACAGGTTGTATACAGCAAAGCAATTTGTTTTACTTAGAGAATTAGTCACATGATGTGCTTAGAGAAAGTAGAAAAGAAAAGGGCAAAAGAGTCAGGACCTTGGTACTATGCATTGGATAATGGCTCCCTCATTATATTTTCCAAATGGATGTAGGGCTGAACTGTTATAAAAGCTACCACGTAGAGCTTCTATATGTAAAACTGACCTAGTCTAACCAAAGACTTGCATATTTCTTTTAATACACCAAATAATTGGCAGTTTGAGAGGTTTTTTCTTCTTCTTCTTCTTTTTTTTTTTTTTTTTTTTTTTTTTTTTTTTAACAAAGCTTTGAATATAAAATGTCAATGTATTTTCACTTGTTTGAAGTATCATGCTTTTTACTTTCCAATTTTCCCTTGTTATCTAGGGGCAATTCTGTTCATGATCTTGTATCTTTATTAAAACAAGGAAAATAGTTGCTTACACTGAGGGCTAAGGTGTTTTACATTTCATCTAGTTTAGTGTGCAAATGTCAATATTGCTCCTTGCTTTTTTCATTTTTCATTGTTATCTCGTGGCATTTCTTATTTTGAAAAGAAGATTATGAAAAGAAATGAGTTTCTGCCACCGTCAAAACATCTTAGCCAGACTTGGATTTGATTTAAGAGATTCACCTAAGTGCTTAGTTGAGTGGCATCTAACACTTTGTGTAGTAGACTTTTCAGGTATTGGTTAATCTAGCCAAGAGATTTCAATGTGGGATTGCATTTAAAATTATCTGTTGCTGTTCAGGCAACTCGGTTGCCCAGACATTTTGAGTGTTCAATTCCTATTGCTTAACAAGATTCTCAGGTACTCTGTAACTATCTTGGAGTTTGTGTTTTCTTATATTCTGTTTCTTTAGTGAAAATACTTGGAGTTTCTTCTGATGAGACGCTGATTCTGTATTTCAGTATGGTGAAAAGTAAAGTCTCTTGTGTAATGCAAAGGACTTTGGAATTGAGTATAAAATGAATGTTGTTTACCCAGACAAATAATGAAGATTTCTGTTAGCCTGCAGGATAGGCTTCTGAGAAAAACTATGCAAGAACTGTATTTTTTGACGGAGTGAAAATGGACAGGCATGCATTAGGGAGCTCTTTGTCATCACTAAGAGTAAGCCTGATTTTAAAATTAATAATTTCCTAGTTTCAGTCTTATGGGTGGTCTGTCAAAATACATAGCAAAGTTAACTTATATTACGTTTCTTATATTACGTTCCTATATTGCTTTGGATTGCTTCCAGGAGAATAAGCATGAACCAAACTCATGTTGTCACAAGAAATATTTTCTAAGGACTGAGTACTTTCAAGTGGATTTAACATAAAATGCTGCAACATAAACCAATATATGAGTCATAGTGACAATCTGTGCTTATAGGTGTATCTCTAGGTGAATAGATGTATCTATAGGGTTATCAGTTTTTCTGTAGTAAACTTCATGAACTACTGAGTAGGGAGATAAAAGCATCTTGGCCTGATCTACACTATGGCAAAGAGCAAATACCTGACTTCTTGTAAGCTTCCAGAGGGTCTTCAGACCTTTGAACACTGCCAGCCCAACTGGAATAGCCTTAAATTATTCTTAAAGTGAGGATATGTGTGAATTGGTTGACTGGTAGTCTTGAAAACTATAATCCAGAGTTGCCCTGTCAGAACTGACAAGCAGTTTAGAGTGTGAATGTTGTTGAAAGCAATCTGGGCAGGGTTGTTGTGCTTGTCACTTTGTTGAAACGGAAACTTTGTCTCAAATCGGTTCTTCATTTTTTTTTCTCTCATCCTTAAAGGTTTTTATTCTTCAGAAACCTAGTATTTTACGTCTTTAATTTTAAAGCTCTTTGTAAATTTATGTTCTTTAATATACTTCAGAGAAATAACTTTATAAGAATATTCTGAGGCACAGTGAAAACCTAGAATAGTATATGACATCATTAAAACATTTACAGTCACATTTTAAGTCCTTGTACTAGTGGCATATTGATTATATAAAACTACAAAGCAGCAAGAAAACACCAAGATATTGTGAAGAACTTTGTTTACACAGCTTTCATAGAACACTCCTGTTACTCAAAAGCCCTACTGAGCCAGATATCTGGCTTTTTTGTGCACATAATTCCATTAGTTTATGTAAGGTGGCTTCATTCCCTGCCAAGCTATTTGGGGAAAACTTGATGAGCACTTCTGTGATGGAGTGGGAGGAAGAACCCTCCCACCTGGGAGTTGGTCTGTGTATTCTTGTTTGCTTGGAATTAAGTAGTATGTGATCATAAAGACTGACATTGGAGCAGCGGTCCAGGCTGTGTAGTGTGTTCCTCGTGGGGGACTTCACCTCCAATGAACAGTCATGAAATGGAGAATAATGGAAAAAAAGGAGAACTTTCATCCTGAGTCTTGTTAAATTGAGGCTGTCTTTGAACCTAGAATGTCAGATGTTCTAAATCATCTATCCATGGAGAAAAAAGATGTTATTTCCTGTTGTAAATTTGGATGGTTTCCATATGAAAGATCTTTTTGGGAAATCTTGAAAAGGTTGAAGAGCTTGAGTCACCCAACTAGATTTTTATCTGGACTGATGAGTACCTTTAGGTGATATCCTGGTGTCTAAATTGAACAGATAATATACAGAAGCAAGGGTGGTTAATTTTGCATTATTCTTTATAAGAGTAATGTGGTTCCCACCTTGTCCTAGTGAATTGTACAAGAAAAAGAATGGGGTAAAACATGAGGTTAAAAATAGTAGTTATAAACTTGGAGTTTCAGGAGGCATTTAAAATAAATATATTTTATTGAGCACAGAAAGTACACATTGACATCTGCCAATGAACTGAAAACACTGGAAAAGAAAAAGATACTTTGCAAAACTGGTAACAGCAATTGTACTGCTTAAAAGAGGTTCTTGGAGAATGGAGTTCCCAGTCAGGTGTGAGTTATGCAAAGTTTTTGGAGACAACAGTGTGTGCATAAGGTGTTCACCAATTTCATAAGCCTTTAGCAATGCTTAGAACTTTGCCTTGTCATTTCAGACATGCCTTGTCATGGCAGACTCATGCAGGTCAGTGTTGTCAGGAAAGCAAGACAGCATGCACATTCTCATAGAACAGAACTACCTGGTGGTTTCTGGAGAGACTACTGACAAATTCATCAGTTTCCCTGCAGCCTTCTGGGCTCAGAGTGGGACATAAGTGCTTCCATTCATCTGCTGCTCAACAAATCTGTAAAAGGCAGCAGAAACACAAGCCATTTGGTTAATATATGCTGGATGCTTGCTCTCCCCAGAGATTCTCTGCTACTTTTCAGAGAGGTTTTCAAAGCCAAAAAGAATGGCATGAGCTAAGAAAACCTTTACAACTTGTGCTGCAGAAGCTAGTGTCTTCTTCTTCTCCTTCTGCTGGTGGTTTTGTTTAGTTTAGTATTTTCCATTTTCAGGTGGCACACATTTGTGGTATTCCTACAATGTAATGCAGTAACTGGAACTCTTCAGTGGAATGGAAGGGATAGTGTTATGATGGTAAGAATGTTAGGCTTCTGAATTATTTTATTCTGGGTATTTTACAGGAGGTATTCTTGAGATCAGAGGCAGATCGAGGGGATATTAAGAGCACGGAAATTAATGGAAAACTAAACATCCGTTACTAAAAAGCAGGTCAAAACAAAACTGAAGTAGTGAATGCACTTCAGTGTTAAAACCAAAGTTTTTGCTTTGTTCCTAATCTTTGATCTATAAAAAATTCTTCGAAACTTCCTTCACACTGAAAAATTGCATTGACCCCAAAATACTAATTTATGTATATTTATTCTTGTGTTTGAGTCTTTGCAGCCAGGGGATCTTGACCAGTTTTGGCTGCACTGAAATTGATAATAAACTTCAAAAGAGTCATAGTGGCTATTGATTTTTAGCCATTATGTTTACAAAAAATTCTTAACTATGGGAATCATTATGCTTGCAAATTGGCAGGACAATGTTTGCTCAAATGGGTATAAGCCAAATAAAAGGGATGGTGGTGACCTTTAACTTACTAAGCTAAAACACACAGGAGTTCCAGAAGATATAATTACCAGGAGAGCTCTTAGTTTTCTTTTTGTCTTCCTAATTTTCACTGTTATTCCATCAAGTAAGGTCAGTGGTAGAAAAGGTTCCACAGAGTTCCATGTCAACAGGCAGAAGTTACACAGATCACACCTAAAATCAGGTCGCGTTGTAATAGTAGGACAAATGTAACAAGATATGCCTCAAATTGTATACTCAGTTTGTAACATTCATCTTTAAAATATTCAGCTTTCACATGCTTCTTTAGATGCAGGATAACAAAGTGAAATTTAAACATAGGTTTTAGATGTAATTTGGCAGATGGGGGTGATTTGCTGCTCTTCACTTTCCTTTTCTCCTTTTTCAAATACCGAATAAATATTTTTGCTAAGTTTCTGGAAAATCATATATTTAATTCTATAGACCAGCAAAACTGGGAGAAGTTCTGCTCATGGGTATATTTGTATTTGCCAATAATGAAGTATAGATATACTGTTTTATGTGTATTGATTTGCTACCATGTGACTAACCATTTCACCTAATCAGGGCAAGAAAGTTCACTGAAAATTTTTCTTGCATATTTTTGGTTGATGTTGCTGGTAGTACAGGGGAAAGAATCATCTTAAGGGACAAAAATGTATTTTCAAAGATTCCTGCAGTTTTGTTTCAAACTGGAAATTTCTTTGAGAGAAATCACTTCCTAATAAAAAGAAAACATAGGTAATATATTCCAGGAATATGTCTGGTTTGTTAGAATAATTTTCTCCATGTTAATTAAAGAGATCATGAAAGGGATAAAAGCTGCCCAGTGTTTTGTCTGCCCAGTAGCCTCTCCTGCTCCAGTATTGAAACTGACTTGATAAGTGGACAAGTGTGAAGTCATTATTTTGAGGTTCTTGTGTCTTGGTCCTGCTGTGAGAAAGGGGTGAGGTAAAAGTCTCAAATGGAACATGTAATTTTAGTATTGACTGTCCAAATCACATTGTTATGCTCAAAAGTTTGTTGTTGGCAAAAAGGTAACACCTTTTATATAAACCCAAGAGTTTATTGCCAGTGTAATAGAAAATTTCACAGTGTAATTGAAGAATCGTTACTAGTCAACATCTGTTCACTACAGGAAAAATAGAAGAAATCAATGCTGCATACAGAAGTATATCCCTGTAATAAATAATACAGGTGAAATTGTTATATACAAGCTAACTAGTTTCGATCAATTTTCCTGGTGGTGTGTTCACCATTCCTTGCTCCTCTGAATACTGAAGCCAAGAGCTTCAGTCATGTGTTTGGAGGTAGAGGTGATGAACCTTTTTGCCTTGGACTATAGTAGGTTGGTAGTTTCTTTTTCCTCTCTCTCCTTTTCTTCCCCCTTATACTTCATATGAGGCTATTTTAATGTGTTTTAGCATGCTTTTGGGTGCATGTTCTCTATCTATATTGGTCTGCAGCTCCACACTGCATCTGAAGTTAGAGGGCATGATCCATTTTGCATGTTACTATTTCTTTGTTCTCCTTTTTATTGATTAACTCTGTTTTGGTCCAGGTCTGCATTTCTTGACCTGATCATAGGTAAATTGTTAGTAGCCCTGGGGCCCCATCTCTTATCTGCTAGATTTGTTCTCTTTTGTGCTGTTACTCCACAGGAAACAGGAGATTGTGCCTTGCTGGGGTCTTTTTCAAAGATGTTCCTGCTTGGTGTAGGTTCACATTCTGCATTAGGAGAAAATTTTGGTGGTAAGCAGATTAGAGGTACTCAGGAACACACAATTGTGCATTTGTAACTCTTCTTGAGGCTTATATATGAGAACTTAAGAAAGCTTAAGACTGGATTGTATTTGATATTTCCAGTGCCCTTTCTTTTCTTGTGGAACACTTTTTGTTACACAAAAGCTTTGGCTGTCACTACTTCATGGTATCTGGAGGTTCTCTGTGGATCTTGATGCACTGGCAGGGCCTCGGGTCTGGCTTTCTCTTTCTGAGGTTGAAAAGGGAATCTTGTGAAAATTCTTGGGAGAAAATCAGAGAGGGAGATCCTTTAAGGAAAAGAGTCTGGTGTGAAAGCAGGAGAGGTCCTGGCTAATAAAAAAAGCAGTCATGAAAGGAAAAAACTGAAAAAGATAATTAATGTTAAGAATAAAACCACTTTTAAAAAATTTTAATTTTTTTTTCATTTTTATTAAATACCACTTGATTGGTATTTAACAGCTGCTTTTCCTCGACCTTGTCGAGTCTTTAGGGCCGAGCCAAAACCAAGGTCCCCTTCCTGTTAAGAAAAGGGCTGGCTGCTTCTGAAGTTGGGAGTGTGGGGGGGGAGAAGGGTGTGTGGCATGGTTTGCAAAATACCCTTTTGGAAATCAGCTCGTCCTTTTGACTTCCTGTGCTTACTGTTGTTCTTCCTGCTTCTCCCCTCACACACCTCACATCTCCTTCCTGAGATTTGTTTGGTTTGGTTTGGTATTTCTTTTTATACCATGCTTTGCTCCAGGCAGGTGGCTGGGTGTGCCCAGAGTGAGGCAAGCCCCAAAGCTTCTAGAAGGTGCCAGAGTTCATGTGGGGAAGGAACACTCCAGGGAGAGCCTCAGGATGGGGGTCTCCTTGGTGAGGAGGACTGGGAGCTCCTCAAGGCTCCTGCTTCCCTGTCCTGTGGGGCTTGTTATTAATTCATTTTTTGTGTTTGGTTGTAGTGAAATGAGGCAATCAGGTGTTGCTAATTACAAGGTGGGAGACGTGAGCTTGTGTTAAGCCCACCTGTGCCCAATTAGGGCTGACCCCAGCTGCGCATGAGCAGGATTGGTTGACCAATAAAAGGTTGGGTAAGACCTAATTGGGCACAGGTGGGTTTAACACAAGCTCACGTCTCCCACCTTGTAATTAGCAACACCTGATTGCCTCATTTCACCACATTTGGTTGCTTCTGGTTTTGGGCAATTTCAGCAGTTTTGACCAAAATGTTGATTTCCCTCAGGTACTGAACTGAAGCGGAGAGCAGAGAGCACTGCTAGGGGCAAACTTTGTGCAGAGGTATCGGGGGACAGCTGAAACACAGAGGGGCTGAGAGGAAAGGTGAGAAGGCTGTGCCAGGCAGCCAGGAGAGTGGTGTTTTGGTGGGGATGTGTGAGGGCAAGGGTGGCCATAGCAGAGAAAAGTTCGGTCTTGAAAGGGAGGAGAAGGTGAGAGTGATGGTCTGTGGAGAAGGTGAGACTGTAAAACATGAAGATGCACTGGAGACTGACAGCTCATAGAATAGAGACAAACAGATTTATTCAGATAAGCAAGAGCAAAAATCCCTAGGTACTCCATGACTATAGAAGTACTTTGCTGCAGCATTGTAGCAGGATCACTACTGGCTAACATTCTTGGCATGAAACTTATTGTAGCTGTATTTTCTGTGATTTAAATAGCCTGAAGTTAGTTAGATTAAATTTGTTCTTGTTTTTAACTGCAAGGTATCTCAGATTCAACTATTTTTACCTAGATAAAATATATGCCTAAGTGATTCACTTAGGCAGTGTCTGATTGTCTTGAGTATGTTAATATCAGCATCGAAAAACATTTAACAGATTGAGGTGAACTGATTGTGCATTGTTAACTGAGGGATCATATGTCATATAGTTAGTATGCTGAAGAATTGCTCCATGTTTTTGTCAATTTATATAGCTTTCTATGTATTTGAATTTCTGAAACATAATTCAAAATAAAACTGTGTGGAGATCCAGACAGTAGAGCTGATGACTGAACTGCAGTGCTGCTCTCCTGGTGTGTTTCTCTCACTACAGGCTAGCAAAGCATACTTGTTAAAATGGGGTCCCCTGGTAAGAAATTCTGTCTGGTCGTTCATCTCTTCAGTGTAAAAACACAGCTTCCTGTAGCTTTAGATCTGCTTTGACAGTTAATTACTTAGTGCTTGTGTGTCTGCAATATTTTTCTTTGTGTAAGGTGATGGTGCACTGGAACCATCCATCAAAATACATACCAGCTACTAGACTAATTTAAAGTTCAAATTTTGAACTTCAGGTAGTTGTGGGTTATTGAAATAAACATGGGAAGCAGTTACTGAGTCCTAACAAAAAAATTCTTTGAAACTTCAACTAGAGTCTAATATTGTCTCCTTGCATTGCTAAGGTTGTCTTCTGTCAATGAAAAACATGGCTGTCAATGTACAAAACTGACATGCTGGGTAGCATAAGTTTGCAGCAGACAAGAAAGGCAGAAGTCTGCTCAGTGGAGTGGAAGCAAAAGCATCTTGTCAATGTATTCTAAAACAATTGGAGTTTTTCTTTGGTTTTCTAAAACTTTTTCATTCCAGTAGCTGAGGATTTTACACCCAGCAGCCATGTGCTGTTATGTCATGGCACTATCCAATTAACCACCCAAGGAAGCACAGCTCAGAAAGATAGCTAAATGATGCAGCCCAGCAGTAGCTCACATTTGTTAACCAGGGGGCTGTAGCAATATTCTTTTGGAGTGGTGAATCCATTTTATGGGGCCTGCATGCTGTTTTAAGGAGTACAATTTTTCTTGGCGTCCACATGCTCATTCTAATGATGAGTATATTTGTGCCTAATTACTTCAGAAAGCTTTACTTCGTTTTTGTTTTTCCTTCTCTTTTGTTTTCTCTTTTTCCTTTTGTTTCTTTGTTCCTTTTTTTCATGCCTGCTGTGTATGAAAGTTGTGGAGGGATATGATTACAGTTCCTGTCTCCTGTCCTGGAGCACTTTGCTTCTGAAACTCTTTTCTAGTAGAACATCAAATATTTTGTGTTGTTTGCTATCTACATAACTGTACCCAAGGCTTCCTTTTGATTTTGTGCTGCTTGTGGTGATTGCACTCTGACTTCTGCATTCAGTTTTCAGTCTGTAGTGCCCTGCATGGCAGGACATAAGTATTGGGTAAAGTGTGTGTGGAGCTTGGACTCTGGAACTGTCCCTTCAAGGATGTGTGGTCAGTCTCCTCTCAGACAGCCCCAGAAACTTCTAGTGCAAACCTTGTGAATCAGACAAGCAGACCACTGTCCTTTTTGTCATCATGCAGCTGTGCTGTAACTAAGCTGTCTCAGATCACGGAGGGGCTTGTCAGTTCAGTGACATTCATTCTTCTTGCCAAAGTAGTCATCTACAGTTGTGGACTGCTGTCAGCAAATGCCACAAGTTTGGTTTTCTCTGAGGTTGAGCAGCATCAACTGGCTTTTGTCGTTACTCCTGGATCCATTTGTAGGCTTCAGGAACTATTGAGATTTGTTTGCCTGGCAAGGCTTCAAATTACTGATCAAACTGATTACTTTATTTTTTTTTTTCGGGGGGGGGGGGGCTTAGATTGTAAACCACCACACAAAAAACAACCTTCTGCTTGAACTCCCAGCCCTAGCTAACAAATATGCAGGTTATTTGTGCCTCATAGTACACATACTGGAGTTTCTGTATAGTTCTACTGTTTTAATTTATGAATACTCTATTTGCTATTGTAAAATATTGTATGATACACAATTTGGATTATCTCACTGGCCCCTAATCTGCAGAATCCTTCTCAGCGTTCTACAATCCTTTTTAAGGAGCTCCAAGATCATTCTCTCATTCCTTCAAATCAGCAAAATTAAGTAATAAAGCATGTAAGCATGTTTCCCACTCTTCTCCTCCCAAATAAACCAAAACAAAACAACAAAACACCCCAAACAGAAAAACCTAAACTGAATATGGTTCAGAATCAGTATATGATTGTATACAATGTGAGTATTCTGTCCCTATTGACATGTAGATCAACTTAGGGTAATGATCCCACAGTTATCTTAAGCGGGGAAGGAGGCTTGGAGGTGTGTGTGTGTGTTTCACCAGCTCTCTTTTAACCTGGGGTTGGAAAGGAGTGGTCCCCATCTTCCAGCATTTGCTGCCAAGATATTATTCTTCTGTGCAGGTGGAGGTGAAATCTATTTGAAGAAGCTTTTCCACATGCTCTTGAAGCTGTTAAATTAATCCCATTTCTGATGTCATCCACGTAAGATTGTGGAATGAGAATAATAAAAAGAAAATGAAATCATAGATTGAATGAAATGAGTGTGAAGGTTCATTCAGTCAGTTAGTCATAATCAGCAACATTTCTAGTATTGGTCAAGAGAAGCAATTGTTTCCTCTCTCCTAATTTAATTGGCTAGTTAGCAGTTTTGACTATTGCAAGAGTTGCATTACAGTGAAGTTTTGAATATTAATTTTAAATAGTATTCTGCTCACATACCTGCACTAAAATGATTTTCAAAAAGTAATAGTTGATCTTACAGGCTGGCATGCAATAAATGTATTTTCATTAGAAAATATCGCAGAATGACAAATTGTGATTGGTTTTGTTTGTTTATTAGTTTTTATTTTTACATTTAACAGATGTAGTCATCCTAAACCCAATAATTGATGTGATAACATGTCACAGCAAGAATGCAATAGGGAAAAAGTGCTGAATAAAATGACATGGTTCATTTATTAAAACTCAGGAAACCACCAGTTGCATTTCTCATGAGTGTCATAACACATCTCTAATTAGTTTGGAAAGACTGTAGGAGCTATAGCACTGAGTCAACCAGTCAGACTTCATACTGAAAGTATTCCTGCTTTCATACAAAGCTGCTAATATTTCATTGTAAAAGCAAACTAAGCTGGGATTGTAAATTCACTTCATTGTTCATGCAAAATATTTACTAACACATTTAAGTTTTCTGACATGAAAAACTGCACTAAATGCTTTTGAAAGGGGCTCAGTAGAACATCAGCCTTAGAAAATTACTATTCTCTCTGATATGAATATGCTTGGATAGCTGGCCAGGCTCTTCTTTACAAAAGCCAAAGTGTGATGAGTATAATACTATTTCTCATTAATAATCTCATTAACTAACCACTTCTTTAGCAAAATAACTCTTCCCAAACTGCATCTCTGAATACATGGTATGATCTGTATTGTGCCAACAGTACATTTGAGGGTTTTTTTTTTGTTGTTTGTTTTGTTTTTTTAACATGATAAACTTGACTGCTGCTTTTCGTTTAAAAAACTGAATCATTGTATATGGAAAGAGAAGACATTATGAGTTCTAACCACGTGTTCAGGATGATAAACCTCTTGTAAAACTACGCCAAAGACTGAACAGCCCATCTTTATTACTAAGTATTTCTTCTGTTGCAGTGCATCATGTTAAATTACACACTGACTAGCACTTAATTCTGCCTTTGCCCAGCCATTGAGTTTCATATTGCCACCTGTTTGTAACTCTAACTTTGAAATGGTGGTGTTAGTCTTAAACCAGTTAAGTCTCCCTCTTAGAACCACTTTCTGCCATGAATATTTCATTTGGACCCTCTGTTGTGTTCAGGCCAACAGTATTCTTCATTAAGAAAATTAATTCAGAGGTGCTTCATTTTGGATCCTGTGTTAAAAATCACAGTTTGGAGAAATGATGCATAATTTCAGCATCGAAGGACACAGTCAAATGCTGATTTTGAAGCTTGCAATGTATTGTATATAAAATTAATGATTTCTGACTGTCAGTCAGATGTGACCAAGACCAGAGCACCTCATTTTCCCTGCCTTCTGGTGAATGCTCTTCTGACATGTCACTGTCAAATTGTTAGGAAAAAAACACAGGTTCACTTAGCAGAAGTGAACTTCTTCACTTATCTTGTTCTGATTCTAACAGAAGCCTGGCACAGTCAGTTGAGAGGCAGACAAACTGAGGAAAGCTTTCCTTCCTCTAAGCATTCTTGAGGCATCTTACTTTATATACTGGTTATCTATAAAAATCTAAATATTTTTAAATTTTATGTAGAAATAAAATAACCTTTTTGTTTGGAATGCTTTTGCTATAAGAAGCTTGCTTAAATGTGTTGTGCTTAATCTTTCTTTTTTTTAGCTCATTGTTAACCATTTCACTCTAACAATTCAAGGGGTCTACCTTACAAAAAATCATACATTGATTTTTCACTTTTAACCAAAAAAGTTACTGTAGCTTTTTTGGGGGCAGTAGGTTCAATATGTCAACAGACTTGGGATACAAGGGGTTTCTTAGGCTTAGCTTTTTTTCTTTCTTTCCAAAACTGAAAAACCACAATGGGATCAGCAGTGTTGTGCTTATTCAGTGGTATTTAATAAAAAGAAGCTAGGAGGATGGACAATATAGAAGTAATAAACTAAACCTTCTGTTTAGTTTTTTTTTCTACACTGTCACCTTTGCATTATTGCTTGATATTTTTAAATGGTATTACTGTGTATAAACTGTATTTAAGTACTATCTCTTATTTAATGGACTGATTAAAATACTGCTCTATATGAAGATGAGATCTGTGATTCTTTAGCTTTATCTAAACCAGATGCTTATAGCTTCTAGTGACTGCATGTCAATTCCAGAGTAATATCAAGTTGATGTAAACTCTGGCAGTTTGGAACACATGTTAATCTTTGATAGCAGACTTTAAAAACACATTTCTTAAAATACAAAAAAAATGTAGATGGGCTCTATAGCCATTCAAGACATTTCTCTAGAAATATATCAATATCTACTTACAGCAATCTGCTATTATTAAAGTATTGAAATTATAGTTTCAAATCATCATATACTTATCTGGAAAGCACTGGTAGACGTGGAAGGGAACACTCTTATGAACCTGAGGTTTTGATAATGTTTGCAGTCCAGTAGTTGGAAGATGCATTACTGATTCTTTCAGTAGTGTAAGAGTCCTACCTCCAGCTCATTGCTCCTATTTACCATTTTAAAGGTGTATAAAGTATTGACAAATGAGCATAGTAAAGCTATACAAAATCTCCAGTATGTGTACTAAGTGGCACAACATGCTCATGTGTTAGTTGGAATAGGAAGTTCAAGCAGAAGGTCCTTCTTTGTGTAATCCTATAATAACGCAACCCCCAAAATCTGTACAATTTGCATCTTGGAGAGTGAGCTGTAAGACCAGAAAGCTGCAAAGCACAGGTCCTCTGCCTGTGTTGGGGCTATCAGTATTATAATCAGTTTGCTAATATTTAAGAAAATACATTCTCATCTTAAAATGTCCAAAATTTAATTTCAAAATATGAAGAAAAATAGTCTCCTTCTGCAATGGCAGTAGTTACTAAACCAAAGAGAAAACAAAAGAATGACTGACTTATGCAAATTCAGAAGTTGTTTAGGAATAGACGTAGTCAGTTATCTCTTTTTGTGCAAACTAAAAGCACAGCTCAATACTGCTCTTGATATTTTAATATGCATTAGAAATATGAAATCAGAGGACAAGAAACCTCTTATTTTTAAGAGCAATTATCACTAGAGTAATTCCTGCTTCTTCTTTTAGGAAATCATTCTTTCAAGACAAAAAAGTAGAGTTACTTACTTGAGAACTAATTATGTCAGAATGTGAAGGTGTGCATTTCCTCTGCTTTGCTGTATTTTTTCCAGAGAGGATAGTAGCTTTCTTTTTTTCTTTCAGCTTACTGATACTCCTTCATGGATCTGCAGTTTTAAAAAAGCCAGTAATAATGAATTTTGTGTTTTGAGAGCCATGAGGTTAGTGGTTGTTGCAAGTCTCCATCAACAGCTGAGTTCCAGAGGTTTCAAGGGAGCTCTGGAGCTCTGCCCCTTGGCTTTCATGTGCTTCATCTAGGTTTGACACTTCAGACTTTCCAAGGAGGTTGCCAAAGCCAAATTATTTTATGGAAAAAAGTTAAGGCCGGGTGTTTTTTGTTAGTAAAAATGAATTATTTAGAGGTACTCAGGTTAGTAATTAGTGCTTTAAAAGTCATGCACTAGTTTGGGCAAAGGCAGTGCTATGCAGTAGAGATCTAGCACCGAGTGTTTCTTCATAAAGATTTGAGCAGCTTCTTAATCCTGTGTTGGATGACAACTCTGCATTTGCAGTAGTTCTCTGTATAAATCAGGGCTCATTGCCACTGGGTCTTGCACAGAAAAACACATGAACAAAGAAAAGTAGTGAAATAAAACCAGTGAAAATTGAAGTCTTGTACAGCGTGGGGATAATTGTCCTCATGCATTCAACTCTGGAAGCATCTGGAAAACCTTATTTGCTCAATATGTCTGTGGTGTAATTCATCACCACAAATGCTTTTGCCTATCATGAACAAACTTGACAGCTGGGAGAAAAGATTAGTTTTGAAGCATCTTTTAAAACGTAAATTGTTCTGTTCAGTTATTTTTTCTTACAAAGTAAACATCTGCAGAAAACGATTTTTTCTGTTTTGTTTTTGTTTTGTTTTTTCCTCCCCATGTTTGAAATAAAATCAAAGTATTTCTAGATTATAGTCTGTTCAATGTTTGTTTTCATTGAAATTAGCTTTCATTTCCTCCTGTCCTTTTGTGAGGTGGGTAAGGATTCCTTCCTTGATGCTTTTGCATATGGTACTGTGAGGGCAGGGGGAAACCCCATAAAGCAGGTTTTGCACAAAGACAAGTCCATTTGTTGGGGGGTGAAGGAGAGAGCATGAAATATTAATTCTACAGGTCGACAGCCTCATAAAACAAAGTATTTTAGCTTTTTTTTCCATTTTCTTTTTATAAACTAAGAGCATAGTAATGTAAAATAGCATAGCTTGTAAAATCCAGGTATGGTAACTTGCTGTTGTTTTATCAGCCTTTAATTTTATTTTAAAGTGTGTAAAGCTTCCTTAGAAGTCTGCTGTTTTGTAATATATTTTCACTGTCATATACCAATAAACCAACATACGAAATCCTATCCAACAGAATACCCAACTGCTTGTAGCAAATTTCTGAGGATTTCAAAAGATGTAAAACCATGAAGAGGGCTTTGAAGACTTTCTTACCTGGGGCTGATTATAATTCTTCAAAGTATGTGGGTGGATTGTGCATCCCTGATGAGCTTTCCCAGAGAAACTCTGCTTAGCAACCAGCTTGACTAAGATAGTTTCAATAGTGGCTTCCCCATTTCTGTCTGATACAAGGGCTGGGTAAGTTGTTTAAATGATTCAATTATAACTTTTCACTTCTTTCAGTTTTTACTATTTTAATGTTCAGGTTTTATTCTGTGCTGTGTTGGGAAACTTCTCAGTATGTCTTTTTGTTCTTCTCTACACTGCTGCTGGTATGTCATGCTTTCCTGGTCATCAAGGGGGAGACTGGCATTTGAATTTGAATAAATATCTATGAAAATATCATATCGTCAAGTGCCAGAACTTCAGAAAAAGAACCAATCTCTAGATTGGGCAGTAAAAATAATATTTAGTATTACAAATCTCAGAGACTTTGCCTACTCTGCCACGATAATCATGACCTCTCTAAGAGGCTGCTGGTTACTTTGGTTTCACTCATTTTGTTTTTTTTCATTGGTGAATTGAAGCTGTGATCCACCTAAGAACAGATTGTCTCTGTTTGAAGAGACCTGTAATAACTGTCCAGTCCAACTGCCTGGCCACTTCAGGACTGACCAAAATTGAAGGCATGTTATTAAGGGTCATTTTCCAAATGCCTCTTAATCAGTCTTAAGGCACTGACCACCTCTCTAGAAAGCCTGTTCCAATATTTGACGACCCTCTCACAGAAGTGCTTCCTAATGTCCAGTCTGAACTTCCTCTGGGACAGCTGTGAACCACCCCCCTATATCCTTTCCCACTCCCTTTTCCCATTTCCATCCTCAGGAAGCTGCAGAGGGCAGTGAGGTTGCCCCTCAGTCTCCTTTTCTCTGAATGAGACAGACCCCAAGTCCTTAGCTGCTCCCCTTAGGACATCCTTTCCATCCCTTTCACCAGCTTTGCTGCCCTCCTGTAGATGTATTCAAGGACCTTCACAGCCAAGAGCTGCACACAGTACATAGGGTCTGGTCACAGCACTGCTGAGTACAGGAGGATAATCACCTATTTGCCTGCTGGTTATGCTGTGTTTAATGTGCCTCAGGATGCTGTTTGCACTTCAGTAGAATTCAAGCGCATGCAAAGCGGGCGGAAGACAGAAGAAAATATTTTCCTGACGTGATTGCCAACAGTTTTTTTGCTCAGAAGCTTCTAGGACCCTCTGCTGCGTCCTATAAAAATCTAAGATTCATTTTTTGTCAAGACTGCCTTGTCACCACTGACAGCCATGCTGCTTCTGACAAATACCCCATGTGTTGTATTTGCAGAGGTTTGCTTCTGCCCTTAGCTGTCTGCACTTTGTGCTGCTGTGCTCCAGGGGCTGTGTTATTCTTCCTGAGGCAAAAGAAGTGTTACTGGCACAACCACAGACTTTATTGAAGTTCTAGAATTGCCTTTGAATCCTGGGCTCCCTTGGTGGCAACCATTAATGTCTTCTTATATAGTATCATTAGGCTACTAATAATGATTGTAATCCCTTGCTGACCTCTCAGAGCCTGTTTTAAGATGCAGTGGGAAATCACAAACTATAGATTACAGTTTCTGTTATCATTCTTACAGCTTGCTGTATTTCCCTTCAGATATTTTAGATAATTGTTTTGCATGAGGCATGTAGTCTAGCAGAAAATTTCTTATACAGAATTTGGGGGTCTGATTGAGTGGATTTTGGCAGGTGGGCCTGAATTTAGTACAAGAGTAAGGGGAAATGTACTTGAACAGAGTGATTAATTACATCTGAAAATAATCAATAATCCTCTATCAGTTTCTCTCTACATCCTCTTAGAAATGATGGATCAGCAGTATCCATAATATTTTATTGTGCTGTTAGTATTATGTGTGGAAATGAAAACGGGTACTTGTGTGTGAAGGTGGTGTGAAAAACTTAGAGAAGTAATGTGATTGTTTAAGAATTACTTAATCATTCTGGAGAAAATTAATGGAGTTATTCTCCACAGAATGAAGAAGGATATTTCCAAACTACATTTATA
The DNA here is from genome assembly GCF_003957555.1 of Calypte anna. Taxonomy (NCBI): domain Eukaryota; kingdom Metazoa; phylum Chordata; class Aves; order Apodiformes; family Trochilidae; genus Calypte; species Calypte anna. Next base: position 11,187,587 of record NC_044252.1, read on the forward strand.
TAATGAGTTGAAGCTCAAGAATAGCAAGAAAATAACAGTGGTAGCATAATTATTTATATATTTGCTTTTTAAAATAAAAACACTGTTAATTAAGTGTGCAGTTGATTTTTCAACTAATGGACAGCTAATGAAAACAGAGGAAAGTATCTCTAATGATAACTGGTTGCAACTCTTTACCTCTGTAATTCAGAATTCCTGGTACACTGAACGCAATTGTCGCATGAATTAATTGGGCTTCTGCCCAGGAGAAAAAATAATCCTGAGGCAATGAAAATTTAAGATGGATGTATCTTTATTTGTTCAGCTAAATTTTAAAGATAGCAATACTATTTCAGGATTATAGGAAGGACAAAGAAATTATTAATATATTTTGCCAAATATTGTGCTTTGCATTTTCATAAAAAATGCTAATGTATATTTACACCATCAGACTGTGCCTCAGTATACTAATTAAGAATCCTCTGAAACTAACTTCCTCTCGAAATTTTTAAACTAGGTTTCTATTTTTGGTCTTGTTGTTGTGTCTGTTGTCATGTCTTATTTTAGCCCAGTGTTCCCTAAACTGCTTCCAAACAGACTACACTGGAGAGATATGAAATGCCTCAGAAAGGGGATTTAAATTTATTTCAGCAATCACAGAAAGAACACTGTATATGAAAAAAAAAAAAGATTCTTTTGTTAAAATTGTCTCAACTAGAAAAAAATGCTCAATATCTTTCTTTGGCTCTGCCTGAACTCCTCCAGCTCCCTGCATGCAGCATTCATTAGCCTGATAGATCGAGATCCCTTGTTCTGAAGGGCAAGAACATCGTTCTGAAGAGTGAATTTTCTGTGAAGAGCTCTTAGACACTGGTAGCTTGGCAGTATTGTCTATCTCTTGTGTTATTGTAACAACAAAACATTCCTTTCTTTACAAAGAAGGTCAGATTGAATCTCCAGTTGCTCTTCTTTTATGACTGAAGTTAGATGAAACAGTCTAAAGGGATCTAACAGCCTGTGGCAACCTGGTGATGCAGTCTCACTCCCTTAACATTCCAGCCTCTGTGTGGCTTCACTTCTGTTCTTTTGACCCCTCAAGGAATTGCTTCATTTCACCGAGCCTACAGGAAACTAACACAATAGAAAGTGTGAGTAGTTTTCTGCTGTCTCACTGAGCTGAAACTGTGTATAGTTCAGTCAAGTAAGAGGCTGTAAGGGGATATGAAAGAGGACAGGAGTGCATAGGCTGGCATGGTGCAAGGTTGTGGGAGAGGAGCAGTAAGACAGACACATGGCAGTGCAGTGAGCTCTTAAGATGAACTGTCCTGGAAAGTCTGAGTAGAGTATCACTGCCTTTGGTAAGTGAACTTGTCGTGAGCCAAAGATAAATTTTTGTCAGAGGAAATTGCTAAACAACTGGTAAAACAGCAGCAGTTAGAAAGAGTTATGTGACATAAGCTTTATTATTTATGTGGAAGTCTTGCATTGTCTAGCCAGCTGCTCCTATGCCCAGTCTTCTGTGTTATTTGTTCTGAATTTTGTATCTGAAGCTGCATGGCACTTAGATGTGCTTTGGAGGTGTTCTACAAAAGCCATGTGCTGTTTAAAACAATTTATGTTCTGGCATGGATGGTTCTTACAAGCAGGTTAACACTATTTTGGAAGATATAATTGTCCTTACTGATTAATTGAGTTTTAAGGCAGGAATTGTTACTCTCACTTCACAAGAGTGTTTTTCTCTTATTGCTTCTGTTATTTTTGTGAGCTAATTGAGAGTGCTCTGAAGGATAAATGAGACAGCTTACTCTCACCTGTTTAAAGATCTCATCTGCTAGCATAAACTGGCACACAGCTGGCAATATGGCCTTACAGTGTAATATTAATAATAAATGAAGATACTTGGAAAGATTTAAATGGTGACTTAAGTTGCAGGGTGTTAGAGAACTACAATATGGATTCTGAAATTTGCCTTTTAAAATACATCTACATGTTTACTTCTTAATATTCTTGTTGCTTGTCAGAAAATGGATTATGAATATATGCAGCCATTGAACAGTGGGACAGATTTGTTCTAATTCCCTTGACTTCATTGAAGTCACTCCTTATTTACACTGCAGTAGCTACAATGTAAGTCAGACTTGGTTATTCTACTCTTAGAATCATTCCTCCATATCAGATGTAGTCTGTGACGTGGCATTTCAGAGTCCTGCACAGGCAGTATTTCTAAATATGAAGACAATTCAGAAAGCTTACTATATAGTTGTTTCTTGCTTCTGACAGTGATGATTCATTCATCCATTCTTCAGTGTATGTTTATGTTACAGAATTTTTGTTTTTTCCATTCCTTCTCATTTAGTAATGCAGTAATTTAAATGCCAAGAATGTCCCAAACTCCTTTTGACTAAGGTTTTCCTCCAGACTTTTTTAATGGTTTATGTATTCTAGATTTAGATCAGCATTGTTTATTCTTTGTATCATTTTCCATTTTCAAGAACTTAAAGACAGACTTCAATCATCACATTGCAGAATGTCTATAATTTTGGGTACCTGCTTTATAGTTCTATTCTTCCCTAATTCTCTATTGCTAATCATATTGGATTAGTTCTGGAGGGCAGGATAATGTTAAACATCAGGGGGGTGGGAATTTGCTGTCATCCCGTGTTTCCTGTCCTCTGCGCTTTTAAAATTTGATTGTCTGGGATGTAGATGATGTATAGGCAGATGGATGGTTTAATGGCCTCAGACTTTCAGAAGTCAGTATGCAAATTATATTAACCTCCTGTTGATAGCAGGCACTCCAGTCTTAATCAGCTAAACTTCAAAGCAAATGTGAGAAAAAAAAATGGGTCTTGGGTGTATTTGTATGAAAGTAGCCAGTTTGAATAATTATGTTAACAATAATACATGTTAAGAACTTAATTTTCAAAAGATTACTCAAAAAGCTGTCATATAATTTCAAAACAGCAGCTTTTTGAAGATAAGCATGTTTTACTAAATCTACCTGGCCTGATAGGTTTGTATGGGAGGGCTTCTGAAGTAAGACTGATTGGCATACTTGAACTTCCATCAGTTCTTTTGAACTTGGAGATAGATTCAGCAAAATCTCCAGAGAAAAATAACTGGGAAAAATTATTGTGTTAGAAAGCAGAACTTAAAGAATCAGAAAAAAAATTAAAAAGTTAATTAGTCGGACTGTTAACTTCATCCACAAGAAAAAGACTAGGCTAAGAAAAGCAGAAAGTAGTTTGGTTTTGGTGCAAGTGTAGCAGGCCTACAAATCAAGACTGGAGAATAGTAAATACTTTTTATACATGAATAGAAATATAATGTAGTTGGAGTAAATGAAGAATAACTAGAAGAAACAGAAAAGGGTATTGAAACACAAAGTATCGAGGAGGTAAGATTTCAGAGACTAGTTGGGAATATCTGCCCTGGGTGTCATACAGCTGCTGAGGCAAAAAGTGACTGCAGAGACTTTGTGGCTTGTGTGGTGCCTTCAGCAGCACAGGAGGGCAACGTCTTAACCTGAGCTGCAACTTCAGTTACATCATAGACTGTCAGGAGATCAATATTATTAGTAATATGGGCATTTGTAACAAATCAGTTGGATAATGAAAGTAATTATAACATCATTAGATGTCTGATAACCCAATAACTTTGTGATAATTACTTCTCAGTTGCAGGGATTAATTTGCCACAGGAGCTACTGGAATTTTAGATCTGAACAGTAATAGCTGTGCTTATATCAGAGGCATATGTGCCATTTCGTAGCAGATTTTAATCCCATTGTTCATTGGACATGTAGGTCAAGACCTACAGGTTTTGACAAGCCAGGACTGGATTTGGGAAGGTTCTTACGTGTATATATGTCTCTGGGTCCCTAACTAACTTGAAAAATATGACTTCCAGGTGCCCTTAACTAGAAAGAATAGTGGGTGTTGTTTTGGGAATTGAGTTTGCTTTTTGTGACAGATCAGTGTGCTCACTGGGCACAAAGCAGGAGGGATGTAAGCAAAGGTTTGAGGGCAGAGTATGAGAATGAGGGTCAACATCTGATAGCAGTTAGCATGGGAATTGGGTTATATCCAACACTAAATTGTACTACTTTTTACTTCTGAAAATTAACTTATACTCCTGATAAATTTCTGAGATAGGTGTGGGGGACTATTTATTTATTTGTTTTTTACTTCTATGGTTGATGGAAACATTGAACTGTGCTCCTGAAGCAGATAGTTGGTTGTGCTCTTAAGACTAATATCATAATAAGACAATATTTATGAAACTGTCATATTTGAAGAAAGAGTAGTTACGATTGTTCAGAAAAGTTCTAGGGACAGATTATTGACTATCATAAGGAAAATTAATTTTTAGTCCTATAAATGTAATACTTTCTCTGCTTGCATGTGTTTTCTGTATATCACGATCTGTCTGGAATTTAGAAAAAAGCTTTGTGATAAACACTTAACTATGTGAAGAGCAACTTGTCTGTGTTTATTTCTGAACCTGATAAGGGAAATCACCCTGCACTTGTTCAGCTTCTTAGTCTAAACTGGCAGCTAGACGTGCACGTAGGTGGTGTTTAACTTGGTGCTTCATGGTTGGTTTTGTAAGTGGTTGTTTTGGAGATGCTTAACATGTTGACTGTGACCCTCTTCAAGCTAGGTACTTAGAAGTGTTTAACAGGGAGAAGAATGCTATGGGAACTGCAGTAATATTTTGAAAATAAACTATGTTGTATATTGTTGTAAATAAAATTTTGTAGTCCTGAGGAAAACACTTGGTGAAGAGGAGGAATTGCTGGCTGGCGCAGATTCTAGCCCATAGATTGCAGTGTCATGACACAGGGAAGTTCCATTTTATTCCTCACTAAGATGAGGAACTTGGATCATAAAAAGTGAGCCAAATCTCCATGGCAACATGTTAATCCTGCTGTGTAAACAGCATGCTTTCCCCTGGTGTATTTTTTCACCTGGAAAGAACACACCTTTCTATATACATATGTGCATTTACATGAGCGCACACATGTATGTATATATATATTTATGTAGTAACCCTTTAATACTGTATTAAAGAACCTAAATTGATCATCTGCCAGAGATACAATGCAGATAAGCAAATAAGACCTAAGCAAGTCAGAGCTTCCACTGCTGTAGTGTGACATATTAACTCAGAAAATATCCTACTCCCTGCAATTGTATGCTAAAATATTTTTCCATGTTTACATTTCGTGTTGTTAAAACACAGTTTACATTGGATTATTCCCCTGGTATTTTTCCACGTGCATCCACTGCACACCTTGATTTTTGGAAATAATTTTCTCAGTCTCATACTGAGATTTTGCTATCTGTTTTTCCCATCAGGTGGCTAATTGTAAAAAATAAATTATTAAAATTGTATAGAGCCTGCAGAAACCTATTAAAAACTCTGCTCCCCTGATGAGGATTTTCTGCTTAGACTTTCAACTGCGGTTTCTCAGTTAATCAGATGTTAATTGGATTACCTCATGACACATATTGACTTTGTTTCATTCTAGAATCTCAGTCAACATTTCAGGAACTACCATGTCTAATTTATTTACATAGAATTCTAACTACATCAGGCAATTTTCTTTTTAATACAAACTTTTAACCTCATTAGGGTAGTTGAGATGCATTTTCCATAAACATATCTCAGCTGGCATTAGTTGTATTACTATCCTTTAATTCTTTTTAGATGAAGATATAACTAAATTTTAGTTTATTTCTGTAAACTGCTTCATAGACTGGAGAAATATTTAAAAAATTGAGATTCCTGGAAATAAATCCATTCCAGTCAGCTTTCTGTGTGATGCAGATATGTAAGGTTGTTTTAGTCTCTTTTGTCACTGAGTCTGTTGTCCTAATGTTAAAGGGTACGAGTGCTGTTGCACTAGAAAGGGAATACTTGGTTTGAACTGGATTCGTGATACTTATGAATGTGGCTTTTTTGGTGAATGCCCTTCTCTTCCTACCTAAGCAAATTTTTTTTTTTTTTTTTTTTTTTTTTTCAGGTGGTGAGAAAAAGTTCCCAAGAGTTGGAGTTGCACTGTCAGAACTTCTGGCATCTGAGCTCTGAGGTAAGAGGCTGGTCTTTCCTTCCATCTTATTACTATAGGTGTGAAATGTTTGTTCAGACAAAAATTAATCTGTGGATTCTTTGTGGTATTACTAAACTGAGAGATGTTTCTCTGTTTTTCCAAGTTCTGTGACAGGAGATTTGGAACATGTAAACTGCATTTCGTGATATTTAACCTTGTCTATATCACTGAATAAATGAAAAAAACCAAAACAAAGCAAAACAACAAACTTGCAGGTAGTTTCTGGTTATCTAGAATTTGTTGTTCATCCACCTTCAACTCCCTGAGTAAGGTGATATATGTGATTTCTATTTACCTTCTCTAAAGCAAGTGAGAGATTGGTGTATGCATGCCTCTGGTATAACAACTTTCTACATTAATCAGCATGTTAAAAGTGTAGTGAGTTTTTGAATGTAAGCATTACTTGGATCAAAAAGTAATTGAAGAATCATAGAGAAAAGTAATTGACTATGTAAAATATTTTCAAAGATACTCAGTCAAACAGAAATCATGAATCTTCTCATGGGCTGGGATCTTCAAGGGTTGGACTTGATGATCTCAGAGGTCCCTTCTAACACAATAAGTTCTAAGATTCTATGATTCTCAGCTGACATAATTGATATTAGTGGAAAGAGGGTCTGGAGGCATTTTAACATGCTTTCAGGAAACATTGCATTTTGGAGACTCCTGTGTCTGTTTCTTTCACATTAGTTTCCTCCTAAAATTTTTAAGGAATGTAAAAATACAATGTCAATGTGCATTTGTGCCAATTAAAGTGGGAGGTGAATCCTGTTCTTTTTTAGGCATAGGAATTGTATACTCTTTGCCAGAAAAGTGATATGAAACATCTTGCTTTCAATAAGTAATTCAGTGAATGCTCACACTTGAATAGTCCTTTCTGTGTGTTGTAAACTAGTTAATTTACCACAAGTGTTGCTTGTAATTTTAACCACTTAAGCCAATGACCAACAGTGGTACAGGACATTCCAAGACTTATTAACCTGCACTGAAAACTGAGGAACACCTCTCAGTACAGGGCTGCTGTTCACCCTTCTGTGCATCCTGTGGCGAGGGACAAGTTGCAGCACAGTGCATGATACCTGGTTTCTACCTGGGGAGAGAATTTTACACAGCCTTTGTCTGCAGGAGGTTAGAAGTCACATGTAGCTCTTACTTTTTATTATCCTTATTCCTGGTGCATTTCTTGTTTTATAACATCAGGCACACAAGATTATGTAAGCTTAAACTAGCATTAGCAGTTCAATTATATATAGTTTCTGACAGCTCAAATAATTCTCTTATTATACTAATATGGTTCTATGTTTTGATTTTATTGCTAGTCTATATTTCAGCCTGTCTTTTTAATGACTACATTCTAATTTACTGTCTGCCCTTGCTGCTATTGGGATTGAAAAGACAATGCAACAGGGAAAACTACAGGACAAATGAAGTATTTGTTTCAAATTAAATGGAAATGGTAGAAAATGTGAGATAAGAAATTAAGGCTACATGGATTTTTAAGATTTTTTTTTTTTTTTCCCCTAAAACCAGTATGTGTGATTGGTGCTTGATGAATGTGACCCCACCTCTTCCTCCTGCTCCCTGGAGTGCCCTGTTTTCAGTGCTTCTAATATTGAGGTCTCAGACATGTATACACTTGCACCTGAAGTAGCCACTGTTGCTTTCTGGAATAATTTTGAAAAAAGATGACAGGGACTTTTCTACAAATATAATTTTTTACAATCTGTTCCATTCTGTTTCTACTTACTATTCTACAAGTCATTTGTGTCCAATTCCATGCAATGTTAACCAGTTTATAACCTGTCACTCAGAAAAGTCACCTGTCAGCTTGAAGATCATGCTGCTTTAATTTTATGGCCTCGTTGTTTCTGTATTTGTCTTTTAATATGGATCTTGTTATAAGCAAAATTGTTTGGGAAGAAGAATTTCACCTTAGTCAGAGGAACCTGACCTCTCTTTGGAACCTGTTAATTTATTTATCACCCAGTAAGTCAATATTGAAATACAACCTTACAGAGCTGAGCCATCTCATCTGCCACACTGACCAAGGTACAGTCACCAGTTTATTTGATGTTTGTCTCCTCTTTCATTATCCATAGAATCCTCAGGTTAGTGAGCAATCTTTAAGTTTGTGCACTGCAATCAAGCATCAGTATCCAAACTTCTCACTGAAAGATGTCCCTGTTGCATTTTTCTCAATATTGTATAGGTTCACTAGGAGCTGTTTCATAGAGTTGCTATAGCAGTCCACCTATGTGTTTGCAGTGGTTTGCACCCTTGCCATACATTAAATTTTTATAAAGTGAACTACTAAGAAATACTTGGTATGGAGCATTTCAAGATCTAAAGTTAGGTCATGCAATTTACATGAGTATTAGAGTAGTTTCATATTATCCTCTCTACTCAGATCATCCTCCATTCAAATAATACATCCTGACAATTAGGAAAAGGAATATTCCAGTATCCTGCACTTTTCACTGGAGACTGATGGCTGGGTAGGAGGAGCCACTCTGTCCATAAATTCCAAGGGCTACAGTTCTGCTGTAGGCAATGTGCACCAGGAATTTGGACAGCTGAAAGAAACCCACTGTTGCTGTTTATTTATCCTCTGTGTGTAATGTACCCATATCATTTCCTTAGTAATCATTGCATGGTCTCCTTGCATAGTAGTTTGCTGTGCAGTAAAAGTATTGTACCCTTGAAACAAAGAAAACATAACCAGAAAAGTACAAAATTTAGGTGTGGAGGCACAAGATAATGTGATCAGCATTTCTATTAAAGGCTTAAGGCATGCTATTTACAGCTACTTTGGATGCTAAACTGTAATTAATAGAAAGCAAAGGAGACTTTTTGACAAACTGATTTAGGGTAATTGAGTAATGGACAGACTCCATTTTAAAAATGTCAATTTATTAACACAGTGAGGTCACTAGGAGCAGTATCCTAGCACTTTGAGAAATAGAGTAAGTGAACTTAATTCAATGAAATAACTTGGTCTGGTTAATGTCAAGAAAATAATTCTGTTTATCTGGAGCAAGTCACTAGTTAAAATTTCTTTCAGGCTCCCAGCCATCTGGATGCCTGATTCAGTCCATTATGCAAAAGTGGTCAACAAATGCAAAAATTATTACTAGCAGAACTCACACTTCTCCCTTGCACTACTAAATTTTATTACCATGTTTGCAGTAAACTCTGCAAACTCAAAATACTTACGGGGCAAAAGAAAAGTTGCATCTAATCTGAATGCAGAATTTCTTCGTGTTTCAAGCTATAAACTGCAGAAATTAAGTCCTTGCAGAGAGACAGACAAAATTAATTATACCAGTAACAGTAAAAAGGAAACATTTCTAAATGCATATGGATAAAGAAACTGCAGTAGCAAAATTCTTGGCTGAAAAGTTTTCATCTTGCCACACTTCCCAGCATTTTTAATCATGTAGTGTAAGTCTTCTTATCCAGTTAATGTTATCACATGTGAACGGCAGTTTTGATCTGAGAGCTGGAGAATGAATTATTCATAACTGAGGAGAAAGGGCAGAAAGGAAAGTTCAGCTAAAGATGGGAGGAAATGTGACCTATTAGAAAGGGAAGAGGAGATATGGATTCTGTTTCTGGCCTGCTCTGTGATCCTGGGGAAGTAACTTTATCACCAGCTTTCTCCATTATTTCTCCTGTCATTTGTCTGTCCTGGCTGTTTAACCTGTGAGCTCTCTGAGGGAAGGATTGTGTCTTGCTTCTAAGGTACAGCACACCACGGCCCTAATCCTAGTTGAGGATACTGCATATGACTGCAAAACAAAGAAATAACATGGTCTGTGTGCATCTGAGAGAGGAATTTTGGAAGATGGGGGAAATAAAATAGAATGGTTACAGAAGTAGTTTATTCTTTGTTCCAGGAATAAGTAGACATACCTTAGACTGCCACAGGAAAATGAATGCCCATGGTACTTGCTTTAGATTTTGACATTAATGGACTTGCTAAAATTGTAATAATACATCTCATTTAAAGCATCATTCTGGGAATCTGACAAACCATCCTTTAGCTGTAACAATCAGCTTAATCCTCATCCTGAGCAGTGAACTTGTTGATTGCTTTGAATAGACCAAAGTTGCAAATCTGTCAGACTGTAATAAATTAAGGAATTGAACTGCAGAGAGGCAGAACAGAGTGATGAGAGGTTACTGCTTCTAAGCTTCTTCTTGACTTTGGAGATTTGAACCATTTGCTTTCTACCATTTAGGGGTTTTTCCTGTCTTATTTTTGTACATCGTCACTATTGTCTAATTAAATCTTTGAGCTTTTCTGCTCACTTGCCCAGCTCCCACATAGCAACACCTTGTGCTTCTTTCCCTTTAATCACTTGCACAGGGTATCTCTCTTAACCTTCTTTCTGTCAACTTTCTCCAGATTTCAGAATCTTTCAAGAATGCAACTGTTGAAAGTATATTGGGAATAAACTGGTTTATATTTAAAACTCAGGAAAGCAATTGAAAAGTTATGGTACAGTCTTACAGAATGGGGACTCCCTTCAGGGAGAGCCCTTAAGAAGCAGCTGATTAAAATTTGTTACAATCTGTTTCATATATTAAAAATCCTGACCAAAAAATCCAACAATAAACCCACCAAACATAACTTCTGTGACAACTTTGTCCCCTGTGGGGAAAATTGCTTTTTTAACTGATGCTCCAACCTTTATTCTTTGTCTATAAACTACAAGAAATTCAGGGTGTAGAATTTCCTCCTCCTCTGTTAGAAGGGTGAAAAAGCATGCTGAGCCCACTTGTACCATAATTTTTTACTCCTACTATGTTTCTATTGTAATTTTTATTTGTCCAAATGTTTACGTACTTCTGAACTTTATTCAGAAGAAAAGAGGGAATGAATAATCATTTCAGGATAGAGACACTGTGCTTGAAAACTTATTTTTCTTAGGACTGGAACAAAACCAGCAAGCTGGAAATCTAGTTTGTGTGGAGTCTCTGCAATTTTGTAAAAACAGAAAAGCTCTACTTTTAGTTGAAGTAATTTAACTCTTTTAATGGAGTAGATGTGTTACATATGTTTTTGTGAAGGTAGTAACATACCTTTGGGGAGAGGCTAAGTTCTTTTATTTAAAGGTCTGATATTTAGGTATATAAAATCCAAATTAGATACAGGGATAAATTCAGGAGTCTGCAGCCCACTTCTTTCACCATCCCCCAGAGAAAGTTTTTAACACTGGTTTCCTGTCAGTTCTACAGAACTCCCAGGTTGATATTTTTCCTGAGTGAAGAAAATTCATTCATGTAATTCTTTAATGTACACTTCATACCAATTCCTACTGCAGAATGACTTACTACTTAACTTACTACTTAACTCTTTTCTTGTACTGCTTCTTGCTAGCTTTGCCAGAAGATTGGTCTGACTTATCTGTCTGCACATGCAGCTAATGTTTTTATCAGTGTTTCAAAAATGCTTCTTGGGGAGCAAAGCAAGCAGGTGGAAAAGAGGAATTTTGTATCATTCCCTTTATGAGATTCAACTGACTTTAAATTTCATTTATTTAAGCTGTTTATTGAGATAAATCTTCATACTTTAAAAAAGATGTTAGATGTGCTATGTGAGAGGAAAGAAGAACTAAAACCTGTTAGAAATATAATATATTGTCATAATATTATTTGAGCTTTTCTTAGAGTCTTTTTACTCTCTAAAATACCTGTATTTTTTATTCTTTTTGCCCTGTATATACATATATGGATTATATGGAATATAGGCTGAAAGTGATTTTAAAAGGCTGGCTTTAGTCAAATCTCTTGAGTTTTGTGAAATTACAGGTTACAGCAAGGACTTTGATTTGCAACATGAACATGTGATACAGGTTTCTATGTCGAGCCACCAGTTATTACTGCATACTGTCTCCATTCTTCTCATCTCTCTCTGATACTATGCACAGATCTGTTTAAAAGTGTCTTACTGTAAAAGCAACTTGACTCTTCCCTTCAAAACTGTTTCCCACATTGGAGTGGGGAGGGGGTGGGCATTTTGATTTCCACTTGAATTTGGAAGTCAGTGTAATTTTCTTCAAGCAACAATGGTTTAGGAGAGAGTTATGTTTTCATGTCAAATGGAAAGTGGGAGCATTGGCATGACAGAGACTATTTAGAATGAAAAAATTGAACATATGGCACAGAAATTCTGCAGAGTGTCAGCATTATTCATGCTTATCAACCTTCACTTTGTTGCTCACTTTAATTTTGTGGCATCTATCCCAGCTTTTGAAGTGACCTAATATTGAATAAAAGCACAAAAACCCTCATGCTGCTTACTCCATTTTAGCATGAGAAATTAATTTTTCAGGATTGATATTGCTGAGCTTCTTCTGGAAACTTTTTTTTTTTTTTTTTAGTTTTGGAAACCTTTTCTAAAAAGCAGTGAAAGTTTAGGTTATCACTTATTGTCCAGGAGAAACTGTTTTCAGTTACTTTGACAAAGGAATTTGTGTTTTTATTTGTTGGACTTGACTTGAATACAGACTTAGGACTTTGCATCCAATTGGATGTAGGAATTTTAAATTCATTTGTTCATGTGTACATGAGGAAAATGAAGCTAGTGTGGATCTCACTTGATTCTGCTTAGGGTATGCTAATATATTCACAGTGTAATCTCTTACCTTGCCTAAATAAACTTTTAAATGTGTATTTCTCTCAAGGTGCTCATAGAAGTTTACATTAGACTGCATTGTGCAGAAATTCCCAGAAAAATAATACCTGTAGAAGTCACTGTGAATTGTGTTATCATAAAAGCTAGAATGGCTTATTTGCCTTTACAATTTAAAATAGTGCACAGGACTCTCCAGGGCAGGAATAACACCTCCAGCTGGCCTGATTTGTGTTACTAAAAGTAACACTACCAAAAAAGTGTTGCCTTTTATAATGTAAAATTCAATAGACACCTTATTGCCAGAGTAGATAAAATACCTTTAATTGTAGAACTCATGGCAATGTCTGTCAGGAGGAGGAGAGGAAGAAAAGAAAACCCCCACCTGATTACAGAACATTCTGGATCATAAACATTTGGAAATGAAAATCAGAATTCATTGAGAATCTACTTGAAATGTTTCCATTAAGTTGTTAAGGAGGCTGAGTGTATGATGCAGCTTCTCTTGAAGTTCTACACATTTTGACATTCTGGACTCACTTTTTGGCTTCTTTGTCTCTCTCAACAGCTTTGTCTTGCTAAAGGATGTGAAAATAGAAATCAGCCAAAAGTTACATGAAAGCTTTCTTAATCATGCTGTCTAGATGGTTGGTTTGTGCTTTTGCAGGGGCAGTGATGCTTCACATCCATGTGTGAAGGTGTCTTTGATAGAGTGGTTGCTGCAGGACTGTGGCATCATGTTACTTACCTCTTTATAAATTATCAAGTTCAAGAAGACAACACTGTAGGGGAATGTATCCTGTCATGCTCCAAGTTCTAGGCAGTAAGGTGGTACTTCCAGTGAAAGTGAAAACGTGGATGTTGTTATGAGTATAAAAAGTGTTGAAAGTCTCAACTTGAGTGAGATCAGAGTTAGCACAGTTAGCTCATTGCTCTGTGACATATTTACAGTGACCGTTTTTGGTTTATGCTAATAACTGCATCAGATGGTGAGAACAACGTACTAGATGGGCATTTAGGAGTCACGTCATGTTACACGTGGTTAATAATGTAAATTTGACAGATTAAATATATTAATCAGAAGAGGAATCCATTTTTAACGCCCTGTGGTATCAGCTGTGTCAGTACTTGTGTCTTAGCTAGCCAAACCAGAACAAGGGACCTGAAAACAGGATGAGCAAATTTACTGTGAAGCAAAATTTAATTTATATAGCTTTATACTTCTGGTAATGCTCACATAATTATAAAATGAATCTGATGGTTTTAAAGATAATTGGAGATGGAGGTTTCCATGACATGAATGAGGGATGCTTTCTGTCTGCACTGCAGGATGAGGTTGAACTCATGCAGGCTGATGTGATCAGGGCAGATCCACAACTCAGTGGTTTTTTTACTGAGGAGAGAGGTGCACATTTCTCAGCTACAAGCAGTGCTTCAGCTTCTTGTCTGCAACAGGACCTGATGTGCCAGACTGATGTCTGCATTCCATATATTGTATTAGGGAAACAGAGGAAAGCTGCCTTTGGGAATGGCTGAACTAGTGCTGAGGCACAGTGTGGGAGTTAGATCTGATTTTGCTTTGTCACATGAGTGGCACTGAGAGGACAGTTCAGAGAGTTTGCTTTACAAATGAGATGAATTGTAGTGTGATAAAAAATCAAAAGCAATGCTAAAATACTGAGCCCAGCCTGAATCTAGAGAGGCTGTTGGACAGATGTCTGTAGGTGCAGCAAACAAGGTAGTGTCAAAGAGAACACTGGAATGGGGCATGAAGATAGGAATAATACTGCAAAGAACTGAATACAGATAAGCAAATATCCTGTGTATCATGTGACCATGTCACACCAAGCTCTCAATCAGACAGAACTAAACTGGCATTCTCAGATTGTTTAGAGCCCTTTGTGTTCTGATGATCTGTAGTCTTACTTCAGGATGGTATCAATTGCACTTACCCAGAACATTGCTTATTTGAATATTTATCAGGATGTGAAAGACTTAGGAAAGAAAATTGTTCTGCAATAAAATTCAAGGGTGTTTGGGTTTGGTTTTTTTTTCCTTTTATCTGTGAAAGCAACAGAACAGAGTTTAAAATTCCATCCTCTTCAACTTTCTTCCTATTCCTTGTCCCTGAAGTTAAGTAAACTCTTCAGAATACATCTCAAAGAAAATGTTAAGAGAGGAAACTTGATAACAGACCTTATGATATCTTCCCTTTTCAGTCTTTGGTATTATAGTGCTTTAGTATCTTGGTTCTTTTTTGAAGTGGCTGTACACGCATACATGAGTAGGCTTGGAAATGTACCACACGCTTGTCATATGCGTGTTGAGCTGTAACACTCAGACCCTTCCTGAATGGTGGGAATCAAACCTGTCCTTTGTAACAGATTGTTCAGATAATGAAAAGATACAACAAAACAAATATGCTGGTTATGTATTTGCTGGACATAGTCCATATCTTCCTGCCACCATGACGATGGTTTTGTAAATTTTGATGTCAGCAGGGTTGAATTAAGCATAGAACATGGCCATTAATATTCACTTACAGAGAACAAAAGTCTTTTGTTCTGTTTTTCCTAATAAATTCCTGGAATTCAGTACATCAATGTATTATCTGCCTTATCAGAGAGCCTTTAAGTTGTGACATATATCATCAAAACATTCTTCCTATAATGATTCATAATGGAACATGGTGTGTTAGAGATAATACATTTTAAAAGTGCTATGAGCTGCCAGAATAATTTATATTATTTTTTCTGTAGAAAGAAGGGCAAAACTGCATACATTTCCAAGTGTGTAGAGCTTATATTAACATTGTGAACTTTTTTGGGTTTTTTTATATTGCAAAATCTATTAATGTGTTAAGTACACATTTTACAAGTGGTGAGTAATACAAAGCTGCCTTTGTAGAACCATTTCTTTCATCGTATTTGTTTAGTTATATACTGCATGGGAATGAACCCAAACATTTTTCCTAGAGTTACTCACTTCTTATATGACAGAGAGGAAAAGAAATGACATTATTGATTTGTCCAGTCACGCTATCACAGAATATTTGAGAGAGAAACCAAAAGTTTCCCTCTCCTCCTCTTTTATCTTCTCTTACACTGTGTTGACATTGATTGCTGAAATTCCCTGTCCTGTGACCAGTTCATTATCTTGCTAGGAGAAAGATGGGTGCATTCTGCTGACTCACAGAGACAGACATTTCTGTATCTATCCAGGGAAAAAGGCAACTGAGGAAGCTTAAAGCAGAATTGCATCAATTGTAGCTGCTTCTGTTAAGTCACATTCTGGAAAAATAAGAGTAAGAATATTTGTTCTTAGATTTGGACAGCTTTGTTCTGAACTGTCAGAGGAAAGATACATCTTTCCCCACACAAAAAAAAGCAGGTTCTTTTGCATTCATTAGCTTTGGTGTTTTTGCTTGGAAGCCTGTCTGAGCATGGGGACTGTGTAGATTTCAAGGCTAGAACTTTGGAGATCAGAAAGGAAAGGTAGAGTTGGGGGGCAAAGGTGAACATTTATTGTGAAGGAATCTGAGTTTCATAAAAAAGACCATGACCAGAAGAGGGGGCCTGGGAGTGGTTGGAACTCTGGAATCACCGGTGAATTGAAATTACAGGATTGCTTAAGAAAAACAAACAAAAACCCAAACCAAATAAAAATGAAACCCAAAAAACTTGCTACCTACTTAAAAATGGCAACCAGTTATTTAGTCATGTACATACTTCCTTCTGTTCTTCCTTCCTACTCACGTCTATTTACTTGTAGCATTTTTTTAAGATTTGTTTAGCCATTTGTTTAGCCATGTTGGATTTTGCATGGTATTTCCAATACCTTTTTGGTTTCAAAGGAAAGCACTTCAGCCTTCCAAAATAGTGTCTTTCCTTGTTACCTGTGTGTGAAAAATTCTCTGTGGTTTTGTGTGGATGTGAGAACTCAATTGAGTTAGAACCAAGCCCAAAAGCTTTGATGTTATGATAACAACACTCCAATGTAACGTGATATTTAGAGTGTAAGTAAAAGAAAGAAAACAAGAAAAAAATATTTAGACTTTGCATTGTATTTGGCTCAGTAAAAAAAAAAATACATTCTTGAAGCACCACACAATTATTTAGTGCAATCTTGCATCTCATGGCATTTGAAGGAAATGAAGACTGAAACTTGTTGAACTACATCCATTCTTGATCTACATCTATTCTTGATCTTTCTAGCAGGCCTGATGAAGATTATAGGACTAATTCTCAAATAGGATAAAATTAACATTTCAGTGTCAAAACACTGAGCATAACCAGATTATAAAACAGTGTCTATGGTTATGGCAAGCTACTTTCTATTTATTTTCATGTTTGAGTCAGTCCTGTGGTAAATATTGAGAACAGCAGAAGTGATATTTGAGGAATTTTAATACAGGATGTCTGGAAAAAATATTTCACTAAATCATCTTGGAGAAAAGCATTGTTGTACCCAATAACAGAATGAAGGATCTAAAGTGGAAGGTTATGGTATATGTGGGAGGAACCTTGAATGTTTAATTCTGTCAGGAAAGTTGCCTAGTACAGGTGCATTATTTGAATATATGTTTTTTAAGAGTCTATTTTTAAGTGAAATGGGATTTTTCTCACAGTCTGAAATGGGACAATGAGATAGTTGAGTGCCATGGCTGAAAAGTCATGCAAGTGTTCTGTTGTCCATGTCACTTGAATTAATATATTCTTTAATAAAAGTGTTTAGAACTAACAACGATGTTTTTCAAATCTGTTACGTCATTTGACAGATGCATTTTAAAATTTGATTTGTGCTTATATTGAATATTACAGAATATTGAAGAAAATCAGTTTAGAACACATTTGCAACAAAATGTTTTAAAGTTATTACTCTAATATCTCCCATTTTTATGCTCTTTAGCATTAGATGGCACTGTTTTCAAAGCTTACCTGCCACAAGTGAGTCTGAGAATTTGCAAGCTGAAATTGAAATGCCATCAAGTAATGATGGTGTTAGTATATTTACCATAAGATAATTTAATTAAAATGTGATGGAGTGAATTGGAAAAGTATTGATCACTGTCAGTTGGAAGTATAGAGGCTTTGTAAATTTGTCTGTTGCAGTTAAGGATTACTAAAACATTCTCCCGGTAACCAGACTTCTTACCACTTTAGTACAGTCTATTAATGGGAACTTTGGATTTCCCTTCCTGAATTTATGGATGCTGGGGTGTGACTTGACACTAAATAATGAATAGTTCACCTGCATTTTGACCTAGTTCATATCTTTGTTTTGTTTGATTGTGTGTGTGTTTTCTTTGGTTTTTTTGTTGTAGTTCATTTGTGTTTTGATTTTTTGGTTGTTTTTGTTTTGTTTGCCTGTCCTTGCAGTCCAGAGGGGTCCCATGACAGCTTTGTTTCTTTCAAGTGAATCTCACCTGCACTGTCGTAAAATAATTGGCCTGAGAACCACTCCCTGAATTGAAATGAAAAGAGTTCAGTGTCCTCTTATCAGTCAGCACAGCACCAGGAGGTAGTAAGATTTCCTGTAGCTCTTGCTGAGAAAGCTCTGTGCCTGTGAAGCTCCACACCTGGCAAATGGCCCCACTTGCCCTTTGAGGGTTTCCTCACTCCTTTCTCTCTCCTTTTCTGACTGGACAAAGCCGGGATGTTCATCAGCCACAGCAGGAGATGGCAGGTGTATGGGACTGCCAGGCCAAAACTGGGCTACAGGAGTGGAAGGGTGAAAAGATGAAGGTAAATCTATTAGGTTCAATACAGGCTGTGCCCAAAGCTCCTAATGGTTCAAGCAGTAGAGTTGCTCAAGCATTTCTGAGCTTTCCAACCCTGGAACATACTGTGAAAGTTTCTGGAGCAAAACTGTGTGTGCCGCCTGTTGCTTAGAAAGGCACAACCAAACCTAAAGGAATGTGAGTCATGTTTTAGCAGTGCAGTGCTGTCTCCAGCAGAAGGGAGCAGTCAGGAGTATGCATTCTGCTATTCTGAACCATGATTTGCTGTCTCCAGAGTGATCCTTTCCTGAGCTCCCTAGGATTAGCTGCTGCTTGGTAGGATTTGGATGCATCCGCACATGTCAGCCATGCTATCAGTATCTTCTCAAACAGAACTTTTGGTGGTTATTTAAAAATAACATTAGGGATAATACTGTCATTGTGTGGCTTAAGTATTTAATAAGAGTAATTTGAGTGGTAATGCAAATTCAAGTAGTGCTGCTTTAATAACATTTGAATTTAATATAATGGGCTAGCAAATAATTTTTTTCATAATAAAATGAAATTATTTGAAAGCAGAACAGGAAGAGTAATTTTTGCGTTCAAAACTTCATAAAAATCCCTTTGGGATTATTAGCTTGTATAACTTGTCTTTTGAGAGATACCTTTTGCTTTCTGATGTAAGTCAGAAAACCCCTGTATTTTTATAGTGCCATGTATTGCAGATACCCGGGGAAAAATGCAATTGGTGAGACCTGGGTGGCTGAAGAGAACTGATCTTCCTGCAGGCAAATCACTCCTTAACCTTTCAAGGGTCAACAATGTTTAAATTAATCAATGGAACAGTCTCTTTTTACTCTGAATATCACTGCAAGGGTGCCATGCTTAGGAACTGGCTGAAGTTTAGGGCATTTCCTTCTTCTGGGGCAATATCCTACGTCCTTCTGCTTTCCCACTGTGACTGTCCCTTTGCAGTCAGGTAATAGTTTTGGTAAAAATTTAGTCAGTATCTTCAGTTCTGTTGTCTTCTGGGGATAATGACAAAGTTAGAGCCACATTTCACATGGGTGTTTGTAACAAGCAAACAGAGAAAATGAATGTTGACTCAATAAGCAGTTCACATGTATGGACTACTGCACACTACCAGTGCAGTCCTGTTGTGTGTGTGTGTGTGTGTGTAGGTAGTACACCATGGACAAATAAAAGCTCATTCTCCTCATGGTCCAAGCTGAAAGAGAATGATTTGTGACTTTTATTGAAGGAATCTGCCGAGTGGGGGGAGAAGAGACATGGTCCATTAATCTTGGGCTAGACTCTCACCCTCGCTTGGTCTTGCATGGCTTGCTCCTGTCCTGGAGCTTTGACAAAGTTTAGTTGTATCTGCTTGTGAAGCACAAAGCAAAGGCATCCCTCTATACTTAAGTCTATCAGTTTGTCTTTTCTTCCTCTCTCTCTCTTTAATGGATACAGGGGTATCCATTAATTCACTGTCTTTGGTTCAGGAGGTCTGTTTCCCCAAGAATTCAACAGTCCTGTCACTTGCTTCAGTAATTTATATTAATTAACTTATCCTTTTCCCTTTGGACTTCAGATTCCACAGATCCACAAGTACAGATGATTGTGGTACTTGCTTATGCTCAATATTAAAACAAATTGAAGAGAGTCTTAGGGTATAATAGACCTCTGGGTGTGGTTGTTTTATGAATGCTCTTAAGACTGATTTCTTTAATATGATAGTTATCTTCAGTAATAATGCAGCATTAAATTGTTTTTTTTAATGCATGCATGTTTATTTACTGGACTAGATTTCAGTTACTGAGTTGGCTATGTGGTACACCATCCTTTCTGTATCCTACTCTGTGTATTTATTGCATCCCCTTCTCAGTAGATAATGTCAAATTACAGTGAATTATTGGCAACTATTTTATTATTCAAGAAAGTTATGTACTGTACTACTTTATGAATATTAGTTTTACCAGTTGGCAGTTAGATACAAAATAGGGTGGGAGGAAATAATGCTGTTCCATAGATTTTGCTGTCTGGTAAATACTTGGGTATTATTCAATGACAGTGGTACTACAAGAAAATGCCCAGTTTCACAGCAGATGGAAAAACCTTTGGAGAGTTTTTCCTAGGTGTGAAAGTTGTAGTATATTACAAGGATTTTCTGATGTCTGTGGTATTTTGAGGAAGTAAGACATCTGCACTCAGTCCTTTACCTATAAGAAAATAATCTGTAGTTATGCAAGAAGGCTTTAGTTCCTCTACAAAATTGATGTTAAAATTAATTTCAAAAAGTTTTTCCTATCACAGCATGCCAATGCACAGAACTATGAGGAAAATACTTAGTTGAATCTGCTGAGTTAAAGCAAAAAGAATCTGCTGGCCATGAGTTTTGGAAAATTGCACAGCTGTGCTGGCAAAGACAAAACTGGAGTCCTAAGGTAGTTGCTTCATAGAGGTCAGAAAATCAGCGAACTTGAATTTATCACTCCACCTACACATGTAATATTTCCTCCCACCCCATCTTAGCTGGCAGATAAGAAAAAAGTTGCTGTAAAAGTTGTGCACAAGGATACTGAGAGCATATATAGAAGTTCCATATCTGCTCACTTTCAGACCTGTTTACAATGCAGAATATTTAAAATTTCTGATGGTGTGTAGAAAAGCTGTGGATTCAGTTTAAGTGTGATAGCTCATCATTGAGGATGGTCTTAGGAAGAGATACCCTGACACTGTCCCAAATCAGAGGAGTTTACAGGGTATCCCAGTAGAAAAAAAGCGCAATTCATTCTGTTGTGATTAACATTTAACCTTTAAAATGGTACTCTCTTGACTTTCCCAGGCTGTTTCTTTAAACTGAACTGACTGCTAATGATCTTCTAATCTGTTACATGACTACACACATTCTATCATGATATGGAGCAACTGGACATAGGTAAAAAAAACATTTGATACACTCCTTTCTAAAGCCTTCATGTGTCAAAATAATAGAGAACCTCACTTTACAAACATCTTGGAAGGCAGTTCAATAAGTATCATAAAAGCATACTGATACAGAGGAAAACAAAACAAAAAAACATATTGTATTTTTGTCTTTTATACAGATTGGGAGCTTTTACTCAACATGCCTACAAATGATTGTTTGTAGGCAAAGAGGCAAGAAAAATTTGGAACTTTATCTTGGGGAAAAACTGCAAATGTCTATGGAATTTTTCCTAAGGCTAAATGACTAATCAGAAAACTGGGATATAGACCTGAGCTTTCCTGAAATCTAAAATCTAGGTGTTTTGACATCTGGTGACTTGATTCTGTCTCACCTAGGATCTTGAATCTTAGTTCTTTGTTTTGGTTTGTGGTTTTTTTCACCTTGTAGAATCAATGACATTGTCATAATCAAAAGGTAGATCCTTGCCTAAAGGGAAAATTTACAGTAAAAATCTTGAAATTTAATTACAAAGCTAATTCTATTTTCTCATTATATACGGATTGATTAGAAATGTAAAATTTACTTAATTCCCCTTCCTCGGATATAAGAATAAATGTACAAGACAGATACTTAACAGTAGAGGCTGGAAAAGTTCTGTAGGAGTATAGTTACTCCTTTGAAAGAAAACCATCCTTACTGAGTAAGTTGTATTAATGCTATATGGCTTGATATATAATCTTAAATTGCTTTACATGTCAGTACATCTGTCATCTTAATTTTGAACTATACAAAGGTCGTTGTCACTTTGTTTTTCTTCACAGATTTAGGGATATTTCTGTTGCAGGTATTTTGAAATGAAACATTCTGCTTTAAGCTACTCCATGTGCTTAGCTTGCAGAAAGGTATCAAGATTAGAAGTGTATTCAGGATCGTGGTGCTTACGTACAACTTAGTCTAGTCAGAAGTTCATAACATAATCATGTGGTGCTGTATAGACATTTGCTTACCGATTCCATGGTGCTTCATCTGCAGATAACTGAAGCTGTCATTAATAGTGTTGTGTATACAGAGGGTAACTTCTTATATAGCAAAAACTACCAGTGTGCAGAGAAAAAAGCCCCTAAACCCACAGAATTAGAAAATGCACAGTAATCTGATCAAAGTTTTTGCATTTTAAGTATAAATGTAATAGTCCCAATACTTAAGTAGGTTCTCTGTCTTCCTGGTAAATTCAATTTTCTGCAGAAGGATTCACCATTAAATTGATCCTATTACACCTAATAGTTTTAATCTTGTGCTGTTCATACATACAGTATGAAGTACAATGATCTCCCTTTCTTGATGGTTTATATGCTGCTGTTTCTCTTGATAAAAAAAGATGAAATTTTTATTCTTAGGCATTTGTTAATACAGTATGCAGTCATTGCTTCCTTATAAATGAACTGGAGTCCAAATTCCAGAGGCTTAACAATTTTTGTATTTTGTAGACTCTAAATTCTCTTGTACTGTAAATTTATTGAACTCAATAAGATTAATTCTGAGGAGCCAAGTAGGATTTGAACGCTGTATTTCATTAGACGTGTGCTAGGAATATTGTGGGTAGTACTGAGATGTAACACAATGCATGGTCTTAACTATAACATGCCAGCATCTCAGTTCCATGATTCTATAAAACAGAGCTCTTAATGCATCTTATTTTTGCCTGTTTCTCATTGTTGATTCTGTGCCTTCTCAGACACAGGGTGTAAGGCCAGCTTGGGAGTATGGTGATGGTAGTTTTGTTTGTTTGTTTGGGTTTTTTTGTTTGTTTTTTTTGGGTTTTGTGGGGTTTTTTGTTTGTTTTGTTTTGTTTTTTTTCCCCAAATATTACTATTGCATCAGTATTGAAAAGTTCATTTCCTTCATTTTAAACTAATTTTTTCCAAAGTCCAGCACAGAGCTCCTGGCAGAAAAGCAGACAAATGCAGCAATGTGTATTGCAAGAATAAATGCCAGAATATCTGCTCATGTGGTGAAAAAGCTCTGGCCATATTAGCTGCTCTCAGGTGTAGAGGACAAAGAGCTTTTACCACCCCCCCACTAGGGCTCAGTAACTTTACTTGACAAGATATGGAGGGAAGTAACAAAATATGCTACACATAAATGCTGTGTGTCAGCTGCTGCTCTTTTTTTCTTTTTTTCTACAAATGTGCTGTGTACATGAAGTGAGCTCAAATGTGGGGTATTTAGCTGTTGCTCTTGGGTGAAACAAACACCAAAGTGTGGGGAAATGCTGTTTTACAAGTTACTTGGCAGCTGGATGTCCACCCCCACAAAAGGAGGGCAAACCTGGCAACCACTTGCAAAAAGCAGCAGGTAAATTCAGTGAGCATGTCTGGATTTGTCTGCCCATGGCTTTGAAACCAGTGTTTGTAAAAAGGTTGTGGAACGTGACCACTGCCTTCTGTCACCCAAGCTGAGGACTAGGAAGAAAAGGTGGTCAGGGATTTTTACTGATTGGTCAAAAATGCAGTAATTCCAGTTGCCACAAAAATTCTGGGTGAATTCACACAATAGTCAGGTACACTTACTGTCTTCTCTAGGAAAGGCAGTATTGGTAAATAGATACAGGCTGGGGGAGTAGAGAAATGGTGTAGCAGGATGCTCTGCCTCAGATGCTCACACCTGTAATCTGACTTATACCTTTTTAGTCTAGCTTTGAAGATCCTTTGTTATTTACAATAAATCCTTTTCACATCTGGATCTCATCTGCTATCATGCCAAGTGGAGAAGAGAGATGGCTTCACCTACAACATGCTGGTACATTCCAAACAAGATCCATGAACATGCTTTTTAAAAGTTTTAGAGTAACAAAAATATTATTACACAGATAGTGAAAGTGTCTGAATCTAATTCCAAGTGGTTTGATTCAACATGTTGAGAAGTTACATACAAGTCTGGCTTAGAGAAGAAAGTCTATTGAACTGGAACTATAAAACAGCTCAGTTTTTCATTTTGCTTTTTAATTGAATGATTTACTTGTACTGTGGAATAACTCCCTACCTGTCCATACCATAAGGAAATCTGTTTGAAGCACTGTGACAAATGCTAGTGTAGCATGCTGAAGAAAACATGTTCTGTTGGTGTACAGAGGCCAGACTTCTCTCTCTTAGAAGAATACAGTACATTTATCCTTAATTTCCTGTATAAACCAATATGCATCTTTCCAAATGATCTCTGGAAAAAATCTAGTAGCACTGGGTGTCCTAGGATCTTTTGCCTCTGGTTTCTGAGTGAATACCTTTGGTAGTGCTGGCTGTGTGATCCAATGAACAGGCATTGCAGGGTGTAGTTTATTGTCAAAATGCTTTAAAAAGAGGTGTTTGAAATATAAATAATATAGTTCAGGATAAACATTTATATTTTCCACTGGAGACTTTTGATGCTGATCTACCTTAAGCAGGAAAAAATTCAGAACTCAATACCTTGATTAATATTTGTTCTTCTTTGTTCCTCCTGTATGCCATCTCAGTCTCCTGAATATCAATCGGTTACGTTACCAAATGTTTTTAGCTGCAAAGCATTCCAGCATGCTGCATTGATGTTTCTGTCCAATAACTTAACCTGCTTCTTTCCACATGCTCCAAAGTCAGCCAGATGGTTCCATAATGTACGTCAATACTCAGGCATAAAACTCCCTTCAGTAGCACTATTCAGTTTCACGCTGGCAGATCCCAGTACAGTGTTTTCAGAATAGTAATTACTTCAAAAGAAGCCAGTTTGACAGAATGTGTTTCATGAAGGTGGTTATAGCTTTCTTGATGAATAAACATAAAATTCTAAGGCTGTTTTCCTCTTCTTTTTTGGATGACGAAACAGGTCAGTTAAGCTTCTCCCTTTACAAAAATCCCACCCCAAAATTTCATGTTCTCCCACATCTTTAGCTGTGATGGTTCTAGTGCTCTGGTTTACCAATGTATTGTAGTGTTACAGACACACAGCCACACTGGGAGGGATGGATAGTGTGAACTCTAAGTAGAAGTTCCAAATGGAGGGTCCTATTGTAGGGTGAGTGTGTAGCTGTCAGTACTTGGGGTAAGGAAGATGGGGAAAAGATGATTAGAATGATGGAATCATTGAAGTCAGTGGCTGATGGAAATGTTGTGGCATATACAAAGTTTTTTTTTATAATGGAAGACAGGATTTTTCCAAAGAACTCTGCTGTAGTAGCATAGTGGGAATGTTTGGTACTGACATTGTGAGGTACAGAATTTTATGTGAGGTTAATATTTTCCCTCATCAAAATGTTTTTCCCACCTATCTCCCTTTATTAAAAGACTTTCTTCCTGCTATTAAGAAGTTAAAATTTGAAGTGCATTGAACACCTTTTGGAGCCAGCTATAAATAGACAATCTAGAAATACAGTGGATTACAGTTTAGCTGTAATGAGTAAGGGCTGTTAATTAAGGAATATGTTTGTAACTTGGCTTCTCTGAGTCCTACACATTCATCTGCCTAGGAAATGGGGAAGGAAACATTTGTAAGATACATAGAAAAAGTAAGAAAGTTGATTTAGCAAAATTATCCAATGTATTTTCAGTTAATGCTACAGAAAGGTATTTTGTTGTTGTGGCATGGTGTTTAAAACATAAATTAAGAAAAAAAACACATCCAGCTTACAATGGGACCCTGTTGATCTGGTAATAAAGTCAAGTAAACAGATTAAAATGGAGCAACTATTGTGGCATGTCCCTTGTCTGTGGTATTGCTTGTACCATCCCTGTGCCTGCCCAGCGTGCTGGGTTCTCTTCCCTCCTGAATCTGAAAACATTTCTGTAGCTGTCATTTCCACCAAGTGAATGTCTGAAAAGCAACAATACTTCAGTAATACAGTGCTCCTGAGGGCTCGGTGAATCAATACTAATAAAATACTTCTTTACATGGCAATACAATTTTTTTAGGCAGTTCTAAATATATACAGATATATTATCTAAAGAGACAGAATAATGCTTCTAAGGTAATTGACAAAATACCCTGTATTTTTAAAACACACTCATCGTAGATGTTTTGAATCTGAGCTTAAATTATTATTTGTTTTATTTTTTATTTTATTTTTTTATAGTGGGGGTTTGGTATGGGAAAATATATAGGTTTGGTCTTTTTTGGGGGATTATCAGCTCATGATTTCTGCTCTGTTACCTGAGGGAGTAAAAGAGCAGAATTTAGGCCATCATAACATGAACCTGGAAATTTAAGCAATTTCCAGAGCTTTCTAATCACAAATCACAACAGTTTGTACTAGTGCATTAGGACTTAAAAGGGAAGAAGCAAAAATTTTACAGGGCAAACATCTTAGGGCAGGGGGAGCTGAAAGCCCCATCATGGACAGTGAATGAATGAATGGAGTGAAGAAAGTACCTATGGAGACTTTACTGTGGTTTGACTGTAAAGCAGCAAAGGTGGATGTGACAAAAGCCACAGAATGCACCTGAAAGGCTCATCTCTTGAGTTTCGTTAGATAACCCAGAGAGCTGTTTTGAGAAATAATGAGCATTCAGCAATTGACACTGGCAGCATCCAGTAGCTATTATTCCAATTTGCAGTCAGGGTATGTCCAGTTTTGAGACCCTCCTGTGAATTTACTTGCCTAATTTTAGTTGTCCCTTAATTTTTAACATATTATGTTGAACTAAGGGCTTATTGTGTGAATTTAGAATTTTAAGGCCATTTATTGACTGAACACAAGCTGACAGCTGTGAAATGAATGATAAATTAAGTGGTTTATTTGTATGTTTCTAGTTCATAACATAAAACAGTATCACTGATGTGAACAAAACAGAGCCTCAAAACAGTAATATGAGCTATTAATAGATTTTCAAGACCCAGTTCTTTTTGGGATCTGTTCAATTTACTCTAGCCTTGCTCCAACTTTGTTGTCAGTTCAAAGCTTTGGTGACTGCTTTCCAAAATTACCCAGTATTGGTCTTTTTGTGGGATTTAAATCAAGTTTAACATTTTGGCTGGTTCATTCATTAGGAACTTCTAGGATTCATCAATTTTCTGGCTCTTTCACAAGCTGAAGTGTATTTCTGGTGTTAACACAAAATAAGAAAAATCTCCAAATGATAGGTCTTAGTTTATGATTTTGCATTAAAATCTATCTATCTATCTATCTACAGCTATATGTATAGATATACTTAGTATATAGTGGAGAATACTATGGCATGTGCCTTTTACCTGAATGAAGTGGTATAAAACCATACAAATAAGAATGCTGTCAAGATATAATTATTTTTCTAATTCTAAAAAAAATACCAGAAGAATCCCTAAATAAATGAAACCACGTTTCCTAACTAAAAGGAGTTGGCACAGTTATTCCTTTATGCTCTGAAATGAAGATAATTTCAACTTTGTGGAGAGAACGTTTTCCAGTGTGTAACAACCAGTGCAGGTGTAAGGACAGACTGTGCTATTGCACTTTTTAATACAGAAAATTTCAGTTTCCACAAAGTAAAGGAGACAGTGTGAATAATTTTTGGCTTACATTATTTTGCTACTATTTACCTCCTTTCTACTAACAACACAAATCAAAACTCCTTAGAGTGGGCAGTTCCAGGCTGAACCCACATAATTTTCCTCAACTGAGCTGCTTAATTTAGGAACAGTATTAATAGAGTCTCCCATTAGTGCCAGGAGACAGAATCAAAAGTGTTTTGGTTTAGAACATTTTCATGTTCAGTTTCAAAACCATATGGCACCTGTTTGATATTTATCAAAAATTTAATGTTAATTTCCTTTCTGCTGGAAATGTCTTGTTTTTAATAAAAAGATCTTCCTTGAAGTTTTTCTCTTGACAGTGTTGTGTTCTGCTGCTAACACTTTGTGAAGGCATTAATTCATGAAAATATCCATTGAATGATCTCTGCTTAGAAGAGATAGAAGACAAGAAGTGCAGTCTGTGTGCAGCCCACAGTATTAGGTTTCTGTTCAGACACATTGACTTAATGTAATTGTTTGAAGTTATTTCTTTGCAAGAAACAGGAATCCATGGGATTGAATACATACCAGGTTTAGCTAATATTTTTCCTAAAATTCTACATTGAAAGTGCATTCTCTGTAAGAGAATACATAATCTGTTTTTTTTCCATATGAGATGGAAATAGTTAAATGAGAGTAGTTAAATTATCCAGTTAGTTTAAAATTTTTTTTGCGTGCTTTGACATAACCATTCAGCCTTTTCTTTTTTCTGTTCTTTCTTTGCTGTAATGGAAATACATTGTTGGTTGTACACAGCTGATTTTATGTATTATATGTGCAATAGAAATTCTGAAAGGTATGTAGTACTAGGGTACATTAAATTGAATTCTTTTAAATTCTCTTAAAATACTAAATTTTAGTGGCAAATACCCATGATTTTTATGGATAGAATGATGAATGTTTTCTCTCTGGTGTTTAAATGACTTACAGTACTGAGGACTTTTTAATGTTCCTATGCACCTTTTGTATTTGTCACAATTTTAATGGTGGGATATTTATTAAGCATAGGGCTTCTCAGTAGGTAATACTGTGCTATAGTCTATTTGAAATCAAATACATCAGTAGGAAAGAATTTTGTGGTATCTTAAGTGATTTTGGTCTGTTCTGGCATGTTATAAGAAAATATTTGTTCTGGACCAATAGGTCCAGTGCTGTGGTATGTGAGAAAGGTCTATGTCCACTTGATGGACTTCTGAACTTGTCCAAATTTCTGAAATTATGTGGTTTAGAAGAACCTGTGATGCTATTTTCAAATCTTGGTCTTTTCAACTTTTATGTAATGAACTAATTGGAGAATTTTCTTACTGACATTAAAGAAGTTCTGGAAATCTAAATTGGACTGCTTTGCATGAGATTTACAAGGAACCATCTGTTGGAGTATAGCGAATAGATGTCTCATCACCTTTGGATTGCCAGAGAATTGCATAGCAGAGTCATGAAAGAAAAATCTTTCAGTGCCATGTAACCAGAGTTTCAGAGCTATGGTGTTCAAACACAGAGTGAAGACTCTCTGTCTTCCTTATGCATCTAGTGGAATGGGATGTGAAAACAGCAGAACAGAGTAAGTGTCCTGATTTCTTTCCACTCCCCAACTTTACATGCTAAGATAGTAAGCAGTGTATTGAGAGTATCAGTTCTGCTTCTGAGACCAGGGAAGTTTAGTATGAAAACTGAGATTAAATCTCAAATCTTGTTATAGCATTAGTAACATAGAAACAAGAGTTTCTACTGGTACACAGTTGTGCAGTGTAGTTCTAAGGCTTTATTATTTATTATATTAATATATTAATACATATTTAATGTTTTCATATTTATTATTTAATATTAAATACTTTGGAAAGGTTATTAATATTTAATAAAGGTGACATTTGGTGCATTTAATGAAACTTATTTCATTCACTTTTCATAGGCCTTTACTTGTAAGAAGCAAACTAGCTGCTGCAACACTTAAAAGTAGCTGATGAGAAATGGGAAATGAATTCTTATTGCTGTTGATAATGGAAGTTTCTGGACATTTATAATGATGTCTTCTATCTTATCATGAGGCAATCAAAGAATATGGCATTCAGTAATACTTATAATGGCCTATGAATATGGAAATATGTATGTGTTTCTTGTTAGATAAATGAGGGCAAAATTATTTATCATTTGTGTTTCTAAAACTACCCTTGAGATACCTTGTGTATCAATTGCAGATACACAGCACAAGGAATATCAGTAATGATGCATTAAGAAGAAAAATAATTTCCCTGTTACTGTGCTATTGCATTATCTTTAATGTTGCACAAAATTTTTTTGCAATGACAACCAGGTATAATTTTAGGGATAAGGCTGAATGACTTCCTACCAACAGGCCTGATTTTTCATTGTAGCTTAACAAAATGGTAGGCATGATGATGCTGGATGTGTGACAGTGTAGAATTGTGACTAATACAGTATGAGAAGTCAAGATACAAGATTTTACAGTGCACAGAATTAATAAAAAATATACATAAAAGCTATTGCAAGTAAGGAAAACTGTTGGGTAAATTTGAAGAGACATTGTGCTCCCTTCTGTTTCTAGAAACTGAGAAAAAATGTTTGAATTTTGCAGGCCTCAAAAGGCCTTTTAATTTTAAGTTTTTAGTGCATATACTCTATTGGAGGTAGGCAAGTCCTAAGTTTTGTGGGGTGGTGGTGAGGGGAATTACATTCTTTTTTTTTGTAGATTTAGAATTAGAACTGGTTCCACAGAGCTCAAGTTTGAAAATATGCCTCATCCTGGATATTATTTATATATATTATTTTTCCAGTTTATCTGGTATACATGTTAGAAGTCATTGTCAAGCTGTACTATAATGTATTTTGTGACATTCAGGACACTTGAACCCTAGTGTGATATATAGGACTTGATTAACTAATGTGTTTCAAGTTGGTAACATGGGGACAGGAGGCTGTACTGTCCCTAGTATAATATTATGTCAAGGGAGAATACAGAGTACTGCATGTTCCAGTCACTTCTGTCAGAATATTGCCCTGATGTGCTTGGACTTTACCTTGCTCTACACAGCTTTATCAGGGGATTATACTCCCACCCCTGCTGCCCTCCTTCACTCCTTGCTTGCTTTGATATTCTCTTTGTTAGCCATCCTTGACTATTTAGAATCAAACTTGCATAGCTGAAAAACAGTCTATGTGCAGAATAGTTGATTATGTCTGCTGGTTGAAGCCTCCAGCCTTCCCAAAAAAACAATTTGTCAGTGATATTTAATAGACTGTTTTGACTGGATTAAGCAGAGATAAATTCTTTCTTGAAAACTGGGTAGCCCCCCAGTGAAACCTTACTTCACAATCCTTTTATACTTTTTGTAAGCATGGAAATTAATGTGATTGTTGCCTTTATTCCAGTACATCCCATTCATTCAAACATTTTTTTAAATAGTTCATAAACTAGCTTGTCTTTGTGAAGTGGCTAATTATTTTCTTTTATGGTTTAATGGTTAAATGTTTCAATATTAATAACCTGCCATGAAAAGACTTCTCACCCCCACTCGGGGCTCTCAGTTGACTTTTATGAACTAAAAAAAAAAAAATTACTCACACAGGATATCAACAGAAGCAGCTGTCACTGATTTCTCGTCTTTTAATGACAGAGCTCATTTTCTAATCAGACATTTTCTTTCTTGTATTTAAAATCCTGAAATTTCCAGTTCTAGAATCAAATAAGATTTCTTAGCAGCTATGAACTGTTTGAGGGCTGAGGCATATTATTAAGACATCTTGATCCCAGTTGTCCAAGAACTTTTTTTTTCAGCCCAGATGTAGTTGGACAGCCCAGAGGAGCTAGTGCAGATTTTACTTCCTTGCTGTAAAGCATGTAGTGGATAAAAATTAACTGTTAAATTATTCCTGTTTTGAAGTGATTTTTGTTTTTACTCTGCTGAAATTCCTTCTGAGTCTTCATTTATATTATTTCAAATACTCTAACAAAGTTCAGCTTTTGATTAGCTGTTGGTGGGAAACTTCAGTGGCTGAACAACTCTGAGAAAGGAACGTGTAGCCATGTGAAGAGGTTCCTGCTTTCTGTTTCCAGTGAGAAAACCCATAGGATTAACACAGTTTTGTAGCTGGGAAGGTTCCTAATTGCCTGCATTGCAATATTCTGTCATGTTGATGAGTCAGCTCCCTCTTGCAGAGAATCTCTTATACATCGAAGGTTCTACATAGACTTAGTCAGACTGTTTAGAAAAACAAGCTAAAAGCTGGTATTATCAGTACGGTACCATATTGCTGCACTTCAGAAAGCATAAATCTTATGTAATGCATTTCCTGTAAATGCTTGTACAACACGGTAGAATATTAAAAATTAACTCACTGATTTTACTGTTGCTTTTAAACAATTGAAGGTTGTCAGACTCCCAGTAATACAGCTTGCTTTAAATGCTTACTTCATGTGCTTTATAGCTTAGGCTTCACCCTCCAATGTCTTGCACTTCAGCAGCAGCTCAGGTCATTCAGCACAGCACCTGCTCTACACAGCCATCAGCATTTGGCACTCACCTCATCAAACAAAGAATGCAGTTGTGCTGATGGACTTTGCAAAACTCCAATCTTAGTAATTTGGTACCATGCCCATTCTTACTGGAATCGGCCATGTTGCAGCAGGGAATGTTTGCATAAAAAGACAACACTGATTGTTATCTCTAAATGAGGCCAGTTTTTACACAGAGCTGTATTACACAGGTTTTTACATGGAGCTACCTCACGCCAACTCAGCAGCATTCACAGAAAGCAGTACTTTCTGAAAAGTAGAAAGATGGAGAAACCAAGGCTTTGAAGTAATAGATGGTTAATTTGCATTTTTTTTATTTAACCCCTCCACTTCACCTAGATATATCTTGCACGTTTTTGTCAGTGCAGTGCTATGTGCTTTTGTGAACACTTTTCAATGCACAGAAGTTGTGATCTAACAAAGCATGGTAAGAAGTAGGGAACATTAGAAAAAACATTTCACCCATAGGACAGTTTGGTTTTAGTGTGTTTTTTTTTTAAGCTTCATAACACATTTAGATATTCAACTAATGCTGTGTACTTTTGCAAAGCAGTCCTGTAGATGTAGTATTGGAAATGGGATACTGCTTAATGATGAAGCATTACACAAGTAGCAGGAGCTTGGTGAAGAGGAAGCTGGGAATGCTGTGCTGCTTCTGTCCCTATTCCCCTCTAGGTAGTTCTCTGTACTGGAAGCAGTTGCTCCTGGCTACCCTGTTTGAACTCAGCTAGATATCTTACGTGGGAGATCCTTCCTACTTGTCTTTTAACATTGAGCACATGAATGTGAGGATGTGAGCTAGTGAACTCACACTCATCTTCTGGTCAATGAAGTGAAATTGTCATTTCTTGAGGGTTGCATATTTGACCACCACCAATGAATAGCCAAAAAGAAGCATAGTCAGCTTCCTTCTGGAAATGCTCCATCTGAGTCTTCAGAAATATCTTTCTCTTCAGTACACTAAGAATGTTTGCACATGGTTTCACATCAAATCTAGTGTGACTTAAGGCTCTTGCTGAAATATGTAGTCATAACTCTGTGCTTGGACTTCC
This sequence comes from Calypte anna, assembly GCF_003957555.1. Taxonomy (NCBI): domain Eukaryota; kingdom Metazoa; phylum Chordata; class Aves; order Apodiformes; family Trochilidae; genus Calypte; species Calypte anna. The sequence continues at coordinate 11,221,065 of NC_044252.1, forward strand.
CACCAGTGTGTCAGACATTTTTCTCATCAAGCCCACATCCCCTCATAAATTGTAATGTTTTCTTGGCAGATCATCTTAATTTGACTTGTAAATTGAGTAATTTGATTCAATTTGAGTAATGTGCTGCTGCCACATGATCTTTAGATTGGGTAGCAGGCAGGGAGCAGGACAACCCTCAGCTGGAGGTGGATTGAGGCTTTGTAGTGGAGCAGAACTGTCCTGTTCAGCCTGAACAGAGCCGTTCACAGGCTTTTGTTTCTGGGTTTGAAGCATATGTGTGTGCCCGAGGAGACGGAATGCACAGGCTGAAAGGAAGTTGTAACATGACTAGCAGATGCCTGAAAAAAAGCAAGGAGTCTGTGTGCATTGAGAATGTGACCAAAAATTGAGGTGTGGAAAATAGAAAAGGTCATTCCTAGGAACAAGAACTGTCGGGGCAGGATGTTGAAGCTGACAGTGAAGCTGACAGATGACAGTGAAGAGTTTTGCCTAAATTCAGGCTCTGCCGTTTGTGTGCCGTTTGAAAGAAAACTGGCAAGAGCCACACTGGAACCACACGTTGTATTAAATGTGGTCTTTTGTTCAATGATGGTTTTGCCTTGAGAATTAATGGCTTTGGTTTAGTTTGGAGCTCTTCAGGATTTACTGAAGGTGTTGTACCAACACTGAGTTTCAGGGGCTTTTGGAGTGCCTTTTTTCCATACAGGGCTATTTCAAGCTATAGTTTGTGTTGGTTTGTGGTCATGTTCTCTCACCTAGCAAGGGAGGCCTGGATGGAGTTAGTTCTAGTTATGCCTTTAGCATATTGTACCAAATGTCCAAAATATCCACATATTTTAATCTTTTTTTTGAGAGTGATAATTAGAGTGAATGTTTTCCCCACGAATTTTTGTTAGAGGTGTCTGTTTTTTGCTTTTCTTTTTTTGTTTTGTTTGTTTTATAGCATCATGAAAAATACCTGAAATCACATCATGCTTAATGTATGATTCTGTGGCTTATGAAACTGCAGAATCTGCATGACATTTTATACTCAGCCCTTTTATAGAATACTTTGTTTAAGTTGTGCAAATCATGTCATCCATATTCAGTAACAAATTTTGCAGTGGCTTCATAAGGTTATACATAAGGATAATTTTATTCACTATTTCATTAAGCTAAGGTCGGCCTACAGCCATTTAAAATACCTATCTTGAAGAGTAACTCTCACTGGCAAATTCAGGATGCTACTGTTAGAGGTTATTTTGAAGGTACTAGCCCTCCTGTCAACTCCAAACAGTTGGGAGTCTGTGCAGTTGGCACTGAATCTGGGTTTCTAGCTATCCAGTTTTTCAGTTCTTTTGAGGACAAATGAGTGTCTCATTACTGAAAAGAGCAACTCAACACCTGGCTTCATTTATAGGACAAATCTAGCAACCTCAGTCTTATAGATGTGATTTCTTGAGGGCACTGAACAGCAGCATCATTCAAAGTCACCTACAGCTGATGTTTCTATTTTTCATATAATAGAACTGTCAGCAGAAAGCCTTGTAGGTTTGGGAAGAGTGTTAACTGGCACAGGTAAAACTAGATGTGGATGGCAATGAACACTTCTGTCATCCTAGAAAGCCCAACAGATCGTTTTTCTCTGAGCAGTAAATTAATTAAACATACACCTGAAAATTGGCAGGATCTATTAAGAACAAAAATGAAAAAGGCCTCAATTGAGTTCTTACAATTTAGTTAAGAAGTATTTCTGTTTGATACTAAGTTTTACACTAGACATTTGTAGAGGTTGCTGTAATGACCCAAGTGAAGATTAGTCTCTTTCATGTGTTGCTCATGGACTATTTCTTTGTTGTTCTGGAGAAACTTTGATAGAGTAATTTGGTCTCTCTTCTCATTCACAAGTTTGGTTTCTGATCAGTAGAGCCATTTTTCAATAGTGTAAGATGACATGCCTGTCTGAGAGCTACAGAAAAATACAAAATGGATATTTATGGATATTTTGGTACAGCACTTAAATACTTGCAGAAGAATTTGGATTGGAGTATTTTTATTTTAGTAGTTTTGCTTGTTACCAGAGTTTAAAACTAAAACATGTTTCAGCTTTTTAAAATCAAAAGATGGACTAAATGTTAGCAAGTATGGAGGGAGATGTCTATGAAATAGGCTGTTCTGAAACTTATTTATTTAGAATTAAAAAATAGTGTAGTTTGGGAAGGAACTATGGATGTCATCTTGTCTAGCCTCTCCCCTTGGATTTCCTGTATTTATGAAGTGTAAATTATTGTAAAAATTGTACAGTTTTGAACTGGTTTCCTATATGTGAAAGTTTGATTACTAATTTCTGGAGTCAATTTATTCTTTTCCTTCATGTCTGCAGCTAGTATCTCCTCCCTTGGTGACAGTGATACAACCATCTTGGCTGGTGATCCAGATCCCAGGCAACCTCCTGGCTTTCAGACTTCTCTCTTCTGTTCTTTGGGGAAGAAACTCTGTGTTTGACCAGTATTTAGGATGCAGAAATGTCTTGACTAAAGCACTATGGCTTTTCTGTGCTAAAGTTTTGCAAATAAAGTATAGATTGTTTGCAGGGGTCATGAATCAGTTATCTGCAAACCCTTCCTGAAAATTTACTGTTAGGATGCATGCACTCCTCTGGGTGGTCTCTGTAACAAAGGGCTGGGTTTATACAACAAATGCCTCGTCTCCCATTTGACTTCTGCTTCCTCTGCAAATAGGTGATGCAATTAGAAGCTTGCTAATAATCATATGTGATCACACAGACAGTCCCAGATGAGAGATTTGTTCTTGTTCTGTGATAATAACCAATATATCAGTGCTGCAGCTGGTTTTGCCTGCAGACAGCTAAAAGGCTTGGCAGCATGTCTACAAGGAACACAGCGAGGAGTTTCCATCTAACAATTTGGCATCAAAAACATTGATGTAAAACCCCAATGGTTCCCGAGCTGGTTGTTCCAGTGACAAATGCAACCAAGGCTGCTTTATTTCCCCCCCTCTCAATTGCCACGTGGCTTTAAAATATAAACAGTTTACCTTTGCTGTAAGTTCAAAGAGCCTGGAGTAAGAGAAAAACAAGGCAAACCTCTTGCTATACTCCCTTCCCCCCCCATACACACCCCTTGCTCTGGCCAATAAAATTATTGTTTTCTTAATTTGTACTTACAGGCATAAGGAAAGGGGAAAGGGGGGTGGGAAATGAAATTTCTAAATGATTTCAAGTATGGAATGTGAAATAATTGAGAATTTGAAATAGCTTTTAATCTTCTTTTAGCGAAAAGATCCATTTTATTAGATAGCTAATAATGTATTTTTGTCAATATAAATTTTTGTTTAAAAACCACAGAGCTGGGGAAAGAAAAGCCCCATAATTTTTGTTACAATACCATTGATTTTGATACAGTAGTTAACCAGGTCCAGGACAGACTGTGGCTAGAGAAAAACAGAAATACTCAGTACCACTGATGTTAGGTACTAGTGGTAACTTGGGATGATGGAGGCTAAAAAGTGACACAAACTGGATGGCCCTAAACTGTGGGCATTGCAGCACTTGTGGCTTTCACAGGCCAGAATCAGGTGGCTTCCTGTAACATGGAGAGGGGAAGTGAGGCCCTGGGAGTTAAAGCAAATTCAATGTTCTAGAAATAATTTACTTTTTTTTTCATCACATCAAAATGGCATCTTCATTTAAATCACCAGGAACTTGCTACAGTTATATAAAGCATGAACTTTAAGAGTCATGTCTAAATATGGCTGAGATACTTGATGCTTTACTAATGTTTGTGGTAGACATATTCAGATTCCTTGAGTGATTTCCACATATTAATTTATTCCCTTGTAAAAATTGAAATATATTGTGACCTTCCCCAAAATGGCCTCAAAACTACGGCCCAATCTTCAGGCTTTAAGTAGAGACCTTGATGGCAGATCGTGGTGTGATTCCTCTTCTTTGTCCTTCAGGCCAAAGCAGGCAACGTTACGATGCATGAAAACGTTTCTGTCTGTGTCAAGTCATTGCATCCCTGTACAATATCATTGTGTCTTTATGTTCTGACAGGCTGTCATCAGGCATCATCATAATATGTTAGGTTCTGTTATCAGCATAATATGTAAAATGCTCTTACTGGCATGTATTTTGTACTTTTTCAGAAAGACCCATACAATTAATGAAATACCTTTAAATGCAGAGGGTTTCCAATTCAAAATAAGGACCCTGAGTTATTTTTTAAAATTTCATATGCGGGTAGTCTTTTGCTGGTGTTGGAAAACTGGATATAAAGGCATGAAGAAATGAACTTGTGATTTACAATGTTAGACATTTTTTTATTTTTAAAATTAATTGGGTATCAGCTCTTCATACCAAAAGTTCACAGGAGGTATTGGTTGTAAAGGTAGAATCATATTCAATGTTTTTGTAATGGTGCAATCTTTATAAATATAAATAAATATATATTTATAAATAAAATATTCACTTTGGCAGTTCAAATCCTGATGACTGTAGTAAAATATACTCTTTTTTATATTATCCACCACCCAATATAAGGTGTTCTTTCAAAGAATGCAATTAGTTGAAGTGCATAAACATTAAAAATCTGATTTGCAAAATTCTGTCAATTTTTCTTATTTCTGATATACATATTATGGTATCTATTTTTGAACAACAGAAAAAAAAACTGGTTGGACTCTGGGTTTTAAATAAAGATCTCAAATTAAACACCTTGAATAGACAGAGAAAACAGTTGTCTGGGACTTTTGGTTGTTACCAGTATTGATAAACACTTAAGGGTCAAGTCAGCTCATATTTATTGGCTGCTAACAAAGCAATGAAATAATGATGCTCTTTTTTACTGAAAACCCTGCATAAAGTCACTGTGATTTCTGTTATAAACCATAGACTTCTGGCAGAGCTTTTAAAAAGAAAACCTACTTATGGTTTACCTTTTTTGGTGCTGAAATCATTTCAGCCTTTTTTTTTTTTTTTCTGGGTTTGTGAACATCAGGTGAATTTGGATTGGCTGTTGTGCATAACAGGATACTGACAAATCAGCCCTCTGAAATTTGAAATTTGGTCATGATTGACATAAAAAGATATCTGGGACTTATAGAGGGCATTCTGATCTATATAGAGAGTGCGTGGGAGTGATCTGAGAAAATAGGAAAGGGGCCAGGTTAATATTTTTAATGCACATCACTAACCACTTTTATATAAAAAGACAGCATGCAGATCTGATTCCCTTCTAATTGCATTTCCTTTCAAAGAACAGATGTGGAATCTGACTCTTGCCATCACATTGAATTACTATTCAAATATGAGACACCAGATAGGACACTCGTTTTTCCAAAGAGGCCACAGAGACAAGTTTGGCATTATTTGCTGATTCTGGTATCGTGATTTCTCAGAGTTATGAGTACCATATCTTTGCTAATTAATTGGCTACTCCAGCCCTTGTCATTTGTCTCTCTCCTCTGGCATTTGTAGGGATCAGAAGAACCTCTTTTTCTTGGTACCCTGAAAATTGTCTGTTGTTTCTGGTAGCTTACACATACAGCCTCACAGTTTTGAAGTAAGTGTACTGTGGTAGCCAGCAATCAGCCTTCACTGCTAAATAATGGAGTAAGGTTTTGAAGGCCCACTCCTCATCTAATGGAGTTTCCTGGAGAGACATTTGGCCTTTGATGCTTTACTGATTCTACTGGAAAGCTTCAGGCACCTCCACCCTGGCAGACTGAAACTTTGATCCCAGTCTTTAACAGCAGGGTCAGTTTTCAACAATGGTCCAGTGTTAGTAGGGGAGCCCAGGCAGCAACATCAGTGATTTTATTTCAGTGTTTTGTAAAAAGGAGAGACATTATGAGAATGTGGAAGCTGATAAGCAGGTCAGGAAGTAGGCAAAATTTTGAAGACCTGTATTTCTGCTGTCCAAAAGTGTAGCCTGTTTTCATGTAAGACTTTTGAAATAAAATTCAGAAATCTCACAGGACATCTAAATTCATTTCAGTTGGATGATTTTTTTGGTACGACTTTTTTCTTCAGGTTACAAATGCCAGTTATTAAATTTGAGATTTTACCATGAAGGAAAAAAATTTCTATTTTTGATGGCACAAACTGTATCACCCTCTCAGCTCACCCAAGCACTGTAGTCACTGTAGAATTATATGAAAAAAGCCTACCCAAACATATGGGCACTGTCTAAAGACCAAGGCAAAATTTTCACCTCAATACTAATTAATAAGAAGTTAACTTTCCAAATACAAGTAAAAATCACACTATGGATCACAGTGTTGCCAGTCTGAAGTGTTAAAAGCCATTACTGGCTTGAGGTGATGAGTGTTTGAAACTATTATCTCTTTTATTTGCTGGCTCTGTGTAGGCTTTTAAGAGTTCTGTCATGGTTTATTTCGAGCCTTGAGGAAAGGAAATCACAACACCATAGTTTCTATGCTAATTTAATATTGATCAGATGTATATGAGGATCAGAAATTTTAAAAGAAAGTTTTGAAATACTGTGTAATTACATGTTTATTGACAAAACTGAGACAACTGAAAGCAAAGAATCTATTAAGAATGGGAAAGAAAACCTCAGAAATGTGTGGTACTATTTTGAGATTTATGTTGTTCTGTTTCTGTAGAAATGCATCATGGTGTGCTAATCTCTGTACTATAGCACCTCGTAAACAAAATACTGTTTTTCATATAATGAATATGAATACCAGCATCTGAACTCAGATTTATTGTTTCTTTTTGTGTAGCCTGAGGCCACAGTTCAAGGGCATTAAAAGTGGTATAGTGAGAGTCAGTGTAATACTGTACAGAAAACACAAATGTACATTTTTAGATGTGACCTTTTATTTATTTAAGCCTGGAAAAGAGCTATAATTGCATCTGTTGAGAAAGCCAACAGTGAGACCTGGCCCATAATGATGGTGCTCTGTTATTTTAAGTGTTCTAAGAGGCATAGTTGCATAGATGAAAATGTGTTTGTGAAGTAATCTTTTAATGATAGATCTTGTGGAAATGATCCTATTCTCTGTTGAAAGTTCTAGTATCTCACTGACATTTGCTCAAGGGTATTATTTTTTTAGATCTAGTGTGTTGTTAACTGCTGATTGGAATAAACTTTTTTATAACAAGCTATTGATAGATCTTTATAACTGCTTACTATTTCCTTTACATGTTGTGGCAAGAATATTTTCAGTAGGTTACTGAAATTTCATTTGCAAGATTCTTAAGCAAAGGAAAAGATTGAACTCAAGCAAAGAAATATATCAATCCTTGATATATTTTAATCCTTGATAAATCATTGAAATGTGTGCATATTTGCATGTGAAAGCTGCTTTATTATTCCAGTAGAATTGTTGGTATAAATAATGCCAGGCACTGTCAAACTTCTATATTATTTTCAGCTGCAGAAACCTCTCTGGAGAAGCACCAATTCCTAGTTAATTGCCTTAGGATTTTATAAAAGTTGATGAATCTATTAATGAATCATGCATTGCTGTGAACTGATAGGATTGCTCATCCGCCATGTAGTCTAAAATTCTTACCTTGGAAACAAAAGATAAAGTTTGTTTTCAATACTAATGGTTGCTACGAGGTTGCTATGAGGTTACTATGAGGTTACTACTAAGTTACTACGAGGTTACTACTATGACACCTGGTTGCCTCATTTCACTACATATGTCAGCTTGGATTGGAGTATCTCAAAGAAACCAAAATGCTTAAAAACCAACCAAACAAAAGTCAACTTATAAATCTCTTGAAAAACCCCAGTCTCTGACCTTCCTAAATCCAAGCATTCATCGAAAGTACAAAAGTTGACAGTTTGCATTTAATAGAAGTTGATTGTCTTGTCAGTCTGCAGAACTCTTGTTCCCACTGGCCTTTTCCTTGATGATGTGTTACAACAATGCAATGCCCCCAGCACTCACAGAAATACATGCAAAAAATGTCTTGATTCATTTTAAATGTTTTCATTCTTGAATAAAAAACATAGGTTGTATGAGAAAAAGTGGAGAGGGTTATAAGGAGACCCTGTATGTTTCTACTAGCAGAAGTTATGCTTTAGGGGGAGAATTATTGTTTCTGATAGCACACCATGGTACCAGGGAAAAAAAGGACTACATTTTGCTTATAGGCATTTTCAGGGGGCTTACATTTAAAAATAACTCTGAAAAAGTTTCAAATTCCCACATGCAGTTCTGCTCATCAATAAAGTTAGAGGTCTGTTACACTTGCAAGTATTGGGAGTATCCCAGTTTTGCAGTATCCTATTCCCAAATATGGGAAATTGAGAGAATCCAATCTGTCAGATACTTTTTAAAATCTCTATATACAATGTGCAGATCCAAATATTAGCATCTCTTGCTTAATAAGTTTCATAACTGTTTGTGTTAGATGTACAGAAGTGCTTCATTTATTTTATAATGTTTGAACTTTCCAGAAATTATCAGTGATAAAGAACTGGTGCTAGCCACTCAGTCTCTTCTGTAATCTATTTTGATTTCTTGAGCTGCAAAAAGTAAATCACCAACTCAAAGGCTTATGGAACTCTGGGTTTAGTGGGTTTTCTTTTTTTCAAAAAAATGTCAGTGAAAGGGCAAGAATTTGCAGCTAGTGACAAAGTAGAACCAAGCCTCTAGTCAGAACGCTCTCTTGACAGACACTAATGTCTCAAATGCATATCAGGTTTCTATGCTGTTACCTTTGCATAAATTACAAAGGAGAAAATGGACCAGGCTTTGAGTTTTGAGCAACTCTTAGATGGAAATCTCCCTCGAGATGACCAGGTTTCGGCTTCAAAACCTGGCATCTCCACAGTAGAGAAATCCATTAAAAAGTCTAATAGGTAGAGGGGCAGCTGTACCAGTGTATGAGGACTTTGTGTTTGCCTCTGTATGTTAGAAAGAGGAAAATTATGAGGAAGAATGGAGCAACTTTTAAAAGTTCTCATACTTTAATTTTTTTTTTTTATATCACCTTTGTGCTGAACATAAATAAGGGGATCCTTGGGTAGAGTTACTCATATTTTCCCTATTATAATGGGCGTGGAGAAGTTGTTGGTCCAGGAGGAAATTAGAGAGTGCCTTAATTCCTCCTGAAGATGTGTGTCTGTTGCCATCTTGAATTGACAAAGGACAGAAAAGACTTAGTTGATTTTTTCACCTTACCAAATCTGCTGTTACTATTTGATTGCTTTTATGTGCTCTACATATGGGTGTAGCCAAGAGAAGTTTCCCTGTCTCAGTGTGCAGGATGTATTCAGGTTCTATTCTAGCACAGAGTCTATGGTGCAAGGAACTGCATTTTGGTATCACTCTGGTTTGGTGAGGTTTGGTTGTAGTGAAATGAGGCAACCAGGTGCCACTAATTACCAGGTAGTGGGCATGAGCTTGTGTTAAGCCCACCTGTGCCTGATTAGGGTGGGCCCCCACTGCACATGAGCAGGATTAGGGGGCCAATAAAAGGTGAGGCTCAAACTCTCAGGCTCAGCTCACTCCTCAGCAAGCCAGCAGAGAGGTCAGCTGCTCTCGGAGCAATAGCACCGATCCAGGCTGGTCAACCCTGAGGGCTATGGACTCAGAGCACTATTTGTGAGTTTTGGCTGGAACACCTGGTTGGACCTTGGAGCATCGTACCCTAAGAGAGGTTTGTCTGGCAACATTTGGTTGCAACGACCAAGTTGTAATAATCTTGGATTATGAAAATTGATAGTCAATGTCAAGTATTAGAAGGCTCCACAATTCTGCAGGAGCCTTCTACGAAATTTATACCAACGCTGCTATTCCTTTTCTTCTCTTCTTTATAATCTAAAATTGTTGGGTTGTTTTGCATCACAGTTTATGCAGGAGAATTATTATAATCTGTGATATTTAAAATAGATAACTATGTGCTTTGATGAATTATTAATTCACATTCTTTTCATATTTGGTAGTTATATCCATTTTCTGTCAGAGCAGGACAAGTCTGAAGAAAACTTTATGTTTTTGATCAAAAGTGCAGAGCCCAGTTGGAGATCTGAGACTTAGGTGCTCCTCAGGGGCTGGTACTAGGCCTGGTCTTGTTCAGTATTTTCTGTGACTTGAATGAGGTGACATGCTGTGTGGCCATTCAGTGAGTTCTGGACAGACTAGAGAGCTGAGCAAGGGAGAACCTAATGAGGTTCAACAAGAACCTGGTGTGAAATAAATTATCCATGGGACAGCAATGTGGCCCTGTGGCCAAGAAGGCCACTGGTATCTTGGGGTGTATTAAGAGTGTCTCCAACAAGTCAAGGGAGGTTTTCCCCCTCTACTCTCCCCTGGTGAGGTTTTGTCTGAGATACTGCATTCAGTTCTGGGACTCCCCAGTTTTAGGGGACAGAGACATAGTAAAGAAAGTCCAGTGGAGGGCTATGGGGATTATCAGGGGACTGGAGTCCTGCAACCCCAGTCTTACAAGAAAAGGCTGAGAGAGCTGGGAGCCCCTGAGAGGGGATGTTATTGTTCACAAGTATCTGAAGGGTGAATGTCAGGAAGGGGCCAGTCTCTTTTCAGTGGTGAACTGTGATAGGAAAAGGGGCAACAGACACAAACTGGAACATAGGAAGTTCTACCTCAAAACGAGGAAAAAAACTTTTTTACTATAAGGGTGACAAAGCACTGGAACAGGCTGACCAGTGAGGTCATGGAGTCTCCTTTTCTAGAGACTTTCAAGACCTATCTGGATGCATTTCTGTGTGATCTGTCCTGGGTGATCCTCTTCTGGCAGGGGGATTGGACTTGATGATCTCCAGAGGTCTCTTCCAACCCTTAACATTCTGTGATTCAATGATCAGTAGATCTGCCTTGTATATATTTCCTCAGCATTATCAGTCAGAAACTCAGTGTGATGTCAGTGTTACCAGTAAATTGCAATTTGTCCACTTCACCTGAAATTCATAATTGCAATATTTAGAGGGTACTAATGTAATGACTTGAAAAAAAATCCTTGAAGTGCTGCAAATCAGTTTTTAGAGTAGTTCTCCCTGGGATGTTGTTCTGAATTTTGTTTCTCATTCTTTCTTTCAGGCTTACTTGTATTCAATGAGAGAAAAGAAATTCAACCCATCACACACAGGAAAAAGGTAGTTTTATTTTTTTTAATTGGAAAATTATAGAATTAGAAAATATAGAATTATTATAATATAGAATATTCCATAATAATTATAGACTTAGAAGAAAATAGCAGGCCCCACTCTGTTAAATTGTGCATATTGTGTTTTCCTTTTAGCTGAAGTTAGTGTTACAGTTTCAAGAGCAGTCTTTCTAGATGGAGCTACCATGGAATTTGAAACACAGTCTTAAATATCCATTATTTATTTAAGTAAACAATAGTGTATTTTCATTATTTTTGGTGATGCTTGAATTAATTTAGTAATTCCCTTTCTGTTGAGCAGTTGAGCAATTAGTAGAATAATCATTAATGTAATTACTTCTTTGTTGACTAAGAGCAATCTTGATGTGTTAGCAGATCAAAATGTGAGTGCTCACAGAATTGGCTCACCAGACTAAATTAAAGAATTTCTATGATGATGTAGGTTGGATCTGTGTTCTAAATAGATTGGGTGTTTCTATGTCCCCAAATGCATTTTGAAACTATCTTTCAAACTGTATGTTGTGTAATCTATTTTTGTTGAGGTCAGGGCTAAGAAATAAAGCATCTGGTTCTTCTTTTTAAGAGGAGACATCAATGAGTACCACAGTAATTGCGCTGCTCTTCACATTTGGCAGCATCTCACCTTCCCTACATTTCTTGAAAATAAAGCATACATTAAATTTAAAATTGACAAAGGCACTACACTATTTTAGTATATATTAAATGTGTAGGTATTATATGTATGTGGAGTATTATGAAATAGAGCCTAATTCATTAGTGCAACAAACTGCACACAAATACCTGGGCACTGCACATAGCACCTGGAATTAGCAGGGCTGTATCAGCTTTATTTGTGCACTGTGGATCACAAAGATGGATTCTACAATTTGCTTTCCCAGCTCCCCTGCAACAGGCATTGTGCCACTGCTTTACTTGCTTTGCAGAATTTTGTTTGACTTAGGTCAGTTGTAAAGAAAAGGCAAATTCCTCAAGCTGAGCAGCCTACTACTTTTAGTGTAATTAGAAGCCCTTATGCTTAGGTATTGGTTTATTCTTTAGAGTAAGGCAGCTTGGATGCTGAAAATGTGGAGTCTGCAAGGTTCATGCAGACTTAGTCCAGGGGCTTCTATGAGAGAATTGCTCATAAATTAATACATGAGGACTACTAATACTCAAAACCTACATGCTTCATTCAGAAGAGCTCTTCAATATAAACTTAAGTGACTCAGTGAACTGGGGCTGCTGTTCAGAAAGCACACTCTGTTGTCAGTGGAGTGGGGCTTTCATGTCAGTTTGATGGTTCCTTTTTCTGTATCCTTGAAGTGTGATCGCAGGAAAATCAAAGCCATGTTTCTGGCTTTCAAGTGTACTTAAAACCCCACAAAATCTACCTCCTGACATTTCTCCCATGCCATGAGCGTGATCTGGTTGAAGGTATGGTCCCCATTATGTTACAGTACACTTATCTTTGTGAAGCCCTCAACTGGTTGTGTAGTATATATGCTGTCTTTACCTCTCCCTGTTGCTACTTTGGAGAAAACTTTAGTTTATTCTGCTAAATGTTTTAAGAATCGCCCAATATATATCTGTAGACAGGCATCATGATTTTGAAAGCTTGCTCATGGCTGAGCTTTCAAAGTGCCATGGTTAACATAACACATGAGAGGAGCATAGTAGTACAGGAAATTTGAGCACTTCAACAATTTTTAGAAAGACCTTGTTTTGTGACTGTTCTTATCTGACTGACTATAGTCATTACACTGACTGTCTGCTATGAACATCTTATGAGCTGTGAAGTTCTTATGGTTTACATTTTCTCTTAAAGGCTTTAACACATTTAAAATCCTAAATATTTTAGGATCATGCATGTTTTTGGATTGTCACATGTAATGTGAAGGGCTGCAACCTCTCCCATACCAGTTCATAAGGGAAATGTGGGTGTGTTATCTTAGTAATTGACAGAGGCTGCTGCAAAGGATGTAGAAATCCTCCCAGATCATGGTTGGAGTTCTTTCCAGACATCAAGAATTTCTGTCAAGCCCTTGCATTTACAGTAAAGCTGGTTAATAATGCACTGTGTCTGAGTTATGTGCAGGTTGCTGATTAGTTTGTTTTTTACATGAAGACATTTGAAAAAAATATTAGTGCTGCAGGCAGCAGCTAATAAATATATTTGCAAAAATCAGGTTAATCAACATTGGCTTTTGATTGGTTTAAATCGTACTGGGCTTTTTGCCGTTCTGGGTTTTCTGAAACACCTTTTGGCTCCATGTCCTTTCAGTATTTTCCCTGACTACAGCACTGCTCTGTTTCACTTTTACACTTAATTGAAGTGGTTGGAGGTCAGCCAGTTTGACAAGAGAGCTAGAGCCAGGCTGTTTTATAATCCCAAGGTACTTAGCACAGAAGATTCTCTGCAGAGATTACAGTATTGAATTGGAATTACTGTGCATCTAGCCAAAGTATATTAAACATTTGTGCTTCAAAGGAGCAACTTTTAAGCCAGGAAGTATTTTATCTACATTGAATTAAGTTTGTTCTAATTGCCCACTCTGGCAATCGACAAAAGGATCATGCAGCCTAGCCTGTGTTAGTCATGTCTGCATCTCACATCTATAATTCCTGGCTCAGATTTATTTAATTTTAAAGTATTTGTGTGTTTTAATTGCATAATATAAGATGATCAGCAAGTCCCATGGGACATCTTGTGTTTAATGGATTCTACCACCTATATCAGACTCATGACTGACAGGATGGCAGAGCTACTAAGGCTGGCTGAGTGTGATGAATCTTTGCTGTTTTGAGTAAGGTCCAACTCAATGTAATACTTGAAGTTCTCCGTTAAAATTGAGCTCAATATTATAGTGTGGTTTGTTGAAGGTGAGTAGATTTTTGATCTATTTTTGCAGAGTTTTGCAGAAGCATGGAAATCAGCAGGAGTATTAGCTGTATTGTAGTCTCCAAGAGTTCACAGAAATTGGAGCCCTCTTTTGGTTTTCAAGGCACCACTTTTCTAGTCATATCACCTATGTAAGAGGAACAAAGGTGTGTTTGAATTCTGCAGACCTACCTCTTTTCCCCTCCTCAGTCTTTCATGTGTCAGTATTTGTTTTTACAGTCTCTAGTTTGAACCTAATAGGTTTTTTGGTTGTTAATAGTACTAGAAAATTAATGAAGTTCTTCAGAATTATTAATCTACTGAAAAGGTTTTTAGTGATCCTCTTACTAGAGATCATTCAAGCAGTGATTCAGTCTTTAAATTTAATGAAGCATAAACGAACAGCCTTCCTGATGTAAATAATGAACTCTGTATCCCACTTTTGGCAAGCTATTCATAAAGGAAGGATTCATCTATGCTTCACTGGTTAGGTGATGAGAGTCTTCTATACTGAAACCTTTTCTTTTTTTTTGTGTTAAACAACTGTCAAAATATAAAAATCTGATTTTTCTTGTGGGTTTTATGATTTTTTAACACGTTTGTTACTAACAGTGTCTAGCATATGTCTATTTACACTTCTTAATGTGAAACCTGAATGTAGTTGTTTGACAGAAGTATAGGTAGTTAAAATAATAGTTAACTCCAAAGAAAGAGAGCAACACTTAGAATAATAGTATTGCTATACTGGGGCATGATGAAACTCATGAGCAGCAGATATAGGAAGGAGCCAGTACTGTGTGTACACTGTTTCAGTAGAGGTTGCCCAACAACTTTACCCAGACTAATTTTTGTGAGAGAGTATGAAAATAACCTACAGGATGAGCACATATATTATTTGCAAAGTTTTGTGTTGCAGCCTTTTGTGTGTGGTGGTTTTGTTTTGTTTTGTTTTTTCTTTTTGGAGGTGGGTTTTTTTGCAAATTGATTAGTGGTATATTGAAGAAGAGAGAATTATTGGCTAGGATGAGATGTGCACATCTGGAGAGATGCAAAGAGCAGAAGTGGGCAAGGAGGGAAAGTGTAGAGTTGCAGCACAAGATTGGCCCAGCCCTGTAGCTGTCATTATTGCCTCTCTGCTCCCAGCATATGAGAATTAACTCTCACAGGTAAAAAGTAATCTCTACCCTCTCAGATCCTCAGTTTTGAATATTTTACTGCTTTTTTAAGATAGTCTGGTTACGTTAGCCATCTGAAGTCCAGCCTTTTTCATAGTTCAAAGTAAGAATTTTATACTGCATCTGTATCAAATGTAGCCTTTGTTGATTGATTTCAGGTCATGGAACATGTTTAAGGATATTTTTTTCCATATCATTATATGGATGTTTCAATATCTGTACCTGTAAACAAAATAAGCAAGAAGGTCTAAATACCACAAAACAAGGAGTATTAAAGTCTGCCTGGGGTATTTAGGAACATGAATATTGAGAGATTGGTCCCAAATTACATGTTATTAAAAAAAACATATGACAGAATTAGTCATACAGTGACATGCTACATACATCAGGATTGTCTTGAAAACAGGGAGTCATTTCCTCACGCTAACTCTGTCGCTGTCACCAGGCAGGTTCACAAATTCTATATTAGAATGGAAAAATGCACAGGAGTTGTAGTTGTCTGCTACTCCATAATTTTTTTTAGCAAAATGTGTAAATCTAAATCCAAGAGATCTAAGAGATTTCAGTTTTAATATCACAAACAGAGTAATAACTGAAAAGCCATCATAAAAACCAAAACAAACTAACCATCAGCCAAACTAAGTTGTTAATAGAAAGCATAATTCTTTTCTGACATACTTCCTTTCAGTATCTTTCCAGTATCATTCCTTCCAGTTCCTTCAGACATATTTTTTCCATTCCTTTGCTCTTTAAGTTGTTCTTTCTCTTCTAAATTTCCTGGCAGTCTTTTAGCTGATCTAGTCAATATAAGAGAAAGCCCATCTTTTTCAAATTCAGATAAATATGACAAAATACTTCTGTAACCACTCTTAATCTCTTTGTGCTATAGTGCAGGGTAATGCAGTAGTGCAGGGTAACTTGAACATTTTGTTATCTCCTCTGGTTAGGCTTCCAAGTTTAGAAAGATTTAACATTTGGAACAAAATTTGTAAATCTTGCTTGGGACTTTTCCCTGTCTGCATCCTTAGCTCAGGGTTGCAATTGGTGCTGTTGGTGTAGTGCCTTATGAGGGGCATGAGTCCACTCACTCCTCTGGAGCCAATAACATCAGCACTCTGAGGGAGAGGCAGGTGTATTTGTTTCAAATTAACATGTCTTCAAAGAATTAAGTAACAGTTGAAGAATCAATATAGTAATTTCACCAAATAGCTCTAAAGATTATTCATTGTACCAGACTTAGAATACTGGTGAGGTGACCATGAAGGCACACTGGATATTTCATTCCAGAGGCTTCTTTTTATTGTTAGAATTCCCCTGAGAAAAAGACTGACAATTTGGGGATTTCACTAAAAGCTAATGGAAACTTTTAATAAAGATAAAATACTCATTTGGCACCTCCTAGTTTGTACAGCTGGTCTTTTTTATTTGGAAATGAAGAATTTCAGTTCACCCCTGTGTTTTTTGGTTAGTTGGAATCTTTCCTGCTTTTGGCAGAACAGCCAGAGGAGAGTAAGGTTTGGCTGGTGTTTGTACTGTCAGATTGCAGTGCAGCTCTGCCAGACTTGCTGTGTCAGCCAGAGTAAATGTTATTTTGTAAATCATTTTCCTGTTGGTGTCTTCAGATCTGTCTCCCTTACCGGTTATTCTCTGAGTGGACAAAGCTGAATGAGTTATCCCATACTCTTGTTTCTCATATATTCAATGGGGCTGGAAGGGGCCTCTGAAGATCTAGTCCAAGCAGGGTCTATTTGAACGTGTTACTCAGAGCTGTGTCTGTTCACGTTTTTATTATCTCCAAGGACAGCAACTACACAGCAATCTCTGGGCAACTTACTCTAGTGTTTAATCAACCTTGCAATAAAACATCTTTTTTCTATGTTTTTAAATGAAATTAAAGTAATTGAATGGAAATTACCTCTTGTCCTGTCCCCCGGGAGGAACCCATTGCCATCTTTCTTCTGCCTCAGATGTTGATAAGATCTTTCTGGAGCCTTCCCTTCTCATGACTGAACAGTCCCATCTCTCTTAGCCTCTCAATACATTCAAATCGTTAATCATCTTCATGTCTCAGTGCTGGACTCCTTACACTATGCACGTGTTTCTACAAAGCTGCTTTCCACTGATTCAGACCCTGGCCTGCACTGGTGCTTGGGATTGTTCCTCCTTAGCTACAGGGAACTTTGTTGAACTTGATGTCCCTGTTGCCCCCTTTCTCCATCTTTTCAAGGTCTCTCTGAACGGCAGCACAACCATCTGGTCAATCCACCATTCCTCTCTATTCTAAATCATCTGCAGGCTTGCTAAGAATGCACTGTATCCTATTGCCCAGAGTATTAATGAAGATGTAAAAGTTGTGTTGTTCCTAGTATCAACCCCTGGGGTACTCTGCTAGTGATTTGTCTGTAGCTGGAATGCCTGCCACTAATCACAACCCTTTAATCCTGATGCTTCAGCCAGTCCATCACAGTCTTCACTTACCTGGTCCGTACTTCATCAGTTTGTAAATAAGCATGTTATGGGACACAGTGCTGAAATCTCTACAATCATCAATATAAACAATATTTTCTGCTCTTCCCTCATCCACAATGCCACAGAAGATCATTAAGTTGTTCAAGCAAAATTTTCCCCTTCTTCAATCCATGCCAACCACTGCCAATTTTCTCCTTGTTCTTCCTATGTTTGGAAATGGCTTCTAGGATTAATTGCTGCACCACCTTCCCTGCAAGTGAGGTTAGGCTGTCCAATCTGTAGTTCCCAGATCTTCCTCCTTGCCTTTCTTGAAGAAAGGAACAACGTTTGTTTTCCTCCAGCCCTCTCCCAGTGACCATGACCTTTTTCAAAGATAATGGAGAGTGGCCTTACAGAGATACCAGCTACCTCCTTCAGCATTATTGGGTAAGAAAATTGAGGATACAGTGGTAAACTGAATGGACCGGGTTTTCTGACAGTAGCATATCAAACAAATACTGAGTGAATTTAATTTTTTTAAGTACAATAAATAGAATTTTATGCATTAGAATGTTCAGGGAATGCCTGCTACCCAACTGTCTGTGTAAGAAATCTTCCAGTCTTTAGACTGTATGTAGGAAGAAATTACATTAATTTTGTTTTGCAAAGAGAAGGGCTGAACATATGCAAACTCAATGAGACAGATTGTTCTCAGGGTTAATTGAGATATATCAGTCTGCATTAGCTTTCCCTCTCACAATTTTCTGCCTGATTATCAGTACAAAGTGACCAAATACATACACCTTTACTCAGTACATTTTCTCAAAGGTTAGAGATCCCAAGAACGATGAATTTAGAAACCTTGGTTAAAGGCTGAGCTAATTAATAAAACTGTAGAAGTCATTTATAGGCTCATGGAAATCTAACTTGGGAGGGACATTGAGGATGTCTCCCTGCAGTCCTGGTGCTTTGATTGCCCTTGGTATTCAGGCGCTTCTCACGTGGCTTTCTCTCTTTGCACAAACTGAAGTTTTCTTTTGGAAGGAATATAAAATTTAAGGGCATGGAGGTTACATCTATGGTCTGAACTATAGCTTGCTCCTGTTTTGTCTTAAGAAAATAAAAGATGACTTTTTCTGAGACACATGCAGGAACTGCTAGCTCTTAGTATTAGCTGGAGAAGATTACTGTGCACATGGGAGCTCCTTTTCTGGATGTACCTGATGTTATTTGTAAGGTATCTGATTTCAGGAATAAGAGCTTGAACTTCATGAGTCAAGTGTTTCTTTCACAATAGAAATGTGTATTTCCACCCAAGATCAATGAGAATTTCATGTTTACAGCAGCTTCACACTCAGCTGTTAATGTCCATCTTTGCATATTTGGTGTGAACAGGAGCAGTGGAGATGATTAAAGAGCAGTACTTAAGGGTCTTCTCAAAGAAGTGCACTGGAGAAGATGGTATATTTAAAAGTGTTTATCATTGATTTGAAAAAGAGCTTCAGCTGGCAGACTATTTTTTGGCTGCTTTGTTTGCTTTTTTAGAGATGGTCATAAAGGTTTCTGGGTCTGTATGCTGAAGGAGTTAACAGAATGGAAGATCCAGGATAATGAGTAGCAGATAATGAGGAGCAGTATAGTTTTAGTACCATGTGATAATTTATTTAAGCTTGCAAAACGGTCAGAGTTGATGTGTATTTCTAACAATCTGTAAGATAAATATTAATAACTACTATTATCAGGATCTTTATATGTGACTGCAGACCCAACTTGGCATTTTAGATATGGGAATGTGAGTAAATTATGGATTATTGTTTGTTCAAACAGTTCTAACAACGAAGCAGAATGATGGAAAAACACATGGTAGTCTGGCAGAGGACACCCTCCATGAGCAGATGGATTCTGAATTGAGCAATTAGGCAGGAAGTGAAAATGAGGGTTCAGTCAAAGGCAACACATGGTACAGAGCAGGTCTAGAAACAAGGGTAGAAACTGGCAGAGGATTGTTAGCACCTGGTAATGTCACTATGGCCAGCATCCTGCTCTGTGGACTCTGACATGGCAAAAACATTTTTCTTGTCTCTTGAAACATTTTGAGAGCAATGGCTTGCTCTGAATTTTTTTGTTTGCCTGGTTCCTGCTAACTGGGAGGAAAGAGGAGTTCAATTTTTTTTTTTTTTTTTTTTCAATGTATGAAAAGTCATTCCCTTTTGTTTCAGTAAGTCTCTCTTATGGGAAATAGTTGTTCTGTAGTGAATGAAATATTTTAATTTGAGATACTTTTAGTTTATACTATACATTCAGCAGTCAGGGTAGCAAAACTTGAACTGCAGTCATGAGCTTAATTGAGTTTGTGTATTCAATTATAATCACTAATAGATGTTTCTAGCTTATTATATCTTATATTTGTCAGTGGTGGAAGCAAACAGAACCAAATGGATATATAAAATTTCCAACCATTTTCCTGCCTGAGCCTGGATTAGGATTTTCGTACAGACCTTGCAAAGGCCAGTACAAATACTTCTGTTCTGGATCTTCTCTGCACACTCTCAAACAGATGATCCTGTTTCAGTCTCATTGTAGAAATTCAGTGGCACAGAAAACCTTGCTCTGGTCTGCTACACACAGTTTAGTTTCCACAAAGTGGTACTGTATAATGCCAAAGCTTAAATAGCTCCTGCTTGTACTGTGTTGTGAATGTTTAGGTATCAAAAGCAGCAACATTCCCCCAGGAAACATACTAGAACTGCACGTGTATGTAACAATGAGTTTGCCAGTATAAAGAATAATTTAATTATTTGATAAAGAGTTTTCTTGCATTATTCTGCAAATATTTTCTATTCAATGTTTATAGCACGTATCTGGGCTATGAACATCAACATATTCTGGAAGGATGAGGTCAAAGTGGTGTGGTATTCCAGTGAGACCTGAGTGCATATTGCCTGTGTAACCCAAGCTGGCTCTCCTCTGGAGCTGCTTCTGTTTCAGCTGTAGCCTGGGACAGTTTCTGGGCAGGGAGGAGGGCAGAGACTGGAAGGTAGATAGGTGTGAAGAGCAGAATCTTAGCCTCCAGTTGCAGTATTCCTGGATATTTCTAATGACAGGCATATCCTGAGAGAAGGTGTTAAAAGCTGCCATTTTAGTGAAAAGTGTAACTTTTAGCATGATATCAGTGCCACAGAAAACAAAGCTTGTGGAAATCTATAGGGCTTCTTTATATCCTATCCTATAATCTGCTTTCATGGGGTTGTCCTTTCTGGTACTTTATTGCTAGAAGAAGTGAATCCCTTCCCTACAGCAGAACCCAGTCACAGGCTCAGGTACATGAACTGCAGTGAGTTTGGTATGGACTCTGAGGGTTTTTCTAGCTTTTAGTTTAGATGTAATTTGCATAATCAAATGGAAAATTAAAAAAATATTTTCATTAAAATAATCTGGCAAGAATTTGCATAGTATCTTCTCCTATATTGTTTGAGCTAAATAGTGGGGAGCTGGAACAAAATCTCATTTGATAACCCAGCTTATCTGTGCTCTCTGTTGAACTGCTCTGCATCTAATAATTCTTGTTATTGGCTTGTTCTACTGCAGTAGGAAGTGATGCCTAATTGATGTCAATAGAATGTGGTGGTGACTTGTGCCTCAGTGAATCATTTGCATTCAGGAGAAAGACCCTGTTTTTTCACCTGCATGTTAAACAAAGTGCTAGAGAGGATTACAAACCACTGAGACTCTCTGCCAGATAAGTAAAACCAGATACAATTCAGAATGTTATCATCCAGTGGTTCCTGCCAGCTAATACAGTCTGAGCCTCCCTGTTGTTGAGTAGAGCCTTTTTATGGGATTTAAGTCAATAAGTGTGTGAAGTCAGAAGCTGCATCTCAAAATGTGTTCAGAGTGCTTTGGTAATAGGGCACTTAAAGGGTAGGTTAATTAGCATTGGCTTCTTTGGGCTCTTATATTAGGGGACTTTTGGTAAAAAGAATGAAGCTTGGGTTATTCAGATCAGGCAGAGTAATTAGGAAAATTACCTGCCTTAACAGGACATGGGACATCTTAACTGCTGCAAGGCTGACTCAGCTGTCTCAATGAGAACAGCTGCTGCTGCACTTCTCAGATTGGCCTGAGTCTCTAATTTTCAGGAGAAATGGTAAGAATCAGAGGTTTTGGCAACCCAAGATGTTGCTAGACCTCTTTAAAGCATAGCTTTCAATGCTGACTTCAGAAGGGAACAAATCTTTCACAAAAATATGTTAGTAGAGCTAATGCAACCTGTATGAAAGGTTATGTGTTTCATATGTGTTTCTGAAATGTAACTGGGAAGACAGTTCTGTGGTGCTCTGATGTACCTTCCATACCAGTAGTGCTTACTTTCTCACCACCCAGGGTGCTCTGCATGTTTGTGTTAATGCTATTGCAAGAAAATAAAAGCTTATGGAGTGCTCTGTGTCTCCCAGTCACCATGCACATGCTCAATAGGTCACTGTAGTTTAGGACATGTTTATGATATAGAATCAACTCTAAGTTTCTCATTATTTTTTACTGATGACAAACTAAATTCCTTTAGGATACAGTCTCTGTAATACAGTAATGACATCCTTTTAAGTAAGGTACAGCAACTGAGAACAGAAGGAACTGCATGATCAGTGGGAATTGAGGATATTCAGTCAGAATAAGGAAAGAAAGGGTTAGAATGTTCCAGTTACACATCTTCTTGATCATTTGTTAAGGCAGGGACTATGCATAGTTTCTTAACGAGCACATGTGAAATCAATGCAGTCAAAACTAAAAGGTACAGAAAAAGGTTTTGAGATCAAAATATTCTACAGAATATTTCTGTGTTGGTGTTTTTTATGTTGTCCTCTTGGGTGGGTTTGGGTTCATTAAGAGTATCAAGATCCAAGACAAACAGTTTGTTTCCCACTGGTCGTACATTTAAGTTGAAAGCTGAAAATTGGACATCTTGGTGATTTCAGTTACTTAATTTCTTTAACATTTCAGAAACTCATTTCCATAGGTGGTAAAGAAAAGTTAGTAGAGTGAAATTTTCTTGACTTGTTTTTTTAAATTTGTGCCAGATTCTTTTTTATTATTATTACATTCTAGGCCTAATTATTATGCTAATACTAAGTTTATTCTCTTGACTGTTCTTGGCCTTCTCGCTGACATGGGCTTTGCTTAGCTGTCCAACCAATGTAACCTGAAGAACATTCAGGGAAAAATGACCTTTAAATGCCTGTTCATCTTGGGTAAGGAATAATAAAGGTTTACCAGCTCCCAGCAGATGGTAGGCTTTTCTGAGGTGTCAGTACAAATTTATTTCAGTAAAAGAGGAAGAATGCCTACAAGTGATTTGTGCATAATCCTGAATTTGTTAGCTAGATAGAAATTGACTTGAATGACATCTCTTCAGTGGGTAATAGTTGGCTACCTGCAAACACATTAAAGGAGGGTTTCAAAGCTGCAACTGGCTAAACCTGGTTTAGAAGCTCCAGTAAAACTGTCCTTACCTTCAGCCTTGTCTTATTTTTTAGCACAAAATTTATATATATAGTTTATAAAAAGCTCAATTTACATTAGAGTAAAAAGAACATTGCCCAGCTCAACTAAATACAGTTGTTTTAATGGCTGATGAAAGCCCAAGTAGGTTAATAAGGGTCTTTGATGTTAATGGAATTAGGTCAGTTTCTTACTTCAGTATGTCTGGCCTGCAGGCATCAAAACCAGCTGTAGATTCAAAGAATTTCTCATTCAAAGAACTCCTCATTTACAGTTAGAGGATAAAAACTTAATTTGAAGCAGAGTGGATCAAAATCTTTGTTTTCAGTATTTACAAGCCCTGATAACCAACGAACCTGAAAGTTGTACTACCTGGATAGCTTTGAGGTAGATAAAGAAATTAATTAAAATTAAACTAAAGATCATAATCTTACAAACCACTCAGTCTGCAAACACTGATAAGATGTATTTTGTTCCTGCTCTTCAAACAACAGGTGGAAGTCTTTCGGGGATTTTGTGTTTGCCAGCCAGAATAAACAGTAAAATTTTCCCTTCCCTGACAAGGCAGCTCAGTGCCAGGAGAGGCAACGCAGCTCAGCTCCCTCACATTCACTGAACGGGCAAAGCAAAGGCAATTCAATGACACGTGAATAATGTCTTATTGAGGGTGATGGTAGTTTTCTAAATTTGTCTGTCTTGGTGCATATATCTCTGCACAAGAACACTGGTCAAAAGTAGCACTGCTTCATTCTGTCGCTATAAAAATGCTTCTGCAAGTGTGCTTTTGGCTGCTTGGCCTCCTCATGTGCAGTGTAAGTTATCAGTATCTGACCTACAACTGATTATATGATATACTACTGCTGCTTCAGGAAACCCATACTACAAGAATTTTTAAACGTGCTTCTTCTTTTGAAGAAAATAAGGTAGGAGGGGAATCAAGGTTAATGTCTGTGTCCCAGGTGGCCTTGGGGGTCACAGAAAGAGTTTGTCCTTCTGTTTAATACTAGTTCAAAGCATCATTCCACCATTGTTGACCAAATAAGAAAATGCAAGAATCCAACTCCAAACAACATCTTAGCTTCTTACAGCAATGTGTAAGGCCATTTTTAACTGTTGAGACTGTTTCTGAATAGTTAATAATAAAGGGCAATTTTGTGAGAAAAGAATCTGGCCAAAGAGATTTTCATACTTGGCAAGGAGGGGTTATGGGAGAAAAGGTTGGCACACAAGGATAGGGTGTACTGAGAAAGAATTATGAAGTTAACTTCAAGGTTTGCATTTCTCTTTTGACTGACTTTTAATTTGTCTAGGTATAACTTAAATGCCATGTTTTCATGCAAATCAGAGTATTTCTCCTACATTTGTATAAGAGAAGAGTTGGGGTCCTATTTGCAGAGTGTTTGAAATACCCCTGTGTTAGGAAGCAGGGCAGTACAGATGGGTACAGTAAGAAGGGCCATTGGGGGTGGGAACTGAATGGAAAATACTGGTGACCTTGAGGAAGGTCATCTTTTGGATCTTCTGGGTGATAGTGACAATCAGGTTAAAGCAGTCAGACATTGATGGCAGTAATGTGTACACTGGTGACCTGTAAAGCATGGAAAGAATCAAGAAACAGGTGGTAGAAAGGTTAGTGGAAAAGACTTAGAAGTTCAGTTTTCTTCAACTTGAATAATTTCCCATATACTCGAAGAAAAAGAACAAGTTATACTTTGCTGCTTCCATCTTAAACACCTTTACTTTTTCTTTCCTCCATCTCTACAGTTTTGTCTCTGTTTGCATCGAAGGAGATTTGCTAGGGCTACAGTTCAGGGTTTGTTTTTTTGTTTTTTTGGTTTTTTTTTCAGAACCTGAAGGGGACTATGCATAAAGGTGATTTTTCTTGAAAAATGTACCTACAAACAGGGAGAAAAGATGTATCCTATAATTTTGATGAGACCTTCAAACCAAGGTGACAAGTTGAGTGACCCGTGCTGCTTCTGCAGATACAGTTGGAGCAGTTAAAGGAGCTGCAGGTGATAAAAGCTAGCAAGAAGATACAGAGAAAGCAGTGTTACTTCTATTGCTGCTTTCACTTGTAGTTTTCTGCAGTCTGCCTCAATTACGACTCTACCATCAATCCTCAGAACCAGTTCATGAGCGCTGACGATCAGCGAAGAGTTAAAGCTCAGCAGTGACTATCAGTGTGACTTTCATTTCCTTGTGTTAACTAGGGAACAGAAAGACAAGGTTTATTTGCAGCTCTAGTAGGGTGTCCTGGTTTCCCATGCTCCCTATCAAGCTGTGCTGCTCTTCCCAGGAAGGAAATGTTTGTCTGCCCTTCTAGAGTGTGAGTTTTGGCAGTTTTAGTTGGGAAGTCAAGGAGTCCAAGAAACAAAGGCTAATTAATATAACTTGTCACTGAAACCTCAGAGGACAACGCTGTTTTCTTGTTGGGTCAGTATTAGCAGTGAGAACATAACCACCTCTGGGTTGGTTCTTCTGGTGTTTAAAAGTAGAAGCTTTAAGAAGATGAGGAAGTGGGCTGTTTCCCTCCATTACACATTCATGTTACCAACAGAAACAGCTATGAAGTACTTGTATTAGAGTAGATAAAATATCTTTTTTCTCCAGGTACTGAAGGTAACTAGAAATGTAAGCTTGCAAATCTGCAGTTGAATTCCTGTTCTTCTAAACCTCTTTATTCTTTGCCCTTTCCTTTTCTAAGGTGTGAGAAGCAGCTGTGTGGAGGCCTCAGTGTTTCCAGTGCTGTCACAAAGACAGTAATAGGAATGAAGTGATTTCCTTTCAGAGTGCCTCTGTGAGAAAAGCATCATATGGGCTTCACCTAAGAGCCTGGTTGCCTTCTCAGAATTTTAAGATTTGCAGAGGATATGTGTTATAAAACTGTTGTCTTATTAAATTAGACCATCCCCAGAACATCAGTTGCTTATCAAAGCTGTGGGATCCTCTGTCCAGGCTTTGCCCACAATCACATCCTGTAAAAGACTATTACCAGTCTTCTCTCAGAGTAGCCCCATCCTCCTCAGTACCTCTGTGTTCCAGTTTGTGCCCATTGCCTCTCATCCTATCACAGTGCACCACTGAAGAGATTGGCCCCTTCCTCTTGACATCCACCCTTAAGATATTTGTGAACATTAGTAAGATCCTCTCTCAGTCTTCTCTTCTACAGGCTAAACAACCCCAGAAGAACAGGTCATAAACAAGCTAAAAATTGTGAGGGTTAAAACCTTGAAGAAAATGGACATAACACTTTCACTGCACCATTTTTATGGTGAGCTGCAGAGGGGTTTATTTTTTTTTTGAGAAGTAAACAGCAGCCTTGTGCATTGTTGAATTCAAATAACTGCTTATGAAAATTAGGAATAGAGTCATCTAGTGATTTTGTTCTTGGTTTGCCATGCTTGTGGAAAAGCATGTTTTTGTCTTAAATGTTGCTCTGAGATCAGGAGCATTGTAATTTCTGTTGAGCTGCACAAAGATCTTTTTCTTTGACTCTGTAGCATGGTCTAATGCAGGAAATTAGTAAGGCTTGGACTTCACATAGTGCATTCAGTGAACTGCACCATGAGTGGCAGTGTTGGTGCTGCAGGTATCAGGAGAAGCTTGGTGACTGCAGCGCAGGGTGCCCTGGTGCTGGCAAGCAGTAAGTAGTTTCACTTATTAACCCTTCACAAGTATACCTGCAAAGAGTTTGAATACTTGTGCTGCAGATGGATAGTTTGTATTTCAAAGCAAACATAGAATGAATAAGGACTTTAGGAGCAGATTTATGTCTTTAGCTTGGCCATTTGCTCTGTTAGTGACAGAAACAAGGCACGCGGAATCTCTCTCGTTTATCTCGGTCTTTCTCTGATTTTCCTTTTGAAGTGGCTAAGTTTATTCTTCCCAAGTCTGTTCTCTCCCATCTGACATTAAAAAAAAACTTCTATGCTTAAAAAAAAAAATCCCTTTTCTGTTTCTAGGACTGACCTGTCATTTCTTACCCTGTACAGATATGATTCCCACTGCTTAACTGCTCATCCTGACATCTGCCCTCCCACTTCCCAGTATTTTTGTATTCTTCCAAAGTAGCTGAATGCCAGTGTGACCAGGTAGTGTTCCAAAAGGCATCACTGAGGCTCCACTTTGTTTCTTTGTATCATTTATGACAATGCTCCTCTACCATAGAAAACAAAAAAGCAAGGAGGTTATTTGGCTGGTGTAATGAGTTCAGTGGCTTTCACTGTGATCCATAATTTACTCCCCCAGTAATAGGGCAAAGGTGAATACTTCTCTTTTCCATTTTTATAGTGATCACAGTCTAGGTAACATCTTTGTGTAGATGCTGAATGACTTTGGCAGCTGGTGGCAGTGGTAAACCTGTGATTTACAGGGTTTTTTTGCTCTTTCAGTTTGACAAGAGATTTTGATTTTGTCTCCAATACAGAGATACTGGTGTGTTCTCTGTTGTCAGAGGCTCACCATTTATGTGCTTGTTCTACTCTTTCACAGCATCAATGACAGAGGTACAGAGCTAGGACTCTCCTATGCTGTGGAAAAAAAAAAATAATATCGGGAAAGCAAACTCTTAAGATATCACTACTGGTGGGGGTTACTTCTCTTTGAAATATATGATGGCTTGCAGTTCTTGGATGTCCACATCTCTGCCTTGCACAGGACATGTGAATGCCAGATAAAGTAGAATCTGTGTCAAGGCATCACTGGTGTTATGGTGAATATGTGCAGGGACTTGGTTGCTTGCTTGGTGAGACTAGGGCTGCCATCCAGTGGTTCCTGATGAATCTCTGGTTATAACAAGAGTGTTTCATCATTATGTGATTTAAAATAATTGCAGACTTTGGGGGTAGTTTTAAATCTTAGGCCTGGAGCATTGTCAGTCTCAACCTAATCAATTTCACTCTGCTTAGGATGAAAAGCAAAAGCTGTGTTCATTTTCACTGAATCAAACTTCAGCCTGGGCATGAAAAGTCTGAGTGTTTGATGGAAACCTTCCTTATGTTCCCTTACTGAACGGAGGGGATCAATTTTGATGTGTTGAATGAGACTGCAAATATTAGCACTGCTTTTGGACTAAATCTTTTTCTTTCAGTGCCTCAATTTGTTGGATTTAGTTGAAAATTGAATTTTTAGTTACATCTTTATCTCAGTTGGGCTACTTTATCATTTGCTGCTTAATCTGAGTGAAGTACCATGATTGCTGGATGATTTGAGCTCTTTTGTCAGTGGGAATCTTTCAGCTGCTATGAGTGGGTTTTGAAAAGGGTGCATGAACCACAACCAAAATTCTACATTGGCTGCTTATGAAACCACTGATTTAGTCAAATATCCTTGTTGTCTTTGAAGGGCCTTAATTCTATTCTCTCTGTATATTATTTAAATCCAGATTTAACTCCATCTTGAACCTCATTTTGACTGGTATGTATTTTAACTGAAATATCCAATTCAGTCAAAAACATATTCACAAAAAAAAAGCTTTTTGTTGCTTATATATCAAGTTTATTACCTTAAAGTACAGAAACATTTTTTTTTTTTAAAAAAACATTTCTCAGTTTTTGTATTATTCTGTAGTATCTGATAATATTGGTAGAACTTGCTATTTTTTGCTGATAGTTTTCTCAACTTTTGTTTTACATTTTAAATCGATGTGACCTACTGTACTGGAATACTGAAACTATCTCTCCATGTCTCTTATTTCTACCAAAATAATTTTATTAAATCTTAAAAAGATAATATAGTAGCATTTCATAGTAACATGAATATAACTAAACTGGAAAGAAAATTTATTGTAAAAATTTGTGATTATTCATGCTTTTTTAATTGAAACTAGATGATTATTTTACATTTTCTTTCAGATATCTAGTAGCTTAAAATTCTGAAGACAAAATACAACCTTAGATACCCTGTAGTTTTCAATGAAGAAAGTTTGCTTCATGCATTAAACTCAATATAGCTCAAATTACTGTATGAGTAGTCAAATTGAAATAGAATAAAAGGTTTAAAGTATATAAATGGTGAATATTAAAAAAAAATCTTTAACACTTCTGTTTCATTAGTTCCTCTGTACTTTTAAAGCAGAGTGATTAAATGTCCATTGACATTAAATTGTCCATTGACAAATGCCCATTTGAAATCAATCAATTGAAATATCTCTTGGGCCCACATCTTAGTAGTCAGGTCTGTGCACTGATCCCTCTCTCTGGGTGCTGTATCACATGAAGATGTTAGAGGAGGTTTAGAGATCACAAGGGACCTTTACATGGAGCTGCACATAATGATTCTCAATTAGGTCAGGTAATGGTGGGTAGCAGCATGCTGCAGCAAATGGAGCCTGAAATGTTTTGGGGATGGAGGGTGGGTTGAATTTCTCTATAAAATGTTTTTGCTAGAGTTCAGGAAGGACTAGAAAAACATTACACTTGGCTATGCAGTCAGCACCATAGAGGATATTTGGGGAAAAAACCCCAAAACCAACAACCCCGAAACCCCCTTTTGTTACACGTTATTAGGACATAAACATTCCCACACCACAGGATGATCTCTTTGAATTCTTTGACCCGGTTAGAAGTTACTTGTTGTGTTCATGTATTGATGTAGTATAAAATACTTGCTTGCATGTTCTACCTGAGTGTATTGCTGCCTTCTCATAATCTTATATTTTCTTAAGAATCTCTGTGCTATTTATACACTTCGTAAAGCATAAAGGTTTATACTGAGTATTCCAAAGCTATTTTCTATTCATATGACAAATAGATTTATAATATTAATAATAAAAAAAATCATTGTTAGAGTCCAATTATCATTTGTTCACTAATGTTCCCAAATAATAGGATGATTTTGTGGTAAAGAAAGACGCATTCATCTGCAGGAGCTACACTGGTTTTCCAACCTCTTAAGTGGAGGTTTAGAAGGCTTCCCATAGAAAAGATTTAATTTCTCATCATAGATTATTACAATGATGTAGTGAATTTCATCTGAAAGCCTCATTGCTTTTATAAACATCATTATTATTCTTTATCTATATTGCAGTAACATCTAGAATCCCCTGCTGAGACCAGTTCCCTTTGGTGCTATACACTGCAAAATACTGAGTGAAACAAATTACCTCCAAACATGCTGATGTCTGAGCACCCATTCTGCATATGTGTCCTGTGCCAAGACACTACACCCAACATGGTGTACACCCAACTCCCTTCCCCAGCCTGATGGGATTTGTTGGTCCAAAGACCTGTGGAGTCCTGTGGGTGAGGCAATCCTCAAAGCCAAAACAGGAGAAAGTGTAAAGCCCAAATATTGGTGCCATAGGACAACATGCTTAGGAAATACTGATTTAGAACTTGCTCTGTGTAGGTCTAAGAGAAATATTGTAGGCAAATTTAGGAAAATTAATTTGTATATGAAACTAAATTGTTAAAAATGGAATATTTATTTTAATTATTTTCCCATTAAAAAGTGATATAAATTGATACTTCATGGTACCTGAATGTTACATCTATATATACAGTACAACTAAGTATGTTAACTTCACTCAAGATCTTTTTTCCTAGGATAAATTCTTAGTATTCTTTCAGTGTAAAAAAGGAGTTGCTTTGATAAGCAAAGTAAGTCACTTCTCTAGTGCTTTTCTAGAGACAGTATTTTAGGCAAAATAATTTTTATCAGTTTTATAAGAAGCATGCTTCCTCTGTGTTCATGCATTTTCATGCCTGTGATGACTGCACTCTACAGAAGCAAGCCCTGGATTACATGTGTGTTGCCTGCTTGAACGAGTACTGAAAATGCAAGGTCCTGTTCTTTAGTTTGCTCAGAAATCTAATTATTTTTAATGTGAATATCAGGGAATCTATTCTCTACTTTGAAAGCCACTGCAGATTGTCATTGGGTCATGCTGAGAGTTTCTGTAGCTATTAATCTGTGAGGGTGGAGATCAGGGCTATTTTTTTTCTTCTTCTTCAACAAAATCATTTTTTGGATAAATGAGGAAGTAGTGAGAATGTGATTTTGTATCTAAATAGGCAGAACGGGCATAAACATCTGTCACTAGAAGAGACCTGAAATAACTAAGCTCTCTTCATGAGCTGCATTGGCCCAGGTGAAATTGTAAGCTGGGGTCTGCCCATGGGCTTGTGGCTGCAGAAAAATTTGCATTTCTTAGTGTACTAAGGGTTATCCCTTTGTAACTTCCAGGAGAGCACTATTAAAGTCTCCCTCTTCCCAGCTGAAGTCACTTTAGAAGAGAAGGAGAAAACATTAATTTTAGAATGAAGGTTTTAACCTAGCAAATTCTTGTATAATAACATCACTATGGAAAAGCTGCAGGAAAATGTCAGTGCATTCGTTGTTCTCTTAAAATGACTTTTTTTTTTCCTTCAAGAACTTTTTTTGTTAACAATTTTTGTTAAAAAAGAGTAGGAGCAGCTAATGTGTATTAGAAGATTTCCATGACTGAAGCTTAATGATCTTTGTTAACAAACCTAAAGCGAAAAAGGTTACTTTAAAGTTTTTGCCGGACTATGGGTTATGGCTATGAAATTTTTCTGGTTGTTTCTACTGAGACTTGTAATAAAGCAATCCTTTTTTTTATGAAAGTCTTTATTTTCAAGGCCTTATTAACTAAGAAATATTAATGCTTATGGGGAGGCAAGCCTTAAAACCATGAGAACTAAACTGAAACAAGGTGCTTAGAGAAACTAGAGGCTCTGAATTTGTGTCCTTTACTTTGGTAGCAGTGATTTGGAAACTTCCATGCCCTAGTGTAAAGCCATAAACCCATACCTAGAAAATTTAACAGCAGCAGCTTCTCAAACAGCTCATATTTGAAATTAACTCATGCAATCTAGAACAGACTAGAGCAGTCAAGAAAATTGTCTTGAGAGACATTCCTGATCCTGCCACATCCTGTGGCCACTGATGCAGGTGGTTCACACTTGGCAGACAGGATCTGTGACTCAGTTCCCAGGGCACTAAATGGGGTTCTGATGCTCCTTTCTGCCTGCCCCTTGTGTGCTCCAAGCTGTCAGAGCTGGGGGATGTCTTTCATCTTCTTACGTGCTTATCAAACATTAAGCATGATGAGACCTTTTATCAGATAGTTCATATAGCCACTGTTGTAACAGTAATAGTGTAATAAATAGTAAGAAAATCCTGTCTCATCTCCTCAAATCCACTTCTTGTACATACTTCCAGGAAATGAGAGCCTTAAAAATCATTCACCTAGAGAAATAAGAACACAATGCTAATCACAAAAACCAATCTGAGATCCAGTGTTGCTTTCATTATCCTAAAGTCAGCAATATGCTATCCTCATTGTTCCTTTGTATAATGGAATTTATAGCGGCTGTTCATCCTTCACACACACTGCAGAAGTGCTCTCTGTAAAGCTGAGAAAGCTGTAGTTAATAGTGTAATAATTCAGCAAGAAAAACTGATTTGCAAGTGACCCATGTATCAGGATGTCAATGGTGCTTAAAGGTGGTTCATAAATTCTTGATAAAGAAAGGTGTGGGCTTTGGGAGACCACCCTATTTTATATATAGCATAGCCTAGTAAGAGTAAGTCACAAGACCTTAATGCAGAATGTTATTTTTGCATGTAATTTACACAGAATCAGAGCAGAAGAGGGAAGGAAAACAGCATTTTGCTATCAAGAGCTAACACAACCAAAGCATCTAAGCATGAAAGCAGTTTTACTTGAACCTAGACTGTGACAGAGATGTTGCCATATTCCTTCTACCCCCTACCAGCTGCCAGGGGATCTTGAGCAATCAGTTTAGGGGTCATCAATCTTTAGGTCATACTCAGGCACAAAACTGCCACCTGGATATAACCTGGGGCTATAATTTTTCTGTTTGTGATGACCTTTTTAGGCCAGAAGTGCTTAGAAAAAGCCTCTCTGCCTGCTATGCTATGTTTAAATTTGAAAATACGTGGGAACTAGAATTTGCCTGAATGGAAATTACCTATAAATGCATACATTGCTTTGCAGTCTCTAGGTGTGTACTCTAAAGCAGGTTATGATTTAGCACTTGGCTTCCTGGATGAGAAATAAAGGAGAACTTTATTCTCAATGGGCAGCCTTTGAATGGTGAAAGGATTGGTTTGCTGCCTGATTGTTCTTTCCTGGAAAGGGTCTGGCAGAAACTGCTGCCCTTACATTTCCCTGACAGGGGAGGCTTTTTAAGCGAGTGCCCTGTGTTGACCAAAAAGGTCTTAAATTCCTGTGTCTGTTGTCAAAGGTTGGCTTTGCAGTGGCCCAGTCAGTGCTCAAGTCAGACAGAAATGGACCTAGCTAAAAACCTGAAGAAGTGGTTACACTGCAGGGATGAACAGTGTTAATTTTGTACCGATTGTATGTGTGCAACCAGGTGTGTCATTAAAAGCAGTTCTTAATGTTTCTGTAGAAATTAAAGGCTGAGGTAGGTTCAAGTGTTTCAGGCTTATTTAATGAGAATATGGTTCTATCGGTTTATGTCCCTGCTATGTATAGAATAGATAGAGCAGCTCAATAATTGCTGAAGTTATTGATTACTCTTATAGCCCATTAGGCTGGAATATTTAATCAAGTCAATCAGTACCTAATGATTTCAGACAAAAATGCCCCATGGTAGGTTTGTACACACTTAGCAGATTTGGGATGTGTGGACAGAAGCTTTTGGGTTTTTTTAATTTAAATGCTGATTTCTAGATAATGAAAACATAAATCAGATGTGTGCACCCAACCAATCCGTTCAGATTGCTCAGCTGACTTTCTGCATGGGGCACTGAATGATTGCATATACATTTCATAATGCTTCCTACTGGGCTTTTTATAGAAACACAAACTAATGATCAAGGTATAAAATGCAAGTTAGACCTCAAAGGCATTCCCAAGAAATTTATTGAAGGGCCTAGTGGAAGAAATTATACCTTGTGACACACAGAGAATCAAATCACATCAGATGTCAGCAGCAGTAATGCAGGAGTCCAAGAAATTGATTTTCTTTGAGAGGATTTTTGTAATTGCCCTTTAGAAAATGAGAGTAATGACAGTGTACATAAGAGATGTCTGTTTAAACAAATAGAAGGCAATAGGAGAAGGGCTCTGTTTTATAATCTGTTTTTATCATCGCTTTATCCTCCACAGCACTGGGAAGCCAAGATTCAAAAATGATTCCACAAGATGCTCTCTAGTTGACAATAAGGTATTACCCACCAAAACTTCTTAATTGGTGTTTTTAAGGATAAAAATTAGATATTTTGCCTTATTTGAAATAAGACATTAAGGTGCTATGACAGACATCTAAGCTGCTGCACTCAGTAGTGTAACTGAAAGTGACTGTATGTGACTGATGGATGTATTGAAGAAGAAGCTGGAATTTGTATTACTGCCATTAGCAGCTAAAATGCTGTTTTTCCTTTGTTCCTCACTGGCTGTGCTACTGTTCTTAAGGAGAAAATCCTGTATTCTCAGTACTGACCTTCCAAGCTTATTGAAAGAATTATTATGCAATCAGTTAATATTAAAGTTTATTGTATTAATAGAAATCCCAGGTCTTCCTGAAGCAAATTTACTTTAAAGCATGGAGTATCTTTTTTCTTCATAAAAAGCTGAGTAAAAAGTGGAATATAGATCGATTGCAGAAGCTGCAGAGCAAAGCAGTCACTGGTGGATTTGCATTGGTACTTTGGGGTACAGATGCTGTGTTATTCTTTAGCTGTGCTCATCCAGGTCAGACCCTCAGTACGTACAGGAGCAATTTATTAAGGCAGCTGGTTGGGGGGAAAGAAGTTCCCATTCTTGACATCTGGAGAAGTCAAATTACAGCACAATAAATTTTTGCTCAGCAAAATATGCCTGTCAGAGAAAAAAGATAGCTATTTCTTACGTTTTGTAAAGGGTGCTTTCTACCAGATCTAGTGCTAGCATGTTGGTTATGGCA
Organism: Calypte anna; assembly: GCF_003957555.1. Lineage (NCBI taxonomy): Eukaryota > Metazoa > Chordata > Aves > Apodiformes > Trochilidae > Calypte > Calypte anna. The sequence goes on from NC_044252.1 coordinate 11,256,093, forward strand.
TCTTTCCCCTTTGGGGCACAATTCTGTTGTACCTGTGTGCAAGAGCACACCAAATAGACAGGAGTTGCTACAGGGGTGCAGGACACAAAGCTTTGAACTACAACCACTTCTGTAAGCCATAGAGGCTGCTTGAGTTTTCTTAGCAAATGCAGTATCACATTAAAGGTTTCAATGAGGTTGCAGTGGGATTTTTATTTTGTTGTTTTGGGTTTGTGGTTTGGTTCTTGTTTATTGTGGTGAGCTTGTTTGGGGTTTGGTTTTTTTTGAGAGGCAATGCCATGTTGGAACACTATTGAATATCGACTAAAAGAAATGTATCTCTTAAGAGGGGGGGAGAAAAAAGCATGCCTACAAAAGAAAATCACGTTTAGTAAACCAGTTTGCTGTGTGGCTGAATGAAACAAGACATGGTTTCTGAACTTTAAAATTATTCATAGTGCTCTTTCAGAGTAGAATCCCCAAGCAAAAGTAAACTGCATTTGGCATGCTGTTTGTACTTTGTAATTTCTTTAAAAGTACAACTGATTCAGAAATACTGAATGGAAAGGCAGTGACTTTGGTGGGATTCTCTCTTTGAAGTTGGGTGAATAATGGATATTTTGCCTCGTTAGAAAATTTAAAAGATGGTGTGGAGAAAAGGGATTTTGAGAGTGATGAGAAAGGAGGTATGATGGAGATGAAGCCATCCTAACATAGGAGGTGTCTTGCTCAAATATGGGAGTGGAACTTTAAATTTTGTTTTGAAACACTATTGCTTTTTCCAAGTTCATTTCTGTTCTCAAGGAAATAAGTTAGCACTTCTGAAAAAGATTTAGATTTTGAATAATCCAAATGTTTTCAAAATTGAATATTTCTCTGCACCTGTTTTCAGTCACAGAAATATATCCCCCAGAATTAGGAAACAACATAGGGTTTGGTCAATAATTAAAAAAAAAAAAATTAAAAGAATCGTTCACATCTTTACCTTGGCCCTACACTAGCTTCATGATACTGTTTTAAATGCTTGGATTTGCGTGGGGATGCAGAAAGGACTCTATGATCTTCCAGAGGAAGGTTTTTTTCCAACATGTTGGTGCCTTTTTGGGACAGTCCCAGACTGTGCCTGAGAGACTTCGTGTATCCTGGACAGGGGGTTTGAGGAGCTGCTCATGGGACTGCATGGGGCTTTTGGCAGTCTCTGTAAGTGGCCACATCAGGAGTGGCACAAAGTTGTTGCTCATGAAGCTCCTTAACTGCTGTAGGGTGTGAGGTTTTAAGTAATGTGTTTTCAAAGTGCAACACAGAAAGATCCATGGTGCTAGCAGCAAACTGCATCAACAAGTTTCCCTGATGATATGAAATATAATGAAATATATAAGAGAGAGGGGGAACAAGGAAATTCATATAATACTGTCAAATCTTTGCATAAAAGATGGTCGCGGTAGTGAAATGAAAAATTTTGTTTGCAGCTGTTATTTAACTGTGATTAACAACTTTATTTATTGTCTAGCTGCCTCTAGAGCTGCACGATTTTTCTATTTACTGCATTGGGAGCTTTTGTAAAACCCTGTAATGATGAGTCTATATGAGAAAAGTGTACAAATTCCCTGTAATGCTGTAGTGTAAGGAAATGTATATCACAAGCAAGCTATCTTAATCTACTTAATTAAGGTTGTGCAAAGTATATCGGATGATATTAGTTTAAAAATTCTTTGTAAAAAGCTGCAGATGATGCAGGGTTAAGTAGTTATGTCATCAAGGCAATCATAAAACTGAAATGTTCATACAGGCCATCATAGGGACATTGCCTCAGCCTCCTTACAGGTATGGTAGAAACTGACTTAAAAAGGTGCAGCTTCTAATAAAAACTAAGCATCAGTATCTTGAACTGCTAGAAGTTTTTTGTGTGCTGGTTTCAAGGATTTGTTCAATTTCTCTGTCTATTGAGAGCAACAGTGCTTGACATGCAGGATGAATACTAAGCTGACCAGAAAACACAGCCATCCTCCAAGTAAAGAGTTACTTTTTCAATAACAAATTGACTTGAAAATTGATTATAAATCCAAAAGAAATTACTTAATTATGAACTTGAGCTAAAGCAGATTGCAGTGTAGTTTGTCTTTAAATAGGTGGCAATACGTATCCATTGCTCTGTTCAATATGCTAATGGAAAACGAAGACAGAATAATAAAGCATCTAATGAAAAAAAACCCTTGAGAATTAGTATCTGATCTATATTTAGCTTTCTTAATTAGAGGATAGCAGTGGTGAAATGCAGGCTGTCATCTGATAACATCTCATTTAGCACAAAACAGAACTGGAACACCTATAGAACTAGAAATTCATGCCAGAGTTCTGCCAAGGTAAAAAGCCTGTAGAAAATAAAGGATTGCATATGAGACCTGAGGTCACAGGACTTCTATTTTCCACCTGTAATTTGAGTCTGTTGCTGCAAAACTCAATAATGAAGTCACTGTAGATAGCCCTGCAGGTTTACAAGGTTTACTTACTAGATGAACACACACTAATGAAGACTAATGATACTACACTTTTCAAAAAGGAGAAATCAGAGAGATGTAGCATGTGATGTTCTGCCAAGAAAATCATAGGAATGTTTGCAGTGGGTGAAGGCAGGTGATCTCCATGACATGATACTGTCAGAATAAATGGATGTATTATATGTTGTCTCTTTTGTAGTCATCACATGGGTGGATCAGAGCAAATGTCTGTAGTCAGTCAAAGAAGACTTAAGGAAAATCCAAGGAAAGTCAGCCTAGCTAAGTGATGGGGTAAATAGGGGTGTTAGAAATAAGTAAATGATCTATAGAAAATGAAAGTGCAGAAAAACAGAAAGGATGATAAAATAACCTAACTCAGGTTGTGCTTTGAGATACTGTTGAACTAGATGATGTACCCTGATCCCTTCCTGCCTAGAGATTTCTTCACTTCTATGAAATACAAGTACAATGTAGCAAGCAAAAAACTTAACAACATAAACAAAAGTCCTCAAAACTTGAAAATGTTATTAAAAAACCTGTTGTCTTTCAAAAGAAAAAAACCCAAAAAAACACAGCAGACCACTTTTTAAAAAGACCACTTTTTTACACATTATCTCTATGGAGAAGATGGGGGTCATGCCTATACTGGAAGTGTATTTAAAGGGGTCATGTGAGTTGTTAGTCCTTAAAGAGAAATTCTGGTCAATTAAATTGCCAAATAGGTGCCAGAGTATGTTATAAGAAATTACCAGGAGCAGATACTATTACCTAAAATTTCTGAATGATCTCTTCAGTGAATTCGGCTGCCTTTTTACCTGACAATGAGAAGAGTGTATGTGTTAAATTACATTTTTAAAAGAATTCCAGAGGAAAGGTAAAGAGGCCTAATTTCTGTTGTGGGGAGAAGAAGATAGAAACCATAGTAAGAAACAGAGTGAATGGATACACAGATGAAAATTATAGTTCTGGAAGAAGTCAGTACAGTTCTGAAGGAAACTCAAGCCCCACAAATCCATTGCTGTTCTTTGAAGAAGTAGCTAAGGGGATAGAATAAAGCCTGTAAATACATAAAGGTAATGTTGACTTTTAAAAGGCATTTGACAAGGTCCCTTGACAGTATTTTTAAAGAGACTTAGCCATTGTGTATTTGTTGAAGCAGTAAATAACTAGTCAGGGATTAAAACAATTGGTAAGGAGATAAACAGTATTACGGCAGAGGTTGCTTATGAGATCAAGTTACTCAAGATAATGATGAGGAGGACCTGAATGTGAACATAAGATGAAATATCTCATGATATTTAGTGACTGAATGATAAAACGTCAAGGAAATTGAATGCAGATGACATGCAAAACAATAGACATGAAAGAACAACATCTTAATAGTCCTTGTTTGTGATTTGAACGTAAGCACTAATAAGTAAGTTTATAACTGATAGTTCAGAGAAAATGCTAGTTGTGTTCAGTAATGATCACAATAAATAGGAGATTATCATGGTGGGAATACAAAACAAAGAAAATGTCATTGTGTCACCACACGTACTCATGACACACGTGCATACACTAATGTGCAAGGTTTGGTGAAACTATATCAGAAAGACTGAGTAATACTCAAAATGGTAGAGATAAAGGTAATGAGTGTGATTGAAGATGGAGTACATTCCATATGGCAAATGACTAAATTGACCCTTCAGGCTATGAAGTCTGAGAGGTGGCTTCAGACTCGGTAGAGAAAAATCTGATCCTTGTGTCATTCCTGAACCTATGCAAGATGGCTTACCCACAAAACCAGAGTGGGGAAAGAAGGGGATAGTAGGAATTTTCACACCTGGTTTGGTATTATTGCTGAGTTAGTTCTTTCCAAAGGGATGTTGTAGTCTGAGGGGATGTGAAGAAGCATCAGAAGTGGAAAGAAGGGAGTAGTAGTATAAGAGTGATTGATTGAATTAAAAATGCCTCCAGACTTTCATGACAAACTTCTTTTATTGGTTGAAATGATCAGCAGGAGGCATGTGTCACATGTGTATGCCTGGAGCACTTGTGAAACGTGCTTGTCTTCAGCAATGAACAGAAGATGAAATCAGTCAGCTCTGGGTTCCAGGGATCAGTGCTTTGTCACCCTGTGCTACCCCAGGTGGGGGCTGCAGGGTGCTAGGTGGCTGTGTGGGTTTAAGGAAGTGGCAGCCTGGGACAGCTGAGCATGTCCTTTTCAAATAAAATGGAGTTTTAGAAATTATAATTAGAGGGCTCTGAAGATGCATTATGTTTGACTTGCACAAGCTCAGTCTCATCCTCCCTGAGTGTATCCCTGATCACATGCAGTCTTGTTTTGAAGGGACCCTGTGGTGAAGAGAGGCAAATTTCCCTTTGGGAACAGTTAGTGTGTCTCTGATTCAGCTCTTTTCTTAGTGGAAAGAAAAGTTGAACCTAGGAATAGCAGAGCTTTGTAAAATGGTTTTGTGCTGTACTTCCCTGTGCCCATTACAGCTGCAAATGGAATTTAAGAAGAAAATATAATAATTTTCCTTTCTCAGCATGAAACTTTCTCTTTCTAGTGGTGCAAGTCTGACTTCCCCTGTCATTTAAAACAGGCAATGACCTTTTTGTGCTTTGGGAGGCTTTGTGCTTCTTGTATTGTTTGATTTTTCCTTGAAGAGGAATAGTGAAGAACATGGCTGCAGCTGACATGTAGTGAACCTGCAAGTTTATGATTCTATCATGGGAAGGAAACAAAGGTATCACCTCTTTGTTGTTCTTTTTATGTCCTTGAATCAAAGCACAGTCTTAGCACATAAAAATGGTAGCTGTGCAGTGTATATATAGACACAGTGTTTTCACAGCCAAATTCCTGTTACTGCAAAGGAAAGAATTCCTTGACTATCTCTACATATTTAACAAATTTGGGGGTTTCAGGCTTGTCTTTCTAGTGCCATGCTGCTTAGCTCATTTTTTCTATCTCAGCACTTTAGTCAAACCACTTCTCTTGGCATTTTATTGTGTCTATATATTTTTTAATCATTAAAATGACACAACCTTTTCACTTGCAAAATGATGATTCCTAAGTGGGATAAACCTTTCGTGGCATCCCCCCACCTACATGTTTGGGTTTGAAGTTTGCTTTGATCTCCTGCTGCTACTTGCTGTAAGAAGGAGCTCTTCTCTCTGCTTTATGATGGCTATGAAGCAACTCGATCATGATGAGTCTGCAGGAGGCTCTGGGGATGTTGTCTGTAGTGCTGAGCATCAGTATAGTGTTGCTTTGTTCTTCTCTTCTGTTTCTATCTGTTGCTTCATACCTTACACCATTTCTAGAGCAAAGATTGGATTTTAAAGGGAGTTTTAGTCTTTGTGTAGTGCCTGATGTGCCACAATGCAGCTTGCTAATGAGAACGTGGCATTGAATGGTGATAGAATGTCCAGGTCCTGCGGACTACACTGGATATATTGCCTGGATATTTAGCTATGTAACCAAGAGTGCTTTCCTAGCTGTTTTTAATTGTGCTTAATTAAATGTAACTTGTTAAATGAAGTAAAGAGGTAAATGCTTAGAAGAGATTGAAATAGGTAACAAGCTGTCCTCAAAGAAAAACGTTAAAAGGGTTGAGGAAAAATGAACCTCCAGCTGGCATGAAAGACTGCATCAGGCAGTCTGCATACAGGAGACACAAACACCTGATCTGTGATGAATGCAGACACAGACATGCTTCATAAATATGCAACAGCAAATAGCGAAACCATGTGCAACTGAGACATACTTACACTGGGAATTTTTTTGGATCAGGAATTGTTGTTTCCTGCCATGTATTATCATTTTATGAAAAAGACATCTGCTGCTGGGCAAACTCTAGCTGTAGGGTTTTTTGCTGGGGAGATACTATGAGAATGCTATCTGAGAAGCATGAAGTTAGATGACTCTACAAAGATATTATTAGAGTAACTATATTAAAACATATTATCAGTACTGTTTTTTGTCTTTCAGTACTGTTTACACTGAGTTGGCCTTTTTACTCCTGTAAGTCTTGATATACTTAGAATTCTGAGTACAGAAAATGGCAAATGTACTGAGTATGATTTATACTATTAAGATGTTTATCTTAAAAATCTGGTACAAATCAGGATATATTTGGCAGACTCGTGCTCATGTCAGTTTGGACATATTAACATCCAGAGAAGAAGGCGATGGAGAGGAATATCTTTTATCCTGGATAGGTGTGATCCTATGCTCTTCTGCATAGGTAGTTTCCTGAAATACCTGTGGCAGAAACATTTCCAGGGTAACCGGAAACTTTATTGAAGCACTGCCTGGGAATTACAGTCATTTCAATGTGTGCAGCTGACAGCTGTCAGTAACCAGCAAAGGCTGATTGTTACACTAGATATTATGTACAAACCACTTGATTTAATGTTGAGTGGCATAAAGCTGTTATCTCTGGCTAAACTGCAGTGGTTTGGGAGGAGAGAAAGTGTGTATGGGAAGACTGCTAGTACCAACCAGAACATGGCTGAGTCTCATTGGAGACACCAGTTGCTGTGCCACCAAGAGCTGTAACCCAGAGAAACAATTCAGCCTGGAGAGAGGGGAAATGGTTTTCCTCTTCATCATCCAGAAGATAACCACATGTGAAATGTCAACACTTTTATAACTGTTGGTTGTTAGAAGGTTTTATGATACCTGGTATGGATTTTGCCTGACTTCTTATGGAATTACTTTCCTGTGAACTGTATTTGCTGCCTGAAGTTCATGGCTTGCCTGACAAAGAAATACCTGAACGAGAATACAGCATCATTATACCATAACCCTTATGGATGTGCACTTGCAGCTTCTTTGCTGGAGCTGGACTTCTGAATTTTGTGGGACAACCAGAATATATTGTGGATTTCTCAGCACTGGGCAGCAGAGTCCCTGGCAGTAAAAACAACAAGGCCTTTCTTCAGAGGAGGTGTTCTCAAGAAAGCCTATAAATGATTTACAACAACTAGTTTCTTTTCAAACAGCACATCAACCACAGTCACTCTTTAGAGTAAAGTGTCTCAGCTTTTGTTGGGTGTGCTGATTGTATTCATCCAGTAAATAGGTGCTGTGGTCTATTTATTTCTCCCCCACCTCCCCTCCAAGAGTTTTCCTGTTCTCCACTGCTAGCTCACTTAGAACAATGAGGCAGAGAGGTTTGTTTTCAGAATTGCTTAGTGTCAGGAATAATTAAAATTCTCAAAGGGAAAACAGGCCAATTATTATAATTGTTTTTATAAAGGCAACTAGATTTAATTATTTTTCAATTGTTAACCAAGTGCCTAATTCAGAGAAATACAAATCTCAGGTTTCATTACAAATTAAAAATTATTTTTACTCTTAGAAATTCAGTGTTGCAGCAATTCTCTGTAATAATTTATGAAAGCAGTTCTGAGTTGCACTGGGGCTCTCACCAATTCAAGTTCAGTGTACATAGGAGGGTTCACCATCAAAATTTACAATTGAAATTGATCTTGAAATAAAGAAAATGTTTTTATTAATACTGTATCCTATAAATAGGGGGATCAGGTTAGCAAGTGATGAAATGTGTTGATATTTAAAGACAATTGCACTGATCTGCCACAATTTGTAAAATCATAACATGGTTAGTTAAATACATAGAAAAGATATCATGGAGATTTCTTCACAAGCCATGAAGATCAAGAGCAGCAATTTAAAATTCTAGGAAGTCCAAGAGTAGTTGTGTTGAACTGAGGTTGGTTAATAGTCACAATCATATGCAATATTAAGTAATCATATTTAAGGAAATAGCTTTGTATAACTAAAAACAATTAGAATGACAGTAAGCTTGCTTACTAACATCACAATTCAATTTTATCTAGAGACTTTAAAGAAAAAAAAAAATCTGGTAATGAAATACTTGAAATTAGTTGACTATTACTAAGGGTAAAAACAAAACAAAAAAGCAAACCCAAACCCCAGATCCCTCAAAGCAGCTCTTCTTCATAATACTTATAAAAACATAGGATGTGCTTATCCAGAAGAATGTGTCTCAATGACTATTTCAAGACTAAATTCTAGATGCAGATCAAGATGAGGGATGTTTATGTGCCTTGCTGAGGGTTGTTTCAGTAGCTATATGAATCAAAATCAGTAGTACAATAATCACATTATTTTTTTAAATATCAATGTGTAATCTGGTTTGATAGAGCTCTAAAAAATTTATGAATAGAAAAGAGCATAACACAACAGTGCCTGTGATTTTCAGATTGGAAGAACTGAAAGAAACAGAACATAGAAAAAACTTGAGAAGCATGCAGTGAAGCATTTGTCATTTATTGGGTTAGTCTCTTTCCATGGACCTTTCCATATTTCCATTTCTGATGAAACTTAATGTTGCCTGAGCTGAGTCATATGAACCCTCCTCTCCTGATTTTATGATAGCATGTGATTAATATTTGAAGTACTCAGCTCTGGTGAGGCCACACCTCAAGTACTTTGTCCAGTTCTGGGCCCCTCAGTTCAGGAAGGATATCGAGGTCCTGGAGCAGGTCCAAAGGAGGGCAACCAAGCTGGTGAAGGGACTTGAGCACAGACCCTATGAGGAGAGGTTGAGAGAGCTGGGGGTGTTCAGCCTAAAGAAGAGGCGGCTCAGGGGAGACCTCATCGCTCTCTACAACTCCCTGAAAGGAGGTTGGAGCCAGGTGGGGGTTGGGCTCTTTTGCCAAACAACTTTCAACAAGACAAGAGGGCACGGTCTTAAGTTGTGCCAGGGGAAGTTTAGGTTAGATATTAGAAAGAAGTTCTTTACAGAAAGAGTGATCAAGCATTGGAGTGGGCTGCCCACTGAAGTGGTGGATTCTCCGTCCCTGGAGATATTTAAAAAGAGACTGGATGTGGCACTCAGTGCCATGGTCTAGCAACTGCAACGGTGGTTCAAGGGTTGGACTTGATGATCTCTGAAGTCCCTTCCAACCCAGCCAATTCTATGATTCTATGAAGTTTTCCTTAGAACGTCTTCTGAAACTGAGCGCTTGTACATGCTGTGCTCCGTACTTCTTGAATGTGCTTTTGGGATTGTCAGTTTTTATAGGAGGTAGAAAAAGTTAGTAAGAAGTTGAAATTCTATGATTGTGTCTCACAGAACTGGGAAAAGAATCTGAGGGTGCGAGGTTAGAGTAGGGAAGTTTGGAATAATAGAATTAACTTTCTATTCACAAGCTCAGCAAGGTTCCATCCTTAGAACGACCTTAAGGTCCTTTCCGAAAGGATTTACAATGGAGATGGTTGGTATTTTGGGGGTTGAGGATGACTTCAAAGTTAACTGTTTTTATCACTGTAGGTTCAGATCAGATCTTGTGAGAAGAAATTTTAATGTTCTCAGTATTCTAATGAACCCATTGCTTGAAGACCAAATTCTGCCTTATTTGGACTATGAAGAAAATCTTTCTGTGGACTCTTTCATCACGAAGTAGTGAATTTTTTTATTTCACTGGGTGTTATGGAGATTTAGATAATACCATCTTTTACATCGGGTTGTTAGGGGCAATCCTTTTGATGATAGCTTCTTGGTCATGATGAGGCACTAGTGTTGCTTCAGCTCTCCTAAATTGTCCTAGATGTGGAACTCTCTCCTGAAGGTTTGTCATAAAGATTTTTTTTTCTATACAAGTCTCTGAATTAAACTATTTCTCTCAAAATTATGAAATAACTCACTTTTAAGAAGTAAGCAAGCATGTCTGAGTCAATGGGGAAAAACAAATGTGTTCATTAGCTGCTAACATTTTATTGAAACCTAAAATCTAGAATTACTGCAGATTTGAGCAAGTAGGGAGTTACGTAGTCTTAAACAGTTCAATGGATCCTTTAGCCCAGCAGTTTCTTTTGGTAAGATATTTTTACAGTGAACTGCACCAAGGAGATATTCAAGTCCCAGTTGTAATCAAATATCTTTATAGACCTTTTTATTGGACAATCCGAACTTAGACTGCTGGTGATGACTTTAATAATTGCATGATTCAGTTGTCTCTGCCTGTCAGGTAATCTGCCTTCAACCTCAAAGAGAGTTTCAATTTTCCTTCATGTAATTCTTGTTCTTTATTGAAATTGTTTCAATAATGCAGATATATGGGGTATAAAAATAGGAACTTTACGTAGCAAAAAAGGGTGGCAAAGAGATTAATTTCTTCTTATATTATAAAATAATTGGAATTTTATAGGGTTAGAGGAAGATGATTTTCTTATTTTCCTTCTAAACAGCACATAGGAGGTTTTGTTTGGGAAGTAATAAATGCGATTCATATTGTTGATAAAAATCTGTCACTCAGGTTTCAGGAAAAATTACACTAACTTTCTATTATAATATTTAGAGCACATTCCATTTTACTTCATACCTAAATTATATAAAAAAATATAGTTTAAAGTAGATTTTAAAGTTTGAATTATATTACTGTCTAAACAAAGGACTCAAAATACAATAAGGCTCAAAAATACAAAATACAGTAAGGCTCAAAAGTGAGCCTGTTATCAAGAAGCCATATTTCAAATCTTTCTTTCATATCCTTATTGGAATTAAATGATTCCAGTTCTTCCAGTCTCTCTTCATTTTCCATTTCTAGACATCCTCTAGCTCCCCCTGGCATTGAGTTTAGTCATATTTTCTGATACAATATGCCAGCAAAAGAATTTTGAGTGAAAGAGAATATTTTGCCTGTAGAATAGCACACACTGCCCCTTTTCTCCAGGTGTCTCCAGGTGAGACTCACTTATCTCCAGGTGAGTTTTTCTTTTGTTAATAAGTACAGCTTTGCTCATTTATCATTAACTTCCAAGCCTGTTGAACACCTGCACCATCAATGGATCACATTTTTCATTTGACCAATTTGATACTTGTTGGTTTGTAAAGTAAAATCAGAGATGCCAACGCTGAATGTTTCTAACATGGAGCTCGATGTCTGGGGTAGTGATGGAGGGTTAATAGTCAAAAACAGACATTTAATTTTTCAGATCAGATTTTGGGTTTTTCTTTAAACTTGCAACACCTAAATCAGTAGTACATAGACCTTTTATTTAAATTCAGAGTAAGTTATGTTCTTAAACACTTGGCAGATTTGTGACCTCTAGGACAAATGGATCCCTGGTGATGTATTATGTTGGCTGTGTGGTTAATGCTAGTTCAAGAAATTTTTCATACCAGTAAAAACTACACTTGAAATACATGAAAAATACTTCAAAATTCTAATTAAAAAAACCCCATAAAAATCAAGTGTGTGGTAATCAGTAATTGATTGGTCTTCACGAGGCCAGAAGAAAAATTAAAATTAGGAACAAAAATGACCCACGTGATCACAGAGCTCTGCCTGCAAGAGACCATTGCTATCAATTGTACTGAGAGCCACAGGCACCCTTCAGCCAGAAACTGTGCATTCCTTACCCTTTTGGGAGCTCTTCAGGGGATGATGATAAAGGAGTGAGTTATAGCAATGGACTTAGAAGACTCCAGTTATGATCATGTATTTTAAACAATTTGCAACTAAACATGCACTGTTCAGGCCATGGCCTCTGTTTCTCTCTGTTTCTGCCTGGATTTTGGAATTACAGCATGTCAAGAGATTGCATACATTTCTTCTGGTGTTCTCATTTTCTCAATTTTGGAATTGTTTAATTTCAGTTTTGTTACTCTCTTTTCAAACATAACCAAGCATGATTTTAAGTTGGCTAATTTTTTATAGGTAGTTATATCACACCCTTTAATCTGCTGCATCTGTCTTTCAGCATTTTTCTGATTTAATCCAAGCTTATTTAAATTTAAACAAATTAGCACTGAATATTTTTCTTGGCTGCTCTGTTTTTAGTAAAAATGCTTATTTTCCCTTTTTGTAGCATTTTCCCTCTGGTCATAAGTGCTAGAAAATAAATTTAAATATTAGAAAAAATAGCAAGCTTGAATAACATATTCATAATTTATCAGAAAATTATTGAAGGACTTCAGTTATTTTAGGAACATTTTGATTGCCATATACTTAAATTTTCAGTGATGTTTTTTAAATATGACTCAATTTACTGTCTTCTTTCCCCACAAGCAGAAACAAAAATATGTTAAGAGCTCTTTTTACTTGTCAGATGAAAAGGCAAGTCTATTCTTTTCAGCACACTTATCCCCCACATTTAAGGGCTTTTTTTCTGCCACATAACGTATTGGGTTTTTTTTCCCCTCAGTCTTATGTAACTCTGATAAATCTGAAGAGACTTGGACCAAGTTTTCAAATAGGATTTTCCTACACAGGAAATGTCAATGCAGAGAGAGACAGATTCAGAACGCTGTAGCCATGTGACAGCTGTGTGACATTAAGGGGTCTCCTGGCACGTTGTACCCTTAAAAAAGAAGGGAAGGGAGTTTGGCAGGAATAGGTTTCTTCTCATAGGTACAGGTTTGAAGAATGAGATTGATATTAGGAGATAAAGAGTGGAGAGAGAAGACTATTAAGAGTTGAGGAGGACTGCATAAAAATTACTGTGGAGTCTGAGAAAAAAAAAGCTTTATATATTCTCAACCTGTGCTTTGTGACTCAACAGACTCTTTACAGTGGATGTAAATATAAGTCAGGGTGGTAACTGCTAGACAAAGGACATAGCCATGAGTGGAAAAGGTATCTTACTCATCCAAGATTGAAAAGATGATAGCTTCTAGTTCCATAAAGTTCTCATTTAATTACAGTATTGTGTTTAGTTTTTGTTTGTTTGTTTGTTTGTTTTTTTCCCTGGAGCTCCACCACAGTATAAAGAGGAATACTGGAGATGTCAATTGATGTGGATATAAAGGAAAATTCCTTCTTAATATGTCTAGTGTTGTGGTCAACATTAGGTTTCTTGTTGATAGGGCAAGGTTTTGATTTGGGTTGGGTTTTTTTCTACAGCAAATTTTGCCTGTTTGAGGCCAATGCAGAGAAGAGTATCCTGGGTGGCAGACACACATGGACATGGATGAAAGAAAAATGCCTGGTACAGTTGTCTGCCAAATTCAGAACACTTTTCAGCAGTACAGGAAGGTAGAAGTGTCTTGCGCACCTTTAACTTTGACAATAAAACCCTAATCAGAATTGTAGGCAGCCCAACTCTGATTGCTCAAAATGTAGCCTGAAGTTTTCTCTATGTATGAAGGCAGCTGAATTATGTTTTCCTTTCATAAACTGTGGGTCACCTAATGAAATACTGTTTTAAGTTTGCAAAAAGTTGCAGGCCAAGATCAGGTCATGGCAGAGTTTTTATTGGAAGGCAGCTCAGTAGGGCTGAGGTCCATCTTTCTGCTTAAAGCAGTTGGTATTGGGGTCAGACCAGGTTGCTCAGGGCTTTATCTAGTCACATCTTGGAACCCTTCAAGGTTGAAACTAGTACAACCTCTCCAGGCAACCAGGTGCACTGTTGGGCTGTCCTCAAGGGGGGAAACAGGTCTTGTCAGCCCATTCATCCTTCAATTCCTCTTGATGACAACATTCCCCTCAAGTATATTGATTCTTGCCCTCCTTTTGGTGTTACCTGCAAATTTGGAAAATGTGTACTCTTTTGCCTCTTCCATGGCATTGATGAAGATGTTAAACACTTCAAGTCTCTGGATTCATCCTTGCCACGCTTCAGTTGTCACGGGCATCCAGATAGAGTACAACCTATTTACCATCACAGTCATCCAGATAGAGTACAACCTATTTACCATCACCCTCTATGCCTGATCATCCAGGCATTTTATTTTAATCCATCTTTCCAGACTGTAATGACCTAATGTGAATAATGTGGAGATGGTGCTGACAGCATTGTCAAAGTAAGTATATCTATTGCTCTTTCATCACCCACAAATGTGGTCATTTTATCATAGAAGGCAATCAGTTTGGTTAGGCATCGTTTACCCTCAGTATAAATCTATGCTGCTGGCTGTTCCCAGCCAGTCACCTTATTCTCCTTTAGGTGTCCAAAAATGTGTTCAAAGAGGATGGTTTCCATGATTTTCCAAGTGGCTTACTTTTTTTTTGGCCTCTAGATGCACCTTTAAAGATGCTGTCTCCAGCTCAAGGGTACCACCCTGATCTCCATTGATTTCTAAAGATGGCAGAGAGTGGTCTTAAAGAACACACTCAGGTTCCTCATCACCCTCCCATGCTACCTGTAGGATCCCGATGACTTGTAAGGGTCTCTCCCAAGTAATCTCTTCTTCAAACCTCATATGTGACTGATGGTTCATCTTTTCTCTGAACCTTTTGGCCAAGCACAGAGGCCTTTTTGGAGACCAAGGTGAATGTGTTGTTCAGTATCTCAGCTTCATCTGTGTCTGCTGTCCCTAAGTCACCTCCCTCATTAATCAGCAGGCCCACAATGGCCTTGGTCAGCTTTTTGCCACTAATGGGGCCCTAGGACACCTGGATAAGTTCAACCTCTCCATGAAAATTTCAGGTTTTTCTTCTAGTACATAGTCAGCATCAAAGGCTGGTATAACCTGTACAGACCTTTAATCTGATCTGGTTTACTTATGGCAAGCAGTTGTGGTCTCCTGTAAATGCCCAGACATTTGGATGTGATGCTGACACTCATCAGAGCAGAGACACCGAGCACTGGAGCTTCTAAATGTTGCTCACATTTACGTTTTTTTTTTTTTTTTTTTAGGTGACCAGTAAGTGCCTTTGTGTGAAATAAGTATATATTTTGTCTTTTGCCTTCCTCTCTATTTCGTATTCACTGCATTTTAGAATTTACACCTACTGTCTCTAGGAGAAGTGATGACAGTGATACATTCTCTGTATTGTAAGACTGATGTCCCTTGGTTGCGAATGCATCCCCAAACCAGTGTAGTCAAGTGTCCTCTTCTGTCATGCTAGGACATCATTTTTGAGCCAAGCAAGGGGCAAGAAGAAATTTTTGCATAAAATTCTGAAGTGAATTATGAGCTGCGTGATCGCTAAAGTTAAGTGAGTTAAAATACTAAACAGTTACTCAAAGATCAGCCAGCTACACAAACTGTCACTTAAAGGATACGTGAACCCATCTTGCTAAACTCATTCATGTACATAATGAACATTTTTTAAGGAATAATCATGAAGAAAAGTGAGTAGATCTAGGTATCTAAACATGGTAGGAACATTGTGAAGTAACATTGCTTTGTGTAGGGAGAGGTTTTGCAGTTTGGAATTTTGTTCTTTATTTGTGATTCTCATTTGGAACTGGCTTTTCTAAGAAGAAAAATTTGTCTCTGTTGTTTTTTTGAGTATAATTAGTGTAAATTTTGGTTCAAATAATCAGAAATTTAAGTGCTTGTAAGAAAATCATGCATACCAATAGAAAATGAATAACCTATCTTATGTGCTCATTTAACCATGCAATATTAATTTAGCCCAGTTGGTAAGAACTAGAAATTACATTCTATGTACATTTAATTTAGGAGAGATGAGTAAACAGAATACATAATATGTCCTACTAAACCCTTAAGCATGCCAATAGCATGAAATACAGGTTGAGCTCTGCAGCATCGTTCCATTGTAGCTTACTTTGTCAGCCTGTGGTAATACCAGTCATACCAATTATGTACTGTGATCTTACTGAATAAGCCATGAATTGTTGAGATTGCCTCTGAATAAAGAGAAATCAATCAGGAGAGGATTATGAGAAGTTCTTATAAATGAAATAGATCCCACCATGTTGGTGAGAAGCAATGCTGAATCCCAACAAGCTCAATGCATCTTTTTTTTTCTAAACCTGAGGCATCAGTCAGACAAAACTATGGCGTGGGTTTTGGGGTTTTTGGTGGCTCTTTCTTTTTTTTGTTGTTTTTGTTTTTTTGGGGGTGGGGGCTAGGCGGGGTGGGAATGTTAAGATGATTGAATATTTTATAATAGAGCAATTTCTGCACTGAGAGTTTTATACAAAGGTTCACTACCACTATCCCTTCTAGAAGGCTGTGAAGCATCCTTGTTCTGTTTTGTGATCTTTCTGAGGAAGGAAATATTTTGTCAGCATCTTAGATTCACAGAGCAGTTGTCAAAACAATGTGATAAAATCAATTTGAAAGATATTAGATACCTCTCAGGGTTACCAGTCACCTGCTTAGTTTTCTTCTGGTTTTCATATAATTTCCCAGAATTGAAGTTTTTGTCATATACTTTCTGACCACAGAGAGGCATTTTAATAGGATTGCTGCTATACTTACCAGCTGGTGTATCCTCTTGGGTACCAATGAGCATGTTGTTTGCCCTGGATGCATGGACTGTAGCATGGGAGACTTCAGAAAGGAAGAGAATAAACAACGTCAGAAGAAAACTGAAGAGAGATTAAGGTGCATTCCAGGGTTATGAAAACATTCTTTCTATATTCAAGATGGATTCACAGCTGATAAAAAAAAAAAAAAAAAAAAAAGAAAAGCTTTGTACAACAAATTTAAAATGTTATATCTTTCCTCCAGACTGAAAGAATGATATATTCCTGCTTTTCCCTTTGAAATCAGTTACCCCTGATTCACAGTCTGTACAGTATGCCAGTGTGTTTGTATTTCTTTGCAAGTTTAAGCTAATTGAAACCACTTGGGGGTGCTTAGACCACCATACTCACTTTATTGCCCTCCTGAGACAGAGCCAAGCATTTTTAAAATGATCATACTATTACATTTGGTTTAAAATACTCATGTTGGCTTGAAAAAAACCCTTTTTTTCCCAGATTTGCTTGTGAATAGAATACAAAAAACAAAACATAAAATTTAGTACTCAACAAAAAATAACTACTTGAATTTATGCCTTTTAATTTACAATACTGTTCGATAGTGTTTAAGTTGCACCTTAATACTCTGATTTATTACTATGGTAACTAGTACCTGCAATAGCAAATGTACATGGTAGGAATAAAAGAATTATGAAGAAAACCTACTTAGCTTTACTATCGTGGATCAACTGGAATAAACCAATTTCAGATGAAGCCTTAGCACTGTCATTGTACATCTGTTTTCTTTCTATAGACCATGAAGACAAAAGCTTTTGCATATGTCTTCAGACTTAGTTTTTGGTACTTAGTGAGAAATACTACAGTCAGACTTTTTCTTGTACTTTCAGAAAAACTGAATTATTTGGTCATCTCTCCCTTGAATTCTCCATCTTCATGAGTTATTTTTCTTTCTTCTAAAGAATAGCCATGTTAGATTCTCTCACCTGCACCTGTGCATTTTTTTATTTTATTTTTATGATACTTGATGTAATTGATAGCATACACAGAATTTATGGTATTGGATTCTGAAAAACAGTCTCTATTAGGTACAGGGAAGTTTCAGTAGCATTTGTCTGTTGAGCTTCAGAGTGAGAATTACAACTAGGATGAACTTTCAGCTTGGTAACACCTTCCTTCCTTTGAAAAGATGGGCTTTCCATTAGGGATTTCAGACACCTGCCATTACAAGGTACAAAATTTAAGGGTTGCTGTTGGTGAGCACCTGTCCTTTGCTGGCTTATCCCCCCCTCAAAAGGGGTCTGCCATCCTACATAAAATAACTCACCTGGAGACCTCATAACACTCTAGTTTGGTGAAAAGTATATCCAGATTCCCTGGACTAGTTAGCCCCTGACCAAAGTGACATGTACCTCAAGAATCAGTGCTCTTTGTTTACTGATTTAGTTCTGTGCTTTATGGCTCCTCAAAGTCACCTGAGAGCACTCTCAAAGATGAGAACAGATGAAATCCAGCAAAGCAAAGGGTTAAGTTATATATTAGGAAAACGAAGAGTAAACAAAGTTTAGCACAAAATTTCTCTTTGGTAACCTCCTGTTTTTTCAGTGATGTTTGGAAACTGGTGATTGTAGTTTTGCCTCTTCTGAACAAGTCTCTCCTCCCACCAGGTTCCTCTGAGTCATACTCTACATTTCTTAATTAAGACTCTTCTTTATGCAGCGTTACTTGAAGTTACAATGTTTTCAAGAGTATTTATATTATTTTATGAGTCATATGTTAGAAAAATATGTTTGTACTTACCTGTTGAAACATTTGTTTGCAGTTTCCCCACTTCATAGTTCTGGTAGATAGATTTTTAGTGTAGACAGCAGACTTGATATTTACAGCATTTTTTGCAAATTACCATCTCTAGAATCTGCTCTTTCAGAAATTCATGTTGTTGTAATGTGCTGTGTGGAGTGGATGGGCTATCTTGAGATTCGAAATGTGTCTCCTTAATGTGGTCTTTGTTCTTCATGCTGGATGGTGAGACTCTCAGCAAGTACTTGGGTCCACGTCAATGGAATTGCAGGCCTCACTAGCTGTAGGGTTTTTTTTCCCCAAAACATGAGCAGAGTAAATTTGTCTGGTTCAAAAAACATTGAAGCCATGACTGTGAAATACCTCTAGAGACCTAATGGATTTATATTAAGAAAGTGGGGGGTTTCTGCAGTTCAAAAGAAGATAACAGAATTTGGAAAGCTATATAAATAAAAACTTTCTTTTATCATGTTCCAAATTCTGATAGCAACTCTTTGTGATGGTCTCAAATAACTTTACTCCTTAGGAAGACTAAGATCCTTTTTGGAAGACAGTCTTTAAGCGTATAAGAAAGACAGGCTTGGACACATGAAGATTCCAAAATTAGTGGCTACACTATAGACCACTTCACACTGAATGTTGTTATGTGTGGCACGGTTTTATTTGTGGACTTCATATGTCTCTAATCATGGGGATCCTCTGCACTTTTTTCCCCCAAGCATTTCTTACCACTTCTGTTTCTCTAGGCTGTGTGTGAAATCTGACATTGGAAGAGTTTTGTGATCCGTGGCTTTAATCAGAGCCATAAACATCAGCTGCCAGGTGCCACGTAGCTTTCTGAGCCCTTCTCACATATTGTGCTGAGAAGGAAGATGCTTGGCAAATTCATCACTGGCACCTAAGCTTCCATCCTCATTTGTAAATGGCAATTATGTGTAATGCATTTTTAAACATATCTCTATTTTTATGTATATAAAACAAGTAAACAAGGAGGAAATGAAGGAAGTAAACAGTGGCATTCATGAAAAACACCAGTGGTAACCTTGGAGACAGAAAATGAAGGGTGCAGAGCTGTTAATTTATTTTCAAGCCAAAGTGTGGTAACAGTCTATTCATTCTGTATAATGCAGTCTTCTGCATTTCTGGAACAATAGAAACAGGAAGCATACATCTTACCTGTGTAGTCTTAAATATGTCTCCAGGTGAGGAGACATTATATATGATTGTGACCCATCAGGTTGTGACTCAGGCTGTTATTTTTTTCTTAACCTTTATATGTGCATTTAACTTGAGGATGCAGACTCCTACCCCATAGGAAAATGCATGTTTTCAGTTTTGAATACAAAAGAGGCTTTGTTGCTGTAGGGAAGAGGGATACATGTTATCCTGCTGCTTCCTAAAAACAAGGAACTACTGCCAATCAGTTTTGCATGTTATTACAGATCTGTGTTTCTGATAGGATTGTGCTTTTTAATGCTTATTTTGTAATTAAAAGCTAATTGCTTTTGGCTGCTTCTTAGGGTGCCTGGGATATTTAGAGCTAGAAGTACTATTTGTGGTGTTTCCTTAAGAAAGGTTTGCACCCTGTAGTCTTCTAGTAAATGTAGCCAGTTGTGTGATATTCAGGGCAGTGGTGTCATTACTAATCTGTGATAGAATGAATTAAAACTCATGCAATCTGCAACAGATGAAATACTGTGCAGCTCTGCAATTTAAATGAAATGCTATGTGTAAGTTTCTAATGTGTTGGTTATGATCTGGAAGCATTGTCCTTGCTACTTCCATCCTGGGTTTTTCTTGCTCGGGTCAAAGTATTTATCCTTGCTCCCACATTTCAGCTTTTCATACAGATCAGATCTCTGTAAGTACAATGCTTGCCAGGGGCAAGGAGAGGGATTTGATAGTTAGACTGGCAACTGATGAATGGGTACTCAACATTTCCTGTGTACCTGCTGTCAGGGCAACTGGGGATATCTGGGAGTTACAAAGAACTGTGCCAAAACTGGCAATCATAATTTAGTCTCACCAGGGCAAATGGGAGTTTCACCTCACCATCAAGACTAAGATTCAACTCCAAACTGGGACCATCACTTAAATGTCACACACATTTATCTGTATGCCTGTAACCTCATCTGCTTATACCTAAGCAACACCATTAGTGACTGTGAATTTATTTGAGATAAGAATCTGAGCCTAAATTTCTGTATATCCTTCACCTCTTGAGAGTTGTGTATATTTCTTCATCTCATAATGCTGTGTAACTACCACTGTTAGAAACACCTTGAGCATTAAAGCTGTAGCTCAAGGATATTTCTGCTCTGAGGATGAGCTAGCTCTCTTCTTATGTTAATTTTATTGGTAAGACTAACTCTTCCAGTGTTGCCAGAAGTAGCTGCACTTCACTTTGAAACTACGGATAACACAGGGGATTTCAGAGGGAAAAGGATCTGTCTTCATTTTTTTTCACATGATTTTTCATTTAATCATTTTTCTTCTTTCAGACAAGGTAGCTTCCTTGATGACTTCAATCAGATAACATCTTTTTTCTCTTATGGCTTAACAAAAATTAGGAATGGTGAAAAATGTTTCTTCAATTTTTACTCCAAAATGAAAAAAGAATATGAACCCCCCCCAGTAAATCAATTATTTTCCTATTTTTCTCTTCCTGTGATTGTTACGGAAAACTTGCTAGATTTGTGTTGTGTCCCTTTTCCCTGCCACTTCACAGTACCTTGTAGCATTTTTTCTTTGATGTTGAGTTTAACCTTTATATGAACTAAAGATAACTACATTATTTTTTATTAATTTAATTCTAGTGACATCTGGGATTGTAGCAATTCTTCCATTTCTCCTTGTAGACAGCAGAATATATTGCTATTCAGATTTTCAGGATATGATGTGATTTGCAAACATGATTTTCTTTTTAGGCTCAGGCTTGAGGAATACAAAGAAGAGTGGAGTTAGTTTTTTCCACATTTGTTGATGAAAGCATACACTCAAGTGGCAGTAAAAAGCTTTTAACTGTTAACCTGTAAGTGTTGTTGAAAGTTGGAACTAAGGAGATTTCTATGCATGTTCTAAAAAACACACACTAGAGACAGTAATTGTTACCATGGACATGGAATATGATCAGCTTTTATGCTTCTGTATTAAAGAAAAAACACTTCAGAGTGATACCTATGATTTGAAGTGCTTATAAGCTGAAATCTTTCTCCCTGGAAACGCATGTTTTGCTGAGTGAAGTCAACAGCAATGTTTAATTATAGAAGTTCAATATAAAAATTTATACAATATTAGCTGTGTGTTTAAGAGATAAGACTGTTTTACCACTGGGTTACTACGAAGCAACAAAAAGGGTAAGAGTTGCAGTCGGTATAAAGGTAAATGCTAGAAAAAACAGCTATTTAAGTGAGAAAAAGAGGTGTTCTGTGTAAGTAATAATCACATAAAAACATACGGAACAAAAGATACTCTAAGAATTGTAAAATGTGCAAGTTTTATACTATGGATAACTGTTTTCAGAGGTAACAGAATCACTTAAGACCTACATAAGCTCTAATCATCCAGAAGCTGTTGAGAGAGGCCTTTCCCTGAACAAAGCTTCTTGATATAAAAATTAGAGATAGTAAAATCACATATATAGATCATAAGATACAAAGTTCTGTGCCCATAATGAAGCTGAAAAAAAGATATAATGTTTGAATTGGCAAGGTTACATGAAAAAAGAGGGAGGAGCAGAATGTCAGAAGGGGACCATGACATGTTTCAGGGTTGATCATGTGTAGGTCATTAAAGAAAGGCTGTTTGATCAGGGATAGGTTTGGTAAAAAGCAACAAAATACAAAGTCTAAGGAAATAAAATACTATTAAAGACCTTGCTAAACTTCAGTGAAACACTGCTATTAAACACTCTCTACTTCTCATGTAAAATTCTGCTGTGAGTTGTGTTTGTAATATCAAATAAAATTATCACAGCTGAAAAAACTGCAACTCTGTCCAGCTTATTAAGAATGATTCAGACTCCTATGGCTGCATATCTTTTGAAGGCCAAACTGGATAATGATTGGAAGGACAAAAAATCTGGGTATTAGATTAATCTGAGTATCTCTAGTACTGCAGAAAAAATGCTTAGAATTCACAAATGAGCATGTGTTATTTTTTGTACCCAGTTTGGAAGAGAGTTTTACTTAAGTGGCTCATCCAGTGTGTGTATTTCTTCTCAAATGATAGAAAAAGAACATTCTTTCTAGTGACATTCTTCCTGCAGTTATTTGGCACTCCAAACTGCAAAAGCATTTAATATATTTCAAAATGTCTTTAGATAGAAATGACTTTAATCGCTTCCTTATTTTGTCAGCATTCAGTTACAGATGTCCCCCTTATGTGGATTTGCAAAGAGGTATCACAGTATGATCATAGTGGTGGTAATAACATTCTGAGCTTTCATTGCATGTGGTTTAAAAGTTGCTTTAGTTGCATGAACAGATTCTGAATTGGTTGTTGCAAAGCTCTGTGTCTCTGGCAAAACAAAACTATTCTGTATGTGTTCCCATGGTTAGATCCAAACTGGACTGAGCAGGTAGTCAATCTCCTGGCACTATAAAAATAGATCTCGTGAGCAAAAAAATTTTCTTTATGCAACCCACAGATTCTAAGGGGGACTGAGAAGCTGGTTTATAAAACAGCAGGTAGTCTGGTTATTTCACTCCATCATGCTGTTCTTGAAGAGCATGTAGTCCTGGGGCACTTTCTGGATAGCACAGAAAGAATCTTCCAACTGAGCCTTTTTTCTGGAGTTTTATCCCTGAAAATGCTAAGGACCAATGGCTACATATATTTCTGCCTATCTTCATGTGTAGATTACTTTTTTGAAAAAATGAAAAAGGTAAACGGAAGTTGAAGAAGTTAAAATTCTGGGAAATACAGGCAAACTCTACAGCTTCATCTTGATGAGAACTCTAAGGTTTTCTGTTATTTTAGTCCAAAAACCAAAAGTGGGTTCAGGAAAGGCTTATTGTTTAAAAAAACTATATGAAAAGAAATATTGTAGTGTGCATCAAGATCATTCTATTTGTAGTTAGCTATTCTAAACAAAATTAGAGTAACCATAGATCATTAAAAAAGCTGCCTATTTTTTTTTTGCAGAGACAAGTAATCATGGTATTTCAAATGCAAACACCATATACTCCCTTGATAGAAATTGGAAGGAGCCCTTATTTCCTCAGATAAACTGACTGCCTTCAGCAAATTGCCTTGAAATATGCTTTGTTTAGTAGTACTGTGACTGTGCCTCTTTTTCACTATTTTTTCTCTCAAATTCTTTTGATGCATTTGTTATGATATGCAGGATAGCACTGCTATTTTATAAGAGTCCCAGATATCTCTTCAGTGGCTATAAGGAGGTTTAACCCCTAAAGAGTCTCTGACCAAGCAGGTCACACCAGCAGTTACTGTGCTGCTCAAATGCACTTTTTACCTTCTCATCCACTCTCAAGTTTTGTATCAGAGCCTGCTACAAAAGAGCAGGAGGATGGAACTTCTTCTGGAAACTTTTGCACTGCATATCCACAGGACAAAAAAATCTTTTTAAAGCAACATCAAAAATAAAAAATGCTATTCTTTGTTATGACTTTTCTACAGTATTATTTTCTCAAGCAAAAACTTTCAACTGATTCTTTCACTGACCTCTTTTAACATCTTATTCCTCCATAAGAAGCTGATGGATGAGAAAAAATTGTAGCTGTTGAATGAACTGTAATTCTTAAGTCAGCATGTTCTGTTCGATTTCACTAAATGAGAAAAATCTTAAATATGCCCTTCCTTCAGTGCCCCTTTTGATCATAGTTTTGGGCTGGACCTGAAACCCAGCCAGCTTTCCTCTCTTTTGAGGGGGAGATCAAAATAAAAACCCTCCATAGACTCTCATCTTGTAGGCAATGCTCACATATTTGGTGTCAGAAAATAGGTGATATTATTGTTATATTACTGTGTAAGGTACTGATGGGGGTGCAATTTTAGACACGGCAGATCCAGAGCAAAAATTAAGTTTCAGGCACAATAACTATAAAAATGCCATGCAAATTACAGAGCAGTAGTTAGAAACAAGAAGTGCAGTGTGTCCAATAGACTAAGGAAAATTCAGGCCAAACTACTGCCAGGCAATCACTGTAATTTAAAAATATGGATTCTACAGATAGAGGCACCAGCTTGCTGCCCTATTGAATAGATACTGCACAAAGTGTGCTTTGTGCTGGTCTCACCATTGTTTTTTACTCTTATCACAAGAACTGCAAGAGATTGGAAAACTCATAGAAAGCTGAAACAATTTTAGATCAACTGGGCAGTGTTATTTACCTTCTTCACAAGTTCTGTACTAGATGCAACCCCATTATTTTTGTGTTTGAGAGTTGGAGGTGCAGCTTGTAGGGACCCTAGGAAAATTCCCTAGTGAACCATCCCACATGCTCTTGCTTACATTGGGGAATGGCTAAGTTTCTGTAGGAGCCTTGAATCCAAAAATGTTTGACCATTTCTGTCAGCATCCCGGGACCCTTCACTTCTTCCAGGGGTAGAAAATGCTCTCTTCAGTGCAGTCAATAAAGAATAAAGGAAGAGTGTTTTTGGGACTTCTTAAATTCTTGAACATATTGCCTTGTCTCTTAAGTGGGTGGGAAATATCCAGTATAAACAGATGGTCAATCTTCATTCAACTTTATGCTGTATAGCACACAACACTTTTTTCTTTTTACAGCATTATCATTTCAATCAGATTAGTGGTGGGGATATTCATAGCACTCTGTGAGTGCCTGGGCACTGCATGACCATCTTCTGCCAGAAGTACCTGGCCTCTTCCTTTGGATGCAGTGATTAATTCTTTTGCCTTGGCTACACAAGACAGGAAAAACATCTGACAATGTTACTGTAGTGAGATTCAGCTCGTGAGGCTGCCTCTGAGGGATAGAGGATGGAGAACAGACTGTTTTATTAATGAGGACAATCCTCAGGACAGATTTTAGCTTCCTGATTGCCTTCCAAGGTTATATACACTTTTGATCTGGTATTTCTCACTCATGTGTAGAGCTTAACCCTAGACACACATTCATGAGAACATGTTGAATGCAGCAGTTCATTATGAACAGAACCCTGTGTGTGCTGCCAAGATTTTTTTTTTTCTCCCTGAAAAATTTGATCTTCACCCATTCCCTTCCCATTCCTCCCTTTACCTTTCTGAGACCAGCACTGTGGCATAATTAGATTCAGCTTTTAGACATTTGGTCTACTATATCATAGAATGTTTGCTTTATGTAGTAGAGTGGACAAAGTCTGTGTACATGCAATTGGGAGCTCATACCAGCTGGTTAACTTTTGGAGCTACCAAATTCTCTTGGGAAAAGGAAAGGCAAAATCAGCTTTCTACTAGACTCTTACAGCAGACACATTCATAGTGTCCTCCCCATGACACCCGACCATATGGTTCTACCAAGTATCTCTTTTTCAAAACCATTTTCAGAGATTTCCATTCCAAGAAAAAGTGAACTACTGAAAACATGTTTACCAAAGGAAGGAAGATTATCTCAACTGTATGTAGTCCTTTATTTCTTGTAAATAGATCAGATGTTGGCTACATAAACATCTTGTTTCGTTTCTGTTGTTTACAGCTCAGGCTGACAGTTAACCTTTTAAAAGCTTTCAGTTAAAACCAGCTGCAGAAGCCTTTGCTTACACCAGACTTTGAAATTGACCCCAAATATTTTATTTTATTTTTGCATAATGTGTTTTATACCTCCCTGGGGTCTTCAAATTACTTGGTCATCAAAAATACATTTACATAGCTGTGAAAATAAGTGCACCAAGAGGTGCCGATAGAAAGTTTTGCAGAAGTATATATATTCAGATTGCAAGCTAATAAAGAAGTTGCTTCACGTTCCTACATTTCTGAATATTTATCATGAGCAAGTAGCAGATTAGAGGATGAGGACAGGTAATGAGCAGGTAGGGGAGGATATCATTATTAGCAATACAAGACAAATCTAAGTGAAAGCAGACTTGCAAAATCCCAGGTAAAAGCTGTTGACAGTTTCTTTTGTGTCTCTAAGTGGCGCTGACCTAAAACAGCCCCATAAATTAAGCTGCTCAGAAGCAACACATAACAGAACAGACGTTCTGCCAGCTTCTGGCTAGTGCCCAGCAGGATCCCATCATTTTCTATAAAAGCAGCTGGGTGAGCTAATGGTTGCAAGGAATCCTTAGTCACCTCTGCAATATACCAGGTAAATTACTGGTACACTTCAGCAAAGCTGTCTCAGGAGCGTGGAGTAGTCTGCAAACTGGTTCAAGGCCTTGTACATAACAAACAGATGTGTGTCTGCAATTAAAAAGCAGCCAGCTCTTCCAGTACCCAGTCGATGCAGAAGAGCTGCAAGAGTGGCTGGAATCAGGCTGTGCTTCCATTATATTATTAGACACCCTCATTGCAACACATGAGGCTGATCTGACATGCAGCACGTGCCAGTACTTTCAGAACATTCACTGGATGCTGCATTGAGTATAAATAGGTTATAAGTCCAGTGTAATGCTACAGTGGCAAGTTTGGATGAGGCAGGGTTAGAGGAATGTTGTAGTACACAGGTTATCACATTTAAACCACAGCATGAATTTATAGGAATCAGTGTTTAGACTTCTGCAGTGTGTTGCACATTTTGCACCTGGTGTTAGGAGCTCCAAAGAGGATTAGTTTACAGTTCTGAGTCATTGCTTGAATAAAGGCTAAAAAAAAAATCTTGCTGCATCAAGCAGAAAGTCTTCTGAATTAGTCTTTACTATTGTATGCTGGATAAACCTTTATCATTATTCTTTTCAGCTCTATAAGCAGTCAGGTGTATCCCTGCTGAGATGGAAGTAACACTTTGGCCTCTTTGCTCACCCTGAGCAGTGCCTGACTCCACTTGGGATTCCCTGGAAATCTGAATTTGCCCATAGGCTAAGGCAGTGTTTTCTGTCAGACTCAATCCTGAGTGAAGAAGTCTGTTGATGAGCTATGGGCACACAGTAAAGTGATACCCACACTGTTCTACTAGTGTTGGTCAAGCTGTGTCCCCAGAGGGCAGCCTCAGTGTATCTCACCAAGGTGTTTCATGCTTTAAAAAAAGTTGCTTTGCATCTGCAAACAATATTTTCCTCTTTGTTTCAAGTTACTGAGGTCTGACTGAAGCCTGAATTTAGAGTTTTACTCCTGTTCTGCAATTGCTTGAAGAAGGAAAAGAGGATGTGAAATGAGTCATGAGAGGGGACCAGAGTGGATTGTGTTAGTTCTGGTTTCCTTCTCATGTCCTGCACATTGGGAAAGGAAAATCTGCCAAAGATGATACGCAAAGAGCAGTGACACTCACCAGCAGCAGATCAGATAAAACATATTACTGTTTCCAGATTCCTGCTCTCAAAGACTCTTGCATAGTCAGTAAATGTCATTTTAGGTATGTGTTTATTTTATAAAAAAGTATGTGTTTATTTTTATAAAAAAATGTCCAGTCTGTTTTCAGAGCAATTTTCAAGGTTTGTTACATCTTGTGGGATCTGCCTTAGCCCATCAGTCAGGCTGGAGGAAAGTGAATAGTACTGTAGAAAACAAACATATCTGTTGTTGTCTCTCTCCATCCATTTGAAGCATCAAGCGCACAGGAGCACTTGGTCCATGTTAGAGTAGTTGGAGCAATGTGCTGCTGAAGTTTAGAAAGTCTCATTATTAAGGATGTCCTCTGCTCATATGACAGCCTGATGGAAACAGAGTTTTATCAGTGTCCTGTTTTATGGAACTTCTCAGTTTTCCATACTGAGTGCTCTATCTTCCAGTGTCCCTCTCTAACCTCCTGTGGCAGCTACTACTTATCACAACTTGGTGATAGCTCTCAGTCACTCCAGCAGCTGGCAGTCCTCTCCAGAAATCTAACGTAATTTAGGCTGTTTTATTGCACTTTGACTAAAATTGGAAGATAGCAAATCAAACAAGCCTTGAAACTTGTTTGGAGGTTGGAATTGGAATTGTCAAAGCTAGGAACTTCCCTCAGTGTTAGATGGTTTTTTATGTGGGAGTGGCCCACTTTCTTCTTATTAAATACAAATAGTAGATGTGTAATAAGCACTCAAGCCAGACAAATTTTTTTCACTGCCTTAACAAGAAGGTTATCAACATTTCTATTTTTTTATA
Source organism: Calypte anna (assembly GCF_003957555.1). Taxonomy (NCBI): domain Eukaryota; kingdom Metazoa; phylum Chordata; class Aves; order Apodiformes; family Trochilidae; genus Calypte; species Calypte anna. The sequence continues at coordinate 11,284,732 of NC_044252.1, forward strand.
TAGAATCTACATGACAAAAATACTGGCAGTGTTTTGCGCTTGCATGTGCAATTCAAGTGCTATATGAAAGAGGTTTTAAATAGTATTAAACATTTTATTGCAGAATCCAAATGTAGTTATTGGAATAATATTCTAAGCCATCAACTTTCAGTCTCAATATCCAGTAGTTCTTCTATATTAATGTGGCTATGGTGTAACAACCAAAGAAATAATAGAATAAAATATAGTGAAGGTTTAAATACATATACACACACACGCTGTAAGCTGACAAGGGGAAAAAAATGTTACAGTATAAAAAGCACTTTAACAAATCTTGTTATCTAATGTTCACTTCAACAGCTAGGTGGTCAGATCTGTGTTGGATGTTCTGCACAATAAACACTTCAATTTTAATCCCTTACTCCTTTTGCCTCCTATTCAACAGTTGGCATCACATCTGTTTCTACAATTAATTCAATTTCTGAATTAGTGTGTCCCTCCTTCTGGGAGTGTTTGGCAGTCCAACAGATGGGTGCAGGGAGATGTTTCTTAAATAGCATGGGGATTTTTTGCTTAACTGTGTGTTGAAGATACAACAAGGCTGGCTGCTTGGTGATCATGACGTGCTGTGGGGTATTACTCTTAAGAGAGGGGTTGGCTGGTGGGGAAGAGCACAGGGCTGAACCATGTATGTAATCCAGGTCCATATGTAAAGGAACGTATGCTTCTATTTTTGGACCTTCAGACTGGATGCAAACTGAAGAGAACACAGCCTCCCAGTCTTCCTGAAATAGCCTGTTCTGTGCAGCCAGCATGGCTCCAAAAGAGCCTGCTCATTGCTTTTCCTGCCTCTGCCCTAGCATCTGGGATACATCAATTCGTAAAGCACAGGCCCTAGCTACAGTAGTGTCTATGTGGGTCTCCAGTATACAAAAACAGAATTAAAACCTTTGTCTTCCCTTATAGAACAAGGAGGTTCTCTATAGAAGAATTGTGTTGATTAGCTCGCTGTTTTTCATGTGCTTGTTTGTTAACATGGTTAAAAGGCTTTTTCTGTGAATGGGAGGAATGCTTCTTAGCATCTGATTTTACTGAAATGAAAATATTTCCTGTCTTTATAATTAGGCTTATTTATATGATTAAAGTTTATCCACTAATTGCTTGGGTGTTGTTTGCCTTCTGTGAACGTAGAATATTCATCAGACAACTCAGAGTCAGAGATTGAACAAGTTTGTTTTTCTCTTGTTCATGTTTCTACAAGGAATGCATTTGCCACTGAAGCAATGAATTGTTGAACATTGTCTAAATGCCACTTAACGTCAGCATATTTTTCTGACTGACATGATGATGAATTGAGGAGAAGAACTATTTTAGTGAAATTTCATCAATAGTTGTGCTGAAAAATCCCTTCCAGGCTTAACAGCTGCAAAATCCGCTGCTTAGTGTTAGCCACTCTTGTTGAGGTATCAAGAGTGGATAGTGAACATTGCAAAACCTGCTTTCTTTAGCATTTGATGTACCTTTTCTAAGCTTAATTCATTGTGTGTAAATACTACTGTCTTTATAATAGTGGCTTGTATTAATGCTGAACATTGTTTTGTCTGTCTCTAGCATGAAAACGACAGTGCTGAACTAATCATTCAATTATCTGATAAAAATAAAACTATGTGAACATGCTGATGAGTGAGAGCAATCAGACTCAGTTAAAAAAAAAAGACATTCCATACTTGAATATCATCTAGGTAATTTACCAGGCTCAAAATGTGAACTTTTTAATAATGAACTGTGTCTTCTTTATGAAATTTTAAAGACTTTGTAGATTATCTAAAAATAGCAGTGGGATTATGATTATTAGAAACATAAGAGTAGAGTAATTTCCTCTTACTCCATAAGCAGTTCTATCAAGCAGAAATACTCACAAGGTTAGCACACTGAAATCTATTAACCTGAGAGATGTCTTGCTTTCTTCCCTCAGATAAACTGGTTCTCTTACATTTCACCATGTGCTAACTTTCATCCCTTACACTGCTTTGTTAGATATCCTGTAAGACCTGCTCTGGAGAGGACTAAATAGTTCTGGGAAAAGCAGACAAATTGTAGAGGCTGCTAAAAGTGTGATAATCTCTCTGTCTGATCCTCTGCTTGCCTGAATGTGAGGACATGTGCTCATTTTCTGGACATGACCTCCCAAGCCAGCAGAAAGGGGGCAGCAAGTGGGTCAGGGACCCAACCAGACCCATAACAGAGCTCCTTCCCTTGGTGCTCAATAAAAAATACCTCTGCTGGCCTCTCTGCATGGAGTTCTGGTCCAATTGGCTCTTTTTGCCAGATCTCCCTGTGCTGCTGAGGTTCCTGCATCCTGACGGTGCATCATCCACCAAGACAGTTTGCCTTCCCCTGCCTCCCCAAGAAGGGCCATTTTGAGTGCTCTATGATTTATGGGGACTGTCACCAGAACCTTGGACTTGGGCACACTCATCCACTGCCAGGTCCAGTTTAGGATGTTTTCTGGTCCAGAAGTAATTACCAGCTGAGGAGTTTGGGTTCTGCATTTGCATATCAATTTATATATATTTATATATAATTTACCATCTTCATTATTATTATTTTTATGTGTTGTTTCATTCAATCTGCTATAGTTTTTCCCAACCTTAAAATGTCTCTCCCATATTCCCTTTTTATCTTCCTCTGTGAGATTAGTGGGGGGGTAACAGAGAGCATCTGTCACCTGTTTATTGGCTAAAACCATGACAGTATTTCACTACTTCTTACAGCCTCATGTGACAGGAAGTATTTCCTCATATTCAATGTTTTCACTGTGGAAAAACCCAGGCTGCAGTCCTGTCCCTGTTGTCATTATTTCTTATTCTTTAGAGAAATTCTTAAGCTTTAGTAAACTCATTCAATAGGATACGGTTGGCAACAAAGAAATATTTTACAAAAATTCTGATATATCAGGCAATCTCATCAAAACTGTCAGAACTGTCATTAAATCCCAATTCCCTCTGGAGTGTGTCTCTATTTCTTTTGGGCCTCTGAGATCAACCTTTCTGTTTCACTGGACTGAAACTTTCCTGAAGCTTTACCCAAGAGTGTAGCAGTTAGGGAGGGTCTTCAAATGCCTTTCTCCAAAGTACTTCTGCCTCACAAAAGAATAATTTGATAAAACAAAAACCTTAATTCATAAGAACTGAGGCAAAGAACTTCATTGCTGTCGCTGAATTAACCATCAACACATATGCCAAAATTATAGGAAATGAGAAGACATAATTCTTTTCCTCCAAACTCTTTGAAAGCATCAGTGCCTTGATCCTTATTTGGACAAGCTTAAGAGATGGTTTTGAAGTCCTAAAACTGGGGCTTAGCTTCCAGTGACATTATGAGGAGTTTAACTGTAATTGCACCCTCCAGTCAGACTGGATTGTGATGTAAAATGTTTTAAATCAAATGAAAGGTGGTATTTTGATGAGATGTGATTTTCCTTAATGCTCTGTCCATCTCAGTAAAAGTAGTCCTGTGGATGGTGTGTTGGAAGTCTTGTTTGCCCATGACAAAACAGCCTTGTAGGGGATTACAGTGGGCAGCTGATACACAGTGAGAGATGTGTTATTTCAGGTACCTATTACAAGAATATATTGAAGAAAATATACTTTGAGGCTGAAGCATAAGCTAGTAGAGCAGAAAGAGCTCTTTGCATGAGTGCAGTAACTAGCTGAGTGGTAGTGTTGTCATCCTGTGCTGCTGTAGCTACAGGAGAGCTTTGTTCTGCTGGAGAATTTACTGTCACTATAAATTTCATGTGAGTTAAACACATGGCCAGCTATAACTCATGCAGACTTGCATCAGGCTGTAGAGGTTCCACAGAAGGGCAAACTCCACTCCCAAACTCCAGTTTCCAAGTGGGATATCAGAAAAATTAGGATTTTTTTAAAACCAAAACACTTCTACAATCAGTGAAGACTTGAGCACAGATGATGCTGAGTGAAAGCTTTTTAAAAAGCAGAGTTGTAAATACAGCTTTTCTACCTGGCAAACACCCAGCTGCCTTAGAGCTGAAGTTAGATTGCAATGCATTCACCCTCTGCTTCAGTTAACTAACTACACAATCAGTTAAGTCAGTGAAATCCTATTAGGACCCTCCCTTCCTCTCCTTTCCAGGACAGAGTCTTCACAGTTTCTCATTGCCATTTTCCAAAACTAGAGAATTGTTCATTTCTTCCTGGCAGATGTATCCTGAAGTGCTTGTGTCCCCTCTGCCCATCAGTGATTTCTCTGGTACATGTGCCATGCCCAGGGTGCTCGTGGAGCAGCTCTCTCTTCCCATCTCTGCTGTTTTCAACCTGCCTTGAATCTGCTGGTTTATGCCCAATATACTTCTAACTTTGCAGCAGTGAGGAGTATTGATTTATATACCCAGTACATACCTTGTAGGCATTTTTCCTTTTTTAATCACTGTTCAATAAACACAGCTGGACGTGAGTAAATTGACATCATAGTTAAGGCCTCCTAACAGCTCCACTCACATCTCCTGGGACCTTCCTGTTGATTCTAGGATTTTTAAAAAGATTTGTTTCCCCTAAAAATAATGATATGATAATATAACTATTTTATCATTAGTATCATATTTAACTTTGCAATGTTGAAAACTTGAAGACAGGAGATAGAGCATACACTTTATTAATCAGAGGAACATATCTTGTTTTTCTTAAAAGCAGTAGGTTTTGGTTTATTCCTCGTGTTGATACAATTAGTAAAGGTCTTCTAGGTCAATGCAAAACAAAATAAGAATTTCCATGAGTTTTATTGTACATCAATAAAAACATAGATGACAGGTGAATAGGAAGAAGACATGTGGGTTTATGCTATTCTAAATGTGAATTAAAATTCTAAATCTAATTTTCAAATGTGAAAGAAATATTTACAGTCCTGAAGTGTTTAGTGGGAAAAATGGATACTGTAAATTTAGCCTCTTGTTTTAGTTTGTAGACTAGTCACTTCCTTCCCTAATTTCCTTAAACTAATACAGAAGTTCTTGATCTCTATTTCTCTTGATTTAATTTTAGTGTCATATCATACAGATATAAAACTGTTTTGCAATGGCAGATCTGCCTGAAAATCTCTTGAATAGATATAACTTAATTTATTATTCTTCAATATTCAGGCATTTTCAGGCAAGCAAAATCCATAAGACATGTGAAATACTGACTAAAGCACATCTGCTTTTAATTCTCAGAAAGCAAAGTTTCTTGAAATTAATAACATTTTGAGGACTGAAGAACACGATAAAAACAAATTATCTGAATATTTACGACAGTTCTACAAGTAGTAGTAGAGACAACTTACTGTGCTCTTTCTCAGAAAATATGAAAATATGAATATGAAAATATGAAAAGAGTGTTTCAGAGGGGTAAAGATTTGTTAATGTGCATATGAATATTCATTTTGGAGATCAAGACTCCATGTTAATGATTTCAAATCTTTTGCAGTTTTTATAGAAGCTTAAGGTTGGGGGTGGGGGCGGGGAAGTGGTGGCAGGAGACATATCTCCTATTATTTTCATACTAGTCCAGCAGTTGTCAGGGTATAAAAAATCTGGAGATACACAAAGTATGATTTTGATAATGAAAGGAAGGCTAACTATAGTGGAGAAGGGATGTTCAGAGGGAAGAAGAAACAAAAAAAGTTGGTTTTCCCCAAATAAGATAATTTCTCTAGAAGCTGATGTGAATATTATCCATGAAAAAAACGAAAGGTCATTTAGGCCTATATATATAGCATCTTTTTTTGTAGGTAGAGTGCCTCTCTTCTTGCTTTTAATAAAAATATATAGGACAAAATTAAGATTGCAGTTGAAATGAAACAGAGACACACTCTTTATTATTTCAGGTTCCTCAAACTAAATCTTTTTAACAACCCGACCAGCCTTCATGACAGAAAAATGTCTTTCCAATGGGTTTGTCACTAGTCATCAGTATTTAAATCTTTAACTTTTGTTGAAAAATTATTTTATGAATATCAGCTCCATATACATAAGTTCTGCTTTTGGAGATGAAAGGGAGCTTTCTGTGTGGATAAATCTGTTCCCTTTCCAAGAGCATGCCCTGTGCACTGGGCAGCTTGGTACAGAGGTCAATCTGCCAGGAACCCGGAGATGATAAAAGTGAACAGAGTCTCCATTACCCTGACAATTTATTCTGCCTTTTAAGTCTCATCTGTCATATTCGCCATCTCCTTGTGATCTAAAAATTTACTTCTCTTTACCTTTTTTAACCATTTGTTTATCCAATTGAAAAAATTTTTGCTCTGTACCAGCTATGAATTTACGATGTCTGGCCTAAGGACTTGTCAGATGCCTTTGAGTACATAAATATAGCCTGGATTCCTGATGTCAGTACACCTACTGATGCCTTTAGAAAATATTGTGATAGATTGTAAGCCATTCCTTCCTTCACAAAATCTATTTTTCTCATTGCCAATAAATAGTTTTGTCTGTAAGGTCTCTCACTCTATTCTTTAGAACACTTTCCAGCAATTTATCTGGCTTTATTGTGTTGTGATTGCCCTCATCTCCTTTGGTATAAAAATAAATTTAAGGTAGAAGTTGAATAGCATTGTTGGTACTTAAGTCTTGAGTATCTCTATGCTATTGTTAAATATGTGGTTCTGGGAGTTTGTTACTGCTCATTAGAAAATCTTTTTTAGTGTCATCTGTCATTAATTTTGTTTTGAGAGAGGCTCTCCCATATATTACTATTGAGAGAGCTCCAGCATAGGGCCCTTTACAGTCTCCTCCACCAAAACCAATGCATTTGTTTGCAATGGCTTTATCCTCTCTAAGCTCTTCTTTTTTTATTGTAATCAGGTTTTTTGACCCTTCAGATTGTCATCTAGATTCTTTCACCTGTGTTTTTTATGCCTTTTTAAAATTGCTCCTCAAACATGTTTGTGTTAACATATTATACCTGTCAGGGTTTACAGTCCTCTCTGGTTTCTGTATTTGGATATGGCATCTTGCTCTGCTGTTTAGCAGCATCAGGTTCTTTTGGTTTCTCTTTTAAGTTTTAAGTAGGTACAATTTATTTGTGAACAAAGCTGGTTTTTAATGATCTTGCTGTGCTTGAGAATTTTACTTTTTAAAAAAATGGTAAAGATAAAAGAAAAATCTGGTCCAGTGCAGTGCTTCCAACTAAGCCAAGCATTGCTTCCTCCTCTTTGAATTTCCTGACTACCCATGAAATAATGATTACTGGCAACACATTCTGCTGAGTTTATCATTCTCTACTGGGTATAAATGAAGTTTTCCTGTCACCATTGTTGTTGCATGGATGACAATATAATGCAATGGTATATTTCTTCTCTTTGCCCAGCATACCAGTGCCATGGGATCACACATTTTTAACCTGTCTAGAGGGCTTGGCTGGTGAGTTTTATACCAGTCTTTCCCATATGACACTGCTTGGCATGGCTTACTCCATCTTTTATGTATGATTTGACTTCCATGGTAGTGTTGCTCTAATAGTTTTCTTTCCACTGGGCATGCTGTGTGCTTGTTACACCCATATTTGATATTGTGACTTAAAAGTGTGCAGGCTACCATATCTGGCAGGCAGTCTAGTTCCCCATCTTACTGCTTAGATGGCAGCAAAAAAACATGTAAGCTTTTTTTGGTTTCTCATTAAAATGGTTTCTGTTACGCATGGGCTAAGGTACACTATATCTGCCCCATGTATTGGAGCATGTCAGAGAGCTTCTCAAGGCCAAATGAACTCTCTGAGACTGAAACTCTTCAGTTACACAGGAGAGCTAGGCATGTGTAAATTACCTGGGATTGTGATTTAAAGGATGCTGCTGGTATCAGAGATGAATCCTGGCCAAAATGTGTTAGAAAGCATCAATCCAGCCTTCTGTCCTTTCACAATGAAATACTTGTATACACCTGCTTAATGAGAACAGTTACCTCAATAGTCAAATGCAGCAATATGAATAAATCCAGCAAAGAGCTTAAAAAAAAGGAAGTACAACTAGATGAGTAGAGGGGCAGTGTTCATGCTTTATTTACTTTAATAGATTTGTGAAGCTATGTCCTGTGCAGCTGCTTGAAAATTTGTGGAATTCATATCTAAAACAAACTACCTGGTTTGATTTCTCTGTTGAGATAAGGCTATAATTTCTGTTGTGTCTCTGCCAGGAAAGCCTTCGGTTTTGTATTGCAAACACTCTTTAAAAACAGATCTTGGATGCTTATCCTTTTGGCTTATGAAAATATATTACTCCCTTTTCGATATCCAGCTAATTGTGATGCAACCTGGTGATGTAGCTTGAAGTTCATATTTGTTACTTGATACTCCTTTCATAATTGTACAGCTACAACTGGTGATGGTATTACACTACTGAACCATATATTGTTAATGCAACATAATGCTCACCAACTGCACCTCTGCCTCGCTACCCACTGTGCCTTTATGATAATACCCTTGATTTTGATTGCTTCTTGTATACAGATGTCCTTTTAAAATGTGCTTGAACTCATGATAGATTTCCAAATATTTCCAACTGGCAGCCTTTGTGCTAATACCCGTTACAGGGAATGTGAGCCAGCATTTCCATAATCATTGTTTGGTCATTCACATAGCCGTGGTATTTGAATATCATGAGGAAAACTGATAGTGCTACGTAACAAGTATTAATTGGAAGCAAATGCCCCAAAGACGTTTTCATTCTGAATGCACTGATATTTGAGTAGATTCCCAGCATTTTAATTTAAAAAATGTGCTGGGATCTGCCAACATATTTGGTAATGTTGGATAGTACCAAGGAAGCTGGGCACACTATGTGGCTTTAAGTAGCACTGGTACTCAGCACACTTTTTGGGATTCCATGGATTTTACAAGCAATTTCTTTCTGGCTTTCACAGTGTTGGCAACAAGTTTCAGAGTAACAGCAGTTTGTGTCAAGAGCAAGTGCTGTAATTCCAAGAAACACCAGAGGATACAAGTTACTATATCAGAGTAAGGACCTTAACCATTTTCCTGGGCCCTGACTATGACCCCATTTACAGCCCAGCTCAATAAAATCTGTTTGCCTTGAAGAATCTGTTTGCCTTGTGTAGAGTAGGATGTGTATTCAGACTGTTTTCAGCATTTGCACAATTAAAAGCTGAATGTGGACTTAATTGCATGGGGCTTTCACCTGTTTGTTTGAAATCCCCTGGATTTCAGCATTTGCACAATTAAAAGCTGAATGTGGACTTAATTGCATGGGGCTTTCACCTGTTTGTTTGAAATCCCCTGGATACACGTTGTTCCAGGGCACAGTGGTCTCTGAAACACAAAATAAAGCAAAGCAGGACTACAAAATCCACTTCTATCTGCATGCTACAGTTCTGAAGTGGTTAAAATAAAATGTTAGCTAGTTAAAAAGCAGAGCTACTGACAATTCATTCATGATTCTCTGAAGTATAATCCATTTCATATCTCATGGCAAGTCATGTGCAGTTCAATCAATCAGTGCTTCTTTTTCCATTATACTGCTGGCATGACAAAGCAGGGAAGTGTTGCCAGAGTTAATACTCCAGCTCTCTTACCTGTGTCTAGAAACTCCTTCATATTGGCCATGGGAGTGCTTTAGAGTAGTAATTCCATCTTGTGTTATTATCCATTCCTGATTCCTCGACAGGCTGACATATCTTATATATTTTGCTCCTGCAGGTTTTTTCCTTTCTCCCAAGGCTGTACCTTCCTTACTTCTGAAATGGAAAATACTTTTTTATTCCAGAGAGCTTAAGGATAACTTTTTCTCGCATTTTTCTGTATTATTGTGTAATTTTCCTTCCACCTGAAAGGAGATATTGCTTGGAGGGTTCCAGAAGCTCTGGCTAACATTTAAATTCTGTATCACTGTCTTTCTGGTTGTGGGAGGTTTTAAAGGGTATTTGTTGGGTGGGAGGGAAAAGAATGAAGGACAACTGATCTTATTTGGGTAAGTGTTCCTCTGTGAGCATTTAGAGAAATAAATTATTTTCTTTTCAAACATCCCACTAGGTCTTAATTGCCATTATAGGTAGATACGTCATACTAAGGACACTTAATCATGTACCTCTTTGAAAAAGTTTGTAATCCCTGTCCTTATTAAGGTGCACTACATGTTGTTTTTCAATAGAAATAGCTATATTTTCTCTAAAGTGACCAAGTAAGTAGTTTTTTGTATTTCTGCCTGCTTCTGTAGATGGAGCATATACTATAGAGTTGTAGCTGATTGGAAATGGGATACAATACCTGTTCCTTCTTTAAAGTAAATCCACAGTGTTTTTAACCTTTCAGCCTTATCAACTTTTAGGTTATACACAAATCTCACATGGGATGATCTAACAGAGTATCTTGTGGCTAAACACAAAAATAGTGAGAAAATACTTTAAGGTGTAGAATTTCCAAGCAGTTCAAATGATGTCTTCCTGAAAGCTTTTAGCAGAACTAAAATGTCAGAGCCAAAAACAAGAAAAAAAAAAAAAGTAAAAAAAAAAAGTAGTCTCTTGAAAGTAAGTAGTCTCTTGAAAAAGTAACAGTACAGAGGAAGCATTTGCTGAATATGAAGTTATTTGTGGTAGTATAAATTAAAGTGGCTGTGAAAGGTAGTACTGGGATCTCAAAATAATAAGTGATTAAGGGATCAAATGATGAATGAAGCCCTGTGGTGGTAAATGCAAAGCATTAGAGAAGCCAGCCCTGATCTGTACGTGTAACGTGAAGGGTGCTGAACTAATGGGTTTTACTTCTGATCTGTTTTGGATAATTCTGTGACTGTATCAGTTTGGTGCTCAGTGTCTATATCTTGACTGTCAGATAAAGTTCTTCCATCTCTCCCCTCTCAGAAAGATAGATGAGGAGTCCAACAAGGCTTATTGTATTTTTCAAACTGTTCCAAATAAGAAATGACAAAGCAGACAAAAAGTCTTCATCTTGGAGGAGAGATGTGACGTGATATGGAATAGGGAGCCTGTAAAAAATAAGTAGAAAACAGCGAGTAGCAAAGGATTAGTAAATGTTCTCCCAGTGGGAGAAACTGTTCTTTCCCCAGCCCCACAATTAAACTGTGTGCCTCACTGCTCAAAAATGTGGATAACAAAAATTTACTTACATTAAATGCAGTATTACACAAACAGGTTCATGAATGGAAACCCTGGAAGAGGCTATAGAACAGAAAGATACAATGTTTTGCTCAGGTAGTTAGAAGGGTTTGCTAGAGGAAAGAAGAAATAGGCTTGCTGTGATTTTACATTCTTACCCTAAGCCATCATTGTTAGAGGTAAAGTGCCATGCTGCATGGACCTTGGTCTTATCAACAACAGCAGTCATGATATCAGTAAAACATCAATATATTATGGCAGTGGCTAGAAAAAAATGCTAAACTCCACTGCTGTATATGGATCATAACAGGAATTGTATGTGTGCTGTAGCCATACATATAGCTGGAGTATTTGGCTGAGGAACTGGTAAGAGAAGCAGAGCATTTCTGAATTGCCATGACACATTTATGGCCATATTTCTTTTTTAATTTTAAAGGGTAAGATTATTGCATTCCCATTCTCTGCAGACCAGTGTCCTGCGAATCTGGATATAGTTCAGGTCCATTGGAGACCTGTATTTTTAAGGCCTTCTGTATAAAATAACAATACTTATTGTCTTGCATCAGTATTCCAGCTATGGAAAGCTCAACAGCGCATCCTTGTCAGTCTGCACAATGTAACTAAACAGCTAATGCCCTCACTCCAGTTCTTCTACCTCTGGAGCTGTGGTGCTTTAGCAGAGATACTTCTGTCTGTAATGGAAATGGAAAGATTGTCCTTCTCCATAAGGTACATTCTAGTTTTGTGGAATTACTGCAATGAGCTTATGCCACTGCTTACACACTATTCTTTCACAAACACTCGAGCAGATTGCTATGCTCTGACTATTAGGACAGAGTTATTGATTTTACTGGAAGGCAGTGAGATATGCAAAAGTGATGAGTTTCTGTAGCCCTTGTTAGTGAGCAGATGGGCTACTGCCTCTCATACTAATTGGTCTGCTTCAGTCAACTGTGGCTTCATTCCTAAGTATTAATCCATCTACTTTGAGGGAGGAACTCAAAAAGTGATGGTTTACCACAGCCAGATGGCCTGGGCAAGTGCTGCCTTCGAGGTGTTGAGTAGATTTTTTGTTTTCACATGTCTTCCTCTTTGGACATTGAGTAGCCTCAAAGACTCCAGCTGGAGTTTGAAGCTCCATCTTGTCCTAGTAAAATTGCAGGTGTCCTAGACAGATGGAGATGTCACGGAAATGCTTTTGAAGCACTCCTCCTTGTCTAGCTACCATCATTTCCATCTTCTCCATGTTCAGATACAGTATCTGAGCTCCTGCCAGTGCAGTCAGCCAGAGGAAGCCTTGGGAAAGCCAGGGGAGAGCCTAATTTGGTAAGAGAGAAGAAGCAAACACCTTTGAGCAAATGTTTTATTTCCCTGGAAACCAGCTATCATGCCCTTCCTATCCAATAAGGAAACAAATACTCCAATTTTGTAGCAGATTTTTAAAAAGACAAATGATTGAGCTATTGACCAGGTATTGCTGCTTATCAAACCATCACTATTATGCACTAAGCTATCTTGGGAAGACTGAGGAATTCTGTTACACTGTGCAAAAAATATCTTACCACTAATAAAAGAAGAGTTTAGCTGATAGGTTAGGGGGTGCCCATCTACGTCTGTTTTAAAATACATCATCTGTAATACCTTCTTTATGTAATGTAGTGCCATTTTTTTTTCTCTGCTATCAGTCTGTTAAACCAGAAATAAGCTGAAGTAGATTTACAATCTATTTTTAGCATAATAGATAGAATCCAACCTGTTGAAACTTTTTTCAGGATAAGGATAATTCCTCCTCAGGAGTTTGCAGGAGACAAAGATTCTGATTGGGATGAGAGTTGGATGCAGTTGAGCTTTCCCTGGACTCTCTAAGAGCAGAGGAGCTAGCTTGGCTTGAGAGCCTCTTCCAAGGAAGCAGAGGACTGACATCTGTTGTCTGAATGTTATGAGTCCTTGTTTCCCATCAGGTACCCTGGGCACTGCACCATTAGGTGTTGCGGAATTGCTCTTTGTTGTGGCTTTCACTCAAACACTGAAATCTTAATGCAAAATGAAAATGGCAGAGTTGTATGATAATAGAGACACAGGAAAGTGGAAAAGTCACCTGTTTATATGTAACTAATCATGGCTTGGCTTCACGAAGGAAGATTTCAGAAGGGCTCTCTCTCCCCACTCTTGCTGCAGGCACACTGAGGGCTGATAAGGCCCATGGAGGACAGGCAGTGCAGCTGCAAAAGGCCCAGCAGAGTCTCCTGTGAGGAGACAGCCAAGGCACGGCTCTTTCTGTGCTGTCTTTTCTGCCCCAGACTGATTCTCTGTGTGTTCTCACAGGAGGCAGCAGTGTTATGGATGGTGTCTCCATGTCTCCCGACTGGGGGCCAGAGTGGAGCCTTGATGGCAGTCAGTATGGCCAAAGCTGAGGGATTGTTTCAGGGAGTCCTTGTATCTCCTCTCTGGGGCTCCTCTGTTGCAGTTCACCTGTGGCAAGTTCACCACAGAGCACAATCTTAGGGAGGTGGTAATCCTCCATCCTGGAGACCTGCCCTGCCCAGCACAGCTATGTCCTCAGTATCATGGCCTCAATATTGGTGACCCTGCCTGTTCAAGGACAGTGACATTGGTCACACAGTCCAGAGGATGCTTAGGTTTGTATGGAGGCAGCACTGATGGAAGCGTTCAAGGAGTTGCAGGAGGTGGCAGTAGATGACCCATGACAGTACAATGGCTCTGTAGACACTGATCTTTGTACTTTCCTTCAGGTGTTTATTGCTCCAGACTCTTTTATGAAGTCTTCCAAATGCTCTGTGGGCCTTTGCTAATCTGTTGTCTATCTCTTTGTCGATCTTGGTGTCTGAGGAAATAATGTATCCCAGAGAGCTCAGCTGCTGGTCTGACTTAAGCACTGATTCGCCTATGGTGATGTGGGGATGATAGAGGTCTTCCTGTGGTGCAGGCTGGCAGAGAACTTCTGTCTTCTTCAGGTTGACTTCCAGCCCAAAAATGTCTGTAGCCTCTGCAAAGCAGGATGTTACGCACTTCAAAGCTGCTTCTGTGTGAGCAACAAGGGCAGCATCATCAGCAAAAAGCAGCTGTGGGACCTGGTGATTTAGGGTCTTGGTGTGAGCATTCAGTCACCTTAGGCTGAATAGGCTCCTACAGTGTAGAACTGCACTAGCAGTCTGTGGCTTATGCCTACTCTGTGAGAAGCAGTTATTTCACTATCACACAACAGCAGAATGGAGAATGGGAAATGCTAGGACTTGACTGGTGCCACCTTACCAATGTGAACTACTCAGCTATTTGTAGTAAGCTATTTTATTGAAAGAAAGCCCAGCTTTATAGGCATATAATACAAAACTTGTTTGTGAGCTATTTTAAGGGTTGATTTACATCCTGTTCAACATACTGAAGTCACTAGGATTTCATGGGACCAAACACCACCTCCCTGTATTACTGAGACAAATTAGTTGGGTTAGCAATTGAGAAGCTTTTATTGTACTTGATGAGAACAGCAGTAAAAAAAAAAGGGGGCCCATAGCCTCAAGTGGGGATAGAGATTATTTGAAGGTGCAAATGAATCTTGAGTAAGTAGGACAGAAATAGTATGGTTCAAAAACCTCAGTGCTCAGAGCTGGATGAAGTCAAATGAGACATTCCTAAAGTCAAGTCAACAGAGGAGTAGCCAGAAACATGTGAAGAGGTTGCATTATGGTGGTGGTTGTTTCAAATAATAGTGTCAACTGATAAATTAGAAAATACTTTCATATATATATATTTATATATATATATAGGTATGTGCTGAAGGCAAGTAGGAGGGTTGATGTGTTTAGGCTATTCACTTGCTGTATGGTTTAGTTGAGATCAGCCAAATGCCACTGCTTGCAAGTCAAATGTACAGATTTATGCTCCTTCAGGTTTGGGACTCAGCCTTTTTTCTTTATATTTTTCTCAAATAGCACATAATGAGACATTGGACTTGAAAATCAGGAAAAGACACCAGAATACTAATGCTCTTTTAAGATTTATTTGTATTTTGCCTCTCAGAGAAATTTTGGAGGAAAATGCAGCAAATTCAAATACTAAAGTAATTACTATATTAATAAAAAACAACTGCCACCCCAAAGCCTCTTAACAATCAAAAGTGTTCTGGAGCTCAATCTGAAGCACTGGAAACTGTTATGTAAATATAACTGTAATTCTTAAGGCCTGCATAGATTGACACTTCAGTTGATAGCAGGTGAAAAATCAAAATGTAAATGCTGTGAATATCACAATGACACAAAATAATAATACACATTTATCTAGTACTTAACATTTCCAAAATGTATTAAATTGCATTAAATAATGCATAAAGTTGCATTGACCTTAGATGCATGGAAAGAAATAAAGGACATCATACTTCTAGAGACAGTAGCTATGAGCAATCTGGTACTAGACTGGAGGGCTACATTATAGAAACACTGTGACTAAGGAATAATGGGTAAGATAAAGTAAGGAGGAATGAATGCTCACTCTCTGGATTTAATAAAAAATAATAAATACACAGAGGTTTGATTGAGCAGCCCTTGGAAAACAAAGTAATTGATGTTTGAAACTGAAATTGAATGTCGAAGAGAATAAATTGGCAAACAAGGGATTATGTTACTTCTGAAGGAAAAATAACTGTGCTATTACAAATACACTGGTAAAGAGCAGCCATCATTCTAAGCTTTACCCAGTCTGTATTTGGAGAGCAGCCCTTTCCTGCCAGGCCCAGTGCCAGCCCCAACCCCCTCTTGCCCCTTGGGATGGGGGAGAGAGGTGGGCCCTGAGCGGGTCTCTCAGCTGGTACCAAACAAGCAGGGAGGGGTCAAAGCTCAGGCTTGTCCACAGCATTTATGGGAAAGCATCTGGAATGCCATGGGTCAAAAGAGCCACCTTCTGCACATTATCCCTCATGTACTTACATCCTGACTTGGTTGTGAGGAAAAGAAAAAACAATCTGACCAAAATAATGATGATCTGTCTAAGTAATTTAAGATGTGACTGATCTCCCCGAGGCTAATTCTTTTATATAAAATTAAATGTATGCCTTGAGGGTTTCCTGGATACAGTCAGTAAGTTCACCCACTCTTAAACCTGAGAAATAAATCAGGATAAAATCATAGTAATTGAAAGCTCTTAGGTCTGACTTACTTTCTGTCATTGCCAATTGACTTCATTACGGGAACAAAGGAGTAAGGCATGACCCAGGTCCTCAGAATAGGGACTGTGTTCAGAGTACTGGCTTGTGTGGTGAATTTGTACATTTGTAGCTGTAGGCAAATTTATTTTTGAGTTGCCATATGTGAGGGTTTTTCATAATTGCTGTCTGTGGGATTAAAGGCAATTTAGGCAAAATTGTGCACAGTTACAAATATTAGAAGATAAGGCTATTATAAAAAGTCATAAGAACTTTATGCAAATATTCTGTCTAGAGTGGAAGGGCCAGATTCAAATATCACACATGATGCACAGCAACAGATTTTTCTTAAGTATGCTGGGCTGCCTATGCTGTGAAAGTTTCCCAAAGAAAGGATTATTGCTATATGAAAGAGCCAATGATAAGGAAAATAAATTTTTATTGAGCTTTTTATTCTTCTCAATCAGCTAGATGAGATTTTACTTTCGGCATAGCTCTTGATCTTCATAATTTATTAGGAAAATTAGCAATAAAAATGACAGAAAGTAAAAAATTATTTTCCTTTATAAGAAAATCACATTGTCAAATTAGGACAAAGAAGTGATCTCTCTACAACCAGTCACTCTGGGGATCCAGAAGATTTTGACTAAATGAAGCATTACCTGAAGCGAACAACAGAGACTCCATTACCAGGGGGATTCCCCTGAGGTGATGTTATCAGGTATTGGTAGCACTGTAGTTCTGGTTTTGTGGAGATTGCATGCAGGTTAATTTACTCTGCAAATCCTACAACCAGCAGCAGAATATCTATTTATTTAAATCCCCAAATTTATTATCCTTATTTCCCCACACACAGATACTGTCTTTTGTTCTTGTCTCTTCAGGAAGGAGATAAATGAGATATATATATGAGCCATAATTATTCTGGGAAAATCACCCTGTGGCATTGATGTATATGCAAAATCTTGCCCTTCAGCAGCTTGACAGCTACACAAGGCTAGGAGGGTAAAGGCTACAGAGCTTCTCTCCTTCTTAAATTATATATTTATGGCCCTCGTTTCTTGTCTTTAATTTGTAGTGACCCAGGTTTAGCAAGAGAAGTTGCTACTGCTATCCCATTCTCATCTCCAGAGTAACTTGGCACCAGCCAGGTAAAAAACTTCCCTTGAGTGGGCAAGATTGGATTTTCTAATATCCTGGGCCAACAAGAGGGTGCAGTGAAGCCAGGTCCCATGCACTGCCCAGGGACAGAGCTGAAGAAGCCCTCACAACATAGCGCAGTTAGAAAGCCCCTTGGGACTTCAGACTTCTGCAGTATTGAAGAGCAGCTGATGCAGGGTTTCTCTGATTTTGGATTAAGAGGTTGCTTGGAATGCTACTTAGATTGCAAAGGGGTAAGCAGGCATTTTGAAGTGCAGTGTTCTAAGTGCTGTTCTAAATAACCAGGTACAAAGGAAAGGACCAGACCTTTTGAAGTGATGTTTTTTTGTTGGATGATTATTACATACCTTATTTTGCTATATCTGATCTGAACAGTTTTTCATTTAGCACACAGGATCCTTACCGTATTGCAAACAAAGGGCTACTAATGCAGACAAATTCTAATCACAGGTTCAGTGGTCTTAGTGAAGACAAAACCCAGAAAAATTATCATTGCAAATGTTTCTCTAATTCACAGCTTCCCAGTTGTTTCTGAGAGGAATACCTGTGTGTTAGTGTTGCTTCTGAGACCATCTGAGGGAAGCTATAAATCTTTACAGCTCAAAAGTGAAGCATAAAAATTTCAGTGGTGAAATGTATCTGTCTTCTGGAAAAAGACAAAAATAAGCCACTGCTTCAGGACAGAGAGCTTTTTCAGTCAGTTAAGACTGTGAATCTTCAGTAAACACCTGAATGTCTACATAGTTCTCTTTAACCAAGGTTTTGCTTTTCAAATGTTGTTTTAAGTAGTGATTCATTTTCAAATATTCTGAAAATAGGGTTTCCTCCATCTTTGATAATCTATATAAATGCTAGACAGACACAGTTGAGTGAACTAATTTTTAGGCATGCAGAATAAGATATTTCTTTTCACAGCAACGTTTGTGCATAAAAATTACATGCCTTCTCATCTTTATATAATAACATAGATTCCACAGTAGTTTTTATCAGGAATATTGTGGAATGTATCTGCAGTTGCAGATTTTAGAGCTGCAGCATCAACAAACAAATCAGGTTATACAGGGTATCACACCCAATGAAACTTGAATGCTGTGTATCACCAGGACGTGTGTTTCACATCTCACTGCCTCCTTTCCAGTTGTGTTCTAGTTTCTAACACTAAAACCCTCAAAAAAAAATCTTGGGTATGCAGGTAATTAATGTGCTACCTTGTAAAAAATACTGAGGGCACTCAAGGGGCAGTCTATACTGATACTTTGCTTTTATACTTAATCAGTTTCAAATTAGCTAAAAGGTTATTGATGTCTAATCTAGTTCAAAATCTATCATTATCTAGGCAGTTTTAGTAAGATTTTACAATTGGATTATATTGTTGCCAATATAGCAAGGGAACAGAATGAAAGATCTTGTTTGTGTGATGATACAAACAATAATTATACTTCAGTGGTGGATGTGAGGATCCCTTTATCTTTGCTTTTTTGCTGCTTCTCTGACTCTGACGTCATATGCACTCACATCTCCATGTCTATTGGGTAAATAACTTCATTCATTGTCACAAAAGAAAATTAGAACCAGAGATTGGAGAATACTCTTATCAAACATAGCCCCCTGTCTTATCAGGACAACATCATGCAGTCACTTTTATGGAACTTAGTCCACACGACTGTAAATGAAAGTTAATTTCTTATGTCTTAGGACATAAGTCCTAAGTATTAATGTATTGAGAAGTAAATAAATAAAATAAATATTTATGTTTATATTTTAAGCATATATATAAAAATATATAATATATAGTATATAAATATATGTGTGTATGTATTTATGTATATATATGTGTGTGTGTATATATATATAAATACGTATAATAAATAAAATTTGGGTTTAATATACAGCCATATATATGTGTGTTCACACACACTTATCCTTGTTATTATTTGCTCTCTGGTCCTGAAACAGCTATGCTTCTCTTTCCCTCATGCTTATTATAATGTATTTATTATTAGCAATATTGTGTTCTTTTAATTTTGTATGTCTTGTATGTCTAATTTTGTATGTGAAACTGGTAATTCACAGTAGCTAAACACCTCTGCCATAACTGGCTTTCTCTTCCCCAGCTATCTGTTTTCTGCACATTACTGCTTAAATTTATTTTCCCTTCAATTTAAGGATCAGAACTCTGCATTTTCTTTCAGAATATTATTGGCAATCTCAATTTTCAGCCTACCAGCTACTAATTGAAATTTCTTCCTTCTGCCTCACCACCCTTCCCTCTTTGTTGTTTAACGGTGGAGTTAATCTAAGATTGACTTGATTTTATTTGTATTGTATTAATATATAATTTTGTTTACATATTTTAGTCTAAATTTGTTGGGCAAACTTCTTAAGAAAGCTGATCTTCTGTATTTCATAAAATTCTTACAGAAAATAGTATTCAACAGAAATTGAATATAGAACATATTTTGATTTTCAGGTTTTACATTAAATCTGTGTCATTAGTAAATATAATTCCACTTCAATATCAAGTTCTCTTGCACAGCAGATGTGCAAATGTTTTCTGAAAAAAAGGTAATAGGTGAAAGAAAAAAACAGTTTCTTTGAAAGATTCTGTACCTTTGAAAGTGTCTTTCGCCATGTGGGGTTTTCCCCATTTTCTTGTCTTTTCAACTCTTGTTTGTGTTTCATTGGAGTCTGTGCAGACCAAGGCCTGGCTTTGCAAAGGGCATGGTAGCTGCAATTGCTGTGTAAAGTAGTAGAAGATGGTTGAGGTCTTCAATTTAGATTGAAGGGGAGAAAATGCGGAGTCATCAAGATCAAGACCACAGAAGTGGTCACAGACCAATTGTTCAGTGACAATGGGCATTGTCACTGCACAATTGGTCTGTGACCACTTCTGTCTTGGTCTGGAAGTGTCTACCTGATGTAGTACTAGCCACCATGTGTGGAAAGTTTCCTTGAGTGAGAGGCAAATAAAATCTTTCTGGCTTCCTTTATATCTCTAAAAGGTAGGTGTTTTTCTTCTGTCCAAATTGCTTCTTTAAAATGTCACAAGGTCCCGTGGAAGTGATTGCACTTTGGAGCTGCAGAAGCTGCTTTGGCGCCCTGTGACAATGTGCACCAATTTCAGATTTCATATCAGAGCCCCTTCAGAGAAACCTAAATAAAACTAAATCATGAGCTTCCCTCTGTGTTGAGAGCAAAGTAAGTTTTGTCTCAGTGCTGGTTTTGTGCCAAATGCTGCATATCAAATTCATGGAATAAAATCCAGGGGAAATTGGGAAGAAAATGGTTGAGGTTAGATGGTGTTTTTCATAAGCTTACCAGGGATAGAAGACCTTTATATAGGAAGATAATTGCATTGGATTTTTGTGTCTTGACAGTGAAGCAAGCACACACACCTTTCCTCTCCTGTCATTCTGTTTGTTGCAGAGTTAGCTGTATACATAATACAGTCAGTGTATATATAAGACAATCAGCTACAGCTGGAGTTCTGTCTCTCTCATTTATTACAAAAGAGGCAGTGGCTTTAGCTGAGGGCAGAACTTGTAGTGAAATGAGGCAACCAGGTGCCACTAATTACAAGGTAGTGGGCATGAGCTTGTGTTAAGCCCACCTGTGCCTGATTAGGGTGGGCCCCAACTGTGCGTGAGCAGGATTAGGGGGCCAGTAAAAGGTGAGGCTTGAAGCACAGGCTCAGCTCAGTCCTGAGCAAGCCAGCAGAGAGGTCAGTTGGATCTGTAGCTGTAGCACCGAGCTGGGCTAACCAGTCCTGAGGCAATAGACTCAGAGCACCATTTGTGCACTTCTTCTGGAACACCTGTTGGATCTCAGAGCGCCGTGCCCTAAGAGAGGTTTGTCTTGCAGTAGAACTTGTATCCGTGTTTCCACCTCAGTAATCTCACATTTTTAACTGAGCTGCGGATTGCAAGCTAGGATCACAGCCTAGGAGTACTGAACACTCCTTACCCCTGTCATTGTCCCTTCAGCTGGGACCCTCAGTGGCTGGTGAGCCTCAAAGAGAGCTTCTCATGGCAACATGGAAAATGGGATTGTTACTGAAGCAGGTTAAAGGTGAGGCCCTCAGCCACTACTAAAGACAGAAATTGCTTTTCTGTGGAGGTAATGGTGATACATGATTTTTGTTTCAATGTGCAAATGCTCTTGCCTTCAGCATTTCTCTGAGTTCCCATGCCTTTCGATCCTGGTACGTTGTGGAAAAGAGTACACCAAGTTTTGCTTATGCAGTCTGGAGCCATACTTTGTCTTAGAGCTGACTTGAGCTGTAAACAGCTAAGCTCCCTCTGGAAGCTGACTCCTACAAGCAACAATTAAGTAATCTTCCTGATCATGGCTTTGCCATTGTGAAAATTTTTGAAGCCAGAGTGAGTTTCTGTAATTGATAGGGCACTGAGGAGTATAGCAGACACCACTCACCCTATCCCATCACCAGCAGGAGGATCTTTTCTAATGCTAAGTTCATCTTTGTCTCTTTCTGCCCCCTCTGTAGCCCTGGTTTGCCTCTTCCCCTCAGAGCAGCAGAACCCAGCTTTCAGTGTACCAGCAGGAACCATCTGGCTGGTTCTGCCTCCTCTCTGCACCTGGGCCCCTTCAGCCCCAAGAGCTCAGTTGCTCTCAACCTCACATCATGAGTGTGGTGTGGGAGCAAAGGAGGAAACATTCCCCATAAGGTCTTGTACCTTGATGCTGAAGCATGTTTGTGGCAGATGGCATCTATTGGAAGATTAGATCATATTTCTATAATAAAAAAGCTTACAGCTTGGTTAAAAGTATGTCTCAGAGCTAAGTAACCCAAATATCTGCCCTACTATCATTTGAGCTTTTCTTCTAGATTACAGTCATATTTGTCTTGATCTCATACTTCAAACAAAACCTTTTTTTTTTAATCTTTAAGTTTAATTGTGGGATTTACTTGTAATAAATAGCTAGATACAAATTTATAGCAACAAACATTAGACCAGCCTTATTTTCTCTAGGGAAAGAAGGTGAAACCTGAGTACAATCCTTGATTTGCCAGAGAAAAATCCTATTGAAGTCAAGCTCTTACAGACTGGCCAAACACAAAAGTGCATACTTATATCTGTAGAAAATCTAATTTTGGCTAACACCAAGTTATTGAAAACATCTACTCCTCTAATTAGCATACTTAGAACTTATTTTACTTATTCAAAATGTCAGACTCTTTAATTATGACAGGAGATTTTGTAGTGCAGAAAGGTTCAACCTGGATTGAATAGCAGCTATTACTTTTATTTTTTAATATTACATATAAACATATTTTTGTTATAACATTAAAAATCAGTAGCACTAGTAGGTTGGGTATGTCAAAAGCACTCTCTGCCAAAACATGAAGTACAAATCTACAGAAAGATTTTCATCTAATAATGAAATTTCAAACTCTTTCTTAATTGCAAATAATAAAAAAAAATCCATTAGCCCTCAAATTCATCTTCAAATGGCATATTTTGAAAATGTTTTGTTTCATCCTGACAAATGTTTTTCACTCTGCAAGGTACAAATTACAGAGCCCAGTCTATTAAGCAGCAGAATCTGTCTAACATTATGTAATGCTGGGGTAAGCTCTGCATGCAGATAAATGCCTCTTGAAAAATTACCATTTTTAACGTAACTATTTAAACAAATGTTTATGGCAGCCACAGTGAGAGAGTCTAGCTGGCTCAATCAGTCCTTTTAACTTCATATTACCTAGAACAGTCTCAAGCCCTAGACTTTTCCTGCTCTTAAGCATTACCAAATTTTGGATACTTGGACTGAAGTTGAGAGAAACTTTGAAAACAGAGATTGGACATTCTGCTGTTTAGGGATGCACACCACTTTCTCAGGACAATGAGGAAAGAAACAATGGCTACAGACACAGGAAAAATGTGTCTCTGCTGCACCCAAACCTCTGCTAGTGTGAGCATAAAACCTTTGCCAACGTTGCAGTCTGTATCATCTCCACTTATTATTTTATATCTGTAGGCAAGTCATTTAAGTGTCTCTGGATCCAGTTCTCCTTTGTTGTAAATCCATAAAGCTTTCTGTATTTCATTGTACACCTCAGCTGAGGAATTTACCCACATTCTTTCTCTGGGATATGTTAAGCTGGAGCTGGTGAATGGACTCGGCTTTACCCCTCTAATATTAAACATTCATAATAAGGCTTTTTGGGTTTTTTTTTTTTAGCCCTGAAGGTTACCAGGCTGATAAAAATGATTCTTGCACGTTACTGCTTTTAAGAGTAACATAGTTTCATTTTGAGTAGTGATATGTCAACCTGCCCCTAAATAGATGGAAATGGGAAAAAATTAACTATATATATATTTGTTGACTGTTTCATCTCATAGTTATGTCAAGGATATAATTTCAGAAACTTTGCATATTCTGGATGCTCAGTTGGGTTTATTACTTAGTTTCTATGCTTGCATAGATTATAGACTACTTCCCTTAAAAGAAAATAAAAACCTCTGAAGTGAATTTTTCCATTAGTTTGTCATGTCTATTCTGTTCAGAAAATTTGTACTTAATAGTTCCTCTTATTATTACCAGTTCTATCATCTCAACAAATTTTTTTCTTACCTTTCTTCAATAAAGCTATTTATTGTGATTTATGTTGTTGTAAAACATTGTTCTGTCAGTCAGGGGGAAGGGCTAAAAAGAGCTGTCAGTAAAAGAGGTGGACCGTGGTTCTCAGGTGTTATATTGATGTTGCATATGCCTCTCTCCTGGGGCTGTGGGTGACACTGTACAGCTCTGAATGTTCTTGAATTGTTGCTGTTGTGGTAGGTAATAAATGTAGATGCAGAGCTCTTCTGGGATGAGGGACATTTATTTCACTGCCTTCCTAAAAGTTACTACTTTTGGAAGTGAAGCTTGGAATAGAGTGGAGCCAGAAGGTTGCTTTATTCTTTGATGTTAGAGGTAGTTTTACAAAAAAGTCTCACCAAGCATGAAAAAATGCTGTATATCAGTATATGTAGTTCTTGGACAGTGTAACTGGCAGTGGAAGCACAGAGCTAGGACTCCTTCTCTGAAACATACCCCTGAGACTTGCAGATAAATCCCATAGCAAACAGAAGTGGCAGCCTGAGTAAAGAGTCACAATGCATTTATTTTAGCTTATGAACTCTGTGCAGTTCTCATGAGCTAATGGAAGGAGACACAGCCCCAACCTCTTCTTCCAGATGCAGATTTCCTACTCCCAAAGGTCTCTCTGCAATGTTGAAGAAGCAGTGCAGCAGGAGATGCTCAAAGTCTCTAATCAGAACTGTAAATGAGGGGTAAGGAGACAGTAGGAATCCTCTCCTCACATGGCATTCAAATATAGTTTTTCAGCTAGAGTTTCTTTCAGTGTTGGCTCTAGCATTATCCTCCTTGGATATTCCCTGTGTGGTGGTGATGACCTCCCTGTTCCCTGAGCCACACTGCAGCATCCGCATCAGCCAACACTGTTCTTGCTTTAGTTACAAGTGCAGTGGGCCTCACACTGTGGTTGTTTCAATGGCAAGTGCAGCACTTTCTGATCTTAGATACTGAAGCAGTGAGCCTGGATAATTTGGTACCTTTTCATGCAAGTGCAGCCATAGCAATCTGGGGCAAATAGGCAATCCCCAACCATACCTGAAACTGCAGGACATACCTGAGACACCTTTCAGGCTCACTCTTAAATTTGCCAAAAATTTCTTAACCTGATTCATGGCTATCATGGAAAAGTACTGACCAAAGTCAGTCATCTTGAGCCCCATAAATAAATATTGGTCTCAGGATTCTCCAGGATCACACCAAGCTGTGGCCCATATCATATGTGTCCCATGAAGGAAGCTGGTTTGTCCCACTGACAGGGTAAGTTGCCAGCTACTTCTCAAGTATGGGGGAGAAAATCAAATTGGGGTGATATAATTTGACTCTCTTGGGTAACCAGTGGGAGAAGAATGCAACTTCTTTAATGATATTAGGTATGAAAATTTAACATGTTAACAGGTTAACCTCTGTATCTTTGTGAGTGTGTGAGTTTGTGCACAGTATAATTTAGGAACTTCATTAGACTTCTCCTTGAAACTCTGTATTGATTATAACTGATTTTTTTATTATTAAGCTATTAGAAATTAATATAATTTAATTTGTGACTTCTTACCATAGTTTTAAATAATCTTAATTTACTAATTTGCTGCTCTTCCAAGTCACATCAGACCCATAATTATGTGATAAGCACTGCACTGACGTCACACCTCAACCCTGACTTCTGTAAATATTCCTAGTTCAGATATGCAGTAAATTCAGCAGTTGTTGATCCTAATTTGTTTCAGTTCAAAACTCTGTTCAGAGGGCAACTTTCTTCCTGTTTTGAGACCTCTGATTGCAATATGACATCTTTCTTTAGTGCTGCCCAAAGGTTTGGATCAGTGCTTTGCTGGCCAAATAACAGTATAATCTTTACAAGCTGTGGGGGAGATTTTTGCTCTGTTGCATGAGGTTTGGTTTGGCTTGGGTGCTTGGTGCTTCCAGTGCCCTTATGAACATTTGCAAGTACCAGAGAATTGATAGGTTAAAGAACTCAGTGTCAGAGTTTAAATGGTTACTCATAACTTGAATTAAGCCAAAGCTAAAAGTTCCATAATGGTGGTAAAATTGTTGTGCTTGAATCTATACTGAAGCTCTGCTTTTCTTAGATTAAGAAATACTGAGCTGAACATCAGGAAATCAAGTTATATCAACTTAATATTGAATTAATGTTCTTACATAGACATCATTATCACTTAAGATGATCTCTGCAGCTGTTAATGAATTCTGCACCCAGTCTATAGCTTGTGACATATCCTGAACAGCAATTTCATCAAAAAAGACACCATGTCTAACCTTGTAGTCATCAATTTAGAGTTTGTATACCTTCCTATATATATAGTTATATATATATGTATTCTAGGGGTGTCATTTATATGTTCTAATTACTGATTGCTGACACTTAATGCTCCTTTATGACCCTCATGCACGACAGGAGCTATGAAAATGCACTTGGGACTTGCATATGTCATGGTCAGGTTTAATCTTCAGGACTGTAAGGACCTGAGCATGTAAAACAGAAATTAGGGCAAAAATGGCTTCTTTTTCTGAAAAATAATTGACTGAAAATCATTTAGTTCTCTCTAGAGGACTGTCTTCTGCCATGTCATTGGATGTATTGAGGTTTTTCACAGGAAGATGACCGCAGTCCTAGAATTAGTACCATTCTTTGGGTTCCTGCATGACTGATTTTTCTAACTGACATGCATGATGCTTTTTAAAGTTAAAATGATGTCATTTTGTTAGATTATTGGGTGCAGTGCTCTGTTAATGTAATTACTATCCACTGAGAACTAGAGAGAAAACAACTGATGAAGTTCTGCTAAATTTTCTTAAAACCCTATACACATGACTTTAAAGTGCACAGTTGATCCATACTGAAAACAATATCTTGGAAAGCCTTAAATGAAGATTAGATGTATTCAGGTGTGATGTGAATATGAGTGAGACCTTTTTTCCTAAAATGCCAAGTCCAACAGGTCTTGAAAATGATACTGTTCTTTGCCTGAAAACAGATTACTCTTAAAAGTGTACTTACAGGCTGTTTGAAGTTCTTGCTCACTGTGTGAGAGTCATGGCTTTTGCTACCAAGTACTCTAATGTTTTCATCTCTTTGAGAGCTTTAGAGAAAATGAAAGGTAGCATTTATTTGGAGAAATTGTTGTTTCCTCCTCTTTTTGAATTAATTTCAGTAGTTAGAAGGGAGTCAAGAGTTCATTAGTGTCTGAAGTTCCTCAGTATTTGAAGTTTTGTTTCTGTTTGCTTTTGGCTTCATTTATCATAGAAAAATAGTGGAATAGAAGGTTCATTTTTAGGGGTTATGCTTTCTTGTTTTCCCTGGCATGTCATAGTTGCTTAAGGGCTGAGACAGATTTTCTTATTTCTGTTCTATGAATGGGATCAACAACAATATAACCAGTAACGAAATAGCATTGGCTCTGGCTCTGGAATTAGGACCATTTTTACAAGATAAAATGGTCATTTATTCAGGGGATGAGCCAGCAGCAATTGCAATGATGTATTTTTCTACATAGACAAATGAACTATGAGGTAAAGGTTCATTAAGCAAAGAGTAAAAAGTATGCAGAAAACTGTAGAAGTTACTGAATACAATGTAGCTGAGCAGAGTCTTGAAATTAACTCAGAAGATGGATGGCACCATAGGACTGGTAGCTTTTCAGAAACAAATATTTGTCAGAGCTTTAAACATTTATTGGTTTTGCTTTTCTTAATTCTCCAAATACTTCCTTGTAACCTCTACTGTAGAATCCTGAAAAGAATATTTGTCTCAAAACAGCCACCCTGACAAAATGTACATTGTGCTCAGGTGGAGGCCTCATTCGATAGCCATCTGGACTCTCTTCTCTCAAGGAGAGACCCTCATTTGGGTAAGAACCCTGATAAATGGGGCCCTATTGTCACAGGAGCATCCCCTCCTTTAGTGGCCATCCTGATAAGCTGAACACTTTCACTGCAAGGGGAGCTCTGTCTGATGGCCATCCTGACAGACAGGACACTGTCCTTACTCAATAAGGGACAGGGGAAGGCAAGCTGAACCCTGTGAGGGCAGAGTGACATCTTGTGTGTGCCCTGGGTAAAGACACTGGAGGGGGCACATGTGCAGACATAAGGGTTACTGCTGTGTCATCCCATCTGGAGGGACCCAAGTGAACCCCTGGCTTTGCAAGGCGTGCCAAAGCCCCCCCTGAAAAGGTGGGGTCAGGCAGCATAAAAGAGGCACACTCGAAGTGCTGGATGAGCTCCTGCCATCCAAGGACCCAAACTTCCTACCAAGATCATTGCTGGATCCAAGGGTGGTGATATCTCTCCTATTTCTTCTTTATCACTCTCTCTCTCTCTCTGCTTCTAACCTTATCTCTGCACATGAGGGTAAGATAGTTTCTAACTTTGGTTGGTTTTACTACCCATTGCTTTGTTAAGGTTTGTTAGTTGTAACCTGTTGTTTTGAGAACTTCCTTAAGTTTCATTAAATTATAATCCATTGCTTTGGAACTAGCAGAATTGCAATTCTGCTAGTTGTAATCTGACATACTTCATAATCTTACTCACTTTTAAGTAAAGTTGTGTTTTTATACAAACCTCCTGGGTAATAACCTTACTCCTCAGTACTGCGCAGAGAACTCCCAAACTTAATCTCACCAAATGGGTTGTTAAAAGAGATTCATTGGAGGAGGAGGAGGAGGATTGGGCTCAGCTGCACCCAGGCTCCTCTCTGATGGAGTTTAGAAAGCAAGGTGGTCCAGTTCGAGTCTCCCTGGGTCGACCCCCTCTCTGGGGAGCTCTACCTGTACCCACTCTGTGGGAGGTGATACTTGGTTTGCCCCCCACATCTGGGGAGCTGTGCTCAGTTTGTGAGAGGTGACAGTGCTGTGCCCACCTTGAGGTGTGTGACACCTCTGTAAGTGCTTATTTGCACTGAAATTGTTGCAAGGTTGGCAAGTTTTGAAGGTAGCATTGCCAAGTGCCCAGAGCGAGGCAGATAGCTTTTTATTGTTGAAATGGCCATTTCAGTGGGACATGCAAGAAAGGGTAATGACAAGTGGGAATAAGGATGGTGGAATTCAAGCCTAAATTAATGCCTGCGTAGCCTTGAGGGTTTGTTTATATTGCCAGCCTAAGCTATTGCTTCTAAGGGCCTGTTCTCTATATCGATTTCACTAAGGTTTATTTTAAACACATCTCCTCTGATAGCCATTGTAAATCACAGTTTTAACTTTTAATTATTGTATGGCCAACTGTTTTTCTGAATTATATTGAATGTCACAAATATTTTCTTTAATTCCTAATTCCAAAAAGCCACTTTTAAAAACAGGGTATCCCAGATTCACTTGATCTGAGAAATAAGAAATCTGAGAGGATAGAAGATAAAAGTAAAAGGATTGTGGTTTACATGGTTTTTTCCTTAAAAATCTTCTAAATTCTCTGGTTTTTACAAACTAGCCCTTTAGTTAAGGTTTAAATGTTAGCTAAAGACTTTTTAGAAGGGGGAGATATCTTTGGGTGTAATACAGATACTAATGAAAACAGTTAAATTGTTAAAGGTACATTTTAACTCATATATTTAGAGCATACAATTATTTTTACTTCTCTTTGCTTTCTAAAAAATGAGCTAGAGTCAGCTAATAGGAACTGCTAGACTAAAAAATTTAAGATAAGAGAAGCATTTATTCCTGGGATAGAAATTATGGTTTGTAGCTTTTAGCATGCTATAATACCATCTTGAAATATCTGTACTAAGAGAGTTATGTGAGATAACGACACCAGCATTCTGGAATCACAGTCTGTGAGAGGCTGGTGGACATAGTTGGTTTTTGCAGGCAGAAGCACAGGCTGAATGGAACGACTGAGTTTGTATATTTCATAACCTTGATCTATGTGCTGTGACATGCAAAGTTTTGATATGGACAAATAGGGAGCATAGCTTGTATGTACAGCAAATGATTTGTTGTTAGTCTAATTAAAAAATATTACTAATTCAGATCTACTTATTATAGGAAAAGAATAAAGAAAATAAAAGAGGGCAATTTCAGGAAAATATCCTGATGATGAAAAACTTGCAAATGTTACATAGTCATTACTACTCATCCTTTTTTCTCCAATGGGATATGATTGCTCTTCCACCTCTCCTGTGAACCCTAAGACTGGGTACTTACTCTCCTCTAGATCTGGGAAGGTGTCACTTGAGCCCTATGGGGTGTTACATGAGCCCTCTGCAGCCCTCTGTTCTTCATTAAGAGGAGAATTTTGTCCTTGGGGGTTTCCTCTGCTTTCATCTTGGGGTCCACTAGGTTAAATAATGGGTGATACATTCTTTTCCTTTCTTCATGGGCTCCCAATTTCACCTTATGCACAATCCTTCATATAAGTATATGTGCTCTTTGTTCACTTTACTATCCATAAACCAGGTCTGTGGTCATGTTCTATTCCTGACAGTAATTAACTATTTGTGATTATATCCCTAGGATCTCTAGTATCATCCTCTACCTTTATTTGGAAGCATCTTCTGTCATCTCATGACTGTCAGTTATTTTGACAGCAGTTTTGGTTATCTGAAAAGTGACCTGGGCAGACTTAATTTTAGTTTGATGTTAAATCTAAGGTATGGCCATAGCATTTAGCATGTGGTTATATCCTTTACATTTTGCTACTAACCCTGCCTTCTAGAGGCTATTCCATTTTTAAACTCTGTCTTTTCTGTGCTGAAGTGAAATAAGTAATCCACTCATCTCCTAAATGAGCCAAAAGATTAAATTTGAAACTAATGTTATACTTGAATTAAATAGTGCAGAACAGCTGCAAAATTCCCTGGGGATTCTCTTTACTGGAAATAGCATCTTCATGGCTACAATGTGCATGCATCAATCTCCATTGCTACCACAGGTTCTCAGCAGGTCTGCTTTTCTGTATATCTAATTAATGGTATGAGATTTCTTTTGTAACAATTATTTCAGTCATTTCCTCTTATCTGCAATTTTCATTCCAAATAATTTTCTTGAAAATGTATGGATAACTTTGGATAAAATAGAAGCAAAATCTTAAACACCTCATGTTGCCTTCTGTTGAATTCCATGTTTATGCAAAATAGCTTAAGAGAAACTTAGTTGTCAGTAATCAGTTGTCTACAACATGATGAGATAATGCTTTAATAAAGTGGAATCTTAATTCAAGATAGCAAATCAGTTCTTAATGTTTGAATAAAATTTTCTTAATTAAAGAGAGCAAACAAATTTGTAACATTTTTTTTTCTGAGCTAATATTTGATTTGTGGTGTACAGTTTTTTACAAGTTTGTTTTTACACCATGGGGAAAAAGTTGCAGAGGAAATAGCAAAGCAGACAAAATACTTATAAACTTTCATGTGTATGAAGAGTTGTCATGTATAAAGTACCTCATGTTTTTATGAAGTAAAATCTCTACTTTGAGAAGCAATTATTAAAGAAACAAAGTACACTATTAAAAAATCCTCAGCAGCACGGCTTGAGTTTAGAAAGCACCTGTGTGCCTGTCACACAGCAGGCACTGTTACAGACCTGTACTCTCAGGATTCTCTCAGCTGCTGAAAGACAATTATGCTCATTTTAAATCCAGTTTTAAAAAATGTTACTCCAGTAAGACACCGAATTATGTCAGTAACTGAGGAAATTTTGCAGGATATATACTGGAGTGGTATGATATGGTTTAACCTCAAATCTGTCCCTGTAATTTTTGGTTCTTGCATCTGGATGAAGGGGAGAGAATTGTTAGATGAATGGATCTACTTTGCCCATCCTAGTTTGTGGTTTAATTTTCAATATGTTCTAAGATTTTTTCAGTAGCTGTGATCAAAGTTGCAGATGGCTTAAACAAATCTGGAATTAATGCCATGGAAGCTTTCACATGTTTTGGCCCTTTTGGTCAGTATATTTTTATTAAGTATTAAAAAGAGATTAATGTGAATAAGGTAATCAAATTCATGCTGATCTGATGTGATTAGAGATACATTCTTCCATGTGAATATGAAATCTGTAATTCTTCAAGGCTCTAAAATGAATCATATTCCATCTATTCATGTAATCATGTCTTGCATAAAAATACACCTTATGAGAAGCAGTATACAGTTATAGTGGTGGTTTATTAGAAGATAAAAAAATAAAACAGGTACAGCAACAGTTAGAGTTGTGTATAAAGAAGGACATTTACCTGTCTTCCCAGTTGTGCATTTCCTTAAGAAAATCAAATACCAGGATTCCCAGTTAACTTTGCATTGCTTTTTGTCTCCCTAATTATACAGTTTATACAGTGACAGGTTGGTTGTTTTCTCATTGGTGGCTGATACTGTTTTCCTTTTCTTGAAAGTGTATTTTTAAATCCTTATATAGTCTTTATTTCTCCAATTTTTGTTTCTGGCCTGCTGAATGGCAGTCACAGCTAAGAGCTCCCTCAGCAAACTGTACTTCCTTCTTAACTTTGCCTTTGGAACAAGCAGTCAATTTAAGTTTGTATTAAATGTGAGTTTTGAATTGGACTGTGCAGTACTCTCCTAATATGAAAACTATTACTTTATAGCAGTCTTTATAAAGTTTACCTTCATTAGATGTTCTCATTTCTCTGTGTTTTGGATATATATATTCTAAAAATCACTTTACCTTTTACAGTTTATATACATATCAAAACAAATTGAAACATAAAATTGAAGTACAAAAGTCATTTATTCCTGAAAAATCCAATTGGTGTTTATTATGCTGGCTACTTGGCACTTCTCCTTCCCAGAACTCAGTGTTTACACTGCCATCTTCCTTGGTCTATTCTTCTAACTTAATATTTCTGTGTCATTAGGGAACAGAACAGTCTTCTTTCAGGTGCACTAGATGTGCTCAGAATGTGAAAGCAAACTTAGAGTATTATGGGTAGTATACCTACTGCTTACTTGCAGTGCCTAAGTTTCACATATTAAGATATTGGTCAGATTGTCTTCATAAAGTCAAGGTCACCATAGATACTTTACCTTCCACATTTCCTGGCTGGAGAGGTTTAGTTGTCTGTTTTCATTATTTATTATCAGTTGAAAAAAGACTTCATTTTGGTATTGCCACCATTTCCAGGCCATGGAAGGGAGCTGGTCTCCAGTAACTGGGATTTTTTTGTTTAGAAGAGGCCATGCTGCCTCTGGGGGGCAGCTGGTCCTTTCTCTGTGAACTGCTTCTTAGATGCTTCCTCCTGTCCAACTGGAAGCAGCAGTCTTCTGCAAGTAGTTATTCATGACCTAACAGACTTGGATCAAACAGCTGAATCCTCTCATGAGCCCAAATAATTTTCACTTAGCTACATTTTATGATTCTCTCATTCTTAACATGGTCAGTTTATCCCATGCAGCCTGCTTCTGAGAGCAGCAGGCTTTTGCCAAGGGCCACCTTTTGAGATCAAGTTTGATGCTACATATATCATGGTAAAAACCATGGAAAACACGAGTACCTTAAAAAGCCTGAGCACGTTCTTTTCCTTAAGAGTTCATATCAGCTTGGTATCATTCATACTGATTTGTATACCAGATGTATTTCTTATGGTCTATTTGGGAGCATTTTGCTTTGCTGCCCCACCAGATGCAAGCTCTTATTCTTCGTGTGTAGCTCAGTGTGTCAGTGGATGTCAGGGCCCTCTGTGCAGTGTTCACTCACTGCAGGACTCTTGGTACCCCACACTCTCAATATTGATGAGGAGGATGTTGAGTGATGTTGACTTTCCCTCTCTGCTGGTAGTACTCCTTAGCTCACTGTTGAATGGGATTTCACCTCTTCGAAATTGCTTTTCAGTAGGGTTAGTCATCTGGAAAGCCCTGAGTGCATCCTAGCCTAGTGCTTTTCTGAGATCAGACTCATTCTCAGGCATCAGTTGCAGAAGTCATAAGAAAACCTTTTTGCCAACCTTGGAGTTGTCTATGGTTAGCCTCAGGCACGTGATTTATTACAGTGTCTCTGTGTCTTCGGAAAACAGATTAGAAATTTTCTGGATTTTGTCTCTTCCCAAGTAAAACAAAATTTCAACTCAAGTGGTATATTTCTTGTACGTCCTTGTAATACCTCTTGAGATAGTATCATCAGAACCTACTTCCTCGCTTACTGGTGATCTATAGATGCAGCTGTATAGTCTGTTCAGATCACTGCTATAGTAGACCCTGTTGGTATGACATCAACTTTCAGACTTACTCTCTTCAGCATCTGATGAAAGGCAATCTGCCTTTTCCACTGGGATTTCACCTTTATTGTAAACCTGCCTAAGTTGGGTTGTAGTGTTCTGGCTTTACATCACTTCCTTTGCTTTTGCTCCAGCTATATTTAGCCCCTTCTCCCCTTGCCTCTTTTCTGAAAGTTTCAAGCTGTATTTTTCTTTTATTACAGCACCTTAGGTAGTCCTTTCCAGTCATTTCCCCTTTTAACCCAAAGTAGCTGTGTCATATCCACATGTCTGGCTGAAAATGTTCTCTTTCCTTTGGCTTTCTGCTTTTTTCTAATCAGCAGAATAAGCCTTGAGCTCTTGCTCCCTGGTACCTAGTAAAAATGAAGCAACCCATTTTCAAAGTTCATGTAATCTTCTGTTCCAGGAGATTGTACTTATCTTTTCTTCAGACTGTTTCAGAACATTGGTTCTGGCTGGACTTCTCAGCAGCTCAAGCTGAGTTCCTCAAATGAAGCCTGGATATTGGAGGTGGCAAGTTTGAGTGACATGAACTTTGTGAAACCTTTAGCACTGAACTGTGGCATTTGCAGCAAGTCTAACAGGACAACATTGTTGTTTTTGTGGATATGGTAGAGAATTTGAGAGTGTCTCTAGGTCTTTTCATTCATACTGTGTATTTGGAGAATGTGAGATCCTGCAAATGCTACCATTCATGTAGCACATAGATTTCCAGTTCTACGTCTGAATTTATCTAACTTTGTTTCAGATTTTTAGCAACCATTGGACTTTTGAATTTCATCAGCTGCTCCTCTTCAGCTGGAGAGAAAGCAGGTTTTTTTTTTGAGTAATTTTCCCTCAGATCCATGAATGCTAGTCACTAATAAGTGAGGAGAGCTAAAACAAATGCCAGAAAATTAAAATCAATTGATTTTATGCATAACAGTAACAAGGCATTTTATCTTGGTGACAAACAGTCTATGCTTACTATCTTAAGTAAGTATTCATTTGACCAAGTGGCCTTGATATCAGTTGCTATTAATATCTATGTAGTACTCATTAACATGTCTGAAGCTTTCAGGCATTTAGCTGAGTAGTAAGTAAAACTAGATGTGAAAATAAACTGACTTATAGGAAAAAAAATAAAACCAACCCAGAAGGAAAATACATTAAAGCTAGCTCATCCCAATGCAGGAAATTAATAGCTGTAGGTGTTTAATGAGTACTGTCTTATAAATAGAAAATGCTTATGAATGATGAATAGTTTTTAAAATGAGAATTTGTCTCAGATGAGATGTTTAGAATAAGTTTATGGAAGTCATGTTTTGTGGCTGTAGGAACAAATAAAGCAATAAATGGATGACCAGTGCAAGTGCATAATTAGTGCTGCTTGCCAGGATGAACTGTACCACAACAGCTTCCATGTTCCCAGAAAATAGAACACTCTGTAAAAACAACCGATTTGCAATACAGAGCTGATAAAATACCATTCACAAATGTTTTTACTGTTTTGGAAGGCCAAAAGCATACTTATAAATTCCCTTGAATTACAATGTAGGAACTGAATTTTTTTCAGTGCTTTCCCCTAGTTCACATAACCTCACATAAGCCCATGAGATATCATTTAGGGTGTCTCTCTGAAAGTTACTGCAAAGCTCATGTTTAATAGGTCTCTATATGCAATTCACAGCTGTATCAGAACTCTATTTACATAACAAGACAGTTCTTTCTTCTTCTTGCAATATCTGTAGCCTGTCATTTTTTTTTAAACAACATTAAACTTCAGTCATTGGGTCAACATCAGGTTATGTCAGGTAAACCTACAGTTCAACTAGTTTCTTTATTTTTATTCTTTAGTTTATTGTGCTGGTACTATTCAGAGAAGGCAAGTTTTAATGATATTGTGATCAAATTTGATGGTGCATGGAAGAGCTAGAGCTTTATTCTTCGAGGCATTCTGTATGCAAGTAGCTCAGCTATCAGATGGGGAGTCTTCATAAAAGCTCATTGGGGATCTCTACAAGTCAACAGAAGCACTGATTTCTTTTTGTTTTGGTTGGTTGTGAGTTTTTTCAGGGAATAGCATTAGAGAGGTCAAGATCTAACTATTGATTCATAGCTTAATCCTTTTAATGTATTAACTGTCTGTGGAGAACTTGAAATTAAACAGAGCCATTTATGCTTTTATGTAATTAACAGAAAAACAATTATATAAAAAGAACTGTGATTGACCTGACAGCTATTAATGTTGACAGTATGACCCCTTCAAAGGGGCAGACTCCCTTTGGTCTGACTGCTGTGGAATTTTTCTGTTTGAAACAGAAGTTTCAATTTTTTCCAACTGGATTTGATGCAGTTCCATCAAAAGTCAGTGTTTTTCAAATTCTGTTCAATCTGATTCCAGATTACAGTTAAATTGCCATTGTAATGGGGCCTCATTGTATAACGTGAGTGGTCATTGACATCAATGGACTGAGATTTCTCCTCTGAAGTTTCTTTCCAGAGCATAGCTCTGAACAAAGCCTCTGTTATATGACATATTAAACACCAGAGGGACAGGACTGCTGACAGCACTGTAATAGTGAGGACATCTGTATGTTTCATAAATATATCTGGTTTCTCAAAAGGCAGGGAATGTCAGATAATGCATTAGATGGGAGAAGTTCAGCAGAGTTTTAACTCCAGGGCACCATTATTTACATCACTTGGTGACATAAACATGATCTCAGATCACATCTGTGCTTTGAAGAAGCTGCATATGTTAGTTCTTCGTTGCAGAGTATATCTCCAGAGATGTGCAAACTGAACCCTGCAGAATTTGTTCAAAGTTATTAGTTTGTCTTTATATTTAGATTATAGTAATGTTCAGAGTATTTCTGTGGTCTCTGCTTATATTTCTGTGGTGTTCATGAAGCCACATCAGTTATAGTGGAGCTTTGCCAGTTTCAGGCAGTTGGAAAAAGTCTTTATCTCTTTCCATACCTTAATCTGACATGTTCCTGCCTTACTTCATTTGAAAGAAACAGCAGAATTATAACACACATTAATGTCTGTTTAACTTGTTTGAGTGCACTGTGCTTCCTTGCAGAAATAACTATAATAGATCTTTTTATACCTCCTGTTTTATAAGAGCAACACTATTTTTCTCTTCAGTGACCATTTAATTGTCTCATTGTTTTGCATCTCATCATGAAACTACATAAAATAAAAAATATTTCTGTAGGTCTGCTGACTGACAGTAGTTTAAATATGTGTGTGTGTATTTTATAGATAGGGACACATATTTGGAAAGTGATAGATTCTAGACAGAATGGGTATGTTTTTATAAGATTATGGACGTCATATAGAAGATACAACCAAAGATAATAGTGAGAGTGCAGAGTGTGGACATCTTGAAAAACAAAACAAGGGAATTTAAAAATTAATAGATAATTACAAGTCAGATTATTTCCAAAATACACTATTTTGACAACGTTGACATTAGAATTGGTTATTTTTTTTCTATTTTTCTGTGAACAGTGGAGAAAAGGAAGAAGAGGCAAGGACAATTCTTATATTCCAGTGCAAAGATTCCAATTCTTAATGTAACTCATATGCCAGATTCATACTTCCAGGACAGGGGAAAAATACATAGAAACCTCCTTTTAACAGGAAATGGAGGCCTTCAAGCTGGGGTTTTGTTATAATTTCAGAGAAAGCTTTCTAAAAGCTTTTTCTAGTTGTGATGGAAGAATTTTAAAACTGCCATAAAGTGAATCTGTCATCCTTCTATCTACTTAAGGTGTCACTTTGAGAAAGAAAAGTATTCCAGGAGAATCCTTACGTTATATTCTAGCAGATGTCCAGAGAAAATAAGGATTTGCAGCCAGTGTAAATATCCCTGGGTGAAACCATGCATTAGTTTAGGCAGAAGACTGGTTAACAACCCCATTTGAGTGATCATTCACCAGCTGTGTTGCTGCATGTCTTTTCAGTGGCTTACTTCCCGGCAATAGCTTTTCTGCCTCAGCAATTTGTTGTTTAATGAGATAGAAATACTCCCCTGAAATGCTTTCATTATGATAAAATTCTTTTAAATTGCATGATTTTTCATGGTGGCTTGTGTGTCCTGTTGAGCACTGGAGTGAATCAATGTGTGATGCAAAAGACTGGCATTGCCACTGCTCCTGCTTGGTATGCTGCAGCATCTGCACAGTGGGCAGAAGAGGAATTTCAGGAAGCTGGAAATCATAGTTTGATGGTTAAGGCAGTACAAAGCTGCCCCACTGAAATTTACCCTGTCTGTCCCTAAATACCATATCAGCCTATGCCCCAGCAGTCATGTATTACCTAAACAAGTAACCTGAGCTGTGATTTTTAGATTTTCTCTACTGCAAGATATTGACTTTTTGGGTGGCCACCTTTAAAGTCAGGGTTATGCTTTTGAGAAGCACCAAGCAGAGAATGCATCAGATTCACCTTAGGTACTGGGGCCAGTATTGTGAAATGTCTTCATTAATGGCCTGCATGATGAGAGAGAATGCCCCCTGGCAAGATGGCACGTAGTACAGAAGTGGGAGGACTCTGTGTGTGTGTGTGCACGCGTGTGCTGCTGCTGTGGGGGACCAAGCAAGGTGGAGAAATGAGTTGACAGAAACCTCATCAAGTTCCACAAAAGGAAATAGAATTACAACTGAGTGAAGTCTTGTGAGGGTGAGGAAAAAAATCAATAAAGGACAATGTGAAAAGAACTGTCAGTAGTGGGCAAGCTGATACCATTTATTTCAAATGGGAAATCCACTGCAAAACTGTTGATTCCTTGACACCTGTCCATAAGTTGCACTGAAGTGTGTATCCTCGCTTTTCATTTCCTAGGTTTTAGATCATACCTTAACATTCAATACCTATAGGCTTTTTGTCCTGTCTTTTCAGATATATGTATGAATAATGGTCTTCATTTGATTTCTTTTTACATTTTATTAGTTACTGTTTTGCCAAGATGGAGTAGAAATTTTTCCTTTCCAGATTTCCAATACCAGTGTCAGTAATTATGTGTGAAGAACCTGAGAAAGAGTTCTAGCAATAACAAGAGGCCACTGTCATGAGACTCTTGAATAGCAGAGACCTCCAGAAGAGGCAGACTACAAAGGAGTTGCAAGGACTTCTTCCACTGATGTAGTTTTAATGAACTAATCAAAAAGAACAAACCTAAGTCCTTGGATATGAGCTCTTTCTGTACTGTTTTCATCGAGAAGTAAAATACTAGTGAGTCATCAAAAGCCCCAAATCTCCTCTACTTAATCTATAAACTTTACAATATTTTCTAGACCCGGTTCTGGGCATTAAGTCCCACTGTACCACATGAAAATTAATAGCAAATGGCCTATTAGTGTCTTTATTTATAGTTTAAGACTCAAGAATTCAGTGATTTATATTTTCAATTTAATCATATCAACTGATACAAGAAATAACTGGAAATGCAGGTATGACCTTGCTCGAGCAGACTAGATAAAATTCAGTGTAGCAAAGCTTGTATATTGAAAATTGTGTAGTAATAAAATGTTTGGGGTTTTTGTTATTTGCAGCTTGCCAATATGTCGATTCAAGATAATGGTTTAGGCAAATTACATGGCTAAAGAATTAGAAATGTAACTGGAAAGAGGAAACATAATAGTGGCTTTGTGGCAAGCACTCACTGTATGTGATAAAACTAATTTGTAATTTGATCTTTAAAGCAGAACACAAGAGTACTGAAGCATTTGAGATACAAGCTCTATGGTAATAATAAAGTGTGAAGACAAAGAAATAGTCCGACAGCAGACAAGGGCAAAGGAGTTCTTATTGGGCATAGCTAAACATATTGTTAATAAAATAATGTGGCTGTTTGAAATAGGGAGCTGAGAGAGAAGGACAAATAGTTTGGGAATTCAAAGTTCGGGTTTAACAATTTCATTTAATTGACTGCATTTTAATCTTCACTTAAATCTTCCTCAGTATGTTCAGGGAAGAGAGGAAAGGACAGAAATTCAGCTTAGAAATTTAGCTCCTTATTAAATTGCTTCTCAGGCTCTATGTGTTTATGCTGAAAGGAGAAACAAAGGAGTGTGAGTGACTTCTTGCAGGTCAGGGGTGTGGGCCCAGAGAATATCCTGCTTGGAGAGGATTTCCTGGGTCATGATCTGCAGGGAAGGGAGGCTTTGCTCTGCCTGGGCCTCCTCTACCAGCTCTGAGCAGGATGTCACACAGGTGCTTTAGGTACAGCCATAGAATAACCAAGGTTCTGAGCAGGCTTGCATCCAGCTGGGTTGGA
The DNA here is from genome assembly GCF_003957555.1 of Calypte anna. Taxonomy (NCBI): domain Eukaryota; kingdom Metazoa; phylum Chordata; class Aves; order Apodiformes; family Trochilidae; genus Calypte; species Calypte anna. The sequence goes on from NC_044252.1 coordinate 11,325,184, forward strand.
GCCCAAGCACGTTGTTCTTGTTTGCAAAACTTATCTGGAACATACACCTGCACTGCAAGGCTGTCAGGTGTTTCCATTGTAGCTTCCTTAATTTCTCTTCTTGTTAATGTTTAGCCTCTAAAACTATTAAGCAGAATAGCTTGGAGTGATGTAGCTCTTTCTCCTGTTTGTGAGGACTAAGGAAGTAGGTGGGGAGCAGTTTCTGATACACTGATCCGTTGAATTATATTCCATGTTGGTGAAAGTGGAGCTGCTTTTCAGACCCATCTTGTCTGCTCAGGTTACCTATATGAGGCTTTTGTCTCTAGCACTTGCTGCAAGGGCTTCTGGTGAGACATTAGAAGCGTTTTCCACCAAGTTGGAGTGTGTAAAAACTGTTTGCTTCCCAGAAGGTGTGAGGTATTATCTAAGTAATTAACTGCAAGGCAATTCTCTGAGTAGTCAAATGTTTCCACTGATGCTGAGTACTGCATTAGAAAATTACCTCAGAGATCAAAGAAAAGTTAATAGCAATGGTTTGAAGCACTAACCATGCTAACAACAGTGAGGGGTTTTTTTTTCAGTTTCCCTTTCATTTACATCTCCATGTTGGAAAGAAGAGGACCTAAGCCATTCAGTGCAAACATCCTTTATACAAGTTAAATTTATTTTTTCCAAAGGATATTTTCTCTCCTGCTACAGATTCTTATAAAAATAGAAATTCATTAATTTGTTAGAGTACTCTAAGGGCTTGGAACAAGTGCAGAGAGGGTATGATTATTCCCGAGTTATTAAGGGAAGGATCATTGAGATGCAGAAGTTCACATTGCTTCATTGAAAGACTGTGTAAAACAATAGTTGAAAGAGGTTTTTGGTCTGTTAGGCTACTCACTAATCTTTTGGGGGAACTCATTAACATGCTTGAATGGTAAAAGGCATAAGGATAGCTTTCATCAAGTGAAATTGCTAGTGCTGCATATCATGCATGAGACGCATTCTAACTTCTGTTTATGATGTGAGAAACCTTTGTAATAACATCTAATGCACTGCATAAATCATTGCATTCTTGGGACATGATAAATGCAAAAAAAATTAATTCTGTAACAGTTCTTAAACACAAGAAATCAACAGATTATATAAAAATTCTCCCTCATACTACTCTTGGACTTCTGCTTATAAATGATGTACTGTTCCTCCCCTTTCCCATATTCTACAGCTCTTGAAGTACAGAGCTTGAGTGAAGAGTAGAAACATTGAAATGCTTTAGCCACCATTCTTTGACTCAAGAAGAAATAGTTAATCACATGCCAGAGGCAAATGCTGGGCTATGATTAATCCCAGATGTTGAGAATTATCTCTCAAGAAATTGGAGATTTAAGAGGGCATGAGTCGTTTTGAAAGAAAATGAGACAGCTTGCCAGAGAAGACTATTTTAACTATCTTGTTTGTTGAATAGATACCTGGTGAGGGAACTCAGCTGAATATGTTTAAAAGAATTATTATTTTGCAAATCAAGCCCTATCAAATGGCTGTTATCTCAGTTTGAAATGTGATAATATATCTTAGAAAGATGAAGAACTTGTGGGAGTGTTAGAAGTGGCAGGGAAAATAGGTATCACAAATTTCTGTTCAAGTGTGTTTTTCTATATTTACTGTGTTTTATTCATGCTATTATAATAAGCTCACAATTTTATCACAATTTTGTTTGTCAGTATGTATTTGGAATTAAATTGCTAAGGAGAAATGTCTGATAGCAGAGTTCCCAAATTATGGTTTTTTATGCAGGAAAACACACCTGCAACACCAGGGCCTGCTCACAGAGCCCATATTTACAGTTCCTCTCAATCTAATGAGTAGTCCATGTGTAAGATCAGAAATGAAATGTCTGTAGAAGACATGGAGAAAAAGATCTAAAGAAGCTGCAGAAAAATATTTTAAAAGATTTATTGAAATACCCAAGTTTGCTATAGTAGTGCAATGTGCAGGATTTAGCTGCTTCATTCAAGGGTTTGCTTTTCCTTAAACTTCTTTAATCTCAAAGAAAAAACTTCTGGTAAGTTTTTTTAGCAACATCTCCTGTAATTGGATGTTGAGCTCATAATTCTCATCTGGTCTTGTATGCTCATTGATCCAGAGAGATTTTACATGGTGGATTTTCTTTGCTAAGGTTAGAAGTCAAGAGGCAACATATCAATGGAAAATGTGTGCTGCTGAAATAAGTAAGTATGCTTGTAAGTTAGAGTCTAAAGAGAATTGTTGCCTTAAATATGAATTTCCCTTTATTTTGGGAAGGGTTTTTTTTTTAAATCTGTATAATAATTTTTGTCAATACTGAAAACAATGTCCTGAAGAATGATCAAATGAAAGCAGTGTGTTAGGTTGTATTACCCACGTGGGGATGACCTTGCACACAGGTGCAAAGTTCTTCATCGCTACTGAGCAGGCCATGGAACAAGTGAGATAGTACAGGAGGAAAGTCTAGGCAGTTTCCAATGGTTTCAGTAGTTCTAAAGGTTTTTCTCATAGGCATATCTCACACAGTCATTTATTTGAAAGTATTTCTTCTGCTTACAGATAGTATTATTCTGATTAGCAAACTTTCGTCCCACTTTTTCCTCAAGACTTAAGATACTTTTCTCCTCTGCTCCATTCAGTAAAGGGACATCTTTTGCTTATGTCATGGGTAAAACTAATGAAAGTAAAATTTACTTACTTTCTCAGTGTGGAAGTTACTGAGCTTGGTTTATAAATGGTGCTGATTTAATCTTTAATACTACTTTACATTTTTTTTTTCCTTTTTTTTTTTTTTTTTTCCCCTGCGTTTACTATTTCTGGTCCACAGTACTGCATAAATAAGGTAGTTAATAATGAAACTTACACAACTCTTTTACTACTGATGGTATGAAGCTTGCACAGAAGAAACATGAAGCAGTTGTTGCCTTCCTCTTTTGGCAATGAAGTCCATCAAAAGTTCCCAAAATAGAGAAGAGACAAGCAGTGGATGAGTGCAAAACAACCTCCATCTTCAATTCAGAACAACCATAATTTATAATCATCTTCAGCAACTGTTTCAAAAATAGCAAACCACATTTAATTTATGTCAAAACAAAGATAAGTAGCCTTGGTTCAGCATTCCACTCTGTAGATGGAAAAGGACAGATTCTGAAATACCATATCTAAGAATAATACCCTTAAGAGTACCTTATAATAATACTTGTAATAATATATACTAATACCCTTTACATTACCTTCTTTTGGCAACTCTTACCTCTTTTACCTTCATTTATTCTAAATTTGCTATATCAGCTCACATCCCATTGTTGAATTTCCCTTTATCTAGTTCTAAAACCTCCTTAGTTTTACCTCTCTCAATAGTTTGAAAAAGAAAGACTCATGCTAAACTGGCAGACAGTTACATATAACATATTGAAGTTCAGAGATAGGAGAGTTTTGCCTGTAATTTCAAGCACTTTAGTTTCTTCTGTGTTGTTAACTCTGAAAAACATTTTAATAGACAAGAGGACCAAGTCTTGGTCTCAAATTCTTAAAGCTCAGTTTATTCCAAGAATGGCAAATAGAATAAGAGGAATGTAAATGTCAAATGACTGTTACAGAGGTAAAATGCAAGTTTTAAGTCATCAATAAAACAGAGAAGATTGATATGAACATTAAAAAAAATTATAGGATATTACTAACAACAGCTACACTATCAAGATCAATGTATTGAACTACAAAAACAGGTCCCTGGGTCATATTTATCACTTGATGCATTCCACTGTCATGTCCAAAACTGGGGGGATTTACACACCTCAGTGTAATAAGGGAAAGCCTTAATATCTGAGTGCAGTGGATATATGAGAAGCAACTCTTTGTTTGGTATTTTGCATATTTTATATTGTCAGAGCTTCAGATGTACTTGACATACTCAGCTCTTTGTTTGAAGAGACACAGTCCTTGCCCAAAGAGCATGCTTGACTAGGTAGAGCAGAAAAATAATGCATTTGTTGTGTATGTCACCAGGGAGAAGTATGTGCTAGTACTGACAGAAGTGGTAGATTTCAGAATGCTGTAATGTTAGGTGCTTTTTTTGAATCTAAAATTTACACTGGGAGCCAGAAGACACTATTTTGAAACAAAGAACTCAAATCCTCAAAACAAAGAAAAATCTCCTAATGAAAATAAGAATTAAAAAAGTCTTAGTTTTATTAATGACAATTTATAAATATTCATGTTGTAATTTGGAGCCTATTAGGTGACACTGTCTTTTCTTAGGGTAGGATTCCTGTTGCTGGTTGAGAAACAAATATTCTGAAATAATACTTAAGAAGTTAAAAAAGGCCAAAGGAGAAAAGACACAAAACCATTTGCTGGCTATAACTAAAGAGGTTTTGACAGAGGAGCTGTAGCAAGATAGTTTCTCTATCAGTTCTGCTGTACTGAAGGCTGATTTAAGTAGCTTGAATGTACTGGAAGTGACAGGAAAAGACTGCAGTTTAAGTGAGGTGATTTTTTTGTTTGGTTGTGTTTAATCCTTTTTCTGTGTGCTCTCTATATTTTAGAGGAATAAATAATGCCATGCTGTTTGCTGGCTTGGGGATGCAGTGATCCAGCAATGTGACAGAATCCTGGGGAAAAGCTGTGGTAAAATCAAGTGTTAGCCATCAAAGATTTATGTATGCAGAGTCCCTTTTGAAGAACAGTGGCAATGAATAGTTCAGGTCGAGAAAGAGAGAAGACAAATCTGTTTCCAAAAGGTTGTGCCTATGATTAAAACAAAAATGTGTACAGCGTTGTTAGCAGAACATCAGAAAATGTAGCTATACATTTGTTCTATGTTCTATACTTTGTTCTATGTTGTAACCTGGGCCATCAATGGCATTCATGCCTGTCTGAGAAATATATAGTCAAACCAAGGAAGTTCACATGTTGCTACAGGTTAGGAAAATGCAGAACACTATCTCCTTTAATATGAATTATAAAAGAATGCTTAAGTTTCCCAGGGAATATATGATAAAATCGATGATGCATGGGAAAGGGTGTTCTGTGGAGGGCCTCCTTCATGTTTTTAGAGCTCTGTGGGACAACAGCCCATATGTTTTCCAAGTTTCTGAGACATTAATAAGACATAAATATATTGTGCTACATCTTGATGATCTTGTCTGTCTTCTGTTTCCTTAAAGCTAAAAGAAATCACTGTAGACTCAACACATTGCATATGACAATCACAGTTTGAAGGGACACTTCTTAGTACTCCTGTTGTTAACATTTCTGTTTACAGTACTGAGTGGGCAAAATAATAAATAAGAAACCCTTCTATATCCTCAGAAGTTCTTTCAAAGGTTTCTTTTTTGCTATTCTTGAATGCTCAAGCCAGTATTAGTTGGCTAAGACTTTGTCTGTCAAATGTCAGTGAAGTCATGGAGAAAAATCATTTCTCTGGCAGTTTTCCTCTCTGAATTTCAAGTGCGGTTGTCTGAAGTAATGTTTGTGTATCCTGATATTAGCTTTACTTAACCTGTCAGATTAGGAAGATAATCCTTGCTAGAACAAGACACTTCCACTTGACCTGAATGCATTTCAGCTGAGCTCTTAAAGGCATTTTGAAAAATCCAGGTTCATTTTGACAAGAGCAGCTTCTAACTTTTGTATAGAGCCTCATCTGACAAGCAGTGATACTGTATTTCCCCTACCCTCGGAAATCCATTGGGAACACTATAATTTTGATTTTATATCTGTCTTAACATAGGTATCTCCCAGGGAAATAAGATTTTTTCGTGATTGATATAAAACTTTCCTTATATGTTATCTGCCTGAGGCTGACATGGCATAACTCATGGGCAGAGGTCTGCATGCAGAAGCTTGTAGGACAATTCTCTGGAGTTTCTTTATGTGGTTCCTGAAAACAAATTTACCCAGTGGTGTTTGTTGCCTCTCATAGTGTGTCAGCTTTGTCTTTAAAACTAGGAGGAAAGACCAGACAGAAGTAGTAAGAAAAGCACTGGCTCTTATTGTCATCAGGATGCAACAGACAGATGGGCACAACAAGGTCCTATAACTTTCTTGCTCTAAGTAAGAAACTGTTAAACCAACTAATTACATAACTTTATTACCTTTGCAAGCCAAATAAGCTATTCCTAACCTTCAGTGATTCCAAGTAGATCCCTCCTAAAGTCTGGAACTGTTGAAGATGTTAAAAATCAAATATTTGCTGAAACAGCAAACCAAAAGGTGTGAGGTTAAGGCAGTCTCCGAAGAGTGGGACCCACACAGTTCAGGTTAGGCTTTTTTGTCTATAATTTGTTCATGTATTCACAGTAAATAAAAGTCAAGCCTTTCCTGGCAGACTGGAGCTGACAGATCCCTGGCCCATGGAAGCCTTGATCTGTCTAAGACTACCAGGTTTCAACTGGACAATTTTCCATGTGTTGTTCTTACTCTTTTACAAAGGTGGTTCAGAGGCCTCAATGTTTTCTTTACTTGTCTCTGAGCATGCTGTTGCAATGATGTTAACATGCCTCAGGGAAGTAGGTGTAAGTTTGTTAATTTTTACTATTAAAAACAGTATCAATTTCGACTGTCCACTTTAGTTGTTAGTTATTGTCATTCCCCTTCCTCCTAAAAGAGCAATTAAGCTGAGCACAGCTACTTTGGAGACACATGGCCAGTTAGTACAGCTTGCTTGACACAGAGGAACTCTTCACAGCATGGGATGCTGGCCATGTTTCTGAGTTTTTGAGTTTGACTGTTCACTCACTTGACAATGGACAGGTCAGAGGAAGAAGAGAAATTCCCATTTGTGTTAAGCAGTGGCTGACTGCTTCCTCAGTCAGAAGGTCACACATTTTGTGAGTGCGATCACTGAAATGTGTCACCCCATTTTTAGCTTCTTACTCCTTCAATGAGTTGTCCTTGTTGATTTTATGTTGTATTACAATAACTCTGTTAACGTTTTCTTTAATGTATTAAATGTAGCACTGTGATTACACAAACTTTGTCATCTTCTTTGTGTTATGAGAGAGCACTTGATCTACCCTGCCTGTACACTTCATCATTTTGGGTTTTTTTGGCATATCCTAAATTAGTTAATCACTAATATGTACTGCCTCAGTCTCTTTTATTTTTGTCCTCAAGGAACTCTCCTTTCCCCTGACAATGCTCATTGTATTCCTCTCAGGCTCCAGCTGGTTCTGCTTTTACAGCTTGGAGTAGTACTTCTTGTTTTAAAACATCGTTATAATTATCTCTGTATTCTGTTCTAATTTCTGGCATTGTCTGCATTCTTAATAGTTTTGCACATGCATCATTGTTTCTGTGAGATTCTGTTACATTAATACACTGCTATGAGTAACTATTTTGCTTAATTTTGCAATGCAATGGATGTAGATGAGAATGCTGTCACAACACCGATGATTGACTTCTATATTTAGTCTCTGGTTTAGTCTCAGGTTTCCATAGTCACTTCATGTATTATTTCATTGGTGGAATGGAAGCTAAACTGAGCCTCATGATGGAATTATTAGTAAGGATAAAGTAGTTCATAAAAGCAGTCTTATTGAATTTATTCTTTCTTGATTTACGATGAATGATGTAGTCTCAGTCATTTAGGTGGGTGTTCACAAATATTTTGAGGTCTTGAGAAAGTCCTGAAAAATCAGTCCTCTATACTGATAGACTGAAAATAGTGAAATAGTACTTTTAAAAAAAATACTGTGATTTTTAAGCTATTGAGTAAATAATAGTAAGAGGATCAACAGAAATTGTAGTTAAGTACTCATTTTTTGTTTTATCTGTGGTGTGTGTGGTAGTTCAGGCCAAAATAGGACTCTTACTTAAAGATTCATGGACTTGAAAAACCATTGACCATATGACTTCATATGATAAATTCAGTCTAAGGCATCTAAATTCTGAATATACAAGAATTATGGCAATCCTGTGTCAATCTAATAAAAGGACTTGAAACAAGCACAGTGAAAACTGTTTTAAAAAAGAAAATAGTATGAAAACCTCTCCCACTGTCCTGGGGAGAATCAGGGAAGGCAGTATTTTGTTATAGCATGTAAATAAATATGCATTATATTAGAATACTTTTAATAATAGTAATTTTTATGCTGGATACTGGTTTTTTTTTTCTTGGCTAAATCAGGAGATTTTTATTGTCAGTTAATGAGCTTTTAAAATCTATTCTTCTCTGCTTAAAGGCTGAGTGACATAGCCATGCACAATAGAGAAGGTGGCCACAGAGATTGAGGAGGGCAAAAATACTGGCCCAGTTGCCTTGTATTTTGTGTAGACCTGTGGTATTTCACAGCCTCACTTGTGAGCCCCAACTGATTGATTCTCAGTCCTCTGGAGGAGGACAGGAGAGATAGCTGCAAAGGCTCTCTATCACAGCCCAAACTACACCATTGTAGTTATGTCTGCATGTCTGCAGCCAGATACTCTGCTGCCAGTTTTCATCTTTCACAGTATTTCTGTCAGCTCACTGCAGTCTTGGGAAATGGGATGTCCTCTGTATAAACCCCTGGAACACAGTGATGGAGATAACAGATTTAAGTCTCACACTCCTTTACTGAAATCCCACTTGACTTTGGGATCTTGGTTTCATTTGACCCCAATCAAATGGAATGGCTTTGTCTGCAATTGGAAACACTACCAGAAGTTATATTTCAGTGGTGCTGGAGAAAACAGATGCTACTTGCAACTTTCTGTTTACAAAAATCTTTGACTGTTTTCCCCTTGCTACCAGTTTCTGTCTTTCACTGACAACACAGATGTGCTGCTTAATTTCTCAACTTTTTTCAGTTGTGTGTGATAACTCTTTTTTTTCTATTACAGCTTTTCTGCACCATGTTCTGTGCCACTTCACCAGCAGAATCTCTTGAGCAGAGAAAAAATATGTTCCTTTGTCCCCTCCAACGTGCTCCCAGGCAACAGAACACTGTGACTTCAGTGTCACTTTAAGGTGAGAAAGAAGTAATTGAACCAGATGAGTATAAAAAGAATTGTTTACATGCAAATACATCAGTAGAAGTCTGTGATTCAAATGTCTGTGGGCTAAGTTATGGGAAAAATATTTCTCAGTTAAAAATTAATCATAATGAACATAAAATGAATTTTAAGGTAGATTATGAAATAAGAACTGAAATTTAAAAACTCAAACTACTGTAAAGGAGTTTGAAATATGACACTATTTTTTCATTTTATAATTTTAATGATTGATTTATGTTATGAGTTATGTTTTGCTTCAGATCAGTTGATTTTAGTATCTCCCTCTTTAGTTTTTGCACCAGCTCTTGTAAGTTGTTTTTTTGGTTGGTTGATTCTGTTTGATTTTGTGGGTTTTTTGTTGTTTTTTTTTCAATATCCTAAAATTTCTAGAGTATTGCTGTGTTTAATTACCAGGAGTTTTGTGAGAGTCTGCTGACCTCACTAATGGGAATTTTCCTCAAAAAAGGACAATTTTAAAGTGAATAGCCCTGGCTTGGGGGGAAGGTACCTGGCCTGGCCAGAGCCAGGAAAGAGATAAGAACTACAGGCTGGGTGGACACCCCTTTTCCCAGGGCCATCCTGCAATGCTGGGACGTCCCTCCAGGCACCTGGCCAGGGTGGAGGAAGCCACCTTGGTTGTACTGATGCTGATGTACCTGGCTGAGGGGCTGGAGCAGAGCAGGGGGTGACACCTGGAAAGAGGTGAGACCCGATATCTGTGTGAGGGCAGCAGCCTGGGGATGGAAGTTCCCTCCAGGTGAACTGTCTGCAATGGCTCTGGCTAGGGTGGAGACACCTTTGTTGTTCTGCTGCTAATGAACCTCGCTTTGATTTTTCTTTAAATGCTTTACATATGGGGATAGTAATAGTATTGTACATGGGAAGAGATTAGAACAATAATAATAATAACAAGACCAATAATAACAAGAACATAGTGTAAAAAATTTTTATGGGCAGCTCTTACCTTAAGCTCTTACCATGGTGAATCGCCATGTAGTGCACAGTTAGTGTGAGATCCAAAGTAGTTCTTGTTCTGAGCAGTCTGCACAGTTCCTGTCGTTGGTTTCAAAAGTTAGGAATCTCTATCTGCTCCAGTATCTCTCTCTGCCTCTGTATGTGTATGTATGTGTCTGTTTCCTGGCTTTACTTAAACCTGCATTGTTTTGCTCTCACTATACTCAGATCTGCTTTCCAGCTTTACCAAAGTCATGTTTGTGTAGAGTACTTGTAGAGTTCTTTCCTCCACATGTGCCAGTGCTGAGGAGCTCCTGGCTGATTGTAATTAGGAAATATATTTTGCAATGTACAATTACTTCTTCAGCTGTTGTCTGCAAGCCTTTTTTTGTGGGAACATCAGAACAGAGGCAAAGGCTGCACAAATGAAGTTCTTAACTGGCTTCTGAGAAGATACTGTGAGACATTGACATTAAAGGTTGCAATTTTACAGAAGAAGCCTACAATATACATATCTTGTTTGTAGATACCACAGTAAATTAGTCTAATCCATTCTGATTCTCTTCAAATAGAACCTGAAAGACTGGTAGACTGGAATTGCTTATAAGAATGCTGGGAATGGATAGAGATAGAGAGTAATGACTTCAGAGAATGATTAATAAATTCTTACTGCAAATGCAGAACATGTTTGAATACTCTTCTCAGTTATAAAGCAGAAATCATTGGAATAAGAATTTCGCTTGTTTAGTATTTATTGCTGGCATGGACTCCAAGGACTAAAGCTCCAAAATACAACTGACTAAAATCAATAAAAATGTATCAGTTAACCTTGAGATTGCAGATCAGTCTCTAAAGCAATTTTAACATTTGTCACATATACTTTAAAAGCTATTCAAGAGTTACAAACTTCCTCAAGATTTCATGGTGTGACATCTGCTGTTCTAGAGTCACTGTGGCAGGTTTAGTTGTGGATGGTGACAACTGTCTCAGTATTTCTAGATCCTGTATACAAAATGATTCATGTAGTTTCTTAGAGGATATACTAAACCCTCTTAAGCAGCCACCATTGTACCAAAACTTGCTGAAGCCTCTTCTCCACACTTCTCAGAAAAGCACTGTAGTCAAAAAGTTGTGGGAAGTAGTGAAGATAACATGGGTGATAAGAAAGGAATATGCTAATGATGTCACCGTGTTTACCAGAGGGATGGTGGAAAACTACTGAAAAACAGAGGAAAAACACTGGACCTTGGCGGGAAGAACTTGGGAGGGTCTTTGTGGGAGGACCCGAGGAACTATGATTATATATATGAACCCTTAATTTAATAAACTTTGTCTCAGCAAGGGAAACTTGTTAGTCCATGAACAGTATGCCACAGAAGGTGGTAGGTTTGCCAATGCCAAAGGATCCATACCATCCAGACCCACATACCCACTGTACTGTCCCAGTGAGAAAGGTGGTGTGCCGGTGCTGCCCATCTCCTGCACCCTGCATCCACAGACTGTTCCTGCCTTAGTCTAACCCAGTTCACAGAACAAGTTACCAGTTCTGTGGTGACAGGCTACCTGTCTGCCTACATAGATTTTGGTTTTCGCATTGAGCTAGGTATTTGCTGTGAAGGTATTTCATGAAGAAGTCCTTTAGTAGTAGCCATTAAAATAATCTCAACTGCAAAAAATGAACGGTAATTGCTACCATGAAAATAAATACTGAATTGCTTGTAAATCAAAATTTCATACAAGACTGTGATCAAAAAACCATCAATGGGTTATTAAAAATACAACGTGATGCAGGTGGTAAACAACTACATGTCTGTAAATAAAGATGAAAACATGTAGTTAGTATAAACTGCAACACATGAAGGAGAATAATACTTCAGATGATTACAGTGGCTCTGCTCTGTATTTTGAAATAATAACCTTTTGGGTAATGCATTACTGTTGTTAATAAAAAAAAGTGCATCACAAAATTGTTAGCAATCCCCCTGCTCACTTGGAAATCAAAAAAACATTCAGAATGCATTTCAGAATCAATACATTGTACCTCTGGTAAACTTCTGTCAGCTAAGTAGTTTATGAATTTCTGGATGGTTGGTGTTCATCATTGTTCTGCTTAAGCAGGATACAAGCAGCAATCTTGGTGTTTCTGGCTTCCTTTGACTTATGATGATGGATGTATTTTTTGGATGTAGGACATAGTTCCACCAGCTGTCAGCATCTTTCTAGATATCTGCCATGTGTATTAAATGGTCTGCTTAGTGTTTGAGATTATGAAAAGGCATGGGCTTCTGTCCTGGAAGAGTGAGTTTAAGGGGAGGGCAAAGGCAAAAGGGTTGTGTGGATGTGTTTTAATGAATAGGATGTTGTTATAAATATCACAAACAGATACCTCAGCGAAGAAAAAATGAAAGAGAGAAGAAAGGAAAGGAATAGAAAATTGAAGTTATTGGGGAAAAAAGTCTGATTATTGAATGAAATCCAGTATTTGATGTAATGTTTAAGTCATATAGTATCTGCCACTAAGTTATGAACCTTCAGTTTCATTACCTCACTATTTCTGGATGAGAATCGTGCAGCATTTAGAAGGATATCTCTAGCCTTGCTTATTACTTGTTTACATTTTTTCAAGGGCAAAAAGATATTAGCTCTTAAGGCTGAGCTGTTGTTATAAACAACAATAACAAAAGTAAGGATTGATTGATGGGACAGGAGAAGAAAGCTGTTACTTGGGTTATTGAGAGGTGCCTGTGTCTGGGTTATGAACAAGATGGTTAAACATGTTCTAAGCACTTTAAGGAAGTGTAGGAGACTTCTCTTCAAATCTAATTGCTTGCATCTCTGCTTCTTTTCTTCTCTACATACTTCAACTAATACTGACCACTAGTAAAAGTTTCCTTCAGTAAATCCTAACCCTGGGTTGCTGCTGCCTTCTCTTGAAGACAATCTCAAAGCTGTTCACCCAGCTGTTAACCTCTGCATTATAAGCAGTGAGTTTCCTGGAGGACCCAAAACCTTTGCAATTGTACACTTGAAAGCTCAGGTCTAAACCTGAATGTGTGGCCTGGATTAAAGTAGCTGTTTATCAAAGTAATCAGCTGAAAGACTTGTTTGGTGCAGATCTCTTATATTCTGGTTTCTTTTTACTAAGAAAAGGCAAGTAGAGTCCACAGGTGTGCTGAACTAAAAGGATGGTCAGACAGCTTCTAGGGATTCTAAGTGGAACCACCATCCTTGAGGTGGACTAGTTACTAATGTAAAATTCTGGCAGTGCTTCCCAAATGAATTGTTGAATCTGTAGGTATCTGCAGCTACAAATCCCAAGAAAAATTAAAACTTTGTATGAGACACATTTGCGTCTCTGTATGTCTGTTTCTGTAATGCATGTTCTATTCTGATAGCTCTCAAATAAAAGAGTAATAAAAATTTTAAACACCTGCCCTTTCTTATAGCAGTCAATGACAAAGATCCCATTATCTTTTATCATGCAGGATCAGCATCTTATATGACTGGGTCAGTCCTGCTGAGCATTTTTTCAATGAATATCCACTTGATGTAGACCATGATTATGCTTTTGACTGAACTAATTTCTGTTTTAGCTCTTAATAAATATTCTCACTCAGGCATGTTGGTACCCAGAGATGTCCATGGATACAGAAGTAGTTGAGTAAACAGTAGAACAGTCTCAAACAGGTTTTAAATTTATGTCAGTTCATGCAAACAATCTGCTGCAGAGAAGGGGGTCGTACAATTCATGGGTTCAGTGATAACTACAAAAGTCTTAATTTTAAACCCCAAATGCTTCCAATTAATGAACTGTCACAAACAGGACACAGGCAGGGAATGATCTACTGATATTTCTGGAACAAAATTAATTCCATCAGGCTGTTTGCTTACTTGAAGTTACTTCTGCCTTTTAAAACAACAACAAAACCCCCTAACCTTACTTTATAAAAGATAACATCTTTAGTTTCTAACTCTGAACAGGTATTTTTATGACACAGCCTCTGTCCATGGAGGTGGCAGGGTCGTGCTATTGTCTTAGTAGACTGTGCTACTTTTTATAGATTTTGATGTTCTTAAACAAGCTAAATTTATTCCGACCAAAATGCCTCAACAAGAACTCTGCGTATTTCACGCACGTTGTTATTTCAGGAGGGAATAAGAAATAAAAGAAAATCCTCAGCAGATTTGCTACAGAAAGCAGTTTTTATTCTTGGCTTTGTTGTTTTAAATCCTCAGCTTCGTTGTGGCAGTAGAACTGAATGCAAATAAGAAAAACAGACCAATCCCAGGCTACAATTTTGTAGAATTTAATTTAGGAATTGAATCTCCAGCTTCACTTTTTTTCTAGGTAATTTGCAAGTCAGATTATTTGAAAAATTCAGGCAGTCTAAATTTTTTTTTCTTGGGTAGATAGGGGTATTTGAGCTTTATCTTTTCTTTGTTTTTTTTCAGAAGCTGGTGATAAAAGGCCTCTTACTTTGACTTTTTTTGTGGATGGAATGTTACCATTCTTTGTCTCTTCTGTGACATTGTCTCTCTAGGTTGTAGCCAAGTGCATTAGAGGTCCCAGGATGTCTCTTCTGTTCTTTTGATTAGACAGGTTTTCTCTTGTTTTTCTTCTCTACTTCATTGGAAACTGTCGTACAGTATGTTAGTGCACAGATGAAGGGCATCTTTTGAAATCCATGCCAGTATTTGTACCTTTTGTAAGTAAGAATGCTTTCTTTTAGGATAACGTTTTTTTACCCTTCATGACTAACATTTTACACTTTAATAAAAACCAGGAAAACATTTTATGAAGCACCATTTTACACTGTTACCAGTGTTTGATCATTTCTTCAAGGTGGATATCTACATGAGCATGCATTTCCAGTGGTTTCATCTGAAGGGCCATAAAAATCTTCGCTCATTTTTCATCACTGGGACTGGGTGAATTTTTATTTAGGTCTGCTGAGCTGGGAAAGCTGGGAGGAAGAGTGGGATTTTTTGCATTTTAAGTAACTTTCACTGGTAAAGCTGATACAGCACTGAGCTCTGAAAGTATAGAAAAGAGATTATCTTAATTTTATCCTTTATCTCCATCCTGCATAAGAATCCTAAGAATTGGCTGGGTTGGAAGGGACCTCAAAGATCATCAAGTCCAACCCTTGAGCATGTTAATAACCCCTTTTGTTTGTAGCTATTTCTGTGTACTGGAAACTAGTTACTGGGGTGTGAAAAGTCAAGTTTCTCATCTCCTGTTTGACAGTAGGCTTGTTCCCACAGCCCTGCTCTTAATTCCCTATGCCTTCATTTATTTCTCCATTTTGATGCAAGACGTAGCTTTTCCCTCCAGCTGTAATACTGCAACTTCTGCTCGATCCACACCCACCACTTTTGTGATTTTGTTACAGCATCCTCCAGCATCCATGCAAATATATAATGTGCAAATCAGATTGGTTTTCATAGGAAAAATTGTTGGCTTTTTTTTTCATAAAACTCAATTCTATTCTCCATTACTCTCAAAGAAGCCGCTCACACTCTCCATTAAGTGTGAGATTAGGATTATTTTCAAGTTACATGCTAGGAAAAGGTTTTTATGCTTTTCAGCAAGGTTGAGAAAGCACTGAAATAGCCTTGAATTAGGTGGGTCCTGTGGCAGCCTGTAAGAAGAGGAGGGACAACCTTTCTCAGGACCAGTTGCTCCCACCTTTCTGTGCAGGAATACACTAAGTGACTTCTGAATATCCCTGACAGCTCTAGGCTTTATTTATTTGATGACAACTGTTTTTTCATTCATTAACTTGCGGATTTGTTCATATGTAACAGTAACAAATGCAGAGGCAACACAAGCCTAGACTTCAGAGCTTCTCCTTTTGAACTAGAGGTAAGAGAGGGGATGATCTTTCATCTCTTTTTACCCTCTCAGGATGACCTTTCTTTTGCCTCTCCTCACCAACTCCCTTCACTCAGGAGGGAGAGGATACTCTCTCTTCTGAAGGTTCATTTCATCCTTCATAGCCCACCCCTATCTGTGAGTTCTGCTCCAAGAGGAAACAGTTCAAGTGCTCTGCCTGCCCTGCTTGTGCCAGCATCCTCTGGGCTCTGCAGCTGCTCAGGCTTTGGATGTTATTCAGAAGAGGGAGTGTTGTGTTTCTGGACTGGTGCTTCATGTGGTTTGTGTGCTCTCCTCAGCTGGTTTATATATCAATCCCATGTGAAAGGTGGTTTATTTTACACAAAGCATCTGAAAAAAAAACAAACCAAGTTGTCTTAGCATAAAAACAGCATGAACATGGCAAGTATCCTGAAAATAGATGCGTTATTAAGACATTTTCTTGCTCAGCCACCAAATGTTGAAATGTGTCCTGTGGGTTTTTTTGTTCTTTCTAAACATTTTTATAGTTGAACTTCTTGTGGTCATCGCTGAGACATTTTGCACCTCCCAGACAAAGTGTTTTAATGTTATGGTGGTGTTAGTACAGTTGTGGGTAACACAAAGTCCAGAAATTCTCAAACTAAAAATGGTGCCCTAGCTACTATAGAGAACCTTTTCTGAGCAAAATAGAACTTCATTTTGCTTATCTGAAGTAAATTGTGTGCTTATGATATAGTCCAAATTTATAGGAATCTGTGCTTATGAAAAATCTTACAGAAATAGCCTGGACAAAGTTTCCTAAATTACGTTCTCTTCTATATTCTTTGGGATATTGGACCCACATGTTTTAAGGTGTTTTGGTGGTGGTACCTTAAATTTTAGTGTTCAAAATAATCCACTGAGGAAGACCTGAGCCAAACTGTTCATAAAATAAATATTGAATGTGGATTATTTTACTCTTTGAATTTATTCCTGCAGTGCTACACAAAGACGTGCTACTCCTCATTTGGTTAATGAGGAATTTAGAGCATGGATGAATGTCACTGTAAGTCTGCAGAAATAATTTCATTGACTTCAATTGGATTAGTATCAATTTCTTATTAAATACTTGTTAAAAATCACTGTGTAGGAACTGCTGCTAAAATGCATAACTCGTAGAGATATCAAACTGAAAGGAAAAAAATATAGAGGCCAGTTCCTTCCTGTCAGAGACAGACAAGTGAGATGTCTTCCACCTGCTAATCTTTTATAATACAGTCACAAATTTTCACACATGCAATTTTAATAAAATTAATGTTAATTTGGAGCTTAGCTGTATTGAATCAGGGCTTGGTAAGTTTCTTTGGGTTTTGCAGGCCTGCTGTCATGCAGGGAACCCATCATTGCCTTTGATGTAGAAATTCACGTAATAATTTGCAGAAACTTTTCAGTATTTTGAGAAAAAGGATTGAAGGATAGAGTTTCAGATTGTTTCCAGGTGTGTGAGCAAATGTAATTACTGAGTCTCTGAGGAAATGGTATCCCTCATATTGACAGTCCATATCTAAGCAGCTGCCAGATTATTTAATGCTTAACTATTCTTTAAAATTTCAATTCTTTTCAAAGAAAAAGAGATTGATCCAGATTAAAGTAATACTTTTTTTGAAAAAAACATCATGTAAGTGTTGCACTGAATTGCCTCTGATGCCATTTTTTTTTTGCTTTTCCATGTTCCATATTTATACAAAAATTACATTTAACACCGAATAATGAAATTATCAATTTTTTGTGTCAGGAGACACATCAACAAATGCTTGTGTCACAATGAAATATATATATGAGATCGATTTATTTTTTTCTAATTTGTGGTAGAAATAATGACAATATTCAGCCACTGAAGGTGTTGCTGCATCATCCTTATTTTCTCCCCGCCCCCACTCAACTTAAAAATATTCATTGATGAGTTCTATCTGAGGAAGGGGTTGATTCCTAACAGCTAGAAAAGATTTTTTATTATTTTCAACTGAAGCATACAGAGGCAGACATTTTTCAGGGACATTGCTTAGCATTTCCATATAATCATGTTTAAAAAACATTTAATATATCTCCTGTAATTGTGAAACTATTGGAAGAGGAAAACTCATCTAGAACTTGTTATAAAAGTTGAAATGAAGGCCCAATCTTTCTTTAACAATATTCCTTTAACAACTCTTTTGATTTTATCAACATCAGAAGGAGCTACTACACTGCTATCATAATTTCAGCCAGTGAGGTGGCTTGGGGGAGAGGAAGTCATCAGAAGTCCTGACAAACCAAGCAGCCAGAGTTTTTTCTTTCTGCCATTCCTCAGTGCTTTCCTCCCTCTGGACAGATTCTTCATATCCACTTAGAACCTGATGGAACAAGGCCTCCAAAGTGAGGACTTCCCCTCAGTTCCACAGAACTGATGCCCTTGCCCTAGGAAATCTTCACTATCTCAAAACACATAACATCTCTATGCTGAATCATCATCTCAGTTAGAATTCTTCTCTCCTTATAGTCTGCTGAATCAATATAATTTTTTTCAAGAGTTTCATATAAAACTCCTGCTTGGAAATACCCAGACTTTTCAGAAAGATTTGTTTTCTCAGAAGTCTCAAGGCACTGCTGTGTACAAAGGACTTGTTGAACTTTTGCAACCACCCCTCAGTATCAGCTGCCCATGTGGTAAGTCTTGCACTACATTTTCCTATTCAGATTTTAAGCAGTAAATTTCAGGAACAAATAGACTCCTGGGGTAGTACAATTTTGTAATAAAGTAAGCAGCAAACTGGGTCTGTTTATTTTATATGTGCAATTCAATGCACAATAAAAAGAAAAGAAAGGTTTGGGAGTTTTTGTAGGTTTATGGCTAAACTTGATTAAAAGGTTAGTTTTCTTCAGACCAAGTTTATATTTAAAAAAAAAAAAAAGTTACATCAATAGTGTAACAATATTGCATCAGTGGTATAGCTCTACACAGGTCTGATTGATTGATTCAGCCTTTCACATACTCATGAGATAGATGAAAAAATAAAAAATGTTCATTGGAATAAGCAGTGAATGGGCCTTTAATGTAAATGGCTGTTCTCTCTCCTTGGGGCTAAGCCTCAGGATGCTTATTCATATCATGGTTTCTTATTCTGCTGCACACTCTACTGTATCCTAAGACAGGTCCTCACTTCCCCACATCACTCACAACATCTGTTCCAACCTCAGTTCCTCTGCATTGGCTCAGAGAAATGTGAATGACATCCCCTATTTTTGAATTAGTTTTCCTCCTGGTTGTGGGCAAGAACCTCATCTTCACAAACAAAATCTCACCAGCAAAGTTTTTAGGTGTAAAATTCTTACACAGCAAAATTATTGAAATTGAGGGAGGTGAAGTATTAGCCCAGCCCAGGATACTGCTTCCTGTACCAGGTAGAGGTCTCCTTATAACTTGATTTTTTTCCTACATGAAACTGAGTGTTAATATGCATAGGCAGACAGTTTGTGCTGAAATATGTAGCTAAACACAGTACAGGGAAAAATCCACTTTTGAAGATATGCATAAAATGGTAATGACACCCTGAAGATGGTACACAGATTTTATAAAGGCAAATTACTAGTCTCCATAACTTTATATAAAACGAAATGCTGTAATGGTTATACAATAGTTTTCAGAGTATTATATAGAAATGTTTGATTTTTGGTGACAAAGATCTTTCTGAGTCCTTCACGTGCTCCAAGATGTAACTTCAGTTTGGCTCTTTCAGTATTTAGTGGGATTTCAGTTATGTTCTTCTCTGCTAATTGTTAATAAGCACTTTCATAATACTCATCTACTAATTAAATAATCAAGCTTGGTAGATTAAAGTTCCACTTCCACAAAAAACTATGATATTTTTATTCAGAATGTTCTCTTTCCTCTTTTCTTTTTCTTCATGTAATATTGGTGACTGTACTTTAATTCAGCCTTAAAATTTCAGAATTTTTTAAGAGTATTCCAAGATTAAAAAACAAAACAAACCAATGAACAACCAAGAAAGTGTGGCTTGCATGCAGAATTTAAGATTGGCAAATACATTTTTATGTTACCATTCTGAGTATTTCTGGGTTTATTGCTTTTCTGTTCTTAAGAATGCATTTTTTTTTTTTTAGTTTAAAGTCATATTACATTAGATTTGTTCAGCAACGCAGAAAATATTTGAGAGGCTGCTGAACGTAGTCTGGATTTTAATTACCCTGGGTAGCTTTTGTGCCCATCTCAGTCTGTTTCTATATTCTTGGAGCTGGGTAACCATCTCCGGTGACTAAATCACCAAGAAGACTTTTTTTGTTTCAGCTTTAAAATAGAGTTATTAGAAAATGGCATTGCAAATAGAAATAGATGTCCATGACTATCAACTGTATGTATCAACATATTTGCTTATTTGGGTTTTTAAGTGAGTAATGTTTAAAAAACCCAAACCTTTCAGCACTGATGAAATACTCACTAGTCATGTAAATAAGAGACTACTCCCAAAAGTGGTGTATTTCAGAAAGCTAAACTAGGACTAATTTGACTCCTGTTCTGCATTGCTGTCCTCTATTCTGTGTCCTTGGAAGAGGAGATACAACTTTGACATTTTGTTGATCATGACTAGAGGGAATACCTGTTGTTTGTTTTGGCTTTTTCCTCATACAATGTCCTGATTATGCCCATGCTTAGCCTTGTGTGTACAGCAGATAATTTTTCTGATTTCTTAACCCTTCTTTGACAAAGGGGAGAATCATCGCAATTTCCAAGTGCCAACAGTCAGTCATTATTTGCACTGCCTCCACCAGAACAAATCACAGCTGCTTGTAATGGTTTGGCACAGAGCCTTGGGCAGGCAGAGCTTCCACCTAAAGAGGTTACTGATATATTTTATATACTATAAAAAGAAATTGCAGCTAAAAATCAGGTCAAGACAATTTACCAAGCTTTAAAAGTTTCATGGTTTTGACGTGCAAGTGTCTGTCATATTCCTGAAAATATCTGCCCCAGTGTGGCCAAATTACATCCGTAGAAACCAGAGCTCTGTGTGCACGTCAGGACAGATGGAAAGCTCTGAGGACTCTGCCTCTGCTGCCCATGCCCCCTTCCTTCAGCCCATGCCCTGCTGCCCACCTGCTGTGTGCTTACCCCATCCAAGCCAGCGCTGTCTTCTCATGACTCCTGGGTCTGCTGAGCTGGCACATAATGCCATCCCCGTGGAGTAAATCAAACTTTTCTTGTAATTGCTGCCCCAGCTGCTCCCAAGTATGTCCTATCTGCTTTCAGTAACACAGTGCTGGTAAGCAAACAGAGCAGATTTGGAGATGGGATGGGTAATTTGAGTGTAGAAGGGCCTGGAGCCAGACCAAGGGCAAAGAGGGACTGTTTTGGAACAACACTGGTGATGCTAGAACTAAAGGGCAGGTAGGAGGGAGAAGAAACAGTGAGTGGTTTGGTGAGTAGGTTTGGTAACTGAGCTGAGGTTACAGCAGTCGTGGGCAAGGGAGCTGAGTTTTTTGTGTGTTAGAGGAGGCTGGGATGTGATGGGCAGTGAAGCTAAGGAAAGTCAGACATTGAGCATGACACTGGAAGGTAGCTTCAACTTGGTAAGTAACATGTAAAAGCTAGAGGTGAATGTAAACAAATTAATGCAGACATGAGCTTGAAAGAAAGATTGTGATCAGGAGCTATTAAAAAAAAAAGCAAACTTGGAGAAGGAGCTAGAGTAGAAGGAATGAGGCTGACATTTCACAGGAGGCAAGGGTGGGGAGTGGGAACAGGCAGCTTTCATCTTCCTCCACACTTCGCAGCTTCAGTGCCTCATCAGTATGGATGGAGATGCCCTGGTATCTTTCTGGGAGGTGTGCAGAGTTGTTCAGCACTCCAACCAGCAAGTAGTGCTGTTCAGAATGGTGGCTTTGAGGTTCTTTCATTTTTTTAGATTTCTTTTTTATTTATAAATTCAAACTTGGTGTTCTTGGGTTTAATGTTTTTTGTATCACAGTTGCAAAAATTAAGTCAAAATACATCCAAAAATCTATTGAGTAGAAAACAATTTTAGATATTTAATGCAATGATTTTGAGTTGTTGGAGTGGTAGCAAAAGATACCCAGTCAATGCACAATAATTATTTTCCTGTTTCTGTTAGCATGGTCTTGTACTCTTGTGGCTGTGATTAACGTCACTATTGAGTTGGAATTGTGAGAGGGCTGTGCCAGCCAATTAAAATGATAATATGACTTCAGGATCTGTTTGTGATCGTACTGATTTCTTTAATGGAAAGCTTCTCTCTGACCTTTTCAAAGCACATACTGTACTTTTTACACTTCTTTAGATAAATCATGTAAAACGTTGTTTTAAATTGTCACACAGTAGGCTTGTAGAATTTTATAAATTGCCTCAAATATGATTAAAAACTACTGTGATTTTGTGATGAAGAGCACTAGAGCACTGCCAGCAGATCACGAAAAGTGCTTCAGAGTCTTCTGGGAATCCCCTCGGGCAGAATGAAAACTGCAGTAGAGTGTTTAGGAAAAGGAAAATGTCTTTTATTAAATATATCAGTATTTGTTGAGATGGAAAACCTGTTTTAAAAATGTTATATAGCTATAGCTATTTTAAAAGTTTAGAACTTTAACAATGTATATTTTGTGAAGTATAAAAATGTGAGTAAAAAGATATTTCTGAGATTTAGAAGAAAGCAAGCACTGCAGCTGAGACTCTTAAAGCATAAAACATCAGGCATGGCCTTCATTTCTCAGATATTCAAGTGTAAGAGATAAACATACAGCAAAATTCCAAACTGCAGTCCAACACTTCTCAAGCTTTGCAAATAGGAACCTTCAGATAGCAACCAATGAGTAAGATGTAATGGGATTTGAATTTTCTGGAGGGAGCAGAATACTTGGGGAAGGGATTATGTGGATGGATTTTAACCATGATGGAAAAAGGCTATTTAAACCTCTTAAGGGCAGGAAAATAATGTGCTGTCAACTTTACTGAATTGTGAAAGGTAATAATTTCCAAAGGTGTTTGTGTTATCCTTCATATTACATGCCAAAGTACTTATGTAGGGTTAGTGTTATGCTGAACCTCATCATCTTATTGAAATTATGAAAGAGCAAAAATGGGCATTGATCTCACCGTTCATTATTAGAGGCAAGCATCTGATCATCAAGAATTCTCAATTTATTCAGCTTGTTTAGGCTGCTTATCTTTATAATCCTTCTGTGTTACAGTCAAAATCTGTGTTCCTGTAGTGCAGAACTCTGTTCTGTATGGTGTAGTTTTTAATTCACACTGAGGTCAGCAGTTTTGTTATGACATGCACCAGATACTGACACTCTTGTTACTATCTCTGAGAGGCAACAAGAAGCCTCAGAATGATGCTAACCTCTGTTTATAGACATAGAAGAGGGGTAAATACAGATGCAATGCTAATTGACTACTTGAGCCAGCTCTGCCCCGTTTGCAGAAAATGAGAGGTACGTGCACTAATCTTGTAAATCTTCCTTAATAGGTGATGGGCTGTTGCCTTACACTACCAAGCTGGTATTTAGGTCTCTTGGCCTTTAGACTGCCCACACTGCTATGCATGCTCTTTAATTGTGATTCTCAATAAGATCTGGGGTGCTCCTAAATACCAAACCAACATCTCATCTTCTCTTCAGAGCTGCCTGAACAGCTGTTTCCTGAAGCAGTTTTTCCTCATACCTAAACACTTAAGTTGTTTTTCTCCATCTGAATGTTACAGTCAGTCACCCCAAAATGGATGGGATATGGATAATCAAAAAGCAAAAGTATTTTGATCAAAGCCTATGGGTTTTGTATTACTGGTTCACTAAGGTGGTTGCTTATTTGATTGAATTCTAAGCTCTGTTAACCATCACAGCTTACTCAGTCTTTTAATTTTTTCTTAGCACTGCCTCTCCCTGCTTAACTTCCTATCATCATATTTCTTTATTTGAAATATGGGATACTTTATCAATTAGAGCTAAAGTTCCCCACCTTACTGATTTTTTATTTTTCTTATGTTTTAAGTGGTTCTTTCATACTGGAAGTGTTGTGTCTGCATTCAGGGGGATAAATGGGTACCTCTCTGGGCAGTAGCTGCTGGGAGGTTTTCTCCCCTTGGTGTTTCTGCAAGAGATTCAGGTTGTGCACTCAGTGGATGGCAGCAGGAGCTGTATGCTGCCTGCTTCGTATTTGGAAATGCACTCTCTGTACTGCTGTACTCTGGGAGTGGGAGACTGATGGTAAGAGAGGGAGGGCTTCCATCTGCAGTGCAGTTCTCTGTCATTCCTGAGCTGCACAGACACCAATGTGTTTTCATATACATTTCCTTTGTAGGAATGGTGACAAAAACCTGAGCAGAAGGCCTAAACTTTGTCTTGTTTCCCATGGCAAGTGTTTTCTGGGGAGAACTTGTCAGAGGTGACCTTATCCTTATAATCTCCTCTTCCCATACCAGGTAGAGACACATGAAGAAGCCGTGGTAGATACCTATGTGGTGATTCAGATTTAGAAAATAGAGGGTGAAAATGTAGAAAACCAAGGGGAGAGAGTGGAAGCACATTTTCTGTGTGCAGTGAGTGCCTGCAGATACAGTGTCTGAGCTTTATAAACCCCAACTGGCAGTGTCAGGCAGCCTGTGTGCAGCCCACTGAAGCCACAAGGTTTCTGGCTTAGCTCCTAACACATAGAGGTTGAACTACACTGATCTTTTGGCTTGCAGCAAGATCCTATGGACCTGCATCAGTGCTCTGCAGAAGGTAAATTTAATTTGGAGTTTCATTTTAATTTTTGGTGTTCTGTAATGAACATGGTGCTGTGTATCTGTGAAAGTGGTCTCACATTTTTTCAAGGTATGTTTCACTTGATGGGTCAGAACAATGTGTGTGGACATGCAGGAAATTACAGATTACTGGGATAGTGTTGGAGAGCCTGTCCAGCATGGCAAGAACAGAGATTTACCCCCTCTATTTGTTTACATAAACAAATTTTTCTGTGGGTTTTGTCAAAGAAGGGGTTGTGGGGAGTGTTGATGATGGTTAGACCAGAGCCTAGGAGCAAGGAGTAAATCTGAATTAAGCTGATCTGGTGGACAAACTCAAATTGTGAAAAATTTCAGAAATATCGGTTTAGTCCAATGAAATAAATCCCTTTTCATTAGAAATACTGCTGGGCTATAAATCTTGCATTTTATTTAGTTTTCAATCTGAATTTTTGCTGAGAAGTTGAAGATTTCCTGATAGGATCCAGTTCCCATGATAAATTACCTGAGCTACATTCAACTGAGTTAAAATTCTGAGATTTGGAACCCTCATCTGTGTAAATCCTGGATATGATAACTCTGTCTTGTTAAAGGTAGGATTAGTGAGTCCTTTCAAAGGCACTGTCATTTTTACCACCGAAGGCTTTCTGCTTCTGCTGCTTTCCACCTTCTACTGATGGATTCCAACTGATGAAGCACATCAGGATCATGCAGTGGCAACAAACAGCTCTTCCACACCCTTGCTTTGCAGCCATATGGGAAGCCTGGGGAAAGCTACCGAGCTGCACATAGTTCTCCAGCAGCTCTCCACCTGTTTTATGTTGTCTTTATAGTTCTTTCTACATCAGTAATCATTAATGATGGACAGGCCATAGCAGGAATGAAGTACTCCAGAGTGTTTAGCATGGATAGCTCGTGCATTTCCTGCAGGAGATGTGGTGCTGGGGCTTTGACTCATCATTTCCAAAGATATGCACCCATGCTCAGCTCTCCAGAGCTGTTCCAGGCTATCTGAAAGAATGTCTAGGTCCACACTACTGTATTTTATATGCAGCTCCTCACTAACATTTTACTGTAACTTTGCGTAATAACTGAAGTGCAGGTTGGCCAGACATTGGGCTGGAAAGCCTCATGTCAGTCAAGTAGAACTCAGTAAACTATCAGCTTCTGTTCTGAGTATTTTCTCTCTCTGATGGTCACAGGTTTGATAGAGCAAAATATTTCCATCTTCCCTAGCAAACAGCTCTTCCTAATGTAATGAGTTGCCTATCTTCAGGAACTGCCTTTTTGATACCACAAACCACCTGAGGTGAAAATGTAACTGACTTACTTTTCTGTATGCATGCCAAAAGTAGAATTATTTTGCCTGTAGCAAGAAATGTTTTCATACCAGTGTATTCTCCAGCTTTGCTAGAAGCTATATACTTCCGATTTTCTCAGAACAGAAGAATAGCTGGAGTGTGTCTCTTGGCAAATTAACCTATTCTATTGTGAATAAAGGCAGCAGCTTTATTTGTGACTTCAGCTTTCCTGTTCACTGAAGATTGTGGTATGTTACATTATGCCTTATCAGGACCTAAATTTGAGCTTCTAAATCACAAGAATGAGGCTGAAAAGCAGACCCATTTCTGGAAGTAAAGGGAACTGCAAATACGCATATTCAGCTCATTTTGTGGTCAAGGTTTTGATTTGGGGTTTGTTTTTTTGTTTTTTGGTGGTTTTATTTGGTTGGTTGGTTTGTTTCTTTGTAGGCTTATAAATGTAGACTTAAGTGCCTAACTTTATTCATGTTTGAAAATGTTTTGATCTAAGGAGTCATATATTAATTATAAATGTTTCAATTAGAGAGAAATATTTCCAGAGGAGGGAAAGTTCAAACTGGAGAAATCACAAAATAATTTTTTTCTTAAGAGAAAAACATTTTGGTTAACAATCTTCTGACAAACTCAGAGGCCAATATCAAGTATAAGTATTTATTGAAAAAAATAAATTGACATCTACACAGGGACTTACTTCTCCGCACACTGTGATTGTCCTTAAATTGGAAGATATTTAATAAAAATATCTTGAGAGTGATCAGGCATTGGAATGGGCTGCCCAGGGAAGTAGTGGATTCTCCGTCCCTGGAGATATTTAAAAAGAGACTGGATGTGGCACTCAGTGCCATGGTCTAGCAACCGCAACGGTAGTAAAAGGGTTGGACTCGATGATCTCTGAGGTCCCTTCCAACCCAGCCAATTCTATGATTCTATGAAAAAGCATTACTCGCCCTGACCTTGCCAGCATCTCAAAGGATCTGACAAATTGTGTAATGTTTTTAAGCTAGTACAGCTGAAGATTTTACCCATTGTGTGTCTGTGCTGTCTTTGGATAGCAAGAGGACTTGCACACTATAGTATAAGGCACAGAAAACCTGCATGTTCTTCCCTACTATGTGACCTAAACTGACAGCACTGCTAGAATTTTCCTTTCCAACAAGTTTCAGTTTTTGGAATACATTGATGTTTAGGCATAGCTTCTTCTTTACTCTGCATCCTGTCTATTGAAAAATCCTTCTGCCATGATTCCTTTATGCTAAATGCTTTATGCTAAACCACCTTTTCCTGCTGCTACATATGGCAGCATCACAACTTCTTCTCAGTTATGTTATTTCCCAAGAAGGTTGTTCTCCTTGGCAAAGAGCAATGGCTTTATCCTTCCTGTGATCCTTCCTGCTGCTGCAATCCTGTCTCTGCCCTTCCTAAGCATTCTGAATCCAATTGTGTTTATGATGGGGAAGGCAAGATGTACATTTTCCCTTTTTCAGGTGCTCCTCATCTTCCCTCACAATCACAGAGGCACTGGCAGGAGGAATGGACTTCAAAGAATAATTCTTTACTGTTGGAAGGATGGAGATCTCTTTAATTGAATTTTATGCAATGTGAAATATAAAGTGAGAAAAAGGTGAATACAAGATACTCAGGTATTCATCACAGTTGCTTCCTAGGAGAAAAACACTTGTCCCAGTGAAATTGGTATTGGTAGGGATGTCTCCTGAGTTTTTCAGAGCTTGGAAAAATTTTAGTGTGAAATAGTAAACCTTGGCTTTGATTTCTTCACTCCTGTTTTTTTTAACTTCCTGTGCCTTGCTGTAACTACTCTTCTGCATGACTTCAGAGGTAATGGAATTTATCCCTTCTTGTGGTATCTCATTCATGCTTGTTTATATTTTTGTGCCATCAGCTGCCTTTGGCTAACATTTAGCTTCTGTGTACAATATGCTGCCTTACTGATCAATAATAAGATAGTTATGGTTGTATTGCTAATCACTGAGAGAAATGACTGCAGTCAGATTAATGGATTAGAGTTAATGAGTGTATCTGCTTGGAAAAGTGTTGGGTTTTGCTTGCTTATTTGTTTTCTACGATAGAATTAATGTAGGCAAATGTTCATTTTAGCAATATTAATAAGTTCATTATCATATAAGCAGTCTGTCACACTGTGTTTTTAAAAATTTAATCTTAAAGTGCTGCAAATAGAAGATAATTATCTATATAGGACTACAGAAGTCACTGCTTAGTGGTAATTGATTGATTGAAGAAGTGGTAGGAGTTTTCACAAGCAGTTTCAACATGTTTATCAGAGTGAAAGGCTGTCAGTATCCTGGGGTTATCAGATAGTTTTTATTGTCTCATTCTAATGTCAATTACAAGCAGGGATTTTTGCAGATGCATGAGAAATATTTCAGTCTTGTTCTTCTTGTAATTAGCGGATTGGTGTGGGAAGCTGTCACTGAGATAGAGTAATGCTTCCTGATGGGCAGGAGGTAATGTTTCAGAATGTAATCAGCAGCTTTTTAAAATGTACTTTTCAACCATGAGGTGAGGTGATACCAAAGTAAACACTTGAGTAATTTCATGGAGTTTGTTTAGTGTAGCTTTTACATATTATAGAAGGGCTATCCATTAACTGGATAATAATTACATGGATTTAAAACAAAACTCTCTACCTATTCAGCAAAGCAAACTTTTCATTGAAGAGTAGGTAAATATTTTCTATAAGCAGGTCAGTTTAGTATCCCAAAAGTAAATTACTTTTGTCTTGGTGAGTATACATCTCACAATTTCTGTGTTGCAAAAGCTGCAAGCATACAGGGACATCTTCTCAACTGTTAGAGGTATAATTTGTAGGGAGTTCTCATCTGTGAATTAGTATGTCTTAGCTGACAGCTCATTCTCCCAGGAACCTCACTGTCTAGGTGACAAGACTGTCACTGGTTCTGTTATTCACGTACGTAACAGGAGATGGTAAAATAATGCAGTAATCATTTGCAGAACAATTGCCTAAATGTTTCAGGGCCAGTTTAAATAATAATAGGAAGAACAAGAACAGGGAATGTAAGTTCTCAGGGGCAATAAATACAAGTATCTGTTTTCACTGTGATCTGTAGCTAGACACTCAACCCTTGTAAAGCAGTGTATCTATCACACTAATAGTTGGACATCTTCCAAATGTTTTCTATGATATTCATAGTTAAATGAATTTATGCAATATCCAAAATTGAACTGGAACTGTAGAGCATACTGGAGCACTTAGTTCTTGCTTAACGAAGAAAAGGATGAGAGCAGAGATACCTCTACCATCATTTCAGAACTTCTCATTCCTCACACACAGACAAGAAGATCCCTGAGAGATTCAAAAACCTAACAGTGAGGCAGCTGAGAAGGACAAAGAAAATGCTTTATGATTCTCCTACTACAAGAAACTGAACAAGAAGTTTATGAATACAAGCCCCAAGATAGAAAACTAACAAGATGACCAGAACAGCAGCTGCCTCAGGGAAGGGAAAAATGAAGGCTTAGAAGCAGTGGTGATGGTGTTGTGAGCCAAAGATGTTCCCAGTTCAGAAACTGAGAACCAGGGGGTGTGATCTTGAAATTGTGCCAAAGCACTGTACCAGAGAAACTCAGTGGAAGCAGAAGTAGCAGCTGTCAGTGAGCAGCAATGGGAACTTGATTTGCAGACTAAGGAAAAGTTCAGGGAATATGTCAGTTTGACTTAAAAAAAATTAAAAATGCCATCTCAGTTGGAACTTGCCCTGTAGTTCTAAAGGACTTTAATCTGTATAGGGACAGGAGTCTGAAATACTGAGCAGAGACAGCATACATGGAACTTAAGCTTAAATTTGTGAGTGCCATCCACAAGGGTGGTCCTTTGAGTGCCTTAATGGACCTACTTTTTTAGGGTAGGTAACAATTCCCAAACACATAAATTGTTTGAGCCATTCTTGTGGTGCTTTAGAAGCAAAGGTCTTGAGGTTTTTCTTATGTCCTACATCTTACAGGAATTTCTCCTGAATTTTGGCAGTTCACAGGAAGGAGCAACCCTTTTGAGATTTTAAGGTACATGCCCTTCAAAGGAATTGAGGCAATAGAGAAAATACTTGTGCTGCAGTTCTCACTGTGTCTTCAGTGTGCTTTCACCCTACTCTAAGTTGCAGGGCTCAAAGGGACCACAGGAATATTCAGAGTATGATCCTTGGTACTGTGAGACCACAGAGGGTCAACCATGGGAGATTTTAACTACCCAGATAGTTGCTGGAAGGCCTGCTCAGCAGCCATTCACAGTCCAGGAAGTTCCTCCAGTGCATTGATAATAACACACTGATGCAACTGGTGGAGGAGGCAACTAGGAATGGAGCATTGCTGGATCTTGTCCTAACCAACAAGAAGGGCCTGGTTGAAGCAGTGAAGTTTGAGGGAAGCCTTGGGTGCAGTGACCATGAGATGGTGGAGTTCAGGCTCTTATAGGGTAGAAACAGGATTCCAAGTAGAATCAACCCTGAACTCCAGAAAGGGCAACACTTTCCTCTTTAAACAGTTGCCTGGGCAAGTCCTATGGGACAAGGTACTAGAAGGTAAAGCGGCCCAAGATGGTTGGTGAACATTCAAGGATCATCTCGTCTGAGCTCTATACCAATGCATCCCGATGGAAAGGAAATCAAGAAAGGGAACCAGGAGACCAGTATGGTTGAACAGGAAACTTCTAGGTAAGCTCAAATGGAAGAAGAGAATCTACAGATTGTGGAAGGAAGGGCTGACCAGTTGGGAGGAATGCAGTTGGGAACTGTTGTATGAGAATGCAGAAACGCAACTAGGAAAGCTAAAGTCTAATATATACCAGATAAAACTAACACCAGAGGTAATGTAGGCACTGCTGAATGAGGTGGGTGCCCTGGTGACAGAGGATACAAAGAAGGTGGAATTGCTGAACACCTTCATTGCTTTGTGTACACTGCTGGAGGATCCTCAGGAGCCCTGGTCCCTTAGGCCACTGGGGAAGTCAGGGTAAAGAATGAGTTTGCCTTGGTTGATGAGGGCTGGTTAAGGATCAGTTAATGAGGCTGGACATCCATAAATCCATGGGTCCTGGGTGGGATGCACTCACAGGTGCTGATGTCATTGCTAGGCCTCACTCCATTGTCTTTGGTAAATCATTGGGAAAAGGAGAGGTGCCTGAGGACTGGAGGAAAGCAAATGTCACTCCAGTTTTCAAGAAAGGCCACAAAGAGGACCCAAGTAACTGTAGACCGGGCAGCTTCACCTCCATCCCTGGTAAGGTGATGGAACAACTCATTCTTGGTGCTATCTCCAGGCACACCAAGGAAAAGAGGCTTGTCAGGAGCAGTCAATGTGGCTTTTCTAAGGAGAAGTCATGTCTGACCAACCTGAGAGCCTTTTGTGAGGATATAACCAGGTGGATGGATGATGGCAGAGCAGTAGACATGGTTTATCTTGATTTCAGTAAGGCATTTGGCACCGTCTCCCACTGCATCCTTGGAGCTAAACTGAAGAAGTGTGGCCTGGATGGTTGGGTGATGGTTGAAGGACAGAAGCCAGTGAGCTGCAGTCAATGGAGTCCAGTTAGAAGTCTGCTTCCAGTGGAGCCCCTCAGGTGTCAGTACTGGGACCAGTACTATTCAGTATATTAATTGATGACCTGGATGAGGGAACAGAGTGCACTATCAGCAAGTTTGCTGATGACACAAAACTGGGAGGAGGGGCTGACACTTTAGAAGGCTGTGCTACCATTCAGAGAGACCTGGACAGGCTGGAGAGTTGGGCAGGGAGAAATGTAATGAATTGCAACAAGGCCAAGTGTAAAGTCTTACATCTGAGGAAGAACAACCCCAGGTACTGGTATGGGTTGGGCACTGAGCTGCTGGAGAGCAGCACAGGTGAAAGGGACCTGTGGGTGGTAGTGGAAGGAAGGACCATGAGCCAACAATGTGGCCCTGTGGCCAAGAAGGCCAATGGCATCCTGGGGTGCATTGGAAGGGGGTGGTTAGTAGGTTGAGAGAGGTTCTCTCTTCCCTCTACTCTGCCCTGGTGAGACAGCATCTGCAATATTGTGTCCAGTTCTGGGTCCCTCAGTTCTAAAGGGACAGGGAACTTCTTGAGAGAGTCCAGCACAGAGCAACCAAGATGATGAAGGGAGTGGAACATCTCCCTTATGGGGAAAGGCTGAGGGAGCTGGGGCTCTTCAGCTGGGAGGAGAATGAGGGGTGAGCTCATTAATATTTATAAATATGTAAGCGGCGAGTGCTGGGAGTATGGAGTAAAGCTTTTCTCAGGGCTTGACCAACAACAGGACAAGGGGCAATGGTTATAAACTGGAGCATGGGCATTTCTGCATAAATATAAGGAAGAATTATTTCACTGCCAGGGTGACAGAGCACAGGCACAGGTTGCCCAGGGACTCTGTGGAGTATCCTTCCCTGGAGACATTGAAAGCCCACCTGGATGTGTTCCTGTGTGACTCCTGTAGGTGACCCTGCTCTGGCAGGGGGGTTGGACTCTGTGATCTTTTGAAGGTTCAAAAAATACTTCTTTTTTTAAGAACTGTGCTTTTTGATGGAAGTACTTGGGGTAAGCTTGTGTTTCTTGCTTGGTTTTAAAATATGCCATGGTATTGAAAACAAATGGAGCTGTCAGGTAACATATCAAGTCCTTCAGGAATCTCTCTTTTTATCTTATCTTTTTACTGCTTTCTACAAATATAATAAGAAACCATTACATTGTTGTTGTTTTGTCAAATATTGAACCATTCTTTCAAGTATATTTAGTATGATTTAAAACGAATGTCCATATTCTGGCCTATTTATATGATAGGTTGAATTATTGCTTGCTGCTTATGTTTTCTGGAATGTATGTTGTTACCTGGTGCATTAAATCAATAGTAGGTGCTGCTTGTAGGAAGTGCAAGAATCTACGTGAAGCACTAAAAATCCATACTATCAGGAGTGCCTTCTAACAAAAAAGAAATTGTGCTTTAAAGAAATAAAGCTGAAGTAAATGAAACTGTGGCAGACACTGTGTGTGTGTGTCCCTGCAGGAGTCCAGAGAATGCAAATGGCTAATGAGAGCCCAATTGGGCTGGCATTAAGCTGTGTTCCTGAGCTGTTTAACAGGCAATTATTAAGAGAAATTATTACTAATTACTACTAATTACTAATTACTATTACTAATTATTACTAATACTTCAGTATTAGTGTGAAAGACCCAGTAATGAAGAGATGTATTAGTTGAAATTACAAGTGGAAAATGGTAACTGGAAACAGTTATTCATAATAAAATGTGTTTCTCTTACACTTGTTAGCTACCTGCTAATAAGGGGTATATTTTTTAAGTGGTTTTGTAAAAACAGGTAAAGCAACCAATTTTTTTTCTTCCAAGATTAGCTAGAGAGTGTTTTAGTTAGGAGAATTTGAATTCTATGAGTTTCCAGATTTTTCTGTTGAAATGAAAGTATTTTAGAACAAGGTATTACTCCAAGCTAAGAAGCTTGTTGTGTTTTTAAATTAGTAATTGACAACACAAAAATATGAGTAAAAAGAAATAGAAAATACGTGTTAATTTGCAAAATGCAGTATTCTGTAGTAATTTGGTTTCCTGCAAGAGCATCTGGATCTAAGATGTTTTCAATGGCAGAGGTGAAAGAGAACCATCATGCTGTTTTCCTTCATTAACTGAGTGGCAGAATGCATTTAAAGAAGCAAATAATGTTATTATTTCTCATGTCTGAATATCAAATCTGATGAAAATACTTACATGTAAAAAAAAATCTGTGCATTGGAAAAG
Source organism: Calypte anna (assembly GCF_003957555.1). Taxonomy (NCBI): domain Eukaryota; kingdom Metazoa; phylum Chordata; class Aves; order Apodiformes; family Trochilidae; genus Calypte; species Calypte anna. The sequence continues at coordinate 11,358,852 of NC_044252.1, forward strand.
TTTTATGCTACACACACATGTCCTGTTCTAGGTTCTAATCCAGTTCCAGGTTCTACTTTACTGATTTTCATCAGGGCTATTCCATGAAAGAAAATTCAGGTGCATACTGGTAACTCAAAGAGAAGCTATTAGTTTACAAATACAAAACCAGTTTAAAGATAAAGCAGGGAATAAAAACGGAAATTAAAATGTCAGATGCATTTAGAAATCTTACCATAAGAAGCCCATTCTCTGATTAAATTCCAAGCAGTCAAAGTTTTGTGTGTTCAACATGCTTTTAAGCCAGATTTATGACACTATGAAGAAAAGGACCTGCTTAAGAGCCAAATCTAGGATAGTTTTCTTATCTGTATTTTAATTAGTATTTCTTTTTTGAAAGCCTTAAGACTCTGCTAAGTGCTTAAATACTCTCAAGCCACTCTGTATCTGTAAAACTGAGGCACTGAAGAGAATAACTAGGGACCTTTAATGGTCTTTAAAGCATTATCTAAATCACACAGCTCTTAACTGTGTGTGAAATGTATTTAAGATGCTTGAAGTCTGATGCTGATATTTCAATAACAAAAGTGGCAATAACTACTTGAAGAGAGCTCTGGAGTACTCAGAAAGCTGCAGGCACTTTGGTGGTGTATGGCATTTACTGACCTTCAGTTAAGTTAGGGAATTCTCATTTTCCCTTGATTGATCAGTATTTACAGCCTGGCTTTGGCTTTCCCAGTAATGTTTGAAGTAGTCAGAAGCCAAGAAATGTGGATTGTGATGTTAAATTGGCTACATCTGAATTAAGGCCTCTTTCAGGATTGCTAGATAACATCTTTTCCTGTGGTCACTCCATCATCTTTCCTTAACTGGAAGAAAATGCTAATATTACACCATTGGGACTAGATTTTTTTTTTTAAAACATGCATACTACTGAGTTCTGATTTTACATTTGCTTAGTTTTTCTTGCATGTGCCTTACAATTACATTTCAGTATTTGTAGCTGTGAGAAGAAAAAAGACCAGGCTTTCTAATGGTGTTTTTTCCCACCTGTTCTGTAATAATAATAATAATAATAATAATAAAAAAATACATCTTTGCTATTTCCACACTGCTGTACTTGTAAATAGGTTATGACCAACAAAAGAATATTTCCATTTCTAATAAAATTAGAAATACCTTTGTTGTCAGATATAAATTATTCATTGTTTTTCATGTCATCTTCTCTTGAGCAGAGAAACTTGTCTTTTTAATTCCCATAATAGCTAACAAAGCTCTCTGCATGTAAATTCTTTCTTTGAAACGTTTTCATCTGCTGTTTAATTTTAAGATTTTCTAATTTTTGAACTGCAGTTACTTTGGGGTTTGAGCTTTTCACTTCTACAGTTTTTTAATTATTTTTTTGAAGTACCTGAACTATAGAAATATAGCCAGAGTATAGAGTATCTGATACTCCATAGCCTCTGTTTTGCTACAGTAAATCTGTATGGTAAATGTGACCTTTCTATGATATTCTTCTGCTGCCTAATGTAACAAAGCCCTGAAACATCCAGAGATCACAAACTTAATAGCAATAAAGCGTAATAATGTTAATAATAACTTAGAAGAGAAAGTTACCAGTGGATCAAATTAAAATTGATACAAAATTAATGGTCTTAAATAACAGTGCCTATTGCTCTAAAATACTGCTCACAGGTTTTCTAAATACTAATAATAAATACTCAGTTTACAAAGCATGTAATAATTGAAACAGTTAATCCACTGAAAACCAGTGATGAAGTTGAGAAAACAAGTGGCAAAATGTGGTTTGACCAAATTGCATAATGAAATTATACTACTCTTGCAGATGTGAAGCATCTTATCAGTCTTGTAGTAACCATGTATTTTAATGCAGTGTTAAAAAAAAAAAAAAGAAAAAAAGTCACAAAGTGAATCTGGTTCTTGCATCAGACTTGTGTCACTGTTTGATATGGTTCTGTCTTTTTTTTTTATTTTTAGTCTTTTCTCAATGATGTGCTTCCTGCTTTCCTTAGTGGGAACTTCCACGTTCTTTGAAATTTTTTCTCAGAGTTGCAAGACTTGAATTGTAGTTAGTTCTGTTTTATTTGTGTTTCAAGTACTTCTGTATGCTGTAAAGTACTTGCATATCACTTCCTTGTGAGTAAAAAGAGATGATTGCTGTTAGGGATTACTCTGCAGCAATTTCAGGAGGTCTGAGATCTCTTTACTTTTAGGTTTCACAGATAATTGCCAGCACAGAGGGTAGAAGTTGGATTAAATTAAAACCTGTGAAGGAAACTTGTGCCATGAATGGAGAATGCTCTGGATGTGTCCTTCAAATGTTTCCTTCTGCACCACCTTTTCATCCTGGCTCACAAAGAACCCTTTTTGGCAGATGCCTCATCCTAGTCCCTTTTTCCTTATGAGGAGCATGTTGTTCACACAGTCTCCCGTTTCTTGTCCAGTCTGTATATTTACTCTTTGTTCTGTTCTAACAGGGATATGTTGACACTGTTCTATTTAAGGAGATGGAAAAGGGATGACTGTGACAGAAAGGACGAGATTCTTTCAAGTCTTTGTTGAACCAGGTGAGAATAAGAAGGCATTTCATATCAAGTCAGCATTTTTTTTAATATTTGGGTTGTGGGCAACAACTATTTTCCTCAGCTCTGTTACAAATTCCTGAGTAATTTTGCCTGGGTTTTTCAAGTCAGTCTGGGACAGGTTTGTGATTTAGGACAAGTTTCTGCAAAATCTTCACTTTTTTGAGAAATAGTAAATAGTTAAAATTGAACTCTTAATAATGTAAAAATCGGAAGAATTTCAGCATTAGAAGATGCTTTTACCTGCCTTTGTTTACAGTGCTTTTGGAAGAGCTCAAATTCCTTACCTTTTATAATACATGTTATTTGATGTGCTTTAGTATTGCTTATGGTAAAGTTAACACTAATTATACAGTAGCATTCATGTAAATCTGCTTTCTGTGGTCTTATGGCATGTCCTGTGATGTGCAGTCCTGTCAGTAGCCCCTGCCCAAATTAAACAAACCACACAACTTCAGTCCTCAGCTCTATCTTCATTTGCAGAGCATGATACAGTCATGGTCTGTCACATATTGGGGTGTGACAATATGACAGCAAATGATGGGAAAGAGCCCCAGCACCAGAAGACGTGCTGCTGTGCACAGCCCTTTAGGAAGCAAACCCCCTTGAGGTTACACATTACCTTGGCTCCTATGTGACCACATCCATACCTAACTAGTTTGGTAATCACTGGTTTGTCATGTCAGGAATCCAAGTAAAAAGAACAGATGTAGTTAAAGTAATAAAAAAAGAAGTCTTCCTAGGAAAAACAGAACAAGCCCTGGACTAAGAGTAATTACAGAAAATAAAGCTTTATAGTTATAGTAATATTTCATTTACTTGAAGGGACATCATTATATTATAGCACAGTTATTTTGAAAGAATGTCTTCTAAGCTTCCTTAGACATGTTTTCAGTTTGTAGATGCAGAGCTTGCTAATAAGATTTTCAGCTTTAATCTTATTTAATTTAACTACACATATCCTTATATAGTGCAGGAAGATATCTCCATTCTCAGTGCTTTCCCAGATTTCTCAAATCTGAAGCTCTGCATTATCATGTAAAATCTACAATGTAAAAAAAAAAAAAAAAAAAGTTTTTAGCATAGACAATTACAGTACAAAACATGATCAAAAATTAATGCAAAGGAAAATGTACCTGAGAAGGTACAGACAAATAACCTGTAACATAATTTCATATAATTTAATCTATTTTCTTTGTCAGTGATTAACTGAATATGAAGCATTGAGCTTGAATATCAGAAAAAAACCCCAACATTTCAGGTTATTATTAGAAACCACTTTTAGCAGAAAGCATAAAAATAGGTTGGCTGGAAAAGCTGAACAATCTCTAGTGTTGGAGATACCTAAGAGCACATTAGACACAGATGTTGCAGAGTGACTTAAATTTATTGAGTTGGCAAGGGTGTATAAAAAGAATAAATAACCCCTGGGGGTTTTCTGCCTGAGAACTATGAAGGCTCTGAAGTAGTAAAATGAAATTATTTATAATATTTTCAGTTTCACATACAGAAATACAGGCAAAAATTTGCACAACAATCGGGTTTTAACTGAGTTGGTTCCTTGGTAACTCTAAAGTAAGAGATAAAATTGAGGGGGTTCAGTAATGAACAAGAATCAAGATGATTTGAAAAAATGCTTATGGAATGTGGACTTTCTCTTTTCAAAATAAAAATGTACTTTCTACCCCTCAACTACTTACTATTTTTCTACTGTTCTCCACTTTAAAGGTTGATTACTTTGTTAAGAAGTTAGGATGACTGCTGGATTTCTACTCTGCTTAGATACCATCCTTGTGACATCTGTCCTAACAGCATCTGTCCTCTGCTGAAATCAGTCTTTGACCGCAGAAGTTTGAAAACTGGGGGAAGGTATAAGTTAGTGGAAAACATCTTTAAAAGTTTCAAATGTTTTTAAATATAACTTTTTACAGTCAAGAATTGTGGAAGTGCCTTAGGAGACTTAGGCATCTATTTCCTATTCAAATACTGCCCATTGATGTGAGTGCATAACATTGTTCAAGAGATAACACCCAAGAGGTTTAGGACTGCTCAGTAGGGAAGTAGAAAAGAAACTTGTTCTCAAACAGTTGGCGAAGTTTAAATATTCCAAAGCAGGTCCCACTGTAATTTTCTTTGCTGTAGAGGGTCACAGTGCAGTTCAGATTCACAGGCTACCCTCAATCAAGCCTTCTCCTCACCTTCTTCACTGTGACAATGTCTCATAATGCCTTAAGATTTGAAGCTCCATTCCAACGGTGATGAGATTTTAGCTGATTAAAAGCACATGTTCACAACTCTATGTAAGAATACATTTTCCCTTAGGGATAGAAAGGGAAGGGCTATGAAATGAATGGGAATGTAACTTATTAGCCTCACGAGAGCAATCCATTTTCTTACCGCCTCTAGAAACAGTTTGTGGTTTTGTCCCCAAAAGATGTGCTGTATGTAATTCTAAGAATGTTATTTCAGTTTGAAAGTGCTGCTGATGTCAACCTAAGAAAAGTAGAATACCTACTGCATGCTCTTTGAAATAGAGAAATCAGCATTTATCAATGCTCATGTCTCAAACCAATTAATATGGAGCTTCAATTATTGAGTTCTTATAAGCAAACTGATACCAATTGGAAATTACTCTGGTAGTAATATTTTCTTCTCAGAAATGGCTGCAGCAACCTCAGTGATTGATATTCTGATTTTCTACTGAGCAGCATTTCAGCTCTTAGAAGATAATCTCAAAAATCTGTGGATGTGGCTGTGCTGTCTAAGGATTTAAGTTTGGCAAAGGCCTTTATAGCATTAGTGAAGGTCTTGTTTGTTCATGAAAATTTTTTTCAGGACCATTATGCTCTTGAGTACTTTGAAGACCTTCCTTACCTGGAAAGGCACTTTCCTGGTCTATGCCTTCCTTTCTCATGATGGCCCTGGAGGGCCTCCGGAAGCAATGCCAGCTATTCAAGAGTGCAGTTCTGTGGCAGCTTTGGCATGCAGATTCATGTTCCCATTAAAATACCATTTTCTTTGTGCATTAGGCAAAGTCTGTACCTTGTTGCAAAAGCAACAGTACTGACTTGACTTTTAAGCAAAGCTAAATGAGTATGCACTGCACAGGGGCTTTTATTGCATGGGCACAGAGCTGGCAGACAGAACTGAGATGTGAAATATTTTGGTGGAAAGAATTGTGTTATACAAAGGAGTCTTTTTTCCAGTGTCTGTTTTTACAGAAGAAGGAAAGGCAGTTTTTACAGCAATACAAATTAAATTAGTTGCTATCATATTGATTTCAACTGGGCTAGTAGCAACAAGCAATTATAGTAAGTGGGAACTTAAAAGGTGAATTGCTGGCCATTTAATTAACAAATGACCTGGTTAGGAATTTCTTACACAGGAAAAGCTTGTGTTAGGCTTCAGAGGAAGCTGTTCCTGAACACCATCAGCAGCATGTAGTCAGAAGAATGAAGCTTGGCAAGCATTCATATCCTGTGTTTTGGAGAAATGACAAATCTAAATGGAGATGTGTTTGGTAGGAAGGTCATGTGTTACATGGGACACCCATGCAATGTCTGCAGATATTTTTAAAACATCAGCATTAAGCTGACAGGAGAAATTACAGAAAGTGATTTGAAGAGGTATAAGTAATAGTAATGGGAAGAAGTTAATTGAAATACAGTAGACTGTTGAGAGAGGAGAGTTACTTCCATTGGGACTGGTGGTTAGCACACTTAGTTCATAGTCATAATGAGCATTTACATTCCTTTAAGCAAAGTCCAAAGCAGAAAAGAAAACAAAAAAATCCCAAAAAACAAAATCAACTGAACAAATTAAAAAAAAACAAAACAAAAAAACCCCCGAAAAATCCAAACCAGAAAAAGATGAGATAAAGGTTCATATAGAGTTTATGCAAGAACTTTTATACATCTCATCTTACCCCTGAATTCCAGTAACCTCACTGTTTTTTGGAAGATCCAAATTATAAAATCACCAAAGTTGGAAAGGACTTTTCAGACCAGCAAGTCCAACCATCACTCCTACACCACTGTGACCACTAAAACATCTCTCAAAGCACCACACCTACCTGTTTTCTGAGCACTCCCAGGGATGGTGACTCCACCACCTGCCTGTGCAACATGTTCCAATGCTTCACCATGCTTTCAGTGTACAATTTTTTCCTAATATTGAATCTTATAACCTTGCACCTTCTACTTCCAGCTTACCCAGTTGCTCAAATCAAGCAGCTCATATTCTGCTGGCACTTAGCCTGGATAAAACAGCAAGAGTTGGTTGTGGAAATATTAAGGATGAATTGTTTCTGGCTGCAAAGGAAAAGGCCAAGATTGCCAGCTTGGTGATAAGGTAGGCACCACCCAGAGTTAGTTCATATACATTTTCAAAAAAAAGATCATTTGGCATTTTTAAAAAGGAAAATACTGGAAAAGGGTGGGGAAAGAGTGCTACAATAGTGTCTCCAAAAATGTAAATATATCTCTAGCTTTGTTAATGTTAAAAGACATGTTGATTTATTCCAGCTTAGGATCTAACCCTGTCTCTGCAGCTGTTCATGACACTGTTTCATTTCTAGGGAGTAAAAACCTGGTTTAGATCTCTAGGATATATTCAGAATCATAAAGCAATGGTAAAGGTTGAGTAGGAAATTACTAATGGTCCATAATCCATGAATGTGAAGGGTTTTCTAAAATATATTTGTTCAAGTTATATCTGTATAAATGCTTCAGCATGTTACAGGCTTTGGATCTGCCTCCTCACATTGTTAGCTAGGGGAACAGCATGCAAACAGTGGAGCCAGAACTAGGTTCGACAGCCAGCTTTTCTCATTTCTGTTTTTGCCACTGGAGTGCTGTTACTGGGTCTGATACTGAAGGATAATTAGGCTACGTTGCACACCAGCAAAATAGACTCCTTCTATTTGGGTATTTTCCAGAACCACTTTTTTCCAATGTTTTCTTTTCAGTGTATTGAAAATCTAAATCATAAAAAGTTTGCATGTTACAAATTGTAATGCAGGTTTTTTTTAGCTATATCTTGTTATTGATCTCATGTAATCAGAGATGATGACTCACTTAGCACTTTTAAAATATTCTCACATCCTTCAGAAAGTATCCCAAGAATTCAGGAAGGTGTCTTTGGTCAGTTCTAAGACAGCACATGGGCTAACAGTTTTTGGCACTTAAGCCCATTATTATTATGAATGCATGGCTTGATTGTTTGCTGAGTACTACAAAAATGCTTTTCCATCTGTAAAGGATACCTGGAAATTATGTTCTCTTGTTTCTGTGTGAACTGCCCAAGCATCTAGACTTTGTGAACAGCGAAGGTTGTTTCTCAAAAAAAAAAAAAAAAAAAGAGAACAGTATTTGGCATGAGTAATTTTTAATTTGGCCTTCCAAAATGATCCTCATAACCTGGTTATTTTATAAATTTTTAATAATATCCAGCAATGTATTATGAAAAAAATTTTCAAGGCAGGTGGATTTTTTTTTTAATTATTTCACAATGGTTTGGTAATAGAACCAATAAGAAAGAAATTGCAAATGAAAAAAAGATTTACTTGTCTTCTGGATTCATTTCCTTACAGGTATTAAATTGAATTAATCCATTTATGTGGTTGAGTTTGTTCTAAAGAGTACTATAAATGAGCATTCAGAGGCCAAGAGTTGAATAGACATAAAATCATTTAGTGTGAGTCTTCCAAAGTAACCTTCATCTGTGCTTGCATTACCTTCTGCTTTCAGTACCTTCTGCTCTCAAGGAATTTTTCTATCTGATTGCACCTGTTGTTAGAAAGGAAATTCCATGATGTGTGAAGTGGATAGTATTTTTTCCTGAGATGACAAAGCCTCTGAATAATGACTTTTACCTGCTTAAAGACAAGTTTTGTATAGGAAGAGCAGACAGATGGGAGATTAAGCTTAGTTATAAATAAAGAGAATAATAATGGTACTAGTAAACATCTCAGTTGACAAGGAAAATGCATGAAACATCTCCCCTTTAGTTGTTTGAACAAGAGCATTTCCACAAGACAATACTTCATCAGAAATGAAAGGAAAAGGGAAATGGAACCTCATCCTAAAATCAAACTGGGGTACCTCCCTGCCTAAATTTTAAGTTCCTAGTCCTTGGAATATAAAATACAGGATCCATAACATTCATTTTTATTCCCTGTGGAGAGGGATACAATCTAAAATGACTCAGGAGCTGCCTAGGAAGCTGCAGAGTGAGCAGGTAAATGCAGAGCTGCTTGGGCTCAGCCAAAATGGAAGTAAGCTCCACCTGCTTACGTGCCACAGGTCAGCCCACAAAATAGATGGGGCTGTGAATCTTCTAAAACAAAGCTGATTTGCAAAGAAAATGCCCTCCCAAACATTTTTTAAGGTGTAGAACAATGCGAAAAAAGAAGAATTAGTGATTACTGAGCTGTCTAAGTAGTAAATCACTTAGCAAGGCTGAAGACATGTTTGCATTTCCTTTCTCTGTGGCCTTGTGTGTCTGTCTGCTTGGTGAAGCCTGACCTGTTGAGATGGAAACTGGTTTGGAGCAAGGAAAACTCTCCACACACTTTACTGGAACCAGGGAAAGTGTCTAAGTTGTTTGGCTAAGGTAAATAGCTGAGACAGTGCAGGATTTCTCTCAGCTAGCTAGAGAAGAAGAACTATGGGGTTCAGTTTCTGAACAGGAACTGCAAATGCATAAACACTCTGACCTCTGTTAGTTATCCATGAAGTCAACAGGGGGTTGACTGACTGTTCTTGAGATGATGAAACTTCTGAATAAATGTGAGAGTAGAACCGTCTGGGGAACTTTAAACGCATGTGCAAAGGCTTGAAAATAATATTTGAATTTGGGCATGCTGGTCATGAGACTGCTTATTTGGATTCAAGGGGAGGAGGCAGTTAATGAGTTCCTCCTTTGATCAAAAAGATCGTTGTAGCCCTGAGATCCTTTCTAAATCCAGGTAGGGATCTGGCCCATTCTCTTTTCGTTTTATTATGTGCTTGATGGCCTTGAAATATTGGAAGGAAACTGGATGTGAGAATGTCATAAAGAGCCTATAAATACCATTACAGTCTTCATTATGGCTCCAGTTGTGCTGTAATTACCTGTGCTGCATGTTGTGCAGAGCATGAGTGAGATGGATGAGCTGCTGGGAGAGGAATTCAGGCAGAGGGGCGATGCAATCAGTAGCTACAAGCTGCTGTGTAATGTGAAACAAGTGTATGGAGCATCCATACATCATCACCACAGATATTTACAGGTGCATTTCCAGAGGCATTCGCTCAACTAAAGCCCCATCATTTAGTAATGCATACGGGGGGTTTCTTCTCTGTACATGAAATTGCAAACAGGGCAAGAGAGATGCCATTACTTCATGGAGGAAACTGTGTCCAGTTGCAATGCATTAGCTCCTTAGCCATAAGTTTCAGGGAGGCCAGAATTTCATGGCTTATCTAGGTTGGTGGGGTAATAATTAGGTCTTAAATTCTTTGACTCACCTATCACATTCATTCAGGAATTTATGTGTTTCCTTCTTTCCAGCTGGAAGAATTAAATTTTCGTAATTTTTAGTGATTTTCTTTCTCTGTTCTTCAGAGATCTGTACTCAGATTATTGGCAGCTAAAAACTCCACAATTTGTGATTGTATCATCCAATATTTGGTCAAAAATTGTCTTAGTTTACCATCTCATTGTAACACCTTAGTGCTTGCAACTTGTATAGCTAGATTGGCTTTGCATTCTCTATGTTATGTATAACTACATATAATACACTATTGCTCTAGCAGGAGCCTGAGGATTTGGGAAATACAGAAAGAGTGAGAGTCAATAAAAAGATTATAAACTATTTAAATCCCAAGTGCCTTGGGAATTTTAGCCTAAAAAATTTAAATCAGATAGATTAAAATTTCAAGTGAGAAAGGGGTAGGTAAGCAAAAACCTACAGCTGCTACAGGCAGTATTCAAATAGCTGGCCAGCTTTTATAACAATGCTTAAAAGAATATAGATAACTACAGGTATATGTGGATTTTTTTTAATAGTATTCTAGGTCTTGCAAATTCATATATTGAATCTCTAAAGTAAGTTTATGTATTTAACCCATACACTGTTTTTTTTAAATTTTTTTTAACTACATATTTATTTTAGTTTATATTCCAGTTATGTGTTTATGTGGATAAAAAGCAAAACTGAGTAGGAACACAAAAATGGCCATGCATGGTTTGTCCTTATCCTTAGGCAGGATGATTTTATGTACTTGGGCCTCAAGACTGAAGTTGTGCTCACAACCTATTCAGAGAGGAGGAGTCATTGTCTTTTTTACCTACTGTTCAAAAAATTACCCCGTCACATAAATTAGGGGCAGACATGACTCAGGATGTCTTATACTTCATCCTTCTGCCCTCTGAATGTCCCACCTGGGTTATAGTGTCAGAGTTGTGCAGGATTGTTTGAGTTGCCACACATCATATCTTCTGCAGGGAGCCCTTGAAGTGCCTGAGCAGCTCAGGTCATGGATTATTCTGAAAGTGCTGTGTCCTGGGAGTGTTTCTAATTTAACATTGCTGGGAATGGCAAAGGAACTGAAGACCTTGTGACTCTCAACTCTCTTGTTCTAGAGGGCTCTTGAAAACATGAATGTTTTTAAAAGGTTTGATATGTGAGAGTCCTTGATAGTCTTGAACATGTGAAAAATCCCAACTGCCACAAGAGCTCTAGAATAGGCTGGCAGAAACACATGGTGGATGGAAGCAGTGTGTAATCTGGATTTATTTGAATATTTTAAATTTCATTAACATCTCAGTAATGAGTCTTGTCTGGATGAGACCTACAGATTTCTGACACTTCAGAAAACCTAAAACTGGGTATGCTGTATAAATAAGTTTTTCAAAAGGAACCATTTGTAATAAAGTATACTACAGTAATTTTTATGTGTTTGTCATAATTATGACTAGATCTTAGCAAAAAAAAATTGCAATACATTATTTTCATAGTTACAATTCAGCAGACTCAACGAAACTTTTTGGTGTCAAGCACTAGAAGAATGTGAGTTCATATTATGAATTTTAAAGAAACTTAAACAATGTAAGTTCTGAGCTGTCCTAGAAGTCTGCCTTAAATGGTAAAGAAAATCTAATATTTCAAAGTTGTTTTCTTAAATTCTTACAGTAATGCTGTGGTTAAATTATACAGATTTGCTGAAGTACTTAACATGGAGCACAATTTTCTGCCATGGACATTGAGCTATTTTAAATTTTGGCCAGGAAGGCCTTGGTACATACTTACTAACTGAGAAGGAGCGAGGAGAGGGGAGATTCTTTCTGCAATTGGGAATTGTTTATTATTGGGGTGTTACAGGTGCATCAGAGAAACTAAGTGTGCAACTATTGTTGCAGGGAAGGTTCTGGACACCCAGGTGTACCTGAAGTGCTTTGTATGAGAGTGATGTGTACAAGGACTGACAAGATAGAGTGAAGTCCAATTCCAGCCTTCTGTAGGGGCGAGGCCAAAACCTAATCCAGAAAGATTAAGAAATCACATAGGGGCTTAAGCAGAATTTGGCTAGGGATTTGACAGACTTTCCATGCATTTTGCACAGAATCCACCAGTAATTATTGCAGAATCAACATGAAGTGCGTGCTTTCCACTTGGCAGTAGCCAAAGAGGCTTAATGTGGAACCTGACCATCTCATCCAGCTGTCACCAAGCAGACTGTTAGAAAGGGCTCGCCAGAGACTGTGTGCGCAGCTGGTGAAGTTGTGTGATACAGGAGAAAGAAGCTTCAAAAAAAGGAAATATCTAGAGGAAAAATATCCCCAGAGCAATGAGCGGGAGCATCATGGGCAAATAACAAAGGAAAGAAATAATGGTCTTTGGTTACTGAGCAAGAACAGAGAGGAGAGTCCAGAATTAGAGGTTCATTTCTACTCTCACACACAAAAAAGGAAAGGAGAGCTGCTGAACTGAAGGTCCAAGGATTCTCGTGTTTATGATTGCAGAGAGACACTGTGCTTTGATAGACATGGTCTTTACACTTTTAGAAGTTCCTCTTTCTTGAAAAACAAATCTATTATTTTTTCAGAATAAGATCTTGCTAATTTTCAAGCCTGCAGGTGCAGTATTATAGGGAGCATGATTGATAGCAGAGCTGTGCGGACTAGAGCATCATAAAGTCATGACACTTTCATTATTTGAGACTGGAGAAAAAAAAAATTTAAAAAGGCATGTCCCTTTAATTTTTCCTCCCAAACCAGCAGGTGGCTGGGAATTCCATTCCTGTTGAGTGTGCCTTCTGAAAGATGTGCTGGATTCATAATCCACTTTGGAAAAGGTTGTAGCAGTTCCTATCACTTAAAGAATTTGAGGGGGAATGATACCCAACTCATAGAAAAGATGTGTGAGGAACTGTCATCCTAAAAGGTTTGTTTTATGTTTATGATCTGCTCAGCATTTTGGTACTTGCTTTATGTCTGTAGGAAGTGTTTATTAAGTGTCTTAGTTTAATGTCTTATACACCATCTTTATAATATGTTTGGGTTCTCGTGTTATCTCTGCAGTACACAATAATAATGCATAATCATTTAATAATATCTTTGTAATTGATGAAATGGAAGATGAATGGCTTTAACAGCTTGAAAGAAAATTACAAATACATAATTTATGAAGTAGATTATGAAGTACAGAGAGGCATAGTAAAAAATAAATTTTTCTCATTTAAACAGCTCCTTCTACAATAACCAGAATTTTGTGTTCCTCTGGGGTACTGTTGTATGCTGGTACCTTACCTTTACTCACATGTCTTTCCCCTCTATGTCAGCATGACTGAGAGTAGATGTTTTTGAGGGAAGTACTTGGGACAAAAGGATCCTAAAGAGCTCACAAATTCATATATATATTACTTCTGTCATCATAGACGTGTTCTTTAAAGCTCTGAAATACAAATAGCTGAATGTGAGCAGATGGTTCAGCCTCTGGAGAATCCCATTGCCTTCAGGAGTAATCAGCTTGGGCACAGTAATATGACCCTGAAGTGAACTTCTGAGCTCAAGCATGGAAGTGTCACCATCTTTATGCCATTGTTTTGGTTCCAAGTGATGATTGTGAGAATAAGAAAAGCCAAAGTGAAAGCAATCTGAATAACCACACCAAATTACCCTTTCTTTAACACACTACTCTTCCAATGTAGTTATCAGTTCTTTTTAACTCTTCATGTCCTACTAAACCTAAACTGAAAGATCAGAGGAAAAAATGTAAGAGGGAAGAGATCAAGTAAGTTTGATGTTACTGAACAGAATGACAAAGCTCCCATTGACTTCAATGGGCACATCTGCTGCCCTTTGCTTTGAATCAGAAGTGTGATATTGAAGCAAATATGATCACCATTCACATCCTGAAGGGATCATGGAGACACAGACTGAGTTCCTTTTGAATTACATTGAACTTAAGGATGCGTTACAGAATTCCACCTAGTACCTCAAGCAAGATTCAGGTCATGAGATGAGAGAAGGGCTAGTCTGAAATAAATATGCTGTCAAATGGATGTAAGATGGTTATGAAGTTCTACACACCACTGTTTCATTTTTTAAGTTTTCTCTTGCTAGGTCATCTTTTCTGCCAATGTAGCCATGACCAGTGAATCTCCAGGATTGATCTGTATATTCTTTGTTTTGAAAAGCACTGTGTTCTTTGGTGCCTTACCAGCTTCCTTTAAAAATGTTGATTTCTGTGTTCACTTACAGAAATGGGGAACAGTTCAGTTGAGATGTAATATGAGACTGAAATTATGAGAAGAAATATCTGAAACTGGAAGCTGTGGTTCATCTTCTAAGTTTAGAAATACTGTGGAGTGTAATTTAGAGGGCTCTTTTATGGAATTTATATTACCAAGTAGTCTCAATGTTTTTCATTACAAACTTAAATGTTTTAGAGAACATGACATTTTCAGGATACATCTCTGCAGAACTAACTTATTGACTTAGAAATAACTTTTAAATTAAATGTTCTGCTTAGAGGTAAATTCTAGGTTGTGTTTGTATGATTTCCAATACTGTAATCATGTGTTCTGAAGCTTTGTTATTTAGTCTTTGAGGGATTTTCTAAATGAAAGTTTAAAGAAAAAATTGTTCATCTATTTTGTAACAGGGAACAAAAACAGATACATGGTATGCAGGTTTCTGTGTTATATTAACTTTGTGTAGTTTTACAGCACACGATTTCTTAATTGTGACCACTTTAAAAATATATTTTTAGTGATCTGAATTAATTAGAGATAATGTTTAAATCAAGGACATAAAAAGACATGTCACATACCTTGTGTTTGCTTATTAGATATGACAGTAACTCTGCAGGGGAAATTAATATTGATAGCTATGTTGAAACAGAAATACACTGGAGAGTAAGAGAGACTGAGTACTGTTTTTAGCCAGCATTAATAACTAGAAAATAAACCAGAAATTATTGCTAACTACAATTTCTCATATGCTAAGCATGTTCCATGGCTCAGTAGGCTCTTGCTAGTATTGTTTGATTTTCCTGAGACAAATGCTTATTCTATTAATACTCATGTTTCAGGCAAAGAAGGATTCCATTATTGAGTAACTTTTCCTAGCTACCACTATTCTACACAATTTCTGTGGAAAGATGAGTCCTGTGGTTTGTGGTTTATGTGAAAGCAGGAGAAGTTAGCATACACATTAACCCTTACACAGATTTCTCCATTCCATGTTCTGGTTCTATTTGTGGAGCAAACAAATCTGTGTCATTGCTATTTCTGTGCTATTTTCTCTGGTAGCAAGGCAGCAGTTCTTGTTTCTTGGGAGTAGGGCAGTAGTGGGCTGTTGTGCCAAGTATAAACATTTTTTTTACGTTACTAATTGAGCAAATTTATCACTGTAGATAGGTAAAGGTCCTGTTTTGTTTTGTTTAAAAAATTAAAAATCACACACAGTTGGGAAAGACCTCTAAGATCACTGCTTCCAACCATCAACACCCCCCACCAGTAGAATAAATAAAATATATACATCAATATTTGTATCACCTTACCCACTGTAGCATGTCCTGAAGTGCCTCATCTACATGGTTTTTGAATGAATACTTCAGGTATGGGGGATGGTAACTCCACTACCCCCCTGGGCAGCCCATTCCAATGCCTAACTACTTTCTCAGTAAAGAAATTCTTCCTGATATCTAGTCTAGACCACCCCTGGAGCAACTTAAGGCCCTTTTTTCTAGTCCTATCATTATTTACTTGAGAGAAGAGGCTAACTTCCACCTCACTAGAAAATCCTTTCAGGTAGTTCTAGTGAGCAATAAGGTCTCCTCTCAGCCTTCTCCAAATTAAACATTACCAGTTCCCTCAGCCTCTCCTCACAGGACTTGTTCTCCAGACCCTTTCCCAGCTTGGCTGCCTTTCTCTGAACTCACCTCAGCAGCTCAGCATCCTTCTTGTAGTAAGGGGCCCAGGACTCAACACAGGTGGTGTTCAGCCTAACAGAGGTGAAAAAGGTGCAGCCTCATCAATGCTGAAGATGGGGGGATGATTGCTTCCCGTTGCCTGCTGGACATGCTATTCCTAATACAAGCCAGGATGCTGTTGGCCTTCTTGGCCAGTATTCAGCTGGATGTTGACCAACACACCCAGGACTTTTTGTGCCGGGCAGCTTTCCAGCCACTCCTCCCTAAGGCTGTAGTGTTGCCTGGGGCTGTTGTGACCAAAGTCAAAGGACCCAGCACTTGGACACGTTAAACCTCACTGGCCTTGGCCTACTGGTCCAGCCTGTCCAGGTCCATTTGCAGAGCCCTTGCAGATCAACACTCCTGCCCAGCTTGGTGTCACCTGCAGACGTACTGAGGAAGCACTCCATCTCCTCATCCAGATCATTGATGAAGGTATTGAACAAGATTGGCACCAAAACTGAGCTCTGTGGAACGCCACTGGTTACTGGTTGCCAAGTGGTTTTAACTGTTGAGTGCAACTCTCTGGGCCTGGCCATGGCCATGCAGTCAGTCTTTAACCCAGAGAAGATTACACCTGTCTATGCCATGAGACATCAGATTCTCTAGGAGAATGCTGTGGGAGACAGTGTCGAAGATTTTACTAAAGTTTGGGTAGACAACGTCCACATCTTCCCTCATCCACTAAGTGGGTCACCTGGTCATAGAACAAGACCAGGTTGGTCAATCCAGGAACTGCCTTTTTATGGGCACCAAGGTCAAGATGAGAGGCCTGCAGTTCCCCAGGTCCTCCTTCCAGCCCTTCCTCTAGAATGGTGTCACGCTGGCAAACCTCCAGTCATCTGGGACCTCCCCTGTTAACCAGTACTGTTGGTAAATGATGGCAAGAGATTTGGTGAGCTGCAAGTTCCTCAAAACTCCCATACAGCCCCTAGTTCAGTAGTTAGTAGTTATGTAGAAGTGTAGTGAAGTGTATCATAAGGTAGTGACATTATGCTAATCTGGTCTGGTTACTGCCTTTAAGAAGTACCTCAGCTCCACTGGGATTCTGCAGTAGGACAGTAAATGGGATATAATGTGCTGATTTGGTTCCCTGTCTTTATTTGCTGTTTCTTTCCTTTGTTCATGCTTCTGTCTTTCTGAAGCTTGGATCAGATATAAGGAACTCCCACTACAAAATTTCCTGTAGTAATACCACTGAGGAATGGTGACAAACTGCCTGCTATCAGCAGACTCCTAGTTTAGATGCAGCTGTGCTGAGTAGTGCCTTTGCTGTCTGAGCTTCTGGTAGCTGAGAATGTATGTCTGTCTGCTAACCATACCATAAGAAAAGCTCTTATATATGCCTTATGTATGTTCTCCAGCAGAAGAGCTTGTTGCTTTAGCTATGCTGTTAAAACTTGATCAGTGCATGAAGTGTTTAGGATTTCAAATGCTTTGAAGTAAGGTTTTAGGTTTTTTTTCTTTATGTTGTTATAGCATCCCTTAGTACCATGAGGTACCTGGCTTCTGTGCTTCACAGTGGTTTTCCTAAAACATGCTTGTTACATGCAAAAAATACTGGTTTACTATTGACTAGAAAGATAACCTTCTGATCTCTCATGTCAGATGATGGCCTGTGACCTAAAATGGCAGGGCAGTTGATTGGAGTCACTACCATTAAAGTACCAGTTTCCTGGGTATGAGAATCTAAATAAAAACTTTCAAATATATTTATTCTCTTATTGTAGACCAAATTAATTTGCCAGCAGCTTGTGTTCGTTTTTGTCTTTCAACTTTGTTCCAAAG
Organism: Calypte anna; assembly: GCF_003957555.1. Lineage (NCBI taxonomy): Eukaryota > Metazoa > Chordata > Aves > Apodiformes > Trochilidae > Calypte > Calypte anna. The sequence goes on from NC_044252.1 coordinate 11,376,678, forward strand.
GGTTGTAGAGAAACTTAATGCTTTCTCTAAGGCTTATTCTTGCCTTCTTCTGTATTCTTTGCCAATCACTAGCAAGCAGAGAACATATTTTATGTTAAGCACAGATAAGTTTATTTGAATGTTGGAATCTGATTTATTGGAATCTGCTGCTTGAGCTTCTGAATGTTATGACCTGGATGATTTTTCTTCTGTTCAAGACAAAGAAGGGGAAATTAAGCAACCAGGTGAAAATTTCTATGGTGCACATAAGATACTTCAGCAGCATGATTACCTGTTCTCTGTATCCTCTGTGTAGCAGATTTGAAGGGATATTTTTAGTCTTAATAGTAAAACTGTGTGTCATGTCCACAATCCTATAAAAGAAGTTCCTAACTTCTTGTGACTTATGCTGCTGGAATAATAATAGACTATATAGTTTGTGATTAGAAGGGGTATAGATCACCAAGTTCCCTCAAAGATAATTTCATAGAAATTAGCAGTAGTACTTAGTGTGTGAAAATTACTGTTGTTCTTGTGGGGTGCAATACTGACTTTTGAAATAACTGGCTGTCAGAGACTCCTCTAATAGTGCACTGAAATACAGATATTTTTATTGTTTTTACAATAGAGGTTACTTTGGTGGCATATGGGTAAAGTCATGTGATACTTCTCAAATTCATGAATTCTGTGAAATTGCCCTTTAAGCTCAGAAAGGTCAGCAGGGTCCTTGTCAGCGCTGTTTGAGGGCAGGCTGTCCATTTTGTTCACTTGGAAAGGAAGAAATGTATTCCCTTTCTTCCTGTTCATGTCCTTTTATGAACATCTTTGATGATCCAATTTACATATCTATCAATACCTTAATAAACTGGAGGAGCTGAAACTTTGCAAAACAGACTCAAATCTCGTTTTAAGAGAATAGAGGGAAAGTAGGGTAAATTTTGTTGTTGCTTACAGCAGAGCAGTTTTCTGGTTTGAGGACTGCCATTGCTGGCTCTCATCCTTAGTCTTTGCAGAGGACAAAACAGGTAGTTCTGTCATTCTCAGGAGAAGCCTGGGAGCTCCAGGTCTCTGTGGTGGTTCTGCTGTTAACCAGGGAAGAAGCCATCACTCAGCTGTAGAGAACTGGCTCAGGTCTGAATAGAGAGAAGGGTGCAGAGCCTTTCAGGTGTCATACATTTTTGTATTCTGTAATTCAGCACCCCCTTGTGTAATAGATCTGTAGAAATTTCTCATTGGTGATTACTACAAAGTATCTAAAGCCTGTGAAAGCAGTTTACATCAAGGATCATGGTGGGAAAAAGGGAGCTGTAGCAGGGAAGAAAGGTGACCACGTGTGTATATACAAGTGGGTGTGCATTGCCTAGATACCTCAAAAATCTGCTAAGCATGTAGTGTCTGCCAGCTCTGGTATAGTTGCAAGAAGTTTTATTTAGTCTATCGATTACCAGTGTGGAGAGGTTTATGTAGTGCTTCCAAAAGTTGTTTTAAAGCAATTTGTATGCACTGTCTGTGCTAGTGACCACACCTTTGGTAGTGTTTTAGCTTTCCAGATAATTCTAGAAATGTACAGAATTGTATATATTTTTGAGACAACTTGAACTGAGAAGCTAATACTGTTACATAGGTACTGACCTGGAAGTCAAGGAAAAGGTTGTTTTTTTAGTAGTGAAAACTGCATGCAATTTTAACCTTTGCTACTCAATGATATCATAAATATGAATTTGTCCTTCCCATGAGGAAGGATGAGGTATAAATCATCCTGGATAGTGTTCCTAAAATGAACACTGTAGTCTGCAACATTTTATGGAGGCAGTAAAAATTAAGAAGGCATTATATGTGGTGCATATCAATCCATCAGCATCTATCAACTGATATGTGATATGACTGTGTGAATTTGACAACAACCTTTCCACTGGAATTCACTGATCAAGAAAGTATAATTATTTGGGGTGCCACAGCAGAGGCATTTGTTTTGTGTGAAAGTTATAACAGTTATCCAGATTATGCTGGGAATTTAATTGTAAAAATGTGGACTTTCAGAAAATAATGTGTGTACAGGGGAGAAAATGCTTTACTTGCTGTCCTGAAATTTTCAAACATCAAAATTGGTAAATGCAAAATGAGGTCTGTATTTTTCATTTTATTCCAATGCATGTTTATTATTTAATAGATTTTTTTTTTTTACAGGTATGCTGTATATTCTATTACTGGAGAGTGGGAACATATACTGCATTTTGCAGTTCAAGTATCATAGACACTTAATTTTAGGATAATTCAGAATTCAGAAGTAAATACATTCATTCTATTTTTATTCTGTGGTACACAACAAAATGGTTACCAGAGCATTTTTTCTTCACACTGATAATTGGTTTGTGATTTGATATATTAAACTGTGGTAACCAGTGCTATTCACATCAAAGGAAGTGACAGCAAATGGAGAGGAAAACATCTGCCAACATGCTGCAGTACAGTTATTACCTAATATGTATTAATGGGGGCATATACCACTAATGCAGGCAAATAAAATAATAACATAGCTAACAAATAGTTGGTGGACAGTAGCCAAATGATAAAATTGAGCAAAAAAGTCATCTATCCAGGAAAGCAATGTGTTCCTCAAAACAGTAGGGCAGTTAGACAGGGGCAGGGGAGGCATCAGCAGTAATGGACAAGATCATTTAAGAATCTTGACAGGAACTGCAATAATGGAGTTATGAAATTTCCTATCTCAAAAGAACTTTAGGTTAAGTCCTAAGGACCTCATCCAATCATTATGCACAAAAAATCTCTTTTAGGCAAATATCAAAGTCTTTGGATACTTCCACTTCTGAAATTGGAGGAGCTTATGCTTAGATATCAGTTATTTGCCTTTGCACCCTGAGGCTGTATCTCTGCATCCTTGATCACTATGGGCTTGAAATGGACAAAAGCATGGTTGGATCTCTCTGACTTTTGTTCATTTTCCATAATTTTGTGTCAGTAAAACACAAACAAAAGTAGAGCTAACTATGACAAATGTATGCAAATGTAATTTTGGTCTAATTTGAAACATCTTTAAAAAAATTAAGGTGTGTAGTGGAGTTGCTAGCTACAGGGTAATTCTTTTTTGACACAAGGAGGCAATACCATCCCAGGTACAAGGCTCCTTGGCACAGGTAAGGCTTCAGCTGGGATTTACTGCATAAATAAGTAGTCTGAACTATATGTAAGGTGCTAAAGCCTTCACAGTAGAAGAATGCTGAAGGAAGGACTATGCCGAGCACACTGCATTCCCTTCAAATTTCCTGATTTGATTACTTCCTGTATCCCCTGGAATCAAAATATAGGTCAAAGTAGCCTAAGGTTCTTTAAGTTCTCATGTGACCCAAAGAGGCATTCAGACTGTACTGTAGTACCTGGATCCATGATTGCTTTCCTTTTTGTTTCAGTTAAGCATTGGTCTCATGAAGTAAAGCACCTACAGCATAATAACTTGTAATGACATTGTGCCTGGGGATTTGCCTCAGCTCTTAGTTATTCAGCTTGAGAAATGGGTACTGTCTGTATATGTTTATCACAGAATCAGCCAGGTTGGAAAAGACCTCTGAGATCATCAAGTCCAACCCTTAATCCACTACCACTGTGGTTACCAGACCATGGCACTGAGTGCCACACCCAATCTGCTTTTAAAAACCTCCAGGGCTGGAGAATCCACCACCTCCCTGGACAGCCCATTCCATGCCTGACCACCCTCTTTGTAAAGAATTTCTTCCCAATATCCAACCTAAACCTCCCCTGGCAGAGCTTAAGTCCATGCCCTCTTGTCTTACTGATGGCTGCCTGGGAGAAGAGACCGACCCCCCCCTGGCTCCAACCTCCTTTCAGGGAGTTGTAGAGAGTGATGAGGTCTCCCCTGAGCCTCCTCTTCTCCAGGCTGAACACCCCCAGCTCCCTCAGCCCTTCCTCACAGGACTTGTGCTGGATCCCTTCACAGCCTCTTTGCTCTTCTCTGGACCTGCTCCAGCACCTCAATCTCCTTCCTGAACTGAGGGGCCCAGAACTGGACACAGTACTCGAGGTGTGGCCTCACCAGGGCTGAGTACAGGGGAAGAATCCCTTCCCTGGACCTGCTGGCCACCCTCTTCCTGATCCAGGCCAGGATGCCATTGGCCTTCTTGGCCACCTGGGCACACTGCTGGCTCATGTTCAGCTTCCTGTCAATCCAGACTCCCAGCTCCCTTTCTGCCTGGCTGCTCTCAGCCACTCTGTGCCCAGCCTGGAGCTCCCCATGGTGTTGTTGTGGCCAAAGCGCAGGACCTGGCACTTGGCTGTGTTGAACCTCATCCCATTGGAATCAGCCCAACTCTCCAGGCCGTCCAGGTCCCTCCTGCCTTCCATATGATCCATATTCCCCCCCACCTTGGTGTCGTCTGCGAATGTGCTAATTTGCTTTGTAAAAGAAAGTATCTGAAGAGAAATTATCAAAGTATAAGTAGAATGCTACTGTTTTGGAAACAATTGTCTAGATTCTGCTTTGTACCCATAGATGTACCAGTGGAGGACCATCATGAAGAGTAAAGTAGCTTGTTTTATCTTCAAAGAAGCAGCTGCCCTTGTGAAACTGTGTCAGAAGTACCCTTTAAAGCTGGATTTTTGAATGCATTTGACCTCAGCTCAATGCTAAATGCTATTTTAATTCATGGGGACAGGATCAGGCCAGCTCTTCTGAAGGGTTAACCATCTCCACATCCCTAACTGCCAGCATTATGCTATAGAGAGAATAAGAGTGTTAGGCAGCTGTTAGTTCTGATATATCTTGAGTTCTTTCTGGAACTCTAGTAATAGATAACTGTAATTCAGTCTGGACTCTGCTGTTGCTCATAAACCATTTAAGCTGTGCTCTATCACTGTAGGTCAACCCAAACTTCCAGAAACTTTTTTCCTTTTTTTTTTTTTTTTTTGTGTCACATAAGTTTAAAGTGGAAATGAAGTACTGTGGTAGCAGAATTTCTTGAGAGAACAAGGAAGAGTAAGAAGAAACAGTTTGTAAAACGTTACGACAGTCTGCAAATCTTACAAATGTGTCTTGGGTCAGTGCAGTGGTGTTTAAAAGCAAGAGGGCCACAGGAGTGGCTCCTGTGAGAAGCTGCTGGAAGATCCCACAGTTCCAATCCCTGCCCCATCTCTGCCCAAGGCAGAGCAGACATGGGAAGCTGGATGTGCCTCTGTGAGTAACACATGTAGTGAAATGAGGCAACCAGGTGTCACTAATTGCCAGGGAGTGGCATGAGCTTGTGTTAAACCCACCTGTGCCTAATTAGGGCGGGCCCCCACTGCGCATGAGCAGGATTAGGGGGCCAATAAAGCCACTCAAGCCTCACCCTGACGGCGATGAGCTCTGGTGGAGCAATGAAGGTAGTGCAGTGCTGAAAGAAGCAGTTAAGCCAAGCATGCCGAGATGGTGAGTTCCAGTGTGAGCTGAGTTTGCGTATCAGGCCTCACCTTTTATTGTCCCCCTAATCCTGCTCATGCGCAGTGGGGGCCCGCCCTAATTAGGCACAGGTGGGCTTAACACAAGATCATGCCACTCCCTGGCAATTAGTGACACCTGGTTGCCTCATTTCACTACAGACATATCCAAGAGAAGGAAAATGAAACTGCAAAAATATAAGAAGAGGATCTGCAGAACAAAGTAAAGGATGAGGTAAGAGGAAAATGACAGAGAAAAGAAACCAAGGTCAGTGAAGAAGGAGGGGAAAGACACTGAGCAGAGACTTCCCCACAGCCCATGTTGAGATGGCAGCTGTGCCCCTGCAGCCCATGGAAGAGCACAGTGGAGCAGTCTCTACAGGACCACAGTGGGGTAAATGTGGATTGTAGCCATCTGCAGTCACAGGTGGGCAGATGTGAAGAATTGGCCTGTTCAGGATCACAGAGAGAGGTAGATGTGGATCTGCAGCCATGGAGGACCCTGTGCCAGAGGAGGTGACTGTTCCTGAAGCAGCTGTGACTCTGTGTGCAGCCCAGGCTGGAGCAGTTCCTGAGGGACTACACCTGTGGGAGGGACTCATGTCCCAGGGCTTTGAAAAGGACTCTGTCCTGTGAGAGGGACCCCGTGTTGGAGTTGGAGAAGAATGTGAGGAGTCCTCCCCTTGAAGAGAAAAAGTGGCAGAAACAGTGTGAGGGGAACTGACCCTAAGCCCCCCCTGCTCCTCCCCTGTGCCCTGAGGGAAAGGCAGCAGTGAAGTGATCCGGGCTCAGAAAGAAGGTAGGGTTGAGTTTTCTCTTTCTCCTTGTAGATTAAATTAGTTCTTTTTCTTCCCAAGTTGAACCTATCTTGTTTTGCCTGTTACCATAACTGAGGATTGCAAACCTACCTTCTCCTTGTCCCAGTTAATGATCCTTTAGGTGGATTTTCTCCTCCCTGTCCCACGGTGGGGGTGGGGGGTGAGCAAGCAGAGGCTTGGTTGGTACAGACTGGTACAGATTGGGCCTAAGTCATGGCAGAGTGAAGAACCTTTTTTACTTGCAGGCTCTTGTCGAAGCTCTCATATTTTTACACAGTCCTGTAATGGGATCCCTTGTAGATGATGTAGGTTCCAGCAGCTCTTACTGTTTTTTTGAACAAGTTCAAATATTGTGACTTTTTGTTACAGCTTCTTTACCTGACCAGCTCCCAGAATGTAAAGTAGTTCTATGCAGGAAAAACATTTTTTTTTCTTTTACTGTGATCACTTTCTCCACCACTCAACTTACTTTAGTATCCCCTCTGTGGAGCTTGTTTTAATGTCTTCTTGGCACATTCATCTTCTAAGGCCCATGGTTTTCTTTCTCTTTTGGCCCAGGTACTATTTTCAAAATGGTCAAAGCTTCCCAGTGAGTTCTAGGGAAATTTCTTTATATAAGAACTAGTTTCTTTTCTCTATCACCTTAAATAAATTAGACTTTGAAATTTACAATATTGTCACTTATATTTAATATGTAAGATAGTGTGCTTTGTGAAGGAGAAAGCTGCAGCTTTTTATTAGTTAGTATTTGTTTAATTTCCTAATAATCACTACAGCAAATTTACTTTCATTTTTTACCTGGTTTCATATGTTGTGCAGCTTTTAAAAAATGTGAACAAATGTGGTGAGGTGAACAAATGTGAAATGAGGACTTACTATGATCAGAGTATATGGAAACTCAGTGCAAAGGGTAGAGTCTGAAAGCCAGTTCATAAAATTCATGGTCAGTCACTGAGTGTGTTTATAACAGCTCAATGAAAAGGCATAAAACACTAAAAAAAGTACGAAAACACATAAACACCCCCCCACACAAATAAATAAATAAATAAACCCAAAACAAACAACCAAAACCTAAGAAAACCAAACCAGAAACAAACAAATCACACAGAAAGTGAATGAGGATATTTCATTACTTACTGTGGGATCTTCTTGTAGGAAAGCTGTAGAAGCTTTCATATAGGTTGAATTGTCATAGGCTCATTAAAGGTACCATGGGTGGTGCATCAAGGAGTGCCTCAAATTAGTGTTGCCTTAGCTTCTTGTGGAGTGTTTCTGCGTAGTTAGAAATTGCCCTTCAGGGGATGCATGACTTGCATTTTGAGTACTTCAAAATCTATGCAGTCCAGAAAACACCCTCAACCTACACACCAAGGCTTGCAGTTTATGTTTCAAAAATAAATTTTAGAAGAATGCTTTATAGTTTTGCATATTAGTAGAGAAGTTAACACCATTCCTACTGTGACACTTCAGCTGCAGTACAGAAGAGGCTGACAAGTCTAGGAAACTATACTTTAAAAAATCACAGTATCAGAGACAGCAACAGGAAAGTCTGGAACAAGCAAACCTTTGCTGAAACTCAGTGAGGTTCACAGTACTGTGTGGTGAGTGGGAATCCCCAGTAGGAATATTGAATGGGTTAGTTTAGTGGTGCTCTACAACTTCAGTACTGTGAAATGAAATGAATAAGAGACAAAACATTTCCATAGAGGGTATTGGTCCAGGCCTCATGCAATAGTACAACCAAGATTTTGACTCAGTACAGGTGAAAATTAATTGCTTGAAGGCACACTTTTTAGCTCAGTTGTTGAAATGTCACCATAGAATCAATCCAGGGCTATATGTAATCTTCTGATTTGAAATTTTGAAATATATATTTCTCCTCAGATTTAATACATGCAGCAATAACCAAGCTTATGGTTGAGTGTCCTGGTTTGGGCCAGGATAGAGCTAATTTTCTTCCTGGTAATTTTGCTTTCAGCTAAGTCTCTCATAAGTAGCTGTACTTGCTGAAATTAACAGCAAGTTTCTCAGTCAGTGTCTGCTTGTAGGGCTGGTAACACTGTTTATAGTTACAGTTAGAGAACAGTATGTAGAACCAAGGTCACTGCTTGGTTCTGAGGAACATTTTATGCTCTGAAAAGAGAAAGGGAGTAAAGAGGTCACACCTGCAACCCTCCTTTAGGGAGAAGCGGACAAGATAAATAACTAAAAGTGACTAAACAGAGTGTTCCATCCCATATGCCTCACACTCTGTATAAATTTGAAGGATCACAAGGGTCAAGCCCCTTCCTCTTCACCTTTGCCTTCACTCTTCTTTGCCTGTTCTGTCCGTTTTTCTGCCTGTGGTCCTGATCCATGCCAGCCCATATCTGTGTGTTCCTGCCTCTACCTCCTGACTGCTGCTGACTTCAGGAGTCCAGCCTGGACTTTCCCAGGGCTGCCCTGCAGCCTCTGTGGTGATGTGAGAGTTATTGGGGGCAAGGGGGAGGAACATGGTATCATTTTCTTGTATGCATATATATCCTGTTTGTATATATTTAATAATTTTTCCTTTTTATCATTACTGTTTCATTAAAGCTGTGTAGTTTAGTTTCCAACCCATAAGTCTCTCTCCCTTATTCTCTCCACTTTCTTTATCAGGGAGGGTGATTAATAGAGAGCATCTGTCATTCGGTTAATTGCCAGCCCAGTGTTAAACGTGGCACTGAGACACAGACTCTTCAGAAAGGGAGTTAAAATGTTATACAATATTGTTAATTAAATTGGTGTGAAAAATGAAATGGAGACTATTTAGCCCTGATATGTAGAGAGCTGTGGTTGTTTTACACTGGTTGCAGATTTTTTCTTTAGGGTTACTGTAAAATATGTGAAGGAATGTAGTAAAAAAGAATTAAAAAGCTTACTTTGGTCATAGAGGCAAGAATTGTTAAGGAAAAAATTACTTCAGAGAGCAAAGCAAAACAGGACCATAATTTGCAAGTTACATAGTTTTTTTTTAAATTTTAATCTGACTTTCATGGGATTTTTTGATGTTTACTGGAAGATCCTTCCATTAAGCAGCAGTCATGCATGACAAATCAATATTTGTGAACTATGAGACAGGGAGGTCTGAAAATAGGATCTGACAAAATACTTTCAAAAACCTCCATGGAATTAAACCAAATGTTGTAATTAGCACAAGTTAGAGTTGTTTTTTTAAAAAATTTTTAAAGAGGACATCAAAAGAGAACCAGAGTACCTACTGTCAGCAGTCAGTGACTGACATTATCAGAAGAATGAGCTATTGTTTGAAATAGATACATGTAGAATAGATACAAAAGATCAAGAAAACCAATGTCCAGGGCATTGACAGGTCTTCAAGAAAATTATTTCCTGCTTTCCCTGTCATAATTGGTGACTCCAAACCACAGTGGTATTTTGAGAAGTCGTGCATCCCAGAATATATCCCAAAACATATTCCCAGGGTAACCTAGGGAAGAGTAAGTAACCTCTATGTCTAAACCGTAGGAAGATGGGAAATTGTTCTGAGAATGAGATGCTGCCCAGAAAGGCCTTTGACATTCCATAGTCATGTAGTATGTGAATCTTAGAGTATAACAGGATAAAGCAAATAAGTCAAATACTATTAAGAAATGCTTTGCTTTGCCATGACCACTAGCAGAAAGTCAATTATATTTGAAAAGAAGGAAAGATATCTTATCTTCTGTTTTCTTATCTTCTATTTTCCTTATCTTCTATTCTCTTATCTTCTATTTTATGTTATGATGTTATCCTGAAAATGTACAATGCTTGGTATCCAATACTTTCTTGGTATCACAGAGCTTAACTGGGCATTTGGCAATGCAAAATCCTAGTTTTAAGAAGTTCACTTGTAAACCAGCATTGAACTATTACCTTTTTGATACAGGGGTTTTGAGATACCTCATCAAGAAGGAACAGAGATTTAAAAGTCCCCTCTAATACTGTCAGAAAAAAAGATATTAATTCAAATATCTGGCTAACAGAAGAACACTTCAGAATGCATTACAGATTACTTAGGAGGAAATGGCTGTGTCTGATTACTTAAAATTGACTAAGAATTATGTTAATTAAAAAAAATTAATTATAATTAAAGTGCATTTTATTTTCTGGAATAATCTGCATTGGATAAATTGAAGTTATTATAGAACCAACTTTGGAAAGTCTAAATAACTACAGCTTTCAGAAGCATGAAACAGAAAAGGGACTTTCTTGTTGGCAAAATGATGCTTGCAAATTGAGACTTAATAATAGTAAACAGGAACATCTACCTTCCTTTTTACTCACTGTCCTTAATAGTTCTTATTAAAATTAGGTTGGTCTAAAATTAATAGCATGCTCTCAGATCTTAATAGCTTCCTCTTCAAATTTAGCTTAGAGATAGGAATATAGCTCAGAAATAACTACAGTAGTATCTACTGTTAGTGTCTGCTCATTTACTGAGAACAATCTCCTTTAGATCTGTGTTTTTAAGTGTTTTATCTTTTTAAATGTTTCCTTATTTCTGAAGGGCCATCATATTTTCAAAAACTTGCTCTTTCATTTAGTGTTCATTTAGAAAACTTAATCAAGGTACTTCTATGAAATAAAAGATTATTGTAGTGGCAGATATGATAAATGAAAGAGCAGTTGTTGAAGTGACAAGGCTAGTTAATCATTTGGAGTCATTAATGCTGAGTGTTCCTTAGCCCCTCACATCAGCTATAAAGGGAAAATACATAGCAAGTGCCATTAAATATTGGAGGTATAGAGTACAGTAACTATTGTGATGACAAATTAAATTTCACAATTCTAGGATTCCACCACAGACACCAAGGCTGATCTCATACAAGGGAGTGATGATAGAACTGATGATGTGGTTGTTTCAATCTTTGATTATTACAGTGCTGAATAAAATTACTTGGATTTAAAAAGTGGCTTTAAAATAGCTAGTAGGTTTGATTACTACAGTAGTGATTTAAAAATCACTTAAATTGCACTCTGTATGGACGGAGTTTCGGGTTATTGAGGTTTACTGAAATTAAAAAAGAAATAAAGATAAGTTGAAGGTCTATCTGCTATGAAGAATGAAATGACTTGGAAGAAACAGTACACTGGAAATCAAATCTCTGCTCCTTGTGGAAACAGGGCTAAAGCTTGTTTGAATATTATATTGTTTCTCCTTGATTGTGAGCTAAAAGGTGTCCAGCACAGTTTATGAAACAGTAACAGCAGCTGCTGTACCTGAAAAGCTTATACTTTTTTGCAAGGATGCAGGTTTGCATCATTATTTTTTCTAAGTACTTTGCATTAGTTCTTAATTATATAAGTTACTCTTTTAATCCCTTTTACTTAAAGATCCGTTTCTTTCATCATATTAGAGTTGAAAATTTGCAATTCTTGTGCAAAAACACAGCTGTGTCTAAGGCTCTGCTGATTTCTTGGAATTAATGTGGAAAGACCTCACACCATCTGCTAGAAGATATTCTCTTGTCCTCATCCCACTAATGAGTTTAACAATGTTTGCTGTCATGGATAGTTTAGTGCAGTTTGGTCAGAATATGTGAAGATGGCCAAGCTAAGAAAACACAGATCTATTAAAAGTCCCAGACTCAGATGCATGGGATTCGATGTGTGTAGCACAGTCCTGCTCAGCCACTACAGTACACTTGATTTGTGTGCACCCAGCAAATTAATAATCTGAGCACATCAAGGATTTCTGTCACTTGCACTTTTAATCCAGTCTGTCTAGGCACCTATGACATTCACTGCCTGAATGTTCTTCCTGACTTTTGATCCATTAAAAAGAAATAGTATGAAATGTGAAATTTGGATCCCAGTCAAATTTTTGATAGTAAGCTACACCTGAAGCTTTTTGTATTTAAGAATTTTTAAGGGTGGTTCCCACTGCAAATGCAGTGGCTATGCTTGTTGCTGACTTTAATTTGGATAGCAGGAATTCTTCTTTGGACAGCAGGGATTTGATTAAGGACAAAAAGAAGATTTTCCACAGGTATGTCAGTGATAAGAGAAGGACTAGGGAAAATGTGGACCCTCTTTAGAAGGAAATTGAAGACCTGGTCATGAAGGACTTGGAAAAGACTATCAATGACTCAGTCGCTATGGGCAAGGGCTCTTGTCATAAGATCACAAGTCACAGAATGCAAAGGAAGGGACTGGGAAAAGGAAGATCCCCACAGCAGGAGAAGAGCAGGTTATAGGCCATCTAAAGAACCTGAAAGCTCAGAAGTCCATAGAACCCAAGAGGATTAATCTGCACCATCAGAAGAAACTGGTGGATGAAGCTGCAAAATCACTGTCTATCATATTTGAGAAGTCATGGCAATCTGGTGGATTTCCTGCTGACTGGAAAAAGGGAAACATAAGCCCTATTTTCAGAAAGGGAATAAAGGATTCAGCAGTGTGCCCAGGTGGCCAAGAAGGCCAATGGCACCCTGGCTGGCCTGGATCAGGAACAGTGTGGCCAACAGGTCCAGGGAAGGGATTCTTCCCCTGTACTCAGCCCTGGTGAGGCCACAGCTTGAATACTGTGTCCAGTTCTGGGCACCTCAGTTCAGGAAGGAGATTGTGCTGGAGCAGGTCCAGAGAAGAGCAAGGAGGCTGTGAAGGGATCCAGCACAAGTCCTGTGAGGAAGGGCTGAGGGAGCTGGGGGTGTTCAGCCTGGAGAAGAGGAGGCTCAGGGGAGACCTCATCACTCTCTACAACTCCCTGAAAGGAGGTTGGAGCCAGGGGGGGGTCGGTCTCTTCTCCCAGGCAGCCATCAGTAAGACAAGAGGGCATGGACTTAAGCTCTGCCAGGGGAGGTTTGGGTTGGATATTGGGAAGAAATTCTTTACAAAGAGGGTGATCAGGCATGGAATGGGCTGCCCAGGGAGGTGGTGGATTCTCCAGCCCTGGAGGTTTTTAAAGCAGATTGGGTGTGGCACTCAGTGCCATGGTCTGGTAACCACAGTGGTAGTGGATTAAGGGTTGGACTTGATGATCTCAGAAGTCCTTTCCAACCTGGCTGATTTAATGATTTTATGAATGAGAACTTCTGATAAGGCTGATTAAACCAGAATTCCTGACCAGATCTGACACACAGCCTTCATTTCTCTAGGGACCCAAAATATCCAGTAGCACTTTTTGTAATCCCTAACATAATTTCAGTGGCTCCAGGCAGCTCTTATAGCAGCCTCCTAGTACCTGAGGTAGGCCTACAGGAGGGGAGGGAATTTTCACAAGGGCTTGTTGTGGTAGGACAAGAGCAAAGGCTTTAAGCTGGAAGAGGGAAGGTTTAGGTTACACACTAGGAAGAAATTCTTCAGTGTGAGGGTGGTAAGACACTGGAACAGGTTGCCCAGGGAGATTTTGGATACCCCATTCCTGGAAGTGTTCAAAGCCAGGATGGATGGGGCTTTGAGCAGCCTGGTCTAGTGGAAGGTGTTCCTGCCCAAACAGGGGGAACAGAACTAGATGATCTTAAAGGTCCGTTCCAACCTTGACCATTCTATGGTTCTGTGATTTAGATTACAAACTAAATCCCACTTTTTGTTTTTTAATTGTGATTTTAAATTTAGATGTTCTTTGCTTACAAGGATTTGTAGTGCTGGAAGTGTTAGGTGCAGGGGAAGTAAATCACTAGGATCCTGGAAACATCTGTGGTTTGTGAAGGTGATGAAACTGTTGCTAAACAAGCTTAAAAAAATATCTTAAAACCTCTCTTAGTCTATCTCTGTTCTTCATAATGCTTACTCTGTAAATATCCAAAATGTTTATTGGTAGCTATTGACAAACAATTCTAATTAACAGTGCAAGTCATTAAATAAGTACATGGGAAACTACTCCATCTGGCTGTAGAAAATGAAATCAATTTTGGTAGTTTGTGAATTTGTGATTGCAGTGTAAAACCCACATGAGTAGAAAGTTTTTTTGTAGAAGTATTTGAACCTCATCATGAAAGTGGAACAGGTTTAGATATTAAAGTTATTGAAATTTATTTTGAGGAAACTGAATATTAAAAGTACTTACTTAGGTTGTAAGGAATGTTAATGTAGAATTACCTGTTCTATAACCAACCAACCAAGAGCAAGTATACTAGCTAGAAGATACAGTCCTAGAAAAATGTAGGACTGGAAAATGGATTAAGAATGAGAAACCTTACAAATATTCTGATCCTTGCATAATCACATAATGATATTGAAGAAATATATACAAAGGTCTGGGGAGGCTGATTAGCATAGGGATGGGGCAGAGTGAAGGCAGGGGCTGGCTGGTTACAGAAAAGCAAAACCTAGAGCAAATACAGTAGCAGAAAATAAAATTTTACTTCAAAGTCTTAAAAGTATTTCTTTTGAAAATATTATATTTCTATTAAAAGTATATTGCACTTCAGCATTTAAAGCTCCTATTTTGAGATAAATGCTCTATTTCATGGTCTAAACATACCCAGAAGTAAAAACTGGAATTCTCAGAAGGGTAGTTGGAACTTAATACATTTCGTAATGCAAATCAGTAATTGGAATTATCTCTTGCTTTCATCTGTTCAAGTTTTATTCACAGGGTCAGTTATAAGCTACAATGAGGAAAGAAGGAGATTTTATATTTGCAGGTTGTATAACATGTAATTAAAAAGGACTCTATACAAGGCTTGGTACCCACCGTTCCATATTTCAGTGCAATTTTCAGAATTACAGAAAACAGAAAATTATGGCTAGACAAAATAAAAATACTGAATTTCTAATAGGCAAAAAAATTAAATCCAGTTCAGTCACTGATACTACAGAGCTTCTATCCAGTGTAAGTTTATGTGAATATTTTCACTTTTCGCTAGCTGAATTGTATTTGAAAATGGTGTGCCACAATAAGTGAATAAAGCAGACTGTGAGTGATTTGTTACTTTAATATAAAATCACAGTTTTAACATAATCTTGCTCCAGTATAATCTCAGTTTAACAGAGTAAGATTTAGCAGAAAAGCAAGAATACCTTTAATCTGATATAATCTTCATGATCTGACAAGGCTGCTAGCCAAATACAACGTTTAAAAATTCCTACATCAAAGATGCTAACAAGAGACTAAAACATGCAATGGTAAAATGTCACTAAGTTTTCCTTGGCAAGTTATTTTCTCTTTCTACAGTTCTCTGATGTTTTTCTTCAACTCTAAGGGACTTCTGCTACTGGAAAGATTAAAGTAATATATCTGAAATTGAAAGTGCTTCTCTGTGAGAACAACATCTAAGAGTTAATTGAATGGAATTACAAGTTCTTGAGGAATGAGCCATATGTTATATTAGCCTGAGTATATCTTTTTTGTTAGGTTAGAGTTTATATTTCAGAGTTCCACTAACATTAATCATTGAGCTAAAGATTCAAGCATAGGCCTTTTAATTTTGTCCTTTAATTAGTTCAGTATCCAGAAGTATTCCCCATTCTGAAGCAATATTTCTGTAGAATCAGTATAAATGATTGTTGGGACAGCTCTGTTGATTGACAGTAGCATTAGTTTTGTCTTTTTCTGATATGCTTACAAGTTCTGTACCATTTAGTTTTGTTTTTCTTTGAGTTCTTCGATCCAATATTAGTCTTTTTTTCTCCCAGTGTTGGCCCACTTTTTATTTTAACTTATTATGTTCTCCCGGTCTTTCTTCACTGTTACTCATAATCATAACTCATTTGCTCTGAATCCATAAATGGCTCCAAGGGACAGACGTTTCTAATAGAGGACGTTTCAGAAGTTCAGATTAATGATTAATGATTCATGAGTGTGCAGGGAATGCCAAATTGCAATGGTGCTCCAGCAGTTCACTGCTGTGGTTTAATACAGATTTCAAACACATGGGCCCAGTACCTCCAGCAAGATGACTTCATAAGGCCATTTTATTGCTTTAGCCATACCTATTTCTCTGAAGTGGCAAAAGTAATATTAATTTTTTCCAAATTATTTAATATTCTTTCAACTGTGTAATTATTACTTAATGATTATCAGTTAACTCAGAAGTCATGGTTTTCAAGAGCAGTCTGCTTGCATGGTGTCACTATTAAATGCTGTAAATGAATAATGAAATACAAATATTTCTGGGTATAAGACATTCTTGGAAAAAACAGAACTCATAGGTTCCAAGAAGATGCCTGCTAGCTGAAATTTATAGCAAAGGTGTGTACAGACTCTATGCAATTCGTTCAGAAAACCACTAGAGGTGTGGTTACTCAGCCTGTCTTGCTGTGTTGAAAGCAAGGAAGAACTGAAGACAGAGGCCTGTGTTTCAGTAACAATATTACAGGTTCTTCTTGAGCCTTGCCACGGAATGACAGTTCCATTGCCTGTCCCTGGAACTTAACATCTTTGTGTTCTAAGAAGAAACACAGAGCAATAAACAGTATTGGGGTGAAAATCAGCTTGTTGCATACAGCATGATCTTAAGCACTATTTAGAAGTGTACCTTCAATATTTTATGATGTTCACTAGATGAAAGAGTATTTAATTTTAATATCACAATTTTCTTATTATTATTTATCTTCATCTGTCAGAATAAAGCATCTCTGCCTTGCCTTTTAACAACTGAAGGGCAGATTCCCATTAGCAGAAACTGAGCTAGTTCTCTACACAAAGGTAATAGAATACTGTCCTTCATGGTAATGCATCACAATTTTTAAGAGAAATTATTAATCTAAAGTTTTAACCAAGTGCATTAGAAATCCTAGAAGGCACCTGGCTATATATTTAGGATATTTAGGCATCTCTTTTTTTTTTTTTCCTTTTTAGGTTTGTGCTTGGACATGGTGATCTTAGAGGTCTTTTCCAACTGTGATCTAAACACCTCCAACTGATAGAAGCAGCAGACAGTTATTTTATGTGGGTTATCTGGGGGCAGGGAAAGTGGTAAGCAATATACTGCAAACACTACAGTAAGTTGTACACAAGTGCAGTCATTCTTGCTTCACAAGGTTCTTCATTCAATAGTAGAGCAATAAAATTAGAAATTTATGCCTCAGAAAGACATATACTTTGAGAAAAATGCTGAAAAATAAAACAATTTTTATAATGCTGATTTTAGTGAAGTACACCAAGAGAAGGAAATAGGACCACCTGAACTCTGTTCTGAGTTACTAACAAAAAGCTTTTGCAAATACTTTTCTAATTATAAATATTGATTGTTCTATACCACACTTGAATTTATATTGAGGAGACCAAGTTTTAAATACTGCTGAGAGAATCCACATAAAATTGTTTCAAATGGACTTGTCTATAGAGAAAACTGTAGATCATAGAGGTTGGCAAAAGTTTTGCCACATAGATTGGTAGAGCTGCTGAGTTATATATGAAATTGCATGTTACTTTCAAAATTGCATGTGATATAAGTATGCACATGACTTTGCATAGCAGCTTAATCATAGAAGTTACTAAAATTGGTGGACTCTAGATATAAGAATAGGATCACCTGAAACTGAACATTGGTATCCTGGAAGTTAAAAAAAAAGAATGTTAGCTGGTGCACTACATTTCAAGAGGATTTAAATTTCATGTGGTTACATACATTTTTCCTACTTTGTATGTCTTTTTTTTTTACATTTTTCTTCTGAATTTGAACTTTTAAGATGACAGGGAATAGCAGCAGAAATTCTAGTCACCTCATTTGTTAGAAAAGTTTTGTTTTCTTGAAAATTTCTTTTTTTCCTAATACAATGTTTCTAGCCCTTCACTATTTGCTGATTCCTATTGTATTTTAAGGACTCTCAGCTGCTCTCAGTGTATCATATCAGTAACTCAGAAAATTTTGCTGTTGCATTAAATTTTACCTTTTTGCTGGATTATGACCAACAAAAGTAATATATTGCCATATTGATGCCCCTTGTAAGTGAACCTATTTTCACCAGTCCTTCCTTATCATTTATTTTGCTAGTTGAAAACTTTTTCTTTTGTGAGTGGACCCTCAGATAAAGGACCAATACCCATGACCACCCAGGAAAAATGACAACAACAAAATATGCCTGTGCACCCAAGATTTCTTCATGACTCTCTGTTGCTTTGCCTGCGTAGCTGGTTTAACTGTTCCTAGTGCTGTCCCCAGCCTCCTGCACTGTTCTTGAACATACATACTTGCATGTTCATATAGACGGTGCTCTGGGAAATTGCCCCTTCACATAACATAACATGTTAGAGAAATTGAGAAACAATTTTTTTCTTTCTTGTTTGCTTGCTGTGCCCATTCCATTGGAAGTTGTTGGCTAATTTTGTCTGACCAGATTTCTAGAACTCAGATTATTTCCCCACATGTATGCAATACCATAGTGTATTTTGGTTTACTCTTTTGTCAAAACACTGTGAAATAAAACTGTTCTGCTCTCCATAAATTTTTTCTTTCACTTATGTTTATGAGAATATGTCATACTTTAAGCTTTCCATCAGTCAGCCCTTATAAAACTGTTACTTACCTGTCTTTCTTTATTTGGCACTGACATGCAGTCTGTTTTAGAGGCAGTAACCAGGTAATATTGTTGGGAAATTAAATACCTTTGGGAAAATCTGAAAAATCTTTTGTCAGCCTTAGTTGATGTATACTTTTTGACTTAGCTTGATAAGATTTCTTTAGTTTGTAAAGACATAATATGAATGAGGTTTCTAAGTCTTTGAAAGTAGAAACAAGCGTACAAACCATGGCAGTCAGATGGCAGCTTGCTTCTTTAAGCAAAATAAGTTTGCATTCTGACCATACACATTAAACTATACACATAACGTATTTGCTTGATTTTGAAATAAATTTAGGATTTCACTAATAAGCACAGTGCTAGTCACACCCAACCAATCACTTCCACTTCCACCAAGGAGCAGATGTTTTTTCATCAGTCATACACAATGTGATTGTCTTGGCCACTTCAAGTTATAAGTTTTGAAAACATTTTACTAAACAATTCTATGATGCATCTTTCCTACTACAATTAGTGGTTTGGGAGACCACTGATGAGACAGAGCATGCTGGCACTGCAGCATGCCCAGGAAGCCAGCATAGGCAGCTTCATGTAAAGTCAGACAAAGTAGTTAAGGAAGCTGATGGAATATCCTGTGTTCACATGTTCTGTTTTTTGACTTGAGTTGTCTTGCTGAGAATTCCATCTGTAGATCTTCTGTTCTTCACCATCTTGTAGTGTGCTGTGGGCAGTGTTCTGAAGCAACTGTTTTGAACCTTAAATTTCAAGTGAACTGGAACTTGGGTGTTTTGTAAAGTATGAGAAATTGTGCCTTTAGGAAGTGGGTTAACTGGTCTGTATAAACATATCTGAAATAATCTCTCTTCATTGAAATAAGAAACCTCACATGAAGACCTAATGTTCTTGTTTTAAATATTACTTTTAAGGAGAGAGCATTTCATCTTTTTGAGGGTCCAGGATTGTTCTCTTCTGGATTTCAATGCTTACTTAACTAATTACTCATTTTTTGCTGTGAAATATACCTACAATTTTTTTCTCATTGCCTCATATTCTTCTGATAGTCTGTATATCCAGGTAGACTAAGGAATAAGAGAGGACCACACTGAGTTATGCTTTAGTAAACTTTTCTTGTAATGGCTTGATTCAGTTTCTCATTCTGAAACAGCTCACTGTCATCACTTTCAGAGTCATTTAGTAGCTGTACTAGACCTAAATCAAAAGTGATGTTCATATTTTTACTTGGTAGTTGTACAAGTCTTGAGTCAGCGTTGGTTGTGGATGAATGCACATGTTATATAGTGGCTTGAACCTACCTAGGAAACTGTTAACTGCTTTCACTTATGACAAAGAACAGCAGCTTTATTTTCCTCTGCTTGCTGGAGGCTGGTGAGGTGTCAGCCTTTAACTGTTAGTGTCTTGATGTTAAGATTTGGTATAATGTTTAGTAGTTGGTAAAAGCATTCAGTAAAGCATTTAACCAGGTGCCTCTATGAAAAATTATGATGTTATGTGTTCTGCTATATTATTCAGTGAGAGCAGTACTGTCTGCAACTTAAGAAAAAAAAAAAAAAATGAGTAAGGTTCTGGAAGGTGAAGGTGGTGATAGAAAAAGTGAGAAAGTAAATAAAGAGAGCAAAAAGAGCAGCATAACAGACAAGTAACTCAAGGGAGGACGTGCAGACGGCAAAAGTAATGAAATAAGAGATGGCATAGGGTTATGAAAGAGAGAATGGAAAGGAGGTAGTAAAGAAAAAAGTTGATCATCCATAAAACTGAGAAGACAAAATCAAAGGACAAATGCCACACTAAACTAGGGAAAAACAGTTTTGTTCTGTATTATGTGAAAGGAGTGATGGGCCTGTGCAAGCTGAGTGTGCCTTCTCTGCTGTAATTTATGTTAAGACACTTTCTGCACTGATTTGATCTCAAAAGCTGCTAAATCACACAGAACATGGAAAACAGACATTTAGCAAGAGAAGCAGCGGTGTTCAGTGTCTGGAGGGAAGCGGAGTTACTACTCCAGACTTCAGGTGGAGCCAGGAATTTTTCCACTTCTCCTTTTCCCCTAATTCTCTCCCCCCTCTACATTTTTTGGGGATTGCTGTTTTGGTTTTTTCTTTCACCTTGTGTGGAGCACAGTGCTTTGTGAGGAATTGGGAATTACTGGCTGTCTAACCTCATGCCAAGTTGCAGCCTCAGTTCAGTTTATTAGCTGATCCTGGACCCTTCTCTTTCCTGACTCTGTCCATGCATTAAGTCTATTCTTAAGTTTGATGTCTGTTTTTTTTATCCTTTACCCTTCAGTCTGGTCTCTGACTCAATATAGTTTTTCAAAGACCAATGCTGAGGTGATCTTACCTTAAGAACATGTAAGAATGGAATAAACAAATAAATAATAGTTTAGATTTGCACGTAATGAAAACAGGAGGTGAAACAGAACCCGAAGTTGTCCAGAGTCTGGGCAAGTAATTTTTATGGCTTTAATGTTTGAAATGGGAAATAATGAGTTTGATAGAAAAGATTACTATTTTGTTATTTAGCACTTTTTAGCACTGCACCACTCTGCTTCAAGACTGGATTGTGGTGGTTAAACTAATCCAAAAATAAGGCATGCAGGATTAAGTTAAGTAAAAACAAAGAATAAAATTGATAAATGCTATATCTTTTTTACTAGATAAAACAAGTTATGAGTAGGAGAATGAAAGAATACTAGCATTTCTATGAAGGTACAAATGTATATAAATTCAATTTAAAGGAGTCACAGTGGGGACAGCATGGGAGAGAAGGAATATTTATGATATTTTTAATATGTCTAATAATTTTATATACACATTAGTGATTATCATGCTGAACAGAGCTTAGTTACACTGAAGCCCTTGAGATAATTCTTCTCCTATTAGAATATATGGGTTCAATGATTTGCCTTGAGCAAAAGTTTATCTTTAAAAATTTTATCTCCAGTTAATCTTAAATTTCTATAATCCTAGTCTGATTTTGCAGATCTCAGTGGAGCTCCCTGGAGAGAAAGACAGGGGAAAGTTCTTCTCCATGTGTGCTGCTTTCTTTATTTTCTTAATAATGGGAAACCACGTCTTAATTTTAGTTGGGTATTATTGGAGATATTTATGAATATTGATAGGATTTAAACAAATCTAGATATACACATATACACCAGGAAAAAGTAGAATTCTTGAGCATTTTGCAATTACTTCAATGATATACTGTATTTTCTTCATTCATATTTGTATTATTTTTTTAATATACAAGATACTTTTTTTTTTATAGTGGGAAGCAGGGAACAGGACTTCCTCATTTGGCAGCAGCCTAAATTTATGTTGGTTTAACAAGGTCATGAATCAGCCATCTGAGACTTATTGAAGCCTTCAAACAATGCTAGAACTCTTCTTAAACTTTTTTGAAACTTTTATTTTCATATGCTTTAGGTAGATTTATAACTCTTGTTAAAAGTCATGAACCTGTTTACATCTTGTGTTTGTGCATATAAGTAAGTGCAACATGGAGGCTTTGTTTTGAGGAATTTGGGAATTTCAGTATGGCTTAGTTTTATTTACATCTATATGGCTGCCAAGCTTTGAAAGGTAGGATAGGTCACTCAGCAGGCAAGATCTTGCTTTGATCTTGTTGGTTGCTCTATAGGTGGTTGTGTCCTGGGTCAGTGCAGTGATGGTTTGGAAGTGTCCTGAGGAGGCAGCTGTGACCTTAAACCTCACTCCTCGTCCCCCTGTGCCACTGAGTGGGAGTCAGGAGTGAAGTATTTCAGGCCAGGGAAGAAGGGAAGATATTAAGATGTGGCCATGTTTTCTTTTTCTCCTTGTAGATTAAATTAGTTCTTTTCTTCCCAAGTTGAACCTGTTTTTAGCCCGTTACTGTAACCTCCCTCTCCATTTCTCAATTAATGAGCCTTTGGGTGGATTTTCTCCTCCCTATCCCACAGTGGGGGTGGGAGGTGAGGAAGAAGAGGTCAGGTTGGTACGTGCTGAGTCTGAGCTGTGACAATTTATATGTACAAAGTCCTATTTTCCATAACTGTGTGAAAGAGAGGGCTCTTTGGACAAAGCTAGACCAGTAGTATTTACATTCTTTAATGTTCTCCTAATATGTAGTCCCATGTAAGCTGTTAAATTTGTCCCAAAGATACTGTTTGTACAGTAGAAATCATAAGTTGTAGTTATAGCCATCTTCATAATTAACAAAGGTTAAGTATGAAGAAATCACACATCTAGACCTTGATTTTACTATCAACTGGTTTATCTCTGAAAGAGTGAGACAAATGACATCATAAGGTCTGAAGCTGTAGAAGCAGGCTTTTCTTTTAAACAAACATACCCTCAGACACAAAACCTTTCTGTCTTGTTCGGCTGACATATGAATTTACAAGCTTCACACATCTGTCAATTACACAGCAATATATGTGGGATATCTTATTTTATACGTTTTGCACCTGTATATGCCTCCCTCCCTTTATATTATTTTGAATTAGGTAAGGCTTTGATCTAATCTGAATTCTCTTTCCCAAAATGCAGAATTTATGCAAGGCTGGCTGGATACTCTGTTCACAGAGCGTGCTTCTCAGTGATACCCTGCTGAGTTGGAATTAGGTTTTCCATGGGGACTGTCCAGAGGTCCCTATGGCTTTGTGTCTCATTAGTGATTCAAATAACGGAGTGGAAAGTATACTTATTATATTTGACAGCAGTATGCAGCTGGAAAGCACAGTACAGGTTAGAAGGCAGGTTTGTGACTGAAAAAAAGTCATGACAAATTGAAGAATCTAAAAATGAAAGCCACAGTTCTGTCAGAAGTGTAAATTGCAGTTGGAATTCATCAGGCACATAAGCAAAAGGGTCTGATAGTTGAGGCTTCCAAGCTGAAGAGGAATAAAAACCGCTATGCTGTTGTTGCTGCATTATATATGTAGTGGTAGCATTTGTAGCACATAACATACATACAATAATCTGTGCAGCACACAGTAGATGGAGTAATTTTCCCAGTCTGAGGATAAAAATAAGAATAGATGCAAGCCATTGGGAAGGAGGGTCCAAAGGAGAGCATAAGAGTATTTCTCTCTGCCTGAGTTTTCTATAATTCTTCAAAGATAGTTAATAGAGTTTCTTTAGCTAAAGAAGGAAGATGTAAGAAGGTGGAGGGAAGTGTAGGAGGGGAACTTACATATCTTCAAGTGTGTGAAGGACTGTTTCTAGCTGAAAAGGCACCACCTCTTCCCTCACATATATAGCACTTATGTCAAGAATTCTGAACTTAAATCTCAGAAGTTAAGATTCAGGATAGCTATGGATTAAAACTTTACCTTGAGAGGGTACAGAAGATCCTCAAAAGGATTCACTGGGGGAGACAGCAGAGTGTCCCTAAGGGGAGAGTTTTGAACAGTGAAGACAATGTCTGACAATAATGTCTGAAAAATGCTATAATTGCCTTGTGTTCAGGAGATGGCCTAAATAATACAATTCCTCCCTGCTGTATGACCATATCATTTTAATGTCAAAGTAGTTAGCTTTTCCAAACATTAATTGAAATATTCATTCAGTCTTAATGAAAGTCTTTTAGGACCACTAGATACTGGGTTGTGTAAGTATTTGAGACTAGCAGGTGAATAAGTTATGGGCACCTGTCCTTCTAAAGAAATGATGGTATGCCTGTGAATCACTGATTGATCTTGGTATCCTGGGAAATTTTTGGAATTGTGCTTTGTCCTGTACCTTTCACCCAAATGGGATTTTCCTTGTATCATTTCAAACTGTGAAGCTAGGAACAGACCGATGGTCATCCGGTATGAAAATAATAATTGCTTTTAATAATTACTGTGGTAATAAGCCAATAAGTCATTATTCTCTTATAGTCAATGTTCCTTGCTTATTTTTGATACAGAGACCACTCCTACTTCTGTAACAGATCCTAGCTATGTTTAGGTAGGCATCTGGAAAGTGTAGATGCCCATCTGTTTATATACATAAATAACTTTTCCTGTTTAAAAGCCTTTATGTGAGTAATGAGCAGAATAGCACCTGTCAAATATACTTTTTGCATAGATTTTGGCACAGCGTGGTCCATGAATATACTTTTTGGTAACATGTAGTATAAAGGAATCAAAAAGCCACAGCAACAATGATGTGTTGGAGGAACAGGGCAAAAAAAGATCAAGGATCTGCCAATATGCTAGATCCTGTTCTTAAAATAGGCAATATGTCTTTTTACTGTCAGGGCAACAAACTGAATAAGCAGTTTTATGCAAGTAAAAATTGTAAGAAAAGATACTAAAAAGGCCTGCATAATTTACATGCTGTCAAATTGTTATGGAACACTTGGACATCAAATTTAGAGACGAAAATTCGGCATATGAAATGCAATTGTATGCACTTAAAAAATGCAGAACTGCATAATCCCATCTCACCAGCTGTGAGAACAGACTTTATAGGGATGTCAGGTTAGGAAACTATGCTGCAGTAGAATAGATTAGTCCATTACTGTGCAGACAGGCTGCCTTCTCACAGCAAAAGTCTTCATGAACCTTTGTGCATTAACCTCCTGGAAAGAAGTTGATTTCTCTCAGAATTTAAAAGCCTGTGACTCTGGAAGGAAGATACTTATTTGTTTCGACAGAAAACATAGCAAATAGAGTATTTCCAGCAAAAGAGATAAATGACCATCTGAGGATCACTGCAGAATCCCAGGGGTATACTTCTCCAGAAGCCATTTTAAGTTCTGCTAAAAAAAAAAAAAAAAAGAAAAAAAAGAAAAACTGTCACAAAACCTAGCCTCTTTTTTTCAGAATACAAAATGTTTGAAAAAGCAAAGATATTTCCTAACTCAAACAAGTAGAAAAAGTATTGCCTGTTTACTTGTTTTCATCTCATGTCTTTATAGGTTAGAGTGAATGAATTTGAAGATAGAGTTTATATAGTGAGGTGACTTCAGATCACAATTCTAGATATCATGGATGGCCTGGATTATGTCAGTTTTTATTCAAGATAAATGTTTGCACAAGTGCTTAGTTTTAAATTCAGTGAAGTCAGTCAAGCATGTGTTTGCTTTCTTCCCTCTGTGGGAAGTGCTTTACCAAATCAGAAGTGTTGGTATAATGCCACTTGTGAGAGTCTACTGACCTCACTGGTTGGAATTTGCCTCAAAAATGGACAATTTTAAAGTGAATAGCCCTGGCTAGGGGGGAAGTTACCTGGCCTGGCCAGAGCAGAGCAGGGGGTGACTCCTGGAAAGAGATAAGAACTACGGGCTGGGTGGACACCCTTTTTCCCAGGGCCATCCTGCAATGCTGGGATGTCCCTCCAGGCACCTGGCCAGGGTGGAGGAAGCCACCTTGATTGTACTGATGCTGATGTACCTGGCTGAGGGGCTGGAGCAGAGCAGGGGGTGACACCTGGAAAGAGGTGAGACCCAACACCCTTCTGCAGAAGATACCCCCTCAAGGCAGCCTGTCTGCAATGGCTCTGATGCTGATGGACCTGGCTTCTGCAGCAGCTGACTGACAGCTGAACAAAAGGAACTCAGGGGTATATATGGCTGTCCATGCTGTGGCTGCTTTGTCACCTCTTGACCCACTGCCATCTCACATCAGACCCTGCCCAGGATCAGCTCCATCTTGAGGAAACAGCTGAAGAGCTGCACCCCTGGTGCTGACTCTCACTCTCCCTCTCATTCTTTCTTCCTACATTCTTACTCTCTTTCTCACCAGACCATAACACCAGTCATGGAGGGCAAATTTATCCCTAGTACAAAGAATGGAAAGCAAGGTGTTTACAAAGCAAGTTCTGACAGGCATACAGAACAAAAATACTACTTTCAAATGCTGTTCTGAAATAACTTTAAGGATGGGTGAAGAGGGAAGTTTGTTTCCTAAGACATATTCTGTAGGCAAACAGTTAATTGCAAAATATTTGCTAAACTGGTTTAAACTTTTTTGTTGTTGTTTGCTAACTCTTTTACAACAGACTTTGAATTTTACAGTTTTGTTCTGAGTTATTCAGCAAATGCTTTATGAGGACAAACTTCATCTCATGGATTGCTTACTAATTGTGTTTACCATATGTTTCCATGTTCAGCTTATCTGTTGAGGAATTTCATCACTTTCATCACATGCTGGAGGACTATTTTTTTCTGGAAATGTTTATAAGAGGCATGGTGCTAAGAAAAAATACAGAAACATTAGAATTCTTTGATTTCTTTTGGAATCTTTGAGACCTTGCGTGCTAGGGATGCTACAGAACTTTGTTTCCTAACTTAAGAAAAAATATGTCTGTTTGCAGCTCTTTACTTTAAAAAGTATTAAAACCAGCTTGATGATAGTGTTACCAGCTTTCATCTCTATTTTGGGCTTATGCATCAGGGGAAGAGGAATAGGAAAACAGGACATGAGTCCACCACTCTGTCACACAACATATGAACTGTTCTTTCCCAAATGAAGTCACTCACAAAAATCCTTTCTCTTCTATATGAATAGGAATATTCCCATGTGGGAGGTCCATTTCAAAGACTCTCACCAAAATTTTAAACATACATCCTTTAAGTATGAAGTGTACTTCTGAATCAGTATTGTCTGCTGACCCTTTATTGTAGTAGAAAGAATATTCAAACATTTCGACGGTTTCATTTCATATTAGAACAGGAAAAACTATTGGAATTATTTTTTTCCTGGGATGGAACAAAATTTTAATATTATTTGAACCCATCAAGTTTCATGTACTTTCTGTTTTACAACTCTGATAAGATGCTTTGAAACTTTATTACAGAAGTTCCCTACATAAGAGGCTATTTGTAAATCCTTCATAGGGAAGCAGGAATACTGTGTTTGAGCCCTGTCTAAAGATGCATTTAAATAGCTGTGAATTATACTAGTAAGAATTATACTCTGGGCTTCATGTCAGCCCAGAATTTTTCTGCAGAGATGGAAATAGAATTTATCCTAGGTTTTGGCACAGGAAGTCCAAGGAAACCTAAGGTCTGAGGGAACTGACATTAAAAAAAAAAAAAAAAGGTCAGAAAAGTGGCTGTGTTGGACTATTATCAGTGCATTTTTGACTATTTTTAAATCTAAACTTAGGGAAAGGCCTCTTGTTTATTTGAAGAACCACCATCTGCTCAAATTGCTATCTGCATATCTGCCCAAATTTGATCCATGCATATCAGCAGAATGCAGTGAAGCTTCTGTAGGAGCCATAATAGCTCAGGAAGCTGAAGACTGACTACAGGATTTCTTAGTATCCTTTGGTGGCCTGGCAGGAATGGCAGCCTGCAGAGAGAAATTAAATTGTGTCCTTTTCTTCCTCTTCAATGAGGGCTGCTCATGCTAAGCTTATAGGAACCTCCAAAGTTTTTAAGAGAGAGTTTTGGTTAGAAATGTTGTTTAAGATCATTTTATTAACTCTCAAAATATTTCAGAATGGTGTGCAGTTTTTGTCCCAGTTTCTAACACATGGTATTTGTAACTCATTTGGTGTTTTTCCAGGATGGTAAAACTTAACTTTCAGCTCTTCTTCCTTGCCTTGGCTGTGTATAGTCCACATAACTCTTTTTATAAGTGGGCTTTTTTCCTTTATGTTTTCTGTTCAAAGTTAAAACTCAGAACTCTTGTTCCTTAATATTGGATTTCTATAAGCAAAATGTTAATACTCTTAGCAAAACCGCTGCTTTGCAGGACCCACATTCTTTGTAGTCAGTAGATTGAAGACTGAGTGACTTCTGTGGCAATGCAGATGCAGGGAAAAGAAGTAGTGTGCCACATTAAAGTAAAAAGGAAAGCAAAGGGATATTTTTTTTATTGACCTAAATTATGAAAAGGAAGATACAAACAGAATATAATCTTTACATAACGTGTTTTGTTACTACATTCAGTTCAGTTTATGCTTCCTTAAAATTTTAATAGGCTGTGTTGCTTTTGGCTGACAGTAATAGCTTTCATATAGAAACTCTACAGTGAGATCTGAAGTTTGATCATTTGGTGAAAGAATAGCTTAGAGATCCAGCAGCTCAGCTCTGAGACTCCTTGGGATTTTTGGAAGATGCTGCTAAAGGTTAAATATTAAAACTGTCATGTGTTTTGAGTTTAGACTACAAGGAAGAGAGTTCTTCATATCAATCTGAGTTGCTGTAAAGCCTTTTATTAAAGTTCTGGAGGATGATGTAACAATAATTTGCATGTGGTCTATCTATCAGAATGTTTTCAGACATTTCACTTAATGAGAAGACTGAAATCTCTCTACATTTTGTGTAGATTTCAGATTTCATGTGTGTTTATGAATATAAGTAAATGCAAACAAAATATGATTGCACTTATAATCGAACACTCATATTGAACTTCATACTTAAGTGAAAAATTCTGTGGTTAGAGAATCACAGAATTTTAGTATTTCTGGATTACAGGGGACATTATTTTGGCACCAGAGTGCCAAGACACATGATTGTATTGTTATTTGTTGACTGGCCTAAGTAGAGGAATTTGTATTGGTTCAGCAAGATACCTAAAATAAGTTACCACATTTTATGTAACTCAGCTCCTCAAAGTGTGGTAAATTACACCGACCCTTAAGTCCCAAGCCGTGAGTCCAATGAATCAATTTTATCAGCTTGTAAGTGCTTCAGGACAGCACCTACTAGGTGTCATGTGCTAGTGAGGAATGTAGCTATTGACTCTGTGGAAATACTGAATCTCTTAGCAATAAGGAGGTGATAATCATTCTACTCACTGCCTGCATTATGTCCAAGATTCAGTAAGCAGAATGTCTCATAATCATCATTGTAGATGTTTTCATAATTGTTTCCCATCAGAGAAAATGGCAGGAAGAACTTCAAAGAAACAAACAGAAAAGGGTAAGGAAGATAATCAGAGAAAGAGAATGGGGGGACAAGGGGAGCAGATGTGATACCAAACTATATCATAACTAATGGCAGACTAAATTGTACAAAAGTGACAATATTCACTTCATGGTTGCAGATCTGATGACAGGGAAGCATAGAGACACTTCCAGTGTCCCCAACAGAGGTCAGCCAGGTATTAATTGTCCAGTCAGGAATCTTTATGTCCTCTCTTACACCACTGATTACAAGCAGGAACAAAACCAGGGATTCCAGCCTTTTTTGTTCTTTTGCTATCACAAGATAACTCAACTTCTTGACGTAATTACCCAGCCCTATTCCAATGCCCTTCCAGCACTGAAATGTCCTTCCCTCACATGCTGCAGCGTGGAAGTGGTTCTGTGCAGAGGAGCCCAGGTGCAAGGAAAACAATATAACTCTTTTCACTCAAAAAAACAAGGTCAACATGCACATGTCCTTCCATAAAGAGTTATATTTGCTCTGTGCTGAAGATGACAAGGGAAAGACAGCCACAAGTGTTCCTTAAAAAGTGTTTTAGGTCTTAATAATTTAATAATGTCAGGAAGATTCATAGGCAAACATCTTAAAAACAGAGATTGAATCCATGGTAGGTGTCTTTTTCAGCCTTCTGTTCTTTCTTCAAGGGGGACTTACGGGTGTATTTTGTTTCAGTGCTATTTTCATTACGCGGTCTTCAGGAAAGACGTAGATTTAGCATTTTATCACAACTGCTTTTTCATCAAAGCAGGAGTTGGTCTTGTCTGAGACTGCTTAGATCCATTGTCCAGGGCATTTAATTAGCTCTAATTATCAACTAATTATCAGCCAGAGATGTTTAGATCTCAAAACCACATATAAAATATTCATACTATATCTTCATTAATTACCACTGATACGATAATCTACTTTAATAAAATATTAATACAGTATTATAAAATTATCTCTGATTAACATCTCTAAACATCTAGAGAGATAATTTGAGAGTACAATCTGAGTGAAAGAAAAAACAAAGTCCATTTGCATTGACCCTTACAAAAGAGGTTTTCAATCTGAACATTCTCCACTTTCATGAAGCAATTTTTACTAAAATCTCATCATAATTCTTCAGTAGAGCACAAGTTTTAAATTATTTTTAACTTTCTTTTATGGTGATGGGTTCCCTAAGTTGTATGTGACAGTAAATTGGTTCCTTTACTAAACAATATACACATACTAAAATATATTTCCATACTCAAATTAAGTTCTCTTATAGTTCCTCTTCAGAACCCTGTATTTTTACAATTATAAATTTAGTAGAAATACTTTAGCATTTAAAATAGAATTATATGAGATCTCTCTGAGATGTAGTCTGTACACTCTAAATCAGAGCCATGTGTCAAGTCTTTGCCTCATTTAATGAGACTCTCTGAAATTATGTTAGGGATCACAAAAAGTGCTACTGGATATTTTGGGTCCCTAGAGAAATGAAGGCTGTGTGTCAGATCTGGTCAGGAATTCTGGTTTAATCAGCCTTATCAGAAGTTCTCATTCATAAAATCATTAAATCAGCCAGGTTGGAAAATACTTCTGAGATCATCAGCTCCAACCCTTGACCCACTACCACTGTGGTTACCAGACCATGGCACTGAGTGCCACACCCAATCTGCTTTTAAAACCTCCAGGGCTGGAGAATCCACCACCTCTATGGGCAGCCCATTCCATGCCTGATCACCCTCTTTGTAAAGAATTTCTTCCCAATATCCAACCCAAACCTCCCCTGGCAGAGCTTAAGTCCATGCCCTCTTGTCTTACTGATGGCTGCCTGGGAGAAGAGACCAACACCCCCCCCCCCCAGCTCCAACCTCCTTTCAGGGAGTTGTAGAGAGTGATGAGGTCTCCCCTGAGCCTTCTCTTCTCCAGGCTGAACACCCTTAGCTCCCTCAGCCTCTCCTCATAGGGTCTGTGCTCGAGTCCCTTCACCAGCCTGGTTGCCCTCCTTTGGACCTGCTCCAGGACCTCAATATCCTTCCTAAACTGAGGGAGCCCAGAACTGGACACAGTACTCGAGGTGTGGCCTCACCAGGGCTGAGTACAGGGGCAGAATCACTTCCTTGGACCTGCTGGCCACGCTGTTCCTGATCCAGGCCAGGATGCCATTGGCCTTCTTGGCCACCTGGGCACACTGCTGGCTCATGTTCAGCTTCCTGTCAATCCAGACTCCCAGGTCCCTTTCTGCCTGGCTGCTCTCAGCCACTCTGTGCCCAGCCTGTAGCGCTGCATGGGGTTGTTGTGGCCAAAGTGCAGGACCCGGCACTTGGCTGTGTTGAACCTCATCCCATTGGAATCAGCCCAACTCTCCAGGCTGTCCAGGTCCCTCTGCAGAGCCCTCCTGCCTTCCAGCTGATCCACACTCCCCCCAACTTGGTGTCGTGTATCCTTAACAGAAGTGGCAAGATTGAGCTCAAATTGTGCCTTTGTCTAACTTTCTTTCTACTTGACCTAACTATATTCCTAAACTCTTCCTTAGTATCCAGCTCTTTTTTCCATAGTCTGTAGGCTCCCTTTTTTACCTTAATTTCTTCTAAAATCTGCCTGTTCAGGCAGACCACTCGTCTTCCCCTCCGGTTTTCCTTTGGGCACACAGGGACATTCTGCTCCTGCGGATTCAGGACTTGCTTCTTGAAGTTTGCCCATCCCTTCTGGACCCCTTTGTTTTGAAGGGCTGTTTCCCAGGGTACACTGAATCGGTCTACAGAATAGGCTGAAATCTGCCCTCCAGAAGTCCAGCACAGAGGTTTTATTGATGGCCCTCCTTGCATCCCTGAGTATAGAAAACTCTACTATTTCATGGTCACTGTGCCTCAGATGACCTCTGACCACTGCATCTCCCTCCAACCCCTCTCTGTTTGTCAACAGAAGGTCTAGTGGGGACCCATCCCTGATGGGCTCATCCACCAGCTGGATCAGGAAATTATCCTCTAATGCAGTATGAATCTCCTAGACTGCCTCTTTTCTGCTGTGTGGAGTTCCCAGGAGACATCTGGCAGGTTAAAGTCACCCATGAGAACAAGGGCTGGTGATTTTGAGACATCTGCCAGCT
Source organism: Calypte anna (assembly GCF_003957555.1). Taxonomy (NCBI): domain Eukaryota; kingdom Metazoa; phylum Chordata; class Aves; order Apodiformes; family Trochilidae; genus Calypte; species Calypte anna. Next base: position 11,409,297 of record NC_044252.1, read on the forward strand.
GCTTGTAGTTCCTCACTGTCATCGTGCTGGTTGGGTGGTCTGTAACAGACTCCCACCAGGATATCAGCCTTGTTGGCCTTCCCCCTGATTCTGATCCACAGGCACTCAACCTTATTATTACTGATTTTGAGTTCAACAGAGTCAAGAGATTGTCTAATATAGAAAATCTTAAGTATTGTCATCAAATCATCAAATCTTAAGCATTATGTACAAATACAGCTGTTACAGATGCAAGTTTTTTCAAAGAGAGAGCTGGACTCAGATGTTGTTGTTTTGGTTTGGTGGTGATGTTTGTCTACCTGGTAATCACTGTTAAAATTCTTGCACAAATTATTCAGGTTACATGGTGGAACAACTCTAACTGGAAAAAAATGAGATAAGCCTATCTCAAACTAATTCATAGGCTGGCTGTGTGGTGGCATTGTGGGAGAGCCAAATTCAAATCCCTGTTCTGCCAATAAACTAAATAGATGTGGAATTATTATGTATTACTTAGCAGTTAGCATTTTTTCCCCCATTCTCAAGAGCCAACTTTAAGGATTACATTAAAACATAGTGCAGATTGACTGATGCAGTTTGCATAGTGAATAACCAGAAGAGAAAGAGCTCATTGAGAGAAAGCACCAGAAAAGTGTAAGTTGAAAGACAAGAGGATGTCCACTCCATGTGTTCTCTTGTGTGCTGTCTCTATAATACTTCACAGCTGCTTCAGGCCTGGTGTCCTGCCTGCTCCAAGAAATTCCTGCTCCATGCCACTATGGATTGTGCTGAAAAAATCTGCTTGTGACACCTGCAGAGGATATATATGTTGGAGAAGTTTAAGATATATAAGTAATTATATTTAAGATGTACGTTTTAGTCTGATGATTTGTTGGTCAGGACATAGGAATTGGTAGGAATGAAAACCAGGGGCTAAGAATGCTTTATGCCAGTAGTGAATAGCCCTTGATATATAGCTCCACTAAGGCAAACTTACAGTGCAAATGGGTGCTCATTTAGGCACTATAACTTCATGGCCTCCCCAAATTTTTCTTTGCATGATCAGAGACCTGTTTATCATTGTCCTCTTGATTATCCAGTCCATTATACCTGTGATAGCCACTCTTGCTCTCAGCCAGGTGGCAGTTCTCATCAATATTCAAAACTGATAAGGCTGTTTTGAGGAGCTGCAAACAGTTGAATGCTGAGGTAAGTTTTGCATCTTAACTTTCTCATTTAATGTAACCACTATTTAATCATCATTTGGAAAAAAAATAGCTATGATGTGTCTTTCTGCTATTGAATTACATAGGAAGAGAGAGAGAAGGAAAATGAAACAAACAAGGAAATGTACTGTGTCAGGAGTATAGTTTCAGAGCATTTTAAGCCTAGGTCATAATGTGGGCTTGAGTTATAAATTCTCCCTTAGTAACATTGTTAGATCCTTTTGGTTATAGCAGTCACAACCTACATTTTGTTATGTTTTCAGGCCCTTCTACACTCTTAACAGCAAGTGCACTGGTGCTTGAGAAGTGATGCCTCTAATCACCTCTTTGGTGCTGCTAGAAGCATTCTCTGGTCGGGTGAAGTGAGGTGCTGGTAGCTGGCAGCAGTCACCTAAAGCTTTCTTCCCAATAAAAGAAAGAAGGATCTCCTCCAGCTCAGCTGTGTTCCCAGCTGAGGAATAGTGATCTCTGAGCTGATAGAAGTGAACACAGTGACACTGAGTCAAAGAGCAGGCCAAAGTCTAGGGTTAAAGTATTATGGTAGAAATATGGCCTTAAATATGTATAGGCAAAGATAGTTCAGATATGTTATAAGGAAGATGATTGAAGGTTAGATGTCATTTCTCTAAATCTGAAGTGCTTCCAGGGCACCTAACAGAATTTGACTTTTTTTAAAAATTATTTTTATTTTTTAATTAGAGCACCCATTAACACTGTTTGCTTCTAAATAACTCTCTTTGATAGCAGACACTTGATTATTCAAAGTTTACTAAAAGCAAGAGTGAAAAATAATTAATCTGAGTTTGAGTTACTGCCTTTGTATTCCAGGTAATACTTGTTATCAGAGCATGAAACATGAGCATGCTTGCCTTTTACTCTTCTATATTATACCATTACTTCAATTAAAGTTTATTAGTCAAGTATTGTTATAGTAGGACTAAAGAAAAGTTGTTAAATTTTGTTATACTTCAGTTGCCTGAAGCCATTCCTCTAATGTAGTGAGAGCTTGTACTAATGTGCAACCAGTGTCTTGAGCCCTAAAATGTTCCTTGTTATCTGTGTGGGTTTACATGTTAAATCTTCCAAAATCTGTCCACTGCACCACTCATTGTGCTTGATAGTTACTTCTTAGATCCCAGGCACTAGTATTTTCTTCACAGTGGTGTCATGAACAAACTGCTTTCTAGACCTACAGATGCAGTTCCAAGATATTTCCCATCTCAGAGGAGGTGGTCAGGGCTTCTTCAAGAGTGGGAGATTGTTTCACCTTACAGGATTTAGTAGAGGGGATGTTAGAAGAAGGATGTCAAGAAAGATTACAAAGTATGATGGACTGGGCCTTGTAGTAACCTGGCAGCCTTCAATGGCTGTATGTATTCTTCTGTGTTTTCTTTAAACTTCACAGACTTGTGTTATTTGTCTCTTTTTTTTTTTTTTTTTTTTAATAATTTGGTAATTATTGCTAGATTCACACCTTTTTTCCCACCTTCCACTGGTTATATTTATAAAACATGATTTACCATCTGAAGCTATCAGTTTTAACTAGAATGTGAAATATAAAATAATAGGGAAAATGAGTATGTCTAGAGGCAGCCTTTTTTATATTACAAACAAGATCAACCTAATCTCTCAGTTTTATATAAAGGGTTTTGCATACATCATTACAGCACCCAAATGTGTGGCCAAAATAGGGCTAATTGGTAACATGGAGGTTGCTTTTTCTGTTTACAACTTAGGTGAATTAAAAGCTAGTTTATTACCTGCACCTATCATGATTTTTCAGCATATTCTGTATCTAGAGGTGACTTTTCTTTCCTCAAGAAACCTACAGGCTGGTTTGATAACTTTGATAACTTCTTGCTTTTTAAAACCTTTTTAAAAATTTGCCTTCATTTGACAATGTTTGGAGGGGGTTTGAAAAAAAGATACTTCTTTCTGTAGGTAATACTTTTTCAAAATGTTGCCCAAACCTCCAGAGGTTCTGAAGTTTCATTAAAGGCAAAAGCTTCTTCAGTTCTCTCCCAGCCCTAACAGAAGGTCTCTTTTTCTTACTGCATTCTGAAATGGGCAGGAATGGGGGAGTGATATTTGGCAGATATGAGTTTGTTGCTTAACTACCTGTATAAATTCAGTGTGTAAAAGCAGCAGTATCAGATAGCAAAATTCATAAAGAACTGGCAAAAGAGGTTCCAGAATTTTTGGCAGTCATTTTTTGGGGTCTCACTGAGAACATCTGGAGGTAAAGAAGAATGGAAGGAGGCACATTTCCAATGGACTAATTTGATTCTGTGATGCATACATGCAGAACAGGTACACTGTTTACAGAAGAAAAGAAAAAAAAAAGTGCTAAATAAAAGCTCCCATTTTTTAAGATAAAGGAAAAAAAAAACTCCATAAGTTACTGATACTGATAAACTGAATATAAAAAATATATTTGAGGTAGTGCTGTATAGTATTTACATCACTCAGTGTTTGGTTATACTCTATGGAGACTGGAACTCATTTAAAGTCTGCTTTTGTGCACCTCTGCTTACCTGGATATTATCATGTAACATTCTGTGGAAACAGCAAGTCTACTAGATACAGATTTAATGAGTTACATCACTTTCATGAGGTACTCAAGCAATGTATGCATTAGAAAATAAAGCAAAAGAATGTTGACTGCACCAATCATATTTGGTGACAAAAATTAATCTAGGAGGGCTTGCTGACATTGGCAAACATGGACATAAAAAGCTGTAGGAAGAAGAGCAGTTAACAGAGGCAGATGTTAACAAAGTAAAATTTAATCAAGATTAATCCAAAGAGGTTCTCACTCAGTGTAAAAACCAACAAAGAAAAACATAAAATGTTGGAATGCTGACTAAGAAAATGTATTAGAGAAGCAGAATCTTGGGAGTTCTAAATTGAACCTCAGCATACAGTATGATGCTGCTACAAAAATGCAAATATGGGGTTATAGCAGAAAAGGGACTTCTATTTCCTTTTTCTTTGGACTGAGAATGAAATATAGTTTTCTTAAAGAACATTTTCTGAAGCAGTATCACTTGAATTGTTACAGAAACTGTTTTACCAGGTCACTGTCATTCCATTAAATAACCTTAATAACACTCACTCTGCCTCTCTGCAGAACTGACATTTCAAAAGGATTACATTTGTAATAAATTTTTTAGCAAAAATACTGGCCTCGTTACAATACTTCCCTATGGCTGGTGTTTACATGGTATACTTTTTGTTTCTGTCATTGTCCTGCTTGGAGAATGTTTGATCTGTGTTTTTTTGTATAGCCTGTTTATCATTGCACCTCTTCATTGAGTTTTCAACCTTCTACTCTTTAAGAGCATCCAAGAAAAAGTATTTCTTCTGACAGCTGTTTTCCATTTTTTTACTGGGCTGCTAACATCTTCCTCTGACCTTTTGTGCATGGTCCAAGATCCTGCAGACTAAATATGCTACAAGGCATAGAGATTAGAAATTTTGGAAGAAAGGTTTCTGTGCTCTCCTAAGGTTAATCAGAAACTTCTGAATTACTACTAAGTTATGGGCCAGTTATGGATAGCTGTAGAAGTTGAAATCCAAAGGAGAAAGAAGTTTTGACAGTGGATGTCTCTGCTTCTATTACAGTGACTTCTACTTCCCATAACTTTCATCTGACTCATTCTTTCTGAATGGTATCTTGAAGAGACCTTTCCATGAGTTCTTTGCTTAATTTCCTTTTTAGCATTCTGTTGATATATTTCCTTTATTGTCATCTGAACGTTACTTTATATGATTTTAGACAGATCCTTCTGTATTTAACTTAGTGCAAGTTTTGGCTGTTATGTTCACATTGAGCAGTTGATCTGGTACTCCATTATTCCTTTTTGGTCTAATACTTCAAAGACATACATAATTTTCACTTGAGTGTTATTATTTAGATGCATACAACTTTTCAAACACGTGAACAATTGCTCCCTTGGAAGCAGTGTCAATTCTTCCTGTAAAGTTTTCTGAAAGACAGAATGTCTGCCCATGCTTCCAGACTAAATACCATGTATTTCACTAAACTCTTCTTACAACTTGTAGTATCAGTGACATATGTCAGTGCCATTCTTATTTTTTAAATTAGAGCTATATGCAATACCATGTACAGTTTTACTTTAATGTTGTCTAGGCTGTAGGAAGGTAAGATTTTTTCTTCTGAAGTAACAAAAAATAGGTAGGTTTATTTGTTCCCTCTTCAAATCCCTCAGAGTTAAGTAAGCGTCTAGGATAACACTTGATGTGAGATAAAACTGCCGAGAAAAAAAGGACAGATAAATCAGAAGCAACTGCCCTTATTGATAATAGCTACTGGTGATGGAAATAAAGGAAGCTTTTTCAGAATGCTGAACTTAGATATGAGAGGATCAAGGGATCTGTGACAACGCATACTGCTTGAACAGGTGACAAAGACAGCAACACTCCTGCCAGATCACAAGTCAGATTAAATATATTTTCTAGGAAATCTGCAAGTGAATTTTCTACTGTAGTGCATCTAGATCTTGATGTTTGAAATCTTCCCTTTAGCAAAGGAAAATGGACAATAAAGATATTGATAGGTTTGCCAAAGGGATGGGTCAACATTTCTATTCATGTAACAATTTAATTTCTTTTATTCTGTAATAAAGTTGCAAGGAACTTTCCTGCTGTTCTTTGCAATTAAGTTGACATAGGCAAATATATGCTATTATGTTTGCAAATTTTGTTGATGAGGTGTGTGGTGAGAAGAACTGATTTGTTGTATGTGGAAACATCATTGTAAAGAGGCTCTGACAGACAAAGGGACCCTTTTCTTGTGGCCTTGGCCATAAGATTTCAGGGTACAGCTGCTTCTTCCATTAAATTGCAGTTCAGGTACTTTTAACAGAAGTAACAAGAGGTCAATTTGGAAGCAAATAAAAATTACATTTACAATAGGGAAATTATCTTTAGTTTATAACAGTTGGGATATTTTGGTTTTTTTTCACGTAATAATGAGTCAACAGGGAAAAGTCTGTTAGCACACAGACATAACAAGACAATAAGATGAAGACACTTAGGCATGAAACATTGCATGTAACGGTGGACTTGCTGATGACTTCACCCTTCTTCAGTGGGTTAGAAGTTACAGTAATGGTAACTAAATATTAAAAGGTCCTTCTTTATTCTTTGTTTTGACACTGATGTGATCTACAACATTGGAGACTTTACTTCATATTTTTTTTTTACCTTCATTTCAGATTTAGGTTATAAAATGCTTGAGAGAAGGATGTCTCCTACTGTGTCTACCTACAGGATCTTTAAAATAGAGCTTTGATCAGATATAAGACCCGAAGGTGACAACCCACGTTGTTAAAGAACAGGTACACTGGATAGAAATCAGTGGCATTGGTGCCCTTCTGTAATGAACCATGACTGTGTCTTGCTCTCAGCAGCTGAAGAGCATAAGAATACCTCACTTCTAAGGATGTTTTACAAAAAATCCTAAATTACCTGGATTTAGTTTATCATTTCCCTATTCAGTTATTCTGAATATGTGTTTCTGTTCTTGCATATCTTAGCAAAACTCACTTTGTCTAGAAAAAGCAAGGTAAAAAGTTCATGCTGGCAATTAGCAGTTATTTACAGCATAAATCCCACCTATAATATGCTTTGACTGGATCGCACTTACAGCTTGTTCACTCAGTAACTAAAGCAGAAATGTCTGTACACCTTGCAGTCCAATGTTGTCTTATGTTAGTTTACTTTTTTTTTTAATCTATTCCTTTTGTGCTAATGCAGAAGGCTGCATAAGTCTTAGAGGGAAGAAAAATGTACACAATATGCAATCTTTTTGTTCAGGACTGTTATAAATTGCTATACCATGTTATGTAAAAAGATTATTGTTAGGCAGGTGTTTTCCTTAAAACTGAATTGTGAAGAAGGAGGCTTTAGTGACTGTTTAAGCATAGTCAAACAAGGATAATGGGAAGATAACAGTGAGGGCTGATAGCATAGTAATTAATTACATAATAAGTAACCACTCTAAATAGTAAAACCTGAAGCATATTTGATATGGTGTAATAGTGTTTTTGAACATAACTTAATAGAAAGAATGTAAGATGTATGCCACAAATCAGAACTATAAAAATAACAAGGTTTCTGCCATAAATAAAAATTAAAATATTACAAGAAGTAATCAGGAATTATCATTGCACTAGCGTGGACCAGCTTTTACCAGCAAATACTAAGCTGTACTTGGAGGTAACTGAAAAAAAATGAGTATTTCTGCTAGCCCTTTGCTGACTTTGACTATTCTAACTGGAAATGCATTTCAGAGTTAGCATTTGGAGAAATCTAGCAAAACAATTGTTTTTATACAGAAATCATCTTGCCTATTAATGGGAACAAGGAAATGAAAAATGTTTGCCCAAAGAGCTCCCAAAGTATGAGTTGTCTCATACTTTTTCAAGATGAAGCTGACGCCATTTAGCAACACTGGCACCAGCATGGGGTATCCAGCTCATTGCACTGGCCTCCTGAGGAATTGCTTCTGCTTGTTTGAGGCCTCATTTTGAGCTATTCCTTTCCACTTTCTACCCTGTGTAACTGTACTCTGCATTCTCTATCATTTATGCTGAACTGCTCTGTAATCTGCCTTCTTGCTCAGCAGCACTCTCTTCTGAAGTCTGTCCTTTGATCCATACAAAGTGTAAGATCTCACCAAATAGCTGTCCGACTCATTTTTTCTAAAGCTTTAAGTGTGTTTTCTCTCACCAAGGCTTAATTTTTTTTCTCTTTGATCTGTTCTGGGTTTGTTTTTATTCTCTTTGCTCTAAACAAACTGCCCTAAAGGCAATTTTTCCTTCCTGCTCTGCATGATCCATTTGCTGTCTTTGACACCCCTTTCTTTTTAGTTTTTTTTTCAGGTATTGCCCTATTATCTTTCCATCCACACATTTTCTCTTGTTATTTGTTCAGGACTAAACTCAGTGGTGTGGGAGCTGTTTATCTGGAGTTCGACCATCAGGGAACTGGTTGGGAAAAGGAAGGAGGCTGTGAAGTTACATTTTTCCTTTGCACTAAATAATGGGGGTTTTTGTGGAAGAGAATTAGTGTATATGATAAATCCTTATTTCCTATTAATCACTATCTGCTCTCTGAGTCGAACACATGTATGTTTACACAAACAAAGCATTTTAAATTCATTATTTCAACACTGAGTTACATTTGCATCCTGGCCAGAGATGTGTCATTTAGCAGCTGGCTTGATAAAGACATGATCAGGTTCAAAGCAGGACAGAACTGCACGTGTTGAAACAAAGTATATGAATAGAAAACAATAGGTGTTAAGGCCATTTTAAGCACAGTTGAAGTTGTGCACCAGAGATGAGTCTTTATTTCTGTCAGCTGGGAAGGAACAAGGTAAAATTTAGCCAAAAGAGTAAAGTAGATTCTTGTAGATTTCCAGAAAAAACAGCACACACAGATTATTTATAATTTTTACTTATTTATTTTTTTATAACAAGGGCATCTGTAGCCAATACTGCTCTGCAGAATTGCAACTGTTAAACAGACATATCAAAATACTGATTTTTCAAAAATTTCTATATTAAGTATATACTTAGTAGTGTATGGAAGAAACAATACCACAATCTCATTTTAGTGTCAAAATTTTTCAATGCTTTTACTAACAGCTAAACTCATGAGCAGCCTGCAGACTGGTCTAAGTTTCTCTGAAACCTTTACAGATCAGTGCAGGAAATCAGCAAACACCTGAGAGTGTGGTCTGTTTATAGACAAGGTTTTTACATGGCATAGGACTAAATATACTAAAAAGTAATGTATTGTTACTCTACTTAGGATACTAAGTAAAGTAGAATTTGCACCTGGAAATATATTGATATATCATTACATTTTAGAAAAACAGGCTATATAAAATAATGCATTACATGGGTTTATCAATGCATACTTGTTGTGTAAACTCATTGTTACTGTCTCTCAAATATAGACCTCTGTTTGTTTCCATAATATTTATATATTTCATTATCCACATAAATACTTTATACTGTCTTTCAGGACATCAGGCCCCTGAAAATTTGTGGTTTAAGAGTTGCTTACAAATTTCTTGCCAAATCAGTGCAGTTTGAGGCAATTAATAGAAGCAGACAGTTATTCAGGGTGTGCTGTGGTTTTTTCTTACACCAGCAAGCCAGGCTTTGATATATAAGTATCACAGAGGTTCTAACTTTAAGCAAAATGCTCTGTTGAAATATTCTGACAAAAAAGACTCTCTTAATATTTCTTAATGACATAATGCACCTTTTCTCTTAGAGATCATGTATTATAACCTGCATGCTTTAATGAATGTGATATTAAATGAGGCTGTATTTTTTTAAGTTGCCAAGATACTGAATAATCAGCATAGTTCACTCCATCAAAGGCAATTAGCTGTCAGCTACAGAGATGCAGTACCATGGCATTAACATCAGTGTGGTAACACATGCACACTCTGGGAGTGTTTAAATCAGGGAACAGCAACAGGCTCTTGTTTTCATTAACAATAATTAACACTTGCTTTTTTTGTGTTGTATAACTTAGTCGTGGAGCTGTTAGTAAAATATGGTGCTAGAAACTTCAATATTTTTAAATATTTGGGGAAAGTCATTGGAACTACATGCTAGAGATTATATTAGAACTATGACAAATAATTAACAGTAGAACATAACTGCAGTGACTCAAACAGAAGTAGGAGATAGCCCAGCAGTACAGATGCTGTGAGGGCATCAAAGGCACCAAAAAAACTTGAACCCATCAGGGGATGCAGGGCAAGCCCCATTCTGCCTCTAGTGCTAAACTAGACAAATAGAGCCATCAGTGTGATTTACTGCAGAAGTAAAGCTTTAGAAAGAATTGCATATTTGAGCAGCTAACCTGCAAACTGAAGTTGGAATTTGTCCTTATCTAGGAGATATTTGACATGTCTTTAATAGGCTTCTTGATTGAACTTGATTGAACTAGTAAATTATGACTAGTCCTTTTAAAGTCATGTGAAAGGAGGGGGAAAACTGTTAAGAAGTGGTTTTCTGTGGCAGAAGTTAGTCACAATTTCCATTCACCCTGTGAAGATACTGATGTGCTAAAATGTAAGTTCTGTGAATATCCTGGTAATTTCCATGGAGCTACTGACATGGCTTGTAATTGAGCCACTATGAATAATTGAATGTCCTCAGCATTGAGCTTGATATGAAACTAGGGTAGCAGTTCCAGCTATCTTAGACACAGAAACTCTTTAAAACTTCTGAAGTCTTACTAGTAAGTTATGTTAAATATCAAAAGTGAGATTAGGAAAAACCTATACATCAAGGTGTGTCTGAGGTAGGCATTCATGCTCTGACTCTTTTTGCAGATTGTGTTGAGTGATAGTTCCAAAAAAATTATTTGATTTAGCCTTTTGTGAACAGGACTAGAGGCACACTGCAGTGGGCAGCTGAATACTTTTGACTAAGTGGTTTTGGCATAGGGTCCCATTCTTACTTGGTTTCTAGTTACATTTCTATCTTACTTCTGCTCCCTCTGATTGGCTGCTGGGCCTTCTGTGTAAAGTGCATGTCCCAGAGCTGTAAGCTGGCAAGTCTAAATTTATACACAGGATGCCTTAGGTTCGAACAGACCTCAAGAGGGCTCCAGTCCAATCTCCTGCTCAAAGCAGAGTCAGCTGTGAGATCAGACTGGGTTGCTCAGGGCAGTCATGTCTTGGAAGCCTCCCTGAAGGGAGACTGCAGAACCTCTCAGGGCAACCTGATCCACTGATGGGCTGTCCTCTGGGAATAAACATTTCTTTGTAGTCAAGTTGAGCCTTTCTTGTTCAGCTTATTCCTGCTGTCTCACCTTTCTACTATGAGCACTGTGCAGAGCCTGGCTCCATCTTCACGAGTACTTTTATTGGAGGGTGCTGTTAGGTGCCCCTGAAGCCATCTCTTCTCCAGGCAGAAGCAGCCCACTTCCCTCAGTGTCTGATCACGGGACGTGTTCTTCGTGACTTGGTGACCCTCTGCTGAACTTGCTTCAGCTGATCATGCCTTTCCTCTATCGGGGGGCCCAAAACTTGGCACACTTTCTAGTTGTGGTCTAATGTGATCCAAGCCCAGGGCGATAACCACTTCCCTCAGCCTGCCTGCTTCGGATGGCACAAGGCACTCCTGGCTGCTTTTGCTGGCAGGGCACAATGCTGGCTCATGCCTAGCTTGCTCTGTGCTTGGCCACACAGGTTGGGGTTTTTTACAGAGCAGCTTCCCAGCCAGCCAGCCCCCAGCTTGTGTTGTTTGTTACAAAGGTTTCTCCCTTCCCAGCTGCAGGATTTTGTATTTGTCTTTCTTTCAAATTTCATAAGGTTCCTTACTGTTCTTTATCCAATGTCTGAATAATGCCTTGTATAGAGTTGATAATTTCAGGAACTCATTTATCTCCCTGACCACCACCTCAAGTCAGCAACTTCCTTAGGTAATGTGATAAACATCACAGTCTCTTCATTAGAGCTGATGACATTCATTGCTTCTGTTTTGAAATTCAAGCTAGTCCATCAAATTGGAGGTCTTACAAAGTCCATGTTGGAGGAAAGCTTTTGTTTCCCTACTTTCTGATGTGGCATCTGAAGAATGGGATAGGTCTTTTCTTTCCACAGATAAATTTCAAGGTATGTAGGAAATGTCACTGAAATGTATCATATCCATAACAAAGCAATTTCACTAAGAATAATGAATCTGTTGAGGAGCTGAAGAGCCTTCACCTGCCACCTGAGCTACTTTCTGCTCTATGATTCTTTTGCTGAAGCTGGAAGCTGTCAGGTTTATGTGGGTTGTTACCACTTGCCAAATGGACACCTGGCTCAGAGTCATTCAGAAGCTTATGCCAGAAGTGTACCTGTCAAGGACATAAGTCAAAGAACAATATGCTGTGTCTGTAAGTAAAATTTACCTGTTTGCTGCACACATTATCTTCAAGTTGATATTCCAATGAATACAGAGTACTTCAAGTACCTACAATAATAGCCTGTATTTGTCATGCGTGTAGAAATTTCACATTAATTTATTCAGAAATTTCTCATTAATTCCCTCCCATTTCTCTCACTCACCTATCCAGTGCTAAGACATTTTATTGATATGATCACTTCTTGCTTCTGCTAGTAGAAGGAAACTTAATTTTAGCATTCTATCTAGCAATGGAAGCCTTCTAATTCTTAATAAAATCAGAATGTTAAGATAACCAAATGAAGAAAATTCTGATGCAGTTTTGGTGTTAAAGCCGACCTGACATAGTTATTCTTTTTAGTTCAACAGTGTAAGTGTGGTGAACAGATGTGGTTTATGTGAAACATTAAACTGGTAAAACCAGGCAGAAGCTTAACAAAATACATAACTGCTTTTGTAAGAATTCTTCATAAACCTCTTGTGTAATGCTCCAGTTTGTGAAATTGCACAGATTCACCTATACTGCAAAATTTCATACAAGAGCACAAGCTTTTCAGTCATTATTCCAACTAATATTTACTGTAAGCAGAATAATACAATTACTAGATACTTTAAATTACTACTGTAAAGCAGAGTATTTCACTACAACTATTGCAGTAAGTGCTAGAAAGCATGAATAGCAGTTATATATCTGTGCTCTAATTATTCCACTGAAACTATTTTTTACCAGTATTCAGGTAATTTTAAAAATGTGGGGTTTTATTAATTTAGGTAAATATACCACCACTACCATCCCACTAGAGCATATGCTTAAGTGCTTCATCTACATGTTTGTTTTACAGTAATTGGGGATGGAGTTATAACATGAACTTTCTTGTCAGGAAGCTAAGTTCCATTGGGAAAGAAGTTTTACTGTTCAGTATTCTTATCTCATTGGAAAGTAATAAACATTAGAAGAGTATAAGGGTAACAGATGAGCAATTATTTGGCTTGAAATGACTTTTTTTTCAGGCCAAATGACACATTTGAGCATCTTTTTTTGTTTGTTTGTTTGGGGTTTGGTTTGGTTTGTGTGTGTGTGTGTGTCATAGCAGTGAAATAGGGGACAGAAGTAGAGAGTTGTTTGGAACACAAATGGGCTCTTCTTCCATAAATAGAGAACTTCATTTGCAAACCCAAAGAAAGCTCAGTAACTTTTAAATCTGAGTGAATGAAGATTATTACTCAGAGTCTAGCTGGACATCTGCTATCAGGTGACATGCTCTGTGAGCCTGCCTTTTGCCATCACTGGCTGACATTTGTTTGTTAGGATTTGCCTTGCACAGCAGAAGTCTCATATAGGAGAAGCTTTCAAAATCAAAGGGTTGTAAGAAAGTTTATTTCATGTTTTGTAATATTAAATGCCATTGATCCATTCCTCAGATAATGGACAGCTGGGTGATTGGTTATATTGAGTCCTTTAAATTGCTAGGATTTACATCTGGCTCAGAATCAGACCTCCTCTAGTCTTAGGGTCAGGGTAATGCAAAAGTTTTCTTTCATCTGTCTACAATTTTACAGTGTTGGGTGTGATGAGTATTCTTCAAATTTTATTCCATTGCCTTCAGGCCAAAATACTGTTGGATTGCAACTTCTTCCATGCCAACAAGAACTCACAGGACTTGGCCACCTTTCATCTCTGATCTATTTTCTCATACGAGGGGAATATGCAGCCACTTTGTATCCCAGCTCTGCAGGATGTTTAGCTGCACTGTAAACAAAGGATTTTCAACCAGACATTACTTTCTATTTCATTTTACCATTACTATGTCCTTAGACTATACAATTTAAGTTTTAATTAGTTATTAATTGTAGCCAGTGCAGTTAGATAATTCCATGAGGAAAAGGGAAAACAAATTACTTGCAACTAATCTGTGTTTCATTTCAGCACCCTGAAAATGAAGGGTTGCCAGAAGAGCAGAAGGGAGGAGAAGGGAGGAACACTGGTTGAATACACACCATTTTTTTCCAAAAATGTAAATAGTAGATTTTTCTAAGTTATTGCCCAGATTTCCAGGGCATTTCAAGTTTTTGTATGTGCAAACAGCACTGTGATTTTTGGTGAAAAATTTGCCAGAAGGGGTTCATGTATATACAGCTACATGTACAAAGTTATAATGGAAAGAGGTGGAAGATACAGGCTGCAATTATGTAGTAGAAAAACACTCTGGAAACTTGCTGAAATCCTTTTTTCTCTAAGAGTAATAAAATGGTGAAAGTGTAGCATTGATATGAACAGTGCTGTCTGACAAAGCCTGGTTTTATTTTTAGTACCATCTGAGAGAGTGAGAAATGAACTGTATGATCCTCGCTATAAAAAGCTGCAGATTTTAAAAAATTTCTTTCCATAAACATGCTATTAGAACAAACCTCCTGAGGCCAACTGCTATTGTATGTACTGACAAAAGAGTTTTATTCAATACTTTCATAAAACTTTGTGATGGAAACTGCCTTTTCACAGCCTTTGTAAAGGAGGGCAGATAGAAAATGAAGTAGATATCTGTAAGATTGCTGGAAGAAAAGGGCATTGGCCTAAAGAGTTGAACTGTGGTAAAGGAGAAGTCCACAAGGCATCACTGATACGATGCTGGGATCTGTTAGCTTTTCAGGTTTCATATCAAAAATCTTTTATTTATAATGTTTTACAATCAGCCTACAAAAACAACTGCCTTTCTAAAATGCTCACTGCATTCTGACATAACATGCAAGCCCAGACCTAAGTACAGCAGCAGTTGGCTGTGCAAGTCAGCAGAGCTCAAGACATGCTTGAAGTGAGACTGGAGAAGCATTTTCTAGCTTCTGATGTTTGACAGAGCAGACTAGAAAGATGAACCTGAGTTTAGGTACAGACAGATATTCAGGCTTAACAAAAGATTCAGCTTGAGGGAATGATGCCAATTTACTTGAGTTGAATGACAGTTTTTTGTGTTCAACTGGGAACAAAGCCCTGTTCCAAACCAGATATAACAATGAATGTTTTAATTTCTAGTACAGAAGCATCTTCTTTCTAGTTTACATTACTGATTGGTAAGTCACCATATCCCAAAGTGTTTTCCAACCCTGGGACCCACAGTCTACTACAGAAAGTTTTACTTTTCCCTTAAAAAAAAAAAACAAAACATAAAAAACCCCAAACCAAATTAAAATTACAATTTTATTTTTTTTAGAGATTCAACAGTGAAAGAGCTCAGAGTACCCAACTGGGAATAAAGTATTCTACTACCCTGGCAGATTCTGCATCATGTTTTAATCAGTGCATCTCACTTCAAGAAACTGTGACACTTTCAACTCAGTAAAGGTTCACTTAGTGGCCTTCTCTGCCATGAATCATAGAATCATTGAATGGTTTGGGTTGGCAGGGACACCTCCCACTAGAGCAGGTTGCTCCAAACCCCATCCAGTTTGGCTCTGAATACTTGCAGGGATGAGGTATCCACAGCTTCCCTGGGTGACCTATTCCAGTGTCTCACTGTCCTCACACTGAAGAATTCCTTCCTAATGTCTAACTTAAATCTCTTCCAGCTTAAAACCATTACCTCTTTTCCTATCACTACACGCCCTTCTAAAAAGTCCCTTCCAGCTTTCCTTTCCATGGTCTTGAGATGAGATGAATCTCCATCTTTTCAGACCCCATGTTTTCAAACCATACTTTCCTCCTCATTATCTACTCCCCACAATATTTGAACCCTTGAAGTTCTCTAGGAGCAATATTATTCCCTTTTTATTCTTTGTAAAGATGATAACTATGACCCTCAATAAAAAGATGGGAGAGTTTGCAGCTTATAAGACTGGTCCCCAAACCTCATTAAAAGTTTCTCCACAGTCTCACAAGCTTACTTTACAATCTTGTGTTGAGTCCATCATAACACCTTGTATTTGAAGACAGACTACATTACACCCTCTGAGTCTGCAGGACTTTTCTCTCCAGTTCTTTTCTCTCCAGGTGGGCTTTTTAGGAAGTCCCTCAGGCACACAGACTACTTTCATTTTAACTGTACAAAGATATTGTAGCAAGATCATACCTTTGAGAGCACTGCCATCTTACTCATAAAGAAAGGCCTAGCAGGAACGGAAGAGAAATAGAAGTAATTTCATTACTAACATATCCTAGAGGGAGCTGAGAAGGCATACACACATGTTCTGACAAGAATGTGGATTTGCTAACAGATACCTGTTCACATTGTTTTCATTTGTTTTGTTCTTGCATTTTAAGTTGCATTTTGTTCAATTGTTTGTTTGTATGGATTGAGATCAACTAAGGAAAAAAAAATCAATACTGACAAGAGATAGAGTTTCTTTTCCATTACAGTTGAGCTTATTACCTGTAAGTATTATCAACAAGGTTGTAAGAGGCAGAGTTATGGAACCAAGAGAACTAAGGGTACACTGCAAGCCAGAACTTAACTTCCAGTGTGAAAATGCTAATATTGGAACTGTTGGATGATAATGAAAGTACAGTGAAGAAAGTGGTATTATAATGATTTCGCTCACTGCAACTTGGTGGTGTACTTTGTAATTACTTCTTAAGTTTTAATGTCAGTGATATTTAAGTGTTTTAGATTATTACTAATAATTGGCCTTAAGTGCCTACAATGAACTGCTCAATTTCTAATCTGAATTTATGAAGTATTTAGTAATACTGTGCTGAAAAGTAACAATGAAAAGAGCATATGCTTCTGATCTTCTAATAAAACATTTTTCTGCAGAGGAAAAATGATTTTTTTGTAAGATTCAGTCTTAGTTAAATGATGAAACAGAGAAGAGGCATTTTATGGGCACTGCATTTACATAGCTGTCTCATGTTACTGTTTTTACTTAAATTACCTTTCTATCATTACCCACTTACCAGTTTCAGTGGTATTTTTAAAGGGAGATTTTCTCTGCAATGTCTTAATATCCAAGAAAGAAGAATGTGCAGTGTTTTTTTGGTTGTTTTGTTTATATTGTATATGTTTCAATAAGAGATCCAGCCTCAGCAAATGGGAAACATTTGATACAGGAACACAGTTGAAATTTGAGCCATCTGAAAATGGAAACAATCAGTACATTTGTTTTGATCATGTACAGCTATTTGCTGGAATGGTTTGAAGTATTCATTTCTAATGGCTTAGAGTGGTGTTCAAATTTTAGAGATGAATTATGTGACCTGCTAGCATTAACTCTGGACTTCACTGATGATGTGTTCCTCAGTTCTCCATCATTCAGGGTAATAACTCCTTTTTGCCCTGTTGTTTTGTTTTCTGTATGAAGCTTAAATTTGAGGGTCTGGGAGTCTCTCCATTCTGTAAGCTTGATCAGGAGAGTGGAATCCTTGAGTATTGCTGTTATGCTGATAATAACTGCAAATAATATCTGTTACTTCATTAGCTTTCAGGTTTTCTATTCAATGTTAAGATGGTGATCCTCTCCAATGCATTTTTAATAAAACCCTAGAGACATTTTTTCATTACGATTCTGCTCATTCTGAAAATCTCTGTACTATACCTACTGCTTGGGGGTTTTATTTGAGTTGAAGCTTACTCTAGCTGAAGAGACTTGGTAATTTCATATTTAAATCAACCTGCTATTACTCACCTAGGTGTATTTCTCCTTAATTATTCTAACCCTCTCCCCTTCCTCAAAACAGAAAGAATTGTTCTTGTACACTGGCAAATGTATGACGCTTTCTCAGGGGAATATTTAATGGTGTTAATTTTCAGAACCATAGAAATGAAAGATTCTTAGAGCTCCCATTGTAAAGAATATGTAAGATGGGTTTGGCATCAGTATGCATGCAGACCTTAGGCTGTCAGATATGAAAGTCCACAAATACACAGTATGTGACCTAACTTCCTATTCATTCCTGATTCCTAGCAGGCAAATCGTCAGTGAAATATTTAAAAGTACAGAGTACCTGCATAAAAAAATAAAATGAGTGCTAGTAGTGTGAAGTCAAAATGATTTGTTTATGCTCTTCCCACAGTACAATATGTTTTAATTTTTTCAGCTGCATTGCTGCAGTGATTTGACAGCCTGATCACGTTTACCAGGGACATTATTACAAAGCTGGAATTAAAGCTCATCCTACTTAATCTATCTGTACCATAACACAGTCAAAAAATGCTGATGACAGTTAACTATTGATAGTTAATAATGATTTTATAGTACTCTTTTTAAACAAAGGCATTGATTAAAGAATATCTGTTAAAGAATATGTATGGTACTTCTCTAGAAAATATTTTTTAATATTTCAGCTTCTTCTTTTTTTTTTTTACCTAATCTTTCAATAGAACTGTCAAAAAGAGCTCTGAAATCTATATGACATGCTAAGGAATATACCTGAATGTGATACACAGTAGGATTTATTAACTGTTTGTCTGTTTGTTTTCAATTATGTTTGAATTTCAAAGGTAAATGCTGAAGCTTTATGCCATCTTTTGAGAATTATCCAGTAGTTGCAGTTTTCTTATCTTACATGCTTTTTTTTTTTTTTTTTTTTTTTTTTTGCCACTTTTAAAACTGAGCTTGCAAGCAAACTGAAGACATCAGATGTTTTTTTGTAATTAGCTGATGAGATGCTGTCATTCTGATGGAACAGACCCTCTATATTCCAGGGCAGATTGTGGTGCTTTCTGTACTCTGTATTTCTCAAGGGTGTTCTCTAGCTTTAGGGAAACCAGTACATTAATAAAGAACCATGTGTGGAAGCCAAATGATGGTCTGTGAGGCACTGGTAGTTTAAAAGATGTCATATTTTTCAGAAGTGGCTGAAGTAGGAGATCTGCATTACAAACGTGTCCTAAGCAGGTATGTTTATGGTGTTCTGAAAATAAAAGCTCTGTCATAGCTGTCCTGATAACTACACTCATGCAAGTACAGCTAAATGTGCTAGTTTTGTCAACCAACCTTTAGGACAGCTTCCCAAAGAGGCTGTGGAATCACTACCCCTGGACAAAGTATTGGCCCACATCTGACCCTGCTCTGAGTAGGATGTTGGACTGGAGCTGTCTTCCAATCTGAGTTATTCCGTATGATAAATGAGTTATTTGGGACAGATAAGTTCAAACTCCAAATGCAAAGATGTCTGAGTGTTTTGTCGATTGATTCTTGAAGCATTCTTGAGATGCTGAGCAGTTGAAGCAAGGAGCATTGACAACAAGGGTTGAAACCCAGCTCTTCTGTCTCCAAGGGAATTCTGAAGACTGACAGCATTTTTGTAAAATGGGCTAAATTATTTAAACGATTTTATGAGAGTATGATTAGGAAGCTGGGTCTCCATCACTTACCCATGCTGAACTGTGAGATTAGTCACACTTACTTTCCTTTGTTCTCTTTCTGTCCTAACTAAATCTTGCTAAGTCCATGCAAAATGAACTGCTCATCAGAGAGTTTGCCATCCACCTGAGAATTGCTTATAAGATAAATATTCTCAGACAAGAGAGATGGAATAGAACCCATACATATTCCACACTGTATAAGCTTAATTTATTAGCAGATGGTGATGCTGCTACTTCACATACTAGTTTTGAGTTGTGAGGCCTGTTTGCGTGATGTCTAACAGATCATGTAATAGTAGATAGTGCTCATCTTATTCTTTATTACATGACTAGTAATAAACTGCCAAGTTTCTGGGTCTTGACAGAACTGAGGACAGAAATTTTCAGCAACATCAGATCAGGTGGGTTGGAGCCTCCCTAGAAGCCAAATTTCATTGTTAGAGAATGCAGTACTTAGAATTTTCAGAAACCATCAGAATAGATAAAACATGAGACATGTCTTGGTTGATATATGAAGTGAGTACTATATAGGGCTGAATCACTGAAAACCTTTCTCCTGTCACCTTCTGTCTGACAGCTCTGAGCATTGCTTAAACACTTAGAAATAAGGGGTTGCTAATTACTGTAAGAATCAGTTCCTGTTTTAATGATGCAAAGAAGTTTGTTAATACTTTCAGACCTCACAGCTCTTCTCTGATATGGCCAGTACCTTTTTTTATGGCTTGGGAAAAAGTCGTATTTTGGTAAACAAACTTTCAGTAAGACATAACGAAAATAGCCTTAACTAACAACACTTTGTACCATATGTCATTTGTTTTCTTTATTCACTGAAAAGCAGTTTCTCACTGTCAAATTTAACTTCATTTTCATTTTCCTTTGTCCAGCTTAGAGTTAACTTTATTGCAAACTTCGTAGTAGTCTGTGATTTTTTCTATTAATAGTCCTTTATTAGTGGATACATCTTCAAAGCATGTTAACCATATACTTAAAGAAAGTACCTTTGTTTGATACTTCAGAGGAAATTATAGTAGTAGTAACAATAACAATACTGTTACTGTAGTAACAATATTAATACTATTTTTATGATTTGGAAAGTCACTATCAGCTTGTATAGTCCTGTACAGTGTTGACATGGGCTGTAGTGGAACATGTGTGCACTTTGGCATTGAAATTATTTTTATGTAGCAGTAGGCCTCTAAAATTAATCTGATTTTAATATAAGGATAAGCTCAAAATTCATCAAATCATAGCATAATTGTTGCAGTCAAAGCTGGCTTGACTCAATTTTGCTTATTTATTGACAACTAACACAAACTTAATTACTGATTCATGTATTGAGAAAAAAAGAAAATACAAACATTTTAACACTTCAAGAAATACCTTCTTCTCCCTCCCCCAGGCTCAGCTTTAGTCAAATACCTTTTCACCTCTCTGCTTCTGCCACTTAGAGCATCCCTTCAAATTGGAGGTGGTGCTGTTAGGCTGAAACCACCTTTTCTCCAGGCAGAACAACCCCTCTTTCCCTCAGTCTCTTCTCACAGGGCAAGTGCCCCTGCCCACCTTGTTGCCTCTCTGCTGAGCTGGCTTCAGCTCATCAGATGCTTTGCAGTTCTGGACTGTGGTGAAGTATAATGCTGAAGCACAAAACATACCTGCTGAGTTCAACTGCCTGTTATTCAAAAATTCAGAATTGTTTTCGTTACCATATTAGCAAATACCTCTGGTTTCTCCTTTGTAAATCTGATGGCATCTTGTCTAAGGTGTGACCTGATGTTTGTTTACTGCTTCTCATAGTTAATCTTTCCAGGTCAGCCAGGGAGTGTTGCCAGGGCAGAAAGAGCTTTGCATTCCATTCACTGTCCTATATTCTGGTGCTGTAAGAGGGTACAACACCAGGCAGTGTACAGTGGAGCACCGTGGAAGCAGAAAGATAAGAAATATTTAAAGTGAAATTAAATGTCATTTTACTGAAATAGCTGAGTGTTAGAAAAACGCGCTTCCCTCTGGTATTAGATACAACTTTTCTCTTTATCTTCTCAAGGTCTGGAATAGGTTTTTTCTAGTATTTTAATTCCTTGACGTCACAGTCCATAACTATTAATATTTTATATTTTGATTGTGAGGAGATATTAGCCACTGTGCGTGCACATCCTACAAATTGCTGAAGTAACCAGGTTTATGGTTTGTATGAATTACAGCGGTTTATTACAGGGGAAATGACTCCGCGCTGAGAGGAGTCTTAGGAAGGAGTTAATAGTGGGAGAGAAACACAGGGAAAACAGGGTTTTAAACAAATTAATCACCCCAGGGAAAGGTCTATTAAGAAAAGAAAGAGAGCAATTAGCTTTCATTTGACACCTCCTGGCCAGGTGTCACTGTCGCCTCTCACTGGTCTCGTTGGTCCTTGCCGCTCATGCTATTCGCTTCTGATTTTCGCCTCTTTCCTCTGAATTTTTATAGTAAAAAGTTCCTTCTTCTCATCAGATATTGCCAGAAGTTGCAGACTGGTAAATGCAGGTCTTCCCTTTGTACTCAGGTTTTCTGGAATTCTTTAGTTCTTGTATTTTCTACCCATTTGCATTAGCTGTCTGGCAGCTTATCCGGAGTCATTCTGATCAGCATTTTGGTGAGATTTAGTCTTGGTACATTTAAAGACTGTAAACAGGGAAAAGGCGGTGCTGCCTGGAGGGGGTTTTGCTGATGGAAAAAAGTTTGATACATTTTAAATAGTGTAAACAGAAACAGTGGAGCCAGGGTTTTTCCTGATTCAAGAGGCAATTTTTCTATTTTCCATGTGTCCACATTACACTTGGAAAAAGATAATAAAAGAGGTCAAATGGTAGTTATAAATTGCATGAATAACAGGCCATTAATTTAAATCTACATGAAGTGGCAATATCAGTCAAGGAAAGAGATCTCCACGTTTCACAATATTTGCATTTTGGATGTTTACTTCATTTTATATTTGCATTTTGAATCCTGTTCATCTCTTGCATAAGTCTGAAGTCTGAGAACTGAGCCCACACGGCAGAATATCTTTATACTTTTCTTCTGTGTTGTTCACAGCTAGAAGAAGAAAATGAAAAATCATGTCAAAAACTCAGGCAGCCACAATTAAGCAGAAGTCCTGGCCCTTCAAAAATAGAGGGGTTTTTACTGACTTCAAAGAATGCCTTGTGAAACTGATGTTCAGCATGAGACAGAATTTTTATGTCAGCATGAGACAATCGTATTTTTATGATATTGCCTGGAAAATTTCCTTGTGCAAATATCTAAAAACTAAGCCCCAGCTTAGTTATGTGATACATTGCCTTTAGTTTCATTTGAAATAAGTGAAGAATCAGTCCTACAAGTCATTAAGTGCATACACCTACAACTGAGACTTCTGAACACCACATTTTGGTGCTGCTTAATGTAGGAAGTCTCTAACTTTCTCTCCACAAACTCCCTGGAGGGTTGAGTGCCAGATGACTGTCAGAAACAGAGATGCCCCAATTAGTGTTGCCAGCACAGCTGGTACCTTCTGAGATATTTAAACCAGGTGTTTGTCCTTCTCTTAAACTTCCTTAAACCCAACAGTAACAGTTCTCATGGAACAGCTGCTGGTAAGATGTTTTACTGCTTCTTTGTAGCCAGTCCACTCCACCCAGTATCATAAAAAGTTGTGAAAGACATCTGGTAGAATAGAGGGTGCTACTTGTAGGAAAGGGAGAAGGTAGAAGAAAAAGGGGTCATCTAGGTTGATAGAGATGAGCCCATTTAGAAGGTTTTAAGGAGATTTGAGTCTAGTATGAGGAAGATATTTTCCCTATTTGCTTATGTTTTGGATTGGTTTCACTGGGTTAAGATGGTGCTCTTGGTCTGTCTGCACATGGAACCTGGACAGGTCTTGTTTGTTTCATTACCTGTAGAGTAAGTGTTGTAAGGACTGGTTGTGAAAGGGGCATTAGAACCCCAGAGATTAATTTTCTCAGGCTGTCCTAGATATCCTTCTTGGGTTAAAGAAAGATGACTATTAAAAATCTTCAGGGAATTTTCACAAAACATAAGTGATACATGGGTTGAAAGAAATCTGAGGATTTCTGTACATTAGAAGAGTGAGATCTTACCTGGATCTTGCAGGCAGGGGAATGCTGCCTTTTTGGATTCTAAGTTGCACAGGTCAAGCTTTTTGCCTCTAATACCCTCATCTTTTATTCCCACCTTAAGCATTGTATGTTTATTTATATTATACCATAAAGTGACTGCAAAAGTTATTGTTTTAGAACATCAGGTTTTTCATTCTGTACAGCATTTTTATGCTTCTGAAAGATTTTTGCCTTTAGTGTGATACATGGACATGAATCAATGAAATGTAGATAACTCAGGATTGTATCTGACTTCTGTGTTAACAGAACATGCTTGTGGTTTATTGATAAAATTCACCTAAGTTACCGAAGATCAGTTTTAATATGGATTTATTTGTTTGCTAAGTATTTATCCAACAGTTAAATGACAACCATAAAAATGTTTAAAAAGATAGAATAAGATAAGAAAAAACAACCGAGAATTGGTGGAAGTGTATTTAATGGAAGTGAACTGACATGGTGTTTGTACATTGTTTAAGTTATAATCTCACAAATATCAAGTGCATCTCAGAAGCTGTATGTAGCAGTGAAAAGGATTTGAGGGCTTTTTTTGTTATTTTAAAGAGTGAGCTTGAAAAGCTTTAAAGAACAATGGAAAGGTCTCTAACTGCCCACACAGATAAACTGCAAAGTTAAAATATCCAGCTTAGAGTCACTGTTGCTGCAAAATTGGAGTTTATTAACTATTACCTGTGTGTGTAATAGTTATTCATCAGATGAATAATGATTTCTTTTCTGTCATACTTGTTTTCATCCATATGAAAATTATAATCATTATGCAGGGCCAACAGCACTAAGTGCTTTCTCTAATGATACTTTTTCATGGGAAGGGGCTTTTTGTTCAGAAGATGAGAGGATGTGATGTTGCTTCTGCTGTGGTAAAATCTGTTCTGAAAAGTCTTTCCTTCACTGTAGATGCCTAAATGGGAGAGCATTCTTGAAAACCTGGCCATATGAATAATATGTCATCAAAACTGCGGCACCTGGAGTCAGTACATCATTCAGTGTTTTGTTCTTAGTTGGTATTTGAGTGTCTGTTATCAGACAAAAAGTGCTGACTTAGTACCTTTTCTTATGTTGAAAATCCTGTTGGTGAAAGAGGAAACAATTCCCCTGGTTGGGTTCCGGTTAGTTTGGAAAGAGATGCCTTATGTTACTCGTGGTAATTTCAGTAGTTAAAAAAAATGGATAAACTAGGAATTTACAAAATATCCCAGAAAAACAGCCTTGAAGTGTGCAAGGCCTAGGTGCCTTCCTAACGTTTTTAGGTTTGTAAAGATGTGTTTTAATTGGAGAAAATGCCTTAAGAATTTTAATTTCCTTTCATTGCTATTAATGCAAATTGTGTCTTTCTCCTCTCTTTCCCTTTTCTCTCTCTCTTTTTGCCTTGGGTTGTAAAGTCTTACTAAGCATTGAGCTATGAAATCTGATTAATCTATACTCAGGTGATTTGTTCTGAAGGTGAGGATGCAGGAAGGAAGGGTTTACATCACTTACTTGTTTTTTGTATCTTTTATTTCTACAAAGAAAGCATAATTCAGAATCTCCAGAGGAGGAAAAAAGTATAAATATTACTTTAAAAGTAAAGGCGTTTGCTATTCAATTATAGCTGTTTAAAAATAAGTATCCAACAAAAAGGATCATTATATACAGTGTGGAAGAAGTGAATGTAACATTTCCCTTCTAGGCAATTAATTTAGCTAATACAGCAGAATGCTATTTTCTTTCTCATTTAAAATTTATTATATTAAATTTATTGTAGATTAAATATATTTAAAATGTAATTGAACTTTCCTGTACAATTTTCACTCTTTTAACTACATTATGAGGATGCCAGTGTTTATTAACAGTTTTAAAACTTGATCAGATGAAGAACTTGTCTTGCAGAGGTGGTTTGACTAAGTTCTTTACACTGAGCATAGGCAAATGTGTTGAAGAACATTCTAAATGTTGAACAATATAGGAAGAGGAAAGTTGGATGGCAAGTGCACTCCTCATTATAAGAGCTTAAAAGGAGAGAAAAGAACTATAATGGGACACCAGAGAATGAGAATCAGCTGTCGTAACTACCAGTCTCTTTGGAAGTTCTCTGTAAGATTGTCATTATCTGTAATCTTAAGTGACCTGATCACTTTTTCAGATGTATACCTCCAAAAGAAATGTCCTTTGTCATCTAATGGGACCTTTGGGTATCATGCTTTGATACTAATGGAGAAAGTTGTTTTAGCAGAAAACAGGTATTTCCCTGATGTTTGCTCATTTTAAGAAGTTGCTCATGGAAGGATAAGACAAGAAGACCTTTCCCTTACTTTATTTCCTTCAAAGACATCACCTAAATTCCAGCCTTGAAATTGTGAAAGATTTTGTAGTATCCACTGCTGTACTGCTAAATTCAGATGGACCTAATGAGCATGAGGATGAAGATGACTTTTGCTCTGTTCTCACTCAGTCAGGCCAACTGAATTAACACTTGTCTGCTGCAAGCTACACTGCTGGAAGTAATGTGATAACAGCATGGTAGGCTCTGGGCTGAGGGAATCTGTGTGAGTGCATTACTTCAGAGTCAGTGAAACCCTGCACTTGAAACTCTTTATGATTTATAATGTCCCTATTTTAATTCCTTTAATATTCAAAGAAGTAAAATTTTCATATATTCACAAGAATTTAGCAATAAAACACAATATTTTTTTAAAGAATTTTTTTAAAAGTCAGTATGTAATGGAATGTTTGCTTCTCTCTTTTTAGTGTCTCAGTTGCTCGGCCTTTGAGAAATTGCTAGCAGGAAGAATGAATCCTGTGTACAGGAAACACAAAAGTCAAGGAGTCAGGAGCCTCCTTTTTGGAATTAGTTTCTTCACTGTATTAGCTGATACTTAGTAATGTGGAGATCAACTGGATAATACAATTGCCTCTTCTTGGTAAGGCTGAAAATTCACAGAGTTTTTAGAGGGACAATTCCTATAAAATTGCTAAAATGATGGTTGTCAGAGGTCTTGCATCACAGCATCAATTCTTCGGCTCTAAAAAGTAAGCAAAGTAATTATTAATGAAACTTCTTGATTTGATATTTGTATGTAAATGTTAGTATCTGTTGCCAAGATTTATGTATTACTTAAAATAATTCCTTAGAGACCAAGTAATTACAATATTTTAATTCCTATACTGTGAATGCTCACAGTTGTCTTAATATTTTGTTTGTATACTGCATTATCTTTCTTAATAAGAACGGCATGGCTGCTAGAAAACTCTTCCCAATTGTGTTTACTTACTCTGGCACACTTTTTTTCTTCATATATATGTAATCATTTAGGCATATAAAATTTAAAATAAACAAATTTTGAGCACTTTACCCACTTGATCATGGGAAAAGACAGTCACAGAACCTTCAGATATACAGTCACTGACTGTTCTTGACTGTTAGAAAATAGGTAAATTCTCCCACATTTGCAATGTTTGAGTCAAGGTTGTACACCCTTAGTAAGGGGATGCTGTGGTTTATGTGGAAGCTCACAGGTGTGATGCAGAAGTTAATATGCAAGGTTCTGGGGCCTGTGTTCTGTGAGAGGTCAGAGTAGACTCTCACAGTAGTTTATTCTAGCCTCAAATTGAAAGAATCTTTTCTGTCTCACATTGGACATAGTAACAGGTGATGGCAGGATGAGTTTACATAAAGGTGTTTCCAACAGGCTGTTAAAAAAAACTCCTTTTTTTTCAGCCTGAACCACTCTCAGGGGCACTAAAATTCGTAATCACCCATGGGGAACTGATGGTCATTAGAAGTGTGTGAGGAGAAAGGAAGACAAAGGGAATTATTTTGGTTTATCCCCCTCAGCATCATAATCTTATAATTTAGGAGTTATAGTAAAGGAAGAAGAAATCCATGGAGCTCTCTGGCTGCTCTCTCACTGGTGAGACAACAATAAAACACAAGAGACCTTGAACTTTAGGGAAAACAAAGAACTGCTTGAAAACAAATCAGTGACATTCTGGGGGTAAAAGGACACTGAGTTTGCAATATCCTAGGAGAGAGTCACTATAAACAAAACAGGGGTAGAGGAGAATAAGTGGTAGGTGAATGCCTGCTTCTACATTTAAGAGACCTTGAGAACCATGTCTCTGGCTGTTCTAGTGTAGCAGAGAGAATTCAGGTGGCCAGCTTTTATCTCTGTAACTTCCCTTAGGGTAATATGAACAGAAGTGATAGACCGATTTTAACAGAAAGCAACAGACCAAAAGGTGACATTTTTAGGACAATGATAAAGATAGAGAACAATATTTATTTAATATTAATTCTGTTTTACTTCAGATTTGCACAGTCAGTGCTGTAGTTTACCCACTCTACTCCCTGCACAGCACTCATTTCAACTTGAACTCTTCCTGGAGGAAAGGACCCTATTGATGGCAAACTTCTAATGGTGTAAACAAATCTAACAGGAACAGCATTTGTCACAAAAAAGCAGCATTTTTCACACATTTGGGAAGTACAGCATGTGATGTTATAGCACAATTTAAAAGAATATTATAATAACTGAAAACTGCCCATCAGACTTTACTCTAGAGGCTTAATGGAGGATAGATGTATCAGAGACCTGGCTCCCAATTTGCTGTCATTTTATGTGTGTAGCAGTTCAGCTATGGTGAGTGTGAGTTTGGTGGAGTGAAGAAGAAGAGAGTAATTTGATTTCTAAAAAACATTTTATGTAATTGAAGGTGTTTTGTTAAAGCAAATTGACTTCAGGTAGATTTAGAACCTGAAAATAACCTATGACTTCGGGAAGCTAATTTCAGTAATATGTTGGGAATTTTTATTTTACTTGTTGAGGTGAATTAAGCATATATTTGTGCTGAAATATATTTTTAAGACAATTGGACAGAGTCCTACTGCCACACAAACTGATTCCTTATATACACTTGCAGTGACACAGTGTAACTGTGATACCAGTAGTGACAAGAATTACATTTTTGAGCTGCCCAATCAACTGCAGCTTTCAGGAGCTAAAGACATTATTACTAATAGCAGCACAAGAGTGCAGGTTTCCAGTGCAAGATACACAAATGTATTTTGGCCAAAAGCCACTATGAAGTTCCTTTGTCAGGAAGTTTACATCTTGAAGACTGAAGCTTTGGAAGTGTATTGGGCTAACCCTTGTGGGCAGCTACACCCCACACAATCACTCACTCTACACCAGTGGGATGGAGGAGAAAATGGGAAGAGCAAAGTGAGAAAATGTGTGGGCTGACATAAAGACAGTTTAATAGATAAAGTAAAAGTTGCATGCACAAGCAAAGCAAAACAAGGAGTTCATACTACTTCTTATGAGCAGTCAGGTGTTCAGCCATCTCCAGGCAAGCAGGGCTCCATCATGCATGATGGCTACTTGGGAAGACAAACACCATCACTGAGCATCTTCCCCTCCTTCTTCTCCCTCGGCTTTATATGCTGAGTATGTCATCATATGGTATGGGATATCGCTTTGGTCAGATGGAGTCAGCTGCCCACACTGTGTCCCCTCACAACTTCTTGTGCACCCCCAGCCTACTGATGGGTGGGATGAGAACTAAAAACCCCCTTGACTCTGTGTAAGCACTGCTCACCAATAACAAACCCACGTTTTTTACCAACACCGTTTTCAGCACAAATCCAAAATGTGGCACCATACAAGCTGCTATGAAGAAAATTAACTATATCCCAGCCAAAATCAGTACACCAGGGAACAACAGACAGGACCTAGACTGTTATCCATTGGGAGGAAATATGCAGCAGGAAATTTCACTCACAAAATCCCAAGTTTCTCTTTGGATCTGCTTGCTGAAAATAGCAGTACAATACATTCTGTATGTGCAGCTCCCACATCAGTGTAGAAGACAAATCTTTCTGAGATCACTTGTGGTTTCAAGCCATTCTCATCTTTTACTGCATCTTCATAAATCCCCAACTCCTCTTTGTTATAAGGACATTGCTTCAGGCTGTATTATTGTAGCACTGACTGACATACCATGTGCTGTCTCAGCTATATGAGGGTGCTGTCAGAAAGGTCTTCCTTTAGTAGTCAGAAAAACTAGCAACCTCAGAGCATGTTCTCTGGAATAATTTCATTTTTTAATGAACATTATGCATTAATAATCTGTGCCTGCTTGTGTGTTCTGATAAAACATGGCATCTTGAGGCTTCAACTGTTCAAGTTTTGATGAGGAATTACTGCCTCTGAGGATATACAGGGGTTTTTTTTCAGCTATCCTAACTTTTTTATTAGTGTTAGCTTTTGTCACAGTAAGAAGTCAAGCACCATAGACCTGCTTGCATCTACTGACTAAAGCCTTTCCTGTCTCCTGCCACTTCACCACTAATGTTTGTGTTGCCCAACAATAGTTTTTTGAACTACCAGGAACCCCTCTGAGCCTCATTCCAGCAGGAGTAAGAAAGGCCCCCAGCATCAGACAACACAGCATGCAGACTTCATGGTTACTCTTCAAGGTAGGCATGGCACTAACATTACAGCAAGATCCACAGCTCTGGCCTTGAGAGGATACATTTACCTTCAGATTTCAGGCCTTATTTAAGGTGGAACGATGCCCACCTTGAGGGGAAGAATCCATTTTGTTCACAAACACTAAAGGGCTGCACTCTGTCGAGCATCTGGTACCTGCATTGAGACCAGTTGCAATATTCCAGGACACTCTCAGGGAAGAATCCTCCCTGCAGCCTTGCTTTCTTGAAAACTGTTTTACTTCCTTAGCCCCTTCTTAGCATATGCTCCAGAATTTTTTCACGAGCAAATAATATTCTGCTGTCAGTCAGTCCTCAGCATCCAGTACCTCAGCAATGAGACAGTTCTGCAGAGAGTTGAAAGCTGTTAATCCTACACACAGATCCACAACCCATAATTCCAGTCAAATGTCTTTTCAAGGATAGACTGATAGATTTAAATCCTAATGACAGTCTATAAATTCTTCAAAACAGGCTTTTAATATCCTAGTCTATGACTATACTTCCTAATTCTTGAGAGTACTTCAATCTATTCCTCCTTCCCCATCCCTTTTCTAAGACACTATTGCAGGATCTTGAAATCCTATCATCATTTTATCCAGGTGCTATAAAACTGATCCCGTATACACTTTGATGCAAATGAGTTTTTCAGAAATTTCTCCCCAGTTAAAATAATGAAGGCTAGAAAATGTGTTGAATTTTTTGATCAAAAACTTCTAAGTTGGAATAGTGCCTCTGTGGGCAGTAATTCTGTTGAAGAAGGAAATAAGTTTCATCTTTCAGGCTGTAGAACATATACATCTGCATCAGACAATTGCATTAGTTCTCAGCAGGTAAGAACCACTATCAATCAGTTCAAAACACTGCTTTACATTTTTTTAATTAATGAAGACTTTGCTTCCTGTTGACAGACCCCTTGGATACTGGGTTGCCTAGTTTTTTATATGAGCTATTGCTTTATAACAAAGCATTTTTCCTGCTTTAGTGATGAACTCTGTATAATGTTAGCTGAAGTAAGATTGTTTGACATCTGTATAAATAGGATAAAATTATACTGTTCTCTTGCCTTTAGCATCTGTAGCTCCTAGGTATATTCACCACTCAGTGTCATATCCAGGCCTTCCCTAAATCCATCAGATAACTCTACCACCAAGCACAAATTAAAACCTCTGGATTTGCAGGGAACTGGCATTCAACATGCATACTAGATGCTAGAGGAGATGCTTATTAACATCCCCAATTGATCTGCTGACTTAATATTTATTTTCATATTTCAGTCATCTGTCCTGCATTATGCCTTCAGCAGTGGAAAATTCCAGACATTTTCTGCAAAGGATGCATTTTATTTTTTGTCTTCTACTCAAACCAGTCTCAGCCAGGCAGCTTCCAGCTTGTATCGTGACAGGACTTTCTTCTTTCCTGGCTGCTGGACTTTGCATAAAGTTCCTGTCAGGCTGTTGAACAGTTTACTACAAATGTATAAGCCTCCTATAATTTCTATTTTAAAAAACCTTTTTTTTAGTGAGTTCTGAAGAACTCCAACATATCTTAGTATTCCTGTATAAAATCTAAATACTGAACATCTATTATCTCACCTTGCTATCCTTAATTATATAGTTGTAAACCAGAAGGAAGCAAAATAAAAATTACTCTAAAAGTAAGAAAGAAAAAATAATTAAATAAGAGAGTATAGTTATATAGATAATATATAATAGATAATATATAGTTACATAGGGTATTGAATTTTATAAAATTTGAAGGTTTTTTCCGTCACTTAAATTACTTTTCCTTCCTGAATATTGTCTTGTCTAGCAGCATTACAAGTTTACCATTAATTTGCTTATTTTAGCATTTACTCGTGTTCAACCACACATAATTCTGCTAAACACTGTGCATATTAAGAACATTTAAAATTTAAAATGACCAAGAGGAAGTGTGGGATTACATTAGTCCTGATCCATTTCATTACAAAAATGGAAAAACAAAATGAATAAAATGAAAAAAAAAGGGGGGGGGAGGAAGAAGCCTGGAGAGGAAGCGAAAGCCTAACCCTAATGCAAGCAAAGGTTAAGCTTTAAGCACAAATTTGCCCCCTACCCTTGCCTGCCCTCCCCTTACCATCAGTAAACACAAGAAAACTCTCACAGCCAAGCCCTCCTTAGAGTCTGCCCTTCCCTTTGGCAGCTTCTTTCCAGGCCCATTTCAAATGGAGCTCTGGGCTTTCTCTTCTACAAACCTAACACTAAGTCTGACCCTCATCCCAGTCCTCAGTGTAGGCTCGCTTTTTGACCCTTTGCTGTGTAAAGAGGAAACCTGGGCAAGAAACTATATGTGCAAATCCTCCCATGAGTTTAGCTGTTCATCCCTTCCTAGTGATGAGGCTACTGCAGCCTCAGTCCTGAATCTAAAACCACCTGTATATTCATTTGCCTCACTGTGAGGTACTTGTGCACCAGGGCCCCACCAAGCTTGTTGTGATGCAAGAAGTTACCAAGTTGTTCTGAAATGTGACTTTAGAAATGCTGTTCCATGTTAATAGCCATTTGGCAACCATAGACCAAATAGGCTTTGATGAGAAGCATGGTGGGGTTTTTGTCTGGGGTCTGCCTGTCAGTCTTATGTTCTTCTCAACACCTGCAAGCCTGCAGTTCAGGTATTTTACTCTGGCTGCTTCAAAATGAAAGATTCCTCGGTTAAGGATGTCTCCAGAAGTTGTATAAGATGGAGCCATGTCACATAGCCTCCCACGTTCACCTCAGCCCTTGCATGAAAGTAATAGTTTCCTCCAGTCAAAACACAAAGATGTTAGTTAGAAGTATCTGTGTAAAAAAAATTCAAGAAACGAAGTCATGGGCAAGTAACTCAGTTTATTTATGTGGATATTCACTTGAATTTTTAAACTAATTAATGTTGAGTGCTTTGAAATCTGTATTTATTATTCATGTCTATCTAGGGAATCAGTTTCTCTCATGTGAATTCTCACAAATGCCTGAGCAGGATCCAACTCCGAACTACAAAGTGTTTATATATCAAAATTCCCACTGCTCTTGTTATCTAACTATTCAGTAAGGAACAGAATACCATTTATGTCACAAATGATTGTCAAGAATCTATCAAAATTATTTCTGAATTTCTTAAGCATATGTAGCTTGATTAATAAATTACTCAATAATTTTTCACTGTATGTACATTCCGTCACAATTATGAAATCATTAGTCTCATATTCTAACATTTCCAGTAAGAGCTGTGAATTTGTCAAGAAAAAAATTGCTGCTAAGGCCATGGATTAGAATTTTGACCTCAGTCATCTTTCTGTAAAACTGGTCTTACACAGCTTTACCAAAGGCTTCACATCAGGTCCAGTCTTTTATTTGGTGTTTATAAAGTGCATAGCACCAACACTTCTGCCTTCCACATAATTCTTATTATAACTCAATAAACCATATTCAGTAACAACATAAAAAATGAACAAACATCTTCCAGAACTGGTAAAAACAATGTAATTTATGGTAGATGCTTTTCCAAAGTTTCTTTGTATTTAAGAATTACAAATTATATTAAAAAGTTAATGGCAATTTAGATGACCAAACCTCTCAAAGATTTTAGAAAAATACTTTAATACATACTTAGTGTTACTGTGTCATTTTAATGAAATAATAATTCTATGCTTCTTTTGTATTTGAGCAGTGTTATGCTGGGTTGTTTAGTGCAGTACATGAAGAAGTTCAGGAAGGAATGAGTTATTTATGACCTGCCATGAGAAATGCAATGTTGTTAAATACTGTTACATAAAACAAGATTAATAATTTTAAGGAAATGACCTACAATTAAGCAAGAATACAGAAAGCATGCTCAGGGTCAATTGTTGAAGAAAACAGCCTCAATAAAAAAGATTTTTTTTTTTTTTTTGCTCAAGAAGCTGACACTTAAAGTAAAATGCCATGCTTCTAAAATTTAAAATTAAATTAATGCTTTCTGGATGTTCACTGTAGAAGTATGCTACAAAAATCATTATAATTTATAGTTAAGAAAACAATATGCTTTTGAAGTATGGTAGAAAAAAGGCAGTGATAATGAAAATAATGAGTGCATAAAAACGTATATGAATAAGACAGGGCTAACACTTTAATGCATGCCCATTAGTACAGAACAAGATATCTGTGTGATAAAAAAAAAACAGGGGTTTAAGGCCAGTTATTATAGTTGTTCTGTGTGTTTCACCGAAATTCTTAACTTCTAATGAACATTTTACTTGTCTCCTCTCAACTCATCATACCAGCCCTGGTTGCTGCAGTCATCTTATAGAGCAATGTTTTGTATTAGAGAAAATCTTCATGTAACTTCTTCTCTTGTATTTCATGCCTATATGGAATTCAGGAACTGTAACTCAAACAATGCTGAAGCAAGGAATGGGATGTTGGAAACCTTATGGAATTCAACACAAGTAAATGCAGAGACCTGATAAACTGCAGGAAGTTCAGCAGAGACATCAAGATGGCCAAGGGCCAGAGCACTTGCCCTGTGAGGAGAAAATGGGGGAAGTGGGCTGCTTCTGCCTGGAGAAGAGATGACTTCAGGGGCACCTAACAGCACCCTCCACTAAAAGGAACTCGTGAAGATGGAGTCAGGCTCTGCAGTGGCTCGTAGTAGAAAGGTGAGACACAGCAGGAATAAGCTGAACAAGAAAGGTTCAGCTTGACTACAAAGAAATATTTATTCCCAGGAGAGCCCATCAGTGGATCAGGTTGCCCTGAGAGGTTCTGCAGTCTCCCTTCAGGGAGGCTTCCAAGACATGACTGCCCTGAGCAACCCGGTTTGATCTCACAGCTGATTCTGCTTTGAGCAGGAGGTTGGACTGGAGCCCTCTTGAGGTCTTTTCCAACCTCAGGCATCCTGTGATAGTAATTCCTTGCTAGTTTCTGAACTCAAGAGACTTATTATGGTTTTGCTGAAGATAGGTAATTGTTTTCCAAATTTCCAGTGCACCAGAATCTCTGTAAATCACTCTGATGCTATTGATATCAGTGTCAAAACCCAGATACAATTTTTAGAGTGTTTGGGTGAGACTTCTTTCTTTCTGTCCTCTTCTACATGTCTCCTTTACATTTTTTGTACAAACGTATTTATTCTATAGTTTTAGTCAGAACTTCACATTAGCATCTAGAGATACATTCTTCACATGCAGAAGCTAGAATATGTGAAAAAAAGAACAACAAAAACTAACCTTCCAAAAGGAATACATTCTGACTGCTTCAAAGCCTAGCAGAGGGATTTAGCTGGCTGGTAAGAAGAGCACCTGGCTCATTTTTTTTTTAAGGATTTCATAAAGGTTTTTTTATAGATCAGAGTTTCCACTTAGTCTGTGATTTTTTCTCTTCAAAATCAAATCAGAATTCAAAGGCAAATAAATCAAGTTAAAACCATGTTCTAAAAAGACTGATTTTTTTAACTTGTAACTTTGCTACAAATACATCTATAAATGGAAAGAATATAATTTCAAAGGACTGATGTTTAATCTAACTAGAGCTGTGGAGACAGAGTGATAAATAGGCTTTTAGTCTGTGAATCAGACTGCCTTATGTTGTGTACCATGGAAAATGCCTTACTCTTTTTTATTTTTTTTTTTTTTTTTGGAACAGCTTTATTTCTTTATTTTGCTGTTTTGTGTTCTTATTTATATATGTGCAAGTATTTACCTGTAGACTTGCTGTTTAGCTTTCAGTTTGGTAGATGAATATTCATATAAATCTTGGTATTTTGGAGCAGAGGTACAGTGTTGTGGTGATGCTGAGTCTGCAGTTTTGCTTTTACTCATTGTTTATTAAAGAATATTTATTCAGCAAACTTCTACATTTGTGGGTACCTCAGCTAGATCTCTTTTTAAGAACTGTCACATATTGTACTGTTTTAGCTTCTGGTGATAATTTCTCATGTTTTAAATTGAGACTATCCTGAAAAATTTTAGTAGCCACCACTGATCTTGTTTTTCAACCCAAGCACAGATAATTTCTGACTTGGTTACATGCAATTTTAGTTGTTTATTTTTCGTCCTGTGAGGAATGGCTGCGTGTGACATGTTACAGGTATACTCACCATGTCTGCAATGTCACTATTAATGTGGGTCCTGAATATGCTTTCTCTGGTTCTCCTGTTTGATTTGACTGTTTTGAGGTGCCTTTTGGCTATTTCAGTATCTTCCTTACACCATTATTACACCTATAATTTTCAACACCACTGCTGAGATCCCTGAAAGCTCATCTTTACTAGAAATATGAAGAAAGAACACTGATCTTTTCCCTCCATTTTACAATGTCAGTGCTTGTTAGTTCTTAATGTTTGGTAGCTGTTGTGTTCAGATCACACCCCACAGCCTTACCCAGCTCCAGTGCAGTCCTTCTCATGGGACAGAGAGGTCCTGTCACAAATGCCTCTGACACCAATCTTGAGCTGCAGTCCCTCAGGAGCTGCTCCAGCCCAGGCTGCCCTTAGAGTCACAGCTGCTTTGGGAACAGTCACCTCCCCTGGCACAGGCTCCTCCAGGGCTGCAGATCCACATCTGCCCCTCTCTGTGATCCTGCACAGGCTGCAGCACCATGTCTGCCCACCTGTGACACTTCAGGGGCTGCAAATCCATGTTTACACCACTGTGGTCTTTTCTTGACTATGTTACTCACAGAGGCACATCCAGCATCCCATGTCTGCTCAGCCTCAGCCAGAGGCAGGGCCAGGATTGGGACCTGGGCAGCTTCCAGCAGCTTCTCACAGGAGCCACCTCTGTGCCCCCCCTGCTTCCCAAACACCACTGCACTGACCCAGGACAGCAAAGGACCAGAGAGATAAGGAATAGCACAGCATCTGTTGTCTGGGAAATGCAGAGTAAATTGAAGTGACAAAATGGAAGGTGACCAAGGCTATAGAATGTATCTCTGGCAGAACAAGCCTTGTATCTGCTTCACTGTCTTAATGGCAGCATTATGGTTCTTTCTCCCTACAGTGTGTGAGATTGTAATCTTAGATTCTTCATACCAACTGAACTTTTATAGCTCTACTAGCAACCAATTCTATGATACAAATCAGAGGAGAGGATGAAGCACATTTAGGACAGAGATAGATGGGCAGACTTGTGCGTAAAGTGCTTTTTTATGTGCCTGAGCAAGCATATGGGATAGTCACATCTCTTCACCAAGTGAAGCAAATACAAAGATAATTTGATTAAACTGTTAAACCCCAGGTACTCTTATATGACCTAAAATCAGTATAGGAATCATGTTTTATAAGATACCTGTGAAAAACATTACAATTCCTCTTTGTTTGTCAGTTTTTAAAACACTTTTCAGAACACATACCTGCCAAACAAACATTGCTGCACAGCATTAAAGATTATTTCCTGAAATTGACTTGGAGGTATATAGCTTTCTGCTGCAAAGAAACAACTTCATTTTTGCTTGTAATTTTTTATAAATGCTGCTACCAATTGTATTTTTATAACTCTGAGATACTGTTGTTAACATTAATTCATACTGTTTAAAAAGGAAAAAAAGACTATTTTCCTCTCCACCTTTAAGTGGTAACGAATACACTGTTAGAAACTGTTTTCATATATTTTTTTTTTTTTTTCAAGAAACACATAATGCTCAGTAGCACTGCAGAAAACTTTCAATTCAGAGTACTCTTTTCTCTGGAGACTCTGTGTTCTGAGCCCATGGTATGAAACAGATGATCAGCTGATGCTGTTCCTGTAAGAAATGGCAAAGAGAAGACATGAGGTAGGGTCACTCTGAGCTCCTCTGGTCAAACAGAAGGCTGTATTTCTGTTCAGTAACTATGAGTGAAAAGCAAAGGTCTTGCAGAGAGTCATAAGCATCTGTTCAACAGAGCTAAAGAATTTCCCAAAACAAATGAAGTGAGGACACAGAATTCAAAAGGAATAAAAGAAAAATCTTAATATTAACTAAAATACTGAGCAGCTTGCACTGGAAAAGATGCTTGAGGAATGCTTACACTACTGCAGGCTAGGAAGAATACAGAATGGTTGAAGAGATGGATGAAGGTATTTTAATGTGTTTTTTTAAGTAATATATAGTCTGTTACTTTGTTTTGGATATTTAATGGAATTTCCTTTGTGCAGGAACTAAAAAAGCAGCATGAAATGGGAAGAGAAAATATGTGTTCTGAGTCTTACCTTTATAAGAATGATGGAGATGCCACACTTCCAGTATGCTTTCTTCCCTATATAGACCTGTACTACAGGTAAGACTAGTAAAAACATAGCTAAAGTTTGTATGGTTTCCCAAAGCAGGAACTTTAGAAGTCTTTCAAGACTCCACTGAGGAGGATGCAGATCCTACAGCTCTGAGTACCTTTCCTGAGATCTGCTGTGCCCTTGTAGAGAGCCTCTGATATTCAATTACTTGCTGGCCCAGTGCTAAACTGTGACACTACTAAAGCAGACATTGTGTCAGGCCTGTGCACTGCTATTTGTTAAGTATTGTATTCGTAGTTTGAAGTGGAATATTTTAGGTTCTTGTGGTAAGACACGTCCCTGCCAAGGCTGAACTAGATGCTGGTAAGGGATATGAGGATATTCTCCCATGCAAATAATGTAATAAACACACACAGTCCCATCTGTCACTCAATGTCCCAGTTTCCATTTCTTCTTCAGCAGTCTCTGAGGATTTAGTACGTGAGGGTGTGTGGCTGGCAGATGGAGATGTCAAAGCAGTGAATACAGAGAGATGTGCTTCATGAGAGACAAATGTATTTAAGAGCTATCCTTTTGATCACAGAGTTTAGGTGCTGCAGAAATTGCCCAGGCTCAAAGGTCTAGATGAGTATTTATAGTGTTTTCCCTAAGGATTGTCTAATCTTACCACGTGCAGTAGCTAAAGACAACAAAGAAAAGGGGAAAAGATCTGACTGCTATTTGCAGGTACTCAAGCTATGACTGCTATAATGTGTTATGGTCTCAGTGCTATATAAAACAAGTTTTATATAGAATTGCCTATGTGTAAGAATTGGAAATGGCACAGAGAACCCTATGGCCCTTGAGCAGGGGTTCCTAGGTTGTATCAGATGCTGTTAAGTCTCAGGAGTGGAGGCAAAAGTGCTTAAAAGCTTTCTGTTGTAAATAGGATTTCTAAATAGGCATATGGTAACTTCCACTGAAGGTAGATGACCCTTATTTAGGCACAGACAATGCAGCACATTTTTTGTCAGACTTACCCCCAAAAATGTGCTGTGAGGCACCTATTACAGGAAAATGCACAGGTAAGACACATGTAAAATTGGAGTTGCCTCCAGTGTTAAATACCACAAAAGAACTATACTTTGATTAAAAGATTCAGTAAATCATTATTAATGCTACATACTGAAGGTTATAATGGAAATTATTTTGATAAATAGGACACATTTCTTGCCACTTGTAAAATCAGTAAGCTTAATAACCTTTTATTCCAAACTGCCTGAAAATAATTTTCTGACCACATAAACAGTAACTACATATTTTTTGTAATCTTATTCTCTGTTGATAAAGACTTCTATGGAAAGATGTAATTTGTCATCTGGCTAGTGTCTCTAAGTAATTTCCTTCCTTTCTTGAGTCAGACTTTGAATTAAAGCAAAAGATTACAAAGGTAAGTTTTGGACTTGTAGGTTTTCAGTATCATGTGAATTTATTGCAGCAATACATTAACCTTTCCTGTATCCACAATGCAGTAATTCAGAACATTCTTTTTTTTTTGCAGTTACAGCAAAAAAACTTCATTAGATCTGAACATTCAGCAGTTGATAATATAACTTATCTGAATACTTTGTAATCTTTTACTGTTTCCTGATGTGCATTCTCTCCAGGCTATAAATATTACCCAAATGTATAAACCAGTTTCTCCAAAAGAGGTGTTTTCCTTCAATTCTAATAGGTAATTCGTAGATCTCTCATGCATCAAATGGTCAATCATGGTAAAAAATGGAGGATAAAGTGTAAGAAGGATTACTGAAAAGTAATATCTTCAATGTCATAAAAATAAGAATTTTTAGTTATTGGGAATTCTCATTCTTGTCTGTTGGTCAGTGTTTTTCAAAGTATTGCATATTTTACTTAAAAACAACTCAGCAAACAAAACCTTAATTCCAAATCTGTTTCTTCAGTATGGATTGTGGCACTCCCCTCATGCATTAATATTTTCAGCAAGCACATTTTATTTAGTAACTTCACCCTCATTAAATGCTATTTTAGTAAAGGTGATGCTGTGGAACAGGCAAATTTGAATTTGTTTCTCTGAGACAAGCAGGGATTTGATTTAATTGTACTGGCATTCCAGATCACTGTGGTACAAGCAGCACACAAGTCAGAGCTGACTGTCTCAAGCCGGCATTGCACTACAAATACTGAAGCCCCAGGAGAGGTAGGAGATGTGAGCACAGACACAGCACATCACTAACATCTCAGCACTGCTCTGTGCAGATGTACCACTAACCTGACCTTGCTGCCCTAATATGTGTGGTGCAGACGTACACTCAGTTTTTATTTGCTTTTCCAGAGTGAATTTCTAGTGGCTTTTGGGTTACAAAGACAATTCAAGAAATTGAGACCAAGATAGACATCTAAATCAGAGCAACAGCTTGAAGAGCTGTGACCTGCTTGTGCTTTTCATTTCAAAGAAGTGCTTGCTCAGCTCCAGTGATGAAGCCAGCAAAATATAGTTTCATTCTTTACAAAATAAATGTCTGAAAGAGTCTCATACTTGCATGATGTAGCTTCACAATAGCCTTACCTCTGACCCAGCTCAGACAAATCCTGGCTGTGAGGTAAGTTAGATGGGAGAGAGCTGATTTATTTAACCATTCAGTCTGGTATCAGTGATGCTCCTGTGTCAAGATATATCACAGAAATATTTCACATCTAAAATGCTCTGTATAAGCATGCAGAACTAACAAAGGTGGAACCAGATAGACTATAAACACCTATTGTATGATAAATTTGTCTGGATAATACTCTTACTTGTAGTAGTGTAAATGCCTGCTCTATGTAATAGAAGTCTGGGAGGAAATGTGGTGGGTGTAGGAGTTTGAGAAAAGCATTAACAGTACAAGCCCGTTAGGTTTTAAAGTACAGCAATGTGCAGACAGGACATGAATTAGCAAAGAGTCTTTGCTGATTAAGAGCTTCCTCAAGACATCCTTTTAGCCCCTCAAAGCACTCCTTCACCAAAGGGAGAAGAAAGTGCATCTTATGAATTAATTGAACCAAAATCTAAAGTTTTGATGCAAGAATATTGAGTGAAATTCTGCAGAGGACTTGTCATAGTTTGAGTATTCACTCGCTCCTCTCTTTGCAGCTCCTTTACCCCCTGCTCCCCACCTGCTCCTCAGAATCCACATCCATCGGGTGCTGGAAGAGCCCTGGAGCCTGCACCTGTCCCTGCCAGCATCCAGATCAGGTTGGATATATATTTGTATACATTTATATTTTTGCTCTTTATGTTATTGCCTTTCCCCTGTTCTAGTAAGTCTTATTCCACTTCTTTTTATTATTATTATTTTCCAACTTTAAAGCTCCTGGTTTTATTCCCCTTTCATCTTTCTTTTGGGAGGTTGGAGGGTGTGGGGGTAATAGTGAATAATACTGTCCTTTGGTATTTGGTATGAAAAAACTGCTAAGTTGTGAGACTTGTGAAGATGGTCAGACTAAATATCTAGCCATCTGGTTTTGGCATTCAAGTGCTCCATGTAAATCTATTTAAAGATGTTAAGATTTTGTTACAAACCTGATCATATCCATAAGAGTACAGTATAGCTTGGACCTGAGAACTGCAGAGCTTGATCACTGCAATAGAGCTTCTGAGTCATAAATAGTATAGGGTATTTATTGAGTTATTAGAAACAAAATTTAAAAAAAACATGCTGTTGTGGATGTATATGCATCATATAAACCACTGTGAAG
Source organism: Calypte anna (assembly GCF_003957555.1). Classification (NCBI taxonomy): domain Eukaryota; kingdom Metazoa; phylum Chordata; class Aves; order Apodiformes; family Trochilidae; genus Calypte; species Calypte anna. The sequence continues at coordinate 11,451,301 of NC_044252.1, forward strand.
TTGAGATGGTTATTATTCATTTGCTATAGTTAATCAGATGATGCTTAGCAAACTGCTATACCTGATATTCTGCAGTCTTAATTGAGAACTATGCCATATGACAGCATAGCCTGTAAGAAACAAAGCTCATATTAAGAATGCATCACTTGGAGTTCTTTAGAACCTACTTAACTTTTTTGTTTCTAGGAAAAGTTGTTAGATTGAAATTTCCCAGTGACTTGATGACTGTTTTCAATATTCATCTGTAACTCAACAACGTGAGAGTTTGTACTAGGTGAAAATGTGTTCTATCAAAGAGGTATCAATAAACAAACCTTGAACAGACAGTTAAAGGCTTCTTCAGAGAATCCTATGAGCCATGTCCTCTATCTGTAAATAAAGTCTGGCTCCACTGAAGTTACTCCAGTTTACCTGACTGTGTCTTGAGCCCCAGTTGGCTACAAGAGAAGGGAAGTTGTTCTTTCCTGACCTGCTGTTAGCCTACTTGCAGTAAACAAAAGTTCTCCCTTTCATCTCCAGATAAAAAGAGATGCCTTCTCAGTTGTTTCACATCAAGTTTCTGAGTGGTAGAAATGAATACTGAAACAAAACAAAACCAAATCAAAATCATTATTTATTGTAGTAACAAAGTCTTGAAAGCAAGAAAGTGTTGAAAACAGTATTTCAGGTATGTTGTTTTTCTGCAGATTGCAAAACCTGCAGCACCTGACATACCAGCATTGGAAGAAACTTATCCTGAGGTACCTGTGAAAGGACAGCCAGCCTGCCTCCCTATATCCATCCCCCCAAGCCTGGTGTGGCCTCAGCACCTCTTCCACCTGAGTAACAAATGGGAATCACTGATGCACAGATGCATGGATTAGCAACTGGACTTAACAAGGTGTGTGGATTGGAATAGTCATAGAGTTGAATTCAAGTAATACTACAATTTAGAAGCATGTCCCTACTTTCAAATAACTTTCTGGTATATAAACTACTGCTGTGTGTATATACCCACACACTCTGTCTTGTCAAACTTCAGCTTTTCTAGTAGAAGACTTTTTGACACAAATGAAGTCTTTTGTAATTTTATTTATGATACCCTCAGACTCCCTTGTCGCAATCTGTAAAAGATATATAAAAAGTTTTAGTGGCTTGTTTTAATTTAAGAGACCACAGGACATCATTACTTTGTTACTTGGTAATAATGCGTGTGCAAATCTTTTTCTTAGTTTGAAGGAAATTATTATGGGCTCTCTCTGGAAAAAAAAAAAAAAAAAAAAGAAATTGAAAAGAGTAACATGCATTACTGTCTTTAGTCAGAATGTTACCAATATGCAACAAAGAGTATTTAGTTTTCATCTAGAAATACCCTTATATTGGGGGAAGATTGCATTTCTTTTTGAACTGTTTTACTGTAGAGTAGAAGATGTCTGTGATCAAACAGCCTATACAGCAACAACAGTGTGTTAGTCCATTTACACCTTCTCCTACATTAAATCCGAGAAGAAACCAAATTACAGAGTTAGGTGCAAAATTCACATCAGAGCAATAAGCAGGGATGTATAATACCTAAGTACAGCAGGTACCTAAGTAGAACAGATGTTTCCCTGTTTTTTCCAGATTTTTTGCTTATTTTTCAGAAGTAGTGTAAGAGCTAGAAAGTACATGTCTGTAGCATTTCTCTCACAGTACTGGAGTACTGTGGTTGGTTGCTGGTTAGTAGAAAAAATTGCTTCAATTTGGTCAAACAAATGTAGGAGTCAATGGAGCAGGAAGAAGGGGGAAAAGAAGGGAAAAAAATCTCCAAGTGTTGTATCAGTTACCTTGCCTCTCAACTTGCTCTCTCAGGAAGGGCTGAGAAGAAGTAGGTGCTTACACTGGACCCTGCAAATGATGTTAGCAGTAGTCAGGGAGGGCAGCCAGCACTCCAGTCTTTCTAATAGGTGAAATTATTCAGATGATGAATAGTACCAATCTTTACATTTCTATCAAATTGCTAACTAAATCCCCACCACACCTATAAGTGATACAGAATTGCAGTCCAGACTGGGATTCTATTAGTGCTTTTAAATTTCATCTAACAAAGAAAATACCTAATCTATTAAACCAGCCTTTACTGTGCATACCACTCTGTCATTTGTCACTGAGTTTTATTCTCAATATTTCCTGCTCTCTTCCATTTTCTTATATATTACTAAAATCTACTTGGCTAAAGCTGAACTTTGAAAGCTTTAAGGTATTCACATGGCAATTTTAATTTGCAGGTCATGGTACTGAAAAGTGAATTATAATTTGAAGAAGCAAATGTTTTCTGTGTTGTTTCAGTTATTTTTAAAATGTCAAATTCAGGGACTTCTTCATGATTCCTCAATGAGAGAAATATGAAGATACTATCCTGTCAGTATGGTTCCTGCCAAAAAGGCAGATGAAAGACTCAAGAATTGTACTAGCTGCAGCAATGAGCAGAGACAGTCAAGAAAAGCAGGCAACCTTGGAGTAAATCATTTATGAAATGTTCATTTTTTAAAGACACCAGTACTCTCTCTTGCTAATAGATGACAATAATTACATCTGCTATGGCCATGTTTTCTCCTCAAACAAAGGTTATAGTCATTCTAGTCTGTGTATTTTATTGCTAAAGTGCTTAACAAGGAACAAGCCATGAGTTACAAATGGAAGACAATAGTCTGCCCATGAAAAGTATAAGGCAAGCTGTTAATCACAGAATGATTGGGGTTGAAAGGGACCTTTACAGCTCATCTCACCCATCCCTGCAGAGAGCAGGGACATTTTCAACTAGATAAAGTTGTTCCAACCTGACCTTGAAAGTTTCCAGGGATAGGGCATGTGCCACCTCACTAGCAACCTCTTTGAGTGTTCAATCAGTACAGGCTGGGGGATGAAGGGATTGAGAGCAGCCTTGCAGAGAAGTACTTGGGTGTACTCTTTATCTCTGATACTATGAACTCAAGTTGCCCTTCTAGCAAAGCTGCTTCTAAACCACCAGTGCAGGCTCTGTGACACTCCTTATTGCAGATGGCAACTGCCTTAGATACAAGCTTTGGCTTAAACAACCTGAAAATCACAGTTCTCTCTTCAATACTTGCTCATCTCATTTGTGTTTTATAAAATTATGTCAAATATTTGATATAGTTTGTTATTTTGCTTGGAGGTGGCTCAAACTTTTCCCACTAAATGATAAAAGAAACACCAAAGGAATTGCATCCTCTGGTCTGAATCCTTCTTAAAATCAAAGCTCCCAAATAGACTCAGGAATGCAAATAGGAAGCTGGATCATATAAATTGTTAACAGCTGTCTTATAATTAGAAAAACAGGTGAATTCTATGATAAGCAACTTGCTTTCTTAGAGATGACATATGAATATAAAGCCAATCTGAAAAATAAAAGCACCAGGATGGTGGATCACAAGGTAGTTCCCGATGTATCAAACAGCATTCTAATGAAGAGTCACTCCAAAGAGCTGTGAAAACAGTTACTGTTCTTACTGTTACAGCATGGGAACAGTGGTTGTCTGTGTTGGCATCTAGGACTGTAGGTAATTTAAATAGCTGACACAGAGCAGGCACAGTTCCTTAAAGTGCTAGAGAATTAATTGCACATTCCTTTCTTTGGCTTCCTGAGTTACATAGTCAAGGGGCATGTCCTAAGGTAACTTGGTGGTAATTCAATGGAGATGCTTAAAACCAAATGGAGAGAGTAAACTGAGATCAGTTTTTCACACTCTTATTTTAGAACAAGAATGAGATGGATCAAGTAAACATGGTAAAAGCCAGTTTTGAAACAAAGAGAAGGGCTGGGTTCCCTGTGCCACAAGTAATTGAGCTGTGGACCCTGCCAGCAAAGAAGTTTTGGATGCTAAAATGTTGGATGACTCCAAGAAATGAGTTAATGGAAGAGATGTCTACAAAAGGGTACTAAATTTGTAGCATCATTACCCAATTCAGGAAGTCCTTAGGCCAAAAGTGGTTGACAGCTTTAAGAGTTCTACTTTAAAAGCTAAAAGGGTTTTACCTTGAAAGTGCTCACTGCCACTTTTAGAGGTAAGATACTGGCACTCATGACCTTTGTCTGTTATCATATTGCTTTTCTTATGTTAAATTTTATATTCAGTTTGCATCTTGTACTGTCAGAGGAGTTTGGGTCACTTCTGTAGCCTAGATTCTGTAAGATTTATTATAAAAGCAGATTCCTGAGGGATGCCAGGGCTTGAAATACTTGCCTGCCCAAGAAGAAGAAAAAGGAACTCACTATGATGGGTTTTTTTAACAGATATTTTCTGATCTGGCTTATTTTCTAACCGCGAGTTGCTGGCATCTTTGATGCTTCACTTAACAGAACTTTAACTTTGGGAACAAGCTGTGACAGGCAGATTATTTGCATGAGATCCAGGCCTCTTACAGGCAACTCTGCACACTTGGTTGAATGAGTCCAAGGTTTATCTTGTCATAGGATGAGAAATGGACAGGAAATCTGCACTTTCCTATAATGACTGCAGTCACACTGTGTATGCTTATGCACATATGTGGGAGCATGGATAAGTGGATGGGCATAGGATGTTCTCCTCACTGAGGAACAAATACTCTGCTTTTGGTTCCTGTAGAAACCAGCAGGAGCATGTGGATTCATCCTATGCATACCCTGCATTTGGGCTCAAAGAGCCACAGGACCCAGACCACATGCAGAATGTGTCTTTGCTATAGCTAGATGGTTAAAATCATAATCCTCTGGGGAAAAGAGGAATGTTTATAACTTTCTTTAGTAACTAAAGAATTATCTGAGTAAGAGAGATCCAGCCTTTAGGAATCAAGCTTTCATCATTTTATTGTTGTTAACGCTGCTGAAGTGCAGAGATGGGTTTCTAGGGGAATTCATTCAGATTTTGCAAAATATGATCAGCTTAAAAAATTAAGATGGGGTGAGGGAGGGGAGGTGGAGGTGGAGGTGGGTTGTGTCATTACAAGCCCACTTTTCCAGCACGTGGGATTCTGGTATCCAGAGAATCTATACCAATAAAAACTTGTGAGGACTTCAGACAGCAATACAGTAAGTGGTAGCTGAGGAAGTGTTCTAGGGGTTTGCATTTTGTGTTTAAGCACCTAAGTAATAATTAAGCTGTATTTCTGTGTCGTAATTCTCTACCAAATGGGCAATATGTTATATGACTAAGAGTAGTTTAACACTGAGAAGCAAAGCAAAATATTGAAGAACTCCAAAATACCCTCATAGAACAGATGATTTTATGTTGTCCTAAGCAACTCTGAGAGTAAATTGAAAGCCCAAAACATCAGAAATACTGAACTTCCTAAGGCAGACATGAGTAAGATGAACATTTTTTGAAGGTAGGATTTGTAGTGTTGCTGATGTCTGGTAAGTCAATAAGAGAGGAGTTGTAACTTCTGCTTATGTCATGGACAGACATGTTTGCTGGGGTTTTTTTGCAGTTAAAAGCTACAGCTCTTTCAGGGTTCAGTGAAGCAGTCCTGAGCTGATGGAATTGCTGTGTGGTGCTGATCTTTCATCAGAAAGTCTTTGATTCTCATGGTCCCCTTCCTCTTCGTCTGTGGTGAGACAAATGTGGCTTCTTTGGTGACTGTTGACTCTGCTAGGTGAGCTAAAGATTCAAATCATAACAACTCGTGTTCTTCATCTGTTCTCTTTCTAGTAAATCCAGTTAATTCCTCAAACTATCACTCAATTGAATTTAAGTCAAAAAGCTCTTCAGCTCACAGTATCCCTGTATTTTATGCCATGTGGGTTTCAGAAAAACAAATTCACATTGTATGTTTGGTGGAGCTTTCCATTTCCATCTCTTTAGGATAAAGGCATTTTGGGAAAGGCTTAACCTCTGTTAGAGCAGAAAGGCCACTTTGCATTGAATAGGAAGACTATGTTAAGTCTTTTTTGCAAAGGTCAAGCTGCATCTATATCCTGAATATTCTCCAGGACAATATAGACAACCTTAGTTCATCTCTCATGAATGTCTCTGTTCCCGTGGCTCGTCTGAAATTTTGTAAACACCTTTGCCAAAGCAGTATGATTGATGGAAGCTGCCAGGCCTGTTACAGGTCTCTGAAAAGTGACTTACAGTTACTTTGGCAGTTCATGTTTGCAATCTAAGAAGGGTGAGTGTATAGTGGTAACATTCATTTAGATGTGCACATGAACATTCACTGCAAAAAAAGATACAGGTTACTTTTAACTTACCTGATTTTTTTTTCCAAATTTCTATCCCTACGTGCATTTTTTAAAAATTATTTTTATTTCTAAGTCTTGGTATCTTTCTATTTTGCCTTGAACTTCTGTCAGAAGAGAATTCAGGGTCTGGCATTGAGCTCCTACCACTGCTAGGGCTAAAATGTCTCTAGCTTGTTTTGCTCATGCCCACCTCTTGTGTCAAGGTCCTGACAAATCGGGCATCCCAAAGAATCTCTGTCTTTCATTGCAATAAAACTCTTAGTTGGCATTTTTTTTTTTTTCATTCTAGTAACTTCCACTTAGGAAGCATATTGTGTTAAGAGATTGTTTCAGGGTCATCTAGAAGTATGAAAGTAGGGGTCATTGGTCTTGTTAGAATTTTTCTCTAAATGTGTAAAATTTCTGAATTCTCAGAAGCAGGGATGTTTTGGTAAGAGAGATGAAAGCAAATTTATTTTAATGTAGGTAAAAAATATAAACTGTTCATACCACTTGTTTTTATCACACATTTTCCTTCACTCTAAAGCTTTTTCATTTATAAACCTTTTAATTTTCTTTTAATCCTCCTGATGTTTGGCTTTTGTGTCACACCTGCCTTGCCATGTGAGCTCATTTTGATTTTAGAGGATGAAGTGGTTTTTTGTAGCCTGTTTTCTGATCAGGTGAGGTGCTCTAGATTGTTGCTGAAGGATAGTTAAGTGGCTTTCATCTCAAATAATTGTCAGAGTGCATAAATTCCTGGTAGAGGTAGAAATGAAGTTGCATGTGGACATTGCACGTAAATTGCTTGTAGTGTAAAAATCTGCCTATATACATCTTGGTTTAGATGTTTTCTGATGCAGCTCTTCTTCCTAGAACATAATCAGAATCCACTAGAGCTTTGCTCCCCATCCGTGATTTGCTCATATTTTTGAGTGTCTTGCATTCAACAGATAATAAAAGTTTTTAAGACATACTGTAATTCAGTAATATTTTCTGAGTTTCTTCACTTACCTACTTGTCTCTGATCCCAATTCCATGAATACATTTGAAATTTCTAGTATGAGAGGAGACCCACAGAATTTAATGAGGCTGCTAACAAGCTTGAATCTAGGTTAAATACATTCCTGAGTGCAGAACCAGCAAGATAAAAGGACTGTATTAATAGATCATTAAGAAGCAATTAACATGGTTTTCTCTTCTGACCTTGAGACCTGTGATTCTCTTAGCCTGTGTTATTACTTCCTTATAGTAGTTTATCTCCTTTTGTATGGGATTTTTTCTTTTGATTCCATTCAAACATGATAATGAAAGTAAGGTGAAAAATGTTTTCATGATATACATACTATAATTCATAAGGAACTGTATGCTAAGGGAGGTCATTAACTGTGCCATAGTTTATGGGCAAATTCCTGGCATACATTCTACTTTGTTACACCGGTATATGACAAAGGGTAAATAAATTTGCTTCCCTGGAGCTGTTCCAGAAAGGAATGGAAATGAGGTCAGAACTTTTTTGTCTGGTTATAAATGGATGGAATAGCCATGCTAAGTGCACAGAATGGCTAAAACTCAGCCAAATTAGTACTCTAATAGAAAGTTATCCATAAACATGAACAAGAATTCTTCCAATATGGCCACTGTACAGCTGGGGACTGTGCTTGCTCCATATAACTGACACAATTCAGATACAGCTGAATATAATGAAGCAAAAACAACCTTGGAAGTACCTCTTGTAATGGAGGAACTATGAACTGTCTTGTACTCACTTAGATCACTATAAAACGCTATTGATTTAATTTAATTTATTTAGGACTTTGGGTAAATTGTGGAAACAGATTTCCTGTACACAGTCATTTATTTATGTATGTATTATACGTATAAAATTTAAACAGGTATGGAAGCCTATAAAAATTATTTTTATTAATTGATTAATGTATATTAATTAATACTTTTATATGGCATATAATCAAAGAGAACTACCCCTTCCCATGGGTTTGAAAGAAAACCTGTGCGTTGCTGATTTTTGGTTGGTTTCTTTTTGCAATGATTACATTTTGATATGAGTAAACACACAAGCCTCTAATTTTTGTTGTCTTATATTTATATTTATATTTATGTGGAAAATGCTTGTTTTGTTCCACTGATGTTCAAATATATCTGTCAGAAAGGCTGTCTAGAGCTGCCACTGGAGAGAAATAAACTAAATTAAATTATTTAATTAAATAATTAATTAAACTGCTTTACAGTTAAAGGCAAAATATAGTATGTGAAACAAAATTCATCTTTCCAATGAAATAATACTTTTCAAAGAATCATACTTTGACAGCTTGTGGGATACTTAAAAATGTTGAAGGCCATAAAATACTGCAATTTAAAAAGTCAGATCATATTCAGACCAAGATGTAACCGTGAGTGTGGTTTAGAGTTTACCTTCTCTCAGAAAACACCCAATATCATTATGCTTTTTTATTCCATGTTTGTTGGTTTAAAGTTTACCAATAAGTTGAAGAAGCCACAGGGAAAGTCAGGCTAACCAAAAGCAGTGCCTGCAGAGGAGTGTGTCAACAGAAAATAGAGAATTTTCCTGTCTGCTTACTGGGTCTGCCAAGAAGCAAACTGCATTAACCCAAATAGCCTCTGCTGGCTTTGCTTTCCTGCTGGCGGTGCAGGAAAGCAGAAATGATCTCCACAGAGTGTAACCAGGTCAACTAAATGACCAGGTTATATTGGGCTTTATATTTGATTAAGAAGATTCAAGAAAAGGTATTTCTTCTTTAAGACTAAGAAATTTGTGAGGGTTCTGTGTGCACTTCTATTTGAGGAAGTTTCTTATCCATATGAATACTCCTTAGCTTTATGTTGTCCTAAACCAGTTGCTTCCACACTTGTTTCTTTTTGCTTCCTTGATCTGCAGTAAAATCAATCATTCTGAATCTTCTATCTGTGCTCTTCTTGTCTTCCTTTCTTTTCCTCTGTCAATAAATTCTTGAATGGTTATTTTATTTTGGGCTGGTGCTTTTTTCTCTCCTGACAGCATGATGTTATTTTGTAATTTCCTCTGTTAATAATTTCCTTTTCTTCTTTTTTTTTTTTTTTTTTTTTTTTCCCCTCCAATATCGTTGAAACATTTGTCTTTTTTAGTTATGTAGTACAGAATTTGCTTAAAATACTATTTTTGTGGGAAGCATTTTGGTCAGTATTTGAGACTACATGTAAATCCTCTTCAACTAACTGGTGTTCTTTCTCCTCCATTAGAACCATAGAATGATCTTTACTTAGAGATTAACTGAGAATCACTATTCCTAGAAGATGTGCCATGATCTGTGGATCCTCATACCAGCTGGTAAGTAATGTTATGCAGCCCACATACTTAAAGTCACAATCCTCCTCTTATTTTTTAATGCCTTCCTCTGTGCCATGTCTGCAAGACTCTACTAGATAAGATGATAAAACTCACCTTTTCCTCTACACCTCTATTGTTTGAGAGCCATTCTTAGGCTGGTCTCATTTCTTGTACAGTGAATTTATGCTTGTGGTAAGTTTTACACAGTAGCTTGTCTAAGCCTGATAGAAAAGCATCATCAATCAAAACTGATGGTTTCCCACTGAGTCAAATGCTTTAGCAAAGTCAACAAATGAGAAATGATTACTAAACTATTGGAATGTGGTCTTGAGGTTTGTCTGTCCCTTGTGCCTCTTCCAAGTGTATGTCATTCACATTGATATTCTGAGTTTTTTAATCTCTGAATCACTTCCAGAATAACACCCTTGCTTCCGTGCAGCATCAGTGAGGTTGATTTGTAGTTATACAGATCTTCCATATCTTAGGCCTGGAATGTACATTGATCTTTTCCAAGAATCTGGCTGCCCTCCAGTTTCACATAGTTTCAGAAGTACAGAAAGCAACTTCTCTACTGCTGCGTTCAAGAAAGCTTTATTGGTCCTTAATTCTGTCTTGGAACTCTTCCATTCTTCATTCTTCTATCAGCATGTGCTGTTTTAGACTAATAGCAGTGGTTCTGTTTTACCTGCTCAGTTGATAACATTCATCTGTTCCTTATCCTAATATAGGTTTTGATAGTGTTCTGTTTGCAATTACTTGCTTTTCTTCTACCTGAATCATTGCCTTTGACTGAGTCCTATGATGAGAGCTTTTAAGCAACACTGTAGTGACAGTGCCACAAATACCTTATTTGAGTCAACTTTTATGCCATCTTCTGATTTTTTTTTTTTGAAATGCCTTTTGATCTCTCTGCAGTTGTTAAAAATTATTACTGAATTAGTATAAATTATCCTCTGTATTTTTTCCATTGTAAATAGCCATTAGTAGCCTATCTACTTATTTCTTATGAAATTCCCACATATTGCAAGAATATTAGTAATATTTGTTTTACTAAGATTTAGTCTGTAATTTTTTTTGTTTAGATCATGTTTCAATTTTAGTAGTGCATGAAAACAGGTTTTAGTGTGTGTAGTATGTGTTCTGTTACATACACAAAGTTGAAACTCTGCAAATCAAGCCCTTCTATTTCTTTTATGTTCTAACTCTTAAGTACAGTGAGTGAATCACCATAATTAATTTTCCCTTAATGCTGTAGTGGTCTCCATATGACCATGTGCAGGCATCCTTCTGATTTCCTGACTGCAGGTTTGGCAATGTCAAGGTATACACCTTTTGCTTCCACAGTCTTTTGCTCTTGCCTATTTTTCTTCATTCAAACTTTGTTTTTCATCATGATAGAATCTTAATACCTTTTCCCTTGAAAACCTAACTCTGACTCATAGAATCACAGATGTCATGTTGGAAGGGACCTCAAGGCTCATCTGGTCCAACCCTTCTAATGTTATTGTTTATATGATATGTTCCAGCACCCTGTCAAGCTGAAACTTAAAACTTTCCAAGGTGGGGGAATCCACCACTTCCCCTGGGAAACCATTCCAATGTGTGTCTGTCCTTGTAGTGAAAAGTCTTCCTGTTGTATTCATATGAAATCTCACCAGGAGTAACTTGCCCCTTCTCTTGTCCACGTGACTCCTTTTAAGTATGGAGTCTCCATCATCTTTGTAGCTGCCCTTTAAGTACTGTAACATTTGAATAACATCTCCCTTAAGTCTACTCTTTTCAAGGCTGAAGAATCTCAGCCTCAGTCTTCTCAGAATTAACTCAGAATGAAGTTCATGTAATGACTGCATTACTACCAGATGTTTAAAAGTTACATTAATATGATTTCTTAAATTTGGTTGATTTTGATGTTTGCACTCAGTAGCCACAATATCTGGATTTGGCCAAGTTACATCATAGAAGTGCTTTCTCAAAGTCTAACCCTTCACTTCTGTCACAAACCTGTTGATTTCATACTTTAATGGAGGAGGAGAGGGCTGAGAAGAACCACAGTGATCTCTGCTCTGATTTGAATATATCAAATACAGCAGTTCATTCAGCACCAATGGGAAATTAATTCCCTTCGCACTGATACGCTTATTGGAGAAGATTAAGAACCAAAAACCCATTTCTGTGGTGAAATCAGAGACTGCTTCTCCTATTAAATGGTCTGTTTGATTTACAGCATGTATTTCATCTAAGTAGGATTAAGAGGGTGCTGTTGTGCTCCAGAGCGGGGATGTTTTTTCAGATTTTCTAAACAAACTATGTTGTAAATAATTAAAATACATTTAAAATGTACAATTCCATCCATGATATTGGAAGTCAGGGCTAATGGTCTCAGTAAAATTTACTACAAGTGATAAGCATGGTACTTCTTTCAATATCTTCTAGCTTGTATTTTCTCAGTTTAAAGCCTGGATACTCTAAATGTAGGTTACACAAATTGAAGTTTTAAACAGCAGCTTTTTAGTAGCAGAGGTGATGACAAAATTATGCTCTCAGTATATGAAAGTGGAAAATACATTCTAAATAGTTCAGATGTCTAAAAGCCTCCTGAATGAAATCTCAGACATTCTAAGAAGAAATATTTTGTTTTGGGGCTGTGTATATGAAAGAAAACATTTTCACACCATCTTAATACAGAAGAAATGATGAAAAGTATTTTAAAATCATATTGATAGCGTTGCTGGAATTAGTGTAAGTATATAGAAAGGTGTATATAGGTGTTGACTTCAAAATCATCCAGCAGTCTTGCAGTCGTGGGAAGTCTTGTTTTTCTCCAAGAAAATACTCTTAAATTAATATAATTGCTTTCTCTTCAAACATGCTTATTTATCCTCTGAATGTGAGTGATGAAAGGTTTTAAGTAGCAGAAATATGGCCTAATTTTCATAGGTCATGATTTTTTTAATTACTCCTCTTCTACATAAGAATTTAGCCTTGTGAGCAATAGATTGGTGTGTGAAGCAGAGAAGTAAAGTTTGATTTGGCTTCATCCAGGCACATAAGGGACACACATGAGGAGAACTGAAAAAGCATAGAAGAGCAGAGCATACCATAGCAGTGGGGTTAGCATCACCAATTACAGCAAGTCAGCTGAGCCACTTGGATCCTCACAGGTCTATGGGACCAGATGGGATCCACCCTAGGGTGATGAGGGAGCTGGGGAAGAGCTCACCAAGCTGCTCTCCGTCATTTACCAACAGTCCTGGCTCACTGGGGAGGTCCCAGATGATTAGAAGTTGGCAAATGTCACACCAATCCACAAAGATGGATGGGAGGAGCACCCAGGAAACTCCAGGACTGTCAGCCTGACATCAGTGCCTGGCAGGGTTATGGAGCAGATCATCCTGGGGGCAATCACACAGCACCTACAGGATGGACAAGGGATCAGACCCAGCCAGCATGGGCTTAGGAAGGGCAGGTCCTGTCTGACCAACCTGATCTCCTTTAATCATCAGGTGAACTGCCTGGGGGATGAGGGGAAGGCTGTGGATAGAGTCTACCTGGACTTCAGCAAGGCCTTTGACACCATCTCCTGTAGCATTCTCCTGGAAAAGCTGTCAGCCCAGGGCTCAGACAGGAGCACTCTGTACTAGGTTAGGAACTGTTGGAGGGCAGAGCCCAGAGAATGGTGCTGAATGGTGCTGATCCAATTGGCAGCCGCTCACCACCGGTGTCCCCCAGGGATCAGTGCTGGGCCCAGTTCTGTTTAATATCTTCATTGATGATTCAGACGAGGGGATTGAGTCCACCATTAGCACATTTGCAGATGACACCAAGATGGGGGGGAGTGTGGATCAGCTGGAAGGCAGGAGGGCTCTGCAGAGGGACCTGGACAGACTGGAGAGTTGGGCTGATTCCAAAGGGATGAGGTTCAACACGGCCAAGTGCCGGGTCCTGCACTTTGGCCACAACAACCCCATGGGGAGCTCCAGGCTGGGCACAGAGGGGCTGAGAGCAGCCAGGCAGAAAGGGACCTGGGAGTCTGGATTGACAGGAAGCTGAACATGAGCCAGCAGTGTGCCCAGGTGGCCAAGAAGACCAATGGCATCCTGGCCTGGATCAGGAACAGCGTCACCAGCAGGTCCAGGGAGGTGATTCTTCCCCTGTACTCAGTGCTGGTTAGGCCACACCTCGAGTACTGTGTCCAGTTCTGGGCCCCTCAGTTCAGGAAGGAGATTGTGCTGGAGCAGGTCCAGAGAAGAGCAAGGAGGCTGTGAAGGGATCCAGCACAAGTCCTGTGAGGAAGGGCTGAGGGAGCTGGGGGTGTTGAGGCTGGAGAAGAGGAGGCTCAGGGGAGACCTCATCACTCTCTACAACTCCCTGAAAGGAGGTTGGAGCCGGGGGGGGTTGGGTTCTTCTTCCAGGCAGCCATCAGTAAGACAAGAGGGCAGGGACTTAAGCTCTGCCAGGGGAGGTTTGGTTTGGGTTGGATATTGGGAAGAAATTCTTTACAGAGATGGTGATGAGACATTGGAATGGGCTGCCCAGGGAGGTGGTGGATTCTCTGTCCCTGGAGGTTTTTAAGAAGAGACTGGATGTGGCACTCAGTGCCATGGTCTGGTAACCACAGTGGTAGTGGATTAAGGGTTGGAGCTGATGTTCTCAGAGGTCCTTTCCAACCTGGCTGATTCTATGATTCTATGATTCTACATGACAAATGATATTGTACGTTCTCAGTGAGTAACTGCCATCTGTCTTGCTTTGGATCCAGATGTAGTGTTGCTTTTTAGCCTGAGAATACAACAACTGTTTCAGGGTTTACTTGTCGGAAATGCAACCTAGGTGGAGGAGGCAGATGTGAAGTAAACTTGAAGATTTTGGAGAGTAATTATGAAAGACTGGATATTCTATTTTATACTTTCCAGAGATTTGTACCACCTGGACTGCTGTTACTATAAGTGTTGGGAATATAATAAGTATCAAATAAGATGCAAAGTGTTTGCATAGAAGCTCTTAAATGCTAGAATGTTTTTTTAATTCTACAGCTTTTCTATAAAAAAAAAAAGCCATAATTATTAACCACTTATTCCAACAATGTGCTTCAATTTTAAAGAGTATTTAGAACATAAATGTTCACTGAACTATTGATATCAATATAATCCTTAATATGAGCAGGATCTAACAGCCAAAATTGGTATTACTCAAAGTCACCAAGAAATATTTTTCCTGATGGGGAAGGAAGCCTCCAGGAAGCCATGGGATCATACTGAGTTCATTGCCCATCATAATGAGCCCTTCTTAGAACAGAAAATGCCACTATACTGATTTGAAATGTGGTTTATACTAATTTTTTTCCCTGCTTCCTTGTAGGAGGCGGGGACTAGTGTTGATGATACAGATATGTGACACAGACTTTATAAAATGAGCCTTTCCACTGTGATACCTCCCTCCAGCCCAAGCATTTGTACCAAAATGTATCTCTCTCTTGCACTGAGAGCTTTATGCCAAAAAGCTGGTGGCAGCAGCTCTCTGAAAGAAGAAAGACTTTGTCGAAAAGAAGGGCCACAGACTCTTGAGACCTGCAGACTATAGCACTGGCTCCAGGTAGAATTTAACTTGGAGGGTGCTGAAATTGGAACCCGATTCCAACTTCTGACTTTGTTAATCATCTTAAATCCATAATCAATTAGAAGGAAGTAGAAATGCTAGTTAAATATTTATGTATTGAATATTCAATTATCACTAACTGATGCTTTTTATCTACCCGGTGTTTTTTCCTCCCCTTCCTAGAGGTAATAAATTAGTACAGGGGATCCACACCAACCCTAACCTAAGCCCCCAAGCCTGTCCCCCTGATTTAGGGTTAGGGGCTACAGTTAGTGTTAGGGTTAGGGTTAGGATTAAGGGTTAGCATTAGTCCAGATTAAACTGTCTTCGGCTGTCGAGAGACCATAATGGCAATTTGCTAGCATCATTGCAGTCTAGAGGGAAAGGCATGTATTCTCCCTTTGTCAGCCTGGGGCTAAACCTGGAGGTTTCCCACCACCACTCTGTTTTCATAAATTCTCTTTTTCGTATGTGCATTGCTCTTTGGGAACTCTCATGAAAGAACTGTTGATTGCAGAATTTGTTTTACTTCACCTGGATGCTCAGCACTGTTTTCTGAGCTTCCTCCCTTGTGCAGCATTGGTCATTAAATGGGAGAAAACATCAGACACTTATTTCAGCTGCTGACTGAGCTAGAGGTTTGGGTTTGTTTTGTTCTTTGCAGCTGAGTCTTAACTGCTGAATTTTGTTTTCGACTTTTACTGGGTTTAAGACTTCTTTTACTATCTTTTCTTACTTTCAAGAACCTGTATAAGTGGACTTTATTTTTTTATGGAGCTTGGGTCTTTGTTTTCTTTTAGTATGTACACCTTCATGTAGGATGGTAGCCTCTCCCACTAGTTCTGAGATCAGGATCTTCAAAGTATCAGATGGGTCTAAGTCCTGACTGTGCTTTCCAGAGGGAAATAACTGTTGATTTGGATTTATCTCTTCAGCCTTCAAACCTAGGGCACCTCAGCACCATGACAAAACTTGGAGATAAATTGCAGAGTTAAAAAAAAATATTCTAATTTTATTTTTGGTACTCTTCACAAACACTCATTTTCAAGAATGCATTGATAATTTTTTACTTGGATTTGGAATCCTGCTGAATAGGATAAATATGGATTTTGCACAATTAGTGCATAATGCACTGCTCAAAGCCCTCCTTTCCACTGCCTCTGAGCCTGCTCATCTCACTTTTGGGGAATGCTTTTGTGAAAGCCTTCTATAGGAGGCTCAGTACTAAAACATTCAAGGGACATAATAGGGACTTCAGACACTTTTGTAAGTTCTAGAAAGAGCAGAGGTTGGGCATCAGTTGTGACTGAAAAACACTGGAGTCATTTTTATATGAACTGAAGTTTGGGTTGTCACCTTTTGTCCACAATCCCTTTTTTCTTTATTACTACAAGACCACATTAAGGTTGTTACACAGCCTGTCATCTTGGCTGGTAAGCTTGATGTAATTGTAACTGCTAGGAAGAAGGGGGTCTTTGTTCATAATTGCATTACTTTTATATTCTCATCTCTTAGCTGATCTAAAGATCTTTCTGCCTTGTTCTGCCTGGCCCGGCCTCAGGTCATCCCTCACTGTCCTGCAGCCATCCACAGTGTTACTGACATAACTGTATCTGGCAGTGATAAGACTACAAGACTTCTTATTCAGTTTAATTATTTATTGTGTATTAAGATAATGGAAACACATATAATTATGTTTTAGTTTTCTTCCTGTGAAAGCTTTTTATACTGCTTTTATCTTTTGGAACTTATCAGTCATTGATCTAAACTGTGGTAATGACAGTCATCCATCTGTTCAAGAGAATTCTGTCAGGTAGGACAGAAAACCCCAATAACTTAAGTTTCAGAATCTGTTTCTATCTTGTGAGCCTTTACGTGCCATCTTGGAATCCACCAAAGAGTTACTGAGTTAGAATGTTGTATTTCATGTGACCAACGCAGTAAGAAATACCATATGAAACAGCTGTTTCATAGCCATTTATTATTGGGTGTTAATTCCAGTATTGCTGGCTTGGTTTTTTTTTGGTTTTGGGTTTTTTTTTTTTCTTTGCCTCCTCACTGGTATCTCTGCATTTTTATAAAGGCAGAAAAAGCCACAGGACCATACTTTTGGCTTTTTGGCTTCCCTCAGCCTCAGTGATCAGTTTTTCCACTTCTATAAAGCTAATGCTGAAGCTCCCACTTCCTCCCTGGTTAGGTGGGAAAGCAAATAATTATTCAAACAGTAATCCATGTGTTTGTTCACATGAAAACTACAGATGAGCAAGACACACTGCAAACAGTATTTTAGTGTTACGGAAAAGAAATTAATGGTGTTTTTTCTATTCACACAGCTGCCAACTTTGTATCACTACTGAATACTGATTTAATTACTTAATTTTTTATTCATTTGATGTGACATAAAGCAAATAGCTCCAATTACATAAATACATGGTTAGGAAATATATACACACTTATTATTTACCATATGTATGCATATTTTACTACAACTGAATGCAGTCATGCCTTCAAAGAAGTCAGTCAGTCCTTCCTTAATCTCACTGATGACTCTAATCCTGAAAGTCCTAAATATGTAGTTTACAGATTAGTGACACACTATAAAACAAAATTATTTTTTTCCTAACAACAGTGTCCTGCAGTGGAAGTACTTATGGCATAGATGGACTTTTCTTAGCCTGTGGATTCTCATTGCTGTGTCTTTGGCTTTTTGCTTTTTTTATTTTGGTTTTTTTTTACCACTATGAACCCCCAGAAACGTAACTCCAAAGTGTAGCAGCAGTACTATGAACCAGACCACTGCCACAAGGTAATTACTGTCTGGACTTTGCAGGGAATGAAAAAAATTAAGTAGTTTCAGCTGTATTTATGTTATTTCTATTTTTGCAGGTTTTTTAACAAGTAGTTTAACAGACACATGAACCATGTACTGTCCTGTGACTTTTCCAAATAACTGTAAGAAAGAGACAGTGATCTTTGTCTGAAGATAGCTCAGAAGTACAGCAGATAATCTGTGCATTAAGAAATATTTCCAATATAAGACTTGATTGTACCAAGTTCCATGGCTTCCAAGTAGCATTTTACCAGATTTTCCTGAAGCCACTGACATCATTGAGAGCAAGTTGTACTTTGACAACAGCAAAATTTCCTTGTTCCCTTCCAGAATAGTGAAAAATCTTAAGGGAAAGTGGCAAACTTCATAATCTCTTGAAACAGAGCTGCCTTAGGTGGAAGTATTCATGACACTAAGAAATTTTTCCATGTGAGTTTTTGATCTTTGTCCCTGCTTCTGGAAAAGAGCTTCAATTGGAAAGCTCTGTGCCAGGAGAACATGTTTTCTGGCTGTAGTTTGTGCTCCCAGGCAAGAAACCTGTGAGAGGTCATTGATGCAGGAAAAAGTTTCATACTGTTTCAACTTCAGTTATTTTCCCGAACTTTTAAAAAAATACAAGCAGTAAGAGTGAGCTCTGCCTTTTTCATGTCTTTAGCTTTACTGTATGAATCCCTATCTGTGTGTTTATGAACACCAATACTTGAATAGAGGAGATTTAGGAAAACTTCCCATCGAGTATGTGTCACAGAATTTTTCTTTAGGGTATGTCCTACCAGTAAGAGTCCCAAAAGTTATCACCTTTTTGCTTTTTAGGAACTTATTGAAAGTTACCTTTTGCTGCTGGTGGGGGAGAAAGAATGTGGGGTCAGATAGAAAAAAGACTTTGTTAGATGAGAGGAGCTGCTTTTGATATCATAACTTGGACTTTGGTTTCCATTTTAAGATATTCAGTAAGCTCCTAAGTTATGAGCAACACAAATGAAGTTCTTTGGCTGAGTTTATAACCAAGCATGTTAGCATATTGTCTCCTTTCGTGTTCATAAAGATTCATCTAATTTATTTAATTTAATTCAACCAACATCAAGGCAAACCTGTTGATGTATCTAATTGACCTCTATTTGATACTGATTTACACGTTGTTCTTCATTGCAGTGTGTTAGTATTGCTCAGGTGACTCCATTTGGATGATGTATTTTCATCTGCTTAATATTTTATTTAAATTCTTAAAAAGTCAATCCCACCAGCCCGCTGCTTTCTTTTATAAAGCTCAGTGGGTCAAGACCCTTTGAAAACCTGGTTATAAATATACCTGTGTCCTTGTGATCAGCCATTGGCTTTTCCACAGGACAACTGAACATTTATAAACTAGGAGCACCTCTCCTATGAAGACAGACCGAGAGAGTTGGGGTTATTCAATCTGGAGAGAAGGCTTTGAGGAGACCTTATTGCAGCCTTCCAGTATCTGAAGGGGCTACAAGAAAGCTGGAGAGGGACTTTTTAGGATGTCAGGTAGTGACAGGACGTGGCAGAATGGATTCAAACTAGAGGAAGGTAGATTTAGATGAGATATTAGGAAGAAGTTCTTCCCCATGAGGGTGGTGAAATACTGGAACAGGTTGCCCAGAGAGGTGGTGGAAGCCCCATCCCTGGAAGTTTTTAAGGCCAGGCTGGACAGGGATCTGTGCCATCTGATCTAGTGGGAAATGTTCCTGCCCATGGCAGGGAGGTTGGAACTGCATGACCTTTAAAGTCCTTTCCAACCCTGAAAATTCTATGATTCTATGATTAATTATTGAACATTACCTGACATGTGCAGTTTCTGATAACATTAGCCCTTACTGAAATGGAGCCAGAGTGTTATGCACTGCCCCTGAAACAAGTTGCCAGTTTCTGCTTTGTATGGATTTAATGGGAAGGTGCCACCTCAGTGTCACTGAGAACAAAGCATGGGTAAATATGAATAGCTATGTTGCTGTAACAACATGAAACATTACTCTTGATTTGAAGAATTTTTCAGCTGTTGCCATTCCTCGTACTCAGACCTTACGTGCTGATAGCTGAGCCTTGGTGTAGGTGATGGACGTTACTGTTTAATCATAAAAACTTCAATATTTACTGAGACAGAGAGGGTCATCTGGCTCATAGCTTGTGAAACTGTAGCAAATTCAAAGACAATTTGTACAGGAGCAGGACATGTGTAATAGGATTCTTTGCTGGGAAGTGGGAAGCTATCCCTTAAAGAATGTAATTCTGAACCAGAGATTTGCCCACACACTGGGTTAACATCTGTTAGGGAATACACTCTCCATTAATATTTCTCCTTTTTTAACCCACTTATATATTTAATTTCCACAACATCTTGTGACAGTAAAATCCAACAGTATATGGTGAATAAAAAAATCCTTCCTTTTGGTTGTTTCAAACCTGATCCTTATAAAGGTTTTAATACAGTATTTTCATCAATATTGTATAATTTCTAATATATCCTATAATAGAAAATGCAAGGAGAGATTTTCAAATGGAGATATCTACAGTTAGTTATCTAAATTAATCTTTGAAGCCACTTACATGTCACCTGATAATATTATAGAGACATAGAATGGTTTTGGTTGGGAGGAACCTTTAAGGGCTACCTACTTCCAACCCCCTGCAATGGGCAAGGACACCTCCTCCCATACCAGGTTGCTCAAATCCCCATTCATTCTGGCCTTGCACACTTCCAGAGAGGGGGCATTTACAGCCTCCCTGGGCAACCTGTTCTAGTGTCTCACCCTGGAGCCTCCTTTTCTGAAGGCTTGAACTTTCTCAGCCTGTACTCATAGGAGAGGTGCTCCCGCCTTCTGATCATCTTTGTGGTTCTCTGGACACACTCCGACTTGATGTCCTCCCTGTGTTGGGGGCTCCAGACCTGGACACAAAACTCCAGATGGGGTCTCATGAAAGTGGAATAGCAGAGGAGTCTCCTCCTTCAACCTGCTGGCCACACCTTTTGATGCAGCCCAGGATACCATTGGCTTTCTGGGCTGCAAGTACTCATTGCCAGCTTATGTTGAGCTTCTCATCAGCCAACACCCCCAAATCCTTTTCCTGTTGTTAAACAGTTCTGACCCAATACCAGCCTCTTAGGAAAGTCTCCATTTGAACATCAAGCTGTTGACCACTACTCTTTGAGTGTGGCCATCCAGCAAATTCCTTATCCACTGAGTGCTCCAAATCTCCATCCTTCCAATTTTGAGACCACGATACCGTGTGGGACAGCATCAGTGCTTTGCAGAGTTCCAGGTAGATGGTGTCAGTTGCTCTTCTCTTGTCCACCCATGCTGTGACCCCATCAAAAAAGGACACCAAGTTTTTCAGGTACAATTTGCCTTTGGGGAAGCCACACTGGTTGCCACCAAACACTTCCTCATTTTCCATGTGCCTTAGAAGAACCTTCAGGAAAATCTGCTCAATGATCCTGCTGAGCACAAAGGTGAGACTGACTGGCTTGCCATTCCCAGAGAAGGAGTTTCTTTCAGAAGTGTCTACATTTCTTTTGAAAAGTGGCAGATCTTCTGCTAGGAAGCCAATATAAGGGCTGACACAGTGCATGTGTTTGCGTGTAAAACACAAAGCCTGAAGCTTTTTTTTGAATTCTCAGGCTGGACTCTATGTAGCTCATGCAATTTCTAATGAAATTCAGTGCCTTTCACCTTTGGGTGCAAGTTGTCATTGTTGTCAGTGCTAAATGCAAGTGATGGTGATCACTGGGGAGAGAGGCCAAGAACCTCACTGGAGGTGAAGGTGAATGAGCAGTTCCCTCATCCAGCAGCAATGTTTGCAGGCAGAGCAGCAGCACAGCAGAGAGGAGGAACACATACTTTGGTTCCTATTGTTTGTGATAAAGCAGGCTCCAAGGTTTTTTAAGGAACATTGAATTCACCATGAAGTTGGATTGTAAAATTATTGTTCCCTTGAAACCCTGTGGCTCCAAGTCTGCAGCTTTTCTTATGTTAAATAGAAGAAATACATAATTAGTCTCCTTTGAAGGCAGTATTCCATCTCATCTAAATGTGGTTAGAAAATCAAATATGCTCAGAAACTACTTGTCAAGGCTTTATTTTAGCTATGGTGAATGACTGTCACTGTCCAAAGTATAAAGGAAAGAGACTGACCAGCTATTGACCCTGGAATTTACCAAAATATGCTGGATTTGAAGCCTGCAGATTATGTAGTAGGGGTAACATTTGCAAACCTTAGCCTCCAGGCTTGTGGAAAATGAGTAACATCTGAAAAAAAGAGAGAAATGCAGGAAAAAAATACCATGTTGTTTATCAGGAGAAGTGATTAAAAGGAAAAATAAAGCAAGGGAAAAGGACTGGAAAATCAAAAAAGTATTTAAAACAGAGATGGCACTGAGTGAGACTTAAATTATGAGCTGAATGGTACAAAGAACATTTCTCAAGAATTACATCTGCTACCTACAGTAAGAGACATTATTTCAGATATTCTTCAGGGTGCTGCTTTCCAGGTAAAATCCTCTGCTCCATTGCATTGTTACTCATAGGACTCTTGTGTCCTGGAAGAGCAGGAAAGGACAATCACTTTTTCTGAGAGCTGCAGGATAGGAAGAGAAAGCTTGTATCTAAGGAGGTAAAGGAAGGAGCCCTATCTGAAGGGGCCTATCAGTACCTGCTATTTACAGATTTTCATTCTTGGATCCAAAGTAGTAACATGGATTTAAAAAGACATTTTAGTAGTTGGAGGGTGGGGAGTAGAGGTGAAAGGAGTAGTCAGGCACTAGAGGTAGTGCCATTACAGATGTATTTTGCATGTGTATCAATAGCCTACAAGCTGAAAGTTTAAATTAGTGATTTTCTTGGTATAAACATTTATTGTTCCTTCTTGTTCCAGATACCTTGTATTTTATCTCCTCAATTCCTTACACTATTCTTCTTTGAAAGTGCTATTCTCCCTAAATGCAATGAGAACAAATGGAATTCTTTTCTTCAATTGTATCTGTAATGTTTCTCCTCACTTCTCCTAGGTCTGTAAGCAGTGGCCCAGAAGTCTGTGTTGTTTTTCTTTCTAAAGTGAATGCCTGATCTTCCACTTCCTTTTTCCTCTCACTTCAGCTTAATGACTTAATGAAATTCTGCATGCCTTCCCTGGCAGCTGCCCAGCTATTCCCTCCAGAGCTTCTTTACATTATTATATGTAGTTTAAGTTTTCAGTTTGCGTGTTTTGGGGGAAGTGGCTGTTTGGGTTTTTCTAGTTTATTTCCCTTTTATAACTAAGACTCAGTACGTTAACTTAATCAGTGTATGGACAGAATTACCTGTTTCAATAAATTATTTATGTCCAGTAGATCTGCTCAGATACAATGTTAGCTGTTTCCAGTAGTGGGTAGCCAGCTACACTTCGGAATAACACAGGTCCTTTCTTGGGTCTCTTTTAATGGTGAGAGCATAGATTGGTATTTAAAGTGTATTTTACTTCTCTTGTGAGTAGGGAGACAAACTTTCAGAGTTATGTACTTGACAAAATTCACTGGGATTCAGTAAATCACTAACCAGTGAAGTTATTAACCAATTGGTACATAGAGTATTACAAGTGAATGAAACACATGCAGCTCTTCAAGTACCTAAATCATTCTGGGGTGGAATTCCCTTTGTACGTCTTCCACTTCCATCCTCACTGTGGTTCATAGATGCTTTGGTCAATGTCCTGTGTTCACAGGAAGCCATTCTGGATTCCATGTTCAAACATAATAAGTTTTGTGAGGACTGTTAACACATAGGTTCCTCTTGGGAATATTTTGAGTTTTGTTATTCACCTCTGTCACATCTTAACAGTTTGGGCAGACCAAAAACCAAGGGACAGAATTATTCTCTATTACCCACCTCCCCCTCCACCCTTGCAAAGGGGAGATAGAAGAGGAATAAAGAAGTGAGACAATGTTGAAAATTAAAAAAAAAAATTAAATTGGAAACAGATTTACTGAAACAGGAGAAAGGCAATAACATATGCAATAAAGAACAAAAATACAAATATATACAATTGTATACACAACCTGACCTCGATGCTGGCAGGGACAGGTGCCTTGCAGCAGGGCCGACTCAGGAGAGGGCTCCAGGGTTCTTCCAGCACTCGATGGATGTGGATTCTGAGGAGCAGGTGGGGAGCTGGGGGTAAAGGAGCTCAGGGAACAGCAGTGAAGGGAGAAGCAGGAGCAGAGGAGGGGCTGGGGTCTGCCTGAGATTGATGGAGTATGAGCAGGGATTGGGAGGGAAGAGACCCCTCTGTGTTCCACCCCTCTCAGAGTCTGGAAGCCCTCCTTACTCAGTTCCTCGTACTCAAACTCTGACAAACTTTAAGTTTTGCTTTCTATTTTAATTTCTAGTTAAAATATTCAGGTTACACTGAATTGAACTGTGTTTGAGTGGTGTTCCCAGAATCTGTTGAACTTCTTAAATGCACAGTAGTGCACAAGTAACTTATGCACATTATTTTTAGCTTTCTGGAAATATATTTCTCCGTTTCTGCTTTGCTCTGTAGCAACAGTTATGTGATATTCCATGAAATGTTGCAGGAAAGCCTGATGGAAACTTTCTGCCATTTCATTGCTAATATATTCATTCTGAGGTATATTAATCTGTTCTGTGAGCTCTACAAGCTTTCAAGGTAATTTGGCTTTTAGATTTCTTTAAGTTTAAACATTTTAAAAAGGAAGTTTTCCTAGTTGTGCTGATCTGAATACACTGTAAGAGGTTGTGATTTATGTACTGCTTCTTTAGAAGAATTTTAAGTTACAACTTTGGTTATGAAATTTTATTCTTTACTACAGATAATACTAAAAATCAACAAAATCTTAGATATCTGTTTTTATATGTTATAAAAAAACCTAAAAATCTTGTTTTTAAGTCATAAATTAGCTGGCCATTCCAGTTTATAACTAACTGCATTTGTTCATGTTAGAACATAAACAGTGCTGAAATATTCCACTCTGAGTACTGAAGAAATTGCTCTGTTAAGACTTGCTTCATTAAGTAAATAAGTAGTTTATGTATAAGGATGTGTATTCATGGAAGTATATAACCAGAAGCAAATTAATTTCCGTTTCCATTCGTAAACAATAACTAAGTCAAAGACGTGAGGTTGAAACTTTGCATTTGACCAGCTGAACTTCTTTCAATTAAATTTAAAGGGAATCAATCTGGAAATTTTCAGAAATTTTCAGTTTTATTTGGGTTGTTTCTGAAGAGATGCTGATGAGTTAATTCCTAACTAAGCAAGACATCTTAAATACTCATCCACGGGGAATATGCAAGGCTAAATCAGGGTTTTGTTTTCTGCTGGGTGTCAGGACAGGATGCTTGAGAATGAAACCTTTTTTTTTTTTTTTTTTTTTTTCATGAATCTGAAGTTACCTTCTTATCTTGCTCACCTTCAGTTATGGAAAACTGCAGCTGTTCTCTGTGCTCAGCCATTCAATAAATAGTATAAAAATGTTTTGAGTAGGGCATCATTTTAGCAGAAGGGTAGTTACAAATTATCAATACCTTTCTCCTTGAAAAATCTCCTATTTGTAGTCTATTTGTAAGCATTTCAAAAATCAGTGTTTTATAATCCATGCAACTTAAGCTTTCATTGTCTGAGCTTTCTTTTTGTTATGCTTATCTGCTGAAGCTGTTCCACTATCCAAAGTAAAAATTGTGTATTTGTTGTCTCAGAGAGAAAATTTGAATAAGATCACACCCCAGAGATATAAGGAATCAAAGTCATGCCCTTATTCTTGTGTTCAGTTGTGTTTGTTTATTGCAACAAATTATAGAAAAACTGAGAAAATGGAGCGGTGTGGCCATCAGTCCAAATGAAGCAGAAAAGAGAGTTGTGTCTTGTATTTTGGAGCAGAGCTTGAGTTGGTTGAGCTGCCTAGCTCAGTGTGTGACACTGGTTTCTTTTCTTTACCTGCCAAAACAAGTCTGGAAGCTAAAGGAAAGTAGCAAAGAAGCCCCACTACTACTACAACAAGATACAAAAAAAAAAATACAAGTTTTGAATCTTAAAGGCTGAAGTATTGTATATTTTAATGCAGATGTATCATAGATGACAACAAATTCCTCAGAGCACTTATTTAGTCATTTTGGGAACCCCAACATGGGAAAAAAAAGCTCTTAGGAAACTTTTGGCTGTACAGTAGAAGCAAGAGCAACATGTAAGTTCAGAATATATGAAGTATGAATGTTAGATGTGCCAAACCTTTTATGTGTCCAGTTTCGAACTATATAATACTTTCAGTAATGCATCTAAAAAATAACATGGGCTTCAGCAGAAATAGTTGAATTAGTTTGATAATAGAAAGGATTCTCTCACCATTTACAGAGGTTAGAAAGATTTTTAGGTTTTTTGGTCATTCATAGTCAAGGAGAGAGACCCACACTTCCAAAGGATGGTTTATAGCCCCTGAGAGGGGTGATTTTATTTAGATGCTGTAAGGATTCCTAGTACTACAGTGTTAACCACAGATGATTCTTTGCTGGAAATTAGGAACTAGGCAAATGCTGGGAAAGATCAGCCTGGTGTGATTACAGAACCATCCCTTATAATTCATACTGAAATAAAAATAACAGATTTCTTTTTTTTTTTTTTTTGTAAGACCAACACAAAATGTGTACTGCTCATTACTATACTTGTTTAGCTTATTGGTTTATATTAAGTTTGTCATTAAAATTCTATGCTTATAAAGACAGTTTGAAGTTAATTGTCTTATAGACTCTAATGTCTGAGATAGTGAAAGAAAAAAATTTATTTCATAGTACTTCAAAACATGCATATAAAGTTGCAGTAATCTGTTTTCTTTAATCATAGCTTCAACATACAAATTGCCTTATTAAATATTTCTTACAGCCAGATGAAGTTTAGAAGGATTCTCAGCTGCAACTACTGTATCAGTGCAGGACAGAATAAATAAATATGTAATTATTTCTGTAAAAAAGTAACATTACTCTTTTTGAAGAGTTGTAAATCTGCCTTGTGTACTTTCTCCATCTTTTGTCATAGAGAGATGAGGATTTAATGGTCATGCCTGGTGTCCCCCAGGGCTCAGTACTGGGACCACTCCTGTTTAACATCTTTATTAATGACCTGGATGAAGGGACAGAATGCACCCTTAGTAAATCTGCAGATGACACTAAGCTGGGTGGAAGTGTTGATGTGCCTGAGGATAGGGAGGCTCTGCAGAGGGATCTGGACAGGCCTGATCAAGGAGCCAATGCCAATTGCATGAGTTACAGTAAGGTCAAATTTCAGGTCCTGCACTTCAACCACAACAACCCCCAGCAGTGGGCACAGGCTTGGGGACGAGTGGCAGGAGAGGTGCCCAGCAGAGAAGGACCTGGGGGTGTTGTTTGACAGCTGAACATGAGCCAGCAGTGTGGCCAGGAGTGACAATGGCATCCTGGGCTGCATAAGGAATGGTGTGGCCAGCAGGGACGAGGAGGTGATTTTACCCCCCTTGTACTTGCACTGGTGAGGCCTCACATTGAGTTCTTTGCTCAGGTTTGGGCCACTCATGGTAGAAAAGACACGGAGCTACTGGAGCATGTCCAAAGAAGAGCAACAAAGCTGATGAAGGGTTTGAAGCATAAGTGCTATGAGGAGTGGCTGAGGGAGGCTGGGCTTGTTCAGCCTAGAGAAAAGGAAGCTTGGAAAGAGACTTTATCCCTCTAGAACTACCTTAAGGGAGATTGTAAAGAGATGGAGATAGGTCTGCTCAGTGAAATTATGAGTGATAGGACAAGAGGTAATGGCCTCAAGTTGCACTAGGAGAGGTTTAGGTTGGCTATGGGGAAGAATGTCTTCATTGAAAGGGTTATCAGCATTGGAACAGACTGTCCAGGGCAGTTGTGGAGTCACCATCACTGGAGGTATTGAAGACTCATATAGACATGGTAGTAAAGGACATGACTTTGTTAAGGTCTTATCAGTGTTAGTTTAATGGTTGGACTTTATGATCTTGGAGGCCTTTTCCAGCCAAGGTGATTCTGTGATTCTTTAATGTCTTATGAAACTTTTCCTCGACAAGATTCCCTTTCAGTGTTTTGTCTCCAAAGAGGAGACTGGTATTTGATGACCTTCTGAACCAGCAGTTCTGTTTTCTGAAGCAGAAAATTAAGTTTTCTTTACTGTGAAGAAGCCAAGGTGTGTCTCATATTCACACTAGAATGTTCTGACATACAAGCAGCAGAAAAATGTGAGAACAGTGTATGCAAGCAGCAAGGGCAGTGGAATGCAGCTTTCCATCAGAATCTGTATCAGAAATGTCTCACAAGTTCTGATTCTTATTCATACTAAGATATCTATAAATTGCTCTAGGAGCGTAAAGAACTTGCCCATGGTTGAAGATGTAATTTATACATCTTTCACTGCCAAGAGACCATAGTGTAAATAAAAAAGAGATTCTATATTTACTCTCCCAAAACAATACGGTTTCCAGATTTCAGCGAGGCATCTGAGTTTTCAGGTGAGAACAAAGAAATGTCTAAGATATATCAGGGAAGAAAATTAAAATTACATTAGGTGCTGATCCTGTGTATTATATGCCCAAATGCTTTAGGAAAAGCTGAAAAGTGAGGCAGTGGCAAAACTTATCCCAAAATGTCAGGTTGTGTATGATCACTGAAGTTGATGGAAGGATGTTCAGAGGTTCACCAGGGCAGCAACTTACAAAGGCATCCTGGCAAAAGCACCCAGCCCTTTGCACTGGAGTCTGATCTCAGAAGAAACATTTTAATTTCATAATCCTGACAGTCGGGTTTTTCAGGTTATGCTGCTCTGGATGATCAGCCTAACATTTTGTCCTTAGTGCTACCGTTACCTTTTCCCTCGATCCTGAATCTGTATGGGCAGATCCAGAACTGCTTATTAAAAAGGTTAAATTGCTGCATCAATCCACAGTGCTGTTTGTGTTTAGCAGTCATTCCTGGGGTCCTCCCTGTAGCTGTACTGTAAACCTGCCCAAAAATGTGATTTATTTGTCCTGCTGAATGTTATGCAACTCTTCCTGTAACTTAGGTTAGAATAAAAGGTGAAGAATTGGGTATTTTGGCCCTGGAATATGGGCTTGCCAAGTGCAGGCAGTGCACCAGCCCTGTGTCTCAAGTTTACCCAGAATATTTATTCAGATGCACTGTCTCTCTGTTTGCTTCTCAGTAGGTGGGACAGGCTGTCTTGTGTCTTATTTAGCTAAGTAACTAACAGAGATCATGCTCATATTGGTCTAAATGATTAAATAATACATATATTTGTACTTGCAGAAAACAGGAGAGTGAAAATACAATCTTCTCCCATCCTGAAGAAAAGCAGAGGGGAATCTAATCAAATGAGTGGAAACAGCACAGAAGAGCACTCTGCTCATCTTGCAGAAGGATTGAATCTTGTTATTCATGCTCTGGTATTGACAGATAGTTTAATGTATTGAAATGGACAAGAGAGCATTCCAGACAGCCTGGCATCATTGCTGACAAATGGGGACACTTGAGGCAGGAGCTCATTACAGTTTGGGGAGTGACTGAAAGAAACTCACTCTGTCACACTTCATTAGAAAAGAAGCAGAACAGTAACAGAGGCAAAGCCCAGGGTTGTCCCTGTAGATCAAGCATTAGATACCTTGCACAGTTCACAGTTTCAGCTCCTCATCTCACTGACTGCTTTGGTGATGAGAATTTTTACCAATCTGACAGTCATAAAGAGAAAACAGGTCTTTAAGCAAGCCAAGATCAGCCAAAGGAAGGAAGTCCCTGAAACAGGACAATTCCCTTCCTCCATTTAATGCAGGTCTGACTGCTGCTCTTGCCTTCTCTTTCAGAGCTTAAACTAAAGATAATTTCTTTATTTCTGTATTTCTGCATAACTGAATAGCAGTGCACCCTCCTGAGTTCTTTTTGTTTATTTTCAGCCTGGGCAGGATTTTTGGAGTCTGCTAGGAAAAATAAGGGACTTCTTTTTTAGTTCCCTATCTAATGGAGAATAATTTCTTTCTCTTGGCAGAAAGCTTTAGTCATATTCAGCAATGCTTTCCTTCTCTTCCAGAGGTCAGGGAAAGTAATAGGTTTGTGATATCAGGGGCATTCTTTCAGGTACCTAAGGTGCAGTGATTATATTAATGGATTTTCAGTTTTTGGTTCATGCTCAACATGAGGTGGCTTTGAGCCAGGTAGTGATTCCCAGCTGATGAATTCCCTTGTGCTGGCATCACCCTTGCATGCTGGAGAGCAGAACATGGTCCCCTCCTGCCCTGCTAGCACAGCTATGCCTCCTGCCGTCAGGTTACCGGTGGCAGCAGTGAGGCAAGAGACAGGCAGAGTCCAGCCCCCAGCATCTCCCTTCCCTGTGAGCTGTGTGCCTGGGATGCAGGCAGAGAAGCCTCTCCCAGGTGTGGGACCTCAGCTGGGTGGGCTGGTGACATGGTTCATCTCCCTAGGCCTGCTTTAGGGTCAGTGGAAAGAGATGAGAGTGCTGCCACCAGGTAATTCAAAGCAGGATGCAATTGCAGGTCCTCTGGGTGTCCATAGGAGTTTAAACACAAGTGGACACTTAGTTTGTATAATTAACTAATTCCAGTGCCTAAAGTTGAAACAATGTGAATACTTCCAGTGTTTCTGTGTGGTGTCCAAGATTCAACCACACCTTGACATCATTCTCAGATGTAATAATCCTGGTGACTGATGGGTTCTGTCAGCAGGTGCTGCCCTGCAGCACTTAGGGTGACAGGGCTGTGTGTACCATGCTCAGCACTCTGCCTGAAATGGGAGTCTTCCAGGATGCACATTGTCCTCCTCATGCTTGAATCTTAAAGGTTTTGTTGACTAATTTTATATGATTTTAAAACTTTCTGAATATCAGAAAGCTTTGACAACAAATACAGTTTATCCAGGCTTATCAGAAATTCTCCTTTCCCCTTCAGGAGCCAAATCAGTGGTAGCTGTTCCTTCCCCCTCTGCTTTTTGCCAAGTTTCTTCCTGTTTAAGCTTTCTACCAGCTGCTCCAGTTCAGTCTCCCAAGGGGTTCCAGGTAGGCTCTCTACTGCTTTATCATAAAGTCCTTGTTAATTTTTCACTATCTTTATTTTACCAAGTTTTATGAATGAGAATATGAAGGACCCAGAGGAGCCAGGCTTTAACTAGGAGACCTCTTGCAGAAGTCTATTTCCAGTGTCAGTCATTGTTTGGTCTCTAAGACAAAGACACAGAACTTTATTAACTACTCCTTCCAAGCAGGACAAGCTCACGATTAGCAATGATTTTCAAGGGGCACAATAGCATTGAAAACAGTGGCACAATCATTTTTTCAAGTCAACTTTGAATTTTTCTGGTTTGCTTTTTGACAGTCTGTATCTACAGATCGATTTCATTCACAAAACCACCAAATAATTCATTACTGGCCTGGGAAGATCTTAGGTGACCCTAGCATCTAAGATAACTGTTCTTTCTTTGCTTCACATACTACCTTGTATGTTACCATTCTTCTTACTGTACAGAATCTAAGTGTTCCATTATAAATCATCTTATGAATTTGTTAATTACGATGGAAGTTTTGCTTACTATTCCTGAGCTTCATACTGCAGCAAAACTCCTGGTGCTTTTCCAAGGAACTTAGCTTGAAAAAAGCAAATAATCATTAGTGCAGAGATCTTCCTAGGAAAGTTTCTGACATCCATTTACCTCTGTGTGACTTGCCAGGTCTTTTTTTATATTAATAAAGGTATGGAATCTTTAACAAATGGATATTTTATCAGTATTTTTAACAAATTCAGATTTCCTTGTAAACACTTTGAGTATCTGCTACCTCCCTCTGCTTCTTCTCCTTCATCGAGAGGCCAGAGATTTATTTCTCTGTTGCAATCTCTATTCTGTATTGCTCAGAATTTACTCATCAAGAGCATTTCACTTGCAATCCAGTCATCACTGAATCATCAGAGTATGCAGACATTCTGTATCTCCTGAGGCTTACCAGTCATTGTTTGCATCACTTGCAAGTAATTTTAAGTAATGCATAAGCAATTGAATCACTTGTGTTATTTAATAATAATTTTCAGGCCAAGTGACTTTCCAAAGGTCATAGGTAAGAAACTGAGCCAAGAGTTACATGTTGTGCCCTGGACACATAATGAGCTTCAGTGCAAAACCATGCTGAAAAATGAAATGTATTTAAAATGTCTGCATATTAAATATTACCCATACAATCTACTATAGCTCCAGTTATCTGTCTGCAAGCTTATTGACTTGAAAATACATGGATGTAGACAGAATGCACTCACATATGTAAAGACACATTCATTCAAATATCCTCCTTGCCCAACAACATGAAACAGAATAAGGTGAACTGAAAATTGCAGTTTTGCTAATGTTTTGCCACACTAGTACAAAAATGAAGTCCTTTTGCTTTGGAGATCCCAGCTGTCTTCTGTATATGGTACTTAGTGATCCTGCTAAAGATAGTGAAAAATTTAAAGTTGTCAAGAGAAAATGCATCTTTAGAAGAAAAAAATCAATGTTTTTCATTCATTTCAATTTCTCATTTTCTGAATTTCATTACTTCTGATTGCATTATAAAAATCCACTCTAGTATGGCAAATAATTGGAAGAAAGTTCAACTGGTTTTAATAATTCATTTATCTTAGTCTTCAAAGTTTTAGTTTTCTTCAATAAAATGTAACAAAATTATGGAAGATGATATTACCAGTCCATATATTCCATAAAAGATTTATCCATATAATTCTTTCTTGTCTGTACCTTATATATAAATTCATACTAAACTAAATTTATCTCCACCAAAACACAGCAATTTTAGATGTTTGCAGGAGTTTATACAGTTACATTTATTTATAGTCTGGCTGTTCCTAATCAGTTCCTCTGGCTGAATAATTCATGCTACACTCCAGGAAGGCACCAGGACTCAGGAAGCAAGATGTGACATCCTGCTTAGGTGCCCAGCAAAGTATGAAGCAAAATTGTCTGGATTTTGGGACATAGTACATAAATACTGGCTTTGCCTTGCTGCCATGCATTTAATATGAATCCATGTTATGGTTTATGTTTTACTTTCCTGCAATGAGATCACAGAATCAAAGAGTAATTTGGGCTGGAAGGCTCCTCTAAAGGTCATCCTGTCCAAGCCCCCTGCAGTAAACAGGGACACCCTCAGCAAGCTCAGTTTGCTCAGAGCCTCATCAAGCCTCACCTGAGGCTATTATATAAAATAATTACATTTATTGTTGGCAACTCAGATTTTATTGACGGATTATAGTAATTATTACAAATAAATCATAGAATCATAGAATCCTAGGGGTTAGAAGGGACCTCGAAAGATCATCTAGTCTAACGCCCCCTGCCAGAGCAGGGCCACCTAGAGTACCTCGCATAGGAACGTGTCCAAGCGGGTTTTGAATGTCTCCAGTGAAGGAGACTCCACGACCCCCCTGGGCAGCCTGTTCCAGGGCTCTGTCACCCTTACAGTAAAAAAATTTTTTCGAATATTCAACTTGAACCTCCTGTGCTCCAATTTACACCCATTACCCCTTGTCCTATCACTGGTCATCACTGAGAAAAGCCTAACTCCATCTCCCTGACACTCACTCTTTATAATTAAATAGGCAAATAATAGAGGAGAATTACTTTTCTGCCAGGCCAGGGCAAAAATCAGCTAAGCATTAAGGCAACCAGATTAGGGGCAAATGGTTTGCCACTTGTGCATGTGATCTTCTTCATTTTGTGTTTATTTCTGTATGAAATCTGTGATGTATACAGTCCATATGCAAAGTAGTGGAGTAATAGTTTCGTAAGGTGAATTGTCCCATTCCAGCTGCTGGCCAGGAGTAAAATCTCAGTTGCAAGCCACCACTGTATTTTCACATTTATGCTTTCCATAATAATCCATAATTTGGGGGTCCTAAGTGTTTCTGTTGGTAAGCTACACCTTGATGATTCCTCAGTAACAATCTGTCTGACATGTGCCTGCAGCAATGCCTTGAATCCAGCAAAGCACTTGCATGCAATCCTTGGATCAGGCCTGTGGATCACTTAATCCCAGGCTCACTCCCGTTGTTTGCAATGCTGGCAAATCCATGAGAGTTCTTTTCAGCAGGAATCACTGCTTATGCTCACTTTGATAAAATGTGATGGGTGTGTTGTGTCAGAATTGGAACCAACATAGAAGTGAGAAGTCTGTCATATTCTGCCCAATAACTGGCATGATGCCTGGTTTAAATAAGACTGTATCTGTTGGCCAGGAAGCACATTGTGTGGTTCATTCAACGTTTTTTTAAGTCTCTTAAATAGAAGTCAGATAACAATGATAAGAAGATTTACTTAGTTTTCAAAAGAAATAAAAAATTATAGTCTTTAGATTTCCAGTAGCTTTCCCAGTCCTTCTGCATTGGCATTAAACTTTGGAACCTTCAAATATTTGGTGGCAAATTGTGCTCCAAAGTGTGGGTCTCATAGGGAGATGTAGCTGGATAACCATTCTGCTTTAGGTGATGCCTTGTTTCAGGAATAGGAGATTGCAGTATCCGGGCACAAAGTTTTTGGATGAGGAGCTAAGATTGGCCACTAATGGGTGTTTTTTTTTTAAAAAAATCTCTTGTATATATGTAAGTAAATGTAGGCCATTTAAAATATGGCTAAATATGCTTTTGTTATCAAAAAAGACATACTGTACATTTTATCTCATGAGTAGCCAACCAAAATTAAGTCCCTTCCTAAAATGACTTCTATCTCATGCATAAGGCATTGGTGGGGGATCCATCCTGTATAAAATGCATCTAAAGCAAAACCACAGAAGAGATGCTCACTTTCTGTCCTTTGATACCTCGAAAAATCAAAGCATATTAATTTCTTTTAGCACATTCAGAATTCTCTTAGTTGTGAAAAAGATGAATGCACAGAGCTTGGGAGCTGAAATGGAATGTTTCTGAAAAACAGTATTGTAAGGGATCTTAAGAAAGATTTTCTTTGCATTCCTTCTTTTGTTTCATATTTATCTGTTATATTCTGCTGTTGGTATTTTGTGAGGTGATGGGAAGGTTTGTTTGTGCATGTATTTTACTGATACTGGACTCATGTATTACTGGCTGTCAGCTTTGGTCCTCAGCTGTTGGTGATGCAGAAAATTAATAGGTTCCTCAGCCCAAGCACTTTGCTAACAGAGTGCTTGAGGCTATGCCATCACCATCCGGGTGACTCAGTAGCTCATTCTACCAGTAAGGTCTTTGCCCTTTGGATTAAAGTATTAATAACATTCAGATTTTTTATTTTGGTAATTTAAGTTGCACTCAACATACCTAAATAAAGTTGTCTGAAATTCAGCAAGAGGAAAGGAGCAGGAGGACATTTTCTTCTGGGGAGCAAACCCCTTTGTTGGTGGTGTGCTTTCTACCTCTTCAAAAGAAAACTTCCAGGTGACTGATAACCAGCCTGAATCCGGCATTTTTAGAGAGCTGCTACAAAGGGCGGGCAGTAACTGCAGTCCAGAGAATATTTTACCACTGAACTCAATAGCTGGGCTGATTTAGCCTGACTGCTGAAGTGGCCACACACCTTTCTCCTTGCTCTTTGGTTGTAGTGTTTTGCCAAGAAAAATGAAGTGAAACAAGATCCTGGGAAGATGGGAGTGGAGGTGCTG
Organism: Calypte anna; assembly: GCF_003957555.1. Taxonomy (NCBI): domain Eukaryota; kingdom Metazoa; phylum Chordata; class Aves; order Apodiformes; family Trochilidae; genus Calypte; species Calypte anna. The sequence goes on from NC_044252.1 coordinate 11,486,914, forward strand.
AAAACCTGTGTGCTGCCTTTCCCTTTAAAGAAGTCACAGTGTCCAGGACAAAAGAGAGAAGAGCACAGTAAGGAAAGTGTTATGATAATAGGATGGAGGGAAATAAAAAGAAGGGAATAGGGCAGGTGGGTTACTTGGTCACTGCATACAAATAATGCTGGGAATTTTGGCAAAGAGATTTGGTGGTTATTCTCCTCCTTTCTTGGGTAACCTTGCAGGTGCTTGTCCAAAACGCCCATTCCCACACCTGACAGCAGAGGGCAAAATACTGAAAACTGTGAAGGAAGCCATGTACCAAACATGTGAGAGCTCAGCTGATGGTGCTTTATTAGGGAGCCTGCCATGACAGCTTCAATTTTAATGGGTGAGTACAAACCATCTGTGTTTGACCATTAGATCTGTAGTGCTCTTTCCTTCCCTCTAGAAGGGGCCTTCACTACCACTGTGTGGCTTTCACTACTGAGCAGCACAAACTGCACATTTTTGCACACAGAACATTTACACAGGTAGCAGCAGGAATGGTTTGCTGCCTACCCAAGCTCTGAGAGGGTCTGGGCTTTGCAGCTCTTAGTGCCTCAAATGAACATAAGAAGTAATATAAAACTATCAGTGCAACTTACTGTGTTAGGAAGGCTTCCAGTAAGTGCATCAGATGCTGTAAAAAAACTCATAGGTGCCTAATGCAAAATTTATGCAATTAGGAGCAAGTTCAGAACAGAGAAAAAAAATTACTAGAATGGGTTTATAGAAGGTGTAAAAAAGCCTTTGCTGTTTTTGTTTTTTGGGGTTTTTTGGGTTTTTTTGTTGATCCTTGTAAAGCTTTGACTCCAGGGAAATTCTGCTTTCCTGGAGAAACAATGCCTTTGAATGGTGGTCTTTGTCTGTCAGAGAAGCTGGAAAAAAAAATGGTACTTTTCTTCCTGTTTTCCATCCTCTCAGATATGCAGACTGGTTGGGCAAACAGCGTGGTGCTGTTTGGTGTTTTGCAAGTAGAGGAGTAGTGTTTCCATCTAACAAGGGAGCTCTGGGAACTAAGCAGAGAAAATACCTACCAGCCCTGCTGGAGCAGTGAGCACCAAGTCCCTTAACATCTGTGCCCCTGCCTCCATGAAAGAGCACTGATAAAAAGGCTCAAAGCTTCCCCACAGCTAATGAGCTACCTGTTTTCAGCTGCTTTTGTAAATCATTTGTTATCTACTGTAAAAATAATTGAGAACTACTGTGGGAAAGTCAGAGGCTCTAAAACAGCCAGGCCAGTAGAAGATTCAGAGTCCAGAGGAAATATCAGCCTGCATGAAAAGGCATCTCTGTAGTCTCCATCTTGTAGTAATTTTTGAATGCAGTCATTTTTACCATCAGTAACTAGAAAAAATAGCATTTCCTATCCTGTAAGAAGCTCCTTAATTAAAAAATTGCTAGATCCATCTCTTGCACTGGAAGCCTTAGTCTTAACCACTTCTTGTATTCTAGAATCAAAACAAAGTCCCTTAGCTTTTGATTCCTTTAAGCTTAGCAGAAACAAGTTTGTCCTGTTGATAGAACAGGGTCTTTGAAGCCTTTTACATAACTCCTAAGCCATTTCTGCTTTGTTTCTCTTGACCACAAAAAACTTCCAGAGTTGCTCTCTATGAAAAGAAAGGTGGTGTTTTTCGTGCCAGCAATACCACTTTCAGTGTACAACACAAAAATCCCTTAGATTTTTTCTTCAACAGTGCTAGTGCTTTTTTTTTTTTCCCCTTTAAGAAGTAGTTCTGAAAAAAAACAAGCCCATTAACCATCCTAGGAGAAAGAGGAAGCCAGTTCTAATGTTCTCCCAGGGAAAACAAAAATGAAGTGTATAGTGTCATCTGCTTGATCTTTAAATATTATTTAATTACTAATATGCTTTTAAATTGCACTCTATTGGACAATTTCAGATGACTGCTTTTATTATATGAACTTTTTCTCCCCAGTACCCCCTTGGTTTTAGTGGGTTATTAAAGAGAAGGTGGGTTATTAACAGCTGTGTATAACCAACCAGCCTCTTCATTGTTATAGCCAAAATTCAGTGGGATGCAGAGGAGACTGTAGAGTAAGAGTGGAGGTGGGAGCCCAAAAGAGGGCTGGGGAGAGTAACTTGTGTATATATATATAAAATTTAATGACCAGCCCATTAAATTATTCATTCAGCATTATTAGTAGTGGCATAGCTGTGGTGTTCCTCTGCTTCGCAGGCCTGTGGAGCTGTAATGAGCTCCTACTCTGGGCTGCTTGTATCCAGGACTTGTTTCTTATCCCTCCACCTCCTTAGCTGGGAATAAACTTTACCTTGTCATGTTTTCACTTGGGTTTGAAATTTAGCCAAACCTAAAGAAGCTTAGATATAATTAAACCATCATTCTTTTGGCTTTTCTCAAAAAACAGCAATGGGTTTTGATTTTCTTGTTCATACAGAAGGCTGGGTTTTGCCTGATAAATTTGTATGTGATAAGGAGCTGAGATCAAACTGGCTATGAAGTATGGCAAGGGTAAGAGAGGAGTGACCACCATTGCAGAAAGGAGCAGTGACACTAAAGCTAGAAAAACTCCCCACTTAAATGAGACCAATTGAATACACTTAGAGTACTATAGGCAAACCTGGCAGGCTTCTGAACTGGGGGTTAGCTTGTTTTGGATTCCAGTAAGGAGACACATAAAAAAATAAATTCCACAACACTAAGACGTCTTCACAGTGGTGTATGTGCTTTTTATTAATAATGTGATAATGTGATGCTACTTACAAACATTTGATGTCAAGGTGATTTGTATCACAGGTGTAACCATAGACACGAGGAGTTACTAAGAGAGCAACATCCCTGCCAGATCAAGGCCACGTCAACTCGCCTGTTGGCTTCTGGACCTGAGCCTTGCTGGGAGAGTAGTTGGTTCAGAACATGAAATACTACAGAGAGATTTTGGCTTTAGGATGTGACTGTGATGCATCCATTCCTTATCTCTACACTACCCAGAATCTTTCTCTCAGATTTGTGTAGCCTCCCAGTAGACCCACAGGATGCACAGGATCTCTGGCCTGCTCTATGTTAGCTCTGGCTGTCCCACCTGACTGTTGGCTGATCCAGTGCAGGAGACCTAAGAGGACAAGCAAGGAGCCAGTCATGTTACTGAGAATTTTATGCAAACCTTCTGGAGGGAATCTGAGTTGGAAAGAAGTCATTTTAATTCCAAACTTCTCCTTCTGTGTCATTTAACAAACGAATAGTGATGTGTAGATTTTTAATTGATGATTAATACAGGCTTTTAGGGGTTTCTTAACCAACAGCCTACAAATTGTACTGCTCCACTGTCCAGAGTTTAGGAACAGAGTAACCTTCAAGAGCAAACTCACTCTTTATGGTTACTGTCACTGCCCACATTATGCTAGGTAGGTGCTCTGCTGTGCAAAACATGGTACTAAGTGACATGGAATGGAGCAGCAGTCTGGAGTCACTTCATAATGGCAGTCAACAATGATCATCACGTTCTGGCATCTGAGGGAGCCCTTCCACCTCAACAAATACAAAACCACCTCATAGGATCTGTGTTATTGCCAGGCAAAGACAGCCTGAGTGGGCAAGGCAGTGGACATCTGGCAGGGCAGTGACAAGTTAATGACATGGCAGAGAAGGCAAGTTAGATTCTCTTGGATTCAAATGGATTTTGGATTCAAACAGATTTTGTATTCAAACATGCTTAGAAAAATTTACTTTCACTATTTATCTCACAGAAAGAAGCCTAGTGTTATCACAGGCTAACAGCACTTCTTTTCATTACATACTCTGAGATACAGTGCAGCCATTCACTAAGTCAAGTACCAGGGCAGTCCTGCACATAGGACTCTGCAGTCATAAGAAAAGTAATTTAAATCAATGCACTTACCTTGGAAAAAAAAAAAACATCTTTCCAAAGATTCAAAATGTGGGTATGTGTGTATCTCACACTGATCTCTGAATAATAATCTATTTCATATTTGTTCTTTTGTGCAGTGATTAGAAAAGTTTTTTATTGTTAGCATTTGATTTATCTGAACTTCCAAATGTAAGTCAGTGGATTTATTAGAGCTCACAGAAAGGAGCAAGGAACAGAACACAGATTAATGTTAATGTTTCAGAAGGTTTTTAAAGAGCTATTATTACTGCTGTGTTGCAGTCAGTGTTTTTTCATTACATTATTACATTCATGTTGTTAAAACGCTTTCTGTTTCATCAAGCATTTTCCATCTTAAATTTCCAAGGCTGGGCCTCGGGCAAGGGGATAGCTTTAGATCTTTCAAGTCCAGGCTCTGCTAGCATCAAACAGTCCAGCTGATCATGGTGTAATGCTGATACAGAATCTGATCCAGTGTTTAAGAAGCTGTATGTTTATAGCAAAATACAGGCACTTTAGCATTGGCCATGTTGATCCCTGATGAAGGAACAGCTAAGCCTGGTGAATGCAGGATGGCATTGGGCAGGTTGGCAAATTGCATCTTCCTTTCCAACTACAGTTCAGTCCCATCATGTATCTATCACTCAAAGTGCTCTGTTGAAAACATGCAAGTATAAAGACATGAAGGTTTGTCACTGCAAGAGAATGAGTATTTTTTTTCCAACTCTGCTACTAACTAATCCATCAACATTTTCAAATAATTTAAGCAAGTGTTATCTTACAGCTTAGAGAAAAGCAAAACATTATCACATGTAATTATTACACAAGTAGGGGAAAAGATAAAAACTCATCAGAACAAAATAGGGACAGAAGAAGTGACAGAATATTAGACTATTTCTCTGCCTCTGAATTCACTCATGACTTGAACAGGATGAATTCTCTTCTTTGCAGAACCTTTTCTGACAGCTGCGTAGATTTCTTCTGGCTTCTCTCTTTTAATAAGTGGCTTCTTCGCTGGAGCCTTCATTCTCCACATCACAACAGGATGGCGTGGGCCAGTGGGACTCTGAATCTTGATAATCTTTGTGGATGCAATATAGGACATCTTCACTGTCTGCACCACAGCATTCATTAGATTTTTGGCGGCCTGAATTAGTGACGTGACGCTATCCAGCTGTAAGAGGAGACAGAAACAGCAGCCTAAGAAGCCAGTCTGCTTTTAATCACAACATGCTGATAAACAGATAACAGTAAAAAAGAAAACCTAATATGCCAAACCCCAGTTTGTTTCTTTTCCCTTGGTGTGTCTGAGCTTTGACATTTGTGTTCCACTGCTCAGACTTAAAGTGATATACGGAAATTTCTGCTGGTAGAATGTAAATGCCTTTTTAAAGAATGTTGGTTGTTTTTTTTTTAAACATTAGTTCCTGAGGCATGTCTGCAAGTTACCATTGCAATTACTACTGATGGGTCATGAAACCACCTCAGAGAAGAGCTATGAAAATGTGACCCATTGCTACTTTCATATCAGAACTGTAGCCGGAAAGGAGTCTCTTGTCCGGGATCGACACGTTGATACGGTGATATAGACTCGTAGGATGTGATCTGAGTCTATTGCCCACAGTGTGGAACTAGCAAAGATGGTCTGCTGCTATGGAAGCAACCAGCCACTCTCTCAGCTAGCTCTAGAATGAGCTGCCTCGGTGGGTGTGAGCCTCACTATTTATTGGCCCCATGGTCTTGCACATGCTCCATAGGGGCCCTGCCCTGGCTGGGCACAGGTGGAGTTGATAGCAGCTCACACCCACTTCTTGATGATCAGAGGCACCTGGTGGCTCTGTTCCACTACACAGAACTACACAAATTCTCCAGTTGTTCCGGTCACATTCCAGGCTCCCAGATGTGCTCCTGAGCAAGCTGGGATGCTGTGAAGAGGATGGCTCTGGTGAAGCTGCTAAACCCACTCTCAGCAGCCAAGGTTTCTAAGGGTAATTAAGTGCAAAATAGCGCACAGAAAAGCAGTGACCGTGTGGCCTGGAATTCAGGAATTCCAACCTAAGAAGCACAATGTATAGCAAAGTGCTGTGCATCACTACTGCAGTCTGCAGCAGCACGCTGTACATCAGCACACACATCTTAAAGCAAAGGCATTGTCATCAGTACTTGCGGAAATAGGAAACTGTGTTTAATTTAAACTGACAATCTGCTAACTGGAACCAAAAAGGACAGCTTTAACAATAACAAAAATAACAATCAAGTTAGCTCTGCCATACTGCTCTGTAGTGCAGTACAAGCCAACTCAGTGGCTGCACTGCTCTCTTCATAGATCTGAGGCCTGTGGCCTGCACGGGGAACTCCCAAGTTCTTTACATCCTTTAAGGGACAACAGACACACACAGAGAGGAAATGAATGTGTGTATGGGGAAGTCCTTCCTTGTGGTTTCAAATCCAAGAGCAAAGAATTGCTCCCCACATGTTGGCTACTGCTGTGTCTGATGTTAGGCACTGTTTGCCACCTGGGCACTTCAGAAGGATTCATCACTCATCCACTGCACTGAAAAAGGAAAAACTTACAATGCTTTAGGTTAAATGTTTAGTATTTTACTTCTCATCTTCCTGGAAACTTGGTTTTGATGGAGTCAGGTAAAAGCTGAAATGATGACATATTTATTTTTTAACACTGTGGGTTTTGTACCATGAAATCTATTTTGGGTTTATTTACTTGAAATAAGGCTATCATCTTCCCTCTTCAACTTAGGGTACTTTTGCTGTTGTCATAGTGCACTGAAGAACTGCTAGGGAAAAATATAAGGCATAAATCATCTCAGTAAACCTAAAAGAGTACTGCTTTTTTATTGTCAGAGACAACACCACGCTCCTCTTTAGTCAGAAGGCTGAAAACTTCAATATTACTTAATTTTATGTAGTATTTACTGCTTAAAGTTTGTTTTTTTTTTAAATAGTTGTTACTATTAAAAATAATAGTTAGATAAATAAAACCTGAGCCTTCTGCCATTTTATAACATCATCCCCAAACCAGGGAAGAAGAGTGTCAGAAGTTCAATTTACTTCAGTAAAGTAAGTGCACACATCCTAACACTGAGGAAGCCCACTCTGGTAGGATTGCTCCTGTATTTCAACTTCTAAACATACTGTGGTGAAAGTTTTGTCTTCTGTAAAAGCGATGAGATCTCCAGAAGGGCCCATCAGCTATAGTGAGAGAATGATCCCATCCTCCAGCTGAACTGAAATGGTTTGGGCAATTTGCAGATTTGAAAACTGAGTTGTTAAGAAAGGTTCATGGTCTTCTCCACTTTGCCACATGAAATGAACTGATCAAGTGAGAGGAGTGTGCTATTGTCTGTTTACATGTTAATTTGCAATAATGCAAATAAAGCAAAAAAAAAAATAAAAAATGCAGCCAAGAGACTGTATTTAGTTGCATTTTGGAAACATTTCTGAACTGCCAGGAAAAAATTAATATCCTTTTATATTCTCTCACGAAGTACCAAAGAACCCTTACCAATTGCCCTCCCTCTTACCCCCACCACCACCTCCCTCCTCCCCCCCAAGAAAAAGAAAAAAAGAAAAAGTTATAATACTTTGAGAACTGGTTGAACACTCATAGGCCTTATGGCAAAATGAAATAATCTCTATATTTCTGGAAAAGGTGTAAAATTTACCAGATGGCCCCTAAAGTTCATTCCTTGCTGCAGCATGTGAGCTTTTTAGAAAGGATTTCCACTTCATAATTGTCATGTAGCCTCTCAGTGGCAGTATTTAATGCAGATGGTAGGTACATTTCAGTCCTGAAAATTATAAACTTGGTTTTGGGAGGGGGGTTAAGGAGTATTATTGCTTAACTGCATTCAGGATTCTGGAGAAGCTTTTAGCAGCTGTTCTTGGACCTATACTACAGATGGTAAGAATGCAGCCACTTCTATAATTTATCTTTTTTTTGTCTCCAGAGAGCAGCTAATTTTATACTTAAATGCCAGGAAGATTATATAGTGTGGTGTAAATCTGTTGTTTTTCAATATACCTAATGTACTCAAGGACTGTCTTCACTTGGATGTTTTTATCTCAGCTATTTAGTGGGCTTTTCAAGGTCTCAAGCCTAGGAGGACTGATGAAATGGATAAATTGGCATAAAAGATAGATAAAATATTCACTGAGCATTTCAGTTCATTTCATTTAGAGAGATGTAGCTACAAACTCTTCAGCTCGTAGCAAGTAGTACATAAAGAGATACTATTGGAGCAAACCAATCAACCAAACCCAAACTAAAAACTGTTTGTGTGTGACTCCTGCTTCTGGTTTTCCAGCACGCTCTATGGAGTCATGATGTTCCAGCCTCCACATTTCACAGGTCTGGGTCAGTGATGACAGAAATTCATAAAAGGTTTTAGGAAAAGAATCCCATACTAACTCTTTCCTTATTTAATTATCACCTGTTCTGGGAGTATTAGTATTTTGTTTCCATTGCAAAAGGAATATAGAATGATTCTGTAATCCCTATAACTTCATATTGTGATGAAACACAAGACTATACAGACCTGAAGATAGTAATAGTAAATGGGATAGTAAAAAAAAAAAAAACAAACCACAAACCAGTCACACAACCACCAACGAGAGAAATCAGACTGTCAGCATTCATGCTGAAATAAACTCTCATTTCCAGGACCTGCATCCCTGTTCTGTAATGAGTCCTGTGTGCAAGTAGACAAACTCTCCATTGAGTAACAAAGCTGAAGAGGAGCTCAGAAAAAAATGATTTTGAAACCAAATTGTGAATTTGTTTACATGCATTGTATTTTTTTTACATTTTTGTAAAACAGTTTCATGTCTTAGCAGAAGTAGTGATCCCTTACTGTAAGAAATTTCACAATATAGATATGGTCAGTTACTTTTAATTAATAGTCAGAATGATCAAGAGAATCGTGACTTTAAATTTAAAGAAACTCTCTGGCAAAGTGTTTTCTGTTCAGTGTAGTAAGAAATGCTTGCCTTGTCGTGTGTCTGTAGGAGCTGTTGCTGCAGATGTTACACAGATTCAGAAATTCCTTATTCTCAAGGCATGAAAACAAGTCAGTCTCCCATACCCATGCTTTCCACAGATCTGCAGAGGCTGTCTCTGACATAAAGAAGTGGCAGACAACTGCCTTCTGGAATAAAGCTGTAAGAGACAACGCAAAACAACACTCTCAAAGCATTTCTTGGTATGTACCATGCAGGTCTGTCAGACCCCTGGCTGTGACCCCTGGCTGTGGTACCAAGATTGGTCTGCTGTGAGAATTTATTTTTGCAGGAAATTGAAAGTTTTGATCTTTGAGCACAGATTTATCAATGGGATGTCTTCTCAGTTCTTTTCAGTTCTGCCAGACTTTTACTTTTCATACAAGTGAAAAACTAAGAATCGAGTATCAAATACACAGTTCTTCAGTCTGTGTTTGAAGTCTGATCTTAAAATTATTTTTTAAACAAGGCCACTTATTAAAAATGTATGTCAATTGAACTGCTAGGCTTAAGTACATTCCTAGAAAGAAATTTTCTTTGTTGCAGGATACTGAGACTTCTGAAAATAACATGAGCTCTACAGCTCTATGAAGAGTAGTGAGCTTCTGAGTAGTGCTGCATTTAAGGTCAGGAGTACCTACTACAAGTACTTCTTATTTTCTTCCTACTTAACTATATGTAACAATTCGCTGCTGTGAATTATTTTATGGTTCTTTCAGAAAGGTTGCTATATAAAGTTATTTAATTCTTTAGGAGTATAAGTAGCAGAAAAATCTAAACAGTCATTAAGAAGACATAAGCATATTCCTTGGCCCAAGCCAGGAGTTTAACACTAGCTGCCCAGCTGCTCTTCTGAGCTGAAGATGTTTACATAGCCACAGCTTTTTCTCCACCCAGATCAGTGATTATTTCATTTAAATGAAAACTGAGATCTTTTAGTGTAAACACTTCGTTAACTGCCAGGTGATATGTAAAACCTGCAATAATGGCTTGGTTTCAAGAAGGAAGATTTCAGAAGGGCTCTCTCTCCCTACTTTTTTAGGTGAGGTGTAGCGTGCACAGAGCTGGCCCCACCCTTTACTCCTAAGGTCCATCTGCCAGGGCCTTGCAAGCGAAGTCCTCAGGACATAGGTTTAGTTAGAGTTTCCTTCTCTTAGCTGGCTGGCCTTACAGGGTTAAACGAGCTCCATCTGCCCGGATTTGGAGTTAGAGTTGTCCTTCTCCCAGATGGTTGTCTGACGGCTACTGAGCCCATCTTGCCCATGGACCCTTCAGTTGTGACCTGTCTGGCATGGGAGCCCCTACAGGAGGCATATGCCACCACCAGCAGAGCTCCCAACCTCACAAGGGCATGCAAGTTCCTCCCCTATGACAAGGGGGTGCCCATGGAGGGAAAACCTGTAATGGGTATGTATAAAATAAGCCAAAAGGAGAACTTGTCATTGCATTCCCTCTGCCTTTTTTCCACTTGTGCTTTCTTATGCCTACCCTTTGGGGTATCAGAGAGATTTCATCCTGATCATCTGCCTCTGTGGTCTCTGAGGTTAGTAATCTGGCGGTGTTGGTTTTCAATGTGCTGCATTTCCTTAAAAATGTGGCTATTCCATTGGTTAACTATGGTGTCTATCCAGTCATTACATTATACCCCTCAAGGGTGTTTGGGGTTTTTTCTATGTTTTACCCGTTTTTTCAGATTGGGCAACTGAATCTAGCAAACTTAATCCCTATTCATTATCAGAATCTGCCTCAAACCATGTTAGATTCAAAGAACTAAAACCAAGTCCTACAATTGGACCAAGCCCTGTGTCCAAAGTTAAATGATAAACAAATTCTTATATAAGTACTGTAAAACTGTTTCCCTGGAACACCAAAATGGAACATATGCCTCCACAGGCAGTTAGCTCAGTCCCTCCCAAGTACTGCTACTTTCATTTGCAGAAGGTTTTAAAAACAGGTTTAAGAACTATTTTTTAGAAAACAAGTCCTTAAGAAAAAGAGAATACAGGTTTAATAAAAATACTTTCCTTGATGATTCCATCATTTACTGTTGTTTGTAAAGAGGAGTGCTTGTTGCAATAATCCTTTACATGCACAGAGGCTAAGAACTATAAAATATATTCTGATTTTGCTAATTAGCAAAACAGTTATTATTAGGAACAGCTGTCTTGTAGTGCACAGTACCAATAATGCTTCTTACTGCTTTAAAATAGTTTCTCGTGGTAGATGAAGTTTAGAAAGCAACAGCAACTGAGCTCTCTCTAAGCAATTAACAGAAAAAGCATACTGCTTGCTTTGCTTCCAAAGACCAGGGCTTTCTACACAGCCACCCAACAGCATACACTAGGGAAAAGCAGTTAAATATAATACTTTAAATAATAAGCAGTGAAACATTTCTGTCAACTCTCAGTAGTAAATAAATAAATAATACACTGACTCTTAGGGGTCAGCATCAATTTTTAGAAAATTAGCATTTTATGATTTTCATACTCAAATACTGGGACAAGAAATATTTTTATGCAGAGGGTAATACCCTACAAGAAGCCTTCCACTTCAACCAAAGTGAACTACAAGTTCCCAGTAACATGGAGAACTACCAGCAAGGAGAAATGAACAGGCTGAGCAAGGAGCTGTGGCTCTGGCACAGGGAGCCATCAGCTTTGTCAGAACAGCAGCAATGGCCCTAAAACAAGGCAAGAGAAACCTTTTCACTGAAGGTCACACAGCAGTAAAAGCAAGACAGTGGTACTGAAGCCAGTGGAACAAACCATCTACCTATAATAAATCAAGTGGGCTGTTACAGTAGCCAGTACTTCAGTTTGATTGCCAGGTTGGGGTCATGCAGCTGCAAGTAGGAAGCTGTTCTGCCCATCCTTGACTTCTCCTTTAGGAGGAAAAGCAAACCCAAACAGAAACCCTGAGAGTCTCTGAAATGCACTGCTCTGCATCCCCTCCCCTGCTAAGGCAGAGCTCTTCAGGAGCTCAGCAGAATGCCAGCTCCTGCCTCTCTCTAGCAGTTAAATGAAAACCCCCAAGTGTAACAGAGGCATCGAGCAGCAGCTGCCACAGTCCCCCCATGCTGGCTGAGACAGATTTCCCTGGGATGTGGTTATCCCAGGATGGGAACAGTGTCAGCTAAAGATGGCAGCTACAGATATCCTAAATTTAATTTTGTTATATACAACATTGCTATATAAAATAAACAAGGTTATAAAGGATATAAAATAATAAGCTATCTAAATACTAAGCTGTATAAAATAATGTAACTACACATGCTAGCTTATAGCTTTGACTCTATGGGTTATTTACCTATGATACAGTCTTCAAAGCTGAAATACATTCATAAAAATATTGTACCAGTAACTTTTGATTTAACTGGTGACTCAGTATGTGTAATTGGCATTTAAATCCAGCCTTGAAGCATTAATTTAGAAGTATTAAAGCCCCTACATATGGCACAGGAGTGGACTTAGGTCACTGTGTAAGTTAAGTCTGGCTCTTGGGATGCCAACAGGAAAAGTCAAAGATAAATCAAATGAGACACGTAGACTGAAACAGCCCAAAGTGCACAGGTAAGGGTGGCTCACCTGAGATCCTTTCTATACCATTTATCAAATCCTCTTTTACTGTAATTCTGAGACCTGTCTTCCAGATTTCTACTTCCCTTTTAAGGCCAAAAACCTGTCTCCTTTGTCAACTAAAATGTAAAATGAAACAGCACAAAACAGAATTGTCTGGCAAATATCAAGAGTGTGCAGTGCTAACGTATAAGATATGTTAAGTTTCTGGATTGTGATGTAATTCTATTTATTTAAAGCCACTGTTGGGAAAAAAGCAAGCTGTCAATGTGCTAGCCTGGCATTGTGCAGTACTTGTAAATGAATTATCATATTATCTACGTAAATTAATGCAATTAGTGCCAATCTGCATGCTGCAAATGCTGCCCCAGTATTTTGAGCCTGAAGAGGCCCAAATTAATTCTAATTAATAGAAGGAATTATCCATTTCCTGTTTAATAACACCTACTGAAGACTTACTGAGTTCTCAACATTTTTACTTATGCAGCTTACAAATTGGCAACGGCAGCTGCTTTAGTTAAAAATTTAAATATGTTGTGGAAGCATGGAAGATTAAATACTGATGAAGGAATTAAAAAAAAAAACCCCACAACAAAAACCAAACCACAGTGAATAAGAATTAGAAGCTACTGATTCACACAGCTTTTTCTCTCTTTTTGGTGTCTGACCCTTTTATAACCAACATATCTGGGGTCTGTGCAAGACTCTGCCACTCTGTGCACCAGGGCTTAAGGAAGGGCAGTGAGAAAGGTGCCACATAACTGTAGTAGGAGACTACAAGATCATGTGGCCTGAAGTCAAAAAGCCACTAACTGAGCAGAGCAGGTAGGAGGATGATCATCTGAATATTCCCCAAAGCATTCCAGCTGCCCCATGCAAACTGCCCCATTGAGCCTGCTCTAAGGGTGTGCTGATGGTATTAATTTTAAGAACCATTCCAGAGGACTTGGTCAGAGGAGTGTTGGAGAGAAGACAAGCACAAGCACACAGATGCAAAACAACTGAAGATAGCAAGATACAGAGAATGAATGATAGTGTGCTGAGTTTGCAGATTACAATGTACTTTTTCAAATGATAATGCTCATTGTTGTCATGGGATTAAGTCCTGAACTGAACTGTACTGGCAGTCCCCATGTCCTCCTTAGTTTCAGTGCTTCTGTGGGGGAGAATCCATTTTCCTCTTGACAGAGACACAGGTGCCCTGGCCACAGGTAAGATAGTAGTATAGATTAGGTTAATCTGTAATGCCATATCTACTTTACTTTCTCCTCCTTTTCTTCATCCAGAAGATGATACTTGTAAGAGTGATGCTGTGACTTAGCTCTGTTTCAAGAGGACAGTTTTTCTTTTACAGATCTACAAATATGTAATAGAGCAAGACTCAATCCTCTGCTCCTCATCCCTCTATTCTCTCCCATCACTTGGTCTGTAGGCTTCAATAAACGTTTTTGGTTTTCTTCCATGAACAGCTGCAACATTGCATTTGTGTGTGAATTTGTGGTCTGCCACACCAGCTTTTGCTCCATCATTCTCACTTTGTACAGGACATCTGTGTGCTAGTTGATATTTACCATCTGAATGTGGAAATCTGTAATTTAACACAGGAGAACAGCCTTTCTCCTCAGCTCTTCTGTTTGCACACACCTCTCACAGCTCACGAGAAACACAAGATAACAGAAGGCAACTATAAGGAGCCAACAACACAGCTGAGGGATGACAAAGAATTGGGGAGTTCAGTCTTGAGCATACACGTACATGGGTACAGAAGACAGAAACCACAGAAAACAGTGACAACAAAAATGCAGCAACCTGTTCATGTTTGGGTTTTAATGCCCTTGCCAATACACTTTTTCCTCTAGATCTTCACTAATCATGGGAAGGAAACAGCATCAAATACTCTGAAGCTCAGGATTTTTTTACTTAATCCATCCTGAAAACTTTGCTACCTGCAAGAGCATGCCCCATTTTATTTTTAATCATGCCTCATGTCTCTTTTTTGTTCCCATTCTTTAGTAGCATAAATAGATGAATGAGATAGGATCAGGACTGGGGAGAATATAATCCTATTACAGCTACAGTTTCTGATTCCTTGAAAAAAAATCCTTGCTATTGATTTTATGTCTGAAGATTTGGTAGTGTTGCATAAACCTTAAAAAAAACAAACAAAAAAACCCCAAAACCAACAACAACAGAAAACCCCTACAACTTTTAGCTAGAAGACTGAAATTCAGCTGCCTGAGCAGACAGTTGGCAGATTATCACGTCACATATGTTCTGTCTGCAAATTTTCTGGTTTTTTCTTTCCTGTGCTTCCAGGTCTTCTATGATGTATGTGTCAAAGAGAGACAGAGTGAGAGATGAAGCAAGAAAGAGGTATCTATCTCACCCTCACTCTGTATATCATATCTGTGTATCTGTATTTCTACATGTATATATCTTTAGACATATGTCTCTCCCCTCTATATATGTATCTCTGTTTATCTCCCTCTATACATACATACCTCTCTCTATAGAGATATACATACTGTCTCTATAGAGATATAAATACAGTTATATAGGTATCTCCATCTACAGAAGTAGAGTGGGAGAGAGTGAGATAGATAGAGAAATATATAGTATGAGATACATATACACAGAGAGAAAGATATTTAAATATACATATAGTAAGAAAGAGAGAGAACCACTGTGCTTCCTTATGCAGAACTTTGTTCTGTCACTCTTTCCAAGGCCAGCTAACCTATGTGACCCAATTTCTAAGTCCCTATATGGGCTTTTAAAGCCAAAATTTGCTCCAGTTTTTTTAAAAAAAGCAATTCAATAATCAGTCATTTTGCATAAGTAGTCATTTTTTCTTCCTCTCTGCTTATTCCTTTATCCACATGAACTTATTTTTAGTTCCAGTATTCCCCTAAAATTGAAGCAAGTCAAACACAAATAGGTCATTTACATCCAGATGAGGAGAGGCCTTACAGGAAAGCCATCACAATTTGGTTTGGTTGCATCTTCACACAGCCACAATTTTAACTGAAAAGGGACATTTGAGAAGAGTCATCATGAATGCTCTCCCTTTCCCAATAGGAGGCTTTTAAACCAGTGAAACCTTTTTAGTTTTTTAATTAATAATATTTTTTTTTATAACCATTGCAGGCCAACGAGTGTGTGAGACAATGAGAATTTACAGCATCTCACCTTGACTCCACAAAACACTTTGAAAACTGTCTGGAACTCTAAGCATGTTCTTCACGTCTACTGACTCCAAGCAAAGCACCCATTTGAGTCTGTTTAGTGAGCCAGGGCTGATGTAAACTTTTATTTGAACACACAGTTGTTCTCCTGGGCTGGAAATTATGGATGCCCACAATGTATGTACTCACCCTCCTTCCTTGAAACAGGATTAAGATCTATAGACACTCCTCAGGGATTATGAATTAAGGTCAATTTGTGTTTTCTTTTTTAAAATTACAAATTTTATACCAGGATGATGTCTTTCCCACTATTGACATATGTGTGACACAATAAAATGGTAAGAAAACGATGTGAGTATCATTTCAGTGAGAAAAGAAAAAAAAAAAGCAAGAACCAACAAAATTTCTTGAAGTGAGTCCACCAATCAGTTGTGCTCAAGTTTATGTATCAGGCAGGATGCAGAGTTCTGTAGGTCAGGGATCCCTGTGAATTACAATATGCCAAAGTAGTGGACAGTTCAAACCAGATAAACATTGTGATGTGCAAGTTGTATCTTTTAACTAGGTTTTTAAGTAAATAATGTGGATCTGTTTGTGTTGTGCAGCTGTTCACTTGTCAGTCCTCCAATAACTGTTTAACTTCCTAGTTAGGTAATCTCAGATTTCCCAGTTTCATAGAGAAACAAAAATTCCAAGGACAAATAATATCTTTTTCACCAGATCACAAAATGAGACTGAATGGAATAAAAAAATCAGAGTTTCTGGAAACCAGAAGCCAGAGACAGCCCAATTCTTGGCTTCTGTCAGCACAGAGCCTGTGCAGTCAGTATCTGCACCACTGCTGCTTGCTGCATGTCTGTGGTGGCAGATTCAAGACCCAGTCTGTCCATACAGCTGTAATTCCATACACGTCTGTCTGGAAGAGCATGTTAGGAGCACAGAAGTTGTAGTAAAAAGCACTAAAACTCAAAGAAGATGTGAACAGTGTATGTGTAGAGAGTGGGAGAACAAAGTGCTCAAAGAAGGCCTCCAAGCACAGAGGGATACGTGGATTTCTGTTGTGTGGGATCACTGGAGACAGGCTACAGATGGGGAAGATGAGAGCATTGATAGCAGAAGACGTGCATAAAGAGCATGAAGCAATGAAATCTGGCTTTGTTAACTCACACTGCTCATGGAACTATTTGTAAAAAGAAAGACAAAATGGATAATGAAAATAAATCTGATTAATTTGCAACCCAAATGAAAAAAAGTATTTGCTTCAGAAAATACAAATTCAGTACAATGTTACGCACCTGCAGCTTCCAGGGTTTTAAATGTGGTCTCTGAATTATCAAATGAATATCAAACACAAATATCCATCAGTGTTTCAAATGTAACATCAGCAGGAGAGGGCTAATATCTGATTAGTTTAGTAAACTGTATAAAATGTATTAATAATATTATTGACATACATATTCCAGACCATGTGAACATAGGAAGGTATTTAAAGGGTAAAAATGCAGGGTGAGAAGTTTTTGTTACCTGACATTTGTACCATTTAGCAGATTTTATGTCTTCAAATGGTAAGCCTGGAGATAATAACACTAGGAAAAGAGTGTGTGAAGGTGAAAGCATTACATGAATGCCTGTGATCAGAGCTGTGCTGAGGACAAGTGCATAAGTGCTCCACAAAATCATAGTGTCTTTTCCATGGCTAATGATACTTAGCTGTAATGGAGCTAATGACTCTTCAATTAATGCAAAAACAAGAAATCTGCACAACAATAAAGTTCTCTTAATTTTATTTCTTTAGGGATGTAGAATGACCTTCATATCTTTCCTCTGAACCATAAGTCCATCTCTGGAGATTTCTTTTTTAGTGTACAGACACCTGTGTGCATACTCCATATATGTACGTAGATAAACTGCTATCTTAAAATGGGTTACAGTTCTGTAAACCAAATTACTCCAATGTAACACTGAAGAATAATATGTTTTGAGAATTTAAGAGAAAAAAAACAACCAAAAAACAACCTACTAGTGATTGCTATTCATTTTAAGTCACCAGTCCTATGTTCACTGTGATGAGTGTAAAAACAGTGGAGAATAAAAGGAGATTGAGGATTTACACTGGAACATCTTACAAACACAGGAAAGCACAGCTCAAGATGTATTTTGATTAACAGATTAATTTATACCATTCTCCTACTTACAGCAGACATGATGAGCTCTCCACCTAGGTTCTGAATTTCTGCTTTAACTTGACTGCAGATTTTGAGTTGATGGGAGTACAGCTTGATCTGTTCTAGGTAAGCCAACAAATCCTGTTTGCATGATTGGTCTGGACACTGAATATTAAGAAAAGAACAATTAACAAAAGCATTTCAGCAGCTGGCCTCAGACATCAGGTGAATCTTTAACTGAGGAGTGCTCACACCGTGTGTGAGTGTAGCCTTGCTTTTTACAGCCACTGTATCAGGTTGCACAGTTCATTCCTTTGGTGAAGCTTTTTAACAGAATTATAGGATAAGCTCAGAACAATCCTAAACTCATATATATATATACTTATATATCCTAAATCCATACTCACTTTTTATTTAACACTGTCAGGCTTGCCTTAACAACATATCTGAACAAATACTTTAATGTACAGAATAATTACATTCTTTTCAGTTCCTAAGAGGTTATGATTTAGGATGATACTTACATTAACAGCAATACTTATGTAGGCAAATGTAAACTGAAATGCAGAGCAATATTAACACTTCTATGAAATTATGCCTTATCTTACAAAACATATTTGTTTCTTTTTTTATTTTTAATCCAGAGTTTCTTCAGCTTGATCCACAGGTCTTCTGTATCTTACCTTTACTTTAACAGTTTTGTACAATTTTTGGATTTTTTTGTATAGTTTTGTAAAAAACCTGTGGTCTTACAGAACTGTAGTCAATGCAGCAGCAATTTAAATTCAAATCTTGCAAGATGTCAGAAAAACCATCTGTTCTACTTAATTCATTCGATGCTTTTCTTAACCTTGTGCCTTTGCTAGAGAAACCTGATACTTGTTTAAAATGGGGGTTTGGTTCTACTCTTCATGATTATCTGGCAGAGTAGAAATGTTTGGTTAAGCAAAGAAGTTGCTAACTTAGGAAAAGGAAACAAGGAATAACTGAGCAATTGAAGTCAACAATTTTAAATAATATGAATTAAATGTCAGCCCTTGCTTTGTGTTCTGCTAGATTCAATGGTTGCTGTACTTTGGCATAATTTAGAAGAAAAACAGGAATTCTTCTCTTACATGTGGCATTTTTAAAGTGTTATTGTATTATGGAAAACTATAATAAAATATGTTTGGTTTGTCCTTACTCAACATTGCTTCAAGAACTACAGAAATCAGTATTTAAATACTGGTATCTAAGTCACTGTTTAGAAAACTGGAATACATATTGTGTATTTAATTCTAATTAATTAACATCTGTCCTTCCAGTCAAATGCAACTGTAATCCCTTTAAGCATCAGAACTATATCAAGACCGGGTTTTTTCTGGAGTGAGATGCTTGCTTCTCATTTTTCAGTTTTCCTCTTCTCAAATACACTGATTTTCAGGTTTTGGGGTTTTTTCCCCCACTGGAAAAACTCAAGAGAAGGGCAGATATGGTGTTAATATAGTGCCTTATCCATTTGAAATAATGGCACTATCAATTACAGAAGCTTGGACTAAAGAATATTTTACCCTTATTATAGAGTACACTTCTATATAGTAATACTGGCAAGTGAGACACATTTACCATCTTCCTTGTATTACCATTAGAGAAAAAAAACCTGTAACATTTTAGGAATGCTGAAGATGGTACTCATCAAAGATGGGGAAATTACCACTCAAGAACAAGACCTTGAGGTTAAAACAGTTCTATGAAAACAGTGAGTCGGTGCTGGGCCTCATTCAGAAACAGTAAATTTATTCTGAAAAGACTTCTGAAATGCAATTATGCAACTGTACAACTCTCTGGTATGTCCCCAGCTTTAATGTCCCTTCTAGGTATGCTGCATCTTCTCTTTCTTTTGTCCATTACAATGCACATAAGAAAATATGACTATGACAAAAAAAGTTTTAATGAAAAGGTAAACTTTCCTTCAATTAAAAAAAAAATTAAAGTAACTAGCCTGAGTTCAAAACAAAAGGAAATGGCTTAACAGTTTTAAACTGCAGAAAACTTTGTTGCAGAATGGTTAAATTAAAAGCTTACAAGGGTTAAAATTTACTGGATAAATTACTGACAAAAATACCAAAGACTATTTAATTTAGCTAGTGTATCAAAAGTACATTTGGTTAAGTAAATTCTTCAATGGCTGCTGGAGGCTGGGAGACCATATTTTAGCAGTATCATGAAACATGTCATTATCTGACTGAGTTCTGTATGTTTGTGTATATATATATATATATATACACACACACAGTTAAATATTATCAGCACCAATGTATTGGCCTAAATGAAGCCACAGTCTGACCAAATGTGCTCATTCTCATGAACTCTACCCACAAAACTTGTCAATAGGATCAAGAAAGGGACCAACATAATACAAAGAGGTGTTTACAGGAGTAAAGAAAACATACTACACTGCTTTAAGTGGGATAAAGTACTACAAAAAAGAGTAAAGCCTCACACCTTATAGCATATGCAAATCAACAATAAACAGATGTTTGAAAGAAATGTGCTCTGTAGAGAGGATATTCCACAAGGAATCCTGTATATATTGCTTGGAAGCATCTGGTACAAGCAGCATTTGCTTACTATGAAACGAAACACTAGGCTGTAACAGAAGGACAATTAAATTTTGAGTTTATTTGTCCCACAGGCTATTGATGGTTACCAGTTTAATGCCTCACATTCTTAGCTAGAGATCCTGGCAGATTCCTTCCCGTACGTAGTGAAGGCAGTGGGGTGTTAACAAAAGCATTCTGTAAGAACAGGATCAGAAGTGACTTGAATCCAAAAGAGGCAGTGGAATTTTACTTAGTAGAAATAATACCCACAGAAACTTTTAAGTGATTTGATAAGTTATGCAGTGATGAAAAACAGGGTGAAACCAACTTTGACAGTCCAGGTGAAAAAAACACTGGGACAGCAGTGGTTCAAAAGAACAAGCCAAGCAATTCTGCTGGAAATTTGGACTGTAACAATATTGTTCTTTACTTCAATGTTATGACTTTGATTAATACTGGATATAATCACACTACTAGAAATACAAATGTGCAATTTATTGCAACTATTTGTTAATTGTAAGCTTACAGAACATTCCATTAAAACCATGATATACTAACTGCCTTAATTATCTTAGGGCTTTCAGGTCACGAATTTGACAATGAATTTGCAACAATCTTAATTCAAACTAAACCTATTATCAATGTAGTTGGGATTAATCTGCCTAAATTCAAATTGATGCTGTACTGTGATTGTTTTCATAGTTAACCCTGCGTCATCTTAAAGTGCTTGTGAGTGTGAACTGAAATATAACTGAATTCTACTAATGATACCACACTGTGTGTCCCTCTCCTTCAGACACAGGAAAAGGAATTTATAAAAATCTAGAATGAAAAACAATGGATCAGAGAGGTGCTGTTGTGGCTGATGAGTTCACTGCAAATACTTTCAGGTTGATCTTTTTTTTTTTTTTCCTCCTAACAGAAAAACTCTGTGAACAATGTAGTTCCACAGTTCTCTTTTTTGAATCTCTGAAATTACATGGAGTGTGAACAAAAGTAATTCATTTGAAAATGTTTTATGGACAGGAAAAGGTCAAAGAGATACTACAGTGATTCTTCATTAGGGAGTGATTGCTTATTTTGGGTTCTTGTTCAGGTGTGAAGTGAAAGGGAGGAAGTAGAGCGAGGTTTTTGCTTTTCTTTCTTGCATGTAGCTTTGAATACTGAAAAAGGTATAATGCATTGCTGTGGTCCTGTTAACTAAAAAAGACAGAATAAGAATATAGAGTCACAGGATAAGTGAACAGTGAAGTCTTGTGGCTTAGTGAAATGACAGTATTCTAAGTGTTTACAAATATCTACAGGGTAGCCTAAGCTCAATAGCAGGCAGTTTAAAAGCATCAATAAAAGTATGGACAGGAAAAGTGCAAGGACCTGTACCTTTAATCTTACTTGAACATTGATAAAATGTAGAGCTAGTTGTTTTCTCTTCTGAAGTGAATCATACAAATCCGTTTTCACATTAAATTAAAATTTAACGTAATTCAGATGTCACTAAAAGGCAACAGGTGAAATATTTCCACGTGGAGTACTAATGCTGCCAAGAAAGACACTTGTAAAACTTAATAAGTGTTTTTTAAATAAATTCATATTCCAATATGGGCACCAAATTGTTGGAAGGGTTCCTTCAGTTTCGACCAAATTCAGAGAAAAGCTTCTAAATAGTCCATATCAGTATAATCTTTCTTTTATTTTAGTATCAGAAGACAGCAAGTCACAGGAAGTCTGGCAAAGTAACAGGTAAGGAAAGGAATTATTGATCATTGGAGTTGACTTGAGAGATGGAAAAAAAAGTTGTAGAAGCGACAACTTTTATATCCATCTGAGAAATGTGGCTCATATTAAGCATCTTTGTAATAGAAGAAGTAAAGACAGTGTTCTTTTTTACTGTGTTTGACACAAGTTTAGCAATTATGCTAGCTGTGTTCACCACATTGGTACTGGAAGAGCTGCTTTGCTCATTTTCTTCTAGTGCTTATAACATGGAATTGCATCTAAAATACAAGTATCACCTGTGACTAATTAGTATATTTTGGATGCATACAAGATGAAACAAATACCAGGACACAGGTGGCTCAAGGGTACCAACTGTGTGCAAGCTCAGAGCCAGGACAAATGGAAATAATTTGAATAAATCCAGTGAAAAAGTTACAGTAACTTGAGTGATATCACAGTTCCCAGCCACTAAGAAGGTACAGTCAGATTATTAGCAGTAGTGATTCATGGCAGCTTTTCATCAACCTGATCGTGTTTCTAGCCTGGAGTCACTGTAATAGTGCAGAGAAAGGAAAGTTTTAGGGAAGAACTATTTCAGTAGGACTGGATTCCATATTCTAAAAAACCCAAGAGATTGTGGCCTTTACTCATGGCTTTGATACCATATTGTGTTCTGCAGTAGACCAGTGACTGTTACAGTCTGGAGTTTTAATTTTTAATTTGTAAAATCTTGAAAGGATCATTTTTCAATGCTCTCAAAAAGACAAATATGCTGGCATAACATCTGTCAAGATCAGAAACAGGGACTCAAAATATTTTCTTTAGTTTTTCCACAAAGCTGATCACAGCTGTATAGATTGAGAATAGAAATTGTCTTCCTATCTGGAATTCAGAGAGACATGAAAGAAAACACTAACAGATTTTTGATGCTTCAGAGATAATAGACAAGCAACGTTTATACATGAAAATCAGAAGCAAGCAGAAAAGAGACAGCATGTGAGGGTGTAGAAGAGGGTGACTATAACCTGCTACCCTATGAGTAAGAGGCAAAGACTAGGAATTAGATTACACTTTTTGTTGGGTAACTGCACTCTGACATTTCACTACAGTCTCCTGTTGGCTCTATCTGGCCCTGAAACAACCAGCCCTACTTAGTAAAGAGAGCTTCATGTGACTAGTTGCTTGCTGCACTCATTTACTAAGCAACTGTGTCTTAGCCTGGAAAAAGAGTGTGTTCACTGATTCACTGGTTTAGGCTTTTTGGTGTTATTTTTTGAGCTGACACTTTAAAAATCCAGTGGAGATAAAGCAGACTATATAGCTCTGGGCCTTTGCATCTGATGATGATACACATTTGCTTTAAAATGCTACAGAAATCACCTTGAGACTTGCAGGTACTCAGAGGCCAGAACTCTTACTATCCAGAGGATATTTACATGCAAAACCAAATGAAATCAAATTGCCAGTGTTGGGGGTAGAAAGATAGGAAAGATAACCTAGGTCTGGCAAAAGCAAACATTCTGTTACATATGCAGAGATTAGGGTGGAAAACAAGTCATTTCAAAGAGAGAAGTCAGCAGCAGTACTGAGCATGGTGCCAAGATCTAGAACCTGTAGAACACACTGAGCCCAGCCTGCTCAGCAGAACTCAGGGCAAGAATCCTGTGTTCCCACAGCTAAGCTGATTCACCTGAACAACTCAAGTGGTTTCTGAGTAGTATAACTATGCAAGTCAAGAGTCCTATCTATACATCTAAAATATTACATACATAGCTAGAGCAGCCATATTGTACTTATTTATATATACATAAATATTCATATGTATACCATAGCTCTAAAATTTTGCATTCATAGGCTAGAGAAGCTCAAAAAAACCATGTATGTAGTAACACATATGAACATACATCTGTGATATAAGTACATGCATATTTATGTGTGTTTGTAAGTGTATATTAACAGACACACAGACATGTATGAAAATGAGAATCCACTTATACAATTAAGACAGAGCCTATGTATCCATTGCTTCAGAACTAAGAGAAAAAGGAAACTGAGACAGGTAGATCTTAGAATGTCACAAGTGCTTTTTAAAGTAATCTTCTTATGCATTGGATGTTCTGTGCACAGATTCACCTGGGTCAGAGTTTAATGCATTGTTGCATAAATAACCTACCTGATCAGCAATCAGCCGTGCTAGAATATCCATCCTTGATCCTGACTCTGAAATCATTTTTGCTGCATTAATTACATCAGATGTGTTCTTCAGCGGTCCTCTACCCCTTAAAATGAAACAAAGAACCCTATTCCATTATTTGGAAACATACGTATCCACATGAATTAGGCACAGAAGAACTCAACTGAATAAAACATCTAATTCATACAGAAGCAACATTAATTAAATCCCCACTCCCCAGCTGTTTTATTTTCATGTCCCACAACCTTGTATTGTTTGGCATCAACTGGATGTAGAAGTACCAGAAAGATTTCACACTGGAAGCACAAGGCAAGCCAGACCCTGAGGGTAGAGAATTTGAGACTACTTGTGCCATTTGCTTTCCTCACAGTTGGGAAGTTTATGTTCCTTTCCTTTCCAGGAATTTTCTAATAAATATGTTCAAAGAAGCTCAGCAGAGTTACAGCTATCTGGTCAGGAAAATTAGGGGGTTTTTAAATTAACTGATGCATACAAGCATGAATGGAAATTTATGAACAGGGCTACAATTAAAACTAACAAATGTCACGCAAAATACAGATATACCATGTCTTAAAGTACTTCCCAAATAATTTCAGAAACTGCAGAACAGCTTTTAGTTTAGGAAAACTTTAATGTTCCTCTAAGCATTTTGTAAAGATGCCAAGCTCCTTTTTTTGTACAAACATCCCCCTAACCTGAAAAATTTCTTTAAGAGAGCAAGTTTCTAGAATCTGAGATGTAAAATGTGGCTTAAGCATTCTTAAGTAATATTGATGACCATTATCTTCACAGTCTCTTGTGCTTCAGTTTCTTCAATGCTGAAATACTTCAGCTACACTAAAATCAACAGTTATATTTCATGTGTATAAAGTGAGTAACTATGCTCAATTCAACTTGGCATTCAACATATTTGACAAGAATACTTCTAGTTTCATTATAGAACCATTTAATTCCCAAAGGCCTCCTATCAATTTACAAGTTCTGCAATGGACCAAGTAAGCAGAAAATATGGAAAAAATCTATGGTGTTCAAATGAGAAGATTCTTTGAAGTCAATATGGTTTAATGTGTTAAGAAGGTAAATCAGTCCTGGAAAGAAAACCTCTTTAGCCTAAAAACATCATGTTCACGTGTAGTTATACAAACATTTAATTCACTAAAAAGACAGTGATGACACAACATCATAGGTAATGTTTAATCTCTTTTCTTCTTGAATAATGATATTGTTTAGCTAGAACTCATTTTTGATCCTTAGGGAAAAAGCATATTTTACAAATTACAGTTCCTTATTCTCAGCTTCTGAAGCCCACATTTGAAACAAACTAGAATAGGTTACATGTTATTTTTCTGCAGAAAGGTAACTTCTTGTTACAGAAAACCTATTTAACAAATTGATCAGAGTTTATAGAAGAATAATAGGGTATGTGAGGAATGAATTTGCAAATACAGTCCCATATATTCAGGATTAAGTGCCATAGGTATGTTGGTTGTTCATACCAAGTCCTTTATGTTTTTTACAAACTACAAGTAATCCAGTACCCTCCAGGAGAGTTGCAACCCAGTCTACCAGTCAACCAACAGAGAAGGTGAAAAAAATGCAGAACTAAAGGAGCAGGAAAGGAGAGAAGGCATTACAGTGCAAGTAATTTCTGCTTAGACAATTCTTGTATCAGTCAGCAGCTTATTTGATACGTGAAGAAACACTGACCATGTATGCAAATGGAAAGCTGATTAATTAAATTAGCAGTATTCTAGTATCCATGCAAGCCCCTCAGAGCTCCAGCTAAAGAGACTGAAGCAATTGTACCCAAGAAAGGTATTTCAAACAAATGAAAGAAAGTAGAGCAAGACTCAGCAATGAGGACTGCCAAGACTTCTGCTCCACCTTCCACCTAATTGAACCTTTGGTTCAATTTCTTGACTGCATTCTCTAAAAGTGTGGGACAGGATGCTTATGACAGGTAAGTCTTGAAGTAAATGCTTAGAAACAGTGTTTAAGAATACCTTAGCCATATATTAACTAAGTGTTGAAAAAACAGCATTCAAAGAGGGCTCCTTTTCTACAGTCAAGAACTATCTGTGCTGCTTTTCTTACCTTCATGTGAAATCCAGACTCTTTTATATGTAGTACAGATTTAATTGCCTAGGGGTGACATAGCAAACCATTACTCCCAAATGATGATGCCTGACAGTTCTATCCACTGAATACTGTTAATATTTGCAAGAGTAAATGAAATCTGTTCAATCAGCAGCCAAATAGATGAAACAGAAAAAGCAGGATGGAATTTCTAGGTGGACAACTGCAAGCTCTGTATTTGGACATAAATCATAAACTGCATGGAAAGAGAGATGTAGCCTGTGTAGTAGGTTGTTAAAAAGATACAGGGGCTATTACAGTGGGTCAGTCTGAAGAGGAGTCCAGAAGCTAATGTTATGAAAATAGCAATGCATTTTGTGACTTCCCACTTCTCCTGATTAACACCAAATCAGCAGGTTTAGAATGCCACTACCTCAGATTAATTCCCTGAATCCAGATGTTAGAGGCACAAAAAGTCTATTAAATCATCTAGGTTGTTTCCCCAGCCAGTCTTCCCACCAGTTCTACATTTATTTGCATTTCTTTCTGGTAACTTTGAAGTATGAAAATATACTTAACTTGTGAGGTCATTCCCCTGAGCTATCCATATCACGTTCTGGATTTAAGAATTTCACTTAGTTCTCTCTCCAGATCATTGTACCAATATCCCTTTCATTTTACAAATGCAGGCTATGATTCTCCTCCACCAGATGCTAAAGCAGCCCCACATAGAGTCCTGTGGTGCAGGTTCAGTTGTTAAGAATATACAAATCACTATAGATAATACAGAGCTTAAGAAGATTAACTTAGCTCATACACTTAGAGTAGGTGCTTAAAGATAGATTAAAAAATCCTTCCCACCATGTACCATGTGCCAGTCAGCAGCATCACAATATTTATCCTTTGCAGAGTTTTTCATCTTTTTTTTTCATATTCTACTAAGCCTTACTAGCTAAGTAAGTTGATAAAAAACTTAAGGTTATGAAAACAAAGATGATACAGAAAGTGATGACACCTCTTTTAGGGAACAGAAAGAAGTCACAGAGTTTCTGGATGAACCTGCAAAAATTAGCCTGACCAATTCTACAGCACGAGCTTTGAAGAAACCAAAGGAGCAGGGAAAATACTGAATACAGAAACAGTTCTGACTTTTCCTTTGAGTTAAAATGGCAGGAGGCTCACTATACTTCCCTCTTCTCCCAGACCTTTGCAGAATGATAATGTAACTGAGGTTATACAAACTCTGAAAATGAAAGCCACTGTAAGTCACAGGAGGCACAGGAGCAGTTGAATCCTTTACACCAGTACAGTGTTAAATGACAACTGGAAAGCACTGTTATTTACAGAAAACTCTTTCACATCAGTATAAGTTTGTATCAACCCTGTGATTTGTTTCTTTTTCTGCTCTGGGACAGATTCTGTCTGGACACTTCATTGTTGTTCCAATGTTGGCAATTTTCTTACCTAGGACATCCTTCTCTGCTCAAATCATTTTTGCTTTCAACAGCTTTACAAAGTAAATGAAGTTACTATTTAGGAAGCTTTGCTCTAAGAGAAATCCAGTAATTTATTTCCTTTTGCTATGGAAACTGATTCCCCCAGTTAGCTGTTTCATAGCAACTTCTTAGTGTGCCACCAGGAATCTCTCACTAAATCTCTCTCTGATTTGTTTATCACATCCTTACACAAACATTGTTGGTAGAATGTATGAAAATACCACAATATCAAAAGGGAGTAAGTTATGGTATTAACTTACCATATCAATTATGGCATCAATTGATATGGTGCCATATCAATAGGCACCAAGGCATCAATTATTTGTTTCTCACTTATTTTTCCTCTAATTATCTCTTGGATGTTTCTCCATCTCATTCTGCTTCCAAATCCAATTTACAAAAGGACGCTTGGATTTTTTTAGATGCTAAGGTCAGCAGATCTTACCAGTTATGAGCTGTTACTGTGTTCTTGATGACAGGAAATGTCCCTGCTATTTGCCTTATCAATCTCCCTCATCCTATTTTCTCTGTCATGAGGAAAAATCACTCACAGACTTTATCATCTCCAATGCAAGAAATCACCCAATAGCCTTGCAGATTATGTTTTGCTAGTTTTTAAAATCCAAGCCTTCTCCTAAGTCGAAACTATTTGTTTATGAACAAACAACATTAAAATTGTATGCATACATGTTAATAAACATGCAAAGCTTCCTTGTAGCCTGACCTGGACTGTGCAATGACATGGACAGTGCAAAAGGAGATGCCCAGTCTTGTCCTTTACAAACAGGCCACACACAGTGTCCATGATACTTCTTATGGCACTGACCTTCTGTCTGAGGAGTTTCTTCAGGCTGTCTCCTGGATGAGCTGAAAGAGCCACCATGGAGTTGTCTATGTGCAGTTTTTACAGCACTGCAGCTCCCTGTCTGCACTTCCTCACAGCACTGAGGTGAGTTATGGCCAAGTCAGAAAGTCAGCATTATCCCTAAGGATTCCCACTGCAGAGTGGAACTCTTGTTCCCATGTGTTGAATTTTCAACAGGAGTTATAAAATGGTCTACAAAAAGCAAGTCTAACAGACTGGAAGCAGAAAAAAGCCAACAGTTACTAATGAAACAAAGTATTAGTGTACCAGTACAGTGAGAAGATGTAGCAGTGCCACTTAAATTCCCTCTGTTGTTCAAAGTGTGTATTTTCAGTTCTCCAGTGACAGAAAGCAAATCAATTGTTACAAAAATCAGCTGTTGCATCTGTTTTATAGTAACTTTTTTTCTTTAAAAGAATCCCTATCTATAAATATATATATATATATAAATATATGTTTCGAACATACCTTTTACCAGGCCTGTTGCAGCAATTAAAACACAGTGAATCCCAAAAAGTAAAGGATAGAAATCAAATGGCAAATTTTAATTTGGTGTTTCATGACCACTATTCTGATCTTTTGAGGGTATTTTTCCCCTGTTAGCTGTGTAATTAAAAACAACCTAGTGGTACAAGAGTGTTAAAATTGAGTTTACTGGAAACCTGCACATGGCCATGCTCCTGTGGGAAATCACCTCTCTGGAGCAGAACAGTCGGTCTCTCTGGTGACTCTATTGCAAGTGTCCTTGCAACAGCATCTTCAGCTGGATTGTGAGAGACTTCCCAAACCATTCTTGTGCTGCGTTTTTATCATTCAGCTGCCCTGAGGCCCTGCATGACCACTCCAGCCCGTGCATAATAATCCATTGCTATTCATTAACCAAAGTACATGGATCCTCATGATTTTAGTGAGATACAAAGGACCTTCCTAAGCCACCATTTCTGCATCTGCTGCAACTCTTTCTACTGGCTGTTTTCCTAGTGTCTTCTGTGTAGATTTTCATCATTTTTGATGAAAAAATGCAGGAAGTGCATGGGCAGTCTAGATGGACCACATCCTCCACCCCAGCAGTTTATCAACATAGCAGGAGCTGCCTGGGAAAACCTTAAGGGCACTCCACAACTCCCATCCAGAGAACTCCTTGGTTACACCACTTGGTTACATCCTCCGTGATGAAGGTAGCAAGACCTTGACTGCACTCAGGCCACTGTTCAAAATCTGCCTAATGGATGCAACAGACCACATGGGGAGTTCCTGGACCATGCATGCTGTTAAATTAATTGACTGGTACATTCTGTGAAACATCAAATTGTCACGGTTTTCTAACTTTTGAAGTCTTTTCCATGTTTTTACAGAAGTAGAACAAAACAGTGCTTAGTTAATAAAACAGATGGCATACATGAACTAGCAGAAAGCACTTCCCCTTCTGGCCTCAGGTATGATTATTTCTGGTTGTAGAAAATAGGCTAATTTAGAATAAATCAATGCAATTTAAAAAGACAAACTACAAGAAAATCACTGGGAACTCTGGCAGATGCATAACTATACAGTTCAGTTCAGAAAGGTCAAGCTAAAGGTTGAAGATGCCAAGTACCCTCTGGATGTGGAGTTATGGAGAAGCTTTTAACTGTTATCATCTCAAGCACAGAGTGAAATATATGGAACACTTTACATATGCCTGGGGAAAAAATGCATGGTACTAAACAAGATGTAGACACTAATGAACCATTTTCTCATAGAGTTTCAGTTTTTAAAACATGAAAGCAAGCAAAGGACATAGTAAAATAATATTCCAAAAATTAATTCTGAAATATCCGAACTTGGTAGTTCACAGGATGAGACCTCTGATTCCGTAATATGGGGCAATAGTGCCAGTTGTATTATATACCCAAGCAGCTGTAATTATTGATTTATATGGACTGTGAGACCCGTGTGTCATTCTTGATCTTACACTTCTCATCTTCTTGTTCCCTAATCCAGTTGACCTCAATACCACTCATCAGATGACAGTAGAAATTTCAGAGGAAGGGAGATTAATGTTTTCACTTCGCTCTTCTGTATGCCATAGTTCATATCACTGAACAACAAATACATTTGTGCCAAGACATTTAGATCCCTTGTGGAATAAGGGACTCTACATGGCAACTACCTTGCAAGTAGGGATGGGATATCTACATTTCAGCACCAAACAAACAAACTTGCAATCTGGGAAACATGTCTCACACACACAAAGACTGACCTGCTTTCTTAACAGGTTTATGGCTTTCATTAGACCTCCCAGATTAACACAGCACAGTCCATAAATCCTTCCCTACTACCTGTCATCTGAATTCCTTGGAAATATCTGGAGCCAAGTTGTCTAACATGGGTATTTTATGCAGCTGGTCAAGACTGGACATGGTAGTCTCATACCTGCCATAAACTCCAGCTGTGGAAAAGGGCTGAGGGCAAGCAGTGAGGGCTGAAGAACATTCTCTGTGTAATGGACTGTATTCTAGCAGGCAAAGCACTGTTAACCTGCCACCAGCTCACCTGGCAACTGCCCTCAGTGCCTCCCAAAATCTGCTAACTGGGGGTTTTATTGGCTGCATCTATTGCTGCATCAGCCATCCTGGTGCAAGGACCACCTGTGCACGTCTGCCTTGAACACACCATAGGCTCTGCACTGCCATTTAGTTCTGCTGCTGCTTACAGGAAGAACAACACTTTGGGACTTTCAGGTATTTAGAAAACCTGAGTCCCTCAGTGGATGAGATGAGATAACCATCTTTACACATTAAGTTTTTTATACTTAGACAGTCACAACAGTCACAGGACCCGTACGATACACATTCCCAGCTTAGGGTATGTCAGAGACTATCTCAAGATGGAAAAGAAAGGCAGAACCTAGCTGTGCAGTCTCCTGCAGGTGTGAACACAGCTGCTGAGAGGTCTTCCAGCACATTTAAGTGAAAAGCTGTATCAACAACATATGGTTTTAATTCAGAACCCTTCTTACCTCAAATTTTCTCATTTTCTTGACTTCATCTTCAACCATAATGATTTAAAAAAAACCTTATCTCGATCTCAAAAATCACAAGAGTGGCCAAAAAGTATGTCACTCCAATTATTGTGAGCTTGTTTTAGCACACTAGTCATGTCTTCAAATGTTTAATCCATAAAAAGAAAGACCAAACCATCTTACCTGTAAGTAAAAGTTAAGGCTCTGTCCAGCTCAAAACAAGGGCTTCCCCTGACCTATGGGGAGCTCTGGGGAGTGGCCACCCTTTACCAGGCCGTCCTCAGGACACCCTGATATTCCGCAGCTCGGTGCTGAGTGCAGTCCACTGGACAGCACAGCCAGAGCAGAAGGGAGAGATAACAGCTGGAAGAACAAAGAAAAAGTTCTGTATGGAAAGCAAGGTCCCAGGAGGCTCATTTACTCACAGGCCTTCAGAAGCAGGGGCTTTAAGGAAACAGAAAAACTTATATTGGTAGCTATGGAAGAAAACTGAAAGATCTGGGAAACCTGATTATCAGCAGTAATATCATGGGCTAGAAAGGAGGCCGTGGTACAGTCAGGTCTCTCTTATGACATTATTTTACTTCACACAGTCTTTGCAAATCCCTTTTTCACCTCCCCTCTAATATTTTTCGAATTATTTGAGTTGATTCACAGCACACACATTTTACCTCTTTCTTCCCAATGCTTCCCACTGTAATACTCTACTGAAGAGTTTATCATTCCATTGAAATGCTGACTTCAAAATTAAGTTTTCAGGATGCTTTATTATATGTAACTTAATCTCATTAAACACCATCACGTCATTTTCAGTTTACATGTGCTATTCTCTTCCACTGTTAATGTGCTAATAATAAGCATGTTTTTCCACACTTCTGCCCAGAAGCTATCATTAATGGCTTTTGAAGCTACTTGAAAGAACATGATATGTCGCAGTGAGAGTTTGATGCAAACAGATGCGAGACGGAGACTCAGTTTGATGCAAACAAATGTCCAACTTTATTGAATCAGAAGGCAATATTTATACACTAATCTAAGAGCTAATGCCACGTATACATATTGCTGATTGGTGATTTCTACATCTCGTTACACACGTTTTAACTTGATTGGCTACAAAACCTTTAGCAACAATTAACTAACAAAGCTTATCTTTCACACATTCGAGCTTCTTCGTGGATGTTGCTATCTTGCCGAGTCCCTTAATCTAATCGTCTTGCTTACTCCTTAACCTTCGAGTGTTCTAACGTGCTGTTCCTTGTGGTTACAAAATATGCTTTAAGCAGCACTGTCCTTGCACACAGCCCAAAGCTTATGTTGAAATTATCAGCAATTGTTCGGTGCTGACAGTCTGAGGCTGTACTGCCTCAATTCCCCCTTCCGATTGGACAAGATAAACTCGTTTCATGGCACGATCGAGCATCCGTTGAAAGCATTGAAAAATACAGGGTAGCAAGATTTAAAAAAGTAAAAAAGCAGATAAAGCATAACAAACAGTCTTAACCAAACTTTGCAACCATCCCGTTAGACCCCATTCTGAAAAAAGTTTATCAAACCAGTCCTAATTATCCTGTGATTGCAAATGTGCAACCCCTTCTTTAAGTGATTGTATTGCAGCATGTATAGATTGAGAGTGATCAGAAAGATTCATACAACACATTCCATTAAAATCTTCACAAATATGACCTAAAAGCTAACAATAAAAAGAGCAGTACAACAGAATAGCACAATCAACAACCAACATATAGACGAGGGATCCCTAAGTCGACATATAAACGATCACATGAATTACAACATTAACAAAACATGTTATCAGTACAACACAATACTAAAAGGACATTTCACACTGCAGTGGAAGGACTTTAACAACTTTTTAGTATGAGGAAGTTCAGATGTCCACTGGCGCATAGAACCAAGGGGGTAGAGGAGGCTTATCCGACAAAAATTGGTCGGGGGGCCCCAAAAGCGTCCCCAGACCCCTCCCGGATCACAGCACGGTGGAGTCCTAGTTTCCTCCATGGTTGCCAAATTAAAACCTAAAAAGCTAAATAAAATTATTTACAGACAAAATTCCAAGCCTTTAAATAGCAAAGGCATACACACTCTTTTTTTTTTTTTTCTTCTTTTTTTTTTTTCTTTTTTTTTTCTTTTTCTTTTTTTTTTTTTTTTTTTTTTTTTTTTTTTTTTTTTTTTACTCTGTGTTCTCTGTACGAGGAGCAGTTCTCATTCTCCTCAGCAACTTTCAGGCCATGGTCTATAAAAAAAAACAAACCTGGGGAAAGCAATAAAAGTTTGTTGGTGGATTTAGATACATTTTTAGAGGTATGGTGGGCTCGTTTTCTGAGCAGCAGCAGTGTGTGCGGGGGGGGGCGAGAAGCGGCTGCGGAGGCAGGAGTGGGAGTGCTCTCCGTACCAGGAGCAGCTCTTTCTCTCCACAGCAACTTCCAGCCTCCAAAAAGGAGTACTCATTCTCATAACTGTGTTTTTTGTCTTACTTCTCACCAATATATAAGAAAAACTAACAACCACCACTAGAAGATTAAAAAATGAAATGATATTGCTACTAAAATCTGGTAAAGTCACCCTGAAACAAAATGAAATGGTACAATTTCCTAAATCAAAACTGCAAGTATAATTACCAACCAAGTTTTTTATCTCTGTATGAAACACCAGTGTACCATGCACCACAATATGCATCAATATTGAGAACTATATTGCAATTATTGAGAAGGAATTAACAGAGTATTAATGAGCATTTTTGTGTCGTATGGCATCAACAATTGAGCAGTAAAAAGAATGTTGCAAATGAGATGACTCAAGCCGATTTCAAACTGTACTGCGCAATGACAACTTTGGCTTCTTTTACCATTTTCCAATCTAATGCAACCCATTGACCTCCTCCTCCTGGTCCCACAATCACTGGAAAACCATCGGACTCATATTGGGAACCATTTCTCCTTCAACTATAGCATTTTGAATAATTCCCTTCCATCTAGTTACTGGATACACATTACCACCTCCCCCACTACCCTCCCCTCCCCATGCTGGATCTGGAAGAGGTAGAGCAGTGGGTGTTAAAGGGTTAAGGGAAATAGGAGCAGGAATAGGGAACGGATCAGGGGGTAAAAATGGATTAGTGCTCCCTTGTTCGGGATGTTCCCTGGAGCAAAAACTAGAGTTTTTTCAGGGGTATACTCATCCTTGGTTTCCAGTTCTGTCAGCTTCTTCAGCAGTTTCCTTAGTTGCTTGTCTCCGAGTCCCAGTTCCTTCCTTGGCTGTTGCTCTATAGCAGGCACTGATGGTGTTGACAGGTGAAGCAGAGGATTAATTGATGGCAACTGTGGTCAAGAAGATAAATCAGGCTTCCGAGGTGGAAAGGTGGCAGAGCAGTCGGGAGCCGCGGTAGGCAGGCACGAGGGAGGGAGTCTGCATTCCAAGATTCCTCGCCTGTGTTCTCCGGCTTCTCTCCCTCTGTGAACTCCGATGATTCTGGTGGTGTTTTCGGTTGCTTTTGGTTTTGCTTCTCAGTCCCATTTTAGTTTTCATCCAGCCCCCAGGGTCAAAGGGTTCTGGGTCCAAATCCGCATTCACCATAGAGGCAGTGGTTGGCAGCGGGGGGGCAGAAGGGGGAGCAGATGAAGTAGTAGACTCTTTTCCTTTTAAAGTTTCAAAAAGTGTTCGCCAAGGTACTAAGAGTTTGGCGGTTTCATTATTGCCCCGTGTAGTGGCATCCCATAATTTAACTCCGACCTCCCAAAATGTAGGGTCATAAATAGAGACCGAATTGATGTCAGAAAAATGCTCACGAGTCCATTTTAAAAGCAGTTTTAGATCATGGCCAGGTATAACTTTTTTATCCTTATTAAGTAAAGTCTTTAAAGTATAATAAACGTCTCGTTCTTCTTTTAAATCCATAACAAAAAGTTTCTCCAAGCTCACCTGCCAATCGCGAGGAGGTGATGAAGGTGCGCACCACAATTACCGGCTTCCTTTCAGCCTTTTTCTTCACTCCCGAGTTCTTGGAGACCTGCGACCGGATAATCTTCAATCTTCAATCTTCTTTTTTCTTTAATATTTCTTTGGCAATTTTTAAGTTTTTATTTACAGTCTCTAGCCCGTTCTACGTCGGGGTCCACCATTTGTCGCAGTGGGTGTTTGATGCAAACAGATGCGAGACGGAGACTCAGTTTGATGCAAACAAATGTCCAACTTTATTGAATCAGAAGGCAATATTTATACACTAATCTAAGAGCTAATGCCACGTATACATATTGCTGATTGGTGATTTCTACATCTCGTTACACACGTTTTAACTTGATTGGCTACAAAACCTTTAGCAACAATTAACTAACAAAGCTTATCTTTCACACATTCGAGCTTCTTCGTGGATG
Source organism: Calypte anna (assembly GCF_003957555.1). Lineage (NCBI taxonomy): Eukaryota > Metazoa > Chordata > Aves > Apodiformes > Trochilidae > Calypte > Calypte anna. The sequence goes on from NC_044252.1 coordinate 11,523,055, forward strand.
TTGCTATCTTGCCGAGTCCCTTAATCTAATTGTCTTGCTTACTCCTTAACCTTCGAGTGTTCTAACGTGCTGTTCCTTGTGGTTACAAAATATGCTTTAAGCAGCACTGTCCTTGCACACAGCCCAAAGCTTATGTTGAAATTATCAGCAATTGTTCGGTGCTGACAGTCTGAGGCTGTACTGCCTCAATGATATATCTCAGTAGTACAATTATAATTTTAACTACCCAGTAGGTCACAACAAGGGAGTGTTCTCCTTTGAAAACATTGAATAATATTTCTTCTGAATAATCTCCAGAAAAATACAAATTAATACCTAAGTTTGATTCAAAAATGTATCATCTGGGCTATCAGTAATATTGCTAATACTGCTAATATTTTTGCTCAGAAAGATGCATTTGACTAATGATAAACAGAAGCACTGCAAAATTTTATCTCAGCTCTTATTTATTGTTTTGCAAAGAAATAAATCATAATGATCAAAGATTTTGCAGATATGATGAATGAGTTGAATGAAGTTGAATGAAGTTTAGGGCAGAAAAGAGAGGAAAGAATTTTTTACAGTTACTGAGTTTTTTCTGGTAGTTAAACTACTATATAACTGTATTCATCAAGCTTTCAAGTTTCATCTTCAGAAAATAATGGACATTTTTGCATGATCATGGTATCTGACATTTAGAAAAGGAGCCACGAAATTGTACACTACATGCCATATATTACAAATTCCAACAGCAACTGGAATTAAAGATGCTACTGAGTCTAAAGAGGCACCAAAGTTAGGATTAGCAGAACAAAAATGCTGCAGCAAACCTGATAGGCTGTGGGTCAGTAATGGGAGATGATAAAATTCAACTTTCAAGATTAGGTTGTTCAATTAGCAGAATCACATTTCAGAATTTCAGAAAACTGAAACTTTCCTCACAGATTTTTTTTTTAAAATCTCATTCAATGTTGCAAAATGAATAAAATGGCATAATATATGATGTAATTAAAACATTTTGTAGTAAAAAATAAGAACATACTCATCAGAAATTTACATTTTATGTCATATATGCACCTAGCACATCTGCTATGCCATTGTGGCAGATGTTTAATAATATGGATATGTAATCATATTTCTAGATTGTTAATGGCTCAGTAATCAATCTTCTAAATACCACACCAGTTTCTGAGTATATATTGAACCAATTATCAAAATATTTCCAAGGAATTACTTCTTTACAGCTGTGGGCTCTGAAAAGCACCATCAACTTACAGTTTTATTTCAAGAACTACATACAATTCCGTCACAGCAATACTTGCAACATGTTTTCTTAACTATATGTTTGCTGTATGAAAGACTTTAAAGACACTTCCTTTAACACAGTAACTATGAAAGTCAGCTAAAATGAATAGAAGTGTGATATGAGAAGTGAGTATGAGTGTGATATATAAAAGTGAGATATTAGATCTCCTGAAAGAGATGGTGATCATGAAGCAGGTAACCCAGCTGGACATGCATTCTTTCAGTTATCTTCAGGAGTGTGATCCTAATGCATTAGCCCACCCTAAAATCTTTATGCCTTGTAACCTGTTTTTTTCCTCTTAGTTTGGTTCTTATGTCCAGAAGAAAGGAATAAAATTCTCCACAGGAAAATAGAATACTGATTTTCAAATTTCCTTTTCCTGTTCAGCTTCAGAACCTCTGAGTAGAAAATCTCACATCTTCTTGCCACACTACTACAGATCATGCACTTCTCTGAAATGCTGGCATTTAGTTGGAGATTTAATTAGTTAGCCAATTAGACTGTTCACCTAATTATTGAAATGTTTAGTTACAGCTGAGCATTGGTATTTTAAGATACCTTAAACTGTGGAAATAATAATGCTACATTAAAGATCACAGTATCCCTTTTTTCTAATATCCCAGCCATTAACTACCTATATCCACCTGATTCGTACTCACCTTTACTGCAGACACACTCTTTTACCACTCTTAATTCCTAAGCCCTTATACAGGTACAGATAAAGCTTTCTTTATTACAAGTAAGTTCACAGAAGATGAACAAGCTGAGCTTGTTTGGCTTAAAGTTCTTAATTCCCTTGATTTTTCTGATATACATTAGCCCTTTTTATTTCATATTAGACAGTGTCTTGCTCACTGACAAGTTGCTATTTCATGTGGCATTGCCACAGACTCAGACTAAAAGGCAACAGAAACTCTTCAAAGTGTTGCCTGAGACACCAGATCTGATCATAATCCTTCAGCCACAACTCTTCAGAGCTAAAACACTACCTGATGCCATCCTATATCTTGCATTTCAAGGGTTGGGGGGTTGGGTTTGTTTGAGGTTTTTTTCTTTTTGAGTAAAACCATTTTATTACTTTTATTTTTTTTTATTATTTCCTCCATTATACAACTACCTAATGGGCATGACCAGAAAAAATAATGCCAGTCATAGCTACTCTTCATGACTATACTACCTACTTGACTCTTACCAAAGTACCTAGTTTTAAAATGCTATGCAAAGAGGAAGCTACCTTCAGATTTTCAGAATAAAATATATGCTTCCTATTATAAAAAGAGTATATTTCAAAACAGGCTGTATGCTTTGAAAACAAACAAACAAAAAAGTAAGTATTTATATTTTTCAGGATTCACAGAGTTATGAACAGCTCTACAGCCCCAAAGGAAAAGGGTCATTATGTTCCCATCCTCTCAGACCTCCCACATTTTTCAGGGTGGGCTTCTCCTCATCCCACTCAACTACTTATGTGCAAACAGTACAACAGAGAGTGTGTGAATGAAATATTTGTACTGTGAGCATCAAGCAGTCAAATACAATAAGGCAGGATTGAAAACACCACAGAACTGAAATAAGAATCATGAGACTTGTAACAATAACCCTGAGGTTTTTTGCATTTACTTTGTTTTCCAAGCCTTCATGGGTCACACGTTTAGGATTTGCTCAACAGTCATAAAACTTAATCAAAAAATGCTGGAGGCAAATTTCACCTTCAGTAAGCTCTCAAGCGCCAAGTGCCAAGACATGAAGCAATATACGTAGAAAGACTTCTAGTGATGCTGTGAGTCATCAGCAATGACTGTACAAGGACAGAGCAGTTACAGCAGTCTTAATTCCTGCTCATCAAACATCAGTATGAAAGCTCTCTTGCAGTCACATGATGATGAGAAGTGGTAGTATGAGAGGAGGATGCACATCACTGATGCCAAAACAAACTCAAAATATAAGAGAGCCAGGATGTAGGCAAAATTATTAACATGGGTGCTGTTTGCAGGAAGTTTACCCTCTGGCAGACAGTTATGTCTATTCATGGTGTTGCACAAAGCTCCTTAGCTCACTTTACCTATTTTTCCACCTCTAAGGAATTTGCTACTGGCTACCAATATACAGCATTCATCATTCCTGTTGCAGAGACTGCAAACTAGAGACAGAATTGGGGTCTAGAGCATTCCTAACTGTTTTGAATTGCCTAGTGCAACATCAGCAAAGCCATTCCTGGTTGCATTAATCATGTACTGCACAGTTTTTCTTAACAACCAAGAAGCTGAGAAACTTTTCTTAATGGCCACACAGTTTCTGCAGAGAATTGTATTCAACACAATTCAATAGGACAAGCTACTTGCCATCACCAAGTGTCACTGTAACTATGTTATGTCAAAGTAAAAGCATTGGAAATAACGTTTGGCACAGTCTGGTGAACAAGACTTCTAATTTATTACAGTAGTTTAAATTTCTAGGACTGAAAGGGGCAGCATCCTCTAAGAATACTTCAGTTGAAAACAACATGCCCAAATTGTGCCGAGATAGGCCTGAATAAAATGGCACTTTGGGTACTTGTTCATCAGAATGAAGCTGCACTTTAATGTAAGGCTTGAAACTATAGCTGCACCTTATCTCCTCAGACCACAGAACTTAAATGAGAACTTCTGGAATAAGTTACTCCCTTGGCAGGCAGTGCTGTACAGACAGCTGCTTGTTCACTGAAATCCTGACAAAACCCTGAGGGTTTCTGCTCTGAGGCTTGTGTTCTGTCTCACACCATAAGAAAGCCACTTTCTATATTTGAAACTCTATTGAGGACTAAAGCTTCTCTTATCCTTATCAATCCACCCATTAAAGAGGCATCTTTACCTTTACATTTATAATGGTCCTCTCACTGCATGAGAGGAGTTAAGGGACTCTATAGGATTTTAGAATGGCTTGTCTTGGAATTGATTGGAAAGACCTCTTCCAACTGTTGTTGGAAGTACTAGTAATATTCATCAGCTGCTCAGGGAAAGAAATTGGTGAACTACTCTCAAAATGTCCTTTGAGGAAAAATACAAATCCCACAGTCAGTTTAAAAAAGGTATAAGAAAACAAAGAAGATTCCCCAAGTAACTCATCAACTCTCTTATTAATCTAAATTGAACTGCAAGTGCCAAAGGCAAATTATGGCTTCTATAAAGAAACGCTGAAAAAAAGAAATAAAACATGTGAAAAGCAGAACACTCTTGACACAGAGAAGCTGCAATGATTAATCTGGATATGACCTACATGTTCATAGCTGCTGAATAGAAATGCAAACAACACATTTTAGGTGTAGAAGGAAAATCAGAGGTAATACCAAGTGATCACTTGACTTGCAATACTCCTTGAACAACTGCACTACCAAAATTACAGCTGTAACTTCTTTGGCAGCAACTTTTTCCTGCCATGCCCTGTGTTACCCACACCATGACAGCAATTGGTGCAATGCAGCACCAAGTTCTCATAGTTTCCAGTAACAAGAGCCTGGCATCTGGTGCCAGCAGCTCATGTCTTCCTCTATAAGCACTGAGAACTCTTTAAGGAAATCACTTTTAGAATTCTCATATTATACTCATCTGCTGCTGCTGACTGACCCACTTGAGAAGCAATATAGACAGAGACCAGACAGACTAATGAAGATATTCAAGAGAGACAAATGGAATCATGTATATTCCAGTACAGAAACCCTGACATGCTAAATTAACTGGGGACTATGATTTGTTTATAACCATTTAGCCAGAGAAATGTTAAGAGCAGAGCATTACAGTATGTCTAGCAATTACTACAGGCCCATACATACAGAAGAAGCTTCTCAGACATTACTCACTGAAGAATACACTGCTCTGCATAGATGATTCAGCCAACAGGAAAAGTATTTTGAAACCAATGAACAAAACTTCAAAAATAAACCACTGCCTAATGTTAAATACAAATTAAGGGTGTTAGAGTAAATACCCAAGTACTTACTTTATTTTAGTCCTAGTTACTTCTAGTTCTAGTTAACATCCAGCTCTAAGGAAAGAGAGACAGACCCACCTCAGGATACCAAAGAAACCTGAATGATGAAAGAAAATTGCAGAAAAGCAAAAGGAACTATATTCCTCTGGTCCCTCCTTCTCTGACACAACAATAATCAGTAGCACTCTGTCTCCAGACACCATGCATTCCCAGGGGTGGGTCTGTGGAACCAACTGTGGGCACAGCCCTGCTCCCTTCCTCCTTTACAGATCTGGTTGTATTTTTTTTTTGTTTCTCAGCACAAGGAGGACACACGGCCTTTCCATAAATCTACAGACCATGTCAATGACAGTCAGCTAATTCCTTTAAGGGAATAACAGAGGTGAATACATAGGGATGATCCCAGTGGTCTGTGAAATAGGAATGACTACAGCAGCTTTTAAGCAAGTTTACCATTAAATGCAGACACCCTACTGAGCTTTCAGACTCCTCCCATCAACTGATCCACCCAGGGTACAGTGAACATCAGTCCTTCCCTCTGCCATCACAGAGCACACAGAAGTTGGGGAATTGTTTGATCCACTACTTATTCTTAACAGTTCAGGGCTGCCTCACTGCAGTAATGGTGACTGGCAGCCCTCTGGCTTACAGGTGATCCAGTGCTACAAGCCAGGCCATCCAAACACTCCACCCAGTACTTCTCACTTGACCAGAGCTCTTGGCAGAACACACGTCATGACAAACAAATGCCACCTTTACACTAAGAAAGCTGAAATCTGCTCTCAGTGTCAGGTCAGTCAGGAGCTTGGGCAAGAGGTTTGGTATGGACTTACCTCTTTCTGCCCTTTAGTTTTATGACTTTATGCCCTTTTTTGCCTAAGAATATATGAGGATGGAGAGGCAAAACTACTTGTTAACCTTTATGAACAGCAGTACTACAACGAGTCTGAGATATACTAAGAGAAGCTGAATGCCAATGCCATTTTGAGGAAAACAACACAGCTCTAATCCCCAAAGGTACCAAAACAGAAGCTGCCAAGGGCACACAAAAATGTGTGTTAAAAAGTGCTGCACTGCTTTGAAGAAAAAAATTGTAAAAACTACCAGCAGGTTGTGTGAACCCTCAAAGGTCCTGGATTAATTAAGATAGGTTAGAATAGACTTCATTCAGGTTTCTTTTTAGCAGAGAACTCAACATTGCAGCACTGGTTCTGAGGATCACCATGTTCTGAGGGTGAGCATCTTTAATAGTTTTTATCAGAAGTATGCATATTAAAAAAAATTTACTAAAAGAATACTAAACAAAATTAATCAGATAGGAATACAGTAAGGCTGCTTGTAGCATTGCAGCTTCTGGGAATAATAATATTTTAGTAAGATGGCAATTGCAGCAATAACAATATTTTAGTAAGATGATAATTCCATCTTAGCGTGACTCTTGGACAACAAAAGGTTCAACTGAAATTATTTCCTGTGGATTGACCACTCATAAGAAAGTCAGAAATTTGGTGAGGTGAAGAGGGGGAAAAGAAACCATACAGGTGAATTCATATTGTAAAGATGAAAGCCTAGATGAAATCTCTCTGAAATGACCATGGCTTCTTCTGAACAATGGAGGGTGACTACAGCAAGAGGAAAGGAGAAAATAATACTAAAATAATCCTTTAGGAAAGACTGGTAGTACACTGAGAAAGAAAACTCTTACCATACCTCCTCTCCCCACCCATCATATAATTATGATAGACTAAATAACCAAAGTCAGGCATCTAGTTTGGAGGCTTCTAGCTCATTTGGATATGGCTGGGTACCCCATAAAACCTGTTTTTTAGGGTGTGCTGTGCCTTCACATCTTCTGTAGTTTAAAGGATATAGAATATCTCCAGAACACCCTAAAATTATTTTAATGGCTTTTTTCACGTTTTGCATTTATAGGTAGCCTTGAAATACAAAGTTGGTACCCTACAGATGAAGAAGAGGCTTAGACTCAGAGATCAGACTTCTTTCATCCTGGTAATCAGAAACAAACCCCTGAAAAGCATCTGCAAGTTGTGGTGACCAGCACTGCAAAGCCTCAACTGCATCAAATCCACTACCTTTCTCTTTTTATAACAACTTCCCCCTCATCTTCTTCCCTTCTATTCACTATCTGCAGTTACTATTTGCCTTTTTTTAAGAATCACTTCTCCTTTTTATGTACCCATTATTTATATGATCAAGTTCACAAGCTCTGTCTTGACAAGTAAAATCCACTCTTCTACTTTACAAATTCCAGACAGTGCACTGTAAATACTGTATTGTAAATATTGGGTTTTTCACACTTGGACAATAAGTAGTTGAGAAATGTAGGTGTATCATGCTCTGAATGTAACTGATCTCTTGTAAGCAACTTTCAGTTGAATAAGAATTAAATTCACAGGAAAAAACTATCTAGCATTTCATGTCAAATTTCTCATAATTCATTTATTGATGTACCTATACTTCCAATGAAGGGGCTGATAACTGCAAAAGTTTCCAGTCTTTATTTCTTGGAAACAATCCAAAGGCTTGAGCTTCTAATTTCTCCTAATTCAGAAGGAGCCTGAACATATGGTGCTTAAGCAAAAATTATATTGCATGTGCAAAATATAGTAAATAAAATCAATAGAAATAGACCTATATTTTAAAAAGGAAAAAAGCTGGGTGAGATGCTTTTCCATTTTAATGACTACTTCTCTATTTCTCTTGGAGACATTGCTTGTTGTTCTTACCCAAGAATAGCTTGAACAAAATAAACAGAAAAACAAGTCTTGCATCAAGCCACTGAAGTGAGGCAGGCTCAGCAATGTGCCAACTGGAGAATGCTATGAAACTGCCAGTTCCCTGAATGTTATTGTAAGAACAGCAAAATGTCACTGCTCATCACCTAATATCCAGTTTGGACACTTGTCTTCTTGGCTTCCCCTTCTGGATGGGGCTGAGCCATCAGAATGGTCCAAGAAAGGGGATAGAGCAGAAAGAGCTCTGCTGTGCTCCAGCTGCTTGAGGACACCAGATGGCCTTAATGGTCCTGACCATGTGAAATGGGACCTCCTCGCACAGACCAATGGCCCAAGAGCTCCATTTAAGCTATAGCCTGGACCACCCACCCCACCCTGCAAGCCCCCCTTAATGACAGACAGACCTGTCTCTAACCCTGTTTGTAGCCCTGCTCTCTGGATGAAGCCTTGCCAGTAACTTTTATCCTGAACAGAACCCTCATGCACATGTTGGAGTCTGACTTTGGCCCTTTACCCTTTTGCTCCCAGCTGCTTCACTACTTACTTTGCCTGGGACTGCTGATGCATCTTGTTACCCACACCCTGTGCTCCTTGCTACATCCAGATGCTGCTGGACTGGGCTGTGCTCAGTGCTAGCTCTGCCTGTCCTGGAATTACCCTTGGGTCCTGTCTTGCCTCCCTTAGTGATCAACTGGCACTTGCTGCTCCCTGACAGTAAGTAGTATATATCCTCACCACCTTCTGCTGCCTCAAGGGCAAGGAAAAAGATGACTATGGATGAAAGCTGAGCAGCCCCAGTCACAGTGGTGGTGCTAGCTGACAACACAGAAAAAATGCAACTGAGCATCTGGAGTGCTCAGGTTCCCCTTGCCAGGGAGCTGACACCACCTTTGCCCATGCCCACTAAATGGTGCAGATCTACAGTGCTGTGAGCTGGCACTGATTATTGCTTTATGCTTGGCCTGATGTTCATTGGAGCACAGTTGTTCCCTGGTATGTCACACCCAAAGGAGACAGCCCTACCATAGACTTCCTGGCTGCCTACAAAAACTGACCTGGAAGCTGTTAAACTACTTTCTGAACCCTTCTCACTTTACATTCCTTGTATCTCTGTTATCCCAACCTAATACTTGGGAGTCCTGAACTCCTTTTGTTCTTTGAATATGGTATTAGTCCCTAAAGGTGACAGACAGAAGATATCTCTTTCTGGCATGAGATACCATTCTATTTTAATGACAAGTTGTAGTTTCTGTAATGCTTTTACTTCAATTTTTATGCTAAGGGTTGTAGTACTGGTATCAGGAAGTACCAGGTACTCTGAGTAACTGTTAAACTATTTGTAAAATTGCTGAAAATGCAAGGAATTAATTGAAATCTTGCAGAGGAATAGAGAAAAAAAATTGAAGCAGCAGCAATTGTAACTGCTCTGATTTCTCAGGGGCACATTGTTTTCCACGAAACGCTTAGAGTATTAAGATAGGAAGGTCTAAAAATAGTTTTGTGTTCCTATTAGTACATTGTTTTGTACTCTGTACACAATATTTTAACCTATGTATATACCTGAGGTATAAAATACATGTCAGCAAAAGTATTGATACAGAAACAGTTGAATTAAGAGGCTCACTGCTTAAAATGTAAGACAATTTTCTTGGTCTTAAATTCATAAAATTCTTTTAGGATGTGGAGCATGCAATTCCTCTAGTCAGAAGAATTAATCTTCAAAGTTTCCATCACTGAGGCATTCTACAGCATGAAAGAAACAAATCAGAAATGGCTTCGTAGAGTCCAGTGGTAAGTCAACTAGAAACATCACAAAAGCAAAGCATAATTAAAATTTTTAATGCCCAGAATCTTACACAGACTTTTAACTAGATGACTAGTAGAATTCTCTTTGTGAGATTCTGTCTGAATTTTTGCCTGTATATATATAAAGTTACGTTCAATCAGGGGTAGCAATTGACCCATTGTTTCCAACCAGTATCGACATAAAAAGGCTACATTGCTGAGCCCTGCTTTTTTCCTGCAGGAAAAGAATTAAAAAATCAGGTTGCAAGCACTGTTAATAAAAGATTAAATTAGTAAGGTCAAATGTCAAGCACAGTAAAAAAATAGAGATGCTTGAACAACATTTCTTTTTGTTCTACGATTTCATTACACTAGGGGATTATCACTTTGAAATATAGTCTTGTAATAAAATAACTAACATATTTGTATGTCTGATTTTTTAGAAATTTTACTATCAGAATGATATTGAGGCCATTAGAGTAGTGAATTCCATTTCTGGTTAAACATTTGCTCGTATATGTGTTTAGGAAGCAGACAAAACTGATTTTAATACAGAAGTGGTAAAAGAGCATCCACACAAGTATCATATGAACTATCATATTCTATGCAATTACCATTAATTCATAAATCATTAAAGACACCTTAGTAACATACAGGAAATCAAAGCTCAGCAAAAATCTTTTGAGATGTGCAGAAGCTGTACAGGATTTTTGCCTTCAAAGTGCTCACTTATTTTTGAAAGCTGAATTTGTATAAATTTTAGAAGCTCTGTGACATTCAAGAATAATGAGCAGTATCAGCTGTTTCTGTGTTACAATGTATGATTCAACTTGACACATATCAACAATTCATCACAAATTTCAGAGACCGTGTTTCTACTTAAGGGTAAGAACTGCCAGAGGCAACTACTACATGTAGTTCTGGTAGGACAGTCAGTATCCTCCAAGTACTACAAAATCTTAAATAACACTTACACTACTCTAGCTCAAGCAATTTTTCTTCTCATTTCAAAAATGAATTTTATCTGCTTTATCTACTATGTCATAAAAAGTAGACCCTGCTGGTCCTGTTTACCAAAGCATGTACCATAAAATGTGCAAATAAGCACACACAACTAAATTGTACTTGCTTAAAAAACGGATTTATCTTTAAGAACATCTTTATATAATTAAGTGTGGTAAAAGTTGCTTTATGATAGAGCCCTTACCAAAAGTAATTTTGCCCAGAATAACTGTCCTTTCTGGTGACTGGACAGCATCATGTTGACAGAACTTTTAAAACCTTCAATCTTCGGGTGATTTTTCATGAAATAATTATAAAGTGAAACTTGTTTGTTCTCGTATGTGCTTACAATGAATGTTCCTTTTGCATTTTAGGATGCATACACTGAGTAGTAATGGCCCTCAAAAGCACCCCAGACTGCCTGATGAAATAATGCTCACCTATGGATTTTGATACGAGCCATGAGAGGAGGAAAACTGGAAATTTTAATATGAAGTTGAGCTGTAGATAATAATGGCACTTAACAAGCCCAGGTTTTTAGTAATAAAGGTACCACTGTCTTCTGTGGCAGTGACAGACTGCATTGGTGACCAGGGAGCAGTGTGAGAAGGAGACCTAGTAAATGTGAGCAATATTTTCAGATGGGTGAGACAACCTGAATGGAACTGATAGAAATACAAGGACTATGAGGGACCAGAAAAAGATAAGGAAGTCAGTGGATTTTAGAATGCAATGGAAAAGGTCAATAGTATTTCAGAAGCATCTGCCTGCTGAAGGAAACTGGAACAACCATGGATTTGGAAAGGGCCACCAAGAAGGGGAAATCAAAGAGTAAGTTATGGTGAGAAGCTTAATGGATAAACCTGGATAGGAATAGAATTCTTTCTTGACCTCCCATCTTCTCGTTCAATCCTACCTTTTTACCTCCCAAAGATGAGAAGACTAGGGAGAGCAGATGAATTAATGCTGAAGACTGGGGCTGTTAGCAGGTCAGGAGTCTTTTGAGACTGAACAACTGCACTTGGTCTTAACCAAGTATCACAAATTTCAGCCTAAGCTGCAGCCCTTGGAAATGCTAGGGGTATAAGCAGATTTATATTTAGACTTACTGAAAGGATAGAGGGACAGCTTTTCAGGGATGATTTTACTAGATTTACTTTTCCAAGTCTTGTTATTTTGTTTTGTGCTTTTTACTATTTTTCTAACATCAGCTCTGATACTGATGCCATTTTAGAAACAAATGTCAAGTATCAAAAGCAACTATGAGACTTTCTGAACAGTTTCCTAAAAGCTGCACTGCCTTTTTTTAAAAAAACTGAAGTTCTCTTTTCCTTGGGGTGAACCAACTGGTTCACAGGTCAAGATTTAAAACTAAAATACACTAACTAGTATCTGCTTCCCAGATAGATCCTGTGTCCCAAACCCAAGCTATCCTCCCCTTATTCCTTTAAAAACTCTATTTGTAGTCTTTCTGTTTGATGCCAGTTCTGTTCTGATCCTTCATTTAGATTCCACCCATCAATACAATGAAATAATGTCACATATAGTGAAATCTAAGCAGTGAGTTACACTAATTGAGTGTTCTGTCTATACAGATTCTTTAATGAAATTATGTTCACTTAAAAGCTCAGTTTAAAGAAAGAAAATTAATTTATTGCCAAGGAAAGCTATTCCTTTAAAATAGTACAAATTCCACCCAGCAGGACAGATCTGTTGCTGCTAGAAAAGTGTGAACTCCAAACCAGAAGGAACTGGTTCTATTTTGAGACTGTTAGGCCTATGTTTTGGACTCAATTTTCAATTCTGCAATGGTTCTAGCAAAGATACAGCATTTCAGATGTCCAGCACATAAGACTACAATGGGACCTAGGTGCTACCAAGTGAAGATCACTTAAACACATCTTCAGCAATTGCCACATCATACACACTGAATTGTTAGACAGTGAGATACCCTGTAGATGAGTTAAGTAATTGAAGATGGGATCTGCAGACAAAAAATGCTCACCATGAAGTCATCTGAGACAGCCAACTGGAAAAACTGGCAAAGGAGCCCTCGTATCTCATCCTTACCCACAAAACAGAAGCCTTTTAAAAGCTGAACTGAGAACTGAAGTTCTTCTTTCCCTTCTCCATAACATAACCTATGAACACAAGTCACAGTGGCAGAATTTGAATATATTATGATTTCAGTGCATAGAAATTCATGTCTATTGCCACCTCAGACTAAGAAATTCCATAATTGCTAGGCTACAGAGTACACCATGTGTCACGACTATAGAAATGATGATCCTGTGAAAAGGAAGAACCTAATGGTCGTCTCCCTGTCCCCAAATTATCCAAATAATATTTAACAGACAAATAAAAATGCAGCTTTTGAAACAGCAGTTGAAACCCCTGAATACTAGCCAAGCAAACTCCTCTTCTGCAGAGGGAAGCATCCATGGGATGGTGGTGTTATCTCCCACAATTCCCTATGATTCTAGACTAATGCTCAGGATGCTGAGAAGTAAGTTTAAACCCCCTCTAGACAGAGAAATCAACAGGCCTGCTGTCTCAAGTAAACTCCTAAGATACCAGGAAATCAAACAAACATTCTGTACAGTTCAGGACAGAACGCACAGCAGGCATTCAAATCAGATGCATATACATACTCTGGTTATCTTTGGATCTCCTCATTTGGTGCAGGCTTGTTATTCACTGCCTCCAGTGGAGCCTGTCAGGGCCAAATCTTTCTACTGCAAATATGCTGGCAATTTTACACCATTTTTAACAGACTCCAGTAATCACTGTAATTAGTTTTGCATAAACAGGCCTGATTATCATGTCCATACCATTGATTAGCAGCTGCTGCTAGCTGCTACAAACTTCCACCAACAAATTTCTGCTCTTGCTCAATTACTTTTCCTTCTGTCATGTATGTGTCTTCTATGGGAATGATTACAGGGTAGTTAGCCTCTAAATAGCACTCTGCTCTGCACTGGTACAGCCTCACCTTGAGTAGTGTGCAATTTTGGGTACCACAGTACAGAAAAGACATCAAGCTGTTGGAAAGCATCCAAAAGAGAGCAAAAAGGATGTCAAAGGGTCTGGAAGAGATGATTTCTGAAGAGTGGCTGAGGTCACTTGGATTGTTCAGCTTGGAGAAAAGGAGGCTGGGGGGTGTCCTCATAGCAGTTTCTGGCTTCCTCATGAGAGGAAGAGGTGGGACTGGAACTGATTTCATCACTCCTGTGACTGAAGACAGGACTCAGGAAAATGGTAGGAAGCTGAACCATGGCAGTTTTAGGTTAGATATTAGGAAAAGGTTTTTCACCCAGAGGGCAGCTGAGCAATTGAAAAGGTTCCCCAGGGGAATGGTCATAGCACCAAGCCTGTCTGAGTTCAAAAAATGTTTGGATGATACTCTCAAGCACATGATGTGATCCTGGGGGTGCTCTGCATGGGGACAGTAGTTGGACTTGATGATCCTGTTGGGTCCCCTCCAATTTGGCATATTCTGTGATTCTATTGTTAAATACAGCAAGGTTCATCACCAAGTTTTTGTAAGCTTCTATAGCATATACAAGATTTAAAGCAAGCTGGAAAAATACAGGTTACATGGAAACTACAGCAGCCTGGCCTAGTGTCTACCTTCAGAGGAAATGCTCATGAATGTTCAGTGGGCTAAGAACTGTTTGAGATGAAGTTCTGCAGGTCCCTTCTGCCAAGACTCAAAAAAAAGCAGAGGCATCTCTCTCTATCATCAAGTAAGGAAGCTAAGCCAAAATAAGCTACTTAGATGGTTCTCTTTACACTAGTCCTAACTGGAGTATTTGTGTTAATGGTCTGAGGTGTATACATCAATGCTTCATGCTATCATCATTCCCAGGATCTTCTGTCTGAACAATGAGTTATTTTGATACCATCATCATTTTTAGTTGAATGTGTAACTGCTGCATAAATCTTCAGAAGAATACTCATATGCAAGCACATTAAGGTGCCAAGATGACCTTGAAAGACTAAAGTGTTTGGAAATCACTCCTCAGGATTAAATAAAAATGAATACAAGGTAATACCTTTAAGGAAAACAGAAAGCAGCAGTTGTAACAAGTAACTCAAATACAGAAATATACTGTTTGTCTGAGCAGCATCTTCACAAGTAGCACCAAACACGAAATGTCAGTATGGAATGGTACATATAGAAAGAACAGATGAGACAAAACTATAACTTAAAATGAAGATTGTTTTGTTACTTTATGCAAAGCCTGCCACCAACCGAATGAATAAAAGAGGGCATAGTCTAAAACCTCAAACCTCTCTTCCAACATTTCAGTACTACTAGGTAGGATGGTAAAGCTAACTACATTATCTTAGCCACTCAGTTGTGTTAGGATGCTGTTACCTGACAATAAAAACTCAAGTCTTTCTTGCCATACCAATATCACAACAGTCTCCAACATTTATAAATATTGAATACCCTTTTCTTGTTTAATTACCTTGTGAAGTCAGTCATCTCCATCATAATCACACACATCCTTTTGGCCAAGACAATGATGTCATTGCTGGTATCATCCCATATTTCAATCTCTGCATCAAGCTTACTCTTAACTTTTTTGAAGTCAGCCACTTGCTCAGCTATCTTTTCCTTTTCAGCTTCTGGCAGCTGAGTCATCTTGGCCTGAAACATAAAATAATTTAATCTGCAAAACATCTTGTGTCAAAGCATTTCTTTGTTAATTTTTTAAAAAAATAAATAATATCACTGAGTATTATCAAACATACAGTTTGAACACACTGTGGCCTAAACCAGCTCTTCCACCCTTAGCACTTCTGAATTCTAAAGTCTGTATGTTATTATTGGTTTGGGTCTGTCCTGGTTTGGGCCAGGATAAAGGTGATTTTCTGTCTTGTACTTTTGCTTTCAGCTAAGTCTCTTGTAAGTAGTGGCACTTGCTGAAATTAACAGCAAATTTGTCAGACAGTGTCTGCTTCTAGGACTGATAACACAATGTTTCTAGTTATAGCTAGATAGTGGTACGCAGAGCCAAGGACACAGCTCAGCTCTGAGGAACATTTTATCCTCCAGAAGTAGTGAAGAGATCCCACCTGCAGCCTCCTTTGGGGAGGAACAGACAAGATAGATGCCAGAATTGACCAAACAGAGTATTCAATCCCATATACGTCATACTCAGTATAAATTTGAGGGATCACAAGGGTCAAACCCCTTCCTGCTTCCCTTCCTTCGCCTGTTCCCTTTTGCTTTGGCATCCTGGGAGGATTCCATCCATTCTTCTGCCTGTGGTCCTGATCCGTGCCAGCCTGAACCTGTGTGTTCCTGCCTCCAGCTCCCAACTGCTGCTGACTCCAGGAGTCCAGCCTGGACTTTCCCAGGGCTGCCCTGCAGCCTCTGTGGTGATGTGAGAGTTATTGGGGGGAAATTATGCAGCCATATTGCAGTCCTGGCCCTTCCAAGTATGTTCTCCCACAGGAATCATTCTGAAGTATGTATACAGAAGAAAATAGTGTTCATCTCACTCTAGTGCTTGTTGCTGAGATCACAGCTGGCATAATGTATTCAGCAATATGAATAGTCTGGATACAAAATTCAAGTCATTAACCAGCCGAAGAGCATCCAGAAGGGAAAAAATGGAGAAAAGACATACAGAAAGCACTACCTCAAAGGATAAAGGGTTCCAACATTACTTAATCTGGAATTTACAAAATAGAGAGGACATGAAATAAAGATCAACAAGTACTGAAGAAAAAATTACATATACAAAAAAGGTCAGATCCTCTGTATTCATTGCAGAGAAGACTATCACACTGAATTGCAACATACGATGCATCAAGAAAAAAACTTCCCAACAAACTGATAAACAGAGACTGCTCATATATGTACACATCAGGAAGAAGTACTCTACTTTTTTACTCTACTTTGGGACAAATGCCTGGATCAGTCTATTTCTTGGGGCTCTTTCTCATTCTGTTTTGTAACGCTGCATAATACTCGACTGCTGCAACCTTGAGTCCTCCATTAACTTCCTCTCTCCCTTACTGAAATGGGGGTAACTTAAGAATTAGCATGGAAATGAAATATTTTTTACAGATCATAACTCCCGACAAGGAATCTGTTGCTGTATATTAAGTGTCAATTATTACTAGCAGAACTCACCCAAAATTAAAGTTATTATTTGTATTACACTTGAATTCTTATCAGGATTTCAGGCTTCTGTGCGCCTTTCATAAATATAAATTTACAAAACATTTTAAATTTTGCTTCTTATGAACAAAACAGCACATGCTTCCTGGTAATGCATATCAGCATTCATGCTGATGTGAAGTACTTCATCTTAGA
Source organism: Calypte anna (assembly GCF_003957555.1). Classification (NCBI taxonomy): domain Eukaryota; kingdom Metazoa; phylum Chordata; class Aves; order Apodiformes; family Trochilidae; genus Calypte; species Calypte anna. The sequence goes on from NC_044252.1 coordinate 11,540,183, forward strand.
TGTGAAGTACTTGCTATCTGATTAAAAAGAGCTAATTCATCCGATGGAAAAATAACTTTCAAGTACTGTTCTGTGCAAGTATCAATAGGTGTTCTTAGTCTTGGTTTTTCTGTTTATTCCCTCTTCTTAGATAGCTTGGTGAGACTTTTTAATGGCCATCTTTACAAGGGTAAATATCTTTTGAGCCATATTTTATGGACTGCTGTATTTAAGATATAACACCAGTAAATACACTCTGAATTTTCTCACTCGCAGTATAGTACATGATTGTTGCACAAAGATAGTAAGCAAAAAATCTGTATAAAACATCATATTCTCAGGCATTTTTCCTATGCAGTCACAAATCTGCCTGTGAAACTCAGAAAAAAACATGGATTGGTGGTTGCCTGAAACCATTTCTGCTCTTGTCATCTGTAAGTGGATTATTCATGAGCTAAAACATTTCCTCTCTCCTTCAGTATGAAGTCCTAACCTGTAGCAATAACTTTAAAATTCCACTAGGCTCTTCTTCTCATTAATTTAGTAACTTTGAACACCTCAATTTTCTCCTATCATCAGAATGTGCAGTGTCTTCTACAGCTGAAAATTAACTGGGCAGATACTTACATGACCTTCCTTCAACACAAAATCATATGATAACAAGCCACTAACTACCTCAGCGGAATTACACTGATCATGATGGTATAAATTTCCCCAAGCAAAATTACTGTGTGATAAGCTGTGTGTTTCTATACAAATTAGACACAACAGCCAGAGAAGGATCTAACTTTCAGCTGAGAAAAATGTTAGACCTGGGATCCACAAGCAGTTGGCCCCAAGGAGCTTCTTCAGGAGAAACAAAAACACCCTACAAATAATATTCAGGACTTTCAGATTAATCACTGAGAGACCTCAGCACGTTGCCCAAGTTATCCTGTATCCACAGTGTGGTATGATGCTGTAAATACTCACATTCGTCTTAGAGATATGGAATTATTTGAGGGAAAGATCAGAAAGTAACATTTCCAAGTTTTCCTATATACTCACAGAGTCAGGAACACAAACATGAGGTCAAATCTCATCCTCTCATTTCACCACTAACCTACACTCAATTCTCTATATAGATTGATTCTGCAGAAATTATAATTAATAATAAATTATTTTTTTCCACAAAGAAAAAAAATTAGAACTGCTGATTTTGTAGCCTTTGCTGTAAGTGGCTTATGCACATCACATCTGGTTTTACCAGTAGTGGTACCTTTTTTATGCTGTGATAAAAAGAAAAAGAAAATAGGTGCTTGCATAGGCACTAATTCCCTGCTGGAACTTTGAGAGATGTGACATAGGAGAAGATACAACACTCTTGACAAAGCAAGAGGAATCAAGAGTGCTGTTATTCACAACTAGTATCAAGACAAGTATATATTAATAAAATTGAATTACTGTAGTGGATATGCCCAAGAGACAGAACTCAAGAAGAAAAAAGCATTACTCTACAATCTTGCCAGTTCTGGCTACAGTCATTCCTCCTGTTACCACTGCATACACAAGCCTCACAACAGCATAGGAAATCTGCTGCAGAGGCCAAATCAGAGGACAGTCTCTGTCAAAACTTTAAAATCTATCTTCCCTACACAGATTCTTCACATTGCTATATAGGTTCTAGGTATAAATAAACATACAAAACCGACTAAACAAACCAACCAAACCACCAAACCAACTAACAACAACAAAAAAAAAACCCAAAACCCAAAAAAACAGGTTAAGAAAATACGTATCAAGTTTAGTCTAAGTAATTTTCTACCAAGTTTCTGGGTAACATATTAAAACATTGGCTTTTCAGATGCATTAATCATAGTTTATCTGTAAGTTGCTGTTCCTTGCACCTCTCCACCAAATTCACTGAGAGTGCTCGTTATATATGGTGTGTCATGCAAGGAAACAAGAGCCTTCCATAGCAATAACCTAACTTAGCTTCTGATTCCTGATATCCATCTCCCTACCTGCAACAGTCCTCAGCATTTACTTGGTACTTTCTGGAGACATCTGGAAGTATGTTTTATTTACAGGTTTATTTCCAAAGAAAATTCCCTTCAAAAAAGTATTCTGCTTTATCTGAGAAATGGAAGACCTCATGTGAAAATATGATCTTTTAAAGCTTTAGAGGATCTTTTATTACTACATTAGGATAGCAAACATCTACAAACCACTACTGATGTTTTCTCAATGAGAGAAAACCTCAAGTGTCTTTGTTACTGGGTATTTATGAAAATATCCAAGCACACCATCTGCATTGGTTTGAAACAAATTCATAGCATCTTATATGGAAAATATTTTGAAGGCTAAACCTTACTTTTACTAACTACAATAGAATTTTCAGCCTGTAACTTGGGGAAAACGTTCCAAAATTTACAAAGAGTAATTCTAATGGAAAAGGACAGCTAGTACATTTTAACTGCCAATTATGTTGATTGAGTAGTAAGATGGTATGAGGTGATCTTTCACATGGTTGTTACATTTCTCAAAATGTTTAAGAATCAACTGAATGTTAATTTACACATAACTGACATACACATATGCAACACAAGTGAAAAGCATTAATTTCCCATAATTGATGGTATTAGTAAAGAAAATACTTGTGTTTGTTGAACAGAAGAAAAAATGTTTGCTGGAAAACAAATGTGAACTAAAATACCATTCTCTTTGCATAATACTTTTTAGATTGAAGTTTTTGCTTTTTACCCACTAGGTCTATCACTTATAGTTTCCATTATGGAAATAATACTACTATCAATCAAGTGTGACAGACCTGTTACTGCTCTAGATATTGAGCAAGCAAAGTAATGAAATAAGTTGAAACTAATGAAATAAGTATATTAATTTTGTCCAAACAAACCTTTTACTACCTCAAAAACATTTTCAGTCTCTTAAAAATGTTTGGATGTAAACAATAAACAGTAATTCAGTGAAGTCCTCGGGTGAAATGATGATAGAACAAGAAAACCAGATTGAGAACTTCAAGAAATACAGAAACTTTCAAATAGTATATTAAGTTTTTAATAGTTTCTCATTAATTCACTGGTTAAGCAATAGACTGTTGCATAGGTTCACATATGAACACTGCAGGAAAAATTGTCTCATGCACTGCAATGGCTGAGGTTTTAGATATACCCTTTGCTATTCTATACATATGAACTCCCTTGTTTGTAGGGGTTAGTTTTTCTTAATATGAATTGCAGGCTTCAGTAAGACCCAGATATTAAAAAATCCTTATTAACCTATCTCCTATTAGACTAAGCCACACCTATGAAACTGCAACCTGTTACAATTTCATTCAGTAAGTGTAATAATTTTTCTGCCTAATTTACATTGGGCACTGGAATAGGGTCCCCAGGGAAGTGGTCAAAGCACTGAGAAGAGTTAAAGGAGTGTCTGGACCACATCAGTCATGTTTAGTTTTAGGTAGGACAAGAGAGTTGGACCTGATGATCCTTATGGGTCCCTTCCAATTGCAGACATTTTGTGAGTCTGTACCTTTACTAGGTATTCAGTAAATATTTAAAACTTAACCAGTCTGTCTTTTTCTCTTACAGGTCATACAGACTGTTTAATGTCCTCTGCACATTTTCACAAATCTATTAAGAGTTGAACAAGATTTTAATGATTTTAGTGACTTTAAGTAGATTCATAGGAACAGCAGCAATTTTCCCTCATTGAACTGCTTTTTCAATAAACTGGTTTAGTACATACCCTGTCAGTTTTCCCTTCAGTCTGAATACTAGTACGACTACGTGAATCATGGTCTTCTTCAAGATCAGATACATCTTCTAGTTCCTCGGGTGTCTAGGGGGGGAAAAGAAAAAAAAAAAGTAGAAATGAATTATTTTCCTTTATGGTTATAAAGTTTGGCACTAACATCAAACATGTATTGCAATTTGGTCCGAGATAATGCCTGACAAGCGTAGACCAGTCCTGTCCCAGCAGTGCACTGGTTACTAAATGCTAACTGAAATTGAACTGTATTAGGCAACTCTGAACCAGGCTCAGAATATCCATGCTTTAATTAAAACACTGACTGAAGATGGTACTCGGGGAGGTTATTTTTTTTTTTATTTAAATATTGTATCATTGCAAAGAAACCTTTACATGACCAAAATGGATGCCTACATTCTGGTGACCTTAACTGCCATCTAAGCAACAGCAGTTTATTACATTAAAATACACATTTGCATTGTCAAAATTTAACAACTTTTTCTGCTGCTGTGACATTTTCCTAGGGCTGCCTGATTTTATCCTGTAGTTGGATAGGAAGAAGTAGGTCTTAAAAATATCAATTAATGGTATCAAGTCATCTTCTTGATAGAAAAAGTTAATCCCAACAGTATTACATAAATATAATTATATCATACCTCATATAAGTCTTTCAAAACCATTAAATTATTAACCTTCAAACAGTTATTAAATATGTTGGGGAAAAAAAGTAAATGCTATTTTTAGCCTCCTCGAATAATATTCTTTCTGAATTCTTCTCTCTTCATCTCCATTGAATTTTTTACTTTTATTGTTTCCTGGAAACTCCAAAACACGAGTCATGTGGGCCATTCTATGACTTTCACTGGGTGTACTGTATCTACTGCAAAGTACTTGCAATGAAAAGAATGCTTCAGAAACATAGGTTTTGGGTAACAATTCCTTAAGCCATACATGACCTAGTCCATCAAAATCATTGGTTAAATTATGAAGAGATTTTCTATACAATCCATGTCTTCACGTTTACTTCCTCCTTTCCACTTACTGATATATTATTTAAAAAAACATGAAATCTTAATGGAGGAGTTCTGTCTTGTACCATAAATAACTTAGGAAAAAAAGCATAATGAAGATGGTTATATAAAGAACACTAACAAAACCATTACCAGCAATATTACTTATATTAATAAGATCCTGGACAACGAAACACACAAAAATTTCAGTATTCTCCCTATAAATTGTTTCTGCTCATGCAATAGGACATTAAAAAAAATCTCATATCAATTAGATTCTCATTTAAAAAAAGCAAACATCAAAAATGCATAGAACCAGACTCAATACATAACTGTCAAAAGATCTACTACCAAATAATCTACTACGAGTTTGACATCTGGGGTTCCAATTAGAGTGAAATCCTAACATTCTTAGAATCCCAAAAGTCTGACATGCCAACAGAAACATGACAAGAGAAGGACTGTTAGCTAACCACACTAAAAAAGTGGGCAGAAGAAAACCTGGTTGTTAATTTTACCCAGTTTTCAATAATGTCAAAGGTAGCTATTTAAATTCAGAATTGCAGTGTGTTCTCACTCCTTGTTTTTACTGTCAAGTTATATATGAACAAGATGTGTTGAGAGACACTGTAGGGTTCTGTTATTCTATTGCTGAGTCCATGGCATGATAATGGCACTACATTAAACTGAATAAATCTATCTGGAAACTTTCACATAATTTAAGAAAACACCTCTGTGGCCAGAGGTTGGTAATATAAGCCAGTGGACTTCAATGTCAGCCTTGAAACAAAGTTTAAACTCCATTACTTCATGAGCACAGAAGCAAATTTTACTCCCTGAAAAAAATATAATAACAATAAGTGTTATAACATTATAGGAAATAAAGAACTCAAAGCTGGAGCACAGTTGGCAGAACATAATTCTTGTAGTGGAAAAACAGAAGCAAGCGTAAAGCAAGTGAAAAAGGAATCTTTTATTTCCCAGCAAAAACTAAAAGTGTGATGAAATCTCTTAGCTTAATCCTGGAATTAGATGCAGTAAGAATTCCACAGTAGCAAAAACCTGTTACCACTCAGAAACTGTTTGAAAAGTTATGATTTAGAAGGAAAACCAGATTTTTCTGTGGTCAGAAATTCATGAAACAAAACTATCACAAACTTACTTTAATCGGAACACTTACAGACATTCTTATTAGAGGACCAGTGTTGCAAGACAAACCTCTCTTAGGGCACGGTGCTCTGAGGTCCAACAGGTGTTCCAGCAGAAGTACACAAAGAGTGCTCTGAGTCTGTTGCCCTCAGGACTGGTTAGCCCGGCTCGGTGCTACTGCTCCAGATTTGACTGACCTCTCTGCTGACTTGATCAGGACTGAGCTGAGCCTGTGCTTCAAGCCTCACCTTTTATTGGCCCCCTAATCCTGCTCATGCGCAGTTGGGGCCCGCCCTAATTAGGCACAGGTGGGCTTAACACAAGCTCATGCCCACTACCTGGTAATTAGTGGCACCTGGTTGCCTCATTTCACTACACACCAGTAACAGAAAAGGAATTAAAATGGAGCAACTTTAGCTTCTTGGGATTACACTGACCAGGGTCCTTAGGCAGGAAATAGCCTTCATTCAGTGAGAGGTTTATAGGAAAGAAATAAAAGTCACTTCCTTTTTAAAGCTACATAATACTTGGTTACTACATAAAGAAATATGTTGCATGTTACTGCATGTCTAAACTGGAAAGGGCTACCAATAATTTTTGTAGTACAAAATAGGATACTATCATCCATAAACAGAAATTTTGGACAGGAAGAACAGCAGAGCTTTAGGACTGGAATAAGAAGAATGGAAAGAATTTGAAAATATTGTTTAAGGTTCAGCATTTACAGCTTTAGCATAAAACATACATAACCCCCAACATAAACTGGAGTCTCAGCAATTGCAAGTAACAGAAAAGGGTGAGGATGAATGCAAGACATAAATGGCACATTCACTATTAAGACAGAAAATGTATGGAATTTACAGTAAATGTGAGAAAGAAATCTGAGTGTGAGAGTCTGCTGATCTCACTGATTGAAATTTGCCTCAAAAGGACAATTTTAAAGTGAATAGCCCTGGCTAGGGTGGAAGGTACCTGGCTAAGTTGGCTGGAACAGAGTGAGGGAGGGGAAGGGAGGGAGTGGGAGGGGATGAGGCCCAGAAGGAGATAAGAACTGATGGATGGGTGAGGGACTGCACCCTTCTGTGGAAGTCCCCTCCAGGCAGCCTGTCTGTCATGGCTCTATGGTAATGACCCTGGCTTGGGCTGAGCAGAGCGAGGACTAGGGAAAAGATAAGAACTGATTCCTGGCATTGAAGGCTGTTGGGAGTACCCTCCAGGCCATAGCGCTGACTAGAGTGAGGAAAACACCTTGGTTGTTCTGCTCCTAATGCCCCTGGCTTCTGCAGCAGCTGACTGACAGCTGAACAAAAGGAACTCAGGGGTATATATGGCTGTCCATGTTGTGGCTGCTTTGTTGTCTCTTGACCCACTGCCATCTCACATCAGACCCTGCCCAGGATCAGCTCCATCTTGAGGAAACAGCTGGAGAGCTGCACCCCTGGTGCTGACTCACTCTCTCTCTCTCTCCCATTCTTCCCACTTTCTTACTCTTTTTCTCTCACATTTCTCTCCCTCTCTCTTTCTGTCTCTCTGTTTCTCTCTCTTATATCTTCTCCTTTTCTCTCTCCCTCTTTTGCCTGGCAACATATCCCCCATATGCAGTGTAACGAGGCAACCAGGTGCCCCTAATTGGGCACAGGTGGGCTTGACACAAGCTCATGCTCACTCCCTGGCAATTAGGGGCACCTGGTTGCCTCGTTACACTACACCCATACCTTCACTGGGTTCTATCATTTTGCTTGTGTCAATTGTCAAATAAAAGTCTGTGCTTGCACCCCACCCTTGCTGGTTGCGCTTTGTTCATGCGGATCAAAACAAAAAAAGAATTTAATGTTACTTCCTACCATAACACTGAGGTAAAAAACCCTATCCAGGACTCTGGACAGCAACAACCTACAAATTCACGTGTGAAACAAAGTGTTAAAAAGAGTTTGGAAATAAATTTGAACAGAAAAATATAGAAATTAGTTTCTGGTATTAATAGGAGCAGGACTCCTGAATAGTCTCCCTGAGGGATGCTGGAGAAGGGGAGAAATAATTACAAGATCAAACCTGAGCAGCCTGCAAACAAGTTAGTTTAACAGCTGGCTGTAAAAGCAGATGTGTGAGATGGGACAGGACCCCTGCACCAGCCTCCTGGCCTCTGATTCTGAGAGATATTTCAGTCATTCATGAAAAGCCATGATTGACTCCACAAAAAGCACACTCGTGTCTGTCCTTACACAAGACTGAAATTACTACTGATAACATTACACAGCTAGCAAGTGTTTCTTTCCACTTTGCTGATGCTTGTAATAAATACGCATTCCCAATGGTTTTACTACTGAAGACTCAGGATGAGAACTTGAAATCATATTTATAGCTAAGTCCAGCATTGATGAATGTTACACCTTACTGGAATTTCACTTGAAGCCACAATAGCAAGCCATTGCAATCAGGTTATTTCAGGCCACAAGTTCACCTTTTTTTATTCTATGAAATGAAAAACTCCCTGATGACAAGACTTTTAATCTTCTTTTCTAGTATGATTTTAAGCCAAATAATTAATAAAACCAAGGCCTGTCCTTAGTCTTTACATCTCTGCCAATTTTTCCAGACTGGGTTTAGCTGCTTTTTAATCCAAGTTTTGTGAAACAATGTGTTTGACACAGCAATTTTGCCAACACATTTTTTATGCAAACCCTCTTAAAAAGTGATTATCCAATTAATTTTAGCTAGATAATTAATTTTTAAAGGTCAAATACACCCATGAAACCATCAATCCTGCAAATAAAGTCTCACCTGTTAAAAATAATGCAGAGCCAAGTTTAAAATCTCAAGATATTCAATGTAAATGGACAAAGACGACATCATGATAGGAAAGGCAGCAGCAATCTCTTCTTATCTAACATTCAATTAAATGCTGACCTTTTCACTATTATTATATGCTCTTTTGCTTTATCTTATCTTGGTTTCAACCCCCTATCAGTCATTCTTTTTCCCAAATGTAGTGCAGACTATCACCTTAGCAGGAGCAAAGTAGATGAGTAATGTCTTTATAACACAAGTACAAATACAGAGTTATTTGTGGTACATAAATGCCACAGCAGCAACAGAAATGCTTCTATGCATGCTAAAGGGATCAGAATTTGTCTATTGTGTTCCTCACTGAGAGCAGGAGGGGTTTAAAGATATTACCTATTCTACTCTGGACATTTGACTGATGCTCATATTTAGAAAATTTCATCATGTCAAGCATCATATTGTTCAGTGTGACAAACTACACTAAATGTGTCACAAATGGGTCCTCTGCAAATATTTATCTGGAGTCTGATAGTTTTGTAATAGTCACAACACCACCATTGTAACACTCTTAATTCAGAGAGATGACAAGCTGCCAGAGAAAAGAGTTTTGATGCACTAGAGGGAGAAAAAGAAATTGCAAGGATTATTTTTCCTAATTTACTAAGAACCTCATATAATTGTTGCTGTCTACTCACTAAAAGCACTTTACAGTTTTTGCTAAAAGCAATTACTTTGAGTCTTATTTTGAAAACAATAAACCCCCACATTATAAAGTGCAGTTTAAAATACCATGTTCTTAATCTGTCCATATTGTGATGTCTTAATGCTATGGCGAATACCTCCCTCCACATTTGTCATTAGCATGATCAGTTGTGCAGTCTATACGTTGGTTCTTGGCACTTCCTTTACAATGACATCTTTTCCATAGCACATTATTTGGAATACTATGATTTTATAGCTAACAAGTGATTAATTAAACCAGAGATAAGAACTGTCTTTGACAGCAGTATTGTCACTGACTGCTGGCAAGGAATTAGTCATCAAATAATGAAATAATTTCTTGCCATAAGCTGTACACATTACATTTTCAAATATAGGTGATAAACAGCTTTTGTTACTAACAGAGAAAATTGTGCAATTTTTTTTATATATTTAAGCTGTAATTCCAGGTAAGATTAGTGGTGAAAGCATAAACCTTTGCAGAGAGCTAACAGTTTAATAATGCTGGCTAGAAATTATTACTTTCAACAATGAAAGTATTTTTGATTTAAAAAAATTATGCTAGATGGTAAAGAATTGAGGCTTTAAAATAATAAACACTGTTATAGCATGGAGAAAAAGTTACCTTGATACCACTGGATGCTAAGGGTTTTTATTTACTCATTTAACAGTAAGCCAATTCATCACATTCTACTTCAGGGGATTAAAAAAAAATTTACATTAACCATCATCAGAAACACCTGGAGAGCTCAATAGCCTGACTCCATGTGACAGTTCCTGTGTGTTCAGTTCTCACTGAGAATACATTAGGATAGCTATTTTCTCAATAAAAATTTTTATTTTTGTACCTGGGAAACACTAGGGATGTGAACAGAAGAGTGCAATTCAGCAGTTTAAAGTTAAATTTTTGAGAACTCTTGTTTGATAATCCTTTTAAAGTAAAAACTGTGAAGTTGTCATAGGTGAGAAAGTTGGCACAGAGAGTTTTAGCACTTATTTTCTATTCTGCCTTACACTTCTGCTGCTGCAAAGCTGTACTTCAGCCCTGTTTTCATTCTTTCCTTTTTTGAAGTTTGGTTGTACCTCTTGAGGCACTGAGAGGACTTTGTAGCTATCTCACTCTTGCATAATGCCCAGAGCAAGTTGAGCAGAATTTTTCTCTTAAACACACTGACTGAGTTATGCTGGTATAAAAGCAATGAACACATATTTAAATCTAAGAAGTTAGGAGAAACTAAGGTTGCCTGACAAATCACAACTGTACTGTAATCATAAGGGTAAAAAATACAAGGAAGATAGCACCTATAGATGAGGTAGCAGTTCTTATAAACCTGTATGATCAGACAAGAAGCTAGGATTTTATCAGAGTAAATACTTCATCAGGTACCTGAGGACTCAGTTGGGAAACTGAAAGCTTGTTTTTTTTTTCCAGTTACTTCATTTCAAGGAAGCACCTTTGTGGTAAAAAGAATTTAAGGATCCATATGACAACAACAGAAAATATTATCAAACATAGCTATTAAAATTATATGCCTCTCTTTTAACCAAAGTTACTGTCTTCACTTCATAAAAAAACATGACAACTGATACTCTGTTTCATGCAAATTGTATCATTTGCTTATGTTTAATAAAGAGGAAACTTAACAACATGTCTTAGAAGCTCCCATTTTAAATGAAGAAAATTAATAAGTAACAGGAACAGACAAGTATTTCTTTAATACATGAGATTTTTTTTCTGTTGATCTAAAATACATTCCCTTTTTAGGCAGACGTGCATTTGCTCCATCTTATGGAAAGCCAAATAAGACGTGATTTATAAACTGAAAACAGTGGAAACCCAACTGAGCTGTTGTTCTCACTATTGACGGTAATTTTTATAAATTATATGAGATGTTTCCAAGACACAGGTGGTTAACACCCTGTGAATGGGACTGAGGAGTCCCATGGAAGGCAGAAAAAACCCCAGAGCAGGGGGGATAACTACAGTGAAGATTCATTTAGCCAGATCCAGTATGAGGTTCCAGGTACTTCCAGAAAAAAACTTTTGAATCCTTCCTCATCTTTCATGTTTGTTTGCTTTTCTATGTTGCTTTTTGTTTTGGTTTGGTTTTTTAATGTTTATTTTGTATTTTTATCTCACCTAATGGTGAACTCTCCACAATGCTTTTTCCTTTTGACAGAGTACCGAGGAGTGGTAAGATAAATCCACTTCCATGAACAAGAGATTTGAAACTGTGTTTCCAATAGCAGACTGTCCTATGAAATGCAGGAAAGAAAACTGGAACTACTTTTGGAACATATCAATATGCTGAAAGTACAAAAGGTGCAGTGAATACCTCGAAGTTTGGCTATCTTGAAAAGACATTTCAATACTGAGAAAGGACAAGAAATGAGACAGAAAAGACAACTCAGAACTCCTTAAGGAACATAAATTTACCTGATGAATAAAGCCTGAGCAATAGCAGCTTCCTTCTTTTTTTCTCTAACATGTCCAAGCAATCTGTTTTCGTTAAATAAATTATGCTAAATGATCACACTAAAGGAAAAAAAAAAAAACAAAAAACAACCCTTAGATAGATTTATGTATCCCTTAGCAAAAGCCTGACAATAAGTACACTTCTCAGACAGGAGTAGATGAAATTATTATCTACAACCTCAAGATTTGCCCAAGTCTCTTCAGTCTCAACTGACCCTCTGTACTGTCTGACCTGCAAGTGAAATATAAAATCTTTTAAAAAAGGTAGACTGATTAAGCCCATCAATCAAAAACCTGTGCACAAATGTAAAAAACCCAGAATCTAATGCATAGCTGGCTTCTAAATGCACAGGTCCCATTACAGCCATCCTTCCCATATCCCCACCTATGAGTTACTGTTGAAACGTAAACTTTCCAGTTCTAGCAGATTTTCCTTCCAGACAGTAAGAGAATGACAATAAAACTACCCTAGTTGTGAACCCGGTATCAATTACTTTCATTCCTGCTTTTAATTAAGGGGTTTCTGATGCCCAGAAATGCATCCGTCTAGACTTAGTAATACAGTAACCACTAACTGCTCAGCTGAGTGATCACAGCCAGCTGATGTGGAATAAATAACCCACCAAGCACACCATTGTGCAAACTGCCCTTCCTGTCACAAATCACTCATTTGATTCTGCTGTAGCAAGCCAGTAGCCTTTATTACTATTACCCTACTTTATTACTCAGTAGGTTCCCCAAGCGAAGTGGAATTAAACACACCATACACCCCCCCAAACACTCAAAGAACACAATTTCAGGTCTTGCTCCTAAACATATTATTTACTGTATGATTTTTAAATAAATTTTATAGGTACTAACAGCTTTTTAGCTACATATAAATGATCTGCTGTTTCCAAAATATTTAACAGGCCATGGAAAATTCTTGGGTTTGTATATGAATTGAATTAATTTGGGAAGGTTTAATGACAAAGTTATGTGAAACCAGGCAGCAGGGCATATTCCCCTCTCATATCACATGAGAAATTTATTCAGACCACTATTCTGCTTTTGCATATTTTTTCCCATTTTTACAGAGGCATTTTGACTGCCTCTGCTGGCCAGTGGAAGGGGAGACATTCAACATAATTGTAATTTACAAGCAGACTTCCATAGATTAAAATGACCTAAAGATAGACACAAGATCCATAGTATCTATGAAAGTTTTAAAAAAACCTTACTTAAGAATCTGGTTTTCCTAATGTGCAACTTGACTCATCCCCCACTCCGAGCGTATTCTCTTTGTAACCATTATGAACATAGAATAATGTAATTGTTTTGGCTGGAAAGGACATTTAAGATTACATCAAGTCCACTTCTTTTCCTTGCATTTCCAAGTCCACCACTAGAGCATGTCCCTAAGTACCATGTCTTCACAGCTTTTAAACACCTCCAGGGATGGGAACTCTACCACCTCCCTGGGCAGCCTGTTTGAGAGCTCAAAAACCCCTTCAGCAAAGAAATTGTTCCTAATATACAATCTAGACCTCTCCTGGCACAAACTGAGGCCATTTCCTCTTCTCCTATCACTTGCTACTTGGAATAAGAGACCAACACCCCCCCTGTTTACAACCTCCTTTCAGCGAGTTGCCTCAGTCCTAACTAGCAAGGGCTCTTGCCAATGTCCAGGTCACAGAAGGAAAAGATACAGACTGGGAGAAGGAGGATTCCCTTACTGCAGGAGAAGTGTAGGTTCCAGACCATCTAAAGAATCTGCAAGTGCACAAGTCCATGGGACCTGACCAGATCCATTCACAGCTGCTCAGGGAACTAGCAAATGAAACTACAAAGCCATTTTCCATCATATCTGAAAATTCCTGGCAGTCTGGTGAAGTTCGCATTGACTGGAAAAGTGGAGCCATAAACCCCTTTTTCAAAAAGGGAAGGAAACCCAGGGAACGACAGGTCAGTCGTTGTCACCTGACAAGATCCTAGAGCAGAACCTCCTGAAAGCTCTGCTAAGGAACATGGAAAATGTGAAGGTGGCAACCAACATGCCTTCACCAGAGGCAAATCATGCCTGAGAAATCTGGTGGCCTTTTATGATGGGGTCACAGCATTGGTGAACAAGGGAAGAGCAACTGATGTAATTTACCTGGACCTCCCTCTACAATGCGTTTGATACTGTCCTGCACAACATCCTGGTGTCCAAAGTAGAAGGAGATGGATTTGATGGATGGACCACCCAGTGGATGGCTGCATTCAAAGTCAGATTGAATGGGGCTTTGAAAAGTGAGAGGTGTTGCTGCCTATGCAGGGGGGGTCAGAACTAGATGTTTTTGAAGGTTCCTTCCAACCAAAACCATTCTATGGTATGATTCAATTGTACAAATTTTAGAGAGCAAGAAGGTCTCTCCACAGCTTCCTTTTCTCCAGACTGAACAACCCCAGTTCCTTCAGACATTCCTCATGTGACTTGTCCTCCAGACCCTTCAGAAGCTTTGTTGCCTGTCTCTGGACTTGATCCAGCACTTCGATGCCCTTCTTGTAGGCCCAAAACTGAACCCAGAATTTGAGGTGTGGCCTGACCAGTGCCAAGTACAGGGGGACAATCACTGCCCTAGTCCTGCTGGCCACGTTATTTCTGATACAAGCCAGAATGCTGTTGGCGTTCTTGGCCAGCTGGGCACACTGCTGGCTCATATTCAGCTCCTGTTCACCAATGTCCCCACATTCTTTTCTGCCTGGCAGCTTTCCAGCCAATCTTCCCAAAGCCTGCAGCATTGCATGGGGTTGCTGTGACCCATGTGCAGGACTTGGCACTTGACACTGTTAAACCTTGGCCTCAGCCCATCAGTCCATCCTGTCCAGGTCTTGCTGAAAAGCCATTCTACCCTCAACCAGAACAACACTGTCACACCAATTTATCTATCAAAACGACAGGTTTTATCAAGTAGCATTCAACAAGCCAAGCATTTTCATTAAAACTTGATGTAATATAAGTACTTAATTTGGGCAGAAAAAACTGTACAGGAGATGGAACTAAATAAATAAACAGGAGCTCTACAGAAAAGCATTAAGCACTACAGTAGTTCAAATGCTAAGCAAGCAGCAGCAATGGCCCATTTGTGAAAATCAAGGCAATCAGATCGTTCTAAGCATGAGAAGGAGCAAAGGCAGCAAGTCATAGGAAATAGAAAGCCTTCTATTCAACACAGAGTTGAGGCCTCCACTGGAAGTACTGTATCTACTGCTGGGCACTGCCCTTAAGAAGGAGGTAAACCAGCTGAAGAACAGGATAACAAGCATGAGCATGATATGAAAAGAAACGCTCTTTAAGTATACACAAAATAAGGAGGAAATAGCCTGCTTTCTGCATCCTTGATGGACCAGACAAGAAGTGATATAAGGAGTCACATGGAGACACAGGGTAAAATTTAGGAAGAACTTTCTAGGAGTAATAAAGGAGTGGAATAGATTGCTTGAAGATACCAGGGATTTTCCAGATGTAGAACAGGTAAAACAAAACAACACTGGAAAATACTTGAAGTTAATCCTGGGCTTCACAGGCAACGGTACTGATAGTGTACCACTGTGCTTGGACTACTGAACTGGAAGGAAACAGAAGCCAATATTATGCAAGATTCATATTTCTAAACACTGCTACCAAACCATTTTTGTAAAAGCAAAGATACCCTGCTATGCACGTATTATAGTAGGGAACACCTGCTGTTAAGATACAAGTAAAGTCTTTACAAGAATGATAAATTTAAACACAAAACATTATACACAGGAGTGCCACTTAAATGCTACTTAGGAAGTGTAATTCCTGATAAATAGATGAAAAAACATCCAGCAGTCACTGCACTTTTTTCTTCATTAGTGCAGCACACTGCTGTTAATTTGTTGTAGGAGCTATTACTGCTTGCAAGTTTAGGTGGAGACCTGCAATATTTAACATAATGTAAAAAACAGACCTACACAATTTATTAGATTTTGCACATAATTGGTCATAGATCCTTCATTCATACAGGAAAATAATTTTCTAAAGCAGTGATCACATAAGTGATACTTAATTAGGTATATAAATGCATTCACCTTAATTCAGATCTTGAACAGACACCCAATAAAATATTCAGAACTACTTCAATCAACCAGACTCTAAAGTTTCCTCTTACCCTAAATTGAAACTATAATCTACTCACTGATTTGGTTTAAACTTTTGCTTTCTTTTATGGAAATATCACACAGAATTGTCAAGGGTGGAAAAGACCTCTAAGATCAATGCATCCAACTTCTAGCAACCCCCCGCCCTCCCCCCCAGAAACAGAAACCAAACCACCCACCCACCCACCCAAACAAAAAACCACCATGCCCATAGAGCATAACCTGAAGCGCCTCATCTACATAATTTCCAACTACCTCCAGGGATGGTGACTCCACCATCTCCCTGGGCAGCCCATTCCAATACCTGACTACTCTCTCAGTAAACAAATTCTTCCTAATATCTAGTCTAAACCTCCCCTAGTGCAACTTCAGGCCAGACTTCTTCTAGTCTTACCAATTGAGAGAAGACCAATACCCACCGCACTACAACCTCCTTTCAAGTAGCTGTAGAGACCAATTAGTTCTCCCCTCAGCCTCCTCTTCTCCAAACTAAACATTCCTAATTCCCTCAGCCTCTCCTCATAGGACCTTAATATCCTCACAGGTTCTTCAAACCCTAATACTAAATACTAACATATAAGTATGCCTATATATGTAGGCAGTATGGATATTAAGATGTACTTATTTAATGCAGTGCAGTAAGATTTACTACAGTTAATTACTGATATACCATGAAAAAACACCCCTGCTTGCTAAATATGCACTAGGGATCATATAATGACACTCCATGCAGAGATGGTCCATTAAGTTTGAAGAGATCTTCTATGGTACTGTTTACTAACTTTTTAGTGCTTGCTTCTAAAATGTTCCCAGTTTTTTAGTGTAGTGTTTTAATAGAGGTGGAGGCAACAAAGGGAATGGAGAAGGGAATCAAATCAGGTGCAAACATTTGGATCAGTCTGACATGTTAGAACTTCAGATTTGAAAGTGAATCTTCCTTTCACAAATAAGGAAACCAATTCCAAATGTGTGTGTGAGAAAGGGGTACAAGAAAACTTCAGAAAGTTAAAGACAGGAAATAACAAGTCAGGATTACTCAATGAACTGTGCCAAACTATGGAGCCGTGTGCAAACCAGATGCAGGCTGAGTGAGATGGGTAAATGACGTCTGCTGCTCACAGTGCTGGAATGGCCTTTATCTATTTCCCCTTTTTAATATTTTATTAACAAACTCCTATCTCTCTGTCATACAAAGTAGTAAGAGTCAGACTTTCAAGCACAATAATTGCCACAGTTTACATAACAGCTAAATTTCTGTAAGTAGAGATGAGATCTGTAACATCTATGTTTATGAGTTTGAAATGGCCCACTGTTCAGTGGTATTCTCCACCAGACACTTAAAATACATAAAATTCTCTTCAGATTCCAAATTGCTTTAATGGTATTTTCCATAAAGTACACTTTCTCCAAGTAATTAGTTCATAATCATTCTCTGCAATGCTACAGTAAAAAAATACCACCTAATGGCTTGCTTGGTATGTATTTTGATCAGATCTTTTGCAGCATATGTAACAGAACAGAATAATTGCAGTTGGAAGGGACCTACAACAACTGTCTAGTCCAACTGCCTGACCACTTCAGGGCCGACCAAAAGTTAAGGCACATTATTAAGGATATTGTCTAAATGCTCCCTAAACACTGACAGGATTGGGCCATTGCCCACCTCTCTGGTAAGCCTATTATGATGTTTGACCACCCTCTTGGTAAAAAATTGCTTCCTAACGTCCAGTCTGAAGCTCTCCTAGAGCAGCCTTGAACCATTCCCACAAGGCCTATCATTTAATCCCAGAGAGAAGAGATAAGCACCTTCATCTCCATCTCCCCTCTTTGGGAAGCTGCAGAGAGCAGTGAGGTCACCCCTCAGTTCCCTTTTGTCCAAATCAGGCAAATCCAAAGTCCTTAGCTGCTCCTCACAGGGCACTCCTTCCAGCCCTTTAGAAAGGTCACTTGGCCTAGGAGAGAATGGAAACTACTGATAATGAGGATGATGGTATTTTCATTAAAATGCCAACTGTTGTAAATTGCACTCACAGATAGTACTATTGCCGTGTGAATTCTATCCTGGTTCATCCAGCACTTCCCTGATGCTGTATGGAAGGCATTTATTTTAGCCATGATAAACTGGAACTCATCCACTAGTTACCCTTTTCCATAGGGACTGGCACTCTGCGAGAATTCTGGTTTCCAAGCTTTCCAAAAGACCATTCTTATACTACCTTAGTATCAGGCATGAGAAATCTGCATACAAATAATGAGACAAACTTTAAGGTAAAAGGAGAGAAAATGGAAAAGGAATAAAAAAGGATGGGAAGAAAGAAATGAAGAGAATACTGACAGTACAATGTGAGGCAGGAAAATGCCTCGCTATGGCTATGGCTGTGATCATTTAAATTATTTAAAGACTATCCTATATCTTTCAGGTAAGCCAGTCAAGCCACTTGTTGAATGGTCAACAAGAATTTCAACCCATCTTTTGCACCTCTTGTGGAGAATGAGTTTTTTATGGCAACTATTAGTACGCTCTAAAACTTTTTTTGCTTTGGCAGTAGATAAATCTCCGAGCTCGTCAACATACTCAGTAATAAACAAAAAAAGGAGGGGAGATGTCTCACAGCCTAAAACCCAATTATGCCAGCTTTGCTTACTCAGGTGACAAGCTTGTTTTATTTGTTGCCCACTGACCAGTCTGAATAAGCTTCATCCTTAAACCGGTCCAGTTCACTGGTGAGATCTCACACAACTTCAAGCATGTAACTGCATGCTTGCAGGCAGTTTAACTTTGCTTGTTGTGGTTAGCTCTTCCTCATTGAACCAGTAAACAATTATTCATCTCTCTTCTTTATTTGCTGAATATTAATTAAGCCTCACACATGTTTTTTTACACATTTGGAATCTAGCTTTCACAAACCTGACCCTGTAGGGTCAGTAAAGATTGCAGACATACCATGACATCCCAAGGTTCAGGTGGGATGCCAGACTGGTTCTAAGGCAACAAGGACAGATTCTTTGTCTGACAGCACATCAGCAACAAATACAAGAATATCAAGAATATCATTATCTGACATCCACTCATCTGATTTCCTCAATGAGCAACGTACACACTGATTATGAATGAAGTAAAAGGCAGGCAATGGTAGGTTTAATAAAATAAATACAGGTGGAAGAACAATGGATGTCAATTATCCAGCAGGCTCTGACACCAAGCATGTGGCCCTCACTGCAATAGTACACACAGAAGAATGATGATATTCCCCTACCTGTGCTGGCTGTGATCCCAGTGGAGGAAACTTGATTACACTGTATAATGGGATGAGCTGTTGCTGGAATGGAGGCCATGCAGCTGCTCTGGGTGCAACAGGGCTAAGGCAGTCATATATTGACAAAGCCATTATCAGGGACATGTAACTGTAATGGCAATTGAGTGATCTCAGCTAGGCCAGGGCCTGTGCAGATGATAAAGGTGAGTTAAAGGGATCTGTGGTCAGACAAAGAGCTCTGAGACAGAACTGGTACTAGGCATTTACAGGGCTTTTTTCAGAATCAGTGCCAAGGTGTGAAGTATTAACACTATTGAGAGACTGCAGTTTCCATTTCCAGGCTGGCATTTCTCATACTCCAGTGAACCATGTGGCAGGATGCACATTTAATAAGAGTATCTGTGATTTTTAACACTTCTGCTTTGTTCCCCAGTTTTAGTTATGGAAATTCAGTCCTTCCCTTTTAACAGAATAATATTAATTCCACTTCTCTGGGACTATAATTTACATTAAACAGTGAGCACCAAGTGGCAAGGAAGAAATACACATAACTCTTTCCTGCTATAAGAAAAAACCCTCAGCAAAGATTTTAATGTTGCAGAAAAAATACTGCCTTGTGCCTAAGTTTCCAATGAGCCACTAAACTAGAGCTACCAAATCATTCTGTAAAGTTCTGCTCTCCTAAAAGAGAAGGGTAATTTTGTTAACAATTAAAAACAAACATATGTGACACGGTAAAAATATAATTTAACCCCTAAACTGGGAAGAACTGAAATTTTTAGTAGTATGTATGCCAGAACTGTTTATGGCATCCTTTTCTGTGCAAAACATATTGGCTTCTCTGTCTGAACAAGTGACCCCAGCACTAAGAGGCTTTGGTGGTAAGAAATGTAGCAATTTGCCTAAGGCTTTATAGCTTGGGCAGAAGGCAATGCAGATATACCAGGATGGATAATTGCACATTTATACTGTAATGGATACAGCATGCAGCTGATACTCTCACCACTGGTCACTGGATCAGAGTTTCTGAAATCATTCACTGTTTTTGTCTATATATATATATATATATATACACATAAAGCCTGTGTCGGGGTTTTTTTTCAGAAAGAAAAAAAAAAAGAAAACCAATACATCTTTCCCATTAGCTAGCACTTTATGAACTGGAAACCTAAGGCACATTTAAGGAAACAACCTTTTTAACTGGAAAAAGAATAAACAAGAGAAGATGGGTAATATGGTTGTGCTGAATGTAAATAAGCAGGCCTAAACACAGCAAACAATGGCAGAAGCATTGTAATATAGTAGTTGCATGCAGTGTAGCAAGGAGCTTGCTTTGACCAAAAAGATTTAGGACATACTGTTGTTTTGGTGGCCCCATCAATTTCCCATTACTGTCTTAACACTAATACATAAAAGAAATAACAGTAGTCAGACTTGGCTTGGCAGGGCCCCACATAAAACACTGCTTTCAACAGGAGGTTGGACCAGATAAGTCTCCAGAGGTCCCTTCCTTCTGTGATCCTCTGTGCATTTCTGTCTTTCCTCCCACAAGAGGGTGAGATGAGTAAAATGCACAACAGTGAAGGTTTGGTTCAAAAGACACTCCAGTATTTTTGTTTAGATAGAAGGGCTAACTGAGGTTAGCCATAATACTCTGGGACAAAAAGGAATACTGATATATATAACTATGGGCTTGAATATGGTACTAACCTGATACTCCCTTTAAGTACTTACTCCTGTTTAGTCATCTCTAGTCACCTAGATGGTATATGCAAGCTGCTGCCTTTGAGGGGAAAGAAAATCATCATCAGACACAGAACACCATCATACACAATAGGTAGCCTAACAACATCAAGCACTTTCTCATGTGCATTCCATTAGGGAAAGAGTTGCTCCTCCAACATACACATAAACTGATATGAAAATTCTGCATATTCTTGCTTGGAAGGCAATATGCTTCTGACACCTCTATATTACAAGATCACAGAATTATCCAAGTTGGAAGGGACCTCTAGAGACCATCTAGTCCAATTGTCCCACTAAAGCAGGATCACCTAAGGCAGGACTGCACACAGGACTGCAACCAGGTGGCTTTTAATATCTTCAGAGATTGGGACTCCACAGCCTCTCTGGGCAGCCTGTTCCAGTGCCTTTTACCCTTATAGTAAAAAAGTTGTTCTTATGTTTAGATGGAACTTCCTATGTTCCAACTTATGACTGTTGCCTCTTATCCTGTCACAGGGAACTACTGAGGAGAGATGATTTCTATGTATAGAAATAACATAGTATTGGATATAAAAGGAAAAATACCCATATGGGGATGTAGGAAGAACATAGACTCTAAACTCAGAAATCACCCTGTAAAAATTTAGCAAATGCTCCCCTGGACCATGGGAGCAGGGGTAGTAGACAGAGGGACATAAAATGAATCAAAATGTTAAAGCTTGTTAGTCTGAAAATGCAGGAATGCACAAAGGCTAAGTGCTTCCTCTTGTCTTTTATTTTAAAAAAAACAAAGTGAAACCCAAAAGTCTATGATTCCCCAACTACCATGATGACTCTAAATTCAATAGGTTAAGCAAAGAGGATCTGATGATGTGGGAAAAGAATGGTTATCCCTCCTTGAGTGAAATAATACTCGATTTGTGCTTGGGCTTCTCTCCCATGTCTGAGATTAAAAAGGTGAGCATCCACTTTTTCCTCTCCTGTCTCTCTACCTCAGATGTGAACATACCATCTGTTTTTTTAAATCAATAAATTAATCTGGTTTTCTACTAATTTTTTTTGTGGGAACACCTCCAATCTTAAGAACAGATATGTGTTACATCAATTGTGGCAACCCCAAAATCTAAAGGTGTTTGTTATAGTTACAACCTGCCAAGATGCCTGAGAAAACTGGACACAACTTTCAAAGAAAATGAGAAGGTGGGATTTATTTACAGTCACACTTTTTGCTCTATAAATCAACAAAGCCAGCAACACTATTAAACAGAGAACCAGAAGGTTCATCTGATTTCTTGAGGATATTAAAATACTGGAATTGGCAAAAAATCAGACCCTTGAGAGTTTGGTATATGGTACATAAGAATGAAATCCAAGCAAAATTACACATTTAGTTGTTTGCCAGAAAATAGAAATTAGCTTTATTTATTCGGGGATACAAAATGGCCTGGTTTTAAATGGTGATTAGCTTTTAAAAAATATCAACATGTTATATTGAAATGTATGCAATCTGCATCCCAAAACTGTTGCAGTACAGAGGATTTTGTTAATACATCTATCATAATAAAAACAATAAAATGATAATAAAATATAAATAATAGCTGAGTTTATGATGTTAAAAAAGTAAATATTTTACAACATGAGGTGATTTTCCTAGTATATATTGGGGCAAAGAACACAGACATGTTTGGGAAATATGTATGTAGGGGACTGAAAACATTAAATTGAACCTTTGTGGGACAGGGTTTTAAGTAAAGTTTTGCCCATGGTGGTAGCTCAGGGTTGGTGATCATGAAGTGACACACTAAAAAGCTAAGTAATATGGCAAGGATAAATAGATGCCAGAAGCTTTCATTTGCAAGTATGCATTTTGGATCATGGCACTGAACAGCTTGATCTGCCCTCTTATTTGGTTATTTCAGCACAAACAACATTCCCCAGCAACACCTTTTATGTCACTCAGGATAAAAACTGAAGGAACAGGTAATCCAACCATCCTTAGCAGGTGACAGGCACTTCTTCTAGGCTCTTTTTAAAAAGAACACCAGAAATTAAATCCTTTTTCATTCACATTCATTTTCATTCATCTAGATATATCAAACTTTGGATGACAGGATTGATAGAATAAGCAAGGAAAGCATCACTTGTAGAAGGCAGGGCATGGAAAAGTCTGCTTGGTAACAATCAAATCTAGAACATATTTTTTCCTGAATAACAAGCAAAGAAAATCCTCTCCTGGTTAAAACAGATGACAGCATAACAGGTCCTAACACCTGTTTGTATCAGAAATCAGTGCATAAGGGAGCACAAGTGAAAATACACAAGAAAGGTCCTGCCTTCTGACAGGGAAGTTGTCAAGGAGCTGAGGGAAGGAAAGGTCAGGTCTGACCTACTTAGATTACAAATAGTAAGAGAGTGGTAAGAGGTACAGGTCCAACTGGCCTGCTAACAACCTCCCTCTCATGCAGTTGGTGTAGAACAGGGAAAAAAAAAAAAAAAGGTATTTAACAAACTCCTCAATATATATTTTGAATGAGTTAGCATCACTCAAATTTCAGACCAACAATGCAGCTTACCAAGACTGTATGCATTATTCTTTGTCTTTCTTCCCCATGAAGTCTCAGGGCTCTCTCGAAAAAGCAAGCTAATACTGCAGTAAACATTTTTTTTTCTCAAATGCTTCCCTGCTTTGCTTTCTCTACCTTTAGAGATTCAATTCATGTGTGCTATTGCCTGCATCTGACGGGATCTAACTCATTCCTCCTTCAGAAGTGAAAAAACATAGAAAACCCTGCATGTGTAGGGCAAATCTGCCATTAATAAAAGAGAAAGAATTTAAACTAGACACTTACTAACAGACTGAAAGAGAAACAGGATTATAGGATGGTTTTCACCACTTGCTATCTATGTTTCTGGTAAATCCATGTTCTGAAAATTCCTATGATATTTGGTGTTGAGAGAAATCAAGGGCACCTAAAGCTCATAAGTTCTGTTATGGACTAACTCTAACCTTTCTTTAAAACAGAATGAAAAACTACCCAAAATTTGCAACTAATGGAAGGGGAAAAAGCAAAACCATCTCAGGCATATTCTGAGGTTCCATTTTAAAACTGATCCCATTATAGACACATGAATGTGTGTCCAAACTCAGCTTGACTTTGCAAAGCAAGTAAAACAGCACAGTAAAAGACTATCAGCTAAAGAAATATACAAGAAATGGAATGGAATGATATTGTGAGGATCTAGCTGAAATAAATCTAGGTAGGACAGATACCAAAATGAATGCTTTGCCTCAGTTTTCAGGAGGGGCCAAAAGAGGGCCTGGGTTGGAGGTCATGTATAGCCCAGTGCAAAGAATGGCTGCTCAGTGGTTATGAAGGTACAGTCTGCAGAAGAAACACTCAGAAACACCATAAACTGAAAGAACTTTTAGTCCCCATGCCAGAATTCTAAAAAAAACAATACCTAAAATACACATTCACCAGACAGGATTTTTTAAAAATGCATAAAAATGATGCATTTCATCAATTAAGAACCCCAATCAATTTATATTTTCCAACTCTCAGAAAATGAGGGAATTTTGTTGAATGTTCCTTGTGCACTGCTTCCACAAACATAAGAGTAGTAAAAGTATTGTGAATAGACTATATGGATATTTCATCATCCTCTTGCTCTCTGGAAATCTCATTGCAGTTCACTTGCTTCCTTTGACTTTTCCATATATTTCACATGGCAGAATTCTCATCTCTAGTTCTACTATCTAGTCTAATCTATTTCCATTACAGTAATATTCTGATTAAAAGACTACCCAGATAATGCCCAAGAGTTCTTGGGTAAAATCAAGCTACAATTTAACAGAACTCAGATGCTTCACAGGTCAAAAAAGGACTGAGGAATTTAGACACTAACAAACATATGAAGCTACAGACCCTGGATCAAATACCTGGTGATTTCAAATCTACAGCTACCACTGGATTAAACATTGTGAGGGAAAAAAATGAAAAGCCTCTTAAGGGAAGCATCCTGCAGTTTGAGAGGCATTTCTGTTGTAGCTCATCAGTGAGGGACACCTTCCACTATCTCGTTGCTTTCAAGTGTTATTCACATTATACCTGCAGGTCTGGAATGAATGCTTTCTCTATGGTTAAGCTTCTCAGTTGAAAAGCATATCTGACAATTTGCATTAATAGTATTTATTGTCATTTTACAGTTAGGAACTCCATTTTTAAAAACATACAATCTATGTATACTTGAAATGTTTCCTGAGGAACTGATGTGGAGAGGTTCTGCTTTTACTTTGATTCTGAAAAACTGCCCTGTGTGAATCAGTGTCCTCGTTCATTTGTGCTTCTCAAATAAATCCGATCAACAATTTCTTTCCTTGGTTTAATCCTGCAGTCCCTTGTAATCAGCAAGGTATTATTCTTTGGCACTCACCAGTAAGCCCCTATAAGTCAGCCACAGAACACACTTATTTCCTCACCTCCTCTGGCAACAGCATATGTCTGAATAACCATCAGATTTACTAAAGCTTCTTACAGAAAGACTGGCATTGTCTGTATAAATAGATCCTTACTCAAAAAACAAATGCCAGGGTTTCTTCAGCATCCTCTGTACTCTGTACCTCTAAGGGTTGGTGAAGTAGATGACTATCCAAACATCCAAAAAAGATCCTTTTACAACAGTGTCTCAATGATAGTATTCATTAATTGGAAAGCTTCACATCAAATTTTCAATGAAGTTTGTTTTTTTTTTTTCTTTTTGACCTAAGCTTTTGTCTGGACTCCATAAAAGAATTTTCAGGCATGATCATTTGGGGTTCAAGCCCAGTAAGTATGGACATGTTTACAAATTCACAATCTTTAAAAAAACAAGAGTCCCTGACCTACTATGAGAAGGTGGGATGAGCAATCCAGTCACTAAGGAAGCTTAACTGAACTAGAAAAAGAATTCTATGCCCTAACCGCAACTTTTACCCTATGTTCACTGAAAGTGAAAATGATCAGAAGATCTAACAGAGGATCAGCCTCAGTCTGGTTCATTTTGCCAGATAAATCCAACCCATACAAACTCCTCCTGCTATAGGCAAGAATCTTGTAGAGAAACAGACAGGGAATACAACCCTGTGAAGTGCAGCATCTCAAGCCTGAGACAAGCAGAGACTTCTGCATCAGCATATAAGGAGGGAAGAGTCCAGAACACCATAATATCAAACCTGCTGGTTCTATCCTTGCATTTGGTTTTCCCTGGGTAGAACTCATAAAACCAAACAGGACAGAAAAAAAGAATACAATGACACCCCCTAGTGTTCCAGTAATTTGGGATGTTGTCTAGCTTGCAAGTGAAAGGTCTAATGCTTTCTTCCTTGTGTCTGAAGCACAGAGGTTCACCCCAGAATTGCTTCCAGTCCTGCTAGGACTGGAATTGAACTCATCAAGTAACATCCACATACTGATAAAACCATTCACATCTAACCCCGTGAATAGCTGAGATCACCTACCAGGATTTTTAAGGTGTGGAGGAGGCAAACTTTTAATCTGCGCTTGATGCACTTCCAAAGACTGACTGCTCACTGACAAAGAAGCAGATTGCATCCAGAACTCTACTAATGTTCCAGCAGCAGTGGCACTTGCCACATAAATGTGAGTTTCCTGGTAGGTACTCACCTTCATGAGTAATTCTGCAAATATCTACTGCAAAACTCTTTTATCCAGGTGTACAGAAAAGATGTTTTATAATTCCCTGCTTAGCAAGAAATTACATCCTTTGAAGTAGACGGTTGTGAAAATAGATCACCAAAAAGGCCTTTCTGAGCAGAAACGGTTCCAGCTTTGACTCCTCTCAAAAGGTACACAGGCTAAAGGAGTAGTAAATGGAGATGTTGCTTTCATCTCTGTCATAGATGTGCTTACTGCTGTGGGATTTGTAAATTGTATCTGACCATGGCAGGATGGTATGAAAGCTAAACACATGAGAGATGCTGTAAGAGCAGAAGCCTGCTCAAAATTAATAGTGACAGGCACAAAGAGAAGGCAACTAGACACATAAAGATCCTTTGAATACATGTGATAGGAGCTGAATATAAATTAAAATATGATCAGGAAACTCATAAATCTAATAAGAATATTTTTAAAATGCTGCAAGACTGAGAATTAGCAGAAGGGCAATAAAACTTCTGCAGGCACATGTAATGAGTTGCATCCCGCATCATGCAGTTGTATGCTGAACAATGCAAGCAGGCCAGGTTTGAGTGAGTTCTTTAGATAAAGTATATCAGTATCTATTTTTTTATGCCAGGCTACATACATGACCACCAGATTAAAAAACAAACAAACAACAAAACCAGAACAACTTACAAACAATCACTTCAAGATAGGATCATCTAAGGCTTACTTGCTGGCAACCAATAAAAAATAACTGCAGATGATGTGAAAGAAAAGCTCACTACTTTGAGCCTACTAAAGGTGAATTGGCTATCACTCAAAACCTAAGCCCAGCCACCCCCAGCTCCTCTAATATCTGAAGGTCAGCTGGATTGCAAGGGAATTTAGTTTCTTCTAGATTTAACAACAAGATAAGGTTGCTCAAAGCCCTGTCCAGCCTGACCTCGAATATTTCCAGTGATGGAACACCTACCACCTCCCTTGGGCAACCTGTAGCAGTGTTTCACCACTCTCATTGTGAAAAATTTCTTCCTTATACGTAGTCTAAATATACTCTCTCTTAGTTTAAAAACATTACTTCCCACACAATTTTCAAACAGGCTCTGATTAAAAGTGTTCCCATCTTTCTTATAAGGCCCCTTTAAGAACTGAAAGGCTGCCATAAGGTCTCCTGGAGCCTTTTCATCTCCAGGCAGAAAAATCCCAACTCTCTCAGCCTGTCCAGATAGGAGAAGCATTTCATACCTCTGATCATTTTTGTGGCCATCCTCTGGACCCACCCCAACAGGTCCAACTCCTTCTTATAGTAAGGACTCCAGACCTGGACACAATGCTCCAGGTGAGGTCTCATCAGAGAGGAGCAGAAGGGGAGAAAAACCTCCCTCAACGTGCAGGCCATACTATCCTGTAACATGATTCTCTGTTTAAAAGAAATGAAGAATCTTTTCCTTACCTTCTTTTCAACTAAAAAGACAATGCAGAAGAGAGTAATCTTTTGAAAAGTGCATCTACTTTTTAAATTACATTTATCTAAAAGCAAAATTGCTGAACATACAGATGTTGTAGCTCAGTTGTGATCTTGTATCACCTGAAATGGGATTTGTGGACTGAAGATAACTTGGGGAAAATTCTGCAGCTGACAAAATTATTTCAAATTTTAAAATAAGTTGAACTAAGCTGTTCACTGGCATTTTCTTGAACTTTCAAGAAGAAAAAAAACAACCCACAAAAAAAAAAAATAAATCCCAAACAAAATTAAGCAATCAACCAAAAGAAAAAATGATCTAGAGAGATTACATTGACTGTGATTGTGTAAGACTGCCAGAAACATGGCTGTTAAAATATTCTGTTATGAAGCTGACAAAAGTCCATGAGATTATCAGGATCACCTGAATATCCTCTTCATTCCTTCATTCCACTCAATAAGGCTAAGCTTAAAGAGATACAAGCAAATTTGGGTTTGCAGCCATAATCATTACCAAAATGAATGAAGAACTTTATCAACCAAATATAACAAAGTATTTTTACATAATATCCTGGGCTGGTACTCAACACAATTCCAGCTTCCTTTAATTATAAGAATGTGTGTCTCACTATAACACAAATTTCCCAGATCAGTTCAATCTGCATATGAGCTCTGGGGCCTTGTTCACATGCACAATTCTAAAATTCCTGAAAATGCCCTATTGTGCTGAACTATCTACCTTAGAAATTAATATTAAATGAACAAATAAAATCTTACCCGAATCATCATGACTGAGCATCTGATGTTATGAATTGTATCATAAACCTTCTTAGAAATGTCCACAAACTGGTTATCATCAAACAGATGCATTGTGTTCATGCTTAAGCTCTCCAATGCAGTATTTACTTGACTAATAAACTCCGGAATCACTATTAAATAAAAAAAAAAAACAAACAACAAACACACAAAATTCACTCAGCATAAAAAGGAAAAAAACATGTAATTTTTCATTCTTTGCTTTACATTGATTAAAACATAATTTACAAACAAAGTATTATAGTAGTAACATGATTAGTTTTAAATTGAAACGCAATTGTAACTTTTAGCAGTGATAAAAATGCACTTGGTATACATGTAAGCTGTAGATGCTTGAACAGCACAAGAAAACGAAAGTTTAAAAAGGAGGGTCAGGGAAGCATATGTAAAAACTTGTCAGTCATTTCAGTAAGTAATTTTACCCAAACAATATAACCTGTCTGAAATAATAACCTGTCTGAAAGCTGAACCACTATTAAGCAGACTCCTACTATGTCAGAATCTGCTTTTGGTCTGAACAGAGACAAACCAACCAAAGGCCTGAGGCTTATGCTCCAAATTGTGAAGTTCCACAACAGGAACCTGGACAAAGGAAGGCAGTTTACCCTGTTTGACTGAATTGAATATTGTTAATTTGAAATCAGCTTAGTATTAACCTGTGTGTTCCCCAGAATGTCTCAGGAATTTTCTTCTGCTGCTTCATGGGCTTATTTTGCATAGTGACCTGGTACCACTATGTCTCTCTTGGTCCTTCACATCAATTCAAAGCAAAAGAAAACCAAACATAAAATACAGAATGAAGATGAACACAGGTGGGAAAACCATGAAGTAAAGATACCTCAAACAAGTGCAGGTCAAACTCAACTGCAACAATTCCTCTCCTATCACTTGGGAGATTGAAGTCAAGAAAAATGGAAAGTCAAGGGACAGAACTCAACTTCTGTTATATTCAATATAAATAACATAAACCTTGTGGAACAGAAGCTCTTTTCAGGCAATGTGTTGGTTTCAAACACAAGTATAATATGTTTTGCATCCCTTCCTCCACAATTACATGCTGTTAATTCATAAACTACATGAAAGCAACAATACCAGTATGTTAAGTATGAATCATTTGGGGAAAATTTTGAAGTATATATTAAACTTTTAAGTCAACAGGACTTCTGAATTAGAAAACCTGGTAACACAGACTTTACATATTAAGAAAGCTGCCTAACATTACATCAAGAAACACATATAAACCTTGGAAGGATATAAATTCACTCTGAAATTACAGTAACTTTACTATCTTTGAGGTCAGCTGTTTCTCTCTAGAGTGCTTAACATTTACATCATGTGCCAGTTCTCAGAAATAACAAACTGCAGTTATTTCTGTGTAGTGGGAAGGTTCGTTTTCTTCTGTAAAGTAGGTCTCCACAAGTGTGAGACAAGTAGATTGCATTTAGTTTGAATCATAGAATATTTAAATCCCTTCTTCCTCTTTAAGGTTATCACCTGAATTACTTTGCCTTCTGAAAAAATCAGTGGGAAGAATAGATTTCTCAAATGGTATAGAAGAAGACAAGGTATATTTTTCATTAGCAACCAAATGGAATAATTAGGGAGAACAAGTATCTATTTATTGACTTTATTTTTAAGAAACACAAATATATAATTTCAGACCATGATTTTTATTTTGCTGCTTAACAAAGATCTCAGCACCTAGACTATGAAAATAGTTGCAAGTGTGGCAGTTTTGAACTGAACAGTCACCTCATATGTTTACATAGAATTAATTATTCAGCTCTTCGAATCCATAGCAAAAATCATACAACAGAGAGAACATAGGAAGTTTCCAGAAATTCAAGCTTTTCATTAGTACAGTCAAAACCATCAGGTGTTCTCCAGAGGCTGCTACATTCTCACTTCTCAGTTCATTGTACTTCATCCTTTCACTTGCAGTACTGTAAATCACCAACTCTCTGCTTTTCAGTTCCTGCCTGCAGGCTCCTCTTCTACAGGACAGGCTCAGTGACCTACTCAGGCTTCATCCTACACTCCGTCCTTATCCCACAGGGGTATTAATGGCCTTTCTACAGCTCCTCCCAAGGCCAAACTCATTATCATAGTGTCTTTCTTCCTTTGAATAAATATATCACTTAGGAAAAAGGATTTTACACAAATACTTTCTCCACAGCTCATATGCTACTGGTGGAATCAGCACTAAACCAGAGGCTGCACAACACTGTAGAAATATGATCTCAGTGCCTTCCCTTTGGTAACATTTTTAAGATGGTCACTTTTCATCAATATCATTTTCACACAGACAATTAAAACACAAGAATAAACTGTAATTCTGAAATATCTACATGACAATTGGCTAATGAAGTTATAAAATAATTCTTATAATCTGGTCATTCACACTTTGTATGATGGGGTAATCCTCTCAAATTGAAGGATCCTTTTTTGACTGCACTGGATTTATTTAAGTTTGATTTCCTAACCTACTCTAACAGAGGATTTGGTGGATATACGAGTTCTTATCCATGGATCACTGGCATAAAAATCCTTTTCTTCATACATTCTCAAATGGTTCAGGTATCACTCTGCAATACTGCAGTGCGTGAGCTAGAATTACATTAATAAAATGCATATTTGCTGTATTCTGCTTTATTTTTCTAGGCAGCCTAAATATAGAGGAGATACAGACGCAGGTAAAAAAACAGTTTGGACAAGATATTTTTTTTTCCATTTTTTAAAAGTAAAGGAAAATATAACAAGGTTTAAGTAAAATGAATAATTTTAAGTGTGATACAATTGAGAAGTACTATAATATTTTTGTAGCTTTAGTATTAAAACATTTTTGAACAAAACATTACCATTTTTATTTCATTTTTTGCCTATTTTTTTTTTCAGTAAAAATTATGAGCAAATTTGGACATCTGGAATCCTACCTTTCCTTAGATGGACGGTATGGGAAGAGGAAAATACCAATAGTGCTCATAAGCTTCACACTAAAAGTCCCCAAATTAATTTGCAGATTTCATGTGCAGATTTCAATGTGGTTTTTGGAAACAAAACCACATTCTGCATTCTTCTTGAAATTAAGCTTATTTTTAAAAAAATAATCATATTTTCCCTAGCTGTTCTCTTATTTTTAATAGACAATACTATTTGTCTTTCCTTGTAGTCCATGCCTTCTCATATCTCTAATAATTTTTGCCTGATTTTATCATCTTCAACCAAAACCAAATCATAGAATCATAGAATTGACTGGGTTGGAAGGGACTTCAGAGATCATTGAGTCCAACCCTTGAACCACCGTTGCGGTTGCTAGACCATGGCACTGAGTGCCACATCCAGTCTCTTTTTAAATATCTCCAGGGATGGAGAATCCACCACTTCCCTGGGCAGCCCATTCCAATGTTTGACCACTCTCTCCGTAAAGAAATTCTTTCTAATATCTAACCTAAACTTCCCCTGGCACAACTTAAGACCATGCCCTCTTGTCTTGTTGAAAGTCGTCTGGCAAAAGAGCCCAACCCCCACCTGGCTCCAACCTCCTTTCAGGTAGTTGTAGAGAGCGATGAGCTCTGAATCCTGATTGTAGTTTAATAGCTGCCACAGCTGCACAGTTAATTCAGAGGCTGCTTTATCTGTATGCCACTATCACATTAAGTAATACAGCAAATTAAGTTTGTTAATCCTTTTATTCCAATTAGCAACTCCGTACCTGTTATTTTTAATTAAAAAATCATCAGGACATTAGGTTTTCAACTTTGCAGAAGGTCAGTGACAAGAGATGAAACCATGAGCCAGTCTCCTTTCACTTTTTTAATTAAGCTGTGTTAATTTATGAACACCACTTCATCAGTGATCAAGACAGCTTGATACTGAAAAAGGAACAATTTTCACAGCTAATATGTCCTGATGTGTGCAACACTCAGCTAAAGAATGGCCTAAAAAGATTAGGGTACACAGGCATGGATAGACATGACCTCCTGGAACTGATCAAGAAATGATGACAACTTCTTCCCCTCCCACCCTTCAAAATTTTATGGTTTTTAATTGGGGAGTAAAACCAAAAAGCATCCAACAAAACTGGTTTCATTTATTTGACAAAGGAAAAAAAAAAAAACAAAAGAACTGAAGAAGCATCGTCATGAAGAATGAAAACACAGATTACTTATTTTTCACCATTCTGACACTGAAATACTGAAAATAACATTACCCGGTACTCTGCCATCTCTGAAGAAAAATCCCCAGGTCCAATCCCTTGCACTTATGTTGGAACGATAAAGTCTCCTACTTCAAAAATGAGCTCAAAATTCTTCTAGACAGCAAGAGCCCAGGAGAACTCATAAAAGTCAAAACCAGGGATCTTGTAACGTATGCTACCAAGGAAATTATCCTTTGGAGTTTTGGGGATTTTCTCTTCTGAGTGTCAAGGACCCAGAAGGTCCAAGAAACTCTAGAAAGCCTCCTCAGATAAAAAATTACCTTGTTTTCAGTAAGTATTCACATTATGTCTATTAAAGCTGACTGACATTTAAAGGAGAAAAAATAATTCTGTTCATTTTTTTGTGGGATTTAAATCTCCTGATTAAAATTACTTTCTGTGCTGATGCATAATTAAATTTGCACTGAGATCTAACATGTGCTTTTAGTAAAGCACAGGTAACACAGAAAGGACATAACCCATGCAAAACATTATGTGACATTCAGAACACTGCACTCCCACACTGCACACACAAAAAATTAATCAGAACCCAAGGTACCACAGGAACTTGTACCATTTCCTTTCTATCAAGAACCACACATAAAAAATATTTTTAAATATCTCTGCCACATTCACCTCCAAAAATAACATGTATCTGCTGTCCACTAGTGTTTAAATAGTGTAGAATACTTAAATGTACATGTGATGTATTATGCTTAACTGTACATATAGAAGCATGCTTTTGGAATGGATGCCATTATTCACAGGTGTCATAGTGGAACAGTATGAAGAAACTTTTTTGAGAAATAGTGTCATTAAAAATAATTTAAAAATAGTTAGTATTAAAAACTCTTCATAAGCACAGCCCCACATTTCTATTTAAACTGTTGTTTTATTTATTTATTCTTTAAATTCTCTTCAATTGAACAATTTCTATTTCTAGTCAAAATTTTCTTCAAACTACAAGTTTCTTATATGTCCTCTATATTGTAGTTTCTAAATACCACACATCATGCTACGAAATCCAGTGGTTTTATTTGAAACCAGTTATCATACAGCAAATTACCTAACATATTGCTAACATCTAATCGTGTTCTTGGCTCATCAACTCACTTCACAGCATAGGTGCTTTTATTATTATTATGAGGAAAATTCAAGGCATTTTGAATAATGGAAGGAAGACAAAACTTCTACAATTGTTCTATTCCTTTGTAAAACACCCTGAAAAACTGAATGCAGCTTTTCACTGCCATTTCTTAGGAAGCACCTCTGAACTTTGAGAACTGGATCTAAGATGTGTCCATTCCATAGAGGTCTCTTGTTTTTACACATGTGATCCTACTGGGGATGGATACAGGCCTTTGATTAAACACCACATACTGCAGCATGTTAACTCACACACTTTCCTAAACACAGAAACTGTACTGTCCATCACATCTGAAATTCCTTTTTTCTAAAAGTAAAAATGTAATACTTTAATTTCAGAATAACATTCCACTGGTGCTTTAAGTTCTTTAAGGTAAAAATCAAGACCTGTTGATTAGGAAAAAAAATTAGCTATTGTTGTAACAGCTGGTTATTAGATGAGAATGTTTGATGCAGTCTCTTGACTTCTCAATTTAAAGGAAAAATCTTATACAGTCCTTAGGAAGAAGAGAGTTGCTATCTCTTGACACCAGGTAAATGCTACAGGCAACTAGCTATGGGCATGTCTTTCATTCCTCAGGTTAGAGCTCCAATAAAATAACAATGGTAAAGCAAAAAATTCAAGAAAAAAATTAAAATGGAAAACAAACATAAAATAAAAAGAAGAAAAAAAATAGTAAAGCAGCAAAGCACCAAGACACTCTTCCATCAGGAAAGAAGAAATTTTTGGTTTTTTCCTTGTCATGTGAGGTAATTTGTTGCCTTCTCTGCATGTCTTTTAATTTTCCTCTATGCTCATCAGCATAGCTGGAGTTTAATTTTTATTGCTTTAGTCTATTTTCATTTAGCAGTGAGAAACCCACATAGTAAAATGAATAAAAGCTTGAAGTCTACAACCCTAAAAATGCTTTTCCATACTATATCCTGGAATTAGACAAAACTAATCTAGAATTTATTAACTGCAGTGCAAGATTTGCTTTAAGGATTTTCTTCATCTTTCATCAAGAAGTTCAGCCCAGATCTCCTGTGGCAGCAGGAGGTTGTGCAGAGTGTTGTGCATCTCTGGAATTTTATTATACCCCATGATCTAATCACCCAGCATGAAAGTCAGTGTGATGTGTACACACAGTTTGCTTTCAGAGGATTTTAATGGTTTCCCAGTTGCAGGAATTCATCTAAACCGAACCATAAGCAAAGTATGGTTGAAAAGATTAAAAACATAGCTAGCACTTAAATACAGGGTCATACTAGAATAAATAAGGCATCTAGTTAATGACTGCACAGGCTTTATCCAGAACTTCTCTACTTTATTTCACTTTTTGAAACCAAAGGACACTTTGCACTTCTTGTAATATAAAAATAAGCCTTTGCATTATTAATGAGTGGCAGTCCAGTAAATTGCTGCTTTTAAGTTCTAAAAGGCCCTGATTTCTCCTTTTAAACACATTCATGACAATGACTCAACTTTCTACCTGGAAAACACAGTTACTTTCATTTGCACCAAGACAATTTAGATATATGCAAAGTCACTGTGACTCTGGTAAGGTGGCAGTGCACAGGTGCAGGTACGGGCAATTTGTGACTGAAATTGCCCACCTGAGGGCTCTCCAGACTCCTTGCAAAGCCTGGCACATGCACACAACTCTGCAGCTGGGAATTAGGGCAGTGCCTGCATTTACAACATCACAGCTCAAGACATCAGCAGTGACTTCAGGGATCTTTTCTCCCTCAGTGCACACACGCCCCAAGAAACAGAGAAAAGTTAGGGGATAGATGGATTTCCCTGTACAAGAGATTAGAGGCAGGCAACATCATCTGAAAGAGCAGAAAGATACTTTGAGAGAGCTTATCTTCTTTTAAAGCTTTCTACCTACTACATTTTGTTGCCATGATGAAGAACATATTGACCAAGAGATCTCAGTTGAGAACATTTCCTCCTATGCCATACTGGTGAAGAATTTAAGCTGGTTTTTTCCATTTCTTAGCAGACAGTGTGGACCATGTGGGTCTGTCTTGCCTCATCAGTTCCCTGCTACTGCAGGGCCTTTATGTGCTGTGGAAACCTACACTCCTGAACTCAGTTCACAGTACAGAACAGGATGACTTTCTTCAGTCTAACTGAAGTCCATGGGCTTAATTCAGAGGCATCTGTCTCTAACTGACCCAACTCTGTATGAAAAAAAAATAATACAAATGAATTGCATGGAGTGAAAAAAGGTTTCAGTTTACCTTCAGTCCAGCTGTGGACTACTATCAAACTTCCACCTGTATGTCCTCACTTCAAAACCAGTGCTCATACAGCAGCATGAGGATCTTTAGGGTTTGGGCAGCAAAACTAGTGTTGAGTTGGGTCAGTATTCCAGTCCAACTTGTTATTAGGCCAGCCAGTTGACATGGTAGTACTGGTACAAGGAAGGTGGCAGGAGAAGGCAAATGGGCTCCACTGTTGTCAATAAAACCTGCATTTAAATCTGATATAAATGTTTGTAAAATTGCAGCCTCCATTTCTGGGACTAGAAATTGTTACTGCAGATTCCTAATTAAGTTTTCCTTCACTGGCCTTGCTACACCCAAGACCAAAGCTCTGCCAGCAAGAGCAGGGAGCCAACTAACACATTAGGCAATTTCTAAAGGCTCCTGACTAAACAGTCACAAATCTGGGTTGTTCAAATATGCTGAATAAGACACAGTACATTTCATACAAGCCATTAAGGGGAAACTGGGGTCTTCCTATGGGGGTATCCATTATGTATAAAATAGGCTATCTGAACAGAGAACAACTCTTCAGTAATTCAGATGCAGAAGAGAAATCCTGAAAGTTAAATAAATTTTTTTAAAAAAGGTCTTTGTGAAACTTGGTTGTTTCTAGTGAATAAGCATTATGCTATATACTACTTAAGTCAGAGAACAGTGTTGATCAGCAAAACACGTAAACCAATCATACTTTGATGAGTATTATTACATGCTTTTTTTCTGTTAGTTTTATGTTTAGTACAATAATTCCTATGAAATTTGAAGTAATATGAATATCACTACCTTGGATGATCACTAAGCTCAGCAGCATTCTAAAGCAAGCAAATATGTAGCTAAGGACATCTTAACTCCCACACCATGCTTATAATCAACATTGATATAACTGTTACTAAGGCTGAATAAAAGCTATTTTTGAGCTACAGGAAATTTAAAAAAAAAAAAAAAAAAGATTGGAAAAAGAAATGGCATTATGGTGAGGGTAATTTTTTTTCTCTGGAACACAACACAATTTTGATGACATTTCTCCCTATTTTTCAGAACATTCCTCATATCTGAAGCAAATGCCACCGTTTGTAAAGCCAACATAATTTCACAGAAGGTTTAACAATTTCACAGAACATTTAAAACAGAGTCTTACAGAAAGAAAAATCCACCTGCAGATTACATTTAACCTACTGGAGATTATTTGCTCTGTAATAGAGTAACAGTCACAAGAACGAAGGGTTACTGCTTAAGTATTAGTCTTACAATCATCATGTAATTATAAATAAAAATTATTTTAGACTAAGTCATTCAAACATCCTCATAATTTTTCTTACTTAATGCTTTTCCCCACTTCTTAGCTCTTGCAGTAATTATCTGCTGAATAGTTTCTTACAAGCTTCTTGTGTGAGCTATGCACCAATTTCACAAGTTCACCTATTCCCTAGGCTTGCCTACTCAAGGTTCATTCCAGATTTTGTATCAAATGTTTTGGGGACTTAAAAAAAAAATTTTCCAGTGAAAAGACTCAGTCTGCTTTAGTGGTCTTTGGACTTCACAAGCAAGGGTAAAAACCTCTGGATGCCAAAAAGGCTCAAACAGCAATCTTTAAATCTCATTTTGAGTTTGGTGAATCAGCAGTGGAAAATATTTTTTAATTTAAAAAACTTTTATTTTTAAATTAGTAAAAGATTTTGATTCTGCATGCACCACAGAATGAGATTTATCCACCTTATTTTAGCTACCCCCAAATGAATCACCTAGAATTAAGCTGGCCACATTGGTGTCTTTTATACTAAAACAAAAGGTAAGGAGCTTCAACAGCAGATTCATGCTATCTCTTCTGAAGCTGTACCTTAGGAAAAGTCAATACATTTTGGAGGTGTTTCTTTATCCCCATTTTGGCTTAGATGGCATGGCAAACAAGGATGAAATAAGTAACAAATATCAGAGTGGGCAGGAAAAAACAAACTGCAAAGCCTTCTTAGGGTTTCTCCTTGGCAGGTGCCTTTTGGGCGAGAGAGAGTGTAACACTGAGCTGGAGATAGGAGACCCTCCCCCCTATAAAAGATTCAGGCACTGGACAAAGAAAGTTGTCAGTCATCTTGCATAACCTATTGTGACAAACCCACAAAATGTATTTGAAAAAGACAAGTGAAAGATCTAGAAAAAAAATCAAAGTCATTAGCTTGTGCACAGTAAGCATGAAAGAAATGGAAAAGCTAAGTAAAAAGCAGCAAATGGAAGGAAGCCCCTGTCAGATAACACTGCTATCTTTTATTGCTAAGATTAATTCTCCCAGAGAAAAAGCAATGCAATAAATTTAATCCACCCTGCAGAACTATATAATAGCTAGGGTTGGAAGGGACCTCAAATATCATCTAGTGCCCACATCCCTGCATGGGCAGGGACACCTCCCACTACACCAGGTTGATCAAGGCCCCATGCAACAAGGCCTTGAACACCATCTAATAAAGTACCAAACAGGAAGGCTCTGTTTCAGGTGGAGTACATCAGTATCAGTACGGAGGCTTTAGAACTGATGACATTGAAAAAGCTATAAAGTGAGAGGAAACTCTGAAAGGTGGCCAAAATGACACTCTTGGGACCAAGAAATAAACAAAACAAACAAATAAATTAATAAATAAATTAGTGACACTGGCAAACAGTATGATGTTAAAACATGCTGCCAATAGAGAGGATGGCTTGGTGAGGAATAGAATAACTTTTAGGACAAATCATAGGAGAGGATTTCAAAAAGGTAATTTGCAAAAGTTTTAAAGAAAATCACAGAACACAAGCTCTCCAGAACAAGTCTACAGTCTTAATGTGCATGGCCCACTCTGTTTTCAATCCAGGTGGAGGCAGAAGCGTTGCTCATGACACAAGAACAAAATGTACAGACCGGTCATGCATAAATTACAGAAATTTTAAGAACAATTTTAATTAGAAGTAATAGGCCCCCATGGAGATAATAAGGCTAATGAATTATCTTCAGTATCCCCTTGCCATGACAAATAATTCTGATTATGTAATACTCCAAATAAAGTTGCTTGAGTGTCTTAAGTAAGACATGGAGACTGTCTGGATATGTGGCTTTTCCCTCAGTTCTGAAATATCTAAAAGCTTGTACTTACTCAGACAATTACACACTTAATAAAAGCATCTGCTACGTATTCTGCACTTCAATCCCCAGTTACAAATAACATTGCTGGTATCACATTAGAAGAGCAGTAAGCTCTCAAACTTGTAAGATTCCAGTCAATTCAATTGTTGACAATCATGGAACCATAGACTCACACCACACATGTTGGTGTCCTCAGCAAACTGTCTACAAATATATTCCATAGTAGAAATCATTTACAGACTCTGGTATCCAGTAAAATACACTTTGATATTTAAAAATATAGTACAAAATTGCCTTTCATTTTGTTCTCATGCAACAGTGCACAAACCCTATTAAAATGCAAGGACATGCAAGGACCTGCATATTTCAATATAACCAGCAGTTCCAGGCATTAGGAATGACAGAGAGGTATCAATACTAACACCTTCACTGTCGACTGTACCAGCATACAGGTCTGCCACCTTGCACTAGTAAAACCAAGATAGGAAATGCTGGCTTAATCCACTGCCTGCCAAGAGTATATGGACCACATGACTGAGTGCTCTTTTCTTTAGTGGTTCTGAAAGGTTTCATACAGCCCCTGGAGCACAAATTTCTAGGGCATGACTCCCAGTTCTGACTTCCAGTCTTCTAGAGCTGGACTGGGCTGGAATGCTCTGCAGCTTTTTTTCAAACCCACATACCTTCATGTTCTACCCACTGAAACCTGAGAAGAGGCACCAAAGCATGTCCCAGTTTCACTGTGATGTAGAACAAGGATGTAAATGGAGATGGAGATGTAGAACTCAGCCTGGAAGCTGGGAAGCAGTCCTGCACCCCAACACTATCTTTTGCCTCATTAATTCACACAGTATTACATAGTAACTCTTCAGAGGTAGTGTCAGTTCAAATGAGTTATCCTCACTATTAGATCATGTATTTTCTTCCAGTCTTCTGCTTCATTGCTTTCCAAATGGATCCTATAGACACACCAGCCTCCCCTCTTAAGTGACCCTGGCACATGTCTCAAGTAGGTCACTCCAGTGACCTGAATTAACCATCTATTTTGTAAAATAACTGCATATGATCACAATCACAATGTCATAATGCATACACACACAACGTACAAGCCAAGCCTACAAAGACAATTTTAGTTGTTGTATTATCTGAGTTCTAAGACACTGACTGTACAACATAAGTACTGCTCTTAAAGTGCCTTGTTTTAAGTTTGCTTGGGGTTTCTCTTCTTGCTGGGGAAAGTGAAGGACCAAATGTAGGAGTGGTATAACATAAGGTTTAGAAAGTAGACACTCCATTTTATGGTGGTGTAGAGATTCAGTGGTCCCTCAACAACTTGTTTCTAAACAGCACTATACAACTTAAGCTAAGAAATTAAGCACCAGTTCTTAATATTCAAGAGTATTCCTTTACTATCTCAAATACATCTTCTAGTTGAAGAGAAAGATTTAGGGATACTATGCTCTTTTCTTCAATGTACTGTAATGCAGAGAATTTAACCTCTTTTTTTCTTAAGAATTAACTCACCATGTGTGCTACAATTTAACCTCAGTCTTTGTTTTAACAAACAGTAAATGCATCTATTCCTTTTTATGCACAATTTCTCTGTCACCTCTAATTTGCATCCTTCCCATTTCTGGTTCCCATTCTGTCTTTTATTTGAGCTTTTATTTCTCAGTAATTTTCATCTATATTAAGTCTCTTTTCACTCTATACACTGCCTGTAATAAATTCTGTTTGGGTACACACTACCTTTTCACTAGGCATAAAGGATGCACTTCACTGCCCTAGGTTACTTATGTAAGCTAACTGAGGAGCTAATGGCAGCATAAATACACAGTTCTTGCCTAGAGAACTGTCACCTTGCAGTCAGCTGCTTCTGGAAGATCCAGCAGTGACAGAATGTTTTGGTTTACACTTCAGGGCTGTAGAATGCATTTTCCCTGTAAACTGACAAACCAAAAGAAAACAAGCAACCAAAACACCTCCATGGTTTTTTGTCTGTCTATTGCAGATCATATAAATACTTGTAAGAATGAAAAGCACGTTTCTTTTTTCCACTCCTACTGAATAATGAAAAGAGAGTGGATTCTTAGGTTTTAAGTACTGCAAAGACACTTGAGCAGATGGCACCATGC
Organism: Calypte anna; assembly: GCF_003957555.1. Taxonomy (NCBI): domain Eukaryota; kingdom Metazoa; phylum Chordata; class Aves; order Apodiformes; family Trochilidae; genus Calypte; species Calypte anna. The sequence goes on from NC_044252.1 coordinate 11,581,964, forward strand.
TTAATGTCCCTCGACATAGGAAGACATTCCAACCAAAACCAGTTTTATGTCTTCCTGCTTTTTGTAGCTAGATAGATCTAGGTACATTGTATATTACTGTCAAAACAAGACAAAAGAACAGAAATCAGTGTCAACTTCTAGTGTGTTTAAACACTAATACTTTCAAGAAAGAAGGACTCAACTTTTACATGGGAACAAAAACTGTGCTTTCCTATAATTGCTGCTCTCTTGGTATTTCTCAAAGTACTTTCCAGAAGTTATGAAAAAAAGAATGCCATGTTGAATGTTTTCAGATTTTCATACCAAAATGTCAGAAAAGATGATAGAAACAGGCAAGTCTGTTCCCAACTCTTCTGACTAATATATGCCTTTGCCACTTCATTGTGGTGCCAGTTCACTCTTTGGTTCATCTGAAGACAGTGTGTCCTGGACATATTTGAACTACTTAAGAAAGAGCTCAACCAAAATTCCTGCCCTCTCTTGTGGTAAAAAAAATTAAATATCAATCAAATGTAAGATACCAGAAATTTCTTTAGACCAACAGAGCAAGGATTTAGACTTCAGAGTACACAAAGCTCAATCCTACATTCCAGAGACTAACAGACTTGCCAGAAAACGTCTTTATACAATTTTTAACTGGTGAACTGTTAGCCTTGCAACCACTGAATACATGGAAATCCTGGGAGCTCCACAGAGTACTTTTTTGTTAAGTATACATTATAAAAGGACAGTGATTAATCAGTATAAAAAACCAACTTGTTGTAAAGAACAGAAATCACATATATAATAGTGCAGTAGTACCCCTGCACAATGAAAAGGAACTGCAGACCACATACTGATTCACTACTACATAATTACTGCATTCAAGAATCAGGTCTGACTTTAGCTGTTGCACAGAAAGGACTATTTACACAACTAAAGACATTGAGAACATAGCTTAAAAACCAAACTTACCATTCTCGGTCAAGTGCTGCACATTTGTCATCACCCTTTCAGTGTAAGCCCCTGGCTCATAGTTGTCCATCTCACCCGAGACAATATGAGCTACTCTGGAAGCTCGGCCTCGGATGGCACCCGCTGCTTGATCCAAGCTGTCCGCATTTTGCTCTCGCAGTGCAACAATACACTTGTTTACATCCTCAAGAATATGGCTTTCTGCAAATAAAAAACATTTCTTTTAGGATGGCACCTCTTAAACAAAGCTGATTGCAGTTGTTCTTCCCCCATTGAAATGCATTGGCCAACAGAGACTGAAAATTAGATAAAACACTTCAAGTGTTTTGGTTCATCATCAAATGTACACTGAACTGTACCTGAAATCCTTAATACAATGGAGTTGATTCCTAGAATTCAAAAGTACAGTAAAGTTCTCTTGTAAGCAAACCCAACACTAAAATATTGAGTCAGAACCAGCTGGAAAAACATAAAAAACCCCACAAAACCTTACATACGTGGAGGATATTTGCAGAATAAGGGAAAATTTAAAGGAATTAAAGTTGTTACTTTTGAAGCATTCTTATGCTTCTGTCAGGTACCTTTTGTCAGGTTCCTTAATGAGATGAACCTCCATCAACAATTGCCCCAACAACTACCTTCTTTTACATCAGTGTGTTAGGATGTTCATGCTAAATGAAACTCTTACATGAATAAAAAGAGCAGCATTTTTACCTGTACTGAATTTACAATATTACTTATTAAATTACTGCAAATATGCATCAATAATACAAAATGTATATCAATTATTTTCCACATGATTCAAAATTCTTCTTGATTACTGTATATCCATTGTATTACTACGTATTTATTGGCTTGCATAGAATTGGTTCAAATAAATAAGTTCAAGAGAATATCAATGTACACATGCATACCATATCACTTATCAACATATTATAATTACACAGCACTGGCCTTCCTCCTACAGCTTTAGTATTCCACTGTGCCTTTTTGCTACACAGTGCCCTTATTCAGCTATCTCTGTCATTCCCTAATGACAGAATTTTTCTTGTTATACTTTCCATGGAAACGAAGAAATTCTTGTTTATTTTGTCTTTTCTACAGTATGGCAACTCTTTTATTGTCAACTTTAGTTTATCATTGGAAAACACAGGGTCTCTGAAAATCAGTCTCTTGGACACCAGTTCTTAGATCTAAGGTTAAGCAAGTTAAAGATGATATACCTACTAAAAAGCTTCAAGGAAAATATAAACATGCACAGAATCATCCCATTACTAGAGGGCTGAAAGATGCAATAAAAGAACACTGTTTTTCCACAGCACTATATATTAGAAAAAAGCCTCAGCAGTACATAACACAGTAACTGCTATATTCTAACTACAGACAATATTTACATTCACAGGGTTTCTTCAATATTTGATCAAGTTAAGACAAACACCTAGGAGATGAAGAAGTCTATGTTGTACAGTTAACCAAGCGGGAACCCAGTGGTGTCTTTGCTAAGGGTGGGAGTTGACGGTGACTCTGATTTCCTTAAAAGACCAAACATACCTGGCAGTCACCTCCAATGCAAGTAAACCTGCAAAGCTGCTTTTGCTGTTTCCTCTTTCACAGATATTTTTGGTTTTTTAAAGTGGCAGTTGCACTTTGCCAAGACTGTTTGATACACTTCCACATCAGAAGGCACAAAACACTTAGTAAGCAGAGACATTTAAGTTGAACCTCTCTTTGCTATTTCACTCAGCTCTATGTAATCACGTCACAAAGGATGTCTGATGTCTATTTGTATATCAGGCAGCCAGAAAAGAGAAATTATTATAACACATATGAATACAACATGAGTATAGTGCATTAGCATTTCCAAGTCACCCATGCATAACATAAACAGTTAAAAAAAGAATGAAGATTTGGCTAGAGAAAAGCACAAGGAGATAGTGGTCGCTTAAAGGCTGATGGAAGCAGCTGTTGAGTTGACATGATCAGATATGAAAATGCAGATGAATGTGAATGGTGCCAAACATTATACAATTCCTCTTCAAAAATAAATTACTACCTTCTTTCTGAACATTCATTTCCTCAATATTTTTCTAATGGCAGGAGTGAACTGTAAAAGCTATTTTTCAAAAATTTGCATTTAACAAACTATTTTTTGATACTCAAATAATATATAGTAACAGAAAAAAATATCAGCAGGAAGGATGGAGATGAAGGAGAAAATATTGGTATTACAGTAAGACTGGTCATAAAACTAAAGGGTAACAGATGAGTAAGAATTCAGATCAAGCTGGAAGACAGTATCAGTAATGTATGTTAGTACTCCCATCTATCACCCTGATACTGAAGGGTATATTCCAATTTTTCAGGCAAAGCAATTTACATATAAAATTTAACTCACACTATAAAGGATAATACCAGAAAATATAATTAAAATGAGAATATGTTTATAGCTTTATACCTTATACATTTCTTAAAAGCTTCCAATTTATTTTTGTTATTTAATTTCCTTTCCTGTGCAGACCTAACATCTGCTTTGTCTCCCAGAGAGTGCAACACAAGAGGAGTAGAAATGTAAGATGCAAAGGAAGCAGATTTGCTCTATCTTCTGAAATACCATTGTCAAATTCCTCTTGCATTGAGCCAATTATGCCAGGAAATAAGTCAGATTACACATTTCCTGCTAACTCCGATAACTGCTGTTCAGTATGTCATTGTTAAAGTACATTTTACATATACAATAAATTGGACAACCACAGTAATTCAGACACACAAAACACACTGTGAGGTAATCTTGAATTACTGTGTTTGGCTTGAGTATCTGGGGATTCCACCTAAGCAAGAATGATGAATTAGGGTTCAGTTTATGAAACTGCCATGTCACAGAATGCCTCGGTGCACATGACATGTCTGAATCCTTTCAGGTCACCAGTCTCCCAGGTCAGCAGGCAAAGAAAAGTTTAATAATTGTGAATTTGTGAGAATTTTTTCTTCAGACTGTGCATATCCTATAACAATAGCCATGAACTACCATCCACATGGAAGTAAGGCCATGAGAGGAATGGCAACTATTTTAGTTCTATACATGCCAAACAAAACACATGAAACTGTGAAAGAAAGAGACATTTCAGGGACTACTCTGTGCTATACAGGTTACTGTCACCTCCTTCTTTTTTCAGGCATCTTTCCCTGAGGGTTCCCCACAGGAATTCTTCCCCACAGATGGAGGCTTCCAAATAATCCAGTTTGAAAATGTGTGCAAGGCTGAAAAAAATTGAAGCACTGAAGGAAAGAGAGGGTTGACATGCCCAGAATGCAAAGGACTAATAAAACCTCACTTCTGCTGCCACAGTTATGTCTAGAAGGAACTTTTACAGGTCACCATTGCTTTAGGTTTAATACTGTCCAAGTGTTAACAGAAACAATTACAGAAGTGGATAACACAACCTCTACTTTAAAGGTTTTTGTGTAAAGAACACACTGTTCAGCTGACAACAACTCAAGAGGTTAGTCTTACATAAGTAGAAGGGTAGGGCTCTTCTGGTATCTACCAAGTGAAATGTCCACAATGGAAAAACAGTTAACCAGATATGAAGCTCAACTAAATGTCAAAAAAAAAAAAAAAAAATTGGAAATACCAGTGGAAATTCCTAATGGAAATACTGTATGAGTGAAACACAATGAAAAGCTCCCAGTTTCCAAACCCTTCCAGGAGACATCAAAACCAACACTTCTGTGGAGAAAGAATAACTTAAGACCAGATGTTCAATGGAAACACAATTAGATCTGTGTGTTGCAGCCAGAGATCCCAATTAGCTGCTTCCTTCCTAAAGGAAAAGACTACTTTTAAGTCATTTTAGAATCTAACTATCAAAGCTCATACTAATATCATAATAAATTAAAATGTGATATAACCTTCCAGACACTGTGTTTCAAAGAAGACAATGACAGGTGCAGATTTTGTTAAATGTATATTGCTCATCCACCTACTAGAAAAGATGTGCATGGGTGTGCTACATCCATGCATTGTCTCATGGAAGGGCTGAGTTGAGAACTTGACAGATGCCAAGGTTACATCAAAAACTAACAAGCTCTTGACAGCACAGTCAAAACACATGCTCAGTAAGTGGGAATGACCTTGCTTCCACATGTTGATAATACACAGCAGTGACCTTTCTGAATATCCTTGGCCAACACACAGGCTTTCACAATGTTCTGAAGTTCTTCCCACACAAGGTACTTCATAATCAATAAAAAATCACTTAACTTCATTTTCTCAAAGCACAAGCAAGCTTTTACATTTGTCCTCACACATCTGATGGACAAGGAAATCAATCAGCTCTAATTACAGTCTAGCTGAGATTGTTTTAACCTGTATCTTCCTTACAGATGCTTCCTCCTCCTATACAAAATGCAGAGATCAACTTTTGATTTTTATCCAAGTATCCTACTTTCCAAAGCAGAAAATTAAGATGAGGATGTTGCACCATCTCTTTGTCATGAGTCAGAGTGTCTGGTATAAGAACTAACTGTAAGAGTGGATTGATAGATGCTTAAAGAAATTGTCAGTTGCCATCCTAGCCACAGCAATTATGTTGTGCACTGCACCTTCTGATCCTCCTTTGGGATCTTGGTGCAAGTTGTACTGGCCAAAAATCATAGCTCAGCTGAGGTAAACACTGGATAATAAAGCTGTCTTAGTCAAAGCCATGACTCAGAATGTCTGTAACAAAATCAATAGCTCTTCCTTTGCATGTCATAGTAAGTAAAAGACAGGTGATGCCCTTCCACTCCATTTGGCACTGATAAGGCTTCCGTTGAAGCACTTTTTACAAAAGTTTCTCTGCTCAGTTTATAAGAATTTTGGACCAAATGGAGATACCTACCTAAAAAGTAAGAGAATTTTTAGAGATTTAAGTAATACTTGAACAAAAATTACAAAACTCCATCTGATCTCTTGAACATGAGATGGAAGTCCTAGCCATAAATGAGATGTAAAAATGTACAAAGAGATAGTTCAGCCCACCCAAAATTATTTATGTCTTTTGTCCTCTGTTGGCACGATAAAACTGAAAACAAAGAAACTGCCCAAGAAGCAAACTTCCATTCAGACCACTCCCATTCCCTGGATGTGGCACCTTACAGTGTTATCCAGGAAAGGATTATAAGTTTCCTAATAATGGAAATCTGGTAAGGCAGAAGACCTGCTCCCACAGACTCATAATGCTTTGGAGAAGCTCCAAAAGATATCTGAAAGCAAATAGTTATTAATAATATCCTTACTTAGACTTAGCTGTTTCTGGTGCAAAAGTTAAGAGAACAAGACCACTAAGTGGATGGTGCAAATCCCAGTATATGACTCCCTATTATCACTCCACCTGAATTCAAAGAAAAAAGTTGTATTTAATACCCACCTTTTTCCTAAATACCAGAATTCAGAGAATAGTCAAGGCTAAATCTCCATGAGCAATCTTATAAAACAGAATTTCTTGGCACTTGGGGCTATTTTAATAAAATATCTAGATTCTACAACCCATACAGTGTCTTAGTCACTATTCAAAAAAGAAGTCACTGGTAATCACTTAATGTTTAAAGTCCCTGCCAACTTTAATAGCATAATTTTTAAATTAATAACAAAGTGAAGAAAAAGAACTACTCAGAACAAGGAAAATACATATCCTTTCTTCTCTGATTATATTAACTAAAGAGACTTTATCTGCCAAAATGAAGAAACTAGATGATAATTTCTAATATTATTTGTCTAGCTGGCAACACTGTAATTCTGTCCCAGACCAAGAGCGGTATTTGAGAGGAAGGATTCATAAGTCAGAAGTTTACTCAAATGCAAGCCTGGCGTTTCTGAACACTTGGGTTTTAGACACATACAGTTGTGATTCGAAATGTACATAAATACTATAATTATGTCCATCTTAAAAAAGGCAAGGAGGAGGATCCAGAGAGCTATAGGCTAACAATTCACCTCAGTTCCTGGAAAAGTGATGGAACAGGACTTCATGGAAAGCATTTCCAGGGACATAACAAACAGCATTGATTTACCAAGGGCAAATCAAGCATGTCCAAACTGATTGCTTTCAGCTCTGCAGATGAGGAGAGAGTATTGTTTATTTCTGACTTCAAGAGCATTTTTGACTCAATCTACCACATTCACCTTACAGAAAAACTTAGGGAAAAACTGGCATCTAGGTGAATTAACAATAAAGTGGATGAAGCAGCAAACCCCTAGGCTAACAGAGGAGTCATCAGGAGTTCAAAGTCAAACCAGAGGCTTAGTTAGGAGTTAGGAGAGCTGCTCTTCAGGAAGGCTCTGTGCTGAGGTTGATAGATTTAACTTCGTTAATACCTTGGGAACACAGGACACATCCTTAGCAAGTCTGAGGGTGACACTGACTTGGCAGTGTGGCTAGAGGATGTCTAGAGAACACCTGCCATTCACAGCAGCCCCTACATGCTGGACAAATCCTCCAACATGCAACTGGTCAGAAGTTGAAGCAAAGGAAGTTTAGCATTTGATATAAGGGAAAAAATAATTCTTCATCATGAGCATGGTGAAACACCTAAGCTATGGAGACCAGAAATTAACTGATGCAGAGAAACAGATGCAAATAGTTTTGTTTCCAGATGCTAGAGAAAATAAATTATTATTACTTTACTTTCACTAAGAGTTCCACAACTTTAGTCTCATCCTGAAAGCAGAATTGAGATACCAAGAGAAATCAAATTTGGAAAAGCACATACATAGAAAGCCTCCTGAATGAATAGGTACATCTCATATCAATAGTTACTAGGCTGCAAAAACAAATTTTCCTGAAAGAAGAACACACCTAGAAAGTGGGCCAAAGAGTTCCCCGAAACAGTGAGCTACCTTGGAGAAAGGTAAAATCTAAGAGTGTCCACTATCATAGGACATAAGCACAAAAATATAGTGGCTGTCTCAAACAGTGAGCTGAAGGCTGCAAAAGAGAAGCTACAAGACAACAGAATAGGGATGGAAATGAAGATTAATGTGGGCAGAGAAAAGAGCATGGCATAAAGGCACACCTCTAGGCAACACACTGAAAGTACCTATCCCTGTCTATTCAAGTCCCTATAGATGACATCTGAAGAAAAAGAGAACCATCAGTTTAAATTGTAAAATTAATTTCTTGTAGAAACTTCAAACTGTAGTCTGAAATAGTAAGTTCATTTCTCTTCAGAGAAAATACCAACTGAAGTGTGTATTCCTTTTGTATTTTACCTCAGGGTGAACAAAGTATTGATTGAGTTGGCAGCCTCTCCTTAAGATTCATTCCCGTTCATATATGCCCAAATGATTTCAAGATGTTAACATTAAACTCAAGATATTTAAAAAGACAAATAAAAAAAAATTTACAAAATCATCTACCACATCACCACCAAAAAGAATCTCTGAATATAAGAACATTTTTTCAAGTAAGTGTCTATTAATTACAGAGTTGGCAGTGCAAAACAATTAGTTAAATTGGCTAATGAAGGTTTAAGATAACAGAAAATGTCTTTCTGCATGACAGAGAACTATATAGCAATATTAATCCTTTATAAGAGTTTTATTTCTCTCCCTCATTCATTTTAATATGATTACTAAAATGGTTAGTTGGAGATGGTGTTTCTGCAGCCCTCTATTTCTTGGACACAAAATTTAGCATACATACAGGTCTCTGGATTGTCAGCTTCCCCATTCATCATCCAGATGTTTTGCAGGCTCATGGGGAAATTAAGAAAGCACAGTCTTAAACTCTCAGTAGATTTAAGTCTCTCTCCTTTCCTAGAGCTGTACACATGAGCTAGGATCAGAGATATCTAAAAATGAGTAAGAGCACCATAAGAGCTACCTTGCTGTCTGAAAAAGGATAGGAAAAGAGGAAATACAGAGAAAACGTAGACCAGAAACATGGACACCTCCATGGGCAGGAGACAGAGAACCCAGAAAAAGAAGAAACATGAGTATATGCCGCTGGGTAGGGGTCATTTCTCTAACTACATACCCCAATTCTATCCTGGGCTATAAGAACAATGAAAAACCTTCCTATAGAAACACTCGGGTGTGACATGCCCTCGTGCAACTTGCCCCCAGACATCTCAAACACACCCTTCTGACTAGAAGGCCATTTGGCCTGGATTAAGAGACTAGGTAGCACAGGACTAGAAGACCCTTTTTTGTCTCAGTTTCTGCAGACAAACTGATGCTTTAGCATTGTTATTTTTATTATCATTCTCATGGTGCATGTAAATTACTTGCAACTTATCACAAATGTGGGGTCTGGAAAATGGTTCTTACTCCATAGCAGTAGTACTTCAGTGGACTAGCTTTATACACCCAGCTTTGCTAAACTGCTCCAAAAAGTGCTTCCGCAGTTTAAATACATTTACAGCTAATAGAGTAAGTGCTTCCAGACAGATCCAAGAGTTAATCAGCATGAATCCCTTATCTCTTATACCACTATTTAGAAATTTCAGTTTTAGTGAGCACAGCATTCTGGAAGAACATTGTCAGGTAAACAACTCTGCACTAAGTTACTGGACTCTGATCTTTCACTTTTTCTCTGAGGTGTGAGGCTGGTGAATGAGGGATTACAGGCAAAAGGAAGCCTGTATGTGAGAAAATGTGATGGGAGGGGAAGAAAAGAAAAATCACTGTAAGGATGAGATTCACCAGAATCAGAGAGATCATGAGATTTACCAGCTCAGAGAGGCTGTAAAATCTCTGTTTTTAGTTTGAATTCAGTGAGGAGCAGCATAGACTAGATATCCCATCCAACCAGAAAAATTTTATGATTCTGTGATATAGAGGGCGAAAACACTGAGAACTGCCAGACAAAAAGGCCAAGGGCTAAGGTTAACACACCCAAACTCCTTAAATTCCTGAAACACACCTTCTCCACATCAGCAAGCCCTTTTACAGCTTGTGTACACTGAGAATAATTTTTTTTTTGTCCACTTTTTTTCATTTGTTTCTTTCTTCCAATCACCTTTTCTGCAGTCTACTAGAACTGTCTGTGGGAGAATTCTAGACTTCAGTAGAAGATTATTCATCAGCATACAAGAAGAAATTAATTTTGTGCTTTATACAAAATGCTCCACAAGCCTTTGTTTGGTCTCTTGTGCCCCCCTTGCCCTTTTTGAAGGCTGTTACACAGCCCATTAATTAAAACACAGAGACTAGAGAAAAACAAAAATGGACCAAAAAAAATTATTCTCAGTGCTAGCAGAGAAAAGCAGAGATTCAATTTTCCATATAATTTGTTCAGCCAAAAGAGAAAAGTTAAGTCTGCATTTTTATTGCCTTGGGTGAAATATGAGCCAGCCCTAAACAGGACATAAGTAAGTCTGTTTTCTGTCTTTCTATGGCTGAGAAACAGAAAATTTATTGTTGCTTTCTGAATTCAGCATTCAAAATACAAATCTAGATAAAATATTATCTAACTTCATGAAAATAACTCTTAAAATCTCGGAAAGGTCTTGATACATCATAAATCCACAAGTCTGAAATGGCAAAAGCAATATTTTCTGCATAATGCATTATCTACAGGAATTTGTTTATTCCAAGAATTACATAAAGTTACATTGAGCATCAGTGTTATCTCATTGGAAACTGAAGTTTTCTAACAGAGAAATAGGTAGCCAGATTACAGGGAAACAGTTCATAGCACATATCTTAAAAATCAATGCATAGCTGATATGCTAGGTAAGAACTTCAGTGCAGGATCTATAGAATTAAGAGAGGAGAAAATCTTCCTAGTTTGGACCAAATAGCATAACAAAAATTTTCAGTTACTGAGGAATACTCAACATCTGGTTTTGGATCAGCTGGTCAATTCATTACCTTTAAAATACATAACTTTCTGGAGGGGAAGAGAGGGGACAAAATTAACAAATATGAAATGTATCACCTATTTCCCTCTACTACTAGTGGTATATAATTGGAGTCCTTTTTTGTTCCTTGTTTTACAATGTGTGCAACATAGCACACCATATTATGTTAAATGGTACTATTTAATTTGTGTCTGTAAAGTACTGTTGAAAGATAATAGCCATCTGTTACTTAGAGGTGAAAACATACATTGACTTCATGATAACACTGTCTTGTAACAGCTTTATCTCTGCTATATTGAACATGTGATGAGCACCTAACACTTCTGTTTGACACAACAGCCAACCCAAGTTTAGGGCAAATGCTAACAGATTGAAAACATTTAATTGTCAGGAGATAATTTGGGCTGGGAATCTCCAAAGTCTCCCTACAAAAATGATAAATTTAAGCTGTGATAGATTTGTTAATTTTTCCTTTTGGAAGCTTTAAACTCACTTGCAAACTGTGTTGTCTACTGTTTAATAGTTACCTCTAGATGTACCAAACTTGAATCAATAAAAGCTTCCTTTTCATTATATCAGTTTTCTCAAGTATAAGCCACTATAATTTGTGTTGTTGGGGGTGAGGGGTTGTTTTGGAAAAATTCAAAATTCAATCAGGAATCAGGCATGGTCCTAGATTTTTCCTTTTTCTTTTTCTTTTTTTTTTCTCTGATGTGCCAAGGATTCACAGCTTTGCATCACACAGGCACATGCATTGCCCAGGTGCTGGAGGTTCCAAGGGGGAGGCTGCCTTCTGATCATCAAGAAAACCTCATTAACATTCTGTTGCTTGTTACCAAGTTCACAAGAGCAGACTTTAGGGGAACACATCACATTGAACAATCAGCTTTTGCTCAAATTGTGCATGTGCATACTTTCATTTTTAAAGAAAATATGGGTTTGACATGCTGCACACAATCTTGGCTGGCTAACTTTCCATAGTAGAAGCACACACCAGGAGATTCAAAACTAAAATACAAGCAGAATCTGCTTTCCTAGATAAAGCTTTTTGTGTAATTTGAGCTCAGCCAGCTGAAATACCAAGTGAATTCCAAGTACATCAGCCTTCAAAACTCGGGAAGAGGATGCCAGTAGTTTGCAAGATGTGATGAGAGGCAGATCTTGCATATAACTAAGTCTCAGCAACAATCTAGTGAAAATCAGTAAAAAGTGAACAGAAATTCAGTATGATATTTCAGTTTTTGGATGGAAATTTTTGATAATACAATTATTAACTCCGCTACTCAAAAGCGCTACCTAGCTCCTAAGCTCTGCCTAATTACTGCATGACTTCACACTTCTGATTTGATTTTGTCATCTTCAGCTCTGCAAGAACTTCATTACTGGAATGTTCTCATACCCTTGGTAACAAATAAATAAAGTCTTGAATAAGAAAATCCTAATTTGTAATACCAGGTCTTCATGGCCAAGTATTGGCCAAAATGGTTTCCCAAAATCAGCACACGATGCATACTCCAATTTGGTGGTTTTGATATGGCATTTGTGAACAAGCAGTGCCTAAAAAAGTATCAATTATCTAAGAATTATATTGCTATTATATTGTTTGCCCTTCAGTCTAAGCAACCAATGTCAGAAGAGTAACTTGCATTTAGACCTGTGTATCAGGGACCCTCTGCTACTTTTGGGGCAAGGCTATGCATACCAAAGGGAGGCAGAAGGCAAAATTAGATTTCCAGTTAAAACAGAATAGATACAATGAGCATCAACAAATTTCCAGGAACAAGGCATAATCCTCTAAAGGAAACGGAAAACAAATTGTTGAACTGATAGTTGTGACATTTAACATATCAAGTTCTAATAATCTTGATAACAGAGCAAGAAAAAAAACATTACTACGGTGGTAGCCTTTAAGGCTCTTGGGAGTAACTGGGGGAAACAGAAAACTATTTTTGTTGGTGTAAGCTTTTTTTCTAAAATAGAACAGAGGGAAATCTGAATGTGGTGTAATGAAGAAGAGTCGACACACCAGTGAACTGTGTGATAAGTAATTAGTTAAGTACAGATTGGATTTCTAAGAGGCTTTCAAAATAGTCTTGTAATTACTATTCCTGGACAACTATGAAATGGCACAGGATGAAAGATTTTCCTAGGTGTTACTTACTTCTTACAACACAGAAAACAAGGGACAGAAATAGAAGTCAGTCTTCACAACTACATCAGCCAGTGGTTCCATGGTGATTGGCTCAGAAAATTTTATGATTCAATACTTTCAGGAGGATGATATGGTATGATATGATAGATATATGATGTTATGTTATGTTATATTACAACAGGATTGCTGTAAAATAAGGATTTTTTTGCTTTTTCTCAGTTAGGACAGTCAAAGTTAACAAAGAATTGCAGATGGCTATCACAATGCCAAGTCATCAGTCATTAAAAAAGACCACATTCAAATCAATGTGTACATTGAAAAAGCTGCCCTAGGTCTGTATCAAGTACTGAGCTATAAATTATTTACTAGTATTAAGCATAGAAATTTCTTGAGTCAGTTAAAAGAATTGTATAAGCATACTAATTTAATGATTAAAGGTAAACAATGTTACAATTTCCCAGAGAAAATATGACAATGAAGATGTGTTTGGTTTATTCCAACATAACTCATGATATGCCTATGTCTTAAATGCTGTCAAGAGATCTTGTCCTTACCTCCACCTCAAAACATCCATTTCAGTAAGCAGCAGGACTAAAATAAAATATATTAGTTCTTCACAAAACTCAATTCTAAATTGTTGAAACAACAGTTACATAATGGTTTGGAAGACAAATGTGTTAAAAGAAAGCAGAACAGACAGGATATGCCCAGCAAGGGCAAAGTCACATGAGGGCTTTGACAGAACTTTCATGTGGGTCTTTAAACTGATGAAAGCTGTGTCACACACTGAGCCTTTGTCTTGATCAGAATGGGAAAAATTCAAAGCCATTTCCTTACACTGCAGGTGACTGGCAGGTGCCAACAAGCCAACATGAAAACACTAGACTTTATCTGTCTCTGAAGTCTCTGAATAGTACCTTCGGGTTTTTTCCCCCATCTCCATAGCTAAGAGTGAACCTCTAACTTGCAATTTTTGCAATGCATAAAGATGCTACACAAACTGGAAAAAAAACAAACACGAAAAAGTAGTTTGAACCATAGATGGAAAATTCATTGCATCAAGAGAAATAAGGAAGTCAAATCTGAACAATTCACTTACCCTAATTTGCCCAAGAAGTTATTATGTATTTTGCAGCTGACTTCGAATGACTTCAACTGTCCATATTGCCATTTTAATGATTTTTAATTGTCCAAAGTAATTTGAAACATGAGCCTGATAAAAACCTAAAACCTGTTGTCCTCGGCCTCCCTTGCAGGGCTTAATTCCAGGGTGGCCTTAGCTTTCCTAGATGCCTCCCAAACCCACCTACTATGATGAAAATCACATTCAAAAAGGAATACACAGGAGGAACTGGAAAACAAAATCCACTGCCTACCCATGAAATGGGCACTAAAATCAGGAGCTATGAGGCAGCACTGACATTTAGAATTAATCCAGAAAAGGCTTAAAGGACTCTTCCATTGCCCAGCAGCAGAAATGATCAGGAACAAGGAACAAGGTGGATTTTCCATGGCAACAAAATCAACAGGGTTTTGTGACTCGTGCTTACACGCACGTATGAACACGAGGCATAGAGCCCAAAGAGTGGTCATCAATGGTGCAGAGTCCAGCTGGAGACCCGTGACTGGTGGAGTCCTCCAGGGATCAGTGCTGAGGCCAGTCCTGTTCAACATCTTTATCAATGAGCTTGATGATAGGACAGTGTCTTCTCAGCAGGTTTGCTGATGACACAAAACTGGGAGGACTGGCTGAATCACCTGAAGGCTGTGCGACCATTCAGCAAGATTTGGACAGACTGGAGAGCTGAGCTTGGCCAAGTGGAAACTAATGAGTTTCAACAAGAACAAGTGCAGAGTCCTGAACGTGGAAAGGAATAACAAAATGCACCAGTAGAGGTTAGGAGGTCATCTGCTAGAAAGTGGCCCCATGGAGAATGACCTTGGAATCCTAGTGTACAAGTTATCCATGGAACAGCAATGTGCCCTTATGGGTAAGCAGGCCAGTGGTATCCTGGGCTGCATTCAGAGTGTGTCCAGCAGATTGAGGAAGATTCTTCTCCCCATCTACTCTGCACTAGTGAGACCTTACCCAGAGTACTGCATCCAGTTCTGGGCTCCCCTGTTCAAGAGTGACAGGGATTTACTTGAGGGAGTTCAACAGAGGGCTATGAGGATGATTTAGGGACTGGAACACCTGCCTTATGAAGAAAGGCTGAGAGAGCTGGGGCTTTTTAGTCTGGAGAGGAGAAGACTGAGAGGAGATCTAATTAACGTGTATAAATATGAGGGCTGGGCATCAAGAAGAAAGGGACAACCTCTTCTCACTTGTGCCCTGTGACAGGATGAGGGACAATGGATTCAAAATATAGCACAGGAATTTCCATATCAACATGAGAAGAATTTTTTTGCAGGGTTACAAGCTCCCTAGAGAGGTTATGGAGTCTCCTTCTCTGGAGACTTTCAAGTTTCATCTGGATGCATTTCTGATCTCCCCTAGTTATGGTCCTGCTCTGGCAGGGGGATTGGACTCGATCTTTCAACCCCTGACATTCTGTGATTCTGTAACTGGAATCCAAATACTGGAAATCTAACTGTAAGTTGTGCAAGATTTTAAGTAAAACCTAGATGTGGAATTCAAGGGAAGTACACACGTGTTCCAGCAGTGCATTGGCCTCTGCTGAGTCTGGCCAAGGAAAAAAAATTCAGGCAACTGCTAAATATAGCTATAACAGTAGAGATCTCTGATGACCAAAGGCCATCTGCCATAAGAGAGTACTTTCAGCTAAAGACAAACATTTTCACATTACATTTGATACAGCATGAACTTACTCTATGTTTTTCATCATCTTAAAAAAAAAAAGATTTTTTTTTTTTACAAACAGTCTAGTTTTGTTTTCCTTTCCTTTAGGGGTTAATAAAAAAGTAAAATTAGTTAATAGAAACAATCTCACCAAATTCCAATCTGGTTTCATATAATGCCCATCTACTCAATTACAACAGTCATGGGTAAAATCCAGCTACCATAAACTGAGTGATTAAAAATTAAGAGATGAGAGAGCTTTATCCACAGTAATTCAATCATACACACAAATGCACTAACTTGCAATCAGTCCCCAATTGCAGTGATGCATGACTTGAAGTGAGCAGCCTTAATGGCATTATTCGTGCCTTTGATGAGTTCACAGTACTTTGTTATAGTACTACAATAGCAAAGTTACTGCCAATACTGAAGTAGTAAAGTTTAGGATGTTTCAACAGTCCTCTATCCCCCTATAACATACCAATGTATTGCTAGCAGTTATAGGTAGGAAACAACCAACTTCTTCAGTGATATTCCTTAAAACCTACTGGGTGGCCCCTATGCAATCTGATTTTCAACGAAATAAAGATTTCACTCATCAGATTTGGTCCTGTAAGACAAGACCTAAGAGAAGGATCTAACTCCAGAGGCAAAAGGCAAAACCCCCAAGACACCGAAATAGCACACTCATCTGGCAAGTGCAAGTGACATGCAACACTTCCTAAGGGGCTTAAGCACAAATGTGTATTTTGTCAACAAAGAAGAAAGTAGTGAAGCCTAAGAAGTTCTGCCTGGAGAAGTACCTGAAATGCAATAACCTTCCTTAATGCAGGCTCAGTGTAGGTGTTCAGAAAGATGGAAGCCACCATACATTCCTAAAACACTGACTAAAACAACAGACTAAAGTATGTCTGAAAAAAATGCAGAGATGTCATCCACTGTTTCAAATTGCAAGCGGTTCCACTAAATTAGCAGACCAAACAGTAGAGCTTTAGAGCCTTACTCACAATGTACTAGAACACTGCAGAAACTTACTGTATCTAAATGAGAATGGGAGCATGGGGAGAAGGGACATTCTAGAAGTTTTAGAAAAAAATTAGAAGATTTTTTAGTTGGGAGGCTAAAGAAACAGGAAATTTTAAGTGGGAAGTACCTAAATTATAAGTAACACCTTTGCAAAGAGATCTTGCCATGTGTAAGCTCACACCTGTAGAATTTTTTTTACATTTAAAAGTCCCAGAGGACAATCAAAGGTATCAGAAGGAAGAATTCAATAAATAGGTCACTGGTTGCCATATTGATTGCCAAGGTTAGTATCACAATTCAACAACACTGATGTCATCAGGATATGCAATAAGTAGTTCTGCAATTTAAAGAGTTTGCAGAAGATAAAAACTCTAGGTCTAACAGGCACTACTAATGTTGCAAAAAGCATGAAAATACAGTCTGTTTCCAGATACTGGTTTACTGCAGTGAAGGACAGATGATGCCAGTAAGAATCAGAGCCTTGACAGGAAGGCATGGCATACTGAAAATTTATCATATCTTTTCTCCACCCTCCTTCCAGTTGTCTCCTACTCAGAATTTGTCACTCAATTCAAACCACTGGGTAAACAGTTCTTTTTGCCATCCAAACCTGGGAATTAACATGGGAAAAGTTACATCAGTTCTCACATAGAAGAATATCAGCATGTCTCAGTCACTCCTGATAAAAGTAAGCACAAAGTCAAACTAAGAACTTGCAAATGAATAGACATCAGAAATGAGCACCGTGAACAGGTTGTTTTCCCTTATATTAACTTGTTTATTGTAGAATGTTTCTCTTCTGCATGACCAACTTATGTAACTCCCATTTAACAATTCCTGCAATTAGTAAATAACTGATAGTAGAAAAAATTAATAAATCATTCACTGTTTTTTCTACACCTCTTTCCCTCTCACTCCTCAACCCATCAGCAGAAGAGTGCCTGAAGCTGGAGCAATGACTGCAGTTTTTGTTTGAATAACAATGTCAGTGCTCATCTGTGCAGATCAGTGTGGGTCATCAGACAGATCCTAAAAGATCCACGACCTCTGCTTAGCAGACAGAATGCCCAGAGCTGGACAGGATGAATTATGTTAATTACCTCTGGTGCTCAGCATATTTTTCTCTCAAAATGTCATCCATTAATGTAAATTAAATCCTAAGCTATTTTTACCTTTAAGTTTGCTCCCTCTGTTTGAAACAAGGAAAAAAGTTTTTTACTAAAATATCCCAAATCTTTCTCTTCTCTTCAAATGTAACATGTACATCAATACCTACTCACACCTTAGCCTGATTCAGCCTCAGACTTGGAATGGCAGGTACAAATTGCCTCAGATTATCTGAGCTCTCAATACAAAAGAAAAAGAGCTGCACTGTGTAGACTACAGCACAGCCCCAGATAAGTGAATCTGATGATATTACAAGGACAGGCATCATAAAGAAAGTTATTTTAAAGAATACCTTTACACTGAATGCAATACTGGATAATGAAGAACAATAGAACCAACAGCAGAGTAACTACTATGAGGCAGGGCTAAGGAAGGAAGTGTGATATTAATAGAATATTATGAAAACTAGAGACA
This sequence comes from Calypte anna, assembly GCF_003957555.1. NCBI lineage: Eukaryota > Metazoa > Chordata > Aves > Apodiformes > Trochilidae > Calypte > Calypte anna. The sequence goes on from NC_044252.1 coordinate 11,600,320, forward strand.
GCTGCATGTGATTATATGTTAAGGATGTGAAAAGTCAGATGAAATAAAAGGATAGCATGGTTGTTGTTTCTTTAAATATGACTGATTAGTAGTCATTTTAGAGAAGTAGAGCAAAGATCTGCTTTTACTGTACGAGAGTGAAAAATGCTGGGAATCTGCTACAGATCCAAAAAAACATCAAATCAGACTTCAAAAGTTATCAGAAACTTAGCTACCAGGCAGCAGCAAATCAGACTGAAAGATTAAAGGGAGAATTCAGAAAATTTTATGGTAGTCTAATCTCTTTTTCTGTATTCAGGAGAGAAAGATTGAATCATCCAGAACAAGTGAAGCTTGTTCTTTAAGATAGAGAGCATATATCTTGTCCAGTGAGTATGGAAGAAAAAAGTAAAGGGAGATGAAATTAGGTTTAAGAAATGCATTCTGCTGTGGAGGGAAGAAAAAAAGCTTATCCAATTTTGTAAAAAAACAATAAAAAATCACCTATTTAAGAACTGCTTTTGTTCAGATCACAGTTTACAGCTCACAAATACTGGCTTAATTTTAACGGAGAGAACTATATGGGTAAGGCAATGACTTCATTAACTTAAGTTCTCTTAAGGTTAAACTCTGGTAAATCAGCTGTACTCATGAGTTTAGGACAATAAGAAAGAAAAAACGGTTCCTAACTTAAATCAACAACTTCAGCAACGATTCAGAAACCAGAAATTGGCAGAAAGCCCATAAGGAACAAACAAAATGCAGGCAGAAACAGAGCTGAGACTCAAAAGATCATCTCATGCAGTTCTTCCAAAGGAGGTAAAAACCCCAAAACTAGCACTTCAAACCAAAACAGCTTAGAAAGGAAAATTACCAAACAGAAACTGAGCTGCTGGGAAATTCAGTCAACAGTGAGTCTAACTATCCAAGGAGTTTCTGTTAGAGATCTCTTCTAAAAGTTTAAAATGATTCTGTTCTAGTACTACACAGAAATAATAAAGCACTGTTTCTTTGGCTCCCCACGGTGCTTCAGTGACACCACTCTGAAACCCAAGAAGGAGAAATATAATTACATGGGCATTTCAGATTTTCCAAAATTACATTTCAGTAAAAACAGGTGACTACATTCTTAAGTTTAACAGCTTACGTTTTCTGAAATAAATTCTTAAAATACAATATATGATCAGAATATTTTGAAATATTTTGTTATGTAAATAACAAAGATTTTGCTTTCCATGTACTTAAATGTTTAATGTATTGAAATAATTGAAAGAAAAAAAGAACATCTATTAAAAAATTTAAATATTTACATTGCAGTTATTTTGTATCAAGTAATAGTGTGCTCCTGTTGCTCAGTTTAATAAATAGTTTAAAATAACTTTAAGTAAATATTTTTTTTAATAACAGTTATAAATTAAATACTTACAGAGAACCTTTTCTATTATAAGAAAAGGTATGCTTTCTGAGTTTTAAATTGTAACCTTCACCCATACCTCAACTAAGGCTTCACCACAGAGCATCCCCCCATGAAGTCCTAATTGCAGTCAGCATCATCAGCTTAGAAAAGCCATGCAAGAAATCAGAGAGGGCAAATATTGTTATGTGTGAGTGTATGTGTGTATATTGCCAGAACACAGTTACAGATGAACACAGTTGTACAAATACTAACAGTATTTGTAATTCATTTTAGTATATTTTAGTATTTTAGATTTTCCAAAAGCACAGAGCTCCCCATTCTATTTCTCAAAGAATGTGTATACAACTGAAAAGTTAGACATGAAAAGATATTTTATAAAGACCTATGTAATTTAGTAATTTTGTAAGAGGCATATTATTGCAAGTTTTCCATAACTGTGAAAATATATGTAAATATATCAATTTCTTTTCAAGGTACAGATACCTTATTTTGATTTTTTTCACTTTACATACACTTCTGAAATCTTTTGAAAATACATTTATATGAATCTACTCTTAGTTGCTCTCAGATCAACTGCAATCTTCTTTCAGCGGTGCAACTGAGAGAAGGGATTTATCAAGTAGGCTTCTTGTGTATTTTATTGCAGTAAATGTGTACTACTTACATGTTGTATTGTTCAGGCTTTGCTGTGCATTAACAGTTTAGACCAAAGGAAAAAGAAAGATTTGAATCACATATAAATGAACAAGTTTAAAATTGGATTTCTGTTGTTCTGCTCTGTGTGAGACGCTTCAGAAGATAAACTTCAGAGCTGTCTTCTAATGTCTTTTATTCTTTGATTCTGTTCTCCCTTTTGCCTGTGTTGTACATACTAATAAAGTTCATCTGATCCTGTTTCCTAATCAGTTAGAACAGTTAGAGCCTCTTCCAACTATAGAAACCACAACAGTAGCAGGGGTTCAGATCTAAAACCATGTCAGGAAAGAAGTGAGGCTGTATATTTGCTCCCTCTGTCTTATCAGTAAATGACATACTTAGAACTGGGCTTTTGGAAAAAATATGTAAGGTAAGTTTTTCTTCCTGTTATTTTTTCCTACTAGTATTAAACTGGGGAAGCTTTACCAAAATCAAGTAAAAGCTACAAACAGAAGTAGCAAAAAATGTGGTTGCTTTATTCTTGCTTTTGTTGAGGCTGAAAGACCACTTGCACCCAAGAAAACTGCTCTCTTCATTATCTTTACAATACCATCCTATCTTTTTAATTCCATGAATTAAAAGTAATTTCTGATGGCATAGGTTTACATTAAAAGACAACTTCTGTTCTAACACTGTTAACTCACAGGGTTCCCATTATACTTGGAAAGCCTTAACTTACTCTTCAGATTCCAAGGGAAGGATTAAGACACTGGAAACAGATTTTCAGAGTATCCCTCACATACTCCACATTTGGAATATGCTCTTTTCAACTCTATTCAGAGGGAGACCCTGGATCTCCTGTGAGAGTCCATACATAAAACTGGAACAAGCAAAGTGAACTCCCTCTTTTCCCTCTTGCCAGAAGTAACTGAGTTGTGCCAATTGCTCAGTTAAAAAATTACTCCCTTTTGCCTACTTCTGAAAGACTGAAAGATTTTATAGTTTATCACAGAACTTTAGCAGCCTCAGGAGCCTTTACCTATTTAAAACACTTGAGTCCAATTTCTGTAATGGGCTGAGTTGTGGGTCACCTCTGTCTACTCTACTATATTTTTCTGTTCACAATACTAAAAACATCTTCTCCAGATTCTACTGCAGATGGATCTGCAGATGTCCACATTTACCACTATCAATTTAATGGTGGAAATTCACAGAGAAGTTAATCAAGCCCTCAACTGAGGCAAACAGCCAAGTTATTCCACTAGGTAAATGGTAAGTAAAAGAATCTTTGGTAGAGAAACAACAAACTGGACATCCAAGAAAACCATCTCAAAGCCTAATGATTTATTACTCTAACTCAGACCGAATTTACCTTTGAAAAAAATTAATTCCATTTGAAGAGTTGATAAGATTACAAAAATAAAAATGCACTTCAGACAAACCATATTTTAAGGAGGCTTTTGTAAGGGCAGAAAGTTGAGTCCTCATTACACTCAGAATACAACAGGAAAGGGTTTATGTTATTTGCATAAAGCAAATGAGAAAGAGAAGGATGTATTCATACATGAGAAGGGATGAGAAAAGAGGTGAACATGAAAAAGTTTTTATGAAAACATGAAACTAATTTTGGCAATACAGGAACTAACGCTATAAGGATTTAAACAGTGATATTATAAATATGAGAACAAACCTCAGAAAATATGGAAGGCTGATGAGACAGTTCATTAGATGAAATAATTATAGTCAGGGCAAGAACACTGAGAAGAGGACAAAAGCAGCTCAGGGGTCTCTTTCAACTTTTCAACAAGACAATAGATAGGAAACATCTCAGGTCCTGAAAAGTTTGTAAATATAAACACTTGTGATGAGTTTTTTACCTATCTAGTCATTATAGAAGTTGACACTGAACTAAAAGGTTTAACTGTCCTTTTACTGGTTTTCTAATATGTAATAATTTAAAAAAACTTCACAATTGCAATTAGCATGTCACTGCAATTACATATCATCACAGAGAATGGAAAACACACACACAAAGGAAGGAAATACTGAAATCTGAGATTTTCAGAATATATCCAAAGGCTTTATCTGTAGGAATCTGAATAAATGGTATTAAAGTAACGCAGGAAAATCAACATTCGAAAACAAACACCATGAACTATGCTTTCAGCTTCACTGTATCAGGAAAGAGACACTAAAAAGTCGTTTTATGACAGCAGACTTGAGGATAAACTTAAGCTTTACCAACAAACAAATTGCAAACATATCAAAACTACTTTTTTGGAAATTCACACATAGGATTCAATAGCACATTTCATTTTACTCACATGAATCTAAAAATTTCACGTGAGCATGATAAATCTAAGTGTAATGTCAGAGATTTATAAAGATTAATATTCACATTCTTCCTTGCATCAATTAATTACCCAAAAATGATAAGCTGAGGCTGATTGTCCTTAGGATATATAACAAATCTATGAACAATGGCATCATCATTTATAATGTTTCATATTTGCAATGACTTTGTATAATTCATTACAGTTTGCTTTCCTTTATAAGGATCAGAACATAATTTAAACCACCCATATGCAATCACTTATAGAGACCTTATTTCATCTTTTCTTGTCTTCTATAATTCTAGTTTTCCTTTGAACACAGTATCAAATACAAATAAGGAATAAAATACAACTGGGACAATTGAAAAAAATCATTAGGATAGATAAATCTGAAAAGGAGAGACAAATACACTTCAAAAATTGTATTAGCACTTAAAAAAAAAAAAACAAAAACCAACCAACCAAAAAACAGCAACAAAAATTTCCAACTTTTCAAACACTCATAATTCACTCTTTTTAACCTGCCACTGAATTCTCCTTCCCCCAGTAACACATCAGAGGAGCACATGCATCACCAACAGAAGAGACACAATTTTCCTGTATTCATAAGTTTTGTTTCAACAGCTCCACAAGTGGCTTTGTCCCGGTTTTGACTGAGGTAGAGCTAATTCTGTCTACTCAGCAGATATAAGTGGAACACTTGAAGTTAAGCACATTAAATAAACATGTGCCAAATGGTTCTACCAAAGCTTCCAGAAAATGATCCACACATTATATGAATATGGAGCTCTTTTTGGACATCAGAATATGTTGGTCTACAAATCACTACTACGTAATTACAGTTTCTGCTTTTACTTACTGTGAAATAACATTATTCAGCTGTGCTCACCCAAAGAACATAATACATCAAAAAGACTGGAGTCTACTCTCTAAAGAGTAGCTGCCCAATGATAGCGTTTGTGTCCCGCCCTCCCCATTATCATTGGAAAGTCTATCCATTCCTCAAGATAAGGAAATTTTGGAGAAGTATCTGAAATGTGCCACTTAAATGAATCACATTTTGCTGTTGAAACAAAGCTTTTAGCTCAATGAATCTGAAAGAGAAATTTAAAACTCAGGAGATTTCATAACAGGTTAAAGAGCTTCATGTGTTCAATTCATTAGCAATTGATGTGTTTCATCACTTTATTACCAGGTCTAGCAATACCTGCAGGAATTTCAATTTCAGTCAAACACAAAAGATTTGCAGTCTCCCAGACTCTGTAAGCAATAGGAAGGTTCATAATCAGCTTCCTAAGGCTAACTTACACAGGGGAAAGAAAGAATCCTATGGTTATGTTTTTCAGATCAATGAATAACCAGCTCACACTACTCACAGTAAATTCATCTATGTTCAGACATAAATCACCTGCTGGGTGTAACAGCTGCCCACTGTAAAGGAAACATCTCTGCTCTGAGGAAAAGCCTGTATCCAGCATCAGCAGACCCAGAAAGGAACTCTGCTTACAGTTTTTCAATTGTAATATTCACATCCCAATCACAAGGAAAAAAGACCTCCCAGTTATGGGGAATTCAATCTAGCAGTAAAGGTGGTATTTTTTAAGATAAATAACCTTTAAAGCAAAGAATATTCAAGCTAAGTTCCCTTTTAGAAGTGAGTCCACCATAGTTCTCTTACAATGGTTTGACTACTGACATCTACAGAACTATTCATGTTCCATATTGTTGCCTAAACCAATAACCCTAATAACATGAATTAAGCCCAATGCATTAGGCCAAGTTAAAATAGAGAAGCACAGTTCCACTGTCCATAAAGGAACACAAAATGTAAACCACATTTTATGTAGATGAAACAAGTTTTTCCTTCCTGTCCATGTTACATTAACTTAAGAGAAGTCAAAAAACAAAGTTGGGATCTTTCAACTGCAAGTAAAACAACTGTTTTCTATCTTCTGCTTAAATACTAAAGACGCCCTCTGCTCCACCAAATACTGTTTACTTCTTATTAAAGGTCTCTTTTTAAGTACATTTCATTCTACAAGTATTTAAAACTCTGAAATTTTCTGTATTCCACACTTAATAGAACACAGGGCGTCTCCTGTGGTATGGATGTGCACGCTGATATGAGCTTCCTTTTCTAGAAGGATACTTCCCACAGCTGCAGAGAGTATTTCAAAACTCAAGAGCTAAAGGAACCTACAAGGACAGATAGATTTACCCACTGTAATAGAACCATTCTGTTTCATGCACCTAGTTTAGTCAAATAACTTCTACCCACCTCTACCTTTTGCAGATTAGAAATATCTACTGTGCAGGGACATTTTAAAGAAAAACAATAGCTTCACAAAATCTTCCACAATCTAATACTCTACTGTTTTCCTGTTGAAATGTCATGTTTGCAAAGCATGAAAAGAATAATCAGATTCTAAAAATTATCATACCTGATACAGCAAGAAAATCATCAATACTTGTTATATCATCGACAGCTTCAGTAAGAACATGGATGTGATTCTCCCATGTACTCCTATACATTTCCATGTTGTTTTTCACAACTTGACTTTTTGGTCTCGCAGCAAGAGCTAAAGCAGCATTAATAACCTGTATCAAAAATAAACACAAAACCCAACTTCTAAATAATTATGTCTTCAGAAATGGAATTTTCTCTTTTCCATTAAAAGAATAATGCAGAGCAGCATTTCAATTCTCTAGACAAAAGTTTTGCTCAGCTTTTCTTTCTGTTCTCAGTAAGAATATCAGGTGGATGCTGATCAGGCTAACTTCCATTTTTTATTAACAAATGAAGAAGCTCATAGAATAGGACAGTAAAAATTATAACAGTGCATTTTTAGTTGGAGAATTCATATTATTGCAATTTGCAGAACAGTAATACAAGGAAGTTTTTATTTACACTTAAGGCACACATGACTTGGGACAGCATACATCACATTGAGCTTAAACTCTTTAACAGTTGTTACCACAGACCTCATTATGGAGTATCTTCACTGAAAGACATGCTATCAGCCTCCATAATTTAAAAGCTGAAAGCTTTGCAAGGTTTATTGATGAACACAGGTTCCCCCATGCTTCTTAGACAGCCTTTAGATATAGCACCTTCATTATATGTTACATAACTTTATTTTATCCATACTCTGGATCTAAAACATCTTCAGAAAAAGGATACTTATCAGCTGCATCATCTGGCAGCAGATCTGTTTTGATGGTGTATGATCCTGCCCCTAAAAGTAGGCAAACCATTTATATGTCCTGTGAAAAACGCAATCCCAATTCCCAGGTTTTTTCTTTCCAATGCAATTTCTAGGAAACATACACGGTTAAAATCCTGAATATGCAGAAGTTGCCTCATATTTTATTTTGTAAATAACATTCTCTCCTTCAATAAAACATAGAAGAAAATCACAGTAACTTTCAGGGATATCAATGAAGAAGCTCTCCCTGATGAATATTGAGTGTAACTTGGAGCACTGCTGAAATTCCATATTGTTTCTAACACCTGCAAAATGGCAACAGCACAGCAATGCTGACACAGATTAAAAGATGATCATTTATCCCTTGTCACAATGTAGGCATTAAAAATGAGACAGCAGGGACTCTGAAACCCTATTGAAAGACGTAAATAAATGTGTCTGTCTCCTAAGTATAATGAAACCACTGTAATAAACCCTCTGCCAACATTCCACAAGCACTATTCATTTACACCAATTTGTTATATGTTTTATATACGTTGTTATAGCCAATTGCTTCTGACTTCTCAAATAAGTCAGACTATTGAAGTTCGAGAAGATTTAAATTTCAATTCATGTACATTACTCCCACTGAAGGTTCTGGGTTTTGTTTTTTTTTAAAAAAAAAAAAAAGTTAAAGCAGGGCATTCAAGAGCTTATTAAAGTTCATTTTTATAAATATATGTGTTAATAATTTTCCTGTTATATTACTAGCTTTAACACTAAACATACAATTCGAATAGATACTTCAAGGTAGTTAATACCAGTAACACAAACTACTTCCTTTGCTTATTAGAACAAAATGTTTTAATATTCACAGGATCAGTTTTCCAAGTTAGGAGTGCAAAATTTCACCTCAATAATTCTTATGTCACACTGGTGTTCTTTCCATTTCCCACACTAGCAGAAGACTTTGGATTATAAAATGTGTACATTAAGACTGAAATACTACACATTCTAAATTTTCTATCTCAAATAAGATACTACCAAAATCAAACCTATTGTTTTGTTTTTGTTGAATAGCCTTTTCCTTCTTGTGTTTTCATCTTTACTTTGTTATTTTTGGCAAAGCAAATCCCCTGGTAAATTTACCAATGGGACTATGTAAAAAGCTGTTTCAGAATCAGAAGAGCCATAAAAATTTTGACCTTGCAATAGGCAGTGAAGAGGTAAACTGCTTGTGAAGATCACCAGAACTGGTACACAATGTAGCCCATGGCTGAATTTAGAAATCCAGAAGACTCCAGAGATCTCTGGAAATATAGTACAGAAACCTTCACTTAATGTAAAAACTACAGCACAGGCAGGCAGGCATCCTCATCTAACAGTGCACAGATTGCAGTCACGCACAGACTGATGGACACTAAGGCTACACAAGATCCATAAACAATTTAAGTCTGTCAGCCTAAATAACACAAATGGTGGAGTTTACCAGAAAGTTTACAGCAAGAACTTAAATCAGCCACAGTCTGCACAAGGGCAGCTAACTCTAAATACCTCATATGGCTCCCAGGGCAAATTGTTCTAATGTTCAGTATCCTATTAAGAAAATACTTGATTCCACTTTGATTAGGTGTGGCATACAAAAGTATGACAGTATCTACTTTCCACAAAACAAAGCAGACTGATATTAACAAAATTAAATTCCTATTATAGCTAAGATGCATAGCAGGATGTCTTTGTTTTTCCTCAGAACCATACTAAGGTGGCAGACCTAGGAGTTCAACAAAACTGCTAAAGCTTGGCTAAGCACTGGTATACTATGAAACTTGTTTTATCTGGTATTGCCCCAACAGTCAAAATTCATTACATTAGGAGCAGTGACCATGAAAGGCTCCTTTCATGGAAATTAGTTTCCAATCTGTCCTCACTAGAGTCTTTGTAGGATATTTCCAGCATGACTGAAAAAGGAAGCATCCATAATTCTGGTTTTTGTGTTGTACAAGTCCCTGACTCAACAAGAACAAACAGAGCAAGCAAGAGGCAACTGTCAGTTTTGCTCATCCCAACAGAGCTACACAATGATGTTCATTAACATCAGTCTCATGTTCTTTTTAAGAATCACATTATGCCATTTTTATTTTTTCACTTGATTTTAGAAAAATCAAACTTTGCTTTAAGTTGTTTTTTTATTAAGAAATTATATGATGTGTGTGTTTTTAAATCCTTTAAAATACTTGAACATCATGAGTATTTTGATGTTCAGAAAAAAATATAATTGGAAATAAATTTTAAGAAGTGATGCCACCAGTGACACCCACATACAAAAAAAAAAAAAAAAAAAAATCCCAAAACCAAACTGAAAGTAGTTTAGCTTCTCTACTTTACATCAAACTTTATCATTATGGCAAATTGATCATCTGAATTGACCTCAAGAAATTGTAACAACAGAACTAATCAGAAATCACTGCTTCTTCACCAATCCCTGATCTAAAGCAGGGCTCTAATTTGTTGCTGACCAATCAAATATGGCCTTACTCTTATTACAGCATGCTTAGGCCATTCTAATTCCATCCTTAGCTACAATTACTTTTCCCCAGAATCTTGTCCCAAAAGTTGCTGCCCTACAGATCTTACAGCTCAGGTAAATATTACCAGGAAGCTGTTATTTCTCCTGCTTTAAGGCTCAGACATATTGGCAGGGTGTAAGTTAGTATTTTCCAACATCTCCTCACACTTCTGAGCACAAGTTAGCTCAGGACAGCATTTGTTATTACTACCTGTACTGCAGTAACATACGTATGTCCTCATCAAGTACAGAATAAATCATACACTGAACACTTCACAGAATTTAACAATAACATAGGGTTACAGAAGTAGGAAAGCTTGAGCATAGAGCAAACTGATGGCAGTAAGATAAACCTACATATGTTCTACCAACTAGCTTCTGAACAGCTGAGGAAAGCTAAAATGACATTTCAGGCATACACAGTAGTTGGAGCTTTCAGGGAGCTACTCTGGTGCATAATGGGTTAAAATGAAGGGGGAGGGACAAAACCCTTACACAAACCAAGCAATCACTAAAACAAAAGAACAACCTCAGCACACTTGGACAGCACACAGGTTAGCCTTACACTATGGGATAGTTAGATCTTTGTTTCATAAATAACAAATTGGGCATCTATGGTGTACACAAGGGGGAGAACCAATGTTCAGTGAGATGGTGCCTTAAGGTAATGAGGAGCCAGACAGTTTAAAGTGAGGCATAAGGAGACAAGAGAAGAATAAGAAATACATAGCAGGGCTGGAGTAACGTAACAAAAGAAAACTTTTATCACTGGTTCAATTAATTAAGGAAAGAAGACAAGGCAAAATCTGATATGGCAGATTCTTCTCTGCAGAAGAAAACTAGAAATTTCTTAGGAATAAATTATAAGGATCTGGTGAATATTAAAAACTGTTAGTCTCCCTAACTAAATGAAGAAAAAATTTTCATTAATCTCTTGGGTTTTGTTTGGTGATTATCTTTTTTTGCAGTTGAGTAGGTCCTAGCCACCTAGCTTTAGATTCATATACACTTCCAGCACATGAATTTCCAATAAAGTGGGCCAATTCATTAACCTGACACAGTAACAGCAGAGCCAAATTCAGTCAAAAATTACTCAAATATGCTTGAGAAATATACTTCCAAGAAAAGAAGTGCCAATTCTTCCATAGTTTAAGCTAATCCCATGAAGTTGAATGAACTGAAGCTGAAAGAGTAACCCCCAGGGTAACACAGTTTAGCAATTTATCCAAAACAGGAATATGTATAGCTTTGTTTGGAATAAATATTCTCCAATATGCATCTTGATTCATCTGGGTATTAGTAATACCTTAAAAGTGTACACATAATCAAAGTCTAAGTGGCATATGATTTTGGGTGATGAAGTAGAGAGTATATTTAAGCCCTCTCTTATTTGTAATTGAATTATCAGGCATCCATTTAATTTATCTCACTTTAGTCAACATCTGTAACCAACCTTTTGATCACCTGCACATTTCTATGCCACTGATATTCTTATACTCCTATCCTCTGTAAGAGTTTGCTACAAAGGTGAAAGTGTCATTACCTTACTGCCCTCAGGAGTTAACCCACCAGAATTAGCTCACCCTGTTTTCTGTGTGCATCTTCTCCAATTACCTGCAATGGCACCTCAAAAGCAGCTTCCACATCAAAAACAACAACTTCAGAAATGTGTTTGTGAAATGAAAGTCTCTTTTATTTAGAACTCCATGCACATGTTTTTAAATAAGATCTTAAGACTTTAAAGCAGCTTTCTAATACTTGAAGGGATCCTACAAGAAAGCTAGGATAGGACTTCTTGCGTTGTCATGTAGCATGAGGGCAAGAAACAATGGTTTAAAACTTGAAGAGGGGAGATTTAGATTAAATATTACAAGGAAATTCTTTATTATGAGGGTGGTACACTGGTACAGGTTGCCCAGGGAGGTTGTGGCTGCCCTCTTCCTGGATGTGTTCAAAGCCAGGTTGGATGGGGCTTTGAGCAATTTGGACTAGTGGAGTGGGAGGTGTCCCTGCCCACGCAGGGGGCTTGGATCTTGATGATCTTTAAGGTCCCTTTCAGTTCTATGATTCTATGACTCGTGTCCCCATAAAAAGAGGCTTCTGGCACTGAGTTTAGGTCCCCGGTATTTTTGCATTGGGAAATGCAAAAAAGCATTGGGAAACCAAAAAAGCATTGGGAAACCATAAAAGCATTGGGAAACCATAAAAGCAGACTTGCAAGCAAATAGGTCCCACTGTAATAACAAAAAGGCTGGAGCATTGTTGCTTTGCTATCTGCCATAAAAAAACATTAAAATAAAAAAGAGATGAAAAATCTCCAAAAAATATAAAGCTTTGAAAGCTATCTTGTACACAAAATATCAGTTCAATATAATTAAATAAAATTGAGATCCTGTTGCTAAAACAGCTCTGGAATAGACAAATTTTACCCAGATAATAAGTGCATTTCAAGAGCAAATACATTACTTGCTATATTTATTAACAAAATCAACTTTAATAGTTCAGAAATTTAAAAGGTGAAATCTACCCCCACTCAAAATAGCTAAAAGGAGATGCAAAATTTGGAAGGATTGTTTAATCATTATATCAGAAGGGACAGATCAGTGACAAATAAAGATTTCTCTTTCACAAGAAATTTCCTCCTGAAGACAGGAAAAGTTACATCACATTCCTCTCTGCCTCAACATCCTGAAAAGCTTCTGTCTCATTAGCACAACCAAGTACTGACAGTTATAAGGAATCAGGTGTACAGGTGGCACAATGGGATAAAAACACTATGAAAATTTTTTAATTATATTCAGAAAAGATTAAGACACTTGCCATTTCACACAGAGACTCAAAAACTCCAGCAAGAAATAATGATGCAATAATAAGAACACAGCAATCCCCCAAATATTTAAGAAAGCAGTGGTTAAAATACTTAGAACAAAATATGATCCAACATAAAATGGAAGAAATCGAATTTAAATAACGTGTTATATGATTTGGTTTCTTCCTCCTTTTCAAAAATTTAAAGCAGGAAGAAGAATAATTTAAAAAGGAAAAAGTACTGAAGGCACTTGGTTTAATAGTTATATACTTGACTAGGTTTCAAAAGTTAAATACGAATTTACATATTCGGAGATTATTGGGCAACTTCAAATAAGCTTTGAGAAAAGGTCACTGAACAAAGTTGGTAAATAGTAACCCACTGTTCAAATCTAGCAAAGGCCTTCTATTTGCAACTATGGGGAAATTTAATTTTTGTAGTGTTACAACCCACTGGCCAAGAACCTTGTGAATAAGTTTTATGATATGAGCACAAAGGTAAAGCCACCCCTCATGAATGAAAAAAATTTTGAGATAATAGTAAGCCAACAATACTATGAAAATTATTGATCTGATACTTCAGGCTGGAAATTAAATACAGTCCTGCATAGCTTTATCTCCGTATGTCTGGGCAGTTGTTGCCAGTGTCCTGGTTTGGGCCAGGATAAAGTGAATTTTCTGTCTTGTAATTTTGCTTTCAGCTAAGTCTCTTGTAAGTAGCTGCACTTGCTGAAATTAACAGCAACTTTCTCAGTCACTGTCTGCTTCTAGGACTGGTAACTGATATTTATAGTTATAGTTAGAGAACAGTATGTAGAACCAAGGTCACTGCTCGGTTCTGAGGAACATTTTATACTCCAGAAAGAGAAAAGGAGTAAAGAGGTCACACCTGCAACCCTCCTTTGGGGAGGAGCGGAAAATATAAATGACCAAAACTGAACAGAGTACCACATCCCATATGCATCATACTTGGTATAAATTTGAGGGATCACAAGGTTCAAAGCCCTTCAGCCTTCCCTTCACCCTTCTTCAGCCGCCCTGTTTGTTTTGGCATCCTGGGAGGATTCCATCCATTCCTCTGCCTGTGCTCCTGATCTGTGCCAGCCTGAACCTGTGTGTTTCTGCCTCCAACTCCCAACTGCTGCTGACCCCAGGAGTCCAGCCTGGACTTTCCCCGTGCTGCCCTGCAGTCTCTGTGGTGATGAGAGAGTTACTGGGGGGAAGGAGGGAGGAACAGGGTATCATTTTCCTGTATATTTGTATATATATAATAATTTTTCTTTTTTTATCATTACTGTGTCATTAAAGCTGTGTAGTTTAGTTTCCAACCCATAAGTCTCTCTCCCTTATTCTCTTTCCTTTCTCTATCAGGAAGGGGGATTAATAGAGAGCATCTGTCATTTAGTTAATTGCCAGACAGTGTTAAACCATGCCACAGTGATAAGCAGAAATATGTTTTTATTACATTGGGATAAAGTTTTTGTACCTTACTGAAACAATTTGTATAACTTCACTCAATAATATACCTCCCAACACAGTCTAGCTCTGCTCTGTGCCATGGTACACTCTTAAGAAAAAAACCCCCAAAACAAACAAAAAAGCCTGTGTAAAGCCAACAAAAAACACTCTACCAAACCAAAACCAAACACACCAAACACAGCCCTCTAGCACTTCCATATCTCCACACACAGCTATATCTATGTTTTATACAGGGACTACACGCACCTATTTGAATGTATGTGGAAACCTTCTACAAGAAAGGCAAATATTTTTGAGATTGAGCAGAGACCCTAATAAATATTGTCTTTTAAAAAAACAGACACTTGCTAGAAAAGTGCAAAACAACCAAATGAAATATTCAGTATTTACATCTGGTTAGACAGTTTCTTGTTTGTCAGGGAAGGTGGGAGTGTGGGGTTTGGGGCAGAGGACAAAACAGACTTAACACATAAAGTCTGATTTGCAAATTCATGACAGCACCTCCCTTCCAGAGCTAATTCACTTGACCTGATAAATGAAGTAGACAGCAAATCCCAAAATATACTGAGGGGTTTTTGCAGGTAAGAATGCAAGTGATCAATTTTTATGAAATGAGTAATATCACTTCTTATATACTCCCTAGTTTGCAAACTGAAACTGAAATAACCAAACCTTTCTCTTTCTGCCTTAATAAAGACAGTGTCTGCAAATGACCCAGGGGATATTTGGATATGATATTCAATGGTATAAGGAGCAGATTGCATAAATCCTGTTTATTTCAAGAAATAGAAGTGCATTTTCAACCAAAAATAAAACAACCCCCCCTGTGCCTCAAAATGTACTTTTGTATTTGATATACATCCAGTATATGTTATGTCATTTAGCATCAAGCAAATTATAACACTAGCCAATTACTTTAAAGAATTTTAGCTACAGTTTCAATTTTCTAACTAGACAACTACTTCCTTTTGTTCACAGTTTGTGTGTAATGGGGACAACTAGATGTTGTTCAGAAATCACAGCAAACTTGATGAAATTTTACCAAGCCTGGAGCAATTCCTTCTCAAATACAAATTTTAATTTCAAGAAAAGCAAAAGTTAAAATAGATTTCAGTTTATAATGCTTTATTTTTTATTTTACACTCTGAACCACAGTGGAAGTTTCATCTTATCTTCAACTGTGCTACAGCCAGAACTGGAGCATTACTTATCTGCAGTTCAGTATGAACACATTGAGAACAGTAATCCACAGCCATCTAAGAGATACAGGAATAAGCAAACTGGTGCTGTACTTGCTACTTGTGCTATTACTTCCAAGTTGCTCTTTCTGATACATTGCCTAATTACTTCTACTTTGGAATTTAGTCAAGTTGATAGTCAGATTGCCAAATACACTTTACATTATCATTCCAAAATAAAACACAGAAAAAACACTTCCAGATCACATTATGTTGCAAGACGAACCTCTCTTAGGGTACAATGCTCCAAGGTCCAACCAGGTGCTCCAGCAGAAACTCAGAAATAGTGCTCTGAGTCTATAGCCCTCAGGGTTGACTAGCCTGGATCGGTGCTATTGCTCTGAGAGCTACTGATCTCTCTGCTGGCTTGCTCAGGACTGAGCTGAGCCTGTGCTTCAAGCCTCACCTTTTATTGACCCCCTAATCCTGCTCATGTGCAATTGGGGCCCACCCTAATCAGGCACAGGTGGGCTTAACACAAGCTCATGCCCACTACCTGGTAATTAGTGGCACCTGGTTGCCTCATTTCACTACAACATTATCTCTCTTTGCCTTCTTTAATTACATTTTAGCATTTTAGTTTCCAAGAAGAAACCATGAAAATACAAGGGTAGTCACATGCAATCTTTAATTTGATGCTACTCCCATAGAAACAATTTAAAAGCTCAATTTAAAAACATGGAAGCTCACCAGAAGCAAGAAATGGCAAAAATTTGTTGGATTCACCTCTTCACACTTGTCCCAGTCAGACAGCTCCCTGAGAGATGTACTAGAATTTCTCACACCACTTAAGGCTTCCCCTGCATCAGTGACAGAGGGAGAAGGCAAGTGTGCAGGGAAGACAAATTTTTTTTAAAATGCATGTCTTTGCAAGCTTCTGCAGAAAACACTAGAAACTGCCCCAAAACTTGCTGCTTAGCTGCAGATCATAGGATATAGATGCATGCACAGAAATGTGGACCACGGAGCTCCACTCTGTTGATGCTGCAGCTACATCAAACTTATGTCTATCTCATTCACTTCCCTCAGTGCTTGCCAGATGAAGTGCTGGCATCTGTTCCCCACCACCTACACCACCAGCTGCCTTCAGGGTGCTGAAGCACCCATGAGGACCCCCATCACACTTCCAGTATTCCACTTAAAAACCACCTTAAAATTAGCTAAAAGGCTGATAATAGTGACATGCCCAACGCACAGAACAAAGTTCTGCCAGATGGAATCATATATCAATCATTATAGCCTCTTGCTTCAACAAGAAAGAGATGTTCCTTTATCAGTCTATGCAATTTATACTTCTTTACTACTGCATGCTACAGCTATTTATAGTCTCTTCTCTTTATTGCTGCCTACCTCTCCCTTCCAAAAGCCATGCAAAACCCACATCTCTTGCCAGTGGCATTCTTTTGCTGTCTTACATTACTCTAAGCTTTCCTACTGCATGACCTCCCCACTCTCCAGACTCAGTACTGTTTTTTTACCAAAGAAAGTTTGTAATAATTATGTTTTATTGCCTTTCCTTTCCTAGCATTCTGCTGCAGAACTGTCACCAACAAAATGTTCAATTGCATGAAACCTTACGAATTCATGAAAAAGAATGAAAGTGAAGAGGTAAAAAAGAAATACCTTTCCAGGAAGAATAATTCCAACTTTTAAAGGCAAAGAGAAAATAAATTCTTCAGAAAGAATTCATACTATTTTTGTGCAGCATGAATCTACAGCAAGTACCCTGCAGCAACTTTAAGATAAACTTGATCATTCTCATGTCTTATGTCCACTAACTGCAAGTGGGTCAAGCAGAAAAGAGGATAAAACAGAACAGCTTCTGTATTGTTACAGGTTGAGGCTACTCATGGTTGTTGTTTTTATTCATTTGTTGAGGATTCTGTTCTAGCACAACAGACGTTGGGAGATGAAAGCCAAGACTGAAAACCTCAAGGCATTTTGTAGTTAGTTATTCTCTGTCCAAGTACCACCACAAAGCAGCCAAGTAGTGACAGCAAATACACTGTCAGAAGAATCTCAGAGTCGTACATTGCGAGGTTTTCTCCCCCCCTTCAGATTGCTTATTGGAGAAGTTCAAGCCAAGGAAAACATCTTGCTAACACTATTTGTATAAGAGGACAAAGTATTAGGCTTTCCAATACACTTAGGTGGTCCTCAGCTTCAGGATTCCATACTACCCCTACCAGCTGAAAAATGCCACAAGCTTTATCATCTTTTTTAAATGCCAAACTTTTCAGAAACAGAAAAACATCCTACAACTACAAATGGCAGTAGGACATGAGGACATGAGGTATGACAGAGGACATGAGAAAGTTTATCTTTGGATCAGTTTCAGTCCTTGTCAGATAGCCAGACTGGAAACTGGAGCACAGCTGGTTTTGTATATGTTCCTTTTCTGCAGATTGTCTGTCACATTCAGCTTGTGGTGTTCTGATGATACAAAGGATCATCCATCCAAAGAGGATAATATATTACTATGATACTTGAGAATTAGATTAACAACATTTTCCATGCACTGTCATGTGGTAACTGGCTAACAACAGCTACCTACTAATACTGAAACCAAGCATTAACTTCTAACACCAATACTGTGCCACTGCCTGCTCAACCTGGCCTTAATCTCCACTGCCACCAAAAGTAGTGGCTTCCTCCTCCTTTAGACTCCTTTTCCTTCATTCCTTTCTTTGAGCCAGTAAGCAGTGTTCATGCATACAGCAATGTACAACAGGCAACAGACTCAAATGAAAACTGAAATTCTTACTTGCTTCCCAGGTTAATTCTCAGCTGCACCAGCTTGCTGATCCACTCTGGTGAATAGCTGTGATTGCTATTGTTAGTCACAAGAGAAGGAGGCAGTACTAACAGCTCAAGAGTAAGGAGGGAGATAAAGTCTCTAGCAGCACTGTTGATGTAATATGTCAGATTAAACTGGCTGTAGAACAAAGGTGTAAGAGGAGGAGTTAAACAGAGGAATGTTCAAATAGACTACCATAGCTACCAAGGTTAATGACAATTGCTTCATTAACTCCAGCAGCACTGTGCATGGACTTTGCTAACATGATGAAAATCTGCATGAAAAATGTATCAGGTCCCCAAAATATCCTTCCTTTAGTTTTAGAAATATTATTTAGGCAGGATATGCACTTTTAATTAATATCTCAATTGAAAGGCTGGAGATGGTATTTAAGAAGATATCTGATACTGTTAGAGATAGTAACATCTGCTTTATCTGTTTTAAAGCAGATGGTAGAGAACGCACTGATTTACCACGTTCTCCCCCATTACTTCTGCCCTTGCACAATACTGCTGTATTTGAAGAAATTGGTATTAAGACAGATAAGAGAAGATGCCACACAGATGGCTCAACCAAGAAGATGAAACAATATTCATCATTAAAGTGTTATTGGTGAAAAGTTTTTATGAGGTTAATAAAAACTTCTTCAGTGTTCCCCACCTGTTATTACCCAAGGAAATAACAGAATGGATGATTGGTTTTCTCTCACAAAAAAGTGAATACATAGGAAATGTAAATTGCTAGTTTCAAAATCCATAGCATCATAACATATATAATTGAATCCCAATAGCTGAAAAATGCAGCACATCAAAAGATGATACCCACTTATTAGCTAGCTCTATATGTATCATTTTTCTGAATGAGAATTTTCAGGTTTGCTCAACCCAGGACCTACTTTCTATAAAATAATACAGAAATAAATAATATCCACCTCTCTGTATCAACCCAAAAGGGCTAAACAATTTAAGTAGAAATCAAAACATAGCTCAAAGGAAAGATTAAATTTCCCTGTCCATTTTTATAAGGGAAAAAAACACTAATAAAATGTATAATTTTGATTTTAAAATTCTAATAGGAAATTCACATTTAAATCTTAATGAAAACTTACAGGAAGCAAAAAAAGTTATTATTATATTTTTAAGAAATAATGCAGAGAACATGCAAACCCTGCTTAGAAATTAGTGTTTCTCAGTTGAGTTCTCATCTGCGTGGGGGCACTGATATAATCAGTACTGTTCTGAATTTACTGATAAACACAAACCCATTCACACTATCCTGAAAACCTGCAAGAGGCTTAACACTGTCTCCTAGAGACAAGAAAGAAAGCATTACTGCTGCAACAGTATTAACATTACTAACACCCAAGGAAAGGAAGGCTGCAGGGGCTTCTCCCTTGCAAGAAATCTTGGTATTTTTTCGTCATTCTCCTCAGTGCAGGTACCTCTGTCAATACAGAAGCAGATCTGCAGTATCAAAATACAGCAGTCAGTTCCAGACAACCAACGATGTTTGCATTGAAAAAAAAAATTATGCTGGAAAAGCCAAATACAAAATGTTAAAGGCAGCTGTCATATCAGCATTTGAACAGCCTGGAAATGTGACGTATAAATATATTCCCACTGATCAGCTCAGCATCTTGCTTATCCTAAATACCTCTCTTTGTTGCTGACACACTGATTTATTTACAAATTTACACAGCCAAAAATTCAGCTTCTGTCTTTAGTGTTATTATAATAGTCACATACCAAGCAGTATTAAAACTAACTAATAGCATATTAAGTTCCAAGCAGCAAGGAAACTTGGCACTAAGAATTATAGCCCACAACTGTGCCCAGTATTACATTATTCTGATTAGTATATTTATGGATTTTTTTTAAGTATGGTAGAAGAGGAAAATTGCAAATACAAAAATAAAAAACAAATGCAACAGTGAACCCAAGATACCATATGGTATCAACGTTAGAGATCAGTGTTCAGGTTACAGAAACCAATACATACCATATGCTGTCTGTTACAGTCTGTGACCAGCAGGGTTGCAGAACAGCAGTAGCTCTTTTCAGGACTCCTGACTGCTGGCCACATCTTAATGCCATTTTTGGAGTAAGCCATTTTATTAAGAATTTACTGACAGTAGATTTTTGCAGTGAGATTTTACCGAATGGTGTTAAGTAACATAACCCAAAAAATTTTCAGTCCAAAAAAAGGACAGAAATGCCTGCCTAGAAATAAACACTTGAATTGGAATGTGAAAGTGAAATTTCACATGGAAAAACTGCACTGAGATAGGGTGTTCCTCAGATGCTTTTGCATACCCTAAGTATTCCTACTCAATTATTTCTGTGGGAAAGGGGAGAGGCCCTATTTAAAAAGTAGTACTTCTGAGTTTTATCTAATTTCTGCATTGAACCCTGTATTGAAAGAAAACTTAGATCTTATTAAAATCCAGCAAATCCAGACATCCAAAACAGGTCCTAAAGTACTGCAAGCCAAAATAATAATTAGTCTAATTGAGAGCACTATACTAACAGGGCTATTTTCAAGAAAGAAGCAAAAAGAACTATGAACAGAACATCCACGTTTTGTCCCTGAATTTTTAGAGTGAGGGAAAATGAGTTTATAAATACATTTTGATGCTCTGAAATGTAAACAGAAGCATTAGAAATTTCTGAGACATTCTTTAAGAGTAGGAACACACCATAATACCTCGTTCTTTCTAATCTATCACAAAGGCAGGAGGTCTTCCTCCCAAAATGCCCCATGAAGCTGTGCAGTAGTTCATAAGTGGAATCACCTGATTTGAATGGCCCTGTAAGTAACATTTACAATAAAAGAAACATTAAGCAGTTTCTTACATTATTATCAGTGAACTTAGAAGCCTAAATAGATGAAGTTTTCTAATGGAATTTGGATACCACCAGAAGAAGCATATGTGCTTGCTAACTGAAGATGGAGTGGAACAGCAAAGCATCTTCCCTAAGAGGCAGTGTAGTTTTATAAGCATGGAATCTAATGAAGAAACACTTCTTTAAAAAAAAAAATAAAAATCAGAGCTTTCAACATTGATTCTTTGAAATACTACAATTTTACCATTTCAAAAATTGTCAGAAATCTGCTGTGAAATATTCCCAGGTTTCTGCAAGATCTCAAAACATTGTCCTGAGTCATCACTCCAAGTTGCTAGAGTCTAACCTCATCTATTCTGCACTTCTCACTCCTTTTTATATGCCTACAAAATTATTACTTTGGTTAGACCCTAATTAGCTCATTCGTGTTTGTTACAGCCTCTTCCTCAGAGCTGAACTAGAAGTGCTGCAAGAACAGGACTAACAAACTTTACATTAATAAAAAGGCTCTAAGCAGAACCCTCTGACATGCTGAAGCTCTTTCCAGCTGCTGCCTTGAGAGCAGCCACTTCTCATTTCCTCTTTGAAACATCTGTTCCAGGTTTAGGCTCAAGGATCTGTCTGCATTAATACTCTTGGCACCCCCTGGCTTCCATTCCCTAAGGGAGGAAGAATGTCATTATCTCTCATGTGTACCACAGCATCTCCACAATGTGTGCTTCTGACAAACATGTTTCAGAGTAAAGAACATCTTCATGTACCTCAGCTACTGTTCAGTCTTGCTTCTCTCCTCTCCCCCAGCACTGTACCTTTATACCAAGCTAAGCCTTGCATATATAACTAAAGCCTTCAACTCCGCTGAAGATCTGAACAATGGCTTCTTTCTATGCTCTTCCCTCTTTAAGAAGATGTTGCAGAAGGCATCCTCAAGCTTATTCCTCAACAGAACTCCCCAACTCAGCAAAACCAGAGTATAATTTAAGAGAGTAAACAGGAGGAAGCAGTTCTAACATAGAGCCAGGTCAAATAACAAGCTATATACTACTTATAGATAAACAAACAGGTTTTCCTGACTCCTCTCCCTTGTTCCTCTTGTTGGCCTGGTGTGCCAGACATACCTGTTGAATCACCTGAAAGCTGATTATCCCAAGTATGAACTTGATTTACAAGAACTTAGAGAAGCCAAACCTCTCTCTGGTTTCCTTCATTGAGGGTGTTTTCCATCCCTATATCCACATGTTTGCACCACACCAGTTGTCTTTGCTTATTCAAGGCGACTAAGTATCAGAGAAACCACAGCCTTCTTCACACATGCCACTGAACTGAAGTATAAGGGGATCAAACCCAGTATCTGTATTAGCAGAACAGCTCTACAGGTTTATATCCTCACTTTTATAAGAGCTGTTTTGAAAAAACAGAAGTCTGTTTGCTTTTGTCAGTTCTTTCCTTTCTTCCTCCTGCATTTGATTCTCCTGCACACCAGGAAAGTAACATGGAGTCACATACAGAACAAGAGACACCTGGAGACTTTATCTACTTGACTACACTCAAGAAAATTCTCCCAGCTGAAAAGCTAGTTATATGAACAGCAGCAGTTCTTCCTCCATCAAAACATATGCTATCAGCTCTTTATTTTATTCATTATTATTAACAGTAAATAATCCTTAAATTAATTCCTCATGAAGTATTCATGTAATTGCAGAATCAACAGGCACTATGCATTTCCTATCAGCTCTAATATACATGGTCTTCTTATTTCATTTATTGAACAGTTGAAATATTTGCTAGTAATTCACTACATCTCACATTTTTTGAGAAAAAGAATATATGGTCAGAGTTCAGAATAAACCCTCTACATTTTTAACTACAGTACAGGATAACAAATATCACATGAGCAAGTCTGTGACCTCTGGTAATTAACAGGCTTTTCTCTAGGGTTTGCCAGTTCTGTACCTGCCTTTTCCCAAGTGCTAAATGGGAAGTTTTGCTGGTCAAATCTCCAGAACTCCCAGGACACCAAGGTCTGTTCTGTTGGTTTTATTGCCTGGTTTTTGATTGGTGTGTTTGGGTTAGGAGTTGACTTCTGTTTTACTTCAATCATTTCAGATTTCACTCCAAACTACATGATTTAGAGTACAAAAAATGCCATTTTTTATTCTAAGGGTTTAAGAATACTGGGGAGTTCTACATGCAAATTTACCCATTCCAAACTGTAATAGATTTTCCCTGCAGGGATCTTAAGAGATAAATACTTTCCCTGTGGAGGATTTTAAAATTATATAGCATAATCTGATTTACTGAAAAATGCAGTAACCTTATTCTGCTATTTCTCACTTAGGTAAAATGTCAGTTGCTTTCACAGGGAACGATCCTTATCTGAGAAAGCAGCAAATCCTGCAAAATGGACACACCATTAATAGTAGTGTCATCTCACCATGTCCATAACACATTCTCAGTTTCCAGTGAATCAACTAATTCACCCTTTTTTACATCAAGGTTAAAAAAACAAAACAACAAAAAAACAACAATAAACTTCCATTTTACTATAAGAAATGAAAACTAGCAACTTAAATGGCTGTGGAGAAAACCAATATTTTCATCAAAATAAGATTTGAGGAGTTTCTGGTATCAGATATAATAATGAAAGTGTAGGCTGCCAATTAAAAAGCTATATTTGGATGCATAATAATATGTTATAAATATGGTGCACTTGCACCCCTGGAGAAACAAAGAAGCTGGAAAAAGCTATTCATTAGTTCTTCTTATAAGACAGCAATCTTCTTAAACAAAGAGTAACCCATTAAATCAAATAGTGTGGGATGTGAAACAGAATCATACAAGTTACAGATATTGAAAATGAATGATTCAAGAGAGATCACTGATCTGTGATGTTTTCAGAGAAAAAAATTTCTTGATAGAAGTTTATTTTTCTCTCAGTTTTACATTTATTCAATAGACTTAAAATGTGTCAAGCTTATAATTTAATGTATTATTATCTGTTCTTCACCTACTTGAACTACTCACAGCATTCAAACACACAAAAGGGTAAGACTATTCAGGTCATTGTGTAAACTATAGTTCTTCAAAGCAACTAATGATCTTGAAATTACTCAGCCTCAAGGGTGAAATGCTCAGCTAAGATTCACACAAATCAGTAAAATCTTTGCTTTAAACAGATGTAACTGCACAAGTTTTTACATCTCTATAATTCCAAATGTGACAAATACAGAATGAATTAACTTTTTATAAGATATTAAATAGCAAAAATGTATTCGTGGAAGTGGGGTTTTTCATTCATTTACTTCAGACAGGTCCAGTTTTTGAATTGGTGATAATCAGAAGAATTAACATTCATATACATAAAAAACATATCAAGTGGTAATATTTCAAGTTAAAGGTCAAAATACATATAGCTTTCTAAGGTTAAAAATACTCCTACTTTTTCAATCATTTTACACTGTTCATTCAGCCAGGTTTAACTGCAAACACAGAGCAGTCTGTAACAATTCCTAGGTTAATCACTAAGAAAAAAATAAACAAATTAACTAAGTATTTGCCCTTGATTTATCATTTGGTCTCCACTTACTATACAAAGCTATGCAAATGAAATGTGAATTTAGACTGAAGGAGCAGGACTAAACAATGTACAGTGTATGCTCAGTGTGCTGTAATGGGATTTAATTGAAAAAGTCATACCTGTGGGCACAAAGTCTCTATGTGGTTAGCTGCTGTTTGGACAATTTTCACTCCATCTTCATTTGTTGACAATGAACAAGCAAGATTAGCAACCTTAGAGAAGCAAAGAACAGTTTGGTAAGCAAGTATTCACCCCAAGGTTCTCAAACTTCCCCCAAACATCTCAATTCCTTCATTATTTGGGGAAATTATTTTTGTCAAATAACATATCTGAACAAGGAAACAGAAGAAGTTAAAAAAGGAGCTGCAGAAAGGCGTGACAGTAACAAGAAATTCCATGATGTCTCCCCAAGATCCTGCACATCATAGCTGCAGAGGAGTGTTTAAGTTACATCAGGAAATTTCAGAGTAAGATCCTAAGATAAATTACATGTGATCATGATTGTTAGTTTTACAGAGCCTTTCAAACCATGTCCAGCTTTTTCATTTTATTTTTAAACTTACTTTTAAGCCCTTAAAGATGAAATAACATTTGCCTTGATTTTTGGTAATGAAATACAGAATGATTTTATGCCCTGAGCTATCCACAGATAAGTATTTTAATTAATGGTATGATTTTCTACTGAAGCAATATTATCAGTGCAACTTTCACTGAAAATGTGTAAGGAAACTTGAAGTCTGTGAAAGAACGAGGCTATCAGGTGTTATTTTACTATACAACATGAAGATACAGCTTCCTTCATAGCAAAAATCCTCTTTGACAAATCACAGTCCAGCAATCTTGAAGAGATGAAAGGAAAAGAACACTCAGTTCAGCTCCCTGCAACTCAAAATCAACAGGCTGTAACAGACAGGCTTGACAGACAGGCACAAGAGAGGTTGGGATACTGAGCTCCCAAAGATCCTTTCATCCTCCTGAAGTCATATAAGGGTCCTTACACTGGTTTGTCTTCCCAGCCTTCACTGCACCAACTGTGTTAAGTATTTATCACTCTGATTTTAACTAAGCTCAAGGACTGCCTGGGAAATTGACCTCTGTAGAACTGCAAATGCCAACATAGACATGAACGGTTGCTTTGTAATTATTCAAAACTCACACAAGTTCTACAAGCTGCTGCAAAATAGAAGCAAAGCTATTTATCAACTTTTAATACATTGTTATCCTAACAAAGAACAGTACTTCAGTGATGAGTAAACCAAAGGCTTTTATTATTCTAGCTTATTTCATAAGTACAAGGAATTAGTGCACAGCCCAGTTAGTAAATTGTTTGTTTCGCTTGGAAAAGGCAAAAAATTTTCTTCCCCTAGCATTTAAGTGATACAACTTTTCCATGTGTAGCTTATCTGTAAGCAAAAGGGCTTGCTGTCAGTGTCAGAAAGTAACTACACTAATAGCTGTCTCATCCAAAAGATAACCCATATTCCAGTAAGTCATTATTAGCGTGGTCTCAACCATCAGTATGCTGTTAGTGTTTTCCTCATCCAAAACACAACAATCCAAATAAATCAAATGGAGAGAGTCAGATAGGTGGGTGTGTATGTGATTTTTCCAAGCATTGAGCAGGGCATCTGAGAACCTGAAGTTTCTTTCCAAGATGTAATATTGCTAATCAGGATAAAAAGCTGCTTCATCAATACTAAATGCCTATGACTTATCAAACAAATCAAGCCCTAGCTCACAGAATATCTATCATCTTACTTTACTGAAATTCTTACAAATATATTGGAAGGTTTCTCAAAGAGCAAAAATCCTTAACTAAGATACCATCTCTCCCATAAGCAATATCAGCTACACAAATGCATCACATTTCTTTTGTATTCTCTGAGTCACAATCTTCCTTTAAAGGGACTTCAAACCCAAGTATGCTGCAACTTCAAAAATAAATAAAATTGCAAAATGCAGAGCCAATGATTCGTATCAGTTGAAAATCACTCTCTTTCTGAAGAGCAAATCTTATTAGGACAAAGACAAAGCTTTCTTGGAGGCTGGTGTGATTGAAATCAGCTCCAAGAGAACTTATAAAAACCATAAGCAACCACAAAAAAAAAGGGTTAAGAAATTTTACAACTTTTTTTTACCATGTGAAAAAGCAGATTTGTTCAAATTGCACTACTCAAGGCAATGTGTGTATCCAGAATCATTCTCCTCTCCAAACATTCCTAAGACATTACTAAAGCAACTACAGAGCTTCTCCTTAAAAACATGAAGAGCAGTGAACAAACCATCCATGATGAATTCTAGCAACATCAATTAATACACTAATTAAGGTGCAGTGAGAAGAGGAATATTTTGAACTTAGCAGGTAAATGTAGCACTGACACTACATCAAATAACCTAAAAATCAGTCAAGCAAATTGAGTATGAAGGCACCAAAGATGGTATTTTTTGGAGCCCATCACCTTTACACAAAACATTGAACATTTCTTCAATATTCCCAAAGTTATTAAACAAGCTTCCTACTGGCACTTTAACCTGTGCTGTTACTTTTACTATTAACCAAGGGTTCGCCTTCCTTTATTATTATACTCTTCAGGATTTGATGAGCCACCAACATCTCTGCCTAGGTGAAGAGTAAGATCTGTGTATGCTACATGCAATAAAATAAAATATAAAATAAATTAAAAATAGATAAAAAATAAAAATAAAATTAAAAGAAAAGAATAAAATAAAATATAAAATATAAAACTATACAAAACATTTCATCCTCACCTGTGTGTTTGGGAATATTATGGAATAGATCCTCAGAGAAGACATGCTAAGGCACATGGAGGACAAGGAGGTGCCTCACAATATCTTTACTAAATGGATTTACTAAATGGTTTACTAGGGGCAAATCCTGCCTGTGCAACCTAGTGCCTTTCTACAATGGAGTTAGGTCAGTCAACAATGGAAAAGCAGTGGATGTCATCTATCTGGACATCTGCAAGGCCTTTGACACAGTCACCCATGATATCCTACTCACCGAGTTGGAGAGATACAGATTTGGTAGGTGGACTGTTGAGTTGACAAGGTATTGGCTGGATGGTTGCATCCAGAGGGTAGTGGTCAATGGCCTAAAGTCCAGATGGAGACCAGTGACAAGTGATATCCCTCAGGGTTCTGGGCTGTTGATATTTTTATCAACAATATAGACAGTGGGATTGAGTGCACCATCAGCAAGTTGGCAGATGACATCTAGCTGAGTGGTGCTGTCAATAAGCTAGAGGATGGGATGTCATCCAGGACATGGAAAAACTGGAGAGATGGTCCCAAGTGAACCTCATGAAGTTCAACAAGACGGAGTGCAGCATCCTGCACCTTGGTTGGGAGCAATCTGCACTGTCACTAAAGACTTGGGGATGAGGTTTCAGCAAGCAGCCCTTCAGAAAAGGACTTGGGGGTGCTGGTGGATGAAAAGCTGGACATGAGAAAACAGTACATGTTAGCAGCCCAGCAGACCAATTGCATCCTGGGCTGCATCAAAAGAAGCGTGGCCAGCAGATCAAGAGAGGTAATTCTTCCACTTTGCTCTGCTCTGGTATGACCTCACCTGGAGTACTGCATCCAGCTCTGGAGCCCTCAATACAGGAAGGGCACTGAACTGGTGGAGAGGAAGGCTATGAAAATGATGAAAGCTATGAAAATGATCAAGAGGCCAGAACACCTCTCCTACAAAAAAGGCATGAGGGAGCTGGGGTTGTTCAGCCTGGAAAAAAGAAGGCTCTGGGGAGACCCAATAGCAACCTTCCAGTACCTGAAGGGGCCTACAGGAAGGCTGGAGATGGACTGTTTGCAACAGCCTGCAGTGATAGGATGAGGGGCAATCCTTTTAAAGTAGAGTAGAATTAAATTGGATGTTAGTAAAGAGTTCTTTACTATGAGGGTAGTGTAATAAATGGAAGAGGTTGCCCAGGGTCGTAGCTGGGTCCTCATCCCTGAAGATATTCAAGGTGAGGCTTAACAAGGCTCTGAGCAACCTGATCTGGTTGAGGGTGTTCCTGCTCACTATAGGTGGGCTGGACTGGATGACCTTTAGAGGTCTCTTCCAACCCAAATTATCCTATAATTCTAAAAAACCCTCAAACAAACAAATAAAAACTAAAAAAAAAAAACCAAAAAAAACCCCCAAACCAAACCAAAACCAACTAATTTTATTCTTCTCATTGACTTACCCACTACATAGAGCATTCACATGTATCTGTGGAAGACAGAACACAACTGGAAAAGCTTTTAACTGAAAATAAGTGCATGATCTTTGCTCACTCTTACTCTAACTGTAAGGAAAAGGAAGAATTATATAGGAGCTACTCGAGATACCGCACACATGAACGGTTTTCACTGTTCTGTAAAATGGAAGGCTTTCTACCTTGACTACACTCACGCTGTGAGCTCTCAGTATGCTGTGTATCCTAATGTTCTGTCCCCAGGGGGAAGACACATGCATTGAGGGGACAGATATTCCAAGCATGACTTAAGGATGCCTGATAGTGCTCTGAGAATGAAGCACCATTTAGAATGAACTCTGATGAGCACATATATGCAAAGCCAAATGCAAAACTGAATTTTTTAAGTAGCACAATACTAAGCAGATCACTGCACTGCCTCACCACCTGTTTCATTCTCAGTAGAGAATAGCTTTACTGTTCAATTGTCCACACAGAGAACTAAAGAATAAATACATCCCTGAGGATTTTTTCTCAGTGAAATTCACTGCATTGGCTCCAAAAATATGACTGTTTTCTTAGGAATAGAAACTACATTCCTTTTACGTGAGCAGTACACAAAAATAAAGCAACACATTTTTTAGATGGGATCCCACTCACTCTACCAACTGGAGTTCATTATTCTATCCAGACTCCCAAGACATACTTTAAACACTGCATTACCAAGTCCTTAACTGCAAGAAAACTTGTGTTTCCTCTTCTTGGTGAAGACTTCCTATTCGTCATAGTAAATTTTTGCTGTTAAGAAATTCTGCTCACTAAGGAAAGATCTCCCAATGCTCTGCCTAGTTTAAAGTTGTTGAGGTCCTTCACCACAATGCTGGGTAAGCCCGAAGTATGTTATTTGCAAAAAAAAACCAACAACCTGGCAACCCAATTCCTCTCCAACTGATAAACCTATAGATATTCTTAAGGGCATGCTGGAAGCACGTGTAGCCTTGGAAGAAAAATGCTCTGTTTATACTTAGGTGCTTGGAATATACTCTTAATAAAAGAAAATAAGAAACTATTTCTAAATTTAAATCTGACACATTTCATATTTCAGACAATTTAACTTATGTCTCACAAGATTTCAAGTAGTCTTTACTAGGAAGACTAAAATACAGATATTGTCCTTTTGCCATTCCAATCTTCAGTAGAAAGTTAAATTTAATTATTTTTTTTAATTACCATAATAAAAAAAAAAACCCCAAAAACATATTGGTGTTTCTTGAAATCAAGCATGAGTATTTTTCATACATACCCCTCAGCAACTACCTAACCAGATACACTGACACTTTAATGTGTATATGAATTTACCAAGTCACTGACATGATGACTGTAATGAAGAGAGTTAAATAGGACTAAACCAACATAAGAACCTTGTTTTGCCAGAAGTTTCACAAAAAGCAAAGCCTCAAGTACCTTCTGATCCATGAAGCTTTTTCTTTGTAACTGCCAAAGAGAAAAGCACCAAAATAAAAACAAAAGAATTGGAGTGGGACACAGTGGTGATAGGACACGATGACACAAGCACAAATACAATGACACAAGCAATCCACTGAGGTAGAATCCTGAGTAAGCACAGTTCAGAAGATGCTTCATTTACAGGAGTTGAAAGCAACTGAATACTGAACTTAGGAGTAACATCCAAATTTCACTCTTACAGCAGTCAACGTGACTTTTGATACAAAACAGATACTCTACATAAATTGATTTTAACTGCTAGCCTGCAGTTATACCAACTATAAATGGTTACATATTCCTTGCTTCTAATTTTGCTGTATACTGAACTATGGTCTACAGGTTTATTATGTTTTCTTAGAATCTAACGGC
This sequence comes from Calypte anna, assembly GCF_003957555.1. Classification (NCBI taxonomy): domain Eukaryota; kingdom Metazoa; phylum Chordata; class Aves; order Apodiformes; family Trochilidae; genus Calypte; species Calypte anna. The sequence goes on from NC_044252.1 coordinate 11,631,255, forward strand.
AGTTTTATTCATGAGCCTTGAAAAGTCTTCTGAGAAGAATTACTTCATACAAAAAATGCCATGGAAAAACTAGGATGGTCAACAATAAATAATTATACTTTTTTAGGAAAATGCTACACTGATACATACGTCTCATATGCATTTTATGATTACTATGTGCATTTTTATGAAATTAATAAAACTTACATAGACTAAAATGCATGTTGAGAATGGAAAAATATATTCCTGAGGACTAAAAACTTACCTCCAGTGGGCAATGAAGTAATATCACAGTGTTGTTTGTTTTCCAACCCATCTTGTAGCATAAAACTTAATTTCTCTCCAGATCAAGTCAAATAGTAATACTAAGCTATTAAAAGCTGTGGACAGAGATTATATTCTATTTTTGCAATGCTTGGAAAATGCTCTAGGACACTTCAGGTCAAAAAGTTACATTACTACTTTATTTTTTATTATTTTTTACTTTTATGAGAACAAAGTTAGAAACCATACTCAAAAATACACTTATCAGTTACATTGCTTTCCCTCATTGTCTTTACCTTCCACTCTTCCAGAAAGATTCTTCAATCTGATAATTTAACTACTGTCAGGCACTACATATCTGCAAGCCTATCGACCTATCTTTTGATTCCTTTTGCATTTCTCTTGATTTTTAATACCTCCATCTCTTCCATTTTCTGCAGAACTGAATTACATAGTACTTCATTAATGCCATAATCACTACTGATTCAACAAAATTAGCTTGTACACCAGAGGCTTATCACTGCTCCTGTTCAACTGTAACTAACTATCTTGTTAACATGAAGAAACTCCTCTGAGTATTATGTAACTTTAAATGTTTCCTGTGATGTTATCTGTCAAGCATGCTAAAAATTCTATTTCTGTAATTAATATATTTGAATACCAACAGATTACATTGTTCTCTTTTTTGTTTAACCAAAATAAATCTAAAACAACCCACTGCAATTGATTTATTTCAAATTCCATGTGCTCAGACAGTTAATAACTGATGTAAGTTCATTTAGGACATTGCTTTGATTAACTGTGCCTCAGTCAAAATAAAAATGGAAAATAAATTGAACAAATGTAGTACTCTGAGACAAAGATCACGTGTAATGAGAATTCTGCACAGTAACACTTCAGAGTTCATCTCCTTTTCAATAAAGGTGTAAGGCTTCATGAAGAACCCTATTAAGCTTTCTCTCACTGCTTGAGGTCACAGTAGAGATACTGAAAAACTAATTTAGGGATTCTCTCTCTAGACCTTAATGCACAAAGCCCTGGTTACAACCAAAGATAAGATATTTTCTTTGGATTACATTTGTGCTCTTGGCAACCCAAGTTGTCTAAGACTCCACTAAGTAGGAACGGTCTGTAAGCGTGACCTGTGTCTCATTCCCCAAAAATGTACCATCCACACCAGCCCCACACTTAATCTATTGGAATATCCACAAAGAGGACTTTGACACCTGAAGAAAAGTACTCCTATGGGCCCAAATGTGCAAATGCAGTGCTACACAGTGTGCAACCCTCACAGTATGTATGCACATAGGAAAAAGAAAAGTATCTTCTTTTCAGAAGAAAATAGAAATGGTTTACACTTCACAATTAACTGGATGACTCATTTTTTTCTACCAGGTTTACCAACAGCTGAAGTGGCAAGTGCAGTTTCCTGGTATTAAAATAAAGGACAGTAACTCAGAAGAACTCATATACAGAAGATGATTGCAAGAATCACAGAATTACTGAGGAAAGAAAACACCTCTGAGATCATCAAGTCCAGCCTATGACCTAACACCACCACATCGGATTGACCATGGCACGAAGTGCCACATCCAACCCTTCCTTAAACACCTCCAGGGATGGTGACTCCACCACTTCCCTGGGCAACCCATTCCAATGCCTGGTCAACCTCTCTGTTAGGAAATGCTTTCTGATACCCAACCTAAACCTCCCCTGGCACAGCTTCAGGCCGTGTTCTCTTGTCCTGTCACTGCCTGGGAGAAGAGCCCAAACCCCACCTGACTACCTCTCTTCAGGTACTTGTAGAGAGTCATAAGGTCCTTTCTGAGTCTCCTCCAGGCTAAACAACCCCAGCTCCCTCAGTCTCTCCTTCTAAGACTTTCCCCCTAGTCCCTTCACAGCCTCGTTTCTCTCCTCTGGACCTGCTCCCAGCACCTCAATCTCCTTCCTGAAGGGAGGGCCCCAGAACTGGACACAGTACTTGAGGTGAGGCCTCACCAGTGCTGAGTACAAGGTGAGAATTACATCCCTAGACCTGCCACATTATTTCTGATACAAGCCAGGATGCCATTTGCCTTCCGGGCCACCTGGGCACACTACTGGCTCATGTTCATCCAGTTTTCAACCAGCACTCCCAGGTCCACCTCTGCCAGGTCACTCTCCAGACACTCTTCCCCCAGTCCTTAGTGCTGCATGGGGTTACTGTGGCCAAAGTGTAGGACTCTGCACTTGGTCAACTTGAACTTCATACCCTTGGCCTTGGCCCATCAACCCAGCCTGTCCAGGTCCCTCTGCAGTGTCTTCCTACCCTCTGGCAGATTGACACTCCCCTCCCCCAGTTTGGTGTCATCCATCAATTTACTAGAGGTAGACTCAATCCCTTCATCCAGGTCATCAATAAAGATGTTGAATAGGATTGGGCCCAGTATTGATGCCTGGGGGACACCACTGATCACTGGATGCCAAATGGATGCAGCACCAGTGGAGGTTGTACCTGTCCAAACCAAAGACTGCCACTTTTTCCAGGAGGATGCTGTGGGAGATGGTGTCAAAGGCTTTGCTGAAGTTGAGGTAGACTGCATCCACAGCCTTCCCCTCATCCCCTTAGCCTTTTTGTAGTGATTTCCTTACTATGCACCTGGAAGATAAGTAATGGGTAATAATATGAGGGGTGTACCAGGTTAGAGACCTTCTTTATAAAGTCTCTTACCAGGGCCCCAGGGAGGCAGAATATTTCCCTATGGGTCGGGCATAAAAGAAAGCAAGTTACAAAAATTCATAGAGCCTCATTCAAGAGAGGAAGCAATCACAGAACACAGGCATAAATTTTATCTGCCATAAGCAAAAACCACATTCATTTCAGAGTTATACAGGATACAGGATATAACATACCTTAATGCTTTCAGAGTTACTATAGACCTATAGTCTATTCCTGATCTGCTTCCACTGAATCGGTATTGAAAAAATAATATCTAGAGAAGAATTACTTTACCTCTTTTTGATCAAACAGCTTCAAGCCTAAGGATAATGCATAAGAATTAAGTGTGAATACCAACCAAAATACTGCTCTGAACTGCATGTCTCTCTCTTCTACTGGTAAGCAGCTGTTCACACAAAGGCTCCCAAAAGCTCACCACTGCTTAAATGCACTACATCTCAAAAAATAAAAATAAAAAAAAAACCCAAAACCAAAAGCCAAACATACTGACCTAAAGAGAATTCCCTTGTCTATTGTTGCTTCATAGATCAATATTTTATATTTCATACTGCAAAAAAATTAGGTCTTAAACCAACAAGTCCATTAAGTTTGTGGAAGGAAAACACTTCTTAACATGGACAACCTGATAAGGAAGAAAAGGCATATATATATATATATTACATTTAACAGCCTGAATTACCCTGCATGCCCTGACCTGCTCACCAGTCACCTCAGAGTTTTCTCCTCAGCACCTGGCAGCTCCTCACACAGAAAAGCCTCACCGGCACCTGTGGAATTCTCCTCCCAGACAACAAAAAGCACGTTTTTCCATCTACAGAGTTATCTACAACCTAATTCCCCTGCCCTCATTCACTGGACACCATTGAGATCTCCTCATCACCTCAACTTCATTGCGGCTACTGAACCTTCCAGAAGGTTCGGGACAGAACGGGGCTGGGCGCACTTTCCCACAGGGCAGACACAAAATGGCGGCTGAGAGGGAGCTCGGTCTGCCCAGAGGGGAGAAGCTTGGGCCCATCTCTGCCCTACAGGGCACAGTCGCTGCCCGGCTCCATCTCTACTGGGCTGATCTGGGCCAGCTGTGCTGACAAGGGACAAGGACCCAGTCTCAGGGACCGGAGCCAGGAACTCAGAACGTGGCCATGGGGAGGAGCTGGGCGGGTGGCTGGGGCAGCGGAATGGGGCACGATACTGGACCCGGCCCTCAGCACACTGAAAAGGAGGCCAGAAGGGCCTGTGCCAGGAGGGCTTGAAAGAGTGGCTTAGTGAAAAGACACCTTAAACACCCTGATTTCCTACCCTGATACCCTACTGATTTTCCTACTGATGGGTTTGGGTTTTTTCCCAATGAATATTAACTAACCATACAGGGCAAGTATGAAGTCTGCAACTATGCTACTGCTATTCAAAATCCTTCCCATGGTGAAGTGAATTGAAATTTTAAATTTCAATGTAAAACTGTAAACATGCTGAGAAAGATTATTATGAAACACTCAAGCTAATTGTATTTGCAGCGGCTATCAAGCAATCTGTAACTCACTCGAATTACATACATACATGTATTCAAGATAACTAAGTTGCCCTTAAAGCAAAATAAATGTCACACTGCTGTAGTGGTAAAAATCTCTGTGCCACATAGCACAGACTTAGTTATTACATTATGTCATTACTCTATTACAGTATATTCTTATTCATTCACTATAGGCTATATTTCAAATATCTTTAAAAATATAATTCATCCTCTCATGCATTTTTATAATGACATTATCCCTTAAATTAATATCTAAGTAATTGTTCTCAGGTTTATTACATTTTCTTCTCTTCTTTGTGGGTGGTGTCATGAGCTGCATTCTTCCAGCAATCTACAGACAGCACGTTCCAATTGCAGTGGAGCTTGAGGTAGTCTCCTTTCTACTGTAGTTTATATGGAGTAAATGTTGTACTAACATAAAATCTTTCTGTGTCGGTGGAAGCCTGTATTTCATGTCAATTGAGCTTAAGGGTTCATAAAACATTTTATAAGAAATCCTTGACTCATTTTTGTAATGTGATCTCTCGTCCAGGAAAGGTAAAATTGAGCACAAAGGAAAACACTAAAACCGTTTATAAGCCTTGCAAGCTAAACTTACATATAAAATCATCCAGTTTTACAAACTGCAGATTGCAGTGTTGTCTGAGGCATCATGTGGTCTCACCACTAAGCATGTAGATAGAATTCAAAGTGTAGGATTGTGATCCTACTGAATTAACTGACAGAATTATCCCACAGAGACTATCCTGTTTACAGTGTACTGGCCTTGAGCAACAGACAACTGAATTCACTGTTCACCACCATAAAGTGATTCACAGATAAGAAACAATCCTAATAGAGAGTACACATCCACACAACAACAGAGTAAGAGACTCAGGGATTACTAATACTTTTCAATGAAAGCAAATCTCTGTACGAGGAAGTTTAGAATTATAGGGCTGACAGGGTACATGTTTACTAAGCTAAAACTCAGAATTGTGATCTGAACTTCCCATTGCAAACGTACTTACTGTCCATCTGTCTCTTTTCTGGACTGGCTTGGTAAAAGAGAGCTGATGATAGTGTTGTGACTGAAGACAAAATTCATTAAGAGAAAACATGCCTAGATACTTTAATACTCCCACTGAGTCTAGCAAGGAGGTTCCTGGTGTCTAGCAAGACCAGCCTGTGTTTTTCAGAAGAAATTTTTTGTAAGCTTTAGAAATTTGTCATGAACTCAGTATTTTGAATAGTAGGCTAACGGTTATTAAAACCCACTTCAATTTAATGATGTTAAAATGGGAGCAATGTGATCTCCTTGGAAGTACCTGTATTACCATATTGCATGTTAGTTATGTTTGTTGCTCAGTTTCTTCTTAAGCAGTTTCTGCAGAGGATAAATTACACCAGAGGGAAATAACCAACAGTATGTGCTTTTGTCTCAGCCAAGTTGTCAAAAACAAAAGCACAAGTTTTGGTAAGCTGATGCTAATGTTTTGATGATGTGAGCCTTTTTTAGCACCTCCACAATTATTCTTTAAAAGGTGACCGGCTCTTTCTCAATCAGTAATGTCAAAAATATGAGACTTCTGAGGACATAAGATGGAATCACAATTATCGCAATTTCTAATATTTTGAGGAACTTAGAAATCTGTTTTCTGCAATAATACCAGAAAAAAGCTGGCTGGCATTTCTAGCTGTTGAAATATATCTTTCAAACATTGAAGTCTGATAAATCTTTGGGTTGTTTGTCTTTTGTTCCCTTGCTTCACACTTATGCAATAAAGGCTGTGATTAAGAGGATTAATGAAAATGTCACCATTTATCACCTGAAGCTCAAACAGTAATAGGAAAGTTGGACCTTATTTGATTAATTACATGAGGATGCAAAAATTCTTGCATTATCAATTTAGGACTTGCTGCGAGGGAACTTCCAGTTCCCAAAATAAAGTTTACAAAGTTTACATACGCTTAGAAGTACATGGCTGTCTTCAAGATGATTTTATGGAATTAATTTACTTAATTCACTATTTTGACTATATTGGATCTCCATTAACTATTCATCTACCAGCTCCAATACATCAAGGACAAGTTATCTGTCTTTAAAGGCCTCCTTCCATCTGCATGCCACCTCTCAATTACTGTTCCAGGCTTCTTCTATTAGATTTTAAAGCATTTTTACATTTAAAGCATTTGTACATTTTTCCTGTGCTGCCTTTCATTTTAGAAATAATTGCACACAGCCTCCACAAATGCCATTACCATCCTTAGGCTTCCATTTTTGCATGCTATCTGCTAAGAAACAGAGCAATACCTGCCAACAGAAGGTTTGTAGGCTGTAATCACTAAGACTGTCAATGCTGTTTATTGACAGCTGTCACATCATCTTGGGAAGCAGGTCAATTTACTGAAGGACTCATGGAGCATTAAGGACAGAAATTAATTCTAGCTGAAATGGGAAAGTAGGAATTTAGATCTAACTCAGACTTACTGGCATTAAATTTCTGTTTGAGACATTAAAGTTTGAATTTTTAAAAACTGCAGGAAAAAAATTATCTCTAAGTAAAATGAATTGGTGTAATTTTTTTAATTTTTTTTTTAGTTAGATTGGTATTGCTTGCTGTAGATCTACCTCATAATAGAATTTCTAAAATTAGCAAAGTCAGCAGTTGTATTGCTCAAATGGATCAGCCAAGGTCTGTGGATTCTGAACTGCAGCAATAAAGAACCTACAAGAAAGGAACCTCTGCTTCCCCTATCCCATGGATGTGCTGTTAACTAAACCCTCCCTGAGCAGTTCAGCTGCACACTGCTCACTCTTGAAAGTGAAAAGGTCAGATAAAAATGGAAGTGTTTAGTGGAAATTCTGAATAGCACAAACATAGAAATTAGCAAATTTAAGGTGTTTTTTCCTCAAAAACCAAAGAACAATTTTAATTAAATATAAGAAACAAAATAATAACAAATGTCTGTGATAAGATAGGAAAGTTTATTTGTCAAGGATAGCTTGATTTTAGCAATTAGTATTGTGATGTCATGAAAATCTACTCCCCATTCATAAATATTTATCATCTTATTTACAAACAATGTCCTCCTACTCCACTGACACCTACACTTTAGTCCCAAAATGCTGACCAGTATTCTGCATGCATTTCTCTATATGCTAACAGCTTCCTCTTCCATACTTAGATATATGCTCTTTCAAGTAGAAAAGAACACTTAAGATCTTTTTCCACAGACTCACATTATAGAACAGAGATTCTGCATCCTAGTGACACCTGCTGTGTACAGTTATGTACACGACTAGTAGCAGTTAAACTGTTAAGCAAAAATAGGGATAATGATATATTCTTCAAGGTCTTAACTGCTTTTTAGACACACATATAGAATACAACTGAAAGTATATTAATTGGGTAAAGAAGAAGTAACAACAAAAGTGCCAGCAAAAGAATGACAAGCCTTGTATCTTACATCCGGGGATGCAATTCCTTAGCATTGAAAACTATATGAAACAAAAAACTTCTAAGTAACAGGGTTCATGTTTCTTCTCTCCTGATTATGCTACCAAGAATGACAGAAGATTCTTCTCTTTTCTGATACACTGGAAGTTAATAAAGATGTTACAGTAATCTGTCAGCTTGACCTCTCCACATGCAGTTGTTGTGCAGATTTGCCACTGATGGAAGTACTTTTGTTTTTCATTACCTCAGTAAAAAACTAACTACCAGTGAAGTACTAAAATGTTATTTTTATTTAGTTTTTACAAGGCTGGGATGAAGACCAAGAAATGGGTGCAGTGCTGAGTATACTCAATTAATTGTTTGTCATGAAGGTGTTAAAGAGAACTCAGAATCTTCAATCGTCAGTAGTTTGTGTATGAAGTACTTTAATACATAAAGGAAAATGCATTAATGTATCACTAAATTCCATTTTACCGTAAGCTGCTATCTGCCAGGAGACTATGAAAGTGTTGCTTTGTATGGCAAGTGTGGGGGGTTTTGTTGCTTTTAAGAGTTCAAGTAGTTCTCTTACCATAATCCTTAGCTCTGATAAAGAACAGTAATGGGAAGCAATGTGCTCCCTATAGACTGGATGTTCAGAGGTTAAAACAACAGCTGTCACTGGCTGCTTGACATGTAGTTGTTTTAGACAAGACTCGGAAAAGCACAAAGTGAGATAATTTTTTAGGTTTTATTGCCTGCATCTTTCAGAGCTGTGGTGAGTCGCTTTCAGAACCCTATTTTTTGGGTCAATGTATTTAATACATAATTTTTATATAAAATGGTGTAGAAAATTGCATACAAAACCAGTGGCAAAATACGTCATCATCTTTTATATACATGTCAATGGCTGAAGTAGTGAGAATTTTCCCATTGTACCTGAAGTGAAATATTTACTGCTTGTGTAGAAAATGAAAAGCAACTTATTGCAATTCTTTGTTGAAACTGACTTTTGGCAGAGCTGTTTTCCACAAGAGGCAGATTTAAGAAGCTTTAGTGCAAGAGTGAGTCATCCTGTGTTTTGATTGAGAGAAAGGAAGAGTTTTCTTGTACCATGCTTTAAGTTACTGTCAATATGGATAAATTTTGATCACCAGATACTTATTAATATTTCCACTGTGCTGCATTTTGCAAGGATTTTGAGCAGTATGTTTAATGCTGGAAGTATATCATATGTACCATATGTAACTTCTTCCATATTGTTTGCCAGAATGGCATTGTAATTTTAACAGCACAGTTTTCACATCTATGTTTCACAAACCTCAATTTCTTTATAGAAATGCCACCAATTAATTGTTTTCTAAATAAAGAAGTTAATTCAAATAAACCCTTACAAGGACACTCTTAACTGAATTTAATGGTGACTAATTTTGAGTTAGTTAAATCCACTTATCTCTGTTTTGTTCCAGGCTCCATCATTGATCCACATAACAGACTTATTCTCCCCTTCTATCTTCTTCTACAGTTTATCTGTCTGATTTGCTACCTTTGAAGAACTTAATTTCTGTGAAAGATGAGCAGTGCCATGAGTTTGGTTCACATTAGTTCAAACACATTTTCTGGGTCCATCTCTTAGTTAAATAGAAAAAAATAGAAAAATAAAAATAGAAATAAACCCTAAATGTTATTTATACCTACCTTTAAAATAATAAAGGTCTTGTGATTCCACACACAACAGTTTGATTTTGTTGGAGTGGCAAAAAGCTATGAACTCTCCAGTAAAGGTGGTTTAAAGGAATCTCCCTTATCCTTATTGTTGTACTCTGCAATCCAGAGAGGGAATCACTCCAGATAAGGGGTCAGGAACCCTACATTACAAAGAGTTCCTGGACCCAAATTATAAGCTGTGAAGAAAAGTCCTCCCAACCCATTCAGAACATCAGTTTCATCTTTTTAAAAGCTAGTTTTAGAAGTAGCTGCAGGAACAACAGACAGTGAGTTGTTTTATTTAAGATTTTTTTTCATGAAATAAATTAACATCAAGTTTCTGTCAGTATTTCTATAGTCTGTTCCACTGCAATCTTGTACTTTGTTCCACTAGAAAGTGACAAAACTATTTATATATATATATATACTTCTAGAGCTCAATATTTTTTTTCTCCTTTAAATCTTAGCTTAATTTAAATGTTATTTATTTATTTATTTTTAAATAAGAATTTACCCTTAATAGATGTGCTGGATTTTCTGCCTTGGAAATCTTTATATTTACCATCAAACATATGTTCTACATGCCTTTGCTGTTCTATATCAACACCTGACAACACTGATGAACTTAAAATAGATGTGATGTCTGTTTCTGTCCATTTTTAAAAACAGATTCAGCCTTAAAAATCCTCATTTGTAAAGCTAGCATTTGGAACAGCCAATATTTGGAACATACCCAAAACTAAAAAAAAATACAAACTAAAGAAGAAAGGGCAAGAATTAGGCAATGAGCAAACCCCTCAAGTGGATGTATCAGAGTAGTAGATCTGAAGTCAGTGTTTTTAGATCAAACTACAGAGAATATGATATATTCCTTACTGAGGAAAGACAGAGAGTTCACTTCATCATTGCCTCCACCTCTCCTATTAAATCTCTCAGTCTCTGCTTGGTACAGCTGACCTTGACACACTGCAGTGGGAGATTTGCATCTATGCCAAAAGAAAAGATAATCACAGGATTCTTCCCTGCTCCCATCAAATTCCTTTTTTAATCTCAAGTTCCCCCAGCCTATCACTCCTCAGAAAGCATTACATCTCTTTGATAGATCAACTCAGAACAGCTTGTCAACTTTCCCAAACAAGAAATTTCTAATTACAGAAGACTTGCTTTTTTCCTTGTGTAGCTGTGACATCCCAGTCATTTTTACATATGTTCACAATTACGTATTTGTTCTCAATATCAGAATGTGTTTTGGTCTTTGGTAGAAGTGAACCAAAGGCCAGAACAGTATATTCACTAAAACCAGACATGTCTTATAAGAGACTGTAAAGTACAACAACACCCTTAAAACTTGCTATTAGTATTTTGTCAAAATTTTAAATAGTGTGCAACATAAGGCACCGCAGCCTAGAATAACCTCCATCTGAAGAACATTTAATGTGAATTTTGGTACTCATAAAAATTTGTGAGCTTCCGAGCATCCATTTCATATGTGGGAAGTGTTCCATACAATAGCCAAAGTGGGCATTTTAATGTTTGGTTTTGTTTTTTCTTTTTATTGTGTAACCAGGACTATTTCACTTCCTCTGCATAGCTGAGATGCTGTTAACATTTACAACAAAGAGATTCTGTTTTGGTCAATTATTGTGCAGCTACAATACTGCAAAGATATTAATCAAGGTATCTCAAATACTTTGCCACTGCTTCATCTTTTCAAATATCAGCATGGGCCACAGAGCACCACCTAATTCTACTGGTAAGTGTGGCTAACCTCTCGAGTGTCTGCATTTATAAATAGATGCTACAACCTGAAGGATAGAGAATAGCACAGGTATTTCAGAAACTCAGGAGAGAAGACATGTAAGAAAACAAGGAATGAGATTTTACCTGTAGTTGCTACTACAGTTTGAAACATCATCATCCCAGATCTGGTGTGTTTATTGTTTCCATTTCACTGATGTACTTTACCGATATGCATATATCTGAATATTGTTATGTCTTAAATAAATTTTTAAAGGAAAGGTTGTAACTGGCAAATGCTAGTTCAAAAGAGAGATATTTGTAAGAGATAAGTCCTCCAGCTGATTTACAAAGGTCTCTGGCTCATGAGGATAGTGTTTGTTTCTTAAATTACAATATGAGTAGTGAGTCAGTGCAGTGGGCAATTTAGCTTAACTCAATTAAAATTTCACATTCACAGATGAAAAGAAAAGATGTCCTTTCTCCTGACCTACTGTTTCTATTTGAGAATTTTTCATTTTCAGTTTAAAATATAAACCACCAAAAACCTCTTCTGATATTTCGGTTAATACTTCTAATTTCAACATCAAATTCATTGTTGGAGGAAGCTGTGTAAGAAAATGAACCTTTGTTTTTGTAACATTCAACTCAATCTATTGTATTTATATACAACACAATAACCTACAGATCAAGCATTCTTGATCATTCAAAAACAGATGCAAAAAATACACTGAAAAATAGGATACACCTGATTTAAAACTGCTATATGGAGCTCAAGAAAATGCATTATGTCACAAAAAAACCAGCATTCATCTCTCAAGGCTTAATTCATCTCACCTCACTACAGCTCTCTAGAAATTAAGACACCCAGATTAAACTGCTCATTAAGTCAAAGAAGAGACAGGCACTTAATACAAGGAAAAAAAAATCTTCTCTGGGAAATCTTTATCTTGGGTTGAGAAACTGCATAAATAAATTTTTGATTTGAGCAAAGACAAAAACAATCAAATCTCAGAATACATACCTGACTTTTTCACCTTCCAAAAAAAAAGACAAAACAAGTAAAATAAAATGTGATACTGGTGAGACAGGCAGTTATTTTCAGTATTGTTAGTATGTGTTCTAATATGAGCAGACAAGTAAATGTTTAAACTGAAAATAACAAATATCAATAGATTCTTTTACTTAAAACTGGATTTACATCCTAATCCTGTAACATCAAAATTGTTGCATATCTATCACTGTTGAACTTACTGACTAAAATATTAAAATAGATTTTTATGTCACTGGAGATGTGACTACACAGATTGAGGTTTCTGTAAAATTTATCATGCAAATCTCTGGAATCAAAGAAATATCATGAAAGGAAAATTAAAGCACTGATGTTTTTTTATCAATATGGCAACAACGGCACCATTTACAACTTGCGAAGTAACAATGACAAAGTGTATAGTAACATTTACAAAGGATGCATTAAGAGTAGGGAATAAAACTGTGCTGATTCAAATTTTGGCTCACTGATGATTTTGAGAATGCAGTTTATTACAGATATTTAGGTAGAACCAGAGGGATTCAAATTTAATTGTTCGGTGAGGTGAATTAATCTCCAAGTTTCTGAAGTGTCTCTGTCTGGTCTGGTTATCACTTTGCACTGATAATGCAATAATGCAGTGATAATGCAGGGACAATGCAAAATGGACTAGTAATGTCTATGCTGAAAAAAGACTATATTTTTTTTTTTCCCCTTCCTGGATAGTAAGCATGCTGGAATTGCAAACTTTACTCTATTTTTTTTCCTACATCACTAAGGACAGTTGTCTTGTGTTCACAGACAGCTGCTTCATGTCCTTAGAGGGTTTTTCAGCACCATACCTGTGGAGCCATCAGCCCCCTTAATCATAAACCCATGCTAATGGGCAGCTATTCCTTGCATTTGGGAAACATCACCTAACTAACAAGGGGAAAAGGACTCTAGCGTATCAGTTGGAGAGGCTCATAAGGAGGGCTTTAAACTAGGTTTGAAGGGGGATGGGGTTGAAACTGGGCTCTCCAGAAAGGGGCCTAAGGGTGGTCTGCCCAAGGTACGAGACAAACCAGCAGCCCAGCTAAAGTGCATGTACACCAATGCACGCAGCATGGGCAACAAACAAGAGGAGCTGGAAGCCATCATGCATCAGGAAAGCTATGATGTAGTCGCTATCACGGAAACGTGGTGGGATGACTCCCATGACTGGAGTGCTACTATAGGTGGCTACAGGCTTTTCAGAAGGGACAGGCAGGGTAGGAGAGGCGGAGGGGTAGCCCTATATGTTAGGGAGTCCCTTGACACTGTAGAAATTGAAGTCTGTAATAATAAGGTGGAGTGCCTGTGGATCAGAATCAAGGGGAAGGTCAACAAGGCTGATATTGTGATGGGAGTCTGTTACAGACCACCCAATCAAGATGATGAGGATGATGAAGTATTCTACAGGCAACTGGCGGATGTCTCCAAATCGTCATCCCTTGTTCTCGTGGGCGACTTTAACCTACCAGACATCTGCTGGGAACTCCACAGCACAGAGACGAAGCAGTCTAGAAGATTCCTGGAGTGTATAGAGGATAATTTCCTGCTCCAGCTAGTAAATGAGCCCACCAGGAATGGAGCCTCGCTTGACCTTCTTTTCACAAACAGAGAGGAGCTGGTGGGAGATGTGGTGGTCGGTGGTCGCCTGGGACTTAGTGACCATGAAATAATAAAGTTTTCAATATTCAGGGATACAAGGAGGGTCGTCAATAAGACCTCTACGCTGGACTTCCGAAGGGCAGATTTTGACCTCTTCAGAAGACTTGTTCGGAGTATACCCTGGGAGACAGACCTTGAAAACAGAGGGGTACAGGAGGGTTGGTCGTACTTCAAGGAACAAGTTCTGAAAGCACAGGAGCAGGCTGTCCCAGTATGCCGAAAAGCGAGCCGGCGGGGAAGACGACCGGCCTGGCTGAATTGGGAGACTCTGAAAGAAATTAGGGTTAAGAGGAGGGCCTACCAATTATGGAAAAAAGGGATAACTACTGAGGAAGAATTTAGGAATATTGTTAAGTCATGTCGAAAGAAAATCAGAGACACAAAAGCACAATGTGAACGGAATCTCGCCACCTCTGTGAAGGATAACAAAAAGTCCTTCTACAGATACATTAGCAGCAAAAGAAGGGGCAGGGAAAATATCCATTCTTTACTGGACACGAGTGGGAATATAGTTGTTAAAGATGAAGAAAAGGCTGAGGTATTTAACACCTTCTTTACCTCAGTTTTCAGCGGAAAGACAGGTTACCCTGAAGACGGATGGCTTCTGGAGCTCATAGAAAGTGACATGGATCTAAACAGCCCCCCTGTAATCCTGAAGGACACAGTCTGTGACCTACTGCGATGCTTGGATCCCCACAAGTCTATGGGACCAGATGGGATCCACCCAAGGGTAATGAAGGAGCTGGCAGAAGAGCTCGCCAAGCCTCTCGCTATCATCTACCAACAGTCCTGGCTCACTGGGGACATCCCAGATGATTGGAAATTGGCGAATGTCACGCCAATCCACAAAAAGGGCCGGAAAGAGGACCCAGGAAACTACAGGCCCGTCAGCCTGACCTCAGTGCCTGGCAGGGTCATGGAACAGATCATCCTCAGTGCAATCACACAGCACCTGCAGGATGGGCAAGGGATCAGACCCAGCCAGCACGGTTTTAGGAAGGGCAGGTCATGCCTGACCAACCTGATCTCCTTTTATGATCAGGTGACCCGACTGGTGGATGAGGGGAGGGCTGTGGATGTGGTCTACCTAGACTTCAGCAAAGCCTTTGACACCGTCTCCCACAGCATCCTCCTGAAAAAACTGTCAGCCCGCAGCTTGGACAGGAGCACCCTGTGCTGGGTTAGGAACTGGCTGGAGGGCCGGGCCCAGAGAGTGGTGCTGAACGGGGCTGCATCCAGTTGGCGGCCGGTCACTAGTGGTGTCCCCCAGGGATCAGTGTTGGGCCCAGTTCTGTTCAACATCTTCATTGATGATTTAGATGAGGGGATTGAGTCCATCATCAGCAAATTCGCAGACGACACTAAGCTGGGGGGGAGTGTTGATCAACTAGAAGGCAGGAGGGCTCTGCAGAGGGACCTGGACAGACTGGAGAGTTGGGCTGATTCCAACGGGATGAGGTTTAACACGGCCAAGTGCCGGGTCCTGCACTTTGGCCACAACAACCCCATGCAGCGCTACAGGCTGGGGACAGAGTGGCTGGAGAGCAGCCAGGCAGAAAAGGACCTGGGAGTCTGGATCGACAAGAAGCTGAACATGAGCCAGCAGTGTGCCCAGGTGGCCAAGAAAGCCAATGGCATCCTGGCCTGTATCCGGAACAGCATTGCCAGCAGGTCCAAGGAAGTGATTCTGCCCCTGTACTCAGCCCTCGTGAGGCCACACCTTGAGTACTGTGTCCAGTTCTGGGCCCCCCAGTTCAGGAAGGATATCGAGGTTCTGGAGCAGGTCCAAAGAAGGGCAACCAGGCTGGTGAAGGGACTCGAGCATAGACCCTACGAGGAGAGGCTGAGAGAACTGGGGTTGTTCAGCCTAAAGAAGAGGCGGCTCAGGGGAGACCTCATCGCTCTCTACAACTACCTGAAAGGAGGGTGTAGCCAGGTGGGGGTTGGGCTCTTTTACCAAACAACTTTCAACAAGACAAGAGGGCATGGACTTAAGTTGTGCCAGGGGAAGTTTAGGTTAGATATTAGAAAGAATTTCTTTACGGAAAGAGTGATCCGTCATTGGAATGGGCTGCCCAGGGAAGTGGTGGATTCTCCGTCCCTGGAGATATTTAAAAAAAGACTGGATGTGGTACTCAGTGCCATGGTCTAGCAACCGCAACGGTGGTTCAAGGGTTGGACTCGATGATCTCTGAGGTCCCTTCCAACCCAGCCAATTCTATGATTCTATGATATTAAACCCCATTCATATTGGATTTATAGGATCACATCTTCTAAACTGAATAATGATTTGGGTATTTCAGCTGCACTGGACTCAATTCCAAATTCAGTAAATTTATCTAATCTTCAGAGATCACTGGTTCTTTCTGAAAATCAAACTATTTCAGGCTGGTTTATCTTCAGTATTAAATATCTGAAAAACTTCTAGAATTCTGGGTTTGTATTTTAATTTCAATTTGATTTTGCAGCATGGTCTAAATGAGACACTCTTGTAAATTGGAGAGTAATAACTAGTATAATTCTGTAACTACATAACCATAAAGAGAAACATAAATGCATTACCCTGCTTTTACAGATTTGTCTTGCATTATCTGTAGATCACCCAAGATAAATGAAGTCATCCTCAGCCAATTAGTTTTCCTGAGTAAATTTTCAGGCACAGAGTGAATTCACCTATTGGTCTCATTTTTGCATTACTGCACAGAAAAGCATTAAAAGTTTTTAAAAACCCTAAAAAATTAGCAGTGCATTTCTTAAAGGAACTTGAGAAAATGTTCCTGCAACACCCATTCTTGCAGTATGCCAGCAGTGTTTCAAACTCCAGTTCAAATGAATTCAGGTCAGTCCAACAAAGATTTCACTCCAATTATATTTCCAGATTTCTAAGCATATCATTTCTAAGAAGTATCATTTACACATAATAAAGAAATACATCCTTTAGAAATGAATACTGAGTATACAACTTATGAAAGTCAATTTATTCAGCATATACACCAATGTGCTTTAAGTCTGCTAGAGGGTTCATTACTCTAAACTGTGTCATCATTTTCTTTTCAGCATATCATTACACAGGCTATAAACTTTCAAAGTGAGAAAGCTGGCAAACAACTAATACCAATGCAGTGTCTCATGTAGTTTAGGTAGTAGTATGCTGAATACTCTGAGCTAATACTCCTTAGAATCACACATTTCCCACTGAAACACAAGTTCCCACTGAATACTTTTTGGAAAGGCTTACACTAATTTCTCCAAATAGAATTCCCAACCACCTAATTTCCATGCAAAAATGGAGTATGTTTACTATTACCCTAGGGAATGTATGTATTCTTTCCTGAAATGCCAGGCTTGATTCCTTTATAATATCTGCCAGCAAAAGAAATGTTTAGAGGTAAGTCACTTATACCATGGATTAAAAAAAAAAAAGACTAACTCCACCAAACATACCTCCACAAGCCTGCTGGTATGTTCTCGAAAAATAGCAGCATATTCTTTTATTTCTTTATCTCTTCCATTTTTAGCAGCTTCAATGAGAACTAGAAGTGGAACAGTGGTATCTAAGAAGGAGTCTGAGATGTGATCTATAATGGCCTTGCGGAGCTGCAAAAGAAAGCATTACATCAGTATCTGCCAACTGGGCTGTTATTAAAGCCCACTGTAATTGTTGTCTCTTAGTATTTTGAAACAAATATATGCTCTGTATTCCTGCATTACTTGAAGGATTATGAGCCTGAAGCTTACTGTGGCTGCAATTTATTTATTACACAGAAAAATGTAATTAGTTATAGGGATAATTTTAATAACTATGTAAATATACATGTTCATGTGTGAAAATATGTGTGCATGAGTGCAGATGCATAAAACACTTAAAAGATGCACTAGTGCTCATGAAATAAAGGGAGACAAATAGTCATGTTCTTTAATGGGCAGATGACTTAACTGATTCAACACCTAATGCTGCAAGAAAGCCTAATGTCTCCTGGGTATTCTCTCTTGAAATTCAGACGATAAGGGAGAAGGGTGTTTCATTTTAGAAAATATAAATGTAATTATGATTGTAGTCTACGGTACATGTTTTCAGAGTTGAAAAATTACCCAAATATTTTCAACCTTGTTGGATAACCCGATGATACAGTATGATAGCAAAATGGTGGCCTTCATGATAATGATATCAAAAAGATAGCTAATTATGCCATCTGATAATAGGTTAATAGATTAAGAAAAACTATAAATTAGTTTAACATTCAAGTTTCTCTATTTAAAATTAATTTTTATTTAAGTTCTTAAATTATTACAGAAGTGTAACATTCTGCTACAAATTTATATTATAATTAGGTTTCACATAAACTTAGATCACTGGGGCATAACTTCACTTAAGAAGTTATTTTCCATAGCCCAGACTGTAGGACTTTTGCAGCCTTAATGTATTGTTTGAAGACCAGTGACTGCAATGACCTTAGTCATATGCATGAGGCATCCAATTTTCAAACCTAATTTTATCTCTCAGCACATAATTCTTTGCTGCAGCTTTTTACTGGTTTGCTTGGTTTAATTAACCTTTCACATATAAATTATCATTATTATTTTGTTCTAAGAAATCCTCTACCCTGCAATTAGACAGTGAAACACATCTTAAAAAAAAAAACAAAAAAACAGAAAAGAAGAAAAAAAAAAGCTGTGTCTTTGCTGAATACAAACAAGTTTGAAATTATGTTCCTGTTTCAGCTATGTGAGGGAATACATGAAGCTGAGATTTTCAGAAAAAAGACAGCTTGTGTAGCATTTAAGAAATACCACTCAGCACAAAGAAAGGAACACAACAAAAAGAAAAGGTAACATCTGAAGCAGTATCTATTTCTCTTCATCCTGATCATAAGAATAATTTTTTCCAGTACTCAGTAAGTCTCTTTTGTTACTCTGGCCACCTCTGGAGCAAAATGCTGAAAGCTAAGCAACCACATAGTGAGACATATAAACAGACAAAGAACAGCACCAGTGGTGCTAGCAGGCAACACTAGGGAAATTTTTGTGCTATGTAAGGGACACAATCAGAAGAGAGAAAGCAGAGAGAGGACGATGTCTGACAAATTGTTTTATTTTTAAGGTGCAAGTTCTTATTTTCATCCTGTAGTCTGACTGTTATAGAAGTGGAAGCATGGAAAGGTTTTAATTTTATATCAAAGTGCATTAAAAATGACAGCCAAGTTCCTAAAATGAATACCAATAATTTAATTTGAAAAGCCAGAGATTCTTAAAACTTCCAGAATATACTGTTCTTCAAGTCTTGACAGATACAAACCTTCCTTCAGTTTACTTACTGTAGTCTACAAAGTTGTTTCACAGAGGCCTATGGCATAACCCACAACCCGGTGATGACTGGGTAGCATTTATATGATGGTTTTGTTTATTGTGTACTACACGGAAGAGATATCAATAGCAGAACTTCACAAGGTTTCATCTTCAACTCCAATTTTGCAGAGGCAATCCCAGTAATTGACTGAGAGCAGAATATATTGGGCACAAAATAGCCCTGAATTCACTGTGAGTGCCCAATGTAATATCAGCTGTAGTACACAGTTCCATTCAAAATTAAAAAAAATAAATAAAGTATTGTAAAAGCTGTGAGTGGAGACCAAAAAACAATATTCATGTTTCTAGTAAAAGTTCTGAGAGACAGAATAATGTTTGGTCCATGGTTTTAGGATACTGGGATGTAAAAGGGGTGGACTATGGACCAAGTATTCTAAGGACCCTTTTTGTTGTATGAGTCCTCACAACTGTAAAGAACTGAACACAGTGGTCCAGTGTTCACTTCAAGGTATCTTTTTCAACAGCAAATAATAATTCAAGCTTATTTAAAATAAAACAAATCTTTATGTCCAAAGCACATTACTGATATGTTTCTATAGTTAATACTTGCATACATACACATTCAGGCTTTGGTGTCTTCACATACATATATTCAGCCAGTATCATTTCTTAGGATTTTTTCCCAGCATTTGGAATATTTGTATGTATGTATTGTGTGGAACAGTGTCACTATCCCCACTGATTTTTAAATGTAGAAGTAATCTTTATTTTCAATAAACCTGAAAATAGCAACTTGGGAAACCATCCTTCAGGTCTCCTTTTCTATCTTTTCGGTTCCTCAGGTTGCTCACCTGCCTGCGGAGATCTCTTGTCTTCTTGCACATACTATCTATTGCAACATTCAAGGCATTACTTCTCTCTTTCTTGTCTGCCTGTAATAAATACAACATAAAACACAATGATGGTTACTTGTGATCTCCTAGCAAGCACATTCTTTATATCCTCAGTTCATCAGGGCATTTGGTAAATCACACATGCTGAAGATAATTTTTTTTTTTTCAATACTTTTCAGGACCCAGTAGCACAATATTCACAGAATGACAATATGTGATGTTAAGCATAAAATCTGCTGAGTCAAAACATACACTTTAGTAGCAGCATGTAAGAATGAAATGGAACACTTTCAATCTTCTGAATTGCTATAGTACTCTTTATATACTCCAGAATTACTTACAGAACAAGACCTATATAATAATTATTATTACAACAAACATTATTGATGCTAATCCATCATCACCATATTCATATGAAAAATCATGTTATCTCTCTCCAACCAGCTGATAAATTGAGGTGCCCACACTGCAGTTTGGCAGTGCTTTAGTGTGCAGCATTATTTTACTCCTGTAAAACAGAATGGGTGAGTTTCAAAATGTCCAAGATGTTGCAGTGCAAACATTGTCAATGCAAATGGACAATCTCTTCATTTAGCAGCTCATTCATTCTCAGCATCAATAGAAGACTGAGCTCTTGAAATATCTGAGTAGTATTGCAACATTCAGTTTTATACTTTCTAAACAATCAATGTTTTCTTTCTATCTACAAACAAAGTTCTTATATCATTATTTGCTATTTGAAAGGTATAGCTTAGACTTTTCTTGTACTCTTCAGCATTTTTTCTATACATTAGCACAGTAGTTCCGTGTCTACTGGTTGTTTTGAATAATCTTTTCTTTCATGGTAGAAGATAAGCCATATGAAGAACCAAACTGCCCAATGAACTCTGTGTCTCTAAAGCAATCACTTATTCCTCACTGTGTTGGACTGTCCATGTCCAAAGGGAAACAAAAAGCCACAAACAGAGGAAGTATCCTTACACAAAGTACTTAAGTCAGTACACATTAGGCTTCAGGGGAAAGGACCAGATTCTCATATATATTAAAAAAATAGCTTTGTATCCTGACCACAATATTTGGCCTTCAGTTATAGTGCACTAGGAAGCCTGTAAGACAAACACGACTGTCTCATTCTGTAAATCATACTGAAATTAATACCAGTGAAAACCAAAGTGGCAGTATCTTGTTAGGTACATGGGTGTATAACCTTGTTATGTACCATATATCATACTTCAGTCAGAGATAATTCCTTGCTAAAAATATGTAGTAATCCATGAACAGACCAATATGCTTAAAGCAAAGACTGGAGATAATTAGGAAAGATGTCCTACAGGAAAAGTGAATGAGTAATGCAATAAATGCCTTGAAATGGTCAGTACATTCTCTATTAACTGAAAACAATTAATTTTAACAATCAGGCTTATTTATTCAGGGTGACTCAAATTTTCCAACTGCTTTCTGTTTCTGAAATTGCTTACAGTCACCAGAAAGAGCAAACATAGGTCTTGGAGAGAGGTCTGAACTTCACCTTGAAACCTTCAAAGAACCCCTAAATGTAGATACTGACTTTCTATTTCATTGTAATATGACCCTTTCTGAAACCAATGCTTGCATAGGAACAGAAATAAATAATGACTCTTCTACTGTTTTGCAAGATATTGTCAACCTTGACAGCAAAACTGATCCCATCTAAGGCACTAGATAAACAGGAGCAGTAAAAGCATTGTGGATATAACTCAGCTTATTCACATGCAGTTCCAAATTACAAAGATGCAGCTCCACATTGGCACATCCTTTAAAAGCTTTATATTTAGAGTCTAATTTTCTAAGAAGACAGAATCAATGTAAAATATTGGGATTTTTTTCAAGTTCTCTAGTAAGGTGTAATTTTGAAGGTGGTAACTAATGGTACAACTGGCTCTAAGCAAACCTAAATCTTTGAGGCAGCTAATATGAAATAACCCAATTCAGCAAGTGTCATAAAAATATTGAACAGTGAACAAAGGAAAAAATACTTTATTTGCAAATTCCAAACATAAATGTCAATAGTCAATGTCTAGAAAGCAAACTAACTATAATTGAAGTTATTCTTCACCTTGTGTTTCCTCCAAGAACTAAATACTTTGTAAAATGCAGACTACAGAATGTGGACAGTTCCACATTGTGAGTAACCTCATAACTGCAGGCTCTGATTCTTCCTTGGAGAAATTTAAACCTCAAAAAACCACATTATTGTTTGGCTTCTTATAAAAATTGAAGTCTTTCCAAATTGTTTAGTCCATTAAAGCCAGGGGGACACACACCTGACTACAAAAGTCTACTGTGGCAGTACTTTTCAAAATTAATGGCCTCATGCTGTGCCATCCAGCTTCTGGAAGGTATTGCCCTTTGGTTCCAAGTACTTTTAAATTCCAAATCAGTCCTTTAAATCAAGTGCATATTCCTCTGCAGACTTCCATCTCAGGTATGTATGTGACAGTTCAAGATCTACAGCTACACCACACCACAGAAACAACAAAAGGGTCCCAGAAACATCCTGGGACAATGGTGGGAACAACGTAACACTGCATGAAGGCCCAAACCAGCAGTGTTTGAATAATCTCTTCAAAGTTTTTGCCAAAGTGAGGACTCATAGCAGCTATTTCCATACGGATAGCCTCCCTGCCTCTGATGCCTCCTTCCTGAGGAACAAGGAACTAGAGCCAGAGGATCTAAACCCTTCTCCCACCAGTGGGCCTTATTCCATCTATCTGCTTGCCACCAGCCTGAGGTGTGAGCCTCCTCCCTGCCTCTTGCTCCCTGCGCTGCCCCTGATGCTGCCGAGTCTGAACAGAAACTGCTCTGGCATTAGGCCCACTGGACACCCCATTTTTCTTGGAACATCTTAAGCATACTATTACCAAACCATGAAAATCAAGCTTCAGCTGTCTGTCATCTAACAGGGCTTTGTACCCAAACGTATCTGGCTTCGCAGCTCAATCTAATATTAAGAGCTCTCAAGTAAGTTTTCTTTCTTACTGCCTTTTTGTCTCATTTTAGACTGATAAATCCTTCAGCCCCGTTATTGTTCACTGTAGCAGGAAGAGCCTTTCTTGCTCCTGAGGCTCAACGAGCTACTGGCTTCTCCCTTGCCTCGCATCAGAATGAGCTGAGCTTCTCTCTGTGGGTGTGTGTCCCACCTTTATTGGCCCCCTGGTAATAGGGGACCTGCCCTAACCAGGCACAGGTGGACTCACACCCACTCTTTGGCAACTCGAGGCACCTGGTTTATCTTGTTTCTCTACAGTTCACTCCCACTCCTGCAGTTCCCAGCAGAGTAGTAACAAAAATTCTTGTAATCAATAGGCAGAGCCAAAGAAATTTAAATGCTGTTAAGAATGTCTTTTACTTCCTTATAGCAATTTGTATAACACTAGAACCTAGGTATATTTACTCCTTATATGCAGAATTGATGGAAACAACATTTTACCCATCAAATCTTCAACTTGCTCCTCCTAAGTACAACTTCCAAATAAAAAGCAAAGATCCCTTGTGGAAAGTCATATCTCTAGTTAAATAAACCAAAACTGTGATCTTCTCCAAAGCTACAGTTCTCAATGGACAAGTTTGTGTCCAATTTGAACACAAAAGGAAGGCAGCTGCTAGCAATTCTGTTTTTCAAGTCTGTCTGATGCTTTTAAACAAACTTTAAAAAAAATTTCCTAATTCCCCATCCTGAAAGTGGATAGGAATAACTTTTTGAGTGCAAATAATCCCATAGAAACAATGGGAATATCTAGATGCATGGAAAATTACATTCTATGTTTTTCTACAGTTTTAGTGGGGCTTTTTGCAGAATCTTTAAGGATTCAGCAGTGCCATCTTATTAACTGCTACCTGAGAAATCTCTTAAATGAACATTTTAGATGTTCTTCAAGGTATCCTCTGAGAAGACAGTAAAGGCAGAACTTGGCATTTCTGACTTTTTAAGAATAAAAATTATTTTGAAAAGGCAGAAGCTTCAAGGCTTTTTCATACAGCGTTTCAAAGCATGTTTTTACTGTACATGAAAAACCTGCAGAAGGAAATTAATTTAGAAGTATGTTTATCATCTTTTTTAATATGAGAAAGACAAAGAATGAATAAGCTATGAGTATTTTAAGTTGAAAATCACTATATTTACTCAATAACACAATATCCCTCGCCCAATAAACCATGCCCGTGCACTTTTTTTAAAGACAAATGACTCATGAAAACCTTCTTCAGTGAAAAACAAGTAAGTATATTTTTAAAAGGGTGGGAAAAAAGCCAGGGAAAAAAAAAAACAACAGAACCCCCCAAAAACCTACAAAAAACAAGGGCATGGAAAATCATATGCAACTGAGCAAATAAGAAATCTTTCATGCAGAACTGTTCCTCATTATAGGTGTTTTTTTCTTCTCAACTGCTTCAATACGAGGTTGTCATTTTTTTCCTCTTCAAGCCATCACAGACATCTCCCTACAGATCCAATGCTGTGAGATGTGAAGTATCTCATAAGAAATGAATTACCACAAACTCTATCAATATCAACTGGACTACCAATGGCTCTCCTCACTGGGTAAATTACCTTTTCTCAATCAATATGAAGGAAAATCTTGAATGTAAAGGGTCTCATTATAACTCTCTTTTAGCATTTAGTTATATCTAGGTCTTAATACTGCAAAACAAATTTAATTCTAAATAAACAAGCATAAAACAGCTTAACAGTTACTGAGTAATACTATAATAAAAATAAATAAATAACTAAAAAAATAACAAAAACTACCACTCATAAATTTTCTGATCCCAATTAATCATAAATTCTCAGAAGTAATTAGGCAGCTGGAATATGCATAATATTGCATGTTCTAATCTGCCCTCCAAAACATCAGTGCCAGGAAAGTGAAGCTGGTGCAGGTAGCCATAGCCAGAGTATCTCAAAGGACTCTTGAAAGTGACTGTGAACAGGACAAAGGACATAAGGAGAAACCTATGCCATTTTCTATTCTTATTGTTTCTTCTGATATCTCGTATCAGTTTTTCTCTTATCTTTTTCACACAGGCAATTACAGAAATTTAATCATAACTCTCAGGTGATGCTAAAAATTCCCTATGCTTTTCTACTACTTATTTGGTTAAAAAAGTCACAGGAAGTGAATGTGTCACAAGGGTGCAAAGCAAATATAATGATCACTTACTATTTCTAATACAAAATCAGCA
The DNA here is from genome assembly GCF_003957555.1 of Calypte anna. NCBI lineage: Eukaryota > Metazoa > Chordata > Aves > Apodiformes > Trochilidae > Calypte > Calypte anna. Next base: position 11,656,753 of record NC_044252.1, read on the forward strand.
GCCATGGGTACTTCATATCATAAAGCACAATGGTTTGTATTTCAACTTGAAAACTATTGAAGGAATCAGCAGGAAGTTAAAAAGTTAAGTCTTTTGATTCAGACATTTTTTTTAATCAGACATTACAGCTATTCACTGATGATGCAGGAAAGAAAGGCAAATGTAGCTAGAAATAGAGCAATATCCATACTATCAAACTGACAACAAGAAGCACACTTAAGGTGAATCTGCTTTTCACTAAGAAGCAATTTTCTAAGGTCCTAGTACAGAAGTTTTTAATTGAATATCCATCTACTATTCACCAAAGTGTTCTGGCAGCTTTACAGCAGGAAAATAGGAAATTAGTTGGAGAAAAGCTCATCCTGCAGTAGCAGCACAAGACTTTCCTATGATGAACTATCATATAAATTGCTTGGAGATTATATGCTGCTGTGAGAGAGAGGAATAGGATGGAGGGGGAAGAAAATTCAGAATAAAATACACTACAGTTGCTGAGACAGTCCTCCTCATCCAGATTGTTTAAAGGTCTTAGCTATACTTTAAATCAAATGTTATGGTCTTAAACAGGCATCATAAACAGGGAAAAATGGCAAGTGCTAAATTACTTGAATTCTTCCATACCTGGGGACAGACTGAGTCAGTACAAGTTTCAAAGTGCCATTTCTGGAGTAAAGCAAAGGCACATCCTGCCTTTTTCCAGACAAAAAAAAACAGCCTTACTGTGGTTTTAGATGTGGTATTTTTATGTACTATATAAACAGATTCCTATGGACTCAAGAACATAACAGCATTCAATACACACACAAACATATATTAAAAAAAAAGAAATCTAGTGATTACAATTACGTTTCTGAAAAAAAAGTCTTCCTAGCCACTTCGTACCATTCAGTAACATCACACTTTCTCCTTATATTCCTATTATATCAGAGAGTAACATCAAAAAGGACAGCAGAACTGTAAAACTAAGAAGGCAACTTTTTTTTCTGTTATGAAGCTTGCTACACTGAAATATTATTATTTAGTATTTTTAATATTTTTAACCTCTATGATCCTATTCAAAATCACATATAGAGCAGACATATCATGACTTTTCTTTAGCTGAAAACAAGCATCCCCTTGTATCACTGGGTAACGAAGATTGATTTCCCTATCTGATATTTCAGCTATGCACATCCCACTTGTAATTCCACTTGTATTATTCTAAGAAAAAAACCCAAATAAACTGGCAGTTATTTTCACTAATACATAACTCATACTCTATAATATTTCTGTGGAATGAGTTGAAGGAAGATGTTTGACAAAAAATGGGTGGAATCATGAAAGAACTTGTCCCCAGACAAAGAAAACCAGCTTCTTGTCAAAGACTTCTCATTAGGCCAAGTTTCATCACTTCAGCTACCATGCATGTTATGGATTCATTTGTTGGCCTTTTTTAAAATAACTTTTCTTTTAAATAAAAGGCTAAAGGCTGAAACCCCAAATAGCCAAAACATCATTCCATGCACTTACGTATTATATTTATTACCAAATCACTTTCTAATCCAGAGCAATTAATTTAACTTAACACCATAATGTGATGTAACTCGTGAATCTAGGAGGTTGGGAGCCACTTAAGAATGCACAGCAAGTGAAAATCCAGCTTTTGGGAAGAGGACTAAGGCCAGTGGTTTAAACATTTAGTTCTCAAATTCACAAATACATCAGCTAAACACTCATCATCATCCTATGCATATAATGAACCCAGAGTGTATACATTCCTTTATACATATCTTCTATACAGAAGACTATAAAATAACAGGTAGCAACATCAGATGTTTTGGGGATTATCAAAGCAAATAATAATGGATGTAATCTGTTCACCAGGTGAATTCACTCTAGAATAAACCATGCCATTACTTAGAGCAAAACAATGAAATTACTCCAAAGTGTTAGTCCCAGAAAATTGTGACTAAAAGTTTTCATCCTTTAGGTGTTATTTTTAAAAAATCACTATTGGTAACTAGAGAAAATCTATTCTACTTCAGATAGTTTCTGCTGTTAGCACTTACAGAGGAAAGAACATGAAAGAGATTGATAAAAGAGCGCTTGAATGACCCTTTTACACTGACAACTGCTAGCAAAGAGGCCATTGCATAGCCATTTATTTAGCAGATTGATTTGGACAGTGAAAAAATGGAGCATTACTGCAGCTGTTGGGTTATATCCTCAGTACAAGTTTGAGTATCCTGGGTTTCTGTGCTATAAGAGAGGAAAAAAAGCGATTTGTTAAACGTAGCAGCTAAAAAATGGAGCAAGGGAGGATGTATGGGATGGCATGCAGGGAAGACAACTGAAAATTACAGTCTCCTACAGGGCAGGGATTTGCAGAATTCTGCATGAGATCAAGTAAGTCTGCTATTCAGGGCATATTCTTCTGCAGTCCTATGCAGACATTCTCTGAGGTTTCTTCCTATTTATTTTTAAACAGAAAAAAACCCAATATACCTGTGGAAAAACTGAAGCTAACCATGCAACATTCTTGACATTCTAATGAAGTGTTGAAAGTTCTTTTTCAGCAGGACTTTTAGTTTAAACATTGTACAGAATTTTTTTCAAATTGAGGTTTCCAAATGTCACGTTTAATTTTTTTTAACTATTTATATCCTTATTTAGTAAAAGAATAACTGTACTTTAAATTAACCTAAACTTGCCTAAAGCTGTTATCAGCTCCATGAAAAATATAGCAAAAAAAGAAAAGGAAACAAAATTATCTATGTAGAACAGAATCAGTAAAAATATAACTAGGAATTATGCTGGGCAAAGCCAGAGGCAGATGGAAGATTCCTTAAAGGTTTAAGAGATCTTCATGTAGGTTAAAATCCTGTGCTGATGCATCATTAATACAGAGTAAGCTTTAACTGACAGGCATCAGTGACCATCAAGTAAAAGGTAATAAAAAGTCCTTGATGAAATTAAAGAAAAATTAAGGAGAAATATTAATATATGGCTGGAAGGAGACTTAAAGGAAGCATGCTGGCTTGTGGCTACAGAAGGCAAGGGTCACACAGGCTGATGAGGTCTGGAGGCCAAGAGGAACATGCCCCGTAGAGGTCTGGCCTTTAATTTAACAGTGGGTTTCACACTTTCAGTAGTGCTCATAGATTCACAGATAATGAAGCCATGGGTAATATAAATGCTCTGTAAGAGATAGTGAACAGCTGGCAGTCTGGTTACAGCATTTTGTAATGACCCCAGTTACCTCACTTGAAGTAGATCCAAGGAAGATGTCTGGATACGTGATGGCATGACCTAGTTTCATGGACTGTCACTGCTGAACATCTTATCAGAAGCAAAAAACCTAATGGATCCAGATTAGATTTTTAGTGAGGAATAACATATTTTTATCTTACTCAAGTTATGAAGAGATCAATAAAACTCATAAACACAGGGTCTAGCAAAAGCTGTCTTGAAAGCAGGCAAGCATTCTGCTTCTTTAATACACTGTGCTCATTTGATATATCTTTATTGGCATAATATCAGAGATATGGTGGTACACTGCCACCATACAGCAGGAAAAAAATAAAAGGTGATGAGAAAAGCAGCTAAAAAATCAGAAAATAATAAAGTTATTTCACTAATACAGTAATATCACAGAGCTCAAACAATATTTTTTCTTTGCAAATTTATACTCATTCCTTCTCTTTTGAAGAAATAAATACGTGACTGGAATCTAAGGAGTTACCTGTTCTTTCTATAAGTATGTGTTACTGAATTATATGTAAATTTTAAAGAAGATTAAGAGAAAAAGGTAAAATGGGATCATTGTAGACATTTTTCACTAGTTGTACTGTACATATAGATTTAGACAGACACATTTATAGTCAAGAAGTATTCAGGTTGTGTTATAATCACCTATAACAGGGTCTTAAAAGATATGCTGTCTGTTTCCCCAGTCTAAAAGTAGGCTGATAAAACACAACAGATTTGAAGAAGCATCTTGAATCCACCATCTCCCTGACACTTCAAGTTTTGTTGCAATTAATTATATATCTGTGCATTTGATGATACACACAGAAGTATTGTTCAAACACATTGCAATATGCACATTTAAATATGCAAATATAAACACAGATAAAAAACAGGATGTATCTCATTTACTTTATAACATTGAATCACTTCAAATATCAACTCCTGATGAAATACATAATACATATTACAAAACTTGGTGCTGAAAGTATAACTTCAGTTTGGCTTCATCTCTTATATACAATAAATAAATTCAAAATACACTTGTTATTTCAAAATACACATCAATGTAACATGCTTCCAAACTGCCATAGCACACACTGCCTAAATACAAATCTGTGTGAAGATTTCCCTTATCAAACTACTTAAATTTACCACAGTGAAGGTACACATTTAAATTCCTCTCTTTCAGGGATATTAAAGCATACATATGCTGAGTTTTACCTAGAGAGTAACTAGAGTATGTGACCCAATTCAGGCAAAATGCCTCTGTGATCACATGACAGTACTGTATATTAAAAACAAATAAAATAAATGAACATACCACATTAATAGAATCCAAAAAATACAAGAGCAATTGTACATGAAAAAGCTTAATATCAGATTGTGCTGATGGCATGAGAAAATGGATGCTGCAGTAAACTGTATTACATAAAGAGCAAATCTCATGTTATAGTGTATCTGAGTAGAATGTTAATAAGAACAAAATCAAAATGGTAAAAAAAGAGAGTGGGAAAGCTAAGCAGAAAAGGCCAAGTAAATATTCCAGGCAAGGTTTGTTCTATAACTACAAAAGAAAAATTAAATTATAAATTATGGAAGAGTAGTTTCCTACACACAAGGAATGAATGAGAAGGGGAGCTGGAACTGAAATGGTTGCAGAACTGGGGCTTGGTTTTGCTTGCTTTAAGACTATCAACCCCAGGCTCATGATTTATAATTTTTTAAGATTACTGATGCACTTTTTTTTTTGTTCATCAATAACAACAGCAAGTTAAATAAACAGGACAGTTTTGCTACACTCAGGAAGGTCAGGTGGAAAGGTGCATGTAGCTGCCACTACAGACATAAACTGGCATAACTAAAATTCACAGAATCACAGAATTGTGGTGCTTGGTTAATCTGTGTTTAGTGCAGGAACCTGGGAGAGAAGAACCAAAATGCTTCCAGATAATTTTTCTGCTAATCCTGATTCAGAAAAAAATATGGATCCTCACACATCATCCTAAGAAACTATGGCAGTTACAGAAAGCCACAGAGATCCATGCCCCTGTCTGAAGTCAGAAGATGGTGACAAATGGCATGCCCTGATCTCTGCACACTTCCTCTCCTTGGCTAAAGACATTAAGCCTGTGTTAGAGAGCAGGTGGGAACTGCAAGATTCTCCTGCTTTGGGGATTGCCTTGAACCTCCTCAGGGCAACTGCTTGTACCTAATGAGCGATCAAAGAAGCAGACAGAGCTTCAGAGCACAGGAACTATGTCTGATGTGCACTGCTCTGAGGAGACAATCCAAACCCATTCTAAGAAAAAGGAAAAAGTAACTTTGTGTTGTAAATTACATAGTCAAACAAGATCACTTTACATATTCCAGGCTAAGTCCAAACCCCAAAACTGAGAGATGTGTAACATAACAATGATTTCATTATTACTTATCAATGGCAATCCCAGGGCACTTTCAAGCATCTAAAAAATATGTACTTGAAACCTCTGGATATTTTTAGCCATATTTCAAAAAGCTGTGAGAAGCAAGGAGGTTTCAGTACTTGCAAAAAACTTTAAGAAGTGCAGGTTTTGTTTAGAATACATAAGTATATATGTACCCTACCAAAGCTCAGAAAATTATGCTTACAGCCTTTTAGCTTTGTCACTCTTTTTGCAGTAAGCCATCACTACTGAGGTGATAGAAATCGTGTACATGGGAGATCAAAGAGGATAAATGAAGCACACTGGTAATATTAATTTATTTCTCATACAAATAAAGAGATGAAGATACCATTTCATACAAAATACCTCTAACCACTCATCACCCAATGTATGGGTTATGGCATTTCCTAGAAATGTTGCACTTTTAATTTAACATTATTAAATGTTTGAACATTACAGTTTGCTAGCAACTACAAAGTTGTGAAATGTGCAACACACAAATAAATGCTATGATTTTAAGAAATGTCATTCTCTAAAAAATTATCCTACCCAACAGTATGAGATATAATTTTGAAAGACAGATACACTGAAATTTTAGCTGTAAATTAGGCCTAAATAAGAACAAGGCAACAAATCTGAGATAATCTGATGCATAAATTGAAAGAACTGGTAGTTCTTTTCTAGGCAATAAATAAATTGTAGGCGACTTTTTTTGATAACACGAACAATGTAAGAAACAGGATGCTAAGAAGCACAAACAATGATTTGCTTTCATTTCCATATATTATTGAAATACCAACGAGTAGTACATTAAGAGACTATAAATTATATATGATGGAAATCAATTAAGAATTGAAAACCAAGCAACTGGAATTCAGCCTACAGAAAAGTCAACCCAGGGTAGAGAATGTCAGGAATTACCAGATCTTGATAACTTCAGATCTGAGTTTGTTCCTTGCAACAGTGCCAGCTCTGAATTTACAAACTACTAATCAGAATTTTAAAAACACATCATCACTGAGAAGCTATTTCCTCATCCACTTCAAGTGAGATCTGAAGAGACATTGCCACAAACTGAAGGCATCGGCCAGTTCTTGAGACTGAGGCAGAAAATGAACAGCTGCCCACTTAGGGTTTAAGTTTAGTAACAGAAAATTGAGCCTGAACAAGCCAGATGATAGGATCTTGGGATGGCTAACACAAAGAGCTCTGAAAAAGTTATCTGTAATTTTCAAAAGGCTTCCCATTGACTTTTTAGTCAGTAATGTGGAATTGCAAAGCAAGGCTTCAACAAGCATGTTTTTCCAAACTTTTGAAAAAGAAACTGAGGCTCAGGAAACAAAATATAAATATGTCTCTACTGTTAGAGACAGTCCAATAAGCATTCCCTGACTTTCATCAATTCCAACAGACCTTCCACAAAATATGGGTCATACTCTTTGCTGCACAATGACACACACTGTTTAAAACAGGTAAATTGCTATAAAACCGATCCAAATTTTAATCCATATTTAAGTGAGACAAATGTCTGATTCAAAACACTGATTAATAGGCCAGCAAATGTCTTAAATGTTATGTCTGCAAAACACGCACCAAGAGCAGAACCAACATTGGTACTATCTGCGGCATCAAAGAATTTTAACTTCTGCAAGTTTTTGGACCATTCACCACAGTTCTAACAACACACTCAAAAAATTTCTTCAATTTTTGCACATGTACCAGAACAAAAAATTAAAGTCTTTCTTTCTCAATTTTTCAAACTGCAGAAACTCAGTCACCTCAGGCTCAATGATGACAATTTGCTTCAGCTGCAAATCAAGATATTAAGTTTTGTAAAATACATTTCTGTCTGCAGAGTGCAAGACACTATGCTAAACAAGAAAGCTCTCTTTTTTTTTTAACCTTTGAAATATCTAAGCTGCACTTGAAGTTTCACATTATAAAAGCTGTAAGCATATTCACATGCTCCTGTTTAGATTCTGTCCACCGTATTCATTGCTTAAATAAAACTTTGGTAGATCAAAAGCTTTTGAAAAGTGCACCTTGTCAGTAAGTAATTACTCAAGCTCTGTAATATGTATCTCTTATGGCATGGCCCTACAAGTGCAGTGACGCTTGTTATCTACATCATGTTAGCTAATAATTTCTTGGCAGATCCACAGAGAGACTGAGGTAACTTTCTCAGTATGAGAATGCCAAAGAACAGCTACCCCTAGTGATCAGAGAAATGGGAGCTGAAATTCAACATCAGACTATCAGACTTACAGCCCTTTCTAATTTTTCCTAACAAGTTAATTACAGAATAAACAGTGAACAAAGACAATCCCTCAATGTGTATACACATATTTGGCAAAATCACTGCAAATAGTTTTACCAGAAACAGATTTCTGAAAAGATTTGTATCACATTGTTACACCCAGGTGAGAACTCCAGCTTCAAACATGAATGTACTCCCCATGGAAAGAGTTAAAATGAAATTGAGATTTCTCTGAGCCCCTGAAACACAGAATGGCAATCAGATCCTTCCCTGGATCTCTAAGAATGCACTCAGCAGACTAGCTGAAGTCTTTTTTAAGCACCCTGATCACTAAAGAAAGAGCCCTTAAGGGAAGGGTCCCACATGGGAGTGGTACCCATTGCAGATGGAGATCAAAAGGTAAGGACCTGATCTGGGCACCGGGGGCAGAAGTTCTCAGCCTCAGTAATAGGAATACCCCAAGCCAAACAGTGCAAGGGAGAGGACACAAACCTGATGATGATAATGTGCCTACCAGTCCTGGATCAAACCAAGAAAACCCAGATGCTACCACAGGAGCAGAAAAAAAAACAACAAAACAAAAACAAAAAAACAAAAAACAACAAAAAACCCCACCAAAAACTAAAAAAAAAATCATAAAAAAACAAAACAAAAAAACCCATGAGAATTCTCAGTGCATGAATGTTATTCATCAAAAAATTAGGAGACACCATAGCAAGCAGCAATCATCCTGATTTGTCTTCCATGAGTGAATACATAGTGTGTAATCAAATTGACTAAGCACTGGCTGTGAGAGTACACTGGATAATTTAGTACAAGAAGCACAGACTATTTGTAGATGTTACTACCTGGAGCTTCTTGAGCACTGTATGTGCTCTTTATTTGGACTACATAATTATACTATACAAATGGAAGTTCATAACTATCAGAGTTTCTTTTAAATATGCATAATACACTCTTTATGGACTGAAAAGATGAATGAAGGACCAGGAAAACAATTTTTATGAGGAAGCAAAGAAAAAAAAAAAACCAACAAAACAGCAGAAGGAATATTCATGTGACAGAAATTTTAAAGCACACCCAGAAAGAAGAGATGAGAGTAATGAAGAAATCAAAATCTCAGTGAAAGAAAACAAGAGCAGAAATATTTTTTTTTCCATAAAGTAGAAGGCAAATTCACTAGTCCTTGCTTGGAGCAGTGTAACTTGCTGTAATTTCACTCATTGTCCATACATACATAAATCCTTTTGAATTGGATTTGCCTCAGGACAGTTCTGCTCAGACATCTTCCTTACAGCTCCTCTCTACACACACTCTGGCAGGGGGGTTGGACTCAATGATCTTTCAAGGTCCCTTCCAACCCCTAACTTTCTGGTATTTCTCATTTTTATTAAATGCAGACTGTGATTCTATGACTAAAGTCAGAAATCAGCAAGCAAGTTATGATACAGACTCCTCTTTTGAAATCACTATTTTCACAAACTGTTTTTTGTTAGATTAAAACACTATTTTAATTCAGAAAGGGAAAAGAGATAAAGTGTGTTGGCCTTTTAAAAGACAGGGAGATATATTTTCATCTTTATCACTTGATAGAAAATGACAAATACATTACAAGCATGATCTGCAATACTTGTTTACCAGCAAGTATTAACTGGGCATATCTTAGCATGAAAAGACAATACATGGATGGAGCCAGACATTCACAAAGTCACTTTGGGTGGTAAACCACTGAAATCAAGAAATATTACTTGTAGTGACAGGGAAATACATCTGCCAGGAAATAACAGCAAGGTCAAGCCACAGAAACAATCCCAAAAAACCCCAAACCAATTAAAATGTAACATTGGAGGTAATTTGGAAGATAGCACAGATTAATTCAGAACAGAAGCTGGAAGACGACAGCAAACTGCCAATGAGTGGAACAGTATTAACCACTCTAATGAACAAGTTATTACAGGGCACTCTGCTGAGATGTCTGTACATCTGACCTCTGAAAAGGCCACTCCACAAACATGTGGGATCACCTTCCTGCTTCCATCTGCAGGGCCACAGTCCTTTCTTTCTGAAGATTCAGTGCTGCTATGGCAAGAAAATCTGACTGATGAGTACTATCAAGCCTGATGGACAAAGCATAGTTCCAGTTTGTGTAACAAAGAGACAATACTATATATTATTAAGACAGTATCAGCTGTCATATTAATCATGTTATTATAATCTTTTTCTAATATTCATCTGATTATTTTATAAACTGAAAATCATTCTCGTTTGTTTAGACACAATCAAATACAATGAGGCCCCTGATGGAAACAGGCACATACAATGAAGGTAATAATAATTAACAGTAATGGAGTACTGGTATAAAAATGTTCTCATCAGCTTTTATTAAACAGTACTTAAGGCTGTGAGATTTTCATGAAATGTTCATCTTTAGTCTGTTGTAACATAGCAGATATAATACTGATCTGAAACCAATGAAGTCTATGCAAGAAAACAGCTCGCATCTCACAACATCTTTGAAAAGCATTTCTTCATTTAAATACCAAATATCTTACCACTATATCATGAATGAGACCGTACCCTAAGTACTAGGTTGACTTATAAATCTGTATTCTTCAACATCACGGTTGAGTGTTTCTTAATACTGATACATTAAAATGGCTTCACAGGTTACACTACAAGTGCTTTTATGCTAACTGGTGGGGAAGAACATTTATTTACACAGCCTTATTCAGCAGGCTCTTTTAGATCCTTGAGAACTTGACTGGAGAATATTGAACTTTAGCAGACAGGCTGCCAAAACCCAGTGGGCCACACTGGCCTGATCCTAAGGAGAGAATGTGACAGTCATAAAAATAACCTACATAATAATACAATAATAATACTAAGAAGAATAATATTAGATTCCTATGACAGCAGATGAGGTTGTGATGTGAATAAATTCATTAATAGATATGGTTTCAATATTTTGGTAATATAGGAGTCTCCGAGGGCAAGAGCAAATAAGGATTTGATTTGAAAGCATGCCACATGAAAAATGTCAAACTGTCTAATCATATAAAACATCATGCTTAGATTTAGCTTTCCTGATCAGTGCCTTCTATCTGCTCAATGCAAACAAGTTTCTCATTGACTCTTCAGATGAACATCTCTGCTGCCTTGATACTCTTTATCATATAGCAATAGCAGTTTACATTGAAGTTGTTGCAGAAACAGGGTGGTAGCAGTAGGCTAGTTCAGAGGCACTTTTTAGGATGGTTACACACCACAGCCAGTAGTTTGGCAATCACCTGTAGTAGAAGGAAGAATAGAGGGTTTTGAAGATTTATTGTTATTGATTTTATCATTTTTTCTGTGATTTCTTTTAGCAGTGCTTCATGAGGAAACTTCTAATGTCTCCTGTAAAGGTAGAAGCAAGAATGCTACCAATCACTTGTGTAATGAGCATGGATGAATTTCCACTCACTGAGCACTCTTTAAAATATTTCAGTCATTTCTTGCTCATATTACCTGCTTTTCAGACTTGCTGGACATGACCTATTCGAGAAAGGGTTGTCTATGCAATTCTTGCAAGCTTTTCTGTAAGCTCTTTGTTTAGAGTCACTGAGATTTTATTGTTTGCATTTACATTCACATTACTGGTCAGCCGGTCTGGCTTTCTGTGTCTGTTTCAAAGTTTTCTTTGAGAGGTACTATGCATTTGCTTTGGGCCTCTACTATGGTATATTCAATCAGTCTCCACATAATTTGGAAATATTTCACTCATAACTGATCTTTTCAAATTCTTTCTCTTGTTTACTTTAATTCACCTGTTCAAAATCAAGCACTAACATATATAATGTCTTCACTTTGCTGCTTCTGAAAAGATGTTATATCTATGTGAATTACAAAGTAACTCTTAAAAAGGAACACTTTCAACTAAATTCAGTGTGCCATTCAGGAATAACCGAGGAGTTTTTCCTGATTTTCCATCTGAAAAATAACTGGGAGAGAGGTAAGCAGCAAAGTAGCTGAACAGCCAAATAGATACCAGCCAGTTCTTGTCGTCCAGGAAAGGGAAAAGTGTATAAGGGAGGGAGGACTAGCTGATGTATCCTCAGGACTGAGTCTTCTGAGTATCTAACTACAACATAAATCTAAACAGACAATCTGAAACAAGTAATAGGGCAGACTGGAACTATTTTCCACTATACCTCTAATTAGCTTACTTGAGGAGAGAGGTTTCATCATGTAGAATTCCATCTTTTTCACTGAAGATAAAATAGTCCCTCAAAATTAAAATATGCTTTAAGAGCTTGAAATAAAGCAAATAAGATCCATTTACACAGGCAGACAGTAGAAAAAAACTAAAAAAGCACAATGAAAACAGTCAAGATTGCCCATGTTACACCCATATGCATAAGGCACTGCTGAAACAGAATGAATGTGACCATGATTCTTTGTTCAGATGCCTTCTTTTTTTCAGTAGCTTTTGTCTGTATATGTCCATGTTGGTGAGCATACATGTACATATCAAGGTATCTCCCCTAAAAAATATGTATTGAATTTTTAAAATATCCATTAGTTTGCTGGAAGCCATATCCTGTGACTCGGGAGACACACATTGACTCATCATTATTTATACTTCTTTATTGTGTCAATCAATCAGTGTAATGTAATACATCATTTATATTGTAATGAGCACCAGTGCAGAACTGTAAAATGTAAGGTAAATAAGTAAATCTTTTCTCAAAGTATCCTTTACAGAAAGCAGGCATCTTTCCCTGACTTTCCCATGAGAAACCTTAGGCATGGAATGGTGGTTACTTCACGGTGGCAACCTTCAGGACTATACCAAAGCTAGGAATTAAAACTAAGCCAAAAAAAAAAAAAAAAAAAAAAGCATCTTTAACTCATAGGGGTCACATTTGAAAGCACAACTGAATATATATTTATGGTAACCAACAATGCAGACAATGGGATCATCTTTGTTCCCTGCCTCAAGACTCCAGTGCAGGTCAGGATTTCACCATACAAACCCAGTATCCACTGACACTCGTTCTAGTTGTTACTGTGACTTATTGCTGTGAAAAGTACAAGCAATATCAAACAAAATTCTGCCTTTACCTAGCTAACAATCTTCAGTTGAAGAGGCATACATGGGAAACCAAACAGACAGGCTCAATTTACCAAAAGCTGAATCATTTTGCCTTTTGGAACATCCAAATAAATAGTACTGCTGAATCTCACTGGTTTTGTACTTACACAGTTATATCTTAGTCTTATAACCATTTGGCCCCCCTCATATAAGCAGAATAGTCCAACATAAACCTTTGCCAGTCTGACTTGCTCCAGTAATTACCTTCCATGAGCTCTAGACAAGGTTAACAAGAAAGCGAATCCCAACCTCCTTATTTATTTTCGTTTGGTTTTGGTTTTTTTTCCAGTCAAAAATTTGTCCAGGGAAGTAATCAGTACAAACTTTTCATACTTCCTGGGGGCAAGAAAAAGTTTCAAACTAAAAAAAAATTAAACAGCATTGTCAAGATCACTTTTTACAGCTTATGGATATCAGGCAACTGAGAAGTAAGAGCGGGATAACTGTGGCAGGAATTAACTCACTATTGGAGATAAAAATAATTTGAAGGTTGTGCAAATTAGAAAAATTAAAATTCATTTATTCTGCTTAACCTGGATCTTACTTTGTGTGGCATTAGAAGAATGAAATAATTGTTTCATTACTCATCCTAACAAGGACCCACAAATCAGATGTAGTTTCCTGAATTAACCTCTAAAAATTCTAGAAACGTATTCTGCAAATGTTAAGGGTTTGGAGCTTTTGAAAGAATCTGAGCTGGCTGGAGTACTGCTGTACATTACAAACTAAGACACAAATTAAAGATTATAGGAAGAGCTTAAATTTATCACTTTCAAGATTAATGAGTCCCTGCAAGTTGTTTCAGTGTCTTTGGAACAGTGTACATCACATAAAATGAGCAATGCTACCTTTGTCTCTCTCAGTCATCAATAAATAAGCAAAAGTAAAAATCACTTTCTGTTACTGTTTTGTTCAATGAATTTAGGGATGGATCAATCTTTTTTAAGTTCTCAAAAGTGACAGTTGAGAGTGCTTTGGATGAACAGTTCTTTGTTTAGCTATGAAACCACAGACAGGCAGGTCAGAGCACAGTAAGCTGTCATTCATGATTTCTTCTCTCACATTAGGAAATCACTCTCAGAATGAAATTTATTCATTTTACACACCCAGGGAGCCCCTAGCTTGGGGTTTAAGATAACAAACAAAGATGCCAGCAAGTAAAAGTAAGCACTATTCTTCTGACTGCAGTTGACAAACCTTTATTTTAAGCAGACCAAACACAGCTGCATGTTTTGAAGTTTAAGTTTTCCTCCCATTTTCCAAGGACATACAACATACTGGAGCTCTTTTCCTTACCACTTAACATTCTCAGGTGCTGCCATTCCAGTGCTTCTACATAACAGTGGTGAATCTCCATTGTGTGGATGTGTGTGCATGCTGAAATCTGGCTCTCCAAAAAGAAAAATAATACACATGGTTCCCACTGCACAGGAAAAGATAACCTGTCTTGCTATACAGTGGAAATGGCAAAGTAGGTTTATTAGCCTCCCGGGAAGTTTAAAACTTAATGGTACCCCTGAAATCTATCATCAATACAAATGCTGTCTGAAGACAGAGAGGGAATAGTGAAGTACTTTGTAGCTTAGAGTGACTGATAAGAAGTGTTAACATTAAGTATAAAATCATTAAGTATAAAATCATATGAAGTCAAAAAGATGAGACGATGGAAGAGCCAGAAACATCCAGCTTGGGATCAAGGTGGCAGCTGCTCATGCACAGCTATCAGCTAACACAACCAACCCATTCAGATTTTGATAGATTTATAAAGCAGTAATTTGAATACTCCAAACTATAATCACTGGAACACTGTTAAGGTTTCACAGAGTTGGTCACTAATAGCTTGAGGATTCAAGCTACAAAAAAGCAGCTAAAAAAAAAAAATCTTCTAAAAGTATAGTCAAGTCAATACCTTCCCTAACTGAAAACATTTAATCCGGTGGGATAGTCAGTACAATCAGATCTCTCCTCCCACTACAGATCACCTGACAAGGGAAAAAAGTGCAAATCCATGATATCAAGTGCAAAATTGGGTTTCACAGCTACAGCGTATTGCAGTTTACTAAACATCAGAAGTCATAAGTGGCCATGTGCCTCCAGAAATGGTGCCAAAACCTCTCATGTCTTCATTTTCAAGTGAAAAAACTGAGTATTGAGGCAGTATAACCTACTTTCACATCAAGACTGTGGAAGAAACATCCACAGCTGCTCTGTAGTCCTGACAACAGGGATTCCTTTCCTCCTACACCTCTCTCTGGCTTCACTACTCCAGAGAGCAGCTTTCCCACAAGGGAGTACAATCATGGAGATATTAGGCCAAGTTCCAATGCATTTAGTCATGATATATACTCTGGACTAAAAGGCTGTTACCATTAGCAAGTTTGCAAAGTGTACTTCGTAGCTGTGAAATGTTTATAACCTTTTGAATAACTTAGCACAATAATCCTGTAATATAGGGTCCCGTATAATGTGAAAGAAACAGCCTTGATGCACAGGAATTTACTGATGTGCACAACAAGTAGATTTGCTTGAAGTAATTATTAAGAATGAGAAATATTTGTATGGTTTACTTGCAATGCCACATGAGAGAGGTTTTTTAAAAAATCCTTTTTAAGGTCTTTTTTATTGTTGCTAAAAAAGGGACTTAACATTACAGTGTTGTTACACTTCACTATGATACAGTACCTTCATTACAGTCAAGTTCCCTTTAATTTTCTCAGCCTATAGGCCACAAGTCTTATAGTGCTACATGTCAGTTATTTATTTATTTGTTCTGTTTCTAACCTGGTATTCATTTTCCTCCACAGAATATTTTGATTACTTTCATAGTCATTGCAATTTGGATGAACAAGTTTTCATAGTTTTGCACTTGAACACCACAAAATTAATTTGTTTTCTTTTTACTTTAAAATTATTTGGTATTACACCTAAATGTGCCTAGCTGAGTGGTATAGCCATAGATCTTTGAAACATCAATTCCCTTTGAATGGCTTAAAAGCTGCATAGAATGTAAAAGTGGAATAAACACTTGCTGGACATCTAGCATCATATTTAGAATGGCAAATTCATCTTTCTAAACCAGCCTATTTTGTTTAGGATAGTCTCAAACAACTCTCATCTACTTTCCAGCTAGCTTATGAGATCTCAGAATTTACTGTTTGCATTATGTTTACAATATAGGGTTTGAGAGCTGGTGGGGTGGAAGAAGGATGTATTCATGCTTCTGATCTCATAGGTTAGTTACCTTCTGAATTTTGTTCCAGCCTCTTATGTGTTGCTGAAGCTCATAAATTAGAAGTTCTGATCTTTTTCCTAGCTATTAGTCAATATCTGAAAGAACTTGTGTTTCAAATGTTTGCTACTTTAAGTTTCAAGTTGTCTGTTTTTAATATCTAGGTCTACTGATTCATCAACATTTGGGAACAAAACCATGAGAAACGTCACATGATGCAATACAGCAAAATCTCATCATCTCTCACTCCGTTCAAACAATCTGATTTTTGGTACCTACAGTTTTGATATCTAGACCCGAGTGAGTTGCTCTGAACTCTGACTGCCCAGGTGGAGATAGGATCAACACAAACAATAGAGCTCAATCTAGCCTAAATCTGGCAATTATATTTGGTCAGATGAATCACCAGAGACTCCACTGAGTGTACTGACTCAGCCTCCCAGCGCTGTAACAGGAACCTTGACAGCAAGGTTAAGCTGCAGATTACTGCACTGCAGAGACTGACAATTAAGCAATCTAAGTTCCAATCTCAGTGTCCAAAAAACCAGAAGTTCCTTCATTTTTAGATGTGCTTGATGATGTCATTATAAAAATTTTACTTCACGGTAAACTAAAGGCTTCAGTGCTTTCTGTACTTCCTTTCTGAAAAGAAAGATAAAAGGCATGTCCCCTGAGACAAGAAAACTTCCCTAGACACTGAATGAGAACACCTGAAATTTTTCAGACAGGAGCAAACTTGAATGAAAATAGTAGAAGACATCCTCTGAAGGCAGCAGAAACACTACCATTTATTTAAATGGCAGCAGAACTGATTACAAGCATTTTTCTCACAAGTAACTTTTGAACTATTTTGAAAATGAAACATCATTCTTAAACCAATATATTTTCTTTAGAAATATCTATTCACTTTAGATCACTTTTGTTTCCTTTCAAGTTAATCTCCTTTAAAAAAATTCAGAGTATTTTTAAAGTAAAAACTGATTGAAAACTGGAATTTCCTGATTGAATGAATATCAAACAAAAGGGTTGTCTAGTGAAATATTACTGAAAATTCTGGATTTTCCCTGTGTAAAAACAATACCAACATACTCTCAGCAGCTCAAGCCTGTAGCAAGACAAACCTCTCTTCGGGAATGGCGCTTCAAGGTCCAACCAGGTGTTCCAGCAGAGTCTCACGAGCACTGTTCTAAACCTATGGCTCTCAGAGTCGACTAGCCCAGATCGGTGCTGTTGCTCCAAGAGCAACTGGCCTCTCTGCTGACTTGCTCAGGACTGAGCTCTGCCTGTGTCTTAGGCCTCACCTTTTATTGGGCCCCTGGTCCTGCTCATGCGCAGTGGGGGCCCACCCTAATCAGGCACAGGTGGGCTTGACACAAGCTCATTCCACTCCCTGGCAATTAGTGGCACCTGGTTGTCTCATTTCACTACACAAGCCAAATGAGAAGATTCCATTGTACTGCAATGAGATGGAGAGCTTTGTTTGAAGTTAACACACAAAAACCATAACATTTTCTTTCCAGTGCATTTAATAACTGGAACTATAGCTTGGACTCCACAGAAGAACTACACATCTTGTTCACAACAGTAAAATCATGGGAGAAAACCTGTAGACTGCACAGGGAAAGAGCAGGATATCTCTGGACAGGTGAAGAGAGGTGGCTGCTGAGGCTCCCTCACTCCACATTGCTCTGCCTCAGCCTGGCTCAGGTAAGCAAGGTAATGACTTTATTTTAATTTTGAAAAGTAAAATGCTTTGAACTTCTAATCAGAAACATTCCAATACAATGTCTACGTTTCCATAGTTTAGTCAATATTTTCTTACCTCAAAGTCCATTTTCAGAGCAAGAATAAGGATTTAAAGTTGGAGATTTTCAGTAGATTGCAACCGCAATTTCAAACCAAAATATTTTTATATGTTCTACTGGGAAGTAGGCATTACGATTGGAAATGCAATCTAAAAGTGTGCTGGGGTCTGTGCTGATGTGCTGGAAGCAGAGCTGAGAGGTGTCTGAGAGGAGAGGCTGGGGCTGGGGCTGCAGGTGCAGTGGTGAAGCCTTGGAGAAAGAGGTTGAGAAACAGCAGAAAGGAGAAGAATAAGGAAAAACAGTGAACACCAGAGGGGGAGGGGGAATGGGGTGGGCAGAAGTGCTCCCAAAACTAGGGCAGAGACTTGTATGGTTTTTAACATTGGTTTGCAAGGCAGATTTCTACACACATACACACACACACAAAAAAAAAACCTTTTGGAGATTTACAGATAAAACCTTCTTTCATGGCTGTATATTCATTGACAGAAATAGCATATTATGAAACATGGAAATAATTTAACATAACAGGAACAATCTGTAACACCAGCCAAGAAAGAATATACCAATTGAAAGTGAATACTATCTTAGTGAAAGCAGAGATTAATGTTTACCTGATGAAAAGCCAAAGATGAATAAACAGGACACAGGTTGATGCTCTGTATCACTCCTAAGTTCTGCTCACAAAGCTAATTCTAAATTTATTTTCCACTGTATATCCATTCACTTTAAATTTCTTTTCCTGCCTGCCTCTAATAAAGAGAAAAAGGTTTTTGTAACCAAAGAAATGCCCGTGTTATTCATTAGAGCAGGTCTAAATTAGATATTTTAGCAATGTACAAGTATCAGTTAGATGTGCGAATTTTAGTAACATTTCACTGTTATATTTGCAAAAAAAATGTGGAATGTTTGGCATACCAATTCAAATAACTAATTTCTCATTCTTTAGTTTTGTTTTGTTTTGTTACATCTAAATTCTCTGCAATATATCTTGCATATTTCTTATAAATATTGCCCTGGTTGGTCTAGCTTAACGCAGAGCATCTGGCCTAGATGGTTAGATTTAACCAATCCAAAGGGTGAAAGAGAAAAACCTCTTGCCACTGTGCACTGATACACTGATATTTCAGTCTCCTTGGTTTTCATTGCTCCTTTTGTTACTTTTTTTTCCCAGCAGAATATGCTGAAGAATTCAGACTTTAAAGATGGTTAAAATGTGGAAGGAAACAATATGATGAAATTGTGGTGTCTTATTTACCTTACTCCTCAAAGTCAGCCTGATATTATGTTCTGATTTTAAAGATCAAATTCCTGGTTTAAATTTTTTCTTTGCTTGTCCTAAGTTTGGTTCTTTGGCTGTTTCAGATATCAAGTCTTTGAGACAGAGGAAGTCCTAACCTTCTCACAGAGAACATCTCCAGCTCTGTCTCCAACAGTTGCAGGAATACTGGTGGGCAAAAGCAATTTCTTCAGAGCTGAACTGAGGATGGCTGAAGAGAGAGAGCTCAGTGCTCAGGCAGTGGCAGAAAACTGCAGAAACCAACCCTCAGCACATCTATTTCTGTTTGTATCCATCAAGATACAGCAGTACATTTCCCTTAAGACCTGAGCTAGTTCATTTTAAACAGCATAAATAACGTTTTTCTACACAATTAAGTAAAGTTTGCTTATTATTCAGAGCAAGAGCCCAGCGTACTTCACAAATCACTCATGCACAGCCTCTCAACTGAACAATCTGAAAGAGGGTGTACATATTTATGCAAAGACTATAAAAACGGGGAGAAGTATAACATGATACCATGCACAGCCTTTGTCTGCAATACATTTTACATTGGTGGATTTCAAATAAACCAGCTATCACTTCACTACTCACAGGAATAAAACAAAATGGCACACAACAGAGAAATGCTATCTCAAAACAACAGCTGTATCCATACTTTGGCTATGCATGTAACTGGCACACAGTCCCAGCAGCGTTGCCTATTCTTTCATGTGTGGCCCCAAGGGAGTCAATGCCTGATTACATTTAGCATTCCCTCTCTTCTTCTACCTTCAGTTTATCTGCTACGAAGTCATGATTCTGTGTTTTCATTTCCTCCCCAAGCTTTTTTTGTTCCTGAATTCCTCCGATTACTGATTCCCTGCTCACAGTCTTTGTCTATCTTTTGAGAGCCAGAGCCCACACTGGAGGTCTTTTATGTAGGGTTTTCCCTCCAGAGCTGAACCTGCAGACTTCCATCACAGACAAAAAATATCACTGCATCTACTTTGGGGGCATTCCACTGCCTTAAGACAGTCACATGTGAACAAACAGAGTTGGATTTCACTGTCCTGCCTTCACCCCTCACCTGGTAGAAATGCAATGACCATGATAGCAGCCCCAGCCCCTGCTTAGGGAAGAAGCTGGCCAAGCCCTCCATATTTGGTGGACTCCCCAAAATAAAAAGCTGTGCCCTGCATCAAAAATTACTCATCAGTGAAAAGAATATGGCTAAGCCTCAAGATAGTACTTTCATGTTTCTGAGGTGGAAGGGGTTGAGAGGGTGTCTATTTCTTTACTCTCTTCATATAAGGCAAAATGATTTGATTCATAGCATGTGAAAGAGGGAAAGAAGCACTCTTCTACAGGTTAAGCATGCTCTCAAATCAATAGTCCTACCTTTGAGATTATAACACAGGTGTCTGGTGTACTAAGGACACACTGACAGCTACAGTTAACGTACAAGGATTTCTTATTTACTGAGACCAATGAATTTATCATAACAGTGCTGAATACCTTGAAGAGTAAATGGCTTTTGTGAGGTTTCTAGAATATTCAAGAATCATCCAGAAATCTTCCACTAGTATCCACTAGCATATTGAGAATGACACTAATACTTCTCACATCAATTATTTTCAGGTATTCTTCCCTTATTATAGCATATAATCAAAACATTGCAGAGTAAAACATGAATAAGCCAACAAGAAACAATGTAATGGAATGTGAAATGCAAAACCTATTGAGAGTAAAACCCATTCATATTTAGGATGTATCATCTTGGCTCTTTTTAGAAGAACAAAAAAGCCTATACAGGCTTTTGAAAAATGAGCAGAACATCCAAGAAGTGTAATTTCTGATGGATTTGTACTACAAGGCGAACAGCCTGTTCCACGCTGTCAGCTCCCCCACCCACATCCCTGTTCCAGCAGCCACGTGGCAGCTCACAGCTTGGCAGGATGGGTGGGAGGTGCTTTATGCTTTCTGTAATGTGTAAGGTACCTGCAGAGTCACCCACCCTACACTGCTGCCTGGCCAAGAAGCCAGTGACAGCCCTGCTATGCCTGCTGGATAGTTAATGCTGCTTTGGAAGCTTTAGTGTGGACCTTCAAACAACAACCTTTTGTTTTTTGGGTTTTTTTCTCAGGAGGTGTGGGAGGTTTGTTTGGGGGGTTTGTTGGGGGATTTTTTGTTTTGTTTTTTAAAGTTGTGACCCCAACAATCAGACAGGTTTGGCTGAAATTAGCCAAAGGTTCACAGGAGCCACAGTCAGCAATGCAGTAACTTAGACCTCATTTTCCTAAGAAATAAAGTGGAACAGTGATTATTTTATAAAAGTACAAGGCCAGGAAAGCACATTAAGTAATTTTCCAATTTTAAGTATGAAGAAGTCCAATCAAACTAGAAGAAGTCTTGAATGTAGTAAGACTTCACACACCTACAAAAAGAGAACCCTCATACTGGCCTGACCCCCCTCCAAGTGAAACCAGAACTGGAAACCAGAACTGGAAACCAATGGGACAGACTTAATCAATACAGAAACTTAAGAGTTCATGTTATTTCCTTCTCTGGCTATGTAAAGACTGTTTATCCTTGTTCCTAGAAGGTTTTCCTTTCATTCTAATCTATATACATATTTTTTAATCTCAAGCTCAAACAAAATTTCAAGATAGGGAAAAATTGTTTTGAGAGCAATTTCCTACTGATGATAGAACCAGTAAAATTTGGCTTTAAGTTGCTCAGTAATGTAAAGCTGTATTAATGACAGTGCCTGCAAAAGTATACCATAAAATGTAAGTAGTAGCATATATAAAAAAAAAAGTTTACAATTTCTGTATAGGAAATACACTGCATTTACAATGGGGTGCAGGAACAGACTAGAGTGAGGAAGCATCTCACGAGAAGAAGTCCTCTTATAGAATAATTATGACAGAAAAGATTCAAATTAATGTCAAATCTTCATTATGTTGTTGTTAGTAAGTTTCACTCATCTCATTCAGCTACTCAAAATGATATTGGAAAATCTTTAAGAATACAAAATGTTTTTATTACTCCCTGCTTCCCAGACTGAACTCACTGAATTTCATATGACTTTAAGAGTGCCATATAGGTCCAATAAGAACCATTCATTTAGTTTACAGTCATAAAGTGGACAAAAATAATATCTCTCATAGTTCAGCAGAATCTGAATACCTACCTGCTAAAAAAGCAATCCATAAAAATAACCCCAAGTATGCTGCTTGTGCTCTTGGGCATAGCTTTTTCACGAGTTGGCTCCAAAAGACCAGTCCCAGTTAATTTAACATTATACTAAACCCAACCACATCAAAAAAAGTATATACACAAGTGTTTGGGATTTTGTAAAAGATCAGACCGCTGCTTCCCACTGTTCAACATTCTGTGTCTCAAAGTGCTCAATCAGAAAGAGTTAAAAGTATGCAGGACAGAAAAAATACACACTGATACTTTCTAAATTAAGTGCTCCCACCTACTGGCAATATGCAGCATTTTTGAGCCAGAGGTGGTATCCAACCTCTTACTACAAAACCACAGCTGCACTGAATAAAAATGTGTCTTACTGCAAGCTACACATAATTCATTACTCTGCAGCCACTGAATCTAACAGCAGAAACAATACTCCATGACCGAGGTGACCAGCTGCACACCATGAACAATAAATTGCAAATAATTCAAGCAAACAGTTTATGCCCTTGGGCTAACATTTGTTCCCAAAATATTTCAATGTTTGTGAATAATGTATAAGCAAGGAGGGGTGTCTGTGCATGAACAATTTACAGGTAAAATAAATGCTGCTTCAGTTAGATAATTCTTTTGTGACAAATAGTTTGGCCAACTCCCATGCTCAGAGAACTGCCCAGTTCTTGTTTGTCTCCCTTTCTCTTCACCCCTTCTGGTTCCAGTGGTGGTAATGCCCGTGACCAAGGGATGGGGACTTCTAAGTGGCCTGAAGTCTCTCTCATCTTTCTGCCTCCTTTATTTACACCAGCAGAAATCAGGATAACAGCTCCATAGTTAAAGTTTTCTATTCACTGTAGCTATTTCAAAGACGCTTCTCTTCTCCTCTTTCCCTTCTCCTCAATTCAAGATAACACCTGTCACAAGAAGCAAACAAACAAACAAATAACAGAACTTCTAATTGTGTATCAATGCTACTATTTGAGAGAAAAGTGGATTACTAGCATCTGTCTGTTGAAAAACACAATACCTACTGCTGACTCTGATGTGAACAGGTCTGCCAGTCACTAAAAAAAATTATATTCTTATTCTTTTGAGTCTTGTTCACCAATATAAACTTAGTTAGTGTATTCTTCTTGTTTTGCAGCTCATAAAATGTGTATGACACCAAAATAGTATTTACTATACATACCACTACCATGCTATGAACATCATAAGGACCTACCTGCTCAGCAGCCCTGTGCTGCAGGCAACAGAGGAGGAAGGACAGACCCAAGCAGCTGTCCTGGGGGTACTGGGCAGTCATCTCCAAGGGTCCAACTTTTCAAATGCCATGTAAATGTTGCCTCCAAATACTCCTTGTATTTCCCACTTTGTCTCCCAGTCCATCCCGTTCTGCAGCCTTCAATGGTCAGGTCTCCTTCATTTGAGTTTGAATCCCTCACCTTTGTGCTTTCACGACTCTCTGGTTCCCATCTCCCACATCCACAAGCCCAGTTGCTGTCTTTCCATCCCGTAACGTTTCACTCGGAATTTTGAGACCCTCTCAATGTGTTGCATGCCTGCTGGGGCCATCTAGAGGTGTAAATTATTTTTCTTTTTATTGATACCTTTAGGCAACTGGTATTCCAAGGATCTAAATGAGTTTGAAAATGCGTTCATTGCTATAAAATTAATTTTGGCCATCACATGCACAGTCTCACATTTTTGTCTCATTGTACAAAACAAAATTAATAAATCAAATAATTGTTTTTTGCAATTATTTTTGAAACACAGAAATGTAAGATCCTCTAAAAGAACATTTTATACTTTTACAGCCTATTTCTGAAGTTCAGAATCTCAGCTTAAACCACTAGTAACATTTCTGCAATTTACATTTCAAGTTTTGACTCTGGGATGACAATTCTGCAGAGTTGCAACATTTGTATGTTTATTTGCCCATCAAACCTAATGCAAAATACTAAGCTAATATTTGCATACTTTACACCCTGCAATTACAAGTTTATTTCTATAAAATATACTTCAATTACGAGAGATGTTTCATAAGACCCGTTTTTTCCCTATCATTTCATCTCCACATCCTATGGTGAGAACCAGGCATTCAAAAAAACTACTGGTACTTTAAAACAGTTTCCAAACTACACACTGGATACAGCTAAAACATCTACAAAAATGACTGAGGAATAGAGACTTGAAAACTGGCATCCTAAACCTGAATAAACTCTTCTAGGGTGCATAGAACTGGAATTATTTCTACTAAAATTTGAATTTGGCCCTGAGTATGGAATAAGTATTTGAGAGCTGCTGGGTCTAATCAAAGGATCACAACTGATGCCTGCTGGCCCATAGAGGATTAAAGGAAAGCAACTTGCTGAAGTGACACAGATTTCTCAGATCATCTGAACTTATATGGAAGATGCAAAATGCAAAGTTCTATTTCTGTGGATTCAGTAGAAATATTATGGTTTGGTTAGTTAATAAAGGTTGATTTGACAGACCAGTTAACCAAAATGCATTCCTTTCAAAGCAGGAAAAACATAAATATTTTAATTTCATTTACAGGCTATCCAAAGACATAGGCACATTCCCAGTATTAATGTAAGAGAGAAGTCTGCTCAACACAAATCATACAGTTCTGAGTACACTAAATTTTACCAGTTGTAGGAGGAGTTGGTATTTTGAAACACTGGAACCATGATGGTCAGCACACCTCCCTTCCCTCATTAGTTTTTTTAATATTCTGAAAATGCAGGATACCTTCTTGGAAAGAGTATTTTTCCAGCCCTACAGGCACAATGTGGATTAAAAATTTCCTCTCCTCACTGATTTTCACAAATTCACCTCAACAGCAGCCACAAGCATGCCTTAGATGAGACTACCAGTTATATTCAGGCCAACAAACCTTAAAATTTTGCTAGCATCAGTGGCATTTAATGCTATAATTTTTTTATACCAGTGTGTTAATATGATTTATATTCCTACCATCTTACCTGAAAGAAAAATAAACATCTCAGTAAAAAGCCTTTACTGAAGCACCCTCATTTCAGCATTGTACCATTTGGCTGTCATTATCCCAGTCACATATATGCAGATGAGGAATTTACCAACAAAATCTATAAACACATATCTTGTTCCTCATCTCTGATTATCAGAATCTAAAGAAAACAATAAATCCAAAGAAATTTCTCAGAAATTTTTCATCACCAAATGTGGGCAACAATAGTTAGAGCTAAAGACGTAAATATATGAAGACTGAAATTCAAAGTACAGCCAAGTTTCCTATTTCTCTGTCTATTGTCTATTATATCTGTTCACCCTTCAGCTAAAACTGGTAGATCACTCTGCTCTATCAGTGTATCAAGAGCAATGGAACTGAAGCACTACAATTTCAACAGCAGTGAAGCTACTGCAGATACTTTGTTGTGACAGCTTCATAGGAGCAGCTAATAATGGCAGCAATTAGTCTAAACTGTTCTATGAAGTCAATATTTTTAATATCACATCATCAGGCTGCACAGACATTAGGTCTACGAACAGTTCTGATAAGAACTATCCCATCTTCCACTCTTCCTGTCTTTTGAAAAAAACTTTTCACATCTTTTTCACATTGAGATTATAAATTCCTAACACTGGGATTAACCTCTTCTGTATAATGCCCACTGTCCTTGCTCCAGCCATATACACAGAATATGTCTTTTAATTTAAATTTGTGTTAGCAAGTGTTGAGGACAGAGAAATCTAGAGTCATTTCATCCCTGAAAACTCCCCACTCAGTGGTCCTGAATGCAGAGAGAGCTGCTCTTGCCTCAAACAGAATTTCATTCTCAATATCGTGATCCTGCTCCATGATGAGCAGCCAAATCTAACAGCTAATACCTAGCTGAACAGAGTATTAAACCAGAGACTTCAAGATCAAGTGTTACACTTGACCTTTTGAATTTGTTCCAATCAATACCCCAGAAATTGATTTTTCTTTTATACAGTATACCCAAATGGTTTCATTAAATTGAAAGCTTACGTGCCTTCCCAAGGAAAGGCTATCAGAACCTATTCTGTAACCTGTGTGATATGAAAGCCCTAATCAGCAGCCAGTGAGTATTTGAGATTATCATACACATCCACTTCAGTTACTATGCAGTAATCATACAAGCAGTGATGTTGAGAAGAAATTATGTAAAAAGTACTAAATTATGTGGGTTTTTTTCTTGTTTTTGTTTTGTTTTGTTTTGTTTTAACTTGGTTAAATGTCTGGCAGGAGAACACAGAGCTGTATTTAACTCCATGAAAATACAACTTTAGCCATTATGAGTTCATTATAGCAAGTGTATCAGAAAGTTTCCTAATCTAAAGGCATTCAAAGACATAAACTAAGAAGTAACTCCCTATCAGACGACAACTTTCCCCAGTTGCACAATAGAGGGACACAAAGCTTGTGTTCTACATGGACCCTGACAACTGCCTAACAAATGAAAGCTGTTCTATTAAAATATCAGAGATCCTCTGGGCATATGCAAAATAGAAGATTAGGGAGCATCTTGAGCCTTTGAAGAAGTAAGCAAGCAGCTTCGTATTCAAGTGAACACCTAAAAAAAGGGTCTTGATCAGACTACATTTTCTGCAAACCATCCCTCATCCCACTTTTTTGCTGCTAATTCTTGCTCTCCTGTTCTGATATCCAAGAAGTCTTCAAGCCTATTTAACAACACAACCTTCTCCACATCTTTCAACCACTGTTGCTCACTCCAAAATTATGACAACTCTAATTGTTTCAAGAACTTTTCCCTCCTACCTAAAATCCTGTCTGACAGAGCCCTTTCACCCCTTCTGCCCTAAATTTCCTCAGTTTCTTGTTTACAGGAACAGGCCTTTCATTAAAGCTAATGACAATTAAAGAAGCCACGACCTCCTTGGGATAAAGAGGATTATATATTTACATTTCTGGTTTTATTATCAGAGGTCTTGCTCTCTCTTGCTTCCTGAAATTCCCTATAAGTCCAGTGGTCTCTTTTTATTTCCTTCCATTTCCTGCAACACCATGTTATTATCTCAAACCTTCCTGCCCTAATAGTGTCTGGATTTCTGTTGTTCTACCCTAATCCCACATTGACTTTAATTCAGCACTTCATTTATGCTAAAAACTCTCCTTTGATCCCTCTTTCAGAACAGCTGTTTGAGTCTACCACATGCCTGTACTTTAAGTCACTTAAGCAAATTAAGATTTGGAGGGTTGAGTTGTTTGGGTGCAGACATGGGCAACAAATGGAATGAAAGAGCAAGTTTAAAAACCTCTACCCAAGACAGTAATTATCAAAAAAAGGTCTTTCCTTATCAGAGGATAGGGACAAGAAAATAATTTGGAACTGGGTGGAGCATTTCATGGGAATTTTCCCCAGTATTCATCTAAGCTCAGTAGCAAAGACATCCACTTTTATCTTCTTAAAAAAAAAAAAAAAAAAAAAGAGTAACTGTAAAATTTTTTTCAACATTTATTTCTTTTATTTCCGTTCTTTAAATAAAATTCATTCTAGAAAATAGGAGTTAGGTTAATACCCAGAAATTTTAAAATTTCAGTTTATCAAATGCTTAATGTCAATGAATCACCAGGAAAAGGAGAGAGAAAAAAACCCAACAAAACAAAATTCATTGCATAGCAACACTGAACACTGAAGTGGTGGGAGTTTTATCTGGCAGAGAAAAAGAGAAGGAATACTAAACATTCTGTGCCTTAAATCTTGTTGTTTTCTTGTTTTTTTCACTCAAAATCATGTTTGTCTTATTATAAAGTTCTGAAAGATCCTAGATCTGAAAACAGAAACACAATAACCCACGCTGCTTCTCATTTTAACCCACTATTGCCTTTTTAAATAAAGTCATGGCAATTAAACAAAAATTCTTTGGCCATAGACACTCAGATTTAAGCTGAAGAGGACATAATATTAGCATAAATAAGACAAGGCCTTATTTGAACTGGGCCAGAAGAAATATTCAAATTTTTTTTTCCAAAACATGAATACCACTTGCTCCATCTTTACTCTGTCCAATCTGGTCAGATCCTGGGACTGTAGTACCCAGAAAAAAAAAAAAAAAAAGCGACAAGAGATGTGAAACAGTACTGACAAGGCTTAACTCAACTTCTATTTGATTCTTGCTGTGGACAGGGAAACCAGAGTTAAAAAAGAAGATAATCAATCTTTGCCTCCAACATTTACCCTTCCTCCTAAACAAAGCTCCTGGCAGAACTGTAACACCCATTTGTAACCCTCTCTTAGCTAAAGGGATACCAAACAGGCTCATCCCCAAACATAAATGCAGCTCTGACTCTGCTCTGAGGAAACAGATTCTTAACTGTACTTTCCAGATTCAAGAATATGTCTTGTAAATTTTTACTGTGTATGAAGAGGAAAAAAATAATTGAAAAATGACCAGTAAAAAAAAACCTTAAAGAATCAACTTTACAACTTTCTGGCCCAAGATAAAGAACAGATTTTAAGAAATGGTAGATGTACAGAAACAATTTCTACAAGTCAAATCTCTAGACATAATTTATTTAAAGTTATTTATGAAAACTCGTTTTCATGCTGGCCTCTGTTTACCAACCAGTCTCAAACTACCATACTTAATGTGTCTCAAAATTCATAGTTCTACATATATATGCACGATATCAATAAATCAGTACAGATAAATCAGAACAACTCTTTAAGGAATCATACATGTATTAAAATGCTGGGTAACCTATCCAGAATTACTTGTGGGAAATCTCAGTCTGTAATCCTCGTTGATAAAATGTGTTTGAAGTTTTGATTCTTTTTGCAAGAATCCAAAGTGAAACCAGGTCAGTGGGTGAAAATTAAAACCATTTCAAATTGAAAGAAATTCAATTAACTCTAATATTTTAAACAAATTATATTTAAACACACAATAAAGTTCCCATTTCTCTACATTCATTTTTATTTAATTTAAATACTTCTCAGTTATCAGCCTAAAGTACTTCAAATAGGCTGAAACCAATTTGAACTCATTTTGAAAATCATAATGTCATTAAATATACCCTGAAAACTTCATTTATTAATTAAAAAACCCAAACAAAACTAAACCAGAAAGAAAAAAATCCAAGAACAAAACCACCAACCACCAATAAAACCTACCAATAAAACTGCTAAAGGCTAGGGGCAAGTTTTCCTTCCAATTTATAATATAACATAAAATCTGATGTCAATTTAGTAAAACAGCAGCTCCTACAAAAAAAAAAAATAAAAAATCTCTCTGCACACAATACCATCTAGGCTGTCCAAAAGCATGTAAGGGTCATGGCTGGTTCTCCTTGGGGTGATAATAACAAAAAATCAGATAGGGAAGAAGACATAAATGAATGTAAGGAATGGAATGCCTTGGAGATTTACTCCTACAACAATGACAAATGTTGGTGCTGAGACTCTGGCCCATCTGTACAAGTACAAGATGATGGGTAAGACAGCTCCTCAGCCTCAGAGACAGGAGACAACGAGACAGAACTATGGGACAGGAAAAAGTCTCAACATCAGAAAAATTATCATCTGTTTTAAAAGTCACCTACTCCCTATTTTCTTCAGCCACCAGAGAAAGCACTGAAGAACTGCCACATGATTGCCTTTAAACATGGGAAATCTAAAATAGAAGGAAGCAAAACCCCAAAACTTTACAAATCTAAAAATGTAAGGTCTGGAAACACCAGTTTTTCATTACTTATGAAGGGCATTGCCCTTATTTTATAATAAAAATTTGCAAGACTTTTGAAAGGCTAGATTTCAGAATTTTGAGAAAGAGAATTACTTTCTGGAGAAATTCTAATGATTAAAAATGAATAAAATATCCAGAGAGGAGGGCTTGGGGGGGAAACAAATTTTATTATACACATAGACAAGCTGTTTTCAGTTTAAATTTGTGAAACAGTATAAGGTGGGCTGACATACAACAGTGACCATCTGGACAGCAAAACAAGACACTATCTATGGAAAGAAAGTTGAAAGTATACCTTCACCTCATCATATGGAAATCTGCATGGTCAGCAGCCATCTAGCAAATCAGGTGGCTTTGTGTTTTTTAAATGGACAAAATGAGATAAGCCAAGTTCCTCATGGTTAGAGAAGGTTTGAATCAATTATTGAAACTGATCCATTTTATCTTGCTGTTCTATTTACTTGCTGTGATTCAAGAATATTTTTTTCATTTGCTTTTCCTGAAAAAGTGGATCCCAAAGAGACTGTAAGAAAGCCTAAGAACAAACAACCTTTAAAGCATCCTGGAATTAATGATTTTTTTTAATATTTTTTTTAATCTGACCTGTTAAACTCTACAGGTTTAAAATTAGACATTAAAAATAGAACCTCTTCTGAATTTCTTAGTAAGTATTTCTTATTGAACTTGCAAGAATAATTATATACCATAGACTGAGCTAAAGCCATTAAATATGGCAATAAGTATAATTCTTGGCTTTGTTTTATGTAATAATGGCTCCACTAAAACAAGAAGCCTGAGTCACAGGAAATGTGTTACAGAGAAAAGTGGACCAAATTTTTATTAATGTTATGTTATCTTGAAAAACTATGGTAATTTTTTGACACACGATGCGTATTTCTACAATAAATTCATCTCCTTCCCAGCTGTGTGCAGAAGAACTTTGCACTTTCAGACAGCTCAGGAATAGCAGTGAAATTTACTTGAAAGTTGCACAAAACTGTTTATCTATACAGAGGAAATAAGCAGAGGTAGACTGATTGTCTTCAGAACATTCATTCTTACTTCAGCTCTGATGAAATGGAAATGACAAGTATCTTTATAAAAGGATTATCACATTTCACTCGTAATCTTCTTCCAGAGCAATAGCATTTTGCAATGGTCTTCATGAGAATCAAGACACATCCCTCATCTGCTACAGCAAAAATTCATCTATGTATGGATATAGAAAGATAGCAAAATTCCTATATATACACATATCAAATCAATGTTTCTTTACTTCTTTGTGTATTAGAAAGTTAATCACCTTAGATTTATATATTGATTAAAGGGAGAAGGAGGGAAAACACCTCAAATCACAGAAGAATGCCACTGTTGCCAAGCTGTGAAAAACTTGAAGGATGATACCTTACAAACTGGTACCAGTGCACATGGGTACACAAACAGACTCACAGAAACTGCTCACTTCAGTGTAATGTGTATAAATATGTTTGACTTAAACTGACCTTTAATTGTAGCTCTAAGAAGGAGCAGAGAATGGTGAAACATAACACCCTATCTTTTCACACTGCTTAGCAGAAATGAACCATGCAAGCAAAACTTGTAAGCAGTACCTGAGGGACTTCTCACAAGGTAGTGAGAGTCTTTGTATCCCAGCCTCTTTCTCCATGGAATACTAATCCTGAATAACTGGACACAACCCACCTTTAGGATGCCAAATAAGTTAACTGCTTCACTTCAAAGTCAGTTTAGATGCATATTGAAGACAAAACATGACAGCATCGTTCCCTAACCCCAACCATAAATGAAAACATGAGGGACAGCGACTTCCAACAGAAGAGCATTTTTCATGCCACTATGTTAAGACTTAATGGCAAATACTCCTTGTGGTAACCAGAGCCAATCAAATTGTAACTCTGTGGTGTTCACATGGCTCTTGACTTATGAAAGCAGTCTCCATTTAATAGATAGATAGACTCATACCGAATTTTCTCCAGATTAAATAAATTCCTTTCTTGGGAAAAGATAATGTGAGGACACTACAGCTGACTGATGAATGCCAAAACCTATTTCATTAAAAAAAAAAAGGTAATGACAGCAAAAAAGGACAGGCAAAAGCATCTTATAGTCAGTTCCCATTCACTCCCTTTGTTTCAAACACAGCAGTAACTCATGCAGATTGTCTTAGACACCAAGTCATTCTTTAAGGATATTTTCCTAACACATACATAAGTTCTATAAAAGTTATCAAAGCTCAAATCAAAGATACATAAATAATCTTAATATAAATTAAGACAGAGGAACCCCTTTGAATACCAGGAGTAAAACTATCCAAATAGCAACTCTATACAAGAAAACATTTACCTCTGACCCTTGATCTTATCATGCAGAGTACAAATTGGAGACAAATAGAGACAGAAAGATGCTTCCGGTGGCTATGTTAAATCACTAAAAACATCACTCAGTTCCTAATAATAACCTCTAATAGACATCAAAAATATGTGGTAAAGGATATTGGTGTTCTCACTTGCACATTCATACCTGACTCACTCCTAAGTCTGGTGCTTCTGGCAAGTGTTTAAATAGTGCATCACTCCACATAACAACGAGTAAAAATCTCCATAATTTTAAAATACTTTTTTGTTTGAGAACAGCAGAAATTTCCTGATGGCTTCATAAATGTTTTCATGTGTAGTTTTTACCTTTCATGAGTGGCAACAAAGGAAGGAATGGGAAGCAAAACAAGGCAGATTCCTTTCCTGCTGTCAGCTGCTTTTGCACATAGTAAAATAAGTAAAATAAGGCACTAGTGACACAGATGAAACTTCCAGCCAACCTTTGATGGGGAACCAGCAGACATTATGAAGCAAATCATCCAGAATGCAAAAGACAAATAACTAGCAAAGGGTCTTAGAGGCTGCAAACTTGTAAAGCACTAAAGGCATTTACACTTTTTGAAATATATTCTAGGCACAGTGGGACAATATAGGTTTTCTATTGCTTACATTCATTTTTGCTGTAAGTGGCCTAAAGTAAAAAATACCAGTAAGTGGTAACACAAGCAAAGGACATAAATGTACTAGATAAACACTTTGAAATAAAAGGATATAAAATAGCCATCAAGTACTTCCAGTAGCTGTAGGAAAGAACAGCAACAGAAGAAAGGTCACTGGCTTATCTCATAAATTATACGCTGAACATTTTAGAAACTAATTTTGCCAGACTTAAAAAGGACCAGCAACTCCCTGCCTTAATCTTTTGGATGCAGCTTGTTGTATTAGTTCATTATGATATGGGATTAAATATTTAAAAAGAGAGAGAGAGAAAAACATACTAATGGAATATCCACTCTCACACTGAAAGTCTGAAAACGAACCACATTTATTATGTGATAATTAATACTGTCATCAGTTAAGACGTTTGTCTGTAAAACTGTGCTACAAAGAGTAGGAATTCTCTCTTCTTCAATGTCCCTGATCTGATTTAATACCTCCTTTTAAAAATAGAAGGTTCTAGGTGGAAGTTTATCAGTATTACGCTAACTGCAACCATGGCACTCCTGTGTGATGAGAAGTAGGCTCACACAGGACTCGCTAAAGGTACAACAACTGTCACAAGCAGATTTGGACTTTTGACAAGAATAACCTGCATAGTAATTGTTACTGGAAGCCTTTTATAAATCTGTCTCTTGATAAAACTTCACTCTATAAAAATTAAGTAGCTTTGCAAAATAAAGTCTTACAGAGCCTGGCATATACACTCCTGTGTTCCTTTCCTGCCTCTGTGCATAGAAAAGGGTGGA
The DNA here is from genome assembly GCF_003957555.1 of Calypte anna. Classification (NCBI taxonomy): domain Eukaryota; kingdom Metazoa; phylum Chordata; class Aves; order Apodiformes; family Trochilidae; genus Calypte; species Calypte anna. The sequence goes on from NC_044252.1 coordinate 11,690,797, forward strand.
ATGTTAAACCTTGGTCTCTACATGAATATAGGAATTACCAGCTTCTTTAAATTGTTAATCTTCTAATAAGCAAGGAGCTAATACAGAGTTCCAGATACCATGGTATTTATGTAAGGAGCAAATATATTCAAGGACATTTATATTTTTCTTTTTGGAGATTCTCTTATACAGTGGTGCACTGATAGAACTCTAAGACTTCTTTCCATTTACAGTTATCTCTATTCTAACAGCACATTTCTACTCGGCTTTAAATCACAGAGAGAGAGCAGAACATTGAAATTGCTATGTCAGATAAGAACACTCCATCTCTTCCAGCTTTCTGTCTCAGAGTGGCATGTACTAGGTAGGTATTTTAAAGGAAGCAGCAAAAATCTCTAGGGAAGACAGTTCTTATTCAGTAACATGGCCATATAGTAACTTTTATCTTTCCTTTTCCTAACACTCGTTGTTAATTTCTTGCTTTTACATTGAAACATGAGAATTTTATGTCTTAGCTTTTCTACCCTATGCAAATTCTTTATGTGTGCAAACAGCACCAAGACATCATCATCTTAGAAGGAATACCACAGAGATGGCTTTGTGGGGTCCAATTACCATTGTATTAACTAAACATTTCATCTGAAATTATGCATATTGATGAAGTAAAAAAAGTCCAAAGCACATTCAGTTTCTGCTGAAAAGTCCTTCTTTTCTACTTTTCCTGTGAATGTCAAACTAAACAGCGTTTTTTACATCATTTGATCTATGACTTCTCTGTACACAGTTATCTTAAGATGAGAGCCCTTTTTAGTCTTTCATTGATAGAATGAAGTGCACTCGTTTCCTAGGAGCTCACAAAGCAAGACAGGAAACTGCTCAGCAGGAGAAATCCTCACAGGAAATATTGTTGTGTTTATTGTATTGGTACTTGTCTGTTCGTGGTCTGGATTTTAATCTGGTCAATTTGTCCAAATGACAAGTAAATGATGACACAAACATATGCTGTACGATCAAATCAGAAGCCACATGATTTCCCTGTTGCAGAGACAGAAGATTTTTCTGTCATATAACTATGACAAAAGAGGTACCTTGTAAGAGCAAGTGGATGGAGATGTGTCTGCTTCCTCTGTGTCTGGAGGCAAAATGTTTGATTTTGAAACTCAGTTCACCTTTGTAAGTCCTTACTATTTTCTCCCAATTCCTGTTTCCATGTAGGGACACAGAAATGGAGCTGTAGATTTGCTCAGGTTCAGCTCTCATGTGGGCTGACCAGAGCCTCTGCTTGGTTATCAACTGGCATTTCTTGTTTTATACCCTTTTCTAACCTGTATGCAACTAAGCTGTAAGAGAGAAAGATGCTTTTAAGCTTCTTACCTACTTAGGAGATACAGAATAGTGGATAGAAGGATTTACAAAATGCATAAACTACAATGTACCTATCCTATGGCTGCAACAAAGAGGAAGAAAGGTGAAAACTATTTCTCTCTTTGTATAAGCTTCCTTTCTTCCACCCTGTGCCTGCAGCACTCTGCAACATTTTGGTCAATCAGAAAAAAATATTTTGTAGGTATTTCTTGTTTTACAGTGTGAAGTACAGGCAAATGCCATATTTGAGTTGGTTGTTTTTTTCATTTACTTGTTGTCAAGTCCACTGGATAAAAGACACTTAGTTTTAATGAACAGTAATATACTGTCACAGAAACAAAATACATCTGCAGTTACTGAGATTTTTGTTTTGAACTTAATTATATGGGAGTCTGCTTCACCTTTGTAAATCCATTAAATATGTTTGGGAGTTTATTGCATTGCCTTGTTGGTTTTTTGTAATTTAATCACGTTTTATCTAAGACAAGTTTTTTGGGTAGATATGGCCTGAAAAGATGAGCTAAGAAGTCATTTAAACCACATATGGTTTCTTCAGAGCTCCATTTACCAGACCAACCAATGGGAAAACAGTAAGAAAGATGGCAAATACAGAATGGATATGTCAGAACATACCAGCAACTATTCCCATTTTATATTTCTTTTAAATCAGAAAGTTGTAGTCCAACATTACTGGGAATGAAGAAGTGACCTCTGTGACTAAGTAGAAGCAGATCACAGGGTGGTTAACTAACCATGACTGTCAGTATAATTAACTTTCTGAGCTTTCTGAGGAATTCTAGCTTTCCCAAAAGCTAGAATATAAAAAAGCTGAAACAAGTTGCTTGATTAAAAAAAAAAAACAAAAAACTTGATTGAATTACCAAAAGCTACAAAAATCTGAAACCTTTGCCGAAAAAGACACAAAACATTTTTTTCAGGAAAATGCTAGAAAATAGAATTAGGCTGAAGCAGAGAAGGAAGTGACTAAGCATGCAACTGTAACCATTTGTTATAAATAATTTTTATGCTAGTCACAGTGTGAATGAACATAATTACATTCTTATTAACTTTGCTCAAGTTTTTCTCTTTCAGTTTCAAATCTGCTCAACTGCCATGTTTAGTTTTCTCTTCAAAATGTTATTAATGCTGTACAGTTACACATCATTCTGACTATCTTTGGGTTTGAAATCACAATGTCAGAATACCACACCTTAGTCCAAGCATGAGTCCTGATAGAGGTAAGCTAGGGTGCTTTTTTCTCATACAAATGAAAGGAGAAAGTAATTATTTTAGAATATTTCAACAGGTCAAATGGAATCAAGGCATTCTGCACCCAGTATTCTGTAAGACTAGGAAGTACAAGAATAATTGTCTGATCTACTAATCTAGGTCTGATCCTAAGAAATTATATTTATACATATTTCATTTCAACTATCTGGAAAACATTGGCGACTCATTACATTTTTTATATGGAAAATTAAAGTTATTATTCAGTAGATTTTAAAATAGCTTTCAAAATGGTACTGCTATAACATCAAAAAAAGTTCCTAGAGTGAACAGAAGTTGGCAAGCTTATTAACTACAGATTTGAAATAACTTTGCATTTTAAAAAGAAGCCTGTTTTTCTATACTAAGTTGTCCTCAAATGGAATTATCCTATTGGTTCATTCTAGCTAAAAAAGTGCATCAAAATAAATTATGTCCATAGCAATTCATAAAAATTACAATAGATATTGAATAGCTTATTTTGGAAGTCCAAAAAGTAATAGATGGCTTAATAAATTGAAAAAACATATGTTTGCAAATAACTAATTAACCATGAGCCAGCATTGTGCCCAAGAATGCCAATGGCATCCTGGGATGCATTAGGAAGAATGTGGCCAGTAGGCTGGGAGAGGTCATTCTTCCCCTCTGCTCTGCCCTAGTGAGGGCACATCTGGAATTGTGTGTTCAGTTCTGGGCTCTCCAGTTCCAGAGGGACAGGAAACTGCTGGGGAGAGTCCAGCAGAGGGAATTGGAGAATCTTTCTTATGCAGACAGGTTCAGAGAGCTGGGACTGCTTGGCCTGGAGAGAATACTGAGAGGAGAATATATCAACGTTGATAGATATCTAAAGGGTAAGTGAGAGGAGGATGTAGCCAGACTCTTTCCAGTGGTGCCCAGCAAGAGGACAAGGGGCAATTGGCACAAACTGGAACACAGGAGGTTTAATTTAAACGTGAGATAAAATTTTTTCACACTGTGCACTGTATATATATATGCTCTATGCATCTGACAAATAGTAATTCCTCAGAGATGTATACTAATTGTAGGAGTTAAGAAGGAAAAGCTATAGGCAAAAGCACCAAAAGAGAAAGAACAGCTGAGGAGGAAAGTGCACATTGTGCACATTGAAGACTGAGAAGGTCTGAGGGTCAGTGGAAAATAAAACACTGTCAAAATGGTCAGTCAGAAATTACACATTATTAACTTATACTACTGACACCACCATCATCTCATTAGTCCTTAAACTGTTCCCCATTCTTATCAATAAGATGGGTGATGGGTATGCTCAGAATTCCTTTCTTTCCCCTTGGCCAGAAATGGACACTGAATACTATCAAGATAAGTATTTTTTTCTCCCAACAAACTGCCTTTCTGTCAGAAAACATGTATTTGTATAAATCTTCTGTGGAAACATATCCATTGGAGGATCTTTCAATTCATTCAATTCATTGCCCAAAGATGAAAAAGTATTTACATCCATGCATACGCTCCACAAACCCATAGTAAATTGCTCATCACACTTGTTCTAAGCATACTATGGGATGGATCCAGAGGTTTCAAAATCCTGAACATTCCCATGGTTTTCACCTCAGTCTTATCAAGACACCATAGACTTATCTCCTCCCTTTTGCTGCTCATCAACCATGATCAACATTGGCAAGTCAGTGAGAGCTGGGAACAGAGCATCAAGGGCCACACAGGTACAAGTTTGTGTAACCAGCTGCTCCCCATTCGCTCTGAATCTTCACACAGCAGCACGGAGCTGCTCCGGGGGTGCCACATTGCTGGACCAGGCTGCAACTCTGCTTGAATTCTGTAACACAATGCCTCCAGCCATTATAGAGTTCTCCATCAGCAAAACTTTTCTAGAAGATCTCTATGTTGTTCTGCCTCCCCAGGAAGTAAGTTCATTACCTTTGTCATTTATCACAGTCTGCCACTGATGCATATGCAGAATTGTTCTAGCAAGATAGAAAACATTCCCCTAGAACAAGTCATATTTCATAGGCAAAGGTCATGGTGACACCTAAGGGTTTCTGAATACCTTGGGCTATAAAAGCCCCATACCTGCTGCCTTGACTGTGAGACAGTGGGAACTCTTCAGCAATGGCATCCTGGCCCATGAAACATTTGCAAGAAGCCTGGGTTTATTCTAACCCAACCTCCCTGGCATCTTCACAGAAAGTACAGGCAGAGTCACATGTGCTGCATTATGTGTGAGATGTAATTAATTTCTTTTCCTTCAGTGAGGATCATATGCCTTCTGCTGTATCTACTCTTTATTCACCTTTTACCAAGATGCTGGAGGACAATCCTGAATAGATAAACACTAAACTCACTGAAACAGACGTGGCACCTAGCAATTTTAGAGAGTATATAATATTATAGCTTTGCACCTCATGTAGTTGTGTCTTTTTAAGAGGGTAAGACTGAAGCACAGGCTGCTTGCCTTCAAACAGCTTCAAAATCATAGGACACAAAGTCAACAGAGGAACAGCTGAGTGGCCAGTGCCTCACTAAGGATACAGAAGTCCTGAAAGGATACAGACAATCTGACTGCTGGATGCCATGAACAAAGGTCTTAGGCTTGTACGCAGCTTTATCTACCCTGGGACAGCTTAGAGACCCCATGACCTATTCACAATGCACAGATTTAAACAAAACTGTACAGCTGGAAAAGCTTCATTATTCAAGAGAGTGTAATTGTGCATGAGGAAAGGGATTGCCACATGTTGGCCTGTGAACCACAGCACTGTGGAAATCCTCCGGGTATACAAAACTGACAGATGTGTCCCTTATCTCCTCCCCAAGCAATTGGATGTTACAGAGGTTACAGACTCCTAGGAAGGTGGCATGGCTCCTATTCAGCTTCAGATGTTCCTTCAGCTTATCACAGAATTTTTAACATGTTTTTTTCAGCCTCACAGAGCCTGGGGAAGCCTTTGCAAAGCTAATTGTTTCTAGCAGGAGAGCAAGGGGATATTTTTTATTTATCCACCTCCCCTGTCTACCACTTTACCATCATAGTTTGTCAGTACTGACAAACTGTTGGGATAAGATACTCCCTACTCTCAGCTCTCTTTCCCTATTTCTTCCAGCCATGTTCTTTTGCCTCTGTTTCCCTTGCCTGTATATTCCTTGAACCTGGCTTTCCCACACTTCCCTTTCCTTATGTCCTCCTGTGGCAAATCCTGCATCCTGAGTTTCCCTCTGTCTTCCCACGCTCTGATATTTACCCTGGGAGTTACACTCCCCCAGCTCTAATCTGATCCTCATGGAACAGCAGCTTCATTTAATCACTGGCTCAAAAATTGCAAATACATTTTATTAGACTTATCTACTCCTAATGATACAGTGATAGCACTCTGTAGTGCCATTCAGAACAAGCTACTACTGCTAACCCAGATGATTCTTTATAGTGAATTAAAGGCAAGGGAAAGACATAGTCACTTCATAAACCCAAAAAGAACACAGTGCAGCACTTGTTAACTCCAGTTCCCCAAAGGGATGTATGATTACACACAGAAAGGTACTCCTAGACCCAGGAACATTTTGAACTGAAAAAAGCTGTATCTGGAAGTCTAAATTCTGAAGTTTACACATTAAGAACACCATGCACCATGGCTGTAAAAGATCAAACTGCTTTTCTGAGTGGATTTCTTCTGAGAGTAACAGAAATAGAAGCTTTTAAAATGTCTTAAAAAATCTTAAAAATTCTATTAAAGAGTAAGCATGAAATGTCCTGAAGAAGGCTGTTGAGAAGCAAGTGACAGAAAAAGGTAGCTTTTGACTACTGATTTACATAATATCTCACTAGCACCTGTGAACTGCTGGTTCCCTATGCTTTGGGAAGCATATACCTACCTCTTCCCTGCATCCCTTGTTCCCATTTTACTGGAGCCTGGCAATTGCCATCCCTCATTTTCAAATGTACTTAGCAGACAGATGTACCTCGTCATTATTATGACCCTGAAAAATGCAAGATTTGCTGTTTCCCATTTCCTCTGATCCCAAACAAGCTCAGTGGAAGAATAGGCTGGCACAATAAATGTCATCTCTTGATTCACCCTTTACAACTGTGCTGCAGTTCATCTTAAGCTTTGCATAGGGAAGTTGCAGCTAGGTACTGAGATCAAAGCGAGAATGAATGGGAAAAGAAAATATACTAGTATTTAACTACATAGGGAAAACCCAACAGGAAATTAAACTGAGGCAAATTACAGCAAAATCAGACAGCAGTGAAATTATCTAGAACAATTTGAAGACAGAAAACCTAAGTTTACTGTCAAGACAAAATTCTTGGATTATGCATCATTTCCAAACAACTTTGAATTTAAAAGTCATGCTAACGAAGAAAACTATGTGTTCACCACAGGCTCCACCCAAGACATTGCTTTTCACTTGCATAAATGCTGACATATTTAATAACATATTTGTCAATGTATTTTCTGATGTATGCCATTTTCCCCCTTCAGAAAAAGCTCAGGAAAAAAAAACTGGAGTGAGACATAAATTCAATACTAACAGGCTTTCCAGATTCTGTGCTATCTCAATTCATATTTAAGTTTGAAATCCCAAAAAAACAAACTGTATGCCAGATATTTCTCTTAAGAGTAACTGACTCTGCACAACTGCCTAAAATGCTGTCTTCATAGGCAGAAGAGAGGAATTTCTGAGCACCAATATTCAGTCAGCATGAAGTTGTTGGAGACTTCTGTCACTCAGAGTTTTCAACTCCTGTTCACAGCTGGGAGCTGCTGTTGCAGGGCAGAAAGCTGGGCTGCCTGGCAGGGCTGCAGAGGGGAGCTCAAAATGCCCTGGGACTACAGCAGCTCTCCCACAGGATGGAAACACACATGAAGCACAAGCCTTAAACAAACTCCTGGATTTTAAGAAATCCAGAGTTGTGGTATTAGTTCAAACAAAAACAAGCTTATCCATAAGAGAAGTTAACCAATTTCATCTTAAGATCTTTTTTTTCCCCTGGTTATGTAAGCTAAATGGCAATGCAACAAGGCTGCACAGATATTTAAGGTGTGGTTGATACTTGTATTTTTTAAGATACAACTTTGACTTAATTACCTGGTTTTGATAGTTTATAATATGGCCAGACTGATCTGAAATTTTGTATTAAATGTTTCATACTGGAGCAGCTTTATTTCCACAATTTGAAAAGAACCTATTCAGCTGTACAAAGATATAGAAATGTAATTTTTAAAAACTGTTTATCAGACATGGGCACTTTTCCTGCTTCTGTAATTCAAAAAGGATCTCAGTAAAGAAAATTGAATTTGGTGATCCATTAACATAGATTTGATGTTCTCTCTGTTCATCTTTTGATGTCTCACCCCTTTCAGAAAAATGAAAATAACTCATGGTAAAAGAGTACCTGTTGCCTCTTTTTTTTTTTTTTTTTTTTTTTTTTTTTTTTTTTTTTTTTTTTTTTTTTGTCCAGTGTATTGGCAATTATTAAAATCATGGAAAAAGTGCTGAAGCCCCTCTGAGTCGTGGTGGCAAAGAAGTTACTTGTTAACTCCACAATAAAGATGGAGCAGAGAAAAGGCAGAAGGACAATAACCAGAGAAGAGGCAAAGTTTGGAGAGAAGTTTCAGACAGAGCTGGCACACTGCATAGAGTCAGCTCTCCAGGAGAAAGAACTTGTATGTCATCTGAACCTGTACATGCTGTGTTTGCACCAGGGGGAGACTTAAACCTAATTTCATGCCATCTAAGTTTAGGAACCTAAGTGACCCATTTCAAGAAAAAGTTGTAACAGGCATCCTTTACTATCAAGAGGAAGAGCAGCAGTTCCAAGAGGCCAACTGGCTTACCAAAGGTTTGAGTTGTCTTCTGGAGGTGCCCACCCTGTGCCATGGAGAACCCCAAGGCAGAGAGGCAAAACCTGTAACAGGCACAGCAGGACTGGCACGTGACACTCCTGGCAGCAGAACAGCTCCCCAGAATATCACTGTTCCCAGCATACTCTGCAGTTGATTGCTGGCTCCTCAGCCCTACACATAAGATTTAAGAAACAATCTGTAGTAGAGAGTGGGAGATGCTGATGAGGACAGAGATTAATGGAGGAATTAACCCTTTCCCTCTTGACAAATCTGTCCTAAAGGGGAGAATTTTCACAGGATGTGCTTAATGCAGGTGTGTATTTCTGACTCCTGACATGAAAGATGTTCATAGCTGTTAGCCAGGGGAGACTATGCTCCTAATTTAGGCTCTATGGATAGATGCATTAATACTAGTGGGACTACTTCAAGATTGGAGTCATTGACAGACTCAGTACTAGGCGATGTTGCATTTTAATGGGTGGAAAATTTCAGGTTTCACCTCATCTTAAGTTCTTCCCTTATGATTCACTGCTGTGAGCAGCGAAGAGTCAAAGCACATTATTCCAAGGGGTAAGGATTGTGCCTCAGAAAGGAAAAGCAGTTCTCAGAGCTGTCTGGTTGCATTTGAGAGACTGTAATCTGTACTCCTCTTTTAACGAGCAGCACACTTCTCTTCAGGCTTTAGCCTAGTCTCGCATGACAAAGAGCCATGATTTTACACTTTCCCACCATCATTTCTGATCACATATTTCTTGGGGAAGGAAAACTGTCAGTGTGGTGCATTTGCTGTACTGCAATTTTACCTTTGCTCTGCCCAGATAAGAGGATGTGTTCTCTCCCTGTAGCATACAGAAAAGAAGGGAAGGGTAACGAGAGGAAATAGGCTCTTTATGTGATATATAAGGACTGCCCAGAGTCACAGGTGTAAAAAAAAAAAAAAACCTCTGCATATTTTATGTTCATATAAAATCCCACCCATGTCATAAACTACAGCAAAAAAAATTCACCTGATTAAAGTACTACACTAAGCTGCTTAGTTCCTGTATTGTAAGTGTTATGGAAGCCTGTGTTTGAAGTGTTAGTATTGTGGAACGAAGTGACAGCAAGTTGGGAAATAAATGAGCACAATATTCTCTTCTAACCTTCTGGCACTGTGCCTTTTAACAGAGAAGCAGAAAGCAAAAAGGCAAAATGTCAACTCCAAAACATTTTTCAAGTTGTAAAATATAGTGTCCTCACTGAAATGCTTGATAAGAGATACACTGCAGGCTGATACTTCACTACAAAATAGCAAGTTATTGCAAAAAGGTTGCGTTAACACATGTCTAATGTAGTAAGAAAAAAACCCCTAGCACCAAAAATTTGTATCTATGTCCTACAAATGTCAGGTTAGCCCTTCAGACAGAAGTCTCAGTGACACATGCCGAGCTATTAAGCTTCTGGATGGAAAAGAGCTTTCCCAAACAGAAAAGGAGACTTAGAGGATCTGGATCTTTCAGCACACCTCACCGGTTTACATGGAAGCTGACCATTCCGCTTCTATTAGTCACTCAGAACACTCACTCTTTTCCCAGCAGAGCTTACTCATTTGCAAGATAAAAGGAAGGGATTTCTGCACATGCCCATAATATTCTTCACCACTGGGGGCAGCTTTACATAAGACTGCATTCGCCGAAACCAAAGCAACAGTCGGACGGAGCTCTCAGAATGACAGCCTGCAGAAGTGAGCAGGGCTTGTTCCTTGCATGGGCTTATTCCACCTTCTGTGCTACAAAGCAGCTTCCTGGCCGGATCGGGTACTAAGTAAGGGAACTGCTATGCTATGGAATACAGATGTGTGAATTCAGATAGCTAAAGGTGCTGGGAGGAATCTAAGATGCTTTCCTATACAGAGAAATTTTAAAAGCCAGGTTCCTAACTGTAAAGATGCAAAAACATAATATCCATGAAGATCCTATTACCTAGGAAGAATTTGACATTTTGCTGCGAATGCTGTGTTGGGATTGATTTATTCTTGGAGTGTTCTGCATGGCTGGCAAAGAATAATGTTCCAAAATCGGTCCATCTCCCAAGGGGTCCAATTTTTCTTCCTGGGTGTCAGCGAGCCCTGACTCACTACAGTGCAGCTGACAGGGGCTGCCATGCTTGTGGCACACTAAGCAAAAAACAAAAGACCTAAGGACGACCTTTGAACAACACAAAGGATGGGTATGTTTTTCCTGTTATTTTTTTTAATGTATAGTTCATAGCCACTGCATAGCCTGTGCTTTAATTACTCTATAGACTTACCTTGATGTGATTTGTTATTACAGTTAAATTGCTCTAGGGATTACACCTTTTACCCAACTGTTTTTCAGTGTTTCTATGCAGACATTCTTTAAAGAAATCTGAGTAAAGAAAGCAATATGAAAAGTAGCTGAGTCAAGCTAGGGATTTTTAAATGATTGTTGAAATAAAATATTTCATAGTATGATTGAAAGAAATGACTGATGTGTGGGGGGATAACTTTTCTAAGTTGTTTTTATTTCCAGGTTTCAATGTAATTAGGCTACTGAGCGGATCAGCGGTAGCTCTGGTAATAGCCCCTACTGTATTACTGACAATGCTTGCTTCTGCTGAACGAGGATGCCCTAAGGGCTGTAGGTGTGAAGGCAAAATGGTATATTGTGAATCTCAGAAATTGCAGGAGATTCCCTCAAGTATATCTGCTGGTTGTTTAGGTTTGTCCCTTCGATATAACAGCCTCCAAAAACTAAAATACAATCAATTTAAAGGTCTTAATCAACTCACCTGGCTCTATTTAGACCATAACCACATCAGCAATATTGACGAAAATGCTTTCAATGGAATACGCAGACTAAAAGAGTTGATCTTGAGTTCCAACAGAATCTCCTATTTTCTTAATAATACCTTCAGACCTGTGACAAATCTCCGGAATTTGGATCTGTCATACAATCAGCTGCAGTCTCTGGGATCTGAACAGTTCAGGGGCTTAAGGAAGCTGCTGAGTTTACATTTGCGGTCCAATTCCCTGAGAACCATCCCTGTTCGAATATTTCAAGATTGTAGGAACCTTGAACTGTTGGACCTGGGCTATAATCGCATCCGAAGTTTGGCAAGGAATGTCTTTGCAGGAATGATCAGACTGAAAGAGCTTCATCTGGAGCACAATCAATTTTCTAAGCTCAACCTGGCACTTTTTCCAAGGCTAGTCAGCCTTCAAAACCTTTATTTACAGTGGAATAAAATCAGTGTGATAGGACAAACTATGTCCTGGACCTGGAGCTCATTACAAAGACTCGATTTGTCTGGCAATGAAATAGAAGCTTTCAGTGGACCAAGTGTTTTTCAGTGCGTGCCCAATTTACAGCGCCTCAACCTGGATTCAAACAAGCTCACATTTATTGGTCAAGAAATTTTGGATTCTTGGATATCTCTCAATGACATCAGCCTTGCTGGGAATATATGGGAATGCAGCAGAAACATTTGCTCTCTGGTAAACTGGCTCCGAAGTTTCAAAGGGCTGAGGGAAAATACAATTATATGTGCCAGCCCCAAAGAGCTGCAAGGGGTGAATGTTATTGATGCAGTGAAAAACTACAGCATCTGTGGCAAAAGTACCACGGAAAGGTTTGAATTAGCACGAGCTCTCCCAAAGCCAACGTTTAAACCAAAACTTACCAGGCCTAAACACGACAGCAAGCCCCCTTTGCCCCCAACTATTGGAGCCACCGAACCGAGCTCCGAACCCGAGCACGACACAGAACACATCTCCTTCCACAAAATCATAGCAGGCAGCGTGGCCCTTTTCTTGTCTGTGCTTGTGATCCTGCTGGTAATCTACGTGTCATGGAAGCGTTACCCTGCCAGCATGAAGCAGCTGCAGCAGCGCTCTCTGATGCGAAGGCACAGGAAAAAGAAGAGACAGTCACTGAAGCAAATGACTCCAAGCACACAGGAATTTTATGTAGATTACAAACCTACCAACACTGAAACCAGTGAGATGCTACTGAACGGAACAGGACCCTGCACATATAACAAATCAGGCTCCAGGGAATGCGAGGTATGAACCATTGTGATAAAAGAGCTTTTAAAAGCTGGGAAATAGTGGTGCTTTATTGAACTCTAGGGACTATAAAGGGAACGTTTTTCTCACTTTTCTGGCACAGCTCTTCCATGTCACTTTTTTGTACGATCATAATACTGCTCATTTTACTCTCATACATAATCAACTCATTGAAATTTAAATACCACAACCAATGTGAAGCCTGAGCTCTGGTTTAATACAATACCTATTGTACAAACCCTCTGCTGATTTCATTAAAGTCTCTCTTGTTTTTAAATAGAAAACTTCTTTCATAAGTAATCACTGCACCTGCAGCAACTGTGCTGCTGTTTAGGGAGAAAAATAACAACAGTGGAAAAACAAAACAAAACAAAACAAAAAAATCAAACTCATTTTCCCTTTCCCTCCCCTGTCCTCCCCCCCACACCCCAAACCTTTGCTCTGTAACTCACTTTTTGAATCAAGAACCAAGTAAAGACCCAGGTGCTGTAGCATCATATGAATTTTGAGTTCTCTGAGGAGACAGATGATGCAGAAACAGCTCTGAAAGAATGCCTGGTTTCTGCACAACACAGGATGTAATAAAAAGACAGAGGGGAATTAAAGCACTGTCTTAAAATAGGAAGTATCATATCAAAAGCAAAGCAGAGGGAAAATTAAGCTTAATAAAAATTGAAGAATAAAAACATACGGTGGGATTTAATGTACTGCATTATAATGCAGTGCACTTCTAGGGATGATAACTATCAATTGAAACCTGTTTATGTGACTTCATACAAAAGGTGCCAGTGTTTATCCCTTACATCCAGTTGCCTTTCAGAAAGTAGTCAAAAGGCATTCATTAAATGAGGAGCAGAAATTCCTTATTGATGTGATTAGAGGAACTCAAATGTGCAGCAGCAAAAGCAAGACCACTTCCTGCAGACATTGTTTCAGGGTTCATTAGAAATTCTCTTTTCAAGACCGTCAAAGACATTAATGTAGAGGAAACCATTAAATCTGTAATTTTCTTCTTTTTATTTGCTGGGCTTTTTTTTTTTTTTTTTTTTTTTTTTTTTGTGCTGTTTTTTACACACTGTCCCTCTAATAACTAAATAAAGCTTCATTACTTCCAAAGCCAAACAGTGAACATTTTAGAAATACTGCAACTGTGAATCACTTTCAGAGACAATTTGTTTCAGGAATCAGTGACAAATGATTTTCTCTCTTAACGAAACCTTAACAGCATTACAAAAATTCACAGATGTCATTTTTAATGTGCAGTCATTTATCAGTGGTTCTGGACAAAATACAGGTTTGTAACCCAGCTGCTCACTGCCCTCCCTCTCCCAAAGTCATGCATTTTTGTTGTCTGCAGAAGGATATACCCATCCCCATATTACCAAATAAATCATAACTCTTATTCTGATTCTCAGGAAGGAGGGGCAGTGGGGTGGTGAGATTGTCCATTCTTGAAATAAGAATGAACCTATATAGAAGCAAGTCAGCACCTGTATAGAAGCAAGTCAGTAATTTAATTATCTCTATTTTATAACTTGATTTGGCTTAGTAAACTGCACGTCTTCAGCCACCTGGGAGGCAATGCTTCTAAAAAGCAGTTTCACTGCAGTAGATTAGAAAAAGCAAAACCTTAGCATAATGTTCTCCTGAATTGTAACTGGAAAAAAACCTACTTACAGCCAATCACCTTGAAATATGATAGATACAATGAAAACAAAGCTAGAAAGTATTTTTCAAAAGAACTAATACACCTGAAGCATTTTTGTATGTTTTGCTTTTTTCATATAAAGAAACCATTTGCATTTTCTGGAGGGAGAAAAAAACCAAGAGTTGTAGCTTGAGACTATAGTAAACCCTGCAACACTGAGACCCTGTTTTACTGAGTACAGAAAGGGTCTCACACAATTAATAATACAAGTGCTTGAGATGCTTGCGAAAGCATCAAGCACAGAGCAGGATGATTTTTAACATGAAGTATATTTGGAAAGTTACTATTAAAAATTCAGTTTTCTACCAGCAAGTCATGGTTAGATCTGTACTGAAGGATTTCAGTTTGCTGTGAGCTTCATGATAGAACTATCTCTGTACTTCTATAGGTTTTAATGTCTGCAGTGGTGACTAATATGAAGAACAGCCAGAACAAGATTTAGCCCAAAACACATGTGTTCATATATACATGTGTGTGTGTGTATATACATATATAAAAATTAAAGACAATTTTGTTATTTAGTTTTGGGAGTGCTAATTACAATCACAAAAAAATCATACTATTAATACAGAATTCTTTGCTATTTGAAAAATTTTTATTACATCTTCTAAAACTTGATGGACTTGTGAACGAGTTGTATATAACAGAGCTTGACTTTATATGTTTCCTTTTATGCTTCTTTAATGTTCTGTTCTAACCACAACACTACTCAGAAAGAACCAATCCATAAATTTCTACAGAAATCAGTACCTGTAAAATTATAGGTAGCTCCCTTTGAAAAAATATTTAATTATGGGCATGAAAAAGAAAATAAAGCCAGTATGTAATTAATCATAGATGGATTTAAAAAATCATAATGAAAATCCAACATGTTTGTATTCAAGTACAGACATGCAAAGATCTGATAATCATTTATTGTCTGAAAAGCTTCACTTTTCATTAATTTTCAAACATACACCAAACTTGTGAATGTGTAATTGCTGTTATGACCATTTATAATGAAGCCACTATTTGATAATACAAAATAAGATGGCCAGTGTAACTCTGAACCTTCTTGAAGAGTCTGAGGCCTGCTATTCTAGTGGGATTTTAAACAAACATCACATTTTAAACCAGCTTCATAGAATATTAAAACACATTACAAAACCTATGCAAAGTCTATGAACCAAGCTGTACTTAGTGTTCCCACTGTCAAATTAAACACTGTGAAAGTTGGCTGGCTAGGCCACCAGTCACAAATTCCTCTCATTTTGTGGGAAACAACCTAGTTTTAGCTGAGCAAATTTCAGTCCCTGTAAAAGGCTGTCTCTTTCCTGAATAAAAATGAAAATTAATACAAATACATGTTAAAGCCTCAAGGATTCCAGAGAAGAAATCTCATTTTTTGCTTCTCACCATTTTGGTCAGTAGGTATCTAGAATTCAGATCCCACCCTGTTTTGGGTTTTGTCTCTGACAAAGTGGTTGAAACATTTCTAGGGTAGTGCTGAGGAATCCTCAGAGGATGCACAACAGCTGTGATGGTTCTTAAAACCCCTAAGCCTTCATACAGGTATTTCAGGCACCAGCTTGAGCAAGGAGATGTGATTGAATGGCTCTAATGACCTGGCTGTCCCCTAATGGATCTGGTCCTGCCTACAGATTATAATTTTAGAAGAGCAACACTGCATTTTCAAGGTACCTGGAGTTTGTTTTGTTCTTTTTTGGGGATTTTTTTTTTTTTTAGGCAACTTCTGTTCCTTTTCAAGTTACTTATAGTGTTCCAGGGCTACCACTCAAAGGCCAGGGTTTCTCAAGCCACACAAAGTACTCTTTTATGCCCATTTTCCATTGAATTTACAGCCTTTTTTTGCAGCCTATATTTATTTAAATGATGTTGAAACAAATGTTAGGTGCAATCACCAAACAAGACCATCTCATTTCATTGTAGCATCCTCAAAATTTTAAGTCAGGACTTTCTCTGCTAGCCATGTACAAGCAGCTTCCTACAAGCTCTTGTATTTAATATTTAGAAGGGCTGTTGAGAAGTCAGGCAGAAATGGCAAATAAATTTGACAGATTTGAGATTCTTTGCTTGAGATCAGTGGTACTGGGAATATAAACCAGTTTCCTCACAAACAGACAACCTCCTAGCCAGTTGACTACTTGGCCTCTCACCTAAACAACCAAGAATTTTTAAGTGGTGTTTCAGAATAATAAAACATACAGAATGCACATCTTTGAGAAAAGAAAATAACTAATAGACTAAGCAAATTCAAGGAGATTGGTAATGGTTATTCACTGTGTTGAGATTTCCTCCAGCAATTGCAGACTAAGAGAATACTAATGAGGAAAAGTCGCTAGAGTGTAATGAAGGCAAGATTCTCAGCTGGCTTGTAGCTTGCATTACTCACTACCTGCACTTACATAGTCATCACAACTTAATGTTTGGCAACACTCTTTTTTTTATTACTGTTACTATGAAATAGTGAACGTTGATATAAAATTCAATTGCAAAATGAACATAAACATAACATTCCTGCAAAAACTCCTAGAAATTTTCAGCTTCTTACAAGCTAATGGTCTTTTCTGTCAGACACTGAACTCTAGATAAATATTCTCTTAGATTAATTTCTGTGGAACAATAGTGACATCCAGTGGGTGGTTAGCTTAATCACAGGTATCTATTGTCCATGTCAATATACATATAGATGGTTTTGCCTTTTTACTTTGTATTTTTCTGTATCACATGCTACTAGCATCAAAACCTTTCACCCTACTAAGCTCAATTGTATTTTAACTTCTCTCTGCACTGGAGGCATAAACTGAATGTAGTGAATGGTGGAGAAAATAAGAGCAGATGAATGCTAGCAAGAAAAAGCCCATCCACTGTGCAAGTCTACTGTCAGTAGAAGGCAAAAGGCATATAATAAGCAAGGACTGGAATGGTACCACATTTGTGGTAGTTTATTGCTTAGAAAACATCACTAAGTGACTTTTTAAGATCCTGTAAAAAAATAAACAGATTATAAACAACTCACTTAACTTCCTAACGCAGACTCTAAAAAAAAAAATTTAAAATATTTTAGTTTAGTTTTACAATAATGACACAAAGGTATTCTTAGTCATCAAAAGAGCACTCACTACTTAGGAACAAGTTAAAGCCACAGCTTCATCTTGAAAACACACAATGTTCAAGAGACAAGAAGCAAATGATTGAAGACAAAATTCACAAGCAATAATAAAGCCAAAGAATGGGAAACTCACCAGTGACCTATGGATATGCAGCATATTTGCTTGGGCAGAGGTTCATTGCAAAATAGGGTCAAATATGTTTTGCAGCAACTACTTTAGGCCTCAGAGTAACTGTGGCAACATTACTGGCAGTAATTTTAAGCCATGGTGAGTGACATAAATCAAGGAAATATATCAGGATTATAGCTCTGTTGATAAGAGACAGAATTCATCTCCCTTAAAAAGATTCACAAGAACTCATTTCACTCCACACTGAATGAAATGCAGTTATATTTCTTTTTATGAATTTAGGTGTGTTTGGAAGTTACCCATCAGTCCATGATACACAGCCTTGCTAGGCTTTCTAGAATGGGTGTTATCACCAAGGTGTAGTGAGGGATTTTTACGTGATCCTGAGAGTTTTAGCCAATCTATGTCTTGGCATAATGGTTAATGGAGCACAGTAGGGCACAAAAGAAGTAAAAAGTGACCGTGTTCGACAGCTATGAACAGATCAACAAGAAGGTCATAATGTAATAAAAAGGAGTTTACTCAAGACACTCTGAGATAGCTAAATGTGAGTTTATGGGCAACATTTTACTTACTAGAGAAATCGAAAATCTCATTTAGAATGAGCACAAATATCATAAAACCAACAATGAAAAAAGATTTGCAAGTAGTAGGCAGTATCTTTAATTAGACCAACCTGTCACAGAAATTACCTCCCTACAATTGTCTTGTTCATATCATGGGACTTTTGATCTTAAAGGTCTTTTCCAACAAAAATAATTCTATGACTCTATGACTATCATGATGATAGCATTAGCATTCTCAAGCAAGAATTACTATTGTTAACCAAGAGGGGACAAAAGGGCAGATAATCCCTCTTAATGGCTTTCTAAAGAGCTTACTGAAACTTAGGGAAATTACTAATGGAAATATTTTATATTGATGTGAAAAATCATGAGTTTATGACTCTTCACTATGGAAATCAACCAGAGTTTTTAGCAAAGCAAGATATTTCGTTCTTTAGTTACAATTTCTTAGTGCTCCTTACAAAGTCACTTGCCAAGAAGAAACTGAATGACTGGAGAGGTAATCTTGAAAATGAGTTTTCCAAAAAGCCTTCAGATTATCCTTAACCACTGAAATCATTCACTTACTATGTTCCTATGTACATTGAGTATTTATCACATTGAGTATGTATCACAGCTTACACTCTAAACTGAATGTTAAATTGCTATTACTCCAACATTAGCAACAGCATTGAGATGATGCAGGATTTCATAATTTGAGTTCAACCTTCCAAATTCTTGAATTCCTTTGTGGCAGCACAACCAGACTCTATTAACACTTCATAAAGATATACGAAAATAAAACATCCTAATTATTCATCTACTTACACTCCAAACAAGAACATAAATACATTACAAGGTTTACTGCTTCACTACACCATTAAGAGAATCTCTGCCTGGTTCTGTGTGAAAAACCTTTTCTTCTTCAAACTAACAATTCATGTAACTAGCTAGGTCTCACAGGAACCTAATTGCTTAATGCTGAAGGAAAAAAAAACCTAAACACCTTGATATTGACAGCAGCCTGCAGAATTTGTCATCAGGAAGTCAGTCTTAATTATTCTCACTTGAAATCCAGCAGTACCTCTACATTTTTCATGTATTATACCTGCACTACATCCCATAGTGTAATGTATGTGCTATATGAAAACTTTGCATTTTTATGGCCACTTCTTTCCATGTGCATACTCATATTGAGAGATGAAAAACAGAAAAGATTTGGGAAAGGAACTGCATATGGCTTAAAGTTCTAGTAAAAATTTAGGGAGGATCAGTCAGCTTTTCAGTTAAACAACTGGTTTTAGAAGAGATAAAAACATTCTAAAGGAAACCTGGAATGTTAAATAGATGTCTGTGCATTTCTTCAAAATATTTTAAACATTTTAATTTTTTTTTTTTTTTTATTGCTACTGTTTGGGATTGGACATCTTTAGAAATAAAGCAGGAAACTTCTCTGACTTTTCTTTCATACCTAACCTAATGAGAGGGGGGAAAATACCTTCTTGTACACTAAGACACCTCTTTATGAAGCTGTGGGACTGAGCTAATATGGGAATAATCAAAACATATTTCATCTCTACTATTTTATTTTGTCCTGTATGCTTATTTTCAACATCTGTAAGAATTATACAACACTGCTAGCTGGTCACATGTACCTCACTCTAGTTGAGTACATTCTCCTGGCATTTATTTTGCACTTCATGACAAATTGTAGGTTACTTTGTTGTGTCTTCTGTGTCCTTTAGGGTCAGAAGCAACTTGCTGTAGAGCACACGGGTCTGATTTTAAATCAGGGACTTATATTTTCCACTTCCTTAAAGGCTGCAAAACTCACAAATTAACTTCAAAATAATGTAATGAGGCCACTATCTCCTTCCTAGTTCAGCTGTAACTCAGGGGAGAAAACGTGCATAAACAGTCAAGGGTACAAAACAAGATCTCCAGTGGAAGCTGGGCATACTAATTTCCTTTGTAACTCTTCCCTTCATTGCCCTCAAGATTAGAAGTAGCTGTAGATGAAGGAAACATGAAGACTGAACATGCATTCTGCTAGACTATAGATAATGAGCAATAAGAATACATTGGTCATGCAATCTCTGAGCCACTGAAAAAACAACCATTGTGAATGGATTTCCTTATTATAAATGCAGACTTTATAATGCATACTCTAGCATACATGCTGTTTCTTGTTTGTTGCTTTTTTTTTGCTTTTTTTGAAAAAGCACCTATGGTTTCTTGTAAGTTATGCAAAAACCACAGATAATAACTCTATAAATTCAGTTTACAAAATGCAAACTGGATTCAAAGACATTTTCGACTTCATCTCAAGTAGTGTTCCATTACTAATTCTTTAGTTTCCTTAAGATTATCCTGTTTATTTTAAAACAGAGTAGAGGAAAGATTTTCAAAGCTGCAAATGGGAATTTAAACATGCAGATTTCACCTACTTCTTGCAATAGTGAAACATTTTATTTTCTTTCATAGAACAATATCTTATCCCCAGAATTCAAAATTTGGACACGACTGGAAGGTCTATAAAGTGCTCTGCCCAGTTGCATGAAGCTGGTCTAAAATACTACATTCTGGAAGGTTTTGGCAAGCTTTCTTTCAAGTGAAAGGAAACATTTGTATTTCAGTGATGTGCAGATGGTGGAAGATTTATCTGAACCACGGGTGGGATGCCTATTGAGAAAGGGAATATACTGGCAAATTACCTTCTGACCTACTACAAAAGGGACTGCCACCAATTAACTGGCAGCAGAATAAACAGATGAGTTTATTCCCCACATTCCTCACTAACAAAAACCATAGTAATCTTACAGAATAATATTTAGCTGAAGTTTGAGAAAGGGATCATCTTTTTCTCTTCCAAAAGAATAACATCAAAAAATCATTCCAGCACATCAGATTTTTGTTAGCAGTACACTCTTACTTGTAATATAACACTTTCATATCACAGTATTAGCCTTCCAGCCATCTGTAATATGAGTCATATCCTCAGAACAGTGCAGGCATCATTCCACATTGCTTCACACCAGCCAGTGGCTCCTGAATTCCACTGCACTATCCAGAATACAGATGCATTGCATATAAAATCAATTCAAAAATTAATTTAACATCATGCTACACCTGTGATTCCCAGTGTAACTTATCTTCCAACAAAAGATCACAAAAGTCAGGGATAGGAATCCTTCAGTGGAACTTTTCCTGAGGCTAACTGTACCTGTCATGAACAGTCTCTGTACTTTTGGGATTAGATATTTAGTTTTCCCTATTTTCATTTATACTTAACAACAGTTTCCAGGCTACAGCACTGATACAAAAGGTGGGCCTGCAGCAAAAACTGGCAATATAGTTATATGAGCTCAGCAGCTCCAATTACTACCCAGTAACTTCACCTTCATTAAAGAACAGATTTATTTCAAACATATATGATTCTGAACAGCAAACTTCTATTTATCCCTAGGGACACTGGCAACACAGAAATAATTTTTCCTTTTTCTTAGTAAGTCAAAATCACAGATAATACAGGGGGGATTTTCTAACATTCTGAATCAAAATCCTGTACACTTCAACATTTGCATCTGTTGCTTCCTCTTTTTAAAATACACTTGTCAAAAATGAACTGCCACAGGGGAAGGAATAAACTCTGCGAGGCAGCCTGGATGTAACTGACAGGAACCATTTTCATTGAGAGTTTGAACATCCAGTGTTCATTTTACAGCTTAAGGAAGCCTGCACTGTACAGCTATGGTGTCTCAACATTCTTCTCCCTTTTTATTTATTTTTGTATGTGACCTTTATGAGGACACACCTTGAAGTATTTGCAAGTGAGGAATTACTGATGATCAGGCTGAGCAGGAAGCAACAAGATTGTAGGGAGAAAAGAGACTGCAAGGGTGTGCACTTATCCTTACTTTGCATGCCCTAAAGTCCAGCAGTATTTGCATAGCTTTGTTTTTATGAAAGCTTAATAAAGCACGGCAACTTTAACACTTATGCCCAGTTCCTTACTTACTATCCAAAGAATAGAGGTTTGGTCTGTAGCAAGAGCATTTAGTGTTAAGTTCTGAAATACAAGAAATACTTCCAGCAATATAAAATAACTTGAAATCATGAGATAATAGCTTGCATTCTCAAATATCAGAACATGCTGCATTTGGGTTGTAAGAGTATCCTAAATCAAAACCACTTATATATCAGTAATCATCATAATAACAAAATGCATTTTTCCAAAGTCATAGAACTCTTGATATGTATGCTTTGGCTCCATGTATAAACTGACATGGCAAATTCTAAATTTAACAAGGCCAATTTCTTTTAAAGCTTCATCACACTAATTATATCCATCAAGTCTGTAAAACACATTTTGTCAGCTAAGAACAGAGGACTTCAATTAAATGCAAATCCTTATTCAGCACTCTAAGCTGTTAATGGCTTAAACTCATTAATGAGATGATGAAAAGAAAATGCTCCTACATAAACTCTGTAGTGAGAATTTATTACAAGTATTCATTACTTTCACCTAGTTCATATACTTAAGAAATTGTCCCATATTTATGTCAACCCTAACTAATACCGACATATAATGATACAACACAGAGCCTGCTATAGCTCTTTGATAACTTTTTTGCACAGTCTTAGCAGCTCATTTGAAAAAAAAAAAAAATACTATTCCATATTCCCAAACCCTTCCTCACCCATCCAGCAGCACAGATGTCCAAAACTGATAACGTTCACCTGGGAAGTATCAAAATTCTGTCCCAGAATCAAAATAAAAGAATCTGTCTTTTTAGCTGTACAGGGGATAAGGCCTTAAGCAGGGGAAGTGTCCAAAAAGTGTCTTAGGCTGACTGTCCAGCATTTTAATTTTCAGATAAGTAATATGAACACTAATGTTAGACTGCACAGCATGCCTGGGTTTATGCATTTTTATAACAACTTTGGATAGATCCTCTATTTGAATTAATTCAGAAAAGCAATGGAAAGAGGCTTACAGGACTCTGGGTGTACTACCACCATGGGCCTGGGGGAGTCATGAGAATCAGGGGAATTTATCCCTATTCTCTGAAACTTGCAAATTTCATTTTAATTTAGCAACATCAGGATTAATGAATTTTCATGATTGGTGTAGATTGCAGGATTCTCTGTATGTGCTTATAATATAAGGAAGGTTTTTTGCAGGGATTTTCCAACTGCAAGAATCTCCTAGATCAGCCATAGTTCTCACAGAAATTAGAAGGATCATTATTGTGATTTCTTTTTCAGATTTCTCTCTCTGTCTTCACTCTCTTTCTTTCCTCCAGCCTAGGCTCCTCTTCTCTTTTGATTATCTGTTTCCCAGGAAATAAAGAGACCCCCAAGGGCTACATATAAGTGTATCAGATACCCTTGAATTTTTGTCAAGTCCTGCCCCTGCTAAGCCTTGTTTATAAACAACCTCAGCTCCAACAGCAAGCAAGCTTTCAGCAACTAAGAAATGTTAGACATTTTCTCAATAGTTTCAAATTATTTCCCTCCAGTAGAGAAGAATCATTGATCAAATAACAACTAAAAGGAGATATAGTGAAGTGATTCCTGTGCCCATACAAAATAAAAATACAATAAAGGTGTTTTGGATACTTGCACCTTCTGCAGGAGCCCTATCCTATCAATTTTAAGTGAAAAGTAACAATGTTCAAAAGTGTTATGCATGAAGAAGAAAAAAAATCTCAAATTATAGGCCATTCTACAACAGCATGCTGATTAGCTGCCACAAAGAGCTGAATTTTTTTTATTAATGCTTTATTGGAGCACTATGTGGATAAGGGAGACAGCACATGTCCCTACATTCCAAAAAGGAAGGAGATTTGCCTAAGGTTAATTCCACACTAGCTTAATTATTAATTAATCTCTCCCAAATGCATTTTTTAAATGTACTTTAAAAGGCTTTTGCAAATAGAAGACCTCTGTTTATCAACAGGATAGTTTTCAAGGCCGACAGCTATATTGCAGAATATAGACAACATTTCTTCAGCTGATCTGGTTAATTAAAATGCATGCTTATAACAGGCTCTTAGAACTGCAGCTGAATAAGCCCATGATCCTTTTTTGTTCTCAGTACCACAGAACACTTTGCATCTACTTAATAAGGTTGTTTCAGATTTAATCAAAGATTTCCAATCTGCACTCTGGAAAAAGTATTCTCTCCCTTTTTACAAGGTTTCCAATAAAACACATTTCATAGAGAATCCTTCTGAATGTCTGTAGCCTGTGGCCCTTGCCTGTGCCTTCATTCAGTTCAGTGCTTGTTTTATACAATTTAGTATTTCTACTTCTCTGCTTTACCAACACACAGAAAAAACCCAAACAGCACTATTGCACATTCTTTCCAGCATAAATCTGGAATTCCAGTTTTGTTGAATGAATTCAGGAGAACATATTAACAGCTTTGAAGGGGGAAGGTAACTGGGAGAATCACAAGAGCTGATAGAAAGGATTAGCATCCCACAAAACTCAAAGAAAGACAGAATGTGTTAAAAATGCACTGACATGAGGACTCTGTGGATATGTTCACCATAAAGTCACAAGGCTGTTTCAGAAAGTTTAACCTTCATAATAATTCATACATCAAAGCATTCCAAAAGGTTAGCTGAATTTTACAGAGGGCTGTCATATGCTGCAGTTTGTAAAGCAGTGATAGGAAAGTAGGGCAGTGGTATGCTGACAAGGGGCTTTAGCATTTCACAATTTCCTCAGTAAGTAGGCATGACTTGTGATGGCTGCAACCAATCCATTCTTCTCAAGATCAGCTTTTCAGAATTGTCATTGAGAGAGGCAAGGAGAGAGAAAAAAGAAGTCTAAAATGCCACATTTGCTCTCAACACAATGTACAGCAGTTGAGGTGTGCCCTTTCCATAGCATCCCCACACTTCTCTGCAGCAGAAGGACCAGGCTGGAGAAGCTGAAACTTTATGCTACTGCTGTTGAGAGCCATACACAGAAACCACAAATGGCCTAGAGTATGCAGAGATTTTACACACATGCATTAATGTGACAGGCAATGTTATTCCTCCTGAAATGACAGTCTGCTATTAAATGCACAGATTCATTTAAATGCCTAAGATTTTGAAAATTCACAATGACTATAAAAGGTGAGAGGGCAGCCAGCACTACAGAGACTTCATCATAAACAGACCTCTTTTCAAAGGCTTGATTGAGCAAATAATGTTAATTAGCTCCTATTACACACAAAAGCTGTAGTAGAGGGGGAAGCAGGGCAATCTGTTCAGTGAAAAGGAAGGTAGCATCATTGATTCTTCATGTCTCCTAGAAATCAGGTTCACAAGGTTCAGGCCATCTTGACCTGCAGGTGAAAACCAGCTGATAATTCCCTTTATGTCTTGTCTCAAAACCTCCTCAGGGAGAAGAATCTAAAGCTCCATGTACTGTAAATGGGCTTGTATTTTGTTTCCGAGTTTTACAGGCTGATGGCTTTCATTAATGGATTCTGTAACACTTTTATAACTCTGTCTTTCCTGTGTTAAATACTCCAGGTGGGAAGGTCTGGCAAGAAATGCAGTCAGTGTTCTGAAACACGTGTCACCAGCCCCCAGTGTCTCCCAAACCACAGGAGGCCACAAAACACAAATTATTTTCTCTTTTACAAATCAAATCAGTCTCCCAGTTACAAAGTTTGTCTGTTCACCTTCACATTTGTTTATGTTTTGGAAGGCAATAGGACAGGACATAAGGACAAAGATTCTTCTAAATTATACCCTCAACAAGAACAAAGTAAAAGAAAAGTATCTCCTTTTAGTACCAAATATATGAAACCCCACTTAATTTTCCAGGAATTTCTGACTGAAAATAAACAGCTCATCAAGACAGGTAGCTATTGATCAATAAATTAAAGTATGTAACACTCCTCCCCAACTGCTTCATAATAGAACTGATTAGTTATAATTAGAAATAAATGTGATTCCTTAAAGTAATCTTAATAACGTTACCAAAGCACCTTTAATTAGAGAGTCTTGAAACAATTTACAAGACTTTATTAATGCCATTTATCCAGAAAAGACACCTCATCTGCCTTTCTTGGAGACTATGGCAGCTCAGGATGCTCAGCCTCCCACCACCAGGCCCCAGCTCTGCCCACTGGAGCTGTGCAAGTGCCTGTTCCACACAACTCAGGGAACTGGGTTTAATTCAGCCAAAGTGGAATCTAGTGTTAAAATAAATATTGCACATTATCAGTATGTGGGCAAAGGGCTACTTATCACTGCATTTTAAGAACTTTTTCAAACTGTGACATCTCTGTGAGGTTAGAACCAACACACATCAATGAGTGCCTCACCACCACCAGAGCAATGTTATTGGATTTTCCTGGAGGTTTCCTGATGCTGTAACTCTCAGATGTGCCAACCAACAGGAAACGGGGAAGAGAGTCTGGTGCTACTGAGCTGTGTAGCTCTTTGCTGCAGTTCCAGAAACCCTGACAGGAACTGCCATCACCCATTGGTACATGATAAAAATTGTGTCCTCATCTTAGCTACTGTCTAGCCTCTACCTCCAGCAGCAGTGCTGATCACATTTTTAGCTTGTCAGATTAATATAATCTCATTTTATACAGTGAAAATTATATATCATTCCTTCTGTATCTTTACTCAATTTTTTAAACTTTATTTGTTAATATTATTTTCTTGTGGCTTTTTGCTCATGAAGATAGAGGAAACTGGGTGGGAGGCATGAGTCAGATGTAGTGAGATGAGTGAAGGATTATGCAGCAGCAATGGAGTAACCCCAGACACTACAATCAGAATTTTAAAAGGTACAGAATTTTTTTAATTACGAGATAGTTTTAATCCCATAACAGCCCACTTTCAGAGATGTTGCTTGAAGATTTATAGCCTGTCAAACCATAAAGTAAAATTACTCAGAGCTTATAATCACCACAGAAATCACAAAAGCATGTTATGGTTTGGCAGGCTTCCTCCTACGTTGACAAATATAAATCAGATGTTGGTGCCCTACAGAACTTTTGGGAAGCATAATGGTTGACAGCAGAACAATACTGCAGTATTGTATATCTTCCAATGAACTAAACAAACTAAAACTCACACAATATCCATTCCAGCAATTATGACCCCCATAATAAATCCAGAATTTGAGGTTTTAGTTTTAGAAAATTCATTCCCCTTTTGAAGTCTGGCTGTTGCTTCTGAAGCGGCTCATGATATGGTTTGAATACATGACAGCTTTGAGATTCAAGTACAGATAGGTTATTGTAAAAATATTACCACAGTATCCATTTAGATTAATATTGTAGAAATTGAAAAAATAACCAGAATCAGATTTTTTTTTAATCTAATAATGTAGTATTAATAAACTTCTTTTTATTAGCAGCAGAGGAAATAATAACTTCGTATTTATAGCTGCAGACAAAATTCAGCTTCATTGCTAATACCTAGATATTGTTTTCTGCTCTTTATCCTACCCAACATGACTTAGCAAGGGCATGCTGATATGGTGGTTACCATTTCCAAAAGATCCAAGTTTACTTTTCAGAAGCAATCCATTTGGATCTTAGTATTTATATTGGTACCAACAAGTAGCACTGAAAAATGCCTTTCTGTGATAAATTAATAAACTCTAGATTAAAAAAAGACAAGCAGTGACCCATCCTGGCAATGACCACACATCAGTACTCTGCTTCACCATTACTACTACATACAGAAACAACATCCAAAACCCGGACAGCTTAAAGAAATAGTATTTTTTTTTTAAGTGACACAAGTCGAGCACACAGAGGCAGGCTTGCCCATGCAGAAAGAACAGAGGATTATCAAGAAGGAAGCACAGTTCACCAAGAAATGTGCTACTCTACTCCCTGTGTGAAGAAACCACATCCTCTACACTAATAGTAGATCAGGAGAGTTGTAGATTCCTAAATGAGGCTCAGCTACAAAGTGCCAAATGCTTCTCTCCATCTCTCCCTGCAAACCATGATGGCAGGTGAGGAGAGGGTCCAAGTCCAAAATTCTGTTCCAATTTCTGTTGACCACATTAAAATTACAAAGGAGTTGGAATGCTAATGAGATCACGGCTCTAGAGGAATTCAGAATCAAAGTGAAGCAAATATCAACATGAAAACAGTTTTCCTTAATCCCATTGTGACTGTTTGAAAAGCTCAGATCACAATGATACATGATACAATAACCCAACTTAAATTCAAGGATGCATTTCCAGCACAGACAATTGCAATACCACATAAACTGAGGGAATATAAATACAGGGCATTTAAATATCTTTGCTTTCTCCTGAGATAAGGGTATCAGAATCACACTAGAAAATGTCACACTAGACCTGCCTAGCAGGCTCTCTAACTGTGAGTAATCGGTACCCTAGGACTTGTAGAAGTATTTTTTTTTTTAAATAATAATAGGGAGGCCACAATAGTTTAGAGAAAAAGATAATACTGTCTTAGCCCTTATCGTATTATCCATTCAGGCATGTGAAACTCATATAATACTTGTAATTTTAAATAACATACTTGTAAGTGTTCTCATTACACATTTAGAAATTAAATCTTTTTATACTGAAATTCTACAGAAACCTTAGCATCACTGAGTTCTGGCAGCCAGTTCCACAGAGGAATTGTGGACAGTGAATAAGAAAGATTTTGATAGACCATTTTAAAATCAGTTCCCTATCCCTTGAACCAAATGCTCTGAAACATTTTGCTGAGCAAGCTCCAAATATTTCTGTTGCAACTGATCTTCCTCGATATTACATAATTAGAACTGATTGTAGACTCAGAGAGAAAAGGTGAAATATTTACAGAGAGGCATTTGTTATTTTCAGTGTGTTTTCTAGTCTATCACATATAAGCCCATTTATGTCATCACTGTGCCCTAAGCCATTTCAACTCATTGTCCAGAAGGACATCACTTACTCTTTTGGTCACTACAAGCATATTGCTTAAATACCAACAGCAGATGTTTATCATTCAAATTATTCCAACCATTGCCAAGAGACATGATTTTCCATTTGTCAATTAATTTTGCTCAGTGGGATACCACTCATTCATCTAGCATTGCTGAGTTCTGGAAAGTCCTGCCTGCATTTCCCGGGTTTGACAGACCTAAACAAATGTATATTGGCTGCACATTTTTCCATTTTCCCTTTCACAGACTTCAAATTGTAGTGCAAATCTAACCTGACTACCTGAGGACTCCCTGCAGTTAGCCTTTTGCCATGTGGAAAACTGACACTTTATTCCTCTCCTTTGTTTTCTGTCTTCAGGCAGCCCCTACCCCAGAGGAGCAGTTCCCCTTTCAACTCAGGACTCCTTAGTTTCCTCTACAACCTCTTATGAGGAGCCCCAGTAAAGGCTTTCCGAAAGTCCAAATAAATTCTGCCAATATGTTCTTCTTTACCCTGTCAGGCAGTACTGATTAGCTGTTGTGATAAAGGTGTTCTAGAAAAAAAAAAATTAAAAATTTCCAGCTTGGTGCTATTTTTAAGCACCTAAGACAGTAGTAGTTAGTCCCCATTTACCACATCTACTTCACATGACATTCAGGAGAGAGATAAAAAAGAGCTATGTTTAATATTTCAGGTATCTACTGTGCCTTCTGTCAGGAAACACATAAAAAGGACTTTGTAAGAGTGGTTCTGAATTCTCTTTGGGGGGATTCAGGTCAAACCCATAGCATTATCCTAATTTATTTGTTTTCTGATTTAATGATGCTTAGTGCTAGTTTCCAACTGGACATGCTTGTGTAAGGCTAGACATAGTACAAAGCACTAAGGCTTAACAGAGTGTAAAGATACAGCTGTTATTTTCATTCGTATGCACTGGATTATATCTAGAAAAGTTTATTACAAGGCTATCATTCTGCAGGGAGAATTCAGTTCATATGAATTCAAATTAAATGAAAATCAAGACTTTTTATGTTAAAAATTGCCACTCAGTAATGAGTGCAGAACTAAATTTGATTACAGTCTTATTGACCCACAATGCAAAAGCATGTAAATGAAAAAAATGAAAATCTATTTATTTTCCTGTTGACAAATGGAAGTGTATGTAATACTAGACACAAATAGCATGCAAGTTTACAAGCATATCCAATACCCAGATAAAGGCATATTTACTTCAAGTAATGTTTGTTATTCTAACAATCCAAGCATGAATGCCTCCACACTGGAGTAAAAGGAGAAGAAAAATAACACTATCTGAATTATTTGTTTATAAAATAAACACATGAAATCAGTCACATTTTCGCTATGCTATTAAAAAAACATCTAAAAAATAATTCTAATATCTATCTGAGATATTTTTCACTAAAATGTAATTTGCACTCTTTGTGCCACAAACAGAAACCCCATCAATCAACACATTCTAAGTAAATGTATTTTAAATTTATTTTACAAAGAGAAAAACAGGAGCCACTGCTTATTAATGCAATAATTAAACACCATGAAATGTATTTAACTCCACTCCAGATATCTTTTTTTGCACTGTAATCCAAATCGAGCTGTTTCTTTTGAGTGTTAATTCACATACAAAGAGACAAGCCTGAGTGCTCATACCGAGGTTACCAAATCCAACCTCAAGTTCCTTAACTTCCATCCCAGAGGTATCCCTGGCACGAGTTATATTGGAGATGAAAGGAAAGGCAATGACACCTGATTTCACAGGAGCAAACTCCATCTCTAAATTATGAATGAAGTTTCTTATAATCCATCCATCTCCATTAGACACAGTAAAATCTTAGTGGTAGGTACAGTTCTGATTAACTCCATGAAACTGAATTATGTGATGGCTGTTCTTAAAATAATATTCGGGTGACTACTTTAATAGTTTAGGGGTTTGGGGGGGGGTCTGGTGCTTTGTTTTTTTGGGTTTTTTTAATATTCCGTCCTCCACAGGCGATTTCTCTTTAGGTGGCTAGAACCAGGGTTTTAAAAGTTTAGCTGTGGTTAGAAAATTGTTTATATGTATTTTCCCTTCACAGTTCTATATAGAGTTCATTCTTAATGTACTTCAAATATTTGTAGATACATACATAGAAAAGGCAGACCTTTTCAAAATACAAAGCCATTATAACTCTGTTGAGAGAGAAGCCTCAGAAAATTAGCTCTGTGTTTTGCAAAAGTAGAAATGCTGCGGTTCTTATAGCCAAAAAATGCAGACTTTTATTTACAAACAACCAGAGAAATCTCTCTCTTTCAGGTGCCAACAGAGAAGGTTTTTTTTTTCTTTATACAGTCAATTAAAAAACAAACAAACAAATAAACAAAACCTCTTCGGCCTGCTGTTAGCAGATTGCTATTAGATGTATTTGTGCTGATTTTGTCCTTACAACCCCCTACAAGGTGAAATGTTCTTTCACTATTGTAATAAATCAGCTGCTCCCTGCTTGCAGGTAAAATGTTACATACTTTTAAACAGCATCTGGTGGCAAAAGAGGGAACACAAGTTCCATATGAGTGCCAAAATTTGCTGTGGTTCAGAATTCTGTTTCATTATAAAGCTTTTTGCTCCCCACTGCAAAAATAAGACTAGATGTGGTCTTGTGTTAGTCTCTCCAGA
This sequence comes from Calypte anna, assembly GCF_003957555.1. Lineage (NCBI taxonomy): Eukaryota > Metazoa > Chordata > Aves > Apodiformes > Trochilidae > Calypte > Calypte anna. Next base: position 11,722,384 of record NC_044252.1, read on the forward strand.
ATACATTATTGCCAATAATTTGAAGATTATTTCAGGAAATTATTGTGTCAAATTTCTAGCGCAAAACAGCAAGGGAAAACATTTAACTCTAATTGTTTGGGAGCTTATTCACTCGTCAGTGTGCATAATGACACAAATAGTCTCTTTTCTCACTACACCTACTGCAGTTCCTGCTTGTCCTGCTATGACCTGTCTTGTATTAAAGTGAAATTGGAATAGTGTCAAAAAGTTTTTCTACTGCTATGAACAAGCAGCATGCCTCACAATGTCCCACTGCCACCTGCAGATTTCCAGGCAAGTCTTCAGCCTCTGCAGCAATGCTAAGAATCAATCATGACAAACATTAACTAAGGCTGACTCAGAAATGGATTTCAGCAACTGACATAAATGTCATTAATTTCAGTCCCCAACCCCAGAACACAGACACCCAGCAGCCTACCTGCAAAATTCATCTGAGTATTAATACTTTGTAAGAGAAGCAGAGGATGCCCTGAGAAAGATCTGTGTGTTGGGAGGCTTCAGGTCTCCTTTCTGCTGCCTGCCCATAGGCACCAATGTCGAAAAAGACATCAGCCAAGGTCAAACATGAAACAGTGAGAGAGCATTTCCCAGAAGAGGTAGGAGAAAATCAAACCAAATGTGTTTCCACACAAATGCTGAGAAGGTTAAAATGGAGAGGTGTAAACACCATGGTTTGAAGAATGTCAAACACAGAGATCAATGGTTGGTACATAAGTAGCAGGGCCTAAAGAATGAAGATGCAATAACTCATGTCAATAGAGAAATTGTGTTTAAAATTAATAGAATTATCATAGAATGAAATCAGATCTTCGTGAAATTTAGTAATAAATAGCACAAAACCTCAACAAAACTGAAAGTCTGCATTCAAATAGAGGAGAAACACATTAATAAGGACAATCTTATCTCTGTCACTTGGTAACAGCAACCCTGTCATGCCCAGAGAAATTAGAATAATTGTGAGTATAGGAAAGCAATAATGGCTGCGTTTAGTTATTTCAGGCATATTGTGGTACCAAACCTAAACTGTAGATTATATTTCATGCTGTGACTGGTCAAAGAACTCACTAAAAGAAAGCCTTGTGACCCAGGTACCAGCAATACCGAGGACCTCATCAAGACTATTACTACCACGAGGAGAGTCTGTAACAAGGACCTTGATATATTTAGATTCAATATCCCTACAGCATACAAAAGGGTAACAAATCCACTTAATTTTAAAAAGGTCAGTTAAATTAAAAAAAACAAAAGAGCTTATTAAAAGACAAAAAATTATCAAAACTGAAGTATCATGTAGCACAAAGGTTATGCAAGCATAGCATAGTAGTGAAAACCTAAAAAAATTGCTAAAGTCTAACAGCACAAAAGCCATTGTGCTTAAACAGCAAGAGAGGGTATGAGAAACAAGAGTATTAAAAAAAATTGTGCTATATACATATCAGTATAACAGAAAGGAATATAAATCATGGCATGTTAGTTGCAAAAAAGAGTATGACAAACCACAAAAAACTTAATGAGGATGTTGTAACAACAGACTAAGTTGTAACACATCATCTTGATCCTTTCATCAAGAGCAGGAAGGCAAAGTCAGTGGGATCATCAAGGCAGATCTTTCCACAGAAGACACAGCAGTTGTAGAAAAACTAAATGACTCTTTTTGCACATTTAGTGCAGAAAATCTTTTGGAGGTATCCATAAATTAATCCCTCCCAAAGGACAATTTATTGTCAGTTGAAAATCTGACCAAATAAGAAATGACATTTCATTGCAGAATAAACTGAAAAAGAAAACTGGAAAAATTCATCATCAGCAGAGAGACTTCACCCTCAAATTCAAAACAAATTCAAGTATAAAATAAGTAAACTAATAAGTGTAGCATGCCATCTAATACACTGAAGCCACCTGTATCAGAAGATCAGAAGGCAGCATGTGTGACAGAGGTTCTTATTAAGAAGGCTTAAAGAGGAGGAACTGAGGACTGCTCTACACAATGTCCATCTAACATGAAACGGTAGAAGCAATAATAAGGAACCAAAGTAAGAGGCAAATGGACAATTTACAGAATTGTGACAAAAGGCTTAAGATTTTTTTAAAGCAAATCTGTATTTCACAAAGTTACTGGAATTTTATGCAGGACTCCAATAAAACCTGGGACAATTTTACAGCTAGTTCTTAATTAAAAATCTAGAAACCTCTTAAAATTACATTCTTTATGGAGAAATTGACTCATTGACTCAGACACAGAGAATAAAATCCAGATTTTTAGACTCTCAGTCTCAGCTGGGTTTTTCAAAGATTAACAGAATTTGGCATGTACTTCTCTAGTTTTTGATGAGAAAGACAGCCAGTTTCCAGGCAGTGAACTCACCCTTTTCCTAAGCAAGGGGAAGGATTTATATGAGTGGATGCCCTCGAAGCAAGCTTCTGGTTTTGTACAGCATGTCTCTGTTGGTGACCAGAGAAAGCAGAAGTAAAAGAAAGAGTAAAGTTAAAAGAGTGGGGAGAGAAGTGGAGTTAAAGCGGGAAAGAAGGATAATGAGGAGAATCCAAGCACTTTTAGAGACATTTTGGAATAAAAGAAAATCAAACAGCTGACTGTAGCCCAGCAGTTTAATCTAGCTATATTTAATATTACACTGAAATGAAGGTATGGTGGCTGCTGTCCACTTCTCCTTTGTAGCAGTTTCTTCTTTGGAAAGGCACTGTGCTAATGCAAGCCCAAAACCTTAAAGATTCACTAAAGCACTGCACTTTTAGAAAATCTGAGCTGAAGTTGTGCATACTATGCCACCTGTGCATTTCAGAGGAAACATAAATACATAAAAATGGGCATTTAAATCTGTTCTAAAAACCAAGAGTGAAGAAAACACAGGACACACTGATTACTTCCAAAACCAACTCTTCACCAGTACCAATTTAACTTGAATCACTATTTCCTTGAACCATTTCCTTTGCTCTCTTAGAGGGAACAAAAGAAACTGATTTAGGCCAGTTTCAAAACTACACCCTAACTATCTAAAATTTGTACAGCATGCTCAGATTCAGAAAAATTCTACATGTCCATGAGCACCAGACACCCAAGCCCTCTCTCTCAGCCCACGCACTTTATGTCTGCAATTTTTCAGCTACTTTTTGTGTAGACCATTTCATCTGGCAAGCTGCTCTGCCCATGGGCTTAGGAGTCAGTGAGATGGAGACCCCCAAGGCTTTCCCTATCCATGCATGCCTGCTCCTCAGCCTTGAACATAGGGCTGGGAGAAATCATCTCCCCCTGTTGTGAAGCTGTTCAGGACTCTGAAGGAACTGAAGGGCATTCATCTCCTGCCCAGGCATATTAAGCAGCTTCTAATCAAACCTTCTGCTGCAGACTTTTTAAATATATATTTTCTATTAACATCTGCAAGATATTTTTTTGAGCAGCTCAACATATATAGTACCATTATGACTTCTTGAAGAAATGTTAATATGCTATTCTAGTATTCTCTAACAACAGTAAAAGAAAATCTTTACAATACAGAAGAGATTTGGGTTTAGCAATTATACCTTAATTTGTATTTCATTTAGCAATATGAGAATTCTGCCAGCTTTTTCAGAAGACTTTTAATTTATCTGCACTAATGCATAGCCCATAACACACCAGTGCTTTCATTCAGTAAGTGCCCTAATGCAGCCCTGGTTGCCAGATCAGCTGGGGCATGGAAGAAAATTTCTTTGGCTTGCCAAGGTTCTCCAGTCAGCTTCAATGAAATAAAACAGAGGTAGCTCCAAACTTTAACTTCCAAAAAGCCCTAATACATTACACTTCATGTTAATCAGAACCATATGGCCTTTCAAATAACATATGTTACTGTTCAGAGAAGCAAGGGAGCACATCAATCAATTCTAGTGTCAAAACAAGAGTCTTTCAAAATACAGAGATGACTCTTTTTCATTTATCTATTTTTCATGGTTTAAAAATTACTTGCAGGTTGAAAATGCAAAAAGGAATGTTGGGGTGTTCCCCTTAAAGCAGAGAGGCAGCATGACAGTGCCTAAAGCTACATACACAAAGGGGACCCATGCCCAGGGTCTACTAAGCAAGCCAGACTTTTAAGTAAAAATATCTGAGAGAATTTTGCTCAAAAAGATTTTCTCAAGAGGCCCATATTGCATCATTATACTAATATAATTTCAAGCAGGTTCATAATTTAAAGAGTATTTCAAAGTATGTGTGGTCTGTCAGTGGTGCAGTAGGATTCATCCCGTTTGCAGTGATCCTTGAACAAATCTGCAGTATGGAAGTTTTACACACAAATGCACTCTGCATTTCACTGTAAAACTAAGACTGCTCAAATCATGCAGATTTTCCTGAATGGTATTTCAAAACTGATTCCTTATTATGAATTTAACACCCCGTCTTCTGTTTACTTCCCATACATTTATGAGTAATTATGCTTATTTTTGAAAATGTTTTATATCTGTATGCAAACCAAAAATGTCTTTCTAGTTGAGCAGTCAGAAAACTTGAGCCCTCCCTCATCTAATACTAATAAAGCATCTCTCACTTCTTACATTTGCAGAATCAAATATCAATAAAGAAAAAATTACATTGATGATCGACAATGCTGGGGAGAAAAAAAAATATGAATAACATGGCAGTAGGACCCACACCCCAGTATTCCAAGAACAAAAACAAGGTCTAGAGGAAATGATTTATTGACTTATTGTGAAGGGTTTGCCCAGGTCTAGAATCAGTCAGGGCTAGTATCTTCTTTAAATGTAGTTTAAGTTGTTAAAAAGGAGAAAAAACAAAGCTTAAGGGCCTAATTGTGATCCCCTTACTTTACCATTATTGGCTAATGTTAATCAATGCTCTCCACAGGAGCTGAGGACATCACCATCTAGGTCTGAAAACACAGAAGACTAGGAATATAATGGAAAAAAACCCAAAACTAAAAAACCTTTAATATAAACAAAGCTACCACAAATTCAGGACTCTTCCACCTGCCCAGAGAATCCAGGATAACAAACACTATTTCATATAAAAGAAGAAACAGTCATTAGCCAGCTCCTTAGCCAGCCCACTGTACTGAAACAGTAGAAACCCCCAAAAGATTTACAGTGACTTTGCCCTTCCCAATGATTCCCTCAGGTATGAGCTGGGAGGTCAATCACTTACCAGCAAGTTCTGCTAACCATTCCCATTTAGACCCCACAAAACACTGAGGAGGCTCTGCTGCCTATTTTTTAGGTGTTTCTTTCATTGTAGAGAAGGATGAAGACAGACCATTTAAATGTTTTCCCTGCTCCTGGAACAGGGAGATGTTCTAAGCATTTCTTAGAAAATCACCTTAACCCTGAGCTCTGCCTTAGATGGATAAGTAGAGACAAGACAGTTGGGTGGCCTTGGTGTTTGTTTTTTTAATTAAATCTGTTACTTTCAAATTAGGCAGAGCTGGGATTTAAAGTTTTTCACCACTGTCTCAGATAAGTGTCTGAACTACCCATTAACCACTCTCTATTTTAAATCATTCTGTTGATATGATTCAGCCACCTGATTAAATGTTTCAGTTTTAGCATGATAAAAAAATATTACTTATTTCTCTGTGATTTTTGCTTGTTTGTACTTAACTACCAGCTCTCAAGACCAATCGCAGATGCAACACTACTCTCCAAGCTAACAAAAGCAGTACTAGCATCAAACTACAGTAGCAGGGAGATGAAGGAGCAGCTGAGGAGGTAGCTGACAGGAGGCAAGAAACCTGGAGAAAGGTGCTGATGAGCAGGACCAGGGAGCTCGGAGCATCGGAGGGAAGTTGCAGGATGCTGCAGGCAGGCAAGGCTGGGGCAAAGAGGACTGAGCCTTCAGCATCTTTTCACTGCACAAACTAGATTCTTGCTGCTGACACAAGACAATCAAAAGTCCACGTATTGTTTGCAAGGCCTTCAGGAAAATTAGCAGACTCGATAATGAGAGAGAGAGCCTTATCAAGGAGGAGAATTTGCTGATCTTTTTCACCCCAGGCTGCAGTTTAACAGTTACTTTAAAGTGACCTAATTACAGACTGTTGCAAAAGAGGACTGGAAAGACAGTCTGGACTTTTTCTCCCTCTCCTGCTCTTGCACTAGAACCGGTACTGGGCACACTGAGCAGAATCTGGGGCTTTGAACAGGGCACTGGTTCAACTGAAAACTTTTTTCCTGATGTATTTGAATTGTTATCAAGTTACATCTAGGCTGGACCTGGTGGCTCTGCCCAGGCACCTCAAGGGCACACTTAAATTAAATAGGCATGAAACCACAACTGAAGCCCCTGGCTCCATCTAGGAAGACAAAGTACCCATGGTACAGGGCAACTCTGCTACCTCTACAGCATCTCCCTGCAGTCCTTAAGTTGCATCCACCACTACCTAACAAACTTTTCCATCCTACTCAATTCACTGAAGTTTTTTTTTTTTTTATTCACAGCCATAGGCTACAAGACAAAAAGCCTGTGTGTGCCCACCAGACTGCAAACAAGCAGCTACAACGTATGCAATGTGTAGTGGAGACAGATTTTAGACTTCCAGTAACATGACACAGTTTAGCAAGGCAGCGAGGAAGAACATTTGGCTACGAGTTTTACATAAATAGCCAGTTTGCAAAAAAGCTGTTCTAAAAATCTGTCACTTTTCTATTTTCTGTTCTTTATCTCATTATTTTATATAAATGTTCATAGCAGACTTCCTATTTCTGAGATTAAAAGTGGAAGTCTTTGTGGGTTTTGGCTAGAAGACCACAAACTTCACAGATACAAATGGACAGAAATTAATTTGTGTGATAAACTAAAAGAGTGATCAAATGGCAGCTGGTCCAGTTTTACAAATCAAGTAGTAATCACTCAGAAATTAAATAAGAATCTCTTTATAGGCAGAACTGCCTTTTTTTTTTTTTTTTTTCTGTACACCAGTAGTTTGTTTCTTTTCAGAAGCTGCCCCAAGAACCCATCTTTAAAGTTTTTCTTTGATGTTTCTAAAGGACACTGAAGTGATGCAAGAATTGCCTTTTGGCAATTCTCTAGACCCTTGTGCTTGTTTAGCTGCTTGAAAGTCAATCCTTCTGGCTCATCTTTAGCTCCATACCCAACAAAGTTTTATTCTAGAGTGTTTTGTTTGGCTGTACTATGCACATACACAGAGCTCTCTCATTCTACACAGAAAAAGCACAGAGGTGCCAAGACAATAATTTAGGGGTCCTGCTGAGGCTCCAAGGCTTCTGATGCACAGTGGTCAGGTGTGGGACTGAAAGGTCCTCACAGAAAGTGCACATGCTTCATTTCATCTGAAATAAGGAGAGAGAAGTAGGTTGAAAAGAAAGCAGAGAGATTAGAGCAAGGGCTCTTGGAACTGAGACTATAGTATAACCACAAGTCAAAGACAAATCCAGAAAAAAAGTGACTACTGCCAAAAAAATAGCATGAAATGTTCCTTATGGAAGCTACCCCTTAGCATATGAGTCTAACTGTAAAATTATTCCATTACTGCACATCAAAAGTATTAATTAAATCTGAGAGGAACAGGACTACTTAAACACACAAAGCAAGATCCATGTAAATTCGGGGTGCACATGTATCAATATGTACCATCTTTGATAGATCTATCCTAAAAACTCTTGTTTTACTTTTACATGAACAACTTTTAGAAAGCTCTTGGTTGAACTTAATTGTGAAATGTAGTATGTTTAATGCCAAACCACACTAATACTAAAACTGCAGTGGATGTGCAGATGAATACTATGAGCTCATCCTTGCAGAGAAGGGTTTAGAACCAATTTTGCAGAGATTATGTATTAATTTCCTAAAACATATGTCTATGAAAAACATTACTTTACTGGTATTTCCCAAGAACACTGAAATAACTGAAAATACTTCAGCATTTTCAGCATTTCATTTCATACACTGAGAGAGTATCTGATATCAAGAAAAAGTACTTTTTGTAGGAATAGAACACCTTATATACAAAACCTTTATAAATGATGATTTTTCACTTTCTGAATTCAAGTAAAAATTGGTGTAGCATGGTGAATAATAATAGTAATTATTGGACATATCTTAGTCTTATCAAAACCAGCTTCTTGGGCTTCACAGAGAATGAATGAGGAAGTTATGAAAAATCATTTAATCAAATGCTTTTCAACAGTTCACAAAATATACTCCCTAACATAACTGCTATACTGGAAAGTGGAATCAAAGTACTTTTATAAGAACTGAAGATAAAGTAATATTTTCCCACATTTCTTAAATACCAGGAATTACTCTTCCCCTTTTCATTTCATATTAAAATAAAGGTCAAATTACTCACTCAAAAAAAACTAATGCTGTAAATATTGACCTCCATAGGTCTGAAATGATGGCTGATACCACTGAATCCTTGAAACATGGTTGGAAGAAGTAAGTGGAATAGTTTTGTAAACTACTGTAGAATTTTCTAGTGCTTTGTGCACCTTATGAAGCCTTAAATGCCTACCAGACAGCATAGACAGAAGTGATTTACAACAAACAAGTTCTGCTCAAAACCAGCTAGCACTGAGGAGCTAACTGCTCTTCATTTAACATGATTACATGACCAGGAATTAAAATAAGAACACTCTACCTTTTCAGTGTGACACTCAATTTATCAGTGTTTCTTTCAGATTTGAGGCCAAAAGACAAGGTCATTTCTTTGTTGTTTGTTTTTGGTTGTGTTGGGTTTTTTTTTTGTAATGCAACCACAGTTAACAAATATTTACTGCAACATTTTATTGCTCATGTCTATATGCAGTGTGGAATACCCTAGTAGTACACTTACAGAAAACACATTTTTTAAAATGTCATTGAGTTGAGACAGAGACTTAGAACAGGATGAGGAAAATTCATTTGTCCCTTCTCTCTTTTCTTAAAGGCATCTTTTCTTAAACGGAAAATGGAAGTGGGGAAACAGCTGTCTGAGGAACAGCTCTGCACATAAAGAGGTGCAGAAGCCTAACTTACAAAAATAACACTAAAAAGTTAATTCTGTTGACCTCTGTCATAAAACAGCTTAGCTAGGAGTCTTACAAAGCTTCAGCTTCACAGAAACCCAGAGCTTTAGTGAGGCTGGATAAGAAACCCTGGGCTGCTTGGAAAACAGCATCTTCCCCAGCAGGGCTCTCAGCAGCCTGGCTGCAACCCCAGGGAGGCTGTGACTGATGGTGCTGCTGGCAGGGGCAGAATAAACAAACAAAAAATTCCCAAACCCACAATATACTAACAATAAATGAAACTGACTTCAGTGGGAATCTTGGATAAAAACCATATACAGGATCACATACAAATATAGGAAAAGATGCAAGTCTAGAGAAGTAATCTCACTGCTATTTGATGGGAAAAAGTGGTGTTACTCCGATATAACATTCATCAAAATTAATGAAAGGCTTGTTAGTGTTTTATCATGGGGATTGGATGGTGCTTTTGCTTTGCTTTCATGTCAGGTACCATTAGTCCTCTCTCTTTGTGATTTCTAACAGTCCAGGAAAGGGTTGTGGGGACAGAAAGAGCAATTTCCAATTAGCCAAAAGAAAATAACTATTTCAAAAGCTTCCTATATGATGTTATGATGCCCATAACATGGATGTCTGAAATTCTATGGTTCCCACTAATAATTCACCCAGAAGAATTTTAAAACTTCTGAAATTCAGGTCAGAATATGAGTTAGTGACACCAAAACTAGCTAATCCATGATGCATAAGTACTGTGGATATGGGTCACTAAAATTTCTATGCATAAAGCACTGCAGCATTTGTTACTTAATCATATTTCAGAACCATGGATGAATGGGAAGATCTTTTTTAAAATTCTGCCCCACAGTTCTTGTTAGCCTAGCACACTTGAATTTAGGAGAAAGATAAATTTCAAGAAAAGCCATAAATAAACACTGATGGGAAATTGGAATGATATAGTCCTCAAGAAGAAAAGGGAATTGGAAGGAGGAAAGAATGGATTTGAGGGTATCTTATTAATTAATGGTGGCTAAAGGATATTTTATATAAAGCATAGAGATGCTAGAAGAATTATTTCATTTCAATTGACCTGAGCTCATACACTGCATCCAGTTGCAGACACTGCATTTTGTGGAAAATAAAGAAAAAGGTAGAATAAGAAAAAGGAAATTAGAAGAAATACTGTTCAAATTACCTGTGATGTTTGCTTCAGTTGGTTCAATTTGGAAAAGATTAGAGGGAACATGAGAACAGTCCTTCAGTTGATAAAAATTTGTAGCAGAAGGAGTAAATATTGACATTATCAATAACAAATTAGGAGAGAAGAGGATAAGAAAAAAAAAAAACAATAAACATAACAAAAAAACGAGTAATTTGCAATAAAGATTTAGGCTGGGTAACAGAAAGCACTTTTTCAAACTCCATTTTCCATTTGCAGTTTTCTCTTCAGCCCTCTCTCACAGCAATAGTATTTACTGCCTCTGTCCTACCCAGAGAAGAAAGCCTTATCTGTAGAAAGATCACTGTGTCAAAGCACACTGTGAGGCACGGAACCAAACACAATTTGTAGCTAAGAGCAACTTTCATTCAGTTTCATCCATGCTTCTGAGTTGCCAGATGTTGGCAAAGAATACATAAGCTTCTTACAAGCCACAAATAAAAACCACAGTTATCTCAGTTTCTATGTGACTTTAATATTTTCTATACTAGGCTATAAAAAAAAATGAAGTGGTCTTAGTTTAAAGCAATGTAATGGATTATATATTTGTCAGTGTAGGTAGAAAACTGGGGTTTGGAAAACAGTTGAGGTTTGCATGTGAAAAAACATGAAGAGCTAGATGTACAAAGAGAAAGAGGGGTGATTGTCAATAGACCAGCAAAAGAGGTGAATGATAAGGTTCCAGGACCAAATAATGATGATATGTCCAAAAAGTTTCTCTATTCTGGATCAAAGAGGAAAACTGGTATGTTTTCCAGTAAAGAGAGACTTGAAACCACTAAATATAGAAACCACACCAATAAACTACAAATTACATACTCAGCACAATGAGTAATAAAGATACTTGAGAAATATAGGAAGAGAAGTAGCCAGATATGATGTCATCAAGCTCATCTGAAATCTACCTAAATCTAATTATACCAGGCCAAGCACATTCCACCTTTACAGATAAATCAACTTTATGTGCTAACAGTAAGATGAAGAAACACAATGAAGGGATAATGTGGATATGTAGGTTCTCCCTTGAATTTCCCTGAAACAGGATGTACAACTCAATTTTTCAAGTCCACCCATCTCTGTAAAAAAGGCAATATTCTGGGGCATAATTGAAGGCAGTTCAGTTAGGAGGCTGCTAATATGGAATGGAGTTTGGCAGCAACACAAGTTAACACAGTGGCAAGTGTGAATGAGAAGTTGTTTGGAGATTACTTCTAGTGTGCAAGTACATATGGCTGGAAAGAGCCCAGTTCAATAGCCCCTAGCTTACAAATAGTTTTCAGAAAAAAAAAAAAAAAAAGAGAAAAAAAACAAACAAACAAAAAAAAACCACAAAAAAAACACAAAAAACAAAAAAAAAAAAACAAAACACCACACATAAAACATTGGTTAATACATCAGGGAGCTCTGACTCCTCTTAAGATCTGATTTGAAATGCCACCAAGGGGTCTTATTGAATTCATGAAACTTGCCAACACTTTGGAGCTGGAAAACTGCAGAATAGAAGCATAAATTATGATTAGAAACACTAAACTGTGAAAGAAAATACAGATGGATTTTTTTCAAAATACGTAAGTTTACAAGTATATTTTATCAAATGAAATGTGGATAGTCAGTATTTGTCTGAATTAAATGGATGGGTCAGCAGCAGACAGGACAGCCCACCTCACCAAGGTGAGCATGATGTTTCTTACATCTTACATAGTGTTCCATGCTGCTCTTCAATAGCCCAAGAGTCTTTGAAATCCTCTGAGAAGAGCAGTTTTTGTTGGCACACATGCATGTAAATTCTTCAGCACCTAATAGCTGCCCTTTGCCTCTACAACTAGGTGACCAGGGCTAGTAATTTATTATTCTTTTTCTGTTTCAAGAGAAAACTCTTGCTCTCTGCTTCCTTTATACTGCAGATAAAACTGTTACAACTGTCCTGTTTTTCAATGTTTGTATAGTTCCCCTTTTTGATGTTTACCTAAAATCTTCACTTCATAAGCCACTAGCCACAGGTCTTGCTAAAAGGGATTTTTGCTTTATATAGTAGAAAAGTGGCCTTCATCATTCCTATAGGTTCCTCCTCTGTCTAAACCAAAAGAAAATCCTAGGCTTGGCTAACACCAGCTCAGCTGCTGCTGAGGCTCTGCCAAATACAACAGGAGAAACTGTCACTGGAAAGTACTCCTCCTATGGAGCAGCATCATTCCTGTGCAGGCTTCCTACCTGGAACAAAAGTCAATACAGCAGCCAGCCTTGTCTAATGATATGTCTGAATAAAACATTGGAAGAGAGCAGCTGCAGAAAAGCCACATACAAGTCAGAGATGCTCTTATGCTCTTGAATCACAATCCTAAACCTGATCAGCATCTCAAACTTCACAAAGTCCCAATACTGGTCAGCAAGCAGCCCTCCTCAAAAATATATCTACAACTTTGGAATCCCTCTCTACTCAGAAGCTTGCTAGAATGTAAACTGAGAAAGTAATTTACCCCCCACTTGAAGGCAAAGCCATTCTCACCATGACTGAATTTATTAGCATAACTGGATGAAATGAGTGTATGTCAGTATGCCAAAGGCAACTAACAAAAATTTACACAACATAGCAATTCCAAAGATTTTCTGTGAGAGACAAAGCATCTGCAGCTTTTCTCTTCACATCTGTCTCCAAACATGTGGTGTTTTCCAACAGAGATAGGAATGAGTCATCATATGGCTTGGCTTGCAAGACTGGAGAATTTGTGAGCAGATCTGAACTAAAAAAATGACATTACAGATTTTACATGCCAAAATTTAGTGCTAGTAAAAGCAGTATCAGTCAGGTGTGTTCTTTGTGCAAGGAATGTATGCAGAAACTAACCATGAGACAGAGAACATTAAAAGACACAATCTCCAGAGAACATCTTCTCTATCTCCCAGTGCCTTTGACCACAAAAAGCCCAAAAGGAAGCTTCTCTTTTTCTCTAATGCAATTTTAAAACATATCAAAACTACCTCATTCTTGTGGCAGACATTTTTATTCAGAGATAAATGAGACCAGTTCTCAAATACCTTTGCAAGAGCCATGCCACACTCATCTGATGACCAGGAAATGGATTCCAACCAAACTCTCTTCCCAGAGGCAATCACACAGCAGATGGTAACAGCATTAAGCTTACACCTTAGTCTCAGTGTCTATCAGCACACACTACACACTACTCACTAACTTTTGAGACACTGTATTCTCAAGGACCAGCTTTACTTTCCTTTTCTAATTATGCCACATAACCCTCTTACATAGCTCAATGCTTTTTGACTTGTAAATAAACACATGCATTAAAATTGTCTTTTCATATAATTACATATTACCCCTCCCTCTAACTATCAAGACATTTACCAGATTTTTAGCAGTAAGTTACTTAGGAAAGACCTTATTCTGCTGGCATTATTATTGCCAGATAATTCAATCAAATTTAATGTTACCATTTGTTTAATAAGATACTACCCAACTCGAGAGAGAAGAGATGAATTCAGTTCCCAATAAGATATCTGCCTCATTTCAACTAGAATTATGCTTCTCCTAACCACATAGGCATTATGTGGTAATTTTCTCCCAACTTACCCCTGTGCTAGGTTTTTAAGCAGTTCTTAATTAACTCTGCTTTATTTATGAAAGAATATTTTGCTAGACTTTCCCCAAGAGCTTTAGTAAATAGCTATATGAAGCTTGTCTTTACTTATCACATCTCCCATAATGTTCTCAACAAGGAGGGGAGAAGAGGAGAAGATTTAGAGTGGCAGAGCTGGGTTTGTGATGTGAATGTTTCTGGTACTTTTGGCCTGCCTCTTAAGCCTGGTTTCCAAAAGAAATAATATTTTTCTGTGCTTGTAAAAGTGCCAGTTTGTGTCCTTTCTTCATTATTTTTCAGCCAGCTACTCTTTTTGGGCCTAATTAAGTAGAGGTCAGAGATCTTTTTAAGAAAATAGTTCTTAAAAATTCTGAGCTACAAGAAACAGAGCTTAAATGTCTTGGCTGTCCTCATCTCATGAATCACATTCAGAACTTGTGCATTACCTGCCACTTCACTGAGGGCATTACAAAAGGAATGTCAGTCTGCAAAGCTCATTTTAAAAAGAATACTCACCTTACAAATTGAATTAATTCAGCACAGATTAATCTCTCATCATTAATCTCTCTGGTGACCAGTGATAAGAGAAGAGAAAATGGGGTAAAGCTCCACCAGGGAAGGTTCAGGTTAGATATTAGGGAAAACTTCACAGAAAGCATGGGGAGGCATTGGAAAAGGCTGCCCTGGTGCTGGTGGGGGCACCATCCCTGGAGGTGTTCAACAGAGGGGGAGATGATGATGATGGTTTCGTGGTTAGGGGCTGTAGGGTGGACAGTTGGACTCAATGATCTAAGAGGTCTTTACAACCTTAATGACTCTATGATTTTAGGGATTCCAGTATGTGAAATGATGTTTGAAACTTGGGACTCAAAGCCCATTAGTAAAGATCTTAGGAAAAATCTAATAGCTGACTATGTACCCGTTCTGGCTTTCACTACCACAGAATTCATATAGGTAAATTATCTTTAGTTTGTTAATACTTTCACTTTAGTTGTGATCTTTGATCAGAAATTATACCCTTCAACTCTGTGTTCATTTAGCTCGGCAAAGTGAACAGACTCAAATGTATCAAAGTTCCAGATAGGAATCACATCAAGTAGGAAAATGTAGCTCTTTCCAAAGAACATTTAATTGCTGTTACCCTACAGATCAGAAACCATAATATTTTTCTAAGCTCCCAAACAGTCCCTTCAACACTAAATACATTGCTATACCATAATGATTATCATAGAGAAGACACAGTATAAAATACAGCTTTTAGATCTGTACATAATTAAAATTAGTGTCCTTTGATTAGATCTGGTACTTCTATTTAGCTGTGCTGATGTTCTTCTTAAAAGAATTGAGTAAATAAACTTTCTTATTTTTGACCTTTTATGAATTTTCTTATATCAAGAAACATGTTACTGATGCTTTATAAGTAAATATCAATGTTTTCCACTTTTGTCTACCTGGCAGGCTTCCCACTGCTTCAAGAGAAGCTAGACTTCCCACTGCTTTTACCTGCCACCTTCACCTGTGTTTTTGTTTCAGGTGATAGAAAAGCTAAAAGAAATGGCAGACACAAACAAAAAAAAGGATAAATATATATAAACACATATTCAAAAAAACCAAACTTCTGCAAGTGCAACCTCCAAGATTTCAATTTAAGTTCACTGAAGCTAAAGGAAAAACCCCAAAATTATATAATAGGATTTCAACCAAGAGATTACATTGCTTCATTCTGGTGACCAATGGGTTTTTGAAGACTTTTTCATGTCTCCCAGTGAGCTAACTTGATTTATGTCTCTTGAGGTTATGTTAAACACCAACTGGGAACACTTCTTAAAATATTTTCAAATTCTTAGCTTAATTTTTTTTTTTTTAATGGCCAAGATCAATTTTTTACTTATTCTAATTGTCAGCACACCCTCTGACAGGGCACAGTATCCAATACTGGTACAGCCCTTTAAACTAGGAAACACTGGGATAAGAAGCAGCTGTATAGTCTAGGCAGAGGATTGAAAACAAATCCAATGATTCTTTCAGAAGTCTTGGGAAAGTTATCTAACTTGTTTTCTTCAGTTTTCCCCTCTGTAAAAAGAGGAATATTAATACTCAACTGTTTTGAAGGATATGATTAAGGAATACTTGTAAACTGCCTTGAAGCCAAAAAACACACTATATAAATGCGAAGTATTATTCCCATCATCAGAAATTCATGGTTTATCCTTTCCTCCTCCATATATACGAAGGCAGGAAATTATCTTACCAAGGAGATTGACGACACCTGGAAATTGTAGGCAGGCAGCCACCCTCTGAAGTACTCTGCATGACTCACTTTAAAGTATCACAGTTCTGTACTCAGTGGGACTGTATTCATATTTTGTCAGAAAGGTGCTGTGGAGATGTCTGTAGGAGGGGAATTGTTCCTGTAACAGGTACATAAAGCAGCAAGAGTGAGCTTCCCAATGATGGAAGTGACGTTGGCTGTATTTCAGCATCACCATCCCAAAATATTTCTTTCAGATCACATCAGAGAAGCTGTGTTGATGTCTAACACCATCACCACCAGTGAAGCTGAGTCTCGACCTCTCTGCAATCCTGTCACATTATGCCCCCACATTCATCATTTGTGAGGCTGCACCATGTTTAGTTCTGGGCCCCTCACTACAAGAAAGACCTTGAGCTTCTCAAGTGAGTTCAGAGAAGGGCAACCAAGGTGGTGAAGGGTCTGGAGAACATGTCCTGTGAGGACAGACTGAGGGAATTGGGAATGTTTTCTTTGGAGATGAGGAGGCTGAGAGGAGACCTTATTGCTCTCTAGAACTACCTGAAAGGAGGCTGTAGGGAGACGGGTTCTTCTTCAAGTGAACAATGATAAGACAAGAGGAAATGGCCTGAAGTTGCTCCAGGGGAGGTTTAGACTAGATTTGAGGAAGAATTTAGTAACTGAGAATTTCGTTACACATCAGAATGGGCTGCCCAGGGAGGTGGTGGAGTCCTGGACGTACTTAAAAGATGTATAGATGAGGCACTTCTGAACATGCTCTGGTAGGTGATGCAAATAATGATTTTTTAATTATTTATTTTGGGGGGGATATTTACAGCTTGACACAATGACCTTAGAGGTCTTTTCCAACTGTGACAATTCTGTGATTTCGCCATTACTTTTTCCTCCCACATCATTACCAGTCCCTGCCATGGTAAGAAAAAAAAATTACAAGAAATGAGACATGTTCAAGGTACTCCTACATATCAGATAAGGAACTGCACTGACAAAAGAGATTTTTAATCAAAAGTGATTTTAGACTAAGAAATATTTCTAGCTCTTTCAAATGATTCACAGCCATATCCTAAGAAGGTTTAAATTAAATATTTTCCTTTATATTAGAGCTTTGCAAAATGAAGATAGGCTCTTTAAATCCTTAGAAATAACAAGCATCACTTTAGGTATTTGAAGATGAAATCCCATTGCAATTTCATTCTTTATAGCTTCAACTTCTGATGGTCTACATCCAATATTCTTTGCAGGAATTCTCACTCTCTTAATTCTATGACAGCCACAGCACAAGGACATGAGCTATTTGGGTTTCATGTTGTGTAAATTAAATACTAAGGAGTGACATCCTATATGGCAGTGACAAATAGGCACTGAGGAAAGCTAAGTCTGAGTACTTAGGCTATGCTGACACCCATCCTCTCTGCCCAAACTCTGTCATTATTTTGCAACCCAACATGAGACAATCAAGGGTTCACCCAAAGATCAAGAAGCTTCAGCCCAGGGAAGTTGTGATGCCACCTCCAAGCAGGGGGATGGGCACTAGATGATCTTTAAGGTCCCATCCAACCCGAACCGTTCAACAGTTGTGTGATATTTATAATTTAGCACCTTAAAATGTGGTTTTGTGTATCTCAGAAAGAAAATACTAAAAACGTAAGTAATCAAATGTGTAACTTTTCCTTATCTCACCTGCATAAGGCTGCAAAGTGCCTCATCTCCTAGTTTTATCCTTGAAGTCCAACACTTTGCTTCCAAGGGTTAAATTTAAACTGCTAGAACATTGCTTCAGAAGGAAATGAGCAAGAGCAAAAGTATTTTAGGTACTGAAAAACTGTTTCATCACTTTTTGTTGTTTAGATTCTAGACTTAGCAAACCCAGCTCTTTTAATCTTTCCTCAAAGTATTTTTTTTTAAGCCTCTTACCGTGCCTATTTCTCCAGCTTGTCTTCCTCCTAAGAGCTGTGCCCCAAACCAACACAATATACTTCCTTTTCATAACAAAGTAGTATCATAACTGCACGTATCCTAAGTGTGAGTATTGCAGATGTTTCAGCAGTATACCTCTGTAAAAACATAACTGAGTCTCCCATCTCCTGAGACTTTGCTGTGTGAGTATTTTTCCAGCATTCAATGGTGAGAAAAAATAATTTATTTTTTTTTTTTAAATAGAATTCAAGTCTTACTGTCTTGGATATGAGGAAAAGATTGAAAATATGAAACAAGTCAACTCTTAGGATTCCAAAACTGAGGTGAAAAATAAAAACAACTTTCAAATGTATTCATCCCTCAAATCTCTTTTCCAAAATTATTGTGATCCCAGACAGTCCAGCTGATCACTTTTGAATTGTTCCCACTTGAAAAATTGCCAGTGCTTCATATAAGAAACAAACCAAAAGGCACCCTGAAAATTCTTTTCTCTGCCAGATTTAGGATAACAAGACATCTACTGACATGGTGTTCTTTCAGTGCTGGAGTAATGGAAATCATAAGTAACTCAGTCCACACTATAGATTTTATAATTTGATTTTTCACATCACTTTATATTTCCTGTTTCCAAAGGAAAATTAATATTGTCATGCATGAAAAAATGTTCTGGACCAGTTTTTCAGCCTTGCACATCATGATTGATGTTGGGAAGAATACTCTGGAAAAACTGAAGCTGGAAATCTCATTTAGATTAAGCTCTTTCACATAATTTCTAAGAATGAAAAATGGTGTAAGGTCAGAGAAAGCAGTTTCCACTTGCATATTCATTGTGCATAAGAGATGTGAAGTTCTGTCTTCAGCAGATGCTATTTTTCAATTTAACACTTATTTTGACTTGATAATTTTAGGGGTGACATGAGAAAAGTATTTAAGAAAGTAGAAGACACATGGAACCAAGCCAGTAGAAGTTAAAGGCTCAAAACACTTTGAGAGAGCATGAGGTTAAGAAAATCTTTCTATTTATCTTATTTAACACTGCAAAAAAAAGAGGTGCAAACTTATTCCGAGCAAGTGTTTTTCCATGAATGATAAAAATTAAATATATTTTAAGCCAACAGACATCTCAGCATAAAGACTGCAAAAAGGTGAACCACCACTGAATTTTCAATCTATCACAGACAAGCATAAACTTAAATCCTGTCAGGAAAAAAAAAACAACAAAACCCAAAAAACATCATTGAAGGAACTGTAAAGTACCTTTCAGTTCACAAGTACATCCAAACCAAGACCTCAAAACCCTTTTCAGGGAGTCTTAAGTTGTCAGACACTTCTTCCCATGCAGGCAATGCCTGTCTTCCTGCAAGAGAGACTTTTTTTACTTTTCAAATGAGGACTAATTTAACTCTGATGCTGGAGGTCTGAATCACTTGATATGTCAGTGTGCTCTCTGCCTTGCAAGATAAACAGCATACTTCAAATACTCAAGGCATTAGCCAAGGGCATTAATGGTGTAATTAAAAGCATCACTCTTCCACATCACATTTGAGATACCTGCACTTCTACTTGCATTATTTTTTTGTAACTTTTAATTGGTCTGATGGCAACTGCCTCTCTATTTTATTAGAGCAGGAGGACCACCACAGGCAGAACCACCACAGAGTTGCCAGTCCTGCATTGCTGCAGTGTTGCTTTCACAGGAACATCCCCATTTCATTCACAGCACTTCCTGTTACACTGTACACACCAACTCTTGGATCTAGTAGCTCAGTACATGGTTTCTAATACCATAACACATTAGCCCATAATTTGCAATTACTATTTATCTCCAAAGCAATTTTACAGAGATATGGACAGACACAAATAGGTAATGACTAATAACAATACCCAGCTCATCAGTAAATCAAAAAGCACTGTCTAAAAGGTCAGCTTTAAAAGCCATAATTGATAGATAAAGGAACTGAGTTTCAGCAAGGGAAGCCTCAAAGATGACCAGGCCAGGGGCAGAGGCAAGTGATAGAAGCCACGTTTCCTGCACTTCATACCGTCTGCACCAGACTGACCCACAACTCAAAAGTCCCATCACAGCTAACTCTTTGCAAATCCAGGCAACACTGTTCAAAAGGAAACCTGTCAGCCCATGTAAAGAAATTGTTTAACTTTTTAGGATAACAACTATATAGAGAGTAATCTATAAATAGCCAAAATTTTATGGCTCAAGTTTCAGGATTGTATAGGCATAGCATATGATAACCTATCAACCATTAAAGACAAAACCAGCTGATTTGCAATTAACTCTACTTTAAACTGAGACTTTGTCTCAGTTCTAGAAGCATTCTCAGTAGCAGAAGCAAAGCTTTGGTGCATAGTGAACATGGATATAAATGTAGTCTTTATGAAACTGAAGCACTGATACTAATGAAGAAGGCCAGGAAAGTGCTGTTATATATTTCCATGGAGATCCATGAATACTCATGGGTCCTAACCTCTGACATTGTGGCATGCCTTTTCCAAGACTGCTTCTTCACTGGATCTTAAATGTTTCACTCTACATGAATATAAAAGTAAAAAACCTATTACTATTCATGACATTTCTTAAGACTGCTGTAGATGGAGAAAAATTATGATGGAAAAAAATACAGGAAATACAGTTTCAGAACTTGTAGTGTTGCCAGATTTTGTTAGCTGTCTTTATGTTCATTAAATAATTGGGCCAGCAGGACAATGGCAAGTGCCCCATACAGGAGCATTAACTCTGATTAAATCCTCCCTGTCCATATAAGCACAAGAAAGCATGACCTGGCAATACTGCTTTTTCTCCCTCACAAACAATTCCCAAAGATTTTTCATTAGCTGAAGCTTCCTTTACAGCAGCAGACTGACTAAAAGGAAGAATCCACTGCTTTCCCCCCTCAGTCTGTGCCTTGTTTGCAGCAAAAGCAAACACTGCGTCGCTGATAATCAGTTGTGAAAAGTATTAGCCTTAGGTATTCATCAAAAGAAGAGAGAGAGATTAAATAGTGTTACTGTTTACATCAAACAGATAATTCTATAATCCACCTCTCCAAGCAATGCAAGACCAGCACCAAGGAAGTCACTGCAGCAAACTCTAAAATTAACACTGATCATAAAATAAAACCATAGAATCGTGGAATCAGCTGGAATAGTACCAGAGATTCATAGAATCCAACATACAGCCTTTGTAATGTCTTTTGCCTCTTCCAAACCCAGTTACCAGCATTTAGCCCCATTCTTTTCTCAAATGCTGCAAAACAAGCAGAATGTAATTCTATTGAATGCAGTGGAATACTAAAGACTTAACGCCAATGATAGTGAGCTGAAAATGTCAGGCAGAAATGCTTGAAGTTCAGAAGGACAAAACTGTTAGCTGCCTTAAGAAAATATTAGGTAAAACACACTAATTTTAGCCTGTATATAGAATGAATAACATTTGCAAAGTAATCTTTTTTTATCAACTGTGCCACAAGCAGATAGAGTTGATAGCAAGTTGAAAGCACTGCTTTATCTCATATCTGTAACAAGTTTCCTTAATTAGGGCAGTAGTTCATTAGTACTCTATGCTTCCAGTCCTCTTTCTTCCTTGCGGTCAGATACCAAGATAAAAAGATACTGAAAGCATTGGTAACTACTGCCTATTTCAGATTAGTGCATGGATTTTACTAGTGACTTCTCTGACATTTTACTCAAAACAGGCATTTGTCACAGTAGCAATCACAAGTGTTCACCGACTTTAAAATATCTCTGAAACTGAGTAGGTATCCTACAGTATTTTCTTACAATAAAATGCTGTCATTGTGTGTCATAGTCTACTGAATATATTACATTGACTATACAAAAAATTAAATCCTGAGGAAGTAGCTAATAACGAGCCAAATCTTTGGTGCTGTAAATGTTGTCAGTAGAACTTTCACACTGGCAGGAAATTTGGCCCTACAAATTTAATAATGTATCAGCAGACACGTTTCAGCATTTCTGTGGAGGCACAAATTAAAACTCATCAGGTTTCTGCCTAATGGAAGTAGCTGAAAGCCAAGAAGCTCATCTGGAGTATTTGAAAATTAATTTTACTAATCCCCTCCATGCACTCTTAGTATGGGAACAAGGGAATGGCCAACGCCAGCAACAATAGGATGCATTTAAGACATGACTAAGTGCTGAAAGCTCAGCCTTATGTCACTCGTCTATTTAATGTTTCAATGGTTAAATATTTTTTTACAGGAAGGAGATTTTTTATATGCCCAAATATACTGCTTGCTCATATTCCAACTGAAGTTCATTCTTCAAGAACAAATTATAATATTTCTAATTTTCTTCTAGATTCTCACTATTCCATTAACATCTGTGTATGGTCTGTATTTAATAAATGTAATCAGATTTACAGCTGCCTGCACTAATTTTTATCATTAAAGTTGCAAAATAAAATCAAACTTTCTATATGGGAGTTTCTTACCAACTCTGCAAGAAAGAGGAGGAGCAGAAGGCAAAACAGTTCAGGCCCACTTGGTGTAATCTGACCAATGACTGCAATGAGCCACAAGACTGAGCCAACTTCAGGAATAAAAAGTTGCCTCATTTCTTGATGCTATGTTAATAATTATTAATAATTTAACCCCAAGCAACACTACAGGCTTGGGGAACAGTGACTGGAAAGCAGCCCAGTGGAAAAAGAGCTGGGAGTACTGGTGGATGGCTGAGTATGGGAAAAAGTCTGTATGAGGCCAGGCTGAACATGAGCCAGCAGTGTGCCCAGGTGGCCAAGAAAGCCAATGGCATCCTGGCCTGTATGAGAAATAGTCTGGCCAGCAGGAGAAGGGAAGGGATCGTGTCCCTGTGCTCAGTGCAGGTGAGGCCACACCTTGAGTACTGGGTTCAGTTCTGGGAGCCACAGTGTAAGAAAGACATTGAGGTCCTGTCCAAAGAGCTGCAAGGCTGGTGAGGGGTTTGGAGGACGTGGCATACAAGGAGCAGCTGAGGGAACTGGGGTTATGTAGTCTAATACAGAGAAGGCTCAGGGAAGATCTTATTGCTCTCTATGGCTACCTGAAGGGATGTTGTAGAGAGGCGAGGCTGGTGTTGGTCTCTTCTCCTAGTAATTAACAATAGGATGAGAGGTAATGGGTTTAATTTGTGCCAGGGGAGGTTTAGGTTAGATATTAGGGAAAATTTATATACTGAAAGAGGAGTAAGGCATTGCAGTGGGCTGCCCAGGGAGGTGGTAGAGTTGGCATCCCTGGAGGTACTCAAAAAGTGCTTAGATGTGGAACTTCAGGATATGATTTAGTGGTTGTGGTAGTTGGATTACAGATGAACTAAATGATCTTCTCCAGGTCTTCTCCAACCTTAATGATGATATGATTCTATAATTACATAGAAAAGCTCAATGGCCGGATGTTTAAACCATTACATCAGATACATGATAAAGATGGGACAACCAAGGAAAGGTCACAAATTTAGAAGTCAGTATCTAAACATCAGACCAAACCTGAAATGTATGCATGCTGACTCACTGTAAAAGTACCATCTGATTTTTAGCTCATAATACCAACTTTTTAAATCAATGGCATAAGCCACACAATAGCATGCTAATTCCATATTTTAGCCATATTTTTCAAATAAATCCAGCCTCCTGAATTTTAAATAGAAACACGTAGCTCCTTTGTAAGTGTTCTTGAAAAGTTTACTTCCTCAGAAAGGCAATATAATAGCAGCACTTCAAACACAAAGGCCACCAGAAGTATTTTGGTTCAGATTCTGCATATTCATGTTCATCAAATATCCACTAGTTACCTCATCCCAGGAGATGCCTGTTGAAAATTATTCTTTACTGCTACTCCCGCTTGCTCTGCAGAGACCACCGTCAGAATACTGAAAGCAACGTGTGCCCATTAAGTTGTTAGACTCTGATGAAACTGGCAGAAAGGTGCCCACCAGGGTGACTTTAAAAGAGTGAGAAGGGGGGACTGAATGAAAGCTTCCAGCTGGAAGTGTGTTTTTAGGTGCTATTTATGATTCACTGCAAGCAAGAGTAGCTCTTAAAACTGCAAAGCAGATCCAGAAGCTATGGGAGCCCCTAACAGCTGTGACATTTGCTGAGGGTGGAGAAACCTTTTATACTAATGCAGTAACTCTTTTTTTTTTTTTTTTTTTTAATTCCCCAAAAGCAAAGAAAACAAAAAATCAAAGAAATAATGAAAAACATTTTCAAAACAGCTTAGACATGGCCTTCAACAATATGAATTTCACCCATGGGATGTAAAAAAGGTTCTTCTGCAGTTGGATTTTACATGCTTTCTAAGATACATAATTCATAAACCCCAGCATCCTTCTGACAGTTCTCTTCCCCCAGATTATCTCCTGGCATTTATCTTCATCAGGATACCTCTATACACACAATGATGTGACCACTATCTTGTGCTTCCCATAGCAGACTGATTATCCAGCTACCTCTAAGTACTTAAATACATTATAAATTCAGGGAATAAGAGTCAACATTTTCACACTATATAGCTATATATAATGCTATAGTTAAAGCGTTTAGACAATACTGCATCAAAACCAAAAGAAACAGGTAAATCAGTCATCAGCAATTAATTTGTTGCATTTTTCAAGAAAAGCAGCAAATTCTGATTCCTGAATTTTCTCACATCAGGACAAACAGTTTAGTTTCAGTCCAGTCTCCTGCAACATGAGATACCAGGCAAGGATAAAAAGGTTTTAAAAATTACCAGCTGCAAAAGGAGTAGTCATAACCAAATTTTATCACCCACTCTAAAGATTCAATGCTGGCTCCTGAATTTCTGAAAAGAAATCAGTTTCATGTGAAAATTACTTTAACTGGATGTCAGCCTCCTGATGAAACTACTGAAGCTTGCCAATAAGTTATTTTCAAATATTACTCCCCTTACTCCAAACACCTAACATATGCACCTATAATTTCATTTAAAATGTTACCCAAGTCTATCTAACCGCCCGTGTTATCAACTCTTCCTGACTCTGATGACACCTTTGCCTTTCCATGTTCCAGAATTTTTTGACCCTCTTTTCTGTGTAAGGCTTTTACTCAGAACAGGTTATATCAATACTCTCAGCAGTGATTTTAGCATAAAAAAAAAAAAATTATTCCATTGAAATTCGCTAGTACACAAATCTATGAAGAATCAATGGATGGAGATTTCAATTTACATTGAAAAAGAGATGTCAGAAAAGGCTGCAGTAGTAGGAAAATGAGTAAAATTGATGGGAAATAGCACAAACTTGAGGACTAAAAGATGATTTTTTTTTTCTGTAAACAATGGGCTTATCCACTGGAAGTAACAGAAGGGAAAAAAGATATTAATGTATTGATCAATTTCAGTCTTTATGAAGAAGTAACGCTATATGGCTGTGAGAAAGGTGAACGTGATGCTAAACATATCAACTGAGTAACTTTCAGTAAAGAAAGGGAGGTGTCAACATTATAATAAAGTTACAAGTAAGAGTTTCTCTTGAGTAATACATAATTCTGTTAAGCTATACTTGAGAAAGACTCAAAGTGAATCTCTGAATCAGAAAAGAACTTGCATGACAATCACCAGGACAAAAGAAAGGAAATGGACAGCTTAGATTTTCAGTATACAAAAATAAAGGACAAAGGAGGCAATTAGGTTTGTATCAGTAAATGAACTGCAGAGAAAAATAAGGTTAAAGTGAAAGACACTGAAACATGTTTGTAATGACCCTATAACTTTGTAATCTGAAATTAAAGAATTTCAGACATCCAGTAAATTAAGTCCTACAGCAAATTCAGTAAAATAAAAGGGAATGGAAGTTCCAGCTTTGAGCTAAAGCAGCAAAAAACGAAGCTCCAGATCTGTTTTATTTATCCCAAACTATTGTGTTGTACAAACCCCTTCCTGATATTTGTTGTTTCTCTGTCTCAGCTCAGTCTAGATGGGACTGCACAAGGATCTGAGTGTTAGGACAAGAATGCAGGATGTCTTCTGTCAGCAACTTTTACATGTTTGCACAGGGAATGAAGGAATTTCAGGAAATAAATAAGGAGGACACCTTAGAAATAGCTGATTTATCCCAACATATTACTTTGAAATAATTACTAATATATTGTTGGCTGTGTATGGAGTCTACCTGGACGTCAGCAAAGCCTTTGACACTGTCTCCCATAGCATTCTCCTGGAAAAGCTGTCAGCCCAGGGCTCAGACAGGAGCACTCTGTGCTGGGTTAGGAACTGCTGGAGGGGCAGGCCCAGAGAGTGGTGCTGAATGGTGCTGATCCAATTGGCAGCCATGGTGTCCCCCAGGGATCAGTGCTGGGCCCAGTTCTGTTTAATATATTCATTGATGATTCAGA
Source organism: Calypte anna (assembly GCF_003957555.1). Taxonomy (NCBI): domain Eukaryota; kingdom Metazoa; phylum Chordata; class Aves; order Apodiformes; family Trochilidae; genus Calypte; species Calypte anna. The sequence goes on from NC_044252.1 coordinate 11,748,741, forward strand.
TGAGGGGATTGAGTCCACCATTAGCACATTCGCAGATGACACGAAGTTGGGGGGAGTGTGGATCAGCTGGAAGGCAGGAGGGCTCTGCAGAGGGTCCTGGACAGCCTGGAGAGTTGGGCTGATTCCAACGGGATGAGGTTCAACACGGCCAAGTGCCGGGTCCTGCACTTTGGCCACAACAACCCCATGGGGAGCTCCAGGCTGGGCACAGAGTGGCTGAGAGCAGCCAGGCAGAAAGGGACCTGGGAGTCTGGATTGACAGGAAGCTGAACATGAGCCAGCAGTGTGCCCAGGTGGCCAAGAAGGCCAATGGCATCCTGGCCTGGATCAGGAAGAGGGTGGCCAACAGGTCCAGGGAAGGGATTCTGCCCCTGTACTCAGCCCTGGTGAGGCCACAGCTTGAGTCCTGTGTCCAGTTCTGGGCCTCTCAGTTCAGGAAGGAGATTGAGGTGCTGGAGCAGGTCCAGAGAAGAGCAAGGAGGCTGTGAAGGGATCCAGCACAAGTTCTGTGAGGAAGGGCTGAGGGAGATGGGGGTGTTCAGCCTGAAGAAGAGGAGACTCAGGGGAGACCTCATCACTCTCTACAACTCCCTGAAAGGAGGTTGGAGCCAGGGGGAGGTCAGTCTCTTCTTCCAGGCAGCCATGAGTAAGACAAGAGGGCATGGACTTAAGCTCTGCCAGGGGAGGTTTGGGTTGGATATTGGGAAGAAATTCTTTACAGAGAGGGTGATCAGGCATTGGAATGGGCTGCCCAGGGAGGTGGTGGATTCTCTGTCCCTGGAGGTTTTTAAGAAGAGACTGATGTGGCACTCAGTAACCACAGTGATAGTGGATTAAGGTTGGACTTGATGATCTCAGAGGTTCTTTCCAACCTGGCTGATTCTTTGATATTCTGCGATATATGGTATATAATAACAGATGATATGTATATATATATACTAATAAGAATTATTGGCTTAGGCCTCTATGGAAGGAAGTAGTTCTAGAATGCTTTGTATGGGAATCAAAAGCTTCATTAAGCAGTGACATTCCACAAGCCTCTGCCATTAGATAAGGTATCTTTTTTCCCCAAAGGCTCTGTTTGATATTATATTGCAAGTGGATGAAGCATATTGGATTTTAGACTAACTTGCTCCCCTAGGTTTGCTCTTCTAAATCATATTAATACAAACCAGCATCTCGTTATATGTTCTGAATCATGGGAAACCTCAAACCTCTGACAGATGCTGTACCAAGTTTAGTTTATCGAGCTATTTTTAAGGCATCCATTCTAAGATTTTGGAAGTCGAATTCTTTGGCCATAAATAGTTTTAATCAAACAACTACCAACAGGTAGACAAACAGACCTTTTCCTTGCCCCTAAAAGATTCCCTTCTACAATGAAAAAAAAAAAAAAAAAAAAATTGCTATTAAAAGAAGCAGTGCTAACTAGAGAGCCTAGCAATCTTGTCACAGTCCTCCACTGAGACACACATTTGTTACACATTCCCTTTTTGATACAGAATGCTAAAGGAATTGGTTACTATTTCTGCAGTGAATCCTCGATTATGAGAGAAGAGTCAGAACAGATTTTTATTGCACCAGACTATTCATTTACCAAACTCCTTAATAAAGGTGAAATGTGCCCCAGCTGCTTTCTTGACTGTTGTTTCAGAAATTATGTTAGCATAAGATGTATTTTATTCTCAGGTATTTCAGAAGATGAATAACAAGCTTTAATCATTAAACCATTCCTGAGGCAATGCAGATGCCAATACCACACCCTGTAATGCTGTAACACTTCTCCTTAGAACTTTAGGATTACACAGAAGCCTGAAAGTAGGGGAATGGATGACTGAATTCTTTGAGTTTTAAACTCTCTTGTTTACAGAATGTGTCATAGCTTTTAGACAGATCACAGTTAATACTTGAGACACTCAAGATATTCCCACTTGAAAAGAACAATGATAATCCAGGAGGTGTGGGACACATGAAGTGTGACCACTACCAGCAATATAAATACTTTATATTATTTATAGTGCCTACCAGCTTTTATCTGTTGGTTGGAGGTTGCCATTTCTATCTCCATTGAACTGTAGCTGCAGACTGCCATATGGGTTAAGGAAAAAAAAAAATTAGTACATCTGACAAAATCCACAGTTTATATGTGGGGAAATTTCCACCTTACCCATTTGAACATACACTTCTCCCAGTGCCTTTAGACAAGCACTTCAGGACCTTATCACATTTCTGGTGGTATTGTGTAGAGGTTGCAGAACAAACAAGCTGCACTCCTTTTGCACAAAACTTATTCAGAGAGTGTGCTTCAGGAATGTTTCCTTTGGTTGTGAGTGCTCCCTCCACAAGATCAGACATGGTCTGACAGAAAATACCCACATTACAGGCTCTGGGCCCCCCTCACCAGCTCACTCTACATCTGCCTCTCCTGCAGTCACTAATTGTATCTAGCCACGGGTTTCTCTAGAAGTTCCTCTAACAAAAGCAATACCTGAAACTTTGTCCATTAGCCCTGACAGTTCTTGGAACAGTGGAAGCTGAGTGAATTTAATAATTACCCATGTCTCTTTTTTTTAATTTTTTCCTAATGAAAAATACAAGTAATCATAATTTCATCTGCTACCATATTGCTAAACTTCTGTAAAGCACAGGAGACTCTAGAACAAGATTAAAGATTAGCAAGAAAAATGCAGTTGCCTCCACCCAGAGGTACCCCGCCCTGGCATGCAGAGGCCACCCTTCCCATGAAACAGGTCCAGCCTTTCAAATCACTATGTGCATACTAGTTAATTTTATACAAACAACATACATATTTTCAATTCTTCTCCCTCTTCCACAGCAGGTATGCTGAATACAAAGTCTCAGAAGCTATGAAATCAGGCTGTATTAGTATTTCAAGTAATATGTGACATTTCAATCAACTACATTTAATCATTTGAGTTTAAACATCAGAGAAGGTACATAAATAACACCTAATCACAACTTTAAATTTTTCATTTGGCAAATTAGGGAATTCTTTCTATTTCATATCACATCAATTTCAGACAACATCAAGCATGCACCAATATGCATGGTTAGGTACTATAAATGTAGAGAAAATCTACTGTTTTACAAGAATTATTTTACTGGTCATGTCCTTTGCAAAAACATTGTCTATGCAGTAAAAGAAAACATTTTTTATGTTCTCAACATAAATCTCTCTGCAATGTTTATCATTAAAATAAGTTTCAGGCTGGTACTGTTATAATCTCACACTGTTGCACAAGGTAATGAAAATCCCCATGGACTGCAGCCCAGTGATGTTACTGCCAGGCTGAGGAGACAACTTCAGAGCAATCACTGGCCATGAGTCTCTGAGGATGGCACCATGATGACACCACCACATTGCAGTTTTAGTAAAGCCATAATACTCTGAAAATTTAATTTGATTGTTTGGCATTTAAATAAATTACTCACACAGGACCAGCTGGAAACTAATCAAGCGTTGACTCAGCAGCACTTACTTAGCAGTGCCATGAAATGATAAATAGCGACTTTCAAAGGCGATGAGGTATGAGAAGGGAAAGGTAATGAGCAAATTATTTTATATGCAACTGCTGTGAGAGACCTCCCTAACAAAAAAATTCTGCATCCATCATAATTACAAGTAGGCAAAACTCAAGAATGTGTTTATTTTGCTGGCATTTGAATTCTGAGCTCATCTGTAGAACCCAAGCACTGTTTCTAAAATGTTACAACAAAAATAATGTCTCCCAGAACTCTGAGAAATAAGTTAGTAAGATCTGGATGCAAATTTCACAAGGCAAGTCTATTTCTGCATATTTTAAATAAGCCCTCAATCAAATATACTCAAATCACAATTTCCAAGTACCTGTCTCAAGAGGCAATAACTCCATAGAGTAGCAACCACATTACCTCCTACAATGCTATTCATTAATAAAAGCTCTGAACAAATTTTGTTTTCCAACCCTTCTGTTGATGGTAATATGAAGGAAAACTTTGTACTGTTGTGAAATTAAGGAAAACACTATACCACCAAGATGTTTATGAAGTTCCAAAAAGGACTATGAAAACAGAAATTTGCAGAGGATAAATCACCTCCTGACCTCTCTCTGATTGATACTTCATACTATAAAGCTCTTACAGATGCTCCTGTGAAAGGTGCAGACACCTTTCTGTTTTACCATTTCAGCTTTCTCAGTATGCTCCATGTCCTTGTTTAAGGTTAATTGCCAATGGCAATAAGCCAGATAAATAGATTTTGGTGTGATTTATTATCCAGGAATGTTTGACCAATCATACTGCTGGGACCTTTCAGACTCACTTTCTCCTCAAAAGGCATATCCTGTTTCCCTCTTAAAAGTTCGCTTGCTCATTATTTGCAATTATTTTTTCCAGACTTTTCCATTGCTTTATTTTTGTGTTAAATTGGACTCTTGCCTCCTTTTAAACAGAGAAATGGAGAAATCTTAATATTCTGTGCTTGCATGTGCACATAGTCATAAATTTATAGCAATTACTTTGGAGCTTTAGTTTTATGAAAAATGTATGACAAAAATGATGGCTTTACTTGATGAGAGGGAAAAAACCAAACTATTTTAAGACATAAAAAAGAAAAACCTCAGAAACATAAGGATTATTCTTACAACATAAGGAACAATTATACTGTGAATATACATATAGTATCATGGCAGGGATATTGGTCTCTAGCTGCTCTTTCTTAAAAACTGCTTCTGCCTCACACATTTCTCTACCTGCAAAGAGAGCTGAGAGGTCAGGTTTGGATTTGTCCTGCAATACTTACAAGGCTAAAAAGGGTAGAGGTTCCTTTGTTATGTATGAAAATTAAAATCAGCAGAAGATGGGGTAAAACTTTGCTCTGAGCAGCCAGCACATCAAAATGCAGAGGGAAAAACCAGCTCTGCCTCCCACAGCAGACGTGCCACACAACTGACCCCCTCCCAGCAAGGACACCTGGCAGAACTCAAAGCCTCTTGAACAAAAGAAAGAACTATTTTCAACTATGGGACTAAATTAAATTCTCTCAATTTTGCTGCAACACAAATTGCCATTACACTGAGATATTCTGAGTCTGTCAGTCCTGTATTCAAATGTTCCCACTTGGAAGATCTATGGGATCACGTACGGGATTTTAACTCAAAATCTATGGGTATAAAAAGTAGGTACAGGTTTATTGAATATATATGCTATACATCATGTTGGATGAGCTAAATACTAACCTTTGTAACAAAAGAAAATATTTTCTACAATATTTTCTATACTGAAACAAACTCAAGTAAAACTGTGAAAATACCTTGCAGGGGGGGAAAATTATGGCAGTCCCGTTGCTTTCAAATTAAAATTTGTGGCTACAGCTTTGATTGTGGCTACACTTGATTAATTTTCCTTTTTTTTCCTTTTTTTTTCCCCCAGTCATTTCAATTCTACCTCAGTATCTGATGAAAATGAATTTTTTCAAATATATACTGCACATTCCCCAAGTAATACATATTAAACAGGGGAAAATGTTACCAAAACGAAAAAAGTTTTAAAAAGTTTTTGTTGTGCCTAAATTATAAAAATTTCAAAACAAGTCAAATATTACAAAAGGACAACAATAAATCCTTTCATTTGAGGGACTCTTATTAGGTTAGCTTCTCTCAGAATAAACAAAGTCTTAGTGAAAACTGTGACAGCAAAATGGAACACAATCATTAGATAAACTGCTGAATTACAAATGCCACCCACATGTGAATGGGTACAAAGGGGTTTCACAGTATAAGAGTACATCTTTGAACCAAGGCTACTAAGGAACAGAGCTATCTCAATTTTCCTTCTAATGAGTTTACCCACTGCAAAAGGCTTCATAAAACTGTCTGAAAAAAGTGCCTGAAATGTACCAAACTGTTTTGGCCAAAATACTAAAAAAAAGGGGGTAATATCAAAGTCAATAATGTAGCTCAAAACTCAAGCCCATTTTCTTTATTTAGGTTTTCCAACTCTTCCCAAAGCTAGCTAGAATTGCTGATGAAAGACTGTGTTGAAATTGCAGTACATACAGTAAAAATGTACTGACAAGTAGCAATATTTTTTTTAACACATTTGCAACTTTTTCACGGGTTGTCTAATTAACATCAATGAAAAGCTGAACAACTACAGCAGTCAAATAGTGTCAAGTCTCATAATAAATAAATATCAGCAAACGTGAAGTTGATCATACTATCACCTCTGCTTCTTTCTTTGCAAAATTCCGTTGCAAAATTCTGTTTAGTGCTGGTTTAGTCCATGAGGCAACAACCAGCCTAATTTCTTTCCAGATGCTCCAGACCAAGTAAGACAAATATTAACTATACAAAATTGCAAATTTATCTTTGCTAGTACACACACGAGACTTCAACCTTGTTGTCCTGAATGACTTAAAGTATATCCCACTTCTATTTTAGTTCAAACATAAACCATCTGCTTGTGAAAATACTGGTGAGCCTTCTATTCACATTTAATTTATTGTATTGCTGTAACTATCATAAACACAGCCATGCATGAGATTAAACGCAGTTTGTGAAAAAGAACCTCACTGGTTTCATTTATTTCAAGGAATTCACCCCTAGTGCATTTAACTAGTGGTGTTCATTAACTTAACACCAGTGCTGTTCAATCCTGCACTGTGACAAGAAGTGCTGCACTTAAACCTGCATCAAGGTCACCTTCCCCCACAACTCATAATCCCAAATCACCACACAGTAAAAAACCTGCTGTCAGTGACTGAACAGATTTCTATTATTTTTAACAGCCTAATATTAGACTCATACTTAAAATGAACTGCAATGCTTCCCACATTCCACAAAAGACATCTTCCTCAGTGGCTTGTACAGACCTTTAGAACTGTACAAAGTCTTGCTGGGAAAGGAGAAATTAATTGCTCATTATACTAAAACTACCTCACCTTAATATATTTTCTTTGTTTTTTAAAAAATAATTATCATAGGACATTTATGAGGCACTGAAACAATATGAATACCATCAGATTAGAAAGTAAAACTACAGCATGTATAAAGTATGGCAGGTTCTACTACTGCTCTGAGTTTCATACTGGTAGATTAAGAGATCTGCAAAGAGATCTCTTTCAGTCAGCTGAGCTCCAAAATGGCCTTGTGTATAGCAGATCAAAATTAATAACATAGCACATTTAACCATTTCCTTGTTTGTATTTCCTTTATATATAGAGTACATAAATTGAAAACTCTGGTATTTTTTCCCCTAAGCTGGCATTTATTAGACTTTTAAAAAATGGAAAATCATCAGTATCACAGAACAGCATTTGCTATGTGAAAGGTTACAGTCTCGTGAATTTTCTGTCCTCATCCATCTTTGTCCAACTCCATCCCATTTTATGGCATAAATTATACTTTCAACTTCTGCTTCCTAAATTAAGGCTTCCAGAAAGTAGAGTAATACTAAGAATAGAACCCAGGCATTTGTGTCTAACCAGATTTTTCAGTCTAGCTAAATGAAAAGCATCTATTCCTGTTAATTGAAATTCATACCTCCCGAAGAACTCAGAATCTCTGTATTGTTGGATACTTAGATCTTACTTGATAACTTTCTGTATCACTACTGACCTCTTCCTAATGTACAGCATTGCTAGCAGAATCATCCAGAGCTCTTCAAGTAATAGGTCCCCATTTTTCAGAAACAAAGTAACAGATCACAATACCAAAAAAGTACATTTATTACAGATTATGCTGCCGTTTGCTGTTTTATTCTCAGTCTGTCATGAAGGTAAATTTGAGCAAGTAATATTTTTACTGAACTAGCAGTTCTGTTGCTTATATTTCAGGACAGCAGCCTCCGATAATTGTTAACTTGAATATATCACAAAGAACAATCTCTTTGCTATAGAAGCTAGTAATTTTTTTTTTTTTTTTTTTTACTGTGTGATTAGTATAGAAAGGCTGGGAAAGAAATCCTTTGATCCAAGAGGATAATACTTTAAAGACGACCAAATAACGTTTTTCTAAATTCCATCACTGGGCAAGAAAGATTGACTTAATCAGTCTGGATTTCTGGAACTACTCCATTTCTACTTTTCTTTTGATCAAGCTACATGTGTTAAGATGCAATAACTCCAGGCAGGCCAAATTTATGCACAAGCTTCTTTGAACTTCAAACAAGCTTGGTGAACCCTTTAAATTAAATTTTATCTGTAACTCAATTACAGAAAAGTTATTCTCTCCTTCCCACCAAAAAGCGTATTTCTATTTGCATCATCTCATAATTTCATATAACCTCCTGTGGAATCCTATTTCCCTTGTCAAATATGATCAGCATCCCTAGGAAAGTTATAGATTGGAGTCAGGGAAGTTTTTAGTCTGTAGTCTATGCCCAGTAAAGATGATTTCAACATTTAAAGTAATTCCATTATTGTCATATATGAAAAAATGGAAACATACCTTACACATTTTGTACTACAATCAGTTCTCACTAAGATCTCATAGGAAAATTACCTGCTCTAGAAATAAAATGGCATATTATAATTTGGTATATGGTGGAGATGCGTGGGCAGCCAACCTTGGGAAGAAGCTACTTGTGACAAAACTCAGACTGCGATCATTCAGCTATGTCTAAAAGCAGATGTATCTGCAGTGAATACCTGAGTAGAACACAAGAGAGAATTGTACAGCAAAGCAAATTCTGTAGATACTGATGCTGCATGGATATCGTAGCACACGGGAACTCAAGCACAGTGGGAAACTGCTCTTCCAATGTGACAATATGTCAAACAAAATACTGACTGAACTTTCTTTTGACATATCTATAACTCTGGTATTAAATAAAAAACAAACAAAACAAAACAACATTTTGTGTCTAGTCTAGGCCAAGATAGCAAAAATCTCCTTTTACTGCAGCACATTGCTCTGTTGTCAAGAAGTCATCTAATGCACCCTCAGCTCCAGGACACAATCAAATTTCTTAAATTATTCCAGCAGATATCTGGAAGCTGTCTCCATGACAGAAAATCTAAACCATATCTATACAAACTGCTTCAATGTTTTGCTGTCATTGATATTAAAATAAATGAAGCCTATTCCTTCTTGTCCTATTAATCCCAGTCCAGGATAGCAAGACCCTTTCCCTAAAGCAGCCTTTAAGCCTTACGTGCAGTATCCACCAGGTTTACTATCAGATTAGTATCAGTTCAGTTAATAATGCTGCTGATACAGCAGTAGAGATGGAAACCACACATCTTTGTGCTTGAAGAGGCAACTCAAGGTAACTGTACTGCACACAAGTTCTACCTATACATTGATTCTCTCTCACACCACAGTATGATATTTAGCCACACTGGTGAGGCCAAAACTGTGGATCTCCTTAATTTAATTACCTGAATTACAAAGTACCAATAAATCTTTTCCAGTAAAACTCCACTACCTTTGCCAATAACTCAGCACTCTAAAAGCCTGGGGAAAACAGTTGTACAAAGAGGAAGATGAATCTTAAGGCACATTAACAAATCATGAATTTCAAGCTGATTTTTTGCAAATGTATGAGCCTGTGGGAAAAGCATTTGCAATGGACAGCAATTACAGATACCCCTCACTGCTTTATATAAAATTACAAATACCCTCCTAGCAACTGAATTATTTTCTTTATCAATAGATCCAACAGTGAGAACTTTTTAACCTTTTTTGAATTTGTTCTTAAGTAAGGACCCTATGCCAATTCTGCATTGCTTCAAGACTCATTCTGTACAATAACACAACATACTCATCTCATTGCCATGAGCAGTATGAAAATAGGGCCAGGCCAAGAAATGCTTTGCCAGCATTTAGGTTTCTGAAAGAAGCATTAGCACAATATGCTTGGCTTCCAAAATACAACTCAGTAGCACAGAATATCCACATTTAATTTGTCAAATTACCCAAGAGTTACTTGACAATTGTGGAAAATTGAATAATCCCCAATGAAATTTATCTGCAGACTAACACACAGATTTCCTTTTACATCTACTGTGTTACTAGCACAAACCCAGTTGAATCAGTCCTGATTTATAATGCTCTAAGAGGGAGAATAATTAAATCCACTATCCCTCTCTTCCAGAAATCAGCTATGATATATACCAATCTAATTGGCTTGATGAGGGGAAAAAAAATATCCCTCCTAGCCCAAATCTTTTGCAGTTCAAACTTAAAAGCCCCTGTGCTATCCGTGCTCCAGGTCTTTCTCTCTCCCAGTTACTGCTACTACTTTCAGCAAGGTCTATCTCTTTTGCTTTAAAGAAAAAACTCCATTAGAACTTTCACAGAAACCAGAGAGAAATGGCAGCCATCTATTTTGAACAAAATAATACCTCAGCAAAACTAGTTCAAGATAAAATAGAAACAATCTCTTCTCCTAAGAGGGCCTCTCTCAAGATGAAATACTCTTTTGGAACTCTACGGAGCCACCACAGCAATCCACAGAAATAAATACTCTTCAGTCTGATAGGCCACCCACAAGGGTGCTGCACTAAGTTGTAAAATACAGGATTTCCAATCTTTTAAGCCTGCTGTAAGTGCTACCCTTCATTCACTTGGTCTTTAACTACATTCCCAGGCTACAGGCTACCCAGGGTTTCCTGATGACAGAGTTATGCCATAGGCTATAAGCTACATGCTTATGACGGAGAATTCAGTTTTCAGGCACGTATATTTCCATCATCTGAATTCAGGTGCAATTTTCCCATTTTACAGTTCAACTCTTAAAGAAGATCATAGTTGTGATTAATACATGGACTAACATAGGCAGACTTTGCAAAGAGTCCTGAATACAGGATTTCCCAGTCAGTCACATAAATCTTGGAGAGGGGTCTACAGCTCTTCCCAGCACCTGATGGATGTGGATTCTGAAGGAGTGCAGGGGAACAGCACCAAAGCAAGGAGTGGGAGAAAAGGAACAAGGCTTCTGGGCTGCCCGACTGTTTCAGGGTATGGAGCAGAAAGTTCAGAGGGGGCAGCAGCCTGAGAGGGAGGAACCCCAAGAAACTGAAACCACCCCCTCTTCCCCCAGCACACTCCCCCTTGTGAGGAGCATGAGACGAGTGACATGGGACATGCACATCACCCTGTAGGGCCAGTGGCCCAGGCTAGAGCTCTGGGTTGTCTGGGGATGCAAACAGCCTGTCCTGGTTCTGTCCCAGGGAAACCAGGACAAAATCAGACAGATTTCTTCTACACTGTTTATAGTTCCTATGGGTCCCAGGTAAAAAACTGATCATGACATTATAAACCACAAGTGCCACAAGGAGGCTGAAACACATGGGATATTTCGGTGTTATGGCACATGCCCTATGAAGGTTTCCTGAGTCAGACATGTCTGTCTCCTACTCACCACCCAATGTCTGTCTTTCTCCTGCTCACCACACAGTTTCTGTCTGTCTCCTGTTCTGCTGCCTGTGTTCAACACATCCCTACCCTGCTGAGCCAAAGGGGCCGGGCAGATCAGCACATGGAGGGCTCTCTGCTCTGCTCTGCTGGAGCACAGCTCAGGAGCACAGAGAATCTTCTTAGGAAATATTCATGCATACAGCTTTGAAATCATCTCTCCACAATTTTAATATACATAAATTTGAGAATACACACAAGAACATGCTCAAATCAAAGAGAAAAGAGAAGCAACTGTGAGTAGAATACACGCTAATTCACTTACCATTGATTTTTCTATAGCTACCATGAAATTGCTTTAACCAGTTATAGCTGTAGGCTGAGAGTGAAATACAGTCACTGTAAAGCTTAGTGGGAGAAATAGGCATTAATGAAATGCTTTGATTTTTAAAAGTGAAGATAAGAAAATTGGGAATTAAAGCTCCCAAAGCAACTAGATCTCTGTCATATTTTATGTATGTATTGAAGTGACAAATGAAAACACGTGTATACACAGATGGACAGAGTGACAAGAACTGCCATGAAACAGCACAGTAATTCTTTATGTGCAGGATTCATCAGATTCCTGAATTCATTTCATTTCCCTCCTGGAAATGCAGCATACCACAAGAGAAATGAGAGCTGGATACAACTTGTAGACAACTGTAGCTATGCAGAGTGGTACATGGAAGAGTTTGACATGGCATATTAGGAATAAAACTTGTTTAAAATCTGCAATTTAGAAAAATTCTTTACAGCAAGCATACTCAGTGCACTGTGTAAAATTAAAGCTTTGTATGTGATAACCCACTACAACGTATTAAGCCCTGATGTCACAATTAACCAGACTTCTGAAAGACATCAAATGATACCAAATACTCTTTCAATAGTCTGAAATCTTTATTTAGTAAATTATTCTATTCTAATAAAAGTGTGATTTCAACATGTACATACAAAAGACCAGACTGTGATACAAAGCCTAGATTTGTGGAATTATTCAAGGGTGAATAATACATTTGTTAATGAGAGTGAATATAGCTGTCTCTGTTAATTCAGTAGTCCATTTAAGATGTTATTTGATCAAAGCACCCATAATGCTTTAAAGGACAGTAACAGATTAGATACAATACCAAGATGATACAGTGTTCAACACTTCTCATTTATTTGAACACAGATAAACTACTTTGTCAGATCTAAGTAGCTGCAACAAATATGTAAAATATCTATGACATAGGTTAAATGATAACAACAAAAGAGAAAATTAAATATTTATTTAATAAACAAAAGCATTTAAGGGTGTCATCCTATACCTCAAGATAATGTGGCAGTAAGCACCCAGTGACATTAGGAATAAATATGTATATAGCTCTCTTAGTGCTTCAACAAAACTAGTCTAAACAGCTTTTTCAGTCTGAAGAATAGAGTTTTATCTTCTTCCATATTCTACAGATACCACAAGCAACTGTTTAAACTTCATCCAAAAACACCAAACCAAAAGAAAGCACCCCAAGACCCCCAAACCAAATCAAATGGAGTAGGAAAGTTTTATGCTAATATCTTTGTGCAAAGACTTTAGCTCAAAAATAATAATAATTTTAAAAAATGGTGTTTCTGTTATTTTAGTGCAAATTTATATGTAAACAAGCTACCAATTTCTAAGTTCAGACTACAAAGGCTGAACTATAGTGGAGGCCCCAGCTTCCCCTTTGGTGGCAATCAACATTGGATTTGTTCTGAACACAGCATTTCTGGATCCTCCTTCAGACATCTGGTAAAAAACCTCTTTGCATACACTATTAAGTGGCACATGAGAAAAACACTTCATCCTCAAAAAACAGAGGGTAATATTTTGTAATGTAACATCAGACTTTTGTATTTGGCATGTCTATATACATAATGTGGCAATTGTAGCCCTGCATCTTTTCTAAGTAGGTCACCAGAAATAATTAGAATTATATTATATTTGTCAAATATGAAAACTAGTTTTGTGGCTGGTAACAATCTCATTTTGTCCATCAGGCCTCTTGGTACAACCATCCACCTTATATTTATACTAAATACTCTATAAATAAAAGAGCCAAAGCTACAGATTTCAACACTGAATACAAACTGGGTGATTTAAGGATCTTCTAATGCCCTGCAGTTAAGAACTTTCTATGATTAACAATCCTGCAAGGCTACAGTATTACAATTTTGGAAATGGAGCAGTCTGACTTCTTAGGTGATGGAGGACTCCATTTGTTCAACAGGAAAGTAATTCTGACACCACCATTCAGGAAGTCAGTAATGACTTACACATTAAAAACCTCCTAAAAATTAGCTAACAGTTGGCTGGTTTGTTTTGACAGCTACTTGCCAAGAGTAAATATCCTAGAATATGTCCTCAAATTACTGAGGGAAAAAAATGGACAGTAGATGTGCACTTGACTTCTTGCCTACATGGATAACTATTTCCCTTGCCTGTCAGCCACAGCCTCCAAATAAGAATAAGGAAGGATGGGTTTTGAGGCAGTGAGGACATTGGGTAAGGAGGAGAACATAAAGAGCCTCTCTCATCCTGCCCCAGTGTTAGTGGCTTTTCACTTTACTGTTTCAGTAACAGGCAATCCAAACATTCTCTTCAGCTTTGGAGTCCCCAGATGACACCATTTTGCAATGTAAAGGTAGAACCCATATGGCTGTGTTGCGGTTTTCCCCCTTAAAATGACAAGAAGTGATTGCTATCTTCACAAGAAATGTAGAAATAAAAGTAAATACTCTCTGAGACATGGAAAGTAGATTCCTTCTAGTTTTGTGGCACCTTAAACATCCCAATACATACAGAGAAATATCTGGGTGATTTGAATGAGACAGGGTTAACATTGGAGACATTCTTTATTTTACTCTTGGACATTCTGTCTCAATTGGTGGTGCGATGCTGAGCAAGAGAAAAAAAGGTTGGCAGGAGCTGTATGAATCTTTTAATTAAAGGAAGTTAGATCCTGGCTGGGGCTTTATATTAAACAATTTGCTGGTTTAGCAACCACCTGTTCCACTAAGTTAGAGCTGGCCCTGATGGAAGAAAAACATTTAGAAATGCTGAGAAGTATTAATTATTTCCCAACACTGAAAAAATAAAAAAGAAAAGGGACATACAGTTCTACCCAATAAATCAGAAGTTCTCACAAATTTCAATTAAAAACCACATTTGTTGCATATATTTTAGGTCTTAGAACAACCCACTGAACAGGAATATTCCTGATTACAAAATAAAAAGATGACAGATAAAAAGCTCTGCAAATCCTCACGTTACCAGGTCCATATAATGGAGATCTTAAAAGCAAGCAAGCTGCTGTGTCACAGATGCACAAAGGGACGCCCAGTGAGAGAGCTGCTTACCAGCAAAACTCTGTAGGAAGTCAGGCTATGTTATCCCAGGTAAAGGAGGACAGAAAATGAAAAAGCATCTATATTAATAACTACCATGATGTTGAACACTCGCTATATTATGACCACAGCACAACAGGGAGATTAAAAAGGACCCTGACCAAGGAGAACAACGTTGAAAAGACTTATCAATTAATTATATTATGTTAAAAAAAAAGCAACCAAAACCCCAAAATACTTCTCAGGAAAACCGTCATTGATGGTGGAGAGTTTTTCTGCAAAAGGGTGTTTTCAAGAAGTAAACTTAACAAAGATATGTTGTGTGACAAGGAGAAAGATGCCCATAACTCTGAAAAAAGCCTCTCAAACACCACTGCTCTCACTGCCCTACTTTTTCCCAGTTGGACAGCTAGACAAGCTTAGCTTTATAAAGCTTTCTTGTTACGACATGCATTTGTACTGCTTTCCAGTGGAGATCCTGTCCCACAGTACCATCCTGCTTCTCATATTCTGGCTGAATTGCAATTAATTTATCTTTGGCATGCATAAAAACAAGCAGCAAGAGTTAACTATTTCCTTGCAGTAGCCACAAGATTTCTGTACAGCTCACACTGGCTTTGTTTCTAGGTTGTGAGCATCAGATCAGTGTCATTCAGATCTTGGAGGCAGCAGAGAAGTGTCAGTGAAAGTACTACAGTAAGTGCAGAAAGAATAACACTCTGGTTTCACACAGGCAGTAAAAATGCATAGTCTAGAGACAGTGTTTGCTGTAGGGAAGCAAAGAGGTGATAACAAAGTAGTAGAACATGTTGCTTGAACAAATAGAAAGGACAGATAGATTAGGGATCGAGATTAGAATGCTTGAAGGATATTTTATTTTGTTTTGTTTGTGTCTCCTCATTTTCTTTCAGTCAAACGTGTGTAAAAGCACCACAGACTAATCAAATAAAAACAGTACATAATGAATCTCAGAAACTGAAAATCCCATTAGGCTCTAGGTTGTGTTCTTATGGATTAAACCAGACCATGTCATGAAGACCAAACAGGCATATCAACAATTTAATTCAAATCATCAGCCCAGCAATACAGTAACTTCTCCAAATGGCAAATAACAATTTTTACCCTTCTTATTTTTTTGCTTTTATTTAAAGCTTTTCTTCCTAAACAAAGAAAAGAATGCGTTTAATTTATTCAAAGTTCATAACTATTTTTTCAGAAGATGAATTCATAGAGTGTTTTGAAAGCTCTACTCTGATTTTTACATTTACTCCATAAACTGAATGACAGTGTGTACTGCAAAAGCTGGATATGTAGGATGCTGGATGATATGTCTTACAGATACCACCTGAGTTTAAAGTTTATTGTTCTTCCATTCCTTGTTGCACTCCCTTCCAAGCTGCATCCTTATCTCTGGAGTAGGCTGCAACAGAATTGTTCTATCCCTTCTCTCAGTAACATCTAGACAGCTGTAACACTGAATGGAGCATTATCATTTTGCTTTCTTACTTTCAGCCACAAGTTATTATTTCTGTACAAGCCAATTTAAAGCTATCACTGTTACAAGACTTAAAAGGCTTTGCACATAAATCTGCTCTGTAGAACACAGGTGCAGAAAGAAAATTATCCATCCAGACCTGACTCAGGCTACTTATAAACAAAAGGCACTGGGGCTGGCAGTGTTACAGAGACACAGACCTGATGTGACTCTCATTTCTGGGATTTGAGTCAGCGGCTCTGCACCACAGTGTGCAATGTAGAAGATCCCTTAAAAGCAACTTCATTGGATTGTAGCTAAGAGATTGACTTCCTTGAGTAAAGCAACTTTGCTCAGTATTTTCAGATCCAGGAGTCTAACCAATACATTTCACTGTACTGCTGAGGATACCACTTTGAGATACAACAGGTTGCTGATACCTTAGAGAACAGTGACAACATTGATGGAGAAAATGCAAGGTACTATTTTAACCAGCAGGAAAATGACAAAAAAATACTTTGTGCTGAGACTAAACAAAGAGTGTCTGCTTGGGCAATCACTGCAACATAAGTCCATCTACACACTGGTTTGCTTTAAAGTAACTTTCTTTCTCAAGCCAACTTTCACTTCCTACAGAAATTCATACATGAGAAATTAGTGCATTTACCTTCATGAATCAATAATTTGGGTGTATCTTTCAAAACTCATGATGACTCAAGTATTTTATCACCTTTCTCTTCCAACAGTGCCAAACTAAGTTTCCATCAAGTGTTGAAATAATCCTAGGAAAAGGTAGTCTTTTCTGACAGCACTTTGCCTTCTCCAGATCCATTTCCCATCAGTGCCAGGTCCAGAGTGAAAATAAAGCCAAAGATATTGGCCAGACAGATGGTTCTGCAGGGGGCGAATTTTGAAGGGACACAAAGACACTGCAGAGGCAGAGAGTGACCAAAGCCAACTACCTGATTTGGAAGTAGGTGCCAGAGACTCAAGTGCATAAAGGAATGAATCTAATCAGCACTGAAATGTACATTAACTGCCCTGTAACCAAATCCTTTCCTTCAACAATACTACTGCTTTTGAATCCCTACACAATTTATAAAATACGTTGTTAACATTCATGAGGTCAGAGAAATTTTGTCTGTACAAGTGTAAAATCCATTGCTAGAAAATAAACACGTGATCCATTCCAGTTAACTTCACTAGCTCCAAGGTAAAAAGTATTTCAAAATGAATTTTCCAGTATAGATTTGAGAGACTGGAAAATTTCTGTACTAGCCATCTGTGTCTTTCGTTAGTTCAGCTGAATAGTTCTCTGCTCATTTATTTTTAACGTGCAGAACACATTACCAAAAGGAACAAATCAATATATAGCAAACCATTACTTTAAAAAGAGGAAACCATCTCTGTCATATGAAGTTCTATAAAATACTTCTCTTTTACTCCAAAATCACCCTAAAGAAAATCTGTCCAAATATAAAAAAAATTGGTTTGTACATTTAATTGAATGTTATCTGTGAGATTTGATGGTCAGATTTTCAGTCCGTCTGGTGTGCGTATTAAAGCATGCAAATCCAGACTTTGTAAAAGTTGTACCAAAAATAAGTAAGTTTTGGTCATTGTCATGGAAACTCTTGTAATGGAAGTTGTACACAAAGGTTTTCACAGAAGATGGATTTAATGAAGGTTTTATAAAAGGTAAAGTTAGCCAAGACAATTCTCCATGATTCACACAGCCTCATCAAGCACTTACTCAGGCCCTTCTTCAGGTCTACTCAGATTCTTTGGATTAAATATAATGCTGTCAAAACATGTAACCTCTGTTGTAGGCAAACACCTATCTTTCATTCCTGCAGTGTTCAGCACTGCTTAATCCAGCATCCAGATCCAAACACCACTTAGCACAGCTGATGGATTCCCTGGTGGTCAAATTAGGATGGTTCTGAGTCCACAAATAACACTGAACTACAGCACCCCATAAACTTACAGGCCAAAAAACTAAGGAAAACAACCTGGGGCCCCCTTGTCTGGTTGAGGCACATTAGTATCCACTTAAGTGCCATTTAAGTGTGTAAATCTTTCTGTCAAGGAGGCCTTGAATCTGCTGCATGACTTGTAAAATCAGACCTGTAAACACTGTGAACACACAGTTACTTTCACAGGGAACAGGGACCAGCATCCTTCAATTCAAAAGCAGCCTTGTACAGCCCAGGGCTGCAGAACCACAAGAGCACTCCATGGTGAGTAACCAAGTGGAGGAAAATGCTATTATTCCTTCACTGACAAAATGCTACTTGAGCTGTGTGTGAAACAAAGTCAAAGAAATGCAAGTAAGGTCTTACTGTTTAACTGTCAACAAACCCATACAAGAGAACAACACTCCAAAGAGGTGACATGTACAAGCTCACCTTTTTTCATTATGGCTAACAAATATTAAAAGACATTTATGATTACACAAAGCCACATTACTCTAACATCTTATTCCTTAAAACTCCTAATACTGTATAGAATAGATGGCACCAGAGCCCTTCATATAAGACAAGTCAAAGTCTGCACCTGTTTTTTATTGCTACAGTCCAGAAGAGAGAACCCAGAAATTCCTAAGGAAATTGAGGGGGGGGATCCGTGCCACATATTGGTGCATAAGATATGCCAAGCAATGGTTTGCTCAAGTAGTCACATGATAAAGGGGAACTGACATAGCAATTACCTGTATTATTTTCATGACAACTTAATTAAGTCCTTTCATTAGAAACAGCCACTAAGCATTACATTACTACCATTACTACCTCAACCTATTGTTTCTAGATTGCCTTTTGTGTCTGAATCTGATTTCTCATACAAGATGTGACAGTACATTGCAAACAGTATCATTTTAATGGCATGATCTGGCACCAGCAGAGGAACCAATCCTTGGAATTATTCTCAAGGTACCCAGAATCAGTCAAACACATGAGGGTGGATTTTCTCATCAGAAAATTCCAATCAATGAATTCCATCCACAGTATTTCACTAAAAATTCTGGAACATTTGGATTAGATCAAAATATTCTTATTCAATACATTGTTGCCATTTAAAAGCTAATTAGCTCTTCAAAAATAAATTTTCATAATTTGCATTGTTGCAACTTTATTAATACAGCTTGCAACTAAAACAATTAGAACAAAATATTCTAATTCAAAATGCAAATGATTCAGTGCTGTGAAAAACTTCAAAAGCCCTGAATTATTTTTTCATTCTAATACATTATGTATCCAAAATCTTTTAGTTTTTTTAATTTCCATCTAAGTGGAAGTTCATATTCTACCATCAAGAGCTGCCCAGGGCTAGTGCAGGTACAGCATGCAGGCTTCAAAATGTATAGCTCTCAACATTTTGAAAAGTACCACTATTTTATTAGCTTTAACATGCACATATCCATAAATATGGATGGCTCACACATCATCTTCATATTTGTTAAATACAGAAGGTAATTTTCTTTATCACCAGCACAGCCTTCCTTCTCTTGCCATTGCTATTTCTACCACCTGCAGGCAGTAAATACTGACACTTGCCCAGGCAGACTGATGAACATCTAGAATACCTGCAGGTCTTTTATTCCTTGCACACAGCTGGCCTGTTTTAGTAACCTACCTCTTGAGCCTTGTAAGTTTGTCTCCTTTTCCATAGAGTTTTTCCATAGCAAATAAACTACCAGAAACAATTCATCTATTGTAAATTCTGAGGAAGTTTTCATATAGAATTACATAAATGGAATATATTTATCACATTTCCTGCAATATTTTCCTTTGTTTCAAAAATATTCCATTCTTTTGGAAGAATGGCTCCATTCTTTTTCTCCAGGCCAGACCTGTTAGAAGTGCTGCTCATAACCCATGTTATATGTTCCATTAAAATCATGCTAGGCTCCTGCTATATACGTAGGCTTATATATATATAAAATATATAAGTATATATATATAGTATATATAAGTATATATATATATATATATATAAGTATATATATAAAGTATATATAAAATATATATAAAGTATATATAAAATACTGTTTAAGATCCCTGGCTGAATGTTCTCTAGTGAAACATTCACTGCCTGCTCACAATACCAACAATAGTACAAGCTGCTGCTTTTATCACAGGAATATTTTTCCATTTTTACCTACAGAAAACATGCTAACCAAAACAGCTATGCAGGAAGTACCTGCTGATGCTTCTTCCCTCAGTCAATACAGGAAAATAAATGTATTTGCATATACATACAAATGTATTTGTGTACTAGGAAAGGTCAAAGGGATGGGTTTATCTGGCTGGCTCTAAGTAAATATTGAAAACAGTTTTCGTTTCCCTCACTACAAATATGAAAGAAATACCACAGGCATCAACAGGAGCATTGGGTTTTAAGGTCCACTTGTCAAAAAAGCCACAAAGGGGAATAGTAGAGTCAGACTGAGAAAGGCTCTTCTTTATATTAGCCCTATTCAAGTTCCTGTACCACTGTACTATAAAGGGCTGTAAAGGAATGAGCTGAACAGAGCTAACAGAGCAGCCTCCTAATGACTTTTGGTAACTTCCACACTGGGCTGGAGCAGATGAGCCACTTGCATATCTAAAGTTCTGAATTCCAGACCCAGTTCTATGAACCATGCAAACCAGCAATGAACATAATCTTTAATCAACTAAAAAGGTCCATGGCAGTTTTTCCAGGTTTGTTTTTGGTTTTTGTTTTCTTAAGCTGTGGTCTCTTGCCAGTACAGTCTCTGTCAGTGTACTGTCTAAGCTTCTTTACTTACAATAATTTTCCTGAAAATCTGAAATAGTAACTAACTAGTGCAGCCTTTAAATGTGAAAGGGATGATTATTAGCCTGGCTAGCTATAAACTGCCATTTGGATGTTTGGCCTGGATTTTAAAAGAACAAATATTAAATTGCCAAAAAATGCTTTCCTGCTCTGCAAAATTTGTAGTCCTACCTTGAAGAACAGTTTAATCATGGACAGATACAGAAACATTAAGCCTGAGTGCTATGCAAGTACCTTAGGAGTTGTGGAACTGATGCACATAATGTAAATATTTTTAAAATTGCAAATATTAACACTTCTTATCAAGAATCTAGCATATACTGTTTGGGAATATAATAAAACCTTTTCTCTCTGGAATTATACAGTGGTAAAATATGAAGGCCACTTAAATATTCTCACAGAGGAAAAGAAGTTTAAAAAAAGAAAATAATTCCATTAGCACAAATATTAGACAATATATGCAGAGGTTGTCCTAGATAAAGAAAAAAATGCTGTATCATTACCACTGTCACATCAGAAAACAACAATTTTAGATTTCTCAGGTAAATACACTGAACTTATTAAGGTTATTTCCTGAGAACTGAAAGCTATGCTCCTCATCCATAGGATATAAAACTTACATTAACCTCCACTCTGCCTTTCAAGCTGAAAATTAGCCTTCTGTTATAATATCATTCAATTTATGAAATGATCTTTCTTTAATTTACTTAAACAATTATGCAGATTTTATTCACTAATTTAATTGGAAATACTTCACTCAGATTGGTTTTATGAAATTACACTATTCTGTAGAAATAACCAGAACACTGTTCAGTGCATGGTAAATTCCAAGAACTGAGACTTAAAGCAGTATTTTATTTGAACAAATATGAATTTCCCTTTTGTCCTTTAGCTACATTAATCTATTAATTTTATGTTTCCAGTTAGAAATTGACTTTGATTTAAATTCTTCTGTGTTTTGAGTTGTTTCTCTCAAGTCTCTTGTCTCTGGATGAACATGTCAATTGTCCTCCCACTGAAAAGGAAAAGACTTCATTCCAGGAGAGCCACTGCCAAAACTGCACTTGCATTTTGGCATCATTCAAAAGGGCTTTTTGAGATACATGAAAATGCTCTTGTTCAAGCAATTAGAAAAGAGCAATATGATAGTTATTTAACTAAAGAGTAATGTTAACTATATGGAGAATTGATATTTTGCCTATTTCAGCTATTCATTGAAATGATAGTGGATGATCCAATTCTTTCCACTCCTCCCTGGTACACTCTGAGTAACACAAACCCACCTCACACAACAAGAATTCCTACTCCCTAATAGTTTTGTGACTGTGCACACCAAAGGGAAACCCCCTCAACCTATCTGTTTCCATCCCCAATCTGTGATGTCCTAGCATTACTGAGTCTCAGCATAACACTCAGTGTAACACACAGCTCCAAATTACCACAGATAGCACTGATGTGTCTCTCACCAAGCCAGGAGATTCCAGCTCTTGCTTCTTCAGCAAAGCAAGGATCACTTCAGAGCAACAATAGGAAACCAAACCTAGTTTTCAGCTTGCTGGGGAGAAGGAACAAGAAAGGGAGGATGGAAGAACATTTGCAATGCTGCACAGCATGTACCAAGTTTTTTAATAAGAACAGATTATACGTTGCAAAATAATTTTTAAAAATAAAACACTTCCGACAATAAAGAAAACATTTAAGCTTCAACAAATAATTGAACCCCAAGGGAATCTCCCTCTGTCTTTCTACATTCAAAACTCAGCATGTAGAGCACATCTGAATTGCAGTCAGGCACTTCAAGGGACTTTGGGATCATAAGAATAAGCAAATTAATTAAAGCAGTCTCAGTACAGCTTTCCTATCTGACAGGTGTGTCTGGATTAAGTCATTTAAATAATATTACTCATGCCATAAACTGATGCAAGATGATGCACTTAAGATTTTAAAATTCTATTTATTACTTTGAGAACACTGTGGACAAGTGGACACCGCTCCATTGAACTGGTGGTATAAAATGTAAAAAGATAAATTTATATTGTAACTTACTTGAGAATGAAATGAAACCCACATGTTTAATATTCTAATTCTTCATAAGTAGTTTCCTACATCCAAAGAGTCATTTTTATTATATGCATTTTAAATGAATTAACACTTGACATATATATCCAGGTACACTTCAGCCATCCTCAAGCACTGATCAGCCCAACCTTACAAAGTAATGCAGCAGGATAAAAAGGTATCATAGAAGGGTAAACTGACATTGAGGTGGGGTTTGTTTGGGGAACATTTTTAACCTGAGGCTCCTGGGACTTGAGAATTTGTCTGCTGAGAGAGTTGTAAAAGCAATTGCACTCATCAGCAGACCCCTACCCCAGCTGAAGAAGATCCTGATCAATATTAGCTAAGCTAATGAAACTAAGCATGGCTGCATCTGCTTGAAGCCTTTTGCCTTTTGCCAGCACACCTGTACTGCTGAGGGTGCACCATGACTTTTCAGTTACAAGAAAATTGTGGACAGGATTTTGTTCAGTACAGATGTGACTGGAAACCTCCTTTTCCAGAAATGTCAGGAGAAGAGGATTGAAAGCATCAGGTTTTGGTCGCTGGATTTTGTGGTTTTTACCCCAGGTTAATCTCAAGCTTTCACTAACATAGAATTCAAACAAAATGCATCAAGTTTTTCTTTACACACAAAATGTTGAGAGAGAAAAATCAAACTTGCTCTCACACAGCACAAGTTCTTTTCCCTTCAGCTCTGGAAGTCTTTTGCCCCTGACATCTGTTGCCCCATACAACTCCTGGTTATACAAACACGAGATTAAGCTTCATGAATGCCTCACCAGCTTATTTAGTAAACCAGTCACAGTGCATGCAACAGTTGGCAGGATCAAATTTTGGACACTAGGAAACAATTACAGTCTGTTCACCAGAAGAACTCTATAAATATCAAGGGCTATAAACTAATTATAAAAATTAAAACTCTAGCAGGTAGTTTCACTGTGAGTTTGTTTCAGCATCACCAGATTTTCCTATCTCTGTTCCTGGAGTCAAGAAAGTATATACTCGGATATGACACTTAAGGAAGGAAAGTATTAGGGCACCTTGAAAAGGAGCCAAAGAGATACAGTGGAATACAAAGAAAAGGAGAATGTGAATCATCAACTAGCAGCAGCCTATCACACTAAACTGAAAGATGGAGAAGTTACATAAATTATTTATATGGCTAGTAATAAGAAGGATGCTTTGTCTTACAGACAGAAATAGAGGAAAACCAATAAAACTAGAGAAGAAAGAAGAGATTAACAGTCGAAAGATAAGAGAGAGAAAGGAAAAAGGCAGACATCTATATTGTCAGTATTACCAGTTTCTGAGTATTTCCTAAAGCCCCTACTACTGGAGCTTTAAGAACTTCAACTTTTACTCAAATTAGAACCTAGTCTACTAGTTAGATACAGAAGCTATATAATATTTCCTGGCTGCTCACACACAAAAAAGTGAATACTAAGATAAAGATATCAACAAAAATCCCCTCCTTTTCTTTAGGTAGGCTCACCACTTCTTTGGAGTCTGGTGCTTCTGAATACTCAGAGTAGGAGAGTAGGTAGTATTTCAGCTTCTGGTTTATTCAATGTTATTTTGCTGTTGTTTTATTTCTCTGTAAACAAGCTTGATGAGAAGTAATGAGAATGCCTATTGTGGCACTTGGAAGATATTAAAATTGCTTGTTACATTAAAATAATTAGAGAAGGATAAAGAAAATAAGATCACATTAATCACATTCTACACAAGCCTATCCAATATACGAGAATCAAACTTTTGAGGAATAGTTTTCAAAAAAGCCTACTTAAAGCCCTGTGATGGGCTGAAATATTGAACTATCAACCAAAACAAACCATGCTTCAAGAAAATCTACAAATAACTGCAGTCTGTGCTGTAACCTATTAGATATTAGAAACAGACTGACTTTTTCTCATTAAGAGGAATATCACAGAACACAGAACACAGAATACCATGCAGAGACATTACTCGCCACAGAACTCTCCTAAACAAAATGTTCCCTTCAGTTTCTGCAAGGCATCCTGCACGACCAGGACCTGGGGTATTTAACTAAACAAGGCATTCTGATGTTTTACTATGCCTAGCTTGGACAAGTTTTTCTCAACTTAACTGTAATACACTTTTTCTTCAGTTTTATGATAAAATTTGTTGTGAGGGTTTTTACTGAAGACCTCCCCTAAATGTGAAATGAAGCTGTAGCAGAAATCAAACTGATCTCATTGGTTCCTTTCACAAAGCTCCCTGACCTTCCACATATGTCAGTAAAATCTACCTTCCCTCTTAGTATCCCAAAAGTTCCAGAGAAGGGAAGGAACTACCCTGACCTCTTTTAGGGCTTGTCTATGAGACTTGCAAGTGAATGCATTAACTACAGAAACACCAGCTACATATTTGTGGCTTATAAACAAATCATCTTTGAGACCTCTTTACAAATACATTATTTATTTTTCAAAGGTGTCTTTTTTCACATGCTTTTTTTATTAATGCAAATTCTTCATATTTTAACATTGTCTACTGACTGCGAAAAAATGAAGTATAGTTAAAATACAATATGATGATCTTTTGCTGACAAAAATTACTGGTCTTTTCTATATGGAACAAACACTCGCTGTCTAATGCTTTGAGCTGAATCCATCCTTTTTCCAGCATCTACAGTAAAAGCTTTAACTGTGTTGATTTTCTTTTAGTTCCACAAAGTTCTGAGCTGGCTTTTTAAAATCATACTTCTGTAATTATGCCTTCAGAGTCTATCAATAAACAACAAGTTTTGAATAGAAATGAGGAACAAATGAGAAACCTAAAAAGGTTAGTGCTCAAGAGATACAGATCTAATTGTAAAAGTATTTTTAGAAATACTTTAGGGTAATATGTACTTCATTATTAAATATCATGAAGCATATTTCAAACAATGCATCAACTGAAAGGATACATTTTACTCATAATCATACACTCTCATATCTGCTTCCCTAATTCAATTTACTAGATTAGAATTTGAAGGACTGTTATCCAAAACCAACAACAAAAAAAATCAATACTGCAGGTAAAACAAACAAACAAACAACAATATCAAAAACCAAATAGCAGAATACATACATAAGAAAATAATGTCAAAAAGGTAGGGCAGATATTTACCCTGTCAGGCAGAACAACAATTATAGGTTGTTCATTTTTTATCATTAATTGCTAATATGAATATCTAAGGAAAATAAAATGTAGAACATACTGCTTTCAAAGCCAGGCAAGCAATTAAAGCTAATCAAGTCATAAGCTGTTCTCATCCCACAAATGTCACATTCTTTGCAGGAAGGAAAGATGCTAAGCAAATGTCACCCTGTTCAAATTTTGAGAAAACCAACAACAAGCAACAAAATGTCCAGCAACAAGGATACCACTGATCACTATTTTTTAGTCTGAATCCCAGTGAAATGACTCAGAATGAAAAATAATCTTTTTTTTTTTTTTCTGCTTCCTCCACTTTTTTTATCTTCTATGTCTTAAAGATAAAAGAAAGAGATGATATTGCAGCAGCTCTTCACTTTGGCATTTCAAAAACTGGTAAAGGAAACTATCAAAACTACTATCTTCAACTTACTGAAACATTTTTGCTAATTCTTTTTATTTCAAAATTGAGATACCAATGGATGGTTTAAAAAACTTAAAATACAGACGTGATTCAGACCTCTCACCTCTCCATTGTTTCCTCATTCTTGTCTTTCTCTGATAAAAATGTACAGTTGCAACATGTTTAGTCTAACACAGCAGTGAAGATTAGGCACAAAACAGATGCATAGCAGTACAGGCTTGGTTTTGGTTGCTTTATTTCTTACAATGTGGGATCCCAATTTAGAAAACAAAAGATAAACACACTGGGATAAACATGCTGGGATAGAAAAATAACCACACCCAAGCAGAGCACATGAAACATATCACTACTGTACTTTATTGCCCAGGTTCACTGCAGCAAAGGAAAATCACAGCAGAAGAAAAGGGTATTCTCTAGCAACAGAAAATACATTTTCATGTTGAAAAAATGCCCAACAAGATCTGGACAGATGTGCTCTTTGAATAGAAAATGCAGTCCTCCCCTCACCAAGAGGGCATTAACTTAATGTTTCTGAGAAGAAAAATGTTGCTATTCAGTGAAAGGTATTGTTACTACTTACACTTTTGGCAGGTTTTTAATTACAGCCTGAACTAAGTAGAAATTAATTCTGAGAAGCAGAAAAAGCTTAAAAATATCCTTCCCTTTCTTCTCTTGCCATTCAAAAGTAAGCTGGATGATTTAATACCAATGCCTTGTGACATTTCATGCTGAAGTTCTCACCAGATGATCTAACAACATATTGCCCTTTCCCAGGCCTTTAGAATTTGGAATTGGAAAGGTTGACATATGTAGACACAAGCTTTAAGGAACAACCACCTAAGAATTCAGAAGTTTAAAGGAAAAATAAAATCTTTAAAAGTGAAGCCATCCATTTTCAGCACTTCAAAGGCACCACAGAGGTAATTGCTGATTTACATTAAGTCCTCCCCACAGTTTATGCAAAATAACCAAGAACAGAAAATAAATTCCAGTAACCTTCCCCTCACAGCTGAGTTATGTTTTGGTAGAGGAACTGGGAGGATCTGAATTATGAAGCCTTGACTCTCACAAATGGGGTGCAACAGGTTTATGTATTACTTTAAAAGAAGTTTGAGTTTCATTGTGTCCCTTGTTTCACAGCACAGCACATTTAAGTAAATACATGCTTGAAGTAGCAGATAATGAAAGAAATGGGACAAGATCATAATCATATAGGTTCTAGTTGTAACTATACCTACCAGAAAGTTCTAGGGCTTTCACAGAAACCCACTGCATGTGCTACTTAGGAGAGAAAATAGGGAACATGTTAAATGCAAGATCTGTTAAATCACAGCACGGATTTAAACACGCGGGTGTGGAGGTAGGAGATGAAGGTACATCTTGCTACAGTCCTATGCTATGGCTCCATAAGGAACAGGGACACTGCTTCAAGACCAGTTAAGAAGTTCGAATGGACCAGTTCAGGCAATTCTTGTGAAACTTCACCAGTAAACCAGAACCCCATGAAGTAGTTAAAATAACTCAAGACCTCCCTAGGTTATTGTAAGAAAACAGGAACCATTAAAGTGCAGAGTATCTGCAAGGCTTTACACTGGGCCTGGGGCATACATTAAACTGGTTTTCTCCTTTCAGCATAAGAAGTAGGTTCTAACATGAGTCCAAGTCCAGAAATTCACAGAACTGCTATCATCCACCAGTAGCATTGGAACAAGACTTTATGGATCACACTCCCATATAGCATTTTCTCTGTATCTTACAGCAACAGAAGAAAAAAAAACAAAAGGTAGAAGTCCCCATGGCTTATGTAAAGTGAAGACATGGTAGGGAAAAGCATGGGACAAGATGGGAAACAACAATAGGGAATATGGGAAAATAGGCCAGATGGTGACAAAGGAAAATGGGTAAATGCGTCTGAACATGCTGAGTGGAACAGCATCATGAAGTCTGGAGTACAGAAGTTGGGAAGTTGAGAGAGGGCTGAGAAAACAGAGACAGCAAAAACAAAGCACAATTTGACAAGTGATTTGCAAATAAGAAAGCTTCTGGAAAACAAGGGTATTTAGAAAAGAATGAAAGATATTGACTAATAAATCTTATTAAAATGGGTCCAGTAATGCTTTGGTGAGAGCAACATACGGTAGGGATGTACACAGTTACAGGAAACAGTACAGAAACTAGGAATTCAGAGCTTTCCCAAATGAAGAAATGTCTTCACTTGTAATTCAAAGCCTGGAGTCAGGTTGTTAAGATTCATGAAAAGGCAGTTTAGACAAGATTTCTTAAATTAATTATAATTTTTTCTAAAGTATTCTCTATTTAATAAACCAAGGTATTTTATTCCCTCCAAGCATTTTTTTTGTTTTGTTTTACATACATAAGGATTAAAAAAGAGTACTATTCAACATTTCATCTCCAATAAATTTAAATAATATGGAGAAACTAATAGATAGTAAAAGATCAGGTTTGTTCTGAAGCTCCTATGAAATAACAGGTTTCTTTACAGTAGTCATGAATAAAGCATTTAATTTTTATTCATGCCAATAAAGCCTTTATAGTTCACTGGTGTATATCACAAGGACTTGTTTCTTTTTTTTTTTTTTTTCTCTCTCTCTCTTTTTTTTTTAATTTTATTTTTTACAATAGCAAAATTCCACTGACTTCTACAGGAAATAGATTCAATTCTCATATGCTTACCATATGCTGATATATTATTTTGCCATGTCTGTTCTCAGGACATTCTACTGATGTCCTGTACACTTCCAGAACATATCACAACACCAACACTTCTGTTGCTTACAAGCTTTAGCTCATTTTATATTGTATTTCCATGTACCTCCTAGTGTACTCATCTTTATCCATCCAGTTCATACCTTTTGTCTTTCAGCTCCTTATCTCTACCATCTCTATGGACAATATTCCTTTGCCATATTGAATTTTGCCATGCCTACGTTTTTAAGCCACTTCAGATCTGTAGCTATGTCTTATACCTTGCGTTTCCAAGTTTACATTTCCAGGACAATATAGCTGAGCCTTGAAATCCCCCCTGGAGATCTGAACACCTCATGTCCATTAAATTTAACAAAATACCAACATCCTTAGGCTGAAAATATTGCCTCTAATTCTAAATGCAATAAATTCAGAAAAAAGTGCAGTTATATTTCTTATGAAAGCCAAGGTCAAGCAATCAGATAAGAACACAGTCACACACCAGAAGCTTAATAAATGTTGTCCACCTTTGCAAGAACCTTTCCCATCTTTGATGACCATCAAGATAGTCATCTGTAGCTGGAAGCATTTCCCTCCCAACCTATGCAAATCTGTTCAGTAGTGAATATTTGTGCTGTCTGAATAAAACAACCTGTTTTCTGTAGATGTCAGTAATTGCTAGAGAGAAACCAGAAACAAATTCTCAGTCTTATTAAAAAAAAAACAAACCACTTTTTTGAACTTTTTTTTGGTTTTTTTAGATCTATGGTAATGTGTCAAATGCCGTTGAAAAAACCAGAAATGCAAAAACATCAACATCCCGAGCCTGGATTAAATTCTTGTCACGACAGCACAGAATTATTTTTCAAAACATTCTTGTTTGCTCTTCAGTTGTGTAAATGCAATCTTTTGCTACATTTTTTTAAGTAAAACAAATTCACAGTTTCAGACACCTTTACTGAAAATATAGAGGGTTGTTGGAAGTTTTTCCCTTGCATACTGTACTGTCATTAAATACTAAGCAATTAAATTCAGCTTGCAGGACAGATGCTTCCTTGAATAGCTATTGCAATTTTAAGGCTTCTGGACTGTAAATCTGAGGTAAGATGAGGCTTTTTGGATGTGCGTCTAAACCTGAACTCCAAACCATGTGAAGTTCACACATTACTAGTAATTAAACAAGGCTGTGGGGTTTACTCCAGAACTGCTGCTGAAGAGTTGAGAGCTATCATTACAAATGCAGTGGTATTACCTACTTAATTTTAAAAAAAATAATAATTCAAGGAGCAGGAGGTTTATGGAGAGAGAACTTTCACTGAGACAAATATCACTATCAGAAAGAAGGGGAAGAACAAAGGAGAAAACACAGCAGAGGAGAAAATACAGCATCACATATGTAGGTAGGAAACTCAACCAATGTCCTTGCATTTTTCAGTCTGTATCCATGTTTTCCATAGCATCTGAGCAGTGTTTATAACAGATTTCCAACATGCTGTTTCAAGCATGCAGGGGTACAGGTGGTACATTCAACTCCAGCAATTAGTTGTGCTAATGAGAAAACATTTTAATTTATTCTTATAAATTAAAATGCTTTTAAATATTACCTTTATTCAAATTTAGTTTTATTGAGTTTCCGTCAGTCTTCAAAATAACAGCAAGAACACAATAAAAGTCACATATAAAAGATTTTTTCTCTTTACTTTCACAAGGGATTGGAAATCTGATTTTTGAACACTATAATTCATGACTCACACAGCCATTACAATGCAGACACCTTTTCATCCATTGATTCTCTGAATAAATATAAAAGTAAATCTAATAGTACAAATACATGCAATTCAAGATCTATATTAATTTTCCCCTATCACTATACAAAGTATTATGCAGTGTAAATAATCCATGCTGACCTGTATTTCCCAGCAGAACAAGGGTATAATACACACTGATATATTCAAGCAAAATCCACTTGCCATTCTTAAACTTGAAAAGCCATTTTTAAATTAAATTTTATGTATTTCACATACCCCCAGCTGAGTCACACATCCTTCTCCTCCCTGATAGACTGACTTCAGCAGAGTCTAATTACATTCTAAAGATAATTCAGCATTAATCACATCCTAATTGTTCCAAACACATTCAAGCACACAGCTAATGCTGGCCAGGGAGATTAAAGGTGGTAGTGGTTGGGCTTAAAACACTGTAGTAAAGACCAAGATTTGGGGGGAATGGAGGGGGCAGAGAAACAGAGAGGAGAAGAGATTTTTTTGCATGTTTTCAGACAGCCTGTTTCTTTGGCATCACAGTCAGGGAAGTTGAATTTGCCTATGTTATTTGCTAATTAGCTGCTTTTCCCTTTGTTTTTACCCCAGATACCGTTGGCTATGAACGTGTCAACATTTCTTGCCTATGACCAGCCCACGATAAGTTACTGTGGAGTACACCATGAACTGCTTGCTCACAAGCCCTATGACTCGAATAACCAGGAAGAAACAGTGGAAACACACTTAGAAACTGACCTGGATCTGAGCACAATAACAACAACAGCACGAATCAAGGAACACAGTCAGCAGCTGGCTTAACTGGGGTTTTTTGTTGTCATTGTTTTCCTGTAGCAGAGGCTGCAACCAAATTCTATGTAACCTGATGGACAGAAGTGAGAAGACATAATACTATGGATTCTAGGATCCCTGTTCAAATTAAAAATTAATCACAAAGATTAATTGTTTCAAGTCTACAATTTGTAATTAGTTAAGTTGTGCAGTATTTTTTGACTTCAGAGTATGACCCTTAAAGTGAATCTTTTTCCAAACTCATCCTACCTACCTGTATAAACTGTACAGATGTAATGTATTTTTCATATTGTAAAGTTTCAATTACCAAGAACAGCTGGTATGTACAGTACCATAATTTAATTACATCTTACTTTACAAGTTTCAGTTTCTAAAGTTTCAAATTAACAAAAGTTCTGTCTTGTGTTATTAAGTTACTCTGTTTTGTAGGGATCATTTTGTTACTGATCTTGTGCCCAGAAAACTTTAATCTAAAATTCTGTCCTTTGCAGAATATGCACCGTTTTTACCAAGTTTAATGTGTAGAATTTTATCTACTGGTTCCAGAAGTAATGCATTAACCAAAAGGAGGCTTTAGCTATTCAGCCTTCTACAGAATTCTTGAAACACATAGCCAAGTTTTCTTACAAATGAAAACAAAAAGATGTAACCATTCTCCTTAAACTTACCTGTTGCCTTGAAATACAGCCTGATTCTTACATCAGAACAACATAATGATAAACATATATTTTAACAACAGATCTGATGTATGCAACTGTGAGCCAAAGCTGATGATGTTTTGTAAAGTCTCACTGTTCTGCAAGACAATATGGACAGGAGACTTCAGCAGGCAGCTGTCTTTACAAAATCTGCTGTGAAAATAAAGCCTACCAAATCAGGCATTTGTATTTCTACTTAAAGACAAGTGGGCACAAAATCTACTTCTGTTGAAGATAGATAGCTGCTGACAGAAGTGGCAACAGAAACAAGCCTTTAGAGTTACTCTGGGAACAAAATGTTACTCAAAAGTAAGAAACCTCTGCTGCTGAAAAATACAGTAATTTGGACCAAATTAACAGGTTAATTAACAGTCCTTTAACATTATAATACATCAAGCTAAGGAAAAAAACCAACCCAAAACCTTTAAATACAAAAAGAAATGTAGTATTATATCTTTAACAATTACTACATTGCTTATTTGTCTACCATTTAATATCTGGAGTAAAGCATTCTTATATCCCATTCTTAGGTTTTAAATCTTCAAGACTTCTCAATACTGTATGGGAATAACTTACAATATTACCCTCATGTTGTAATCATAAAAGATTACAGAAATTAGAAAAACATTATATCATGCTGATTCTGTGAAATATAAATAGGAACATGAGCCTTCCAAAAGATAGAAAAAATTTCATATGGTAAAGCACCTTTTTTATAATAAAGTATATAACCACAAATCTATTTTTCTGAATGTTTATCCCACCGTATTTTCGTGTAGCTTCAAAGCAGAAGACTGAAATTTACAATTACAGTTCAACTGTTTGTACAAAATATAAAGCAAATGATGGAAAATAGCTTAAAAATACTGTTACAAACTGAATCTGAATTCACTATCTTTTAAGTGGAAACAAAGTGTCAAACAGAATACATTGTATTGGTTATTTATTTAGCATCCCAGATTTTGTAACATATTTTGCATAAATTATTTGCTATTCAAAACATTATTTGTCTTTTTAAGACTCATCTAAAACCTCCACACCTCAGTTTCTTATTTCTTTACTGCACAGGTTATTGAATTTCTGGTCATCTTCTGGAGCGCTAGAATTTTACTACATGCAAGTTTGAAAATACATTTTACTAATTATAAAAAGAAACAAAAAATGCAGTTGTCATTCTGGAGTCGAGTGACTTTTGTACTGCAGGGAGAAGTTAACTGCTTCATTTCAAAGTTGTTTTTTTCAAAGTTCAATATATGTGTATCTTGGTCATAACAGAAGGCTTGAGCTCTCTGTACCAAAACCATTCTCCTAAAATATTACTTCCATTATTCTTACTCTGTCTTTCCTATTCTTTATCTTGACCAACTGTCCTCAAATATAGAATGTGGTCCTGGCACTGAGTTACTGAAAATGCAGAAATGTTTAAGGCTTCATGCATTTCTAATTTGTGAAGAACTGTACAACAGGAGTATTTTAAATGAATGACACTCTGGAGAACTTAAGTCAAAAAACACGATAAAATATTTTCTATGCCAAGAAACAAAATCTTCTTGACATATCTGGTTAAAACTAGCAAAACCTGGTACATATTCACATGCACACAAACTTTTCTCCTTTTGTTTCTTTTCCTCAATAATGAAGCCTACATTAATGAATCTGGTTTGTTTTTCACCTCTCCTGAAAGACTTGCAGTTTCAGACCAATTTATCAACAGACAAATGGTAGAATAGCAGGGTCACTGATGTAGAGGGAATTCTGCACCTATTCTGTCTCCTGTACTGTTAAAATCAGCTCCCTGGGCCACTCCAGTGGTCTGACAAACACACACAATGTACCAGGGCTCAAAGCAGCAGTGGAATAGAAGCCCATCCCAAATACAGATTTTTCAAACATAGAATTCCATACATGTTACTAGATACCACTTCTTAGTGGACTACATCAATCCAAAACCTGGTATTCCCAACAAGATGGATTTCTACCAATAAAACAAGATGGCAGGTAGGTACCTTTGATAAAAAAATCTGTATCATGAAGAGAATCTCGGTTAAGCTAACCCCAAAAAGGACTCAGACCTCAGGTAGTGTATCAGTGTGTGTGCACCTGCCTTCCAGCACATTACTGCCAGCTGGATACTGACTTGGAGTACATAGAAACAATAAATGCTCTTGTTATGTGAGCAAACCAAAGAACTTTCACCTCATAAAGCCCCAGTCTTTTAAGCTACAAGTCAGCAAGAAGAAAGTAGACTGAGCCTACAGGGTCAGTTAATTGTTCATATATATAATGATGTACAGTGGTTTCATGTAACATTTGTCTTTGTAATAAGATCCATACCCAGAAATGGTTTATAGTCTTATAGTTAAGTGGCACCACCATGCCCTGGTAGATCATTTTATCAAGAAAAATCTGAGTGACTTCATTATGCTTGAAAAATACAAACTGATAGAGAACACAAACTCTATCAATAAAATAATTCCAGAAATGTAAAAAATAAATCTATCTACAAACAACAATTCACACCATCCATCAGTGGATCATGCTTCTAAGGCAATTTACAGTGCTGAAACACCCTTAGTTAATTCAGCACAAGTATATTTGCTGAATATATGAATATACAGGAGGCCCTACCAAGCATATAGAAGGATTGATGATTAGTCTGACAAATCACTGCATATGTCTCAGGAAAATATAGGAAAAAGTAACAAAACAAACAAAAAAAACCACAAAAGCAAACTGTTTCAATTAAAAGGTGAAATTTGCAGGGCAAGGCATTGTACAAACTATTTGGATGGGATCCAAGAGCTACAACTAACAAAAGAAGAAGAAAAGTAAAAAAAAAAAAAAGAAGAACCAAAGAGAACATTTGCACAGTTTTCAGAAACACATGGAAAATATTAGACTTATTTTGGCAACATACAACAGACATAAAAAATGTACCAGCCTGAGAAGTCATGTTCTAGCCTGCTTTACTGACAGCTACTCAATTTCTCCTCTTTATCTATCACTGTTATTTCCAGTCCTCAGAGTTGTGGACAGAAGAGAAATTGTGCAAAAAACATAACATGAATGGTAAAAAAATAAAACAAAACTGCAAGGGCAATGCTACCGACTAGAAAAAAAAATAAACCAGGATTCCAGTATCACTGGAGCTGTAACAAATCCTGGAAACAATTTTATTAGCTATGTAGGTGCTCAATGATAACTAATGTAAACAGATTACATGGTGATGTATAGTGTCAAATGGGAGCACCTTTATTTAGTTCCCAAATGGTCTGGCAGAGAAAAGTCTGTTGAGCAGGTGAGAAAAAAACAGTTTCAACTCATGTTCCCTTGCCCAGGAAGGGCAATCCCTCTTGAGGGATTTTCCTCCAGATTTTGCATGAGTCTCAGGGGCCTGGGCTTCCTGACAGCAAATCTTACCAGTAAATGTATACATATCTTTAAATGAAAACTAATAAGTTTTACTTGGTCAGATCAAAGGTACACTTAGGCTTGATAACCTGTCTTGAATACCAGGTGAAAGATGAAACCCAAAGGACTAAAGGGGGCAAGTATACAGCCATATATACAGTCCCCAGTAATTTCTAGGTCATGGAGCCAACTGCAGTGTCTTAATAGTTCTTCTTTGCATGTGTACACCTATTCTTTGAAGCCATAAAAATCTGTAACATTCACAAGTCCTTCAGAAAATAGATTTACTTTGACAAGTAAAGCTGCCTCTTTTTGTTCTAGTAGCAATGAATAATTGAGTAATGTAGTAATAAAACTTTTCACTTCCATTTTTTAACAGAAATATGATTATTATGTAATTAATAATGACTATCTGATGTCTTCGAGGTAGCTTGAATAACATCTACCCAGTAATCTCAAGTACATACATTATCTGACACTCTGTAGATTTAATTATCAGATTGCCCTTAGGAGTGGGTCTTAAGATTCAGGTCACCAGAAAGCAGAATACTTTTTCACCTTTTCAAAGTCCATCACACTAGTAAACAAAAAAGTAAGACTGCTTCTCACAAAGTACTGCAGAGCAATTTTGAGCATAGAAAGACACATGTGAAATTCTAATTAGAGAAAAGTTTGACTGTATGATCTGCATTTAAGAGCAATGTTCATTAAACTTCTCAAAAAACTTGTAACATTTCAGTGAATAGTTCTATTATAAAGTAACAAGACCAAATTTCATTCCCATGCTCTACCAAATTATAGAATCTGATTAATTTAATCATAAAGTTTCAGAATAAATCAACGTGAATATCAGAGTTCATGATTAATGTTATTTTAATGAACACCTAAGGAATTAACATTTTACCACTAGAACCTTGCCAAGAATTTTTATATAAGTTGAAGTGGAGGAGGTGAAACTATGAAAATCCCACATGGCATGGAGCTTATAATCTACTTTATCAACTGCAATTTTGTATGTAAATAACTCATTCTTAAAACTGTCCCCTGAGCTGGTCAACTACAAAGGAACACCTGCTGGGTAACAGCAGATGAGCACACAACATGAAGTTCATTATAACCAGTCCTGTTACACCCAGTCCTGTCACCATGATAGACATGACACCTGTAACTGTAACAATATAAAAGTGAACATTAATTAATGCTGCATTACTGTGACATTTCTCTGGTTTGATAATAATATCTGATTAATGATTTATTAATTTCCCTCAGTCAACTGACATAAGCAGGATGGATGTTATTGTAATAAACACTACAGGAATGAAAAATGCTCAGTTCTATAAGCATACATGGTTTTTCCAGCATTTCCACTGTGTATTGTATAAGAAGTAGACTTTTAAGGGGGATGCAATTCAGCAACAATTCTACCTGCAATCTAACAATGAAGTGATTGCACCAATGCAACTTACTTCTAAGTCTTATAATTTAAACACTGTGTATACTCACCCTGTGCTTCTTAGAGAACAAAACCTCATCAACTTGGGATGAAAATAATCATTAAAAGAAAACTATGTGCCCCTGCAGCACTGTGCACTTCACTAATTTCAGGAGTTTTATACAAGACTGTGTTATAAATGAGGCATGGAAAGCCATTAACTGAAGCATTCATATTGAATGCATCTTATTGTCATTTTTCTTTCAAAAGAAATAATGAAACTGGTTTATTTTTTAATACTGATGTTGCACCTCCTCCCTTTTCATTCTTGCTGTTGGAAACTTTATTTTTGAAGAACCTGTAAACACAAAATTAGTCTGGGCTTCACTATCCAACAGCCTTTTTCTCATTTGCAGGAAAGGGAAAACTACAGCTATCAATGGTATATCTGAATATGCAAATAAGATTCATTAATATTTTTTCTTGTCTATTACTAAAGTATTATCTAGACAGCTCATATTTCTTTTCCTTACACTTCTGCAGCTTGCCTTTTTTCCCAAGTTCTAAGTGTCACAATGGGGAATATTAGGAAAAAAACAAGAAAACCCAAACCCAACTGTTTATCCTGAGTTATTAGAGGGAAAAAAAACCTCTGTCTTAAATGCATTCCAGGTATTCATCTCCAGGGTGGAATACGTTTGCTGCCTACCAAGCACATGCTAAAGCTTCTCTGACTCAAGTGCCTTTTACTTCACCACTAGCTCTTGCAAATATAAACTCAGACATATGTAATGCTATTACAAAATTAACTTTACTATGACAGATGCTTCCCTAACTTCTTCAAAACCATTCAGTCTCAGGGGAATACAGCATCTACATCAATCTGTATCCAAACCTACTTGCTACTTGCACATGTTGGAATTCTACACCCCATGATCATCTTGAAAAATGCCATACAGGTTACTGCTGACTGAATGTCTCATCATGTTTAAGAGAAGCAAGGATTATTCCAAAATTTGACCTTTCAGAAACACAGACACATTGCTTGTGAAGATGACACTGCAATTTCTTAAAAAAACCCTCAAAATTTAAATCATATACTTAAATAGGAATTAAGTCAGTGAAACTAACTGGAAATAGGCATTATTGATTACATTTCTATTTCCACTTTAAAGATGTTATAACTCATAAATTTGTGAGACAGCATTCATAATGCTATTTGTTTTCCTGGAGCTTTCATCCATTTCTTTGAATATACAAAGTATACAATATAACCCCTTGGATATTCAGAGAATCTCACTGAAGACACCTCGATCCCAAACAATGATCAAGATCTGCCTCTGCTCTGCCCTGCAAGGTCAGTCTCATGGTTTAAAGTGACAGCTCAAAAATAAGTTGCTGCCAATTTCTTCTCACATATCCACAAGATTTGGTACATGTTCATTGTTTTCTTCTCCACCTGCACACATTCTGCCTCACCATTTTTATTTTTTTTTTGTTATCAAAGAAATTAAGAAACCCACCAAAATTAAGAATTTCTTTCAGCTCATTTACACAGTTAAATTATACCTGAAGATTCCTTCATGTAAAATGCAAGTATCTTACTAAAAATCAAAATTATTCTTAGAGAAAGAATAAACTAAATTGTTCTTCCAGAAATAAGCATTAATGGCCTGTTAGAAGACTCCACATTGAGGTTTCTCTTGTACAGAATTTGGAGAATGGGGGAAGAAATTCATTCAGGGGCATTGCTAATACCAAAAAATACAACAGATACTGAGATAAAGCATTCATATTGCTAGCTAAAACTTGAAGTGATTTAAATGCAAAGATAATTCAGTGTCACTGTTATAGAATATAAATTAAGAGGATAAAAACATCATAGAAGCAACTAAGTTATACTGCAGGAAGAAAAATATATATACTCAAAAATTATATGGAACTAGAAGATATTTAAGGCTGCCTTCTAAAAGGAGTTATAGGCTAATAAGGTCCTAAATAAAATAGTAGATGATAAGGAATAAATATAAGTCTGTACTGAATGCATAGAGGCAATCTGATAATGAGAAAAGTTTCTGCCTACCTGACATACAAAAAACATTTTATTTCCATTTTCTCCAGTACTAAATATCTTCTGTAAATCTGAATAATCAGTAAGACAATATCCAAATTTAAGTCAGAGATAGATAAAAAAGCTGATATATACATGAACTAAAGGAGTAAGTGACCACAGAGGAAAAGAGCATGAGATCTACAAATGCAAACATTTAAATTTCAGGTATCAAACTGCACTGGGAGGCAAATGAAAAACTCTACATTAGAACCTCAAGCAATTCTTTTAAGTTAAAAGAAAACTTATTGCTAATGACCTGTTTCACCTCAGATGACTTTAGGGAAACCAAGAGAAGCAGAAAAGTACATCAAAGACAGAATTATTAATAAATAAACAGAAATATGGAAACCAAAATATTGCTTATATGAAAATTAATTAAATTACATGGGGCAATGAGGATATACAATGGTGCTCATCAAAAGCAGAGGTCTGCTATACTTTACTGATATATTTTTCCACTAATACTACAGTTTTCAAGCCTCTCAGTTACACAGGTAACCTTGGTAAATAATTAGAAACTAAGTCAGTGTTGTAAAGGGGAAAATCTTTACCATATGTATTGTAGGTCAGCTAAACTGAAATAGTACAAGCTGCTTTATAATCTTACTGTCTGACTGCAGAGATAAATAAGCAAACCATCAATTGAGAATGAGGTTGAAATGTGCTAGTTACCAATAACAACTCTGGAGATGCTTTTATTTCTCACATAAAGCCAGTATCTTCACTAAAGTTGTCCAAAAAATTAATCACTGAAATCACACCTTCAGCCAGAACCCTCAATTCTGGGAAATACATCCATCTAGGATAAAAATTAATTCTATCTATATAGGAGAAGGCATAGATGTGTAAAATGTTGAAAGAAAGGAGAGAAAACAGTAAAAGAAGATGACTTAAAAATAAGATCAAAATTCAACTATGAAGTACTTGACAAAAACTTTGTAACTGGTCATTATAGTGGCAGATTAAGATAGCAAGTGAACAGGAAGTAATGAAAATGGGAAGAAATTAACAATTTGTTGGGAACAATCATTTATATTGATTGGTCCCAAATCAGATGTAGCACTCTGAGGAAGGTGAACAAACACAACATGCAGATTCAGCAAGCCATCAACTTCAACTACCATGGCAGTAAAAATAAGTTAATATGATGTTATGATACAGCAGAAGCATGGGACAGTAACACTATATGTTTTTAAAGACAGTACTATTGGAATAGATGTTATCTTTTCAGCTTGAATTCTTCATTCTCTTTGGACATCTCAAAGTAGATCCACTCTTTTTCTTCTGACAAAAATAGCTTTTACTTTGCAGCAATAACTCTCAAACAAATAAGGTTTAAAAATGTGGTTTTCACCTTGTCAAAAAACATAATAGTCTGCTCCCCAAATTCTTTAAAAAAATAAGAGTTTTGCAATTAGATATACTTGATAAAAGAATAATGAAGAAGGTTTTACAGGCTGCAGAACCTTATCAAGGTAGAGGGAAAAGCACAATTGTTGAAGAAAAATATGGTAGATTAACATTTACCTGTGGGTAATAAGGCTTCCTACAAGAAATGGCATACTCTGAATCATCACATGCAGTTTGCTGCCAAAGGAGAAATAGAGAGTTTAGCCCTGTTAAGAAATTTCAGCTGCTACTAAATACTGATAAAAATCATGTGTGTAAAGCAGGATGAGTTCACTCTGGTTTTCAACATTTTTTCATTTACTAATTTGCTTATCTTAAATGGTAGGTCAAACCACAATTTCTTCTTTCTACTTTGCAGAAATTCTTCCATATCGCATCGTGAATGTAAACAGAAAGTAATAGCCAAACTGCATGGAGAGAATGTCAAAACATCAACACAACAGAATTCCAAAAACACCCAAACAAGACTGTATTTTAACAAAAATATTGAGAATATTTTTCAACAAATGTTTGTAAAATACTACAATAAACATGGGTGTCTGGCAATATAGGACACAACAAAAAGCACAGCATGAAACATTCAACATAGACCATACTTTTTGAAAAATTTATCAGACACCCTTCTACTCCTCACCCACCCTTATTTTTACCAGATGCTACACAGCTGTCATTTTATATCCACAGAGCTGAGATTAACTCTTTGAAACAAGATTATTTTCTGGCTCCATTAAAGTTCCTCTGTTGGCTCCAGAGGAACTGACCTCTTACAGTAGTGGGATTTTTGCACTTCCACAGATGATGGTCAGGACTCACCAAAGGAGATAAGAATGAGTGTTTTATGTAGCACACTTCACATGGGCAATTGCCACAACACACTACCTAATGTCAACATTAAATATTCACCTGCAGTCTTCTGAGATACTTTACATATATGAAAGAATTCTTGATGAGAGGATAACTCCTTCCTTCTGCCACTGAAGAAACCAACTCATCCATATAGTGATTTAAACATTTAAATTTTATATGTCACTGAGAAGCAGTTATTAGGATTCTGCCAGAGACTGCCCCCCTCTTGACCAAAACCTCCTCCACTTTCTCCTTAAGAGAATCAAGAAGACACTGAATTGAAGTTTTCTGTACAGCAAGACAAGTCTGAGAGTGAAAAAGCTGTCCTGCTGGATAAAAGAAACTAAAAATCAAAGTGTTAGTCAGCCAATCCCTCCCTTGATCATCATCTGCCTCCTCTTTCCTATAAGCTTATTTTCAAGCTAAGAATTCTCAATGAGGGTTTTTTGAGCTGCAATAACTTTATAAAATTCCCTTAGGATTCATAAAAATACTACATTCTTTCTCCAAAATCTCCTCCAAGAGATACCAATCTCTAGCTTAGAGAACTCAAGAAATTTCTGTCTGCTGAGAAAGCTCAAGTATTCCCAAAGGAAGTGCATTCTCCTTTCCTTTGGGAAAGCTTCACCTGAACAAGGGATACAGGGGCCAACAAGGCAAATGGGTACCCAGCCATTTGACCCAGCCTCTGAGCCAAAATACAACATACAATAACATTCAGTAAAGAGTAAACAATCAAATAACAAAAATTATAATATCAATCACATCATTCCAGACCATCAGAATTTACAGCTTGTATCAGAGTTCATAAATCAAAGCATCAAGATAACTTAAAGTTTTCTTTGGAGCTTTTCAAGGAACTTCAGGCTATTTTCTACATTGCTGTATGTATCAAAAGCTAACAAGATGCTGAGTGAAAGTTTACTAGCAGCTGGTCAAGTCTAAACAGTCCATCAATCGTTTTTGTTTCCTTACTGTCAGCAATTCTAATTTAAACTCTGGAAAAAATGTGTTTTGAACTGTGAAATATAACATGTAAAATAGTGACAATTAACAGTATGTTTTTAGATTCTCAAGCTTACTGTAAGAAGTCGATTCAACACATAATGAAGTCATTTTTCCTTTATAACCACCAATTACAGAATTTTAAAAAAAGAAGGAAACTGCTGCTTCAGCTAGAGCAGATGAACAAGCTATAATCTATTCCAGAATAATTAGTATGTACCTAAAGCTCCAGTGAAATTTCTGGAAGAATTGCAAAACTCTGTCGTGTCTTAAATGTACATGAATTTTGCCCAGCAAAAAGCAAATACATATTCTGGATTGATCTTATATGCCAGTCAGGGAAACATCAACCAGTTACTATAAAAAGACCTTTTGGCTGACAACAGGAGTCACATAACACAGTGCCCTGCTCCAGTTTTCACAGAACTGTTTTTGCAACCAACTTGCCATCAACACCTTTTCTACAAGAAATTTACCTGACATTTGGCAGCAGTTCATGAAGAAGGTAGCACTGCAATTATTCATACAAAATCATGTCATCATCAGTGCAAAGTTTCTGCTCATTTGGCATGCCAGATTTGAGAAAATGGGGCAATGTGAAAGGGTTCTGGGGTGGAACAGGACCAGCTTTTTCTTTCATGTCATTGTAGCAGAAGCACACTCAATCTCTAAAGCTATGTTTACTGTAGCATTCTGTTTACTAGACCATATAGATTATAAAGTAGAACAGAGTAAGCAAAGAAAGAAAGATCAGATGGCCAAGTGACTTAAAATATATACATATATATATAATGATTGTATTTTAACAAACAGACTCAACAATTAAGTTATTATTTATAAAAGTTAGAGAGAAAAAATTGTCAAAGGGGTTACTACTTGCTTATGGTTCTATCAAACATTTAAAATGGCACTTGCAATGCTACAGACTAACTAAAAAAAAAAGAAACAAAGATAGCAAGAATCAAGGCACAACATCAGAAACCAGTACAGGTGACTGGAAATTCTCCAGAGAAATATTTTTTCCTTTTGAATTTTGCCAGCTTATTACAAGCAGAACTCTCCATGGAAACAGCAAACACAACAGAACTCCTGACAAAACACAGGTATATGCCCTGCCAGCTCTGCAAGACAGCTTTGGAACAAAAATCTGAAAGTTGCAGAGCCACTGCTCCCAGTCTGTTCTGGGAAGAACTTGGAGGTTCTACTGCTCCACAAAAACTGTGTTCTTAGAGCTAAGAGAGGCAGGTGTTCAGAGGGGCACAGTAACTAAGGAGCCTAAGAGCCTGGCAACCTTGTCTGGGGCTTGTTCAGGTTTTGAATGCTCACTTACATGAAGCAGCACTCTGGTTTCCCATTGGGGTCTAGAGTACCTCAGCTCTCATCTCAACAATCTTGTCAGTGGGTCCACAGCTGCTCAGAAGTAGACAGATAC
Organism: Calypte anna; assembly: GCF_003957555.1. Lineage (NCBI taxonomy): Eukaryota > Metazoa > Chordata > Aves > Apodiformes > Trochilidae > Calypte > Calypte anna. Next base: position 11,793,038 of record NC_044252.1, read on the forward strand.
CAAAATTACAGTAACCTTAGAAATATCAGTCACCATCACCTAACACTTCACAGTGTATTTCATTTTGCAATCTTGCTTTAACGTGTGCACAGATAAATACAGGAGGAGGCTTGTAGAATCCAGAAGATTATTAGACCGAAATTGATAGCATACTTTAGGTTGGAAGGGACCTTTAAAGGTTATCTAGTCCAACCCTACTGCCACGAGCAGGGACACCTTTAACCAGATCAGGTTGCTCAGAGACCTGTCAAGCCTGATCTTGGATGTCTTCACAGATGGGGCCTCCACCGCCTCTCTGGGCAACCTGTTCCCATGGTTCATCCCGTGCTCATAGTAAAGAACTTCTTCCTAATACCTAATCTCAACCTACCCTCCTCTAGTTTAAAACCATTGCTCCCTGCCCTATCACTACACAACTTTGTAAACAGTCCCTTCCAGGCTTTCTCATAGGCCCCCTTCAGATACTGGAAGGCTGCTACAAGGTGTCCTCAGAGCCTTTTCTCCAGCTCCAACTCCTACAGTTGTCTTCCCAGCAGGGGTGTTCCATTCTTCTGATAATTTTTGCGACTCTTCTCTGGACCCCATCCAACATGTTCATGTTCTTCCTGTCTGGGTGGCTCCAGAACTGGGCACAGTACTCCAGGTGAGGTCTCACCAGAGCAGAGCAGAGGAACCAAATCACTGCTCTCAATCTGGCCACACTTCCTTCGATGCAGCCCAAGTTGAGATTGGCCTTCTGGGCTGTGAGAGTGTGAGGTTTGCTGGCTCATGTCCAGCTTTTTTTCCACAAGTACCCCCCAAGTCCCTTTCCACTTTCTTTTCAAATTAGAAGCAGTAAGTTTTCCAATAACTTGAAAGCCAAGAAATAAAAATTCAATTTCCTAACAAATTTAGCAGGGATCAAAAATGTCATTTTAAACTTGCCCTCCTAAAAAATGTCAGCAAGCTTTCATATAGCATTTCGTGATTTCTTTATCTACTCACTGTTTGGCTTCATTTAGTTCACACTTTCTACTGAACTTCGCAAAGTTTTCATCTATTTCTTCTCCTTATTATGCCAAAATGTAGAGTGGAAACACCACTACTGAACAAAGGTGATTACTGCTTGTGTTGATTTGCTCTCTCACACAGGCATTATCCATTTGTGCATGTGCACAGTGAGTGAAGACAAGTCAATAATACACTGCTCTTTTGTTGTATTAAGAAAAAAAGTACTAATCAAGTTTACAGAGAGGACATTTACCTTGGGCTCCAGTATTGTTTTCCATGAACTGCTTCCAAGGTGTATATAATTATTATATTCTTTATTTTCTCCTATTCATGTGAAATTCAAGTTGATTATTATTCTTCATTTCTCCTGAAAAAAGCTTATTATATTCAGTAAGAGAATGGAGGGAGGGATTCCTCTAACAGTTATCTTCTTTTAGACTGATAGTTCCTCCTACACAATATTAAAGTTTGGAAAAAATTAGAAACATGACTACTTGATAGAAAAGGTAATCCTAGATTATTCCTGAGTACTGCCCCTAGTTAAGTAGCTGGTTTAGCCTATCTTTCCAGCTTCATGTAAATTGTTTTATTTTTGCCACTGATAATGAAACAATGGTTAAAAATAATTAAAACAAACTAAAATAGCAAGGATTTTCCAGTAAATAGAGTAATTAGAATAATTTAATGTATTTAATGTCTTTTACTAAGCAGTGCAGCTGTCTGATTTGAGTCTTGAAAGGACTTTTTCTTACTTTTAATTAATATGATGGTGGGGTAGGTTTGATAGTTTACTTTTCCAGCCTTCTGGCCATATACATGGGTCACAAATGCAATGACACAGAGGAGTATTCTTCCTTTTCAGTTTTAATTAATTAAGATAAGAAGATGAGCACATCAGGCAGAGAAACAACTGGAAATTAATCCACTGAAAGTCAAAACAAAAAGCAAATGCCAACAAATGCTGCCCGTGACCACAGAGAAAGAGTTGGTTTTATGCCTTAAGCCACATTTTGTTTTCCTTTTCAGAAAGAAAATGGAAATGTAGAATTGGCTTTAGATCCTCAGTTCTCCAGACTCTTAAAGACTCCAAACTCACTGTTTTAAGATATGGCTAACCAACAAAAATAAAAGCATTAGAATTTTGTATGCAATAGTTTTGTGATACAGTACTGATTTCACTAAAAGTGATCATAAGTTATTTCACATAAACCTTCATTGTTTATTGCTCATAAAAAAAAGATCAATAGAAGTTAGGCAATAAATAGAATTGAAAAGCCCAGTGAGAACAAAGCAGATATCTTGGTTTCTATCAAAGAAAAGTCACCCCTAGTTCTATAAATTAAGAAAAGCAGCATCTCATATGTTATTGGTGTACAAATATATCTTAAGTGTGTGCAAATACAAGAAAAGAAACCTCTATTTTCAGCTGTGCAGTAGACCCCAACATTCTGGTTGATGAAATTCATAGGGAGAGCTTTTAATAAACCAATTCCCTTCTGATTTCTATTAAAAATTCAGTGTCATTCTAACCTGTGTTTTACAGAGAGGATTAACTACCACAGAAATTACCTTAGTAACTACACTCCCTTTCACCAACTCAAGATTGCCAGAGATTATTCAAATTAAAGAAACTTTCTTTTTATTGCTTTAATATATGTAATTTCTTGTCCTACACTCATTACCAGAGCACCCTTTTATCATCCATTAGTAAATAATGGGATTTACTGCTTTATAAAAGAAGCTGGCAGGGACATCCAGAAAGTTACATACACTTCAGAATTTATTCAAATGTTAAGAATCACAGATTTCACTCACTGAAGTCAGCAGAGACATCTGGAGATCATCCAGTCCAGCCCACTGCTCAAAGCACAGTCAACTGCAGCCATGTTCATTTGGATGGTAATCCCACAACCTCTCTGGGAAACCTATTCCAGTGTCCAATTACCCTTACAGGATAAAAAAAAAAAAAAAAACAAAAACAAAAAACAAAGCAAAACAAAACTAAAAACCACCCCCAAAATTCATTAATTAATGCAATTTATTAGTTTTGTCTTCTTAACTCCCTTCTATTAGATATTTCTACACACTAATAAGATTCCCCTGGCATCTTCTCCAGGCTGAACAATCCCAGCTCTCTCAGCCTCTCCTTGTATGTTCAAAACTCCAAATCCTTAAGCAGCTTCATAGCCCATCACTGGATTCTATCTATAGCCATGTCTCATTTGTACTGCAGAGCCCAGCACTTGCCAGCACTCCAGCTGTGTCTCACCAGAGCTCAGCAAGGGTGAAGAATCAGCCCCTGGACATGCTGGCTGTGCCCCTCCCAATGCAGCCCAGGAGGCAATGGGTCTTGGCTGCAAGAGCACATTGCTGGCTGATGGTCAACTTGGTGTAGGGCTTGGCCTTTCCCTGTGTTGAACTTCACTAAGTTCCTTGTCAGTCCTTTTCTCCATCCTGTTGATGCCTCCCTAAAGGCCAACACAACCAGCTGGTGCATCAGCTGTTCCTCCCAGTTCAGTGTTATCTCCATATCTCCAAGCTTGCCAACAGTGCACTCTCCAATCGTCCGGGGCATTAATGGTTTAAACAGTACTGGACCCAGCACTTACCCCAATATATATGCCACAAGCTATGGACCTTCAGCTGGACTCTGTGCTGCTGATCCTGATGCTTTGAGCACAGCACTTGAGGCACTTTTCCACCCACCTCACTGTCAACTTCTCTTGTCCATACATCAACAGCTTGCATCATGGGAGGAAGCGTCAGAAGCTTGATTAAAGTCAAGGTAAACAACATCCCCTGTGCTATCACACTGAACACAAGTTTAAAGACTGCACAGAAATATTTGGGGTTAAACTCTTAGCAATTAAGGTTATGACTAGAATTTAAGGCATTTTTTATTTGTTTAGAAAAAATAATTATTTTGTTAAAAAGTTGGATTTGGTCTTCATTTGTCTGAAATATCAATATTCTATTAAGAGTTCAATAAATTATCAAAGACTGATCTCTTTGGTAGGAAATGTTACATAAACAAATAAATACTTTTAAATTTGAAAACAAAATGCAATTTAGATATGTTTGGACAACAAAAGACACAGCTGTTCTACACAGAGCATTAAAAAAAGATAAATGGATTCTGAAACATCAGACTTCAGTGGTGTTCCTAGACATGGCACACTAACATTTAGAAAAGTGATCAGTCTTTAACATCCTCCAGAAAATAGGAATCTGGTGCAGAAAACCTCACAGGATTACAACCATATTCCATAAGCTGATTAAAAAAATATTGTAAATTAAACCCCTAGGTAGATGTCGGGTTGACAAATACTTTAGTATTTATTTGCAATGCCTGTTTATTACAACAATCAAGGATTCATTTTATCTTGGAGACAGAAAATGTTACTTTATTAAAAGTTCTCAGGAAAAAAAAATAGTCTTCAGGAACTCAATATATTTCCAGTCCTGTCAGAGGAAATACAAATTACTGGGTACTGTGCTGAATCATCCTCTACAGAGCCATGAGTTGCTCATCACACTACGTTACTTCATTGCAAGCCTTAAGTTAAGATCCAATTACTCCTGAAATAGCTTGGCTCAGAACCATTAAATGCAAAGCAGGGCTTAAGAACAAAAAATCTTTCATTATCTTTCTCTACCTCACGTGCATTGATCCCAGTTTATTGCAAATTCTCTAAGACCATCTATAACCAAGTGTATTCAACTGTAGCTTATTTTTCAATAAATATTTGTGGAATCCACTAGACTTGTCTTTTAAATATACTAAAATTCTTCTGGAACATTTTATATCTAATTTCCCTATAAAATTAAATGTTTGACAAAAGTTACCACTTTGTAAAATAATTTGTAATTACAAGTACTTCGTATAAAATGTAAGAAAACATGTAAGGAGTGTTAAAAGTCAACTGAACTAAGTATTCAGCCAACATCAACAGTATTATGAAAACTAGATGTTTTCCTGCATAAATGCCAGTGTAATACACCATATGGGCACACCAATTTTAGTGGAATAAATCTTTTCTTCTGGAAACATAATACTCAATAAAGTAATTAAAAAAACCCTGAGTAAGAAAAATCTGAGTGATATTTTCCACCCACATATCATACATTCAAATTTTTACACTTTACACCTTGCTATACCTGACTTCCAAACTTCTTCGGAACAACAGGGGTTTTTTTTTAAATATGTAGAGGACAGCAAAGTAAGAATACTTAAATATTTCCTTCTTACAAAAGAATACAAGCTCTGTTTGTTCGTGTTCCTATACAGAAACACAGAAAAAAAAATAGGATTTCAGGAAGACAGTTATCTTAACCACCTGCATGAATAACTGACACCCATCTTGTTGTTTTTCAAGATTTCAACAAGAATTTCTTTATACTCCCTGGTATGTCTTGTCTGTCCAGTTTGGACTCAGCTCTTCAGCCAGAGAGCAATTACACAGAACTTTTTCAGACACATGATGTTACTGAAAGAAAGTGGAAGCAACCAAGTAACAAACAGTCCCCTCTTCTTAGCTCCCTAGATGTGGGACTGGCAACAATCTGGAGCATCTGTTACTAAAATATATTATTGAAAAAATAGCATATTTAACATAGAACAGTTGTTGTTATCTTTATCTATTTTGTATATGACTGCTAAGAATCATGTTTATTATATGGAGAAGATAAAGGCGCAAAGATACCATTTTGTGCCTTATTTTCTTGTATATGGAGTACCAGTCTGTTCATAAACATATTGACCACCAGTAAACCACTTTTCTACAGCTGTAACACATGAATAGTTGAGGGAACATCACCCCAAGAGATGCAAAATATCTAACAACGATGATCAGGCAATTCTTTAAATTAAAAACATAAAACATTCCCTTTTGAAGCTGAAAAAAAAATATTTTCTTCAATATGAAATATTCTTTTGGAGAAATTCCTGAAATTTCCCAAACCACAAAAAATATTCCCCCTAAGTACTGAAATGAAAAACCCACTGTTAGAGCAAGATTAAGTAGCTTAAATATAATACGCACTGCACCACTGTGATGATAAACCTAAGTGTCTTGTCTTCCCTCTATCCAGGGAAGTGTTAAGTCTTCATCTGGAAACCATGAAGAGCAAATAACATGAAGTTTGTGTTGTCTACAAAAAACTGTACCAATCACAGGCAATCTCTACCCAGAGACAGTGGATCAGACATTAAGCTGTTGTTGAATGCCCAAAAAGGGTAAAGCAAGGCATTAGCACTCCACGGAACTCAAATTTATGAGCTGAGACAAAAGGTAAGGCTCAGAACCATGCCATCAATGAAGACAGACTACTGGTTTTCCAACCATTTTCTGGTTTTGGATTTCCAATGCTCTTATTCCAGTAAATGAACGTCAATTACAAGTTCAAACCTAAACAGAAACAACTGCAAGTCTCAGCTACCCACTGTATCATCTTTCCCTCTCTTAGACTTTCCCCATGTCTAGAGAGGGCTCCATAGTTTTCCATACAAGGCTTGGCACAGTCCAGCTCACTCACTGTCCCAGATGTGCTCCTACTTTCAGGGATCCCAAAATCTGGTCTCATCCTCCCAGCATTTCAGTTTATGTGCTCAGATCAAAATATGCCTCAAATCCAAACGTGTCTCATATCTAGAACCTGTGGACACAAACCTGTGGTGAAGCAACAGTCTTCAGAGAACCTTCAGGAAACCTAAGGAAAACTTCAGCATTTACAGTCCCAGTGAGATTCAAGCATGCAGCACAGGTGCTTCACTATCTTGCACCTACTGCACTTCATTTCCCTTGCATTATCATTCCCACTTCAATGCTGTCTGCCACAAAGGAGATGAGGTTTATAGGCAGCCACACAGATGAGGTTTATAGGCCTGCCCTTTGGCTCCATGGATGGTCAGGACTTGAAAATCATTACCTTAGATATGCAACATAAATATGAGCAGCATGGTAAACTTCCTGATCTGGCCTCAAGACAAAATGTGTTATCAGTAGTCTCCTCCAATTTCCTTAAATGCTTTGCTAAGAGACTGAAACCACAGCTGGTGTGAGAGGGGATGGGGTTTGCTCTGCTCCATGCCACACAGTACAATAGTTCCATAAACATGATGTAGCTGTGATATGGCAAGCAGTGGCAGCTGCCACTACCTGTGGCACAAGGAGCACAGGGGTGTACAGAAATACAGACTAAATTCCTGAGCTGCTGCAGGTTTGCAGAGTCATAGATTTCTGTGAAGTGTGTGTGAAAAATTCTGTGATATACTTTCAACAATATAAATTGTTCTGTGGCACTGATGAGTTTTTCAAAGCTGTGTGAAGTTAACTAACGTATTTAAAAATAACAAAATAATACTGATTTTATAAGTGCATCTTCAGATCTCAATGTCCCAGATTTTCCTTTGAAGTTGTTTTTAAATATAGGAGTCTTGAAGACATTCAGAAACTTTGAAAATGACAACAAAAATGCAAACTATTTTAATACTATTATTTGACCAAAAAGCCCAGCTAAAAAACAGAAGGTTTTGAAATACACAGCAAGAAAGAACGAAAACATAAACTATCAGAAAAGGAGTAAAGTATATTGGCCTAGCATGCAAAATAGTATATGTGTATATACACACACATAGGCTAAGAAACCAATAAAGCTTGAATACCATGAAACATCATTCCAAAAATAAGGAAACTATTTCAAAAAACAACAGCTATTATACTATCAGTATATCTGACCTTTCCTTTACCATCATTTTTTCAGCCTTTCTTGAACAATCCAGTGTTACTTATTCAAACCCACAGTTGAGTGCATAATAATTATTCAGACAAGTCCTCTCCATTTAATGAAGACAGAGAGAGCAGCAGCAGCAATCATCTTAATGGCTGCTCAAAACAGCAACTTTAGCCCACACTCTCTCACAATTCTATTGTCCTTCTCCATCACTCGAGTGAACGTCCCTATTGTGACTGTAAGGGAGGCAGAGAGATCAAGGAACGTGGCCTTACTGGTGCTGCACTTCATTGTAGTCAATATCTTCTCATTTTAAAAGATATATAAAACAAATTTAGATACCACAAAAGCTGTATTTCTTTACACTGTTTCAAAAAGTGCTAAATCATAAGCTCCCATGCATTTGCTTAGGTACTAAGGGCTAGTATGAAAAAAACAGATGATGAGGTAGACAGAATTTGAATACAATTTATTGTATTCACATGTATTCACATACAATTTATTGGCAATCACAGAATCATGGAATCAGCCAGGTTGGAAAGAACCTCTGAGATCATCAAGTCCACTGCCACTGTGGTTACCAGACCATGGCACTGAGTGCCACATCAGTCTCTTCTTAAAAACCTCCAGGGACAGAGAATCCACCATCTCCCTGGGCAGCCCATTCCAATGCCTCATCACCCTCTCTGTAAAGAATTTCTTCCCAAACCTCCCCTGGCAGAGCTTAAGTCCCTGCCCTCTTGTCTTACTGATGGCTGCCTGGGAGAAGAGACCAACCCCCACCTGGCTCCAACCTCCTTTGAGGGAGCTGTAGAGAGTGATGAGGTCTCCCCTGAACCTCCTCTTCTCCAGCCTCAACACCCCCAGCTCCCTCAGCTTTTCCTCACAGGACTTGTGCTGGATCCCTTCACAGCCTCCTTGCTCTTCTCTGGACCTGCTCCAGCACCTCAATCTCCTTCCTGAACTGAGGGGCCCAGAACTGGACATAAGACTTAAGCTGTGGCCTCACCAACGATCCTGTTAAACACTTACCAGGCCACCTCTACCATCAGCACCAGACCCAGGGGCTTTAGAGATGCTCTGGATGTTGCCATTGTCAGCCCAGCTCATAGTTTCCTGGCAAACAGTTGCTAGAGAAGGATTTGCAAAGGTGGCACTAACTGTGTGTGGTGTCCCTGAATGCAGCTCCTACTCAGACAGGAACTAACCCTAAGATAAGTAGCCAAACCAATATACTAACAAGAAATGACAGATACATACCAGAAAGAAATCTTCCAAGGAGTTTACTACTACAGCTTGTAAGAGTGAACGCAAAAATGACAGGGGGTAGTCTATGTTTTGTGAACCAGGACCAGGACAAAGGCAGGAGCAAAAGCATGCCCTTTGTGGATAGAGGGCAAGGAAAACCTTCAACTCTCACAAACCAGCTGGGTTACAGATCCTCTTAACTCCAAGCTGTGGTATAAGGCCTCTCCCTCGGTATTGGCCACAAGCACATCACACAAACCCACTTGAAGTATTACGTAGACATTGCAATTGGTTGTGGAGTACGACACTGGAGAGGAAGGGAAACAAAACCTGGTCTTTAAATTCACTGTGTTAATAAAAGGCTGGCAAAATTTTTAGAAGTCATTCAAATCACAGTCCTAGCTTATTGAAACTGTTAAGAGAAGAGCCCAGAAGACAGTGAAAAATCATCACTGTCTCCTGCATCATCATCTATTCTTCAGTGAGTTAGAGTTCTGAAATAAAGTAACTGACCTCTGATAATCTTCTCATTGAAAAACTTATTTAATCTAGTCTGAATAAGAGCCATAAACTATTCTTGATGAGAGTTTTTCCACTGAGATCAATATTAATTGTATAAGCAGACCAAGAGCACTAAAAGAAATGAAAAACTTTAAATTCATTCCTGTCATTTAACCCTCTTATAACACGTCTGACCTCTAAATCTTTCGTAAATCTTTTCTTCCTTTCTGCATCCCTCCTTGTCTTTGCAACCTTGTGCAGACACTGTTCTGCAGCAAATCATATGACACTTTCCCTTATTGCCATATTTAAATAGTTGCTTCCAGACTCAAATCAGTGGAATGAGTCATGTATTCTTTTCCCCTTACTCTGCATTATGTAATTCTAAAACATAATCCTAAAACATTTCTGAAATAGAAAATATAATCATAATTTTGTTTCAAGATTCCAATGTAAGATCATTTGACTTAAAATCATGTAGTTTTACTCCTGGAAGAAACAGAATTTCCATACAGGCTTCTTGTGACAAATGTAGACTAATCTTTTGGACTCGTATGGGTTGCTGTACACTACATCTGCAACCTCCTATGTGCTCTGGCTGCTCCAGGTGAGCATCATTTTTGTTGAAAAAAACCTTTAAGATCAGAGAGTCTAACCACTGAAAATAGATGCCTTTCCTTATTTTCTGCCATTTAACAGCAAACCTGATCTACCCTAGACCAGATCTCAAAAGAGACATCTGCTACCTGAAGGTATCAAAGATTAACATTCCAGGCTAAAGACATCTCACAAAGATAACCCATGTGCAATGCACTGCCAGAGAGGTTCAAGAATTATGCTGCATTCAACAGAAACTGTAGCTAAATTTTGAGCAAAAATATGAAAGCATCCATTATAGGGACCAAAAGATCAGCTTGAATTCACAGAAAATGAAATTAAATGAACCAGTTGTAAATTCCATCTGCCCCCACACTCTGAGAAATAAAAAGAAAATGTCAAAAAGTACATCATCTATGAAATGAAAACACATCGGATATGCACTTAGTCCCTACACTTCATTATCCTCATGACAACAGGATAAGGAAAAAAAAACAGTCTCATTAGAACAGCTTTGGACAAGTAAGACTTGAGAATAGAAAGCAATTTCAGCTTCCCAAAAAAAAAGAAACAGCTGTATCATACAATTATCCTTTAAATGTGCTTGATTAATCATCCTGAAGTATCTTCAGTTAAGAACAGTGTGTCTACAGAAAATGTTTTCAGAGGAAAACCATGTTACTGCTGTGTATCCCAGTAGTATCCAAGACTCCACTATTCTATCATTTAAATTCCAGATCTAAGAAGAGGGGAGTCCATTCTTTAAATCTGAGAGATATTTTTAAAATACAATCAAACTATATTCCTTTTCAAATATTCACAGGTTAATTGGCCTAGAAGCATTCCAGACCATCCAATTGATGGATTTATTGAACAATCCTAATTTCTAATTCAGCAATTAAGAAATTCCTACACTTGTAATTTGATGCTCTTACACAGATAAAATGTAGTGGTGTGAACCCTCTACTTTAAAATTGTGCAAACAGATTGCTTACATTTTAACATATTATTGTTTAAATTGATGCATTCTATTGGAATAGAGGTTACATTTTAAAACTCTGTCCTGGGAAGTGACATTATGAAGAAACTCTTGTTGCTAACATATGAATGGGTATGTCTGATCTCTACTAGTGACAGTAATATAAATTATAAAATAACCTAAACATGTACATTGCATCTGTAATGCAGCATTTTCCAAAGGCTGTATGGCATAATATGATTAGTACTCATTCTAGAGATCCATATTTAGCTTTTGCTAAAAGAAAATGTTGAGAAATATAGGTTAAACTCTATTTTACACTAATTATAGGCTAAAGTCTAATGCACACTGAGATAGACTTTGAGACATACTTAAAAAAAAAAAAATAAGGAAAAGGTCTGGTTGCCTACATTGTTGATGTATTCAGAGAGCAGATCTTGGAGAGCCTGGCGGATAGCGTTGCATTCAGCAATGATTCTTTCCCGATGAAGATCCCGCGTGGAGGAAGAGTCAGCAAGCAAAGCTGCTCCACTGATTATAGCTTCCAGACGTTTCTCTAGTGATGGCCTTATTTTCTCTTCATTCACTACAAGAGGATCCAGGTTAATTAAATTCTGAAAGCATAAGAAACATTAGGAAAACAGGTAAGAAAAATCAGCCCAACTAAGTTGCTGCTTTATTTTTTACTTTCATGAAATACAGCAATATGACACTTCCTAGACTTGCAACGAGCTCTTTCCTCTTGAAAGATTCAAAATATTTATTTTCTTATTTTTTTTAATTTTTCAAATAATTTTGTCCATGGTAGATTCCATTTTTCCTACTGAGGCTATATGTACCAGTCATTTGCAGACAAAGCCAAGTTCCTTCTGGGCACGGTCTTAAGTTGTGCCAGGGGAGGTTTAGGTTGGATATTAGAAAGAATTTCTTTACCGAGAGGGTGATCAGACATTGGAATGGGCTGCCCAGGGAAGTAGTGGATTCTCCATCCCTGGAGATATTTAAAAAGAGACTGGATGTGGCACTCAGTGCCATGGTCTACTAACTGCAGCAGTAGTGTATCAAGGGTTGGACTTGATGATCTCTGAGGTCCCTTCCAACCCAGCCAATTCTATGATTCTATAATTCTATGATTCTATAATTCTATGATTCAGATCTCTCTTTTTCTAAGCCAATATTCATGTAACCAAATCCTACTGGCCTGGACCCAGTGCTAAGATGGCAACAGAGCTTTCCAGGCAGAGCTGGTTCATACTTCAGCAGATCACAGAACATGTAGAACATTATCACATCTACCTGGCAGGTCATATTGACATCTTCTGAGTTCAGCTGCCTTATTTCTGAGTCCTTCCTCTGTTTCCTACTTTTTTTGCGTGAGATTTATTTTCATCCTCAGCTTCAGCCTCTCATACACAGCCCAGAAAGCTAACAGTATCCTTGGCTGCATCAAGAGAAGCATGGCCAGCAGGTCAAGGGAAGAGATTCTCCCCCTCCATTCTGCTCTTGTGAGACCCCACCTGGAATACTGTGTCCAGTTCTGGAGCCCCCTATCACAAGAAAGACAGGGATGTGCTGGAGTGTGTCCAGAGAAGGGCCATGAGGATGATCAGAGGGATGGAGCACCTCTCCTGTGAGGACAGACTGAGAGAGTCGGGGTTCTTCAGTCTGGACAGGAGAAGGCTTTGAGGAGACCTTATTGTAGCCTTCCAGTATCTGAAGGGGCTACAAGAAAGCTGGGGAGGGACTTTTTAGGATGTCAGGTAGTGAAAAGACATGGGGGAATGGATTCAAACTGCAGGAGGGTAGATTTAGATGAGATATTAGGAAGAAGTTCTTCCCCATGAGGGTGGTGAAATACTGGAGCAGGTTGCCCAGAGAGGTGGTGGAAGCCCCATCCCTGGAAGTTTTTAAGGCCAGGCTGGACAGGGATCTGAGCAACCTGATCTAGTGGGAGGTGTTCCTGCCCATGGCAGGGAGGTTTGAACTGGATGATCTTAAAGGTCCCTTCCAACCCTGAAAATTCTAAGATTCTATGATTCTGCACCTGTATCTGGTATTCATTCTTCTACAAGCCATTTCACTTCTGGAAACAGAAATGCTATTTGTAAACATGCATGCATTCTTACCACTGCAGTTATCTATTTGGTCTATCAAATTTCACAACATCCTATTCTTAAAAAAAAAAAAAAAAAAGAAAAAAAAAAAAGAAAAAAGATATCAACCCCATATTATAAACAAAGAACTGAGGCACTGAGTTCCAGGTCCAGGGCTATATAGAAAGTATTTGTTACAACAGGCAGTGGTATTCCATCTTCCCAAGTTATCAGCCAGCACTATTTCTCTTCTTCAAATTGTCACTTCAGTTGTAAAAAAAGTATTTCTTTTTTCAAACTCTTTCCTGTATCTGCCTACATTTCTTGAGGTTCATCTATCTTTCTCTTCCTCCCATACAGTGGGTCTGTCTTGTATATTTACCTCCAAAGTTCTTAAAAAGAAGATATTTGTCTTACACTAGGATTGTAATGTGCATGTACAACTACAACACTGTATATGAGTTCACCACTCAGTAATATTCTGTGCTTTGTCTACGTAACTCGATCAGCTTTGTTTGAAAGAGGGGTTCAACACCTCCAAAATTTAGTCTTTTAGACATCAGGAGGACCTCTGGATTCAACACAAAAACAGCAGTGCTAACTCACTGCTGAAAATGTTTCAATCAGATTACAAGAGCAGTCTAGTTCTGCTGATTTTTAGTGCAGTATAATCCCACACTGTAGCACCTTTAACAGGCTGAATATGGGCAAAGATCAAAATAGTAGCTTTTTGTTCCATGATTGTTTTTCCAAAGGACATAGATATAAGGGTCCTTTTGCTTTTCACTAGCTAGGGTAAACAAAAGCAGACAACTCTTGCCATGATAAAACTAATTACATTTGTGTGTCAAGCAATATTCTGAAGAGAAAGAAAAGGAGAGGTGATATTCTTGTGAAATATGAAAATAAGTATATTCAAGCTTCAGCATTTAAAGAAAATTGAACTGGTAATTTTTAACCTAACTGAACATCTGAAACATTCTCAAAATGGCCCAGATCATCAAGCCTAAATTCCACATAAATCCATTCACCTATTACCTTAATATGTGGCTTCAAGCTTTTAGAAGAAATATTAAACAAGAAAACTATGCTATATACCCTGAGGTGGAATTGAGGTCAGGTGAATCAGAATTTATCTGTGCTTACCCTGTATGTGCTGGACTACTTTTAAGATGGAGAATTTTAATAATTTTTTCAGTTTAGATTTAACATCACAATTTCAGGTACTGCCTTGCTTAGGCAATTCTAAAAGTACTGAAATTGTTCTATTAGACCATAAGATAAAAGATTACACAGCCAGAAAAGGGACTTCAGTCACCTTGAAACTGTCTTGCTGGTTATTATTAACATTCTCTTACACATCAGATATGATCTAGAGAAAGGGAGACTTTGGTACATGTTCAATCCTCCTGTCTTTTCTGAAATATAGAAGGGATTGGTTTGAGACAGCTGGGAGATTCTCCAGAAATGCTAGAGAAAAATCAGACTTCATAATCTGAATATTTCCAAATTAAACCAGAGCAGGTACTTTCTGCATTACTTTGTAGCTTAAATGGAAACTTGTATTTCCCAGCTTGAAGGACAAGTGTTAGGTTTTTCAACATTCCATCTCCACTACTGTTCTATCTTCTTGAAGTCCCCCATTTTATTTAAAAATAAATAAATAACTTAAATAACTCTAGTTATTTAAGTAGTCTCAGCAGCACTTCAGTCCCAGACTTACTACCTAAAACATACATAAATACAGCGGACAATGAATCTTCTTAAATAACCTCTGCTGGAACCTAAAGTTCTAGGAATATGCTATGCTTTGTACCAGAAACTGGGACTACCTGAACTCCAGTCCTCAAATTTCCACAGAGAATTACTAGAAAGTAAAAGTAATAGTAACTGTCTGGATGTTTCTGGATTTTTCTGCATAGAATTCTGGAATTTTCATACATTGCAGAATATCACAAAAAATCTACTACTGCGATTTTATGTTGTCTATTCTGAAAGATTATAAGAAGTCTAAAAGTAGCTTTATGGATTTGTTACAGGCAAGTGACAGGATAGCCCATTACAAAGGCTTATGGGTCTATACCAGGTTCAATGATTGCATTATATAGGACTTCGTTTACTTTGGCTGCGTCCAAAGACAGGAAAATGAAAAAGCTTTTACTGTAATAACTAATATATTAATACAGATTTTAAAAACTGCACAAAACTAGTCATTGTTTAATTATTTACCTTTTCAAATATAGGGAACTTACACCAAATGGATCATTTCAAACAAATATTGCAAGTGAAAGACTCATCCACGATGAACTTCTAAGTATGACAAGGAAAAGCATTCTGAGATACAGATAAGTTTCCAGAGGTCAGGACATTGATTTCTGGTGTGGAAGACAGGTTTATTTATATTAGAGATTTAAAGCTCTGTCTCCCTCACACTGCAGTCTTTAATAACACAGTGTAAGTTCATGCAAAGATGGACAGATAGCACTGACAAAAAAGCTACTACAGTACCAGTCCAATGGAATAGAAAAGAAATCTAGGAAATAATAACCAGGAAAATATGACTTAAGATTTTGCCCCGAGATTAAACTCTTGAAGCAATTCTATCAAATATTTTATGATCAGTACATCTAAGCAGAATTCAATTTCAAATCAATCAGAAGAAACTAGATATGCAAAAAGCTCCTTTGTAGTTTTGCTTGTTAAGGCAAAGAGTGGCCTGCTACCTGAGTACTTAAGCAGAGGTAAGCACTGAAAAGGAGTGACTACATTTCAGTTTTCACCCCTCACTGGTATTCTGAGCAGTGAAAAACAGGGACCCTGATTATCCAGAGACCTGGTTCTATTTCCTGACATTTTGTACTAATTTACAGTATTTTGACATCTCATATGTAATTGCTCTGTTAGGTAGCAGTGGTCATTACAAGGCCACATATCAGATGAACAAGATGACAGAAAGTCAGGCATGCAAGACCTGTATCATCTTGTGAAAAATCACTTTACATTCAGAAGATGCAAGACCAGGCAGTAGATTACCTGCACATACGCACTCTTTTAAACAGATCTTAATATGCAATTAAATTTATAAAGTTATAACTGTGTTTATTTATGAATGACATGGTAGTTAAATGGAGCCCTTAAGAGAAATTCTTGAGAATCTACTGATTTAAGAGTTAGCTGCTCTATTTTTACTGGTGGTTCCCTCACCTATAAATCTGTAGTAACTTTCACACTGCCAGCACTGGCAGAGGAAGAATGACATTGCAAAACATCTAGATACTAGATTGTTGGGTAAACTCCATGATAAATTTCACATAATAAACATTTAATGAGATTTGTTCCCAATAGACTATTTACAATATCAATCTATTTCATGGCAGTGTATTTGCAACAGGGAGATAGAACAAAGGTTATTTCAGGTCCTTAGCTAATAAAAATTTCTATAAAGAAAGAAAAGTATTACCATCTAATTCATAAAATCATTTTAAGAAGCTTAATGCTCTATAAATTGTGCTTTATCTAACTCACACAGCTCCAATTCCCATTTGTGTTACCTAGGTAAAAATATATTTAGACTCCATAAACAAATGCCTTTGTATAACAGTCATAGTTCTGTGTTCTTATGTTTCAGAGATAAAACAAATTCAATCCAGAAGACAACTTTTCCATTCTGTGATTATCACAAATCTCAAATTTTAAAACATAAATAAATTTTATTATTTCTTTGAAAGCCATTAAAATTATACTGCTCACATGCAGTTAAGATTAATTCATCTGCAGTCAGAAGATGCAAAGCTTTCGGCTAATTTTGTTTAAAAAAAATCTTAACAAAAAGTTAAATAATAGCTCTCACTTCAACTATATGATTTGTAATTCAGAGTTTCAAAGTAACAATGTATTACTCCTAAATGCCTCTTTTTTTCATGTAACATGCCATTAACACGCCATAGTAGCTTGCTTCCCTTAGGGGGGGCTGCAGGGGAAGCTGTCAGATTCAACTGGGAGCATGACTGAGAAGTCTGTTTTCATCAATAAACTGCCACTACAAGTTTTTGTCATATTTCAGTATATTTCTCCAACCTTTCATTGACAACATTAGACAAAATCTATTACCACCACTCACAACATCAATTCTGAAAATGTATCAACAATATTGGAGTCCCAAGGCTGAGATCTGCTTGTCTGGAGAATTTACAACCAAAAAGATGCATATTTGCAAATAGGTTTAGAAACTTTCATTTCTTTTCATTTCTTTTACTGATCTGGGCCTATGTGAATTACAGAAGATTAGGAGTGTGGACTGTAATCTCCTCTACAGGAATTAAGTTACCACTTCTGTCAGGAGAGTGGAAAATAATGCTGGTAAGAGCCAGAGCAGCCACGAGAAATACATAGCTGCATACAAAAGCTTGGGATCAGGTCAGGAGTAGAGAAAGAACTGACTTTCTCCAAATATCTGTGTAAATTGTTGAAGTAAAAATGCAGTTTGTGAAACCACATTGGTGATGTCACTTTAATTAAAACATAATGAGGTTTCTAAATCCTTCAATTATATAGAATACATAATGATCCCAATGACAGGTTTTGAATTAATAGCCTTCAGCTTGCATGGTACCAATTTAAAGGCAGCCAAGGCACCAGTGATTACCATCACCTGGTAAACTCTTATTTGTAAACTAAACTCATTCACTCAGTGTGAAACTCAGAGTCTTTTTCCATCATTATTGACACACTTAGAGCTAATTCTTCCCTGACATTCTAAGGAAGCCAAATACTGAACATACCTGAAGACTTAACTACAAACTTTTTTGAAGGAAATGATTCTTCTGCAATGAGATAATTTAGAGTGATACTATTTAGACTAGGACTAAGCAGAGCGTTTACTTCTAAAGTCTTTAGGTCCAACACAATAGCAATATTTTTTATTTTTTTATTAGGTGAATTAAACCATTTTTCAGTATCACAAGTTTACATACCTCAAGCTCATCAAGTGCACTTCCAAGAGTAGCTGTGTGAGATGATGATTGTTCCTTTTTATTTCCAACTCCTTGGGAAGCATTAGAAATTACATCAAGAGCATTCTGTATTTCATTGCAAATTGAATCCTTGCTGGCTTTAAGGGATGCCACATCTGAATGTTCCAAACAAGCTGAACATATTGAATGTAGGAGAGATGAATTTTCCTTCAGGGATGCACGTGCTGCAGCAATTTCATCTCGCTGATTGCTAGATTTCAAATCCTATCAGCAAAAGAACATGCTGTTTATTTCCAAAAGCACTTCAAAGCTGATAAGTAATGTATAAACATTTTTTTTTTTATCTCCCTGTTCTGTTTAAGGAAACATCAAGTTAAATTCATCAAAGATTGTGAAAACGGGCTACACCAGTACTTACAATTGAATCATCTTTATCTCATGAGAAATGAACTAAGCCTGTGGAAAAAAACCCCATCTTTTTATTGTGTCTTATAAAAAACACCATGAACTGTCCACATTTTGCTTGGTTTTAAGCACAGTTTTTCCATGGGAAAAGTAACCTGGAAATTAGCTGTCTTTCCTCCCAGACATGTCTGTCTTCATGAGCAATAGAGAAGGATTAAGCAAGGAATTCTGTGACTGTTACATCTAAACATGCTCCTCGTGTTTGTTTCCCTGCCCCATCAGAATAAAGTTATGGCCTCTGGTGTAATCATAGAGTCAACATCAGAATTGTGAGGAACTATTTTATGCTAGATATTCTCCCCACTGTTCTTCTTCATCTTCTGTCTTTGGAAAAAAAAAGAAAAACAAATAAAATAAATTAAAAAAATAAAAAAAAAAAACACAAAATAGTAGATATTTGCTAAATGGCTTGGGTGAAGGAGACAGTTAAATTCAGGGGGGAAGTAAAAAAGGAAAGGAAAACAAAACAATAAAAGCCTGTGGCACCAGCATCAAATAATGAGAAGAGGCACATGAAGGATGAAGAAGAGAATATATACAAAGCCATTTGCAGCTTGCTCTGAAGCAACCTGAAGTCCTTTTAGTTATTTTCCTTTACACTGCATCAGGTTCTATATGCATTATTTTAAAAAGCATCATGGTATTCTCTTCTCAATTCACAATGTTCATAAGTTTATGGACGAGGAGAGGAGTATTTAACATTAAATGAATCAGTCCTATGCTTCTAAAATCTCATTTACTGCCAGATATGCATTTGACATAGGATTTCATCTTAATTCTCAGACTGACTGAAATCTCAGGGATAAAATAAAAAAACAAACAACAAGCCCACCACAAATGGGGAAAAGGGAAAGAAGGAGAGAGGGGGTGGAGAGAGAGCTGGAGCGTTAAACAGAAGCAAACAATTATTCCACCAGGTGGTCATCTCAATTAGTAAGAAAAGTTAATTTCTTGAGCATATTAATACTCAACATATGTTTACATTTTCAATAAGCAATAAATAAATGAATTACCACTGTGCAGGAACATCTTCATTGCCCAGTGTTCTCAAATCCAAACACTAGTGCACCTCCAACCTTGGTAAAGCATCTGCAATTTATCCAGTGCACTCTCAGCAAAAAAGTGTTATCTATTTTTAAATAAAGATTTCGGCCCTAATGATTTAATCTGCCTTTCCTACAATTAAATTACAAGACAACAGAATGCTTTCTTTTCTCCTGTGCTGCAAGGAAACCACAAACCTAGAGATCCAATGGTGTGTTAATGTAACTCTTCAATCTAGCTGCATTCTATTCCTAAACATTTCTTCCTTTGCTGCATCATATGGAAACTATGAAAAGCGATTCCACAGGACTACCTTTTCCTCTAAAACAACACTGTTTAGTCAGGAACAATGAATTCATAACAAATCCAAAACTGGCAAGCCAGTAGGACAAAGTCAGGAATGACAAGTTAATAACACGTCATCTGTAAGCAGGCAAAAAACTTCAGTATGTTAATGTTTTTAAAACACAGAAGGTTTTGTTCCACACAATATTGCACAGAGTTTCAGAATCATTGTACTGGTAAATTCATCTATGAAAAGCCTCACTTTTACTTAATTATGCTAAAAAGAATCATAAATACTTAGGCCCATGAAATACATTACTATTTTGTTCACTTGTGAGCTTTGGACAGCCCTTTAAAAAGCTGTAGAGCTATTCTGCCTTTCCACCTCAACAAAGAATTAATTCCTCAATATTTTTCATCTGAACTGAACACAGTTGATAATCTTAATCTGACCTTCTCCACCGCAGGCTAAAAAACCCTACACTTGTGTTATTTCTCTACCAAATCTTTGCAAATATTCATTATCAGAGTAATGTAATAGTTCTCTGAAGAAAAAAAGTCTCTAAAAAAAAAGATTGTTAATCTATAGTCCATAAACCTTTTCCACTGGAGAGAAAAATACAGAAACCATCTGATTCCTTTTTCACCTGTCAAAGAGAACATACCACTGGAAAACACAAGTAAACAATATTGATAAAGTGTACAGTTACTTTTAAGTTACCCTTTGATACATATCACTTGAGAACTGCAGTGTTAACATTCTCCTATGAGCTACCTATCTGTCACAGTTCTAAACAAGTTAATGTGCAGTGTGCTAAATTTTAATGACTTCCACACTTTTAGACAAGCTTCCAAATTAAGGCCATAGATTTTTACAGGCCTGAGCATTAATTGTGTCAAATATGGCTGTAGTGAAAGCTGGACTCAAATAGATACTTGGTATGTACTGAGCCTTTCCCAGACACTTCAGTAACTTTAACACAGAATGTAACAAGACATGTTACTCAAGCATACAAAATAATCATACAGAGAAAAGTAGGTACAGACAGGATTGAAATAACTGCAAAACAGCACCAGAACAATATCAAGAGAATACAAACTATGACTATGGTCTTTGTAACTCAGAGGTTGTTTTAAGTCTGAATGAACCATCTTCCACCTGTACAGAGGTAGAAGACAAATAGGACTATAGAGGAGAAATTTTCTGAAACAGTTCTTGCCAACACTTTCTTCATACTCTAATATTTGGGTATCTGTCATTGACCCAGTTACTTTACTGAGCTTTAGTCTATTTTTCTTTTTCTTCACAACTTACCACTTTCTTGTTATTCCAAAAATAAGATTCAAGCATTCAAGAGATGTCATATGGTCAGCTGAGATCAAAGATTATCCTGTCTCCAACCACTGCCAATCTAAGAGGCTCAATACAGTGATACTTCCCAGGCTACTGTCCCAGCCCCCTTCCCAGACATACTATTACATCTTCCTCACTTTTGCCCCTGATTATAATGGAAAAAATGGGTAGTCACAGATTCCCAGCTGTGGCTTGTTCCAGCCAAACATTGGTAAATGGACAAGGTGACTTTGAATAGAAAACTTGGAAATGACCTTCACAGTTAAGCTTTGATCGCACTGCTTCAACAAGAAGAAAAAACAAAAAATAATTTGCTCTTTTTCACACAATACATTTAAGGTTTGACAGCACAATACACCAGGAGGACAGCTATTGCTGACTGAGTATTCATCTCAGCACAACATGGGATCCAGGTATCACTGTGGGTACAAAACACACTCCCATTTTTCACACGGGCTGCAGTCAACACAAGGGTCACAAAGGCAGCTTCAGATGAAGTGCACTACAGTCCCCCAGCTCACTCTTTGCAGGGACAGATGTCATTGAACTGAGTTCTATACTCAGGAAAAACAGACATACAAACCCCCACAGTTCTATGCTACTACAGTCTAGGGGACAAAACAATTACTTTATATTGCAGCTTAAAGTGGGCTTTAATGTTCAGCCTTCAGCCAAAAGTTAGTGCCAAATTGCTTCAACGAGGTGAATTAAAGACAATGGCAAAGCTTAAACTCTTCCAAGTGCAACCATGTGCTGTTAATCTGGCTAACACTCCAGTTTATCTATTTCATAGGTACTGCATTATTAACTGGAAGAAAAGATCTCACAGAGAAGAAAGTGAAAAAGACTGGAGGTTGATACTGACTGTCACATTGTTATTCAGCTGTGCCATTTCTTCCTAGATAATACAGATTTCACACAGGTTTTAAAGGCTTCTACCTGTGAGGGCCCTGAGAGCACTGCTGGGCTCCAAGCCCTGCCCAGCCATCAGCCAGGGGCTCCATCCACCCCACCCCTTTGGGCCCTGGAGCCCCAATTCCACTCACTCTGGGATTGGTAGTCCCTGCCCTCAGTTCGTCAAACTATGGTGAACATGGAGCTTGCAGAGCTCATCCCACAGACTGACCTCCTGAGCTCAGTCCTGCCCTGTCACCCTGCTGCTTCTGAAACACCACTGAGCTGTCTCTCTCCAGGCCTGACCTCAATCTCATCCATGAATTCCCACCTTGCCCTCCGACCTCATCTCCACACACATTCCCGATGGTCTGGCGCAGACCCGGATCCCTTCACCTGGCACAGCTGTGTCCCCTTGGTGCAGGCAGTGGGAGAGGGTACCCCCACAATATCTTTTGCTAAACAGATAAACATTTACCATGAGCAGGGATCACCTGCCATAGGCTCTGTTATAACACTGACCCTGCCTACTCTACAAAATGCTAAATTTACAGAAGTTGAACGGCATGGTTTTAATGACCCCCTTCCTACACCTTATGCTTTGAGCTATACACTTGAGCTTCTGGTCTAAGTGACAGACAGAAACACCCACTGGGAAAAACACCTGGCTTGGGATAATGGTTTTGTTAGCACACAAAACATCACTAGATCATAGAGCTGCACTACTCTGACCATAAAAGATTGCCTTACTTCCATTCACAGCAAGTGAAATGCCTTTGAGAAGGTAAACCAGTGAACTCAGCATGCCAGTACATCAAAGGAATTTGTTTAAACACACCTTGTGTGTTTCTCATTGACTGAATCATAATCCTGCCGTTACCTCTGGAAAGAAAATCATTAGATCTTCTGGTGTCATAGAGACAGAAAATCATCTTTAAAATAACTCATCTGCTCCTTCAGAGAGAAAGCTTGTATTACTACAGCCAGTTTGTTCACCTTTGTTGTTTTGGTTTTTTTTTCTTTTTTAATAGCAACTACAAACAAGTAGATGAAATAAACACTCCAGAAATGTAAATATTATCCTTTCTCTTTTGTCTTCTCTGATAGACAGACAATGCTCAAGCACTGACATTCTACAAAACAACGTTTGCAGGCACCACAAAAAAAAAAAAAAAAAAAAAAAGCTGTTTTAAAAGATGTATCTTTTAGATCTACCAGGTCTGAAAACAAAAATGGGAACCTACCTTTACAAAGCAGCAAATCGTATATGCTTGATTGTCAGGAATTCCAAGCTAACTTTCCACTAAAGAAGTATTAACCAGCCTCTAGATTTATTTTTCCTGGCTTCGGATCTCATCAACAGTTCTTAGTCTCTCATGCATAACTGTTAGATATATATATATATATATATATAAAATATTTAAATATAAATAGATCCTATAGTTAGCATGTATACAGCATTCATAAGCACCATATTAGCAACACAATATACACATACCCTTTTTGTTTATAAACTGCAAGCAGAGTTTGCTGAAATAAACCTTATGCATGAACACACAAACAGTGAAGTGTTACAGAACAGGCATTTCAATGCTACAACAGGACTAAGCCTTAATACCCTCTGCCTCTAAGAAGACTTTGCACTGTCTCCAGAAAACTGTAACTTTCAGTCAGCTTAGAGCAAACAGGAAACAGCTTTACATGACTGAGGTTCTCATGAGGAGTCTTGCAACATTCTCTCTGTGTCTGTACCTATGTACTTTTAATCATACTCAAACTGATATATAATGATAGAAAAGCAATGCTGTCTTATACAAAGTATCAAAACCTGCCCATGAGTGCATCCCTACTTTTGAAATTTACCATTGGTTTTCAGGAATGTTCTGCTAAGGAAGATACAGTTTCTTTTGATGTCTTTGTTGCATCAGATGGCAACTGCTGCACAATCTTCTGTCTCATGCTTCAGCATCATCTAGCTGAGTTACAGCTGATAGAGCAACACCTTGCTGTCACCTCTCTATCCATTATTCCAGGATTTGGTCCCCACATTTCCAATACCCTGCTATGTTAACTTTCAGGCTCCTAGACAAAGCAGCTGATTTTGAAAGGCAGCAAAGCAATTTTTCCCTTTAAAAATAATGTATGAACTTTTCTTTAATGCCCAGCAACCTTTTTTTTCTGCAAACATACACTGCTTAATATATTACCTCACAAAGGCTTTCTCCTAGCACAGTTATGGTCATATTTGCCTTGAGCTTGCCTGGAAATAGAGAAGGAGACATTCATCAGGGTGAGGTCTCCAAAGTTAGTAATCTATGGAAGGTTTTATCACATCTTGAAGAGAAGATGACTAATGAAAAATGTCAAGGACTGGAAGAGAGGAGGTAAGGAAAAAGAGAGGGAGTAAATATAACAGAAAACCACGACAATTTGAAGAGAGAGAAACAGGAAATGCGTAAGGAAGATTAAGATGAAGAAATAATGGATGGGAAGGATTCAGTTATATACCCAGCTCTGTTGATTTTAGGCACTTGAATATAGGATAGGTAGTGTAGAAGCAACTAAAAGCGGGGCAGCTGCAGCCTAAAGTCCTGTTAGGTAATTTAATGAGTAAAGCAGTAGTCTTTTATTTGAAAAGACAAAATAAGTAAAGCAGCAGTTTTCTTCATTAACATTTCTACCTAAGGAATACCTTCTCTTTGTGCTCCTGTCAAAGAGTTGAGAATATTCAGAAGTCTAGTGTTTTCATGCCATTAACTGTCTTTTTTTGTTAGTTTTCAGTGCTTAGTTCTTAACATGACCTGGAGATAGAACTCTTTTCAGAGAGCTTAAGAGCAATTGTTTTTCTCATAAGACCATTCTATGTGCTAGTACTAGCTTGACCCATGTTATTTAAAATTCCATTTTATGATTTAAGCTAAATAATCTGCTGGTTAACATCCATCCTTGAGAGAAAAGAGCACAGAGATTGACACACAAGCCATAATTTAAAGTTCTATAGAACTTTACATTACTAGAATCTTCTAGTGATTCTAGTGGGAAATGTCCTTGCTCCTGGCTTGGAGGTTGGAACTAGATGATCTTTAAGGTCCCTTCCAAGCCCAGCCATTCCATGATTTAAAGCAACATATCACAGTCTTCAATAGACAAGGAATTTGTGCATATGCACCTAAGCAATACAAGGCAAACTATGATAAACATGAAGCTTGCTGAAGAATCAAGAAGTTCACAATATATGCCAAAGCAGGACCTAGCTTCTTTCATAGGAGTAAAGACACCTGGAAATTGGAATTTGTGAGAAATTGCAGGTTAAAACTACTCTGTATACATTCACCCAAAAAAACCTCAGGTAAAGTTCATGGAGCAAGACTCAGTACAAGATCTTTCATGCTGTAGTTATTACAAAGTTATGAAAAATATAACTTGTATACCAGCACTTGTATATAGTACAATCCACAGAATACAGCTGTTAAAGCTTTCAGAAACTACTTTGGCCTATATTTTTTTCAATGGAAGATGACTCATTGAAAAATGTGGCAGAAAGACATTTATCCACAACTAAATTCTCTTAATACCACATGTGATTATTTTTTACTTCTTTCTTTTTTCAGATTTTAAAATTAAAGGGGATTTTGGGATATTTATTATAACTTGCTTCATTATCTGCCTCAGTAGTACTAAGCTACTAAGAAACAACTTAAATAAAACTATCAGTAGGGGAAGATCATGTCCATTAGCATTTGCACTAATATGCAGTTTAACATCTACCAAACAAACAGATCTTTCCCACGAAGCCTGTTTTTAGCCTCCTTTTTATACAATAAATCATATCTGAACATATTCTGCTCTGTACAAGAGTTCAGAATATCCTTCCACAACAAATCAGCTCAGGTTTCCCTAGGTACAAGTTTCTCTTGTCTTGAACAGAGCATAGTTCAATTTTCCTAGATTTAATACCTCAATATGAAAGATCTGAAATCATCAACAATAAACAGGTTTGATTCAGGTGGCTTGTCCCAACTGCTATGTTCTCATATTACAGAATCAACAGTCATCATCTATATTCTTCCATCATATTCCACTTACAGTGTAATTATTTTTAACTCTCATTGTTAATACTTTCCAAATATTTAAACTAAGCTAGTTTACATTTGTCTAATTAAAAATATTTTAAAAGAGCTGAATTAAGTAAAAGAATGACATAGCTTCACTCTCTTAAGATGGACACATTTCAAACACTGAATTTCAAGCAGTGAAAGTCTCTGTAACATGAAGACAGGTAAAGAGTGGCACTCATGCAAATGGAACAGAAGTGCTAATGCATCAAAACAAGCTTATTAGCATTACCAATTTCAGAAATGTCATCAGTAGATTTTGGTTTTGCTGTTCAGCTCAAACTGCAAAATGAGCTGGTTTCAGATATTTATCACAAACAATCATTTGTTTTGGTTTTTTTTCTTATCTATAATTTTAAGATTTTTAATGTTGTTTCCTGCACACCTTACAAACACTTACAGGACAGCAACTCAGAGTGAGAAAGAAAAAGCCATAAGCCCTTGAGGTCTGTGCTGAATGTTAATGCATTTGTATATGATAGATTTAATACAGAGCTGAGAATAAATGACTTCCAGCAGCTGCACTCTAGACCTATAAATTGCTGTGAGCACTACAAAATCCATACAGAGGAAGAACAGATGTATAATTTAAATCACCAGTATCTGTCAAGAAATGCTGCAAAATACAGAACATGGTTTCCTCGTTTGAACATTCCTATAAAAATTAGAAATTATCCTCACATAGGTTCTATTTAGATTAGAACTTCTATCCATCTGCCCTGGTGGCACTTCAATGCAGAATGCCCTTTAATGCCAGTGTTAAACAAAATTCAAGATGCATAAAAATCACAAGAGTCTTGTAAAATCAATGTAAGAAGTGCTTAAAAGCTCAAGCTTAGCATGTTATGTTTTACATGGAATATGCTCTGGCATACATATAGCGCTGATGAGAGGATTTATAGCCTACAATAGGTGTATGATACACAAATCCACAAGAAGCAAATCTCAGGGAAAAAGGTTTTAACAGCTGGATTTTCTGAAGATGTATTCTTTCAACAGTAGTGAAAGCCACCATATCAAATGCTACTATTTTTCTTTATGCTAAAGAGATTATTGCATGACCTTCACAGCATATTGTGACCAGCCCAAGAGTATTACCCAATATACTATATAAAGCATGTAGTTCAGCATAGTAGTGATAAAAATGGTATATATTGTAGCCAATATCTAATTCCATTAATTTTAAGGACAAAATCCAAATTTTGGGGTCCAAACCTCACATATTCACTGAGCATTTATAAAATATTTTTTATTTGTGAACACCATGAAACAGGTTTTTAAGGGATGAACAAAATCTGAATTTTTTAGTAACGAGGAGCTACGATGTACTAGCCTGTGGCTTTGAGTCAGAAAATGAAAAAAACTTCTGAAATACTTTTTTTTTAGACAGCAGTTATTATAAAGGTTTTATTTCTAAAAACATTGTGCAATAATGTCTTTATTAACACAGGTAGTTTCAAAATCCATGGAATGAAAATGCTTTTGTGTTGTTGAAGGCATTAAAAATATCTCCCCCAAGAATGAGATCAGTATGGAATTGCATGGCCTTACCTTAAGAGATAACAAGTGTGTTGACAGTAGTTTAACCCCCATTTTAATTTATGTGTCAGCTACCAACTTTTTATAGTTGAAATAACTCAGAAGGAGACAATGTTGTCCTGGTCTCCTAGCAGAGTGAGAACTAATCTTACAGTACATTTCTTACATAGCAATAAGGTTGGTAAATGCAGTTTTCCTGCTCTCTGAATAGCTAAGAAAATAGGTGCTCAAGTTTCATGAAAAAATCGAGCCAAAGTAAGCTGATCTTTAATAAGACATTTTATCATGATTCTTGTTGCAGAACAAAATATCCTAAAGATATTTTCCATTTTTCAAACTTGAAGACTCTATCAGAAATTCAGTCACATAAAGGCCCTTCAAACTGGTTAGAATTCAGGCTTTATCCTGTATCAGACACCTAATACTACAAAAACCCTAGCAAGCCTGTTTGTAAGTGTTATCACACAATGGCATTACCTGTTGTAATTCAGTGGGTCCAAAACAATTCTTAACCTTAATGCACGGGATATCACAGGCAACATGCTCTAAGACAGCCACATTCAATAGAGACAACATCCAAAACATAATGATTCTCACTGATATAAGAAAAAGCAGTGGAAAGAAGTCACAGTTTAAAGTCATTAGGCAAAATCTGATAAGGACCTTATAAAATTTGTTAAATACTGACATTTTTACCTTCATCATATTGTCCTTTATTATACCTGTTACAGAGTTGCACTGCATCTCCAAAAGAATAGCATATGAATCCACAGCTGATCAAAGTAATAATGAGAATCAAATAAATCTGCTTCACGTTATCACCATCATCTTCCTACCTCAGGACAAATAAAAACAGCCTATAAGTGTCTATTCCTTATACAGAGGAAATGGTGAAGAACTTCCAGCTTCAAGAAGCAGTGGTAGAATTTTTGCCAAACATCCTCCACCTATTCACATGCTGAACTCCCAATTCCTTTGACTCATTTAAGAGAGAGAAAACTCTGGGTACCATTCCTTATATTCATAAGGAATTAATATAATTTTGAATTGTGGTATCAACAGCATGGAACAATACTAATGAATCATAATATCTGGAGGTTCATCTAATTAAACTGCCTGAGAAGTTTTTGAGTTAAAAGGTTTGTTTAGGTATGGTTATTCTCAGTAGTATCAAATCCTTGCGTTGGAGAAACACTATTTTTCTCCTATACCCCTCATCATAAGAGAATACACTTATTTCTGTGACATGTTTTTTATCATTTTGTACAAATGAGAATGAGTTCTGTTTTTCCATTAACAAAAGGTCACTGTCAAAGAAAAGGTCTTCACCAGTAGCACTTCTAGCTAGGAACTACAATACTCTAAGGACATCAGTTTAGGGAATGTAGGACAGCCTTCTTCTTTGAGAAATATTTACATTACCCAGACTGAAGTGTTTCCTAATAAGCCATTCTTTCCCCTGTGGAATCAAAAGACACCTCATCGGCATTAGTTAACCCCCCGGACCTTATAGATGAGAAAATAAATGATGCAATCTTCAGTAGATACTTAAGTGCTCATTGCAAAAATCCAGGAAAAAAAAGCCAACATTCTCTCAAATAAGAAAGAAACCATTCTTTCATTTAGGATCACAAGCGGGTGATGAACTGCAATGGAGACCTACAGAGGCTATGAAATTTTCATTGTTAAAAATCCTCAAAGAAGTCAACCAGAGGGGACCTTAGGAACCTGATCTAACTTAGAAGTTAGCCCTGCTTCGTGCAAAACATTGGGCTAGATCTCTGGATGTCCAGCTAAAATACACTAACTTTCATTATTCAAGGGCTGAAAGTGAATATTCTGTAGCTTTATGGAAAGTCAGGAATCTTTCTTCTCAAGGTATTATATAATAACCAAGTTGTGCTTGAATGGTCCTCATTAGGGTAAGGGAAAAGCAATTTATTGTTAAGAAAAATTAAAAAACACATACATGTAAATCACTAACCTCAAAGTACTTCGAGGCTCTGATTATGCATCTTCAGTGCAGAAATCTCCTACTATTTAGGAAATATCTTAGTAGATTTCCTTCCCCTCCATAAATGATTTCAAATGCTATCTAAATTTGGAAGCACTTAATGAGGAGAAGAAAAACCATAAATGGCAGGTGAAATATAAAGTGCCACAAAAATTGTGCAACATTTTTGACTAAAAAAAATCTGCTTTCAGCTCTTCATAATGCTGATGAATGAATAGATTAGACTAAAACTGATCTCATATATCTAAAGGCCTTTGTTTATCTTATCTGATGCTTTCTTTGTTTACAGAAAAGATGGGTACAGGCACTATCAACTTAAAGGTTAGAAGTATTCTCCCTATGTTAATATAGTCTGAACAGTATTTTCTTGAGAAAATACAGTATTGCCAGTTTTTGAAGAAAATTTGCTTAAGATTTGCTTCCATTAATATAATGTAGAGTTTCAGTTCTAATAAATAAAGATTGAATACAAAATACAGCATCATGTTTCAGACACTTCAGATAGAAGAAAACTCAGAATCCATCGTCCTTGGAGACTGCTCTGACAAAGAAGCCACCATCATGTGAGTGCACCAGGACTGAAAATGTAAAGGAGCAGAAAGACAGTGTCTCCATCTCCTTGTCTCCATCTCTTGTCTTGTTACACTTAAAGTACTTTTTAACTCTAAGCTTCCCTCACAAACTTGATGCTAAAAAACAATTTTATCTAAATCGGTTTTAAACACTATTCTTGAAGCAAGTAATTCCTCCACACTAATTATAAAACATTGCATTTAATTAATCACATATCTTTATTCCAGCTAGTCACTGAGGGCATAGTTTGGCTGCTTGTCCCAAAATAAAAGCAAAACTCAACAGAACTAAAGAAATCATCTGTAATCGCCATGGTAGCCTTTGGAGGCCTGATGGTTTGCTTTCTGTAGGCTCTGTTATTTTTTTATATGCATCCCACCAAAGCCTATTTATCCCAGGCTTTGAAGGCATACTTCTTATATTTTACCTGATGCTTCCCACGTACTTTTCTCAAGTGTATTTCCCAAAGTGAATTGGTCTCATCTCTCAGTGTCCTTCAGAGACGGCCCCTTTGCTGCTCACAGCTACAGCCATGGGCAAGACCTGTGCACAGCAGCCCACTCCCCTTAAGAAATAATGAGAAAAGATTCTACAGTAACCACATAGCAGAAATTTGTCAGTTATGAGCAGGAAATATATAAAAAAAGCTATTTCCTCCAGTCCTCATATATTCTCCACAGGCTCTCGTGAAGGAGACTGTGATTGGGAAAGAGGATTTGACAAATATTAGAGAAAGTAAAATGATGGGGGAAATGAAGGAAAGTAATGTAGAAAGTGGATATGGAGAAAGAAAATATGGAATAAAAAAAAGTTAAAAAGCAAGGTTCTACTAAAGGAAAGAGGCAGGAGAAAAGTTAAAGGCAACAAGCAGAAGCACATATAGCAGACTAGTACACACGGTCATCAATTTATGTGTTTTGTGAGGCCTAAGATTGTCTCAGGGCATGTGATTTGACAAGTAAACTCAGATTTGACAGGTCCTTCCTGGTAAGGGGGAAAGGGGGACTCCAACATCTCAAGTGTAATAAAACACAGAAAGAAATCTCAGTTTCTCTGTCCCCTGGTTTCCTCTGCAATAGCTGTGGTCAGGGTTTTCTTTTCAGGTGGGTGTCAATGAAGGAAATAACACGAGGCAGATGGGAACAGAGGCTCAGTAACCATCACTGAAACTGATACTGTAGATATAACCTCATATTTTAGATTTGATTTCATAAGTCCTCTTTATTAAAATAAGGCCAGGTAAGTCAATCTACAAAGTTTTGTACTTCACATGACCAAGTTATTTATCACATAGAAGCCAGCTCAACACCTATAGCATTTAAAACCTTTTCTTTTCCACATTTCATGCAGAAGCTTAGATTCATGTGCTCAGCAAGTGCTGAATACTTAAGCATAAGGACTTTGTGCCGTTGTATACTTTCTGAGATGAATACCACATTCCTAACAAGTCTGTAATTTTCCATTGTTCATTACAATTCTAAACTAAACAGATTT
This sequence comes from Calypte anna, assembly GCF_003957555.1. Classification (NCBI taxonomy): domain Eukaryota; kingdom Metazoa; phylum Chordata; class Aves; order Apodiformes; family Trochilidae; genus Calypte; species Calypte anna. Next base: position 11,824,928 of record NC_044252.1, read on the forward strand.
TATCCAAAACACCCTCAAACTCAGAGGAAACTGCCAGATAACTCATTGCAAACAATTTTGAATCAAACCCCATGATATAAAAACCAACAGCCATCTTTTAAATCTCTGGATCTGTTTTTTTAAAAACAGGACTTAGACATTTATTTCATTGACTAGCTAAGTATAGCCCAATTAATTTAAATTTAATTACTGTCATCTCATTACAGCATCAGTCTTTTAACTGAAGCACACTCACAAATTCTGAGATATCTAAGTATCCAGAGTGCTTTCATTTATAATTCTAGATGAGTGGTGCAATTTCCTAGCCTGCAGAGACTAGAATGCTGTAAATTATATTTTCTCTGTCCACCCTAAAACACATTAGAATTAACATTGTCTCTTATTATCTCTTATAATTTCAGGACAGTGAATTATATTTATATAAAAACAGCATCAAAGTTCTTTTGTCTTGGAGTGCACAAAAATAATCTTTTTGACATGTTTCCTTTCTTCTAGATTATTCTTGTGGTATATTAATGCAGCATTACAACTTTTTTCATGAGACAATAGATCTCTGTTAAAATGATAGATCAGACTCAATGACTATCTAACCAATTTACTTTTTAGATTATTATTAGAATGTCATTTCTGAAAAGTGAACAGAACATTTGAAAAGTGCAATCCTTCAGAGACTTGATCTTCACAGCTACGAAGCATAACTGCCTTCTGAGAGGGAATAACTGTTTTGTATATTATTATAATACTCAATTTTCACACAATATTGCTCAAGAAAAAAGTTCCACCATTTTTAACATAAACTTCCTTCAGGATGAATATGAGATGCAGCTGTGTGTCTGTACATTGCAAAAGTGAGTTTCACAGGTTCCCCCACTGGATTTTAAATTTGTGAACTATATTCTGATTCTGCAGTACTAGCTCTTTAAAAGAAGAGGTAAAGGAGCTCCCCACTCCTCTGCTGGCACAATTTGCTCTAGGACTGTAGAACAGCAGCTGGGATCAGAGCCTCAGCACACACTATACAAACCTAACATGAGGGATACTTTGCTCCTGACACAAGATAACAGAAACAGGTCATGCTATAAATAAGAACTACATGGAAATGAGAAAATAAACGTGTGAGCAGAGAGATAACATCATGTTAGCCACACATTCTGCTTTTTATTCTCTTAAGCACAATCAAGCCAGGGGGAGACTGAAACAGGAGGTGGCAGAAAGAGTTTGTAATCACATGGGACTGAAGCAAGTTTAAGAAAGATTGTTAAATGTATGTGACATTATCTCAAAGATGGTAATACACACACACACACACAAAATCTCACTGCTTTAAACTGTTACAGAGACTGGAAAACTGGAAGAGCTCCTGGCCCAAGTGTCATCTAACAGAGCACAAAACAGTCAGTGGTCCCGAACAAGAGCAAAAGCCATCTGGACTACTGCAAGCCCAGAGAGTGCCTGGAGGCTCTGAGCAGGCAGCTGAGCCCTGTGCTCACTCCCCCACTCCCCAGACAGAGCCAGGAAGAAGGTTCCACACATGGAGTTAAAAGATACTTGGCTAGCAAGGAAAATTTTAAAAAAGTATCAGTAAAAACTACTCCTAACTCCTTCTAAAAAGCCATGTATTTCCCAGCTTCGTTTTGTGTTTGTTTTATTTGATGTTTTTGTGGGGTTTTTTAGGAACCATCCACTGGAACTGAAGAAATCTGCTTAAAAATTGCCCAAATGTCCAGCATAATTTAAAAGTTCTTCATCCCCCATTTTCCCTACAGAATTGTGGCCAAACCAGAAACTATATTTAGGGAATAGTAGCATGGAAAATATTCTTCTGTTAAAAGTGCTTCTCACACACTAACAACAACAAGAAAAACTCATCCAAAAAGATGCTTAACAAGTGCATGTATTTGCATTCTGTATACTTACTCAACTTGCAACACCCACACAACAGCTGTGGAATGTCTGTTATTAAGTATTTTCCTTGTGTTTTAGACACTTTTCCTCTAACTTATACAAAAATAATTTGTCCTTGTTAAGCAGCCACAGGATGCCAACTTCTATATTTAAAATCAGTCTCAACAATCACTTCAGCACAGAAAAACATCCCTAATGCAAAACACATAAAATTCTTTTGAGCACTGTGTTAAGTTTCTGAAGGCCAGTGAAATATGTTCAAGTCTGCTGTTGATTCAGCCTATTAATGTCACAGTAAGAATAGGAAACTGCCAAAAATCCAACCACATAATAACAATTCCCACCGAAAAACAGTTTGGTAATTGCAGCCTCCTCAGCTAATCAATAAAAGAACTATTAAGTATCTCTGTAAGAACACTGTTTTTTTATATAATAAAAAAAAATTCCTTCCATAGCAGTTCCATCCTGCATTCAATAGCTGGTACATTGCAAGGACACTTTCCTATGGCTCTGGGCCAGCACCATGTGTGTTGTCAGACAACTTGGTACATTTGGCAACTCTGCTTTACAAGGGACTGCTTCTGAACCTCTGCCCAGTCACCTACAAGGAGGTTTGTGTGGGGAGTTGTGAGAATCCTTCAAAAGAGAGAATGAGATATGTGTGGCTGACTGCTGGCAAGTACATAAGACAGTTTATAGTAATTAGCAGCTAGCAAAACCAAAATGTACCTGACTTGGCTAATCTTGAAGTTTCAGTAAATTGGAAAAATAATGGTATAAATGGATATACATGCCAGAAAAAAAAAATATCAGTATGAGAAAACTAATTGGCCAACTAGCAATTTATTATAAGACAAGGGCAGCAATCTGAGCAATTGAAGTATCTGAGGCAGCTTTTCCCCCAGTGGATGCTGCATGACCATGGAACTTCACAGACTGCCTGAATAAAAGCATGGGCTTCAATGAAATTTCTGGGTCAAAGAGAGGTTAGGATCTGTGGTTTGGTGTCAACTTAGAAGAAATGCAACACCCCTTACTTCCCTCCAGAAATAATAAGATAATTTTCATTGCTTTCATCCGAGGTTGCCCACCTTCTCCACCAGGGATCACCCTTCTTGCCCTGAGAGCACTACAGTGAGCAAAACCTTCTTAACACTACTCAGCACTTGTGTGAAACCTGCTACTAATTAGTAGCTTTTGGAAAGCTTTGCAAAGGTGCAGCTCAAAGCAGCTTTATATTCTGTCTAAAGTTTCTGCTTCTTTCTGTTGTCCCTCCTCTGATGAAAAATGGAAACTCACTGAGGTCCAGCTTGCTCCAAGTGCAACTGGGACAAAGATTAACACAGAGAATAATGGAGAAACAGTGAAATGTGACCTCCAACAACTGAACACATTTCCTCACTGATTAGAAGAGGGTTCCAGAGTGAAGAATCCATACAGGAGCCTTATATGTACATTTGGAAAAACAGAAACAATTCCCTAGCCTTCCAATTCCCAGTGAAAATAGGTCTGTTCTTTCCTGTTATGAAAGAGGAAAGAAAAATACAGAGGCTAAATCAGTAAAGCAAGTTTTAGCTACTTTGGATGTGCAAATAAAGATTGCTTTAAAAAATGTGGTAGTTTGCTTCTTAAAGAAAACAAAACAAAACAAAAAAAAGAATGTAACTAATATCTTGTATTTTAAAAAAGCTTCTTAACAATCCACAGATCAATGTACTGGCTCTCTTTGTCCCTGTCAAGCTCAGATTCAGTTCCTGTACACTAGACACCAATCCAGGAGAAAATGAAGAAAGTGACTAAGATTTTAATCATTGAGCTGGAATCAGTACCAGCCACAGCGTGACCTTTGAATTACGAATAATTTATTTTCAAAGAATTGACCCAAATTTAAATTGTTAGGTTAAGTAATAATTTATTCTTCAGCTTCTCTCCAGGGAAAGGTACAGAATTTTCCAACAGACTACCTATCCATTAGCAGTGTGAAAAACCTGTTCCAAGTCATTAAAATTCATTGGTTTTCTGCAAGGAACATTTTTTGGAAATCACTTCAAGATGACAAAGGGACCTGATGCACTAGAGACTTAGTGCCTACTCACTGGTGAAGTCATTCTCTTACTCAGATTCTGATTCAGCAAATGACTACATTAATGAAACTGAAAACATGAGTGACATCACCTGCCTCCGTGGGGCTAGAGACATTCTGCCTAATTATATGTAGATTATGGTAGACTAATAAATGGCCAGAGGTGATTGCCAGTGAGACAGAAAAAAACTATTACATCTAATAATCAAAAATCATTTCAGATTTGAACCCCTGGTATCGAATCCTTGGACCAAACAGTTCATCAAATCCCATAGGTCAAAAATCAAAGACACTAATCAAGTCTTCCTAATCAGTAAGAAATTGTAAAAGAAAATTAATTTTGTTGCTTAAATGGGATACATTCTCAGAATTTTCCAGGTTCTTTTTATTTTGGAAAATATTAAAGATTTAGTTTTTCAAAGGACTCTGAAGTTTCAAACTGATAATTTGCAGAAACTACAAAGCAAGACTGTCTGTTAGAAAAACTACAGGCAATGAGTTTATCATCTTTCTGCTGTACAGTCAAGAAAGAAAATCAGACATTTCACTCCAAAATCAATAGAAGGCACTCAGCTTTTCATGAATAAACAATTCATTATGGTAGTTATAAGAAAGCCAAGAGCCATATGCTCACAATATGATGTAGTTAACCATAGCCAAGACATCAAGGCAGCCAGTCTTGTATATCAAAATCCAGAAATATTCAACAGAAAATTCCCATATTTTCCACTTTTCACATTGCTGTGCAGGATCTCTAGTTTTTACATATATAGATACCTTTTTTGTCAGGAATATCGTTTTATAGACTAGAACAAATAGATTACATTCTGCAGTGCTCAATACTCCACTCCTAAATGCTGCAAACCTTTTTTGAAACCTCTTTGCTTGCAGTTCCTTGGTGAAACTTTCAGTTGAGGGAACATAAGAGTGGTAACAACAATAACTTACAGGACTACTTCTCTTTTACACATCATCTGCAGTTATCTAAATCATGTTTTGATTCTCTGAAACATACTTTGAAGAATATTATAATTATAAATACTATACTTTTGCACTTGCAGTTTACTATCGCACTAAAGGTCAAACGGATAATCCACAGCATCTGAACTACATTATGATACTGCTTATGCACAGTCATGTTGCAATGCATTACTCACAATATTTAAATCATTAAGAAAAATTGACCCTACTCAGAATGCTTCAATGGGCAACAAGTTGAGGAAACAGACCCCAGCAACACATTTGAATTTCACTTTAACTCAGAAAATTTCAGAATAGTTAAGTTGCCTCAGATTAATAATGACAAGCAGTTGCTCAGATCAGTCAGTAAAAATATTTCATTTGTTGCAGCAGCTTCATTGCCAAGCAAAAACACAGACCAATGAATAAACAAGTTCACAGAGGAAGAGTGGCACTCAAAATAGGGATCAAATAAAGAAGTTGCTCCATCCAAGAGACACCAACACTTGGCTACACAAAGACATACAATGCTTCCTTTCTGCTCTTGCTTTGCAATGGATTGGATCACACAGAAAACCAGGAATTGTTTGCTAAGGAGCAGAGGTAGAACATGGACACCAGACCTGCACAACTCACTACCTAACCTTCAGTTTTTTGAAGCTGTGCTGTTCTTCTGCAATTGCTAACAAGAAATAGGAGTTCTCAATGTAGTAAAATTCTCTAGTGGATGCATGCCACCTATTATCATTAAACAAAGAGAGAGCTTAGGGTGTTGCATCTTGGAAAAATTTTATCCCCACTAACCTATCCTGCTAGAAATGCTTCAGTGCTATTGCACTTCAAACATTTTACAGGTCCTTCTGTTTTATCCTTATGTGTTTCCCAAATAAACTACTCTCTAATTCTTAATCTATTCCTGTGCTGCTCATCTTTCTTCATCAGGTCAAGGCAATTCACAGGTCTAGTTTGCATTCACAAAGCTTTCCTCCTCTTATTAATGACCCCTGAATTCTGCTCTAGTAATTGACACATCCGAGCAAAAAGCCCACAGGTCCCACAGTCTGTTGCTGCTTTCTGCATCTAGGATACACCTACATCTTATGCCATTTAACTAATCTAATTTATTCTGTCTTGGTTTGGTTGCTTTCTTCCTTTAGCAAAATAAAAAGTAAGGACTTGAAGACAGATGACAAACACACAGTGAGCTATCACAAATGATCACCATGTGGGAAATGAAGAGAAAAAGACCAGGTGGCTTTATCCTCAAATATTTCTTTATTTTCTCAGAAGGAGAAAGGCAGCTTATTGAAAAGAGAAACTAGGTCAGATTACTACAATCAAATTTAAAGGAATAACACAAAGACATAAAGGACAAAAATCAACAGTGTCAAGACATAAAATGAGTTTGAATTAGCCAGGGACACCAAACACAGAAAGAAAAGGTTCTGGAAATGTTGAGCGAGTAGGAGGATGATGAAGTAAGAGCTGAAGCACTAGAGGGAAATCTCATGAGACAGATTATGCTGTGAAAGACAAAATGTTCACTGTTTGTTTTTTTCCTTTTTGATTCAGACCTGACTTGCAATATCAGATAGAATCATTAGTTAGACTAAGAAAAAAACAACAAGATTTCAGATTAATATTGGAAAAGAACACATTAAAGAATACCTAGGATACCCTGGCAGTGCTCAAATTGCCTAAACCTGTTTGGTCTACTCCCATCACACCTTCATCAGTCCTGAGAGTTGTAAGTGATTAAACTGGGATCCTGTTGGAGTACTGATGAGGATAACAATGAAAAGGAATGGAACAGAAAATTAACTTACTCTGAAACAAAAAATACTATTATTTGCAAGCACAAAAAAGAAAAGTGACAAGTGAACTCTGCTAATTTGGGTTGGCTTAAACAATTTCTTTTCTTTCTATAACAGGGCAATGGGTGTGTGTCAAGAAGAAGCAGACATAACATATGCTATTTCTCTAGCATGGTTTCTACACCCATCAGACTCTTCAAAGCAGGTTCAGAAAATATATTCTAAGGGAAAATTGTTTAAGAGCTACAAAAACATCAGTAGTGGAAGCATTTTGGCATAGATAACAATGGACCGCAATCAAATGGAAATATGGATCAAGTAAGGCTCTTCAGAAATGTTTCCTGCATCTGGCAGAAAATTAAGCATTCTCAGGCATGGTTACAAAAAAGACAGAAAGATGAAAGAGAAAACAAAAATGAGAAAGGGCAAGATTAAAAGTGAAATAGTCTTGATAACATGCAAGAAACAGACCTAAACCTAAAACCAATTTAAATAGCACACATTTCAACACAAATGACTGTACTCAGATTGGAGAAAAATCAACTCAAGTATTTAAATGTTGATACAGATTATACAGAGAGGTCATAGGCCCTCCTGTAGCTCCTCTGAGGATAGCAATAGATACTTTAAAGAAAAAAATACCTGTGAATTCCTCACTTATATAATCCTGGTTTGCAGTGCACAGATACTGGGTGACTTCCTTTCAGAAGTCCCTTTCTGATTCTATTGAGCACACATTTTCAAATAGATATAACAAATATCAAAACTCCCCACCAGACTCAGCAATGAGATTTCACATCCAGTACAGAAGGAAATGTGCCTGACTTACAGAAGAGATTTACAAAGGCATAAAGAGGCTGTCTGTATGGGTCAGTAAACTGCATATCAGTTTCTCTGGTTATGACTAAAATAACTATCTTGTACAGAGTTATATAAAAATATCAGGCATGTTGTCAGAACAAGCCAGAAGTACACAGGGACTTCTGCTCTGTTGCCCTTGTGGCTAAACAGCCCCATGCACGTGAATTTTGCTCCGTGCAGCAGCTTGCACTGCCACTAAATTAAATGCTACAAAACACACAGCAATCATACCTAGGGCCTGTATTAAAACACAGAAAATCTAAAAAGAAGACATTAAAAACAACTACTTACTACACATAAGTGTTCTTCTCAATCACTATGTCTGAACAAGTCCCTGAATTACAGAATGACCTAACACAGAACGTAAGGCTCGTGTTTTGGTCCCATGTTTTAAGTATTCTCAGTTTAGTAGTGTTGCCATCTCACATTTATGTATCGAAAAGGTTTCAAATTATTCCAGAGAGCATTTCCTAAAAGTGTTACCTAAAAGCCTGAACACTAATCCTGTTCAGTGAAGCATGCTGGAGGGATTCCCATACTAGCAGTGACCCAAGGTAACACCTCCACAGCACAGAGAGGTAACAGCCTCAATCCAGAAGAAACTATAATATATTAGTACAGTGCCATGCCATTGCCTCAGCATAATACCTGGCATCCCAGAATAACCCCTCCAGATACAGAAGATTAATATTTGAGGTTGTTTCCTGAGGACCAGTATAGGATAGTGAAAGGAAATCCAAGTTTAGCAGCCTTATGCAAGGTTGTGCTGATGCAACTGGACAACTTTGGGATTCTTGACCATCTCTATACAGTTGTACACAGACATGAGAGTTTGAGTCAGTACTCAGGTGTATGTGCCTACCATATTTCTTTGCTTAGGTGTAGTTAAATATCTATTTCCTTGCTACATATCAAATCCTTTCATTATAATCTGCTACACAAATTTGAGAAATTTTATCAAACATACATCCAGCAGTGTTTGCTGTGAGATGTCTTTTTTTCTTCTTAGAGCCTGTGGAAAATAATTCATTAATCATAGCAGGATTAATTTTATTATTAATAGAAATAATTTACTGATGTATCTTCCAACCTTTCACATAATCTTTTAAAAGATTATTGCTCATATTCTGGACTCCATATCATTAGAAAAATCCTCAGCCTTGGCTCCAAACACTCTATCAGGACTAAAAATTTCTCACAGACTCCTGAATACATCTCAAAACCAAGAAATGACATAGAAAACACTGCTTACAACAGATCCACAGATCAGACACACACCCTGAAACCCCCCTGCTTTGCAGATCACTAATCTAGAGGATCTTCATACATCACAAGCACTGTAATTCGGTGCTACACAGACTGAAAAGTACCATAGGGAGATGATTAAATGTAAGCAGGGAACTTATTTAATAAATGTTTTTAAATAAAATAAAAAATGTTTTTAAAGAAAAAATGAACAGTTTTGTAGAATTCAACAGGTATTTTGTCAAGTGTTGGCTTTTGTCCCCCAGGGATTAAAGCAATGTTCTTCTGAGCTGCCTCTGTCACCACCCTCTTTCCCTCCACTTCAATTTCCTCACCTAAGAGACTTTTGCTTTATTTGACTTATGAGTGAGGCAGGCAAATTTCAGACATCACTTTAAGCTCTTCTAAGGGCAATGGAGGTTCCCAAGTCTCTCACTTTGTGGGGCTATGTGAAAATGTGTACAAACGTGTTATTATTGGTTTAGATCATCCTGGCTCTTTTGCAGGAAAGCAGTAATCATCCTGAAATATTTCTCCTCACTGCATGTTTAGATCATACTCAGGACAGTTTTACATTTAGACATTGTGGGATCTCGCAAAACTACTCTCTTGCAAATGATGTCATACAACAGGGCTGCAGGGTCAGGAACTGCTTTACTAAAACCAATAAGGCCTTTAAAAATCACCTAATTGGTAACAGGCAGCCAGTACATATGGATGGGTGGAGGGCTAAGACTCACAGCATTTCATACATTTTATTTTCAACTGCATGTTTACAGTGAATGAGTCACCTTTTATTTTAATTTGTTGGAAACTCAGAGTAGAGTTCTTGATTAACAAATATTTTGACAATTTTTTTCCACTAAGTTCTGACTAGTTGTTACACACTTTTTCTCTCTTGATTTTGGGAATCCTATGCTCAATGTGTAAACCTGTCTTTTTTCGTTTGAACTTAGGCGTTACTGCATGGAACTCATTTCCAAACACTTTGCTCAGTTTGGGACTCAACTCTCCAACCTCAGAATTTCATGACATAGCCTCTATCTAGTTATTTGAACACTGTCTTCTCCTTTTATTATATCCAGTCCAGCACAACAGATATATAATGTGCCTATATAAAAAAACACAGCCAGTGGCTGACTAGGGTGAAACATTGGGCATGTTTCATTGCAAATGTTCCAGTTCATTTGCTTCATTTCAGCACTTCAAAAAGACAGCAAGATAGTTGTGTAGATGGAAACATCAAATCCAGCCTTGATGAACACAAAACTCTCCCATACCTCAGCCCTGCCTTTCTCACAGTAATTTCAGATCTCACAATCCCCCTAAAATTACCTTTACTCCAACATGAAAGCTACAGCCTACCAGAAGTAGGAAAGAACTTTTCTGAAAAGACACGGATGGGCTAAAACATTTGTACCTTCATTTGTGTTTGTATTTGCTATCCTTAGTGATCTCAAGATTAAGAACAGAAAATCCTATAATTAAAGCTTCAGTGATATTACTTTTGTAACACTGGAAATTCTGATACAAGGCACAAGCTTAAACAGAATAAACTTTATACATCTCTATACATTTCATCAATACTAACCACTGCTCAGCAGTCATTTTGCAAGCAATGAATTTCCCAAACATCTCAGCACAGAGCTGAGGAACAGCTTTAAAGTGACACTTTGAAAATACCTGGGCTGGTACCCTGGCCCTTTAGTACTGATTTTACTGAAGGGGGTGGGGAGGGCAGGGAGAAAAAGGAGAATACATTCTAAGTGTCTAAATTCATTTACAAAGCAAAATAAAGGATAACAGAGCTTTATCTCCCTATGGTTGCCAAGGGTATCCTATAATATCTCCTAACTCCCTCACCAAAGATTTAAGAAGTGGTGAGTCTTATAGGAGACACAAACCACCTGTCACCTCTATCTTGTTTAAAGTTATGTAGGAAAGAGAAAAGCTTTTCATTTCTCTTCCTGTTCTGCTGGAGGGATGAAATCCCCTCCCCAGCCTGCATGCTGCACACCAGCATGAAGGGACTGCAGAGCAGCAGGAGGTCCAGCAGTGTTTGCTGCCTGAGATCACTATGGCACCCGAAAGACAAAACAAACAGGGAAGATTCTGGTATGAGCAGCTGTGTAAACAGCCAGGGCTCTTGTCCAATTGGAAGAAATAATTAGGTCTTGAATATTCAGATACTAAAAATTTTATATAAAATATATATGAAATTTTATATTAAAAAAACTTTATGAAAAGCAGAGTTACATCTTTTTCTTTTTTTTTCCAAACAAGCTACGCATTCAGAAAGACAAAAAATATTTTAGCCATGTGCATCATCTTTCATGGTCATATCAATTTAGCAAGAAAACTGGAAGCATATACAGATATACATTAAAAAGAGCTTCAGTTATGTCACAAACACTGAACATCATGTATTGACTGAATGGCTCTCATTTATTTTTTGAGAATGTTTGGAAAGAATGGGTTATTTTCCAACTCCTTTTTTCACAGAGTTCTGAAATGTTATCCATGAGGATTTAGGCCAGTACTAACTGGCAGGCAACTTCCTGTTAAATCCAGTTTGATCCAAACACCAACAGACAGACATTTCTCTGGTAGCAACAAATTCTACAGTAGTCCAATGACTCTATAGCTGTCACAATTTAATTTTTTTTTCAAGCACTTACTGTTGCAGTCATTTAACAGTAAACAGGTTTTTCAGAGAAAGTCAAAGGTTAATATTTTAAAATCTCCAAAATCTTTTCAAGGGTTTGATACAACCATATAACTTGGCATCATACTAAGCTCTGTGTTCACTGAATCCTTGCCAGGGTAAGCTGAATGCCATTCCCTTCCTTTTTCATTAGCACATGACTATCAAAAGCTTTAAAAGCAGTTCTTAAAAAGAGTCAGTGTGGTTGTAAACCTTCATGAAGATGCCTGCTCTCTTCTGCACTTTTTTTATGCTTTGTTATTCCAAATAGGTTGAGCTTTTTTATGGGTTCTGGGCACTATTGCAGTTCCTGAGTGAACTCCTGCAAAGGAGTTCAAAAAATATTTTTGCTACAAAGAATGTTTCCAGTTTCATTTTCAAAAGTGTTGTCAAGTATTTCCCAACAAGTCAGCATATAAAAACATATAAGTGTTAACACCCAAGAGAATTTGTGTTCCTATACCTAGGATATTATTTGCATCTGAATCCTGCTGTCACATCTATTTTAAATGCTAACATGCCTCTCTATATGCAAATTGTTTGTTCCCCTTGAACTAAAAAAGACTTAAAAGCAGTTTAAGTGCTCCTACCACATTGCTGATCATATGAGTTATTTCCAACTAAATGAGTAGGAATTGAGGGCAACTGCAAGGGAGAATATGAGATACCCAAGAGCCCTGGCCCTTCAGGGAAGCAGCACCATCACCAAACCACCCCCAGGGTTCAGCTCTCTCCTGAGTGAACACATGGAGTCCTTTTTCTCAACATAAAGTCAACTCTCCCTCCATGAGGCTTTCCAAGGTTTCCTGATACGTATATCTTGTGGCTATTGCACATAAAAAGGTTAGGGTACACAGTCAGAAGGCAAGGAACTTTGACCACCTGTGGTACATTGCATTTCTTGATATTCTTATTATTGTTACAAACTAGGTACAGAATTTCATTTACCAGTTCTTTTGTTTAGGAAAATGCCAGATGACAGTGGAAGTATACTCAGAAGTTTATCCTTCAACCACTTCTTTCTACCCAGCATTATTAGATGAGGACCTATCCCTGGGGAAATGTTGAAAAAACAGTGAATAGAATTTATGCAGATTTAGAAACACATGTATATCAAATACTAATAAAATGTAACATTTTTATGATTCTCAGTCTAGACTGCTTTCCTAAATTAAATACTTGGAGTGCAAAAGTAAAGCGAGAGTATTATTACTTAAACACCCCTATTTTATCTAGAGGAAACCCATCCAAAGCTTTCTGCTCTCATGCCATTAGCCAAGATCACTGACACAAGAAGAGAATTAAGGTTTCAATGAGAGGCCCATACCCTGCTGAGAAAGCAGTGGAGCTGGAGCAACACTGTGCCAAGCCTTAAAACAGTGAGAGATTGGGCAAACAACCCAGTCCTACAGTTAGTGTTGGCTTAAGAATCCCTGCCTTAAACACAGGCTCAGAAAGCCAGAACTGCTGCAGGAAAGCACAAGACCTGAATGTTTCAAGGTCACACATAAGCAGTGGCTCTCAAATTTGTTCCAGTATTACTGCTTATCACAGCCTAGAGGGTGTTTTACCAAAACCACAGTTAATTTCATTTATGTTCTTTTCTGGCTACTGCTTTAGGAAACTATCCTTGGAGAAGCAGAACAGCTCATGTATGTGTGGTAAGAGACAATGACCATGTAGGCAAGGAATCATTAATGAATTATAAAAGATACCAAATACTTTCAGTTTTACCGGAGAAAAATTGGAAAAGTAAACAAAATATTTATATGCATGTTTCAAATATACCTACAGATAACACCTCTGGATGGTTTCTTACATTTTATGTGCTATTTCCAAAACTTTGGGCTACAATGCCTGAGAGAATCCTCAAGTTTGATTTTGTTGATGCAGTGTACTAGGTAAGAACTTGAAGAAGAGAAATGTATTATTTTCCCTTGATTATTTATTCTCTAATTGACAGTGATTAAGTTAAAGCTGCAGCAGTTTGTCTGCTCTACCATGCCTGTCATTCCCTATTTGCAGACACAAAGTGACTCTAGATAAATAGGACACAGTCGTCTTCAAAGAGATCAATCAATTTTTTTTTTCATTTGAATGTGAGTATTCCTTTTGTTTCAACTCCACTCCTTAGCAAACTACAGTCTCTGAAAGGCCAGGAGGAGTGCAAGACAGAAGCAACAGAGACAAAACAAAGTTCATGTTTGATCCTTCTGTGCAGATTTGGAAGTGGCTGCATTAAAATTTTTGCAGATGGACAATGACACAAGGACTCAGGGATGTCTTCCCCACCCTGACTGAATTTAAGAAGTTATTTTGGTGTAAGAAGCATTAAAAGATATTTCAGTAACAGGTCAAAATTAAGCAACAGTCACCATTATTGGGTATAGTGCAGTATTAAAAATAATTGCTACAATATCTGCAGTCTCAGATGACAGAAAATACTCAGGTAACAGAAGAAGTGGGACCTAGGAAAAAAAAAGTTTCAAATAATATCTTGACTTCACTCTTCCACATGGCTAGACCCAACTTGGCAAAGCTTCATGGCAAAAGACTTCTAGAATAATACCTTTCAGTGCCACACTCTGCTATCGTGTTCTTTTAGCTACATCAAAAATATCTTCATTGATGCTTTGATTTTATTCTATAGCAAAATTTACCTCCTATATCAAAAATGTAAATTAAGTTCACAAATATCGCCAGCAACCCAAACACACTGCATTTTGTTGGAGCTTAATATTGCTAATAGTTTTTGCTGATTTCAATAACAAGCCTGAAACATAAAATTAAAGCTATCCCATAGACTGCTTTTAATTTATGTATTATAATATTTGTGTAGTTTATACATTTAATAATACTAATTTTCTCATCTTTATAATTTATAAATATAATATGGTATTATATTAATTATATTTTTTATAATGTTTTAATAATTGCAATCAAACCAGAACATCAAAAAGAGGTATGCTGACACATGATGTGCACACAATAGTACTACCACTCAGCATAAGAGGGTTGCAGAGCAGGTCTACAAGTAAGAAGAATCATCTTATCATTGTAAATTTGTGCAGCAAAGTGTTACAGTTAGCACCACGGTATAGACAAAATCCTATTAACACACAGTTATCTCCATGCGGATGTCTCCACTCCTTTTTAAAATCCACTAAAAAAATATTCCATCCTCCTGTACTACAGTGAGTTTGGAACTTTCAACACTTGCTGCAAGTTTTTCATTTGGTTGATTTGATTATTTGATGGGGTTTTTGCTTTTTCTCAAGACGGATGGCTTTGTATGAACTCTTTCATTTATACCCAAAATACTCTCAAGACTGACCATGGATGAGTAAGTAACACTAAGATTCAACACTGCTTGAGAAAGCACTCAATAGATGCAGAAGGAAATTACAGATCAGTAAGTCTAAGATGAGTGTGAAAAAAAGAACCTGCTGGAGTTCTTTGAAGATGTAAATGCTGAGACAGATAAGGGAGATACACTAAAAAGGTGTTCTGTGCCTACACACAGTATAGTAACCCTTCAAGCCTGTATAGAAATTTTATTATCATTGAAGTTTAAAACTCTCAGATTTAAAAGGTAGAAAGTTAAATCAATAATGTTTCTCTTTGTTACCCAGCAAAAGAGGGCCCAAGGTGCCTCTGTGCTACATTCAGAGTTGTAATCAACTCAAACATCATAATAAAAAAAACAACTCCAGTACTGCTGAAGGCAGGAGCATAAAGGGGTACAGTATTATGGTGTTTAACATGTTTAAAATCAAGGAATAGGGATGATGCAGCTGCTGTTGATAATGGGCACCCAATGTATCCTTGGTGGAGTCTTGAGGCCCTGGTAGTTCTTCTACTTGAAGAAAACAACACTCTAGAGCTCAGCACTGCTGCTGCTGCAGACACCATTCCCTGGCTGGAGGGGAGCAGACATGTTTCTAAAAAACACATTTCCCCATGTTTCTAAGAAAACACCTTTCCCTCATTACTATTCTTGCAAGCCATGCTGTCAGATACAGTCTTTGATTTCACAAAGCTGAACTTGTTGCCAATCACCAGAAATATGTCTTCCAGAATTCCTTTGAACCCAATGAATGCTGTCCCAAAAGGATTTTCAGCACCTTTTCAAAGAAAGGGTAAACAAAACTCAAAGAACCACCCTGTCCAGGTTGTTCTACTTGGATAGAATACTAATGGGATTTGTTGCAGGTATAAAATAAAAATCAATCTGATTTTTCAGATATTAGTTTATATGTTTTTTTACTTATTCACTCACTATTAAATTAATATACTATTATATGGAATTCACATGTATTAAAACTTTCCTGTTGTACAGAAACATATTAGAAGCAGGGTATCTAATTTTTTTTCACTTGTCAGACATCAGTAGTGGAGGAAAATATTATTTTTAGTGTGTCACACACAAGACAGGACATGCAAGTATATCTTAGGTATCACTATTACTTGTTGCCAGAAGTACTATAGATGATGAAATGCCAGTAAGTGGTTGAGCTGAGCAGAACTGACCTTCCAAACTTACTGTGGTTGATTGATGATACCTTGGTAACAACTGTAAAAACACAGCAGTTCTCTTTGGTTTTCCCTTTTCTGAAGTTTCTAAGAAATTAAATGTTGGCAATTTAAAAAATTATTTTATGTAAGCTAGTTTCAATGGAAATGCATTTTCAAACACAAAACTACGATTTCATATGAATAATGACTCTTCATTCTCCTAAGGGTGAATTAGCATGGAACATGCATGGGATTGCACCCTAAGTATTTGTGTCCAAAATCCAGAGATCTTTAAAATCAGCAGGCCTGTTCCTTCCCAAATGTTTCTGAATTAAAGCACTGACAAGCTAGTGACTGTCAAAATATTTACTGTGTAAATATATATCCTTTGTTTATTGCTTTGTTTTCTTTGTCTCTGCACCACAGAATTTAGACATGTGCATGAAAATAATTTAATCTTTATAGTAACCAGTTTAGAGGTCAGTTGCTCCATTATTCTAAGATGGCTAAACCAGGATTCTAATAAAATTATTCAGGTGAGTAATGCTGTAACGACCAAACCATTAACATCCTGCAGACTTCCACAGATAGATAGAACAGTAAATTAGAGTTCATATTTCTAAATGGTTGGTCTTATTAGTGACATAACTAAGTGCATCTAGTTTATATCTCCACAAATATTCAACTTTAAAAAAAAAAATAATAAAAAAAGTGGTTTACTTCTGTACCAGTCCTCCCCAATGCACATTACTCAGTGGTAATTAGTGGTTTCCCTATTGTAAAGACATTAATGTAGTTCTTTGAGGGTTTGTTACTGGATTTTTCCGAATGAAGATGAATGTTGACTTGTGTAAACCTCCTGCTGCTCTGTACACCTGCAGGCTGCCTTATACAGCCCTCCTTTTGTCCAGTGCATCTGTTCATATTTTACCTTCAAAATGTACAGCTTCCTCACATTTTTATTTCCCCTACAATTCCTTGATATAATCTTTCTAGTATCAAATGCTGAGAAATATGCCTAGCAAAGTGACGTTCAATGTTTTTCCAATAGCAGATTTTGTTGTGTAACAAAAACTGCTCCACTTTCACCTGAAACTGTTTTCTGTTTGTAAATACTGTGTTTAAGGCAATTAGGGGTCAGTAAAACAACCAAGTTCCCATATGAATATAATATACAACCTGACAATACTGAATGTTTGTCATATAACACATATATTTTGCTTCTGACTTCTAACATCTTCTTGAATTTCTTATAATAAACCCATTTATGTAATATTACCACTTATAGAACTAAAATCTCAAGAATGTATAAGCCATTAAAAATATGAATACAAGATATTTATAATGTGCTAAATATCCACCCTAAACTTGGTTGAGGTTTACTAGTTATGCAAAAAAATTAAAATCATAAAAAGGTCACTTGAACACAGGTTATCATATTCAAATTGCTTCAGATTAAAAGATAAGGTTTTTACTGATAGAAATGCTTCTGTAACTCCATGCTGTCTTCATGGGATTAAAGTAACATTTGGTTTCATGGTTTGCAGTGAAAATAAAGTATGTTTAAACCTTCACAATGGAGAAATACTATAATCTTCAGGAAAATGCCCTACAGCCAAAAAGCTAAGAAGTAGCATGCAACAAATGAAATATAATATGAAAACTTCAAGGAATAGTGTATATTTTCTTAGCATTTACTCACTAATGAAGACATAGAGTACTTCTCAGTAAGTTAACATCATACAATGTTTTTCAGGGTTGAAGGTGGGGTGGGGGCAAGCTGGGTGGTGATTTTCCACAGAAACACTTAATATACCATACAAGCTTTCAAAGACCAAGCTTTCCAGGAAATTCATAATGGTTCACTGTTCCCTAATGTACATCCAGACTTCTTAAAATTTAACAGCAAGGAAGTTTTCCTAACTCAACACATAAGGTAGCAAAATAGGAGTCCCACTGGCTTGGTCTAGCAGGCGGCCTCAGTGACAAATGAGCCTACAGGTCATGGTACAACACAGCAGTATTCACCCACACAAACTCCCACTCAAAGCAAACCTTTTCTTACACATAAAGCCCCCACCTCTTCATTAAGAATATTCACATCCACAGGATCAGACATGTGAGAGGAAAATACATTTTAAAAAATGACAGATTCATAGTGATGAGGACTGACAAAGATAGCTAATTGCTTTGATAAGCTGTCTGATTAAAAATATGAAAAACTTTTGTTATTTGCTTGTAAACCCAAGCCAATGCTCGACTGTAATCCTCAGATCTCAGTCCCACTCTGACCCATGAATATTTGAGCCCGAATCTAAAATAAAAGAGTTGGTTAGGGAGGTGAAAAAGAAACCAAATGCTTTTAGAAGTAAGATTTTGTTTCTGCTTTTTCTAAAAAAGCATCATTGAACTACAGAAAACATTTATCTTAGGTTTTTCTTCAAAGGCAAAAAAACCCCAAAACAAACAAGTCACATAAAAATGGGACCCTTTATGGACCAATAATCTACTATCTGGAGAAAAATGCAAACATCCTTTTGTTCAAACACATTGTCTGTAAGTCTCATTAAAGCTTTAGCTCTTCTATGATCTGGGCAAGTTTTACCTGCAGAGCTGTAGAGCTGCAACAAAATCACTGGCTTTAAACCTTCATGCTAGGATATACCTCAGTGCTACAAAGTTTTATACTTTGTGCAGGTTTAACTTATCCAAAGAACAAGAGTGCATACAGTAATGTTTTTCTAGGCACACAAATTTGTATTTTGAAAGAATCCTTTACAGAAGACAAATAGACAGGAAGAGCTGACATGTTTCAAAAGCCAACATTAAAACAAAACAGAAACCAAGACAAATATCAAATCCTTATCTTATATTCTGATTTAAATGCCAGAATGTTTCAAGGAAAACACATAGGATTCAGTCCTTCATGTGTTAAGAGAAGTTAACAGCTACAACAACAAAAAAAATAACTGGTGTTAATATAAGTACAGATGTTACAGAAAATGACTGCTGATGTTCAGAAAATGCTGCCTTAACTAGATGACTATGAAGGTGAAGAGAAAATGTCCAATGAGGAAAACAAAAATGTGCATCTCTGAAACAACACTCTGTTTACTAGGGCATTATCTACTCTAAAAATTATTAATTTTGACTGGAGAACTTAAATGATAATCATAGACAAAGATTAATGGGCAAAAGTAAAATCACTAATTAAGTAAAAAAATTCATACTGCTTTTGAGAATTAAAAAAGTTTTATTTGTTCTAGTTACGTGTCTTTTTTTAAAATAGTTTGAGTTTGAAGGGATTTTTCTACATGATAAGGATTCATCAATAGTATAGGAATAAATTTAATAGATAATGTACATAATAGGTAGTGGCAGAACTGCAAGATAAAAGGTATGGATCTGTGTGCATTGTGTCTGTGTTTAAATTTAGAATTGACAGTATATGCATGTACACTTCATCTCTATCATATATACTCATACAAATATATCATTATAAAAATATGCTAAAAAATATTATTTAATAAACCACTGTCCAGCTCATGGAGTAAAAAGCTTATGGGAAATAAGTGTCCTGAATACTAGAGCTGTCTCAAAGTCTTTTTTTGTAGAGTAATTACACCCAAAGTTTCTGATTTGTTATTCCTTTAAAATGGTATTTTAAAAAGCAACAGTAAATGATTCTTGGTAGCAGAGAGATATTGCCAACCATTCTTCTATTACTAGTGCAACAGCCACATTTGTCTCTTCCTGTCATGACAGGATTATACTGAATGGACCTGATATAAAAATACATCTCTATTTTCTATTATGTAAACAACTTTTCCTCTGTGCCTCATTGAAATTCTCATCATCATCATAATGAATTACAATGTGCAGACCTGTCAATGCACAGACTTCTACAACTCTGTAAGGAAAGATGAGACAGTGAAGGTGGCAGAAACTCTGTCTTATGAAAACTCCATTATTTTAACAAGTTGTTTGTTAGTACACTATGAAGAGGTCTACAGCCAAACACTGTGAGGTCTACAGCTCTTTCAAGAAAACACCTGCACACATAATTTTTGCAGCACAGGAGTATAGGTATCAAAATAAGACATCAGATAAAATTTTTACCAGCAGTAATTCTTCTGGCTAAATGGGCTGATGCAATGTTTGAAAGCTTACCAGAACCTACAGAAACTGCAAACTGTCCCTAGGCTGCCCCACTGTTGGGATACAGGCACACACAATGCTTCCAACATGGAAATGAGAATAGTGATGAGGAGAAAGTAGTAAAACTCAACTTCCAGAAAAATAGATAGCCCCTCAGTAGTATTCAGGATTCCTCAAAGCTCAGATGTTGTGAGGGGAACACAGGAATCATGAGGGAATCCATACAGGGAAACAAGTAATGAGTCCAGGAGTCACTCACTGTGAAACAGTACCATGAGTTCCTCTTATCTAGCAGTTCCCAGTCCCACTGCAGTGTAGAGAAAGCCTTACCTATTTATTTATTTATTAACAATTCTTTTTCTGAGTTACAAAGCACAAGCCAGGAGATGGTGTTTCTTTCCAGCCAAGCAAGGATTTGCTTGCTTTGGTTTTCAGACAACTCTCCTACACTGGAACAACTATTGATTAGACACACTAAAATACAATTCTCTTCTTGGACAATTGCAAAACAATTGTTAAATAAGATTAAAACCTCTTCTACTCGAGACAACTGTAAGTTGGACCAACTACTGATTTAACCAGCCTACTGAATTTTAAGTCAATTGGCTGCCACTGCTGCAAGTTGCAGAAGGTAACAGCATACAAGGTTGTAGGCAAAATTTTCATGTGTAAAGGAATACAGAAAAGGTATGTGATACTTCGGGTCTTTAACAACACCTGAACCATAACCAGCTATACCATTCTACTTACAGAACAGAATTTATAAAGTCTATATTCTATTCCAAGGCATTTTCCATACAAAAGGAATTTGCTGTATAATTCACATACACGATACAGTTTTAAGGCCTTGGCCCTTCCAACATACACTTCACTGACACAAGCCTTGTCAACAAAATATGAGATTGAACGTATAGCACCAAAGTGTTACTCTGTGAACAATCTTAAGGAATTGAGTGATAAAAAAGTATATTGGGCAGGCTCTGCAGTCTCCATCCTCAGAGACTTCCAAGATGCAACAGGATAAAGTCCTGAGCAACCTCACCCAACCCCCAAGCTCACCCAACCCCCAGGAGGTTACCCCAGGACTCTCATGAGGTCTCTTCCAATATGAGTGATTCTGCGATTCTATAATTATAAGGAGAAACTAGGGGAGCTGGAAGACATAAATAAATCATTATGACATTTTTGTAACATAAAATAATATTTCAGCAAAACTATGATAAAAGGGTATAAAGATCTATAAAGAACATAAAGTCTTTATATGAAATTTCACAAGTTATTCTTAGAGTATGTATGAATGTAGTAAAATTTATATGCATGGTAAAAAGCTAATTTGAAACTTTTATATTTAACTAGTTACATTTTATTAGCATCAGTTCCTTCCCGCCCCCCCCCCCCCCCCCAAAAAAAAAAAAGTAAGCACTGTAATTAAGCACATCTTGCTAAAAGGCAAGTATGCATTTTAATATTTAAGTACTGGACATGCTTCAGCTTTTAACTTTGATTTTCTAACTAAATTAATCTTGTCTGTGCCAGAAAATTTTACAGCACAATTCCCATCAGTGCTGGTTCTGCCCCTGCTAAACTCATGTCAACAATACCAAAGGAAGGCCCAATTCAGACTGGATTCTTTGACTAGGACCACTCTTTTAATTTTGTCCCATAAGTCTATCTTTCCAATCTAACTACCAGAAGAGCAAATATGTTGCAATAACGAGGAATCTTGTTTAGATCACATCTAACATCAATTCCTTTGAGCACACCAGAAGAAGGGCATTTTGTGCTGTTTGATTTCTTTTTAAACAGCGTGAGATGTGCTTTAATGTTTCTTTACCTGGCTACACAAACCATGTTTCAATTCCATCCCCAAAGCAACTTTTGGAGAGTGCACAGTCACTTTTGTATACTGACATATATATATGTCAGTTATATATATTCCCTATATCTGTCAAACCCTGTTTGCATCAGGGGAGGCTGGAAAAAAAGATCTTGGCAGAACACTTCGCTTTAAGAGGACATGTGCATAAAGCAAAATCCATAAAGGAAAAAAAAATAACAATAACCCATAATGGATCAGACTTAATGTATGTTTAGGCAAACATTCTGTCCCTGACATCTGAAGAGGGCTTAGGTCAACCACAGCTGCCTCAAAGAATATCAATGAATGCATCATGGTCCGAGTTGTCTGGTTGGGGTTTAAGGGTACT
Organism: Calypte anna; assembly: GCF_003957555.1. Classification (NCBI taxonomy): domain Eukaryota; kingdom Metazoa; phylum Chordata; class Aves; order Apodiformes; family Trochilidae; genus Calypte; species Calypte anna. The sequence continues at coordinate 11,847,380 of NC_044252.1, forward strand.
TGCTGTAGTAGAACTTGGAAAATTAGAAATATCAGTGTGTGTAGCTCACAATAGGCCTCAAGTAGCTTTGTATACTTCTGATTAGGTTTAGGAATAAGCATAACACAAAGAGTCACTTGTCACAAGTCACAGGAACAATGATGACTGTAATTGAATGGGAGGAAAGAGAATAGCACAATTAAAACCATTTTCCTTTCGTGGCTGTCAAGTATATTGATGTCCAACAAAAAAAATACTGGTTTCTAGGTTTAATTTTTTATTTGTTTTAGATAAATGAGTGGGCTGATCTCTATACTAGTGAGCTGGAGGCTAAAGAAACATTACTACTCTTTTCTTGTCTAGTTCCCATACCACTTAGATGTGCATGAAGCCCTCATCTCTCAATGGGCAAATATCCATAAGACCATAAGAATAAGTGTAATATAGACCAGCAGGAGAAGATGTATTACCAGTAGCCTTGCAGGTTACCAGTACAATTGAATCTATGGCAGCAGCCACCGACAGAGTGCTAGGAGTTGTGTGTGGTCAGCATCCTCAGTTCCACTCCCTCCTTGGGTACTGGTTCCTAATGGAAAGGTACCAGCAATCAGTGAATAGGCAACAGCTCCCTGCATAAATAATTAAAGGTGTCATCTCTAATAACATTTTTTTAAATCTCCTTCCTAACACCACTCCAGGAAGATGGGCTAAGGTTTCTCTCTACTCACAAAGATTTTAGAGACTTTCAGAGACTACTGAAAGCAGGAAGAAAGGCTAGAGAGAGAATGTATTCAAATTATTTTGGATCTTAAAATATTTCTCTTCTGTACCTTCTTTTGAGGATTCCAATAGAGCTCAAACATTTTTACATTATTTCTGTTCATATTTAATTTTCAGAATTGCTTTTTCTCCCTCGACGACAAATGTTTTGATTTTGCAACTACATCAGAAGCTCCTGTCATCTCATTCCTAAACTACTGAAGACATTTAGAAATGGAGGACATTGCCTTTCTGGGTTATCCTTAATACTGACAATAGTAGTGGAAAAGGATTAAGCAAGATTCATGCAGTGAGCAGGTGGAGACACACACTTCTTTTAATTAATCTTCACTTGTTCTAGCCTTTTCAAGATTTTTTTAAGAACTTCTCAGCTAGCTCTTTGCTATTCAAATCAATCATTTTCCAGGGCAATATAAAGCTTCCACATTTCATTTTTGTTAGGCCAATAAAGTGGCCAAGGCCGGGATCAAGAGCTCTTTCCCAAGCTTTCAATTATCTTTCTCACTAACTCCTCTCACTACCTCCTTTCCTTGGGCTCACAGGTTCACTTCTATACATACCACAGTAATGACTCTATCCACCCTTCCTTTGATAAAATGCAGTACATTTCTCTAACAGACATTTCCTGTAGTGTTCAGAGGGGATAGGCACAAGTGTGTCAGGACACTTTCCTGTCATTTTACTTATGTTTTAAAAGAATAACCTACCTGTAAAACAGAAAAGAAAAAAAAAAAAAGGGAAAAGCATTTTAAATGTAAGTAAAAAATAAAAAGATAAAATTACTCCTTATGTTATTTCTGTATCTATCCTCTCTATTTATCAATTTATCAATAAACATAATTGGAGACAAAGACAATTTTGCAGACAAAGTTTTTGTCTGCAATCAAATTTTAATTTCATGCACTTCAACCCCACCATTTTGGTTCAGAACCCTGGCACAGAAAATACTGTTAGGCATTCATATCAGTGCACACATAAAGTTTGCCGGGAATCTTAGCCAGAAACATATGGTGAATAGCTCATTTCTTGCACATCTGTTATTTTTCTATGAAGTAATAGTCAGTAAGGAAGTTAAACATAATGTAGCACACTCTCATTCAGATCCTGAAATAATTTATTGGCCTCTGCTTAGCAGAAGAGGATAAACACTGCAGTGCTTTCTCAAGACACTCAATCAAAGACTTAACATTAACATTAGGTGTCTCATCTGAATGTATGAAGAAATGTATGATATTTCTGTCTGGTGTCTGCCATTGCTAGAAGCACAGTATAAAATCTGTATCAGACAGAAAAGAGAACCAGTAACGAACCAAACCAGCAAGCTATTACTCAATATATACATCATAGTTATTGACACCATCAGCTGCAAGGATTTCTGCCTCATACTTTCCTTTTGCCACTTCCTGCAATGGTTTGAAAGTATGAGAACGGTTCAGAGAATGCAACCAGTGTTTCTGAGTAAAACCAGGTACAGGACTAGAGCACAACCAGGTTTCTGCAAACAAGAAAGTCAGCAGCAGGCTTGCTTAGCTACAGAAGAGACTGGAGAATTTCAGTGACATCCACCACCAAACACAAGTGTGACGTTCATTCATATCTCTAGTGGCTGCAGAAGTTAATTCAAGCCATGCCATACAACTGTAATGTAATGTCACTAAAATACATGTATAGAGAATATACCGTGGATGGAGCCTGACAGTGAAATGACAGTTGTGTAAATAGAATTGTTTTCTCTTTCTCAACACTGTATTTTCATGGTTAGGATTTCCTCAATACAGCAGCACACAGAAAGATCTGGAAGACTATAACAAGGTTCTGCCTTCTCCTAGCATTTTTAAGATTTTTTAGTCTTGACTAGAATTCATACTAAAACTGAATCATGAATAAGCCTCAAATACCAGACTTGTTGTTTTTAGCTGCCATTCAACCAGCACTTGCAATAGCTGCTTTATTGTCAAATCTTTTCTGAACTGACTGTGCCTAAACTGACAATTCCAAGCTAGATTTTGTACTGATTGTACTGTTGCAGAGTTTTACATACTTTCCTAATAATACATCTGAATTGTAACTTCTTAAATATTCAGGTTATGCTCCCTGACTGCACTGTGCTCACTAAACCACGTCAAGATCATGCAAGATAAAGCAGTGGTCTTGCTAATCAGACCTTTTGAATCCTTACCAGCAGTTCTTCCTGGTCCCGTTTTCCATTTCTGGGCCACATTTCAAGTGCAAATTAACTATATCTCTTTAGTACAGTAACTCTGCACATCAGACATCCCATTGGCAGGAATTGCTCAGAGACATATTTCCTAGGACCCCAAAATGAAAAAGGGAATCATTAGGAGATCGTAGCCTCCTGTTCTCCTTTCCCTGAAGGATATTTAACTGTACACTGTGACTATGTGGTCTGTTAATCTCTTTCACACTTCAGTGAACTGAGTGCAGACAACACACTTTGTTAAGTTTATAAATAAAATGTGCTTTCTTTTTTTTTTCTTTGCAACTCTTTGTGATCTGGCTAAAATAAGGAACTACATAAAATTGTCCTGCACTACCATTTGTACTTCCCTCCTACAAACCAAAGAGGATGCTCATCTTTCTAACAGTGATAACCAAGTTACAGCTAAAATTAATATCAATGTTGCATATGTAGAGCTCAACTGAAGTAAGGTTTTGTTATATATTAGCTCTTGTTCTTTCAGTGCTAAGTTAGATCCATGGTTAAAGTAATGCAGAAAAAAACCTTTCTTACTCAAGAAAATTGATTTAAACTGGACATAGGTTCATTGTTGCACTGCCCACAGAATATATTAGCAATAGCTATAAAAGTATAAAAATCTTACCTACAAGGAATGTTTTGTTCCATATTAACTATCTACAAAGCCACAATTTCTCAGAATTACATGAAGACAAACTTCAAAGTAGATCAACGGGGTAATAAACTCTTTACTGAAAAGGAACAACTTGTAGCACTCTTAAACCATGAAGATCTTGCAATATAGACTCATGTTTTAACAAAAGGTGGGTAACAAAAGCAAAAATACTAGAGCCAGGTGAGGCCCATCAAGTAAGGATCTAGCTCTTGTCTCCCAAGTCTTGGGACAAGCCTGTATATTACAGACAATCATGCATTCCCACTGCACTGGAACAGGGATCTGGAGTTCTAGAGGAATAAATTCAGATTAGGAAGGTCAAAACTTGGTTGTGCATGGACAGAAGAGAATAAAGAGAAATAGGATATATGCATGTGGAATTACTGTGTTTGTTTGAATCTAGTGTGATAAATATATTGTTGTGAGCAAAATGGATGAGCAAGTACCTTTAGAATGAACAAACAAAAATGAGGTGTGGATGACAGATAACAGGCTTGGAAGGGGAAGGAGACAGATTGAGCAAAAATTGAAGCAGAGTGACTGATAAAAAATTTAAAGTGCTGAGTAACCAGAGTGCATTTTAGAGGGAAACTTCACATGGATAACATGCAAAAATAAAATATAGAATGCAACTTTATCCTGGGGAAGAGGTGAGGGTTTATGTTTGAGACACATTATAAAAAAAAAAAGGACTAACAGTCAAATTCAATAATGCCACAAACTATGAAGTCAGACTATTGTCTTGGATTCAAGACAAGACTAAAAAGTAATTCCTTAGTATATGCAAAACTTTCTTTAGGGGCTTGGTTCCGCCCTGTGTAGGATTGTTCCAGCTTAGCAGCATACTCAAACAGCTAAGGCTGTATGGGGTATCTACTATCCAAGTGACAGAAACCTCATGAAAAGGGCTTATGGACTCCTTCCTCAAAAGAAGGTTGTTAGCCAAAGGAGAGCTCTGAAGCTCTCCTGTTCCGTGATGCTAACTAGTGACATGAGCTTCACAGGAGACAGAGATCCCTATCTCTACCTTCTAACTTGTGGACAGGAAGTTGGTGCCATCCAAATTAGAAAAAAAAATCTACATCCAGCATTGTCTTTCAGATTCAAGGAATGCACTAAATCCAGGTTTTCTGTCTCCTTTGTGAATGTTCTATCTTCTGAAAAAATAAATTATAAGCAAGCAGTATGGGCACAGTAACTGCAGTACAAGCCCAGCCTGAGAAAAATACAGCAACTGCTCCTGACAAATGACACTTTTGCTGTTGTGTGCTAAGGGAACCTGAAGCAAGCGCTTCAGGAACAGTGCTCCTGCAGGATTTGTCCATTGTTCCCAAGCATTATGATCTCAAAACATTTTCCACTCACAGCTCAGTCATTTTGCAAAGCTTTGAATTTCACCTAACCTGACTTTTATGAAATGCCAAGGTAGAGAAACATATTATAATTTATTTTTCTGTGAGAAACGAGTATATGTCTGTCAGACTTGGATCAATGCAATAGAACAGTCCCTTCAGACAGTCTTTTACCAGCTACTATCACTGTCATTTTCACCATGCCATAACATCATTCATTAGACAGTCTTTCCTAATCAGGATGCTATATTCCAAACTGTTATTCCACTTCAAACTTGCATGATTTCAGCATCTGAACAACAAGGTTTTCTCACATTTAAAAGAAAAAGAAAGAAAGAAAAAAACATCACACCAAAACAAAACAACAACCCCTCCCACACACAAATAGTAGCTCAGACCATGTATTTTATGCTGCCTCTGGTCCTGTGGATGTGTGTCAGTTGTGCTCAGACTGAACTTCACTGAACTGGTTATTTCAGGATGAGATAAGTGAGAGTAAAGTCTTAATATAAAGATCCCATGGCCAGACTGGCCTGGTATAGGGGCCAACCTTCTGTCTTCTCATCCTGTGCTGGCAGGATTTATCTCATCTGACACAGATCTGTCCTAATCTAACAAAGGCACTTCAACTAACCAAGGAATTTTTTACTGCCAAGTCATCATACATCTGTAGATTTTTAACTCTTGAATGGATGCATTTAGTTATTTGTTTGATAAGGAAGACAAAGCAAGTGATGAGAGGGAAAGCCTAAAAGGCCTTTTAGGCTTCATATTAACCAGCATGGAGAAACCATGTGAAGTTCTGAAAATTATTTTAGTTTAATGATGGCACTCATTACTCTTGGAAAGGCATGATGGAAGCCCACAAAATAAACAGCAACGTGTTCTATGAAGGCAGTTGTGTTGAATTAATGTTGTCCTGTGACAACAGAGAATTCTCCAACTTCTGACAAAGCTATCAGTGCTCCTTGCTACAGCTGTCACGCTGTGAGAGAACACAGGGACCTGCATAACAATGGAAAACTAAAAGGGAGCTAACACAACGTGTCCTTTTTCAAAGGCAGAAACCACAGTATTAGACCAGTCAGTTACATTTAAATTCCTAGGGGAAGGAGGTAGGGGGGAAGAGAAACAAACAATGGTGTTAACTAATAAGTTATCTAGGAATAAACACAGGAATAGTCACCACAGGTTTGTCCAGAGAGTCTTTGTCCAGAGAGAGTGCCTTTCTCATAAATAAATGGGAAAAAAATAGATGGCATTACTCTAGAATCTATGGAGGTTTCTCAAGATCAGTTACCAATGATTCTTTGCCACTACAGAAGAATACATTAAATGATTTTCTGCAGCAGTCCATTTTGGGTGCCTCACTGTGCATCACAAGTTGGATAAGAAAACAAAGGGATTTGTTGAGGGGGACAACAAGGGACTCTTAGTGCAGGATCTGAGGATAGGATTCTAATCCAATGTTTATAAATAGGCATGGTGCTCTCAGCCAGGATACAGTTCAGTAAGGATGAGTACAAGTCACCACACGTAGGCAGGAACAGTCAGCTGCACAATGTATGATTAGAAACAACCGATTAAACAACACTTCACAGGAAATTGCTCAAACATCATAACGATGACTTTGCTCACAAGAAATTTCAAATCACATCTGTGTAAATGGAAGAGATCAGGAGAAATCCTTCCATTCTACTTATCAATAGCATCCTTTAATAAAGGATTAGAAGTATTGGAGCCTCGAGATACAACAGAAAGTATCAAAAACATGACTTAAGAGGAAAGACAGAATGATTTGTGGCTTGTTGTTTTAAAGCACAGAAGCTTGAGAAAAGGTATAATAACATAAACAAGAATGTAGCCAAGCAAAAAGGAATAATCTGATTCTTATATTCACAGTAGAAAATACAAGATGCAGGGATCTCAAATGTATTAAAGAAGATTCAGATACTAGGAAAAGAAAATCTTAGTGAAACTTAAGGATAGACAGGGATGTTGCAGAATCTGTCACTGAAGGTTTGAACAAAATTGTAGATAAAGGCAACAGTCAGAATAGGTTGTGCCTGAATTTATTGATACAGTTTATCCAGTCCTGTGGTGGAATAATTGTACTTAGCTTTTAGCTTATGGTCGTTACAGTTTATACCACCAAATAAACTTTCCTTGTTGATGTAAACTAGATGGAGAACTATGCTTTTCCTCCATGAAATTCAGAGCATTTTATGAAGCAAACTGTGTATCATCAGCCTTTTCATTGTCCTCAACGTAGCAATCTTTTGTTGTAAAAAACTAACCCCAGTTCTCAATATTCTGAATTTTATGGAGCAACTGAAATGTGACTCAACTTTTTTTGCCAAAGATGTTACCAATAAAACTTTGACTCTGCATATATCACAGCTTTATAGAGCTGTATCCCACTATGATTCCATCTATGTGTGTGTTTATTTCTTATCAGAAAGATTAGCTATGCTGTGGCAAGTTTTACATGGAATATGCTTCCACGTGAGATGGTCTATATAGCAGAAACAGGGATAATTTACTCAAGCAGCAACTGCTTTGTGTGTCAGCCCTGCTACCTCAAGCCTTAAAAGATGATTAAAGCAAGATTACTGACTTCTGTAAGAATGCACATGCTTGTTACCCAGTCACAAAAGAGGTTATTTTTTAATTTATTGTCTAGACAGGGCAGAAACTTTTTTTAAAAAACAAAATACATGTTCTTTACTAAGAATAAATGGAAGACTGACAAACCAGTCTTGCAAATTTTTTTTTTCTTTTTACTTTTTCTTCCAAATAAGCAAAACAAAAAAATAAAATAAAAAAAAAACAACAACAACAACAATAAAACACGACAAAACAAACCTCCAGCTTTATCTCTGAGCACTGGCTCTCCTGCTGGAATCTAAGCTGCTTGTAGACATCCTGCTGGGTTAATTGATAGAGTAATAAAGAGCAGCAGTCAATAAACTTACTGCTTCCTTAAGCCTCACAGGGCTTTCGTATTACTCTACAAATATGAAAATGTAACAGAGTTAGCTTGTTTTCAGTAGGGATAGCTGCAACCTTCTCAATGTTCATAAAAAAAACCATATACTCCACTCATTTAATGACAGCCAAATACAAAAAGAAACACATATGCAGTGTAATGAAATCACATACACTACACTAATTCTGAAAATATTCAGTCATTCAGTTCCAGGACACAGAAATACATCACTCTCAAATAACTTTGAGGTAAATATGGAAAAATAGAAGTCACAAATGTTTTTCCATCAGAGTACCACATTTAGTACCAAGAGGCACTATTACAACCTTCAAGTTCCTCATAGTTCTCATAAAGATCAAGAAACAATCAGTTCCTTACAAGCAAGTAGATCAACTCCAGTAAAAGATTCATCTTTCATATATTAAACACTCCACTCCCTTATCATAATTTATCACAGAATTATAGAATGGTTTGGGTTGGAAAGTACTTTAAGGATCTAGATCAACCCCCTGCATGGGCAGGGACACCTCCCACCAGCCCAGGATTCTCAAGGCCCCATCAGACCTGGCCTTGAACACTTCCAAGGACGGGGCAGCCACAACTTCCATGGGCAACCTGTGCCAGGGTCTCATCACCCTCGAATTAAAGAATTTCATCCTAATGTCTAACCTAAACCTTCCTTCTTCGAGTTTGAAATAATTTCTTCTCCTCTCACTATACGCCTGTGTAAAAAGTCCTACCCCAGCTGTCTTGTGGGCCCTCTACAGATATTGGAATGTTGCTGTAAGGTCACCTTGGAGCCTCCCCTTCTCCAGGCTGAACAACTCCAGCTTCTTTATCCTGTCTTCACAGGGGATGTGCTCCAGCCCTCTGATCATTTTTGTGGCTCTCCTCCCAACACATTCCAGGAGCTCTGTGTCCTTCTTATTCTGGGCACCCCAGGACTGGACACAGTGCTCCAGGTGGGGTCTCACAAGAGCAGAGCAGAGGGGGAGAATCCCCTCCCTCAACCTGCTGTCTATTCTTCTTTTAATGCAATCCAGGGCCTGGTTGGCTTTCTGAGCTGCAAGCCCACATTGAAGGCTCATGTTGAGCTTCGGGTCCACCACCACCCCGAAGTCCCTCTCAGGGCTGTCTGCAATCCTTTCTCCTCCCAGCCTGTATTTGTGCATGGGATTGCCTCAACGCAGGTGCAGAACCTCGCACTTGACTTTCTTGAACTTCATGAGGTTTACATAAGGTCACTTCTCAAGCTTGTCAAGGTCCCTCTGGATGGCATCCCTTCCATCCAGTGTGTTGACTTCACCACAAAATTTAGTGTCATCAGCAAACTTGCTTTATACCCACACAAATCTGCATGTGTTGCCATCTGTACTGCATGAACAATGCAGTCTAAAACCATACAAGCATGGGCTTTGCTCCAAATCACCCACTCACACAAAGCAGACATTTGTCCTCAGTTACAAATATCACATTTCATAAGCAATATTGATTTGGAAAAATCTAAGAGTACTTTATACATTATATCAATGGCAATCAGAACACCTCATCAATTGATTCAAGTTGCACTGCAAGTAGCTAAGAAGTCTACATTGATGCCTACTTGTGCAGATCACAAAGTAAGTGGGCAAACCTGAGAATGTTTTTAATAATTTTAACTCAAAAGCAGCATAGAGAGAAAAATCAATCCAACCCAAAACTTTATAGCTAAACACAATATGAAAGTTGCATAGAAAAAGAAATGTGTTTTTCTCTGTAATCTCCTAAACAAGGATCCCCTAACATACATATTGAAGATACAATAACAAGCATCTGCACTGCTTTAGCACAATGATCTGCTGTGCACATTGTACTGCCTACTATAAAGAGCACAATCTTTTTTATAGCTGGTATTCTGCAACTTGCCTTTACTCAAAATGTCTGCATGAATGCCAAAGGACCAGATTTTTGCCATATGTAGGGGTGAGATAGATTTGATTCCAAGGATCAGTGTGTCATGAATATTTTACTATAAACAGAATGTTCTTACACATCTAAGAAGTTAAAAGGGCCCACTACTTTCTTTCAGCTTCAGACTAGTTGATATCAGTAAGAAAAGCCTAACATTTAATAAAACTCAGACATTCTTAATGCAAGTTTTAGTAAATGCTTCACTGCCCCCCATTTTTGACTTTCTGCATAATCCTTTTTTTTACCCTCCTATTACATCTTTTGCTGTACTGAATTCAGCTTAATGCCACAGTTTAAGACGTAAAGCATCTGTGTCTCAATAGCTTGAATTTGGTCAATCTGATGCTGCTGTAATGCAATTCTGCAAGAAAAAGAAATTCTTCATTTAAGGATGGAATATTTTTCTGCTATAAAATTACTCCAACATGAAATACCTGGCCAACTCCATAACTAATAATACACATATAAAAGAAAAATGTGTTTTCACTTCATTAGTGGAAAAACTGTTGTCTTACTTAGGGGTTATTAGATCATCAGAGAGTTTATATGTTCCTGTATTAATTCTCAAAAGATGTCAGGTTTTTCAGTTGTACATTCCACAGTGTAATATATTTCTACTTTATCTTCAGAGACATCTAAGCTTGTGATTGTTTTTCTCATTCAGCAGTGAGAACATTCATTTTAGCACAACCACATCCATACAAGAAATAAGATGGAACCTTGATGTATTTAATTTTCTTACAGACTTCAGCTCAGTGATTTACTGAAGGGAGAGAGTAACATGTAATAGCTGGTTCTCACAGTGGCAGTGGGAAGACTCATGCTGGTTGGTATCTTTTTTTCTTCTGTATATTTTCCTCTCCCTCACCTGGACGTGTATGTTATGGGTAGTTCAACAGCAACTAAAATCAGATTTGCTTTGACACCTTAACTGGCAAAGTTAAGCACTTTGCCCAGCACTGGTAAACAGAAAAAAAAAAAATGTAAAAAGGTCTCACAAGCAATCGCTGTGTTTGAGCTCTAAGTTGTATTGATTAAAACTGTGTGCACATTTAGAAACTGGAAATTACTTTTAAGTGGCCAAAAGAAAGTCATCGTAACAAACTTCAAACACAATACATAACCCTTACAGAGAATAACATGCTCTTTGTTAAGCATTCCTTGGGCTCCACTTTCATCGGAAGTGCAGATACTGTGTGCCAGTAACAGGAAATAACTTTGAAGTTATGAACTAACTTGCCAGATTTAAAGATTTCAAAAGCTGTCTTTTATAACTGATTAAATTCATTGTTTCAGTGCTGTGTTGCTGACAATCTCTGCTCTCAGGCAGTTTGCGATGAACTCTGATCATGTATTTATCTTCACCACCCTTGCCCAAAAAGTAGAACTCTGGATTTTCCACCTAGCATTGCTACATGAAGTAAAAGACTTAAAAAAGAAACAAGTGTGAAAACTACAAACACTATTTTTTTGGTGAAAACTAATTAGAATTTAACAGAAAATTATCAACCAGATATCTAGCACATGAGACCATTGCTGTTTTAAACAAGTAAATTTTGAGTTCTGTAGCCTACAAACACTTAGTTGTCTCCCACCAAACGTCTGCATTTCTCACTAGAAATGCTGAACACACAAAAACAAAAAACAAAACCCTAAGAGGCCTATTTGAGATTAAAACCATCCTGAATGACCCCAGGCAAATAATTGTGGCAATCCTATTTTTTCCTCCTTGCTGGAGGTCTTCAGCAGAGTGGGTCCCAAGGAAAGGTAGCCAGCAGGGAGCCAGAGCATTTCAGGCAGCTGTGGATGGATGAAGGCACTGGAAGTAATCACTCAATTATTGGGGTCATATAAGCAAAGGTTTCCCCAAAGTACATTCAACCCATTCTCAAAAGACAGTTATCACTTCCCTTTTCAGATTTCACAGGGTTGTATTGGATGTGTTGTCCAAGGCCTAAGAACAGTACAAGGACAGGGCAGCCTGGGGCAAGCAGATACATTCTGTGTCACAAAAAACATTATAGGAGCCTGCTTCCATCCACATTTTGAAAGTTATAAAGCATATCTGCTACCCCATCTCTCTTTCTCAGCATCACTGAACTTCCCTACATTAAACAGACCCACTGGGTTCTGCACAGTAGCCCAGGAGTAGCCCCTTCTGGAAAGAGGTCTTTTCCAACCATGACAATTCTGTGATTGTGATTAGGATACAGAAAAAGGGAATAGTGCCAGCCCTTTCTGATGAGATGTGTTCTGATGAGAACAGAGAGAGAAGGCAAAAGGCCAAGACACAACTGCATGCTGCAGCATTCCACAGAGTCTTAGGGGATTCAGTAAAAGCAATGCCTGGTCCATGAAAATAACCCAGCCTCACGGATGCAAGAGGAGCTCTGCTCTTACACCTGCTGCAACCTGAAGCACAGGCAGAGGTTGCAAATACTATAACTCATCATTCACTCAATCTCAGCCAGTGCTTACAGTGATCTGTGTCTAAGCTTGGCTCTGAAAACCTGGCCAACTAGTTGAGATACCAGGGGCTATAACTGCACATATATATCTAAGGATAGAACTGAGTAAAATCTATTTGAAGTGAAGGGAAGTACTGGTGCTTTGCTTGGAGTGAGTGTATACTGTCTCTGAGCATGCCACATTCTGTACCATGTCCTGCTGCTCCTCCTGCCATCTGTGATCTCTGTAACTAAGTTTAGCACCTCATTAGCAGAGGCCTCTATGTGTAGGGCCTAGTTAATTTTGCTTAAATATTTTAATATTATTCTTCTTCTTCCTTATAAACCAACCACTTAGATATAACCAACATAAAGATATGAGAGAGAATTGGAAAGGGGATACTTTGGGTGAGAAAAAAAAGGGTGCCTCAAGATAAAAAAAAATCATATTTTGCTTTTTAATGGGAAACAAAAGGAAGTACCCCAAAATCAAGACTTTCCTAGCTTTTTAAAAAAGAGCACTGTGTGAAAAATTATTCCCCAAGGCCAAGGCAAGACTAGAAAAACCCAGACAACTGGCAGGTCCACAGACGTTTCACATTCTTAGTCCCGAGCACTGTAGTGAAATTTTTGAAGAGTCAGGGTATTTTAAGCACTGGATACTTTTGGCATTGTGCAATGCATATGTTATGTCAGGATCATTATCCCATGCTTGTTACCTAAACATGATAAAAGAGGATATGGTTTCCAAAGAGAAGGGAGAAAGCTTCAAATTGATGGGACCTTGTTTCCTGGCAGACCTCCAGGTTCAAAATTGTCTGGCATAAACAGTGGAACTAGGTCTGTGAAGAAGAGCTTAGCAATTTTATTTTCTGGAAGTAATTCCTGATGAGTTCATGATCAATTTCTAGTCATAAGAATCTGACAAACATTATAGCATATCAACTTACAGGGCAGCTTTCTCTTAAAAGAAGTTTGCATGTTGAATTCATCATGTATATTTCAACTGTATTTAGTGGGTTTATTTTGTTTTTAGAAATTTTTCTTTTTCTTTTTTTCTTTTAAGACTGACCAGACTGGAAAGAACAGGTTTTGTTTCTGTACAATTAGTAGATTGCCACAATCACAGAAATTTCCATTCTCAAATAATTGCCTCTGTTATTTTCATCCTTATTTAATGTCTTAAATTGCCCTGGGATAGCTTAGCTATATCTTGACACAAACAGTTAAACATTCAACCTGAACTGGGCTGACTGCTTAAGACAAACTACATATTGATTCTTACATATATCATGTAAAATCTCCATTGATAAAATACTTTTTAATCCAGTAAAATCAGAGCAATGAAAGATGACACTGCCCAAGACACACACAACTTGACATGGAGCTTAGGGACATGGTTTAATGGTGGGCTTGGCAGTGTCAGGTTAACAGTTGCACGTCATGATCTTAAGGGTGTTTTCCAACCTAAATTATTCCATGATTCTTCAAATAATCCTCAGCTACTTCTCTCTCCATGCTAAGGTACATTAATGGATAACTCCCAGAGTCATGGTTTGAACCACAGGAATCCTAATTAATGCCTAATGAGACTGATAACTTTTTGAACATAAAAGGTTTTGACCTTTCATGACTGGTTCTGAGACAAGTTATACTGCACTCAACCCCCAATTAGAAGTTCCATGCTCCAGTAAGAACAGCCAACATTCTTTATTTTGCTCTTTAGGTAGAATGACATCATTTAGCAAAAAAGGGAAAATTGCTGAAAGATAATGAAAGTTGTATAATTTTCGCTTTAATAGAAGTAGAAAAAGGCATTTAAAAAGACATGATGGAGAAAAAAATATTCCCCACTTTCCTATGCACAGCAGGAGCAGCTCTTAAGACCTGCACAGCCTCCAGTCACTGGCCTTCCACGGTTCTGATGCACAAGGGCATCAGGTATGACCTTAGTTCCCAAGAGGCTGTCCCCCACTGAGCATTAAGGTTGAAAGCTGATGAGTTCTCTGGTGACATTTATGCTTATTTTTAGATCTTTCTACTTCTAATGCTCTTACTGACAACGAAAGAAAACCCATATAAACATTCGTATCCACAGGCACACTTTGAGTTGCTCCAAAATAGCACTTAAAGAAGGAAGGATACCTCTGATCCTTTCTCTTCCATATTCCTGATGCTTCTTTTCCTCCTTCTTTTTCCTCCTCCTTTTCTATCCTAACAGGAGTTTTGCAAAACATGAAAGGATTTATATCCAAATGTCTCCAACAAGCAATCCCATCAGTTTTTGTGATTCTTCACACATATATGAAACAAGTATGATCTGATCCTGTGGAAGATCAGACCAAATTTCTTGGACAGAATAATTAGAAGGAGAAACAATCACAAACAAGAATTATGATCAAGTTTGAGGTTGTACTTTTTCTTCTCTTTGTACTTCCAATTCATCATTTACTTTCCCCTCATCTCTTTGATTCACTGACAATATTATTGAGTTCCCTTATATCCATGAGCAGTTCACAACATTTCAAAGTACAAGATTTCTGCCTCTATGACCATACAGAGATATTTTTTTTAACATTTGTATCAGTGGCATTTTATTGGAAAACTCTTGCAGGGTTCACTAATTTTACTTTTCCTGTGTATCAGGAAAGAGTTAAAGATAACAGAACAAACACAGCAACTGAGACTCACCTATCAAGTCCACTTTTTTCCCTGGATGCTAAGCCCACTCTTAATCACTCCTGAATATACAGAATACTTTATTTCATTTTTTAGTAGGTTATTATCTGATCCAAAAGTTCAGGATATAATTAATGAAGTTCATACTGATTTGCAAAGCAGATAGGTGGTACTCACAGCTGTGTCCTGGTTAAGTTTACATCAGCCCATGGAAAGCTTCCAAGCTTACTGCTGATAAATTCTTCCCCAGCAACAGGACTAAGTATAATTAATGGAAATTACCACAAGAAATTTCAGCAGGAACATTATTTCTGGAAAAGGAAGACTAAATAAAATAACAAGAGGGGAAAAAAAAAAAAAAGAAAAAAGAAAAACAGAGATTGCTTGATATCTCGTGGAACAAACTGTAGAATTTTTATTCTAGCCAGGAGTATTTAAATATGGGGCATTATTGTAGAGCCCTCTTGATTCTATTATTATTTCAGCTCTTCAAAAAGGTAGAAAGCTTTGTATCTCTTCTGAATACAGAATAATTCAGGAAGGAAATAAAATTAAAACCACTGTTACTCTGAAAAAAACAAACAAAACACACACACCCCCTCATAATACTCTCTGCATAGAAAATATCTCTGGAAGAAGTCTATCCATGCTACCAAAGTAAGTCAATATTTTAAAGTTTTTCTATTACCTCCAAGTGAGTGATACAGTAATAGTAACACTGCTCTGTCTTCTGAATGTTCATTCTGAGTGCAATTCACATGAATCATGTGCTGGTAGCAAAAAAAAAGCCAGGCCTCAAAGTAAGACTCAAGCAATTTAGTTTTAAAACATTTAATTCACTGAAATTGCTCTCGTCCAATTAGAATGGATTCTGAGCTTAGCTACATCAGTGTTTCTGACACCATTAAGTTCCTGAAACTGATTCAGATTTAAACCAGTACAAATAAAATCACCACAGAACACAGAAACTGAATATTGAAGTCAATAAAACCAAATGGAAGGTGGGTGACCTAAGATGGTAGTTCTCAAAATGGTCACCACAGCCCCCCTTGGTTATACAGATCTCCTGATACTGATACTGCTTGTGACAGAGACCCTGGAGAAAAAGTATTTATTGGAAGCACACAGGACAGTATAAAAGAATTTCCCTGCAATGTGGATCATTTATGATCCTTGATTACTTGCTCAATACACAATTTAACTAAAAAAGCAATACTCTATTCAGAAGAGTTTGCATTAATCAGAAAATACATCATATAAACTTGATGTATGCACAGCTCAGATGTGTTTCCCAAACCTGAGCTGACTCTCAGGGCAACAAATCAGCACAATACTCTTAAAAAATAAAAGTACCCAAACATAACTTTTTAATAAATAATCCAACTAATTACAGCAGTTACCTGGATCAGAAATGACATAGTAAATTACTGCAATTTCAGGAAATCTAGGCTCTGTAGCACAGATTTTTTTTCATTATTTCACCTTTACTCTCAGCTAAATCACACATTCTACTTTTGAGTGCTGTATCTGTCCCACCCAGTTATTCCCCAGTATCAAATGCTTTCTATTTGTGTCTTCCTTGCAAGTGTGAGGAACTCTAATTATTTAAGCCAGAGCAATCAGCATTGAAATAAGGGCAAGTGGTCACTTTGTCAAACACTCTGCCTTTGCCTGTCCTGCTTTAATTTCCATATGGGAATCAAATGCCTACATGGCCTTAATACTACTTTAAACTGAAGTGCTAGGCTTTCACAAGACAAGAACTCTTCACCATCCAACCCTGCAGATGAACAGGCAAAGGCAGAGTGGTAAATACAAAAGTAAACAACCCCATTAATCCAGGGTGGCAGTTCAGAAGACATAATTCAGCCTTTACTCTCAAATACACAAACAGAAGCAATGTCATTCTTAAGTCTAGAAAAAAATTATGAATTCTTATTCAAATCCATTGAATATCAGAAGCCTTAAAAATTCCTTTAGTAACTCCTGTCTTTTAATTTCCATCTCAGTTACTGCACATCTTTCAGAAAGGCAGGGATTATGGATATGAAGGCTGTAAACAGGGATTAAGGTACTATACATCTTAACTAAATCATCTCAATAGTTAATTGTCAAAAACATTCATTTGCTTTCTGGTTTGAAGTTTTTTACTTCCATCCATTGGGTCTGGACATACTTCTGTGTACTAGAATATAGATCTAGTTAAGTACCTCTATCTGTAATATTTCTAAGCTTTAACCTTTTCCATGTAAGTTATGATGACTGAGCTCCTTAAGTTTTCCATCATAGTGTTTGTTTTCTTGACAACAAAGAATTCACCTCTACTCTGAACTCCCTCATTTTTTAGCATACTTTTGAAAGTGTTTGTCACACAATAATTCTGCCAGTTGATAGGTGGTAATCTCTTCTCAAAACTTGGCTCCAGTTTCTGGAGCAGAGCAAACAAGTCTCACACTCAACACAATGGCATATTAAAAAGCAAAGCAATCAATCCTCTTATTCCACTCTAAAAAGAGAAATGCCATATGATTGTAGAAGCAAGTCTTCAATCCAAAATCTGGAATTTTTTAAATGTAAATTTGACTGGTGTGATCATGAAGACAACAGAAGTACTGATAACAATGGGATGTTCTGAAGTAAAACATATTAAGGGCACCCATAAGCAAAGTAAATTACTGTGAGGTCCATAAACGCCTCTGATACAGCCCTTAATTCTTTCAGTTGCTAACAGAACTTCTTAAAACATTTCTAAATATAGCAATCATCAGGAAGCAATCTTAAAAGATTTTAAAATGCAATAATCAAAATGTTTTCACATAAATTCTGTCCTTTAACATACCTTGAGGACATACAATCAAAATCAAATAAGTAAACTTTAAAGTAATATAACTTCACAAGAGGATACTGCTTTTCTGGGTGTTTATATGTTAAAGTTCTGTTGTCAGCTGTTAGATCACCTCATTGCTGGAGACATCTAGGCAAAAACTTCAGTGTCTTTGAGTTCCAGCCAGCACTGCCACAGGCAATGCCTAAAGGCACTGTTGACACTGAGAACAGCAGCAGTAGCAATATTTTTTCAATTTGACAGGTGCTAAATACCACTGAATTTGATTATAATCCATTTTTAATGTAGTTATTACCCAACATTCCTGAAATAACCTTACAGTAAGATCATTCAAATGAATGGCCTTAAACCAGTACTGTTCCAGGTGAACAAGGCATGGACCTGCCTTCAAAAGTAACAAGGTCCCATATAAGAAAAAAAGAAGCATGCACCAACTACAGTATCCCAAAAAAAGCATTGAGATCTATTACTAAGTCTCCTCTTTGCCCAAAGTGCTTTACAATTTGTCCTATGTCATTTCCCCTGTAAATACTGATAATGCAGTTGTGTTAGTATTTAGGTTGCTACAAAACAATCTTTTTATGTGAAGCTTACTTAACTCTTATTGGAAACAGTTCTATAAGTCACAGAGGAAGACAATAGATTTAATAGTCTCTGTGGTATAGAGATTTTTTTTTTTTTTAGTTAAGTTTCAGAGATGAAAGTCAGTATCAAGAAAATTAAAAGCTTGCTTTAATTCAAAGGAATTTCCTGGAAAAGAAAGGGTACATTTCTTGGAGACAGCTATTTCCTGAAAGGCTTCAAAATGGCAGACTCTTTATAAACTGTTATTCTCAACCTGAACAAATTTCTCTAGTGGGTGCAATGTAACCCTAGAATCATGCAGAAAGATTGGGTCACCACAAGTTAGACTGATGAAGGGACATTCATCTCAATGGGGGAGAAAGAGTGCTAAGTGAGCAACTGAGTAACAAAATAATGAGATCATTAAAAAGCAATCAATCTTAAGTCAGTTTACCACAGTGAAGCATCTCTATGCAGGGTGTCACAGAAATGCCAGAATGGGAAAAATGAAAGGACTGTGGGTGGGTCTGCAGTAGCCAGCACTTCCAGCATGTAGCTTGGCCAACCAAGCATCCACAACCTGAATGTCAGCAGATTCTGTGCCTTTCTTTACCTGCATCATTTATCAACATTTGCAAGGGGTTGGCCTATATTCCACTGTTAACTATCAATGTTTTTTTTTTTATTTTATCTTCATCTGTCCTGAGTCAACCATACTTCCAACTAACTTGGCTAATAAGCCATCTCTGTTGGAAAAGTATGGCAGGTCTGTAGAGAAGGATGTATATGTTCCACTAACAGTACAAAGGAAATACTGACATAATATATCTGCAGTAATATATTTAGAAGACTTGAGTATGATGGAAGTTCATCACAGACAGCAACAGTACCTAGACCTGGCTGATGGATGCAATTCAATACTCCATATTGTGTTTGGGACACAGAAGAATGGTGAAGAGCACCATTTAAGCTTCTTAACCACAATCCACACAGTTCAGATTTGCAACATTAAAGCTTACAACTCCAAGAGCTTCCAACTCTGGGACATTTGACCAACATATGCTAACAACTTCAAGATTTTTGGTAATGAAAGCCAGAGCTGAATCCTTGACTTCCCATTTTATGGAGATATTTCTGTTAGCAATCTGCTAGCTATCTGGCAACTCAAGACCTATCCCATCCTGAAAACTGCCAGTTAAAAACAACCTAATATAAACCATCCTCCCAAATGTGGATCCTCTTGCATACTTCTACCACTCATAGAAATTAGGTCTGTATTTGTAAGTCAGAGTCACTGTGGGTCATTTTAAACATCCTTTAGAAACACAGGTTTAATTTCCCATCTGACCTGTCAACTTCAACACTAAAGAATTACATTGCTATATTGCTCTTCATGTCTCATGTCTAAAAAATGACAGACATGAAGCAAAACTAAGCGGGTAGGAATATTGCTTTGAATGTAATATGATTTACTTTTATTACATAAAACACTTTCATAGAATCATAGAATAGCTGGAAGGGACCTTGAAGATGACCTAATCCCAACCCTCCTGCCATAGATAGGGACACCTCCCACTAGACCAGGTTGCTCAAGGCCTCATCCAACCTGGCCTTGAACACTTTCAGTGTGGGGGCAGCCGCAACTCCCTTGGGCAAACTGTGCCAGTGTCTCACCACCCTCACAGAAATTTTTTTCCTTTGTCTAGCCTAAATCTACCCTTTTCAAGTTTTAAACCACTGCCCCTTGTCCTCTCGCTACACACCTGTGCAAAAAGTCCTACCCTGCTGTCTTGTGCACAGGTGGCCAAGAAGGCAAGTGGCATCCTGGCCTGTATCAGGAACAGTGTGGCCAGCAGGTCCAAGGAAGTGATTCTGCCCCTGTACTCAACACTGGTGAGGCCACACCTCGAGTACTGTGTCCAGTTCTGGGCCTCTCAGTTTAGGAAGGAGATTGAGGTCCTGGAGCGAGTCCAAAGGAGGGCAACCAGGCTGGTGAAGGGACTCAAGCACAGATCCTGTGAGGAGAGGCTGAGGGAGTTGGGGGTGTTCAGCCTGGAGAAGAGGAGGCTCAGGGGAGACCTCATCACTCTCTACAACTCCCTGAAAGGAGGGTGTAGCCAGGTGGGGGTTGGTCTCTTTTGCCAGGCAACTCTCAGCAAGACAAGAGGGCACGGTCTTAAGTTGTGCCGGGGGAGGTTTAGGTTGGACATTAGAAAGAATTTCTTTACCAAGAGGGTGATCAAGCATTGGAATGGGCTGCCCAGGGAAGTAGCGGATTCTCCATCCCTGGAGATATTTAAAAAGAGACTGGATGTGGCACTTAGTGCCGTGTTCTAGTAACTGCAGCAGTAGTGGATCAAGAGTTGGACTTGATGATCTCTGAGGTCCCTTCCAACCCAGCCAATTCTGATTCTGATTCTTGTGGGCCTCCTTCAGATACTGGAAAGCTGGTGGAAAGGTCACCTTGGAGCCTCCTCTTGTCCAGGCCGAGCAACCCCAACTTCCTCAGCATTTTACCATCAATGGATTTATACTCTTATTGTATACATTTGTTTTTCTCCAAACAGGTGGTGGTGACTCAACATTTTGCCAGTGGGGCTATGAATATACCCTTAATCTAAAAATACAGAATATAAATTGTTATCAATTAAATGTGCATGCTCCCCAGACACAGATGCAAGTGTCACGAGGTCAGAACAGCTTCAGCCGCCTTCTATTTTTTTTTTGAACAGTAACCAAACCAACTCTTGATCTTTTCACAGAGTTCGTTTTCTTTCCAAAGCAGGACACAATTCAAAGCATTTTCTATGATAAATAGATAAGATAGCTTTTCAAATCTTCAGACTCTCCAAGCAAGATTTATTGAGATTAAAATCTCGGTGTGAAAACCAGGCAACATACTCCTCAAGAAAACCATAAATCTTCTGATTGGGTGCGCAATGCAAATTAACTAAGACACAGAGAACACCTCTGGTGTCCCTTATTTATTTTTGGTTTGGGGGTTGGTTTTTCTTAATTTTAGCTTTTGGCTAGTTTATTTTCTCAATACTGTGCTAACAGTTTAGAAAAAATCAATCACAGAAGACAGAACAAACCATATTCTGTTCTGTCACTGAAAGTAGAAAGTGATTTTACACCTAATACACCTTTAGTAACTCCCAACACAAAATCTTCTGCCAATATAGGTAAATATAGACCAGAAAAAGCACAGAGAGATACACACATGCCTGATATTAAAAAGGATATCCAGATTCTCCAAATGGCTTGAGAAAAGTATTGAGGTGGGAAAGATAGTAAAGATCTGGAAACAGGAAAAAAGATGCTCTGCTCAAGGTGAGATGAAATATGTTATTAAAGCATATTCAGAGTCTGCTAGAGAACCAGACATGTATCGCTTGAAACAACAAGAAATTTTATGGTCAACAGTGAGAATTCAGACTAGAGAAAGCTACTCCCAGTAAGAACGTGCTGATAGCCTGAGAACTAATTATAGAATTCACACTTCTCTGGCTCGGATACACTCTCCAAGCCCTTGCAGATGTGACATTTATTATGTTTGACATAATTATGAGATCAGATAACATAAACTCACTTTAGCTGCCAGTTAAAACATTGTCTTTTGGTTGCTGGCAGCCCCATGTCAGAGGGCACTGAGAACTGCTCTAGTGCTACCAGAGTAACAGCTCCCAGCACACCAAAACTCACCCAAGCTAATTGCTCCCTGACCTCCCTATCTTGAGAATCAAATATTCATGTACTTAGATACAATCTGTCCCTGAAACCTTTCTGAATTTTTAACTATCTAATCAATTACCTGATATAAACAAATGTAAATGATCTACCCTCAAGCAAATTAAGTGTATGACAACACTGACACCAAGTGACAAAATTCAGAAAAACCAAAACTCCCACATAAAAATGTCAGAGCATAATCAGTGTGCTCTGAAAGAGACAAAGCCTTATTCACCAAGAACACAAAAAAAGAAGTGAAGACTTAGTGTGAGAGCTACAATTTCACAGAAGTCATGCATCAGTCACAGAAAGTTAAGTACAAGATTAAATATAGGTTAACAATTTGATTTAACCTTGATCTTCCAAGCACAAGTCTAAGACTGCATAGACTTCAAATTTCTGTGTAATGTAACCTTGTAAATTCATTTCTAAAGAGAAAAACTACTGGCTTGTTTGCACAGTCAGTATTTGATTCCATTAACTTATGTGGATTTAGTTCATTTTTAAATCCAAATGGTACTTTTATGCCCTCTAACTTAAATAAAAATATATGTTAATGCAAAATTTAACAGTCTCTTAAGTCTCACTTTCTTCATCTGTCTTTGTTAAGAAATCAAAATCAGGTAGTTCAACATCACAAGCATTAAATACAATTGTCACACCTCCTACTGGTTTACATGATAATATTAAATTCAGACAAAACCCAACCAATAGAACAATAATTCTATCAAACTCATCAGTTTTACCACCCACCATGTTTAGGCCCAGGATTCTGTCTTCCTACCAAGCTTTCACATTATTACCTGCTGACGTTTGTATGCTAAATAATCAAGATTTTCCAGGTCTTTCTGATACTTCTGGTAGGTTTTCTGTAGATCAGAGTTACTGGATACATTTCTTAAAGATTCAAATGTTCTTTGAAACTGTGATAAAACAAAAACACAAACAAAAAAACCATTATTGATGCTGTATTTTTTGCTGTATTAGGATTTTATTCTGCTAAATACTATGTTATTAAGTATACCCTTCCTAGACATTTCTACAATTTTGCTTTGAAATAAGTCCCAGAGTTATTTAATTTTATTTAGCCCCACTTAGTTTAAATTTAGCCCCATTTAATTAAATGAAACCCTCCTACTTAACAGGTTAGACTTGCATAAGACAAAACACTAGCAATCAATAATATAATACTATCTAAAATGCAACCTTTGTGCAATGTTACAGGATAGGGGATGTTCCCACACTTCTGATTTATTTTTTTTACAAATAATAAAAACATATGCAACTTCATACAGGCCATGAACTCCTCATTCTATCTAGCATAACAATAGATCTTATTTATAACAGGGCACTCCTTATCAAGTCAGTTTACTTAGGAGCAATTTGCAAGGCTGGATCCTCACCTTGGGCACTGTACTTACATTCTGTACAAAAGCTATGACAACATGTATTATACTTCATTACAGATCTAGCTCTTAAATTTTAAAACTTTTTTCATTCAAATATTATTGTTATAATAGTACTGGTATTTTTCAGAGATGAACAATACCAACCCAGATGTAGAGAACTGTAACAAAAAGGTGAGGATTTGTGCTACAGCTCACTTGCTACCTCCAGGACTTCTCTGACTGTTTCCTCACCATAAATATTCTTCTTCAACTCACAAGCATGCTTGATTACCACCAAAAACAAGTCTACAAACATTTATTTACACTGAAGAACTGGACAATCAGGAAGTGTCATGTCTTCTACATCCATCCAAAACATTGACTTAGCTAGCTAAGTTATAGACTCTTTATTTACTGAAAAATTGCATGTGGTGGTAACGCGGTACTGAAGGGAATGAGGAAAAAGACAAAAATAAATGTCCCACTTTTCAGTTAGTTCTGGAAAACCAGGCACTTCAGTAGTAACTACAGTAATCATTTCTCCATACCTTTGGTATAACTGCAGTAATTGAATTGGAAAAGCAAACCACAAGAGTATATGAGGGGAAAAAATCTCCACTCATCTTCAGTTCCTCAGAATTGACAGCTAGTGCTGGCTGTGGCCAGAGACTGCTCCACAGTGAGAATCATTCTATGGGCATCTGACTGAGATCAAGCCTGAACTGTATAAGTTGTTGAAGAGCCACCAGGCAATTCCTCTCTGGGGATAATAAGCAGCTGCAGTGGATTTCAGCTGATGATTTACAACAGAGAGATACATCCTGAAATCTTCAGGCAAGTTAGCAATTTGCCACATTGCAGCCTTTATTTATCTTTCTGTTCTGGTAACCAAGAAGCAAGTTAAGGCAGCGTTTATTTCTAATTTCTTTTATTCAGCACCACTAGAAGTGGAGATTTTCCAATTGTATTTGAAATGCTTGCTAGCAAAGAACCGAATACAGCTTTTTCAGCCCAAGTATACTTCTCTGAATTCTGTAACACCATGGGTGACAGAACCCAAACCTAAGACAAAACCTCAAGACCGGTGTTCTTTTCTGTTTGACTTAATTATCTTCCACCTTTTTTTAGGATTTGTTGCTACAAAGAAATGGAACTTCTGCTTTTCTGTCCTATGTAATGGAAATAAGGGAAGGAGTCCTAAGAGAAGAGGCAGAGGCATAAACAGAGTAGTTGCACAATGTTTCAACAGGAAATCATACTAAGATTTTGACACTTACGCTAAAATTTAAGATTTTTGATCTTCATTCAAATTAATTTATCCAGTGTAATAAAAAACTTAAAGTCTCATGTTGTAGCTTAGCTCTGCATCTACCTGTAAAAGGCTAAGGGTATTGTTCACTGTTGCTTCCTTGTTTAGCTGTTACAAGCAAACAGACATGAGTTTTTGTGGAATAAGTAATAATATTAAAGGTAGCTGCTGCACGATTTTTAGAGTCCAGTTTAATTATTACATTTCAAGAATGTAATTTTGTAGTTGCACTTCATAGGATCCTTTATGGAATCCCAAGGAAATGGCTTCCATACTAGAAATTTGGAGATTCTTTGGTCTGAGGTCTTAGTTCAAGTCAGTATTTAATCTGGATCTGAAGCATCCTAGTCTAGACTTGGTATAAGCCACATTCTTAAAGGACACAAGAATACCTTAGGTGAACAAAATTCTTTCCATGTTAAATGGGATTCCCTTGATAAGCCTGGTAATCTCAATATGGGCCATGAAAATTATTGTCAGCCAAATAGGAGGCCAAGACACAAAAAAATGAGATCATATTAATGCAGTGCAAAGAATTTCATTGCTTATAATTCAGAGATGCAGGAGAAGACATCATGAAATATGTAGCAGAATATCTTATTCCTGGTAATAATCTTACAGTCTCCATATAAATACAAAGAGGTGTGGGAGGCAGCAGATATTGCTTCTTCATTTGTGAATGGTGCTATTTGACAAGTCACATACATTTAATGTCATTGGCTGGGAGTCTAGCTAAGTCATAAGTAATCAAATGTTTTGCTGCACATCCTATACTTGGTTTCTTTGTGTGTATTTGGTTCGTATTTGGCTTTTTGCAGCATTGGCCCTAATCTGTTATTCAATAATAAGGAGAAATGGCTCCTTTCTAGTTTGTCTAGAGCTGCAAAAGTGAGAGTATGCATCTTTCAGTATCATCTTCCACTGTGCAGCAAAAAAGAACTGAACTACTTAACCACTTGTGAAACATTTCTCTTTATTTTCATATAGATTAGGAACAAGTTGAATTAAGGATGACAAGAAAATATTATTTCCATTCTGACATAAGGAAGCCACCCATGAAAAAATAACTTCCTGGTCTAATAACATACTGCTTCTTTAAAAGACTGCATCATCCTATATGTACTGTTTTAAATCACCAGGAGATATCATTGAAAAAAAATCAAAAACTTTCAAACTCCTATTAGTGATCACACAGACTTATGAGAAAACAGTTGCTCTCCCAGTATTATGCATTTAATGGAATGGACAACATCCCTCTCTGGAGAGGTTTATGGAGAGTAGGTCACACAGCTTTTTCAGTTCAGAAGGTATCAGATTATATTGCTCTCATTTAAGGAGATCTGAAGTCATGCCTTTTGATAATAAAGCAAACACTGTTTGCTTTGCATGCACTTTCTCATTTTTGCCTTCCAAAGCCAGAGCAAGTCATAAAACCAATTTCTCTAGATCAGAATAATCTGTGCATGCTTGAGATACAAGTAACCGTTCAACAGAAAGCCACTCTACCTTACACTGACTTCATTATTAAACTACTGATAAATAATCTGCCAAGAGAAACTTATTTTCCAAGATTATTTCACCATCCTACCATACACCTTCTGAGAGCAGTGCTCATAGAAGGAAACTTCAGAGCATCACTTCTCCTATAAGCACTGCACTTCAATGTCAAGCAAGTATTGCTGTAGAAGTAAAACACAGTAAGAACCACTCAGCAGGAAACAATTTAGCATGCTCTTTTTTCCTGCTTTGTTCAAAGAGAGTCTACTGCAATGGAGTCCTACTCACTGATTGGAGCACGCAGGCATTTACAGAACCAAATAATATTTAAAATAGTTGTCTGCATTTCTAATATGCCATCTTACAACTTTGTCAGGATAATTTTCCAGCTTTGCCAGACATAATGCAGGTTTCTCAAAGTGGCAACTTCATGCATTCCCTGTTAATCTGTGCTACAAACTACCTTTGCATCATAAACATCCCCAAGCTTTATGCTTAAAACTTCATTTTCTAATTGATCTCACAGCTTTGCAATTATTTATTTTTATGAAAATTTGGTATATAAATCTTTTCTTCTATGTATGTTGAACTAAGAAAAAAAACAAAAAACAAAAAACCCACCATCTTATTTAAAGAAAGCCTTATCCATTCAAAATAAGCCCTACTTCTTTCCCATCTTTCACTCCTCCTTTTATACCAGGGGTGTGCAAACAGTTTGTATAAAGCTTAGGACTAAGTCTAGATAAATGTGCTTTTATCACTATTTTCTGCTGGTTTGTGTAACTGAAAAAGTTCCTGCTTATATTGTATCTTATAATCTCAGAAATACAGATGCCATTGTTGTCCAAAATAATTTTTAGCAGATTTCAGAATATTTATCTTAATTCTTTCTCTTAATTCATAGTAAGAAAAAGTTTATATCCTCCCTTCCCATGTCTGTCTACCCACCTTTCATGCAGTTTTCCAAGAGATGTCAAAACTTTCTCCCTCCCAGGCAGGAGCTGTAAGGTAACCAGTTCCCTCCTGTTGCTGTAGGTGGGCATGATTTTCCATTGCTATTGTGATCCGTAATTCAATTAAAAAGGTGAGTGCTGAGCAGTAGGTAGGAAGGCTGTGTATTACCTGCCCTGCCAGAAGGGACACTGTGTTGGACACAAAGCAGTGAAAGACAGCAGAGAGGAAACTCCTGAGAAACAGAAATTCCTGAGAGATGACACACACCTCGTCTCTAATATGACAGCAAAGAGAAGTTTTCAAGACAAAGTCAGCACTGAAGAGTCTATAGCAGACACAAATCTGCTTAGAGGTACCAAATAAAAAAGACTGAAGGGAAAGTTCTACACTGCAGAGAAGCAAGTACTGGATTGGTTTTCAAATGTTTTAAGCGTGTTTTTAACCCAGCAACTGTTTTTCTCTTGGAAATACAGCCACTATGCTCCATTTTGTTTTCCTGTGCTCTGGTAAAACACATCCAGAAGCCTTCATGCCTGCTCACTTTAAAAAACAGTAATACCCAAAGCTGGCCACTTAAAGTCCCTTCAAAGACATTTTTCTGACCAGCAAGGAAAGGGTAATGCTCTTTTTTTTTTTTTTTTTTCAGTTATTCCCATGCTAAAACCAAAAGCAGATATTATATCAACAGAACTCCAGTGACTGGGAAGTCTGTCTCTTAGCAACAGCTTGTTAGGAGGGAGTCATTAGGAATATGGCTGTTCCAAGGGAAGCCCTAGGGGTTGTAAATCCAGAG
Organism: Calypte anna; assembly: GCF_003957555.1. Lineage (NCBI taxonomy): Eukaryota > Metazoa > Chordata > Aves > Apodiformes > Trochilidae > Calypte > Calypte anna. Next base: position 11,875,511 of record NC_044252.1, read on the forward strand.
CCATTAGGCAATTACAAAGCAGCAATCAAGAGGCCACTATAGCAAGAACAGAAGTGGATCCAGGTTTCTCCTGCACTGAAAAAGATGCTCACTTTGAGAAGTCCTACACTTAAATGTAATCCTTTAGGAGCTGCTTTTCCTCTGCCATTTATTGCACACTGCAGCCTGCCACAGAATTTGCAGAGTGCAACATTAAATGCTGTAGCCCTGATTACAAACTGCAACCCACATGGCATATCCAGACCTTAGACTGGCAGCAAGAATCCATTTCTGCTGGTTGATGACAAATATAAATGTGAGTATGAACCAAAGGAGAAGCCAAATCCTCTCCCAAAACTTCTTGTAATCTTCTTAGCACCCCTCATTTTCAGAGATTTCTCTTGCCAGGAGAGTGACCCATGGCCACCAAAGGGAAGATGGGAAGATTCTGTAGCAAGACGAACCTCTCTTAGGGAACGGTGCTTCAAGGTCCAACCAGGTGTTCCAGCAGAGACTCACAAGCAATGCTCTAAGCCTATGGCTCTCAGAGTTGACTAGCCCAGATCGGTGCTGTTGCTCCAAGAGCAACTGACCTCTCTGCTGGCTAGCTCAGGACAGAGCTCTGTCCGTGTCTCAGGCCTCACCTTTTATTGGGCCCCTGGTCCTGCTCATGCACAGTGGGGGCCCGCCCTAATCAGGCACAGGTGGGCTTGACACAAGCTCACACTACAGATTCTGATATTTTTCAGTTTCATAACTTGGCCTTGCATCCCCAGGGTGGCCTGCATTCTCTTTTGCCCTTTTTCCATTTTTTAATTTTTAGTGCAGTATATCACAATACTGAAACAGTCAGAAGGCAGTGCAGGGAGCAAGTCAAATTCTAGTTTAAGCAGAGTTATTCAAGCTAAATCAAATACCTACATCTGAAATACAGGTAAGACTGAGATGACTTGCCTCTCTTCTTTTACATAACAATAATGGTTTTCTTCTGCTCAAAACATGTTTAATGCTGATGAATACTTTGCAGGCAAGAGAGGAACAGAAAGCATTATGCACACTGGGCCCAAGTTCACAAGTTGCTTCTTATCTGTAGCCATTCTCATATTTTTCTTTCTTGTTAAGAGGTTTAAATAACTCTAAGCAAGCATTTTCTAAAGATCACTGTCTCAGGCATTCATGAAAAATATGAAGACTTAAATAGTAAATCTACCAGCACGACAAGAGGAAAAAAGGCAGATAAAACATGTTGGCTCAGCATGATCTGAAATAGATTAGAGACAGACTGCCAGCACGCTTTGAATGAAATTCTCAGAACTTTTTACCTTCTTGCTGTTCTCCTCTGATCAATAAATTCAAGTAATTCCATTAGTCTGTTAATTCACTTAAATAATATTGAGCGTAACTAACCGCAATGAATGAGGCTGGTAATACAGCTCTGAATCAGAGTGTAACACAGGAGATAGCCCTTTGTCTGACTACATTTTTCACAACTCAATTTTATGATTAGAGACTTCAAACTCTAAAGGAAGTATGGAAACTTAGATACAGACAGCTATTTATTTAAAATCTGCCCTGTTTGTTGTTTTTTTTAAAAAAAAGAAAGAAAAAAACAAAGAAAACCAGAACAAAACAAAAACCCCAATGGTTTAAATAAGCAGTCAACTCTAAAATGAGCTTGCTGTTTCTACCATGGCATCATTATGCCCCTTATAAGGCTGAATATTCCACAAATGACTAGAAGTGTACAGAATCATACAGAATACAATCAATCACTAAGGATTGGGCTTCTAAAATGCATTATTTGATACACACTTTTCTCAGTGAAGATTGTATAGAATTAATAAAATAACCAAAATTATCTCCACTTTATTAGTGAAATTTCAAAAAAAGCTACTCTTGCATTCACAAAGGTGTGTCTTTGGACATTTGGTTTGGACATTTGCTAGGTTTATCAAATTCTTCCAAATAGCCTGACTTGTAATTCCAAGTTTAAAAGTTTCATTTCAATATTTTTGTGACAAAAATATTTGTTATTTTCAGCATTATAGTGTGGTTTATAAGCAGATTTTATTAAATAGAAGTCAAAAACCGTTTAAAGTCTAGGCAAAATGTACAGAAAGCAATACTCTGTATAGACTACATAAACTGGAAGGAGGTAGCTTTTTTCTTGATACACTTAGTATGGTAGATATGGCTGGCAATGACTTTTTAAAAGAGTTGATGTTCAAGTGCTGTGAACTTGCAGACATTGAAAATATTAAAGCTGATACAGCAAAGACAAGGTCTACTTTCTATGCTGCAGCCACTGTGAATACAATGTCTTTGTGTTGAAGCAAATCCACATTGAAGAGAAAGTGAATTCCTAAGGGAGTTGTAAATTATAATAATTAAAGTTTAGAACTTCAAAAGGAGAAAAGTTGGGACTCATGAAAATATTTAATTGCCTTTACATGTGACTCAGTCGTGTCGAAAAACTGTTACAACCTTAAAGTTGTTCAGTAGCATATGCTGAAATTATCTTCTAAGCTATTTCTTAATTAGGTGCTTAGATAACATGTTTAGATAAAAAGACACCACTACAGCTAGTACCAGTATTGGTAAGTTCAACAGCCAGAGCAGAGACTCAATAAATATGGAAAATATACCACCTTCTTCTGAGTCTTTTTACATAGGCATTTTGGTGAGTGTTATGCCACTGATTAATTCTGAGTTAATTGAAAAAAGTTCTCACTTCTAATAGAAGTTAAAATATGGAAGAAGAAGGTAACTTAATTAAGAGTTTTCCCTGAATGATACTTTTATCATCGTTGTTTTCATTTTCAAATGGAAATCACAAAGTAAATTATACAGTTGTTTAGAAATACTGAAACTCTGGAAACTACCCAATTTGAATTGTCTCATGGAAAACATAGTGAAAACATAGTGAAAGCATTTTAGAAGGGTGCACTGAGGATTATGAAAATATGTATGTAAAAATGTAATAGGCTACCAACCATAGAATCATAGAATTGTAGGGATTGGAAGAGACCTCTGGAGATCACCGAGTCCAATCCCCCTCCCAAAACAGGATCACCTAGGGCAGGTCTCACAGAAACACGTCCAGACACGTCCCTACAGAAGGAGACTCCACGATCTCTCTGGGTAGTCTGTTTAAGTGCTCTGTCAACCTTATAGTAAAAAGGTTCTCCTCATGTTGAGGTGGAACTTCCTGTGTTCCAGTTTGTCTCCATATCCCCTTGTCCTATCACATGGCACCACTGAAAAGAGACTGGCTCACTCTTCTTACCATCCACCCTTCAGATATTTGTAATAAGATCCCTTCTCATCCTTCTCTGCTCCAGACTAAACAGCTTCAGGTCTCTCAGCCTTTCCTCATAAGACAAATGTTCAGTTCCCTGATCATCCTTGTCCTCCATTTGACTTTCTAGTATGTCCTTTTCCCTCTTGGGAGCCCAGAACTGGACACAATATTCCAGATGTGGTCTCACAAAGTAGAGGACACACCCTTGTGTCTTGTCCCTTGACCTGCTGGACACACTCCTCTTAAAGCACCTCAGGATACCATCGGCCTTCTCAGCCCCAAGGGTACATTGCTGTCCCATGGACAACACTGTATACCAATACTCCGAGGTCCTTCTCCATGGAGCTGCTTTCCAGCACGTGAGGCCCTAGTCAGTATTGGTGCATGGTGTTTCTCCTCCCCAGGTGCAGAACTCTACATTTATTCTTGTTGAACCTCATTAGGTTCTCCCTTGCTCAGCTCCAGAACTCACTGAATGGCCACACAGCCTTCTGGTGCATCAGCCAGTCCTCCCAGTTTTGTATCATCAGCAAATTTCCTGAGGATACATTCTGTCACCTCACTCAGGGGGACATTGATGAAGAAGCTGAATAAGACTGGACACAGAACCAATCCCTGGGGAACACCACTAGTCACACGTCTCCAACTGGACTCTGCATCTCTGATCACAACTCTCTGAGTTCTGTTGTTTAACCAGTTCTCAACCCATCCCACTCTCCACTCTTCTAACCCACACTTTCTGAGCTTGCCCATAAGGCTGTTTTGGGAGACAGTGTCAAAAGCCTTGCTAAGGTCAAGGTAAAACATACACTGCTCTCCCTGCATCTACCCATTCAGTCCCATCATCACAGAAGGCTATCACATTAGTCAAACATGATTTCCCCTTGGTGAATCCATGCTGGCTACTCCTGGTAACTTTATTTTCTTCCATCTGCTTAGGGATATCTCCAGAATGAGCTGTTCCATAACCTTTTCAGAGACAATGGTGAGGCAGACTGGTCTGTAGTTTCCTGGATCTTCCTTCTTTCTTTCTTTTTTTAGAGTGACATTTGCTTTCCTCCAGTCCAATGAAAATCAATACAAAAGGCATAGACCCATCCTCCTACAGCTGACAATTTTCACACATACAACAACGCAGAAGCTTCTGCAAGTCAGTGCCCATTTAGTGTGTACTGTATCTCCAACATTTGTCAGTGTTAGATGTTTCAAACACAGCACTGAAAGCCAAACACTGTTTTATTATGAAGTACTGTTCCTACTCTGACTGGGAGACAAATTTTCATTTGTCTGTCATCACCAAACTGAACTTGCTTCAAAATGGTCCCCTTTAAGTGAGTAGGTCCTCTGGGGGCATGAAGTATTATTAGTGGTGGCACTGATTATTCACCACTGTCCCAAAACATTAAGTCAATAGAACTTTCAATTTTACCAGTCTGCCACACACTGCTTCTAGGTGTTGGGTGAGAAAAAAAAAAAAAAATAGAATAATTCCTTGCTTTTCCCAGCAGAGACACTCACCAGACTGAATGGAGTAAGCAGCCAGAGGAGAAACATGGTAAACACAATTTTGTGGTCAGACAACATTAAAATCACACAAAAAAAGGAAGGAAGCCTGCTCACATGGGACAGTATGGCTGACATTAAAAGAACCTGAATATATGAAGACAGAAAAGTATTCTGATGTCAAACAACAGAAGTATGGACATTTTGCCTAATTCAGCAATCGTGGCACAACCACTGGTTAATTTTACATGGGAAGAGAAGAATTAAGCCACTTCTCTTTGTATGAAGAAACCCAGGTGGAAAAAAGATGACCCAAACATAGCACTATTACAGTACATGTTTCCAAAACACATTATTCCCTTGAGTGAAGAAATTAAGTGGCTTTCAGAGAATACTTTCTACTCCACAATTTTTAAAACTTTGTCAACATTGTACAGATAGCCATTTGCTTTCACCTTCCCAATATGCTTAGTAGTAGGAGATTTATTTTTTTATGTTGTACAAATCTCATCTAGAATCTATACTTTTACCAATTGCCAAGGTGTTATAAAATCTGTGATTCCCAAGTATAAAAAGAATTTCCAGTGCAGAAAGAACCTTTAGCAGACACTTCTCTGGCTAGAGGGAGCCTGAGTTAAGACAAATTCTACTCACCACAGTTAAATGCTCCAACAAGTATGCCACATCCACCATGTCTGCCAGGATTAGAAGCCTTGTGACAACTGTGAGCAGCGATCGTGCTGCTTTGACAACAGCCTCCCTCTTAGGCAGATAACAGGGATCACTGGTAAATGCCTCTGCTGATACCTTTAAGGCTTGACCTGCAAAATGAAGACATAAATTGGTGCTTTATAGTAGACACCCACAACAGTTTCACCCCCATTTGCATGACCCTTAATTCTTATCCACAAGCTTTCCACCCCTTCTACCTTTTCCCCCGGATGGAGCTCAGTACATTCCAGTTGCTCTCACACATAAAGAACAACACCACTGCCTCACCTTCTTGGTCTGTCCTTCCTAAATAGTGCAGAGCCACCCATGCCAGCATTCCAGTCATGGGATCTGTCCCACCACATTTCACTCACTGCAATTACATCTCAGCCATGCAACCTAACACAGATCTCCAACTCCTCCTGTTTATTCCTCATACTCCACACACTGGTCTACAAGCATTTCAGAGAGGGAGTCAGGCAATTAGTTTTGGTATTTGATCATTCCCAGACACTTTCATGGCTACTAACCTATTAGTGAGCCCTGTGTTTTCTTGTCCTCCTGTATTATCAGCATTTCTCACCTCAAGTAGGATGCCAGACTGAAGGCCATCCTTAGGCTCATCTCTGGTGACCCTGGTTTTATGCCCTCCCCCCTTCAATTCCAGTTTAAAGTCCTCTCAATGAGGGCTGCTAATTCCTGTGAGAAGAATCTTTTCCCACACTGAGATATGGGTACCCCGTCTCTTGCCAGCAGATTCTGATGCATATTCTGCTCCATGGTCAATGACACCAGGAATTAACCTGCTGACTTTTCCTGTTAGTTTCCTCAGCCATTGCTGTCATTAGAGGGATGGAGAAGAACACAACCTGATCCTTTCACTAGTGCCTTGAAATGAAGGTCAACTATTGCAGATCTTGCAGGATATTCAAAATTTTGCATCATGTTCCCTTTCTGTTCTTTGGATTAATTTAATTCTGAAATAATTTCCTTGGAAATCACACCATTATTCTTAACTGTACACTGTGAAGCAGGGGCACTCTGTTGAACTTTCCTAAGTCACTTCTTTTTACATTAATGTGTACTTTGCTGTCCCTGATACTAAATAATTCCTGGTTACAGAAAGGAATCAAGTATTGTTCTTCTCATTAGAAATATAATGAAAATCTCAGTCACTCAAATGTCTGACTCTGATGGAAAATATGTAAAATCTACAATGGAATAACTGTGCCAGTAGACAATATACTGCTCTCTAATGTGAAGTTTTGCAAATGAAGTTTAACAATTACAACAAATACCCAAATTTACTTCCAGCACTCTGTCACCTACACTTACTCTAAGAAAAAAAAATCCATTATGCTCATTTCTAAAAGTCTAAAGACTTTGAAATTAAGTCTATTTATTAAGTCTAATATGACCTGAGGACATTTGCCAGTGATTACACCAGCCTGAGAGAACTCACTCTACACAGAATAGCACTGGAAAACTCCAGTCACATGAGCACAAACTGCTAAAATAGATGTTCAATCCATTAAACTCTTTATATCAGCTTGCAAACCAAAGATGGATTGAAAAGCACAAAAATTAATAGCATTGGTCATGCTAAAGTTATGAAACATAATTAGTAAGTGTAGCTATTAAAAGAGCTCATATTCATAAAGCCAGCCCTCTCCTGACAACTGCCTTAAGCATGTTCTGGATTTTAGATGCAACAGTGAAGAAAAATATGGCTTTTAAAAAAATCTATATTGCTCCACAGTTAAATCCTTTATTATGCAATATTCTTTCTAACACTATTTAAATACCTAAGTCTATGTAATAAAGAATGGGGTAAGTTTCTCCAAGCTGAGCACATAAAAAATAAAACTACAGGAAATAAAAAAACCCCAAACATTAATCAGCATGATTGATTTAAAGCTTTTTATTTCTGTATCTGCAATGGACAGGAACATCTTTTCAGATCAGTACTGTTTTCTGTTCTAGAAGTTTCAAAGCACTGATTTGAGCCCAGAAATCCTGGGGTGGGAGGGAGCTGGGAAGTAACTGGAGAGAGTAAATCCTGCTTCCTGCTTACGTGCATGCATATCTTTAGATGTGATTTTTCAGGTGACTGCTACAGTGATTAAGAAATTAATAGCAATTTGAAAAGTTTTAGTAGGAATTTAAGATATTAATTCTGTAAATTCATTGTGCCTTCATGTGGACACAGGAAGTACAGTGCATACATACTACCATAAAAATAAAAACCTTGCTCTTTCATTTCTTTTGTGATTTCAAGCAATGTCAATGGATAACAAGAACTGTCTCTATTTTATTTTCACAATATTTAACTACCATCTGTTTGTCCTGCCTGTTTGGGAAAAAACTTTGGTTTTTAAAATTTTTTAATTCAACACACTATCTTTCAGACTGTAACAGTACAAGTTTAAACCATACTTCTAAAAGTATTTGGAAGATGTACACTTTAACATTAATTCAGTCACTATAACTGTCAGATTATTAAAAGTATTTGCACAAAACCAGGAAGTTGACATGTGATATATTGCAATAAGACAGGAAGGCATGAAACAAAGGCAAAATTTTGTGCAGCTAAGATGTATGAGTGTAGAGCTGTTCATAATGGTCCTTTTGGGATTCATTTTAATAAATAATGACTAAAGCATCAGGGAGATTTTGTCTACTAAGACAACAAAATTAGCATCATCAGTGCTTGACTGGCCATTTGCTAACTTCTGAATTTTCTGATCAACTTCAATAAAATTTTTATACACTGGAAAATATTAAAAATTAGCTAACTAATTCTCCATGAAAAAAGGAAATTGGGAAGGAAACTAAGAGCCTTCACTGATGGCACACGGGCTAGAAGGAAAAGCAGGTATTTCCAAGACTGTACTCAGCTCACACAGATAGATGACTTCTAAAGTAAATGGTGTTACTACCACCAGCTGATCAGCTACTGATCTGCTACTGTCCAATCACCACTACTTATGCACAAGCATACAAAAACCTATGCTTGAGCAAAGGGAAAAGTAAAAAACACAGTTCAGCCACAGGTAATTTAAAGAAAAAGTTAGAGTATCCATGCATTTTATTCAGCACCAAAAATATCTGAAAACATGTATGAAATTTCCCTTAAAAACAAGTCAACTGTAAGCCTGTTGGCAAATTTGCTCTTGGCAAAGAGCTGACAAAGGGTATGCATTTCTGGGTTGCTAGCCAAAGGCAGGCAATCTGCCTACACAGATACTTGCAGTAGTGCCACTAACTGCAGTCAGTGAGCACCCCCCAGAGACAGTATGCAACAGCACACTGACAACAGCTAAAGGGGTTTTTTTATTTTTAGGCAAGACCATCAAAATTATGCTTTCTTCTTTTATTTCTTTCAAGAGATTTTTTTTTCTCTGACTGAATTCTATCTAAGCATCGCATTTCATAGAATCATAGAATCACAGAATCTGCCAAGTTTGAAGGGACCCATCAGAATCATCAAGTCCAACTCCTGTCCTTGTGTAGGGCACCCCCAGGACCACACCATGTGCCTGAAAGCATCATCCAAATGCTTCCTGAACTCGGACAGGCTTGGTGCTGTGACCTCTTCCCTGGGGACTCTGTTCCATTGCTCAACTGCTCTCTGGGTGAAAAATCTTTTCCTAATATCTAACCTAAACCTTCCCTGATCCAGCTTCCTACCATTTCCCCAAGTCCTGTCTTTGCTCACAGGAGTCAAGAAATTAGTGCCAGTCCCATCTCTTCCCCTTGTGAGAAAGCCATAAACTGCAATGAGGTCACTCCTCAGCCTCCTTTTCTCCAAGCTGAACAATTCAAATGACCACAGCTACTCATCATAAGTCATCCCTTCCAGACCCTTCACCATCCTTGTTGCTCTCCTTTGGACACTCTGCAATAGCTTGATGTCTTTTCTGTACTGTGGTGCCCAAACCACAGTGGGCAAACCTACACTCAAGGTGAGGCTTTAGCAGTGCAGAGCAGAGTGGGACATCACCTCCCTTCCCTGGCTGGTGATGTTGTGCTTGATGCACCTCAGAACGTGGTTGGCCTCTCTGGCTGCCAGGGTACACTCCTGGCTCATATTTAGTTTGCCATCAACAAGGACTCCCAGGTCCCTCTTTCCCATGCTGTTCTCCAGCCACGCATTCCCCAGTCTGTACTTGCCACCAGGATTACTCTATTCTAGGTGCAGACTTCAGCACTTGTCCTTGTTAAACTTCATCTGGCTGATGATTGCCCAGCTCTCTAACCTGTCCTAACCTGTCAAGGTCAGATTCCAATCTGTTCTATTTGTTTTTACATCTTTCTCCTCTCACTGTCTATTTTTAACTGCAGCAGTGTGAAATCCACATGGAATGCAGTGAATTTTATGCCATTCTTATGTCCTCCCACAAGGAGGTATTGCTGCCAAGAGCTGCCAAGTGCTGTCACCCACTCCTGTGAACTGCACCCTTAAAGGCTGGTGGATTTACATTTCCAGAGAAACACAGTTGTCAAAGGGAGCCCATTGACTAAAGAGGGGTTTACACCAGTAATAGATGATTTACACCAGTAATAGAAAACCTATAAACCGTGATTTACACTGGTATTTGCTGCCTCAAGTATTACACTGATATTTGCTGCAGGTGTGAAACAACACATAAGCAGAATCACTACCAAAGAAGGTTGGGAGACAATGTCACACCAGAGTACAGAACCTACCCCTTCTAAAAACAAGAGATTAAACAGTGCAAGTCACTGGGTATAATCACCTCTTCTACTCTCACAAATACCATCTCCACCTGCTGCATCAAATAAAGGATTCTGCTTCAGCCAACTGAAATTGAAACTATCAGTGCCAGGGCAAAACAAATTGGTACATCCTGCATGTTCATAATATTCAGTGCCATGGTAACTCAGATTCTCACAATAGCTTTCTGTAGATGTTACAGGACATTTTTCTCCTGTCACACAGCCTCTTAACCCCACTCAGCTACTACTGGATTCTGTTGCATTGCAATTATTTCACCATTGCATACCAGGAAGTTCCACTTCCACATCTCATATGGTTCTTTCTAATGTGTAATCAGAGCCACCACACACCCCCATCATGCCTCAAACCTATCTTTCCATTCCTCCTTTCCCACTCAGAGACACCTGATCCAGTGATGGTGATGTCAGAAGCTTCTCTACAAGGGTTCTTGGTTTAATGAAAAGGATGTACATTACGGATTATTTTAAGCCTCTTGAACATCTAAATTCTGTCTCTCAGAATGTAAGTCTCTTAGATGCAGGGCATAAATATGTACCTCTTAATGCAGAATGAGAAAGCCATCTTTTTTTTTTTTTTTTTGGGGTGGGGAAGGAACAGAAAATATAGTATAATGTAAGAGACCACTTTCCTTTAGTAAATATCCTTAGAGCACCCTCCCCCAGTGAATGGTAGCTTCAAAAGGCTTTGTCAAAAGACATTAAATATGGACATTTGAAATATTAAATTGCTTTTTCTGATTTAAAAGCATAGCTGAAGGCTCAAAATGTAACTCCAGCAAGTAACTTGCTTTCAATTCGCTGTTACGTGTGATGAAAAGCTTATCTGGGAACACACTCGAGCATGATAACAGCTAAATGCATGAAACAGTGACATTGCAATAGATAGAAACAATGCAGACAACAACTGTTGTGTTTCTGACCATATATAGTCAGTAAGCAATGGCAATAAATACCAAACATTTTAGCTATGTCTGTACCACTGTTTGAAAAAGTAAGTGATCACACTTTGGCATAAATGAAAAAAAAAACCAAAACCTTATCCTAAGTGTATCCACAGACTTCAATTCAAATTCCTAGGAAAATGTTTCTGTACATAAACTACATGTCTGTTTGTCTTAACATGGATTTAACACCAGAATCAGAACATGAATTACAGTCTGATGTTTGGTGTCAGAAGCATTCGTGGTTGAACAGTGGTTCTTATTCCATTACATAGAGGGCAGTTAATCTGCCATTAACTCACAGCACATTATGAGTCAGAATGTTGAAATGCTTTGTACATGAAATTTGGAGGCGAGAATATTTCAAAACACATTTAAGTTTATTCCACTATTATAGAATTGAAATGTGAACCTCAGTGCTCTTTAACAAAGCCTTCCCGAACCAGATCAAAGAGAAAACACTGCAGTTCTCCAGTTCCCTGGCTAACAGATTTTTGGGCAAAGCATGTAGAATACAACAGTGCTGCCTGGTGGCTCATTTAGTGGAGTTCCAGAAGAAGACGAGTCGAGATTTAGATAGAGATAGGCACTAAAAAGTACTTTCTCTTGAGGAAACTCAAAGAAAAACTTGGATGACCTTTGTATTAAGATGAGCAGCTTCAATACTATAAATCTCCAGTTAAATTTCACAGATGTCAAAGGAAGCAGAAACTTCATTTACCCAGGGAACATGCCTACCCAGATGTCACTATCAGAAGTCCACTGAATTTGAGAGGCCAAAAACCTGATCTACTGACAGTATTCATCAAGACCAATCTGTAATCAGCAAAGCCTTACCCATGGCCCCTTTTCTGCAGATATTACATAAGCCACTAATGCATCAGATCAACTAAAATGACAAATCTTGTTTTGATTACCTCCACTGTTCACTTTTATCCTACAAATTTGTCCCTTTATTCCCCAGAACAATATTATGAACAGCATTAATAGCAGCAACTCCTCTAAACTGAACCCTTATTAATGAGGTCCAACAGTAATAAAGTAGCATTTTTACTCTGGCAATTGACATTCCAAAGAAATAAGCATTTAATTCTCATGTTGTGAGAGTCTGCTGACCTCCCTGATTGGAATTTGCCTCAAAAATGGACAATTTTAAAGTGAATAGCCCTGGCTAGGGGGTAAGGTACCTGGCCTGGCCAGAGCTGAGCAGGGGGTGACTCCTGGAAAGAGATAAGAAGTACGGGCTGGGTGGACACCCCTTTTCCCAGGGCCATCCTGCAATGCTGGGACGTCCCTCCAGGCACCTGGCCAGGGTGGAGGAAGCCACCTTGGTTGTACTGATGCTGATGTACCTGGCTGAGGGGCTGGAGCAGAGCAGGGGGTGACACCTGGAAAGAGGTGAGACCCAACACCCTTCTGCAGAAGATACCCCCTCAAGGCAGCCTGTCTGCAATGGCTCTGATGCTGATGGACCTGGCTTCTGCAGCAGCTGACTGACAGCTGAACAAAAGGAACTCAGGGGTATATATGGCTGTCCATGCTGTGGCTGCTTTGTCACCTCTTGACCCACTGCCATCTCACATCAGACCCTGCCCAGGATCAGCTCCATCTTGAGGAAACAGCCGGAGAGTTGCACCCCTGGTGCTGACTCTCATTCTTTCTTCCCACTTTCTTACCCCTTTTTCTCTCACACTTCTCTATCTCTCTCTCTTATATCTTCTTTTTCTCTCTCCCTCTTTTGCCTGGCTCTATCATTTTGCCTGTGTCAATTGTCAAATAAAAGTCTGCTTGCACCCCACCCTTCCAAGCTTGGACTTTGTTTTGCAGATCTAAAACAAAATAAATTTTTATGTTACCTCGGACCATAACATGTAATGAGCTAAAATGCAGTAAGAGATGAGAGAGTATTTATTCTTTCCCAACACTGTTTTCTATACAAGCTATATAAGCTTGTATCCACATTTCTATATAAGCTGTATCCACATTCCAAAAATCATAATTTAAGAGCAAATCAATATAAATTTCAAAAGACCCCCACAGTAATTTAAATACTGTATGCTATGTTGTGAATGCCAGGTGACTGTGTGAAGGCAGAGTTTATGGCTCACATCCTTTCAAAGAATTTTAAGTAACATGAGACTTAATGGCAGCAGAAAGTAACCCAGATGGTAGGCAATAAAATTACGTATCATGTGGCATAACACAAATCTAAAATAATACACAGCTTTAAAAGACAAAAAATATCTGCAACATTAATAAACTGCTATTTATTTTACAACTGTTCACCAAATTCTTAAAACTAACTTCTGCAGTTTAGCAAAGCCGTGGAAGAACATGGCTGTGAACAACAATTTATCATTGAATAATGATAGGTGATAATATGGACTTAACATTCTTTTAAAATGGATGAGGTGTATATAATCTACTCTGTGTTTTATTTATTTTTGTAGTTATCTCTGGTCTTGGCTGACAATCAATATATTGAAAATGTGAAATATTTTATATTCTTTATGTATAAAAATTAAGATAAAACTATATATTTTATTCTTGTCTTGTGTTATTGGACTGGAATGGATGGGCTAACATTTAAGAAATTTTTTTTTAAGCCTCTGCTGATCAGTGTGACAAATAACAATGATATTTGGTGGTCCTAACACTTTTAATCATAAAGGACCTTAAGGTATCTCAGACACTATATGCATATCTCAAACCCTAAAATGCAGCCAGCTCTGATCCAGAAGAAGTCAGCAGATGGTAATCACTACCTTGAACAACAGCAGAGGCTCAGAAGCCACCCCAGCTGCAGATGGAGGACGACAAAATAAAATAAAAACAAATATAAAATCCTGATGAAGCTGCAACCTTAGTAAGAACAGGGTGATAAAATGACCTGATTTAAATGGCTAACACACAGTCCTCCATGCACAAGGTGTCACTTGGCATAAGAACAAGCACCACACTGCTCAGTAGTGTAAAGGTAACTGAAGCCCACTTTGTCCCATGACAAAACCAAGTCTGGCTGCTTGCTCATTCAGTAACCTGGCCTGACAACAACTCCATGGTACAAACCATTGCTCTTGCTTGTCTGTTCCCACTTGCTTAGGAAGGCTTTCATCAGCCTCACCTAATGTGATTCCAGGCAACAAATGGGAACTATTTGTTTACAGCATCCACGCAACATTGATGTAGGGACATAACTATCAAATGACCAGGCACTAAAAACATTATTCTTACGTCCCTTTTTCCTCTGAAACCTTCTTCTGAAGCAATTTTCAAGGCTGATTTCTTCAGGAAGACATTTTGGATATCTATCACCCAGCTTAGTACTATTTGAGCCTGGTTTTCTCGTTCACCCAGTAGGTCCTAATTATCCATGGGGAGAGTGAAAATCAACAAAGCAACAAAGAGCCTGGAAGAAACTCTCTAATACAGCATTCTCAGCAGATCAAAAAACTTAGTCCAGTTCTGTGAATCTTTTTGGAAATAGGGAGGTAGGTCATGAGGAAATGGAATATGGCAAAACTGTTGTACCATGAGAGGATGACTCTTAAGTAGGTTAAAGGACCCATCTTCCTCCTGCTGAAGTCTCAAAACATACCAATAACTGGGCTATTGCAACACTTTCTCCAATCAAAAGGGGGACTATTTCTGGTTTTAAATTTTTAACTAAAAGGTCTTAATCCATGATTCAGGTGAACAGTTCTTTTCAAGAAGAGCATTAAAGTACATATTAAGTTAAACTTGTGCTTAACAGCTACTAAAATAAACAAGAAGCCCATTGAAAAGAAACAAAAAAAAGCCAAACAAAAACAAGATACTTCCACTGATATATCTGTTGCATACTCTACCTCCCTATAAGTGCCATCTGAGAACATACAATTAGATAACTCAACATTCATCCATTTGCATACCAAAATATATTTCTTATAGATATCCTAATTTCATTCTGATACCAGTGTCACATTGCTGAACTAATTCCTGTGGTGCCTAAATTATTTGCCATATACTTACTCTCTTTCTGGACATCAGCGAGTGCTGCACGAAGTTCCTCTTTAAACACAACTGCTTCTTTGGCTATTTTTTCCCCCTTGTCCAACAGATTCCAAGTGGCTTCTTCCACAGAAGCTAACAAGACTCGAGCTCTTTTGGAACGTCCCTTTTTCTTACTAGAAGGATTCTGTGGACAGTTCACTAGTGTTGTAACCTATGTGTAAAAGAAACAAAAAACATGGTACTGGTGTAAGTTCTGTAATAAATTTATACTGATCTCAAATTTCAAAAAAATCAAATTAATAATGTTGAGAATAAGCAATGAGATTCCTCCTGCTTGGAGAGAGACAGGCAGGCTCAGCATTCATACTGAGAATAGGCAAAACCATTGAATCAAATTTGACACATAATTTTACTTACTATACCTCATATTTGTATTCTTTGTTTCTTTGTTCTGTACGATCGTAGCAAAGTCAATAGAAATCTCACTGTCTTATCAACCCTGATGCAAATTCTTGACACTGCTTATTTTAAAATTCCCTTATGATAAAATAAATAAATAAACAAAAATTACTAATGCTATCTAAGGAGGCTTCAGCCAAGGCAGGAATTGTAATCAGTACTGAATCTTCCCACATGTCCAGCTTAAATCTCCCAAGTTATCTCAGAAGCAAACACCCAAAATAAGTATAGACACATTCCAAAATGCTTCCTCTTCTTATAAAGGTCAGAGCTTACACAGTGGTCAGAACTCAACAGCTCAGAATTCTCTGGGGGACTCTGAACCCTAAAAGTGTACATAATTTTCCACAAGATGTAGGTTTGCTGCAGCTTTGTTGAAATTATGGTTTTTTTTACAAATTACTTCAATATGCATAAAAACCTTATTTTTATATAGCTTCCCACTCCACATTCCTCATCATGTGAGCACAGCCTCCACACTCCCAACAGAATGCTTCTAACAGACTGTTCTCTGAAGTGAAGCTTGAGCTCTCACACTAGGGAAAAACTCCTAAAAGATTTTAAAATAAATGTGTTATACAGACATTGTGAAATATACTTAATTTTCATTAAGCTCTCAAATGTTTTTTTAATCCTTCTATTCTGTTCTCAGTGCCAGAACACGGATATTATAATACTAAGCACAGATGTAGCCTTGAAGCTCAATCAACACATTTTACACATATATAACTGCTTCACTTTATTAAATGGCATTCAAATCATCAACAGTATTGTTCAAGCAAAGCCAAAGCTGTGTATGAATCCCTCAGTCCCACAGGAAAACTTGGCTGACAGCTGCAGTACAGCCCAAGGTTTGAGCTGGTCCATGAAAAAGGGCTCCAGTCACAGGGATACAATGAGAAGTGTGCTGGCTGTGCCCTTCCTCACCTTTACATCTCCTTGATGAATTCACAGCCCTTAGTGCTTTTCATCCATCAGTAGTTTTTAAAGTAACTGACAAACATCCTCTGGGAGGTATTTCTATAAAAACCTATTTGAAAGACAAAATCCCTGACCCCTACATCATTCATATGGAATTTTGGGGGAAAAAAAAGGCCAGCCACTTTACATTGGCTGCTTTGGCATGTCACAAGGGAGACAGCAGCATAAATAACTCTGGTTCAGATTGTTAGAGGGCTTTGGGTTTTTTTCTGACTGCGGCTCAAAAACAGTAAATGAAATTATTTATCACACATAAAACAGCCATCTGGTAGAGAATGTACTGGGAATATGAATCTTGATATCTTTTATTTTTACAAACCATCTAACATTAGTTCTAGAGCATTTCTTGTGGTTTTCATTATCATATTTTTAAGAGCGAGTTAAAGAGATTATAGGGTGATACTTCCAACAAAAAAGGCATAAAACACTGTAAAAAAATTAGAAGCTGCCCCAAAACCCCATCAAGTAAATGCCATTTTTCAGGTGTCTTAGCTATTTAATCACCATTTCCAGAAAATAATATATTTTCAGATTTTTAATCTGGTCCCCTTTTTATATAAAGTACCATTCTACGTACTGTTAACTCATGCGTTTTGGAGGAGGGGGAAAAATATTAAAATTACTGCAGGTGAACACCCTTGACTTTGATTCTTGATTTGCCCCCAGTGGAAGGCAACAAAGATGACTGGGAGACTGGAGTAAACTCTCTTATGAGGAAAAGTTGAGAGGGATGGGACTGTTTAACCTGGAGAGGAGACCTTATTAATGTCCATAAATATCTAAAGTTCAATTGTGAGGAGCCAGACTCTTTTCACTGGTTCCCAGCAAGAGGACAAGGGGCAATGGGCACAAACTGGAACACAGGAAGTTGAATTTAAACACGAGGAAAAACTTCTTTACTTGAGAGGGTGACAGAGCACTGGCACAGGCTGCCCAGAGAGGTTGTGGAGTCTCCTTCTCTGGAGACTTTCAAACCCCTCCTGGATGTAATCATGTGTAGGTGCTCTAATCAATCCTGGTTTAGGATTGTTTTAGGATTTAGTCCTGGTTGGACTAGATGATCTTCAGAGGTCCCTTCCAGCTCAATGATTACATGATTTTGTAAGACCCCTCATCTTCAGCATTACTGTCAGAAAATATCAGGTGCAGCTTCTGATCTTAAATATAAGTCAAAATGTAATAGGTAGTTCTTGGCTCATGGGGATTAAGGAATACAGAAAAAGCACTCCGAATTCTTTTACACAGAATCTTAACGAGGAATCTAAAACTTTATACAGATCCTCCACAGAAAGAACTGAACTATTCAGTGGCTAACACAGTGAGCCCTCTGATCCACTGTCAACACAGTTTGTACTATAGTGGCGGAATGCAATCGAAATTATATCATTATAAGAAAGATTAAACACATATCCCTCTTAATCCTGCTCATGCCTGACTGCATTTTCCAGTTATTAACACCTTCTTGTTGCCATACACAGCAGGACTCCTGGCATTCAAGGGAAATCATTGTCAAGAGTTTATTTTGCATCTCTGGTAGGAGCAGCAGAGCAGTGTTAGAGACACAAGGGGCTTTTAAGTGAGATATTCAAGCCCTTATGCCATCATATTTGCAAAACTGAACCATGTTGTTGTTGTCTGCTTTTTCCATTATTTATTAGGATGTTAGGGTGGCGTTCTTTGTCATGGGTATCCCAAACACTGATTTCCTAAGGAACTGTGAACCATTTCTTCTGATGCTATATTCAGTTCCTGCCAGCCCTTACAGATAATCATTTAATATTGCAGCAGTTAAGGAAACAATGTCTTGGTACCTTGAGTATCAAAAGATTTGGTTCACCTTTGATATTAATATAAAAGTATTTTAAAAAATCAATTTTTTTCTTCAAATTTAGCTCCATGTAACTGCAATCCCTAGAGAAATGGGAAAAAAAAAACAAAAACAAACCTTAATTCAGTGATCTAATGACAAAAGAACTGGCTCACTGTTTCCAGTCCAAAGTATTGCCCATTAAATATATACTGGTTAATCATTTTCAGGATGCATAAATTAAATTCACGATACAGAGAACTAAAACCAACAGTGTACGTTCTCCATGTCAGCAAACTTTTGTCATTGTGGATGAAGGTGAGAATAGATGCCTTTCAATTTGCCTATTTTTCATCAGGGATGAAAGACACCCTAAAATCCATGGAAGTTTCTTCATATTCTGTAAAATCTACCTGTATCTTACAGCCATAAATCTTCTTTAGCTTGCATGAATTTATAAAATATAAAGAGAAGGCAGCAGGAGGTTTGGCAAGGAAAAGCTTTTAAAAATAACACATTAACTTACATTACACATATATGTAATATATACACATATAAATATATGTGTATACATATAAATATATATATATACACATATGTATATATGTAATATATACACATATAAAGAGGGCTTTAGATACATTAAGTGGCAAATTTACAGTTTATAAGACTTGCAATGGCTGCAAAGGCAGTTATGAAATGTTTCCTGCATGCATTAATGAAGTTATATGAATCTCATCAAGTCACATTTTTAAAAACTTTTACTTGCATGTAAATTCCAAAGAAAAGTCTTCTTGCAGTTTGCTACAGAAGCAAATTTATACCTAGCCATAACGGTAATCATTACATAGTACAGCAAAGAGATTAAACAGGTTTCAGTCTCTGGGGATGAGAAAAACAAGAGGATATTTTCCATTACATTAATTGTTATATTTTGTGAGTAAATCTAGCACAAGCATGACAACTATTAGACATCAGTTCTGTGAATGAAAATGCTTTATTCTACTGCTTCCATCACACTAATTGTTCCATGACAAGGTGTTTCCGATAAAAGCCCAGAATTAAGGAAAGATCCCTTGTCTGAGCAGGTATCAAATTTACAAGTCATCAGTTGAACTATGTCAGTTTTGACAACTATCATTTTTAATGTGCCAGATGCTCTGTTAGAGACCTTTACCTAAAAGCCTTCTTTCAAAACTAATGTTCTCAGAGCACCTGGAATAAAATCAAATAAAGGACACTAACAGAGAAACAAAGGTCACAGACAGAGGAAGGCACTTCTAGTCTAGTGAGGGGACAATTGGACATGATTAAAAAATTCACTTGAAATTCACAGAAAACATTGTGCAGCTGCTAGTGCATCTCCATGAGAGAACAGTTTCTAAGGTTGGATACAGAATTACAATCATAGAATCATAGAATTGGCTGGGTTGGAAGGGATCTCAGAGATCATCAAGTCCAACCCTTGAACCACCGTTGCGGTTGCTAGACCATGGCACTGAGTGCCACATCCAGTCTCTTTTTAAATATCTCCAGGGATGGAGAATCCACTACTTCCCTGGGCAGCCCATTCCAATGCCGGATCACTCTCTCCGTAAAGAAATTCTTTCTCATATCTAACCTGAACTTCCCCTGGCACAACTTAAGACCATGCCCTCTTGTCTTGTAGAAAGTCGTCTGGCAAAAGAGACCAACCCCCGCCTGGCTACACCCTCCTTTCAGGTAGTTGTAGAGAGCAATGAGGTCTCCCCTGAGCCTCCTCTTCTCCAGGGTGAACAGCCCCAGCTCCCTCAGCCTCTCCTCATAGGGTCTGTGCTCGAGTCCCTTCACCAGCCTGGTTGCCTTCCTTTGGACCTGCTCCAGGACCTCGATATCCTTCCTAAACTGGGGGGCCCAGAACTGGACACAGTACTCAAGGTGTGGCCTCACCAGGGCTGAGTACAATAATGCAGTTATGCCACTTCCAACACTGGAATTCCTATCTCTGCAGTCCTGCACACCATTATTTGAATTTACCACCCTGGGGCAGGCCACTGTCTGGGATTCAAATAGAAAAATGCAGGGAAACTGCTGCCCCTGCAGTCCCCCAAGCACTGTAACCTGGAGGCATTGTTTTATTCCAAGGATGGAGAAGTTACCAAGTTGGAGAGGTTGCTATATAAAGCAATGTGTAATACTGATTTCACAGTTTCCAAGTGTAACCACTAAGTGCAGATTGCAGGGAAGAAAGAGAATCTACTGAAGTCACTTGCAGAGTTGCTTCCACTTCAGGATGGTTTTGGCTTAATTTTCTCCCCTATTGATGCTGTCAGCCTAAGGACTTCTCTAACACCTGGCATAAATAGCTAGGACAGGCTGCAGAGACTCTCAAACACTTCCACTGCCTCTTTCCTACTCGGGATTACGATGTAGTGCCCCTGCTAGGGCATTACAAGGCTAGTAAATAAATAAATGAGAACATAAATCTCAAAATACGGTTAGACTGTGTTCAAAGCCACAGCTGATAAATGAGTCAGGCAAGAGAATTCTACTATCAATGTTTATCTGTGAGTGGTCTGATTCTTCTTCTAATAATAGATCAGTTTTCATTAGCTGCCTCCCCAACATGTGCATCAGCCATCATTGAGTGTTAGTCTTAATCCATATTTTTGCATTTTCAACATTTTTTCTGTCTCCTACCCACTGAAAATGCAAGTTTCCCTTCCTCAGTTCTATTATGAAACAAAGTATTAAGATTGAGAGGGTTAAAGACAGACAGGATCATGCTTGAACCATTTCAATTTTTAACAGACTCAAGCCTTTTAAAGTTCTTTGAGAAAGAAGAGCTTTTAAAAAAATTAAAATAAAAATTAGATGGTTTCTTTGTTTTGCTCTGGAACTGTGTTTTGTCACATTTCTTTGATCCAGCAAAACTCAGGCCCAAATTTACATTGCTTCATCTTCTCTATATATACCCACGGTGCTACAGCTGCCTGAGCACAGTTTGACCTCCTGGTACACAAAGGAAGCTTTTAAAATACAGAATATCAACACATCTCTTCCTACTGCTCTGAAACAAATTTTATAAACCATCCACACATGAGGCTTTAGCTTGACAATTTCCCACAAACTAGTGAACTGTTGACTGAGGTTTTATACACCATCAGTCACACCCAGGCAAAAATAAAGAAATAAAAGCAGACAAAATGGGAGGCAGCTCAGTTAAAAACAGCTGGGGATGGAGTACTGATAAAAGGAAAAGATTACTTTCTGAAGAAAAGAATCTCCCAGAAGCATGGGAGGAAAAGAAGATCAGGTAAAAAAACAAGAAGAAATTTTGGAAATAAAATAAAATAAAATAAGATATAAAATAAGATATAAAATAAGATATAAAATAAGATATAAAATAAGATATAAGATTAAAATCAAATCAAATCAAATCTGGATGAGTTATGGAGGCGCAAAAGTTGCAAGAGGGGAAAATCTCACTTCCTTTGTTAAAGAGAAACTTATTTCAATTAATTAACTGATTGATTTAAAAGCAAGTTTTCCCAGAACTGTTACAAAATATGATCAGTACCTCTTGATTTTTCCAAGCTTCTAAAGCACATATAGCACTTCTGTAACAAAGAAAGGGCATTTCCCAAATGAAAGTCCAGACAAACAAAAGAACCATCACACCAAATATCCTCATCATTTTATTGTCCTCACACATAATTTACTGGCCTAATCTTTCATCTCTGTATTCTTGTTCCCTCCATTCATCATGAGCCACATCATTAATTATAATCTGATTGTTCCCCTGTATGTGGTCAACACTCTGGCCAGGGAAACTGCAGACAGAGGCTCCCAGGAAAAAGAAGGGAAGATGCCATCAGAGAAGGGTGTGTGAACCAAAGTAATTCAGGGAGTAACTAAATTTATCATGTATTTAAGTGGCTGGGCTGCAATCAGAAGAAGCCCACCACTTGTAGGGAAAAACATTTTTTTTCCCTTTAATTTCTGTCCAAATACAGTAAGAATTGCTTTGGTCTTTTGGAAATAATAGAAAACTTGGTTACCTTTTTTCATAAGCTGTACTCTCCCAAATCTTAAATGTATATAAACAGAATAACAACTAGAGTATAGTATTCAAAGAATCACACAAAATCACAATCTTTCTTTGCTATGTTTACCAAGGGTCATCCTTCCAATACCAGTTTTGTTTGTTGATTGTTAGCCTATTTAACAAAAAGTGGCTGTCTTGTAAGAGACATTACTCAAAGAGCTTGGAGAGATTCATCAACCACTGAAACTACCTCACAGCCATGATATCTGAACACCTTCTTAAAGTGAAAAACAACAAAGTATTCTTTGTACATTAGTAAGAGAAAGAAAACAGTGAAAGAAGTCTTACACCTTTCTGTACATAATAGGGCTACAGAAATGCTCAGGGGGCTGAACACCTCTCCTATGAAGCCAGGCTGAGGGAGCTGGGGTTGTTCAGCCTGGAGGAAAAGGCTCCAGGGAGACCCAGTCACAACCTGCCAGGACCTGGGGGGGCTACAGGAAGGTTGGAGATGGACTGTTTGCAGTGACAGGATGAGGGGCAATGGTTTGAATTAGAGAAGGGAAGATTTAGACTGCATGTTAGAAAAAAGTTCTTTACCACAAGGGTAGTGGGACAATGGAACAGGTTGCCCAGGGAGGTGGTTGAGGCCTCATCCTTGGAGACATTCAAGGTGAGGCTTGATGAGGTTCTGACCAAGCTGATCTTGTTGAGGGTGTCCCTGCTTACTGCAGGGGGGTTGGACAGGATGACTTTTAGTGGTCCCTTCCAACCCAAATTATTCTATGATTCTATGTAAAGTGCAAACACACTCTCAGACACCAGGAAAGGAATACTAAGTAAGCAGTGTATAGCTGTGACAATCTGATCTACAACATCCTGCTAAGGCTGAAAGACAGGGATAAACTGATATCCTGGTGCTATGTGTGTCTGATTAAATGCAGGTACCCCAGCATCTTTGTTTTAAGCACAATGAAGAGAAAATTTAGAATAGCTTGAGTTTCAAAACAGAAAATGTCCTTCTTCTTCTTCACCCTTTAACATATTGCTAGAGAGGTCTTTCAATACTTTCTTACTTATAAACATTATTTGCAAAATAAGGTAAGGTCTTCAAGTAGGTCCTTAAAAATTACATTTGTAATCCATGACAGATACAAAAATAATGAGAGAATCTTTAACACACAAAGCACTGCAAATTTCAGTGGTGAATACTTGAAATAGAACTGGAATATACAATATACACTATACATAGTGTATATGCACTAGAATTGCTCCTCCTAAAAAGAAAGTTTTAACAACAAACCTGAAAGTATTTTTTAAAATCCCTCAGTCCAATTTTTCTTTAGTTGGAAGGAAAAATACTAAAATAGGTTTATACCATGTGTCACAATTGTAGTGTATCTCTTCTAAAATACAACAGAATGCTACTGTGTTCCAAATTCAAAAGCAGAAATTCATCTCCAGCTATTAAAGCTCTTCTTTTCCACTCTGTAGACAGCTTACACCTTAAAACTTTCCATGTGTTAGAAATCCATTTGCAGTGTATTCTACATTTAAACATCCATTTGATAATATTGTGCAAGAGACTACCTAGAACACGAAACATTTGCTATGATATGCATATATTTGCAAAAATGGAAGTTATTAAATGAACCACCAAATCTGAAAGAAGACAAATCCCACTGAACAGTTTGTGAGACAGAGCAAACTACAAGTACAGAAGAGCTACGTGTATGCCTTGCACAGCAGTGTCCTCAGCCTCACTTCTTCAGCCTTATTCCCTTCTTTCTATGATTATCCATTTTCTCCTTTGCAATATTTAAATACCTGAATTATCAATGGTTCCAGTAATTTCTCCACAGTAAATGTCTGGATCTGCAGATCCCGAGGGTCAATTTTCAGTTTGAAGCTTGGCACTTTTGTTGACATTTCACCTAGGTACAAACAAACAAAAATGTCATAAACAGTTATTAGCCATGACTGCAATTCTCACAGCCGTGTCAGAGTCCAGAGGCTGCCTATGGGAGTACAGACTTGGTTCCATAAGAGGCCTAGGATTTCAAAAGGTAAAACAATTTTTCATTCCTTATTTCTAAATTGTGAAAAAAATTATTCAGATACTTGAATAAACTGTAAAATAACAGATTTAAACTGTATAATTCCGTTTGCTATTCCAGATTTCTAAATTGACCATATATTTAAAAATGCACAAGGATAATTTTATTAGAAAACCTTTGAATGTAAGTCCTCCAGTAGTCAATAAAAAAGGAGCTTTTTAGTAAAAATTACATATTACAGCATTGAATTTATCCAAAATAAAACCATTAATGCTATGTGCATGATACCTGTGTATTAATTCATGTGAAAAAGTGCAGTGGCCATAGTAAACAGTTTAAGAACAGAGCACAGATATATACAGCAGCCCTTAAAAGTCCTGGCAATTAACAGCAGGAGAAAGTGAAATATTAATTATTTTATACCCTGTAATAACAAATATTTTCCCAGTGGCAAAACAGATTAAGTCAAGATTAAGCCAAGATTAAGTCAAGAAAGGCTATTACTGAAGTCAATAAGACAGAAGTAAATCTAACTAAGGTCATTAAAGAGAACAAATCATGCATTAGGAGCTTGATCCAAAATCCACTGATGTTAATCTAAGGGTTTTCACTGAATCTCCTGGGTTGTGGATCAGGTATTTAGCCACAGTGAAAATGTGTGTTTGCCAACAAAGAATTATAACCATGGTTTAGTAGGAATGCAACTAATTATTGTTCCAAAATAAAAGACATTTTAAATATTCCAGTAACATAACTTCCCATAAAACATAGCTCAGCAGAGCCTTTTTAGACAATAAAGACTTCAAACACACAAATAATGGATATCTGTCTTTTTTTAAGCATGACTTATTACAACCATTGCTGCTGTATAATAAAGTAATAAGGTACTGCCATTGTGCAGGCTAAACGAGATATAGTGTCACCTTCCTGTGAACCTAGCATTGATTTAATACAACACATTAGGCTGAGGGTTTCTAAGCAAGTTGTGTAGAAATGGATCCCAACTGCTTAACACAGGATAGCTACCCACATTTCACTTGCAAGCAAAGATGATACAAATTACAATTAAGAAATTAAAGGTAAAGGTAATTAAGGGGTTGCCATTCCTAGTAGAGGTTATACAAGTGCCAAGTTTTTTCTTTTAATAAAGAATTCTTTTAATAAACAACTATACCAGTTGTAGCCCCAAGTTCTCACAGATTCAGCTGCATAAAATTAGGTTATAGCATATGTGAAGGACTGATTTTTCAGTTTTTATTCCAATTCAAAAGAAAAAAAAACAACTTGAGATCACACTGACCAGAATTAAATTTCTCCTTCTGTGCATATTACTAACAGAAGGTCAATGTAAATTGTTTGGCTGTATTTTACACACTTTTAGATAATTTTAACAAACCTTAAGGAAATAAGATTTTATTATACCAAAAATGCCAGTGTCAGTGATTCCCTTTCTGTCTAATGATTCAGTAGGTAGGACACTCTCAGTTTTTAAATACTCCAGTTTAACTTAGCCCTCTGTTTGAGGTGAACTGAGCATTCTCATCATTCACTGCTTCAGAAACAAGTGGTAGCTCCTAGTAAGAAAATGGGCTGCAGCCTTTATGATGGTTCAAACTGGTCTGTGTCCTGCCTAACCTGACAAAGTTGTAGCCATGCAAGTGAACGCATCACACCCCTCACTCACAAAGCCTCAGTGCAGTATTTTCAAAGTACTTGGAGATGGATGACTCAGTATCTTCTTCTGATTTTGTTCTACTCAGTGTAGAATATTTACTTATTCACTGAGGTCAGAACAAAACAGGCTGAAAGCACAGCATAGCTGTAGAGACTGGTAGTGTCACAGCTAAAGCCAAGTGTCAGATGCTCTCCCCCCACTGCCCTCCCAGGGGAAGATAAAAGGGGGAATAAGGGACAGAGACCTTAAGATTGGGGAAAAAATGAAATAGTTTTAATGAAATAATAAATAGAAGTAATAGTAACGGTGATGGTGAATTACATAAAATACCTACTAATATGTAAACACACACTCCTCAGTCTGTAATTACCTCCCAACCAGAAGACCCACAAAAAGGACTCTGCAGCACATGGGTGTCCTCAAGTCCAGGGTACCAGTGACAGTCCACAAGAGCCTTAGAGCAGCTGAGTCAGTCCTACTCCGAGAGACAGGGAAAGGCTGCCTCAGGACACCTGCCATAGACAGGTCTACTCTTTGCTGGGTTAAAAACTGACTGGGCAGCTGAGCCCAGACATTTGTAGTCAATGGATTTAAATCCAGCTGGCAGCCAGTAACAAGCAGTGTTCCCCAGGGCTAAGGTTTGGGACCAGTCTTGTTTAATCTCTTTATCAGTGATCTGGATGAGGGGATGGAGTGCACCCTCACTAAGCTTGTGAATGATACTAAGCTGGGTGGGAGTGTTGATCTGCCTGAGGGTGGGAAGGCTCTACAGTGGGACCTGGACAGGCTGAACACTGGTCAAAGTCAACAGGATGAGGTTCTGCATTTTGGTCACAACAACCCCAGGCAATGCTACAGGCTTGGGGAAGAGTGGCTGCAAAGCTGCCTCACGTAGAAGAACATAGGAGTTAGCTGTGTGCCCGGGTGGCCAAGAAGGCCAACAGCTTCCTGGCTGGTATCAGAAATGGTGTGGCCAGCAGGACTGGAGAGGTGAGTTTTCCCCTGTGCTCAGCGCTGGTGAGGCCACACCTCAAATACTGTGCTCAGTGTTGGGCCCTCACTGCAAGGACACTGAATTGCTGTAGCCTGTCCAAACAAGAGTTACAAAGCTGGTGAAGGGTCTGGAGCACACATCTTACACGGAGTGGCTGAGGGAAGTGGCATTCTGTAGTCTAGAGAAGGCTGAGGGGAGAGCTCTCTCTGCAACCACCTGAAAGGAGGCTGCAGGGAAGTGGGGGCTGGGCTCTTCTCTCACATAACTAGTGATAGGATGAGAGGAAATGGACCCAGTTGCACTAGGGGAGATTCAGATTGGATATTGGGAAAAATTTCTTTATGGAAAGAGTGGTCAGGCATTGGAACAGGCTGCCCAGGGAAGTGGAGTCACCATTTCTGAAGGTTTTAAGAAATAAAAGGATGTAGCATGGTTTAGTTGGCTGGTAGTGCTGGACTGACAGTCGGTAATCTCAGAGGTCCTTTCCAACCTTAATGATTCCATGATTCCATAAGGCAACCTGTCTCCATGTAAGATATTCCCCTCCAGTAGGGAAACAGGATGCAGGAACACCCACAGAGGGAGAGATGACAAAAAAGCAAACCCCCAAAAGGCTAACACACCCACCAGAGAAACCTGCAGAGCACTCACAAAGGATCCATTTCTTACTGAGCACCATGGGAAGGAGCACATGGGGATCACCTGATTCCCCCTTTCCTCCCCATAGGCACAGCCACCCCCCCATGGTGACTGCCACAGCCCAGCAGCACCGGGGGTGGGGGAAAGTCTCAGGTAAGTATGACTGTAGGCAATTTTTACCCTGGTTTTATCCTAACTTTGCTTAACTACTGTTTTAAAGAATTTCAGACCAAGAACCATAAGAGACAGAAGAAATCAGAAGTCAACAAACACACAATATCTACGAGAACATTCAGTAGTGAATGAGATCAGCAGCCCTCCTCCCTCAGGATGTTGGTTGTGGTCAGGTTATCAATTCTCAATAACAAACTGTATGTAAGCAAGAAATAGGACAGGCTCTTTCATCTGCTGTGAGGAATAACGAGGAGACAAATTCACAGTCACCCAGAGGGCTTCATATAACTACAGCTCAGATCATCATAAAGTGCAACACCTCCTTGGTCCTTTACATTGTGCACAGAACATCCTTGGTGAGCTGAGCCCTGAAACAAGAGCTTATTCTTACAGCTCAGGACAAAGACGTGCCCACTCCGAATACACACAAACAGGCAGGGCTTTTTTACTTTTTTACTTTTTATTTTTTCTATTGCAATCCTTACTCCATTGGTATTTACGTATGGAAACTAAAAGTAAAAGTGAAAGTAATTTCTCAACCACATATTCTGTGGAAACACATAATGACATAACTGAAGTCAATAAACTTCACAAGTGAGAGCCTACTCAAGTAAAGTCTAGTTCTATTTTTTTTAACTGTATATATCTCATTCAGTATAATACGCCCCTTGATTACAGTAGGGATCTTGACTCTGAGATCTGTTGGTAAAAGGCTGTTAAAACCTCACACTTGGTTATATTAACCTTTACAGTAGGTAATTTCAGCACTGAAGACCAGCATCTCTGACAACACTTAAGATGTTAAGCATGTGTCACAAGATTCACTTGCATCCCAGAAAAGCAATGACCTGCACACTCCTATCATGTTCTCCAAACTCCACGATAATGAGAATTTCGTTTTCCTGCAGACATGTCCAAATGCAAATTGCTGAGTCTTTTGGTGTAAGATAAAAACCAATACACTGGAAAATCAGTTAGACTGTATCCATCTGAGATATAAAGAGTGCCTGCAGCTTTTAAACAATCCATAAGTACACTGTATACAGACAAAGTAATTAGTGTCAGAAAGCAGAGCCAAAGTTATTCTGCATAAATCAGAAAATGTTACCTTTAGAATCCATATCCTGCCAGATCATTAGAAAGCCACTAGCACATCACTCACCTATCCTAGAACATACGTGGTCCATATTCAGCACTACAGCAACTGTCTATATAATCTCCTCGTGTTAAGAACTTCAGTGTAACTCCTATGGCTCACTATTTGGCTTCTGAGGCATCTGCAAGGGACTGCCTGAAAAGCTCTCCAGTGTATTTCAGGATGACTGACAGGACACAGTGGCTGCTGGAAGGGTGGCAGGGGGATGGGCATCCTTAAAGCTATATGCTAGACGATAAATACGCCCAAATAATGTAAAGCTAAAAAGTTTCTGAAGAATTACATGACACAAAACATGTCCTTGCTGATGCTTCTGGTGCTTATTCTCATTATTTTCAGCACAGCTATTGTTTTCCAATACATTCTGATTGTATGCCAACTTCTGGCTCCAACAATGACTCAGTCTCAGACTTCTGAGTCGGACAGCAAAGGAATTCATAAGGCTGTCACCCAGTCACATGGCATCAAATTTGTTTTCTTTGGGTTTTTTCTACACTATGTTACTCTACACTGACATACAATAGATTATACTATTGATTTCATAAAACACACAGGCCTATTGCCTTCTAAAACACAGGGAAGACAAGAAAATACGTTAAAACAAAATTATTCAACTATGGAGCAAACATAGAAAATAACCAAAAACTAACCAAAACCAACCAAACTTTGTTTCAAAGCAGATTAATTTCCTAACATCAACTATTTGTTAAGGAACAGGACAGAACAGCAACAATTCACTATGCATATTTAATAAATGGCTATCATACTTTCTTTAACTGAGGCAAATAAACAGGCTAAGAAGAATAAAATATTTCTAAACACAATTTATACTATAAATCTAAAGAATATAACCTCATCTTCCATGCTCTTGTCAAAGCTACAAGGATACCAGTATATGTAATTCTTACTAGGGTAAATGCATTCTTCTCCCTTAAAGATACCATCTACACAAAATCACTGCCTCGGCTCAACACACACACTTCCAGGCAGTTGTGATACACTGATGAATTCCCAGAGATGTTCCAGCAGAGATGTGAATCCTACAGACTGAGCAGCTTCAGAACTTTTAATTAGATTTGCACTAGCATGCCAGGCTCTGCTTTTCAACCAACAGTTATCCAAAAATCTGTGCTATGGTCCTGAGCCTACAGCCACAGCAATGAAAATCTTCTCCACTGAAGTGTAACCATGGAAACTTGTGAACCTGACAATGCTCTCACTATATTAGCAGAAAACAAACTAATTCCACTGATACAAATATAAATCTAGTAGATATACACCATTATGGATACCAACAGAAGCAAACCAATCCTTGGTTTATAAATGCTTTACCAATTCTCTTTTCATAACACTTCTTCCAGGTACATTTTTGTAGGTACTGGAGTTTGGTGTCTCGGAACTGCAGTTGTAGTATTTAAGATACTGAAAACACATTTACTTTGAAAAGACAAAAAAAGAAAGTAGTGTGACATCAGATGGCAGCATTTCATTTACAAAAATAAAAGGTTTTTCATCAGCAGTCTTTAGGCTCATTTCAAATTCTTAAAGGGAAAAAAAATCCTTTCACATGGGTCTCTCTGCTATTTTCACTGCATGTGCTCTGAACACTGAACAAGCACCTCTCTATTTAAGTGGCATACAGTTCCTCCACGGATGGCCATCCAGTGCTGATAATGATAGGTTAAGAAGGTCTGGCTCCAAGCCCTCCCTTTTGTTATCACTTTTGAAGTGTTCTTATCTCTATTCAGAACCAGAGACTCTGTTTAAATAAAGTTCAAGTTGACCTTCCACTAAAAATAGGCTATCATTCAACTCATAAAAAAATAGAGCAAAAGGATTCCCTTATGAGCTACTAAAAGGTTTTCTGATTTTACTTTTGTTAAAGGTAATCCCCTGATTTGTCTTTTTTATTTGCTGTGGGTTATCTATTGCAATATTATAGTGTACTGTTTGGGTGATATTTTACTCAGTTTTTACCCTTTTCCCCTTCTTTTTGTAGAGCTGCTACTCTTGCACCTAAAAAAGCACAATCTAAACATCAGGGGACAGAAAAATAGTACTTAAGCAAATCCATAATCCCACCATGCCACGCCTGTATCCGTGGACAGACCTCTGACATGCAGATAAATTCTTCCAATCAGGTTCCTGGTGAAGAGCTTTTGACCTCTGGTCTCATTCCAACTCAAAATTATTTGACTATGGAGCAAACATAAAAAAATAACCAAAAATAACCAAAACCAACCAAACTTTGTTTCAAGGTGGATTAATTTCCTAATATCAACTAATTGATTATGAACAGGACAGAACAGCAACAATTCACAATGCATATCTAATAAATGCCTGTCATCAAGCCTAATTCTGTGATGTTCTGTCTTCTGGGCTTCCTTATCTCTGAACATTGCTCCGGTCTTTAATAAGAAGAATCCAAATGGTTTTACATAATGGAAAATTGTCTAAGTGTACATAAATCTTTGAAATATGATGAATGTTATATTGAATGTAACAGCCCTCCATTACACCTGAAGTATAAACAGGTGCATTTTATATCGAAAAAAAAATAATTGTATAAAAATGCCCTGCATTAATGCCCAGTATTTTCAACACTGAAGTGATAAAATGTACATTTACATAAGCCTTCCTTCCATTAGATGCAAAATGCAGCAGAGTACCAGGAGGTGAGTTAGGCTTTTTAAAGTAACAGCATCCATGCAACATGTTATCCAGTACTTTTCCAGCACTCCAATATATTTTTTCGTATATCAAAAATACACAAACACATTGCACAGCTTGGGCTACTGGATTCAAGTGACAAGAACATGATGATTTCAAAACATCTTAAAAGAGCATGTTTTAAAGTTCCTCTTCTAGAAAGGTGGTTAAGAAAACCAGTTTTTTAACTCGAACTTCTGAGGTGGTTATTTCATTAAGCAAATATGGTTCCATTCACAGCTTCATCCTCTTTCACTCTTTCCCTTCATTCCTCTTCAATCTTACCTTTTGAATCAGGAATTTAATAAGAGATCCTAGAAACAGCTCTGTGAAGAGCTCCTGTTGATGCAACTTGACTCCAGAAATGCTGCCAGTGAGACAGCATTTGGTTCCTAGTCTATGAGAAACAAAATGGGAGGGCTGGGGAGGGCAGTACCCATTTGGGACCTCCTCCTAAACTGTTGGATCTGAGTTTCACTGAAGCTTCTTCTGAAAATACCACTTAAAGAAACCTCAAACTCATTCCTAGTCTTGCAAACATAGCTTGCTGCAGAGTTTTTACACCCTAAATCATACACCATTTGAAGTCTATGGCAAAAGGAAAATGGAAGGAAAATGAGGAAAAAGGAAGAAGGAAAAAAAGGCCCTTCTTGTACAATCCAGGTGAAATATACTTGCAATGTACATACAACAGAAGCTCATACAAACCATTCTATACATTACAATCTTCTTCAGTTACCTTAATAAAATACTCAAAATAAATTTCTAGATCAGTTATCCCTTATGTGTAAGATTTTTTCCAACAAGATAGCAATTTCAGATATGGACACAACTGAAGTTTTAATAATTTGCTCTTACAGTATGAGTACCCTGAATGCACCATAAAAACTGGAAACTCTGAAAAGGCTCAAATTGCTCAATATTTACATCTGTTCAGCAGGAGACACTCCACTGTGCTGCTTAAGATCTTTATGGATTTAAACCATTCCCTCTTATAATTTGTACAAGGTCCTTATGCCTGGCTGAATTTTCTTTCTGGAAAATTTAACAGCAGTTTGGGTATTTTTAGTTATTAGAGGTAAAAAGGGCACAGGCAGCCTGAAGTTTGTGGTAACCTGACACCAGCTAGCAGCTTTGGAGAGGCTTAACTAAAAGACAAAAAAAAAACCCAAAAAACAAACAAACAAAAAACACCATATTTTGACTATTCACAGGTAAGGAAAAAAAACAAGACTTGGACAAACATAAGAGACAATACTAAAGCAGCTGGAGGGAATAAAACAAAAAAATCTATCATATTTGGGCCTCGTTGTGTGATGGCCAAGCAATTTCAGTTATGTCTTCTACACTTAAAGATGCATAGAAAGATTTGAAAGTCAGAAAACAGGTGTATACAGAACATCTTAGAGAAGATTTTGTTCCCCTACAAAAGCATCAAGTACTCATAGAAACTAAACAGACTTTTCTAGAAGATGTTATAATGTTTCTGGTATTGCCATGTTAAAGTTACAATTTTATTTACCATTCATTCCTCTCAGAATTTTTTCAAGGTCCAACTTTGAAAAACAGTCCTTTCTTTGCTCACATTCATCTCATGAATTTAGAAGGCATGAACAACAAAAGTCAGAGAAGAAAGCTGCTGTACTAAGACTAAATTTTCTGAGCATTATATTAAAACTATGTCATGAAATCCAAGTCTACATCTTACTAACTGCAGGTAGCTCTCTTGTTTACTACATTAATGTTATCTGAAGGTTAAGAACAAATAAACAGCTAATTCACTTAACCACAAGATTCAATATTGACAAGTACAGTTGCATAGATGATCTCTATTACTCTTTATGAAATCCTTCGATCTTTGCAACTGCATCTGTCCTTAATTTATGAAGTAAATTACTACAGTGGTCAGCAGAAAACCTCTTTATTTTAAGAGGCTGACTGAGAAGAGATCAGAAAAGTCTAGTTTTATTTAAAGTACTTTGTCCTGTCATCTGTGTTATCAAATGAGGAGTGGGATTCAGTTGCTTATGCTAAGTAGCCTGTGCCATTCTAGATACTGTAAGGTATCCATCATACAAGTCCCTAGGGTACCACAGGTCCCCCATAGGATGCCAGCACATATGCCAGGGCTGAATATGGGGATGCTTTATGAGGTCAAAAGTGCCTAAAATGACTCTAGATAGCAACGCTCAGGCACCTGATTCATTCCCAAGTTGCCTTTATCTTTAGATGAAGGCACTCAACCTCAGGTTTGATCAGTCACCTGTGAAACACTTAAAAGTAGTAGGGACATATCATCACAAGTGAGCATTGCAAATTCTGAAGTTATGCAGTAACACTGCAAATGCCTCTGCAGAACTATTATTTAAGTACCATTAAAATATTCCACATGAGTATTTAAAAATATGTTAATAATATGGATTACTGTAAGCTACTATATAACATACCTTTCCATCTTGGCTGTTTTCCACCTTTCCTTAACAGCCTTTTTGTAGCCCTGTCCAAACCAGTTAAAAATCTGCTCCCCATTAACGAGTTGTAACCTCCCATCTCATAACTTCTCATCTTCCAAAATTTAATTCTCTGACTTCTATAGGTATTTCATCTTTTACTAACTTCACTGAGCACTTTTAATCTGGTTTTGTGCAGTATTTTGCTGATCAACCCAATTCTATGGCATCCACACAGTAAAATGGTTGTCACCATAGAAATACCAGTCATTTCATTACGAAAACTACAATGATCATCAAATAAAACTTTAGTCTTTCCTCAAGTCCCTTGTTTTGTATTTATATTTATTATTTGAACAAAGTAAAAAGTGTAATTTATAAAGATAGTTATTCCTTTGTCCAGAGATTCTGTGCTTTTCTGATACATTTAATAAAATTACAAGTAAGTTATTCATTCTTTCAGATACTTACAGAATTCAGTAGCTTTTTACAGGCTAGTAGTCTGTCAATTCCTATCAAGTGGCAGGAACTGTATATGCTGGAATAATTTCATTTTCTCATTCGAAAGGATTTTATTCTTTAGCTTTTGAAAACAAAATTAATTAATCAGAGCAGATTCATAAAGCAGTATCAAACAGTTTAGCCCAATAGAGAAAGAAAAAAACCACCAACAGCAAAAGGAAACAAACTCCCAGTCCCAAACCTTTATCTCCATTTCTTTCTCAATTCATGGCACTTATTCAGAGAGATTCCTTCAAAAGCTCTGTTAACTTCATAGGTGCAGTCAGAGTTGTTAGGTTTTGAGGAAGGGTCCACCCCTAATCAATATAATCAAGCACCTTGTTACAAAAGGCCCTGCAACCACTTTCAAATTTTCCTGAGACAGCTGCTGGTAATGGTGTTTGTCCCAGTGGGATGGGAAGGGCACCAGCAGTGAGTGCAGGCACTTCCCTGGCAAGCAGGCTACCAGGACGGCTGAAGGCAAAAGACACAACATTACGACACTCGTCAAAACCCCTTTATTAATTTTTTTTTTTTTTTTTGCTGATTTACACATTCATACAATTTATGCCACAGAAGTCACTTTAAAATCCCAGAACAGCTCTGAGCAAAAAGGTCCGTGCCACACCAGAGTATTGCCACAGCATCAGAAACCTCTCTCTCGGGCACGTTCTCTCGTCAGTACCAGAGGACAATCTCACACCTCATCCGCACCGGAGAGCCCTCACGGCTTCTGCGCCGGGGTCTGTCTCCTCAGCAGCCTGCTGGAGACACACGCTCCCTGTTACAACCCGCATCACCCTCTCAGGAGGACACCGGTGATCCTCTCCCGTTACTTGAGGCAGCCACAGAAACCCACGGGGACTGAGGAAGGAGGGAGGGAGGGGGTGCGCCCACCCCTTGCTGCCCTTTGCTCCCGCTCCCCGCTGGCAGGGAAGGGGGCGGCCCCGGAGCCCCCGGCGGGTGAGGGGCGAGGGGAGGACAGCGCTCCGTGCATCGGGAAATGTGGGGTCTGTACCCATGGGACCCGCGGCGAACAGAGCTCATTCTGCCCTTTGTTCGCCAGCAGCACTTGCCCAGAAAGAGGCTTCCTGAGCAAAGTGGTGAGGATCAAGGGTTGGACTTGATGATCTCCGAGGTCCCTTCCAACCCAGCCAATTCTATGATTCTATGATTCTATGACATGGTCCCGAGAAGAGTGAGGAGGCTGTGAAGGGATCCAGCACAAGTCCTGTGAGGAAAAGCTGAGGGAGCTGGGGGTGTTCAGGCTGGAAAAGAGGAGGCTCAGAGGAGACCTCATCCCTCTCTACAACTCCCTGAAAGGAGGTTGGAGCCGGGGGCGGTCAGGCTCTTCTCCCAGGCAGCCATCAGTAAGACAAGAGGGCAGGGACTTAAGCTCTGCCAGGGGAGGTTTGGGTTGGATATTGGGAAGAAATGCTTTACAGAGAGGATGATGAGACATTGGAGTGGGCTGCCCAGGGAGGTGGTGGATTCTCTGTCCCTGGAGGTTTTTAAGAAGAGACTGGATGTGGCACTCAGTGCCATGGTCTGGTAACCATAGTGGTAGTGGACTAAGGGTTGGAGCTGATGATCTCAGAGGTTCTTTCCAACCCGGATGATTCTGTGAGAAGGCCACGCACCGCCATGCAGCTGCAGCTCCCCCGAGTGGAAAATGCAATGTCCGCAAACAGATGGTTCTCTGGCGAGCATTCCAGTCAGATCTGCTTCATAGCAGAGCTGTGAGAATTGAAAATGCAAATGTGCACAAATCCTATTTGTTTTTAAGTTAAGTAATTTCATGTCAGTGTACATGTATCACTTCTGAGATATGCTATTTTTCAGGTAGTTGGTCTTCCAATCTATTTTACTATCTCACATTATATTTCCCTTTGGTTCACAAGGTGAGGTTCTGTTTCTGCATGTTCTGCTACAGGATTCAACAGAATTTCACAGCACAGAACAGAATTTCACAGATTTTTCATAGCTTTGTAAGATAGACACAGCACTTCTGGCATAGCACATTGGAACTTTAATAAATCATATTTCAAATCAAGTAAGTTATCCACAACAGCGTTGGATTAGCACAATCAGTAGTGCATCCCTGACTTTGTGATCATCTGGGTAAGGACCTTGGCTGATCCACATCAGGGTTCAGTGCATCTTGGGCACCTGGATTTAAGAAGGCAAGTCAAGAAGTTGTAACTGTTGAGTGGCTGAATCGAGCCCCAGCCTGGCATCAGGGCATGGATGGAGTATGTGAGCAGATCCAGTATCTTAGACCTATCCCAGGCCAAAGGAATTTTTAAAATCAAATTCTTTAACAAAATTTCACGCTGCTGCAGTAACTTTTGACATTAGTTGTCACTTAATCACTTCAGAAATAAATGTTGTGGGTTTTTTTCTTTTACAAAGAGCACATTCCAGTATTCTGACTGTCCATTTGTTTTCAACTACTATCTGTAAATTCAATAGTTAGTAATCTCTTTCTATTTTCAGTTGCTTTACTAATTTATTTACTTTTAAAAGAAGTACTGAGCAGAGACTATATCTCACATTTGTACATTTTTATTAGTATTTAAAATGTGTCAGAACATTAATGGAATCCATAAACTATAATTTCATACAAACAATAGATAATATTATTTATAGAGAGATCTCTTGAAAAATAGCAAGCTTATAAGGCACTACTTCCTACTACTACCAAGAAGCCATGCAGCATGAAATTAGCAGTATGGAACATTAAATTGCAAAATTAATCATATCAACATGAGAATCAGAAATAAAGCAGCAGTGCCTGTAGTTCCTGAATTCATTTTTACACCTTAGGATCTACACAAAGATGCAAATCTCAAGACTTCCATTGCTTGAGGTTTATTTTCATCAGGAATATTCTTCGTAAGTAGGAAATGTAGGTTATAAAGGTGAGAATAACCAAAGATCAAAAAAAGATTATTCATAAAGATCACAAGGTTCTCAGGCAATTCAAAAACAGCACCTTACCACTCTGTTTCTCCAAATGGAGCCCACCAGTGTCAGAAATTGCCAACAATACAGTCCTAAAAAACCCAAACTTTTACCCATGACTGCTAATCTTGTATACCATGTATTTTTGCACAAGCAAAATGCTAACAGTAGAAGTGTGACTAGTACATCTTATAACATTGTATAACTATGTATAAGTAGAACCATAGTTTGAAAAAAAAGATGAAATTTTGCTGAAAGAAAAATTAAATTGACTTAAAGGATAATCAAAGCTGCAGCTGTTACTGAGTTTTAGCTTTCCTGCACTCGAGATCTTTACATTCAAAACACATGAAGCATTTTATTTTATATGTTTAAAGAACTGCAAACACTTATTGCTACAATCTATCACTAAGGCTTAATAGGAATTAAACTTATAGTGGTAATTTATGCAGGATAATTGCAACTTGTCGATACTACAAATAGTTTTTATGTTTAGGCACAAATATGTGCCTTCTGCTGCATGCAACACATCCTGTCTACGCCTCTATTTGCAACTTGCTGAATGAACACTGGAGGTCACTCTATGCTTAAGTAACCACGCAAATGGGGTTTTTCAGGATTCAATAGCCTGTAGTTGATGGAGTGTAATACTTTGTGTGTCACTTACCCGCCAGCCAAGTCTTATCTTTTATTTTCTTTTGCTGAAATTGTCTCTATGTAGACATTAAACTCAAGTCCTAGATTCATGTGAAAAAAAAATAAAAGCAAATATTAATTACAGAAAAAATGGGGGTTTTTTGTTGGTCCTGCTAGGAAATAAAGGCTCCTCAATTCAGAATATAAAAGCTAGACATTACAATTCGTGAAACAAAAGCAACTCTAAGTCTCTTTCCATTTTTCAGTGGCTCGGAGAACTGCATGTATGTTTTAGGTGATTCTTTACAAGTCTGTATTCATTGCAACTTGAGAAAAGCCAGTGCGCCCGGGCTGCTTAGGCTGTAGTTTTTCCCCTTCCAAGGCAGGCATGTTGGAGAACAACTGAACTCAAACATTCCTCATGCTGCAGACCCAAGCCCTCAGACCTCAGAGGTCTAAGAAATGCCTGGTTATTCCTACACCAGGCAACCAAGTTTTCCAGGTGATTAATTTGTAAGTAGTCCATGTGTCACCACACAAAAAAGTGCTTTAGCATACAGGGCTTCAGAGGATGTGGTCCTATCATTCATGAGCCTGGACTGGTAACCTTGGTTTTGGCTCCAAGTAAGTCTGGTTTAAAGAAGCAGCTTGGATTTGCTAACAGGCAGTGAGGGCATTTCCACGGAATACAAAGGCTGAGTACAGTCAGAACACTGTGTGTAGTCAAAGTGTGTAACAACCCCACTCTTTTTTCCAAGTAAATAAGTACTTTTGTCAGGGAGACCACACTGTAATTTATTTTTGCTATGTCTTGTTTGGGTTTTCTGCATTTTGCATGGCTTCAGAATAAAATTGTCTTTCCAGCATAATTTTCAGTAGATTTAAAACACGGGCCTTGACACCATCAAATACAAACTCTAAATTATGACTCTGTAATTTAGCATTGTTGACAGTTAACTTCATTCCTAAGACACAGGAATTGTGCTCTTACAGTCTGAGGCAGCTTTTAGAACAGAAGTCAAACAGCATGAGGCTTCCAGTGATGTGAATATTAATGATACCATTCACATTGATTTGCCTGCTATCACTCCCATGTAATATAGTAACAAACATAACAGTTCCTCATTTTCTCCTGCACATATTCCTTATGTAGCTGTCTGTAGATAAGAAAAAAAATTCCATCTTTTTTTTAGCTTACAAAAAATTATTATTATAAAAAAAGCTATAAAAATTCATAGCTAAAGAATAGCACCATTTCAGTTAAGGAGTATTTTAAAAAGACCCTCTTTCACTAAAGTACAGGCAAAAGTTGTCTGGAGTTCTGAGAAATCACTGTACTAAGTACCACTTTGTACTAAACACTGCTTCAGCAGGATTAAATGCAGTAAGTGTTTCTATAGTATAAAACCAAGACCATTTTGATTTTGACCTTTAATATATGAGTGACAGAAGCATAATGGATCTTTTTCTACACATTTCTCCAATGAGATTAACAGAACAAACCATATTTTAATTTCATATAGACAAGGGGAAGTTTCCCCTTTTTCAAACTAGCCTTAGTAAGTAGGCAAAATTCAAAATGTAGAGTATTTCAAAGTTTTCTGTTAACATTTTCTGGGTAGAATAACTTTGTGCAAGTAAGATAAGACTAAGGACCAGAACATACATCCAAGTAACTGCCCTTCACTCATCCTGGAAATGTCATCTGTTCAGAGGGTGAAGACCTTGTGTAATCTTCCAGGATGTTTAAACATCCAACAGTTTACTCAAAGCTTCAAATTGCCTGCTAGATGGCCAGAAATTTGTCCTATCCATCATGTGTGTGCTAATAGGCAAATACCTGTAAAAAGTATATGTAGGTGAATATATGGCACATATACATTTCTGTCTGGAAAGGGAGGAGAAGAACAACCTGAAAACAACAGCTGGGGTTCAGTCCCATCAGGAAGAGTTTGAACACATGCCCTTCCTTGAGGGGGTAATACCAAACCTAACTTTGATGATTTGGTTTCCTTCCGCCTTGAATAGTAAAAATTTTATTGAATTTCATCAGATATTCCTAAAACAAAGGACTTGAACGCCTTTCAAGCCATGTGTTTTCTGTAAGGAAAATAAATCTGCAGCAGATCCCGTAGTGTAGAAGTGAAGAGCTCTGCTCCTTGTTCTCCCATCAATTAAAAAACAACACAACAAACAAACAGAAAGAGCTTTGCACTGGAAGTCACAACAAGTCTCTTCTGACATCCACACCTGGGAAGCAGCTGGTTCTCCACCAGCAAACACCACCTCTGAGTGCCCACACGGCTACTTCTGATCTTTAAGAAGCTCCCCTCGGCCAGGATGTGGCACACCGAAGGCGCTACTTTTCCTCACCCCGCTTTCCGCGCATTCGCTGTTCACACAGCCATCAACATTTGGTAGAATCACGGGTTGGGGTTTTTTGTCGTCATCTACGTGAAACCAGAACTCAAAAGGATAAAGACCGCACCGTACCACGCCTGCCCGCGCATCCTCCGCAGCTGCTCAGTGGCAGAACCCATGTCCCCCGGTGCAGAAACGCGGAAACACCCCGCGCAAACCCCGCGCAAACCCCGCGCTCCCTCCCCCCTCCTGCCGGGTGCCGGTGGCGCAGCGGGCGGGGCGGGGTTGGGCGGGGAGAGGCGGCGGCGCCCATTGGCTCCCGGTGCGGCGGGGGCGGGGACTTCCGGTGATGAACGATGAGTAAGAGCCTCAGCCCGGCCCAGAGCTCCCGACCAGCAGCGATGGCCGAGTGGTTAAGGCGTTGGACTTGAAATCCAATGGGGTCTCCCCGCGCAGGTTCGAACCCTGCTCGCTGCGGCCCGTGAGGGTGGAGTTTTTTATTCTTTATTTTTTTTTAATCTTCCCCGCTGTCACTATTGCTTTCAATGAGCAGTGGTTACTCCTCAGGCATTCTCTGACTGTTCAGCGCGCCTCTGCAGCAACAAGAGGAATTCCCTAGTGTTTATCCTACTGTGACTCCCTTGACCCGGCCTACAGCATTCTTCCTGGCTTCTATCAAAAAATAAAATAGTGCCAGAGCAACAATAGGTCCCAGGGTACTTTCCCAGAATTGTGTCTAAAGCGCAATAACCTGCACTTGGTAGGGATGAGAGCAGCACCCACAGGGACCAGTGTTCCTTCCACAGGGCACCTTCCAGGTCCTCTGTAGCCAGTCCCTGCCCTGCCCTGCCAGTCCCTGTCCTGCTCAAGTGCAAAGTGCAGGATTAATCCAATGCATTGCACACAGTGTTCTGATTTGCCTTAAGGGCATGACCCGCCCCCAAGTCCCACAGCTGATGCAATATAAATAAAATACTATCTGCAGCAAGTTAGTCTATAATGAATTTATTTACTCTAAACCTTTCTTCTCAGGGAGGAACCTGGTCAGACTGCTCACAGACCTTCAGTGAGAGTCCTCCAGACATTTACAGCCTTCTGCACACACAATCTGGCAATGAGGGAAGAAACCTATAGAAATTACTATGCAACTAATAAGCAGGAAAAATATAACAAGGCACTTTGCCCTGGCCAAACACACTCACACACATCACCTCTTTCTGCCTGGCTTAAACTGACCTTTCACCACTCAAATGTGTCAGTCTCCTCCTATGTGTGTGTCCAGCGTTGGTGAAGAGCTGAAAAATTTGCAAAGCCAGGTAAGAGAAAGCTGGAAACAAGAAAAAGGCTAGAGACAGGAACAGCCACTTCTCGCTCCCCTCTTTCTTAGACAAGACAAAAATGCATCACCAATACCCATTCGACCTTTCATGTTTTGTTAGAGTAACTTAATGTAATCAGAAACTTGAGGCAGGGAAAGAAGAGGAAATATTGAAATATCCCTGTGCAGAACAAATTAAAAATGAAAGAAAGAAGGGACAATTGTTTAAGCTGGCAGGAAAAGGAACATTTCAAAATTCTCCCTAACAAGGCTGCCAGGGATGTCAGGTTTGGGTATTTGTTTCTGTTAGGGTACATGGAAGTGTTAGAGGTCACACTTTAGAGGGAAACTGATAAATAACTGGTAATGGTAGTACTGACAACAACATTAGGCATTTCTCACATGTCTTCACATGGGAAGGTACTTGGAAAGGATACTGGGGGCAGGCATCTCAGACTTTGCAGAAAAGGCAGGTTTTTAATTCAAGAGTACCAATTCAAGCATCCTTTGTTAAGGTGCCATATATGTGTATTCTAACAGCAGCTTTAAATTGTGTGCTTAGAGCAGTACAACACTACAATATGCAAAAATTTTTAGTTAGAGTGCTCATTTCAGATAAATTTAATATAAATATATAACTTATTTTCTAGCAACAAGGCTTAATTTTTTTAATTAGTCAGGAATTAAAATTCTTTTCTGTCTTTTGGTTTGTTTTTTGGGGTTTTTTTAATAACTTGAAGATCCCACACATCCCTGCAATTTGGAACAGATGAGAAACCTTTTTTGTTTAGTGCAATTTTGGATAGCATTCCAATTTAATAAAAAGACAATATTGAAAGAGTTAAAATACTAAACATGGTGGGCAAGCTTTGAACTAAGTCCTTCCTTTCTGCTGCATCACTGAAGATGTTGCCAGTTCTTTAATGGCCACTTTGAGTGTCTTCTTTCCAAAAGACATATTACACTGCTTTAGTAGATCTGAAGACAAAGTACTGAGCCAATAAAGTTTACAACTTCAAGATGTTCTT
Source organism: Calypte anna (assembly GCF_003957555.1). Lineage (NCBI taxonomy): Eukaryota > Metazoa > Chordata > Aves > Apodiformes > Trochilidae > Calypte > Calypte anna. Next base: position 11,918,636 of record NC_044252.1, read on the forward strand.
TTCTCTGGGACCTTGCTGGGGATGGAAATGTGAAGTGACTGACACCAAGACGTGGTTATTTTAAATTTTATACTGAAAAATAAGAGGCCAGTCTGTCAGAAATGCAAGCAAATTATTCTCTAAGTATTTACACTTAGTGAACCTTTCCTCCTTGAATTTGCAGTAGGAAAATAAAAGAGCAGAAGCAAATACCCAACTTATTTCCCACATTTACCCTTCAGCAAGATATATGAAAATGTTCCCACCAAGGCACTAAGGGGAAAGAACCATATGGCTTTAATTGCAAGGGTGGTGGGTTTGGGGGGGGGGGGAAGGGAGGGTTGTGGTTTGGTTTGGTTTTTTTCTAATTACAGAAGAAAATAAGGACTGCCATACAGCCTACTAAAGCTATATGCTCACTAGCAGCACTAGTATGGTAGTTTGGTAGGTTTGGTGCTCCCCTCTTGATGGCTATCACTTTTCATCTCCATTTTGTACCAGAGTTAAAATGCTACTGTTCTACCTGCTTCTCTTTTTAAACCTCAACTACAAGAGTGACAAGATGCAAGGCAGTAATGAACCTGGTTCTGGAGTCCAGACCCCAAAAGGTACACATGGGTTCAATATGGTCCTGGTGTTATTTCCTACCCCAAACCCAGCTCAGTCACACAGCCAGTACCTCCAGGGACCAAGGTGCCTCTAGCCAGGTATGCCAAGAGGTGATTAGGATATCCAGGCTCTTTTTTATCAACAACCATTCACACTGAAACCAGCATCCTAGTACTTCAGCAGTGGGGGGTCAAGGATGGACATGGGAACCCTGGGAAAGGCAGATCTTTTGAAAGCACAATTAGCAGAAGGCACCAAAGGCATCCAGGCCCACCCAGCTGGAACATTCTCCTCATGCATTCTGCCCCCTCCCATCCCATCAATATCATTCACACAAAGCTGCTTATGAAAAAGAGGAGGAGCTGACAATCCTCTACCCAGGATAAATTGGGGGGCCTCATGGAAATTAACTGCTAGGAAACAACCAGCCCTGACAATCCTGACATATTATAGCGAGTTTCTGTAAGGACTGATGCCTGAGAGCTAAACTACATCTCCTTAGAAGAGATGGCAGCCCCTGGTGTCAGGAGTCCTTTGATATTCTCAGAGAAGCAGTTTTGACAAAGCAGCAAGGAAATAATTTTGTCCAAAGCAGTGAGAACCACATTGCACATAGAGACTGGAAACCTGGGGATTGGCAGCAAGTTTCTAGAAGTAGACCCTACCCTTCACTGCTCAATGAAAAGGAAGCAAGAAAGAACCACTGTGAAGATGGAACAGAGAGCAAAGAAAATGAGTTTTCCCTACCATCCATCATCTGTGACAGCTCACGATACCCATCAAAGACCTAAAATTTGTAAGAGTTCCCTGTCTACATTGCTCCACTGATGACTCAGCCACAAACATTTTGGAACAAACAGCTCATGAAGGGTCTCATCTTCATTAACATGGGAAGGAAAAGAGACTTATACAGCAAAGGTGCAAGGACAAACCTAGGCAATGCCTATGGTCAGGGGGAGGATTGGCAGCTCTTACAACAGCAGGATGAGCATGTACACTGGGCTGCAATAAATATCCCCAGCATGAACTAATGATAAATATCACCTCATCTGACAGGGAGAGAGGCTGACAGCTTACAGGGTTGCTTTATTTTTTGTAATTTCATCAGCTTTACAATAGCTTCACTGCTTACTTTAGCCTTGTCCCTCATTTCAGGATATGAAGGTGTGAGATAGCAATGTTTATGCTCAGGAAATTAAAACTACACAGTATCAGTTTTAATCATCAGAACACTTGCTTCTATTATAGAACATATAAACTAACTTTTTCTCTTTTTTTTTTTTTTCTACTGTCTCGCTCAAAGAGGAAAATAAGCATTCAGGAAATGACCTTACCTATCACTCAGCATTACTCAACCTGAGATTTTAAGTCATATATGATCTCAATTCATCACCAAAACTTTAACTCTTACCTTGTCACTTGGGAATGAGAGCAGTAATTAAAAATATATTAATTTTATTTCATTCAGGAACTCCAGTCCAAGATACTCCCTTCCATTGTAAACAGCTGGCTAAATAGTTGTTTAATTTCTGATATTACAAAACTGATTGCTACAGTTTCAGAGACATAGGAACACAGCATTAAACAGTGTGCCCTATTCTCAGTGTTTTATCATCATCACTATCCACCTGCACCCCCATCTGCAACTCATAACTTCCAGCTGAACCCCATGATTTTCCATGGAAATGCTGAAGATGGACTCCCTGAAGCTTTTACCAACTGGGGGGGAAAAAAAAAGAAATTCAAAAGGGTGGGTAGACATTTTCAAATTAACACAGCCACTTCTGAATGCATGGAACTTTATTTGTTGCTGGTGAAATTACTTGCCTACACAAACCTACAATATGAATACCTGACATATTAGGTTAACAGAGAAGACAGCAAATACAAAATAAACACTACAGAATTTGAAAAGTTGCCCAAAATATCAACAAACTGCCTTGTGAGATTTTGTACGCACTAATGTTGACTGGTCTGATTCCTCATTACACACCCTACAAAACTCTGATAAAACCCCATCTACCAGGCCAGAGCAGGGAGGGAAATCACTAGTAAGCCACAGGACAGTGCTGGCACACGTGCAAGAGTTATCAGTTTTCTATCTGTAAAGCTTAAGAAGAAAGTTGCTAACCAAAGAAGTGAAGTTATGAAACTGCCTTTCAAAATAGATTGTGCAAAAAGTATACTTATTCAGATAGAAAGCAAGTGATTTCTAAGAGTGCTTAACAGTGACCTTCTTGGATAATAAAAAGGTTCTTACTTCATCTATATCATAATATTACAATTCTCCAACAAATTAAGTTTGCAATTGTATTGGGCATGCATTATAAATCACTACAATAAGTACAATACAATGGAGAAATGAATCAGAGTACATAATTTAGAAATATGCAGAGTTTTGTTTAAAGTTCATTGTCACATAGCTTTTGGAATAATAATATTCCAACAGGATAATATAACAACAGGATAACAGGATAATATGCTGGAGTGTAACATTGATTTTTGGTTCTACTGAGAGTACATTCTTTAAAACATTAAGATAAAATGTATTTACTACGCAGTATTTAAGAATACAAGAAACAATATACAAGATATTAGATAACTTCACAAGATCACTTTATGTTAATACTGAAAAGGGCTTTGCTTATTAAACAGAGACCACCATCTGTAAAGGCTCGTAGCACATTAACAAATCAGCATTGAGATATTTATTCACACGATGTTCACATAACTATGAATGAATACAAAATACAAATAACTGCTGACAAAAAAAACCAAATTGCTGGACAGATGATCTCATGCTCTTGCATAATTTGCATCTCAGATCTCATAGTTTCTGAATTTTCTCAGAAGCTCAGATGGAGCATCCCCTGACCACCGGAAACGCAAGTGCCAGTAATTTGCCTCTGAAAATCCTGAGGGGAAAAAAAACAACACCAAAAAACCAGAAAGGCAAGTTAGTTATTATAAATATGAATAAAACTAAGCTCTCTGAAATAATACTTTACAATGTCCCTTCAAAAAATTGTATAAAAAATTGGTCCCTTCCATTGCTCTTTAGTACCGGGGATAACCTCTATTCTTGGCACCATTTGAACAAATATTCAAGCAAACATCTAACTTCAAGATAAGTGTAAGGTGGGAAGAGTCCAAAGAAGAACAGAAACAATGTTTTGTTTTACAAAGCAATTTTTGTAAACATGTTACAAAACATTTTTTTGTTTTGCAAAACAAAACAAAAATACAAACCTGAAAAAACCCCAATGTTTTCTTAATGTAGAGAAGAAGAGCAAGAAGGTGATGAGATAAATCTCCAAGAATGTGAAAGGCAGCAGTGTGGAGAGAAGCTACAGATGTCCCTTTCCCTGTACAAGGGAGTTTTTTGGACCCTGCACTATGTTTCTATCATCTACAGGCTGTTAGTACTAAAAAGTGAGATCTTCCTGCATCAGGAAGCCAAAACCTATCACCAGATTTGGTCTTAACATCTCTTATTCAGGAGGAAAGAGCTGCATGGAGTTTTAGTCTATACTTCTTATAGACCAGAAGACAGGAACTGAAAATTTCTCAGTTTAAAAGTGGAATCCAGTCTAATACATTTTCCTGCACCAAAACAAAAACATTATCAACAACCTAACACCAAGTATGAACACTCAGGAACATACACATCCTGTCAAAAATATATTCCAATATTAACATTTATTAATATAAATATGTGCCCACTGGGTAAATTAAGTATGCATTTGATGGGTTTGATATTTTTCCCATTCAAATTAATGGGAATTTCATTAAAACTTAGAAATATTAAAACTTAAAAATATTAAGGTACCTGCAAGCAATGATCACCATTACAAGGAAGGAGTTGATATTTTCTTTACTTTGAAAAGATACTGTTTTGCAAAGAATACAGTGACGATTTATTTAGTAAAAAAATAGCAGATAGTATACTGCTAGACAGCAAAATTTGAAAATATAAAAGTTTCATTTATGTCTCCAATAGCCTTGCTTGCACAATTTTCTTATCTGTTGTCTGCATTCCACAAATGTTTGAGATTAAACTGGGTTTTGCTGTCTTCACAGTTCAACTTAATTTCCTGTTTGATCAAGCTGGAAAGAAATAAGAATTTCTGATAACATATGACTAAGATTATGAAACTCCTGAAGGATCAAGAACAGAATGTAGCCATTGTGGTAAGGAAACTTTCCTTCAGGTGTCCAGACCTAAACAACAGAAAGGAAACACTAACTGGCCAGATGACAGCTTTTGAAATGCACATTTACACTGCTGAATGCACTACTTTTTAAAAAACCTGTTCAAATAAAAAAGAAGTATTCAAGTCTCAGTTTTAAGTCTTCATTAATTTATCAGATGTCAACTGTACAAGTACTGAATGCTGGATTAAAATAATAATAATATAATACTTAAAGGTTTTATTTAACATTTTTTCAAGTAATTTTTTTTTTTTAAATCACTGAAAGGAATAGCCTTTTTTAACTTTGATATAGCAGCAAACCTAACTTTACATTTTGGTTTAAGAATAATTTTTTTCTTCTCCAGTGTTTGGTTTTAGAAGCAAACAAGTGAGAAAACATGGGTAGGAACAAAGGTCTGGAGGCTTCAAAATTACATAAATAACAAACAACATAAAACCCAAAACAAAAGCCTAACCCAAAACCACATTAAAAATCTACCAGCTAAGCATATTATTCTAGAGAAGAATTTCACATTACTAAAAAGCCTCAATTTCAGGCCAATTCCTGGATATTGCAATTTTCTGTAGCTGCTGGTTTCACTTACTTGGGGAATCTGGATTCTTTGAAGACTGTGGTTTCACATCAGGAATTGCAACATCTTCTTGCTCCCTGTTCCTATCTGACAATCCACCTTCATTGTTTTCAGGCTGTTGGGTCCAAATCTCATTCATGATGTTGTTGCTGTCATTTGAGTCAGGAGCTTCCAGCATTTGGTCCTTCTTACTTTGGACAGCCCAGTGCATTGACTAAAAAAATGCAAAAGTAACAAATAAAGAACTAATTCCCATGTCTTAAAAGATTTATAAGAAACTCCTCTTTTCTTTCTTATATTGCAGTAATAAATGATAAAACAAAGCACATATTAGAGAGAAGCTTGCAGGTCAAAAGTATAGAGGAAAGAAGATGATTACATACTGCAAAATAGCACTCAGGAGAACAGTTTGTGTTAGCTGGGGATGAAGAATAAATACAAATGCATCAAATAATTCAAAGGGTCTTTTGTCTAGTTTATCCTGTCATGACACAAAACCTGTCCATTTCCAAAGCTGTCTTTGTCAAAGGTGCCTGTTGGAAACAATACACATCAGAAATCTTTACTATTAAAGTTTGTGGAATGTCTTCTGTTTGGAACTGAACTGAGCTTGATGGGATGCTTCCAGCAAATGTTTAAGCTTAGGCATAATGTTTTAATTGAAGAGGCTCTCAGACTTCTCTCATAAACAGAATTCAGATGGGCAGAATTGGCAAGGGAAGCATTTACTCATCTGCCTTAAAATCTGACCGTGTAGACTTGTTACTATTATTCTCCCTTATAAGGCAGAAAAAAATATTATCAAACATTACAGAATTAGGATCTACAAGGAACACAATATCAAATTATCTCACTAGCAAAATTAGGAGGGAGAACAACCTTCAGAATATGTCTCTGTCACAAATCACCCCACTAGCCTAGCAGGGACCCTCCAAAGGCCTGTGTGAAGCCCAAGGTTCAAAGTAACCTACCTTATAGATTTTTCAATGGCTTCTTCAATCAGCATGAAAACCTACCTGATACATGATATACCAAAAAAGAACATAATATACAAAGGTCTTAGCTTTGAAAATAAATAAAAGGTTCCTACATAAGCAAAGTGTTCTGAAGCATTTGAAAATAGCCCTTAGGTTACTTAAACTTTGTATAATAAACATAAAAGCAGTAACTTGATAAATTGACTCTAAAACTATCAGCCTAAAGCCCTCCTGTGAATGGTCTTCCACAGCCTTCCAATTTTTCCTGTCTTTCCTTAACTTTCTTACTGCAGGAATCACAATTCAGTGTTCCTCTCCCCAAAACACACCACTGCAGAAGCATTGTAACTCATCCCCTCACTCATTGCAATGCTTTCTCTGGGCCTGCCCAACCCTCCCCTCCTCCCAGAGCCCCAAACTTGGCCCACACAAACCGTTTTCACAGAACTGCTCAGGGCCTCCCACTGCTGGAAGGGAATGGCAATTTTGCTCCGCCGCCAGTGATCGTAACGCGCTCGACTCTCTTCATTAGTAAGAATCTCCTTGGCTTGCTGCAGCTTCTGGAAATTCTCCACTAGAACACAAACCAAGAAGATACTGAAGCCAATATCTGTTTTCAAAGAAATAAATTTGGATATGAAAAGGGAGTTGCCAGTAATGGCTTTTAGGAGAGAGAAGCAGAGCTGAGTGACAAAGGTGTTGTGTGGTTGTCCTGCACGTTCGCACAGTTTGGGCTGGCTTTAGGATCCCAGCACCTTTGGTGGGCAGTTGACATCCTTTTCAAATGAGGACTAAAATGCTCATTTATCCACTGGCTTAAAATTCTCCTAAATTTAAGTTCAGAGAAACTTACAGAGTACAGCAGGCAAAAGGCAGAAGCCACCCTCTGTAGACAACCTTAGAAAGGGAAACTGAACTAAAGTAATAATATGTCCAAGGGAGCCACACACAAAGCAGCAAGGAAGCCAGAACAAAGCACAACACCAAGAAAACACGTGGAGGGAAAAAAATGTCAGAGGAATATTCACAAGCAAGAAAAGGAATCAGACTATAATTCAAATAACCTGTGTGCTTCATTAGGTGTGCTTTCTTCATGTGCAAAAAAGTTATCTTAAATACCAGACTGCATGAATTAAAGCCCTTTTTCCCTACAGGCTAATTTTTCATTAAATGGTTACTAAGGATGCAGCTGCATGTTATATTTATAGAAGGGTTATAAAGATTTAGATTTTATTTGTGACTCACCTATGCTACAGTGATCTATTATTATTATTCATTTATTCCAGTTTACAAATTGGAGATATCTCTTTTGAGACACACTAAGCCCAAATGCTAATCAAAAGTGATATCAATAAATCAAACAACAAACAATGGGTTGAGGGGGAAGTTCTGTTAGGTTTCCTTTTTCTAGTAGCACTAGTTTTTAGCAAATAAAAATTGTATTTTAATTCCTCTTCACAGAGCTTTAAACTGAAATAATAATAATAATAATAGTAATAATAATAATAATAATTTTTTTAAAAAAAAAGTAAACTTTCACCAGTACTGTAAAAAGGTATTTAAAGTAAAGTGTTCAGGTAAATGGAGTATATATTTCTTCTTGACAAACCAAGCAGCTCCAACATTTGGCACTTGGCATCCTTTTTTGAGTTACTTAGTTTCAACTACTTTGGAGGGGGGAGAGGTGGTACAGACAAAATAGGACCATGCACTGAAATAGGCTCTTGTGTCCCTACTGCATTGGCCAGAATTTTCTCTGGAGAAAGCTGATACCACTGGTTTCATGTTATCATTTAATATTTGAATTGTGTTCTACAATTCTTTTTTTTTTGTGAGGAGCATAATTATGATCAGAACAACCTCTATGTTAAGAATATAAGCTATTTAGACACCAGTGAGCACTGATGAGAGCTATCTTGTCATTGTGAATGAATAAGATTGTCTCCACATAACTCAGGTGCTGCTCAGCCGTCACAGGTATGATGAACTGCACACTTCCATAAAGCATGTTAGCTGCTGCCCTGCAAACAGATGGCTACTCATGTGGTGCTGGCTTCTTTTTATTTTCAGTCATTAAATCAAATTAAAAGAGACTAAAGTACATTTAATGTGTTCCTGGTGGGTTTGTTCATGGAAGCAAATTAACGAGTTGACGCAAGTATGGTACTTGAATGCCATGAGCATGGAAACAAGCTCAGTTCATAGGTCTAGGAAAGGATACACTCCATGAAAAAATTCTAGATTAAAAGATGTTCTACCATAAAAAGACGTGGGAATTGAGGGGAAAAATATATCACACAAGTGTCTTCCTGCTCTACCATCTAGGCAGTGTCCAATTGCCAGAAAGTAGTATTAAAGCCTGCTATATGAAGACACTGTGCTCAATACACATGAGAACTGGAATATCTGAAGGGAAAAGCTTTAAGGCTGAATTTAGAGCCTCGTATCTCAGTGATGTTAATATAGGAATAGCTTGTTTTAAACAGGAGAGAATGCATACCTGCTTTGGGGTTTCCAGGATGTTTGTCAGGATGACATTCCAGGGCTTTCATCTTAAATTCTGCAATTATTTGTTCAACCTAAACAGAATGTCAAGATTTAAAGTGAGTAACTACATACACACAGAACAGATTTTCAAATTTGCTTTTTGGAAGGGGTTAGGAGGAATGACAAAGACTGCTGAAAGATTTTTTTTCCTAATAATTTTTAGTAGCTTTAGTACAAGTAAACTGGGTGACAATGACCATCTGTCAATGCTTATTTCATTTCATTGTCCATCCACCCATCCTTATTTTTGTTTTTTGTGGAGCTCAGTCATCAAGTATGGCAATCTGGTGATATGAAAAATGTGGGAAGACAATGTGTGTGAAGCCCTTTCCTCACGTTTGACCACGTAGGCAAAATGCATCACTGCAGTTGGTCTTTGCTTTGTTTAATCAGCTGTCACTTTTAACAAAATCTCATTGCAGAAAGCAGAGATGTTGCTGAAGATCTACTTTTGGGACTGGATGAGTTTCTCCATATCCTCTTCGTAGGAAATTTAGTACCACATGACTTTTCCATCTTGGACACCACAAAGCTAGATAACTAGCAGTTCCCATTCTTCCTCTCAAGTTAATTTTCTGTGAAAAATGTTGGCTTGGATTAGAATAAATTTATAATCAATATTAGAACAATGGCATGCATTATCTTATTAGCTCATTAGAAGGTCCCACAGAGTTTAAGGTAGCATAAAGTATTACAACCACTGGAAAAACAAATGCATATTAATAGTTAATAAAATACAGGAAACTTCTGGAGTGGGCATCAGCTTAGATTTTCACATTCCCAGATATTTCAAAGTATCTTGCTTCTTACTGTAATACAGAAACTAAAACTTCTTTGTATCTTTCCAGTATCTTAAGCTTTCACAACAATTTGCCCCAAGGTATCAATTAGCAACTATTCTTTCCCATGCTAGAAACACGCAAATTCCTCATCCTTCAAACCCTCATATCCACAGACTGTTTCAATTGTTTATTTCAAAATCAAGGCTCATGACCTCTTCTCTTTAGACTTAAAGTACAGTTCACTTATCTAGCTGGCCACATGTTGGTGTCATATGCTGGGGAAAAAAAAAAAAGAAAAAAAAAAAAAAAAAAGAAAAAAAAAAAAAGTGGTCTACAGGGGTATTTTAAGAATTCTACACTTTTTGCTTTTCTCAGTAACTTCTTCCAGAAGGACAGATATAAGGTGGTACATTGGCAGACAGTTGGCCACTTATATAGTATACATTTTATAGAGAACTAGTTGAACCTGGTTACTATATAGCTAGCTAACATCTTTAAAACTTAGTTACATAAAAGGGAACTTCAAAGTTAAAATATGTACAGCAGCAGAGGGGTAGCACTGAAGTCTTCAATTTAAAAATTTACTAGGAAGGAAAGTTTAACTGGAGTTTATAAAAAATATAAGAGATGTCTGTAAAATATTAAGTGATATGTTTTACTAAGAAAAGTATCCAATATCCTCTCTATATGAACAACACTGTTGGAAGAAGAATGAAGATTAAATCTCCTTTCTTCCTCTCAAGCTGGAAGATGAACTAGGTGTCCATGAGCTCAGATCTTTAAAAAGCTAAGAATGAGCATGGGTATTTACTGGAATATAGGGAAAACCTGTAGAAATTGAAACTATCTGTGGCTCAAATTTAACCAGTTCAGATCAAGGCCAGAATATTCATCACTTTATGTGAAGGTACTGCAGCTAGGGATTAGCTGTATATGCCTAAAGAGTGGTGCATAGGAGCCTGTGCTGCTACAAATACTTTACAGTCATCTGCCTGTAAAACACTCATAATAATTCCAATTTTTTTAAATGTTAGAAGTAGTTGTGTGCATTATCCTGAGGGAAGGCAACCATGTCAATTTGTGATCACAGATCCTACTCCCATGTGAAAAACTGCCCAGTAACATCTGCTGCTTCCATCAGCAAATAACACTTGATAGATTGTTTTTCAGAACCCGTTGGCATTTATTCCATCTTTTCAATTGCGTTTTTAAGATATCTGAAAACTCGTTATATTTGAACTATTCACCAATTGCTAAACCCTTAATACTGTGAGGTGGAAAATGAGAAATAGCATCTGCGAAACACGCCCTTTAACACCGCCCTCTGCTGGAATGACTTCGTAGGAGTTGTCTCAGAAAAGCTTTAAATTGCCTTCCTTAAGAGATCGAAGATTCTTACTAGTGTGCTTTCAGAGACAGAAAAAGAGAGGTATTTCCCTCGCATTGGACTCCTAGAACAGATGAAAGAATCTAATTAAATTTAATGGGCAAAATACAGCATTTATGCACACCGAATACATCCTTCATTACAGCACAATAATCAAAACACCTGTTTCAGAATACAGTCCCATCAGCTAAAAAATATCAGCACATTGGACTACCTAAAAAATGTCATATGGACCTTCTCCAGAAGAACACTTTCTTTAGTTACAAATTGTTCAGCAATTGCTTACTAGATCTCCTCCTAAAGAGTCTGCTATCAAAACAAATTAGTAAAACTAGTGTTTGGGCATTATGAAAATTAGCATTAAAAAAAACCATTAATATGAAGAATGATAAGGAAATATTAGTTTTGGCTTTCCTCCAAACCAACCTTTAAAAAAATTAAAGGGTGTCTATAAAACCTAAGAAACTCAATAGCATTATCAATAACCTACAGCTATGAACATTTGTTGTATTAGTTCCATATATATAGCTTTTTTCGTTTTTAAAACCTAAAATATATCAAAAAACATTATCTGAATGCTGCCAAACTTAGGCAGTTGGCTCATGATTCAAAACTGTATCAATTTGTTGAACTAAAACTAAGGAATAACTCCAACTGTATCCATAATACAATCCTTTTTTATAAAACACTTAACATAACCCTTATTCTAGTATCTTAACATCAGTTTGCAGGTCAGAAAACCGAGCCTTGCAAAGGGAAATACTAGAAAATAAAAGTAGCAAGAAAGAAGGTTCACAATGCATTTCAGACAGTGCTGTCTGTAGAGATAAACCACTCCAAATCCACCTTTTAGAGGAGCACATTCAGACGTTATTAACCCGGAGGGGAGGTGGGGAAGGCTCTTACCGTAGACAGTTCATCGCACCCCAGCAAGTTGTAGTAATCTTCCAAGTCATCTGGTCTGCAGCTCAGGATTGCATCCATCTGGATTAGTCCAGCAGCTTTTTCAACCCAAGGCACAGAGAGTGTAAAATATAACCCCGCTATAAAGCTCACACAAGGGTTTCAGAAGTAGCCCAGGGAAACAGACACTGTCCACTCAGGTCTACAGCTTCTCTCCGGTGCTTTTTAATACTGGCAGCTGACTCACAAGAATTTGCTTGAATTCCCTGCCTGCCATTGGTCCCTGCAGGATGCCAATCCAGTTGTCACACACCTGCCAAATGCAATGCTCCCTGGGAGTTGTAGTTGCCAAAGTCCCTTCAACATTAAACTCGGTCTCGTCCGGACTGAAGGGAGTTCCGGATGCTAACTGAAGTCTTGTTGTACTGGAGAATTAGATCACATCACCACTCGCATAGCCACTTAAAATCATGCCCTTACTTAAAGGTTTTCCTGCCTCAGAGCCTACATTTGCTAAATAATGCTTTTGGCTTAATTTTTAACTGCAATTTTTGCCAGTTGTTGACAAGAGGATTATATTTGGGTAGCTATAGAAAAGAGTAAGGATTATTTCCAATATAACAGTTACAGGGCTGAAACTTTCCTGAATGAAGTACGGACCCTGTCCAAGCCTGTCAGAGCTCTATCAGTCATGGCACCACCAAGGGGGGAATGTTTACTCTGTGAAGCCTACTTAGGGTACACACATACTGCTCCTCAAAACCAAACAGCCCTTGTACATCAGCTGCACCTCTGATACGATTCAGATTATGAAAAGACAACATGAAATTCTTACTGTCTGCTATTAAATTAAATCGACTACTTCTCATACAAACTACTTGCTGACTGTGTCATGAAGGTCAGTAGTGTGAAAAACATGCTCCTGTAAAACTCATTTTACATTGAAGTAAAATATCTTTAATTTTCAAACTGTAATTAATGATAAGGGCATCCTTCCAACAAAGATTACAAACATGTTTAACTGTAGTGTCTCCTGTGATGTACTGATTTAAAAAGATTACTTCCTCGGTGTAATACCAACCATTTGTTTAAGTGTTTCCTCTGGAGCCCAGGGAGCTCTATTTTTACATTTCCCACCCCTCCAAGAGCTTTGTACTCCAAGATCTTTCATGTCATTAAATACTGCTGATTCTTTAGACTAACACAGATTAGTTCAAGTTAGCCTTGAAGAGTTATACAATTCTAGATGCAGTGACCTAGTAGGAGAGTCTACACAGACCAGATCCACAGGGTGTGACCAAGGCCAGAACAGGTGTGTGTTAACCAGAGAAGGACCCAGTGACCATTCAGAACTCTTTATAAATTTCTGAATATGTAATTCCAACATTTACAAGTGCTTTATTTTAGTAAATACATTGTTAATACTCTGAAATTATCTAAGTATCATACTGGTGTTCCACTGTTTGTTTCATAGTTGCATTGCTTGAAATTTCTTATTTTTACTGTATGTTCAGATAGCCAATTAAGGTTATAAAATACATAAAGCACATGAAAATAAGCAGAAATCATATTAAACATCAAAATACAAGCCTTGGTGAAACCATTTCAGCCTTGTTAGAAAACACTACCACTATATTTCTCTGAGGAAACAAAACAACAGGTACTCTTTCTCAACAAAGTGGAAGAATTAGCAATTACAATTCTCTTCCCCATTCCTAACTTAATAATAAACTAGAAAAGTATAGAAACTAAAATAAAGCCTTTTATCAGGAGATCATGTAAATATTTAAAGAGATTGTACTCTGGGGGAGGATAAAAAACAAACAGCTGTCCCTCTTTCCACCAGCACTACTGGCATACTGTTCTTGTCCCAGCACTTCTTGCCTGTTTGCCTAAGGTGAAAGGGAAGGCTCTTTAACCCTTTTTACTTCCTGTGGTTATTTCTGTGCTGCAAGGTGCACTGCTTGTCCAGGAGTTGGAGGCAGGTGACAAAACCCTGAGATTTGCAAGCTGCTTGTCCACAGGTATTTTGTTCACAGGTATTTTGTCTTGTCCCCATCTATACTCTTGTCTCTTTACAAGGGCTTTGATCCAAACTGCAGCAGTGACCCTACCTGTGCCCTACCCAAGATTTCCAGGGAGTGGGACACAAAGGGTCTCACAACACAGTCTGAAGGTTTGAGTGTGGAGGACACAAAATACTGAATAAAAGCTCAGCTTTTTGCTGCTCCTACTGGCATCTGGGGGACAACTCACAGAGCAAAGCATCACCAAAAGACAGCAAGAGAACCTGTATGCAATATGCAGGAAAAAAACCCCACCATAAATGTAAACGTAACACTTTATCTGAAAGAGAATGACAGTGCCCATGATGGCACAGCTGATATGCCATGTTTTGGTTAGCATTGCTCAGAATGTACAAACAGTACTGAACGTGAGGAAGTCTCATTTTTATTCTCTGTACCCAAGCACAAACAAAACATTTCTGTTGGCTCCTGACACATTATCAATCATTTTGCATGCTCACAGCACAACTGAAACTGAAGTCCAGTTCAGTGTAACAGGAGGTTTATTGTCAACTTCTGGAAGTCCTTCATGGCCTTTTAAATAAAGCAGCAAGATCAGGAAATGTCTGTTTGAATTTATTCCCATAAAATACATCAAATCTTCCAGTACCAGTTCTTCTCAACTGACTTCAGTTCTTCTGTTTCCTGAGGGCAGAGTACACATTTTCAAAAAGTCCAAGGCACAATATAAGTCAAGATTTTCATTTCATCCTTCACCCTCCATCCTTGTCCTGCCACATGCTCAGAGTTGCAAAACCAGAAGAGGACTGAAGCACCACCACAACATCAAAGACTTAGGGGTAACTACTCCAACAGTTCAGGAATGTGTATGAATGCTTGCAATACAAAGACAGCGTTAGGATCCTTGAACCATTTCCTCACCAATACCTTCACAGAAATCTATAGATCATACACCTTACACATTTTCTTTCTCAGAATGCAGGCTGCACATAAATAGCCACAAAACCAACAATATTAAAATGGCACCTCTCCTTTATATGCTGACAAAAGTGTGTGCTTTTTAAGAAAACTGAATCTGGCCTCAGCTTTAAAAAGAATGCTTGCACATTTGCACAGGATAATAAAAACATTCAGATTCACATCTGGTTGCTTCCTAGCTTGTTTCTGAGAAATAGGGAGTGTAAGAAATCACAGGTACATCTTTTGGGGGGGTTGTAAATACCTGAAAGAACCAGGAAAAAAAGAAATCACCCCCTTCAAATACACATGCCACCTATAAAAGTCAGTTATGCCTTATAATAATCCCCTTTGAAGCAGAAAAAAACTCCAAAAAACCACAACAACGTATCAACAATTTTAACCCAAAGGTTTTTAAATGCTGTTGTTACCAAGGCCTGCAAGGGACAAATTCCACCTGTCTCATCTTGGTCTTGCTACTAAACTTATGGATTCAGTTGTATTAAATTCACTAAAACTATTGTGCAGATACTTTGCAATGTTAAGCGGTTACATTAAATGAAACAATGTTTACATTTATAAATGTAATATTTCATTTCTATGTAATATGAAGTTAGAAGTTTAGATCAAAATTCTAGGTTGAGGAAGTCCTGGGAAAGTGGTTAAGCTCTATTCAGGCAGAAAGAGACATGGCCTCTAAGAAATCCCTCGTGTGGTGCTCCCATCAGTGATGGCTGATAATTCAGTACCCAGGTGGGCCACCAAATATTATCTCTACAATGTATGTAACAGCAGAAGTCACTGGAAGACCACAGAGCTCTGAAGCTACTAACTGTGCACATCCCACCAGGGAATGCTGATGTGAAAAAGAACGAATTAGTGAATGCCATTATGTAACAGTTAACATATAAAGTTATATTTGTTCATTTAACCTATGTAACTTTGTTCATAAAATAAGAAGTATTAACCAAGTTATGTGCCAAAAACATTGTGTGACTGTGACGAATTGTAAGAACTTACATATAATGCTTGTTCATTTAACCTAAGTAGAAAATCTTTAGTGCATTTACTTATAAAGGCAAGATAGAAGTAGTGAAAGAAGATAAGGACGTTAACTGCAAAATGAACTTTAGAGAGAAAAAGTGTATTGTAACAAATTGCTGTGTAATCATGTTTATAAGTTAACCTTTGTAGAAAGGGGTTAACCAAAACACAGGATGTGTCTGCTCAAGAATAATTAGTATCGTCGACAGATTTCGAGCTTTCCGAGCACGATCGGGCTCACACGGCCATACAGGACTATAAATTCCCAAGCAACCTCAAGGAAGGCACAGCGTCATGAGGAGCAGAGGCTCCCGGGTGCCCAGCGCTGTTATTGCTTGTTGTTACTTGCTATTAAATTCCGATTGATTCACTAATTGGTGTGTCCTGATCAATTTTATGGGACTTAATTTATAACAATTAGAGCAAACGCCAGCTCTTACAACTTACCATCCGCTCTCTCTATGCTGTTCAGGCTCCCATCTTAAGACAGCATTTGTTCTGAAACCCTCCCAAAGCCCTTCCTGCAGCTCAGCAGTTCAGCACGGGAGTCACACATCCAACCAACCCTACCAAAAGCTCAACCTGCAGGTGCCAAACCTTTCCCGGGCAGGCAGCAGGCAGCCAGCGGCCCCGGCAGCAGCTGGAACTCTGTGAATACCTCTCAGCTCTGTTACGTGTTCACCGAGAACCAAAAGCTACCACAAAGCTGACCGGCAAAGCAGCTCGGGGGGAGACTGGCAGGAGCTGCCCCCGGGGGCTTTCGCCTCTCCCGGGGCCGTACAGCCCCGGCGCAGCCCGGCCAAGTGCGCCTGCAAGGTGCCGCCCGTGCCTTCCGTACCGGGGACGACGCGCTCTCTACGGGATGGCCTGAACAACACTACAGAAGGGCCCGAGGGTTTCTCAGACACCTCGAGAGGAACACCGAGACCCGCGGAGCCACACCGGACCGGACCCGCCATCTGACTGGCGGAGACGACTGCGCGGTGAGCACCCTCGGGATGGTGGTGAAAGGACCTGGCTCGCAGCAAGCCAAGGCTATGGCGGGGCGCAAAGGTGCCCGGGCCGAGCCGAGCCGGGCCGGGCCGAACCGGGCCGCTCCCGTCCCGTCAGCAGAAGCCGCGCCGCCTCCCCCCTCATTCCCCCCGCCCCTCCCTCCCCGGGCAAGGCTCACGCAGGGGGACACCCGGCCACGTGACCAGAAACCGCCGTGGCGCGAGGGCCCGCGCGAGCGTCACGTGACGGGGCCCGCGCCCACCCCCTCTGGCTCCCCCGTCACGTGACGCGGTTTGTTGTTGTTGCTGCCTCCGCGGGGCGGGTGCCCGCGTGGGCGGCGGCGCGGTCACGTGCCGGGTTTAAATCGCTCCCTGGGGTGGGGGAGGGGAGGGGGCCGCGGCGGAGGCGCCGCTGCGCAGGGCGGGCGGGGGAGGAGGAGGGGGCGGCGGTTGCTGCTCCAAGATGGCGGACGAGGACACTCCGCTCCTCCGTCCGCGCGACGGCGGCCCCGCCGGTGCGGCTGAGAGCGCCGAGCCCGCCGAGCCCGCTCCCAAGCGCCAGCGCCTGGACTCGGAAGACGGCGGCTGCGGGAGGGGCGCGGCGCCCCTCCAACGCCCGGACCGGAGCGCGGGGCCGCCGCCCGCCGCCGCCGCTGCGGCGCCCGAGCCGCCGGGTGAGGCGACGGCCGTGACCGCTTTTGGCGGCGGCCGGGCGGAGGAGGAGGAAGACGACGACGACGATGAGGCGACGGCGGCGGTCTGGAGCGGCGCGGACAATAGGGCCGGGCTGCGGGGCCTGCCCCGGGCGGAGCCGCATCCGCGGCAGCGGGGCCGGGGGGAGGGGGCGGAGGCGGCGCCCGGCGGAGACGCGGCGGAGGCGGCCATTGGCTGCAGGCGAGCGCAGTGTTCAAACGGGGCGGCCGAGGCGTCGGACCCGCATCCCGGTGAGGACCCTTCTCTTCCCTTCCTCCTCCCACCCCCTCCTCCCCTTCCGCTCGGCCCCCACCGCAGGCCGCGGGCCGGTCCCTCCGCGGGGACCTCGCCGCGGCCGCTGCAGCCGGCGCCAGCCCCACGGGCCGCGTCCCTCCGAGCGGGGTCGCCGTTCGCCTGTGCCGGCCCCGGGGAGAGCGAGGGCCCCAAGAATCGCGCGGGTGCTCCGTGGGTTGGTCACCCAAGCACCCGCCGTGCCCCGATCCTTGCAGAACGCTGAATGCAAACTCAAGCGAGCTGCTGCATCGATCTGTCTAAACCTCATCAATTCTAATTCTAATCAGTCCTTGTCAAAGCCTCTTGTTTCTTGTGCTGTGCTTTGTAGAAGGAGATCGACTCGGCTGTCATTTCTGAAAGCATTAGTTTTGCTGTGTTGCTGACAAGTTATTAAAAACGAAAAACTGTAAGCCCTCTCTTCTTTTCACAATTTCTGCTGTGTTTTTTTGTTTGTTTGTTTTTCGAGAACTTGCACAGCAGCAGCCTTGACAAATTCTTTAGAAAACTTCAAGTTACAGTTCTCGTTAGGATTTCAGTGACTGTGGCAGAAAACTAAACTGTAAGAAGTTTTCTTGCAGACCATGTGTGCAGCATACTGATGGGGCAGTACTAGTATGAAAGTACTGTGCATTGCATTGGTCAAACAATAGGTAGTGAGTTGGGCTGCTCAGTTACTTTTGTTTTTTAAGAAGATTGGGAAGACTTATTAAAAGGTACATGGTACTGCATTCTGCCAGTCAATCTTTATATTTTATCCTAGAATGAAGTTAAAGATTTTTTGCTTTAAACTTCAGTAGTAAAACTAGAGGAAATTTTTTGCCTGTCCTGAAGCTTTCCAAAAGGCACTATGGTATGTTTGGAACAGCCACTGTATTTAACAACTTGGAACAGCAGAAGAGTAAAGCCAAGGATTTACCAGTCCGTGCCTTATATGAAGCCTTTTTGCTGATGTTACTCAGATCCAGAGGCATGTTTTCCTTTAGGCTGCTTAGGTCTGGCAAACATTCCCTTTAGTCCCCTTGAGGAAAGGAAGGAATACCCCAGGAGTGTTACAATTGGAACTGTTACCTTAGCCTGCTCATATTTGTCACAGTGTTTCTTCAGTCCAAGACAACGTGACCTGTATAGGACTAGTCTAAGCTTTCAGTCTTTATACAATAGACATAAAGGTCAGTTTCATAAAACTTGCAGCTTGCATTCACTGCTGTGAACTCATCAACTTTTTTTATTCTTCATAATGATTTTTATATAATATATTCACTGAATTCATGCATAATGAGGTGGAAGTGAAATGCTGTACGTATGTAGATAAATAAGAAATAGATATGGTAAAACTCTGGTCTCAGAAGAACAAGACAGAAAATACAAAAAAAAGCAAATTTCTGTCCCCTCCATCTTTCTGTTCTAACAGAATAAAGTACTTATGCCAACAAGGGAAAGAACAGGACAACACAATCTCTGAATAAAAAAATGGTGTTTTGTGTTTTTTTTAATTTAAGAGTGAAGAGAAGTAGTTAGCTAAAATGCTGGAGGAGTTCATTAAATCAGAAATTGGAGTGAGTCTTGGCTTTAGAGAGTGTGACTGAAACTTGTCCTTTGTTCATAGTCTCAGATTTTCAACAGATAAGGCTACAGCTGCTGTGTCTAACTAAAGAGAATACAAATTCAGTAGTCTGTATTCTAGTAAGCCACTCAGGTTAAAAACTAGCTTTTCCCTGAAATGCTAGCTTAGCAATGTACACTCTTAAGACAAGCATCTCGTTCTTTGGGCATTTTCATCTGGATACATGATAAAGTTATGAGTTCCTTAGGGCCATGGGCTCAGCTGAAGTAAAGGCAGCTGCAGGGCAAAATGAGTGAGAGAAACTTAGCAAAGGTGGTTCAAGGCAGCACATCTTCTGTCATAACTGAAAAACCATAGCAGTGTGTATGTGGCCACCTTCCGCAGCTCAGCTGCAAAGTGACAGGCTCACAGCATTCTGTAACTTCCTTGTATCCAAATCTGGATCTATGGGTTTCTTTTTAAAATGTTTTTAAATGTTGTGCTCTTAAAGCCTAGTCAAAGATTGGTCTGTAAATGGTGACACGTTTTCATTTTAGCCAGTTTCTCAGTAAGCAGAATGAGATGAAAATTGTAAGGGAAAGGACATTTTAATTTTACTTTTAAAACATTGGGATTTTTTTTTTTTAATACAAAATCCTTAATGCCAAACACCAGGATGAAAATCTTACGTCCAGCCCACCGAAGCCTGGCGTTAAGATAGCAAATCCTGCATTGCATCTGCTGAAGGCTTGAAAGCATATCTGTAACTCAAAGGTAGAGATTTTCTGTGTTTAAGTGATGAAACTGCCTATTTGCAACTCATTGCAATCAGCTTACACCATTTCAGGTTTTATAGTACATTTAAATACAGGTCTGTACCGTTAGGCTCAAGTGTAATCTGTTGTTGTTGTACTGTCTTACAGATAACTTCCTTTTCAGTGATGAAATCATAGCCAATGGTTTCCACTCCTGTGATAGTGATGAAGATGACAGAGCCTCACATGCAAGTTCTAGTGATTGGACCCCAAGACCACGCATAGGTAGAAGCCTATATAATGTTCTTAGATGCTGCTTACTATTGAACAGTTACTTAACTCTTCCCAGTCTTTAAATTATTTCTTCTGTTGCAAAAAACTTACTGCTTTTGAGCATCTTAGAGTTGTTGGCTGTATTCTATATGTTATTGAAGGAGTTTAAAAAATTAACCTCCTTATACTTACTGTATTTTGATTAAAACTTGTCAGTGCCTTTTTTTTTTTGTGTAGAAATCTTGCTGTGGTCCATGTTAAAAGTATACACACAGACTCACTAAACTCAACAGATTTATGACATATTCATAGCCTATTTTACTCAGTATTAATTCTTTAAGGAACAAGATGGTTCTTGTATGGCTTTAGCCAGTCAGTAGGGCTCACTGTCCTAAGTGTTAAATCTGTTTGGGAAGTATTCATCATCACATGAACTGCATGTTAGCAACAGGTATGTCCAGCATGGCAGTTAGGAACTTGGGATAAAGTTCCTGCCTCAAACAGAGGCAAGGCAATTGCTGAGGTCACTGGTGACCTGTGTGGGACAGTGGCCTCCAGGGCACAGTAAGTCTGGGACTTGAGGCCTTTTGTCTTGCTCACACAGGTGTGGTAATACCACAGTGTTCATTTTGCCAGTATTGATAAGAAAAGCAGGAAGAAAACACATTATGACAACACAGTATTCCACTTAAACTCTGCCCGTATGTTGTCTCAGCTGATTACAGGATCACTGATGGCACCTTTGGGTTAAACCTGTAACATTTTTTTCTTTATATGTATTGTAGCCAGCTTTACTGATAGCTATTTGGGTTGTCTTAGTTTAGCTGCTTGAGATTTATTTATTTTTCTTCTACTGCCCTATTCTCAAGTGTTTCTGGAAATATCGATTTGATAGCTTCAGGAGGTCATGACTGAAATCATTAGTGCTAGACAATCAAAGAACAACAAAATCCATGGACTGGTGGGCCCTATTTGTCTCTTCAATTTGATAATGTGTCTAGAAATTATATGCAGGTTTGTTTTCTCTTCAGCTAACTACTGTAAATACATTACAGAATATTGGAAATACACAAATGCAGCCCTAAAGTGGAGATACCTTGTGAATATCTCAAGAGCTATCAAGTTAGTTATGAAGTGGGATCTCTGCCTTGACTGACTTCCTATGAAGTCTTTCATGCGTTAACATAAAATACTAATAAATAAGTAAAAACCCTATAGCTATACTGTCACTTCACAATTTAGACCAAAACATGCAGGGGTTTTGATAAACAAAGCATTAAATTAAATTAATAAGGTTTTAGTAGCAAGCATTACTATATGTGATTATCATAATGATCTGAAGTACCTAAATCAATTTTAAATCTTTATATTTTTTAATTTTCTTAGGTCCCTACACTTTTGTTCAGCAGCATCTCATGTTAGGTACCGACCCACGGACAATTCTGAAAGACCTGCTACCAGAAACAATCCCCCCACCAGAACTGGATGATATGACACTGTGGCAAATTGTTATAAACATTCTTTCAGAACCACCAAAAAGAAAAAAACGAAAAGATATTAATACTATAGATGATGCTGTGAAACTTCTACAAGAATGCAAAAAAATAATGGTCTTGACTGGCGCTGGGGTACGTATTGCTGCAGTGACAGAGAATGTATAGCCAGCTGGGTAAATACTTGTCCAGCTCTTTACAGCATGCAGGTAGGTGATGTGACCCTGGCAAAGCCTGTCATTAAGCAATTGTGCTACATGGGAAGACAGCACAACTGTCCACTAGAACAATGCACACTGCAAAACAGCAGCTTGAGTGGGAAATTACAGGATATCTCTTTTTATAGGAAAATTCTTAAAATCTTTAAGATTTAAACTCTTAAGCAGTTGCTTCCATGCAAAATAGTTCTGGAATAAGATCATATCTGCCTGTTACAGAACATTTTCCTAGTAATTTTTTCATTTGAAACAAAGGTAATGATTTTGTAAACAGAATACCAGATGTCTCTTGAAATACCTGATGGAGCTAGAGAGACTAAAAGGATCAGACTTGAAAAAAAAAGGGTCAGGAGGGAGAATTACAAGAAAAATTTGATTAGGTTTTGGCAGGCTGAGTTTTATTCTTACTTTTAATAAAATAAGAATTTTATTTTTAATATGCTGCAATAAGATGACTTGCTGTTTTACTTAAGAAGATTTTAAAACTCCTGTACATTTGTGGCTTTATATCACTGTACCAGATCCTGATACAAAGTCAATAATTTTTTGCCTCTGCTGTTCAAACTCAGGGGTGTGAGTAAATCAGATTTGCCTGTTAGAAAAGCACAGCCACTTCTGCCCCCAGTCTTGCTTGCTCTCTCATTACTAGCAAACAGCTGCTTCTCCTTTTCCCATTGTTTTCTTGGGTAGTCAGAGACAATAAATTTTTGTCTTTATTGACTGCTACAAAGCTTTGACAAACAATGTTTTTCTATCAAAAGGGGTTTATTAACCAAAAGTAAGAATCTATTCCTTTACTGTACTAGCATGTGGAAAAAAAAAAAATCAACCATCTTGCCCAGTCCTAAGTTGGTAGATCAAGGAGCACCTACTAATCACATTTAATGCAGTGGTATTTTAGATTTTTGTTCACTTACAAAATTTACAGGAGTAAAAGTTAAGTTCTGGTGTCCTGTTACGGTCTGCGTGTACCAATTGTACTAAAGGGCTTTTTTGTCCAGTTCTCAATCTGTTTCTGTGGTGTTTCTCCTGCATGTGATTTGGGAATCGTTGTATTAGTCTAAAAAAATTTTTTTTTTTAAATTTAAAAATAAGAAAAAGTAAATAAATAGAGAGAACCCAGACTGGTTTTGTTCTTGATGTCTCTGAACAGTGTGAGCATACAGGAATGTGGTTTTCCCAGTAGTTTGTATCATAACTCTTTATATCCAAATGTGAAGTTTTGCTTATTTCAGATGCGAAAATATATTTCAGGTGTCTGTGTCTTGTGGAATACCTGACTTCAGATCAAGAGATGGCATCTATGCACGCCTTGCTGTAGACTTCCCAGACCTTCCAGATCCTCAAGCAATGTTTGATATAGAGTACTTCAGAAAGGATCCCAGGCCATTTTTTAAGTTTGCAAAGGTATGGTTTTCCAATAGGTCTTACCTTGGGCAGTGAATGCAGTTGACAATATTAAATGCATAAATCAGATAATACAACTATTCTGCACCAAAATGGTATCTTTTTTTTTTTTTTCAAACAAGCTTTAAAAAAAATGTTAATATACTGAATTTACTGAATGAGAGACCACATTCAGTGCCATAGTAACTCTCTCCTTGACAGGAGAGAGTTGCAGTTATCCATTTCATATCCTCAGTGGTATTCAGTCATTGTATGCAACCACAGATTAGCCTTACTGGAAATATTTAATAATTAACAAATTATCTTTTTTTTTTAAGCTTATTTTTACTGTTCGTGGGAGGTTATATATATATATACAAGCATTCCAGACTAAGTCTGTAATTTCAGGGAGGATAAAGAAAAACTCATAGTTATTTGATCAAACTTTTCTCCAAAAGCCTGCTATCCCAATACAAACATGTATTTTCATGCTCATTGGTATACTCATTTCTTTGGTTTTTTTAATATTTAAAAAAAAAAATCTCAGCAAACAAACAAACAAACCCAACTTACTTGAAGCCTGCCTGTACATCTAATGGAATGGCAAAGCATTTATCAGGCACAGTGGAACTGCTCTGCTAAACCATGTGGGTTTAATTTGATGACTGTTGTAACCAGCTAAATAGGCAAAGCTGGTCTGAGTACTGCCTGTCTTCCCCCCTTACAACCAATGACCTTTTTCCATCTTTTAGGAGTGGCTGCTGATAGTGCTGAGGGGCAAAACCTGCTTATCTCCAACCAAAAGACCAAAATCCAAATTCCTCCAAATTAACTGCAGTTAAACCTCCAATAAAAGATACTCAGGTTACTTCACACATAGGAAAAAAAATTTCTTGTTTCATAGTTGTCAAAACCAAAATACCAGTTTTGCCTGGAACAAATCATCCTGACACGATCAGAACCTCAGCTATCAAAAGAAGAGTTGGATCAGAGAGAAGTGGCAAAATGCAAAAGGAGTGACAATATTCACTGCTGACACCATTATTACTGACAATATTTATCTCTGTGTGAGTTGCTGGAGTTGGAATAGAGACATTGTGTATCCATTTACACTTTCTAACATGCTTCTGAATTCTGTAGGAAATCTATCCAGGACAATTCCAGCCATCTCTGTGTCACAAGTTCATAGCTTTGATGGATAAAGAAGGAAAGCTACTTCGCAACTATACTCAGAACATAGACACACTGGAACAGGTCGCAGGAATCCAAAGGATAATACAGTGTCATGGTTAGTGGGTTTGGTTTTAGTTTTACTTATTTTATGGGTGGGAATTACTTTTACTGGCGTATGTGGCAAGGTAAGCACTATTGGGATTAATGAGTTGGGTTTTTTTCTTGAATTTGTATCTCTTGAAAATATTCTGCTTTTTAAATGTTGGAATTTTTTTTTTTGATAGCTTAAGTATTTAAATCAGAAGTGCTTCAAGTGGGAGTACCTCTTTCAGAAATTATGCTTCAGAAGTTGTGGTCACTGTGTGTATCAGTGTAGATGAAGGTTCACACAAGCCTAGACCTTAACTTTTAAAATATATTTGGTGCCTCTTTATATTAATGTATGAAAACCTAGTGTGGAAAGCAGCCTTTGCCTGGGTTCACTGTCAAGGAAATGGAGTTGGGCTGTTACCTGATTCTTTACTTAGAATGTGTTCCATTGAAATCTTAAAATATCCTGACACTTCAGTGACTTTACCTCACGAGTAGAACATTGTAGATTACTCACCAGTTCAGTTGAAGTGAAGATCATCTTGTTTCATCTTCAGTCTCATACACATTCTGTAATAGTGATACCAAATTAAAAGGAATCTCTTAATTAGTTGCTTCATATGCTTTCCATTCCCAAGAACTTGCAGATATCAAGCTAAAAGGCCAAGGATCCATTTTTAAGGAAAAGATGCAGAAAATGAGCTCCTAAGTGCACATTTGCATCATTTAGTTGACTTCCAGCAAATAAATGGCTTTAAACCAGTGCTGGCATGTTCGTAAAGCCTAATTCCACCTGTTCCAGGTGAAAACTCAATAGGCATCTTTATCTAGAAAGCTTAGCTCAGTGCCAGGTCTGGCAATTTTTTTTATTCAAACCAAGCATTGTGTCCTGTCATGGTTGCCAAACAGCACACAATTGAATCCTAACTGTCCAACAGCCCACACCTAGTGTTGGTTTCCATTTGTCCTTGATGTGTCATGCATTTTGGCTTTTGATAACTACAGTTTCTTGAGTTCATGTAGGTTTATGTCCTGCCACTGCTGTTAGCACAACTGTTCACTGGGTGAAGGAAAGGGAAGGGTCTGTTCTTCCCTCCTGGTACACACTTGCACAACTTGGAGGAATGACAGGACACTAATTTGTGTTGACGTGCATGTGGTATATCCTAATCCTAAAGCAAGATTTCTGCTGACTAACATCTTGAGCTACTTTTAGTGCTACAAATATCTTAATTTTAAATTGGTTTTCAATGACTGATTTTATAGCACTGCAAAATAACAGCCTTTATGGCAAAACAGCTTGGGCAAAAAGACCAAATCTGAATGACTATAAATCCTTATTTCTACCGTATGGGTTTTTCCCCTCAGGTTCCTTTGCCACAGCTTCCTGCCTGATCTGTAAATACAAAGTTGATTGTGAAGTTGTTCGAAGAGATATTTTCAATCAGGTAAAAATTTACTTTAACTCTCTGCAGCTTTCTAATAAGTAACTTTTGAAACAAACAAGCAAAAAAAAAAAAACAAACAGCAAAACACCACCCTTGGATTGCTTAAAAGATATGCTTTTAAAAGGCTACTTATTGCTTCAGGAATTTCATAAAAGCACCTATCTGTATTGTAGCTTTTCCCCTAGTACTTAAAAGTATACTCAAATACTGTATTACAGAAGTTAGGTCATGGGAAAAAGCAGAATGAAACCCCAAGAGTGCATTTTAATGGCACCTCTGAAAAAAGTAGAGGTTAAAATGGTAAGTAGAAAGTTGGATTTATACCACATTTAAGTTAATCTGAGCTCAGAGGCACCCTGAGAAAGCATTTTTAGCTTCTTTATAACACTGACCACTCTTTGAGCACTTACGTACGTTAAAAATATGCTTAAGCAGTAGGTGATACATGGAGAAACTGCAAATGCAGATCAAATGCCTCTGAGCAAGGAAGAGGATCAAATGAGATGTCTGACATGGGCTTTCTAGGATTTCTGAAATATTTCATATTCTGAACTCCCCACATCTGGGCATGAAACACCCAGAGCCAAGACTGGGGCTGGTTTTGCTCTGTCAGAGCAGACGAACCTTTGGCAACCTTTTTGTTCTTCCCCTTCCTTTGAAGGAACATAGATGATAACTGTCTGATCAAAAGGATCTCATTTATACAAATGGAAGACTTTTTCCTGCAGGCTCATGTGTTTTTGATAAATGCTTAGAGTCCACAGTTGCAGCTTTAGATGGAAAAACACAGAAGAAATGTAGATTTTTCAGATATTACATTTGAAATGAAACTTGATGAAAGCCTTTCAGGAGAGATGTTTTACTTAAAGTTTTAAGAAATGTGAACTTGTCTAAGCCTGAAGCCTTGTAACACAGAAATACTGAATATGAATTCTGATTTGCTTTGCTATTAAGAATACTATTTTTGAGAACTTTTTATCTTACAGATGTTTGCTGTTCCTTTATCTTCAAAGCCAGCTGGTTAGACATTAGTTTTTTTTCTTCTAAACAACCACTCTTAAGCATTCTGGAATTTTCTGGTTTGATTGTTGGGGTCAGGCATCCTTTCCAAGAAACACTTGAATTGTTCTATGTTCACATGCAGAACCAAACTTCTGCCCTTATGGCCCATCCCTACTCATGGTCAGTAATGGAAGTGTGGA
Source organism: Calypte anna (assembly GCF_003957555.1). Classification (NCBI taxonomy): domain Eukaryota; kingdom Metazoa; phylum Chordata; class Aves; order Apodiformes; family Trochilidae; genus Calypte; species Calypte anna. Next base: position 11,946,194 of record NC_044252.1, read on the forward strand.
GAGAAGAAGCCTGCAGCAACACTCTGAATAATGAGAACAAAGAGGGTTCTTACTCCTAAGATGAAACTAAAGGAGCTTTTCCCACTCTCAGCCCTAATCATACAGTACTATTACCAGGTGTATCTTTCCAGGGCTGGCAAAACTGCAAAATAAACATGGTTATTGCCAAATATAATTTCAACACAAGAAATGGCACTGTTGTAAGAAAATACATCCTTCCTCCCTTCTGCCTCAAAACCCCCAAATTGTACTATTTGCCATCATTATCTTTATTCCATAGTCTGCATTTCCCAAACCAGTTCTACACAGTTTCTTTTTCTGCTGCCTCTCTGGAATACTGAATTTGGTTGCTTAGGTATCAAAAGAAACCTCTCCTGTACTTACAAAACAAAGCACTATTTTAACAGCTTTGTTCTCTAACAAGTCCTCTTCACAAAAATGATTTTGACACCTGGATCCCTGTAGACAGTCCAGTTCCTAGTCTCCCATCCTCCACTATTTGAATATTCAGTTGTACATGGCCCCAAGTTCTCAGTTTCCCCTAGAAGCACTCCCTTTCCTTTCCTCTGGTCCATCTCCTGGTAAGTTTTAAGTGCTGCAAAAGGCAGTGAGTCTAGCTAGCATCCTTCTGCCAGGATTTTCTTTCAACATTTTATAGACTTCGAATTGTTTGTGATAATCTGTTAGAAAACTACTGATTTCTTGATGCTGCTTTTGTTCTTTTGCCACTTCTTTCTCTTGGTTGCTGTAAGCAACCATCCTTCTGAATGAGAAGTAGCAGCAGTTATAAATCACACAGGTAGAACTTCTGAGTAAAACAGTTGTCATTCACTTAAATTAATAGCACTTTTGCTTTGCTTTTGACTATTTTAGACAGCTTCAAGAAATACTGGAAGGGTAGTAGAGACAGGAAGTTCCAAGAAATGGAAAGCATGCACCAGCTGGATATTCTTAAACCAACATTATTTTTACTGGTCTTGTTTTTGGGATACAGATAACATCAATAGTCAGTGAGAAATTCCACTTCTCTTTCAGTAGATAAATACATCAGCAGAGTGGTGGGGTGTGGGGGGAGTGCTGCTTCTGGAGGGAAAGAGGACCCTAGGCAACCAAGTGGCCAATTATCTAGCTTTAACTTCTTGGTATCAATTTCAGCTCTTGGAATAGATCTTCCCCCTTACTGACGACCTTTCTGAGGATTAGCAGAGAAGCTGGTGAGTAGTGTAGTGTTGAAACACATTTATAGGCCTATTGCAGTGACTCAAGTGATCTGGATAGAGACACCAGTTACTCTATAAAGATCCATTAAGTCACAGGTCATTGGGCTTCCGTGAGAAATGATGGAAACAGAGGTAATGTCACTTGATCTATTAAAATAAAAAATTAGAGGTCTTAATTTCATCTTCCTCCTCATACAGAGCAATTTATTTTCCCTCCTTAAGCTTCCAACTGAAGGCATCACTAACATCAACAGAAGAGACAGAGGGGTAAACAGCTCCAGAAATGTTTAAGCTGTGTGTTATGGACTCTCTTTCTAGTATGTAAAGGAGGAATCTGAGGAGAAAAGTTGAGGATTCATTCCACCCATCTGCTCCCTTTTGGGGAATTGAGTTGATTTCCCTTCAGCATGGGGTTACTCCATACCAGTTCCTAGTTCTTGTGCCATATTGCTTCTTACACATCCCTCCCACAAGGTTTTATCAAAGGAGGATTGGATTCTTTGTTCAACAACTTAATTTTGGGGGAAAGGTCTTTTGACACTGAAGGAAGGCCTTTTACTTGTGATGTTTTCTTACATGGAGAACACTGTCTTTTGTGTTTTTGTCCTAGTGCAGGCATCCATAAGCTTGTTCTTTGATTTCAGCTTTCTACATTCTTTTGTATTACTTTTCCTGCATATATTCTGTGTACAAGTGGAAGGTGTTATATATTTAAATGTCAGTTTTCATATATTTTCCAATTACAATAGGTAACATGCATCTCGTTACAACTTTACATAGCACTTACTTGCTTATGGTGACCAGTACAGGATTGTAACTACATTTAGCTCTTGTATTTATTCTGGAATATCATATAGTAACACTGCAGCTCAGAAAACTTGAACTGTTCAAAAGAAAAATTGCTCAGTAGTTACTGAAGTCTTGTCTGTACATACTCACCTTGCTTGTCTTTTTTTCTCTGAAAAAGTCATAAGAAAGGGTTGAGAGAGGTCCCAAAGACCAGAAAATACTCTAGTTTCAGGAAGAAAGGCAGCCTACTTCTCCACAAATGTAACCTAATGGCCACCTGCTCTTGTCAACAAGGATTCTGCTCTGTTTTTGGAGGAATTGGAAAAGTTTAAAATGAAGACCAAGCAAAAGCTTTTGCCTGTGTCCTTGCCCTGTATGCTTTTGCTAGCCACCTGCTGCAGTGCCAGGTTGCTTTATGTGTATACTACACATACTCTTTGGAGAATAAAGTAGAGAGGTAAAGCTGTGCGTGTACTCTCTGATCAGGAGGGGGTGTATATCAGATCCTATAATGGAACCTGACAGCGAAATCTTAAGTTTTTGCTCTGATTAAGCCAATAAAAATATATTCCTATCAAATAGCAGTTAATTACCCACTGGTAGTGAGTGTGACTTTTGGACTTTGTCTTAGTTGTCAGATCAGAACTGTGCTGTAGATCTGCATGGGGACTTCAGAGGACTCCCTCTTTATTCCTGCTGAAGTTGTATTTCTGTGTGCAGTTGCTGCAGGCTGTAGTAAGAAATGTACTTGTCTGTATGTAAATAGAAAAATGAAATGAGGAAATATCACTGAAACTTCCTTGTCTTTTGCTATAATAAATCACCTGAATTGCATAAATCTGAAGTTTTCTGGGCACAGGTTTGAACTGAAGTAACAGAGGCTGTTCTGATGCAGGTTGTACCTAGATGTCCCAGATGCCCACCTGATCAACCACTTGCTATCATGAAACCAGACATAGTGTTCTTTGGAGAGAACCTACCTGAGCAGTTCCATCGTGCCATGAAGTATGATAAAAATGAAGTTGATCTCCTTATTGTCATTGGCTCTTCACTGAAAGTAAGGCCAGTAGCACTGATTCCAAGTAAGTGACTATCTCTGGTGATACTTTCTTCCAAAAATTTGCATCAGAAGCTCAGTTCAGAGCTCCAAAATACTTTTGGCTTGATTCAGTGAAGAAACTAGATTAATCACAGAATGCCAGGTTGGAAGAGACCTTAAGGATCACCTGGTCCAACCTTTCTAAGCTGAAAACTGATTGCCTATGTAAAGCTGAACTGCAAAATAAAGTAGCAAATTCTAAGCAGGTTTTCTACACTCCAGGCAGATCTGAAGATAGTGAAATGATAGTCTGAAAGACTATTCTCCTAAAACTTGACTTTGTTCTGAGATTCATTTATCTTTGTGCTTGCAATGTGCTTTCAAAATTACTTAAAATATTTAAAAATGAATCATCTTTAAAAAGATAAGTGCAGGAACAAAAAATCAAGTAAGTACATCAGGTGTCTGAGTTGTAGATTATTTTAAAGTCACCAATACTAAATGATACACCATGTGCATTATGTAGGGTGTGACCTTCTGGACCCTTAGCTTTTAAAAGTTAAATGGAGAAGCATCTCTTCTAATGGATGTTAGAGAAAAATGCTCTTCAGGAAAGCTGAGATAATACCATGAGAGATGATTTATTTGCCTACTGAGAGCAAGGCCTACTAGTACTAAAGAAATTGTCTTGACATGCAAGCCTGAGAAGGAGGCTTAGCACCTGCCCTGAACTGGGAATGGGATCACATCCATGGCCCTGATCATAACATCCTCTGCTGTACCAGAGGCAGAGCCTGGTGGTGAGGCTGATGGGAGATACAAAAGGACTGGAAAATAAAGATCCACTACACAAACCACTGCTCTCTGTGGCCTAGAGCTGGATTTTATGAGGTGGTTATCTGAGGAAACAATGCTAGGTTACCGAACAAGTGAGTTTTGGAAGCCTGAATGTCAGAAATGGGTTGAGCAACCCTATATAGTGGAGATGGTAACTGGAAATACTTTGACCTCATTAATGGGATGGCATTTACCAGCAGTATATTATTCTTGTGCACTTAAGGATATAAAATGGAGTGCACAAAATCAACAGGAATCCTTTAGGACAGTACAGTAATAATTTAAATAATATTTTAAACAGTTGACCAGACACTGCTGTAGTCAGTATTTCTGTGGATGTGTTTCTCAGTGATAGAGTAACACTTTTATCTGGAAAAAAAAAAACAGGGAAAAATCTAGGTAGGCTCCAGTAGCCATAGCACCTCAAACTGTTGTTGTTAAATTTGAGATTTGCTTGTCTTCTTCCTGATCTGTTTTGGTCTTGTTGCAAATGAACATATGAAGAGAGGTCTGAGGAATCAAGCTTTTCTAGTAGATAACTGCTGAAACTGAAACTGAAGTGACTACCTTAAAGTCCTCTTTTCTGTACATAGGTTCCATACCCCATGAAGTGCCTCAGATCTTAATTAATAGGGAACCTTTGCCTCATCTACATTTTGACGTGGAGCTTCTTGGAGACTGTGATGTTATTATTAATGAATTATGTCAAAGGCTAGGTAGTGAATATACAAAACTTTGCTACAACTCAGTAAGACTTTCAGAAATAACAGAAAAGCCTCCACGAACGCACAAGGAGCTCGAAATGCACTCATCTGAGCTACCACCTACCCCTTTAAACATTTCAGAAGACTCTAGTTCACCAGAAAGAATGACTCCACCAGAGACTTTGGTGGTGTCTTCAGAACACCCAGCTGAATGTAAGGTGGAAAACTGTGATCCTGCCTCAGAAACTAAAGGGACCTGCTCAGAGGAAAAGCTTCAGGACACACAGACATCATCAGAAAACCCTGAAAATCCTACTGGTGAATCACTGAACTCTGAAACAATGAAGGAAAATGGATCTAACAATGGAGAAAATAAAGAAAAAAATGAAATATTGAAGAAGTGCTGGGTAAATAGAGCTGCAAAGGAACAGATTAGCAAAAGGCTGGATGGTAAGTGTTACATAATTTCAATATTTTGCTTCTTTTTTTTTTTCCCAATAAGATGTTTATCCTAGACTTATTTTAGAGGGATAAATAAGTTACTGGTGAGGGATTCAGTGGGTTTTGGCAATTATTTTTTCCAGACAGGTGCCCACATAACTCATCATGGAAAAACCAACAGGAAAAGTTTTTTAAATTCATAATAGGTTTTTTATAATCAATGATTACATATTCCACAAAATGGTCAAAGTTTAGAAGGTTGAATATAAGTATAATGAAATAAATCAATTTCCAACACTTTCAAATGCATTTTCAGAAAAATCAGTTTGATCCTCAGGTGTTAAGAAGCTGGTCACAACGGGTCATAATTTGGTAGGACAGCCCCTTGTAGACCTCAGTGATAAAGCATGAGAGGAGTTGAGAAGCAAATTTCTCATCTGGGGCTGCACACATTTCAAAGGAAACTTCAGACTATCCAAAGACCCTCCCAGTATGCAGCCTCCTACCTGATATTATCACACTAGAAAATCAGTGTGGATGAAAAGCCAGGTATCACATTGCAGCTTTCTAAAACAAAGGCTGTTTTTGTCAATACTCTGTTCCAGTTCTGTTACAATGGAAATCTTGCTGTGAGTACATATGCCAATGAAAAAAAGCTGCTAAACATTAAGGTTAGAATGCTCTTCTGCGTCAAAAGGGGGGAAAGAAGGAATGCTGAGCTTTCCAGTGAAGCATTTATGTGCAGTTCTCCATGACACACTGAAATCAATGTGTTTCTAATGTCATCTGATTTGTCAGTTTCATTTCACCATTAAAATACATATTGCAGGTACCTTCTAACCAGAAGTCTGCAAGATCTTACATTAATAATTAATTTTAGTCTTTTACTGACTTTTAAACTTCTGTTTCAGGTACTCAGTATCTATTTTTACCACCAAATCGCTATATTTTCCACGGTGCTGAGGTGTACTCAGATTCTGAAGATGACATAATATCTTCAAGCTCCTGTGGCAGCAGCAGTGAAAGTGGTTCCTGTCACAGCCAGAGCTTAGATGTGGAGGATGAGAGTGAGATAGAAGAGTTCTACAATGGCATAGAGGATGAGGATGCTCCTGAGAGGGAAGAGGAACCTGGATATGGGGAAGATGGAGTTGAACTGGATGAATCTGCAGCTGATGAATCAGCTTATCCAAATGAAGCTGCAGGGACTGACCATTCAAGCAACAAGTTGTGAAGTGATGACTGACTGGTTACAGGAACTCTCCACCAGCATTAGGAGCTTTGGCATGTCAGAATGAATGTTTACATCTGAATTTAGAGCAACAAAACCATAAGGATGTAGTGTTTATAAACAACTAAAACAGATTTTCATGCTTAGTTTTTTACCTTTTTCAATAAAATTCTATTACTGCACACTCAACACTAACTTTTTTTTTTAAGGTACTAGGAATATCTAAACAATCGTCACTATGTTCACTTTTAAGTTCATCTGTCTGATCAGGCAACCATGTATATAATACATATTTTTGCTTAATGAATTTCAGCTTATATTATTTTTAAACAGTTTTGAAAAAGCCATTGGAATGTTAAACTAATGTAAAGGGAACAGCTAATTTAGACCAAAGAATGGTATTTTCACACCTCTTGCTTTGTAACAAGTTTGATTTATTTAAAAACTTCTTATGCCTCTGCTAAACCTTTAATTCTTGCCTAGTTTGTCATTAAACACTGGCATTTTCTAAGACCTTCTGTGGCAGCTAATTTTTTGCTTTAACAGTTACTTTGTATGTTTGAGACATACTTAATGTGAGTAGATAGTTAGATGGAAACAAGACAGGAGCACTTGAGGAATCCTATGGTTTTTAGATGTCTCAAGAAGTGCTGTGAAAATGCTTAGATAACTGAGTTTAATACTTCCTGTGGACATGAAGCGATGTTGACATTGGCTCCTTCCTTAGCAATTTTAATACTGGTATTTTAAACAAAATGGATCCCCCATGATAGAAGTTTTCCATTTGTATACAAAAGTCAAATATAGTGCAGCTTACATTAAAAATAGCATTTGATAAACTGCCACAGCTCTAATGAGGAAGCTTGGCTGAGTTCAGAAGTGTTTCTACCAGCATGTGAGAAGGCCCCAAAAGATAAGATCTTCTATTTTTGATGCAACAAAACAAGCAGAAACTAACTCAGAGGTTGAGAGCCTCTGCTTACAATACTGGGCAGATAAAACAGATTGGTAACCTAGCCCAGAAGCATGCTGGTATGAGGTTTTTATCTCAGGTTGGGAAAATCATTTTCTGCCTGCTAGCTCCCCCGTGCACATTAAAAGCAAAGCAGCTACGCAGAGTATTGCATCGTGTATCCAAGTGCTAGGCTGCCTTAAAACTGGATGTTGCTACTCTTCAAGTGCAGATTGTTTCCAAGCCTTTAAAACTATTCTGTAAAAATTGCACAGTGCAGTAGTTAAGTGAAACAGCATTTTTCTATAAACCACATTTTCAACATTGGCCCAAATGAACTCTACAATGTAGATTATTCATAGACTTTGCTTTAATATTTATTACATTTTGGAAGATGTATAGTAGCTGTTCCTTGAACATAAGATACATTGGTTAATAAATATTTAAGAACAGCCTCCTGTACTCATCACAAAATGCTGGCATGTCTCGTTGTCCAAATTTAATGCAGCTCTTATTTGGCTACACTAAAGAATGCAATATGTTTAGTTTACACTTGCATGTCACGATGTATTAGTTTGTGCTATAGGAGATATTTTAAATTGAAATACTTTGTTTTAAATTATTTTTACAGTGAGGATTGTTTTCTGCTCTTTTATATTGTATATAGTGTCTTTTATGTAATCTACTGGCATATGTTTTGTAGAAGACTGTTTAAAATGACTGGCTATCTTCCTTCAACTTTTGAAATACAAAACCAGTGTTTTATACTCGTACACTCTGTTCTAAAGTCTATTAAAAATTGTCATTTGATTTCAGGTTTCTGTCAATTTCTAGTTAGATCTTAAAAAAAAAGATTCTCTGAAAAGTAAGGTATACCCTAGTTAATGTAAGGCATTATATTGTGAATTACTTTTTCCCTAATCTGTCCCTTTGGGGAAAAAAGAAATAAATTGGCCTGTGGCCAAATGACGTCCTAAACCACAACACAGCATTGTCCTTCAGATAACTACTTTTCTCCTTCTAAATCATGCATTAACTTGAGATGTATTAGCTGAACACAAGTGTTTATTTCTGCTGGTATTTCAGCACCTCACAGCTCTAACACCCTTTCTCTACCCAACCCCAGTCTCCCTTGATGTCTGGCACTTCTGCTTCCACCCCAACCCCGAACACCCACATCCAGGAGGAGCTTCCTGTGAGGAACCTGCAGCACACAGGAGTTCCAGGCATGTTTTGACATCACATGCACAAACGTTTCACTTGTGTTTTGTCTTCATGCAGGTGAAGCTGACAGGTAAAGCCTGTGTTTCCCTTACTCACCCACCCAGCACAACTGCAGAGGAAGCCCAAGTACAGAGAGCCCTCAGTGGGTTGCTCCTTGGTTTGTCCTGGGGCTTCCAAGGGAATGCAGCTGTGCTGACTGCCCCCCTCCATCCCTCAAATATAAATCACATTTGTACTAGTCAAAAAAAACCCCCCACAACCTGTTAATAAAATACACACGAGGCATGAAGCATTAAGAATGCTAGGAAGCCTTTACACAGGTGAGTTGCTTATTTCTCTGAAAGGATTTGAAAACTTTTTTCCTCTAGGATGAAACAGCTGAACCTTTTTCAACACCTAGATAAGGAAAGAAGTTCTGCTTTTTGTTCTTGTATCTAATTTATCAGCTAATTTATCTTGTATCAGCTAATATTATCTGAACAGAAGAGGAGCCCCAAACTACAACATGTCACCTTACTCCTCCATTTCACACACTGTCCTTTCCTCACAATTAAGATGTCATCAACAATACTGCTGAAAACAATCATAAGGCAAACAATGGGGATGAGGAAACATTTGCTGCCACAGCCCTTTGTTATCCAAAGCATTGGGTATCTTACATGAAATTCATCTGGAAGCTTGGAAGGGCATGTCTGCCTCCAGCTGTAATTTGCAGACTGTCAAAATGGCAGGTTACTTAATTTTTTAATAATTTGCATTGCTAGCCTATGAAAGCATCTTAAGCCTCAGTGTTTGTAAAATTAATGCACTGAAAAAAAGCAAAATGCAAGCATTTGTTTAATAGACGGTGCCATTCCCTAGCCTCCTTTCAGCCTTTTTTTATGACTTAGGTATAATAATGACCTTGCACAAGTATTTAAAGTCATATTCATATTCAAAGTCATTCCAAGTAATTTCATACTCAATAATTATGTTTTTTTTTCCTAATGGCCACATAATCTCTATAGTTCCATCTTGAATCCAGTGCATTTTTAATTCATGTCCCTGAGTATGGGAAATACATAATAGTTTTAAATGCATGACAGCAAAGTGCTGAGAAATGCCATATTATGAAGGGCTCCCAGAAAAAAGAATTTTAATGAAACCAGTATCCTGAATCAATTAAAAACAAAACAAAATAAAAACAAGCAAACAAAAAAAAAAACCTGAAAAAAAGCTTGAAAAAAAGGAAGATGCAGTTCAGTACCTCAAGTTCAATATTTGTACTTAAGTATCAAACCAGAACTGTCAAATCTGAAGGCACTTCAATTGCTTGATAGTATCCGTAACTACAGAGTGACTGGATGCAATGTGAATACATTAAAAATAAAAAACTGCCTCTTGAATCAGTAAAATTACATCCAAGCCACCATGAGGTGGACCCAGCATGGTTTACTGTTTAAAATCAAACTTATTTCCATCAGCAAACCCCCTTTCCACACCAGCACCGCCTTTCCTCTCTTTACAATCACTAAAATGTATCAAGGCAAAAATCTCATCAGCATACCCCCCTCCTTTGTTAAAAATATAAAATGCTAATGACTCCTGATAAGAGACCAGTAATGCAAATTGGAATCAAATACAAGGACTAAAGGATTCCGGGGGGGAGGGGGGAAACCTGAATACAAAGGCAAGACCTGCATTTACCAATTTGCAACCTCTGGCAGTAACTGATGAGAATAAGGAACTTTTTTACTATAAAAATTCAGAGGAAAAAGGGGAAAATAAGAAGCAAAGAGAAGCGAACATCAGAGAAAAGCGGGGCAAGCACCAGCGAGACCAGTGTGAGGGGACAGTGATGGTGCGGCCAGGCTGCAAGGAGGGGGTTCTCTAATTGCTCTCTTTCTTTTCTTAATAGTCCTTTCCCTGGGGTAATTAATTTGTTTAAAACCCTGTATTCCCTTCCTTTCTCTCCTACTATTAACTCCTTCCTAAGACTCCTCTCAGCGTGGTGTCATTTTCCCTGTAATAAACCGTTCTAATTCGTTCAAACCATAAACCTGGTTGGTTACTTCTGCTATTTGTAGGACATACATGCACAGTGGTTAATATTTCCTCACCAACAAAATGTAAAATGTTAATGGTTACGGACCACGACACTGAAGAACAAAATACAGTTCAAAATGCAGAATTTCAGAGTAAAATAGCTGGTGTGTTTGTGTTAGAGTGGGTTCTAAACTAGCTATGACTAACTCACAAACACAAGTGATAGAGTTGTAACAGCTCTTGGTACACCAACTTGGCTCAGCAGTTTTCAGACACCCTATGTGGTGCCAGGACTTAGTAGGAAAAGTAATAATCATATGTAGAATGGTGCAGGAAGGGAGAAGAGTTGCTATTTACTCTCAACATGAGGCTCATGGGACCATTCAGTTGCAGGAAAGCTGAGGCAATGAAGTAAACCATTGCACAGAAACTCTGGAACTCACTGCTGTAAGACACCGTGGGACCTTAAAGTGGCTTCAAAAAGGAACAGAATAAAGTCAGGTTGGACTGGTACCAAAGATCGTTGAGGACGATTCCAGGGAAAAGAGAATTTTCCTTTCCCTACACTTGCCTGTAAGCCCCTGTACCTCAGATTAACCCAGCACAACAGACTTTAAGGGAATGCCCGGGAACAGCGGCTTCCTAGAGCTACAACTGTCTGTACCACGGCTTTCTAACAACAAAGCAAAAACATTTGTAAGGCACACCCTAAGGGTATATTCATCCTGCCTAGTGGAAGGATGTTCTTAAGAGACACAAACCAGAGTGGTCTGTGACTATGGGACTGTTGTTGTGACTCTCAGCACAAGAGATTCCGGGCGTCCCTGCAAAGCCCCTTCCCACACGGTCCAGTACCCGCAGCCCCCTGAGGAGGCCCTGACAAAGCAGCTACAAATGCAAACTGGAAATTAAGTTACAGATTTCATATATTCCCAGTAAGTGAATAAACCCAGAAATAAACACAATCCCCAAGTCCTTAAAACGATATACAAACACATTTAACTGGGCTTTTATTTGGTTCTGGGGTTTTTACTCTGTAAAATTATTATTATTAATACGTTCAAACAGCAAAGCACTGTTTTCAAGCACAAGCCTCAGCTGAAGGAAACCCTCTCTCCATCAGCACATGGATGGCTTCTGGGGATCACACTAGCACCCACACACCAGGACAGGACCGGGCCCACTGCCCTACTTACCGCCTTCGCCTCAGGAAACGGGGAGAGAACCGGGACCGGACCGGAGCTGGTCAGCTGCTCCTAACCCGCCAGCCTGGGAGGGGAAGCAGCTTGAGGCTGCACAGCACCCTGCGAGGAGCAGGCGGAGACTACAGGACCCCGGCTGCAAGGCCCGACCCGTTCTGCAAGGCCCGCGCTCCGAGCATGGGGTGAGCCCCCTCGGCCCTGCCCGCCCCGCCGCTCTTCCACTGAGGCTGCTGCACATCCCCGAGCAGCAGGAATCCCAGAAACGCCCTGAGCTGAGGAGGGGGTGCAAGGATAACCCCTATTCCTTACCCTGGGGTCACTGCCTTCTTACTCCGACCTTAAAACCTTCTCCAGGCACTCAGCGGCAGCGAGGAGGCTGCAGCCATCTCCACCACCGTACAGGGCACTGGGCTATGCTGACCTGTGCACCCACAGAGCCTCTGTGCAGAATTAAACCACAAATAATGACATTAGTTTTACCTTTAGAATTATTTAAAGACTCGGCAAAATTCAATTTCTATAGGAAGCTGGGTTTTAACTACACTCTATGGCCCCTCCAATGGGAAAGCTGGTGTAGTTCCTCAAAAGAGGGAGGGACTTGCACTCAAACTGATGCCTTCAGGTACCACTGACCTTTCGTTTGCTCACTGAAAGCCTCAGCAGGCGGGCAGATGTCCATCCACAGCCCCGCAGGCACTGCACGCTGCAGCATCCCTCTTCTCCAGGTGTGGCTGGGGGCAGCACTGCCCGGAGCCTCGGTGAGATACAGACCCCCAGCAGCACCATACACAGGAACTGTGCTGAACAGAACAGCCCTGTAGTTTGTGTGGAGTGGTTGTCATAAACCTCCTTTTATCAGAGACTGACACAAGTGCCTTTGGCTGGAGGAAAAAAAAATGTTGACTGCTACCCATGCCCAAGTTCTTTGGTCCCACTCTGAGCATTACTTTGTTGTTTTATAAAAGACCACTAATATTCAAAGCCTATATGGAACTCAGACATTTTTGTCTACTAGTAATAACAGGGCAGTAGCTCTGTACATAAAATACTTTCACACAGTTCTACTATGCCTAAGGTATTGCCACAGGTGGTTTTAGGTGGCCTTTCATGTCCTAGTTTTCCTGTGGTCAGAAGACATCTTTCTGATTCAGCACATCTCCATCTGTGCAGAAATGGGTAGGCAAAGTTTTGCAGTTAGAAAGTTTCAGCATACTCCACTTGCAAAAAGAAATGTATAGGTGTGAACAGGCTCCTTTCCTCAAGGAAAAAAATATAAAATACATTAAATATATGCATTAGAAATTATGTCTGGTAGCATTATCTTATTAAGTGTGTATATATTTCTTGGGGTCTAAGGTATAGTACTAAATCTGGCAGGTGACAAAGGATGCCCTAAGCCATCCAAGGTCTAGGTAAGTTTTTTCAAGTTTTTGTTCCAAACCTGATCAACCCAACCTGAACAGTACCTTGAAAGACAAAAATGGCAGCTTGGTGGTTAGTTCAGCCAAACCCCACACTGATCTACCAGCCACGATGTACCTGCTTCGTCAGCAAGAGGAACTGTCACTTAACAGAAGAAACAAGTATTTGTTGCCTTTCCTTTTTCCCCCCTGAACAACTGAGTAAGGGAGTTGTACATAGTTCTGCTTGTATAATAAAGAAGGTCAACACAACCAGTTTTGTGGTGCTCACTATATATCAGTCTATCATGCTGATAAGTCTATTATTAAAAGAAAGCTTTTCCTCTGTAGTTACAAACCTCATGTGTAGTTAAATATAGAGCTGTTACAGTGGTTTATATTTCATTACATTACACTTTATTTATTCTTAATGAATCAAGTCTATTGCAGCAGAAAGCAGTGAGCAACCTGATCTAGTGGAAGCTGTCCCTGCCAATGCAGGGGGGGTTGGACCTAGATGATCTTTAAAGTTCCTTCTAACCCAAACCCTTCTATGATTCTGTTCTGTCATTCTATGAAAGAGAAACCACTTCCTGCTGCCCACCTTTTTCCAGCCACACTTAAATATACATTTATAGAGATCCTTCACAGGGCTGTTACGACTAGCAGAACTAATGACAAATAAGTACTGCAGAAAGCATTAAACTTCTTGACAACAGCAAGATAATTGTTCTACTACTACATAAAAGTCTTTTACCTTGTTATGTGGATAATGTCTGGTTTTGTCCTGGTTTGAGTTTCAATCCTGGTCCTCTCAAACCAGGACAGTTTTGCAACAGAGCACCTGCCTCACTGCACAGACTGAGCTAACACCTGTAAGATAATGAGGAGCATTTAGCAAATATGACCGTGCTCTGCAGGATGCAACTCTGTATCTTGAAGAGGTGCATAAAACCAAAGCCAAAAATGCAACAAGAAGTCTCAGGGGAATGTTGTCCTGAGAAAAGAGACTCTAGCCCTGCCCTGCCAGTGGGTTCTTAGCATTCAACACCAAACCCACCCCAATGTCCAATAACAATTCAAAAGACTAAGAAATGCACATTACTGACGCTGGAGAAACACATGCAGCAACACTTACTGTCACAGCAGTTTTAGTCAATAATAACAATTGCACTTCCAAGACAAAATACATCTAAATTCTCTGTCCTAAACTAGGCACCAAATTTGGTAAGTGTTCAGCAGCTCTGAGTTGGGTCCTGTCTTAGACCCCTTCACAGAATAAGGCTATTACTCATCCTCCACAGTAATACATTGAGAAATTCAATGCAGAAAAAATTAGAGTAAGTCCCACAGGGAAATTAAACACACACACATATATAGTGCAGGGTTTAGGATAGGTGCTAAATTAAGGGACATAAAACCAGCACCTGATCATGTAAGAATACACACAGGAAAGATGACTGCTTTACATTAGCCACATTCTCATTTTGAATATTTACTTCGCAATCTGGGTATTTCATAATTTTAAGTGTTTTAATATTACCTGGAAAAATGAAGGCATAGTATGGTATTGGTTTTTTTGGTGTTTTAGTTTTTCTGTTTGTTTGTTTTGTAGTTTTTGGTGGTTTATTTGTCTGGTTTTGTTTGTTTCTGATTTTTTTTTGTGGTTTTTTTTTCCCCCCTCCTTTCTTTTTTCCATGTACAGTAGGATTAAACAGCTTTCGTATTTGTTTGTTTCTTGGTTTTCACTGGAGGGAGAATTTCCCAGCCAATCAACAAATATTGGAACAGATGGAATATGGGCTGTATACAAAGAAATTACTCGAGGTTACAGGCATAAGAAAGCCATAAAAACAGCTTTTTTAAGAAAAAAGCTTGATTTTAAGTGAACTGACTGCTCTGTATTGTATTCACGTCTGCTGTCAGCACAGGAATTGTTATACAATGTATTACAACAACTGAATTTCCCTGCTTTTCAAGTGAGATCTTGGTATCCTAGCTGTACCCTCAACTAATTCATGCATAAACTTGCCCTCCAGCTGATGATACAGCCACGATGCAAGCATCCATACACATCAACCAACAAAGGTTTTCATTCAAGTATTTTATTATAGCTTGAATTTTTTCACTGCATTTAAAAATCTAAAAAAAATAAATATTTGTTTCACAGCTGCAAGTCACATATGCATTAACACCACAAAATCTGGAATTTCACCAGAGAAGGAAAGTCAAATCCAAAAGTGTCCAGCTAAGCACAATTGTCTCAGGGCAATTATACTAAAAATAAAATCTTAAGAAAAGGGGAGGGGACAGTTAAAGTTATTTCAAATGCATTTACCTGGAAAAAAGTGAAAATTCTATTAGAAACCATAAACTACATCTTCAGCTTTTAAAAATAAATGCTTGACCTCTTGACAGCATCAGTTGTCTGGTACACCTTTTTCTTTTAAGCTGTATTCTTGACACATGGCTGCAGAGGTTTCAAATGATAAATTAACCTTTTATAATGGCATCCACTTAATTACAGAATCAGTCCTTAAAAATAAAAGTGTATTTAGTCAGCTTGTCCACCCACATATTAAAAATGCCATTGAATGCAGTTTTGTATCGGCACTAAGTGACTGCTTCAGGGATTGTACATAGTGAAGATGAAGGTCTCTTAGACACTCGTTTTCATTATTAAGGTTCTTAAAACAAACCAGAAAAATATATCTTCAGAAATCAGAGTAGTCACTTTTTTGTTAAAAGCCATAAAATAAGCTCATATTCAATTACAAGCAATAGAAACTATACCGCTATTGGAACATAATTATTTTATCACAAAAAATTATTATTTACAAAATGAAAAGTTACCAAGTGAATTTATAAGGGAAAAAGTTAAATGTTCTTATTAAGTGATTTGAAAAACTTA
Organism: Calypte anna; assembly: GCF_003957555.1. Lineage (NCBI taxonomy): Eukaryota > Metazoa > Chordata > Aves > Apodiformes > Trochilidae > Calypte > Calypte anna. The sequence continues at coordinate 11,962,169 of NC_044252.1, forward strand.
AGCAAGTCTCTCATGCACTCACACGCCAATTTGTTTGCATCAGGTGAAAGGTTAATTCAGGTTAGCGAAACTTGACTCCCATTCAAAATACTCTGGTTTTTATTGTAAGATGGCAAAATCCACATGGTTCTGTACAAGAAGGTATGTGTTAAAACAGTACCTCATTTTTGTAAATGCTTTTTGGCTCCCATGAATATCCATACCACTGAATGCTTTCGCAAAGAATTGGTTATATTATCAACTCCATCATTTAATCCACTGAATTTACCACCACAAGAAAGACGCAAAAAGTTAGTTTAATGATCCCACATTACACAGAACTCTCATTTCTGAAGTTATACTAAACTGAAACCTTCGTAGTGATCTATAGCCTGGATCAACTTAGATTTCAAGGTTTCTTTATCTGTGTATTTTGGAAGATCAAGAAGATTAAAGCAAGTGTGAGCTACCGGAAGATAACCTTCTCCACCTCCTGTTGGCTGGATGACCAGTTTAAGACACTTCATTCCAAGAATTGGAATACGATCACTGCCTGTCAGAAACACTGACAAGAAAAAGAAACAAACAAAATCTTTAAAGTAGTCTAAGACTAACACTGAATACATCATATATGCAGTTCTACTCTTTATTTGCATTTTTAAATTATTCTAGCAGTGTGTCCTGGTAAGTTTGAATGGAGAATAGTGAGTCCACCTTACCCATATGAATTCTTAACTGTAAATATAGTAAGTGATCTATAAAGGAAAACATTTAATTTTACAACCATCTTGTAAATACATTGAACAATTTACCCAGTAAGAAAATTTTCTGAATTGGAAACTATAATCGATTCTCAACAAAGGCTTGTATGCAGGAAGCTTACTTTCTTTATGCTGCTCTGGTCTTCTATGATTGTGTAAATTCAGGATTTTCAGGAATTATTCAGGACAACCCCAGCAAAATCAAAAGCAAGCTCATAATTAATTTCTTTTACTATGATTTTTTTTTCTTCCAAATAAAATTCATTATAAACAAATACTGACACCTGCCATGTTATAGCAAAGTGATCCTACTCAGTTACCAACTTCTACAAAGTAGTTTTAAATACTTACGCAAAAACTGTTTTTTCTTCTCCAAAGACAACTCATGAAAAACCTCCCAGAATATTTTAATGGTAGGATGGTCTGCCCAGTACTCTCCTTTGTATTCTGTATTCTAAAATGAGCAGGAAATGACATTATTGTTCACACATAGAACTAACAGGATAATTTCACATGAAAGTAGAACAAATGCTGCTTGTGTAGAGGGATACTGCAAGTGACCCAACTGTTTTCCTTGGTCAGTTTTCTTCAGTTGTTCAGTCTGATTTCAGCTGTGTGGACAAACACATGTACTCCACACCATTTTCAATCCCAATAAAGTACTGACAAATGTTTCACACCAAGCTTTGTCAATCAAGATTATTTCCTTTTATTAACCGTGTGCATTTTGTTCACTTTCCTTCTTGTAACATAATCCATATGATACAGCTGCCTTCTGGTTCTGTGGATATTTTCCCCTCCTAAGCCTGATTTCCTTCAGAAATCAGTTGGAAAACTTAAAGCAGGAAGGCAAATAATATTTTAATGTCTTAATTAACCAAGCTCCTCATTCATGCAGTCAATAAAACCAAGGTTGGAATCACATTAATTAGAACAAAGCTCTAAAGGACACTTCAAGATTCTGCTTTTGCATCTTAAAATTAAACATATATGAACCAAATAGCTAACTACAGTTCTTACCTTCTCCAGTTCTTTCCAATCATAATTCGTGTTCCCAATCACCATTGCCTGCAACTCGCTGGGCTGGAAGAGCTGAAGAACTCTACCTCCACATACTTTGTGGAAGCCTGCATGGAATGCACTGAATAATGAAGCCACAGATCTATTGAAGATATAATCCACATATGCATCTACAAAATCTTGCCTGTACAAAGAAAAAGAAGCATTATGTTATGGGGGGGGGGACACACCACCCTTCTACCAATAAAACAGCTGCTTCTATACAGAACATAGCATTGAAAGTTGAGAAAAAAAGGATCTTAATAGATTATCTGCCTCATGTTACAACCACAGTGAAGATAACCTCAATAAAAATGGAACATAGGTGTGTTTTCCCACCACACCCCCCAAGACAGAGTCTGTAATGTGCAACAGAAAGACACTAACATATAGTGTTATTTATTTCAGGCACTATAAACGTTCATCTTTGTTGGTTGCACTGCAGTGAGTGGGTCTGAATGGCAACAAGCAGGCTTGAGTTACATGCAGTGTCCTGAAACCAACTAGTTAAATTGCTGTTGTATAATTTAAGACATTAGCATATCTGCACTGAGAATGCAAATGCACTTGAAACGGGCATTTCAGTCCTATGCAGTAGACAGATGAGTGAAAAGGAGCTAGAAAACTGAAAAGTAGACTGCCTGCTATCTGTGCTTCAGTACAGGAGTTCTCACATCTTGTAAACATCTCCCTCCACACCACTTAGGGGAAGAACTGAAATTCCTTTAAGTGATACAGCATTTATGATTAGAGGTTTTTTAAATTACCATTTTAATGAACCTTAGTTAACACTGTTAATTCCTACACTGGCAGAGTGACTTCAGTAATAGATTACAGTTATCCTAACAACATACTTCCCCTGTGGAAACCTGTTTTATTTGAACAACATCAACAGTATGTGAATGACATCACCAATAATTAAAAAAATAATTATCTAAATACATTTTGATGATACATTTATTAAAGTGAGCAAAGTGGTGAATCATGCTTCTCTTCTTCCAGCACTCAATGAGATACTCATTTTGTGCACTCTATGTAATTAGCAGGGAGGCAGGTAACTTTTGTAACACTAACAGTGGAAGGAAAGGCTGCTCCACAGAAAATTCATAGTAATAAACTAATTAGCATTGTTATACCGTAGGTGAATATTTTTTAACTGAATTAATGCATCATGGAATATTTGGATCATTAGAAGCATCCATTCTTCATTGCTGCAAGACCACAAGGGATGACTGTGCAGAATGTATTCCATGAACACCCTGAAATGTTCTTGTAATTCACCTCTAATTTTACTTTCACTTTGTGACAGAACACCAGTAGAGAACTTCAAAGTACATTTAGGACTAAGCATTACAAATCCTCAGCTATGAGCCCAGGATTTAAAAAAAAAGAAAAAAACCAAAACAGATGGTACAGGGATGGGTGGTGATTCCAGCTTTCAGAATCTATCACCACTCTTCCCTCTACAACAGACCTGGGGACATTTTCTCTCTCATTACTACTCATGGCTGCAGTGCATTCAGTTCTCACCAAGTATGCTTTTCCCTGTGATTCTCCCTTTACTCTGGGAGAAGGAAAAGCACAAAGAGTTCACAAAGATTAAAGAGCAGAGAGGAATACTTGAGTGGAATGGACAGAGAGGAATAGGAAATTGGGAGAATTCTGGAAAAAGGGACAAGAGAACCTCCAGATATTATGCCTACCTTCCAGGAGCAGAAAGGTAACAAAGGGTGGGAGAGTAACACAATCCTTGATCAAATAAAAAAAAGCCCAGCCCTCACACACTCCTCTGACACCAAGTGTTATTTCCATTCTACAAAGGGAAGAATTCTCTGAAATATTTCATGTATGAACAGTTGCCACATGATGGCATCTAGGTTCAAGTTTTCATCCTTATTCACTAAATTCCAATTACAGATAATTTCCTGTAGAACCACAACCATTTTTACTCTTGAGAAGGAAGACCATGTAGTGAAAATGGGCCTTAATGAGCTTCAAAATACTTCTAAGTTCAAAGTTGAAAAAAAGTATTGCATATTCTGAGTAAAACTAGATAGCCTCTCCACAGCTGGCAAATCTTTAAATACAAGAGTTATTTTAAAAATACGTGTTAGAACAGCTTCAGAAAACAATCAAAGGAAGAGTACCTCCAACATTAGTGTAACAGTATGGCAAAGGACATTTATAGCAGCCTAGTTAGATTTGCAAGGCAGACAGCAACACCGAAGTACCCTGTAAGCCATAAAACTCACCTATTTTGTTTGACTACAGGAATGTCAGCACCATTAGGAACAAGCTCTTCAATTTCTGTTGTACCAAAGTTTTCTACAGTAATCTATTCAAAACAAACAAAACCAGTATAAATCTTATTTACTTATTTATTTAGAGAACTTCTTCCCACCACCTCGTGACAGCAGATACAGGTAGCTAACGGTAGCTGAAGGTAGACACAGGTACTAAAATTCAGGAGAATCAGCAGCTGATGCTTTTGCTCAAACACTCCATTGGGGCAGTTAAAATAGATGGTGTGAGCTTGATAAGAAATACTACATAAACACTTCCATTATATACACTTACATAAATACTAAGTAAAACTTACAGTAAAATTTAGACAAAATGCTTCTTCAATGTCATCCTCTGGGTAGTCCAGTAACTGTTGCATACCCCTGCAAAACAAGTTACAAAGTACACGTACCAGTACAGAAAGAAAGATGAAAACTTCTCAGAAGTATTTTTTAAGCTTTGATAACTACAGTTTTTCAAAAAAATAGAATCTTTCTACTGTGATTTCATTTATTGGTTCATTGACTTGCACCTTGTGCAGCACTGGAAAGTATCAAGCAATTGTTTTGCTATTACTTGATGTGTTATTTCCATTTTTTTATCTTCAGACGTGAAGTGAGAAGATTCATATCCCAGTCTTTAGCTCAGTGATTGCCAAACCAGGGGCAATAGATACATAACAGCCACTGATGGGCTCTTTCAGTAACTTGTTTGATTTCTCCTTTCATCTATCAAAACTTCAGCATTCACTACACTTAAGGCAATCAAGCATCCACTTATGTTTCTTCAAACCTTCTAAGTGTTACTGCTATTCAAATCCCTACTCTAAGGCTGATATTTAGTATGCATTTGGTTTTGAAATAAGCAAAAACCTTTCTTTGATGGACTAAATAAGCTGTTCAGAACTAAAACTACTATGTTTACACTTAAGCTTATACAATTAATGGTTAATACTCAAAAGGTTTGGAAGTTCAAATACTCTTTTCCCTTAAAGTTCTTGTAGGATAATAAAATAGAAGACACAAATAGTAAAAACAAGCATTTAGAAGCAGGTGTTTAACAAAAAAATGGATCCTTTCTCAAATGACAAGGATGGTTGCAAGTTATTTCAAGATGTTTATCCTGTTAGTGTGAAAATAACACATTTTCTTTATGTTCTTAAAAGAAAATGTTCGGTCAAAAATAATTCCCAGTAACACTTTTTTTTCTTGCTTACCTGCCAACATCTGGCATCATCTCTTTTAAATCATCCAGGGATGGTTTCTTATTCAATAGTTTTTTGTACAAAGCCAAAGGGAAATTAAGGTCTATGATGGTAAAATTATATATTGCTAGCCCACAGACAACACCAATCAAATGAAACAAGTCACTGTCTTCAAAGGTCTAAGAAAAAAACCAGACAAGATGGTTTAAATTATTTTTAATCTTAGAGTCCAGGAAAAAGCATACAGTGCAGTATAATCTGACCTTCATTTATGTTTTCTTTAAATATGTATGTACCTGTAGGTACTGAGGTAAGCAGGATAATTTTAACCAGCTGAAAGACTGAAATCCAAGGAAACAGAATTCTTCCCTCTCAAACCCCCCCCCCCCCGCAAAAAAAAAAACCCAAAAACAAAAACAAAAAAAACCAAAAACCCCACCCAACCCAAAAGCAATGCATACTTCTAGAAGTGCTACAATAGGATTCTGGCTTGGCCAGTGATTCACTATTGCACTATTCAGTGCCTAAATAGACACCAATCATTAAAAATATTTTGGGAGGAGGAAAGAGGAGCTTAATATTGAGTCACTAGGGGGCTTAAAACACAACTGTGGGAATGTTAACGTTCAGGGATTTATGATACAGCCACTCTAGTCAGTGTTTTTCTCTGAAGGATGACTAAAAGGTTTATGTTCAAAACTTCTGAGACAGTATGAGCAGATGATTTATGGTCCATTTTGTAGGTAATGTGACTGAACACAGGAAGACCTGTTCAACATGCCACTTCAAGTATTTTTCTCTGCCACCTTGATTTACTGATTCTGCTCTTTGAATCAATTTATTCTGGCTGGTATTTCTTCCTACAGAACTTTCCTGGGTTAGGGGAAACTGGTAAGGTTAAGTAAAGAATGGAGGAAAACAGAAGGGGAGAGTTTTGATGATTTTAACATCATCAGATGGGGAAAGCTACTGACAAAAATAAACATTTTTTGAGAATATTTATTTCAGCTTCCCCTCCTGAATGAGAACTACCACAAACTACTATGTTCTTATATTATTATTATTTTTATAAATATTGCAATTTAAAAGAAAATTAATGGCCATAGATCATACGCTACCTTATCAGAGAACCAGATGAGCCTGGACTCTTCATAACACCTGAACATTCCGTATTTGGGATCTAGCAACTCCCTCATGATGAGCAAAAAAAATTCTTTGCGAACACCTCCAGCATCAACAGCTTCTTCCCCTACAAAAATAACCTGAAACCCACAATACAGTTTGCAATTAATTAAAAATGGATTGTGAAGCAAGATTTGTCCAAAACTACACTTACTTGCAATATCACTTCACTTTGAGCAATATATACTGATAATACCTTGAGTGGTTTCTTGTAGTCTACATTCTTTGTCTTCCTTAGAACCTCCACAGCATCTCCTACAATATTTTCTCTTCGTACCATTAATATTAGGCATGGGTTGACAGATTCAAATACTGGCAGAAAGAGAGAAGACAAATTCTGCCTGTGAGCCTGATCAACAGCCATCTGGAAATAAAACAAAGTGAAAGTGTCAGTAGCTAATGTAAGATTCCTGTCAGCATTAAATGTCCACCAGTCTTAATTTAAAAAATGCACAAGACATGAATGGGTAATGATCTTATGAGAGCTACTGAGTTTGCCCAAATTTGCTTCATATTCCTTTTATCTCAAGTAATATTTTTCCTTTACCCATTAGCCTCATCAGTGCTTATGTTCAGGGAAGTCTTATAATATAGTTAATGCCATTTCAGTCAAAATACTTAGGGTAACTAAGGCAAGCAAAAAAACCAGCCATACTTCATCTTACAAATAGAGCTGTTTAATGGAACTCTGGCATTAAAATGTACATTAAAAACTAATTCACATCATTAAAAGGTATTTATCAATCTATTTCATGTGTATAATATTTTTTGTTACAACTGTTAAAAATAAAACACTGCTGAAAATGTTCTAATATGGCATACAAATCTTGAAAGTTTGTGTGTTTTAGTACTATTTAATATTGCTAATAAAAACATTCAATGTAAATGTTTCCCTGAAATCAGCAAATGTTGGTATTGACTGTGTATATACATTTCTGAAAACATAAACTATGTGTATTATAAAGTACAAAATTAAGCTAGTATTTATCTACAATAGCCCACTACTTGACCATGACTTAGCTCTTCCATTTAAATTTAGACTGAGAATAGCAGCTTTTATTATGTTAAACACTACAAAGATGGGCAGGGGGCTGGTGCTGTTACTTTTGCAGTCTTCTGCCTTCATTCTTCATTTCCTTTATTAATAATATGATTTACTGTACCTGTACAGCAACTGAACTGGTTTGATTATATTAACAAAAAAAATTCCAAACATTTAATTAAAGGATAGCTCACTAAGTCACACTGCTTTCAGTTCTAATTAGAGACCTATGAAACCAGGCAGGATTCTCTCAGTTACTTTAGCATTGTATACTGCATCTCTCGGCAGCAGATATGAGTCAAGATACAGAATTCTTTGTATCAAGTATCTAATTTCACAGAATCACAGAATTGTCAAGTTTGGAAAAGACCTTTCAGATCACTGAGTCAACCATCAGCCTAGAAAAAAACATCATGCCCACTACAGCATGTCCTTAAGTGCCTCATCTACAGTTTTTTACTACCTCTCCAGGCATGGTGACCTCACTACCCCCCAGGGCAGCCCATTGCAACACCTGTCTACTCTTTCTGTAAAGAAATTCTTCTTAGTATCTAGTCTAAGCTTCCTCTGATGCAACTTCAGGCCATTTCCTCTACTCCTATCATTATTTACTTGAGAGAAGAGCCCACCACCCACCTCACCACAACCTTCTTTCAGGCAATAGATAACAAGAAGGTCTTCCCTTGCCTCCTCTGAACTAAACAAACCCAGATCCATCAGTCTCCCCTCACAGGACTTGTTCTCCAGACCCCTCACAAGCTTGGCTGCCTTTCTCTGGACACGCTCCAGCACCTCAGTGTCTTCTAGTGTGAAGCCCAGAACTGAACACAGTATTTGAGATGTGGCCTCACCAATGCAGAGCAGAGGGGCATGATCACTTCCCTTCCCTGCTAGCCAGACTGTTTCTCATACAGGCCAGGATGCTGTTGGTCTTCTCAGTCACCAGGGCACAATTGCTGGCCCATATTCAGCCAGGTGTTGACCAACACCCCCAGGTCCCTTTGCACCAGGCAGCTTTCCAGCCACTCTTCCCCAAGCCTGTAGCATTGCCTGGGGTTGTTGTGACCAAAATGCAGGACCTGGCACTTGGCCCTGTAAAACCTCAAACAATTGGCCTTGGCCCATAGATCCAACCTGTCCAGGTCCCTATCCAGAGCCTTCCTACCCTCAAACAGATCACCAGTCCCAACCAACTTGTTTTTGTCTGCAACTTTGCCAAGGAAGCACTCAATCCCCTCATCTAGTTCATGAAGATACTGAACAAGATCAGCCACAAAACAGGGCCCTGGGGAACACCACTGGTGACCAGATGTCAACTGCATTTAACTCAATTCACCACAACTCTCTGGGCCCAGTCCTGCAGTCAGCTTTTAACCCAGTGAAGATTACACCTGTCTGTGCCATGAGCCAACAGCTTTTCTAGAATGCTGGAGGAGACAGTGTCAAAGACTTTACTAAAGTCTAGGTGGACAACATCCACAGCTGTTGCCTTGTCCACTCAGTGGGCCATCTGCCCACAGAAGGAGATCAAGCTGGTAAAGCAGGACCTGACTTTCCTGAACTCATGCTGGTTGAGCCTGATCCCCTGGCTCTCCTGCACTTGCCACGTGGGAGCACTCAAGATGAACCTCTACATAGCTTTTTCTGCATTGACAAGCCTGTAGTTCCCCAGACTCTCTTTCCAGCCTTTCTTGTTGATGGGCATCACACTGGGAAGCCTCCAGTCATCTGGGAACTCCCCTGTCAACTAAGATTGTTGATAAATGATGGAGAAAGGCTTGGTGAGCTCCTCTGCCAGCTCCCCCAACACTTTTGGATAGATCCCATCTGGCCCCAGAGACTTGTAATTTCCAGGTGCTGCAGAAGTTGTTAACTGCTTCCTCCTGGATTATGGGGGAGTTGTGCTGCTCTCTGTCCTCATCTTCCAGCTTAGGAGGCTGAATACCTTGGGGGTAGGTGGTCTGACTATTAAGGATGGAGGGAAAGAAGGCATTAAGTATCTCAGCCTTTTCCTCATCCTTGGCTGCAATGCTCCTCCCTGCATCCAATAGAGGATGGAGAATCTCCCTGGCTCTCCTTTTATTGTTAATGTATTTGTAAAAACTTTTTTTACTGTTTCTTATGACAGTGGCCAGACTGAGTTCCAGCTGGGCTTCTGCCATTCTAATTCTCTCTCTGCATGACCTAACAAGATCCTGCTAGTCATCCTGAGCTTCCTCTTCTTCTAAAGGTGCTAAACTCTCCTTTTTTTCCAGAGTCCCAGCAAAAGCTCCCTGTTCAGCCAGCTCAGTCATCCTACTTACCATTTCTAGGAAAGTTTATACAGAAGCAGAAAAAATAGAGGAGTAACATATGATTAAATTTATCAGGAAAAGAGTAAAAAACTTCTGCAAAATAGGAGATCAAGAAACCTGCTCACACTATGCCTCTATACCAAGCAGATGTTAGATTATCAATATAAGCATTTTTTCTGCCTTGCATGCATCTATCAGATTTCAGAGCTGAGCAGCACTTTGGGACAGGGCATGACAAATGAAGTGAGAAATTAGGTGTGCACTACATATTCACGTGGTGGTAACATATTGCCTCTCTGATACTACCAATCTTAAGAAAAGCATTATCTTCCAAGTCCCACCAAGGTAAGAAATTAAAAGTAACTGTAACTGGTTGTTGCCTCTAACAAGAGATTGACTTCAGCTCTGGGCTCTACATATGTATCACTTAAAGTTTGCCCATGTGGGAGACAGGATTGTTTTGGGGTTGGTTTGGCTGTTTTGTTTTTTTATTTTCACCTTTACTATGGTTTACTAACACCTCAAAAAAGTCATCTTGTAAATACCAGGACAAGAAGTTACTTAGAAATTTGTGCAATTATTGAACAATCCAATTCTGATGAGATTCCACACTCACAGAGCCTCCAGCTTCTGTCATGTACATACACCAAGATTAAAACTAGACCTCTCATTCTCATGGATAAGAGATTATATAGTTTTTAAAGAAATAAACAATAAAAAACAAAACCCAGGACCTCAAATTAAAAAAATAAAATAAAATTCACAATTGAGACTCTTACCTGCATCTGTATGACTGCATCTGCTTGTAGGAGAGTTGTCTTTGCCTGAGCATCAAATACAAATGGGTATGTGCAAATTGTAACAGGAATATCTGTTAACTGGAATGAAAAGAACCATGTCACATGCCTGCTTATTAAAAAAAAAACAAAAACCCAAAAAAACCCCACAATTAAAGAAAGGATTACAATAGTGCTCATTTAATACATGTATTTTACTGACTAGAGAAAGAAGTCTTTACTCATTGTCAAAACAGGCCAAAAGCATCTTCGGAAAATTAAAAAAATTTTCAATTGTTTAGTACTTTAACAAAACAAAGCAAAGGAAAAAAAAAGAAACTCAAAACACACACAAACAACATTCTCACTTTAATACATTTTCGTTTCAGAACTTTTATTACAGCTAACAGTATCAGAAGAGTAGCCCTTATTTCCAAGTGCTGCTTTGAATTTGCAATACAAGGAATTACTTATTTTTGCCCTACAAAAACGTTTGCAGATTATAGCCATGATAACTTAAAAGCTTTACAGTCAATAAAACAACAGACAACCCTTGACATTCGTATTTCTGATTTCCTCACATTCTTCAAAAGATCAACCAATCTTACCTCAGTTAATCCATGGTTGACATCCTATGACAGCATTTGCACAAAGGCAGCAATAATTAAGATGAAAAAGCAGCATTAGTGTCTGCATTAATTGTTCACCTCTGATGTAAACCTAAAAATATTTACCTACAGCTTCCCCCCCAAGAGAACGTTTACTGAGACTATAAACATTCTATTTAGCCTAACAAATACAACCATGCCTTTCAACACCTTTATATAATTCTTTTAAAAAATGACCATTAAAGTATCATGTTTACATGGATATAAAAAAATTAAACATTTTACAAGGTTATTTTCATACACTAAATAAAAGACAGTGTCTTTTACCTATGTATTCTCATTCTCAAACGACTCTAGCATGTCAAATTAAATGCAAAACATTTTTAATGATTAAAAAACTTAAAAACACAGAAGAACCCCACCACTTTTTCAGGTTATCCCAGGAATGGTTTAGGTTTACGACAAGATATATGAGAAAAGACTCTTTAAATTTGAGACAGACCATTATAAGTAGCTGGGACTGTAAGGACTTCCATCACAAACTAAAACAACTGTACTCTGAAACTGTTATCCATCTGGTGTCACATCAAACTCCTTAGCTCTAAGCTAAGTTCATTTCCACCAAGTAGGCAGAAAACAGAAAAAGAATAAAAGCTAAGGACAAAGTACAAAATTTTAAATTTTACTGTATATATGAGATTCAGAAGTCAAAAAACATAGACAATCATGGCTCACAGAGAGCAGAATACCTGGCTTTCTATGTCCTTAATTCCTACACGAAAGACCAGACTAGAGCAGCCTATTTGACACAGGCAGATTTTTGTGATTTTGTACTCTTACTGTACCTACCATTATTTATTATTAATTCAGGTTTTTTTCAAACTCCCTTTAGCCATATCTAGAGAACATCTATTCAGATCAGTAGTTCATTATACAGTGCCCTCACTCATTTTTCTGTTGTTAAAAGTATAAAAGCTTTTTCTTCTGAGTTTGTCTCTGAAAATACTCTGAATACTTCTGAGATTCTCTTTTCTTCTGCATTTTCCCCTCCACATTTTTGTTAAGAAACTGGACAAACAGTTTTGACAAAAATTGCACTAGCTAAAGAAATTTTGATTCATTATTACTGGTTTAATTAGTAAGTAGGGCTTCTTATAGTAAGTATTATATAAGTAAGTATTCTTATAATATTAAAAGCACAGACACAGAAAACTAGTGGACACAAAGGCATAAGAAGGCCATTGAAACACTTTACAAAGGAGACCTGACTAGGGCCATCGGATTTCTGTCAGTCCTATAACGAAGCAAAATTACATTTTCTGCTGAACTTGAAACTGCACAAATGTATGACAAAATACTGATGATTAAAAGGAAATTCAGTACCTAGTATTTTCTCAGTAACATCAAGCAACTGCTGAATCTTGTTATTTAATTAACAAATGAATAATAAGATTCTCATTACAAAGCAATTTTCCAGTTCTCATATTCCCATGTTATTTTCTTTTCTAATCATATCTTATGCAATTTGGGTTTGTTTACATCCATTTAATGCACAGTTGTGAGGGTCATCATCTTTTAAATTCCTCTACTTCTGTACTCTTCACTGGCATACCCTTCTCTCTTCCAAATATACAATGTCTCTAATTCCAAGGTCCTGCAACGATTACCTCCAGCTTCTACACCTCATTTAGTTTACTACCCTTCTTAGCTACCAACACCAACCTGTATCACACATGGGTTATTTTTTCAGACAAGCTTGGCTGAAACAAATGTCTTCCAAGAGTGCCAATACTGACTCATCATTTTATTACACTCTTCAGTCTCCCTGTTGTTATTTTACACTGCAACTGCAATTCTTTGATAGACAGCATCACTTGCTTTGTATTCATAAAACTAGGCAAAACTAGGTGTCCTATGCTCAGGACCTTCCACGTATTGCTGCAAAAAGATTAAATTCAGGTGGCTATAAAAGCATATTAACTTACTCAATATTATTTCAAAACAAAAGTCAAAAGAACTCCTTGGCAAAATCTTATCCACCACTAATTCTCTGCAGTTACCAATTTACTCCCACTTACTGCTCTGCTTTTAACAGATCCAGGAAATAATTAGCTCAGTTCTTGTTGCTATACTTAAAGTAGAGGACTATGTTGGTTATCTGTTCCCTGTAAATCCCTATTTCGCTTCTAGACTTAGTTTTCCAAGATAGATTCTGCCTTCTTATTGGCTGAACCTACAATATAGAAATTCAGGTTATTCTAGATGTTTTCTTATCACTTCCTAATTTTTTTTTTACATGGCAAGCCTCATTCTAAATAATTTTTAATCAATAATAACAATGTTAATCAGTGTCAGCCCTACGAATGACACCCTACAAGCACACCTATAGAACAATTCTTCCTTAACTAGTACTTGACTTAAGTCTGTTAAGCATTAGTAAACTGGGAAAATATTTTTAGGAAAAGAAATGCACATACCTACGTAATCTGCAGGCTTCTAAAGGGACAACACATGGGGGAGGAACCAACACGTAAAATCACCACAACTTACCATTCCAAATACCTGCTGCTGGACCCAGTTGACATAGTCATTTCTTATATCTATCAAATCTTGTATCTCATGAATGTAAAACCTGTCATACTGGATAACTTGTCCTCTTTCATTTACCTAAAAGAGTGCAATTGGTTTTTTTATTAGCAGTTTGTCTAGAAGTTTTCAAAAGGACATTTTCCATGTTTTTCAAGCATTTAGTATGTGAGCAATAGACACTCAGCTACTAAAAATATTCTAGAAAAACAGTGCCTACAAGAATTAAAAAAAAATATTAAAGACATGGACTGTTCAGCAGCACATCAAACATGCAAAGAACAATAAGATTAACCAAGCATACAGCATCACACAACACAGAACAGTACTGCTACTTTGAAACATCTTATGATCTCAACAGAACAAATACTTGTTCCTGTTTTTGTAAAAGTTTCAAGAACTATGTTCTTAAATTAACTATTCTTAATTACATTATTAATACTATCTCTTACTACCTGTGATCAGAGGAACAGTTTCAACTTTAAAACATCATGCTTCAGAAAATAAAGATATGCAAAAATAAGGTTTATCTCAAAAGTATCATTTTAATTCAGAAGCGTCAACATATCAATAACACTCACTTCTTTCCCCAAGGACCATTAAGCACCATTAACTGCCAAAACAGAAAATCTGTCTTTATAACCAGATAATCTAAGCCTACTTTTCTCAAACATCTCCCCTGCCAAAACCAAACACTAGATTGGTGAAATACCCCAGACATCATAGATATCTGTCACCCTATTTTTTGTCTTGCTTTAGTCCATACCAGATAATTATTAAGAATATGAAGACAAATAGTTGGGCAGCAGGCAAGATATAATTTTTTAAATTTTTCTACCATGTGGCTACATATTACTCCAAGTTGGGTTTAAAAAAAGACAAAATAGGAGCTTAGGAGAGCCAAGTTACAATTGTACAATTACTCACGAGGCTTTAAGATCAACTTCAATTAAAATTGGCAGATACTGCAAGCCAAAGCAACAAAAGAAATTCTAAAGGCAGCAAAATAATAATTTATTATATGCCAACAGCATTCCATATGGGAATCTGTAATGGACATCTTGCACTTTTAACACAAGATAGTTACTGAACAGTCTCACTTGGAGCCTCAATTTATTGGTCTCCATGAAGGATCAAGAAACGCTTTTCCAGCTGCCAGTGCTGCCGCCTTTCCCATCCTGGCAGCCTGGGGAGGAGGGTGCTGCATACAGCACACAGATCCCCAAATTTAGACACTTCCTAGATTGGGTAACTACAGTGTTTGACCAGCACCTTATGAGGTGCTCTTTTAGCATATAAGCACATAATGGCATGAGACCAGAATAAACTAGAGAAAAATTAGAGTGTGGGAGGGGAAAACTCAGCAGCAATGGGTAGCACACTATGACAGGCACAGGCTGGTTACTCCAAGTGATTTTAGGCTATTTTTTTTTAAAGTTCACACATTCATTGGTTTTCATTAATTAAGTTATAATACTAATCGAGTGGAATATAATAATATTTGTCTTGGTAAAATTGTGCAGATCTTTCATGTTCAAAATACCGGTTGTTCTTCCATTTGTGGTTTCATTTGCTATCATTTTAAGGTTAAGAGGCTATTTTTTCCAACTTTTGCATTTCCAATTCTTTTGCATTCATAGATGCAACTGACTCAGCCTATGTTCCCAAAAAAAATAGGTAAATCTATCATCACATCAACTTGAAATCCAGAATTCCAATGGTTCATATGTCCAGATGGCACAACTACAGACATCTCTACAGATGCAAGTCTAAGTACTTAAAAGACTTAAGTGACTTTAGTTCTTTTAACACCTACAAATCACACAGATGCTGACAAAAACAAACTAGAAAATAAACAGTTAAAATTAATGTAAACATACTCTATGCAGTATTTCCAGAACTCTGAAACCTGTGTGTAGAAAAGTGGTAAGTATTCTTCTTTCAGAGGCTGGAACACCCATCTTGCACAGCTTCAGGAGGTGGACTATGACATCCTTGTAGAGTTCCACTATCTTCAGGAACAATGGAGGTTCAAGCACAGACCACCAATTTTCTGTCAACAAAGAGTGAACACACAAACTTAGTACTTGCCACCACAACATGATGTTGTGCTATTCTTCTAAGTTAAAAAAAAATGTTTTGCTAGTATATTTGTATGTTACTAAAGACTCTCTATCAAACAACAAACAAAAAAAAAGGCTCAAAACCAGTTTAACACAGGAAGACAGGTGCAGATTTTTAAACAACACACTAATCTTTGTATCAATAATGAAGTCTGTTTAAAGCTCTATTGTTACACATCAACTCTTTAATCTGTTAAATCTGCTCATCCAGAGCACAAGAGCATCTCAAAGCAACTTTTGACATAAAACCAACCTGAAATTCTGAAACCTTGACTTAAACACAGTACCAAGAGCAATGAAAAGTGAAGCAACACAAAAAAAAGGAACTCCTGTTCTAAAATATAGTTTGCAGTTCTTTACAGAACACAAGCTCTTTACTCTCACCAAAAACTACAGAAAAAACCCAAGAGCTGGGTTACAAGGCAAAAAACAATCGAGAAAGGAAACACCCTCTCAAAAATGCACCAATTAAAAAGGAAATATTCCGAAAATTCAATACTTCAAGCTGAATTTCAGGTGACAAGAGTCACAATAAGAAGGTGTAAGTCAGTATAGTAAAAAAAAAACATAGAGCTGAATATTTGAATATCACAACTTTGGATCAGTGAGAAAACACGAACTCCTCAGAAGAACCAAATAAGTGCTATAGTCAAAACCAATTTCACATCTACTCTGCAACACTTCTGTAAATTGCTTAGAATTTGTCAACTGTCTTATCACGTGATTTTCATTTTGAAGTGCAAAGACACATTAAAACACTGAACTACACAATTCCTCCCAAATGGAATCAGTCAAAAAATTGCAGTAACAGATTAATTCATTCACATGGCCATTTAACTCACTCAAACAGCAGAACAGGTGTTTTCTTAGGCATTGACCAACATCAACCCTTAGTTTTCTACGTGCAGAAATCTACAGAATTGTAAATAAACAGCATGTGTTGCTGAGACCATGTTTTCACTAATGGAATTTCTATTTCTTTTCTCTGGAGATCCTTAGTTTTAACAGTAAAAAATTCAGTTTCTTACCAAGAACTTTCAGAGGAGCTTTTTCTAGGTTCAGAATGGCTGTTCCAAAAGGAATAGCTAATGTTGTGAAATTGTTTGCATCACTCATCAGTGGACATTCTGGTAGAGTAAGATACAGCCTCAAAGCTTCAACATCTGGTAAGGAGCTGGTCAATTTGGGAATAAGGTTCTTTTCCAAACTAGCTGCCACCTATGGCACATCATAAAATTCAGTTTATACCAATGCAGTTGTGAATTCAAACAAATGCCCACCTAGATTAAAAATAATCAAGTAAACAATCATAATGAGTTTAAATTAGAGTTTTATACACTTAGAAAAAAAGACAGCACATTAAATAGTAAAATACAGTATGCTGATATATTACCTAATTGTCACAATAAAATGCAGCTCTCCATATTTACAGCTGAACTATTGTTGAGTAAAGAAAGTTGGTAAAGGGGACTAAGCAAGTACAACATTTGTGGATAGGTGTAATGCAGAAAGATAAACCCAAAAATAAGGAAAACATGGAGCACAAACCTGTTGTGATATATGAGGATGGTCAGGCTGTATAAGTTTGTGAAACAGTAGTCTAGCAGCATTCATATCAACCCCTGAGAATTTTGTGCTGGTTTTGTAATGATCATCATTGCTGGGGGAAAAAAAAAAAAGAGAAAGAGAGAAAAAGACTAAATAATGTATTTTATGCAACTTAAGACATTTTTCCACCTTGAATTTTTAGCCCAACTAAGGAATTAAAAAGCAAGAAACCACAGTATCAGACTTTCCTCCCTTATATAACCTTTGGAACAAATGAAAAAAAATTCTCTAACTGAAAAAGAATAATGCAAAAACACTTGGATCTAAACCAGTCAATGCAATATATTCTCCCTGAATGACATACAACCTGTGGCACATAAGTCATGAGTTTAGCTGGCTTACGTGGCAGCAGCTTCTAAAGATTGGCAGAAAGCATTTGGGCCATCTGACAAACCAGTAAAGTAGCTACAAGTTTAAACTGTGAGTATCAGAGTAACAGTAAGACAAGACAACTCCAGAAAGGTGTTATAGCTGAAATAAGAGACATAAGGAAGGCAGCCACCACTAATTCTGTTCAGAGGAATACTTCTTTTAAAAGCCTGACCACTTACCTCAAAGCCAAAAAGCTCCCATTCAGGCACCCAGCAGAGGAGAACGTTCCATCAATTTCACTGAAATTGTTCATATGAAATAAGTTACATTTATTTGCTTTCTACAAATTAGCATTTGCAATTAAAAAAACCTGGATTTAATCCCTAATAAATTACACTATACAAAGGATGGAAGTCTGACATAATCTGATTAAGGAACACTAGATAAAGCCTCCATTCAAGACTCAAAGCTTTAGACATATCTTGCAATTCATTTTTAGTGTCTTTGCATCCTCCCTTATTAAAGCAGAAACAACAATCTCTGAGCTATTCTAATATTTCTCTACATGTATTATTTATCAGTGTGCAATATACATTTGATTTAATTTTGTATAGTCATCTAAACTGTGACAGAGATAACACAGACTAAATGATCTAAATAACTTGACAAGATAGACAAAATACCACAGCAAAAGCTCTGAATGTAATAAAAATCAGCAGTTAAAAATAGCTTTGCTATGTATGTACAAAACCTCATTAATGCCCAATTCATAACAAAATGACAAATGGCAACTTTTCCTCAACATCACTTACTTAGCTAGCTCTACAGGAAGTCTTCCAGATGGGAAAGTCAGCAGTCTTTGAATAAATGTTTCATTCACAGTCCAGATCTGCTTCAAAAAGTCAGGATACCTAAAATCATCTGGTGGCACCATGTTCTAGATTTTAAAGAGAGCAGAAAGAATCAAGCACACAAAATTGATTTCCAGAAAAATCAGTCCTTGTAAGTAAGCTCTTTATCTCTTCATTTACTGACAATTTGCCTACTCAGACTATTATTGCAAAAGAATTCCAAGGATAAATTTACTATGCTACTATTCCAATAGTTCTGCATTCACTATGAATGTAGCAGAAAGCAGAGCATATTCTAAAAACATCTCGTTTAGAATGCTAATTCACACCACAGCGTACTCCATGGTAAACTCCCTAAACGTGCAAGTACTCTTCTGGAAGATGAACACAAACAAGGTTTACACCAGGCTAGTAAGCCTCTCTACACCCTAGTCACTATGAGCCAGTTAGCTCAGTGCCAGGCTATGAGCATACAGGGAAAAAAAAACCAAACATTAAATTTTTTGACAGCTGCTCTCCCACTCCACTTCTATCAGATTCCTCCAAGAATGAATCATGTTTCTCTGAACATTTACTGCATCATCAGATGAGCTGCATTTTGATGTGCTGCTTGTACTGAAAGAATTCCAGTAAGATTTCTAACAGTAAAGAGAAGCAGAATCAGGACCATCATTTTGAGTAGGAGAATTGGTTCAAAAAAGAGACAGCAAATAGCACCAAAATTAAGGTTAAACAAGTAAATGGAAACTTATTTTTCCTGAGGGTGCAGTCTGAAAATATAGGTGACTTAGCATGGTGACTACCCAAAAATCAGTACTTCTGACCCCTTAATACAAGACTGAGATGACAAACCCTCTTGCCATTTCATTTATGTTCAGCCAAAGTATCATTTAAGCTCAGAAACAACTCACAGAACTGAGCTGCCCAAAAACTGACATGAGAAAACAGATCTTGTCTAAAACCCTTTAACTGGCAAGGGCCCACAAGTCTCAGGAGTACAGTACTCACTCACTTTGTAAGAATTCAACACAAACTATCAAACTAGGAAGAACCAGAAGTAACACTTCCACAGCATCAAAGTTCATTTATTGCTAATGTTTTTTGCACAGAACAGTAACTGCATTCATCCAGTCTCCATTTTGCCTCAATTAGACAGTCACAACCTACTTCAGTAATTATGCAAATTACACACAAGAAAGCAAAGGAGTTTTAATGGAGAAGTTTTGAGCCTGTATTATCAGTAATTTTTCCAGTCTACACCTGCCGAACAAAAATCTCTAAAATACAGCAATACCTACCCTAACTCAAACAGAATCAGAAATGAAACCAAACTAGAAAAATTGTGAATCCTGTACAAGATTAGAATGTAACTACTGTACAACAGAGGGCTGCTGCAAGCCTGGCCTGTACTCAGTATTTCTTAACAGCAAATATGTTTGCCACTGAAACCTGTTTGGTTATTAGTTCTCACTCTACATACTCAACTCTTGATGCTCCATTATTCCTATGGTCTAATATCTGCTATGCTATACTGAAAACAGTTCCTATAAAAATCTAGTCATATAACTTCATCTTATTTTTTTCCTCTGATCTTGTCCTCTAATAACATTTCTTATCCATCACACTCTCATGTTGCCGTTTTTACTGGAAAGACCTTACATTATTTTTTTCAGTAATAGAATCTAAACAGCTCAATTCTTGTTCTTTTAAAATGTAAGCTTTAAGACTAGCAGAAAACTATTGCATAAAAAGCTACATGACCACCCATCCTTTTCAGCAAAAGCTCCCTTTGTTTTCTGATCATTATGGTATGCTAAAAAGGATATAAAGCAGAAGACAGCAAAGGTGCAGTCAGGAGTTACTGAGGAGGACTGTGCAAGGGTGAAGAGTGCAAATTCAATTGCCCTTTTCTTTATGAAAGGAAAACAAGTGTGTGCATCCATCACTCAGGAAAAAAGCTTATACCAAAAATCCTCAAGAGCTTACAACTAACGCTCCATAAGTGGATCCAAGTCCTCTAGTTGCTAAGTGGTGTTATTGTCTTGTGCTTCAACACTGCTCTAATGAACTTCAAAACGTACTCATGCATCTTCAAAATTATCCTCTTTTAAAATGTATCAGAAAAACTAAAATTTAACTTTGATAAGCTTTGAAATCATAATACATTTAATTTGTTACCTGTGGATAAAAGTAGTGTGCAAAACTTTGGTCACCACCAGAGAAAATTCTTTTCACACAGTAACACTCCTCACTGCCTGCAATATAAATAAAACAAAGGCAACTGTGAAAATGCAAATTTGAGAAATTATTAAGACACTGCAATAAAGACTCCATTTAAAAAGCTGCCTTTGTTATGTAGTCTCATTGAAAGGGATCTTTGCGATACAACAGTTAAGACTATCTTTAATTGAGGTAAACACTAACAGCAAAGGACCTGACACACTATTGCAAGTGAGCCTGTATTTCCTACAGCAGAAACAGCTTCTAGGGAACAGAGCAGTGAAAAGGAACTGTCTGGAGCAAAGTGATTATAACCCATATTTAGTTTAAACCTTGAGGTTTGTAAGAAACTATAAAGAAACAGGAATCCAAGAACTAAATATTACAGCTGTTGCCTACCTGTGGTTATCGGGCACTGAGTACTGTAAGGCAGCCAGTTTCCTTTCACTGTGAAGGGACTTTTCCTGTTACTGGTTGTTCCTGTACCTAATTGCCCATTACCTCCAAGTCCAAAAGAATAGATTCTTCCAGATGAAGGAACAAATGCAATGGTGTGCTGCCTAAGGCAAAGAAAATTCAGTAACAAAAAGTTGAGAGTTTTAATATGCTCTGTGCAGGCCTGCCTGACAATTGTGTCACCAGCATATTAAAGGTCCTGTAGTTATCATACACTGCACTCCTCTACTGGCAATACACTGTCACTGGTAATAATACTTCATTTGTACTCCAACAGGCAATATTCCACTTTCATGGCAAAGTTCACAGAAAAAGAGATACCAGGTTCTGTCATGAAGCATTGCTTAGCCACAATCTGACCTTTAGGGTATATCTCTAGACATGCAGAGATTTCAAGTTTCTATCAGATTGGCTGCTGCATCTTTCCCCTCTCATCCCCATAAACTTGAGCCCAGTAAGAACTGATTTTATGTGAACAATTAGAAGGGAATGAGTATAAGTCAACAACCACCAAATGGTAGAAAGATAAATTTACAGTTATATATACATTTTTAACCAAAATAATAAAGTGTGCCCATCTAAAAAAAAAAATAAATATGTTGCCTCCCTCATTTTGTCATCTTAGTATGCAATTCTTTGAACAAGAGCATCTTAGTGTGTACTGGGAATTTTTTTCCCATTTCTTGGGTGCCATTCTAATGTATATAGTAAAAACCCACTAGGAACTGAAGTACCATACAATATTACATGTATTTCACAAAACAAATTGTTTCCACATTTTAAACTTATTCTCAGTGATGCTCATGTACCTCCCCAAATTCATTTGTTCCCTAACAGAAAATGACAAAAGGACAGCAAGAAACACCACCTTCATACTGATAATTTACACTTCCAGTTTAGAAAATCAGAGCCTCTCAAACAGCATAATTCCCTTTAGTTCTTCTACAGATTGTTTTTAGAATCCAGTAAGGTCCCTAAATATCTCTTGTTGGAGACTATCTTGTCTTCTCTAACCACAAAGGGTAAAAAGAAAACCAACACTTTATATTATGTGTATGAAGCTCCACATCAAACAAGTGCTAGGACAGAACAGACCTTACCTGCCACAAGTGATTTGCGTCACAACACTTCCCATAAGTTCAAAAACTTTCCTTGGGTTTATCTCATGACTAGTAGAGTTATGACCCAACTGACCATAGCCTCCAGCTCCAAATGTAAAAACCCCACCTTCCTAAACAAATAAATTATTTGCATTAAAATTATAGTACATCTCAGAATATGAAACTTAAAAGAAATACAGGTTCAGTCAATCTCCTTGTCTGATGATTTTGGAATTGTGGCAAAAGGAGAGAAAATATACATGCATAAAAGGGCCCTGAGGCACAAGTGGTCCTACGTTAACATTAGTTATTAAACTCAGCTATCAAGTATTACTTTGTGTTAAACTGTGTTCTTGTCATTTCCACATTATTATATAGTAGTCCTACCATCAACTTGTGTCATTAATAGATACTAACCCTCATTTTTCCTTGTTTCCAGTTTTCTTGAACTACAACAATTTTTAAGTCTTTTAGATTCTGAATATAAAGTTTAAAGCTATCACTAATTAGAAAGCTGCCCTCCTCAAACAGATGATGCAGAGTGTGACTGAAATAGTCAGCTTCATTATTCATTCAAGTGTAAGAAATCCGAATTTCAACATTGCTGTAAGGCAAGCAATTTAAGCAATTTTTAAAGTGTTTTTGATTAATTTAAACAAAAAATTAACCAAAAACTTCAAATGAAAGAATGTCAAATCAGTAGCATTTTCAGAACTTGTACAACTTACCTTACAACAACTTTGAAACTTTCCATTTTCAAATGCTTTGAAATTGTAAAGCTGATTCTTTCAATGCTACTCTGCACCAGCCTGGACCTCTGCTGGAAATCATCATTAAAATGGCAGCATCCACTAAGAAAAACCAACAGCCTTATTCACTGAATCAGGATAACAAACAGTGACAGCTTTTTCTGAAGTTCAGAAGGACTTGAGGAATGCTCACATATGTACATAGTACCTCTACAAAATATATAAATCAAGACCCTTGTTCTGCAAGGTCTAGCATGCAAGGGAAAAAGGAGCTATACAAATGGATGACAATTTTTTTAAACATTAACAGGAAATTCAGTATCTTAACTAAGTCCATCAGCTTTAAAGCTAGTTTGAAGGCAACTTCTATACATTAGAAAGGGAAAAACATTTAAAATGCAAAGTACAGACTGCTGTATTTTCTACATTCTATATTTCCCTAACCTTGCACAACACCTCAATATCAACTTTAGGACTGCAAAGTTGCCACATTTTTTTTCAGTCAAAGCAGGAGAATACTTCAAGACAAAAAGCATTTGCTTGTGAACAGTCTCTTCCTTTCACTACAGAAAATTAAGCAGACATAAACAACAAAAATATAACCACACTTAGGACACATCACATTCTTCAAAACAACTTTTCACTTGCTGCACTGTAAAAATTCAAACTGACATTCAAAAAACCCCATACATTTTCCAAAATTAAACACGGATGCCTTTTGCTCAGAAATAAAATACTAAAAGTAGTTATTTTCAAAATTCTAAGGCCTTCTACAGCTATTTTTTTAATTCAACAAATTCAGAGATTAAAGGGATACTTAGACATTTTCCAAATCTTGATTGGTCAGAATTGTTTTCTATTGCTATAAGTAATAAGGTCAAAACAATCTGTTTATAAACTGACACATTTTATTGAGAGTGTTGAACAACAGATAATATCAAAACAATACTGACTTACACCTAAATGTTGAAGTTTAATCCCACTACCAAAGCACAGGAGGAACAACATAGGAATCAATCATTTCAAGTAAGACACACATGTAATTAGTTTACCCACCACAAAATAAAGGTAATTGTCATCCACTGATGTTTGAAATGCACTATTTATAGTTATAATAAGTGTAAGAGAGAGGGCTGGAACTATGGATTTTACATTGCTCCAAAAAGATTCCAAGCAGGTTTTAAAATTTAAAAATTACTCCAAACTATGCATTTAGTCAGTTATGTATAAAACAATCTGACATATTTGTTTTATTCTATTTAAATTCTATTTGATTTCTACATCTCTGTAGGAAAATGCAGCACTGATGCAATAGTTAAATAGCTTTCAAAGATTTAACCATTCTTCCAGTGTTTCCTCAATTTCATCCAATAAACTCTTAAGTTTCATGCAGAACTTTTATTACTATTTGCTACTGAGGTAGCATCTTCTTTTGAAAACATTAAAAAAAAAAAAGTAAACATATCTTTAAATACTGTACCTTTGTAAGAGCAGCAGTATGATCTTCTCCACAACATATATGAACAACCTTCTGAGTTCTCAGTGACTTTAGCAGAGTAGGAACATACCTGTCTGAAAGGTTTAATACAGCAGTAGGATCGCTTGATTTTGAAAATAAAAATCAGAGAACAAGCTTTCTGCTCACTTATTCTTATTTGCTTCCAGTCAAAGAAACACTTTCAATTTGTTAGCATAATGCAATCATTGTGACTGACTTTATGCATCTTTGAGAGAAAAGTGTTATTACCAGACTGAGACACTGGAATAGTTTGTAGCAAATAGTTTCATTTTCACAAGCAGTGGATCAAATGACAATCCATAAACCACTAAATACAGAACAATAAATTCTGCCACTGGCTACAAGAAAACAGTATTACTAAACATATAACAGAATGGAACACTGAGTAATCAGAAAGCCCAACTAAATTTCCTCCATCATCAGAATAAATCAACTTTGTCATCCAATTGCACAAGAAAACTTTTTTTTAAATGCTAATGCTTATGTCTTAAGATTTGTCAGGCATGCTAAAGTGCATGTAAGAAACCCTATCCACACAGAAGTGACTTTCCTGAGAGGTGATGCTATATAAAAAAAGAGATTATACATATTTCAAATAACATGTAGAGGCAACTGGAGCCTTCCTTGAAAATTTAATTTCTGAAAAGTATGAGTGGGACCCCATTTAAAGTGTTAATTCAAACATACATTTTAGCTACAATGCACCTTTCTTATTTTAAATAGTATTGAGAATAATGAATCAGTGAGAAAATTTGAATTCATGAAACTAGCTATAGGTTATTCCATGCTACACTGTGTATTGCAGGAACCTGGCAGTACACCACCTTGGAGCACTAGGCAAGGATAACGTGCAGTGTAATATAACAGAGGCGTCCTGGTTTGGGACAAGATAGAATTAATTTTTTGCCTTGTAATTTTAGTTTCAGTTAAGTTTCTTTGAAGTAGCTGCTCCTGCTGAAATTAACAGCAAGTTTCTCAGTCAGTGTCTGCTTCTAGGACTGATAACACTCAATGTTTATAGTTACTGCTAGAGAATGGTGTGCAGAACCAAGGACACTGCTCGGTACTGAGGAAAATCCTGTGCTCCACAAAGGGAGTTAAAAAGGTCACACCTGCAGCCTTCCCTAAAGGAGGAGCGGACAAGGCAGTGACCAAAACTGACCAAACAGAGTATTCCATCCCATAGGTGTCATACTCTGTATAAATTTGAGGGATCACAAGGGTCAAATCCCTTCATCTTTCCCCTGCTCCTGCTTGCTTCACCATCCTGGGAGGATTCCATCTGTTCCTCTGCCTGTGCTCCTGATCCATGCCAGCCTGAACCTGTGTGTTCCTGCCTCCAGCTCCCAACTGCTGCTGACCCCAGGAGTCCAGCCTGGACTTTCCCAGGGCTGCCCTGCAGCCTTGGGAGTGATGTGTTAATGGGGGAGAAGGGGAAGGAACAAGGTATTGTTTTTCTGTATATTTGCATATATTTAACAGTTTTTCCTTTTTTATCACTACTGTTTCATTAAAGCTGTGGAGTTTAGTTTCTGACTCATAAGTCTCTCTCCCTTATTCTCTCCTTTCTTTACCAAGGAGAAGAGGGGGATTAATAGAGAGCATCTGTCATTCGATGACTGCTGGCCCACTGTTAAACTGTGACAACAACCAACAAAGAAACAATTTTTTGTCTAGCCTAACCACTTGCTTAAAATCAATGAGTATCAAAACCCTAGTAGAGGATATTTCAGAAATGGTCAGATGAAAATCATGAGTGATTAGCAAAAGTGACCTGAGAAAGGCAGATACCCACATGACAGTAAAACAATGAAGACACCTTAGATGTGTCTAGTAAAAATAATCAAATTGTTCCAACAGATAACATTTTGTCAAGAAATTGCATCTACCTAAAATTCAGTTCAAACTGTTACTCCTGCACAATATCTTAATTCAATCTCAATCAGAAAGATTAGGTCACAGAAGAATCTATAACAGGGAAAGAAAACAAGTCAAGCAGACTAGAATTTCAGCATATCACTGTCAGAACTACCACTACAGAACAGCTGAGGAAAAACCTGTTGGCTCTTACACAATCTCACATGACATCAGCACTCTGAAAATATTCAACAAATGTTTGTTCTGTCTGCTCATTTTCTAGGAATACCACTTTCTTTAGATTCACAAACCCAAACCTTCAGCATGAAATTTTACAGGAGCAATATTTACCTACCATTATCATCACTGAGACCCAGCTGCCCAAATTTGTTGCGTCCCCATCCAAAAATGGCTCCAGAAAGAGTTAGTACAAAACTATGGGCTCCTCCTGCTGCAATCTGTGCAAAAGGGATTCCCAACAGAGATTTAATCACATGTGGCGAGTTCTGCTTTTTATACTCATAACCCAAGCCCAGCTGGCCATATTTATTTTGTCCCCAGGAAAACACTTCACTTCCTGTTTAAAGAAAAAAAAAAATAAAACACAATCAATATGGTTTATTATATAAAATTTACTGTAAGAAAAGGTAAAAGTTAGACAGTTAGAATATTACAAGTTAGAGAGCTAAATATTTCTGAATTTAAAAATGCATGCAAATTACTGACTTCTGAACCTAAGCATTCTTGTGTAATTTGCACACTCAAATTCAACTTAAGTATTTAATCAGACTGAAATGATTTAACTAACATCTAAAACCCTCAAAACTGCTCTTAACATTCCTGTTTCAACAGTGTTGATAACATGAGTTTGGTTATTATTAACAAGATGTCGTTCCATTTAGAGTTCCAATAATATGTACATTTTTATGGAGATATCTTATTGAGATTGTGATTAGAAATTTTTGCATGTCCAGTATGCAAACCTCATTTAAGCTTTTATATGGTAAAATACTTCAATTTTACATATAACTTAAGTGGGAAATTTAAAATTTTAAAACACTGTATCAGTTAAATGATCAATGAAAACAAAGTTTATAATGCCATTTGATGCCTTATAAAGAAAAGTAACAATATTTTGAAAATTTACAAGTCAGAGGGCTATTTATGGTAAGATCACCTCCAAAGAAATGTTCTAATGGACAACCAACATTTTGCCAAAGTTTTTACAATCCTATAGATCAATACCTAATCACAAATATCTTTTGCCTTTGCTGATGTGGTATGTTTCAAACAGTAACATTACCTTTAAGCAGTAATGTTCTCTATTTCTCTCCTACCTCCATCTTTCCTATTACAGTTTTATCAAAATGGACAACAATGAAATCCATCCCCTGGGGTACAGGTCTCCCAGATTTTATTTATTTAAACAACAACACCACCAAATCAAAAACAATCATATACAACACTTAAACAACCACTTATATACAAACAGTATTTCCAACATCAAAGAAATCTCAAGCCAATCATTTGTAATCTCGTGAACTAACTTACCCATCAATATCCTATGTATAGATCTAAAAATACTAAGAAGTTTCCTCTCAAAATACCTGATCTGAATAAGTTCAGACAATTTTCCTCCCTGTGTGTGTCTATTTTTAAGGCCATAACTATGATTGCTGCATTGCACCCAAGAGAAACACTGTCAAACTTTACAATCTTTCTGGAAGCTTAGTTTTCATTTTCTAAGTTTCTATCAACCCTATCCAGCAGGAACCCTATTCAACTTCTTCCAAATGGAACTTTTGGCCACAACTCTCCTTTGTCATGAGGAAACAAGGCAGTAAAATTAAATTCATACTCATGTCTGGATAGCTATAGTAACTAGACAGGCAATATTATTATATAAGTGAGGTCAATTAAATCTGTTCTCACAGACCCAGCAAAATTTTGAAGACAGAAGTTTAAATTTTTCAACAGAGGGATTAAGAAGTGACATTACACTTTAACTCTAAAAGCACCAAAAAACCCAGAGGCTTTGTAATCAGAAAGCTGAGAAGAAAGCTGTTACTTCCAAGCCTCCATAACTCAAAGGTTAAAACAGTCTAGCAACAAAACAGCATGCTAGCAGGGTGAAAAGGACATGGAACCAAAAAAGGGAGAGGCAGAAAAAATAATTTAAAAAGGAAATTATTTGAAAGCAAGTTGATAAAAAGCAAAAAAGAAAAAAAAGCAGAACAACAAGCATTTGTCTGTGTACTTATTTTTAAATTCAAGCTTCCACCATTAAATTACACTTCCCCTACCAACGTGAAATCCCATCTGTGTTAAGTGGTAACGTTTTAAGAAATCATTTTTTTAAAAATAGACAAAACATATGTTGAAAATTTTACAATTACATGTCAAGAAAGTACAAAACACTGGTTACATGCTTACCTTTTGAGAGTGCTAGTGAATGATAATAACCACAAGCAACTTGAACAATTTGGATCTCTGATAAGCTTTTAATATTTCTAATGGAGTAAACAGAAAGACAAGTTACTAGGACATGGTATGACATAAAATCTCAACAAAGGCTTATTTACAAATATTTAATCATTTTCACTGAGTATATATGAAGCAAATCTAAATACCCTAAAGTTAATTAGAAGCTATTCAGTAAAGTCTGAAGCCAAAACTGCTTTTTTTCAAGGACAAGTTCAGTCTTATTTTCAAATTAATAAAGTCAGTAAAAGACCATAATGAGGACTTAAGGAGGTTCATGTCCTAGGAAGAAGATACCACACAGCTGAATGGAAAAAATGATTACCATATGCACAAATAAAATTACTCCTACTTTCTAGGTTCCTAAAGAAAAAAAGGTTTTAGTCTTCTTCAGAACAATACATCTGTTAAAATTTTAACACTCAACTTTTCATCTCTAGCAACATTAACTCTAATCAAACCTTCAGTTTACAGTGTTATCAAGTATAGCACAATATGATAAAGAAGTTGCAAATACATAGAAATGTGTACTAGATCTAGCATGCTTTTGACATTTCATAGAAAAAAATCTGAATTTCTGGAGGACCTGTGCATTTTTTAATTTTATAGAACAAGAAATAACCTTTATATTAGTAATTGGTATTCTTCATATATATACACATATATATATATACACTTATAAATTACTAATGCTCCAGGAAGCCATTACTTTCATGTGTGTTTTCCTATGAAAAAAAGCAAATCAGAAAAGAAAAGCTCTAGCTTTCAAATGTATAATCTTACTGCTACAGAGTTTACTGATTTCCATGAACTGATTCAGCAGTAAAAATGTGGACTTCACCTAGCTGGAATGCTTACAGCATTCTGAGAACATGAAAGTGACTCTGAATAGCTTACATTTTTCTATATAGAAGGCATATTATTTGATCACAGGTAAATTAACCTTGGGGTGAAAACTGACATACAAAGACTCGATAGCAAATCGATACCTTCTTCAAATGTACTCTAACTACTGGGTTTGAAAGTTTAACATTCTACCTCTACTTCTCTTAAATGCCAGTTATCAGTTCCCACTTGCATTCTTCAAATACCCATCCTGCTTTTCAAAATTAACTCCCCATCTTAGTAGATGACCATGAATTAAAACAAGCAAACAAAAAAACCCAAAACTCACAAACCAAGCAAACCCACACTTCTCCACTTCTCACATGAACTGACTTTAAGAAGCCTTTTACAGCAAGTATCATAGCTAAAATGTACTTTCCAACGAGTAGTTTTAATTATAACAGCAGAACAGTTTAACCAATGTGATTTAAGCACATTTTTAAAACTACAAATAAATTAAGTAGTAATTATTTTTAACCTGGGCACTCTGATGCATTCCTCTGTTCCTGGCAAGCCAAGCTGTCCATCAGTAGCCAGACCCCAAGCATATACTTGACCCTTGTCATTTAATGCAAGAGTGTGGGCTTCTCCACATGATACGGCTACAATATTTTGGGCATCCAGTGCACCAACATGCTCTAAGAAAGAAAAAAATATTTTTTTTAAAAACAGCCTTACTAACAAGCCAGTATTTTCAAGACATTTAGACTCAGTATTAAAATATCAACTGAAATAACACAGAAGCCAACACACCCTTTATTTAAAATTATAAACATGCTACTCTACATGTAAATGAAATCTGACACCCCAAAGTGATTAAACAACTACTGTATCTGAAACAATATACAGAAGTGCACGAAAACCTCAGCTCAATCGTAACTGTATCTTCTAATCTTGCCATCTGAAAATGAGTGCAAAAACTCAATTAACATTAAGGTCAAACAGATTATTATCAAATGACTACACGTGTAGACATTATGTAAGAGGAAAACATTCCACCACAGCAAATTAAATTCACCTATTCATTATTAACAAAAAAGCCTGCAAAACAAGGCAGGGCAAATTAAAGACTAAAGCTACTGATTTTGCAACAAGCTACACAATGTCCTCTTTATAATGCAAAGTACTGTAGAAACAGATTATAAAGAGTAATGTTTCTAGATATACACTCCACACCTCTGAAAAACAAACACAAAAATGTCCGAGTTTTTTCCAGTAGTCTGCATCAATACCTTTAGATATGTTAGAAAATATGAAGGTTTGCTTTTTGCTTTTGATTTGGGATCATAAGGCTAATATTTTCATTTCAGCAACAGTAAAGTGGAAAAATATCATCAGGGACTATCACTAAGGCCATCACTTTCAACAGTCCCCTTAAACAAGAGCCTGTTCAGACACACAATGCCCAGTTTTCACACCCATAAATTCTATTCCTGCCTAAGCATGGCACAGCACTGAAAAAGCTTGCATTACCACCAATGTAACAAGCAGCCCGGCCTAACCTAAATCTATCTCAAAGCAATTGGCAACAGTTTCTGCAAAGTAACAGGCACTCACTTTTCAAAATAAAGTCACACATAGAGCAGCAATTCATTTTATTTAACAGCTATTCCGATTAAAGAGGCCACCACCCTAACTCAGCCCATTAGTGCCTCCACAGGCCTGCCAGTGGGAGAGATCAGGTAAATGCTCTCCAGTTCAGGCAGCTGCAGGCAGATCAGCCCAGACTATCTTCACCAGCTGCTGAACTGTCCAGATAGACTGTACCTAACATGAATTAGGAAACATTCATCCAATCCCCATGGCAAGCTCTGCGGGGAAGAAAGAGGGAAGTCACAGGTAAATAGTGACAGTGGCGACACTAAGGTGGCAAAGACATGCAGTGACAAAATGCTCCTCAGTTAGCAGGAATACATTCAAAGAGAGCATTCACCCATCTGTAAAGATGCCAAGCTTCTATAGGCTGTGCAAGTCAAGTTATCCCAATGCACTGACTTCACATTACAACATCCAACAGAACTGCCAGTAACCTCTAGATGAATGAAAAATTAGGGAAGACATTAAAATCCTCATGACTGCTGTGTAAGCAAAAAAAAAAGGTATTTTTCCATTACACATGAAAGCACATACAAGGCTGTTTAAAAAAAAAATAAAACAAAACCTACAAAAATTACAAGTCAGATTTTTTGGTAACTTTTACACTTAAAAGACAATTCAGCATCATCTTCAAAGTGGGTAGCAAGTATCTGGGCTATGTTTGACAAGCAGAGTATCCATGTTATGAAGTAGATGTTTGCATAGGATTAAAGTTTATCACTTTTAATAACCGTTTACTGTTTCCCAATATAAGTCCAAATTAGTTCAAAAAGTTACAGATCAACTACACAAATCTTTACTTGGCCCTAGATCCCGAACTCTGAGTAAAGGAAAACTACTAAAACATTGCATAATGCCTTAACTCCATCTGAAACATTTGTACCAATTTTTTTACAAGTAACTTGTAAAATTGCAGTGATTAGAATAAACTCTTAGTAAGCCTTTTCACTTGGCTCATGTTATGCCCCAAGTCCTGTCAGCAGCACTGTTCCATATCTGTCAGTGGCACGCAGCTATGACTCACATGCACAGCTCTAAGGGAGCCCATGTGCACACTCCTCTGCAGTCCCTGCAAGATGTTTACCCACTTCTGATACAGAACTGCACTAGCAGACAGCAGGAACACACACATAACATAGATAGGAAGAAAAAAGCCCAAAGAAGTTTTAC
This sequence comes from Calypte anna, assembly GCF_003957555.1. Lineage (NCBI taxonomy): Eukaryota > Metazoa > Chordata > Aves > Apodiformes > Trochilidae > Calypte > Calypte anna. The sequence goes on from NC_044252.1 coordinate 11,994,870, forward strand.
ATAGCATCCTTTGGGCTTTTCCAAATCCTCTTCCTATGACACTGCATATGCTGAAAAGTCCTTTATCGGAAGTTTTTTTTTAATTGTTAAAATAAATAGATGAAGAACATAGCTTCCTCATCAACACAGATGAAGAAGCAAACCTTCTCCACATCATATATTAGACAGCTGAAAACACGAAGAATATTTCTCAACTATGATATGCCAAATACCCATTTCCACCATATTCCAGTGCATACAGTTCAATACTAATCCATGTATTGAAGCAGGTCACCTCTCCGTGAGGTTAAAACCAGCAACTGAGTCTCCCAGGGCCTTAGGTAAAGTGATTTCATGGTGGGAATAAAAAAAAAAAAATAGTGGCTGTGTGGAGATTTATAGCAGACAAAAATATGGGGGGACAGCCACGTTTCACAGCTGGTTGTCTCCAACTGTCACAAGAGGCAATTCAGGCAAAGGAATGCTTTTCAATTTAAAAATATGCCCATTCTTGGAAGAACTATTAGACACACAATTCGGCACATACACAGACACTGGCACTCTTGGGTTTGATGTAGTATAATATAATAAAAAAAAAATATTCAGCCACACACACACTCCACAATTCATTACTTCTAAACTTACCGGGTCTTTTCCTGGCCTTTTCATGCCCTAGTTGTCCTAGATCATTGCATCCACATGTATAAACAGTCCCATCATCCAGGACAAAAACAGTGTGTCTCAGTCCACATCCTACATCTCTGATCCTTTTATTTAAGAAAAAGTCACTTTTTCTGGGTTCTAAAACAATCTCTTCATCAATTCCACCCAATCCAAGCTGTCCAAAAGATGCATTTCCCCAGCACAACATGTTTATGTTTCTCTTGATCACAGAGATCTTCCAACTTCCCTTTTCTAGAATATCCCTTCTGTGTAGCTGTTAAAAAAAAAAGGAAAATGCACAAATGCAGTTTTGTTTCTAATGTTAAACTAATGTTAATATTATCTTCTTGTTATCTTCTCTATAGAATGTAATAGAATGTAATAGAATGTAATAGAATGTAATAGAATGTAATAGAATGTAATAGAATGTAATAGAATGTAATAGAATGTAATAGAATGTAATCCACAAATTGACTTTCTATATACCAATATATTGCAACACTGACCTTTAATAGCATAATTTATGTTCTTGGATAGCATTTACATTAACTCTGCAATAAAATGCTTTCCCTCCCAGTTGTGTTCAGACACAACTTTTTAAGATACGCAGATCTTTGGTTTGATAATCTATTCCAAAAAACTTAGAAACATGTTTTTTGTAAAACTTCTCTAATCCCTAAAACAGAACTATACAAGTGGCAGTCACAACCATCCTAGCAAGTGAAAATGACCTCAAAGATTTTTTAAGGGAACAGTACAGTACTCTTTACACCCAGAGTTGTATGACTTTGGAAAGCACTGTCTGGTCTCAAGATCATCCTTGAAAACACTTGACTCATAGCTTGGAAAAACATGGTCACCTCTGATCAATCCAGTTACGCAATACGAAGAGTAATATGTTCTGTCAATCAGTACATTTAAACAACTATGAGTCAACTGAATTTACAATTTAAATACAAAATACTTACAATACTAAAGTCCCCAGTCTTGAACTACAATCAACACAGGCTAAAGCTTCAGTTACTCTGCAGTAATAGGAGTAATATACATGCAAACTCCCCCATGCAAACCCCCATCCCTCATGCCTAAATTGCAATTACAAGTACTTGTGCTGACAGACTCTGTACCTATCTGGAAAGGACACAAAACTACAATGTTTTCACAATTACTTGCATTTTGTTTCTGTGACAGTAAGTTTTCCCATATTTTCAGAGCAATTAAGAAATCAATGCACTACACTGTAAACTGCTAAAAATTTTCATCTGTGACCCTCAGCTGGAAGCCAGCATGAACAACAGAATGCAGAATCGCATGAATTACAACTGCATTCTGCAGGGTTATAACATGTATAGACTACCTAAACATAAACTGCTCAGAGAAGAAAGCCATCAGTTAGCACCTGTGAATTACATAAACTAAAGGGGAGAATTCTTGCCAGCACAACATGAGTATTTTTCTCTGCAAACATCAAAATGCAGTAAATGCTTATTCTTCTGATAGCATTTAAATTTTTTTTTTAAATTAAAAAATTGAAAAACACCAGAACAGCCAAACACCTTAAAATACATTGCATTCTGTTTACCTATCTCAGGAGTTGATGCATGATCAAATATTTCCCTAGCTATCACTAGCTATATCCTACCACATTCAGAAGGGGAAATCAAAACGAAGACATCTTCACTGTAGACATAGCTACACAACAGCAAATTTCACACATTTGTAGCGGTGACTGCAAAGCAAGCTTCACCCTGCAACAGAAGAAATTAGAAAAGCTGTGTGAATATAGTGCTTCAAGATTCCCAGTCAAGATTTCTCTCCATGTCCAATGGGGCACAAAGACAAGAAGATCTCCTTTCTATCCAAACATCTGTATTTCCACAGAAGGTGGGGGAGTTGTTCTTTTTTTATTATTTTGTTTTAAGAGTCAGCAGCCAAAGAAGTTTTGTACTTTGATCTCAAAATCGCAGCAGTATTGTATCCCAGTTCGCAGTCATGGAAAGCCAACTCACGTTGTCAGCTGCTGGATACTACTGCGTGTGACGTCAAAAGCAGCCTAATACCGACACCGAATAGAGAACGCGAGGGAAACCACCCCAGCCCATTTTCTACCAGCAGAGAGCGAGTAGCGGTGCTACACGAAGACTCTGGACGCTTCCCGCGGGCGAGAGCGGGCTGTGCACCCTCCCTGGGCACGGCCCTGTCGCGTTCTTAAAGCGCCCGCGGGCTCCGCGCCCGGCGCCCCCGGGGGCTGCACCACGGCTGCGGCCGCCCCTTCGCCCCGGACACCGCCACACCGCCGAAGGCAGCCACCCTGCGGCACGGGCTGCGCGACTCCCCGCCCGTCGCCACGCTGGGGGCCGGGGCGGCTCCGGCGGAGGGGCGCGGGGTGGAGGCGGGAGCGGGGCCTCCGCCCGTTCCGACGGGAAGGTGCCAAGCGCCCGGACCCCTCAGCGCGCCCCGCAGCTGCGAAGTTGCGGCGCCCGTAACGGTCCCAAACGCCCTGGCCCACCGGCCACGCCGCACCTGGCCCCCCACCCCCGCGCCGCGGGCGCTGCCTCTCGCCCCACCTCGCTGCCACAGCCGCGACCCACCGGCCCGGCGGTGGGGCCCGAGGACCGAGCGCGGCCCCGTACGCTTTCCCGTCCGACCGGCGGGGCCGAAGGGCGGCGGAGCCCGGGTCTGCAGAGGTCCAGCAACTCGTCACGGCCCGAAGCAACTCACCGGCGGCAAAGCTCTCCGTTCCCCTCTGCTCCGCTTCCGCTGGGGCCGCGAAGCCGCGCCCAGCCCGCCCCGTCCGCCGCAGGCACCCACCGGCCACCGAGAGGGCGTGACCGGCCCCGACACGGAGCCGTGACAGGGCCCTGCCCCGCTTCTGCGCAGGCGTGAATCAGCGGGGCGGGGCCGTGTCGTGCGCGCCTCACCGCCTGCCTGTCTGCGTGCTTGCCTGTCCGACTGCCTGCCTGGCTGCCTCCGTGCTTGCCTGCCTGCTCGCCTCCCCGCTTGGCCGCTTGCTTGCCCCACCGCCTGCTCGCTTGCCCGCCCGCCTCCCTGCCTTGCCTGCTTGCCGCCCGACCTCGTGGTCAGGGGCCGTGACGCAGCGGCGGCGCGGCGTGACGTCAGCGCGCACCTCAGCAGCGGGAGGCAGCGGCGGGGCGGCGGTTGAACGTCCCGCCCGATCCGCAGGCGGTGCGGGGCTGCGCCCTCAGGGGCTGCGTGCTGGGCGGGTCCCGGGGACCGGTGCGGGGCAGGCACCTGGCCCCCTGCAAAGGCTCGGAGGGAGGTTACAGTCCGAGTGACCGCGTGGGTTGGGTTCCCGCCACTGGGCTGTGAAGCGGCCGAGAGCGTTGACAACAGAAAATAGATTTAGGACAATGACGGTGAAGTGACGAACGCTGGGGTGACGCCTGCGTCCTACCGGTGCGCCTGGAAGACGGGACTGGTTGCGGGAGGGTGCTGGTACCGCAAGTGCTCGCTCTGGGGTGGTGACTTCAGCTGTACGGTACTGTGGCTTAGGAACAAGTAAGCACAATGAAATACAGCGATTTTGAAACATACCGTGGTTGTAATGCATCACTGTTTAAAAATCGAGAATTAAAAATAAAGTTATGTTGTGGGGCACGTCTTCTGTTTGCTGAGAGGGGTTTTAGTGACGGGATACTTCTCCTTCCGCGCAGACTGCATGAGAGAACTGTCTGCCTGTTACTCCTTATCACGGAGATGTGTAGAAGCCTCTGCTAATCTCTGGAGAGCTCAAAAAGAATGAGATTGGTGAATGGAAAGGAACCGGATCCACCAGGGAGAAGAAGCAGGAACAAACTGTTCTTCAGTTACCTGTCACTAACTTCTGACTCGATGGACTTCTTACCTGAGAGTGATCCAGGTGGAGCTGCTGCAGCGTGAGGCAGCACTGGTGACACTCCCTGACGTGTGCCCTTCAGGGGTAGGTTTGGGCACTGATGGGTCCCTCCGGCAGAAATCAACAGTTTTCTGAATTCTGCATTCTGGGAACAAGGGTTTCTCAGGGGCAGAGCATGCACAGGCTGGGCACGTTGGTACCACACTTAGCTCTAGTGGAGCAACTAAAGATAAACTTACATGTTAGACAATTCTTTTACCTTTTATTTTTATTTTCTCCCTAGAATTTCACAGAGTGCTTGGGGAAACCCATTGCAAATTATATGAGTGGGCTGTGTTGGGAATCTAAATGTGGTTCCCTGGCATAGCCCCCTCTCTATAGGAGTTCAGTGATCCACCATTATTAGGTCATGAAGCAAAAAAGGCCAGGACCAGGCACACTTCAGAGGAAATGATTTTGCAAACCATGGGTAAGAAGGGGGCTATGTTTGGTGTCATTTTGCCCTATAATGGAAAGCAGTTTAAAAAACCCAAACAAATGGATGTCTTGGTTCAGTTATTGGTTCAGATATTTGTATATCTGAATAGGTGAGATGCTACAGGACTTCTTAGGCTTTATGGTTGTAAATGTATCAGTAAAAATCCAAACCAGAAATGTTAAATTCATACATGAAGAAAATGAGATTACCGCATAGCTGACAGAGGCTAAATGATGCAGCATTTTTCAGCGTGTCAAACATGTTTGGTTGGTTGGTTTGTGTTGTGTTTTGGGGGGGTTTTTTTGAGACCATCAGAGTACTAACTGAAAAATTGCACTGTGAAGTAGATTTAAAAGTCATCCACTATGCAATGTGTCCTCTGACCAGTATGTGGGGATATGTCCATGTACTTGAGAGCACATTACATGCCCAGTACAATTTTTACATCGAAAAGTATTTTGGTACAACTGACCTAGTGCATCAAATAAGAATGAAACCATGAAACAACATACAATGTTGCACAAATCTCAACTTCATTGTGTTAACAGGCACAGCAATTTTATTTTAAAAAGTTATTTTAGTCCTAATAATCAGATTAATGTAACTTAAATAACTCAAATGTGTCTTCAAATATATATACATATATATCTTCAAATAAAATACAAGCCCTATTTTCATTCCACTTACTATCTATCTTAGCAAATTCTCTGTTCTGTGCCAGAGAAGCCACATCCTGCTTGCCTTGAGAAAAGCCTCTTGCTTCACAGAGCAAAAGACACACAGGGAGTGGGGGGCAGGAAACACCTATTCTGATGCCACATCACTGCTTGGAGTCCCTGCCACTCAGTACAACCAGTTCTGCATCTACTGGCATTAAATCTGCCCAAAATGTGGTTCTGTAGTAGAGGTGGTCAAAAGAGCTGCAGGTGAGCATGTTTGCACCTCAGAATTCCCAATGTCTGTTCTAGAACTTTAAACAAAAAAAAAACCCAGAATTTTGCAGAGACACATCTGGTTAGCTTCAGGGAAGGGATTTATTCCTTCTATGTGCCTAAGCACAGAGGGTTTCCTATTACAATTGCAGCCTTCTTATTGATGGTCACAGCAAGCAGGAAACTATTTTCAGTTGCCCCACCATTATTAAAATAGCAATGCTTGGCCTGGTGATTGCTGTCAGCACAACTGTGGTTTTTAGAATTGTACTCCAGTTAATCACCAATTCAGATAATAGAAAATGAAAAAGAAAATACAGTGTTAAGTACATTTATGCTTTATTACTGGAAAACATCTTTCAGTTAAGATAACATGTTTTTGAAGGCTACAGTGTTATGCCACAAAACTTTCTGTATAGTTATTAACAGAGGCGGACTCTGCACTCTGCCTCCATTTTCTCCTGGCAACAGTCAGTACATACTTTATAAACATCAATTTCTCACTTCAAAGCCCTTTGTTTAATACTCTGTTGTGTCACAGACTACAGAAAATATAAATGGGGGTCCAGAACAGCTGATAACATGAAATTAGACATGTCAGCATTTTGCTGTGAGAAATTACTAACCTTTTTGTGAAGCCTTTGTGTAGAATAGTCTTGATTAAGACAAAGAAAAGGTTTTAGAATGCAAATAGCCTTATAAACAGTCAAACCCTTTTATGCCATTTCAGTTTTACATTTTACCCTTATGTTCCCCACAGTATCAATATTTGGATGTTAGTAATTAGTGAAAGTGCCTGTGTGGACTCCCATACATAGAGTACATGTTCTCTATGCTCTGCTACTTTATAGCTGGGCATGTTTTGGTTCTGTGTCTGCCCAGCACTACTCACTGATCCTGGTTAGATCAAATGCAAGTGTGCTTACCTGGAAGCTCTATTATTTATTAACTGTTGTTGATACTGTAAAGAAAATTAACATTTTAAAAATCTGTTTGTGAAGATAAATCACTATATAAACACTAAATCTACAATGTTGCAAATTCTGTGTCTAGATCAAGACGCTAATTCAGGGAACTGTTTAAGGATAATCTGAGGAGTCATACCTTGAAAAGCAAAACCAACCATCTGTGACACCCCATTCCCCTCACCCTCTCAGGCCACAAAATACACCTGAAATAGCCAAAAGAATGCTATTCATAGATGATAGATGTAGAGAAGATGAAAAAGCAGTGAAGGACAAGGATGAAGGACAAGAAGACTTCAATGAAGGAAACAAGGTGACCTTTGCATTAGGTATGGATCTCTTGTGCTCACAAACTTCTGCATGGATCCAGTTTTCCCAAGCCCATGGAAATTGCAGCTGGGACTCGGAGTGACCCCCCAGTTTCCTGACAGTATGACAAAAGCCACACAAGTGCCCATACACATGCAGGTTGGGGATGAAGATGCTGAACATTTTTTAACATCCCACACAGAGTGCTGTGAGTGCAGCTCCTTCCCACATGTGGCACATTCTTGTCCAATTGCAATGTTTCATGCTCTCACATGAATTTTTCTGTTATATCAGCAGGCCAGGTGCTAATTGAACACCAGGAAATTCCCATGTAATCTTTTGGGGGGGTCTGTCTTAAGTGTTGGATGCTGAGACACCAGTTCCCATGTCATTAAGCTGGGCTTTCAGTCAGACCAAAACTGATCTTCAGTTTGTAGGGCTCAATCCTACAGGCATACAAGATCAATAATTGAGCCAGTTCTGCCCTGCGGAGACCAAATTGAGAACATGCTGAACCTCAGCTTATAAAAGAGCAGCTCCAAGTGCTGCCACATGCTGCTGTTTCTGACATGACACTGTGTCTTTGCATGGCAGGATGATGAAGCACCCTAAAATTAGCCTTCTTACTATTTCGTAAAGAGCAGGAGGAAAGGTAGCAGCTTGCACTGAGGAGAACAAAGGGGCAGAGGAGCGGACCAGAACTGAGGCTCACACACAGGCTGGTCACAACGCTTCATGGTGAGCACTATTGGCTTCTTTGCAAATTTCCATGTTGGGATTGTTTAGTATAATTTCTTATGCCAAGCACAGGGTGACTTGATTATGGAAGAAGAAAGGTGGTCCTGTAAACAGAGGTGGGGTGGAGGGACCAGTTCTCTTGGGGGGGTTGGGAGGTAGTACAGGGGGAAATTAATGGTGAAAATTACAGGAATGGTAATTTTTTTTTCTTAGAGGGGTGGTAGGAGCTGGCATTTAATTGACAGAATGAATGTTAATGTTAATGGAATGGAGCTGGTAATGGAAGAAAAACCAGTGGTGATATGGAAACCAGTAATACCACAATAAAACCCTCTCTTCGTTAAGCCAGACTGACTTTTTACTGATATTCCTCTCTCTGCCCCATTTCTTGTGTGATAAAGTCCTTGGCTTTACAAGGAGTAAGTTTTGAGGGAAAAATATTCCAGGCAGTAGGAAGATAGGCATGGGTGTGTTTGGGTATGGGAGCAGAAATAATGAAGGTCTTAGACCAGAATAACACTTGCATATGAGGAGAAAAAATAAACTGTAAGGAAACATTTGAATATCAGAGGGCACAACAGACGTGACGTGAGATGGATTTCAGGGCTGATTGCTGGGGGAGGTGGCAACACAACATGCATCTCTAGGAAGCAGAGGATTCTGCCATCATCTAGTTGTAATAGTCTGTTGCCCTGTGCCTAAATAGTTGTCAGGACATGCTGTTTTCTCTATTCCTATGGTAGGACTCTGCAAATAGCAGCTGGGAAGAAAACAGTAACTCTGAGTCATGAACTGTGACCAACGTGTCCAAACTATATTCAGCTGTTTCTGCTGTTAGCTATCACTCAAAAATATGGGGCTGTTTTGCAAGAAAGATATTTCTGTTTAGTAAAGGTAATTGGACAATACTCTGCTGCTTCTGTGATTTACTTCAGGGTAAGACTCATGACTGCACATGTATTACTGAAACTCAGAGGGGCACAATGCTCTGACATCTATTTTGGTGCAGTTAGCAACTGATAGGTATTTGATACAGCATGGACTGAAATGTGGCATTACAGTGGTAATGGATCTGTGCCATTTGCCTCAACTTCAGAACATGACATATCTGTTCAAAAAGTGGAACAAATATTCACAGTGGATGAAGACTCTTGGACAGATGGAAAATCAGATTTCTCTTGCAGAGGTTCTTAAAGAGCTCCACAGAAGTTGTATGTGAACACCAGAACAGCCAAACACTGGAGTTCTTAATCCATCTCACTGCAGATTTTTCTATCCTGCATTTTTCTGAGTTTTCTCACAAGGATGTTATGGGAAACTGTCTCAAAAGCCTTGCTAAGATCACAGCTATCCCTGCCTCTGCCCATTCAGTCACGACATCACAGAAGGCTATCAGATTAGTCAAGCATGATTTCCCCTTGGTATATCCATGCTGACTGCTGCTGATAACCTTCTCTTCTGTGTGCTTAGAGAAGACCTCCAGAATTTTTTTTTGGAAAATGGAGGAGGTGAGGCTGACTGGTCTGTAATTGCATGGATCTTCCTTCTTGCCCTTTTTGAAGACTGGAGTGACACTGGCTTTCCTCCAGTCCTCAGGCACCTCTCCTGTTGTCCATAATCTTTCAAAAACAATGGAGAGTGGTAGGGTGATAACATCAGCCAGCACTCTCAACACTCTTGGGTGCATCCCATTAGGGCCCATGGACTTGTGTACATTGAATTTAGCTGGCTTTTTTTTCCTTGGATAGAGAAGGAGGTAGCAGTGATTCATCAGTCATGTCTGCTTGATGAAAGTTTTCTTGTCATTAATGTCAGCAAACCACTAGAACACCACTAAATATGATCACTGATCACAATCAGAAATAATCATTTCAAGAGTACTGGATAGCCCCCACTTAACTCAAGTTTTTACTTTCATAAAAGAACAAGTCAGGGCTTTTTTCCAGCTTCTGGGAAAGGTTCTAGAGCAGCAAAATTACTCCTAGTCCTAGGGCTTGGATCCCCAGAGATCCGAAGAGATTGTTTCCAAAACTGTCCAAGAGAGAGACACAGCATTTCCACAGTATTCAGCTGAGACACAGCAGCTTCTGTTCACCCCATGACTCAGCAGAAACACCAAACCAGACAGATTGCCAACAGGAAAATCAGCTTCAGACTCCTGTTTCATCAGAGAACACTTCCACTACACCTTGAGCTGTTGCCTTGTAAAAACTCTTTTGCCTGATGCAATAAAACTTTTCAAGTACAAACAATTCAATACAATCACTATTGGATGCTCATAAGAGTGATGAAAACTTAGCCAGGCAATCTGGCTCTCTAACAGACAGTATTAATATTACAAATTAAATTCCTTTCAGTAAAAGGGGTTTGGGGTTTTTTGCTTGTTTTGATGGGTTTCTCTTTTGTTTTTTGGTTGGTTAGTTGATTGGGTTTTTTGTGTTGTTTTTTGGTGGGTTTTGGTTTTTTTCTTTGTGTGTTTGGGTTTTTTTGTTGTTGTTGTTTTGCTTTTAATAAAATAGATTAAAATGATGCTTATTTAGCCTTGTGGCAAGCAATGATCTCTTAAGACTGTAGTATTTGGTATTACAATGTCTGCAGATTTGCAAATAAAAATTATCAAAATTTTATATTTTTTCTTTGCTAAGACTTAGTTTAGAATAGTTGATATCAATACATAAAAATTTAAAGCCTTCACTTTGAAAGTTCCTACATCATTAGTTTCACAGCTACTGAATACTGAATACAAAACTCATTACCTGCTCAAGTAACATCAAAACAGATGCTGTTATTATATTAATTTTCCTGGTGTTTTCTAACAAAACCACAGAAAGTCCAAATAAACACCATATGACAAGCAGAATTAAAGCTTTTTAAAAAATAAAAACTGATTTCTTTCTCTTGGACCTCCCTAGCCAGTAAGTCAAAGACATCATTTCCCCTGCTTCCCTTTTCTCTAGGTCAAACCCTCAGATGGGTAATTTGTTTCTCAGTGGAACCAATGACAACTTAAACTACCTAAGTCTTGATGAGTTTACATCAAAGCTAAAAACCCCACAGCAGAATATGTTAAGTATGAAAAAAATCCATGTTTACTGCACTTCCAAGCAGTGCAGTCAACAAACTGAAATGCAATCTATGTAAAATCTACTCATCAAACCAGGACACAAACTGTTCTGGCTCCCCTTCCTGCTCTCCCCACTTCTCTACCCACTCCAACACCTTAAATCCTATTCAGCAGCTCAATACACAACAAAATAAATCTGCTCTACACAGGAAGAATACCCATGGGTTATAAATGTTATGGCTGAGACTTTCTTAAGTGTGTTTCTCCAAGATATTTTTATTTTCAAAAAATGGTGAGTGACCATAGAAGTGACTGCATCTAGTCAGTCAGATGGCAAAATCTTGGCCAATATGGAGTTATATAAATACCCCAAATGAGAATATACAACTGGATCTATACAGGTCATCCCTTAGCTTTTCAACAAATATGTAAGAAAATTGAAAGCATCTCTCTTTAATGAAAACATAAGCTTGGTAAATATTTTTCATTTAATCTAATTAGGAAAGGCCTTTAAAGTGCAACATAGCCTTTTTGGCATTCTTTTTTGGTGGTGTCTGGCTGTGGAAGTTCAATATTTAACTACATTTTAGATACAATGCTCTTTAAGTACATGATTAAATGAGAAATACTTACCATAATATTTGGATTTTCTTTCTAAGCATCACAGTTTGGAGTCTTCCAATGTTCTCTGTTTTCTAAAGAAAAAAAGAAATGACACATTTTTTAAAAAAGCATTTTCAAAGGCACCCTAGGCAGAAAGAAAATTCCTCTTTATAACTTGTGTGACAGCACATGGCATTACTACATGAGAGTGATGTACCAGTTGGTCTAAATGGCGTGTAATATGTGTGGTTTATCAGATCAGATCAGATCAGAATATATTTCAGATCTTTTGATATATATCTTTTGACTCCTTTCATTGATTATATTGATATTTTGGTTTGGAGATTGACAACTGCATAAGCAGAACCACTGGCTAAAGTATGTCCTGAAAAAGTAGTTATAAACATTTTTTGATGACAAAGTGATTTATTTAAAATTAATTAGAGGTCTTACTTAATTTCCTACCAGGAAAGGTAAATCCTCTCTTTTGTTTTCTTACTCTTTCTTTCTCTGTCTTATAAACTTATGAAAAAGTCATGTTTGGTATAGCTAACAATTTGCAGAAGTTGTCAGAACGGGCAGTGCCTCCTCCTATTGTTGCTCTGAGGGAATTTTCTGGGTCACAATCCTTACTTCAGTCACATGGCTTACATTATCTAAATATCACTTGTTCTTTAGCTAGTCAATGTGATTCTGATACTGCTGGTTTAATAAGCAAGTACTATCAAATTAATTCAGTTTGCATTGCTGTCCTTTATGAAAGTTTGTGTTCTGATTAAAAAGACCCTAATTTTAAAATTAATTCTGTCAGTGAAGTTGTATTCTAAAATGATAGGTTTTTGAAGCTGCATTAGTATCTATAGATACACTTTTTGCAGTACTTCTTAATATAAAGTTTTACAAATAATGATATAATATGAGTCAGTTTAAAATTATAATGAAAAAAAGCAACATTTAAAGTGGGAAAGTGACTCAGTAGCCTGATGGAAGGCATTCCAGACAGATGAGGCAGTACAAGGTAAAGAGTGCCAGAATCATTGGGAGGGGCTGGTAAACTGATCTCAAGTGTGCATAATAAGGTGACACACCACAGTGCTAGTAAAACAGTAACTATTTCTCAAGTCTCTCACCCAGTGAGGTTTCGAGTTTGGGAATGATATCTTAGTTATGTTTCCACTACAAAATAGCACTGTTTTGATACAAAGGAGGAAAATTTTAAAAGCCATAGAACTTGTACAGAAGCTTTCTTCCCTTGTCTGTAAAACCAGAGTGCTGAGCAGAGTCAGTGCTTTCTGAATGCTATGCACCAGGTGTCAAATAATAGCAGCTAGCACTCATTCTAGCTATGACCAGACAACTGGGGGTTCCCCCAACCCCACAGGCCATTACTGCATTTAATTTGTTGGTACAGACTGCCATGCTTTCCTGCTGCCACCATGTGTCCAGATCATAGAATGATAGGATCATAAAGTGGTTTGGCTTGTGTATCCACTAAACACAACTAAACTGGTAAATTTACATTCTACCTCGGACCAAGTTGTAATAGTTGAGTGCATTGGGAAGCACGACCTGAGCCACAGCCCCATTTTACATACTTGCCCTTAAAGACAAACAGCAGAAAATCACTACTTTGATCCCCCCTCCGACACACAGCAGCTGCTGTGTGTAAACAGACTGGAGCTGATCTGGAAGTGGCCTGGTGGAGTCCTTTTGAGCTTAACTAAAATCAGAGTCACTTCACAAGCCAGCTGTTAAAACACGTTGCCAGCAAGTTCATCTCTCTGGAACTGATGCCCTCCTGCCTGTGAACTGCACAGCCAACCAGCAAGGTACAAAGTTCCATTTTAAGACCTACTAATACTGGCTGTAAAGGTACTTTGGGCCTTGACAGACAAAATCTGGAGAGAATTAGTGCTCACATAATTTATTTTAGGACACTACACCTTATCCCAAAGAGGCATATGTTCTCTACTGTTGTCCAGCAAAGACAAAAGGACATAAAGCTGGAGGTCATGATATCTTGCAGTGCTTTTTTAGTGCTCAGCAATCAAAAGCCTAGACTCACCATCTTCTAAAAAGGTAGGCAGAGAAACAACAGTATTTTCATGGGAATTATGCTGCAAACTAGGGAACCTGAAGTTCCCTAGTGCTGGACTATCAAGATGACAGCTCTGCAAGAGCTGGCACATTTACTGTGTCTGCTCTAATTTTGTGTGGCTCCTGGAAGTTTTGTCCCCACACCACCTGCTGTTAAATGGTCAGCCTGCTTACTGCAGTAAAGGCTCATAACTTTTATGTGTTCTTCATGGTGTACTTTCTGTCTAACCCTTAGCTCCCTTGTTGCACAAATTGTTCAATGATTTTGCAATTCTTGCATTTTATATAAACTCTGTCTTAAAGTAGAATTTTTTTTATTATTTTTATTTTTTTTTTAGCAGACTGAATAGTCACTTTGGATTGCTTAATTCTACATAGCATGCTGAAGGAGCAGTTCACAGCTCAGTAAGACAGTAAGACTACATACACATTTTATAATTATTGTATCTCAGCAGAAGCCCACATAGATTTACAGGTTTTTTTTTAAGATGCATCAGACTTTATTTTTGGGCTTCACACTTTCTAGCCTACTGATCTACAGATACAGCAATGTCCAAGCCAAAGCAGCATGCAGTACAGTATCACTATGCAGTTCCTGTCAGCACAGTATGGCTCACATCTGCTGTTACATATATTATAAAGAATATATTAGATCTCTGCTCCAGGTACCAAATTACATTAAACATCACTCAGTCTATTAAATGCCTAATCTGTTCCAAAAAGAAGGACTGACTACACTCTACAACTTTTCCGTATCACTGTAGAAAGCACACTACAAACAAAACTCATAAGCTATTCTGACAGTGATATTTTACAAAACCAGAGGAAAACAAAAATAGTTCAAATTCACCAGGAAATTTTCATAAAAGAATTGCCTTTGCCTTTGAATTTTGCCTATTTTTTGGCCTCATAAAACATCTTTTGCAAGAGCTATATCCCACACAAGATCCTCTTTCTAGTAAAGGCAGATAACACTGACAACATTTGAGACTGATAACATATTGAAAGAATTGGAAGAAGGTCAAAACCTCAGCTAATTACATCACTTGGTGTGGAAAGGGCTATATATCAATTCCCCTAAGAAACATGTAATATTTCAATAGTTTTAAAAGGAGAATGGTGACAAGCATTTTTAATAAAATAATACATCCACAACCAAGCAGCATTTTCATTAAGACTGTTTAGAATGATAGATTGTTTTCTGATGCTGGTGTATAAGCTGAGTAGAAAAGAAAATCTAGTCTATACATTTTCCAAGTGATGAGGCAGGCTTTACTCACTCAAGCTTTTAACCAGTAGCTCAGTTTTACAAAATTAAACTCTCCAAAGCAACAGGATTTCTCTGTCTACTGATTAAAATACTTCGAAATTATTCCACTGATGTTCATATGTTTATATCCTAGTTTTATTTGCATATTTAATCACTTTTCCCCCAACAGCTTATTTCTATGCCTTTAATAACAAGTTTAGAAGTTCTAGCTTTCTGAGGATTTGTAGTTACAGGCCATCATTAGGGATTTCTGCATTTCTGCACCATGTTTATTAAACAGAACACTTCAAACAAGTCAGGAATTTTTTACTGTTTATACCCCACACATTTTTGGATTTTGCCTTGGGAGCTACAACATTTTTACATTGCTAATGGCCGATGGGTCTCCCCCCTGACTGTAACCTCCAAGTTCTGATCAGCACATAAAGACAACAGCAATAACTATTAACTTTAAAAGGCTGAAGGCTAAACCATCTGACAAGAGTAACACAATGCCAGCACAGTGCCTCTTGGATGAATCAGCAAAACCCACATAAGCATCTATAGGGGACGTTTCCCGAGTGAGGAGAAGGCGCTGGGTGCCCATAGGTGCTGTCAGAGCAGTGGATTCCCTGTCCAATGAGGTGGAATGCTCCGCGGGCACATGGTTTACGCTGCTCAAAATAACTTGGGACCTGTGAACTGACAAATGCTATTGCTCCAGTGGTGACAGGTTGTCCAGCTTCTTACAGCCATCCTCATAATAACGAAGGTTAACTTCCTTCACTGTATGGACTCCTAGCTGTTTCTCTTCCTGAGGACTCGAAGAATTCCCTCACTTCCTTAACTTTAATCTCACATTTCTGGATAGCTGTCATCGCTACTGACTGCCAGGTTTGGGCAGCAACATCTGGAGGAATTTAAAAAGGTAAACCCTCAACTTTAGATACGTCTACATTTTGATTTTGCAGGACAGGTGCAGAAGGGTTTGATAAGCATGTATATTTGAAAGCTAATTGTTGCTGATAAGACATATACAGAGAACAAAAAAAAAATTTAAAGTGACTAACAAATTATGCCGAGGCATGTGGATTGTAGTGAAAGAGAAACAATGTTCTGCAGCATTATAAAGGGCTTGAATAGCATTGGTGGGGTTCTCAAAATCCCTCGGAGCCAGTCTGACTGCTCCAAAGAGTCAACAGAAGACTTCAATGACCTGAAAAGTTTACTGCTGAAACTCAGTTTTCTTACCCCTTACTTTCCCTCCGTGTTCAGAAATATTTACATTCTGGTATTTACCCTTAAACCGAGATGCCATAATTTGGATTTCCTTCTTAAGCAAAATCAAACCTAATTTAACGTGACCCCATAGTTAAATACTTTATTTATTTATTTATTTTGTCATGTAAAATGACCCCTCTGGCTATATTTAGTGCTAGGAGATCTGCTCTCTGGATTAATGTACACAACAGCTGCAGAAACAGTCCTGCTAGAAGGGCATAGCTCTCCCCTTTGAGCTCTCACTATCTCTCTTACGCTCTTTCTCTCTCTCAGAAAAGTATTTGACTGTCAGTAGCAAATGTTTGGCCCAATATATTGCAACATTAAGCAGTAATCAGAAGCCCATCTTTAGTTTTACAAAATAATGTGTCAACAATTGATGAGAGAACAGAGTACTCTTGAGTTTATGTCAATAGAACATCATACAAGTTGTGCTAAAGACACTGATTATCAATAGTGTTTTTTGGTCATGAGCTTTACAGCTGTGTAGATGCTCTAGAGCTTAAGAGTGGAAAAAAAATCAGCAAATGTTAGTGGAACAATCCTTTAAGCTTCAACTCTGCTCTTCTCTCCCTCCTACACCTCCTGAAGGTTCCTAAGGTCAGGATATTTCTTTTTGTCTTTTTTTTCTTTCAGAAACAGCTAACAAAATTAAACAGTAGTGTGTTAGTTCCTGTGCTGGGCAAAATATTTACCTACCAGAAACTATTTACAGTCAAATCAGAAGTTAGGTTTAGTTTTTGACAGACTATCAAAGACAAAGGAGAACTCTGTGCTCTGTGCTGCTTTACTATTCCTGTACGTTCTTTATAGAGATTTTACAACAGGTCTTGCTGTGGTACTGAAGGAATGTTTCTTATCAACAGCTGCTAAGAATTAGTGCACTAGGTATATTTGCACATAAATACAGCATTAAGATGGTTTGTTAAAAATGTACACAATACTTTAACAGCAATTAGAAAATGCAATCTAAATATTCATCTAAATCATGGGAGGAGACTAGTTTACTTTTCTGTTTAAAACTTCTGTGGTTTAGTACTCATTTTCATAAATAGTAATATATAGGGATGGGCAAATTAATTCCAAGTAATGCAAATCTCATTTTAACATTGGAGTTTGAATATAGGGTTAAAATGTAAAGGATTTTATGTTACAATGTTGTTAGGGAAGACTGATGGAAAAAGCATTAAAAAGACAGAACAGAAAAAAGAAAGAAAGGAAAAAAAAAGAAAAGAAAATGCATTGAGAGTGTGAAAAAAAGAAAGGCATGACTGAAAAAACCTTGGAGGAAAAAATGCAAGCCAGATTTTTTTCATGTGTGTCTAATTTATGGCTTGAGTTCTATTATTCAGTAGGAACCAGTATTTGTATAAAAAGTAAATGTCATTTTAAAAACAAAACAGCCCATAGATTTGAAATTACCAGACAAAAAGTTGTGCAAATATCATGTAGTTTACATAGCCCTTCTTTTCAGGGCTTTTCTATGTGCAGTTTGTGATTGTTCAGTGTGACTGCACAAATAGTCAGCTGTTCAGTCTTTAGATACCTGAGTACCATTCCCTTGACATAGGTGCCACTTACACACATGGGTAGAATAGAGTTTTGCTCATCGTTTTAAGCTGTGCAAATTCTCATCACAGCACTTTATGCATTGCTGTAATTCATCAGTCGAGACTGAACTCGTGTAATAGATAAATCATTTTTTAACACTGAGAGCTAAGCTGTGGCTTCAGTCCCAAACTAAAACTGTACAGTAGTCCTCAGCCATAGACATTTGTGGATTTCTGAACTGCTTGTGCATACTGCTGGCAGGAATAATAGAAACGACCTAGTTTAAATCATTTGGGTCACAGCCCATGAAAGTGGATTTGCTGTTCTAGTCATGAAAGGCTTGCAGAATGGTGTCCCTGGGTTTGAACCAGGGTAACAAAATAGTTGCTTATTAGTTATATTTTCCATTGAGGACTTCTGTATGTACATTCAGCACCAAATTGTGGACCTCTGCTGTGTCTTTTTGGGCCTTTCATATAAATTCGTTCTCATATGGGCAATCCTTGAAGGGAACTGGACTACATAAGTTACTTCAATCAGTAAAAATTTGTCCTACATTATGAGTACTTGAAGTACCACATTCAGAGCTTGTCCTGACATCTGGGGCCCAGCCTTTACAGGCCAAGTGGAGAGGAGGATGAAAGAGCATCCCAGGGAGGTCTCAAGGGCAGCCATCACCTCCTTTCCTATTTGACTTTCTAATTTAAAAAACAGATTAAATTTATTTCAGTTTAAATTTGACTTTATATGTAGTTTCTTGAAGATATTGTTTACCTGGCAGTTCAAGGAGATGCACTGAGGAGGTTAGGGAACTTGAGACATGGGTAAGAAAAGGTCTCAGCTCTCATTTTGAGAATTACTGAGCGGCAACATTAATTAAGAAAAAATAAAGACATTTTGTGATCAGAGTAGAAAGGAAAAAAAGTACTTTCATTATATGATTAGTTGATTTAAACTAATAATTTGATTATTTATCATCATTTATCATTTATTAATGATTGGTGCTTAGGGTGCTCACTACTGTAACAGAGGCCCCAGGCCAAGGCGTGACTCCAAGAGCACACAGGCCTCTTGCAGTGTCTTCTGCTGAATTACTTGGAGAGAGGATTTATCCCATCCCATCTCTGAGATGACAAATTCCAACTCCTTTTATCTTTTGTGGGCTCTGTGATTATTTTGTCAGTAGGAAGGGTAACACATTAGGGGCAAAATACAGTGGTAATGAAGAATACATTTAATCTCTCACTTTTTTAGCACCAGAAGGACAAATATCACTGCTTGCAAGACAGGTGCTATTAATGCTCATTAAAATTTCTTAAAGCAAAATAGGTGTTTTTAAGGCTTTAACATTTGTTAACACTCTGAGTTGCCTCAGCTCAAGTTAATAGGAAAAGAGCTATGTTAGAAACAAACATCACCACAAAAAGCAGTCTAAATAGGAAGCTAAACTCTTAAATATTTCCAGCTACAAATCACTTGCTTGTGGTTTGACATTATTTACCTAATGCTCATAACTAATTCACATGTTAAATTATATCTCTGTAAATTCAAATTATTTATTACTCCAGCATAATATCTTTACTAAACATAGGTTATATATGTAACCATGTAGATAATTCAGTTCTATAATGAACTTTGTAATAAAATCCAGATTATAATTTCCCTTTAAAATTAGTTTAGGAGTTTTATCAGTTCAGGCTCTGATCAACTGTCACAAATACTTGAAACATGAAGCCATTCAACTCCCAAGCCATTAAAAATAATGAAATTTCCCCAAAATTCTAAATATTGGATGTACTGTATTTACCTTTTCCTTTCCCTCCTTTCTTCTCTTTTCATTGTTCTTGTTCCCTTCCTTTCTCTTTTTTCCCCTTTCTTTTTAGAAAGCAATGTCCTTTCACAGGTAACACTTTTCAAGGTTTAAGATTCCAGTTTGCAGAGGAAAACTTTGCATTTTACTTGAAAACTACTTAAAAAAACTTAACTGCATGGCATTTACAAATACAGGGGCTGTAAAGTGTGAGGCAGTAATTCTGTTCAGAGCTTCAACTAAATCTTGGGCAGATTAAGTGAAGATGCTCCATATCTATTCTGCAATGTACTACAAGGCAGAAGCTGGATGATTAGAGGTTTAATCTACAGAAGAGGGCTTGATTCTACTTATTTTTCTGAACATAAGCAGTAGAAGCCATGCATCAGTTTAAACAGCATCAAAAAATTCCTTGAACAGCAGACGTTCACATTAAGGCAAAGAGCCACAGGATGTGAAGCTAAGTAAAACACTGCCACCACCAGCAGCCTTTTCACTATTTGTGAAAATATGCAACAGTGAGCAAGAAACAGCTACCAACCCTTTTAGACTTACAATCTTATGAGCATTTTAAGGTCTGGAATTTATAAAATGGTTTAAAGATAGAAGAAAATTCAAAGTATACTTAGAACATTAATGAGATTATATTGAAAAGAAGTAGGATGTTTCCTAAACATGGACATAACCTTTAGCCTACTTGTTCTTAGAGGGATTTTATCTCCATCAGAAGTTGTAACACTCCAGGGCTTGGAGGCACTCTATTTTCCATTATTGAAATACATTACTTGGAAATGGGAGTTTCCTGTTTGATTCACTACAAGGAATGGAATTAAAAACAAGCAGTACATCTAAAACAGAAAGGTAAAGCACCTTCTTGTACACAGTTTTCTAAATACAATTATTAAAAATATCTTACACTCACCCCCCTAAACACACAGGGGACAGATAATCTTAGTCCTCTGCTCCCACCTACCCTTCCCTGTGCCTGTTGCCTATGTCACAGACAGCAACAGAAACTGTGACAATGTAAGAATGTGATTGTGATCATTAGACATCTCCAAGACAAACCAGTTGTGTCATCTCCTAGCTTGTTTTCCACAGCTGTAACCATACAGTTGAAACACCCATACAACTGCTTGTGTTCAGCAGCCTGTGGGTAAATTTACCTGCAATTCAATTAAACAGAAAAGGATGAAGTTTCTAATATCTGCTCAACTTGACAGTTTCTGAACAGAGGTGCTGGGCTCATGGGGCCAGAGCCTTGCTGTGTGAGGAACACAAAGGTGCAGAGACAGCAGCAGCAGCTTGCTAGCTGCTCCAGTACTGGAGGTTCATACAAAAGCAGTCTCAAGGTAGAAAGCTAGACAGGAAAAACATGTACTGATTAAATTGCTCCTTGTTAACTACAACCGAAGGCCAAAAAATAGGTTTAAATACATTTTGCTTTAAATCTGTAATTTGCAGATAACCTCTAGTATGGTGAAGTGAAGGAGTGTTTGAAAAAAAAAAAGAGCATCAAGCATTCAAAAAAGCTGCCTCTCACCAAATACAACAGAGGATCTGCATTCAGGTATATGCAGAATTCCCTTCAGTTTTGCTGAGATCTGAGATTTCACTGCTGCTGTTTTATTAGGTAAAAATCTGAGATTCTTTCAGCGATGCCCCACCAGTCAGTTAGACTCACCAGGCTAACAAGACTCAAACACAAGGAAATGAAAGGGTTTGGTGTAATAGTGCTCAAGTTTCTGGTTGTGCAAATTTTCCTACCTTCCATGTAAGCATTTTTAGGTCAAGTCACTATGAAAACAAACTGTGGAAACTAATTCCTTTGTGAATATTTTATCCTAAAGGTCACTTAGCTAATTAGAGAACATTGTACGTTGTCATTGATATAGGTTCTTGGAAACCCAGAAAGGTTGTACAACTAGTTGGCCAGTGGAAACTGAACTAGTAGACTGAAGAAGTTCATGCAGTCATTTTTGTTTTTGAATCCTGTCATGCCTCTCAAGATTATAAGTGGCCAAGTCACTGCTCTTTATGTCCCAGGAAAGCAAAAAAAAAAAAAGTTACCCTCTTTGGTGTTGTGAGTAATGAACCAGTCAAGAGTGGAGTACTGCTGGAGTAATAATTTTCAATCCTAAATAACATGAGTTTAGGGCTATTATTTGTAAGTAGTATTGCAATTCCTCCTCTTGATGCTGGTCCATTGGTAAACTGATGTTTACAATCTGCAAATTATTGGTGCTTTCATTGACACCACAGATTGCTGTCTACTGTGTTTTTACTAGAGTCTGTCCTTACTGCTACCTCAACAAAGTTATCTGTAGTTATCTGCTCAGCAGAGATATCAGCAATTACTGTGTATGTTCTGCTAGTTCCATGATGCAGCAGCAGTGTTCTGTGCCCTGCCACTCAGTGCCAGCTTTCTGTGGTGCTGCACACCAGGGGTCTGTGGCGTGGGTTTTGTGCAGCCACAAAGATACTTCTGTTCCAAAGTCACAATGAGGAAAAATTAAAGAGGAAGTTCAAGGCATATCAAAGCCAATTCCGTATCTCAGTCCTAAACAACCCAGAAATTCAGGCAAAGAGAAA
Organism: Calypte anna; assembly: GCF_003957555.1. Taxonomy (NCBI): domain Eukaryota; kingdom Metazoa; phylum Chordata; class Aves; order Apodiformes; family Trochilidae; genus Calypte; species Calypte anna. Next base: position 12,017,037 of record NC_044252.1, read on the forward strand.
GCCTGAATTCAAGGCTCTGTCTTGATTTTGGGGTGTAGATTCCAGTTTTGGCTGTAGAAAGGCTAAATTATTATTATCATTAATAAAATCTGTAGTAGTACAGTAGTTCCTCTGGTGACGCCTTTTCACTCACTAGAAAGATGGTTTAATAGACATTTTAGAAAAGATATTTAATTCAGCCTTATTGCTATCAAGCCCAGAGACACTGCCAGACTCTATACATATTCTCATTTGAACCAAAGCTTGCCTCCCCTGACTGAAATCTAAATGGCTTCAGCCTACCCAGTTGTTCCCTCAGTCATCTGAAGTCCTTGCAGAATTTACCTCTTTGTACAAAAAAAAAAAAAGAAACTGGACATTTCTCAAGGTATAAGCAAGGCATCATTAATAGTTGCAACTAGATTGTCTGGGAACCCCACAGCGACGTTTGCCAAAACTCAACATTTTTCATTTAATTAGAAATAGTACATAATTCAAAATATCTTGAAACTGAAATAACCAAGTACTGTCTTCAACTGCTATGTTTGATTAGTACCCAACTTCATCTTTCCTAAAAATAGAATAAATAGCTATCTTCTATGGAAGCTGAAAATCGAGAAGAATTAGATATAATATTCTGACTCCAGGTGGGCTCTGAAGAAAAGAGATGGCCCTCTAAACATTTAGAATTTGGTGTCAGATTAATTTTCAGCAGTATCTTGCTTCCCAACACCAGAAGGAACATTCTGCTCCCTTCTACCCCTTCTGCTTTGATGGGCAGAAAGAAGGAAGTTGTTCCAGCTCCTTTGCTAGGGAATTATTTGTTTTCTTCCTTCCTTTTTTCTTCCTGACCTGCTTTCAGAGGGGCAGAGATGGGTTTGAACCAACAATTTAACCATTTGCTTCCTGGATGTTCACTCAAGACTGTGACAAAAAAACAGGTTTTGTTCTTCCATGTATGGCTGAACTGTCTCACCTGGTCATCAGTATGGAAGATGCTTTGCACAGCTGCATCACAACTACCCAAAAGGAACCATGAGTAAAAGGATTTTAAAATTTTCCTACTTTAATTTCCTCCACCATTTAATATTTTCCCCAGGCATAGGCAATCCTGATTTTGCACTAATTTGCAACTTCCCTCCTTTTGCTATCAGACAGTGGCTTCTTCATTGTACTTTTTTGCAAAAATTACAATTATAAAACTGCCAATCTAAATACATCTTTTGTGAGAGCGTGTCTTCATATTGCAGCAGCACTCCTTAAGGGAATTAACAGAAACTTTCTTTCATGTTTTGATTAGCTTTTCAAAAGATGAATAAAAGATATGCAAGACCAAGAACAAAGTTTCAAAGTACCACACTAAGCAAACAGTTGCTTTGCTGTGGCTATCTGCTGAAAAGCTGCACTGGGATTAAATTCTGTTAAATTTAAATGAGAAAGTCACACAATATCTATACAACAGAGAAAAATTAAACCCTAAATAGTCAGATTTTCATATATCTTCTCAACAAAACTATTGAAGGAGCTCTTTAACTTCATTTGACTATGACAGGTTTTGATCAAACATTATAATTATGCCTCCACTTGCCTTTCCTCCTTAGTGTCCAGTATTCTCTAAAGACTTGCACTGGTTTTTTTTTCAGCTCTGATGAGCTTTAGAGAAATGGAGATGAAACAAAGGGATGGCATTCCCAATTGGTTCAGAAAGAGGACAAGAAATGTAGCAAACTAAATTTTGCAACTATGTAAAATACAGCTTTCCGATGTAGCATGTAAAGCTACAGAAGAATACGTACAGCTGGGGCGTGTAACTCAGCCTTGGACACATGCAGAGAGGTTGGAGTGGACTTGCATCCCTCCAGAGATACCCTGAGACAAGGCACCTTCTCTGATATGCCACTAAGAGCACACACTGCTCTCTTTTTTCAGGCTAAACCAGCTGGACGGTGCAGAGAAAAGTGCTGGCTGGGGCTCTGCCTCTTCCTTGCTGCAGTAGATACAGACTGGCACACGGGTGGGGAGGAGGTCTGAAGAAAACTTGCCCTATGTGACAGCTAATCCTAGGTCTGCAGTTCATTCACCTGCCAGGTTTGTCTCCAGGCTGCAAACTCCTTATGTTAGAATGTATTTAAACTCGTCAGAGTTGAAACTGTAGCTTTAGCTGTGACCTTTACAGCACACAGTATGCTACCAGCACATGAACCAGATAGTGTAACCCCTTAAACATGTTTGGCTTCACTGAGATTGCCCAGCTGTGTAAGAAGCAAAAGCTGAGCAAGCAAAAGAAGTACCCATGGAGCAGTAGATTTAAGCCTCATGGAGACCTCTTTGTTCTCTTAGGAGGTGATATTACTCTGTCCTGTCATGAAATAGCTTAGAACCTTATCTCATGTGGGCTTCCCAAATCACTGTTCTCTTACATGCCACAGCTTTACTGAAAACAGACAATTTAATGCCAAGTGTTCAGTTAATATTGCAGACCCTTGCTTAGTTGCAAGGACTACATTGGGTGCTATACAGTATTTTATTTTTAACTTTTTGTACAGGCACAAATTTATAAATTTTTTTTTAGATGCCTTTGTTGAATTAGTGATTTTGCTTTTTCATATTAGCAAAACAAACAATAAATCTAAGGTACCAAATATCTGTGTAAGATAAAGTACTTCAGTATAACAAATTGTGCCTCAGGCAGAGGGATTAAGGTCTCAAAATGCAACTAAGAATATGATAGTAGCATGTATCTTGTTCTCCTTCTTCCTCCTCTCATCCCTCAAATGCTTCTTGAGGGTTCACTTACTTACTATTTCAGTGTCTTTCAAGCTAAGTTAATTTAAAAGTACTGGTATTCTCTTGCAGCTTTCAGTCCTTGAAATATCCAGCATCTTATCTCCCTGTTAAGGCTGTTTCTTAGCTAAAAAACACATGTAACAACGACAAAGATTTAATATTGAAACTCCATTAATAGCTCTGTAGTTCAAGTTTTGCCTGGAACAAAGTATAAACTACCACCTTTGCAGTTGCTTCAGCTCTGTAAGGCTACCAAGAGTAGAAAGTGATAAAAGATCGATTTTATCAGGTAAAGGCAATAATATCTGTCAGTATGTACAGAAGCAGGCTGCTAAAACAAGGCCATACTTAGATGTTACTATTCAGCACACAGATGCACTTTGAAAGTGATGTGTTCTGCTTTTCAGAAGCCTGTAACTGTGTGCAATGAGAAAAAAAATTGCTATTGATGAGGTGTGGTCCTATTTGTCCTTTTTGTTGGCAGCATGCAAGACGACAGTTTAGAATCCTCAACTTCAATATCTCAACTTCTGAGAGAAAGCTATTTAGCTGAAACTAAACCTCAAGGGAAGAGTGAAAGAAACAGATCAGAAACAGCATCTCATAATTTTCATTACGGCAACGCTTCTGGTGATTCAGATGAGGTGGCTGCTCAAGATGACCTTCCAGATCTCTCTGACTTTTTGAGCCAAGAAGAACTAGATGAAAGTGTAAACTTGGCAAGACAAGCTATTGATCAGAATCCACTGGAAATTAAACAGGATGAGCTTCAGGCACATTTACAGCATCCCCCAGATCAGCTGAAAAACACAGGAAAACACAAACAGATGGCCCAGTCTACGGCTTTGAAAACATCAGACAATGGCCTGCACTCAAACTTTTGTCAGGACCATGTCAGAGATACAAAGGGTTCAAAAGGGAGTTCTCAAGATCTAAAAAAACATCTCCCATCTGAATCGGAGTCAAAAAAGGAATTCCTCAATAAGGCAGCAGATTTTATTGAAGAGCTCTCATCGCTTTTCAAAGCTCACAACTTTGAAAGAATAAGACCCCGAACATGCAAAAACTACAGAAGCAAAATGGATTCTAAGAACAAGTCTGCTCAAAAGGGTAGCTTTTGCCTACCTAGCACAACAGAAAACAGAGAAAGGCTTTCCATTCCAATACCTCAAGACTTGGAAAACAAAGCAGAGAAAACATTTGAACAAACAGATGACCAACAGGCTGCAAGCTTGGAATCTATCAATCAGTTAACAAGCACAGAGCTAAAAACAGAGTCGGAATCTGCATCTGTATCCTCTGATGAGGCTGTTGGGCAACCACCTTGCTTTACTCAAAAACTGAAGAGCAGGGAAGTTCCTGAAGGAACCAAAGTGCAATTGGACTGCATTGTGGTAGGAATCCCAGCACCTGAAGTCAGGTAAACATATTCTGCACATGTCGTTTGTATTTCTGTAACAGTCGGTGTATACCTTGCTCTTTCCAGATGTTTTGATGAGTATATTTCAGTAAACTGTAACAGAAGTCTCTTGAACTTGTGTGTTAAAATTAATTAAGGAAAAAAAGGAAATTAAATTAATTAAGGAAAAAAAATAGACAATGTATTTTTGCATTTTAAAATTTAAATTTTAAAGAACTGTTTTCAAATACTGTATTTGTCTCACTAAAAGAAAGTAAGAAATTACTCCTTAGTAAGAAATGTTATGGATCTTTATGGAAAGCAAGATTGATGGTTTTAACTGGCTAAAAATACCAATTGCCATGATATCTCATACTGATGTCTGAAGGTATTTGAGATAAGTGAACATAGAATGCTATAAAACAAAGCCATCCATACAGGAAAAGAGAGGAAAGGAGTTAATTTAAGTTTGTATAGCAATAATCAGCAGCAGTTCAGTTGTAATTGAGCTGACAATTACTCTGCTGTGACCCTAGGAGAAACACTGTTGTTTTATCAAGTATAAGACACTCTTATTAACTGATATTTACTCATGTTGTGGGACCAGCCTGCCAATCCTGACGCTTCACTTTTCACATGTATCTATGAGGATTTCGAAAATTAAATAAGTGACATTTGTAAAGATTTAATTTATCTTGGAAATTCTTAGATCTTATCAGCATTTCTAATTCTAAGTTTGTTCATATAGAGCTCTTTAGTCAAATTTACCTGCCACTCTGGTGGAATTATATTTCCTTTGCTAGGGCTCTACCAATCCAATAGAAAGAAAAATTCTATCTTTCAGAGATGTACAACACATCCTAACATCTGCAGTATCATAAATAGATGATAAATAAATATCCTTAGAACAGATGGTTGCCTATCCTTTTATAGGCATTTTAGAAATCTGTGTTGCTTTTCTATATATTGAAAAGAAATATTTTCATCTGCAGCACCAAGTTAAAGGACTCTAAGGCTCACAGATGGTCCACTTTTTCCAGTTAGATCATTATCATCTTTATATTCTTCAACAAAACTGAGTACAGCACTACTACCACTTCTGCAGTCAACACCTCCTATCATCTTTCTCACTGAACTAATAGTCATAACCATCAAATGAAAACCTGTCAATGAAATCTCAACATCCAAAGATGGAAGCTCCAAAGATTGTTGTGGTAAAGAATCTTTGTCCTCCATTCCCTTGGATTTCTGGCACACCAGCTGCTAATTTTTTCAGAAGGGAAAAAGTTTTAAAATGCACTATTAAGTAGACAGGAACAAGTATCTACAAATAAACCCTCTTGTTATGGACAGTCTTGTCATGCAGACAAAAAGTTTCCAGTTCACAGGATCACCCAAGTGACTGTCAGACCATTTTGCCCCCCTAGTGCCTTCAGTAGTAATATGCTCATTCTCAGTGCTTTACACAGATGCCACAAAGGGTCCCTTGTCCATGACAGGAATGTGAACTTCCAAAGGACTAAAAGATTTATTTTATATAAGAGGGATCTCTTCTAAAGCTGGGTGGAGTACCTTGCTTCAGAAGAATATTCTTTCTACTGTGCTTCATACCTAAACTCACTGCTTAAATTAACAATTTTAGGCATTCCTTTTGCAGAGTTTATGCCATTATATATTTCAGCTCTTAAGTTCATAGAGGAGTCTGATTAAAAGAGAAAACAGTGCCAGAAACTGGGGTTCTAACAGAAAACAGACAGGAAATATCACCAGCCCACTGATACAATCTCTCGAGGTCCCTTCCAACCCTTAACATTCTGTAATTCTATGATTACCTACACTCTGTGAAGACAACTTGCTTATAAAGGCATTGAGACATTTCTCTAGGCACTTGACTTGTTCAATCTTTTTTATTTGATTTGATTCAAAATGTCAGTAGGATCCTTGGTCATGAGAATCTTTGCTTTTTCTTTTCTGTCATCATTCATAGTTCATAGTACAAAGAAAACAACTGAAATAATCTTCATTTATACACATTGATCTGTATAGAAACTCCATCTGGTTTTCTCTGTATTGAGAAAAAATGAACACTGCATTGCTTGTTTATAGACATATACTCTGGTGCACAATGTTAAATTTATGTATTTCTTCTGAAGGCCATAACACTATCCTTAAAACAGCACATCATGCCCATGCCTTTGACACACACACACACACACACACACACACATAAAACTGTCAAGGTGTTCATGACATCTAAGTTTAGGCATTTAACAACCATCTGAATTAGCAGCTGACACTATACAGGCACTGAAGCTTCACAAGGGCAGATCTGAGAACCCAGGAACAGTGACTCATCTCGTGGGGTATCCAGGGATGGCCAGACTCCACAAAACTAGGTGACAGCTATCTTGTAACTTGAGTCTATTTTTGTCCCACAAAATCAAAGCTTTTCTATTGAAATTTCTTTTTCAACATTTGTTTTTGTTTATTTTAAATAATCAAATAAGCTACTTTTATGAAAGACAGTCAGTGCAGGAGCTGTTACACTTTTATAGAATACTTTTCCAATTATATTACACTGCTGTCAGGCACCATACTGCTTCAAACAGAAATGCACACCTAGTTTACTGAGTCGTGCTTGTAGCCAGACCAGGATCTTTGTGGAGCTAACACACAAGTCCAGAACTCACAACTGGATGGCCTAAGGCCAAGGGAAGTACCATCAGGGACAAAGTCTCATTGGGAAAATCAGTCCCAAACAGATCATCTCAAGAGAAAGTTCAGGCTCAACTTTCATTTTCACAATTTAAACTAACAAATAAAAGCCAAACCTCAAGGGGGCAAGTTTGAGCTCTCTCTCCCCTTGTGTTTTAAAGTTTTTTTGCATGTGTGTATGGATGTGCTGTATTAAGGAGAAAGCTGGGAATTTCAGCCTCTTAAACAGTGATTCCTGATCATAACTGGTTTTAAACAAAACTTTTGTCCTGTTCATCCAAGAGTCTTTCAATTCTACCAATGTAGGAATAACATTTAAGAAAGGGTGTAAAAAAAATCATGTGCCTGACTTGACCGATAAATATTCATGTGTTTCTAGTGATCGTGGCCTTTATTGTCAATGCTACAGCATGAGGAAATAATGTTCTTTGTGGTATGTCTTCCATTAACCATAGGAACAATTAGAACATGGGGTTATTTTACTAAAAATATTGCTTCTCTTTGATTTGCTGTGCAAAGCTTCCAAAACAGTGAAGGAAGCACCTTGTTGGCCATACCTGTGGAACTGTGTCCAGAACTGGGCTCAGAACTGGCATCTGTCTTGCTTTGAGGGACTTCCAGGGTTTGTGATGAGTTAGTTCATTGTGAAGCTGAGCAAGGAGAGAAAAATTCTCATAGATAAGCAAGTGAGATATAAAAATCAGTATTCCCAAGAAAGGACTAACTGGCAAGGTAGCAACTGATGAAAGAAAGCTTAATTCTCACCCACTTGAAGGCATGACTTCTTCCTTTAATTTAGCTGAATGACCAAGCTCAGTAAATGAGCATCCTTTGGACACACACATGCAAATTCATGCTTGCCTGTATCCTTTGACTTAAAATGGACTTCCTAACCATGGAAAGAATACAATATATACACTTGCAATGTTGAGGTAGTACTGTGGAATCCAGAGCATTGTGAAACAAGGACAAGATTCAACAAGCTCTGTAATGTAGTTTCTCAGTCAACACTAGAAGCAATCAGATGGCTAAACTGATGTAATGGGGATTATAGGAGAGAAATTAGAGATAGGATATTTAGAAAGAAGCTGATCACACAAAGGGAAAAGACTGGAAATTACAGTAGACAGATACCATGTTTGAAAGCAAGACAGTAAGGATCAAAGCTGACTATGTAAACATAGTGTAAATGACATTTATGATGGATCAGGGTCAAAAGATTATTGGCAACAAGCTTGGTAGGGAACTATCTAGTGTATACAAGGGCTCACTGAGCAACTGAAAACTGGATGGTGGAGCAAGAGAAGGAAATGGGAACTGATTTGAAAGTGTCAGCATGTGGAAAGCTAAATCCTGCTTAGACCTCTCCAGTCTTTTTAAGATAACTCAGACTCAATGGAACAAACCTACATGTAGAAAAAGCTTGTTAAGGCTACCTATCTAGAAAGAAGTCTCAGTGAGATATTACTCATTTTTCAGTATCATCAGCTGAATGCAATGACACAGAAGAAATAAACAAATACTGATACTGTAGTATATGGGCCTCTAGCTAGCTCAAACATTAGCTCTTAATTAAAGTGCACTACTACAATTATTGATTGTTTGCTTTACTCTGACTATACTGCAGGTTAGAAATAAACATTTAAAAGAAGTGTGTAGCGTATTTCCAGAGTGTTAAAGGTTTTGATGATCTCCTCATGCTTCCTTCTAAAGACCTGTTTCTGTTATGAGTAATGATAGGTGTGACATTCACTCCTCAGTGAGGAGAGCACTCCTTATTCCCTGAAGCTCAGAGAGGCCTACATTCTCCCAAACTGTTTGGCACATCACTCCAAGGTTAATTTTACTTATGAATCACATTGCATGGCTTGGCATACCCAGCTATCCTGGAAGTGTCATAAGGATTTGATGTTCTAAAAACAGGCTGCATGTCATAAGGTTTCCATGAAAACATTCTTTAACATAGGCATACAAAGCTTAAAAAGTGCATTTTAGTGCTGCCCTGCTTAAGACTAGATCTGAAAGTAATCACAGAGTTTTAGAGGCTGAAATCACTTAAGCTCCAAGGTGGTTTGTTTGGTTTTTTCCTGGCTGCCAGATGAAAAGATTTATTGTTTTAATGCTCAAAGTCTAGAAAGCCAAACTTCTTTTACATGCAACTCCAACCAAGTCAACAGATTAAGGCATAGGATGGATTTGGCACAGCAGATGACACTGCTTGTGCTTCAAGGGAACCTGCCTTGTATGATGAAGCTATCATTACAATTCATGGCAGGAATGAAATGCCAGTGACAGAGAGTGCTGCTACTTCAGTCATGCTACTTAGCATCAGAAGCCCCCATGGCACTGACATTTCATTGCTACCACATACAACATTTTGATTTTTGAATAAAACAAGGTGTTAATGAGCAAGGAGATATGGCCATACCAAAGCTTTATGTAAAAGCTTAATTTTACAAGACAGAATTGTTTTTCATTTATAAGCATTGCAAAGAGAAACAGAAGATCATTACTGAAGCTGCAAATTTTGGACTCGTCAAAGGAAAAAATAGCTGCAAATAATAGAATTAACTCCTGCTTCACTGTCTGTCTAAGCCTACCAGAGGAAAATACTACTCACATACTACTTAAATAACTGGAAAAAATAGCTTACATGGTATATTTAATTTTGCTTGTAGGAAACTAGAGCTGTGCCTCTCGAAGGCATGCAATACAGTCCTATCGCTACACAAACACAACAGATTAATTGGAAAAGCTGATCAGTAGGAACTTATTGGTGATAATATCTCATATTTTGTGTAATATGTTTTGCTTTATTTGTCGCATAAAGCAGTGAAGAGTCACACAAAAACATGTGGAGTAGATACAAAAATATCACTCTGCTACCTAAGCTATTTTAATGCCCTGAAAAAATGCTGCTGAAAATGAGATCAAATTCTAGAATATGGGTATTATCTTTAATAGTTTTTTTAGCTGATGAAGGTAAAACACTAAAACAAGACTCACTATAAGGAAGAGGCATAAGGGAGGTATATAAAAAGGCATGAGTAAGTGCCATGGCTCAGCTCCCAAAGTACAGAGATGCCTACATGAATTACACACCTAAAAGGCAACTTGTACAATCATAGACCAACTTTGTGCTTGTAGTCATACAACTGTACATAAACCTTACGTGTTCTCTCCTGAAAATGTTACTGTTGTCAATTATCACTAATTGCAAATCTTGAAAACCACAGAACTAACTATACTGTATAAAGAATTTTAAATTTTGCCCCTTAAGGATCAGAGGAATCCTTAATAATTTCCAGGTATGAAATGGCACTAATCAATTTCAAAGGACCTTTTCAATTAACCCCATAATGCACATACTTTTCCCTTGGAGCTGCTAAATGTTTCCTCTACTTACTCCTGGCAGTGTTGTTCCTCTACCCCATGCACTAGGTGCTTGTGCTCTGGGTACCAAGGATCCCAGTACTAGCTCTGGTGTCAGTATCTACACTTTTATCACTGAAAGATCATCACTGAAAAAAAAAAAAAAGAGCAAATTTAACAAGCTTTTCTGGGGAGCCAGTCTAAAAAAACCCCCATCATATCTAATTATTAGTGGGGACAACACCAGACTTGGTCAAGTCCCTATGGGCAAAGTCGAAAATAGATGTAGCTTTTCCTTCTCTTTGAAGAGTTTTGTATTAGAGGATCTGAAGGTTCCTGACTGGAAGATGATGGAATGGGAACACTATAGCTCAATTAGAAGAGGCTAGAAAGATAATTGTTTTTAAAGGAAATGTGTTTTGAACAGAAGTGTAATAGTAAAGATGACACAAATAAAAAAGCAGGATTTACAGATTAAATGTTTGCAAAGAACACTGCAATCTAATCTACTGATAATAATGGGAATAGTACTGTGACAGTGAAATCCTTTAAAAGAAAGGTAGTTTGAAAATAACCATTTTAAGAGCAGTGATTTTGCCTTTTAAAAATTACTTCTAAGTGCTGCTTTAGTGCTGCTTCACAAGTTCTAAAAAGATACGGAGAATGGTAGATGAAAGAGAAAGGGAGAGAGAGGATAAGGAGAATAGTTGGATACTCCAGAGAAATGTATGAATATATATACATATGTACTTGCTCTGTTCTTTTATACCTCCACAAGTGTCTGTTCTTGGCAGCTGTCAAGACAGCATGCTGGGTTAGGTGAACTTGTATTCTCAGCCAGAACAATCAGTAAGTTATTTCTTGTTTAAGTTTTTACATGTGCTAGCTCACCTACCAACCCAGAATATATGATTATGTTATTACTCCTTTCTGTATAATGACAGCATCTCTTAAATTTTCAAAGGTGCTGCATGTTGTATGGGTCTGGTTAATATCCAGAACACTGTTTACACTGTACTGTAAAGCACCTTAAAAAAGTTCCACTGAGGTTTGAGAAGTAGCAGGAATGGCTGCTGAAAGCTATCCTGGAATAAAGTGTTGTCCAAGGAAGATGGTCCACTGACAGAAAGTACCATGAAACACCTCATTTTGCCCACCAGATTGGTAGAAAACCTAGCAAAATAACTATAGTGAACTTCAGAGGAACAGAAGAATACTCCCTTACAACACTGAGTTCAAGCAAAGACCTTTGCCAATTTAAGATGCTGCTGTAGTCTCCTGAATGCTCAGCCCCTTCTTTCATGGTTATTAACATTTACCAAAGTGATACATAAGGGAATTTGTATGGTTCAGTTTTCCTAGCTCCACATGTCTACTGTCCTGGACCAAACCCATTTTCATTAGACCAGAACAAGGGCAGTTTGACACTGATGAACCTGGCATTCTGCTTTGGAGTGATAAACTTCCATCAAAGAAGTTGACATCAGGAATTTAACATTTTAAAGTACTGTAGCCAGACAAGAAAGACTCAGATCCCTAAGGCTCAAATGAAGAGAAATGTATAACTTTGGTTTAAGTTCTCCTCATGAAGCAGTGCCAGCTTCTCACTGGTAAAACCATGCAAGTATGATGGATGCATTTTAGTGAAGCAAGAATGCACTTCAGTTATGAATGTCAGGGAAAGAGCTGGGACATTTTACACCCTGCTGGCATCCTCTTTGAACATTACCATGTTTACCACACGACCATCCATTGCAACCAGAAATGTTAAACTCATAACATTAATTTTCTTAGATGTATTTTTCAATTCTTTTTACAAAGGAGGCTTGTAAAATCTGATAAGCAAGCTGATGTAAGCACAAATCAAGACTTTAAAGTTGTAGTTCTCAAGCTAGAAAGGTTTCCCATTCTAAAAGGGGAAATGGTGTTATGCAGCATGATTCATTCTACAGCACAGAACCTTCCCTCCATAGCAGACAGACCTGTACGCTTTCCAAGCTGTACAGTCAAGTGATTTGACTGTCCAGCTACAGATTAAACTAATGTGCCACTCCAAGTGGGCTGGGGAACACCCTGTCTACTTTAAGAAAGCCCTGCTGGACAGCTAAGACTGATGGTGCACAAACAGTGCGTGGTTTTCTTCTTAGCTATGTAATCAGCATTTAAGCTCCAGATACGTGCTCCTTCATACCTGATAGTTCCTCTGAGGCTCTTTTTTCAATATGACATTATACTTCTATTAAATTTTGGTTTTCCATTGGTGTGGATTGTCTTTTAGATATGTTTTTTTTCCTAGGATATTGAATTGGGGGGTTCCTTATTCTCAGTTTCTAGCACAAAGTTGTTAAAAGTTGTGCTTCCAAGAGCTGAATAGAATTGAATACTAAATAAATTTATTGATTAACATTATTGTAAATGATCTGAGATTGAAATGTATCACTATGCCTTCCAGAATGAGCCAAGTAATATGAATTATTACAATTTATTACTCAAAAGCCTACCTATCTCCTTTCACAACTAATCATATGCTGTAATATAGAATAGTAAATACATTTGCCATTGCTTTTATAGTATTTGTATGCACTGAAGAGCCAGCAGGTACTTTTATCAAGTTACCCAATAAAGATGAATGGAACAAGTATTAATTTTAAAAAATGAATTGAATAATAATTTGATCAGTATGACAGCCCACACACATGCACAAGATGCATTAATCAACCATACCTAGTTAAGAAAATAGCACAAAACAGAAAATAAAAGTATTTCTGTGGAGTTTCATATCTATATTTATGAAAAAAGTTACGGTGAAGATGAATCCACCTTAGTTTGACTTTTTAAATTTAGGTAGTTAGCTAAAAATGCAGGTATTTTTGAGTGTTACCCTAAATAGTTAACTCTGTGTCTAGTAGACCTTTTCTATAAAACCTAGATTGCCTTATTGAATTTGAATCTGGTTCTGCAAACCTATTATCTTTTTCTTTCTCTTCTCTTTTCCATATTACCAAGCAATAGCAATCAGGCCTGCTCTCCCCTCCTACTGGGTCTCAGGTTGCACTGGTGATTGCTGTCCTTAACACACCCTCTGTATGGAGATGCCTTTTCACAAACTGCTTTTACTTTTGCTTGGATTCCAGCATTTTCTTAGGAAATAATCCTTCTGCACACTGAAGGACTCTGGAATAACTTAGATGAGAGTGTGAGGTCTCTGAGGGGCTCAATATATTCTTGGATGTGTAGCTGGGTTTAAAAGAGAAGGACAACAATACAATGCTGAAAAGAATTCAAGGTCCAGCCATCTCACTGGTCATGTTCCTGTAAGGAAGAACCTCCAGTTCATAATATATCATTTCTCTTTCTTTGTGATACTCTTATGTCATCTTTTATAAAAAGCAGATTTGTCCTAAATATGTGAGAAAACAAAGAGTAACATTATAGTAAATTTCAGTCACATTCTGAACCAACATGAACATTGGAAACACAAGTCTCAGGGCAATTTGCTGACTTGGGATTTGGGGTTATTTTGCTACCTTGTAAGGCACAACACAGATCTGAGCTGGCCTCAAGAGAAATTTGGGAGCTACATTGGCAGTGTTGCAAATTCACATCTCTTTAATACTGAAATCAGTATATAAACTAAAATATGAGCTAAACTAGTTTGTTAGTATGTTTAAATACTACAAAGAAACTAATTGTATTATTTACTGTAATTATGAAGTATTTCATAAGTATTACAAAAAAGTAAATATTTTATTCCTGCATCTGTTATTCAACACTTACCTGCATTACTCTGTCAGAATCTTTAGGTCAGAACACACCCATTTTAACATCATAAACACTTCCGACATTGAAATTCTAGTTGTCAAGTTAATTGCATTGATAAAATTTGTTTCCTTGCAGGTGGTACTGTGAAGGGAAGGAACTTGAAAACTCACCAGACATTCAAATTATCCAGACAGGTGATCAACACTCACTGATCATTGTTGAAGCCTTTGAGGAGGATACAGGACGTTACTCGTGCTTTGCTTCAAACATCTATGGAACAGACTCCACTTCTGCAGAGATTTACATAGAAGGTAATGTTAGAATTGATGAAGAAATTGGTTGTTGTCATACAGGTTTATGTATTTTGTATGTTAACTGTGTAACAGACTTGCCAAGAAAAAAATCATGGCAGAGAGTCAAGATTTTTCAAGTAATATATTTATTACTTCTCCTCTTCAGACAAGTATGTCCCTTAACATATAATTTTATTGTGTTGCTTCCCAGAGGTTTTATATATCTCACTGCAGGATCAAAGTCTAGAAACATTCAGATTCTGATACTCATATTTTTTCATCTGTGGTTACTCTTCAGAAACATAAGAAGCTGAACTTTGTGTATAATTCTTATTAATCCCCTTTCCCTGCAGTCATCCCTGCAAGTTGAATATATGATAGATCCATATATATGTACTAACACATTATTGGGACCTTGCAACCAAAATAAACATGACAGCAATTTCATATTTCACTTGCACAGCATATGTTGTAAGAGAAACAGAATACATATCTGCAAATTTAGGTCTCCCTTCTTTCTCTATCTGCTTCTTAATACATTCTATTTGGCTCAAGAGAGGTCTGTTATATTTCTTTTTAACAATTTTTTGGAGGGAAAGGTTTTAGATTACATCCAACATTGTGCTAGCAAGACAACACATTTAAAATAAAAACATAGGGTCTTTTATTTCCTTTTTGTCTTTTTTCTGTTTCTCAGGCAGACAAGCATACTATGAGTATCACCACTGACAACAGTGGGACCATAAACTAAAACATGTACCTACTCAATGCAAGGCTAATTTTGCTCTACTGTTATTCTTCTTTCACATCTCTAATCTGACAGTGAAAGGATGAATCCTTTTTCAGTGTCATCTGCACTGCCCCTGACATTACTGGGAGATGCCTGGGCTTGTCAGGGATTTATTAGTTCTTGAGTCTGGGTCCAAGATCTGCTTTTACCTAACTCAATGGATGCTGGATGGAAGCTGTGGCTGATGGAGATGCTCACTGGCAGGAACTGCAAAGGAAATGCAAATTCCAAATGTAGTGAAAGTATAAAACGTCTCAATAAGACAGCTGTTGGTAACCTGATCTAGTATCTTCTCCAAAGTGGCAGTAGTTTAAGAATAATAGCACTGATTCCAGGTATCTCTCTTCTTTTATCTTTATTTTTTTAACGTAACTGCTAGTATCATGAGTCTGAGGAAAAAAAAAAAACAAACCACAAACAACACAAAAGCAATTACAGACTAAATCATACTAGTGGCACATTAAAGAGAATGTGAGAAATACCCAGGCATACATTCACTCTTGGATAGTGCTTTCCTTGGTTCAGTTGTACCTTGTCCCAAATCTGTCTTCGATCAGAAGCAGCTCTGCATCTTACACTATATGCAGTGTTGGTTCATTTCCACTGCAATGTGACCTTTTGGCATAGCTACTTAATCTTATTTAATAATTTAATTCCTTATAATGCTCTAGGGGAAATATGAATTAAGGTTTGTATCATTCAGAAATAACCTTTTCCAAAAAGTCCTCTGCTAAGTGATTCTTTTCTTTTTCATAGGTGCCTCTTCTTCTGATTCTGATGGTGAAATCGTCAAAGACGAAATGGATCAGTAAGTTTAAAATCTGCTAAATTTCCCATATTTCTTGGGGAAAAAAGAAAAAAAAAAGACCACACAACTGTCAGCATTTCAGCTCTCGGTAATATTTTGCAGCTTCAAACATATAAGGCTTTTGTTTGGGATTTCTTTGGATTGTTTGGGTTGGGTTTAATTTGTGTGTTTGTTTCCTTTCACAAATACTATGTGCATTTTTAGCTTAAAAAGTGAAAAATTAATATTAAATATAAATGTAAGAAGAAATACTTCACCTTA
This sequence comes from Calypte anna, assembly GCF_003957555.1. NCBI lineage: Eukaryota > Metazoa > Chordata > Aves > Apodiformes > Trochilidae > Calypte > Calypte anna. The sequence goes on from NC_044252.1 coordinate 12,033,203, forward strand.
AACTACTAAAATTAATTTACCAGAACAGATACCATTTGACTAGACCAAACTTAAATGATGATTTAAGCCTCGAATTGGAAAAGCAGTGTAGCAAAATGTCTCTCATGACAACATGGGATGTCATTAAGTGTTTAGCAAAAAATGGCTGTACGTGGATTATTTATATGTAAGATTAGGAAAGCAATACATATGAACTAAAGTAAACTGAAATGATAGGTATAGAAGACTACTTAATTATAAAAAGAAAGAAATGGTGTCAGATGTGACCTAAAACCTGTGAAAGAATTTAATTTTTCCTAAATGAAATAAATTCCCTCTGCATTCAGAACCTTATAGAATGATGTTAAAATTTGTAGACTTTCAGAATCGAAGTCTTTCTATTAATTGGAAAGGGAGTCCTAGACTGGTCAAAAACTAAATTAATCAGTCTTTTCTTTTGTACTCCTATGTATGTATTAATCCATCCCCAAAAGCATCCAGTGCTTTATAAAGAGGAAATGTTAACCAGGTAGATTTATGCACCCTTGTTTTTTTTATTATTTATCAAGGAGGCTGATAGTTATTACAAATGTCATTTTCTTTTAAGATTCAAACACAAAACACTGCAGTGTACTTGACTGAAGACCTCAGGCTGACAGAAAACTTGTCTTAGTTGATTTTTACTTCAGTGTTGTAAAATGCTTGAATGGATTGGTTTATGGACTTTTTTAAGTGTAAGGTTTTCTTATAAAACTTAAGATGAAGAATTTCTCAAAAGTTTTGGGACAAATGCTAAGCTTTTTATAGTACTACCTCGTATTTTTACAAATGTCTTGGGCATAACGTTTTTTCTTATTCATCTCAGGTGTTAATGTAGCAATGACTTGATTGCATCTCTAAGTTGCTTACCACATTACATCGTGCTGCATTCTGTATACCTTAGGAAAAAAAAAAAAACAAACAAGAATGCTGCTATGATGTCATAACTGGAAGTCCCCAAATGATAGAATTATGAAAGATCAGGTTTGGGTACAATCAAAGTGTCCTTATTTTCACTTAGCTTCCAGGTATCACCACATGAACATGAACACCTGTAATGAAATGGAATTGATATGAGAATGGGTGCAAAGAGAAGTTCACAATTTCAAAAGAGAAATCGGTGATCACAACTGTATGTTCACTCTGAGTCAGGCCTCCTCTAGTTGAAGGATGGGTTTCCTGGGGGGATCTGTGGTACAGTCCAAAGGAGACAGTGCCTAACTCAAACTGAATGAAAACACTATCTCTTCTGTAGTGAAACAAGGAAACCAGGTGCCACTAATTGCCAGGGAGTGGGCATGAGCTTGTGTTAAGCCCACCTGTACCTGATTAGGGCGGGCCCCCACTGCACATGAGCAGGATTAGGGGGCCAATAAAAGGTGAGGCTTGAAGCACAGGCTCAGCTCAGTCCTGAGCACACCTGCAGAGAGGTCAGTTGCTTCTCTCAGCACTGCACTACCTTCATTGTGCCACTAGCGCTCATCGCCCTTAGGGTGACCTCTCTGCTGGCTTGCTCAGGACTGAGCCTGAGACTGATCTTTATAAAATGCAGTTTACCTAGGAGTGTGTGTCAGATTAGATCAACTAGAATTCAATGCCAAAAGTGATGCTCAGTTTGTCACGTTATAAAACAGACATAACCAAGGGACACACACGTAGCTCTTCTTTCCAAATAGAACACTTGTTTTTTGTTATTATTCCACAGCAAACCAAAGCCAGCCGACACCTCCTTGAATGCAGCATCTCCTGCTGTTAGAACTGCAACCAAACATCAAGAAAACTCCAAGGCACCACCTGCCATGGTTCAGCCTGTGTCCATGGCTGTCCAGCCTGTGTCAACACCAGTTAATCAGGTGGGGGAGACAATACAGTGAATTTCACAGACCAAAATCAAGCCCTTAAAATTGAGTTTCTTTCATAGCCTGTGACTCCAACCTCCCAGTTTTTCTAGGTTTTGCTTTGCTGTTGAACTTGAGCTTCGAGCCTTGCAGCCATACAGTAGTTGCATGCACAGAAGATATATCCTGCCCACAGCTAACTTTTAGCACCTGGCAAAGGGAAGGGAAGCTTTCACCCCCAAGTTACAGGCATCTCTTTGGCTGTGAGCAGAAGGAGCAGCTGCTGTAGCTCAGCCAGCAGTGGAGCCTGGGTGCACCCCGAGACTGCATGCCAGGAAGGGCACTTGGCTGGGTTAAGCAGCTCACTGACTTCTGCATATTGCAGACTGACTCATTCACTTTCAATAGTGGCAGCCTGCAACCTTTTCCTCTCCCTTGCTATATAACTCACTTGAAATAATTTTCTTTCAATTAAACTTATTTTAAGCTAAATCATTTCACTAACAAGCTTACTTTATATGTACATATCCTTATTTAGCACATCATATTTTAATATCCATATATAGGAGTTTCTAATAAATGTTTGCATGCATTTCAAGTAGTTTGTATTATGAGCTATCAATATTAATAACTGTGAATTCTTACATAATAGGAAAGAAGAGCCACAACTGAAAATTTAATGAGACACTTGCTTTACACTGCCTTTTCAATGTTTACAGCCTAGAATTAGGTGGTAACAAAGAAACAGATAGTGAATAGGTGAAGCAATGCATATTTAGTTTGGACTACAAAGAGAACAGAAGCTTTTGTGGCATTTGCCCAGAGTTTGCCTAAGTCAAGACTGACAGGTGCCCCAAAAATTGTCACTTTTAGTCTTGGTGGTTTATAAGACTCCATCTATAAAATTTGGCTGTTTCCTGAGATACTGAATCACCAGTTCTGCTGTTCTGGGGCAGCTTCTATTTCATTAAAACAGCAAACTCCGTTAATCAAGTTATGTAAGGAAGCTTTGCAAAAGGAGAATAATTCACTCTGATTTCATTGAGTTGGATCAGTAGGGTGATATTCCACCTTGTAAACTGGTTTTGGCAAAGGAGAGGAATTACAGTAGCAGCCACACACATGACTGACTGAACTTCTCCATATGAACAACCATAAGTATTTCTAAATCAGAATTTTTTAAAATCACCACTAAGCAGCCTATATAGATTTGCTTTAGTGCAGTATTAATGATGCAGGTTTTAGGACACTGCAGTGAAGTTTTGCTTGTCATGATTAACTCTACAAGGCAATAACAGGATTTTTATTACTCAGACAGTAACACATCCAGGAAGAATGCTACCAGCTCTCTACAACAAAACAACTTATATCCATAAGTTCATCCAGTAAAATATGTTTTGTATCATTCCAAGTGCATGGTTCTCCTGCATATGGAAAAATATACTCTGTGCAGCTAAACATCATCATGTGGTGTTTTGCAATTACAGGCTCAAAGCCCCACTAACTATCTGCAAGGACTGGATGGAAGACCTATAATTGCTGCTCCTGTATTTACAAAGGTAATTTGTTCTATGACATATTTGAAAAATAAAAATGTCAATTAATTGTACAGAGGGATAATTACAATTTTATAGCTACCAAAGATAAAAGAAAAGGAATTATGCATTTCTTAAGCAATCGAGGATTTAAGTGGCATTATGAAATCTTACTGAAATCAATATTCCAGACCAGGAAGACATTTACTGACTGTGTATTCATTTTCTCTATTAGATGTTACAGGATATTTCAGCTTCTGAGGGGCAGCTTGTTGTCTTTGAATGTCGGGTAAAAGGAGCTCCTTCCCCAAAGGTTGAATGGTATAGAGAAGGAACACTGATAGAAGATTCTCCAGATTTTAGGATATTACAGAAAAGTATGTTTCTTGTATGTAAATATTGCCTCTAAAAAAATATAGGCAACCAGGAAAAATACTGATGTACCAAAATTTTTAATTTCTTATTCCTGCGGTAAGAACAATTTAAGCCATATTTATGACAAGAAATAACACTTACAGAAGCCAAAACTGTGGATGAGTTGAACAGCATACTCACAGGTAGTGTTTGACTAAGATTCTCCAAACTACTGAATTGTTTTGCCTTCTAATTGACCCCTTTGCCACTTCAATGTACTTTTCAAATTCAGTCTTACTTCTGATGTTTGTTTTTACACCATTAATATAGAGTTCCATTGCCTGTAAATCCCTCATCTTTTAATAAAGCACTATTTTAATAGTGCTTACAGGCTGCAGATTGCTCATTTATTCACTAAAGTAATGTTAGCATGCTGATACAGGTGTGTGTACATATGATACATGATAGCTTGTAAATACATACTTCTACTTTAATTTTCAAATCCAGTCTGCATCTGTAGTTTCCTTTTAACCCACTGGAATGCTAAAATTGCTAAAACTCAGTAGAGATTCCTTAAATTTCTATTTAAACCTAAATGAAATAATATCTTAACTTGAGTTCACATATGTAATTGTTCCAGAAATTGTCTTTAAGACACAATAAAGTAGTACTTAGACCAAAAAAAAAAAAAAAGTCTTGTAGAATTTATTTCTTGTTCATAAGTTTTCAGAAACCTTCACTAGTGTTCATATTGTTCAGTGGATTTGACATACCATTGAGTACAAGGCCTGGCTATCTTCACCACTCTTAAACAGAAAATTGGATCAAAAGGAGTATTCCATGAGATTGAGAAGAGCAAATTTCATATTTAGTACCTAATTAAAAAAAAATGGCAAAAGTAAATATATTCAATCTACTAATTCTGCTCTTCTTGCCTTTAGAACCAAGATCTATGGCTGAGCCAGGTAAGGATTGTCAAAAGGCTCATACTTTTTTTATAATATGAATGTGGTCATTTAACCTCAGAAAATATTAATTATGTAAATTTCATATTTAATTATTCTTCTTTCCCCATGTCTATAGCTACTAGTGACATGCATTTCACTGTAGACTGTTCCATAACCATATGAATTTAATGAATTCTATCACTTTTGAAGAATGTTCCATTCTGCTTTGACCCAGTTCTAATTTAGGATGTAAATGTTCCAGTTCTAACCTTAGGAGCTCAAGATTAACAATATTAATGTATGAGGGTCCCCTGTATAGCTGAGATTCAGAAATACAACAGATGATGTAGAAGTGAGCTATTTTTATCTAGTTCACCAGCTAGGGACCATTGCATCAGCTGTTTAGTCATGTCAGCCATTCCCTTTGCTCCCTACCAGCGTAATGTGAGAGCATCACATCAGGTGTTCCACTCCTGGTATCAGCATATTCTATAAAAGTGGCTGGATTTGCTAATTTCAGGTGTCAGAGGAGAATGTGGGCTACTCCGCATGATTTGAGCAAAGAGGCCTTCAGGTTTTCTTATTACTTCTCCAAGAGACAATCATTGTCCCCATTAAGCTTTTCACTATTGAAACTGTAAAGCTGCTCGGTAAGACAGAACATTCCCAAAGGAGTATTAATCCCTATGAAATACAAACTTCTGTAATTCTTCTCCTTGCCATGTTAAACATTTTTAACCCCCAAAAGTGTCTTGAAAGAGACTCCTCTCTTTGCAATGTCTTTCACTGACACTTAGGAATGAAGATCCAGAGCTCCTACCAGAGCACACCGATGCCATTCCTTTACTGTCCAGTGGCATCACTGCTGAGTAATGTGAAGCAGTTTCTAGAGGGTAATCAGTTGAGTGCAGTTGTCACTGCCCCATCACCTGCTGCTCATTCAGAAGGAATTTGGACTTCCATGCATGCAGAGGTTGGCAAATCCAAATACTATAAACTAGATACTATGCTGCTTTAAACTGGTTCTATAATCCTACTACTATGGTAAACTATTATTCTCCTATGATTGTTAGCAAATAATCCCTGTTGTTACCAGATTTTCCTAAATGATCACATGAAACCATTGAGATTAAGTGTGGACTGGTCTTGTAAAAAAAAAAAATTCATAAAATATTAATCCTGTAAGGTTTTAGGAAAGTTTCTTGCAAAATGAGAGAAAAATAGTCACCGACTTGTGAAACAAATTTTAACAGCCCACATTTCAATACATTGTATGCACTACTCCTCCAGGCCATCCCAGCTACCCAGACAACTGAAAGATTTAAAATACTTCCAACATAGGTATTTATTAGGCGGTGTTGCTGCCCAGGCATGTCAGCTACTGGTCAGACAGGAATTTCCTGACCCTAGACTAACCTTTCAAGACGGAATTTTATTTTTGCTAGTACAATTTTGCTAGCACATTTCTGGTGCTTCACAAAGGAGTGAAAAGACAACTTTCTACATGCACAGTTAGCACAAGTCCCCTCCACTCTAAATCTGCACTGGTGCTTTTACTGAATGCCAGTCTCTATGCACGTGCTTTGTATTTCTCAGTCTCACAGAGTAACTCCCCTTGAATTGTTCCCAGGTAATTATAACTAATCTTTCAATCAGGAAAGAGATAAAATATGTATATTTTAGTGAGCTGTGAGTATAGAGTACACTATATTCTTCCATATTAAATTTTAAGTACTTTAGAAAGTCTGTACTTCATTTGATTAGGAAAGCATTTTCTAATGTTTTCCAGACACTGCTGACACCTGTTCTTCACTTCTGTTGGGCATGCTGGAGTACAGTACAGAGAGTACCAGTTGCTGCAGACAATGCTGATAACAGCTGCTGCACACAAAGGCTGCCAAATTTGATACCACTGATGAAATGAAAATCAAACTGAACAAGGGGGGGGGGGGGGGGGGGGGAACCTTAAGGAAATGACCTGAAAGTAGTCAAGGCTTTGTGTTTCAGTTCAATGCATGTTCACTTCAAGTAATAACACTGCTCTGGTCTTTTGCAGAGGAAATCTGTACTCTTGTTATTGCTGAAGTGTTCTCAGAAGATTCTGGCAGTTTCACCTGTACTGCAAGCAATAAATATGGCACAGTATCTAGTATAGCTCGTCTAACTGTCAAAGGTAAGAATTTGTTTTAGTCCTTTATTTGCTAGTAAATACAAGCAGAGCACGCTGCTGCACTGCACAGCCCAAGCTGCTTATTGACCATACAGATTGCAATGTCTTTCTAAGTGTCCTTCCCCAATTAGAAATGTGAAGGATCAAGGAACATTAGGAAATTAATCCTACACACCCCTTCCAAAAACATAACTCTCACTGACCTCAAGATTTTAAAAAATCAGAGAATTCTCTGAAAAGAAAGGTTTTATTTCAAAGATGCTGGTGGAATTCACAGGGGATATGGCTGAAGACCACTGCTGGATCACCCAAATGAAATCTATGTCTCTTTTTCCCCTGACTTTACAGTATTCTATTGCTAAGAGACTTTGTTCTTAAACAAACGAGGTCAAATAACTCAGTCCAATATCCAGAAGGACAGTAGGATGAGTTTTCCAACTGTAACTTTTGTGTTATTTTGTGCTGCAATTTATTGTATTTACATATCACCAAAAGTTTGATATTTGCAATTTCAGCATCTGAAGACAGTAGTAATGCTGCTACCCTTCATACCATGAGTTCAATCAATGTAACTGCTGCTGAACATCAGCCTCCTTCCCATCATATTGTAAATCAAAACCCTAAGCCTAAACTTGAAGGTGTTCTTGTGAACCATAATGAGCCCAGATCAAGTTCCAAGACTGGTCTCCGTGTGCACTTCAAGCTGCCTGAAGAAGATAAAGGCAGTGAATCACCATTAGAGTATGGACCGGGCACTACAAATCAAAGCAGACCCAACTATTTCCCAGAGAAAATAAATGGACAGCCAATGAAAATACCAGAGCCAACATCACCATCCAAGGAACCTCCTCCAGTACTGGCTAAACCAAAGCTGTAAGTTAAAAGGATTCTGTAATTCAGGAGTATCACTGATACTACTCAGTATTCACAGACCAGGAGCCTGTTGCATTTCACCATAAAAATAAAACACAGAGTATCACATGGTACCAGCCTAATTAATCATAATTAATGGACTGCCCAGGGAAGTGGTGCAGTTGCCATTGCTCAAGGTGTTTGAGGAAAGGCTGGATGTGGCACTTCGTTCCATGTTGTAGTCAGTGTGGTAGTGTCAGGCCATAGGCTGGACTTGATGATCTCAGAGGATTTTTCCAGCCTCAATAATTTTGTTATTTTGTGAATCTTAGAAAACACATTCTAGAGAGCTATATATATTTTTCTTCTGTATCCCTCCTAAAAGAAGAAAAAAGTGTTCTCCAAATCTAAAAGGAAAATGAAACATTATTTAATTCCACAATGTTTTCTGCTGCAACAAAAAGCTGAACAATGCTGCTGTTAAGCAAATGAAATAAAAGCAGGACCTTCAAATGTATCTCACTCAATTCTAAGCTGAAGCCAGACAACTTCAGCCTTACATATAGCATGGCCTAGCAACTAGTTAACAACTGTAGCTCCAAAGGCCATGACTTCATGACTTTTGTCTAAAAAACATTCTCTTAAAACAGATAAAATACCTAGAAATGTTTGATAATGTGAAACCTCTTGAACTAATAACAACCTTCATGACTAGTGCACTATAAGCTCAAGGAGGGAATTTAAGTCGTGTAGTTTTCTTACAGGGCATTTTATGGTATTCATATTGCAGATTAAGAAATACAATTTTTGAAACACATCTGGAACCTCTCAAATCTAGTTTAACAAAAAGCATGCATCCTTAGTTTCATTTCTTAAATATGTAGAAGCTTTAACAAAGGCTGAGGAAGGACTTGATAAAGTAATTCATTGGTACACTTCAGATGGGATGTAATTTCATAGCATAAACATTACAAGTGAGAAGACAGAACTTACATACCACATAGCAAAGAAATTGAAGCAGAGTTTTTTTCAATATGCCCATATTAACTGTTCTAATAACTTTCAGAGTTATAGTGTGTTTAAGGGGCAGGACAAGCAGTATTTAAGTTGCCCCGTGCTTGCAGAAAGATTTCCTTTCAACACCCCTCCCAAATTTTCTAACATTCCACTTTTTGAAAGCTTGAACTTGCTACCTTTAATGTGATTTTTGTTCAGTACATTGTTGAAACAAAATTAACCTCGTGTATTTGTTTTTTTAATAACAGTTTTGGCTGGTTTCTGTGTCTTGGGCAAAGAAGAAGAGAGGAAAGAAAAGTTTATTTTAGTAACAAACCAATATTATCCTTTTCTCATAATATTAGAGAATATATCATGTAGCAGTTTGCCCTACCTCTTACTGTATAGCAGGACAAAGAATCTTTCTCTCAAAATTCACATACAGAAGTGTAGTCAGCCAGCATGTTCATGGCTTATTTTGCTCATCTTTGTTTCACATGCAGTGATCAGACCCAGTTAAAACAGCTCCAGAACCAGGTCTTGCTTGAACAGCAGCTGCATCATACAGCTACAGGAGAGCTGTCATTCAACATGGCTTTATTGAATTCTGCTACTTCATTCCATCAACAGTCCACCTCAACAATGTACAAACAAAGCCAAGTCTCTGCCTCACAAGCATCCAGCTTTAGCCGGCAGAAGCAATTCCCACCCTCACAAACCACACTGCCTACTAGCTCCTCTTCTAGCTCCTCAGTTGCAACATTTAGCAACATTTCTCAAGGAACCCAAAGAAGAAATCACATGGAAAATTTCACAGGAAATCCTCCACTTGCCCAGTCAAGGTCTTCAGCAGAGTTTACAAGTAAAAATGAACAGTCCCTGCCAAGCCCTAAAGAATCTGTGGTGCCTCCACTAACACTTCCTACATCTACTGCAAAACAGTTTCAGCCTCAGAGTGTGATTCCTGCTCCTCTCTCCCCAACTGGCCGGATTCAGAATCCTGTAGCATTCCTTAGTGCTGTTCTTCCTTCACTTCCTACCGTGCCAGCAACCAATGCTATGGGACTGCCCAGAAGTACCCCAACAACGTAAGTAGCATAAACCATATATGCAGAAGCTGGGACAAGAAACACTCGTGAAGGAAGCTAAGGTGATTTTCTGTTTAAAGGTTCAGTGGGGAGTTTACTTACATGCAAGTCATTCATAAAATAGACAAGTGAGTTATTCATATATTCTGATAATTTAATCTAAGCTTTTAATTCAGATATGAAATCAAGTCACAGGAGCTTCTATAATAAGGTAGATCAAGGGTAAGAGAGGATCAAAAAGTAGGAGCTTGTAAACAGATGCATACAAGCTTTTGAGAGCTCGGTCTTTGTAAGACTATAATAGCGGGACAAAAGAGATTTCATCATTTCCATGAGTAGTTAAATTTAGTTTCCTTCCTTTCCTCTCCTTTAGTTTCCTACTTTCCTGTGTCCCAGCCCAGAGCTGAATTCCCACATAACTAGAGCACATCATGCTGAGCTTCATTTCTAGATCTCTACAGAAGTGAGGGCACAAAAGATCAGGAAAGAACCCGAACAATATCTCTGTGATTATATAGATGTTGAAGATTCAGCTTCCTCTTTGGCATTATGAGTTATAATAATTCTGATTACAAAGGAAGTGAGAACTTCCACCTTCCACTTGTTCTGTAGACACCGAACAACAAAAGGAAGGTATCTTGCACAACAATGTTATGCCTTTTACCTAGACCCCCTGTTATTAAGACCCCAAGTGCTTGCAAACTACTAGAATGTTGCACAGGGTCTAATAGTGTGTGGCTGCTGTGCTTCAGCAGTGTGCTTGCAGTCTCCCCTAATTGTCTTCTTTAAGAATTTAACTATTCAGCCTGAATAAGACCCTGGGGAGACAGTATAGCTGCCTTCCAATACCTGAAGGAAACCTACAGGAAGATTGAAGAGTGACTTTCTACAAGAGTGTCCAGTGACTGGACAAGGGGAAAAGATTTTAAACTCAGGGAGAATAGGTTTAGGAAGAAATTCTTCACTACGAGGCTGGCAAGACTCTGGAACAGATTACCCAGAGAAGTTGTGGATACCCCCTCCCTGGATGTGGCCAAGGCCAGGCTGGATGAGGCTTTGAGCGACCTTGTCTAGATGAGAGGTGGATGGAGTAGGTGATCTGTAAGGTCCCTTTCAACCTAAGCCATCCTATGACTCTATGAACTATCTTACTAAAATAAAATAGGCTACCTCTATAAAATAAACATGAAAAGAACTGCTGATGCTAGGTGTCACAGAAGGGTCATAGAAATGAAAGAAGTAGGACTTCATGGAAAGAGCAAATGATCAATGAAACTATGAGATAAAGACCAATAAGAAAACATATTACTTTGAAATAATTGCCTGATACAGTGAACTATAAAATCATATACCCATGGTAGCACCTTTGCACATTTCTCCAGCATTTATTGTGACATTATTAATCCAGAATAAATATAATCAGAGATTACATGCTTATTATAGTGTTATAAAGCTTATTTTCTTTAAGATATGTGTCTTTAATTCCTATTGGCATGGGAGTGGAATGCATTATTAAAATAATTTTTAAAAAAAATCAAAACCCATATTTTGCTTTGGGTTCTACATAAATAATAGGCTCTTCCAGCCAACTGAAGTGTAACATATTATACCAAAGAGGTAACCTAAAAAAACCCAAACAAAGAACTGTTTTCTTCATGTTAGTATCAGAATTTTCTTTTAATAGCCCAACCCAAGGATTAACAAAGAAAAATCTGAAGCCTGTGCTATTGGCAACAGATGATTCCATTCGTGAAAATAAAGCTGCACTTGTAAAGGACCTGGAAAGAAAACTGCGTTTCAGAGAGGATGCTAGTCAACAAAATAGTCAGCAGGTAAGGAAACCAATGTTTTTAAAATCAATTTCACCCATGGACAATACACGAATTGTGACTTGTGGGACAAGTGGTGTTTGTGTGGTTGAGCTGCAATGCTGCTTTGCAGAGTCAAAATTTTTGGTAAGTACTGGTTTGGAATAGCAGACTGGAGCTTTACATAAGATGTATGTAAAGAGGGACAACTGCAGAGGGTTTATTTTGTGATTGATTAGCATTTTTAATTTCTGATAATCCCTATTAGAGACCAATAGGAACATAATTTTTTTTCTTTTCAGGGAAATATCTGTACACTGGATTTAATTTCTTACCTTTACAATTTCCTCAGCTCCTTGCACACATACATTTTCATACACTGTATATTTTAAGCTCAGATTAAGAAGAATTAATTAAAGAAATCAGACTGTATAAGCAAAGGTTTCTGTTTTCATTTTGCTTGTCTAAAATGGAGTATTATTAACATTAAATCATTTTTCCAAACCTTCTGACTTGTAAGGGACTTAGCAAAGTTTTGGTAGCTGTTACAAAACTTTAGGCCCAGCATTATTAGAATGTAATATAAGCAAAGTTTTACAAACTTAAAAACAAACTTTTACAAAGTTCAGGGAACTAAGTATCAGTTTATTCTTGATTGGAATTATAAAAATCACTGGATCTGGGCAGTGTCTATGAAATTGAAGAAAAAAAATAAATAATGAAATAACATTTTGAGCTTAAAATCACTGTAAATCAGGTTCAATCACCTTTAGATAGCAGTAAGGGCTGCTAGATAGCTGTTCTGCTTGTAGGAGATGATGCTATTTTCACCTTGGTCACAGAACCCTCCCTTAGCTGTCCCGGCAGCTCAGGCTTAACACATCAAATAATGGTTTACCCTGATCTGTCATCAACAAGGGAACTTTTCACAACATCTGTTAGCCCTTCTGACAGAGAACATGCAAGCATAAGCAAAAAGCCACAGAGTCTCTGGAGTATATTACCCTCTGTGGACAACAGCAGTGTAATCCCTGGTTTTTTAAATTTTGCTATTGACCTTTCTTTCTGACAGATCACTGCCAAAGCACTTAAAGTAAAACAACTGGAAGTGGTATGTTTTGCAGATGAAAGAAATACAACTTGTACTTGCTATGGTAGTAACACAAATTATTTAGAGAGCTACTGTGAAATACCAATGAATCTTTCAAGTTAACTGCAGGATAACCCCTTTACAAACAATGATCACTACTACTGTCAAAGTTGTCTGCAATCAGCCAAAATTATTTATACACTTATTTTCTATTCTGCATGACACCAAATCAGAATCTTGATTCCCTCTCAGAGCTATCACATCTCTAATTGTTACAGTAATTAGAATGCTAAAGGTAACGTAGTAGAAAACAAAGATTTTAGGACTGCTCAATAAAAGTTCCAGTATTTTCCCCTCAGTTCTCACTTTTAATCTTTTCTGACTTTGCACTTCCACATGCAGGAAAATCACTGTTCAGACTGACTCCACCAAATTCAAGCCTGAGCTTTCTCCTCAGTGAAAGCAGTGGTTATTTAATGAGATGAGAGGATGCATAGCATTTTCCAAAATTCTAGTTGCTTTGCCATTTCTAGAATAATCAGATCAGTGATAATAATATGTTGGAGTGCTGAATTCACATGATGGTTTTTGTCCTATATTTTCCTCTTATAGTTAGCACATCTAGAAATGAGACATTTTCATCCTACATATATAGCACTGGTATATTAACAGCAGTATTTGTGTGTCTTAAATTAGTCTGTGTCTTAAATAGCAGTCTATGTCTTAAGTTACTGGTATTGTCTTATATTACCATATAAAGTGTGGTCATGAACATGAGTGATTTACATCCTCATCCTGTATTTATTATGTCATTAGCTTCCTTATGAAAAATGTTTAGCTTTACAAGTCATGATTTTACTAAGTGTCAGCATTACACAGTCAACATGATATCTAATGATCTGGATGTACTCCTTCTGTTCATGCAGTACATCATTCATCACCAACAACAAGGAAATCCATTACCAACAATTTTGGTAATTTTGGTAGTTGGTAATTTTGCTGATATGGCACGAGACAGAACAGATCAGTCTCGGTCTTCTACAGCTGTGACAATCATGCAGAGCTGACAGAAAGACAAATATGATTTTGCTAAAATTCTGGCTGCAAATTTGATCAAGTACATGCAATGCAATTCAATTTTTATCAGAAAAAACACCATACCTGTTACTTATGCAGATGGTAGTATGCTATATTGCCAGGTGAAATTTCCTCACAATTAGGAGTGTTGGGGAAAAAAAAAGAAAAAGACTTCTTCAGTCAGATCTGCTCAGTTCTTTCAAACAGAAGATACACTAAATGAGGACTGGCTTTATGCCATTGTGGGAAGAGGTTAGAACAAATCCCAGGATGTAGGACATTTAACTCAGTTTCTTTCCTTGACCTGATGACTGTCAAATTCATAACTTAATTCCAGAAAAGACAGCCTAACTCCTTGCCAGTGGGTATGTGTACTGTTGGTCCTGTCCCAGGGTGAACAAATAATTAAGCATTCCCAATCAGCAGGATAAAAATCTGGATATTTCACCTTTCAGAACGAGTTCCCTTAACAGGAAATCAGAGTCTCTCTCACCTTCTCCAGCTTATTGAATAAAAATGAAGAATTTCAGGCAGTGCTGAACACGTTCTCTTTTAGCAGAACATTTCAGAGCACATTTCAGCTTAATCATTAGGGTTGTTTGAGGAAACTGCTAGAGTGTATTTTCCAGTTTTATTGGAGAAAAGAAATAGAGACAGACTGAGGGAGAAAATCACTCTCCAGCCTGAAAACTAGGACAAACACCTGGATTCTTGCCCTTGCTGCAGTGGATGTTTCAGTATTTCTGCAAAGTGAAAGAGGACAAGAAGGGCATAAAACTTCCCTATCCACTATGTCCACCTCCATAATATTTTATCAGCATGGAGCTCAGAGCTTTGTCTTGGAGACTGAAGTTGAAATCTTGTGAGACAAAGCATCCAACTCTCATAACCTCACAAAGTGCCTGGGCTACTGCAGCATTTGATGAAAGGAGAGCACAGACAGTGTTACCTCCAGTTTTCCAAATTTGCCATTCTAGTCCATTTGGACTTTCATCTTCCTTACAAATAAAATATCTTGGTAATGTTCAGTTAGAATATGTCACATAGAGACAAAAAGAAGTGTGGAAAGAAAAGGGCAGACAGAGAGCTGGGGGATTTTGGCAAATGGAAAAATGTGCAATACAAATTGGTTCTTTTAACATTACATTTGAAAACATCTACAGGCTTCACCAATGGGACTACAAATAGAAGAAATTCAGCTTTACAGGCAAAACATAAAACTAATGACACTATCTCCTCATAGCTGCTATAAGAAGAACATAAAGCAGAAAAGGGAAGTAATAAGGAATTAACCAGGCAATAATAAAGGAAAGGAGAGTTAGGTACCTTTGTCTGGTTAACACCTTTTTGTTATAAAAACTACAAAATGTGCTCAGATATCTGTGTCATTTACCAGGAAGAATATTTTGTGGCAATGCTAATTGGTTGTGTTCTTCTGTAAGACCCAGATAGCAGCATGGTCACTGCTTTATTTTTAGGACAAAGAGAAAAGCTGTAACTGTTAAAAAAAAATTATGCATAGCCACAGGGTTTGTCCACAAGCTTCTAGATCATTAAAAACCACAGCCAGTAAAGCCATATGCAAAACTCAACCCATCATACAGGCCACACTGCCACTAGCCCTCAACACTGGTCAAACAGAATCACCTCCTGACAGTTCCCAAACTTAGCAGTCAGCATCAGTAAGGCTGCAAAAATCATGAAGAGCTCTGTTTCCCAGAGCACTTATCTCAATCACTAAACAAAATATTTCTCGAAAACAAGCTTCACATTATCCCCCAAGCAGCAAGGCAGCAGTGATGCCTACAGCAAATGTAGGCAGTTTTGGACAAAGGATGGGGATTAAACATTAAGGAGTCCTCACAGAAGCTTGTCTGCTCTGTATCAAAAATGAAAAAAGATTTAAGAACTCAACCAAACACAAATTACCAGCTGATTATACAAAGTATAAAATATTAATAACACCAGCAATGAATAGTAGAACAACCACCTGTAGCTGTTCTCAACATCTAGATCTAATCAACAACAATGTTCAAGCAAATTTTCCTGGTAAATGTTCTGACTCGCAGAACTCATCAGCTAGGAAAGGGAAATTGAGCTTCTGGTGCTGTCACAAACACTCCTAAGCTGCTCACTCCAGCTGATAAGTCTGTAGGAGTTGGTAATGCAAACCTCATCTGCATTCTCTAAGTTTTCCTCTTGCTTTATCACTTTGAGCTGAACTGTATTTTGAATACTGTCTAGGGTGTACCACAGATGACTTCCTACACTCTTCAAGTGTTTGTGTTTACATTTGGATGTTGTTTTCATGCCTTGTGCCATTGTAAGAAGGTCCAAGAAATAAGTGGCTTCAGTGACATCTCTCCATGGGACATGATAAGGGAAGAAAAGCATAAACATTTAATCTGTTAGGTTGTGATTCCCACTGCTGAAAGAGAGAGGGAGGAGGAGAGAGAGTCCAAACTAAGCAGAAGATTTCAGTCAGACTAGCATAGATTAGACATTGAAGGAAAAGAACAGTACAGACTGGAAACAGACAGTGAGGTGCAATATATGCCAGTTTATCTAAGAAAGTGTTAGATGAATTTAGAATAACTTTGACAAAAAAATCTAATAGGAGTTACAAACTGGGAATAAATTGAGAAATTTATCTGGAGTTTACAGTGAGTGTCAATGAGAATTACATTCTTATATAGTACCTAAGAATCAACATAAAAATAAAATTCTCCTTGCCTTTCTATTTGTGGTAATTTCCATGAGTTACTATGCTAACAGCAGAGTATTTTGATGCTACAAGCTTTTGATAACTGTAAGCATGAATTTTCACTAGGATCCAAATCCTACCTATTAAAGTCAACAGCAAGATAGGTTTTAAATTCAACAGATCCAGGATTTTATAACTCATAGTCACACAGAGAGGTGCTTAAAAACTTACAGAAATTACTAGTCTACATTACTATAAGGGAATGCTGCTGCTAGCACAACTGAACTGGTTCAGCTACATTATCAAATCATATATCAAATAAAACTTAATTACATTGAAACATGCCACACACCTCTGTGGCAGTAACACTGCACAGCTAACTTACAAGGAGCTACTAATGACTACGGAAAAATGACACAGAATTGTTAAGACACATATTCCAAGCTTTGCTCTGTCAGTCTTAACAAACTTTTACCCTCCTACATACAAGCCACCAATAGTGATGCAGCTACCACTCCCTACTCCCCTTCTGCTAATGCATATAATTGAAATATTCAGATTTCAAAAGCTGCATTCTACTCAGCTATATGCATAACCATATACAATTATACTATTTGTATGTAGTACCTATTTTTTTAATTTGTATACAACATTTGCACCTATAGGTAAGATCTTGGATTTTACAGTTTCCTAGGTGGGAGATAGCACAATTTTAAACATCTGGTTTCGGTATTAAAAAACGTTTTTTAAAAGTGCCTGTAAAAATGTCATGGTCCAGGAAAATTGCCAAAAAACAGCTGGAACCCTACATTTTTCACCCAGAAACAGAGCTTGAACCTTTGTACTCTTTTCCTTAGTCTCCTCAGCAAACTGAACTGCAGCCTAGTTTTAATATTATACCCAGTGATGACATTAAATTGCTCTTCATGTGACGCTTTACGAAATACTTCTTTGAACCACAACCACAAACACTTTGCCCTGCTCCACTTGTGTAATCACATTCAGAAATAGCTTTATGGCTTATGTGACAAAAACAGTTCTACAGAAAGACACATTAAAAACTATTTTCTGTTCTTGCTAATCCTAGAAGAAAACCTACCCAACAACTGAAAACTCTAGGATTATATTCTCTATACAACCGCATATTTTCACTTAGGTCAGAGATCCTGTTCTTTATAAGTTTGGTATAACACTTTCATCCCAATTAAAATTTTCACAGAAATGTTATCTACAGGTGCACTAAACAACACAAAACAAGTCTGGATACCTTAATTTATGGAAGAATCTAGAACCCAAATATGACTGCAGTCCAGTTTGGGGACACGGCTGCTGCTTAAAACGTAGCAGTCACCCCTTGATTTTTACTTGTTTTTGTTTAAAAACACACAAGCTTTTTGTTAATATCAAGGGGTAAAAGACTGATTGCTTAACTCTCCCTCAGAACACTATAATCAGGTCTTGTCATCTAATAGGAAAAATGATAGCAGAAATCAGAGAATCTCTGGTTTTACACTGGCTTAACTGTAATTAGAATTTGATCTATAAAAGTGATTTGTTGAGACATGCTGTGTGAAAGAAAAAAAAAAAAGCTCAACAAGATGAAACTTTATAAGGCTGTTTGCTGATCACCAGCTGTTGGCCAGCCCACAGAGCAAACAAAGCCAACTAAGAGAGTGGAGGATACCATCTAGTGGCTGCCTCCCCCCCCACTGGCACATATCTCCCACACTTCTGCAGACCTGCAAGCTCAGAAACTCCTGCTTGGAAAAACTGTACTCACAGCAGTACATCAGAAGAGAGTATCAGAGAGCAGACTGTCCCTGCCAGAGTGGAGGGAGAGTCTTACAGGCAAGGAAGGTACCTGGAAGCGGGGACCCAGCACTGTAAGCCCCCCATGAACACTCCTGTTACCTTTTAATTCCCTGCACTGCTCCAAAGCTGTGTGGGAGAAACAGCCCTGCAGCATCACAGAAGCAGGGAGGAGTGGAAGTAGATTCAGCTCCCAGCAAAGAGAGTTCATTCATCAAAGTTCTTCCCTCCTTACTCGGAGCTGTCTGCCTCTTCCTACCACAGCTTTACTAGAGCTGACCCACCAGCGACCCTTCCAAAAAAAAAGATTTTAGATGAAGAGACTGATTGTAGTGAAATGAGGCAACCAGGTGCCACTAATTGCCAGGGAGTGAGCAGGAGCTTGTGTCAAGCCCACCTGTGCCTGATTAGGGTGGGCCCCCACTGCGTTTATTGGCCCCCTGGTTCTGCTCATGTGCCCACCCTAATCAGGCACAGGTGGGCTTGACACAAGCTCATGCTCACTCCCTGGCAATTAGTGGCACCTGGTTGCCTCATTTCACTACAACTGATATACAACTGATACACAACGTATACCATTACAGTACCAATATTAGGTATTACCAGGGGGGTTATTCCACTGTGGCAATTTCCAGCTTCTTCTACTTGATGGCTGCCCCGTTTTCCTCCTCTCACTCCAAGTCTCACAGACTCCTGTCTCCTCAAACCCCCCATGTAGCCTTCCAACCTTTACCCACATCTTTCTCCTCGGCCTGATGAAGAAATTAGAAGATTTTTGTGAACTAACTTTTTGTGCTGCCTCTCCGTCTTTCTTCCTCACTATTTGGGAACTACTGCATATCCAGCAGTATGATGGAATGTCTAAATTATAAGGGATCTAAGTCCCAGTGATTTTGGATCTTTACTGGTTCTTTAAGAAACTTTCTATCAGATTTCAGACAAGATGCATTTTCTGAACCTTTGTTTTCCAGCAAATAAAATATATTTTATATATAAAGGATCAGTTTACATATGTAAAGGATAGGCTAAATCCTTATTTACCATTCACCAGTTTCTAAAATTCTGTTTAAAAAATGAGAATTGCACTTCTGGAACTGCTCAAGTATTTGTATTTCAAGCCACAGTTCATTTCCTTCCTATAACAAAGCAGCAACATCCATTGTAATAGCACTGTCTGACAGATTAAAGAGTCTGAGGACCCAAGCTTGACGCAGAAGCACAATATAACATAAGACTGCTTTCAGAAATGTCAGTTCCTTTCCACAGAAGCAGAAATGCAAGCTCTGGACTTAAAAACTGTATAAACCAAGGTCTGAGCAAATTGATTTAGTCACTGCTATAGGCCTACCTATGGTAATAAAAGCTTCCTCACAAGACAGTTTATAATGACTTAAGCAAGATATTATTGCAGTCTATGTTAATGCAGCTCAGCAGCATCTGCTACCAGAAAAGTCCAGTCAGGTGTATCAGTGTTGCTCCAACATGCTCAGGATAAACATTGGTCTGGTGTCAAAAACTGAGGCTGGCTGCTGGTCTGAAGCTTCACAGCATTTGGTAACAGACATCTGGTCAAATGCCCCTTGGTCTAGACAAGACACAACCTCATGCAAAACAGATAAGTAACAATTAGAGGTTTCTAATTGACTTCAGGGGATTAGAAGGAGGCTTATAACATACACCAGAGTCTCTGGAAATGGTTATTTATGTAGGAACATAGTGGATTTCTTGCATCATCTGTTTATTCTTCTAAGGATTGAAATGTTTCAATTACTCTGAAAGGATTTCACTTTATTCCTGGCTTTCTCTTTTAGTAAGTACAGTTTTCATTATATAAGTCTGAATCGAAATATAGAGCAGTATTCATTTGTATAATCAGCATGTGATTAATACTTGAATATAAAATCTGCAAAAATTTTGGTATATTTTAGTCATCTTTTTTGATCAACAGTGTGCAAGAGTAGAGCTTTTTGATAGGGACTTAGAGGGACAGCATTTTTGGTTCTTTTATCTGCCTTAGCAAAACTCAGTTTCATTGGTTACATTGTGCAAACTTAAGATGCAGTGAGAATCTGTGTACACAAATGAAATTCAGACTGTTTCAATAACTCCCAGTTTCTGTAGGGTTTACCATTTTCAGTCCTTTTAGAATGAGTCTAAAAGCATAAATGACTGCAAATACCACAGAACACAACTTGTCCTGTTCAGAACCATGCCTCTCTCTGCAGGAATACAGAATTTCAAGCTTTGAGCAGAGGCTGATGAATGAAATTGAATTTCGCCTTGAACGTACCCCAGTGGATGAGTCAGACGATGAAATCCAACACGAGGAAATCCCTACAGGCAAATACATAGCACCAATCTTTGATAAGAGACTGAAGCATTTTCGGGTAATGGAAGGATCTCCTATTACATTCACTTGCAAAATAGTTGGAATACCTGTTCCCAAGGTAGGTCATTTTCACTGGTAGAGGTAAAGCAATGGAAAACAACTACCTGATATTTCCTACACATCCTTTCGGGAAGACTCACTCCTAAGAACTTGTCTCTGTGGAGAGAGCACTAAACCAAATTATTTCCCCCTTAATTCCTAAAATAGCACCTGCTCCTAAGCCTGCATCAGGCCTTGATGTACTGTACAGACTGCCCCACAACCACCTATCTCCAAGAGAAACAGAACCTGATAAACCCCAAAAGATCAACTACTCAGAAAGCTGATAACTGATCTGAGGTCACCAGTAATGTATCTGTAGGCAAGAAAACCTGGCAGGCACAGCTACATAATCAATATTCAGCTTCTAAGTTCAATCTGGAGTAATTCTATTTCACATTGTAACTGATCCTCAAATGTTATGATATTCCAAAAATTTTACTAGCAATTGGTCAATTCATGTTCTTATCCACACTTTTTATAGTCACTATCCCACTGCAGAGCAAGTGTTAAGTCATTGGAGGGGGGGGCTCTCTGATCACTACAGGTATACTGGTTCAAGGATGGCAAGCAGATTTCAAAGAAAAACACACATTTCAAAATGAACAGAGAAGAAGATGGAACATGTTCTTTACATATTGAAGCTTCTACTAATGATGATGATGGCAACTATACAATTATGGCTGCAAACCCTCAAGTAAGGTGTTTTATTTTCCTCTACAAAAATGCTTGTTTCATCTTTTTCTAATATATGTTAATAGGAACACAGGCTGGGCCACCTACTCTGACATCAAGTGGTGACTGCATCAAAAATCAAATGCTTCATAGGACAAGAAGGGAAACCATGTAATGAGGAATGATGAAAATACTCATTAATTCTTACACATCCCAGTCACAATCGCTAAAGACAATTTTTCACATTAATAACTCCTGTCCTGTCTTCCAACAGCACCCTGTGTTGCTGATGAATACCTTTTGAGATATGGTGGCAAAAGAAATACGATATTTCAGACAGAAATAGAGCAAAGGGAAACAAAAACTTACATCAGATTTGGAAGTGCTATAGAACACAATTATTCTTTATCTAGGATGAAGAGATGTGGATGTGCAGAGAGTCTCATCCCCTGATACCATTCCCCTTTACTCTGTGCTAGCTTAGCTGCTTTTTTAGCAGTACATTCAAGATCAGGCAACTTTTTCCAGTTTAGTTTTTTCCCATTTTCAGAATTATATTTCACCCCAACTTACTCAGTTTCTCTGTGGCTGCATGAACAAACAGGCGAGCACAAATGTACTTGCAGACATTAGCTGTGGAGGCACAGTGGCAGAAATGAACAAGCAGGCACAGACACTGCTTAAGCTGATTTACACAGTACCACAGCCTTGAAGAGTCTGAGAAACACATTGCTGCAGACACACAAAGAAATCCCTGCCTCCACTGCAATCCACCCCATGCTAATAGCATTTGCTTTGAAAAAAAGTACTATCTACAATATAGTCCAGTTACTTTATAAAAATAAATCCTAATGCATTGTAATTGTTAAATATTTATACTTTAAAATGAAACGAACCAACTACTCATTCTGTTTCCATTGTGATTTGCAGGGGAGAATCAGTTGTTCAGGCCACCTGATGGTTCAGAGTATCCCTGTTCGAGGCCGAATATCAACAAATCAGCCTCACAGGTAAAAGGAAAGACAAGTTCTTCAGTCCTTCTTTATGCAGCTTACTGAAGCCATTCAAAATAAGTAGCTACTGTGCTTCGATACACTCTGGACTTCAGTTCTCAGTCATAAAAAAGGAAATAACAGCAGCAGTTCCCTCCCAACTGGTCATTAATAGAACACAGTATTTTTGAAGGTCATATTCAAATGTAGGGAAGTTTAAGTGTAAAGTATCATTTCATTTAGTTGTTTCAGTGGAGTTAAAAGCAAGGGATAGATTAGCCAAACGAAAATGGCCCAAAAAAGCAATTAGAAGAAAAGGACAGGTTGAGAATCTATCAATAGGACATGATAATAGTTAATTTTTATAATATTTCTAAATAGAAAATATGCAAGTATTAAATTACAACCAGTCTATTTCTTTCTGCTCTTTTATGTAACTGAAAAATCTGTTCATCCTTTCCCACAATTTCTTCTTTTTTTTTATTAAGCACAAGGAAAAAAGAGTTTGGCTTCCAAACAAATACATGCAATTTTTGTGTTGCAGAACACGACCCCGAGTGCCAGAAGGGGACAACGAGGCCGTTCAAGAACGCTTTTTCAGGCCCTACTTTCTACAGGCTCCAGGTGACATGGTAGCGCATGAAGGGCAACTTTGTAGGTTGGATTGTAAGGTATTAACAGTTTCTGTTCATTCTCACTTTCTCTATCTATGTACACATATTTCTAGTTGTTTTCATGTTCTTTATTGCATGCATGAACACTTTCTATTGAAGTTTTAATGCTTCATTTTTTAAAAATTATTTCTTATTGCTGTTGTCTCTGAGTGGATTCAGGGGATTTCTTTTCAACACATGCTGTATGGAATGAAGAACACAGAAAACACAACCCCAGAAATAGAAGTCTCATTCATTTACAAGGTTATTCAAATTACTAGATGTGTTCGCCGTGTCCTTTACCAGTCCGAACTCCCGAATTTCATCTGAGAATGACAAGTCCTTCTGCTCCATTATCAGATTCTTGGACATAATCCAGAATAGCACAAAAACATGAGAAAGAGAAGCTCAGCATGTTGTACTCTGTTCAGACAAATGTTCCCATTGCATTGGACTGAATTACCAAAGATTAATGCTCCCTGTAAAGAGCAAACAGATCCCAGTCCATTTTATGCTTTCCCAGATGCAATAACATCACAATTTACAGATTCAAATCCCAATGAGAGAGTTGTCAGAGGTTAATGTACACACCGTGAATATGCTGTTATTGCACAGCTGTAAGAAAATTATCTTTCAAATTCAACAAATTCAACCCATTTGGTAATCTTACCCAAATTCAACACATTTGGGTAGTGCCTCTATGTCCCAGTAGCACAGCAAAGGTGGCAGTGCTGCCACTGACCTCTTCCATGCTCCAGAATGTCTCCTACCCTGAAGAGGGTAGAATCTCTGAAGCAGAATTTAATGCCCTGAAGATGAGAAAGATTCATTACCACTTAATTTATGACGCTAAAGTTTACTAGTGAGCATGCCAAAGAATTTGGTTATTCTTAGCTCTGCTATCCTGGCTGAGCTTGTGAATCCTGAGAGCATGTCTAGTATTGCATAAACCTGGAAGACAGCAGTCCTCCTTCAAGCAAGTCCCTTCTTTCTCCCAGTTGTAGAATATTGTTTGGAAAGCAGTATTTTAGACACAAGTAAGCAGTTCTAGGTATTGGCAAGAGCTTCAAGACTATAATACAGTCTAATAATACTTAGTGTTAATTAAGTGTTCTACATCGTTGAAGTTTAACAGATACAAAGAACTGTATCACTCTTCCTCAAATTTTATGAAATAGAAAGTAAGTAGTAAGGAACTCTTTTTCAACTCTATTAAGCTCTGTAGTGTTTTAGGCTCAGGGTTTTGATTTATATTCAGCATTTGAAAACAAAACTAGCAGATTACCAGGAGTCACTTGTGAATCAGATATATAACCAAGTTCCTTCCTTTCTGGTTAAGAAAAACGTAGGCCTTTCATGTCTTTGTTCCTCTTGGAATTTTGTTGCTTGTTTGTTTTGTGATTTTCTCCCTTTTGGAATTAATCAGCAGAAAAAACACAAGCTGAGAAATAAAAATATTTCTAAAAATTCTGACATCATTCAGATGGTACCTGAAAATGAACAAATTTACTAAAATCCACTTGTCAGTTTGACATTCTTCTGTTTCACTGGTAGGTGAGTGGGTTACCAACCCCAGACCTGACGTGGCTTCTGAATGGCAAACCTGTGCTACCAGATGGCACCCACAAGATGCTGGTTAGAGAGACTGGAGTTCACTCTCTGCTTATTGATCCTATCTCACAAAATGATGCTGGAACTTATACTTGCCTTGCCACTAATAAAACAGGACAAAATTCATTTACCCTGGAGCTCACTGTTGTAGGTAAGAATCGCTGAAAAACTAGTCACAATAATGAAGTTACACATTTTTCAAACTTAATTTCCTCAGAAACAATATAAATAAGCAGGTAATCCACTGATAGTAGGAGGGTTCAACAGCTACAACACTCATCTGATGGAGGAAAATGAATCAGTACCTGGTGCTTAGTCAGTGGGGGAACTTCTAACACAGGGCTATAAGAATTCTGTTTCATCATCACTTTACCTCTCTTGTCTTGACAAAGCGACATACTGAATTTTCTACCGGAAATTCTTTAGGGTTTGAATTCATAATATATGCTGAGGTTTCCTACATTTCAGTTCCAATTTTATTAGTTTTAAAATGTTTTTAACAAGAAAATACAAATCTGAATACTTTTTTTAATAAAACCTTAGAAGATGTGAGGTACTGAAATTAGTAGATCTGGCATTCATTTCCTGCAATGGCAGTGTGTTTAGACCCCTTAGATAAGCATTTATTCTTTTATTATCAGTTCTGCCTATGGTTCTCTTTATGTTCCCTTACAGAGGCTATGCCATGGCATTTCACTTTCCCATTAAGGCATCACAACCTAATGAAGTATAAATATATCTTAAATATATCCAAAGAACAATGTATCTGTTGTTCAATATTTATTTTTCTTTTTCCAGCAAAGGAAGTAAAAAGAGCTCCTATGTTTTTGGAGAAGCTTCAGAACTGTGGTGTTCCTGAAGGGTACCCTGTCAGATTAGAGTGCAGAGTTGTGGGAATGCCACCCCCTGTATTTTACTGGAAGAAGGATAATGAGACCATCCCATCAAACAGAGACAGGATGAGGTACTGTACTATCATACCCATGCTTGGAATTTCTTGTGGCTGGACCAATTGTTCCCATGAAAACTTGTGTGATAAGTACAGGTGATGTTTTTCTTAAAACAACTTCTTTCATCTACATGAAGTTTTTAAAAGCTGGCTTCACTGTGAGCTATTTCTTTGGTCTAGAAAAAGGTGAATGGAGCATAATATGCCACTCTACAGAGAGTGGGCATAAGTTGTGATTTGGAAGACAGGGCTAATAACAGCATATACATCTTATCAAAGCTACTATAATATGGTATTCCAATGCATTTTAGCACCTTATTCTCTCTCTAAACTATTTTTCCTCAGTTTAGTTCTAACTATGGATGGATTCAAACTCAGGACAGTTAGAACAGAGTTTTGAATGCCCTAGAGCACAAGACAATAGGGAGTTTAGCATATCAGATACAGAGGCTGATTTTGCTCACATAAGCAAAGGTTTTGATCCATGCTTAGAAAATACAACGTTTGAGTTCAGCTCATGCATTCAAATACATTACTATTAGGTTTTGCAAAAGAAGAGCTGAGGAAATAATGTGCCTGGCTGTACTTAATGAGAAATTAATTGTTTTCATTTCTTTTTCTACTTCAGCATAAATCTGGTTTTTAATGTTTCATTTCACTTGGCTCCAACTAATGATTTGATGTGGTCATTGGATCTCTGAGATCAGCTTCAGGAAGCACTACATTTCCACACGCAAACCCTGCAGGCTGCCTCTAAAGAAAACTGGGTCCACAGCAGCACTTGTTATGAATGGACACCGATCATGAGGGAATGCTCCTTGACATCTTCCTGTGGTCTCCCTGTCCCCCCTCAGACACTGCTGTCCCACCTAACTCTATAGCCTGTAGTTGTTATTACTCTGCCTCTTGGCAGATTCTTTGAGGATTTATTTCAAATACTGGTACTGCCACAGGAATTATGATTATACACATGCAAACACTGCAGTTAATGGAAAGTGAACAATTGTCTAAATATGCCTCATTTCCAGTTCATAAGGAAACAAAACCTCAAATTTCAGAGAGTATTATCAGAAAGTATAATGATGCTCTCATTTCTGACCTCTTCCTTTAAAAGAGGGAAACATTTTGGCTGATAGAAAAGGACCAACCACAGCCTAAAGAGCAGAGAAGTCTCAGTTCCCTGATATACTACTGAGCCATTTTGCCTGGAACCTGCAGCCAGAAAGTCTTGAGTCACTGAAGGCCAAAGGAAGAGGAGGGAATTATGAAGCAGGATTCTTTTAGAGTTTTGGCCAAATGAATCTATAAGGTTTTGCCATTCAGACATTTCATTTCTCATGGAAAAGGGTGCCAAAAGAAAACTTCTGACTCACTGTGGTTACTGCTGTGAAAAATATGAGAACTTTGTACAAATGTTCCTGGTATTATTTTATGTTATTTTTGCAGCTTCTGAACTAGGCAAAAAATGCAATATGAAAGTGAAGCAGCTTTGCATGGGTTTAGTTCTTTGGAATTCAATAAACAATTAATAACGGTATTAATTACTTAAACATTATTAACACATACAGAGGAACAATTCAGCTCACACTATCACACCATGGATTTCCACAGCTCAGAGGAGCAAGAACAGATTTCAGCCACTCTAGTTACTGGATAAGGTCTTACTGAAAGCACCTCTCTTGTTCATACATGTCTTGGACTGCTACCTCTTCAAGAATAGAAGTTATAGCTTATTTCATATTTAATGTATATATTGTAAGATCTCAAAGTCGATATGCTCTTGAGAAATACTCATTCCAAAACCCTTCGTTTTCCAGCATGCATCAAGATACAACAGGGTATGTCTGCCTCCTGATTCAACCTGCCAAGAAAGCAGATGCTGGCTGGTACACCTTGTCTGCAAAAAACGAAGCTGGCATTGTGTCTTGTACTGCTAGACTTGACATATACGGTAGGTATTGCCTAGTAAATAAAAACAAATCAGAATTTATTTCCATTGACTGGCTCTAGCTCTCGCCTGGTGCTTAGTCCATAAATTGCTGGTTCTGACGTGGATTACAAAGAAGTGACACAGCATGGCCACAGCTTTATGCGGCCACCAGGAGGAGGTATAATGCTACAGCTAAATAGGCAGATTAGTTCTTCTGCACCAGTTTAAAGGCTGGAAAAAAGAAAAAACCAGAGGAGTTTTGCACAGTATTCTCTACTCCAGTCTTCCACCTTTCAGATTCCTAGATGCATAAGCATATAATAAATATATATTCAGGCTGAACCTTAAGTGTTCGCTCTGAGGGATGCTTATGCTAAAGCCCTGACCTGACATGGAACAATAAATTAGACAGAAGAAAGTAGACTCTTCATCCATAGATGAAAACTATGCCTAATTGATGAAAGTTTAGTATCTAATTTGTTGAGGACTGGAAGCCCAGCCCTGTGTAAGAACAACAGGGTGTCCTTCAGCACAAGAACTACTTACTGCACATAGTTGTATCTATGCAAGATTTACCTATGCAACACATAATAGTTGAAAATAATTTGTCTAGAGCAAGAGAGTACTTTGATCATTTAAGCAGCATAATAAAACAGAAAACATATTCCACAAACTATTGGATCATGGCCATACCCTCGAAGGAAAGAAAAACCACTTCCCTTTTAAGCTTGTATTTCTTATTTTAAAAACTCAGTTTAAGTACCAGGGGTAACCACAAGTCATTAGTGCATCTGTGTCGTTTCCACCACCCTGTGGTGATACAGACAATAGCAATCAGGAGTGCAACAGGGAGAGTGTGACCCAAAAAAATGTCATATAATATGAAAAATAAATGTTGTCAGTATCTAAATGTTGCCACACATACATTGACTTTTCATATAAAGGATTCAAAGTACAAACAGGAAAAATATGGGAAGTAAGAAACGTTTCCTGATTCCAAACACATTTTCTGAAGGCTCTGGAAGTCTTATATACCAAAGGGAGTTTCAGAAGCAAACATTTCCTGTCAACACTACATTTCCTATCCTTGCCTACACAGATTGTAGGTCTCCCACACTAAGCTATTTTCAGAATATTGGAGCCTGAACACCTACCATTTCAATTTACTTGCTGATGTTTAGCAAGTTTGGGTGCACACCTGGAGGTTTTGTTTAGATATATATCAGCAAAGATGGTATCAATTTCCCCTTTTTGAAGTGTTTTAAGAATGACAACTGTTCAGTATTACATAATCATTAATGGAATTTCTTCCTATGAGAATATGTTAAATTACTGAGTATGTGTCTTTGGATTACATTTCAGTGTCTTTAAAAAAGATCTAAGAGATGTGTAAATAGTTGAAAGCAGTTTAGGGAAATTAAAATCGGACTCACTTCTTTAAGAACATTCTCTCTATTACTACTTCAAAACTAAATACTACCAAAAAACATGAGAAAGAGGTCCCTAGAAGTTGGAGTGGTATAAAATCAGAGCCATGTCCAGTTTGTTCATCTCTGTTCATGCTACAGCATGGTTTTAGCTTTGATTGCAAGAGTTTTGTAGAAGGCTCCAAATATTAAATTATTAAATTTTGGAATTAGAGAAATATATGCAAGTGTTGCCATTGAATTGAGCAGGGATGGAATTCCCTCTGTAGACGTCAGTAAAAATCATCAACATATAAACTGTGTCAATTTATATTTGAAGGAATAGGCCCCGAAACAGGGAACAGTGCTGTGCTCTCTTCAAGAATATTGGAAACAACTTTCATGTGCACTTCTGTTGTTTCATTGCTAACTGAATTAGAGGTTTATACAGACAATTCTGTTTCTGTTACTTCAGCTCAGTGGCACCGTCAGATTCCACAGCCAATAAAGCTTCGACCCGGTGGCAGCCGCTATGCAAACCTCACTGGTCAAGGACTCGATATTTTCTCCACCTTCCCAACTGCTGAAAGTCCTAGGTTGTTTTCATCCCCAACCCAAAAGGTGGTGGAGAGTGAAGAACTTTGAAATACAAACAAACAGTTGTTCCAGTCATATCCGCAGAGATACTAGAACTGTGGTGGAAAAAAAAGAAAAAACGGGAAAAAAGAAAGAAAAAAAAAGAAAAAGAAAAAAAAAACCTAAAAAGTACAAGTCAAGACATTCAAGATTTACAAGCAACTTGTTTGTAATTAAGTGTACTGCTGCTGCAAATGTTGCAAGTATTAATTTACTGCAGGATGATCGTGGTATGGAGGTGTTGTGCAATAAATTCAGTACTGTGCAGTTTGCTAAGTATTACATAGTAAACATAGTTTCCAGCACTTAAAAGCCAATACCACTTTTACTTCTTGAATTAACATGATATTGATATGTGCTTGAATTAAAGCTACTGTACTGCAGCAAACTATGTTAAGGATTGAAGATGTTTAGCTGGAATACTGCCAGCAAAAACATTATCAATACAGTAACAATAATCCTAAATGAGGGTAAACAACATGACTTTGAATGTAATTCTAAAGAAAAAAATCTATGCCAGATAACGACAAAGCACAAGTTAAAAGGAAAAGATTTAACTCATTTT